>NC_135717.1:56343589-58843589 GCF_964656455.1 Halichoerus grypus
AGTAGAAAGATTATTAAATAGAAGAGATGAAACTCGACGAAGTATTTTAAAGTTGCAATCAAAACGTTATTTGCATCTGATGAGACAGATCCGTGAAACAGAATAGATTTCCCAGATAGATATATATCTCATGGGGTAGGATATGTGGGAGTTTACTATAACATTCAATTCACTGGAGGGAAAATATGAGTTAATAAATAGGACTAACATAACTGGCTCTCCATAATTTTGGCCATGTGTCAGTTCTGGGTCGGTTTGGTCTCAGATTCATTCCTTGTCTTTCGGCTACTCTGCTTTGAATAGCAGGGGCTGAGACCCGCAGCCTGCATTTTCCTGTCTCCCTTGACAAATGGTCTGGCTGGGTTCCAGTCAGTGGTAGGCTTATCTGGAAATCAGGGGGGCATTTGGAAATCAAGATGAAAGGAAAAGACAAGGCATTTCTCTGCCCCCTGCGGCAACCCCAGGAGCAGCTGTGTCTTTTCCTCTTTGATAGTTTCAGCTCCTGTATGACGGTCTTCTGGGGAATCAAGCTTAATCAAGCTTCAATCAAGAAAATGTATCAACAGACAACTCCTAGAAGACAATACAAATGACTACCTTTTAGGCCAGGTTCCCCTAGACACAGACTCTGAGACAAAGACTGAAGTACAAATGGCTTATTTGGGAGTGGGAAAGTAAGACAGGGAAGTTAAGGAGCCAAAAAAGGGTACACAATTAAGTAAATCACCATTTTTAGAAGCCGGAGCTTAATGTTGCTGGGGAACTCTGGCGAAACATCGTCGACATGGACTTCAGAGTTATCCTGCTCCAGTTATCTCATCAGTCACTGGTGGAGGATGGCTTCCAGTGAGCATTAATTCCCCAGCTTTTGGGTTTGTCTTGTGTATGGGCTTTGTGGATCCTAGCAGCCCAACAAAGCCCTTTCTCAAAGAAATGCAGTTGTTGGCAGCTGAAGGTCCAGCTGGCGTTCCCAGAGAAGGCGAAGAGTGAGGAGATAGGTCAGGACACGAATATTATCTGCTAAAACTATGAAACAAAAATCTGTCCCATTGTCCTGGTAGACAAGAAAATGCAAATTAAAACAATAGATATCATTGGGCCCCATAATATGGGCAACTACAAGGAGGAATAACAGACCCCTACGGCTGGTGGCCCACAGGGGAAAATGTTTTCTTATGCTTGGTTGTGAGAAATATGAACCGTTGCAATCTTTTGAAAAGCAATCTATAGTATCCATTAAAATTCAAAGTATGTGTGTAATAAATTTGTGTGTATACATAATTTATATGTATATAAATAGTTTTGGCATTCCCAATCCTGGACTCCATCTTGGCCATCTTGTAGAAATAAGTGCCATAGTCTAGGAGAATATATGTTCAGAATTATTATTTTTTTAAGACTTTTTAAAAGATTTTATTTATTTATTTGAGAGACAGAGAGCTCGCACGAGAGCATGAGCAGGGGGAGGGGCAGAGGGAGAGGGAGAAGCAGACTCCCCCCTGAGCTGGGAGCCCAACATGGGGCTGGATCCCAAGATACTGAGATACTGAGATCATGACCTGAGCCAAAGCCAGACACTTAACCGACTGAGCCACCCAGGTGCCCCATATGTTCAGAATTATTTTAAAGCAATCAAAGAGGTTTAAAAAAAGGAGTGTCCATCAAAAGGGAAATGGTTAAAGAAATATTGACACCTCCATGCCATCTACCCTTTGCAGCCATTTAAAAATGGTAGCCCGAGGATCAACCCAGAAGGAGTCTCTCAATGTGTTCAGTGTGAAAGGTGAGATCTGGGGAAGCAGGTATGACACCATTCTCCATTTAGTAAAAAGCAAATTTAAACATTTGTGTATCTTTATACAAAAGCATGGAGAAAGGTACAGAAGATTATACAGCAGGTTGTTATGATAGTTACCCGTGAGCTGGTAGTGGGGAGAAATGGGAACAACGCCAATATTTGGGAGGGAGGAGAGACAGAGAGAGAGAGAGAAGGAGGTGCCCATGATTTAACATTTAACTTTATTTAAACGTGTGACATTTATGTATTGATCTATAAATGTATGGGTATAAATGGACCTTTGAAAGGAAAGTCTCCGAAATTAAATGGTGTAAGTTGATTTTAAGAGAGGGCTCTCCCTTACATTGTTCAGTATAAATTCTAATTAATGTGTATGCATTGTATACATGTTGTATGATTAGAGTAAAACAAAAATGTTTTAGAAATAAAGGAAAAACAAATACATACATCTATGTATTTCTATATAGGGCTATGCAGTAAATTTCACCTTCTTCTCTAAGCCAGAATTTCTCAAAAAAGACTAATTCTGTGAGGCATTTATTAGGTGTAGCTGAATTAAGAACTCCCTGATCAAGGACGTTTAGGAAACACCAAAATAAATGAAGTTGAATGTCTTTCTTTGGCACTTTCAAAGCCTTCCATGTGCTAATGCTCATGGTTAAGTCCCCAGCGTAGGAGAAGGTGCAAAATGTTTGCTGATCTTGTTTAACCACACAATTCCCTGCCATTTTGGGAGTAAGGAGCACTTTGAGACTTTAGTATTCCCTGGACCTTCTCTAGACAACGGAAAGCCATGGAAGTTTTCTGAACAAGTGAGTAAATGTTTCAGGAAAATTAATGTAGAGTGATGTGCTAGACATTAATGGTTTCTCTTCTCAAAGACATAAATCCCAGCCTGGTAGCTGAATATTTCACAGGCTGAGATCATTACTGGAACATTTTTTTCTTCACTTTGTCACTTGGCTGCCCCTAGTAATTTATGTAACTTCACAACCTTGTAGTTTCCTTATCTGTGGAATAGGGAGAGGAGGAGGAAAGAGGTTAATATAAACTAGCTGCTAGAATACCTGGTGGGAAGGAGACATCCTGGAATCTCACTGATGAATTTTGCTATAAATGGTGTTGAAATAAATGGAGCATTGCTAGAGCAGTCTTAATGAATGATATTAGCATTCATTATTATAAACCCCATTCATACTTTAAAAAAAAAGATTTATTTATTTATTTTAGAGAGAGAGAGAGCAGGGGAGGGCCGAGGGAGAGAGAGAATCTCAAGTACACTCTGCACTGAGCACGGAGCCTGATGTGGGGTTCGATCTCACTACCCTGAGATCATGACCTGAGCCGAAACCAAGAGTTGGACACTTAACCAACTGAGCCGCCCAGGCACCCCATTCATAACTTAATTTTAATTATGCAGAAGACTTTATTATTACTAATTTCTATCTCATAAAGGCCCAATGCAAAAGGTCCTTTATCTCTGTAAGGGATTCCCTAATCCCTACAAATGAATGGACTGATCTCTTTTCTGAATCTTCAAAGTACTTTAGCTTTAGATATCAGTTTTGGCCCTCCAGGAAAGATAAAATTAGAAATGCAAACGATTTAGAAGGAGAATCACCTGTGAAAGGTAAGGAGGTGGGGGCAGGAGTCGGCAGAGACTTCAGAGGGCCATGTGAGTCTGGTATCTGTAAAAGGATAAGGCAGGAGGACTGGATAGAAGAACCTCAGCCTCCAGGGCAGCTCTGTGAAAGTGTCACTAGGCGGGCGAGCCCTAGAACAAAGATGGTCTGAGAGTCCTGCACTGGGCAGGACAGGCTTTGCTCCAGGATCCCATCCCTCTGGTGGCACGCTGGCCAGGGAGGGCATGGCCTCGGTGAGAAGTCTGCAGTGGGTCCCAGAAGGCATGGCAGCTGCAGCTGCAGCCCATTAGCTAACTGCATTCCCCTGCCGCAGATTCCTTCCAGAAGGAAGAGCTCTGCAGCACGCAATGGCCAACGCACTCCATATTTCACATGGCATGTCTCACTTCCAGTCTTTGTTCAAGTTATTAACTATGTATCTCACTTCCCTAACTAGCTTGTCAGGTTCTTGAGCATAAGGTCCCCATCTGATTTATTCTTGGAAATGTGCCAAACTATGGCGTGCTTGGAAGGGCTGGGAGACTTGTAACAGGAGACAAATCATCAGTAATTTATTTCTGTAGTAGTATTATTTATCTAATACATAATGCCTCATGGCGTGAAGTCAAGGCTTCCCTATTCAATTGGTTGCCCTTGGCACATTTTGAGTATAACAGTTTACTATCCTGACAGCACTCTCTTATTTATTCAGGAGTTAAAGTTTTCACCTGTTTCCCAAATACCTTTCCTTCTTTGAGAGCGGCGGGAGGTTAAGCTAGTCCAATAATCTGTAGTAGTGTGGACTTAGTCCACAGCACATTTCTAATCCACTCAGCACAGCGCTCCATCTGACGCCATGCTTGTATAACATTCATTTTATATATTTACCAAATTTACCGTGCACCTGGTACGAGTTCAAGTTTGATGTACAGTTGGCACCGACCACAGAAGGCACTCGATAAATATTTCTGCTTTGAATAAACCAAATTCAACTCTTCCTTCTTCTATCATGGCAGGGGCATTATACAAATTGGCAAAAAGAGACTGATAGGCAGGTCCAAATTCTCTTCCTCTTCAACAATGCTTTTGAAAAAAAAACAACAACATGGGGTCAGTACTGCTGGGGTGTGTCGTTGGTTTTTCCCTTTTAAATCAAAATATAAACATTATTCTTTAATGACTGATTAAGAGCCTCCACCTTGAAGACGTCATAGAAAAAATGAAAAGGGTAAGAAGTCTTAATTCTTTTTTTATATATTACTCACTCTGGTCAAATGGCTCTTTGTAACACTTCTCTTACTGTTTTGCTAGTAACAGACTCAGCTAAAAAATAACAGGAGGCTTACATACATCCAAACGTACATATAAGCAGACAAAGAAAGATTTCCTTTGAGCTACTATATTTTGGAATGACAGGAGCACCACTGGGATTAACGTCTAGCCTGAGAAAGGACGGAAGAACTACCTGTTTCCTGAGTGCTATTTTATTTAAAAAGAAACACTCTTTCCTTTCCCCCAGTTGCTTGCATCACATTATGAAATTATGAATCAGTAAATATTTTTTAGTTCCCACTAAATCATTTATAACACAGAGGACCCACTTCATAAAGGAGATCCAGGCTCGAATTTTTTAAATTGCCTCCAATAAAGATCCCAGAGCTAAAATTTATGAATACTGGAGGCTTTACAAGCCGAAGCTGGAGCAAGGGAGTCGAAGAATCTCTTCCATTGCACGTTTATTTGAGGGTGTAAAATTCTCCCACATCGAGGAGGTGAGAATTTCATTCCCCTACGAAACAAAAAGGAGGATGGAGCCCTGAGCCAACCAATGGATCCTCAGAAAGCTTTGAAAGTTAGAAGCGGCGGATTCCCACTCCCCCCCAAGTCACCATGTAGCCATCGGAGAGCTTGGTTTAATCCTTCATGAGTCCCTTTATGGCGATTTCAGGAGACACGGCACCAATTCTTAGACCGCCCAGAGTTTATGGCTCATGAGAGGCGTTCTGGGTGCGAGAAGGGAGGAGAGGCAAGAGCAGAGCTGTCAGCATTCGGCTTTCCACTGGACACCTCTGCATGTGTCCCCACCGTGCCCGCCGCTCTTACCTCTCGGAAACTGCAGGGAAGAGAAGCTCCTCGCAAATTGCCATTGTGGCACCTGCAATTCTACCAATCCTTCATTTCAGGAGAAGAGCAGATCTGATTTAGCCACGGTACAAGTCATTAGGGGAGAGTGGTGATTATAGAAACTTCGGTCCCCTGAGAGCGACCCTCAGCTTAAACAAAACAAAAACAAAAACAACCCCTCAAGAAAATATGACTGTGCCTCCTTCCTTCATCCCCAAGTGTTTGTTCTGCACCTAGTGAATGAAGTCAAATAACATATTAGAGAAAATCTCTTGACGGCAAGATTGAGCTGTAGACCTACGTGGCCTGAGACATTATCATTTCACCTCTCGTTCTGGGGTCTGATTGAAATGAGCTTTGGAGATTGCCGTGCGGTCCCTAGAGGGCCCTACAGGATAGTAAATCTATATCACAAAGCCATTGCATGTATGAGTTCGTGCTGATTTTATGGGCCAGCCTGTTTCCATTTAGACGGGTTCAAGCACCACAGAGCAGAATGACTTCTTTCCTCCTTGTCAGATCACGAGTAGAACCATTTTTGAATACAGTCCTCCACTGGTATACCCCTTAGTCCTTTTGTTTTCCCCAAATTATAAAATCTTTGTTTCCTGATGACAGCAAACATTTCACTCTCTATTCACCTTCACTTCTCCTTGCAGCAGAAGTGTCTTAGCTAAGTAAGCAGCTGGCTCAAAGCACATTCCTTCATTTTGGTTATAAAGGAGAATTACAAGGCTCCAACGATGAATAACCAGCTCCAGAGTGTCATCTCATGAGGAACTGTATCATCTACTCAATGGGCCTCACGTTTCTGCCCATCAATGAATTAAACATTTTTTGGTATTTAATTTCTGGGAAATCCAAATGGATTTAATGGGAAAATAAATGAAAAGAAAGGCTTTGAAGTCTTACTTATTTCTTTGGTGTGTGTTAGTGTGGGCGAAATCCTAAAGGAGAAGATTAGTTTGTTGGAAATTTATTAAAATCTCTAATAACAATTATTATGACAACGGTTATGGCAGTAAGGGCCTAACTATTCATTTAGGGCTTATACACACCTGAACCCAGGTAGTGAAAGTAGAAGGCAGTGATTCAAGGAACTGCTGATTGGTACTCTCAACAGTAGGCTGGGCAGCAAAATTCAACGTTATGAGCTTGGGATCCACATAGACCAGAGTCAAAATCCTTCTGGCTTCTCCTCTTATTAAGAGTTTGGCTACATTATTTACCTTCTCAATGTGTCTCCTTATTTTTGGAATGATGGCTGAGGTATATATCTTTTAGGGTGTCTGTTGAGCCCACAGTAGTGCCCTTTCTCTGAGTATTCTCCTCCTCGGATTAGGGCGGAAGTGGGCGTGCTTTGGGTGATCGCCTGGAATGGACGCTTGACCCAAACCAGGATCATCAGATTTCCTCCCTGAAAGTTATCACTGAGATGGAGTAGTAGACGCAGGGTCTCTGCTTGTGGCTGGAACTGGAGAATGGTAGAATGGGATGGGTAGCATGTGTAAAGAGAGATGGAGAAAGACAGCAAAGAGAAAGGACTCTAGGAGCCAGATGTGGAAATAAAAGCCAGTGTGGTTCAGAAACATAGAGCAGTGACTGAAGAAGTGGCTGTCTTGGTTCTGAGGGCTTTCCATTCCTCAGCTGAGCTCACCTATGAGGCCAAATTGCGCTTACATTTAGTAAATTTCCTTTTTTTGTTTTACAGGGTGAATTTCCTGCAAATAGAAATCAAAATAACCAGAGTGCCTGGGTGGCTCTGTGGGTTAAGCCTCAGACTCTTGATCTTAGCTCAGGTCTTGATCTCAGGGTTGTGAGTTCAAGCCCCGCCTTGGGCTCCATGCTGGGCATATAGCCTACTTGAAAAAAAAAAAAATCTAATCATGCTGGAGCCCTGGGTGGCTCAGTTGGTTAAGCATCTGATTCTTAGTTTTGGCTCAGTTAGTGATCTCATGGGTGGTGGGATTGAGCCCCACACTGGGCTCCATGCTTAGCAGGGAGTCTGCTTGAAGATTGTCTCCCTCTGCTCCTTCTCCTACTCATAGGCTCTCTCTCTCTCTCTCACAAGTAAATAAATAAATCTTTAAAAAAACCCAAAATAGGGCGCCTGGGTGGCTCAGTCGTTAAGCGTCTGCCTTCAGCTCAGGTCATGATCCCAGGGTCCTGGGATCGAGCGCCGCATCGGGCTCCCTGCTCGGTGGGAAGCCTGCTTCTCCCTCTCCGTCTGCCTGCCGCTCTGCCTACTTGTGCTCTCTCTCTGTCAAATAAATAAATAAAATCTTTAAAAAAAAAAAATAATAAAAAAATAAAAAATAAAAAAACCCAAAATAACCATGCCAACAACAGAAATAATTGTACCTGAGGATAAGGACAATTGTGAATGCTAAATATGACAGAAGATGGTAGCTCAGTTACATTCAGTAAATGGGAGCTATTGTTATGAAGTCGCTCTTCCTATGAGTACGATGAGAACACACAATGAAGCCCAATATTACAGAGAGATTTTAAAGTATGTTAATGGAGAAAAACAGTAAGTTGGTAGAAAACGTAATTGTTATAATTTATGCTAATATACTTCCCCAGTAACCCAGACAGGAAGTTTCTGTCCTCTTTCTCAGTGGCCCTGCTAATGGGCCACAGGGTTCTTCCTTGGGTGTGTGTGTGTGTGTGTGTGTGTGTGTGTGTTTGCTTGTAAATGTGCACGTACTGGGTACACACACACATGTGTGTATTTGTAGACAAAGATAATGTATCTTCATCACATATTGAATTCATGATTACTATTACAGGGGCATTGAATATCAACTAATGACAATTACATTAGATTCTATTACATGCTTATTCTATTTATACAATCATTAAATAAACTGGCAAGCTATATTTATGAGTACTAAAAGTGTCAAGAAACACTAAATAGTAGCATTTAATACTTTTAAATCCTGTTTGGTCAGTGACAGTCTTAGAAGAAACATTTTTTTGGTCTTACCTCTTCTAGCCTAGGGTCCAAAAGGAGGAACTTTTCCACATTTTGAGTCACCAGATTTATGATCTCACTCAACTCCCTTCCATCTCTGTCTCAAACCGGCCCATTCTTGCCTGAGCTCATCTCTTTCTTGTAATACTTTCCTAAATATAAGTGATAACAACTAACATTTCCTAATGGGTTCCCCAAATTCTTGCCTTCAAGCTAGAGTTTCAGTGGTCAGCTTTCCTCTGCCAAATTTTATTACATATATTTGGCAAGAAAAAACCTCCTAGAAGGCTGAATTTGGTGTCATTAACAAGAGAATTCTTCAACAAGTTGCATCACAGATTAACATAGAAATTCACCTCTTTCCAAGAAAAGGACCTCTCTGCCTGCCCAATGCCAGTAAGATTTCATCACTGCTCTGGAGCAGTGACTCTTCTGTGTGTCTCATTCTTCTTTTTTCTCTTTCAGAGATTCATTACTTTCATTCTGACCCTAAGGATGGGGGCATGCAGATAACTCGCCTTTTAATTCATAGATCCCCAAAATGCTAAGAGCTGCATCTGAGCCTTCGGGAGAAGACTGCTCATCACCCAGAAACTCTGGTCTCTAAGCTCTGTTCGGTGACTGGATGAGATTTCGGATTGTCCTTCTGTGGGGTGAGAATATGTTCTATGTGTGGAGAAAGCATGCAAAAGAGATGTCTTATTTCAAGAGATTTCCTGCTGTTCATCCAAACCTGTTTCCTCTCCTTTCTCTACACATAGATGACATTTCTTACCCTTCTGTGCTGTAGGTATGGCCACGGGACTCTGCCAATGACATGTGAGTACAAGCGTGAGGCACCATATTCAGATCTGGCCCATAGGAAGCACTCAGATCTGTACTCCTCCATGTTCTCTTTCTGTTGGATAGATGTAAATGGACAAATTTTAGAAATCACGTGTCAAAGACAGCAGAATACAAAGTACGTGTCAGAGCCTCAGAATGACTGCTTGGAGGTTGACTCCCAATCAGAAACTCCTACTGAATTTACAAAACTTAGAAATAAACATCAACACCATTTGAAACACTCTACATCTTGAGGTTTGTTGGCTATGCTTGCTAGCCCTACCCTAAGCCACACTTTAATATTTCCAATTCATTGAACATCTTGATAAAACTTCCTGATAAAAGTAAATGTGCTGCCTTTGAGAAATTTCCTGAAATGCAAATGGTGTGAGAGTTAAGTGTATCCTGCCTAGCAACAGCCCATGAAATTAAATATCTGGAGACATTCATTAGATAAACACTCTGTTTTAGAATTTACATTAATTAAAGCACAGAAGCATGTTCAGCATGTCTTTATTATTCTGAAACATAAATACTAAAATATCAATAATAGGTACACAGTCCTAAGGAAATGATCAGTAATGAACCAAATGCATTTTTATAGCTCTTCAAGGATTTAAGCACAAAGCATAGTCACTGAAATATCTTAATACTATATTTATACTTTAATGGCAAGCATGAATGCATTAATTTTGCCTTTTTTGAATATTAATATTTTAAGAACCTAGCCGTTCTAGTCTATTTTGAAGTCAGCTACTATTAATTTACTTTGAAAAATACGATTCAAGTATAGATTTCTAAAACTATGGGAAGTTACTATTAAAGAGTCCATTGCACTGTAACAAAAAATGATGTAGAAACACAGGGGACCTACTAAAATCCTTCAGAAATAAAAAAGACAATCATTTATATGCCCCCCAAAGTATAAGACACTTTACAATGTTGTCTTGATTAACTGCAATATATACAGCAGAGAAAGTCTCTTTAAATATATAATATTGACTTTATTTCATTAGAAGTTACATTTGCTTATCACTAGTTTCCAGGATTTTCTGACATTGAAAAGATACAAATGGAATTTATATGAGATAATCATCATCCTCATCCTTGTCCTCACCCTCATCATCATAAGAGCAATGGCCGCAAGCACTGAATCCTTACATACTTACCACTTTACGTGGAGCTTCAATCTTCCGCATAGCCCTATGGGTAGGTACTGTTAATAATGGCTGCACAACTCCAGGGGGCGCCACTCATATATTGGTCTATATAAATGGTGCCTCTCGGAGTCGTGTAGTGCACAGGCTCCAAGGCCATTTGTGGCAGTCTTGGCTTTTATTATTCTTACATTAGAGACGAGAAAACTGAGGGTCATAAGGAGAGAGGAGAAAAAAAACAAAAGAAAATGAAGTCCATACCAGAGGCTTTCTTTGCTTTAGGAGTAGGATTAAAATTAATTCATTTTGAAAAGACAACGCTTGTGTGGCTAATAAGTATTAGAGCAATGAAATTAAGTTTGGCAAGAGTCTATAATCCCTGCCTATTCCTGGGCCTCTGCCCTTAAATGAATGGCAAACCCGTCTACTAACCAGCAACCAGGCGGAGTTAGGGCCCCTCTTCTGCGTTCCTCTAGCTGTCCGTGGATTTCTCTCTGATCACATCAGTGCATTGTACTGTTACTCTTTAACATACTAGTTCTCTCCCTGGAATCTGGGTTCCTTATGAGTAAACTGTCCCATGTTTGTATCTCTAGAAACAAGTGCATGATAGACATTCTATTGGTTTTTGGAGAATTAATGAAAGGGACATTAGTTTTCATATACAACTGAATGCTAGATTTTTACAATTGGTTTTCTATCCATCACATTTGAGAACGAAAACCTCAACACATTTCAGCAATCAAGCTGAAAGGAAATGGAGGAAAATGTTATCTGACAATCAAAGGCAGCTTTCTAAAAGAATTTCCTTATTGTGAAATCCCAGGAGTTGAACTACGGATGGTATTTGCCAAAAAAAAATCACGTCTTGTATGAAGACAATTTTTTTAAAGATTTTATTTGAGAGTGAGCAAGAGAGAGAGGGGGCACGAGCAGGGGGAGGGGGAGAGGGAGAGGAAGAGAGAGAAGCAGACTCCCCCCTGAGCATGGAGCCCAACGTGGGGCTTGATCCCAGGACCCTGGGATCATGACCTGAGCCGAAGGCAGATGCTTAACTGACTGAGCCACCCAGGTGCCCTCATATGAAGACAGTTTTAACAGTAAAAAAAATAGTATGTTCTCTTCTAGAGTTCCAATTGTTCATTTCCTCAAGTTTGGGCTAATTCGAGCTCTTAGATTATTTAATGTTGAAGAAAAAAAAATATTTATTTACAATTTAGAGTCACCTACTTCCAAAAGTGTTTCAGGCAACTTGAAGAAGTAATTAGTGTATTTAAAATTATTTCAAGTGCTATTTTGCTGCTAGGGTGTCCTTTTTCTGGTTCATTTGTTCTTATCTTGGACAAAATACTTTCCACTGGTTTGTTGATTTTTTGGAATGAAGTAAAGAACTTCAGGGATGAGGACAATAAACGCCAAAAACAAAACAAAACAAAACAAAACCATGCATCCCTGACACCTCTTCTAAGATACCTGGCAGATGGTGAAACAGAGGGAGTGAGTCATTCTCAGAAATTTGGTCGGTCAGATACAGAGAGGAGACTCTGGAAACTTAAAAGAATAGGACAGCTTTAAGCTTTGAGATCTTAGATGAAAAACAAAACTAGAATATCACTGTCTACTCAGGAATCTATTATATGAAGTGTCTGAGGCAAGACAGCGGCAATGTTTAGTGTCAAAAATGTCATTTCCCACTGCTCATGATTAAACAAAAGTGCAATTTCATGTCTCGGAGATTGACAAGTCGTACCTCCAAGTGTCTACTATTATACGCACACTGTTACTATCTACTGAGGAACATGAATTAAAAGTCAAATTTGTCACTTGTGATGGATAATAATAATGCAGAGAGGTTGGTTTGTTTTTATCTCACCTTGCAAAGGTGCCCGTGGTGAGAGATCACAAAATGCTAGCAGGTGCGTGGCTGAACTCAGGATATTTTATGAAGTCAGGAAGGTCAGAATTCACTGGTTCCAACACATGTTACGAAGAGGAAAGGAAAACTTCCTTAGAATATGTGCTTAGGAGCTTCCAGAGTTCCCTGCTCAAGGAAAATATTTAAGGCAGTGTCGACATTGTGTTGGAAGGCCGGGGCGTGAAGATGGGGGAACCATAAAGATTCTGGTCTTTAGTCATAACCCTTAGAACGTTTGCAACAAAACATACAACCTTAAGGTTTTCCTAAGGCATACGGAAATCAGAGACTTTGGAAGACCCAAGGATTCTGTTTTGTTTGAGTCACCGCAGTAACTCATTGAATAAGAGTGTGGAAGAGGAGACCTGCTGACTATCATTTCTTACTCAGTTTCCTAATTTCTATCCAGAGGCCATCCAGGCTGTTACAAAGCTGGCTCAAAATGAGTTATAATAATGAGAATTTTGTGAACTGTTTTCAGACGGCATTCACCGACAACTCAAAATAGCACGTGCTGGTTGATTACAAATATGCCAAAGTACAGCAAAAACTAGAAAACAATATTCTCAGGAACAAAATCAATGCACAGACTCAAGGGTTATATATGTAACTAACAGTCTTGCTCTTCATCTAGATTAGGGAAACAATATAGTATATCTGTTGAGAAGAAAATTTGCTTCCTGAAATCCCTTACTAATTATATTGTGCTTGTGTAAGAGAATAACCTTGTTCTTACACGGTACAAGCTGATTTAGGGTAAAGGACCATGATACCTTCATTGTACCCTCAATGATTGATTCTACATAGTCATAGATCAGGTACTCATTATACTTTTCTTGCTAATTTTCCTTAAGTTTGAAACATTTAAAAATAAAAAAGTTTTTAAAAATGCAATTTCTCCCATCTTTCATTTCTCAGCTGTATAATCTGGTTCAAGTTCCTTGCTGTTTTGAAATTTCAATGTTCTCTACAAAATGAGAATAATACTGGTGATGACCTCAACGAATTCAATGAAATAATCCATAACTCAAAAGAAGCTAGTAATAATTTACTACAAATCTGAAAAAGTATTTTCTACTTATGCTTGATTATGCATTGATTAGTATGCTTGATTAGTACCTACAGGATATCCACTATGATAATAAAATATGCTGATATGATCTTTATTAAATGACCATCAGTGCTTAATGATATTCCCATTTTGTAAATGCAAACCTTCTAAAGCAGCCTATTATTAAAGTGCTCTGTTTAATTATAAAACAAGTATATACATCCAAGGAATTTACCTGAAGTTACACTTTCTTTAGAAACAGTGTGGAATTTTGAGCAGTTTCTCAAAAAACAGAAGACAAAAATACAGGAAACAAATGTTTCCTTCAGTTTTTCTAAAGGCAGTCAAAATGTTAATCATTATTTTTTTCATCTAGAGACAATGAAGTCACTTGCTGTTATCAATGTGTCATGGTGGTAGGAGAAATATTTTATCAACAGAGAAAATAAATATCAACACCTCCTCTTGAGTAAGTGGATACCAGCTTTATAATTAGGACCAATGCTATTTTTCACACAATGGACTATATTTCTGATCCTGAGAGCTATAATTACCCTAACAACTCCAATGTCTAACTTTAATTCTACTTAGAAATATTTTGACAAACTGACAATAGTTAAATATGTTACAACAGTGAATATGATAGGTTGCTTTTGCCTTTGTTATGCTGAATGTATTACTCTGTGAAGACATTCTGTGGGGCAGGCACCTCTACCATATTTCTTAGCATAGGAAAAGGAGATTAAATATATTCACAGCCCCAAAAGGAAGCTAGTAATAGAACAGGCTAGGGGAGGACTGGAGCTGACCACACAGCCTTCTAATCTGTGCCCTTTTGAGAGCTACACATTCAGAAAACAAAATCCATTCACTGTGGAGATAGAGGACATTCAAAATCCAAGCCAATCCTCATAATTTATTCTCCAATGAGACTAGGTACTACTGTTCTCTTGACTCTCAAAAGAGGTGGGAATAGTACATCTCAGGCTAAGAGTGTTTAAAGCCCAAACTTCAAGCTTTTGACTGAGTTATATGGGACAGCCCCACTGAATCCTGTTTACGAAATTCTAATTTCAAAGAAACTGGGGGATCACACATGTTTGGACTGGATATTTCTGAGAATAAAAGGGGATAAACTAGGACTGTGTGGGTAAAACAGGACATAAATATTTGATAAACTATTGCCTTGCTGATGCAAAATGGAAGGAAGCATTCTCTTCAGAAATGTTTATTACTAGAGGACCAACCATTCCTCTATGACCAGAACTAGCATGGTGCAGTTCATATATAGGGAGTTTTATGATTCTCAGAAGAGCAACTTGGGTAAATACCTAATGAGAAGGGTACCATTCTGGGAAGCCATCAGCACTGGGTACTTAAGACAAAGTTGTTAAAATATCACTGTGTTTATTCAAAGATCAGTAAGCCCAGAAAGTCTACTATAAGGTAAAAGTCTTAATAGCTTACTTCTAAGACTTCATACATGAGTGAACATTTCATTTCACATATTTGATGAAAATTAATCAAGGCACTGTCTTACAAGTAAAACAAATAAGAGTATGGGATCCTACATATCACATTTTGATTAATACCAAAGAAGGATCGGTGCCCAAAATGAAAATGTAAAAGGCATCATTTCTATAAGAACTGTTTCTGGAGTTAATGCATTTAATATCTAGTAACTAATTTTATGGGAAAAAAATTAAAGGCCACATAGTATATCTTCTCCATAATCAACAGGACGGCATACTGAAAAGCTTCAGGGTTTTCAAGAAAGACCATGAAATTTGGAGTCAGAACTACTTGGGTTCAAACTCTACTTCAATCACTTAGTAGGTGAGTGACATGGAAAATTACTCGTAGCAGTTATGGTTGGATATCCACCCAAAGTCTCTTCTTCCCTTCCTCCTTCTCAACAGAAACCTAAATTTGTTCAGGTACACAATAATTCCCCTTGAAGCCTATTATCCCAGGGGTAGGATTAATTGTAAAAGTTAGCTCCATATTCCCTTTGCCAATGATTGGTTTAGGAATGTTCATGTGACCAATGTGAACCAATGAGAAAGAATGAAAGATTTGATGGCGCTTTGGGGAAAGCTCTTTCTCCTTCTCCTGGGATAGCATCAAGAAGTGGCTCTCTCCTCTTCTCTGGATATGTACTGATGCACATTTATGAGGCCTGCATGTGCTGCTTTTGTTCAACAACAAGTCTTAGGATGAAGTCAACACACCGAGTAAAGCCTAACTATGACTCTTGCAGGGAAATGAAGTCAGAACAAAAGTTCTTAGGATGCCCTGTTTGGGACTTCTAGATCTGTGGCCAAGAATTCTACACAATTTAAGCCAGTTTGATGGAGACTTCTGATATTTCAGCTGAAGGTACTCTGACCCTCCTGAGTCATTTTCTCATCTAAGAAAATCAAATTGACCGCTACATTGCAATCTTTCAAGAATTCATGATAATATACGTAAAGTATTATGCATAGTCCTTGGTGCAAAGGAACTTTCAATAAATGGTATCAGGTTTGCTGGTTGCCTGGCACACTGGGTACTTGCTATTAACTTGGCTCAAAATGATCTTTGGCAAATCTTTAACAGATTTCTGATTGCTCACATTTCCATATCAGATGAGACTGGTGATATTAGTCTCCAAAGAATACTCTGTAATAGCTGAAGCAAGGATTTCGAATCTCCTTGAGGTCTTCAAAAGGCAAGGGATACGATAATGTGTTGGTATTTTATTGAATATCACACACACACACACACACACACACAAAACACCTTAAAACAAATAAAATAGTATCAGGCTAAGAAAAGAAATTAATCTATCCCATTAAATGCTCATTTCAAAAGAACTCAGGAGAATACAACATATTAGAAACTTCCAAAATTAAACTTTAGAGGGAATATAGTAAGATATATAAAAATGTATTGTGCAAGCTTGAATCATCATTCCTTAATTTAGAAAAGTTAAAATTTGGAACTTACCAAGAGGACTAAGGCAACTAAAGAAATAAAAACCCAAAGTGATGTGGATGTAATTCTAAAATTTAAACATTTTAGATAACATTATTTTCCTACACAAAGCAACACACACAACGATAACACTAAAGAGAGAATAAAATATTGATGAAGCACACCAGCTTTAGGCATACAACCTGAATTTGAAACCTGATTTTGACACTTGTATGCTATATAACCTTGGGCAAGTTTTTTAGCTTCTCTTAGCTGGTTTTCTCATATATAAAAATAGAGATAATCAAATTTACCCCTTAGACTTAGGTTTAAATAAGATAAAATAATGTAAGCCAAGTTCTTGTACAGGTGCCAAGTGTATAGCAAGCATTTAATAAAATATTTTTACTATGTTCTTATAACAAAATGAGTCCCATGGGATCCCACTGACTTCTGGTAGTCTATCATAGAACCTGGGGTTAAAAAAAAAAAAAAACAGGCCAAATTTCAGATGGGCCAAGGAAATTTCTAGAAGATATTTCCAGCAACCCCCCAAAAAGACAGGTGACAAACACTACAAAAATCAAATCATAGGGGAATTTCTCCTTCTGGGTAAGGTAGAGTAGCAGGGACTAGGTTTTACCTCCTGCCCAAAACAACTAAAAACTAACAGACAAAATACATGAAACAGTGGTTTGCAGACATTGGACATTAGGCAACTTAAGAAGGTAATCCTTGAGAAAAAGGACCCAGGCTAGTGGAGTCCCACAGTTGCCCTAGCTTACTGCTTAGATGGTTGCTAGGCCACAGCACAGGAGCAGAAGCTCAAGCAGTCCCGTGGTCTCTCCGAGTAGACATTATAGAATTAGTCAGGGAATGCCCATGTAGATCCAGAGTGGAGAGGGCCATCTAGAGAGAAATCTCCTCTAGCCTTCAGCTGAGTATTGACCAGCACATGTGAGGAAAATGCCTAAATCTGGGAAAAGAATCACCCAGATGAAACAACTCCTCAAAGTTAAAAAGGACAGAATAATTCACATTCTTCCCAGATAGAAAAGAAAATCTTGGGGCTCTCAGTAGGACACTCATAAGGGTATTGTCTCAGTGTGAGAAAAAATTTACTCTAGAATAAGCACTGCTATGGTTTTAAATAACACAGACTAAAAGTAAGCCTCAAAAAGGAATGAACTGTTTACAAGTCACTTAATTTCACCCAGAACAAATCTTCACATATTTTTAGGAACACCAAAATATTCAACAGCCACCAAAGTAAAATTCACAATATCTGGCATTCAATAAAAAACTCTCAGACTTTCAAAGAAGCAGGAAAATACAACTCATATTGAGGAGAAAAATCTATCAGTGGTAACAGATCCAGGAATTACACAGATGACAGAATTAATAAAAAAGGACACTGAAAGGGTAACAAGTCTATTCCATATGTTCAAGAAGGTAGAGGAGTGAACAAGCATGTTAAATGCAGACATGGAAGATATAAAAAGGCACAAATTGAACATCTACAATGTTTGAAATGAAAAACATATTGGATGGGATTGACACCAGATTAGACACTGGAAAAGAAAATATTAGTCAAGTTGAAGATACAGGGATAGGAACCATCCAAAATGAAAGACAAAAAAAAAAAAAAAAAAAAGGAAGAATGAACAGATGACAGAGAGTCTGTGAGCTAGAGAACAAATTTCAAGAAGTTTCATGTATATTAACAGGTGTCCCTAAAAAGGGAGAAGGAAAAGGGACAGAAAGAGTATGTGAAAATAACATCTTTTCTCCATATGTAAGCAATGTATCTTTATAATATATCACTCGCATTTTTCTGATTAAAAGAAGAATGCTCTTAGAAGACTGATGACCCAGTAAGAGAAGATGGGCAAAAGAACTATTCCTGTTCATCCATCTTCAGGAAAGGAATTGTGAGTTTCACTATGGAGTCAGCCTTCTGAAGTCATATGCAAATAGGAAACCTTGAAATTACCCAGGAGAGTTTTTAAAAATCAAAAATAAAGTAAGAAATAATCTTATTAGGTCAAGTGCTTCAGATACTTCATGTGACTCTGAAATTCCTTCAGTGTTTACTGGCATAACAATATATTTTCATGTCCTGTTACATAAATAAAATGTTTTGAATGTCGTAACTATACTACACATTGCATCTTAACAGTACTTCTAAGGTAGCTATTTAGGATGTGAGCAGATCTGTTATCTCTAAGATTTTCCAATTTTCCCAAAGCTTCCTGAAATTCATGGAATGATTTAGGGTGCATGACATGATGTAGTATTGAACTGGTACATTTTTTTGTAAGAAGAAACCTAGCCTCAAACAGGTCTGATTTATGGCTTAATTCAGTATTCTATACACAGAAAGTCCTCCAAAAAAAAGAAAAAAAAAAGTCCTTGGCTGATTACCTGGCTGAGAGCCCACATATTTACATGCAAAAGGAAATCTTCTTTCATGAGAGTCATGATCTATTTGCCTTTCCTTTTTGTTAGGAGAAAAAAATCAGAGACTTCAAGGACTATTATACTGTGTAATGTTAAACTCTATGTGATTGTTCATAGACTCCTTTCCAGGGATGACACAGCAGCAAGTACTATGTGCTTACATGAACATTTTTGCCTAACCCTCAGATTTAGATGAAAATTCTTTTAGATTTTGCTATTTGGTTACATTGCCCAGGGATGCTGAACAACAAGTAAAAAATAGAATCAAGCAAACTAGTATTTCCCCTAGAAACTGGTGATATGTAGTACTATGAGCTGGAGTCCACATTAAAGTTTCATACTGTCTAGCAGCAGTACTCAGACTTTCTATTTTCAATGCCCATGGATGTACTTCAAGTTTAAGAGCAGAAGATCAAATCCAATCCATCAACATTTAAGCAATGCTCATTATGCCCACAGGTTGTTGAGAGTGTCACAGTCAGACTTGATGGATAATCTATAAATCTATACAATGGAGTTCATAGTTTTTCTTTTTGTTTTGATCTTAGTGTAAAACTTGTAATAATTTACCATTATAGAACAAAAAGAACTGTGGCTCATGATTTATAACTCACATAGCTGATATGTTATATTATCAAAATGTATGTTCTGTTGTATTTTAGAAAGTTTAAAAAATTCTCCTTTGGAACAAAAGGACGTTATTGACACATCATTAATGGGACATGGGGAAGGTCATCCTCTGCCAAAGAGGAAATGTTAGGATATGAAATGAGGCCTCCCACAGATTTCACAACAGTCACGGATCAACTCGGGAAAGAGACACAAAGAAAGCACATGTTCTTTTCGACCAAAGACTTTTGGTTAACAGGTGACCCTAGCTGGGAATGCTGCAAAATTTCAACATGCTTGTAGGATGGCAGTACAAGTGTTTAGCAGAAAACCAACTTCAGTTATGTCTCTTGTAGAAAGGCCTACCATTTTCTCCACTTTTTTTTTTCTACTGAACTTTTAGTGGAACATGGGTATCATTAGGACACTGCTTCTTGATCTCACAGTGTCGGGAGAGGTCATCGAGAGGATATGACAGCCGGCTGATCCATGAGCTGGACCCTAGCAACTGGAGGCTCCTTTTCCCTCCCCCGTCCCTGGCATGTGCATTCTATTTGCCTTCCCTGATCCCAGAAGCTGCCCCAAGGACATAGCCTTGAGACAGTGATGTGGTGTTGAGACCGTCTGGACAATATACATATCTGAACCTAGTTAAGGCCTCTCCATAAACTTTAAAGTTTACCAGACAAATGTGGAGATCTACTAGTCTTGCAGCCACCCAAGATGATCCCATACGCAAGGTCCCCTGCTTATTAAAATTACCACCTACCAAATCTGGAGTGGCCTTCCTCTTTCTTTGGTCTCTCACTGTGTTTGGTGTATAGGGACCAGTTTTAGATTACACCTGGGAAGCCCCCAAGAAGTTTGTGAGCTTCCAAAATTTGTATCGGTGACATTAAAGATTCTATTTTGATATTCTAGAGAAAATCTCCGAAGTTAAAAGAGGAAGTTATATGGGGAAAAAACTTAAGTTCTGTGTTAATCATATGTAATTTTTATTAAACCATAGTATAAAATCTCCATATTGTATATTTAATGATTGATTTCAATATATTCTATTACTTTTACTCCTTAATCATCTATTTCCAATATCATCAAAAAGAGAAGTTTAAGGTTCTACTCCCCAGAAAACATTTTAAGGGAAGCATTTTGCTAACTATAAAATATTAGAATGTTCTATTTTTAATAATCCACCATTAGTAACATGACAGACATTACTTGTACTGCTAGCAGAGTTTTAAAAACAAATTAAATCCATTAGAAGAAATAGAAAAGAACCACTTACTCATTTGCACAGAAAGAAAGATAAATAAATTAGACTTCATGTAACTAAAAGCATGCTCCTTTTGGAAAATATTTATATATGAACTTTTAAGCAATTTGTGGAGCTAATAGGTTTCATCTGCTATAGAAGAATAAAATGTGAACAAAGAATGGCATAAAAAAAATGTCAACCACAATGAAAGGAACGAGGTACTTTGCCAAAATAAGTGACTGACAGCAGAATGGTCTTAAAAGGGAACATTTAGTAAAACAATCATCTGGCTAAGGTAAGAATTCAGAATTTTATTTGTAATTAATTCAGCATGCTGACAAGTCGGCTCCACCCCAATTTCTGCCCTCCTCGTGATGGTACAAAGACAAACAGGCAAAGTAGAAATGTAGTCACTTAGTTAAGTCATCAAAGAACTTATTCAGTAGATGAAGGGATGACCTACATTAACAGGTATCATCATAATGAAGGGAGTGGTGTGAAAATGGTAATAATACAACTTAAGCTTTATTTGATACTGATGTTTAAATTATTTGTCCTATTTCTCATGTAAATATATACCTCTCTTTATGAGAATTAAGTTTTGGTGTATTTTAATCCTTACCGTTTTCCTGTGAAATCTATCAGGTCACGATGACTCCCGTTTCAGAGGTGGGCCCAAGCCACCATCCTCATGTGCTACAACCTCTTCAAGTGATAGTTCTTGGGGCAAAGACCATGATTTACCTTCAAATATCCTCATTTTGGTGAATCAGAATCAAGAGGACCGCTTTTTCCCCCATCATATTCCCTCTACCTAGAATCGTCTTCATTTATTAAAACCTTACTCACTTTCTAGGTTTTATTCGGCAATTACCTCTTCTCCAAAACAGAGTCCACTGAAATAGACTGAATTACTCCTGCCTCTGTTCCTCATAGTACTTTCTTCATAGCTGTCATAACAACAGTTGGTCATATGCATGTCCGTTTCCTCCTGCAGGACTTGGTCACCTTTAGGTCCCTCTCACAGAGCTTGCTACAGGGCCTGGCATGAAGTAGCTGTTGGATAATTTGTTTACAAAATAAACTGAATATATGACTCCACAGACACCAGGTAAGAAAAACTGGCTATTGTAACTCTTCATGCTCTTAAAATAGTTCCTGTGAGTGGGAGTGGAAAAGGCTTAAGAGGAAGGCAGGAAATTAATATAAATTATGAAGAGTGATTTAAAAATGTAAATAAAGGAGGAAAACAATTGGCCTAAATCCAGCCGGACACATCATTGCAGCTAATGACCCTAGTGAAGGTAATCAGAAGCAGGCACATTACTACCCAAAGAGGAGGATTTCATTCCTGAATCATCAAGGGTTTGCTGTAATTTCTTAGATGCACTCTTTAGGACAGGAAGGAGGATGAGAAGGATATTATTAATAGAGAGGCCTGCTTGAGAAAGAACCCCAGTGAAAACTGGCAATTCAGCAGTTCTCTCCAGGAAGGGTCTTCAAAACAGCATGCCTTTTATTATCACTCTGCTGAGAGTGGAACCGGTAGTTCTAGATAGCAACAAGGAAATATTCATGGAGTCCCTACCTCACGCCAATCCTTTGCCAAGAGTTTTCATAGATTATTAGATAGAGTTAGATATCATGGTCCCCATTTTACAGGGAGGGAAACTGAAGATCAGGACAACTGCATGAGCTGCTGGGTTGCAAGCTTAGTGGGGAGCTTTGCTCAAACCAAGTTTTGGGGCTCTTCCTATTAGCCCTACACCCAATGCTTTTAGCATTGGGAAACACCGTTACTCACCTATGGCACTCTATTAAAATTATTACCATTTAAAGCACTATGCTTAGGCTATTTCACATTTGCTAAATTGTAATTTGAGGATTCCTTTCAAGTGAAGTTGGAGAATTCGTCTATATTCCTTAGGCATCTCATGAAAACCACGTTTAGGTAAGTTATTGTCATAGTAGTGATGGCTGACAGGTGTGTCTTTAACTGTTCTAGAGAAGGGCCAAAATCCATACAGCTTCACATGCTCACACAGTTCAACTGCCACACTTGTGATCATCAAGCCAGAGGACAGGCGAAACTCCGTCACACCTTCAGTTCTCCAGAAAAGGGCAAGATTTCTCAGGTACTTGGGATGGAAAAATAGAACCTTCTGTCTTGCTTGAGACTCCTTTAGGGTGTCGTACACTTTGAAAGAGGCAATCGTGTTGGCCCTGAAGGAAAATGCTGGCAGAAGAAGGAACGCGTCTCCATAGGTTGCAATGTCCTCCAGAAATATTTCTTTCTTTTTTCTTAAGTTCCCATATCTGACAAATTAAAAAAAAACAAACAAACAAACAAAAAAACCACATCATCATCATTATAATCAAAGTAGCAGTTTGGGTTACATAAGGCTGAATTTACCACTGGCTGAGCCATTGAACTATTTATATCACTGTTGTGTATAAGAGACAAGCAGTGGACTCAGAGTTCAAGTACAAGTAAGCCTCCTATAAATATCAAAGGCTAGGTCTTCATCGATCTTTCATGGTGTCCCAAGGCTTTCATTTATATTTTCTTACTGGGCTATATCCTTACTGGACACATATTTCTTAGATTATTTTATCTTCCAACTCAGTAAACTTTTTCTCTAAGGCAGCTTTTTGATACAGAAATACCTTCCAATTTAATAATGACTGACTTTTTCTCAAACATAGGACACTCTTTATTTTTTTTTAAATTTTATTTATTTATTTGACAGAGAGAGACACAGCGAGAGCAGGAACACAGCAGGGGGAGTGAGAGTGGGAGAAGCAGGCTTCCCGCTGAGCAGGGAGCCCGATGTGGGACTCGATCCCAGGACCCTGGGATCATGACCTGAACCAAAGGCAGCCGCTTAACGACTAAGCCACCCAGGCAACCCCTCAAACATAGGACACTCTTAAAATGTCTATACATTAAAAAAATTCACTGAGCTGTACACTGGTGATCTGTCTATCTTTTTGTATATGTGATCACAAAATAAAAGTTTCCTATAAAGAACCTAAAATATCTACATTCACACACACACACACACACACATTTTAAATTTCCCTTATGTATCGTGATAGTTCTGTGTGTTTGATTTAAATAATACTTTAGTAAATATAATAGTATGCATGATTGTGTCTAGAAAGTAAACTTTTGGGATGCAGGTACAATATTTCACATTATCTTAAGAGATACTAGAACTATATGAGTATATCGTGTATTTTATTAGTAATGATTATTAGTCAATTTTGATGAAAACAATGGAGTAAAACTATAGATGGGATTTTTATTAACCAGGAACATTTTGTAGTGGTTACACTGTGAAAAATGAAATATGGGAATTATTTTTTGTTAATAAACTATCCATAGTAAAAACTTTTTTTTTTCTTTTTTTGGCCAAGTTCTCCTAAGACTCATTCTCTGAAGTTTCTAAATAAACTGTTCTATCAAGAAACTGCTCCCAAGATAAAACAGTAATGCTAAAATTCTGAAAGAAAATTCTCAAAAGTAACTTCACTATTGTTAAAAAAGATGAAGAAATAAATGAGTTCTCACTTGATTAGTAATGTTCAGCTTATGACATTAGAAGTACAATTGGTTGGTATGCCTGGCTAGCTCAGTGGTAGAGCGTACAACTCTTGATTTCAGAGCTGTAAGTTTGAGCCCCACACTGGGTGTAGAGATTACTTTAAAAAATAAAGAATGAGGTCTTTAAAATAAAATAAAATGGTTTTCTTTAAAAAAAAAAAAAGAGAGGTCATACCTCTTATAACCTACAACCTTGAGAGAAAGTAAAAAATTATGAATATATTCTTCTATCTTTTCCCTAAACGCCTTTCTAGCTGTGTTGCAAGTCATTCCAGCAACAAGATAGTGTTCAAACTAAGAAACATGTTAAATAATAAAACAAATGTTCTCAAACAGTATGTAAGTTGGAGGTACTTACTTTAGTTTTATGATACTGGGATTTACAGTCACAACATTGGTTTTACTGCCAACATCTTTACTAACGTTTCCTGTGATTGGGGGGAGGTTACACCTGAAATTTGAAAAAAAAAAGTATTTTCAAAATGCAACTTATAAAAAAAAAAGCACATACATGTACACATATAATTACTGTTATTTTATCGAAGAAAATCATGGTTGTTAAGGAGTTCTAAATTGATCTGATTTCCACTTAAAACTTCAATGAGTACTGAGCCCTTAATTGGCACTTCAACATTGCATGAAATATACAAATTTGATAAATGCTTTCAATATTAAGACCCTAAGCATATCAAAATGAGAAATGACAATTACCTTGCCTAGCTTCTGAAGAGTTCATAATCCTTTTATTAAAATTATTATTTCTATTGATTATATTCCCACAGTGGTATGATCATCAATTTACAGATTTAAAAAAAAAATGAGGCATTGCAACTAAGGTTACAGAGTCTGCCAGAAGCAAAGACAAAAAAAAAAAAACACCTGAAATTTCCTGATTCCCATATGGATAGTTTTTCTAGCAAATTATGCTGTTAATAAATAAAACCCTAATGTTCCTATAATGATGTTTTCATATAAATGTTCTCTTCCTCTTTTGAGTACTAATTTGTTTTTAGTACTCAAAACAAATTAAGAATTGTAATTTTGAGTAATTACATTCCTTTCACAAAAAAGGGAAAGTTGGTTATGACTCCCTAAATATTGTTTACAGAATTTCAAGTAGGCCATTGCTTTAAAGCTATACATACAAAGGGAGCTTCTCTGGGTGTGTCCTAAGGAAAGCTGTTTCAAGGTAATGTGTTCTGCAGGGACTGAAGTTGAAACAGCATTCCACACTCTATGAAACATAAAATCAAATGGACCAGGTACATCTCTCATTGATAAAAAAGACATGTCAGGAAATAATTAAATACGTCACCTTGCAAAAAATACATATCAATCACAGATAATACAGAAATGCCTGCATTAATGGACATCCTGTGATAACAAATCTACCTTCTAATACAGTCCCAAATTCTTTTTAAAATTAAAGGTGAAGGGACAAATGAAGGGGGGGAAATCGGAGGGGGAGATGAACCATAAGACACTGTGGACCCTGAGAAAAAAACTGAGGGTTCTAGAGGGGAGGGGGTGGGGGGATGGGTTAGCCTGGTGATGGGTATTAAAGAGGGCACATATTGAATGGAGCACTGGGTGTTATACGCAAACAATGAATCATGGAATACTATAAATAAATAAATAATTAATTAATTTAATTAATTAATTAATAATCAAAGTTGATTTCCAATAGAGTATCGTAGGAGACTCCAAGGGGAAATATGGAGTACTGTATACATACAATAGTTGTGGTAGTTGGTAAAACCACTCGTCACCTCTTTTTGTGCCTTACCCACTTAACTAGTAGCTCCCAAACTTTTGAAATGAAAAACAAACAATAATAAGCAGTTTCCAGACTGTTATTATCAAACTCTGAACATGTGTATTCAAAGTAAGTACGGGCCTAACATTTAAATAAATTTTAATGACCATGCCCACATCTAAGCCCTCATTTGGCCTTTCAGTCTGGAAGGCTCACTTCACAGAGAACTGTCTCAGAAACATCCCCACATCCCCGGCAGCAAAGGTAGGATCTAGAAATATGCATACTTACTGTAGAGTTCGAAATTAAGTAGTTGCTGAGATGTTTGTTTTTCTTTTTTAAACTTCAGCTTTTTTTAAAAAAAAGATTTTATTTATTTGACAGAGAGAGAGATAGCGAGAGAGGGAACACAAGCAGGGGGAGTGGGAGAGGGAGAAGCAGGCTCCCCGCAGAGCAGGGAGCCGGATGTGGGGCTCCATCCCAGGACCCTGGGATCATGACCTGAGCCGAAGGCAGATGCTTAACGACTGAGCCACCCAGGCGCCCCTAAACCTCAACTTGTATTTCATGTGTCTGCCATAAGGTAAAATGGATGGGTAGCCATAACACTCCCTACAGATGTTTTGAGAATTTTAAGTCTATAAGAAGTCTATTACAAGAACAATTATTTAGGTTCATTATGGCTTTTTCACAGCGAGTGCTTTAACTAAATGGCCAAATCATTCAGGTATTGGTCATTTTATCATGAATCATGAGAAGCACATTCAATGACCTGCTGAACTGTCAGGTCTACTGTTCTGTCGTTACCTGTAGCAATAAAAACTTTAAATGAGATTCAAGTAAAGCAGTGGGTGGGGGAGGGGAGCTACTGACTGAAAATCCTGCCTCCTTTTCAGTTGCTATAAAGGGCAGCATTAAATCAATAAGGATCAAAGGCTCTCCTCTGATGTATGAAATCAGTGCCCCTGAAATAAGAAGAAACAGATTTCGAACTTACTTTTAAAAAGGTGCATTTCAATTGAAATTCATCCTCACAGGGATGAATCACCTTTCCATCATATTCTGAAAGCGCGGGAACTCTGCAGCTTGGCTTATTAGCACAGGCACCCAGAGAAACAAACCACTTTTGCTTCCATGTTTGCCAGCTAGCTGCTACTGAGATATAAACACTTTAAAAGACCAGAATTTAGAAGCTCCACAATTTCTTTTTTTAATTTCAAGCCTGAAAACTAAACAATGATGTTGCATGGCAATACAAGGCTTAGGTCAGCATTTTCTCGAGTATTATCTGAGAACAAAAGTTCCTTGAAATGCTCTGTTAATATATATATATATATTTTTTTTTTCTTTTTTCCAGGTGAACCTGAGAAATGTTGTTCTCCAGAGTCCTTCTGAAGGAGCCATGATATCAATACACCGAAGGCTCTGACAAGTCCTGCAGTGAAGACCCTCTTTCACCATGATTTCAAGCAGAGTTTCTGCAATGTGGCCATCACTCAGTTTTATCCTTCTGGTATTAACATTCTGAGGAACTCGTGATCCATTTAACACTTCAGGAAAGGCTACCTAGATAATTTGTAGACTTAAGCAACACAGCTCAAAGGTCGAAATTTACATGGAGTATCTTTACAGCATCTCTTTAAAATATCCAACTGACCTTTGGTTTCAAGGAAACCAATCTGACAGGTCTTACCTAAAAACGAAGTCGGATTTGTCTATTTCAGCTCCACAAAGAGACTTATTCAGAATTCCCCCGTTTCCAACCACTGCACACTGATTGTAGGGGTACTCCACGAAAGGCTGAGACTAGCAGGAGGAAGTGAAAAACTATCACAAAATAGCTTTAGTTTCAGAACCACAAACATCACCAGTTTAATTTGAGCAGCTACATTTTTTATACATGCGAAGGAAAGAAAAACAGCAAGGAAAAAAAGCAGAAGTAATGATGCCATAGCATGTTGATCAATTTATGACTTAAAATAAAAAAATCCTGTAATCCTGCCTTTCATTTCTCTTGAGAAGAATATACAGTGTATCACATACCCTATCATGTAATAATCTAAAATATAATACATTTGTTTATAAAATGTAACTTAATGTATCTTACATCACATAATTAAGTACATAACATTAGACTGGCAAAATCCCACATTGGACCCTTCCAACAAACAGGAACGTTTTCAGCAAAATAAAGGAAATAAAGCAATTAGAAAGTATCATGAAATTCTCTATTCTTGGGCATAAAATGAATAGGTAATTTAGTGGAAGCTTCCTGTGCTTCTTAAATAGTTAGACCCGCAGGCTCAGTGATGACACGAGATTTATGCCTGTCATCTCTGCAAATGACCAGCCACAGAGCTGCAGGGATGCCTACTAACTCCGTGCTGACATATTTCAAATGAATTTCCAAGGTCTGAATCTTTTATATTTCCTCCAAGGACCTGACTTGTCTACCCCCAAAAGATTTCCCCCTTTTCCCAAGTCCTTCCCAGTCTGAAACGTAACTTCTCAATTCAATGGTGCACTTCTTTGCTGGTCTCTTTCCCTTATGTAATGACAGGAACCTGAGCAGCACCAAGGGGGTCCAGCTCAGACTCCACAGTGACATTGTCCTGAGTCACCTCTTTTGTCTTCAGAATTCAAGTGGAGGTCCTCAAGGGCAGAGAGTGTGTTTATGACTTTTAGCTTCCCCTCATCTTTCACCGTAGACCTTGCATGTTGTAATGTACACAGTGGCGTTTCAATAAAGGCTTACTGGCCCGAGGGCCTGCCCTGGAAAAAACCTCCAGTGTTGAGCTGGGACCCACTTGGACTAGGGTGTGGGAGCCAGCGGGTAAATATTCAGGAATTTTGTGAACTGTCGGGAAGCCATTGGAAAATTTAAATCGGCCACCCCAGGGGTACGTACACCACTAAAATCGGCCAACACTACAAATCAGGGCAGCCTACTGCCCAAAGCCAGTTTACCAGTACCAACGGCAACACCTCAGGGCCAGTGTGGTTCTGAGAAGCCCAAAGAACTGCTGAATCCCTATGACTGTTAGGTGCTCCATCTGGGAGATGCCAAACAAGCAGAGAGAACTCTGGTTCAGCAAGTCTAGGTTTGTCTCTAACCATTAAGAATCATATTGTGCTTATTATACGAGAGACGCTGTTCCAAGTACCTGACTTATTAACACATGTGATCTGTATGAGCATTTTACAGACGGGAAATAAAAGCATGGGTTTAAGTAATGGCTAGCAAGTGTCAGAGCTGGGATTCAAACCCCTGAAGGAGGCCATGCTCTTATTCACTACAGTTACACAGCTTCTCACATTCAATGAATACAATGTTAATTATGTACCTTTTTCTCTTTGTATCTGCAATGCCTAGCAGAGGACCTGGCTCTGAAGTTAATGGTTCCCAAATACCTCAGGTGATTTCAAGTCTGCTGTACTTCTAGCTCAAGATGTCTTCAACCTGTGTTTACTGAATGGTGCCATGATAAATTCTGAATTTTACAGATTGGATAGAATGCAAATATACTCTTAATGGTACAGCAGAAAAGATGACTGAAGGAAACTTGTCTCCTATTAAAATAGCACTCAAAATAACGCATGTTTTCTCTGGTTTCTTGGTCAACTGGGAGGAAAAGCCCATATGCTTTGGGATCTCATGTTCAGTAAGAGTAACCTCCGAATTACAAACTCCAATGTTTCTTAAAATAAAGCTCCTAAGAAAGTGGAAAATTTGTGATATGTTGAGCAAGGCCTGCTCACTACTCACTCTGGTGGAAAACCAACCTTGTTTTCTTTTCAAGTAACTTAGCAAAGTGTTTGGAGGAAATGACTTCACAACATTCATCAAAAGTATCTATTGTGATCTGCTTGCTGCTTGCCCCACAGTTTTCTAGCAGAACAGAACAGGGGAATGCAGGAAGCAGGGCGGGAAGGAGGCCAGCTCCCTTAGATGTCTCCTCCAGAGAAACGGGAGTGTTGAAGCAACACAGAAAAGTGGCCTAGCTCTGCAACTGTTACTGAAGTCAGAATTACCTCCCCGCCCCCACCCCAATTTTGAAAAATTAGTACAAATTTGGGAAATGGATGCTGTTGTTAATTGCATATAAAATTATCAAGCCTAGGTTATTCTTTTCAAGGTGCCAATTAGAAGCCAAAAAAATCTCGGCTGCTCCTCTGTTCTGATCAGTCTAAAGCAAGGAAAACACTAGAAAAAATTGCTAGGGTGAGAGTTGTTCATTGTGAAACTCTCCCAGGACTTCTTTGATTGGGAATATAAATATTCTGTACTTATTATCTTTTCAATTATTGGTAATTTCAATGTATCATGAGGGCATTTTTAGAATGCTTTATGAGCCATTTTACATCCCCCTTTCCTTCCAGAAAATTTGTAATATTTTTTCTCTATCATTTTCTATTCATTTTGCAATCATTCTCAGCCAATTAGTCTTCCTTTGAATTATAACAGTAAAAGAAAAACCGTAACAACTTACATGACCAATAAATTACTTAAAAGAAGTCAAAGGTCCAACAAAAGGGAATTAATTGCAAGAACTGAATAGTCTACAGTTGGTAAACTGCATATATAAGGTCATCCCATTTTTTACCATATTGACTTAGCTTAATTGCTTTTAATCAAATCATGAAAAGATGACTGAGAGTGCATGTTTATAAGCAATAGGCTGTTCTTCATGACAAAAATTCTCCCCAAGTTTAGATTTATATTAAAGAAGTTTCTTCTTGTAATGACACTGTATCATTACTCATTAGTTTATTTAATGAATATGTAATGAATGCATATATGCACTGGGGAATGTTCTGGAGCTTGGGATACATCAATAAACACACTGCACAGAAATCCCTGAACGTGAGGTTATGTTCACTGACCACAAATTCTTTTTTTTTCTTTTTAAGATTTATGTATTTATTTTAGAGAGATAGAGCACGGGGGTGTGGTAGAGGGAGAGGGAGAGAGAATCTGAAGCAGACTCTGCACTGAGCCCCCGATGTGGGGCTCAATCTCATGACCCTGAGATCATGACCTGAGCTGAAACCAAGAGTCGGATGCTTAACCAACTGCACCACCCAGGCGCCCCCACGAATTCTTAACAAATTTACTTCCCAAAGATTAGCCACATAAACCCATAGCTCTTTGTGAAGGAAATGATTCAGTCACCAAAACTGACAACTGGAAGAATCTTATTCCAGGTGAAAAATGGTCCTCTTCCCAAGCCCCAGTAATTACTATGCAGAAAGCCCAAGTAGCTCATCTCATGCAAGGATGAGTCATGAAGACTCAAGGACTTGGAGAGCTTATCATGTAAGATATAAATACCGTTCCCTGCAGAGCCACTTGCATTCAAAATTGTCTTTTTAAAAGGGACCACTATCACCATCTTTTACATCAAAACAACTATGGTATTTTAATTCTAAGTTAATTCCTCCATTAGTGTAAGTTACAATGTAACGTGGGAGAAAAGTCACCTGCAATGGTGACACAAATCAACCACAACAAATCTTTACTCACCACTGGAAACATATTAAAAATGTTCTCTCTAATTAGGATTTCGTTTTTGCTTTCCACCTCATAACTCATGTTGGTCCCAGCTGGAGTGTTATTCTGAGAAACAATGAAGTTTTGAGCAGCATCACAACAGGAAGCAAGTTTTGCTCTGCGAAGAAGAATAAAAGTGAACCACGGAATGAGATTAAGAAACCAGAAATAGAGGATACAGTGGAAAATGCAAGAGGATTTTTGCCATATTGACTTTCAGAAAGAAGAGATATCGTTCACCAAGATGACATTTTTATCTCTTTCCACCCTAACTGGTCTGGATGATGGAATGCTAACCTGGCAGGATCAAAAAGCGAAGAATGTGAAACATACTAACGCTCAGATAGAGACCTGCTCACCGACAGAAAACACTCATGAACATAATGGTTCACATTTAAAAATGTCCTCCTAATGATAATGTTGTAACATTAAAGAGAAAAATGACAGGATATACTGTAATTATTTTATAATAATTATAAAGTAGAGAAACTAAATTAAGAACAGTGTTACAAACTGTCACCAAAGCAACACATAGTGATTTACTAGGGGACAAGTCTAATGAAAAGAAGAATCATTCAATACAGGGATTTGTTTCTAGCTTTACTGATATAATTCACGAACATAAATGATTTATATTTAAGGTGTTCAACTTCATGTTTTGCTAATATTTCTACATTGTGGAATAATCACCACCACAATCAAGCTAATTGACATATCCATTACCTCACATAATTATCATTGATTTCTTTTCTTTTTTTGTGTGTGGTGAGAACAGTTGATATTTACTCCTTTAGCAAATTTCAAGTATACAATATGGTATTGCTATCCACAGTCACGCTGCTGTAAATTAACACAGGGAATTTCTGAATGAAGCGAATTTAAAGTTGCCATTCCTTATAGAAAGAATATAATTTAGTATCAAGTTGTTTCAAAACTCTTACTGTGGAGTGAAACATTATTAATAGAATGTAGCCCCAGTTAGGTCCTCCCAGGGATCATCAGGGCTTGCCCCCAACCTCTGGCAGGTCAATCTAGATCCACTCAGAATTTATATTTTGTTTATATAATTCTCCAGGGATGCAGAATCCACAGCATCACTTGATAATTATTCCAGAGTTTAATCAACCTTGAGGTCAAGAGATCCTTCCATTTGTACAACTCAACTATCTCAACTTAAATCCATTTCCCTTGTTTGCTTTTCATAGAATCTCTCCATAAAAACACCTCATTAATTGAAAATGGTAATAAACAAGGGGAACTTGAACCTTTTCAATCTGGAAGCATTTAGAGAAATTCCTCTTCTCTCAGATTTTCCTCCTAGGACCAGTTTTTCATTATTTTAGTCATCTCGTTCCTCTTTAAACCTTTACTTATTTCTCCATATTACTTAAAAATACCTATCAAACAGACTCTTTGCTGGAAGGGAGGTGGGTGGGGGGATGGGTTAAATGGGTGATGGGGATTAAGGAGGGCACTTGTGATGAGCACTGGGTGTTGTATCTAAGTGGTAAATCACAAAATTCTACTACTGAAACTAATACTACACTATACATTAACTAACTGGAATTTACATAAAAACTTAGAAAAAAAATATGTACCAAAGCTGGATCCAGTCATAGCACAGAGGACAGTGAGTATTCAGTGAACAAGGCTGACATGGTCATTGCTGACATCCTAGATTCATAACTGGTCCTTCCCCATTTATTGGTTTTGGTCCTGAAGGGTATACTTTTGTACAAGTTCCCATTGAATTTTGTCCTTTTGACAAAAATAAAATGCTCTAATCTGTCAGGGTCATTTTGAATTATATTCCAGTCTTTCCAAATTTCAATAATTCTCAGGGTATGAAAAGGCAATGCTGTGATGTTACTTGTACCCTAAAAATCAATATTTTCAATAATACTTATTAGTTAATTTATATCATTAAAATAGTACCTTTTTCTTAATTGAATTCTATCACCTGCTTATTATCCCTCTTTGGATTTCAGAACCTACCATGTCTTAAAGATAGTTCATGGAGATTAACAAAAGGAAAAACTGAAAATGAAATGACGTGTAGTCAAAAACATGATACTAAGTAGTTTTTTAATTATAAATTTAATCTCATAACAATTCAATGTGGCATATTTCAAATTCAGAAACCCTTGTGTGTTTATCATTTTAAATGTCTCTTTTATGCAACATTTTGAGCAAAGGTAATGGAATAAATTCTCATTTACCTTTGACAAGTAGCTCGATTTCTCTAAGGATACTCAGTGTTTAAGAGAATATTGCATCATCAAAAAACACTAACCATTGTGCCCTTTGTGCTTTTTTATATTAATAGTTATTTTCTGAAATTACATTTTTTTAAAAATTTTTATTTATCTGACAGAGAGACAGCGAGAGAGGGAACACAAGCAGGGGGAGAGGGAGTGGGAGAAGCAGGCTTCCGTGGAGCAGGGAGCCTGATGTGGGGCTCGATCCCAGGACCCTGGGATCATGGCCTGAGCCTAAGGCAGATGTTTAACGACTGAGCCATCCAGGTGCCCCTGAAATTACATCCTTAACACTGTATTATAACATTCTCAAACCTACAGGAAAATGCGAAGAATTGGACAATGAGTACTTGAATAACTACCAACTAGATTCTACAATTAAGGTTTTACATTTGCCTTATTGTGCATCCATCAATCCTTTTTCATTGTGGTGGTGATTATAAATCAAAGTCAATACAGAGATCAGTACACTTCAGTCCTAAACACCTCAACATGTATATCATCATTTTGTTTATATTTTTGGGTAAAATTTACATAAAATAAAATCATAAGCACATTTGAGGAGTGTTGAAAAATGTGCACACCCTTGTACCCCAATCTCCTAACGAGAATTCCCTCATATCCCTTCCCAGCCTGTCTCCAGCCCTCCCTACTTTTATGATTAGTTTTTATCAAAGATCAGTTTTGCCTGTTCTAGAATCCATATAAACAGAATCATATAGTACATATGCTTTTGTGTAAGACAACTTTGTCTCAGCATAAATGCTCTTACGATTCATCTATGTTGCTATGTGTATCAGTAGTTTGCTTTTTTTCATTGCTGGAGTAGTATTTCACTGTATGGATGTGTCGGAATCTGTTTAGACATGGCCTTTGCACTTAAAAAAATCACTATCAAAAATCAACGTGAAACACCTAATCACTCATAATAACCTCCCAGGAAAAATATCAGAATAATTATCCAAAATTTCATTTCTGGAGCTTGTCTTTACTGACCAATGGGACTTTTTAAGGCTTTCTATTAACTGGCAGAATTATAAATTTATGTTGTCACTTCCCAGCTGATCCATGTGGTAGACACCCCTGTAACAGCCAGTGTCCGTATAAAGCTGAGGTGCGTAATTCAAACAGAACAAAATGTAATTTTATCTCTGCTATCCCATTTCCCATCATCCTAAACAGTCACTTCTGATCTTTGATGACTCTAAAGTCAACTAGGTATGTTCACAATAATGGGCACACAGCACTTTTCCCCTTCTTGTATAGAAAGAACAGGAAACATTAAAATAAAAATGGACACTATTGGTATGTGATGGTTAACTTTACATGTCAATTTGGGCCAAGTCAATGCCAAGGTCTGATCAAACACTATTTCTGGGTCTGTGAGGGTGTTTCCAGAAGAGATGAGCATTTGAATTGCTGAACTGAGTAAAGAAGATCGTCCTGCCCAGTGCAGGTGGACATCATCCAATCTACTGATGGCCTAAGTACAAGAAAAGATGGACGAAGGCAAATTGGCTCTCTGTTGGAGCTGGGACATCCAACTTGTCTTGTTGTTAGACATTGGTGCTCCTGGTTCTCAGACCTTTAGACTCAGATGAGAACTTACACCCTCACACCCTCTCCCCCAGTTCTTGGGCCTTGAAACTCAGACTGGAACCCACCCCATTGGCTTCTCTGGTTCTCAGGCCTTCAGGTTTGGACTGGAACAATACCATCATCTTTTCTGGGTCTCCAGCTTGCAGACAGCAGGCAATGGGACTTCTCAGCCTCCATAACTGTGTGAGCCAATCCCTCAAAATAAATCTCTTTCTACATCTCTAGATATATCCTATTGGTTCTGTGTCTCTAGAAAACCCCAATACAGATACTGGTACCGAGAAGGTGGGGGACGAAGTACTCCTGTAACAAATACCTAAAAATGTACAAATGGCTTAGGACCTGGATAATGGGAAGTGTTTTAAGCTCATGCTAGAAGAGGCTTAGAGTTCCATGAAGAGAATTTTAAAGGTGACTCTGTTAAGAGCTCAGGAAGAAAAGAGGAGAGCTATAGACAAAGCTTCCATCTTCTTAGAGAATAGCTAAGTAATCACGAGCAGAATACTGGTAGATAATATAGAAGTTACATAAAGGCCATTCTGATGAGCTCTCAGATAGAAAGGAGGGACATGTTACTATGCAAGGACAATGGAGAAAAGGCGATCCTTGTTATAAAGTGGCAAAGAACTTGGCTCTGAATTGTGTTTGAGCTCTAGCGTTTTGTGGAAGGTAGGTGCTGAAACTGGGTATTTAACTGAGGAGATTTCTAAGCAAAATATTGAAGGAGCGGCCTAGTTCCTCCTGACTGCATCTCATAAAATGCAAGAAGAGAGAGATAACTTGAAGACAGAATTATAGTCAAAAGAGAAGCAGGACTTACAGATCTGGAAAATTCTCAGCCTATCCACAATGCAAAAAAAAACGGAGAAAGCATGTTCAGGAGAGAACACTAGGAGTGAGGCCAAGCATCTGTTTGATAAGGAGATTAGTGTGGGTGTGAGCCACAGACTTAATCAGCCACCCAGCAGGAAAACTACCAGTGTGACTGAAGAGGAAGGAGACAGCAAGGAGCAAAGGAAGGCTATTGGACTGAGATTTTACAGGATGGGACCACAAGTGCTGCAAACATGCACTATTCTTCTAGATAAGGGAAGGATGACCCCAAAGGTGATTCAGGCTAGCAGGGATGTGTCCTTGGTTTCAAAAAGGGAAGACTGCTTTCAACCGGCCAAATGGCCTCTGCTCAAAGCTGTGGGGGTCACCTGGGGACACAGTCCCTGCCCACAGAGCCTGGGGGCCGGACTCCACCCCAGTGGGCCTGGCGGGCAGCTCCTTCAGGATTATCTTGAACCTGAGAGCTCATGAAGTTTGTCTTGCTAAGTTTTGTACTTGCTTGGGAACTGTCATTCTCTCCTTTCCTAGTTCTCCCTTTTGGAATGGGAATGTCTATCCTCTGCCTGTCCCACCAGGGTATTCTGGAGGCAACTGACTTGTCTGGTTTCACAGGCTCACAGCTGGAGAGAAATTTTGCTTCAGGATGAAATGTACCTCGAGCTCACCCATATCTGATATAGAGGATATTTAGAGGAAACTTTGGACTTTAGAGTTGACGCTGGAACCAGTAAAGACTTTGGGGGCTGTTGGGACGGAATGGATTCATTTTGCATATGAGAAGGACATGAATTTGGGGGGACAGTGGGCAGAATATCATGGATTGAACATTTGTGTCCTCTCCAAACTCCTGTACAGACATCCTACCCCCCATGTGATGGTGTTAGGATATGGGGACTTTGGGAGGTGGTTAGAGTTTAAATGAGGTCATGAGGGTGGAGCCCTTGTGATGGATGAGTGCCCTTCCACGGGTCCTTGGAGAGCCTGCTTCTACTCTGCACTCCGCCACATGAAGACACAACAAGAAGGCTCTCAGTGTGCAAGCAGGAAGAGGCTCCTCACCAGAACTCAACCTTGCTGGCACCCTGATCTCAGACTTCCAGCCTCCAGAACTGGGAGAAATAAATGTCTGGTGTTTATGAGCCACGTGGTCTATGGTACTTTGTTAGAACAGTCAAAACTGACTAAGACACTAGAAAGCATGCTCTTACCAGGACACCTACATTGTCTGTAATGGGTCATTTCACATTCCGCAATAGTAAATGTCCCACCAGTTCAGCATGCATAAACCACACACATGTCAAGTACCGCACACGTCCCAGAACATTTTCATACCCGGATGTCCTCTGATTCCCATGACCACCAGACAGCCAGAAAAGATTATTCCCACTTCAGAGATGAGAAAACAAGAGTCGAGAGAAGCGACTTGACCAAGACACCCAGGTTGTAAGTGACGCCAGCCTATGTCTTTTGACATTCAATTCTCTGTGACTGACACTAGAGTAGGTTGTAATTGGAGGGTAGTACTCTCATTTGAGCTTCTTCCTTCAGGATGTTTTCTATGATGGCACCACCACAACACAGTGCTTCCCACAATAATGTTGGTAGCACCCCACTGAAAACCTGCCCATTCACCACTCCAAGGCGGCAAGAAATCTACAGATACATGCTTCAAACCCTACATATAACTGAGACGTTCAAAGCTCTTGTTTTATGTGACATCCAGGGTCCCCCATGGGATCAAGGTTCAAGTGGTTCAGCCAATGTGCCCCCGTGTCAAAGAAAAAAGAAAGCCCGAGCTTGATGATGATCTCACGCTTGCTATATCATGCTTTCAGCAACTTGCTCCACACAATCCAGTTTCCAAAAGCAAAGGTGCTCCCCTCCATGCCCAGGAAAGAACAGGGACCCTTTGCACCGCAGAAAGTTCCAGAACTGAAAAGAATTTACACACTTTCAAAAGTGCTTAGCTCTCAAGAAGCAGGTTGGTCCTGAAAGCATCGGGCTTACCACTTTTAGCCTTAACGGTATAAAGACGGTATCGGAAAATGTGCAAATCACCTTTGCATCACAGCTGGTCCAGCAGATATACTTCTGAGAAAGGGATTTTTCTTAAAATTGCAGAAATTCCTTTTTCTTTCACAGTGCAGGTGCTGAGTGTCTCCGTGGACTTTTTTTATTATTATTATTATTGTTTTGTTTTGTTTCTCCTATTCGTTTTAGGTCTCAGGTCAAAATTCTTCTTCAGTTCTAAATGGGATGTTTCCTGGATTTCCATGAAATGTTAATGAGTGCTTCAGGCCGACTGCGTGCCAGGCTTTAGAGTCCACTCTGAATACTAATGACCTAACTGCCCTAGCTCAGAGCTCCCGGGCAGCTCTTCTGTTTGTCAAACTCCCAAAAATTCTTTAATAAGATGTGGGACAGGTAGGGTGAGACAGAGGGTACAGGCCCTTTCTAAGTATTAATAAAGAGTTACCTTCTTCTGAGATCCATTCTCTGAGATTCTAATGAGGGTCTGAGGAAAAGGAGTTTTAAAACCTAAGTGTCTGTACCACTTGCAGGGACTTATTTATTACCATCCTGATCAGTTCTCAAATAGTCACATTTCTTTTCCATCTCCAAAGCCACAAGATGCTTGGGCCAAGCAATATGCCAACTGCCTCTCTCTTGTTGCTATCCCCTTTTTTTTGACCTTTCTTCTGTTCCTACCCTACATCATATAACTCACTGATTGACCACTAATAATAATATCAGACATTTAGCGGATTCTCACTATGTGCTAAGTGTTTCAGATACTATCTCAGCAAGCCCTACAATAACCCTGCAAGATAGGTAGAGTTGATTCATTTTACTGTTGAGGACAATCCAGGCTTATAAAAGGTAAGTAGGTCACATATCACATATTCATTCATATTTACTTAGCACCTAGGTAGTTATTAAGATGCACTGTCTACACACTGGTGAAGAAAACAAACATTGCCTCTGTCTTAATGGTATGTATGATCTAGGAAGGAAGAAAATAAAAAAGGCTTACGAGGATACACTTGAAGGGTAGCAGGTTATGACGCCTACCCCCAAATAGGCTGCTTTGGTACATTGTTTTGAGATGCAGGCACTTGATAAACAGCAAATGCAGGAAGTTTTCTTTGAACTCCCCTTATCTGCCCGAAGGAGCTCAACGGTCATAAATCCCCTGCTGGACAGTTCCACCAAGGAGGGAAGATGGATTCTTACCACAGGAGAGGAAGCTAGACCACACTCAGAAAGACTTTGTCCTAAACGATCCCACCTTCCAACCAGTGTTCTACGAGCTCTCAACTTTCCTAAAAATCATTTACTCTCCCCTAAGAGGCCTACCTCCCCCTGACCCTTCCCCATGAGGACGGGATCTGGGCCTGAATTCTAAGTCACCTCGGGGAGATACTCATCTTTCCCTGGGTGTCTCCCATGGGGTCTACATGTCAATCAACTTCTGTTTGTTTTTCTTGTTCATCTCTCTTCTATTACATGGGTTTCAGCCAAGAACTCAGAAAGGTAGAGGGAAAATCCTTTCATCTCCCCTTCAAATTGCAAAACAGTAAGTGGTAAAGCCAAGATTCAAACCTAGAATTCAAACCCTTACGATAAAGCCCACCTTCAGGCAATGGCCTACAAAGTGCAATGCTCCCAACAAAGGAATTGGGGGACATTAAGTAAGTAAAATGTGCTTGTTTGAACCACCATATTTTATTAGCCAGTAGATTTTTCTAGAATCTTCAAGTTCATAATTGCAAGCACACTGTAAAAAAAAGCAGAGAGCACTATGGACTCAAAGGGCCTTTTATATCGTGTAGCTGCTGATGTCACATGATGCGACATCCTGGCCTAGCCTCCACACACATCGTCATGCCCTAGTGGCCACACTGGACTCTGTGAGTCTGGGTGTTTGTGTGTGGGCCTGTGCGTGCAGCACTGTGGTGTGGGGGCACAGGGAAGGTGAGAGAGAAAGAACAATTTGGTATGAGAGGGTCAGAATAAGTCACCCCTGGTCAGAGGCCTTTGAGGAATGAATAAGATTTGCAGGTTTTATTTTTTGTTTTTTTTTTTTAACTATAAAGATTTATTTATTTATTTTAGAAAGAAAGAGTGTGAGCAGGGGGAGGGGCAGAGGGGGGAGGGAGGGAGCGAGAGAGAGAGAGAGAGAGAGAGAGAGAAGCAGACTCCCTGCTGAGCACAGAACCCAACAAGGGGCTTGATCCCAGGACTCCAAGATCATGACCTGAGCCGAAATCAAGAGTAAGACACCTAACTGACTCAGTCGCCCAGGCGCCCCTAAGATTTGCAGGTTTTAGACTAACTTGTGAGAACAGCAGTGTGTAGCAGCTTACTAAAATTCAAATGTGATGTGAACAACGTAATTACAAGAACAGTGGCTAGAAAAAGAGGGGAGAAACGCACTGCACTCATGATGCTCAAAGCATACTCAGTGTGCTTGGGTCTGTTGCATAATCTTTGCTTTCAAAGGCACACTGAGAAGCCAGGGCCTGGCTGGAGGGAGCAGCTCTGCTGATGGAGGAACTGAAATTCATGACAGGTGAGAAACTAACAATGTCCAGATTAGAGAAGGACAGATGTGGGGGATTTAATAGCTGCCTGCCCATATTCTGTGGATTCAGAAGGAATCAGATTTAATTTGTGCAAGTGTACAATCCAGAATTAGGACCCACGCACAGAACAATCCAGTGCATATTCACCAGGTGCTCATCAGGTGACGGTCATGAGGATTACAAGGTACAAATCATTAAGTACAAATAGGAATAAAGCATGTATGGGCCCTCCCTCTGGGACCTTACTTACATTAGGAGGGACAGACACAAAACATAACTGGTATTTTGATATCATTTCAATATCATACAGGTTGACATAAGGTGAGGTTATGATAAGTGCACAGAGGGAGGGCACCGCGGCTAAGCTGGGGGAAAGGGGAAGATGGTGTGAAGGTGTTAGGACAGCACCCAGCGCATGGGCGACCCAGGGAACAGAGCTGTTCAATGAATGAATAAATCTGTGTTTGTGAGGATGGATGGCAGGGCCAGGAGGCCAGAGTGGAAGGCCAACTGGAGGTAACAGGGGTCTATGACTAGAGTTTGCTTAACTAGAGATTAAAAGGGCCTACCCTGAGCAAGTGATTTTAGAGTGCAAAGGGCAGGGGTGGGGTGGGGGAAGATGTGAGATCTACTTACTGGGTGAGAGAACATGGGTGACAGACAGACCAAGGCGGCCAGGAGACAAGACAGTGGTTCCACAAGAAAGCGTGCCAAATTCAATGTCATGAAGATTTTTCCCTGTTTTCATCTAAGAATTTTATGGGTTTTGTCCTTAAGTTTAGGTCTTTGATCCATTGTGTGTTAATTTTTGTGTATGACATGAGGAAAGAGGTCTAACTTTTTTTCTATGTATAAGGATATTCAGTTTTTTCTCCATCGTTTTTTGAACACATTGTCCTTCTCCCATTGAATGGTCTTGGCACCCTTGTCTGAAATCAACTGGCCATATATGTGAGGTTTATTTCTGGCTCTCTATTCTGTTTGTCTATATGGCTGCCCTCATGCTAGGAACACAGCAAATGCATTTTATACATTACATGTAATCCTCACAATATTCTTTTGAAGTAGAGGTTCTTACTTTCATTTCATAATTGAGGAAACGACCTCAGAAAAATTAATTCCCCGAAGGAATCACAGCTAGTAACTGGGAGACAAAGGATTGAAACCCATCTAATTCCAAACACTGGAAAGAAAATCAGTTCCTAGAAAGACATTTCTCCCTGGGGAATTGAACCCAGACAGTTAAAAAGCACTGAAACAAAATAAACTGACAACTCTGCAGAGTTGGAAATCATTAAATGAAAAGAAAAAAAAGAGTGGCTCCATGACATGGTGCTCATCTAAGTCTTCCCGAACTCTTGACATTCCCTCATGGAATTCCTTCATCTCCCAAATATTTGCCAAGAACATCCTGTGTTCCTGGCACCATGCTGGACCCTGGGAACATGTCAAGCAATAAAAGAGACTCTGTCCTTTCCCTCGTCTTGTACCTGGGGACGGTACAGTTTAGAAGAGAGGCAGAAAATGGAAGAAGGCTTCCGAGCAAAGCAATAAAAGCGACTAACAGTTTGCCCACTATGTTCCAGAAGCAAAAAAAAGCCCACCAAAAAAAGCCCACAAAACCCCAGGAATCTCTTTTGTAGAAAGCATCACTGTACCACGAGGGAAGAAAATCCAGAGAAGGTTGTAGGAGCAAAGAACAAGAGAAATATTGTATTCGTAAGCTGCTAAAGTTCTCAAGAAGAGGAAATGAATTAATTCAGAAAATATTTTTTAATTTTCAGTTTGTACATGACGGGTAATGGCAGAGGACAAGAGAAAGTCGAGAGAGAAAGCACAGACCAAAACTGGAGAGAAACCAAGAAAATTAAACGAGACACACAAGGGTGCCCTGGTGGCGCAGTCAGTTAAGCGTCTGACTCTTTGGCTCCGATCATGATCTCAGGGTCGTAGGATCGAGCCCCACATCGGGCTCCACACTGGGCGGCGAGTCTGTTTAAGATTCTCTCTCTCTCCCTGTGCTTCTGCTCCACCCCCTGCTTGTGCCCCCCCCCCCAAAATAAAAATAAAAGAGACACATTAAAGTGAAACAAAGAGTTAGAAACCCTCAAAAAAGCAGAACTAAGAGACAGTCACACAAACGACCAGGACAAGGAGACCCAGACCCATCAATTATCCAGACAGAAATTCAAATATTCACATGATCTCATGGAAACACAGGCTTAGGCAGGCACAACATTTGACAGAAAGGGGCCAGAAAGAGAGCCGTGACAGAGGTCCCGCTAGGGACATTAAAATCAAAACATGTGAGTTTGGGGCTCAGGCATGTTCGAATCCTAACAGTCAACTCCTATGTGGCTCCTATGAGGTCCCAGACATTCTTCCAAGCCCTGTACCATAGAAACTTAATCCATTCTCATTACAGCCCTATGAGGGCAACACTATTATCATCCCAATTGTTCTCCCCATTTTCCAGATGTGAAAACTGGAGACACAGAAAGGCTAAGTTTCTTGTCTGAGGTTGCATGACAAGGACTCAGATTTGAGCCCTAGTCAACATCTGTGTGCTCTTTACCACTGCCCTACCCTTCCTCTAAATACTGCTTTACGTGACACAAATCAACCATTAAGAGACACGCAGAGGGAAAGAGTCACTGACCCAGCCCACAGAGCCACTGTTGTAAGACCTGCAGATAAAAGCTCTGACCATTAGGAAAATACCTGCATCTTGAGACGTTTTGTAAATTGTGATTAAATATTCAAACTGTGCTGAATCTTCATGACTATATGCAGAAGAGAGCAAAATAAGAGAGTAAAACAGTATCCAAATCCTTCCCTTGGGGGACCAGACCAAATGGATACAGGTTACAAGGCTGAGGGTGGCAAACTGGTGCTCACAGGGTCAAGGCCAAGGCTGAAAATTTTTGTCCTGGCAACCAATTTCCTGGGGCTGGGAATGAAGGCAGAGCTCTTAACAAGAAGAAAGGGTCTGACACCGAGGAGAACAAATATGAACAGCCAGCACCAAGAGGGCAGAGGCAGGAATCAAGTTTAGGGACATGGAGCAGTGTTCAGGGTAAACTTATTTATTCATTCATTTATGTGTACATTTATTCAGCAAATCAAGATCATAGTACTGTTCTCAGTACCAGGGATATATTAAAAAAAAAAAAAAAGAGTGAATGTCAATGGAAAGCTTGTGGTCTAATGGGAGAGAGACCATGGCAAAAACTTACATCATGCCGGGCGCCTGGGTGGCTCAGTTGGTTGAGCGACTGCCTTCGGCTCAGGTCATGATCCTGGAGTCCCAGGATCGAGTCCCGCATCGGGCTCCCTGCTCGGCAGGGAGTCTGCTTCTCCCTCTGACCCTCCCCCCTCTCATGTGCTTGCTCTCTCTCATTCTCTCTCTCTCAAATAAATAAATTAAAAAAAAAAAAAAAAAAAAAACTGACACCACGCCCTCAGCCCTATGCGCAGGGGCTGGGTGAGGCTGCGCCAGGCCTGCTGCATACGACTAATGTGGAAGAACCTGGAAGGGGGACCCGGCAGTCCAAAGGGAATGTCGTTGTGTGACAACGGGGTGGATTTTTGAGACTGACATGTTGCCAGTGTGAGGTACGGAGTCCACCATTTGGGGTCTGGGCTCCTTCCTTACCCCGCAAGCACTCCATAAACCACAGAAAACTTAGGTGCTGCTCTGAGTGGAATAATCCACTTGCTTGAGTCCTTAATCTTGTGTTGACGTTTTGCTGGGTCAATAATAAAGCAAAGCAAAAGCAGGTTTAACAGAGTCCAACTGCACCTGCACGTAAACCCAAGGACCTGGGCCAGCCCTTGAACAGGAGCACATAGGAAGGTATCCAATCCGAAGCTGGGGTGCCAGGGCTCAGCACCCCAGAAGAAGCAGAGCTTAAGCTGAATCAAAAGATGAGCAGAAGTCAGCCAGGCAGGGCAAGAGAAAGAGATGGAGGGGCAAAGACTGTTTGAGAAACAGCAAATAGGGAGTGTGAGAGCCTGCAGGGGAGAAAGAGAGAGCATGGAACATGCAAAATCCTGAACGAAATTCCATCTGGCTTGGGAGACAGGGTACTAGGTGGGGAACACTGCAGAACTATATCATGAGACATCTTATAAAAGAGACAAGGTGAACAATTTGGCCTTCTATGGGAAAGGGCAAATCACGGCAGGCCTTACGTAAGGACAAGCATTTTCAGAGTCCTTGAGGAGGACAGATTGGAGGTCTGGACAGAGGTGATGGGATCAGGCGGGAGGATACGGCAGTGGCCAGTACTGTAGGTAGTCTCCAAAGATGGCCACCCTTGGCTCGTCCTTGTGCTATACGGACATGTTGCTCCTCACATCAGGAAGTGGAACCTAAGCCCCTCCCTTGAATCTGGGCTGGACTTCTGACTACTCTGACCAAGAGAATGCCGCAGATGTGGCGTTCTGGGACTCCTGAAGCTAGGTCCTAAACAGTCCTGTGGCTTCTGCCTGAGTCTCTTGGAACGTCCACTCTCTGAACACTTCCTAAGGGAACCCAGCCATCACGTTGTAAGAAGCTCAAGTCACATGCCGGGGCTCCTTTGAAGGTGGTAGAGATAGCGGGCCTCGCTTGAACTCTTATGAAAGCCCGTGTCAAGCACCAGCTGTGGGAGGGAGCCAGCTCAGATGACTCCAGCACCAGCCACCTTGAGACAGAGAGCCTATGGCCTTTGACTGAGAGCCCCCCAGCTGAGACCAGACAGCCCGTGAAACTGAAACCAGGAGAGACTATCAAGTCACTGTTTCCAGCCATCCCAAGTTCTGGAGCAGTTGATGATGCAACAACAGATAACCAGAACAGCAGGTAAGAGATAACTAGACAAAGGTTAAAAGATAATTAGAGTAGCTGTATCAGTCAGGGCTCTCCAGAGAAACAGAACCACTCGTCTGTCTGTCCATCCATGTATCTACCTATGTACGGACATATGTATGTATGTACGTATGTATGTATGTATCTAAAGAAGTTTATTTTAAGGAATTGGCCCACACAGTTGTGGGGGCTGGCAAGTCTATAATCTGTAGGGCAGGACCCAGGCTGGTGATTCAGGCAAGAGTGGGGACTGCAGTCTTGAAGGAGAATCTCTTCTTTCCTGGGAAACCTGTTTTTGCTCTTCAGGACCCAGTGAGGCCTGCCCACATGATCGAGGGTACTCTTTACTTGAAGTCAACGGATCGTAGGTGTTAACCACATCCACGAGCTACCCTCGCAGCAACACCCAGACTAGCATTTGATTAAACAGCTGAACGATGAAGCCTAGCCAAGTGGACACATAAAAGGAACCACTGCGGTAACTCAGATCAGAGTGATGGTGGGGAACAGAGAAAAGCAGATCGGTTTGACACACGTCGGAGGTGAAACTGCTGAAGTTGGCTGATTGACTAGAAAGGAGCCGGAAAGGACAAGACATCAAGGGTAGCACGCAGGTTGCTGATGCAGGCCGCTGGGAGAAGCATGGCGCTCTCCCCGACACGGGGAGGGCCCCAGCCTTTTCCTAGTGAAGCGGCGACCTTTCATCATGTTCATTCACCGTCAGGCTCATTAAGGGAAGATGGGATCACACTGCAGCCGTAGAACTGGTAGAACGAATCTAGAAGTTAGATCGTGAAAAAGCAGGGTTGTGAAGTCTGTGAAAACAGGAGAAACCTTCGAGCATCTGGCTGGCTGCCCTTCGGGAGGAGGTCTAAGCAGCGACCCGACTGACCTTTCAAGGCCCCTGCTAGGGTGCTAGTCGCATGACTGGTCCCTGCCTTTTATAAATCATCAGGTTTAAAGTCAATTGCGAATTACATAAGCGTGGAGAACACAAGTTCTAAAAATACGAAATCAACTGTTAAGACGAATGTTAAGATTTCTGAATATATTTTACTTTGTAGCCAAAAAAGAATAAAAAAGAAATCCAGGTCACTGCCCTTATGGTTCCATGCGTGAGGAGAATATAAAGAAGTCTTAATTTAACCCAAACCATTGGTGACAGAATTTATACTTCTCCTTGGTCAGATATGTTGAAGGGGAGAAAAAGGGAGGGTAAGAAACCTTTTTTTTCTTTCTTTTTTCTGGCAACATAGTTAAGATCCTGAATGAATACTCCGAGCTCTGTGAAAACCGAGTTTTATCATCATAATGGGAATCAGTGTTACGTGTAAGAGCACTAACGTGCTATTATTCTGTGAAGGACTTCCTCAGGAAAGCGTTGTCAGTCTGTTCTGTTTATACCACTTTCTTTCCTAAAAGGTCTCATGATTTCATAATCTTTAACTTATGAAGCCAAATCCTAATTGTATGATTCAGTGAAAAGCAATGCACGTGTGTCCCAAAGGGCTCCTTCTGGGCGCAGGACGGAGATGGAAGGAGAGGTAAGAGGCCTAAGAGGCCGGCTCAGCTCACAGTCCTGTAATGAGCCTGATCCAGATGCACAAATGGGCCCTAAGTGCTCCTGGAGAGCCACTAAAGGTCAACCCACATCTCAGGCGCCTCTCCAGGATAGCACTCAGGGCTCACGGTGGAATCCATCCCCTTCTGCTTTCTGTCTTCAGCCCCCAACTCAGCTTCTGTTTCTGCCTGGCCTCGGGGAACTGTGCACTCATTTTCTTGCTTTTTTGCAGCTTTTCCCCAAGTTCTGACTTTTCATCTCTGCCCTCTGGCTTCACCCAACAGATAAGAATTATGCAGTCCCACCCTGAGCTCGTTACCCTTATTCAGTCCCAATCGGGGGGCTAAGTAATCTGGAGGAAGGGCAGAATGTGTAACTCTGCTCTATCATCAGGCTGATTAATTCTCAGGCAACTCAGTCATTCCTGGTGAGACATCAGAGGATGTTACCATGTTACCAAAGAGAGGGAGACAAGCCATGGACTGTTCATTCAAAAGTAAGTCCTTTTCTGCTGCAAATAATGCACAGGAAGATTATAACCTAGAAAGTTGAAGCTTAGTATTTTCTGCTCTGTGTGACCTATTTTCCATCATGAAAAGATCAAAGAAAGTTCAAATAGAATAAACTAAATAGGAAATGCTAACTAAATAGGTCCTTATCAAACGCATGGGAAATCCACATGAAATGCATCACAAGAGCGAAACTCAGGCTTAGAAATGTTTACATGTCTCCGTAGGCAGAGGATTGGGACTGGGACTGTTCCAGTTTTACTGCCACTCGTGGACTTGTTGTAGGTATTACAAATGGCAAGAGCTTAAGCTATTTTTAGTAGAATATTAATTGCAAGCTAGACAGATATTAAACTGAAAATAATAATAGCTATCATGTACTGAGACTTTAACATATCATAGACTCTGTATTTTGCATGCTGAATATTCATAAAAACTCACAGAGGAAGGTATTTTCTCCATTTTACTGATAGAGAGACTGGCTGGAAGAAGTGGCTTAGCCTAAGAGTGATAGTGCTGATACCACAAATAGCATTCTGCTCTAATAGTCCCTGCCAAAGGCGCCTTTAAGATATTCTAGTGGGGACTCGGCCATTCACAGAGGAGACCGGATTTAAACTAAAATGAAAGGCTGTGGGAAACAAACAGTAAAGGTCAATGATAAGATGCATGGAGCCAGCCTGAAGCGGGACATGGGCTTCTGAGCTCAGAAACCTGACGATGCTTTCCAACCCCCACTTCCTATACTGAGACTTGACCCAGTTTTAGAACCATCTAGAAAGCCTCTTGGTTCCTCCTGATGAAAATATTTTCCAAGATGATTATTTTGCACTTTATAAAACACATGGGTGACGGATTAGCCAGGTCTACAAAGTAATCACACACACACACACAAAATGGAAACTCTTACTTGGGATCAAGGCTACGGAGGAGAATGCATTATAGGATGGACAGCAACAATGACCTCATCAGCTTGTTCAGGGAAGGAGCTTCCTGAGGAAGGGATGATTGACGGGGGATCTGAAAGATGAGTACACATGAACTGGGGGAGGCGGGGGAGGCAGAAGGGATGGCACTGGAAGGACTCTGTGGCTGAAGGTACGTGTGAGTTAGTAAAAGGCCAACAAGATGGGTGAGAAGAAATGCGGTGTGCAGAGAGGCTGGAGGAGTGGGTAATGGTCCTGCAACACAGGGCCTTGAGGGAGCTCAGTTTTGGTTTTGAAAGCAATAAAAAAAAAATCACCAACAGATTCCAGACTGGGGAGGGGAGTGGTGAGCATGGCAGAAGCAAGATGTGACCATAGACCCTAGTCCCATTCAGAAGACTCCATCTGGCTCTGTGTAGAGAGCGGTCCTCAGGAGGGGCAATGATGAAGCCCCAAGAGCGCACCCAGCCACGGTCAGTGCTGCAATGCCTGCCATGGGCCAGTGGGGGGGGGGGCGGTCCACATTCTAGAGCGAGATTCCTAAAATACAATGGGGACTTGAGGGTGGATGGGTAGGGGGATGAGGAGGAAGGAGTCTAGAGAACAAAAGGAGTGGCACAGAAATCAAGTATGAGACTCTTTCAAGGAATGAGGAATGGTCTAGAATGTCAGAAGATTGGTAAGAGGTGAGAGGTCAAGCAAAACGGGAATGGAAAATGCCTTCTGGGTTTGGCAGTGTGGGGTTGCTGCTGAGCACAGGTGAAATGGGGTAGTTAAAGAGGTGGGTGGAAGGCAGAGCGAGTACAGCTCACGCTTTCCAGGGTTTGGAGGAGAAAGAGTCTTTGTGTGAGAAGGGAAATGAAAAACAAAATCGAGATGGCCCGCAAAAATACTGAACAGTACATCAAAAACTAATGATGTACTGTATGGTGACTAACATAACATAATAAAAATAAAAGAAAAAGAAAAAAAACTAATGATGTACTATACAGGAACTAACTGAACATAATAAAATAAAGTAAAATACTGTGATTTTAGAATCAATTGGCTCACAATGAATGTTGGTTTTAAACTGAAAGAATAGTTTGTATCATTAAAAATACAATGATCTAAGAATTCCAGTGATTCACAGGGCTTCCAAAGGCCTTAAAACATTCCATTTCAGCCCCAGCAGATCAGAAGAATTAAGGGCTTCAAACAGTCCTTCTTTCTAGCAACATGTCTATATGTGAATTAAAACAGAGCTGTCCATGAGATTGAACTCGCTGCCCGGAGCACTAGGAGAAATTCCAGAAGCCCAGAGGGTATCTGCGGTTAGTCGGTGTGGTTATCAGACTGAAAGGTATGATGGGGGTATTGATAGTTACCCCTAGTTCGGACTGACACTGATCACACAGAGGAGTTTTGTCTTCAAATCCCCAGCTCTCTTATACAATTAAAAAGGTGCAGTGGACTCTACATTTGGAATTAGAAAATCAGACATGGGTGGTCGTCCTTAATGAATCCAGTTAGATACAGAATAGAAGGCAAGGGGTTCAGAAAAGCCCATCCACTAATCATTCACACCTTAGCATGAATTAGTGCATGGCATTTCAGTGGCGATCTCGCACAGAGAAACTGGAGTTTTGAGGAAGGACGAGGGAGACAAGATTTGGGAACGTGGAAACTTGATACTGCACGGTGCATCTGAACCCCGGAGGCTTTGCTCTGAAAAGTAAGAGAGAAGCAAAGAAGCTTTACAGAATATCAGAAAAGGGAGGTAGGGGGGAACCCGGGCCCCTGATGCAGAGGGGAGGTTCAATACCTTCTGAAATATATATGAAATGTAAAATGAATGAACGCTTCCCATACTTGGCCATTTTGCTGAAGGTTCATCCTAGCTCTACCTCAGCCCTCTCAAAGTGCTGCTTCATAACCTGGCAGCTGGAGAAAAAGCCGATAGGATATGTGATCCAATGTTCAATATGGGATCAATATGAGTCTCAGGCTAAGGAAGAGAATAAATAAAGACGAAATTCAGTCGGCAACTCAGATGACTGAGTTTTTCTCTTACTAGCTAATGTGTGCACTGATATGTTTAAGCTGATGAAAGACCAGCCCATCTATCTGAGTAGAATATAAGAACCAAATATAAAAGAATATGATTACCAAAGCCCATGACAGGAAGACAACTGAAACTCAGAAGTAAAGGAGTGCTGTTGGAACACTGGAGAAATATCTATTTACTGGGACATCATACTAGAGTTTAAACAATGTAAAGAACCAACGAAGACAGTGTAAGCAGTGTAATAAGGAACAGAGGGTTTGAAAGGCGGGGCAGCCTAAAAGGATGCTTATCTGACTCAGGTTCAGAAAGCAATACGGTTGATACTGAGTACAACTTGAAAGATAAGTTTCGAAGCAAAATTTAGAAGATTGGTGTGAATCTTATGTGGGTTTGATGACTTTTTACGGCAAGGTTTGTATTCTGAAAACTAAGACAGGAACTACTCCCTAAATGTACAAGAGCCAGTTTCTATTGTTAAATACAGCAGGTGTAATGACACGGTGTGGTTTTTTGTTGCTTCTCTAAATGCACGGGCATGCTGTATGGCATGACAAATAGAAGATGATATGACAGGATATTAACGGTGAAAAATGTTCCCGATGCAGAGGAAACGAGAAAAAAGAAGCTTTTTCAATCTGACAACTGACCCAAAATACCTATCATAAAGTCCACACATCTTCTTAACTTAAAAAAAAAAAAATATGTATTGCTTTGAGCTGTCCTCACAGTCACCCTGTATGAATCATAAACAGCATGCCTTTGAGGGGCATGAGGAGGAGGGGAACAGTGGCTCAGAAAAATGAACATGGTTTTGTATAATCAAAAGAAACCCCTAATAGAGAAGGCTCCTGGTTCTCTCCACGAAATCTGTGCTACAAAACAAAATGCCTGGGATAGACTAACATTCAGTAAATGAAGAAAAAAAAAAAGACTACATGGAAAAAAAAAAGTGTAAGCTTGTGACATACTGACCAAAATCAAACCATAACCATTGCTTTTGGAGAAATATTTCAGAAATTAGTTGGAAGCTTTGTTGGTTAAACTAAGTCTGGTTGCTCAGTCCTATGATTTCTCGAAAAACATTGATTAATTTATCCATCTATTCATATGAAGAATTTATATCCTTTCATAAAACTAAATCTTTAAATGGCACTGTTTCAGTCATGTAATTATCATGTAGTAAGAAAATAATATTAACATATGTGATATAAGGTAAGTTGATTTTGTTCATCGCTCTATTTTTGTCCAAGGAACTCTAATAAAAATGAAAGTAACACATTGGCTGATATTTTAGAAAACTCAATAAATCTACTGATACAACATCAGAACCTTTTCTTATATATCCCACACAAGAAAAACAAAGGAGTAACTTTCAAGAAATTTTAACCTAATTAAACCAGAGGGGATAATTCCAGATTTAAGAATATTGCTACCAGGCGATAGTTATCTGTAACAAAGTAATCAGACACAAAATACCTGTTTTACAAGTAATTTGAAAGGCATCTCATTTGCATGAGTCTTAAAATAAACGTGTGCATTTTCATAATAGCACTGTTTTCTGCCACTAAACTTTCAGTAAATATGTGACTGATAATATTCAGTCATTTTGGTTTCAGACTCACATCCACAAAACCCAGGGACATTTAAAGAAATCAAAGGGCATTAGAGGATCTGAAAGAAACTAAAAACAAAATAATAGCATGAGTATTTACGGGGGGGGGGGAAGTAAAATGAAAATTCAGCACTGTTGCTTTGTGTACCTATTAGTTTTCCATAATTGATTATACAAATGAATACAGATCTTTTAAGTAAGAAGACAGTTCATGAAAGCTAATGCAGTAATGGCCACACCAGTTCCCAGGGAATCTAGTACTAATTACTGAAGCTCAAAGGTCTTCTGCTGGGATAAAACCTGCCTACCAAAAGTTCCCAGAGCTTCGCAAAGGAGTTTTCAAGGGTGAAGTGGAGGAAGTAAAGAAAGAGAAGTAGGGAGCATTTCATATTATCATGTTTAATTTGGATTTAAGCATGTTGGTATGATTCTCAAATACGTGAGTATCCTGCTGAAGCACAGGATTATCCATCAGTTTCTAAAAATGCCAGGGAGAGAATGTGAAGAGCAGTAATTCCTCAAACTGAAATCCAGGTTTGATTTTCCACAAATTTATTATATGTGTATCAACTCATGCTTGGGGGAAAAAATGTAAGAGGAAGATCAATTGATTTTAAAAGCAGAAGGCAGACAGCTCAACATTCTTAACTCTGTACAGCTCTCTGTAAATGAAATTAGATGCCAAGAGAAAGATAGAAGGTAGGACATCTTCAACTCTTGCTTATGAAATCCCTCTTTAGGTTCAACTAGGATCTTGCAGAAATGCAATTCATAACCGAAACTGAGATTGTCCAGATGACAGGGAGGGATACGTCTGCGTTAGGGCCACACCGAAGCTTATGGTCATCACATTTACAGGGAAGATGAAACAAGCAATATAATCCCGAAGCAAACAGAGCCTCAGGTCTGGAAGTGTTCTTAGAAATACTGTAGTCCATTCTGGGGGTCCTAGACTCCTTGAGAAGCAGATGGAAATCAGGGATCTTTTTTCCTGGAAACATGTACAAAATTTCAGATACAGCTTCAAGAACTTCAAGGAACCACTCACATGGACCTCAGATGTTTTTCTAAGAAAGGCAGAGAGAAGCCAGGGACTTGAACCCAAGGCTACAAGTTCTTAGACTCATGATGAAGTGCTGAGTGAAAAAAGGCTTAGAAATCGGTAAAAGGAGGACAAACACTGGCAAGTGGGGATGGGGGGAATGCTGAGAAGATAGGCTTTTCGAGGGCCACATTTTTTATTAAGTTTTTAAATCTACTATAGTTAACATAGTGTTATATTTGTTTCAGGTGTACAACATATTGATTCAATAATTCTATACATTACTCACTGCTCCTCAAAATAAATTTACTCCTTAATCCTCATCACCTACTGCCCCCCCTCTTGCCTCCCCTCTGGTAACCATCAGTTTATTCTCTATAGTTAAGAGTCTGTTTTAAGGGTTGTCTTTCTTCCCCTTTCTTTGTTTTGTTTCTTAAATTCCACATATGAGTGAAATCATATGGTACTTGTCCTTCTCTGACTGACTTATTTCACTTAGCATTATACTCTCTAGCTCCATCCATGTTGTTGCAAATGGCAAGATTCCATTTTTCTTTATAGATGCATAATATTCCATTGTATATATATGTATACCACTTCTTTATCAATTCATCAGTTGACGGAGACTTTGGTTGCTTCCATCATTTGGCTATTGTAAAGAATGCTGCAATAAACATAGGGTTCTATATATCCTTTTGAACTAGTGTTTTCATATTCTTTAGTGTGATTACTGGATCACAAGGTAGTTCTATTTTTAACTTTTTGAGGAACCTCCTTACTGTATTCCACAGAGGCTGCACCAGTTTGGATTCCCACCAATGATTCACAAGAGTTCCTTTGTCTCCACATCCTCTTGTGTTTTTTATTTTAGCCATTCTGACAGGTGTGAGGTAGTAGTTCTGTAGTTCTGATTTGCATTTTCCTTGATGGTGTGTGATGCTGAGCATCTTTTCATGTGTCTGTTGGCCATCTGGATGTCTTCTTTGGAGAAATGTCTATTCATGTCTTCTGCCCATTTTTTAATTGGATTATTCATTTTTGGGGTGTTAAGTTGTATCAGTTCTTTAAATATTTTGGATACTAACCCTTTATTGAATATGTCATTTGCAAATATCTTCTCCCATTCTGTAGGTTGCCTTTTAGTTTTGTTGATTTTATTTACTTTGATATGCACAAGCTTTTTATTTTGATGAAGTCCCAATAGTTTATTTTTTACTTTGTTTCCTTTGCTTCAGGAGACATTATCTAAAAAGAAGTTGTGAAGTTGTTACCACCACTGTCAAACAGGTTACTGCCTGTGTTCTCCTCTAGGATTTTTATGGTTTCAGGACTCACATTTAGGTCTTTAGTCCATTTTCAGTTTATTTTTGTGTATGGTGTTAAGAAAGTGGTTCAGTTCATTCTTTTGCATGTAGCTGTCCCATTTTCCCAAAACCATTTGTTAAAGAGACCTTTTCCCATTGCATATTCTTGCCCCTTTTGTCGAAGATTAACTGACCGTATAGTTGTGGGTTCATTTCTGGGCTTTCTATCTTGTTCCACTGATGTGTGTGTCTATTTTTATGCCAATACCATACTGTTTTGTTTGCTACAGCTTCGTAGTATACCTTAAAATCTGGGATCATGGTATCTCCAGCTTTGCTTTTCTTTTTCAAGACTGTTTTGGCTAGGGGTGCCTGGGTGGCTCAGTCATTAAGCGTCTGCCTTTGGCTCAGGTCATGATCCTGGTGTCCTGGGATCGAGCCCCACATCGGGCTCCCTGCTCAGCGGGAAGCCTGCTTCTCCCTCTCCCACTCCCCCTGCTTGTGTTCCCTCTCTCGCTGTGTCTCTCTCAAATAAATAAAATCTTAAAAAAAAAAAAAAAAAAGATTGTTTTGGCTATTTAGGGTCTTTTGTGATTCCATACAAATTTTAGAATTATTTGTTCTAGCTTTGGTGCAACTGTAAATGGAACCTTCCTAATTTCTCTTTCTGTTGCTTATTAGTGTATAGAAATGCAATGGATTTCTATACATTGATTTTGTATCCTGTGACCTTACTGAACTTACTAGTTCTAGTAGTTTTTTGGTAAAGTCTTTAGCATTTTCCATATGTAGTATCATGTCATCTGCATATAGTGAAAGTTTTACCTCTTCCAAATCAGTAAATCTGGATGCCTTTTATTTCTTTTTGTTGTCTGATTGCTGTGGCTAGGACTTCTAGTACTATGTCAAATGCCAAATAAAAATGGTGAGAGTGGACATCCTTGTCTTGTTCCTGACCTTGGAGGAAAAGCTCTGTTTTTTTACCATTGAGTATGATGTCTGCTGTGGGTTTTTCATACATGGCCTTTATTATGTTGAGGTATGTTCTCTCTAAACCTACATTGTTGAGGTTTTTATCATGAATAGATGTTGTACTTTGTCAAATACTTATTCTGCATCTATTGAAATGATCATATGGTTTTTATACTTTCTCTTATTGATGTGATATATATCACATTAACTGATTTGCAAATATTGAACCATCCTTATAACCCAGGAATAAGTCCCACTTGATCATGATGAACGATTTTTTTTTTAAATGTATTGTTGGATTCGGTTTTAGTATTTTGTTGAGGATTTTTGCATCTACGTTCCTCAGGGATATTGGTCTGTAGTTCTCTCTCTCTTTTTTAGTGTTTCTATCTGATTTTGGTATCAGGGTAATGCTGGCCTCATAGAGTGAATTTGGAAGTTTTCCTTCCTCTTCCGTTTTTTAGAATACCTTGAGAAGAATAGGTATTAACTCTTCTTTAAATGTTTGGTAGAATTCACCTGGAAGCCATCTGGTCTTGGACTTTGTTTATTGGAAGTTTTTTGACTACTGATTCAATTTCATCACTGGTAATTGGTCTGTTCAAATTTTCTATTTCTTCTGATTCCATTTTGGGAGGTTATATGTTTCTAGAAATTTATCCAATTGTTCTAGGTTGTCTAATTTCTTGGCATATAATTTTTCATAATATTCTCTTACAATTCTTTGTATTTCTGTGGTGTGGTAGTTATTTCTCTTCTTTCATTTCTGATTTTGTCTATTTGATTCCTCTTTGTTTGTTTGTTTTATGAGTCTGGCTAAAAGTTTATCAGTTTTGCTGATCTTTTCCAAGAATCAGCTCCTGGTTTTATTGATCTGTTCTATTGTGTGTGTGTGGTTTTCTGTTTTGTTTTGTTTTGTTTCTACTTCATTTATTTCTGCTCTATTTTTATTATTTCCTTCCTTCTTCTACTGCTTTTGGGTTTTGTTTGTTGTTCCTTTTCTAGCTCCTTTAGGTGTATGGTTAGATAGTTTGAGATTTCTCTTGCTTCTTAAAGTAGGCCTACAGTGCTCTAAACTTCCCTCTTAGAACAGCTTTTGCTGCATCCCAAAGATTTTGGACTGTTGTGTTTTCATTTTCATTTGTCTCCATGTATCTTTTTATTTCCTTTTTGATTTCTTGGTTGACCCATTCATTGTTTAGTAGCATGTTATTTAGCCTCCATGTACATGTTCTCTTTCCAGATTTATTCTTGTGGTTGATTTCTAGTTTCATAGCAGTGTGCTCAGAAAAGATGCACAGTGTGACTTCAGTCTTTTTTGAATTTGTTGAGACTTGTTTTGTGGCCTAATATGTGATCTCTTCTGGAGAATATTCCATGTGCACTTGAAAAGAATGTGTATTCTACTGTTTTAGGATGGCATGCTCTGAATATATCTGTTAAATCCATCTGGTCCAGTGTGTGATTCAAAGCCACTGTTTCCTTATTCATTTTCTGTTTGGATTATCTGTCCATTGATGTAAGTGGGGTGTTAAAGTTCCCTACTATTATTGTATTACTATCAATTACTTCCTCTATGTTTGTTACTAACTGCTTTAAGTATTTGTGTTCTCCCATGTTGGGTTCATACATATTTACAACTGTTACATTTTCTTGTTGGATTGTCTATCCCCTTAATGATTATATGGTGTCCTTCTTGGTCTCTTGTTATAGTCTTTGTTTTAAAATCATCTTATCTGATATAAGTATCGGTACCCTGGCTTTCTTTTCAAATCCATTTGCATGATAAATGCTTCCCCATCCCTTCATTTACAATGTGCATGTGTCTTTAGGTCTGAAATGAGTCTCTTATAGGCAGCATATAGATAGGTCTTGTTTTTCTATTTAGTTACCCTTTGCCTTTTGATTGGAGCATTTAGTCCATTTATATTCAAAGTAATTATTGATAGGTATGTATTATTGCCATTTTGTTACTTGCTTTATGGTTGGCTTTCTTTAATGATATACTTGGATCCCTTTCTCTTTATTTTTTTGCATATCTATTACTTGTTTTTGATTTCTGATTACCATTCAGTTTGCATATAACATGTTCTGTATATAGCATATTAAGTTGATGGTCACTTATGTTTGAACCCATCATTTACTCCTCTCTCCCCACACTAGGTATATGATGTCATACTTCACATCCTTTTATTGCTTGAGTCCCTTGACTGATCTTTATGGATATAATTTTTCTTACTGTTTTTATGCTTCCTACTTCCCTTACTCTTGCTTGTGGTCTTTCCTTTCCACTCAAAGGGTCCCCTTTAACATTTCTTGTAGGGCTACTTTAGTGGTTATGAATTCCTTTAACTTTAGTTTGTCTGGGAAACTCTATCTCTCCTTCTATTCTGACTGATAGCTTTGCTGGATAGAATATTCTTGGTTTCAGATTTTTTCCTGTCAGCACTTTGAATACATCATGTCACTCCCTTCCATACAGGGCCATAGTTCTTACAGAAGCCAGCTCTAGGCTACACTCATCTTTTTTTCTTCAGGAAAGTCCAATTTCTCTTAACACTTATAGTAAGGAAATGTCTTCTACATCTGGCTGTCCTGGTGTCTGCTTGACCGCAGCCTGCTCAACATGGACTTATCTTCTCAAAAGCAATCTCCCTTTGAAGTCTGTCTGCTTTTCACTAGCACTACTATTATCCCAATCAAACAGATTCAAAATCTCACATTTGTCTTCAATTCTCTTTTTCTTCTTCCATTTGAAACCTAGGAATCAAAAAGCAACCAAGTCCTGCCAATGCTTCTGTCATGTCTACTGCATCCATTTATTGGGTTCCCTCTTTCTGATGGGCACTGGAGATACAAAGATAAGGAAGACACACCATGCTGCCAAAGAGCTCACTGTCAAGTGTCCCTTCCTTGATATTTTTATAGCTACCACTGATGTTCTAGATGTTCATCATTCTACAGTATCTTTCTACAGCCAGCCCCTGACCGCTCTGGCTTTCTTCAGTCTATTCACTCCCTCCTAAGACTCCAATTCACATAACATTTTTCTGACCAGATACATTCCCTGAAATGATAAATTCATCATGTAATACCCTTGCGAGGAATATCTCCACGAGGTTCTGGTATCTACAGGAAATCTGTTGTCTCTTCTCAGATCATCAGAGCTCTGTGTGTCCCGGGCTTACCCCTATCTACCTGCACGTCTTCCCTTTAACCCAAGTACGCTTCAGTACAGGTCCCTGCTCCAGTGAAGCTGGTCCTGAAACTGACTGATGTTTACTCTGGACCCCATCACCCCTCCCTTTACACTCATCCTCCAAGTCACGGTTCAGTCCTGTCTCTTTCCACAAAATGTTTCAAGAAATTTTATATCCCACACTGACCATGCATTGATATATTACAGTATTTATATAAATCACTCATTTTGACACTAAATCATAAGTATTCATAGTTTTATTTTTTGTCTTTCCAAACACTACAATTTCTTTGAGGTTGGTAAGAAAACTTTGTGTTTTTCTTATGTACTTTCAGATGTCCATTCATTTGAAATATATTTACTGAGGTCCTACTCTTGTGCCCTGCACTATACCGAGCTGAGAGGGTCTACTGTGCTTTAATGTAGTAAAACCCTAAACAGATATTTGTTGATAAACAAAATTCATCCCCTCTGCTAGCAAGCGGCATATTTATTTAAGAAAAATAACTCTTAAAAGCCGTCTTATTTTTAGATCATGTGGCCAAAGAAGTCCCATAATTTCCCACTAGCCCCTCAGTGTCAACTCTTGGGAGTTTAAACAATCAGGCTGGAGGAGGATTTAGAATATACTCACTTGCTCATATTCGTCAGAATTTAATGCACCTTTTGTAATTCCTGTTAAAAGGATATGATCACCTTTTTAAGGGTCACATTTTGCTCTTCTTCAACTTGGCATAAGAAGTTCACATAAAGAAAATGGAGAATTTGCCATCTTTAATAACAGGAGATGTTTCTATACTGCCAGTTTTATAAATAAGCCAGAAACTCCCCAGATTTAGCCAGCTGTATTAGTAAAAATTTAGGAAAGTGGGCAGTTTATTATTATTTAACTGCACAGACTTCTGTTGAGGGTGTACATAATTTAGTTTACAAATATGACCATAAAAAGAACATTCCAGTATAATAAATATTCAAGTCAATAAATAAATGTCACCGTGACTGTTCTCTTCCATGACAACAAACAATAAGTGCTATAGTCCCAGATGTTTACTTAAATTGGCCCTGGAGGGATAGATAGGCCATGGGTAATCATCATGGTTACTGATGTACTTTTTATACCAACATGGTACTAAGGAGAAAATGGCCATTCTGTCTGCATATCATCCATGTCTACGGCTTCTAGGCAGCATAATTTGCAGCAGTGACTCTCAAGCAGCTTTGTATTTGAAGAGACTCCTGACTTATCACAAAAAAAGAAAGAAAAAAGGAAAAAAAAAACTTTAAAGAGAATTATTTTTTTTTTAATTGAACCAGACGCTGTGTAAAAATCTGCAGAGATCATGTAAGGCTGAGAATGAGGTTAACCTTCTTCAAGAAAGGATTTGCTTTTGCTTCTATCAGACATCTGGGCTTAGGGTAGATCTGAATCCAATTGAGGATGGAAATGATTCAAATCTGGGCTTCACTCATTGAGAGAATTCATCTTTCCTAGGGATTGCTGGAAGCTCTGCTCAGCCTCTCTGCCTGTCAGCCATGCTTTTGCATTCAGCAAGTTTCTTGTGAGAAAAAGCAGCCTTAAATGCAGGGCTCACCTCCCTTGGCTTCCTTCTTCTTCTGGATTTTAGTCCTGAAAATTCTCCCTGCCTTGGTAGCTTGCCAGCGCCCTCAAACAGTGCACTTCGCTTAGTATACTTTGCTTATTTAGTATACTTTGTTTTCCTTGTATTATTTGCAGGAGGTATGAGCTAAGGTGATTTCACAGTTGGAAGGAGAAGCTCCTTTGGTGATTGGTATCACCCTACTTTGGTGATTGGTGTCACTACTCATTACACTTTCTAGCTGATTATCTTGGACTAATCTTTAATAGCTCAATACTTCAATATCTCCCTCTTCCTCTTTTGTCTCTTCTGTGCATGTAGAAAAGTCTCTCTAAACCAGACTCTTTGGCCACTTGTTGACCCTGTGATCATTTAAGTTACAACTGCCCATGAACTTTCTACCCAGTCTCCTGGTCACGTGGATCTCTCAAGTCTAGTCTTGAGTAGGACTATGTCTTAGTCCATCTGAGCTGCCATAACAGAACAGTATCAATGGGGATTGTTACGAACAACAGTTTATTTTCACAGTTCTGCAGGCTGGGAAGTCCAAGATCAAGGTACCGGCAGATTAGTTGTCTGGTGAGAGGCCACCTTCTAGTTCTTAGATGGCCATCTCTTAATGTGTCCTCACATAGTGGAAGGGGCACAAGGACAGTCTGGGATGTCTTACAAGGTCATCAGTCCCATTCATGAGCGCTCAGCCCTCATAACCTACTCACCTCCCAAAGTCTCCATCTCCAAACACCATCCCATTAGGAATTAGGTTTTGAATTTATGACTTTTGAGGGGACACATTCTGTCTATATCAGACTATGTAGCATAAAATATCCTGGAAATTAAATACACAAGGATCCCTAACTGAAAGGTCAGTTAAGAAAGATGCTTAATGGTATCCCACAGGAAGTCAACACATCCATGAGTCTACCCGACAGAAGGAAAATACTCACTTTGAGCTCTAACCCAGTCAGGAATTTCCTCTTTCACTCACTGGTAGCTGGCCCGAACCCCTCTCAAACTGGCAGCAAAATTAAAAGGCAGCTGGTCCAGTGACCAGAGCATAAAGTCACCAAAGGTGAGACAAGCAGAGCCACAGCACTGTGTAAATAAGAGCTGCCCTCCCACAGTAAAGAAAGACAAGGAGCAGATACTTCTTAGAGAATCTCCAGGGAAAGCAGGCTCTTTAAGAAGGTCTTCAAAAGACTTAAGGCTTAAAGTCTGAAAATCTGAACCAGTAAAGATAAAAATATATTTCCGGACTGTAACATCATAAAATAATTTGGCACCAGACAAAACACGTGCTGAATGCCTAGCAAAGAATGAGAATGCAGGCCAAGAGAAGCAGAGCAGTGTGGACCACGCAAGCACAGAGACAACTGGCCCGCTGTACGATACGACTGGGAGTAAGGGGTCCCAGAGAAGTTTCCATGCACCCCTGAAGAACAGTGTTGGGACACAATTTCTTTCTGTCCAGGTGGGCTCCACGTTATGCAAGGACAGGACATCTCTATAATCATCAACTGATAATCTGGTCTTGTCAGGTTGACGGCTCCTCCCCAGGTTATTAGCTGTAGCAACTCACACTTCTGAAGGTGGCTGGGGTTTAAGAGCTAACAAGAAACACTGGAAGGGAAAACACTGGAAGGGAAAACACAGGAAGGAACACAGTTTTTGTTTGGAAGCGATGGGACCTTGGATGAGATTTTCCCTCTATGTTTTCCAAACATTCCAGAATGCGATCATATTTTATTTACAAACTAAATAAATAGCAAATATAAATGGTATAAAGAAGCAGCAATGTCCTCTAAAATTTCTTTTTTCAACTCAAGATTTTCTGTAATGAATCCCAATAACAGAATTAAGTTTCTATATAAGAGATGGGGAGGGAGCGCCATGTGCCTCAGGAGGGGGTCTGAAGATTAAGTCAATCTGATTGTCAGCTGGCCCCTTCTACTTTCCTTCAAACAACACGTTATTTCCCATACAAAGCAAATACACAAGACATTTTTAAATCTCGTAATATTTATGAGGAAATTCTTTACCTAAAATTCTCATATTCTTCTTCTTGTCGTTTCCACGGACAGCTCTGTATATTTCTGATAATCTGAAGATAGTCACTCTCTAAATACCTAAAAGTCAAATGCCAATAAAATTAGAAAACAGAGATCCCACATATTGCTAAACATACATATAAGTGTCCTAGAGGGCAGTTTGAGAATCTGCTCATTTTAGCTAAGTCTTTTCTGAAATAAGGTAATGTAGAAATAAGTTAATATCATACCCATTTCCAAACCACTAGGAACATAAATTTGGAAAGAATCATTATGTTGACTTAGGAACGTGTAATATGCATATATCATAAGTCAAGTCTAATATTACAGATAAACCATGACAGCACCTCAATTCACATTCATATCTTATAGCCATTTCATTTTGCTATAACTCACTGACAAACATATTTTATAGATGTTTACCATAAATATATAATTTATCATTTTTTATACTCTAAGTTGACTTATTTACCTTGGAAAATATATATAAAATTTCCCTAAAATAACCATCTTAAATTTTAATTCTGAATGGTACACTAAAAAAAACAGATTAAGTTAAGAGAGATGCTTATATATTGGCATATAAAAATCTATAGGCTCAGCAGTACAATTTTGTGGGATCCCAGTCCCCAGTAAATTTCCTTCTAGCTGAAATTTCATCAGTAAGTATTAATTCCTTTAATCATAGAATAGCCTTTAGTCTTTAAGGGTTATCATTTCAAATGCAAGTACTGGGGCCCCTGGATGGCTTAGTTGGTTAAGCATCTGCCTTCAGCTCAGGTCATGATCCCAGGGTCCTGGGATCGAGCCCCACATCGGGCTCCCTGCTCCACGGGGAGCCTGCTTCTCCCTCTGCCCCACCCAGGCGCCCCCTCCCTCTGCCCCACCCACCCCCCACAGCTTGTGCTTTCTCTCTGTTTCTCTCAAATAAATAAAATCTTTAAAAAAATTAAAAAATAATAAAATAAAGTGCAAGTACCCCTTTGTGTGAATAAAAAAAAAAACCTTAAATTTTCTTTCAATTAATATCTTAGTCATTAGTTGCCTACCACATGAGATGAAGGCTCTGCACTAAGGAGATGGAGTATGTGCAGTGGGTGGGTGGAGAAGGGAGAGGGCCATGAAGAATCCTGTCAGAAACCACTCCCCCATCTCCATCCAGCAAAATGAAGAACCTCCAAAGCTTCGCTCTGAAAGAGCTATTTGTTATAGGTAGGGTAAGGTCATCAACCAAGTAACTCCTCTCCCTCTGAAGTTTACCTATCTTTTGGGTATCTCTGTCTTCAATGTGCCACCACAAATTAAAAAAAAAAAATATATATATATATATATATATATATATATATATATATTTTTTTTTTTTTTTCCCCCCTTGGCTGCTGTTGGCCCAGCTAAGAAAATTCTGAAAATCTTGAAAGACTGTTATATACTAAAGGAGAAGCAAAGCCAAAAGCTATCACAGGAGAGGTTAAAAATAGTTTTACTTGTATACAGGCTTCCAACCTTAACAGATTTACCTCATTCCCATGGGTATTAAGACTTGTCCAAGTATGCCAAGGAGCCTGAGAAATCTATATCCTCTACCTCCAAAGCGTTGTCTAAATGTGATACTCCCCAGCTGGAGCAAATATTACCTGTCTCCACATGGTAGGGGAAACCCAGAGACTCTGCAAGTATTAAGCTCAAAAAAAAAAAAAAAGAAAGAAAAAGAAAGAAGGAAGGAAGGAAGGAAAGAAAGAAAGGAAAGGAAAGGAAAAAGGAAGAAAGGAAGAAAGAAGAAAGAGAGAGAGAAAGAAAGAGAGAGAGAAAGCAAGCAAGCAAGCAAGCAAGCACATCCAGCAACCTACCCAAGGCTCTCTCAATTTCTGGCTCTTCAGGAGAGACATGACATGGTGCCTATGCTCTCATGTCTGGAGAGTCTTGTCTACCACCATGGCATGGTTTTTAGTCATTTCATCATATTCAAAACAGGACACTATGTGTACCAGGGTTTCTCAGGCAAAGTAACAGAAGAATTGCTATCTCGTAGGAAGGGAAAAATGAAGGGGGAGATATCAGAAGGGGAGATGAACCATGAGAGACTATGGACTCCGAAAAACAAACTGAGGGTTTTAGAGGGGAGGGGGGTGGGGGGATGGGTTAGCCTGGTGATGGGTATTAAAGAGGGCACGTTTCATGGAGCACTGGGTGTTATATGCAAACAATGAATCATGGAACACTACATCAAAAACTAATGATGTAATGTATGGTGATTAACATAACATAGTAAAATTTAAAAAAAAAACTAAAGATGTAATGTATGACTAACATAATAAAATTAAATTAAAAAAAAAAGAATTGCTATCTCACAAAGCTCATTGAAAGAGAAAATGAAAAGAGAGAAGCCAAATACAAATATCTTCTCATTAAATCAATGACAATGGCAACTGTATGTGAAGTCATCAAGATAAAGCATAACATAAAAAGTAGAGGAAGTATGAAATTACTATCCTCTCCTAAAAACTAAATGTGTCAGAGTTTGAAGTTTTCTTTAAATGCCATTTGTTGGGTGAAAAAGAAACTAAATTTCTCATGATGTACAGCTAAGACAGATTAGTGAACTTGAAGACAGAGCAGTAGAAACTATTGAAAATGAGACATAAAAAGAAACAAAAGATTGAGTGAAAAAGTTACAATCACACAGCTGTGAGACAACCCTGAATGGCTAATATATGGGAAATTATGACCCAGAAAGACAGAAAAGACAAACAATTTTTTTCAAAAAATTATGGTGGCAAATTTTCCAAATGAGAAGTATAAACCCACAGATCCAAAAAGCTCGACAAACTGAAAATACAAGATACGTTTAAAAAAAAAACAAAAACTAGAAGTGCCTGGGTGGCTCAATCAGTTAAGCACCCGATTTAGGATTTCTGCTTAGGACATAATCTCAGGGTCAGGAGATTGAGCCCAGAGTAGAACTCCATGCTCAGTGGGGAGTCTGCTTGAGGATTTCTCTCTCTCTCCCTCTTCCTCTGTCCCCCCACTTGTGCAAGTCTGCTCTCTAAATGCATAAATAAATAAACAAATCTTAAAAAAAACTACACAAGGGGCACCTGAGTGGCTCAGTCGGTTAAGCGACTGCCTTCGGCTCAGGTCATGGTCCTGGAGTCCCGGGATCGAGTCGCGCATCGGGCTCCCTGCTCAGCAGGGGGTCTGCTTCTCCCTCTGACCCTCCTCCCTCTTGTGTTCTCTGTCTCTCATTCTCTCTCTCGCAAATAAATAAATAAAATCTTTAAAAAAAAAAAACTACACAAAACACACAATAATAAAATTTCTTTAAACCAGTGATAAAGAAAAAATCTTAAAAGTAGTTAGAGAAAAGACAGGTGCCTGGGTGGCTCAGTCAGTTAAGCAACTGCCTTCGGCTCAGGCCATGATCCCGTGGTCCTGGGATTGAGCCCCACGTAGGGCTCCCTGCTCAGCGGGGAGTCTGCTTCTCCCTCTCCCTCTGCCCTCCCCTCCCCCGCCCACTCAAGTTCACTCTCTCTCTCAAATAAGTAATCTTTTTTTAAAAAGTAGAGAAAAGAAACATACATAGAAACAAACTAAGATTACAGCAGACTTGTCAGAAACAATGCAAATCAGAAGGCATGGAACAAACCATTAAAATAAAGAACATCATTTAGGGGGACTGTCAACCTAGATTTCTACAGTCAGCAAACCATTCAAAAAATGAGGGCAAAACAGGGACTTTCTCAGACATACAAAGGCTGAAAGAATTCATACTGGCAAACCTGCAGGAGAAGGAATGCTAACAGAGTCCTTCAGGCACCTGAAGAAAAAGGAAACTGGAGTAAATCTGGCTCGATGCAAAGTAACGAAGAACACTAGAAATGGTAAATATGTAAATATTTACAAAAGATTTTCTTCTTTTTCTACATCTCTTTAAAAAATAATTGACAGTTTAAAGTAAATATAATAATAATATATTGGGGAGTTTATAACATATATAGAAATCAATGCCTGACAACTACAGAACAAAGACCAGAAAGGGGAATGATATAAATCACTTTGAAAGCAGACTGTGATGACAAAAGATGTATGCAGTTGACCTTTAAATAACACAGGGGTTAGTGGTCTTGACCCCCTGTGCAGTCAAAAATCCACATATAACTTTTGACTCCGAAAAAATGTAATTACCAATAGTCTACTATTGACCAGGAGCCTTACCAATAACATAAACAGCCAATTAACACATATTTTGTATGTTAATTTGTATGTATTATATACTATATTCTTACAATAAGGTAAGCTAGAGAAAAGACAAAGTTATTCAAAAAGTCATAAGGAAGAGAAAATACATTTATAGTACTATACTATAAAAACTCCACGTGTAAGTGGACCCATGCAGTTCAAACCTATTTTGTTTAAGGGAAAAGTATACTGTTCACTAAAAGCAATCAGTAAAAACAAAGCCATAAAGAGTGAGGATGTAATCATAAAATACTCAACCAAAAGAAGGCAGGAAAAGGAAAAGGAACAAAGAGCAGGCAAATAGAAAACAAACAACATGATGGTAGATTTAAACCCAACCATATGAATAATCCCAGTAAGTGTAAATAATATAAACATACCAATTAAAAGGCAGAGAATGTCATCTTGGATTTTAAATAAGCAAGAACCAATCACATATTACTTACAAAATAAGCATTTCATATAAGTAAACAGGTTAAAATTAAAAAGGTGAGAAAAGATATACCATAGTAGAACTAATTAAAACAAAGCTAGAGTGGCTATACTCATATCAGACAAAGTAGTTTTCTGAGCAAGAAATATTACCATGAAAAAAATAAGAGCAGAAATTGGTAAGAGAAAGAAATGAATGAAATCAAAAGCTGTTTTGTTTTAAAAATAAAGTCGATAAACTTATTGTCACATTGCTCAGGTAAAAAACAGACACAAATGACCAAGATGAGACCCATGTTGGAGACTGCAGCACTAACGGTCCTACAGACATAAAAGTATAATAACTTTATGCCAAAAATTTGACAACTTAGACACAATGGACATATTTGTTGAAAGACACAAACTACAAAAGCTCTCTCAAGAAGAAAGAGAGGTCAGAATCAGAGGGAGATGTAACCACAGAAAAGTGTTCAGAGAGATGCAACATTGCTAGCTTTGAAGGTGGAGTTAAAATAGAGAACAGTTCTGGTTCAAGATGGTGACACAGAAAGATCCTGAACTCACCTCGCGCACAGAGTCTACAGCTACATATGCAACAATTTCCTCTTGAAACAAAAAAATACAAAACTAAAGGCTGGCTGAGTAACAACTACACATTGTGGGGCACCTGGGTGACTCAGTCGCTTGGGTGTCTGCCTTCAGCTAGGGTCATGATTCCAGGGGATCGAGCCCTGCATCAGGCTCCCTGCTCAGTGGGAAGCCCGCTTCTCCTTCTGCCCCTCCCCCTGCTCGTGCTTTCTCTCTCTCTCTCTCTCTCTCTCTCTCTCTCTCTCTCTCTCTCAAATAGATGGATGGAATCTTTAAAACAACAACAACTACACATTGAGGGAAACCACATCAAAGCAGGTAGAAAAGGCTGGGATGCAATCTCATCATAAACCCCATCCCCAAAGCAGTGACCCATAACTAGCAACTAGCTAGCAGGGAACTCAAAACCCAGAGATTCTCCCTGAGGAGCAAAGGGTTTGAATCCCATGTTGTGCATTTCAACTTTCAAGACATCCCCTTGACAGATGAGTCCTCAAAACACCTAACTTTAAAAACCAGTGGGGCTCACATCCCAAGACCCCAAAAATGGAAGCAATCTGAGAAACTGCTCTTCAAGTGCTTATGTGCTTGGACTCACCCACCCCAGGATCCAGCTCAATGGCAGCTGATTGCCCCAGACTTAAAGTGAAGGAGGCTCACCTACTTATATAAAAGCACTGGGCTAAGGAGGCAGGCATCTAATTCAACACACACATCTAGGAGCCTACAGGACCATTCTCCAGGGATGGAGATTGATGCATGCCATCTTCATGCTCCTTCTGCTGTGCTCCAGAGCAGCAGTATATTCCAGAAGGAGCTTTCATACATCTGGTGCCCTGATTTCTGCCGCCGCCACCTTGACTGCCCAGCTCTAGAAGCCAGGGGAGCTTACAGTCCTGGTTCCATGGGACTGTAATAACAAGTGTCAGCCAGAAAGGAGCTCATATCCCTGCCTGGCACCCCAATGTTTGTGACTGCTGTTAGGGGATACCTCTACATGACCTGGCTCTGGTGACCAGTGGGGTCACTCATGGATCCCACAGGACTGTAACCAACAGAAAAAGAACTTGTAAGCAGTGACTATCCTCAGGACACAGCAAGAGGCAACAGGCCCAGGAACTTGGACTTTAGTGAAGGAGACCTATTAGCTAATCGTAACTGTGGCCTGAGAGGCAGGCTTCTAATTGAACATGCAGCTGGGGGCTGACTACAATCCTTTCCAGAGTCCTTGAGGGGAGGTACTGTCTTCACACTCATACTTTGCTGTGCTCCAGAGTGCCAGCATCTTTTGGAGGGGAACTTTCCATGTCTGGTACCCTGGTTAATATGGCTGGTACCCCCGGTATTTGTGGCTGCCACTCAGGTGGCACCTCTTAATCACCTGGCTCTGGTGCCTGTAGGGGCTTGCCTTTCTGGGTCTCATGGGATTGTGGCAATAGTCAGACACTTCTTGGCAGGTTACCACCAGCAGGACATTGCACAGACAGTGAACTGAAGCACACCACCCAGTCCTTCTGTGAAGGAGGCCTCTATGCTTGTCCTGGGGTTATGGTCTGAGGGCCAGGTTTCAGACTTGGCACACATTTATGGCCTACGGAGATGCTTTCAAAGAATGCAGGCTGTGGACGTCATCTTGGCTTGCTCTCTCTCTGCTTTGATCTAGCTTGCCAGTGTCATCCAGCAAAGAGGTTTACATTCATCTGAGGCTTTGATTTTTGCTACTGCCATCCATGGGTCACCTCCAGATCATCTGATTCTGGTGGCTGGCAGGGATTAGGCTTAAAGTCCCAAGGACCATATATATTGGTATACTTTAAAAAGATGATGCCTGAGGTTCTGGCTTCCAGTGAGAATCTAGGTGTTGAGATCCTCCCCTTTGGGATACTGACAAGTACTGGCACATACTTAACTACTGGAGGTGATGAAAACTATAATAGTCTGCTTGGACAAGCACAACGGTTTGAGATACAATGAAGAGCTGGGGCAGGGTTGAGTCACAAGGTTCATATCCTACACGAGGCCACTCCTTAAAACTGGGAGAGGTGGTTGTTTCATCTACTTTACAGAAACCAACATGGAGTCAAGCAAAACTAAGAAACAGAGGAATGTGTTCCACATGAAAGAAGAACAAAACCTCAGAAAAAAATCTTAATGAAATGGAGCTAAGTAATTTACATGATAAAGAGTTGAAAGTAATGGGTCATAAAGATGCTCAAAGAACTGGGGAGATGAATGGATAGGCATAGCAAGAACTTCAAAAAAGAGAGAAAATATAAGAAAGTACTAAGTGGAAGTCACAGAGCTGTAGAATACAATAACTGGATGAACAATATACTATATGGGTTCCACAATAGACTAGATGAAGCAGAAGAAAGGATCATTCAACTCAGAGACAGGCAGTGGAACTCACCCAATCAGAGCAGCAAAAAGAATAAAGGATAAAAAAAAAAAGAAAAGTGAACACCAGCTTAAGGGAATGATGCAACAACATCAAATGGACTACCGTTCATATCATTTGGCTCCCAGAAGGAAAAGAGAGAAAGGGTCAGAAAAAAATACCAGCTAAAAACTTATTATTCAAAAAAATAATGACTATAAACTTCCCTAACCCAGGGAACAAAACAAATATACAGATCCAAGATGCCTGGAGACTTCCAATAAAGAGGAACCTAATGAAATCCATATTGAGACATATTATAATTAAAGTGTCAAAAGTTAAAGACAAGGAAAGAATATTAAAAGCAGCAAGAAAAGAACAATTTTTATGTACAAGGGAACCCCCGTAAGACTATAAGCAGAATTTTTAGCATAAACTTTGCAGACCAGGAGGAGGTGGCGTGATACAAAGTGCTGAAAGACAAAGAACTTCCAACCAAGAATATGCTACCCAGAAAAGTTATCGTTCAAACTTGAAAAAAAAGAGTTTTACAGAAAAGCAAAAGCTAAAGAAGTTCACCACCATTAAATCAGTGTCAAAAGAAATGTTAGAGGGACTAAACATTGAAAAAAGGAGCATGAATTAGTAATAAGAACAAATAATAATAAACCTCACTGGAAAGGTAAATATATAGTAAAGGTAGTAGATTAATCACTTATGAAGCTAGTATGAAAGTTAAAAGAGAAAAAAACTATGATTACAATAATTAAAGGATATATAATATAAAAGATAGAAAGACGTAAAATGTACATAAGAAACATAAAATATGGAGGGGGGAGAAAAACAATATTGAGCTTTATAATAGGATAAAACTTAAGTTGTTATCAATTTAAAATAGACTTATAGATATAAGTTTTTATATATAAGCCTCATGGTAACCATAAAGCAAAAATCTACAGTAAATATACAAAAGAGAAAGAACTAAAGCATACCACTAAAGAAAGCCATCAAACCACAAAGGAAGAGAGCAAAAGAAACAGAGAGAAGCTATTAAAAACAACCAGAAAATAATGAACAAAATGGCAATAAGTACATACCTGCAAATAAATACTTTAAATGTAAATGGAATAAATTCTCTATTTAAAAGACATAGAGTGGCTGAATGTTTAAAAAAACAAGAGGTATCTATATGCTGTCTACAAAAGACTCACTTTAGCGGTAAGGAACCACACAGACTGAAAGTGAAAGGATGGAAAAAGGTATTCCATGCAAATGTAAACCAAAAGAAAGGTGGAATAGCTATGCTTATATCAGACAAAGTGGACTTTAAAACAAAGACTGTAGTAAGAGACAAACAAGAGCATTGAATAACGATAAAGGGGTGAATCCAAAAGAAGATAAAACATTTCTAAATATTTATACATCCAACATAGAAGCACCTAAATATATAAAGCAAATATTAACATACCTAATGGGAGAAATAAACAGCAATACAATAATAGTAGGGGACTTTAATAATGGATAGATCAATGGATAGATCATCCAGATAGAAAATCATTAAGGAAACATAAGCGTTAAATGACACATTAGACCAGATGGTCTTAACAGAAATTTACAGAACATTCCATCCCAAAGCAGCAGATTATACATTCTTCTCAAGTACATTTCGAACATTTTCCAAGATACATAATGTTAGGCTGAAAAACAAGTCTTAATAAATTTGATTTCTTCTTTGACCCATTGGTTGTTCAAGTAGCATACTGATTAATATTCACATATCTGTGAATTTTCCAGGTTTCTTCATGCAATTAATGTCAAGTTTTATACTATCATGGTCAGAAAAGATGCTTAATATGATCAAATTTTTTAAATTGTTAAACCAGTGGTAGCTTGAAATTGGCCAAGGTTGGAGTATTTACACCACAGGCATTGGCAAATGTGACAAATCAGGGCTTCCTCTCCCCTGAGCAAGTTGTTGAAGTTGTATACTTCACCACAATTAGACAACCTGTTGGCCTGGCTCAAAACTTTTCACTCCCTCCCCACCCCAGTTTGAGGTTTACTGAGGCCTGTCGAGAAGGCCAAATGAGACTTTGCTGCCACACCTGACTGTTTAAGCAAGACTGATACACAATGGTCCCAAGCTTCAGGGAAATAAAACTATCACATTCGATCAAATAGCAACTGCTTCCTTGGAAATTAAAGTTGATTTTATCCCCACCAAGATTTTGAGCAAATTCTTATGAAAGAAAAAATACATTATATTTTTACTTTGACTTCCTTGAAAAACAGTTTGTGTCATTTTGAAATCATTCTTGCCTTTCTATCAAGCTTAAGTTAGAACATTAAAATTACCATCCATTGCCAATTAGGATAAAGGTGCATTATAAAATAGATAGTATAGTGCCTTTAAAACATTTTTGTTTTAGTGACATACATTCCCCAACAAATTGTAGCTGGCTCCAATCTAACTTAGTATTGAAAGATGTCAATCATAATGTATCTAATTTTACTAGGAAGTTAGCTGCATAGAAAGGCTTCTGACTTTATAGTCATTGATATTTAAAACTAAGTAAACATATTATAGCAGACCTACTTATTACAAAGGAAATGTTCCTGGCCATTTTATAATGAGAAGACAGTACTCAAGCTATTTACTTCCTGAGGCTGCTGTGTTTAGGGAATCTTTTGCATATTGACTCTAGAAATGAAGCATCATCGTCTAACATTACAAAGGGAAGACTAAAGAATAAGGAATATCAAAAGAAGCATTTTTTTTCTACATACTTGCCCTTTCTTACTGAAAAATAAATCACCAACCAGATTTTTTAGAAAATTAAAATTACCATTACAATTTATAAAATGGGAGCAGGGCTGGAGCAGAAAACCATCTGAGAAGGTAAATTCACACGTATGCCACAAGTGTGGGCTAATTTATGGGAGAAATGCATCTCTGTAAACCTTGTTAAGTAAAATGCTCTAAATCACATCATACTTTCTGCAAATTTACGTTTATACTTGGTTTTCAGTTACAAAGGATAGCCCCCACCCCACAAAGACACCCCACCCTTGAAAGATAGCTGTCCCTATGATATTACTCCATTTTAATGGATGGCACAACTAAAAATTCTGAGAAGATGAACAGCTTGCTCAATATTGTATTGTAAGTGGGTGAGCTAAGAATTAAACACATGACTTTTGATTCACAGTCTGGCTCTCTTTCCAATGTATCACACTGCATCTCATTTATTTTCATAATGAAGTTGAAATTAATCCCATCAGAAACATTAGCTGGTCCCAGGACATACAATAAATCATACTAAATAATGCAGCAAGTTATTTTCAAAAGAATAAATAATGTCTATTTAAATCATTATCAATAATACTCAAAATAAAATACAAATTATAAATAACATTTGAAATGACACTGAGTAAATATATTAAAATTGAAAATATTCTTCTAGAAACTTCTCTTTGGAGATAAAGACTCACATGCTATGATTAGTTTTATCTCAATTAAGATATAAATAGGGCTGGGGCACCTGGGTGGCTCAGTCATTAAGCGTCTGCCTTCGGCTCAGGTCATGATCCCAGGGTCCTGGGATCGAGCCCCACATCGGGCTCCCTACTCCGCGGGAAGCCTGCTTCTCCCTCTCCCACTCCCCCTGCTTGTGTTCCCTCTCTCGCTGTGTCTCTCTCTGTCGAATAAATAAAATAAAAATCTTTAAAAAAAAAAAGATATAAATAGGGCTTCTTAAAAGCCCTATATAACTTCCGGTTAATTAATGTAATCATTAAATACTTATTGGGGACTTATTAGACACCTAGAAGTTATCTTGAAGATATTCATCTATTAATCCCATTTAAGCTGCTGAGATACTGATTTAGTTTCCTATAACATCACTTCATTGTGAAAGCCAACCTTTTTGTCTGTGGAAATGCGTGGGGAAACCCCAATAATATTAAGTCAGTAGGTTTCTTTTTTTTTTTTTTTAAGACTATATTTATTTATTTTAGAGATAGAGAAAGAGAGTGCACATGCAAGTAGGGATAGGGACAGAGGGAGAGAGAGAATCTCAAGCAGACTCCCCACTGTGCAGGGAGCCCAACGCATGAAACATCCCTGATTTCATGACCCTGAAATCATGACCTGAGTTGAAATCAAGAGTCAGTCACTTAACCGACTGGCCACCCAGGCACCCCTAAGTCAGTAGGTTTCTAAGTGGTGTTCCGTATAGATCAGTTTTTTGTAGCTAGTTTCTACCAAACCCTTGAAGAGCTCAGGTCTACAAGAAACCAAATGCTGCAAATAAGTATAATGCTGTAAGATTTTCAGTTAATACAGCTAATCATTTTTACAGGGCAAAGCTTTTTAAAGAAATGGATGATGAATGTATGACAGATAACAAAAAAAAAGTATACAGAAGGTAGACTGAGTTGAGCTATGAGTAATACAGATATATTATAATGACATTTCAACCACTAAAGGTAGAAGAATTCAATTTACATTGTTTTCAACTCTATGTGATAGTAGCTTCAATTTAGAATGCTGTGGCTATTGTCAATTGGCATAGGAGAAAGGGATCTTAACCTTTTATTTTCTCCATACACTCCATACACAGACAAGTTAAATATTCTAAAAAGCCTCCAGAATTAATTCCTAAAAATGCCAATGTTCTTCTTCACGGCCCCAGTGAAATCTCCAAACTGCCATATGTGAAAAAGTCAGATATTAATTTTTTAGAAAAGAATACTTTCCCTGCCCTAGGCAACTAACTTTTGGAGTTTTGATATTAATTACATGTGTAAGACACATGTCAGGAAAGTCTTCAACAGTGACTGACGTTAGACAACCAAGAGGGAATGGGGTGTCTATTTACAAAGGGGTGGGGCGTGGCATAGGAAAAGGGACTCCGATTGGTGAAGCCCACTCTAAGGCCAGCAACAGGGATGGAGTAGGAAAGCTGTCACCACCCAAAGTCTATAGGCTGCCCGGAAAGAGCTGTAGCTGGAGGTACAGAAGAGGGCCAAGGGCCACTGGACAAGAGTGATGGCCTTTGATAGAGGATTTGTCATCTCTAAACCAAGCGCACAGAGAGCATCTGGGAGAATAAATACTCCAAATTTTCTCTCCTCCCACTTTCCACTCTCCTGCCAGTGATTTGCATAGACTAACCCTAACCAGAAGCCAAAGGTTATGAGAGTCCAACTAATGCAGCCCAAGGAAGTCAGCCTTGTGGAGCATGCAGCAAGAATAAAAAAGAGTAGAGAGTAGATCTGGAAGATTAAAAAGGAATTTTATAGCGCAAACGAAAATTCATTCATGACGCTATTTTCAGAATTATTTTGGGGTAAGTGAATTTACTTTGCTGCTCTAGTTTGATATAATGCCCAAATCAAGCAGTACCTCATAGAAAAACAAAAACCATAATTTTCAGTACCTCCTTTATGAACATCTGCAGCATGCAAACACAGCACCAGGACAGAAAGAATGAATAAACAAAGAAGGAAACTGCTCTTTAAGATTTTCCTATTTCCTCTCAAAACAAAATCACAAGACTTTTGAAGATGAAAAAATGATGATCTACTTTCCAAATTCATAGAAAGAAATCTCCAGACATATATGGGAATTGCCAAAGATGAAAATAACAGTTCAGTGATTTTATACTACCAATTTTTAGAACTAGGATTCCATATATTGCAAGGGATCTAAGAGAACCAATAAATTCAGTGTCTCCATCTCTTAAGAGTTCCATTCTATAGTTAGAGTGAGTTACAACAGTGAAGGAGCTAACATGGGTAGTATACCTGGTAAGATTTTTAAGGATATATGAATGACTATTAACATTTTGCCTTTAAATTCTTCCGACTCACATAAGCAACCACCTTGTATCTAGTATATATCTTCTTTTATTTTCATATATTTACTCAGTAAATACCTATTGGGAATCTTCTATCCCTGAGGTACTGTTCTGGGGACCAATAATACAATAGTGAACAAAATAAGATAGTTTTTTAAAAAATCTATGTTCTCAGGAAATTTATATTGTAATAGGGGATGACAGACAATAAACCAAATGTATGAGCTGAATTATGTTCCCCATAATCCATATGTTGAAACCCTAACACCCAGTACCTTAGAATTGGATTGTATCTGGAGATAAAGCCTTTATATGGGGGATTAAATTAAAACGAGGCCATTAGGGTGGCTCTAATCCAATCTGACTGGTGTTCTTACCACAAAAGGAAAGTTGTATATACAGAGAGACACCAGGAGTGGGGCATGCATAGCGAAAAGACCACATGAGGACACAGCAAGAAGGTAATTGCCTGCTAGCCAGGGAGAGAGGCCTCAGGAAAAAACCAAGCCTGCTGACACCTTGATCTTGGACTTCCAGCCTCCAGAACTGTGCAAAAATTCATTTCTGTTGTAAATCGAAGCCCCAGTCTATGGCAACTTGTTATGGCAGCCCTAGCAAACTAACACACCAAATAATATGTAAATTAATAGCATGTCGAAGAACTATGTACTCAGTACCATGAGGAAAAATACTGTAGGAAAGGAGGGAAAGTGTGTGAAATAGGGCTGCAATTTAGGTAGGGTGGTCAGGGAAGACCTCACTGGAAAATAAGAGTTGGGCAAAGACTTCAAGAAGTGATAAGGGAAGCCATGCACATACATGGGTTGGAAATAGGAAGAACATTCTAGGCAAAGGGAATGACAAGTGCAAAGGCCAGAGGGAGAGGCAGGCATGGTATGTTTGAGGAACAAGATGTACAGGGTGGCTGGAAATCATCCATGAGTCATGCAGGAATCCACTCATGGGTGGCAAGAGATGAGGTCAGAAAGGTAACAAGAAATCTGATCATAGAGGCCTTGCTATTCAAAGTATGGACCTCAGACTAGCAGTACTGGCATTACATGGTTAAGACTGTTAGAAATGCAGAATCTCAGGCCCTATCCCAGACCTACAGAATCAGAATATGTATTAAAATAAAATCCACAAGAGATCTGTAGGCACATTAAAAATTTTAACAGCTTTATGGAGGTACACAGTTGACCCCTGAACAACACAGGTTTGAACTGTGCAGATCCACCTATATGTGGACTTTTTTTCAATACAGAACAATACTGTAGGTGTATTTTCTTTTTCTTATGGTTTCTTAACATTTTCTTTTGTCTAGCTTATTGTATTGTAAGAATACAGTATATTATATATATAACATATGTGTTAACCAACTGTTTATGGTATCAGTAAGGCTTCTGGTCAATGGTAGCCTATTAGTAGCTAAGTTTTTGGGGAATCAAAAGTTATCCACGGATTTTCAACTGCACAGGGAGGGGGATCAGTGCTCCTAATCCCATGTTGTTCAAGGGTCAACTGTAATTCATATACCATATAATTCACCCACTTCAAGGGTACAAACCATTGGTTTTTAAAGAGTATTCACAGATATATACAACCATCACTAGGGTCAATTTTAGAACATATTATCACCTCAAAATGAAATTTGGTACACTCTGGTTATCACCCCCAGCAACTCATAAATTTTTATTTACTGTGTCTTTATTTTGATTCATCTTGAAGTATTTTCTGATTTTGCTTTATATTACCTTGTGGACCCACTGCATAGTTAGGAGAATTATCTAATTTCCACATATTTATGAGTTTCTCTCAAATTTTTCCTGAATATTGATTTCAAATTTCATTACGATGTAGTCAGAAAACATACTTTGTATTAATTCTACCCTTTTAAATTTATTTGAGGTTTATTTTATAGCCTACCATATGATTTATCCTGGAGAATATTTTATGTTGAGAAGAATGTACATTCTGTTGTTGTTGGGTGGTGTATTCAACAGAAGTTTGTTAGGTCTCGTTTGGTGTATAGTGTCATTCAAGTCTTCCATTTCCTTGTTGATATTCTGTCTGGTTGTCTACTGACTATTAGAAATAGGGAAAATAGGGTACTGAAGTCACCAATTATTACTGAATTGTTTATTTCTCCCTTTATTTCTGTCAGTTTTTGCTCTGTGTATTTTGGTGCTCTGTTATTAAGTTTATAATTATTAAATCTTCCTGCTGAATTGCTCTTTTTAGGATTATAGAGTCTTCTTTATTTCTATTAATATTTTTTCTTTTAAAAGTCTATTTTGTCAGTTTAGCCACTCCAGCTTTCTTGTGGCTGCTCATTGCATGCTATATATTTCTCCAACGTTTTACTTTCAGTCTATTTGTAAATTTGAATCCAAAGTGTATCTTCTGTAGATAGTACATGGTTGAATCCTATTTTTTAATCTGGTCTGATAATCTCTGCCTTTTGATTACATGATTTAACCCATTTATACTTAATGTTATTGTTAATTTAGTTAGACATACCGCTGTCATTTAACTCTTTGTTTTTATGTTTCATGTATTTTTTGTTCCTCTACTTCTTCTTTATAGCATTCTTCTGCCTTAAGTGAATATTTTATAAAATGTTTTAATAACTTTTAATTTTATCTTTTAGTGGTTGCTCTAGGGCTTACCATACACATCTTACCTTGTCAGAATCAGCTTCCAATTTATACTTACCTTAACTGAACTGATATATAAAATATTACTTATAGTTTATAGCTCTATTCCCTTTCCCCACCTTTTGTGGAAATTCTGTTATACAATATTACATCTATTCATGTTATAAACCCACCTGCACATTGTTATAATTATTACTTTACCATCTGTAATCATTTCCTTGGCCCAATAACAGCTTTGCTCCCCCTGACCTCCTTTGTGCTGTTACTGGCAAATATAATACATGTCTGTGTGAGAAGTGCTTTTAAGGGCCTTGAAGGCTACTATAATAGTTTTGCCTTTAATTCTGAGTGAAATGGGAAGACACTGGGATAGAGAAGTGACTTGATTGGACTTATATTTTAAAAAGGTTTCTTCTGTATACTTTGTTGAGAAAAACCTCTTAGAGAGTGAGCAGGAGACCAATTAAGAGATGTTTGCCACAATCCAGGAGTGGAATAAAGATGGCTTGGACCAGGGTGGAATTGGCAGAATTAGTAAGAAATGATCAGCTTCTATAAATGATTTGAAGGTAGCCAATGATATTTAATGACAGATAATGAGAGGACTCGAGAATAACTCTGAGCATTTAGGCCTGAGCACTGGAAGAATAGACCTGGCATTAACTGAAGTTGAGAAAAGTGCTGGAGTACAAAGTATTTCCCTTTGGAAGAAAGTCCAGGAGATCCTGCAAGATGTCTAAGGTTTGAAATACCTTATAGACATCTCAGGGAAGTGTTGACTGGGCAAAGGAACATTCAAATCTGGGAAGAGGTTCAGACAGGAAATATAAACTTGCAAATCATCGGTATGTACACGGCATTTAAATCCAAGAGACTAAACATGGTCTTTGAGGATTGAGCATGAAGAGAAATGAGGCCTAAGGACTGAGTTCTGGGGCACTCCAGTGTCAAAAGTGAGAGGAGATGAGGAATCTGCAAAGAAGAATGAGAAGCCAGTGTATTCTGACTTTCTTAATATGTCTGACTTTCTTAATATACTGTGAGCTGCTATTATCATCATGTTTCTTGTGCAAGAGTTCTCAACCACACATCCTTTGAAAATGTTCACCTCTAGGTTGAGAAAAACTATCACTGTACCTGTCCAGTGCTGAGCACAAAGAAGCTGTTGTGTGTGTGTGTTTTTTTAATTTTTTATTGTTATGTTAATCACCATACATTACATCATTAGTCTTTGATGTAGTGTTCCATGATTCATTGTTTGTGCATAACACCCAGTGCTCCATGCACAGCGTGCCCTCTTTAATACCCATCACCAGGCTAACCCATCCTCCCACCCCCCTCCCCTCTAGAACCATCAGTTTGTTTTTCAGAGTCCATCGTCTCTCATGGTTCGTCTCCCCCACTGATTTCCCCCCCTAAAGAAGCTGTTGTGTGTTTCTGAAACTGAAATTTAATATGTGATTAGAACACAGAAACACCCAAAGGTTTCAGATATTAATTCTGAACTATGCCAATAATTAACCATCAGCCATGCTCTTACCAAGAGAAGCCAGACTGATTCCAAACTTGCAATTAGGGTACCTGCTGTGCAAGATAATGCCACATTAACACTATTTACATTTCAGAAGCTTAAGTAAAATAAGTATCAAAAAGTGAAGAAAGTGTATAGTATTTTCGAGATGGATTGCTTTTGAGGAGCTGCTCATTATAAAGTCAAATGTTTTATATTATAAAATCTTATATTTGTGACTGTCAACCCTGCTCTCATTAAGAGTAGTACCATAGAGTACTGAAAACAAAGTAGTCAAAATTTCATCCAAATCCTAGTTCTGCCATTTGTAACTGTCTGATGTGCTGTAAGCCCTTTAAACCCTCTGGGCTCATTTCTTTCACTTGTGTAATTAGAATAATGAAACCTACTCTGAAAAAAATACTGCAAGGACTATGGATGCATTTAAATTACCTTGCATATAGAAGGCTCACAAAAGTCGTGGTTGTTAAATTATCACTATTTAATAACTTTGGCAATAACAATAGTCATTATCATAAAATATAATCATGCAAAGGATTATGAATTGAATAGTACATTAGTTATCTGTGGACATATAATAAGTTACTCCTAAACTTACTGACTTAAAACAATAATCAACATTTATTATTAAACAGTTTCTGAAGGTCAGGAATTCATCATCAGCTTAGCTGAGTGGTTTTGGCCCAGCAGTCCTCATTAAGCTGCAAAGTCAGGAGGTTGGTCAGGGCCGAAGGATCTACTTCTAAGAAAGCTCACCTCACATGACTGACAAGCTGGGGCTAGCTGTGGGCAGACCTTAGTTCCTTGACACGTGGACTTCTCCATATCCTCATGACACAGTAGCTGGCTTCCCCCAGAGCAAACAATCTTAGATGGTAATATCAAAATTTTTTATGACCTGTCCTTGAAAGTCAGACTCTGTTACTTCTGCTGTACTGTTACACTGTTAACTGGTTACACAGGGCAGCCCCCTTCAGTGAGGTAGGGGAAAGTGTGTGGATACCAAGAGAGCACCACTGGGCACCATCTTGGGAGTTTGGCTACTGTAAATAGTAAATAAACTATACTTTTAACATTACCTGCTATATTTTTGAAAATGTTGGACAAAAGTAATAGATTTGCTTTCTTTCTCTGACCACTTCTAAAATTAGAAATAATTTCAATTAGTTCTTAATAACCTTAAATAAGTTTGATTATTTTTATTGTTATTGTCATTGTCTATTAAAGGTTCCTTTCAAATGACTAGTTATTTGAGCAAGTATAATGAAGCCTTCTGATGTGAATACGTAATCAACATTGTAGCATAACTAGAAAGTCAGCATTTTAATTTCCCTCTGAGGGCAAATTCAGCTTTGTTTCCACTGATAAATACTTACAATAAAACAACACACTATTTCAATCTTCAGCATGGCAAAAAAGATTTACTAAGCAACTCTTACCAAGTATTAATTAAGGAATTCAGATTAGGATTATGCTAATTATTTTCCAGCATCAACACCCCCCACCCACACACACAATCTTTCATTTTCCCGCCCTTTCATTAACTGGTTGCCTAACATTAAACAAGTCATTGTCCCACTGTTTAATCTTTAAACCGAGACAACAGATTTTGTAGAGAAATAAAAGTCATACATGTTTTTGGTAAGAACAGAAAAAAGTATACAGATTTGAAGAATTTGAGACTATTCCCTCAATTTCTTAAACTGTGTGATTGTTACTTCTTATATACTCTCTGAGGTACAGAATGATGGTTAAATCACCTTTTAATAGACCTGGCATAATTGTTTGGCATAAATGTAAAAAAAAGTTTCACAGACTTCTTTCAAAGCCTCGATATTAGCTCATCTGCCCCAACTTAAAATCTTATATCAACAAACACAGCACTGCTTTAGTTACCAAGAGAAATTTCCTAAGATATTAAGAATGTACCATGTTGGTACAAATGGCTGTTTTGTGTTAACTTCTTTCTGATCTTCATACCAACGAAAGAAAAAAGTGCTAGATTTTGGAGCCCTTAAATCTGGTCTAAAAAGGCAAGTTAAAGGGTCAGAGGTGAAAAGACAAATAAAAGTGTGGGTATCATTTTAAGAAGCAATGAAAGCACCACAGATTTAAAGCTGAGTAGAAACCAGTCATACATCATCCCATGCCAAGAAAATCTTGCACACGACCAAAAATCATTTTTCCTGATAGACAACATGAAACTTAGGAATACTTGCTTTGTTAGCAAGCTGTCAGTGATATGCTCACATTCAGGTTTTTTGAGGTTTGATCTACCATAATTTTCACCTCTTCTTTTCAAGCTGCAATTCAGGTCATGTTGTACTCTCCAAGGTAATAAATAGTGAGGAACATTCTGGGCCAGTCTTCAACTCACTTTGCCATTCACCCTGCGAAACGGTGCTTTCTAACTAGCATCTTTACGGTGCCCCATTCAGATGATACCTTTCAGAAAATTCTCGTCAGTTATTTTAAATGGTACTGCACGATATAGCTCATCAAACATACACACTCACCGAGCAGTGAAGTGTTTAAGCCATGCTTAGCCTATGCAAGTAAGTGTTGTTCCAAATCTTAATTCTGAGAGTTTGAATCTTACCCCCAAAAAAGCTCTGAATGCAAGTGAATATTTCATGCCTCTGATGGCACAGGGAGTTGCAAGGCAATGGCTTACCTTCAGTTCCTGAAAAGATCTCTAAATCTCTCCTTTCAATAGAGACATTATATAAACTACTCAAGTTCAAGAGATGTAAGAGACTGCTGTTGTTTTTAAAAAAATGTTTTCTTCTAACTTTAAGAAACACCTTAGAGGCCAAGAGTCAAGAGAATGATGAAAATAATAGAACCATTTAATATATATGTGGCAGAAACATCTGGTTGACCACCACGGATTGGTATTTCCTTTCTACAGCATATAATTGGTGCTGCAAGCAGGTTCCCAGCCAGGTAATACAGACCTGATGCCTACCATGTGCCAACACCACTCACGGGTCAAAACTAGTTGCATGACCTCAAACACGGAGGTGGGCCCAGTTCCAGCCGATAAGATGTTACTAGAAGTGACGTCTGTCCCCTCCAAATCATGGGTACTTTCTCCATAGCATCTTCTTCAACAGCAAGCCTGGGATCGTCTATTGAAGATGGCTACATCATAAGATGGAAGGAGCCAGAATCCCTGAGTCAATACTCAAAGGAAAAGTTGCCTGATCAAGAAGGAGTACTTACATTGAACACTGTATAAAAAAGAATAAAATTTTGTGTTGCAGTGTTGCATTTTGGGAGGTTTTGTTAGAAAAGTTCATCTACCCTAACTGAAAAACCCAGAGAAATATTCAAGGGAAAAGGATGAGGTAAGGAAAAATGGAGAAACATAGAGATTCAAATTAAGAGAAAGAAAAATAACTATTGGTTTCAAAAGGAGTTGAAGTTATGGATCTATGGCTAATTTTTTCAGAACTAGAAATTAGAGGTGGTAGACAAAATATATTTCTTTGAAGACCTAAGAAATATATTCATTCATTCATTCATTCATTCACCAAATATTCACTGAGCAACTACTATGTGCTGAGGCCTGTGATAGGCACTAGAGACAAAACTGTGAACAAGCTCTCTGGAGCTGTCTTTTTTTTATTGAGGTATAAATTACATACAATATTATGTCAGTTTCAGGTGTACAACATAGTGATTCAACACTTGTATACACTGAGAAATGATCACTACAATAAGTCTAGATATCATCTATCGCCAAAATTAATATAATATTATTTACTGTATTCCCCATACCATAAACTATACCCTGTGTCTTATTTATTTTATAACTGAAACTTTGTACTTCTTGACCCCTTCACCCATTTAAACCACTTCCCTAACCCCCTCGCCTCTGACAACTGCCAATCTGTTCTCTATATCTATGTCTCTGGGTTTTCTTCTGCTTTGCTTTTCATACACAAGTGAAATCATGTGGTATTTGTCTTTTTCTGACTTATTTTAGAGCATAATACCCTCAAGGCCCATCCATGTTGTTGCAAATGGCAATGCTTCATTCCTTTTTACGTCTGTGTAGTATCCAGTGTGAGTGTGTATGTGTGCACACGTGTGTGTGTGTGTGTATGTGTGTAGCACACTTTATCCATTCACCCACTGATGGACACTTAGGTTGTTTCCATGTCTTGCCTACTAGAAATAATGCTGTGAAGTACATAGGTGTGCATGTATCTTTTAGAATTAGTGTTCTCATTTTCTTCAGATACATACCCAATAGTGTAACTGCTCAATCATATGGTAGTTCTATTTTTCATTTTTTGAGCAATCTCCATACTGTTTTCCAGAGCTGCTGGATCAATATACGTTCCCACCAATGGTGCACAAGGGTTCCCTTTTCTACATATGTGGCCAATGCTTCTTTCTTGTCTTTTTGATAATAGCCATTCTGACAGGTGTAAGGTGATATCTCACTGTGGCTTTGATTTGCCTTTTTCTGATTAGTGATGTTGAGCATCTTTTCCTGTACCTATTAGCCATCCAGATGTCTTTTTTGGAAAAATGTCTATTCAGATCCTGACCATTTTTAAATTGAATTTTCTTTTTGGTATTGAGCAGTATGAGTTCTTTATCTACTTTGGATATTAACCCTTATCAGATATATGATTTGCAAATATCTTCTCCTGTTCAATAGGTTACCTTTTTATTTTGATGAGGGACTTCCTCTGCTACACAGAAGCTTAATGTAGCCCCATTTGTTCATTGTTGCTTTTGTTTTTGTTGCTTTTATAGAGTCAGATTAAAAAAAACATTGCAAAGACTAATTTCAAAGAGCTTACCACTTGTTTTCCTGTAGCAGTTTTGTGGTTTCGGGTCTTATATTCAAAACTTCAATCCATTTGAGTTCATTTTTGTGTGTGATGTAAGATAGTATCCGGCTTCATTCTTGTATGTAAGCTGTCCAGTTTTCTCAACACCATTTGTTGAAGAGACAGTCCTTTCCCCACTGTATGTTCTGGCCTTCTTTGTGGAAATTGATTGACTACATATACATGGATTTATTTCTGGGCTCTCTATTCTATTCCATTGATCTATATGTCTGTTTTTATGCCAAAACCATAATATTTTAATTACTAAAGCTCTGTAGTATAGTTTGAAATCAGGGAGCATGATACCTCTGGCTTTATTCTTTCCCTAGATTGTTTTGGCTATTTGTGGTCTTTTGTACTTCCATATAAATTCTAGAATTATTTGTTCTAGTTCTGTGAAAAATGCCATTGGAACTTTGATAAAGATTATGATGAATCTATACATTACTTTGAGTAGTATGGACATTTTAAATATTAACTTCCAATTCAGGGACACAAAATATCTTCCCACTTATTTTTGTCTTCTTCAATTTCTTTCATCAATGTCTTATAGTTTTCAGAATATAGGTCATTCACCTCTGTAGTTAAATTTATTTATATGTATTTCACTCTTTTTGATGCAGTTGTAAATGGGATTGTTTTCTTGGTATCTCTTTCTGATTGTTCATTATTAGTGTATAGAAACACAACAGATTTTTGTGTATTAATCTTGTATCCTACAACTTTACTGGATTTATTTATTAGTTCTAATAGTTTTTTGGTGAAGTCCTTAGGGTTTTCTACATATAGTATCATGTCATCTGCAAACAGTGACTGATTTAATTACCTCTTCCTTCCAATTTAGATGTCTTCTATTTCTTTTTCTTGCCTAATTGCTGTGGCTAAAACTCCCAAGACTATGCTGAATAGAAGTAGGGAGAGTGGGCATCCTTGTCTTATTACTGATCTTAGAGGAAAAGCTTTCAGGTTTTCACTCTTGAGTATGATAATAGCTGTGGGCTTGTCATATATGGCCTTTGTTATGCTGAGGTACATTTTCTCTATATCCTCTCTGCTATGAGTTTTTAACATAAATGGATGTTGAATTTTGTTAAAAGCTTTTCTCATATTTATTGAGATATCATGTGATTTTTATTGTTCATTTTGTTAATGTAGTGTATCACATTGGTTGATTTGCAGATATTGAACAATTCTTGCATCCCTGGAATAAATCCCACTTGATCATGGTGTATAATCCTCTTAATATATTTCTGAATTTGGTTTGCTAACATTTTGTTGAGGATTTTTGCATCCAAGTTCATCAGGAATATTGCCTGTAATTTTCTTCCTTCTGTTTTGGGGTTGTCCTTGCCTGGTCTGGTATTAAGGTCTCATAAAATGAGTGTGGAAGTGTTCCCTCCTCTTTAATTTTTGGGAAGAGTCCAAAAAGAATAGGTATTAAATCTTCTTCAAATGTTTGGTAGAATTCACCCAGTGAAGCTGTCTGGCCCTGGACTTTGCTGCAAAGTTTTTGTTTACCAATTCCATCTCCTTACTAGTGATTGGTGTATGCAGATTTTCTATTTTTCTCATCATGCACGCTTGGAAGACTGTAAGCTTCTAGGAATTTAGCCATTTCTTCTAGATTGTCCTGTTTGTTGGCATATAATCTTTCACAGTAGTCTCTTAAAATCCTGTGTATTTCTACGGTATCAGTTGTAACTTCTCTCTAATTTCTGATCTTATTAGAGCCTTCTCTCTTTGTTCTTGATGAGACTAGCTAAAGGGTTGTTTTTTTTTTATCTTTTCAAAGAACCAGCTCTTGGTTTCATTGATCTTTTCTGTCTTTTTAGTCTCTATTTCATTTGTTTCCAGTTTGATCTTTAATCATTTCCATCCTTCTATTAAATTTGGGCTTCATTTGTTCTTCTTTTTCTAGCTCCTTTACATGTAAAATTCGTTTGAGATTTCTCTTGTTTCTTGAGGTAGGCCTATTTTGCTTATGAACGTCCCTCTTAGAACCACTTTTGCTGCATCCCATAGGATTTTGTATGTCATAATTCTGTTTTTATTTGATTCCAGGTATTTTTAAAATCTCTTCTTTGATTTCTTCTATGACCCAACAGTTGTTTAGTAACATGATTATCTCCATGTATTTGTAGTTTTTGCAGTTTTCTTCTTGTTAATTGATTCCTAGTTTCATACCACTGTGGTCAAAAAAGATGCTTGATATTATTTCAATCTTCTTGAGTTTATTGAGACTTGTCTTGTGTCCTAATATGTAATCTATCCTGAAGAATGTTCCTGATGCATCTGAGAAGAATGTGTATATTGCTGGTTTTGGATGGGATGTTCTGTATATATCTATTAAGTTCATTTAGTGTAATGTGTCATTTAAGGCCACTGTTTTCTTATCGATTTTCTGTCTGGATGATCTATCCATTGATGTACATGGGGTGCTAACATCCCATATTATTATTGTATTACTGTCAATTTCTCCATTTAGGTTTGTTAATATTTGCTTTATATATTTTGGTGCTCCTATGTTGGGTGTATATATATATTTATATATGTTATATCTTGCTGGATTGACCCCTTTAGCATTATGTAGTGCCTATGTTTTTTAATACAGCCTTTGTTGTAAAGTCTACTTTGTCTGATATGAATATAGTTATACCAAATTTCTTTTCATTTCTATTTGCATGAAATACCTTTTCCATCCCTTCATTTTAAGTTTATGTGCGTCCTTGCTTCTAAAGTGAGTCTCTTGTAGGCACTATATACATGTGTCTTTTTTTTTATCCCTTCGGCCAGGGGCACCTGGGTGGCTCAGTCGTTAAGTGTCTGCCTTCGGCTCAGGTCATGATCCCAGGGTCTTGGGATCGAGCCCCGCATCGGGCTCCCTGCTCCGCGGGAAGCCTGCTTCTCCCTCCCCCACTCCCCCTGCTTGTGTTCCCTCTGTCGCTGTCTCTCTCTCTGTCAAATAAATAAATAAAATCTTTATCCCTTCGGCCACTCTGTGTCTTTTGATTGGTGATTTTAAACCATTTACATTTAAAGTAAATATTGGTAGGTTGTACTTATTGTCATTTTGTTCATTGTTTTCTGGTTGTTTTTGTGGTTCCTCTCTGTTTCTTTCTCCTTCTCTTTCTCTCTTCCCCTGTGGTTTGATGACTTTCTTTAGTGTTACATTTAAATTCCTTTCTCATTTTCTTTTATATATTTACTATAATTTTTGCTTTGTGATCACCATTAGGTTCATATATATCTCATATATATCATCTTATGTATATAACATCTTATGTAGGTATCATCTTATGTATTTGTTTTAAAGTTGACAGCAGCTTAAATTTGAACACATTCTAAAACTTGATATATTTACTCCACCACCACATTTTATGTTTTTGATGTCACATTTTACTTTTTTTATTTTATGTATCCCTTAACTAGTTATTGTAGTTTGAATTTTTACTACGTTTGTCTTTTAACCTTCATAGTGGTTTTTTAAGTGATTAACCCACTACCTTCACTGTATATTTACTTTTTCCAGTGAGATTTTTACTTTCATGTTTTCTTGTTATTAATTAGTGCCATTTCTTTTCAGCTTAAAAAAGTCCCTTTAATGGGGAGCCTGGTGGCTCAGTTGGTTAAGTGACTGCCTTCGGCTCAGGTCATGATCCTGGAGTCCCAGGATCAAGTCCCACATTGGGCTCCCTGCTCAGCAGGGAGTCTGCTTCTCCCTCTGACCCTCCCCCTTCTCATGCTCTTTCGTTCATTCTCTCTCTCAAATAAATAAATAAAATCTTTAAAAAAAAAAAAGTCCCTTTAATATTTCTTACAAGGCTGCTTTAATAGTAGTAGGCCTTTAGCTTCTGTGTTCTAGAAAACTCTACCTCTCCTTCAATTCTGAATGATAACCTTGTTAGGTAGACTATTCTTGGTTGGAAGATTTTTTTCCTTTCAGCACTTTGAATATGTCCTGCCACTTCCTTCTGGCCCAGCATAATTTCTGCTGAGAAATCTGTTGATAGCCTTATGGGGTTTCCCTTGTATGTAACAATGGGAAATTGCTTTTCTCTTGCTTCCTTTAAGATTTTCTCTTTAACTTTTGACATTTTAATTATAATGTGTCTTGGTGTGGATCTCTTTGGACTCATCTTATTTTGGAATTTCTGGGTTCTTAAACCTGGATGTCTGTTTCCTTCACCAGGTTAGGAAAATTATCAGCCATTACTTCTTCAAATAAGTCTTCTGCCCCTTTCTCTCTCTCTTCTCCTTCTGGGACCCATATAATGTAAATGCTATTCCACTGGATGTTGTCCCATTGGTCTCTTAAGTTTTCTTCATTTCTTTCTGCTGCTCTGTCGGGGTGAACTCCATTGCTGATCCATTCTTCCGCTTCATTCCTCTACTGTTGAACCCCTCTAGTGTATTTTTCAGTTCAGTTATTGTATTTTTCAGCTCCGTGACTACTGTTGGGTACTTTCTCATATTTTCAGACTTTTTGTTAGACTTCTCACTGTGCTCGTCCCAAGTTCAGTGAGAAACTTTATGACCATGACTTTGAGTTCTTTACCAGGTAAATTACTTATCTGCATATCATTAAGGCCTTTTCTGAGGTTTTGTCTTGTTCATTCATTAGGAACATACTTCTTTGTTTCCTCAGTTTGCTTGACTGTCTGTGTTTGTTTCTGTGTATTAGGTGAAGCAATTACCTCTCTGTCTTAAGAAGTGGCCTTGTGTAGGTGATGAACATTCTTGTTTGACCTTGTCCTAGCTCTTGATTGTCTCTTGAGCCTTTGTGATTGTCTAACCCACACACTTTATTCTTGATATGTCCCTGTCTTTAAGAGTGTGCCAAGAACTGTGAATATTCCAAGGGGAGGAATCTCATTTAGCACTACTTTCAGGCTGATTGGAAAACAGGCCCTCAGGCAGCAGCTTCTAAAGTATGCAAATATATACACCCCTGTGTGGCCACAATCATAATCCCTGCTGGCCTCCAGAACAGGGGCTCCAGAGGTGTCCTGTGGACAAGAGTGCAAAAACTGGGGCTCCAGACAAATATATAACCTCTTCTCTGGGAGGTGTCATCAAGCTGTAGTGAGGTCAGGGTGGTGCTCAAGGATAGTGTCTCCCTGCTTACATTCCCTGGGAGCACCTCCTCAGCCTCCAGAAGTGTGGGAAATCGAAAGCCCGTCCCTCAGGCTGAAGCTCCAGGCTAAGTAAATAGGCCTGTTTCAGAGGAAGACAGGTTGTGTTTCAGTCTGCTGTCTGTGAACTGCCCTGGATGTAGTGGCCTGCCAATAACTGTTCTTTGAACTGTTACCTTTCCAGGACGTTTAGGAACTCCAGCCCCCTTGGCTACCTTGACCAGGCAATCAAAGGGTGTACCCTATGTGGACTGCACATGCCCACTGGACAGCTAGTGCTGGGGGTGGGCATACTCACTGACTTCAGAAAGGCAGCAGGAGAATGTTTTGACAATGTGTGCCCACAAGTTTCAGAAATAGTGGGACAGTGCCTTGTCTGTGAGTGCATGCTGGCTTTTGGCTGGGTGCAGGAGAATATGGTGACCACTCATGCTCACCTGCTCCAGCCAGGGAACAGGAGAGTGCTGCAACCACCCACACTCTCTGGCTTCAGCAAGGCAATGGGATAGGGCCATGTCCATGGAGCTCATAGTCTTAGACAATAAAGAATTGTGATCCCAGAACCCTATCCTGCTGTCCTCCAAATGGCAATGGTTTAATTTTCTTTTATTTAAAAATGTACTAAAGACCAATGGAGAAAATGAGCAGTTTCCCTCCACTACAACTGTGTCTTCCTAGATACTATTTTAGCAAACCGAAAGGGACAAATTGGCTGAAGAAAGAGAAAATTCGAAGTCTTTACCAGACCATGACAAAAACAGAGCTAAATAATTATTTCTAAGAAAATGAAATTACTTTTTATCACCACATACTGAATGGCTTTCCCGACTGTCCCCTGTAAGTCTATAATAGCACTGAGTCGCAGAACACACAACTCCTGACAATAGACTATACAACTGAAAAAATTAATCTCCTGTGTGCAAAATAACACTTTCATAACAATGGACAATTCATGCTTGCTCTCTCTAGACCTTTGTCAAACAGAATACCAGCGCAGGTTAATTATGTGAGCTAGTTGAAAATTGTGTGCATAATGGAAATGCATCCCCCTAAAGAACAGCTAAGAAGAGGTCTCAGCACCAAATCCAAAACAACAGAAAAGAAGTGCGAGAGCAAACATGAGGGCGTAGGCACAGACATTCTCATTAGCACACGGCAGCTAACCATTTTTGTTGATGCCTGTAATAAAGCTGTTAAATTCTGTCCTTGGGAAAAAAAAAACAAAAACCACTTTCCACGATTAAAGAATTCTCTCCCATGCTGACTCAAGGGCTTTGCTCCAAAGTACAGCTATGGATCATCCTTACATTGAAGACTTTTGTCACTTCGGGGAGCAAAAACAGTTCATGTCAGGGAGAATGCTGAAGACAACTTTCACGTGCCGAGTCTCACATCAGGCAAGGAGTCCCACCAGCTTGTCACAGGGTATGTGGAGCAAGGATCAATTTTGCCAAGTTTTATTTTTCACACGTCATTGCACCATGTCTGATACACGGAACCTGCAGTAGGTTTGGGATTCGAGATCCCTGGGAAAAGTTTCTGAGAAAGACCCGTAGCCCCCACACCTAACAAACAAAACAACAGCTACCCCATGATCAAAGTAGATGTGTTGCACCATCTGTAATGTGTGAACTACTTTAAGTCCACCCCAAAGTTCAGTGAACTTATCATGCAAGGAGAGACACATTTGCAAGAGTTTCTTCTAGCCCATCTCTGGTAAGCGGGGGTCCTGGCAGAAATGATATCTCACTCAATTGTGTCTTTTAAGAAGAGCTTCACAAAGGGACTTTTTCAAAAGGCCTGGGCTGGATGTAGTGGAATACAAGTTCAACGTCAGGGGACTGTTAACAGCTTATTCCTGAGCTGAAGGGTCCAAGGAGAGAATGAAGGCAGAGGGAAGGAGAAAAAGAGATGCCGAACAAAAGTCATGACCTTCATTTAAGGTGCAGCACTTTCCTTTGGTCAAGGAGGTAGTTAACCTACAGTACCACCACAAAGAAAGATCCTTTGCCTTCCCCCTCTTTCTGTTCTCCTGGTGTTCCCCTCTGGCTCAAATCCAAACAAAACTAGATGACAAAAGAGCAAGGGGTGTACTGATGAAGTCCTCGTGGGTCAACATTCCAGGGCAAGGCAAGGCACAGACTAAACTGTAGCGAAGGGAGAGAAGTAGATCAGGTATGGCAGACGGAAGGCACACAGCACAGTGGATTTCTCTGAGAAGCATAAGCGTCCTTCATTTGGAATTTAAGGAAAAGAAAACCAAAATTTTATTAGGGCTATCCTTTTGTAATAAACTGGGCTAACATACAGGATTGGATGGTCAAACCAGATGAACTCAAATCAGAGATCGTACGCAGTATCAGGCTTCCCTAATAATTTCAAGGAGCCACGCAGTCAAGAGGCTCAGACAAAGCAGAGGTGCCCAGGACGTCAGGGGTGGTCACCCTGGTACTGTCTTCCTGCACTGGACATGCTTCTCTGGCCCAGAATAGCAGCTGAGGTCTCCAAGTGAGAGCAGTAGGGTTCCTTACACAGTAGGAACATTTACACTATAAGACATTTCCCTTTTACGCCCCAAAAGTTGGATAATCTATGTGCTCCTCTCTGGGGAGACCTGCCTCACAGATCCTGGGTTACAAGGTCTGAGTATAATTCATACTAAATGCAACTCAGCTTAGCTCCTTTGAGGAAGATGACAAGTGTAAGCACAGCCCCCACCCCCACCCCACAGGCACACCCTTCGTCCAGCACTGTCAGACTCTGCTCTCCCAGGTAAGTCAAGGCAGTACCACTCCCATCAGACTCTTAGGCCACCAGGGGCTCTTCCATGTGTGAAGCCTGGAGCTTTTAGATCTCCCTTCCTAGTATGAAGAAGATGGTACAGGGATCTCTCTAAAATACAGGATCGGAAGTTGGTGGGGGTGGGGGAGGGGAGTGGAAGGTGAGCCACAGCTAGAACTAGGGGTAAATCTGCTACCCTTCCAGAATTATAAGTGATTCAGTACAAGTGTACATTTTTCTAGGATAGCATCGAGAATGCTTCCAGGCTCCTCAAAAAGACTAAAGGCCCATAAAAGTCTAGCCAGTGAAACTACACAGAGTTTTCAGTGAATGAGGATCCAAGGACAGATAAATTGAGTCCCTACTACCAAGGTCTGACCTTGGTCTGCACTGTTCACCCCTCGTCCACCCTCCTCACCAGAGAAAGCTTCTCAGAGCCCAAGGTGAAACCTGAGCATGAACACAGTCTCATTTTCCAAAAGGTTTCAAAGTAAAATATTTCAAATGCAAAACACTTCTTTTAAAAATTAAATTAAATGTAAAAAGTAGCACTTACCTTTTTAGTTTGCTAGATAAAGTCTGAAAGCCGTCTTGCAGTCTTTTGCATGTTTCTGTCAGCTGGAGTGACTTCTCAAACAGATATGTGCTGTTCCATGAAAGAGATTTTAAAAAAGATTGATTTAAAATGAGAAGTATAAGATAACATTAACAACATTCAGATTTAATTGATAAAGCGTGCCCAAACGAAGTCTGATTTTCATTCCATTATTGGATTTCTCCATGGACAAGGAAATTGATATTTTCACCTCTGACAGGTCTAAATTAAAAAAAAAAAAAAAAAGTTTGCACTGTAAAGTCAAACAGGAAAGAACTCTCGAAGGAAGACTTCATATTTTCAGGTTTTCATATTTTGTTAGTATTTACAATGAACACATCACTGAACAGCTGTAATCATTCCATACGTAAGCGCTTCATTTTTAAGAGATGCTGTCTCTGGCAGGAAGCATGCAGACACAAGAGATCAATACGTCTCTCCAAAAAGAAAGCAAGGTAAATCTGGCCCTTGATTATTATAACAGCTATGATATAAGAGCTTGTTGCTATTGTTTCATGAACTTGGAAAACTGGAGTTGGAAAGAAACCAAATTAAAAAGCAAGTTAAGGAAATGGATCATGGAGTCGGGCAGCCTCCTAAGCCTCAAAGACACACATGGGCTTCTTCCTCTCACTCCAGACATCAGCTTCCACATCTCCAGTGTGACCTCATACTGCTATTGTCGTGATATATACATGATAGAGAAAACAATGTGAAGCACCTGGCCCCTTGGCTGACACCATAAATACTCAAAACAATATCCACTGTCACTTTCCTTAGACTCCAAAAATATGCACATAATCTTGACTTAACGCTAAATGCATTTATTTAATCATCCTGAAGGTATTTGCTGAGAACCTAGTATGGGCTGGGGGTCAGGCCCAGGATGCTTAGGTAGATAAAACAGACATGGGGTCCTTTCCCTGGTGAAGCATGCAGTCTGGTGGGGGAGAAAGCTATTCCTCAAACAAAGAACCACACAAATGAATACAGAATGATGAACTGTGATTGGGATCATTAAAACAGCAGTGGGTGCCACGGTGGAGTGTGTAACAGGGAGACCTCTGCATCCTGAGGGGGCCTCTGAGCCAGTGTTGTGCAGGTTGGAGACCACAAGCATAATCTGAGGGAGTTAGGTGAACTTTGGGAATTGGGGGAAGGTCCCAGGCAGAGGAAAAAGCAGGTGCAAAGGCCCCAGAAGGGGGGCAGCCCAGAGTGTCTGAGGAACTGAAAGAAGGAGTAGCAAGTAGGGGCCTGAGCACACAGGCCTGCTAAAGCATGTCGAGAATCCATCCTAATAACAAGGGGAAGCAGGAGAGTCATGTGACTTTTATGTACATTTTAAGAGCTTTGCTTTGCTGAGAAATGAAATGAAGGGAGGCAGGGCTGCCGAAAAGGTGGACCGGTTCGGAGAGAGAGGAAGGCAGTGTGTTTTCCTAGCCAGGCGATAATGGAACATGATGTGACAACAACACCCCTTCGGCAGGTGCTTTACAGAACAGGGTCTGCGCCCTGTTCGGGAGACGCCCCCTGCACAGCTGGCTGGCTTTCCTGGGCAGCTGTGCTCCCTGCAATTTAGGGATCCAGACAGCTTCGGTCTCATGGCACCTTCATTCCGACAACCTGCTTCCGTACCTGCCTGGTAGGAGAAGAAAGCGCGGGAAAGCGCGACCCTCTATCTGCATGCGTCAGCCCGGCCAGAACCAGGCACAAGCCCAACCCGATTGCAAAGTGGGAGTCAGAAGCTGACAGACAGTGAGATGTGTTCTGCAGGTAAGACTGACAGGACTTCATAATAAATTGGGTACAGGAAGCGAGGGAGCAAGAGGTGTGAAGGTAAAGATAGACACAAGACAGCTTTGTAATTAGTTCTCCGATATTTCTCAGAAACGCTTTCTAAAAACACTGTCCACGGAGCACCTATAGGCTCACAAAAATCCCTCTTTATCCTGATCGGATTGTTCTCCTCCCTCCCCACCATCTCCTTCCTCCTTCTCCCTCCTCTGCCTTCAGGCCTGACCTTCTGTGCTTTCTGAATATATTATTGCACCTTCCAAGGATTTGTTTATTTCTAATTTGCTGTGTATTTTATTGAGGCAGCACTGTTAATGAAGTGAATTACCAAGCCAACGGTGCTTTGAATTATGATGGCTTTGCAATACTGAATTGTGCAACTGGGGCAAGCAGGCACCAATAGGATTTAGTGCCCCACAACTTTCCTGAAATTGGAGAGTATCTTTGTTAATAAAAAGTCAGAACCATTTTGCCCAACTGAAATCACCGAAGAGACACAGAAAGCAAATGAGAGTATCTGGTGTAAAGTGAAGATGAGAGCCTGAAGTCACGGGGAAAAACAGGGTCTGAGGTTTCAGCAGGGCCAGCCTTTAGAGTTTCCTTTTTAAAAATCTTTACTCGATAAAGTAGTTATAGGGATGCTATAGATTGAATGTTTATGCCCCCATAGAAGTCGTATGTTGAAATTCTGACCTCCAAGGTGATGGCATGAGAAGGTGGGATGCTTGGGAGGTAATGAAGACATGACCGGGGGAGGGGGGAGGGAGGTTCATGAATGAAATTAGTGCCCTTATAAAATCCGCCTGAGAGTCCCCATCCCCTTCTGCTGTGTGAGGTTACAGCGAGAGAGGGCCTTCTCTGAGGAAGTGGGCCCATACCAGATCTGAAGGTACCATGATCTTGGACTCCCAGCCTCCAGAACAGAGAAGTGCACTTTTGGTTGTTTATAAACCACTTGATCTACGGTATTCTGTTCCAGCAGGCCGAACGGACTAAGACAAGGGGAGACACAGGATGTGTACAAAAACACTTAGCACACAGAAGTCACCAAACCCATGTTAGGTTTTTATTCTCCTGATGCGTCATAGTATTCCTTCCTCAAACCAGTCACGGTCATTAACACAGGGGTCAAAAACTTGTCCCACCCCTAGAAGTTACTTCACCGTGAAAGGGACAGAAAGAGAAGCCCCTTGGCTTCTCTTTGCTTTCTGTTTCTCTCCCGTCTCCTTTCATTCCGAGTCTTCATACCTTTCTTCCTTTTTTCTAATGTCCTTAAAACCTGCCAAGGAAAATAGTAAGATACTCACACGCAGAATCCGTAAACTTCAGACGTTTTTCTACATTAGGCATCTGATCAATATAGACCCTTTCACTGCCCTCCAGAGAAGTCTCTCCATTCATGCTGTTTTCAACTATGCTTGTTATTCAAAGTGACAGAAGTACATCTTAACAATGTAATTGCTATGTTTTTTTAATAAGTCTTTTTCTTTTTAGATTATTTATTTATTTGTCAGAGAGAGAGAGAGCACAAGCAGGGGGAGTGGCAGACAGAGGAGAGGGAGAAGCAGGCTCCCCACTGAGCAGGGAGCCCGATGCAGGACTCGATCCCAGGACCCTGGGATCATGACCTGAGCCGAAGGCAGATGCTTAACTGACTGAGCCACCCAGGCGCCCCTGTAACAGCCATGTTTTAAAATGCTTGAATACCTGAGACCCTGAGAGACACCAGGAGTCCTGGGAGACACAGAGAGCATTAGGCCTTGGGGGGAGAAGGTGAGATGGCTTGGTTAGGTTAGCTTGTCAGACCTCTCTGCTGTGCAAGTAAGTGAGAATTGGATGTTGCTTGGATCTGAGCGCTCTTAGAGGACCACGAAGGAGTTACTTGCTCTTGGAAGAGAAAAAGAAGAAACCCTGTCAGTTCTGATTTGAGAGAAGACATGATCCGTGGACAGATCCTATTTGAGAAGCTGGCACCCACCGCCGATGAAGACGTTCGAGTCCTCCCTAACTTCTGACTTGGGGACATCTCCCAGACAGGTCAAAAGAGAGAAAGTAGGAAATAATGAAGGTGCAAGTAGGAATTCTGAAGACCCAGAGTTAGAGGCAAGCTGGTGGAACAAGAGATTGCCACCAGGCAAGCGTGGGCTGATTTGTAACCCAGAAAGGATTCTTGGGGATCGGTTGCAATGGCTCATCAGAAAGGACCAGGGCGCAGGGAGAACTTGAAATGGTAAAAGCAGCTACAGAGGTGTCTCACGGTCAGATGGAAGTCCAGGATATCAATGGGGACCCCCCTAAAACTAACTCAAGTTGGTGGTCTGAACAGTTGGGTCTATGGAGAGAAAAAGCACAGGACTCAGAAGGGCTGCCAGATATGCTCTAATAACCAAATATTGCAGGACCAGACTTTCTTGGGCTCAAAATAAGAATTCCGTTTCTGTCAACTCTGAGACTTTTTTTTAAATTTTCATTTCAATTTTCTAGTGAAGGCCCTTCTGAAATACTTTTACCAGAATTAGGTAAAGAAAAGGATCGGGCGACATATGATCAACCAAGCTACACAGCCGAGGATGCCCTCAAGACGAGTCACGGAAGAGACAGTGGCCATCCTCTTGGAGATTCACGAGACCTTGGACCAACATAGAGCTTGAAGCCTCCCAGACCAGAATGCAGAGATGGCTCTAACTACCCAGCAGATGCCTCTTTAATCACCCCATTATAAGAGCACAACCTCTGCTCATGGGTCGCTGTTTAAGACTGCCCACCTGCTCATGTGTGACGTTCATGGCATCTTCAGAGTGCTCCCAATTCCCTGCTCCCTTTGCAAAGCTGCAGTAATGGAGAAAGACAGCTCCCGGCACCATACATTGCTATACCTGACCCCTGGGAACCACACAGGCAGGTGGTTGGTGCCTGGATACATTCATCGTGCCCAATTTGCTTGGTCTTTGGTCCACCTTGATGATTCCATTACATGTCGCCAGCTAACCTCCCCCTCCCATTTTCCTCAGTGACTACCTACCCATTCACCGGTATCTGCCCTCCAAACTTCTCACGTAATCATGTGTCCTATCTCAGAGGAAAACGACGCTGCCAGGTGTGAACTGATCTTTCGGGATCAGCCATCCTTACTTTCCATCTCAGAGGAAAAAAGTCTCTCTGCCCAACAAAAGGATAATGTACCTGCCATCCCATCCATGCCCGTCTCTTTTGAGATCTGGGCCCATCGCTTCATTTTGTTCCCTTGCCCTCCCACCGTCCCCTCCTCCTCCTCATGCTCAATTCTCTCCCAACTCAAGGTCAAAACCAAACAAAGCTCATTCTGCTATTCTCCTTTACCTACTGCCTTGTCTCTCAGATGGCACCCTGCTACTGTCACTTTTCTTTTTCTACAAATCCACTCAACCATTCTTGGAAAGCATCACCAAAGCTGGGGGGTGCTTTAGTCCTCCTACTTTACCTCCCAGTAGCTGAACTGCAGACCCCCACTCTGCACCTGGTCCCCACCACAGTCCTCTCTTCCTGGTCTTCTACGCTGCTCCCCGGGAGTCTTCTTGTTTTGCCTGTTACTTTTATGCACCTGGCTGGTGTTCGGCGACAGCGTTCCCCAGGACTCCCTCCAGATCTCTTGTCTTCTCAGCCCGCCTGTTTTCTCGAAACATCTCCACCAACCTCCCTTCCCTTCCGCTCCATGCTCACTGCCCCCTGGGGGGTGGGTGCACATGTACATTTGATCCTGTCATTTCCCTGTGCAAAGCCCTTCCATGACCCCCACCACGCTCAGGACACGCTCCCCACTCCTTGACTGGACATACAGAGCCCTGTAGGACCCGGCCCCTAAGATTCCACTCTCATCTTTCACTGACAGTTTGCTAACTGCTCAGTGGTACAAATTCCTCTTTCTCCATTCCTTGCAAATCTTGTATTATGGATTCTGACTGCTTTTATTATTTAATTATAGAATTTATTTGTTTGGTGCTGGCAAGCAAGCCTTCAGGCACATTTTCATCACTTCACTGTGTCGGGGGAAAAAAATCTTTAATAAGATTTGGGGGAAAACATACACAAAAACAAGCATTTCTGCTATCATTATCTGTGTGGCTGATCTGCTTTTTAGAAATGCTGTCTTTTTAAGTCAGTCTTGAGTTGAAAGCGATCACTTTACAAAGCCACCTGGCAAAATTTTGCAGAACAGCGAGAAGCTTGAGGACTACACAGCTCCTGCAAAAGGATAAAAATTAAGCCTCTGATGGTGCAAAGAATATCTTTTAAAAAAAAACAAGTGATTCAATCCCTACAAGAGAATGTCACCAGTACTTAGTGGGCATCCACAAGGGCCTCTAAAACGGACTTTACGTCACCTTCTAAGCTTGACTTGTAATTCATGCCGTCACGCAATCGGTCCCCTGGAGAAAAGTAATCTGACTACAGGTGACTGAGGACTTTCTAGAACATCCAAATTCTATTTACGGTGGCCATAAAGGGGACAAAACTGCACTGTGAATCTAAATGAAAAGCTTAAAACCTAATCAATTGTAGTCTCCCTGAAGAAACAATGTTTTAACAGATGGAGAATGCAGTCTAATAATGGAAAACCCAAGACTAAGGATTCTTCCATTGACTTTTCATGCTTCTTCCCTACTCCTGGAAAGAGGAGCCGAATGAGTCAACAGGACCTCCTGACCACCCGCAGAAACCCCCCTGCAGAGAGGGGTTAAGAGGTGATAGTGACTACCTGGGCTCTGACTTGTTGAAGTCGTCAAGCAAAATTCTCCTTACAATGTACCCCCCTCCCCCCGACCCCATAGTTTCCCTGAAGGACAAAGGCAAGTACCCAGCCCACTGTAGAGTTTGATTGTTCTCTGAGTTTGGTTAACCCAAGTCTGCCTTTGAAACACCAATCATACACAGGAACTGACAAAACCAGGTCTTGGTGCCTACAGAGATGAGGGGCAGGCCCTGGCCTGCCTGTCCGTTCAGTCGTTCACCATGGGATCAATGGAGCCCAAAGCCTGTGCCACTGAGGATGGTGGCTACTGGAGAAAGGACAGTGAACAGGACAGTGTCCCTGCCGCCTTTGAGCAAGGAATCCCGTGAGGAGGACAGACAGGTTAAGCACACGCTTGCCAGACCAACTTTGCAGAACAAATGCTGGCTATTTTCTATAATCATATTAATTTCAAGGAACCATCAATCTGTGTTTTGGTGGATGTCATTTAATTCAAAGTAACAACAAGTGCTTTTCAAACGACCACACAGACCTTCACTCTTTTATCCATGAACACGGCATCCAACTGAGATTGCAGAAATTTCTGCAAACAAACCCTGCTGACTTGCTTTTACCATAATGCTTGCCTGTCTTTGGTTACCCTTGGCAAAGATTAATTAGGTAGCTCTCTACACTACTAAATCAGGAACCATAATGTATTCTGGCCCCCTACCCAGCTGAAAGATAGTTTGCAAAAACGTGCAATCATAAATCTCATACAGATAGAACATGAACACATGTTAAAGATTTTATTTTATTCATAATGAGAAAATCAGTTCAAAGAAGAATCCACAGTACAGACACATTTATAGATCAGGAATACTGAGATGAATGCACTAATGGGAGCCAAACAGGTGGAGAGGGGCGGGGAAGTCAATTGGACCTCTATCAGGTAGGACATAACTTGCGTATTTATATACAAGACTGATTTTTGCATTGCTGAGTTAACTACAACTTACAGAGTTGTAAAATTGCTCCCAAGGGATCGCAATCAGATAACTCGGAGGTGTGTGATCTGAACAAGGCAAACATCCACTGAAGCACAAAATTTTCCCTAGAGCATTAACAGTATCGCTGCCCATCACTACAATGTTGAAGGAAAGATCCATAGGAATGAACCAATAGACTCCTGCTTCTGCTAAATTTCAGCCCTTCTACTCCCACCGCTTGCTCCAAGGGGAACAGGTGGGCCAGGCTCAGGTGTGAGGCCTTTGGGACAGACAGGGAAACATGGACTCACCTGCAAAGGTTGAAGTGATTTAGCAAAAGGACAAGTGTGATATGGAGATTAATTAAAACTTCAAATCCAGATGAACAACAGGAGGGAACAAAACAGAGATGAGAGAAAATAGCACAATGGGAACAAATGGGCAAAGACAAGTGACAAGCGCTGGAGCATCCGTGTCTCATCTCGCTGTCCTCTAGTGGGCGATCCTTGGGGATTTGAGAGAAACTCAAACGTGTAGGGTTGGGGTGGACTTTGTCCACAGTGAAGTGTTTCTAAGTATTTTTTTAACCCACCTCCAACAATATTTTCTTGCTCAATATGGCCAAAATTGTTTTGACTTTTCTTGAATGTGCTTTGAGTTTGAAATTCTTGGAGAAACCCAGTATACTTTTAATACTAATATCCATATTCCTTGAGGCAAAAATTCTGAACTGTCCTCCTGGTTAAGCATGAAGATCGTAAAAGCAGCATCTACTGCATGGTCACTAGGTGCCAGGTGCTATTTGAAACACTTTATACATGTGTCACCTCATTTATCCCTTGCAATGAATATACAAAGTAGGCCCTGTGTCCATTTTACAGATGAGGAAAACAGAGCCCGGGAAGATTGAAGAATAGACCTAAAATCTTTCTGCTAGTTAGAACTGGAGTGGGTTTGCTATGGTTTGAGTCCAGATGCTATGGTTCTGTGTTCTTAACCACTATACTATTCTACCTCCACTAATAGGAGGGAAAATCTCTCCTTCAATGGAAAGCTACTCACTGTCTATGGCAACACCTGTCCCGACCTCCAGGTGACCTGATTCTGAATCTACGGGGGCTGACGAAGACCCTCTCCTTGACCAAACTCTAGTCAGGCTCCTCTGAGCTTTTTCAACTAGACCCCATCCTTGGGCATGTCCTTAGGAATTCAATTTTAGCAAGAATTCTGCTAAGTCAGTTCAGCAAGAAACCTTCATCCTCCACATGCGATCATCCTGAATATCTGACCAAATTCCTCATCCCTCACTGTCCCGCAGGTGGTATCTGACCACCCTGGCCTGCCTTCAGTGAGAATCCTGCCAGGCCGGTTCAGCCAGAATGCCCCCTTACCCTGATGCCTCCTCTTAGTAATTTTCCATCCACTAACCCCCTGCCCTCTCATGCTCCTTGGCTATAAATTCCCCCATTTCCTTGTGGTCCTCAGAGTTGAGCCCAATCTCTCTCCCCTACTTAAACACTCCACTGCAGTGGTCCCCATACCTATCTCAATTGAACTGAATACAATCTGTCTTCCCATAAGTTTTTCTTTAACAGAGCTATTTTGCAATTCTATAAATCGTAGCTAGCTGACAGCAACGCAAAATAATTCTTGTCGATAGGCATACAAATGAATTATGTCCAGTGGAGAGACAACTCTCCCCCACAGTGGGAAAATTAGGTTTGCCTCCATTTGCACATTCATCTCAATATTCCTGATCTAGAAGTGTGTTTGTTCCTTTGAACTGGTTGTTAACACCTTACCAGTTTCTTTACGGGTGAGATAAACAAAATATTTCAAAAGTGTTCATTTTCATATCTGTATGAGAGGCATGCTTTTACCTTTTTAATAAAACTATCTTTTTTTTTTTTTTTTTGGAAAACTATCTTTCAGCACTCTGAATGAGAGTGCTGAAAACATTTCCGAATTGAATAAACAGATTACCCTGATCAAGAAGATAAACACTAGTGGCAAGCTAACCATAGTTCGGATCTGCTGCACACGAGATGCTTAGTTCCAAGAAAGTTATTTAATGCCTCTGTGCTTTCAGCTTTGTGTGCAAAATGGGGTTAATACTACCTCTTTGACAGATTTGATGCCGTTTGTAAGAGATAATGCATGGACACACTCAGCACAGTGGCTGGAACAGAAAGCTCACTTAAGAAGGGCTCAGCAGGAGTCCTCAAGGTGCTGGTCACTATGGAGGGTGCCTCTCGAAGCAATGCTTCTCAAATTACAATGTGCTTCTGAATCACCTATGAGATTTATTAAGATGCAGATTCTGGATCAGGAGGTCTGGGATCGGGCCTAATAGTCTGCATTTCCAACAAGCTCCAGGTGATGCCAATCCTACCGGACTGAGCATCACGCTTTGAGTGAAGTCTTAAAAGAACTTGATCACTGGTCAACCTGATCAGCAATCATCTACCCTGATAGCTTTTCATAATAGCCTAGAGTAAGACTTTCAAGAAATGTAGGACTGTCTTACAGCCAGAAGCATTAGTGGGAAAAACAGTGAAACAATTAGAAAAATTACCAGAGTAAAATGAGTTAAGTGACCATGTCATTATCAAGAGTTTGTTGCTGTTTTTAGATTTTCAGATGAAAAGCTCAATACAGGAAATAATATAAGAGGAGACTTATGGTATTGAGAACATTTAACATAATTGCTTTCCTGAGTCAAGATGCAGGGCTCATCTTCCCGGGAGCTGTGCTATAGAGAACACACCACTAGCCTCCAGGGTCACTAAAACCTCTCCTCAGCCTCACCAGCCTATCAAACACAACCCTCCAATGGGGATTGTTCCAGCAAACTGGATGGTAATTGAAGGATATGGCCTTTTCTCAGAAAGGACATGAGTTGGAAATGTCTCTAAAATGTCAGTTAAAATCCATGTTTAAGTGTCCCTATTAGCTATGCAATCCCTATCAAAGTTCTTCATCCCAACTCCCCCAAAAAGAAGAAAAAAAAAAAGAAATTTCTCTGTCAGTTAAGTATTTCCTCAATAAAACATAGAGAAGTGAATTCTGAGATAAAAATTTAAATGAGAAAATAACTTTTATCTGTATTCCATGCTGAGCCTATAGTGGAGTTTGAGGTAGTCCTATAGTCCCTATAGAATTTTTTTTTCGAGAGACAATGCTCCCTTGCAAGCAGAGGTGGAGGGTGGGGTATAAGGGGAGGGGCAAGGGGGAGAGAGAGAATCTTAAGCAGGCTCCATGCCCAGCAGCAGAGCCCAACTCGGGGCTCCATCCCACGACCCTGAGATGATGACCTGAGCCAAAATCAAGAGTCTTAACGTTTAACCGACTGAGCCACCCAGGTACCCCGGGATAACACTTAAGAATTTAAAACTATGTAAATATTTGAACCATAGCTACAATTTTAAAATAAGCTTAGTCATCAAAGAGTGAAAATAGTCTTATAACCTGGAAGTCCACAGTGCATTTTTATATAATCATATTTCATACTCATTTTCAGGAAAACATTAGGGTCAAACACTGGGAAGACGATTTCATGCAATCTTCTTTCAAAAACAAAACGAACAAAGTTAAACAGGGTGGTGCAATAGTTTCTGATCATCAGAGCAAGGAAAAGTCAAAGCAATGCAAACTGCTGCCAAGACCGGGAGCCAGTGTGGAAAAGCTGCCTAATCAATGTGGAAGCTCCAGGGAAATTATATGCTATTAAAACATAAACAATCCAAGAGCTAGGCATTGAACACATTTGAGCAGTGAGCAAAATCCTAATTTACTGGCTTACCATTCCTAATTAGTGGATGGTGATCTATCCCATAAAGGCTACTTGCGTTTACTTGTGGAATTAAAGGTTAGCATCATCAGAACAAAAATCAGGGCAAAAAATCGTTCACGAATCATGTCTGAACATTTGGGGGGCACCTTAAGTATGAAATAAAATGATATGTCATAATAAAGTAAAAGTAGCCAGTGGAACATTTCCTCTCACTGTGGCAATTTTATAAATGTGAAATGAGGCAAGCTCTGTCACAGAATGATGATGATTTTCAAAAATTTGAGACTACTTCATTCAGTTTAATAGGAAGTATCCCAGAAGCTCCCTATCTATGAAGATTTTTTTTCTATGACTCATGTTTTGTAAGACAGTGATGAAAAAACAATTTGTTCAAAAAGCAACTTCTAGAATTTGCCCTTGTTTCGCTGTTAAACACTTCTACACCTGCCTTGACATAACTCTGTCTTCCTCATCTCTTAGGGGCCCCTTTAATAAATCTGAACAAGTGAGCAAATGGATAAATGATAACTAAACCTAAGGTACTGCAAGACTGTAACTCATTCAGCAGGGGAAAAAAAAAAGATTTTGGAGTCATTCAGCCTGAAAAGTCAGAGAAAATGCTAGGAAAAAAAATTAACAGGAAGAATTAGAACAAAAACGGTATTCTGATTAACCCACAGCTGATTATAAGATTTAATTGCCCAGGGGATGCCTGGGTGGCTCAGTCAGTTGGGCCTCTGCCTTCGGGTCAGGTCATGATCCCAGGGTCCTGGGATGGAGTCCTGCTTTGGGCTCCTTGGTCAGCGGGGAGTCTGCTTCTCCCTCTCCCTCTGCCCGCAGTTCCCCCTGCTTGTGCTCTCTCTCTCTCTCTCTCACAAAAAATAATAAAACCTGCTTGTGTTCCTGCTCTCGCTATGTCTCTCTCTGTCAAAAAATAAATAAAATCTTAAAAAAAAAAAAAGATTTAATTACCCAGAAGAACCCACTCCCTGTTCATTTTATTTGATATTTTACTGTACTTAAAATGATGTTGTCCAAATGTTCTTATTCATATTGAATGAAAGTGTAAGAGAATTGGCTAACTGAATTGACTGAGCTTAGGTAAACCGTAATTAGGAAGCATGAGGAGAGTATCCTCAGAGACCTATCCATCTCAAAATGGAGCGATATAATTACAGATGAAATTCAACAAGGAAACAGCACAACATAATAATCCTTGAAAAGATGAAACACAATTACTAGAATGTGGTGTTGGGTTCTGAGCAGCACAATCACATCTCATTTCAAGCCAACTCCAGAGCAATAACCCTACTCAACACAACTCAACTCCTGATTACATTAAAGGCTATTAATCTCCCAACTGCCAGTCACAATTTCCTATCTGATCAAATGTCCTGCTGTTATTTCACTTAAAATTTGGAATAATCTGACTCTAGTTCAATCAGAGCTCCTGTGTCTGGTTATGGATTTTATTTTATTTTTTTGGTTTGGATGTTTGCTTTTCACTTTGCTCCGTTGTGTTGGAACTTGGCAAAACCCCACATGATCTGTCTCCTTTTGGGACAAGACCTCTTTTCCTTGATGGCTCAGGTTCTCCTTGTAAGTGCCTTTCCTCTGGAGGATATCCCTTCTTGCTCTTTAGCTAATTCCTAGTCTCATTTCCTGCTCATCTGAGAAACTAGTCTCTGGAAGTGGGATCATACACAGTAATGAGTTCTAATGAGTTTTTAATGTATTGCACTTCACAGGAACATATTTGCATTAAAAAATAGGCTTTTAAGGATGTTTTTATGTCCTCCTGTACAGCCCCATTTGCAAAGAAAGCTCCCCTCTGGTCTAGGCTGAGTACTGCAATCACTTTGAGCCTCCGGGGGTGCTCCTGCCCTCAGGCCTTCGCAGTGCCTGCCTACCTCTATCCAAGTCTCAACTTCCTGCCCCGCTCCCATTGGATAGATTTGCCTTTTCTGGTTTTCACCTTGGGGATCTCTCTCCACCATGGGCAGCAATCACTGTGACCACCCTCACATCACTGACATCTGGCTCCTGCTGCCCTGGACAACACCTGCCCTCACTCTACCCCCAGCTCTGGCCTCCCAGAGCCTCACCCCAACCCACCAACCCAACACTGGCCAAACCAGCCTCAGCTCCCCTTGACTGAGAGGCTCAGAGAAATTAGTAATCCAATCAAAGGCCCTAAAGTAGGGATTCAGACTCCGAAACAGCCCCAAACGTTGGACAAATGTTGGGCAGAGAGGAGCTCAAGCCATACCATGGGAGCCCCCATACCTACATTAAGTGTCAAGCAACAGGCCTGACAGGGTCATGCACAGGGATGACCCTGAGCAGAGACCAATTTGCTATGAATCCCTCCTGTGAGCCTAGGGGATCGATCCATCCACAGCTCCATCAAATGGCTGCATCAGTCTGAAAATGCATGTTCCTGAGACACAGGCCTTTTAGGTACTTTGTCTACAAGAACTTTACAGGAATGGGTCTGTAATCAATGTAAGTGCATATTAACATAAGAGAATCAAGGAGAAGTTGAGATAAAGGCACACACAGTGCTAGCATTTCGTTATCTAACACGCCTCTTTTTTCAATTCTACCAAAAATGGAATCTGTTCTATCTATTCTATTCATTGAATGCATTTTTTAAATTCAGAAATACAATATTCAGAATGATTACTTTTATTACAGCTGTGGGTTTTTCCTTAGGCAATGAATGATTCCATCTAATTCAACTGCTTATTATCTTTTTTTTCTCAACCCTTATATTTCTTTCCCAGTAATAACATATATTTTCTCAACTTTTAAAATCTCTTTATTAGACACAATTGAATGTAATTTGGGATTTACAAGTCTTATCACACTCTGATCCTGGCTGAGCAATTCTGAACACAAAAAGTACAGACTGCATATAATTTCTTCAGAGTTCCTGTAACATTCTGCTTGAGATGCGTGAAATAAAAATTATGGTTCTTTGACATCTTTTCCATCTAGTCATTGCTGGAATCTGGAAAACACCAGAAGCCCTACTTGTCCAATGTCCCACTCTGAAACTTCTCACTTACGGGGTTGTTTGAAATGGAAGTAATGACCATTTTCCCAAGGGGGTTGGCCAAAGAGCTAAAACTAAGCAAAACCAGTCCTTTTTGATGCAATTATCCAGCCATTCATAAATCTATTTTATGTGCTATCATCTACATATTACGATTTTGTTCCTGGGTGTGACAGCTATGGTAGAATGCCTTAAGGAAATCAAAAGATATTATATCTTACTGCATTACTTTAGTTTACTGGGCTGATACTCAACTTAAAGTTTACCAAGTATCTCTATTTGATACTCGGAATAATCCTGTGAAGTGAGCCCTTCTATCACCAGTCTCATATACCAAATATAATTTCTTACTGCTAATTTAGATGTTCTACGTGTCCAGCTCACTGAAGCTAGTATTCTCCCTGCAGTAATTCCTCAATTGTACGGAGACTTCCCTCCAATACACACACCTGCCTTCATTTCTTTCCGTTCCCAATGCATGCCCCCCAAAATATGAATCCCCTTGCCTGGAAAATTCAGAGCTCTGAAATACCCAAGCCCTGCCATCCGGGCCCACCCCCAACAGGCCAAATACTGCTGGAGAAAAAAGCGCGCACTTCTGCCGAATGACTGCGCTTTAAGTTCGGCTCTACAAACTTCAAATGGGCATTTAATGATACCTGGCAATCCTCCCATTTCCCGCAGAAAGTTTAATCTCCAAATCATTCCTTCATTTCTTCTCTTCTCTGCTCCCACCTCCTCCACCTCTACCCTCCCCTCAGCGGACGGCCTTACCTCGTACTCTACTGAGTGAACAGAAGCCCACAGAGGGCAACGCGTTCGTACGCCTTCTGCTACATCTAAAACCTCTGGGTCTCCTGTGCCTCTCTCGGTCGCTTGGACTGCCAGCACAGAATACCACATCCTGGGTGGCTTAACCCAGGCATTTTGTTTTTTCCCAGTTCCAGAAGCTGAAAATCCAAAATCAAAGTGTCGTCAGGGTTGGTTTCCTCTATACAAGTGTCCCTCTCTTCCCCGGGTTGTTCTTGCAAGCATTCAAAGGTGCTCCTCCCTCACTCCACAATCCTCCTCCGCCTCCCTTCAAAACAGTTCTCTAAAGCACTACGTCACTGCCTCCCCCTTAACAATTTTTTTCACTCATCAGATCACTCAAATCTGCTTGCCTCCAAAGCTCCTCAACATCCCAACATGCTCCAAATTCAATGGGTGCTTCTTCTAATTTTACTCAATTTTTCTGCAACATTTGATCCAGTGCACCACTCTCTTCCCTGAAAGTTCTCCCCTTACTGGAGCCATGATGGCTTATTCTCCTGGGTCTTTCTGCTTGCTTCTACTCCTCTTTCAAACCTCTAGATCTTGGAATGCCCTAGAACTTGCTCCTGTATCTTCTGGAATCATTTTCTCTTCTCTGGCTGTTTCCAATGCTAAGTGATCTCACCCTATTTCCCGGCTTTGCCTGTCGCTCTGGAGGTGACACCCAAATTAATATGTGCAGCTCTGACCTCCCCCCGATCTCCAGACTCATTTATACAGTCCAAGTGCCTGACAGCTCCTCTTGGATGTCTAATGGTCTTGTCAAAGGTAGTGTATCCCAAACATAACCCTTGACTTCCTCTCCCTCTTCCAGACTTTCCCATCTCAGTGGATGGCAGTGACTGCTCAAACCAAAACTTTCATCATCCTCGACTTCCCCCCTTCTCTTATCTCCTACACCCAGTCCTTTAGCAAGTCTGCATCAAATGCATCTTCATCTCTACTTCTAGCTCTCCAGGCCAAGGCACCTCATCTCTCCCCTGGACTGCTACCATGGCGTCCTCACTAGTCTTTCTTTTTTTTTTTTTTTTTTTTTATCTTTAATTTTTTATTGTTATGTTAATCCCCATACATTACATCATTAGTTTTAGATATAGTGTTCCATGATTCATTGTTTGTGCATAACACCCAGTGCTCCATGCAGAACGTGCCCTCCTCAATACCCATCACCAGGCTAACCCATCCTCCCACCCCCCTCCCCTCTAGAACCCTCAGTTTGTTTTTCAGAGTCCATTGTCTCTCATGGTTCTTCTCCCCCTCCGATTTCCCCCCCTTCATTCTTCCCCTCCTGCTACCGCAAATCAATCAACGTGATACAATACATTAACAAAAGAAAGAACAAGAATCATATGATCCTCTCAATAGATGCAGAAAAAGCATTTGACAAAGTACAGCATCCTTTCTTGATCAAAACTCTTCAGAGTATAGGAATAGAGGGTACATACCTCAATATCATAAAAGCCATCTATGAAAAACCTACAGCGAATATCATTCTCAATGGGGAAAAACTGAGAGCTTTCCCCCTAAGGTCAGGAACGCGGCAGGGATGTCCACTATCACCACTGCTATTCAACATAGTATTGGAAGTCCTAGCCACAGCAATCAGACAACAAAAAGAAATCAAAGGCATCCAAATTGGCAAAGAAGAAGTCAAACTCACTAGTCTTTCTGCTTTCACTGTTGCGCCACTGCCATCCATTCTCTATGTAGCTACTGGAAGAATCTTTTAAAAACTTAAATCACATATTTTGTCTTTCCCTTACACAAAACCCCTCCATGATTTCACCTATCATTAGAACGAAACTCAGAATCATCTCCAAGGCTTGCGTCCTGTATTATCTGACTGACCAGACCTCTCTTCCTACTCTGGCCCCTGCCCCCCCTCCGCCCCCCACTCTCTATGCTTCGTTCTTTCTGTTTCTCAAACAGGCCAAGCGCAGGGTCTATGTACCCACTGCTCCCTCTGCCTTGAAAATTCTTTCTCCTCATTCAGGTCTTCACTTAAATGTCGGCCCCTCACTTTTCCTACTCCCTGTGTAAAGCAGACCCTCACTTGCCCTCAGCACTGACTTTCTATTTCCTTCATATTGCTTATCACGGTGAACTCCCAGAGGGCTGAGCTTTGGTCTGCCATGCTCCGCTCCCTGCTCTCTCTCCAGAAGCGAGGACACACCTGGCACACAATGAAAACTCAATGAGAGAATAAAATTGGTCACACACTCTCCCTCCTCCAGGATGCCAAAGGAAGCCCACAATTGCCTGCCCCAGTCCTCCATTTGTCCCCACACCATCTATCTAAGGAGCGCTGTCTCAGCCAGACTGGTCCTGGGCTCTTCGTATATCAGAGTCAGAGAGTTGACAGAGAATTAATAGGAGAAGATAGAACCTGAAAAGCTTAGGAAGGGAAAGACTTGGAGAGATCAGCTGTCAGTCAAAAATAATAAAGAACAGAGGTCTGAGTGAGGAGGCCAAGGCGGGGGGCAGGGAGTGCAGGGGGAGAGCACCAGGAAGGGGAAAAAAAAAATCCATGTGGTCTAGACGTAAGCGTGAGAGTTCTTTCCGCACTTGTCCGATCTGAGTCTCTGGAGGGGGTGGGAGAGAAAAAACGGAGAAGAGAGCTGAGGATTCTGAATTGAATCCCTTTTTATGTATTTCAAGAGAAAGGAAAATAAGAACGTAATTTGTTTTCCCATGTTGAGTTGTGCTTCCTCAAACACCAGCCTGGAGTTGAACCACAAGGGCCCATGATTTCCATGAACTGCATGACTGATCATGTGACATGACCACAGCCATTCAGGTAACAGGGGCGAAGTGAGGAAGCCAGGGCTTCTGCCTCCGGGGCCGGGGTTCCTGTGCCTGTGTCACCTCGATCTTTCCCAAATCCCAAGAGACGTGGTTAACTGCATATGTCTTGTTCCTCATCCACAATGTGGCCTCCTTTTGTTACCATTTTCCCTTCTCAATGCTCCCCATAATTTGTCATGCTCTCCAATTCATGGTTTCTATGACATCTTTATCCCCCTTCCAAATATTGAAATAGCATTTGTTCCTTTTTTTTTTTTTTTTTTTTTCTATCACCTCTCCTCTTCTCTGTGATTCCTGGACCATTACCAGTAGCAGGTATCCAATTCCACGTTTTACAAACACTTAGTTCCTGGTAGATAATCTGTCTACATCCGGAGAGGGGAATTATTTAAAGCAACAAGGTGATCTCAGACCAGCTCTTCACCTGTCCTGGGCTCCTGCTTGTCTTTTCCGTGAGATGTTTCTTATTGGAAGATCATTGCTCTTGAAAGAAGTGGGAAATAACAGTGGAATAAGGAAGTTCTTATTTCCCCAACTTCACGGAATAGTATGCAGTCGGCCCCAAGCACGGAGTATATCCCTTCCTCATTTTTGCTGGGAATATGGCTGTGGAAACACATCAGAGGCCATCAGAGGTCACCGTCCTCCAGCCTTCTCACAACCTTGCCCCGGCGCATCCTTGCGGGATGAATGCCCTGACTTCATCCTCCCACCCAGCCTTCCCGAAACTGATGCCATGCACACCTCCCAATTCTGTCATTTGCATTTACATCTTCAGAATGTTATTTTTTTAGTAGCTTTCCCACATGGCAATCCTAGACACAGGCATGAGGTGGTAACATGATAACTATGATATAATTTTTAAAAATTATTATGCCAAAGACCAAGAACCCTGAAAGGCTTTGTAAAAGAGAGAGCATACTTTTCTATGATGGTGAATTCATGGGAATGCCGATGCCACTGGTGATAATCCCCAGAACCTCTCTGAGGGTCACCCCAAGAACACGTGTACTCTGATGAATACCTCTCTGAGCCATTACGTGCTTCCACAGTCAAGTGCCATGAAATTAGTGCTCATGCAGGTAGAGGATGCTATGGATGACACACAATCCTTCCTTTGGGATGGCAACATTCATCTCTCCAGCTGGTGGGACTGGTGTCTGGTGGATCCTTCCCCAGGAGCCATACTCAGGGAAAGAAGCTGCTCCTGCAAGGTCACATGCCCTGGAAGGCAGATGTCTCCTAGGACTGATCAATGCCCTGCTCTGAACCTCAATGCAGAGGGGCCAGCTTGTGGCCAAGGCTTCCATGGCAACTGCATTAGGATCCAACTCCTCCCACAGCTCCATTCTGCTTCCCTCACGCCCTCACCGGCGGGGTTCCTGAGAGCACTTCCTAATAAACTCCCTGCACACAAATCTCCATCCCAGAGTCTACTTTTCGGGGAACCCAATGTCCAACAATCCTGAATACAATAGAAATCATGGAGTATGTACTTTAATTCACATGTGGTTCTAATTGGTATGCAAAAAAAATCATATATATAAACTCTCCAATTAACTCTATGAGCAAGATCCAAGAATTAAAAAGATGCATAACAAAGTTAAACAAATCTTTTTTTTTTTAAAGATTTCATTTATTTATTTGAGAGAGAGAGAGCACTAGAGTGGGGGAGGGACAGAGGCAGAGGGAGACGGACAAGTAGACTCCCCACTGAGCGTAGAGCCCAATGTGGGGCTCAGTCCCAGGACCCTGAGATCATGACCTGAGCCGAAGGCAGACAATTTACTGACTGAATCATCCAGGTGCCCAAAGTTAGAACAAGTCTTAAACTGAACTGTATTTCCCTTCTGGGATATTTTCCATAGCTATAACTGCCAGAAAGTAAAAAAAAACAAAAACCACTTTGGAAGAAAGCTTACATTTATAATGGTCAACTATTCTAGGGGCGCCCGAGTGGCTCAGTCAGTTAAGCGTCTGACTCTTGATTTCAGCTCAGGTCATGATCTCAGGGTTGTGAGATCAAGCCCCATGTCAGGCTCCACACTCAGCACAGAGTCTGCTTGAGATTCTCTCTCTCCCTCTCCCCCACTCAGGCTCACACACGTTCTCTCTCTCTCAAATAAATAAATCTTAAGAATAAAAAAAAAAAAAGAAATGGTCCACTATTGTAAAACTTTTGCGAATTATCCTTTTTAACCTCCAGTCTGTGCTCTGGGTTATCATTTTGCCCTACAAGTAGAGACTGAGAGTTTTTTTACGGGCCAGAATTTAGACAGTCAGGAGCAATTACCTAGATTCGGAAAGACAAAATTTAGATATCACTTTTTGTCTTCCTACAACACTGGTCTCCTCTTTACCAAATGGTAGCCAACAGCAACTTTCACCATTAACTGCAGAGACTGTACTACTCCTACTATTCCTGTAATGGTCCAGGAATCACAGAGAAGAGACTGTGGCAAACACAGCCTTCCGTAATTCTGTTCCTCCCTTGCCGCCATCCCCAGGCTCAAGTGAAAAATGCATTGATGTCGTTATGGCTGTCGACACATTGATTAATCAGGTAATACACATTCGAAACACTTAGCGAAATGGACTGTAAAAAAACTATTTTACTGACTCTCGGGGGCAACGATTTATCTTCTCTCACTTTAATGACAGTGCTGTATCTATGTCTTTGCAGTCTGGTGGTACTTAAAAATCATCTGAAAATGCCTGGGCTTTGTGGATTCAGCATCATTTAAAGCTTGGCTAAAATTTTCAAAACAATTAAACAAACAATACGGAGCGTGCTAAGACACAGAGACAGGAATGATAGGAAATATTAGAAGCTGCTTCATGCTATGGACCAGCCAGGGCGATGGACGGCGTTAATTTCACTTTGAACAGAGCCAACTGGAAAAATGATGAAAATCCCTTTCAACACAACAGGAAATAAACACGCATGGAAGCAATTCTTAATAGTATACTGTTGCCATTCGTTTGGCAGTACCAGAGCCAGCAAGACACTCGGAGAGCGTTTGGTAACAAAAAATATGTGCCTGATATATTATGCAGCCAAATTAGCAAGTAATTAGATAGAAATATTGAAACTACCCCAGAAGCAGCAGCGATCCCACAAATTCCTACTGTATGAAACAAGTAAGCGGAAGCTTGTGAACTGTACTGAATTTACAATGGCTCCTTCCTGTTTTCCAACTCCTAATAATAATCTCCCCAGGGAAACCTTTTCAAATCTTACAGAAAGCGTCCCCTCGTTATGTGTTTGCACAGCACCCTATTTCTTTTTTCTTCATAAAACTTGATATTGTCAGGTTTTGTGATTAATGTTTCCCTCCCCCCCAACTACAGTGGCAGCTCTGTGAGGGCCAGAGACCCCAGGACTGGTTCCCTGAGTGCCTAATGCTGTGTATGATCCATGACAGGGACACCAAGTATCTTTTTGAATGAATAAACGAGATTGTTGACACATCCGTGATTTTCTCCATTCTCCAGTCTCTTTTTAGTTGTTACATGCATTTCCCTAGACGCTGTGACTTTCTCTTCTGTTACCATTCTAATGAGAATACAAGAGCAGACAACATCCCTAGGACAATGGGACATTTACAGGAAAAGGACACATCCCTCCTACCCCTTTATTCTAGGCACACTAGAACAGATCACTTGTTCAAGTGCATTTAGGTACCCACGATGGGTCCCGAAATGTATGAGCAATAATCTCAAGGGAAATTTTACATCTTGGTCTGAAGACATCTTCAGAACAATACTCTGTATCTTCTACCAAGTCCTTTATAAGATAAGCAGAAATCACAGGTATTGAGTATTATATTATAATCTCAGGTACTAATTAACTCACACCATGTACCAGTCATTTAAAAATTATGCAACATCAAGAACATCAAGAACCACCTCGCACAGGATTTTGTCCAGCTATGGTTATTCCCACACTTTTCAGCTTCTGGCTTTGGAGCAACATTCCCTCCAACTGCCCCACCTTGAACAACTTTGACAGCATTATTCCCAAGTTCTGCCTTTGCCGACTCGTCACTGTGACAGACACCACATTTCAACCCTGCCTGCACTCCCCAAATAGTGTGTATGTGTGAAGCCTATCATCTTTTAATGTATTTAAGATTTTGACCTTATTGTCAATTATAGAAGCAGAAAAACTGCATTTTGATTAGATATTTCACTAGACATTTCAACAGGTCTTAAGAGATTTCCTCTCATTCCATTTATTCATAGTTATTTCAGTATCTCCAGTTTTTACTTATGGGTTTGTATTCATCGAACACTGATCAAAATTTTTTCTGCTTTTCTTTTAGAAAGAAATAATATCTAAACATCACCAGGGTGGGGATCTAAAGAACTCCCTCACCTTGCCACCAGTTATTTGAGATTCAAAATGAGAGTGACCACCTGGGAATGAAAACAGAATGACTCTCAGAAATTACATGAGTTACAGATCTGCACGGAAATGCACCGGTGGCAGGCCTGGCCTGTGTGACTACAAATGTGCTTGGTTGGTGGTCTTAGCTCAGGTTCCCCCGGAAGCAGACCATGAGACAAGGATTCAGATGTGAAAAGCCTGCTGGAAAGAGGGCCTCGGGCAAGATGGGAGGGGAGTGAGATACTGTGGCATAAGGCCCACGATTAAGGCCTCATGTTATGTGGGCCTTGACATCTGGGGGAAACCAGGAGGGCCGTGAATGGCCAAAGCTTAAGTTCCCCTCCCCGCTCCACTCCCACAGATCAGGCCCCCCCCGACCAAAGAGTCCTCCTTGTCCCAGGACCAGACGCAGTCCCTGTCTATCCCTCAGTAGTGGGCTTCAATTCTCCACCAGCCCACAGAATTATGCAAACAAACAAATGACATCCTCCTGCAAGAACCAATGGGCACCTCACCCTCTTGATACTACAAAGTGTGCCACCCACAGCCCTGCACTTCTGTTCCCAGGTGTGATCTCGGCATGGCTCCGTGAGGTAGGCAGTGTCCCACTCCAACGTTCTGAGTCTATGTACCTAATGAACTGCTCTTGGTCTTGATTACCCATGTCAGCGTCATGTGTCTGGGCATCTCCAGAACCCTGTGGCAGAAATCCCTCCCTCACCAGTGGGGCGAATAGGAGAAAATTAAAAAAGATACAGAAGGAAATGTATCTAATAAAACGTGCATTATCAAGCAGGTTACTACTACAACTCCTGGGTAACTGAGCTAAGATCCTCTGGAGAGTTCTCTGGGCCAGTGTAGAAATACTGTCCCCATATGGTAAAAGAGCTGACGGTCGTCAGGCATCAGCTGGGGGGTGCCTCTGGGAGCATTCATTCTCCCACACGTCAGACATGCTGTAAGTGGGCACCGAGGCTCAGCCAGCCAGAGAGAGCCCTCAGCCAGAAATGCAGAAGCGAGCAGATGGGGCTGGTCTGCAAGCAGTACAGCTGTGAGGCCTGAGGGCACATGGGCAGAGCCCCCCTGCCACCGGAGGAAAGAGCAATGGTCCATCTTGCCAAAATCCTGCTAGTTCCCAAGTTTTTCCCCAAAAATTCACTAATCCGCTCATGAAAAGACTCCATCTTCCAGTACCGATAAAGCTCTATGGATGAAGAGGATTGTTTGCTTGTTTTTTAAAGATTATTTACTTATTTGAGAGAGAGCACATGCGTGCACACACACATGAGCGAGGACGGCCAGAGGGAGAGAATATCCAGCAGACTCCATGCTGAGCACAGAGCCTGACGCAGGACTTGATCTCATGACTCTAAGATCATGACCTGAGCCAAAATCAAGAGTCGGACGCCTCATTGACTGAGCCACCCAGATGCTCCTGAAAAGAGGATTGTTAATGGGGAAAAAAAGAAAAATGTTGATGGTTTGATAAAGTAGAGTTGCTAATTCATTTCTCTACCCTCTAGCATTTAGGAATGAGCTATTATTCTTGGTTGGTGGGTTCTCAGACTTCAGCAAGTATCAAAATCACATGGGAAGGCTTGGGTCTCAACTCCAGAGTCTCTCATTAAGCAGCCTGGGGCGAGGCCTGAGAATGTAGATTTCTGATAAGTCCCCTGGGGGTGCTGCTGCTGATGGTCCTAGGCCAAGGCTCTGCCACCAAGGGTCTTCCAACATGGAGCTATGGAGACCCATAATTAGTGATACAGATTCGAGAGAGTCAAAATGACAGCAGTGCAGAGCTCCTCAACAGAGGGATGGACCAGCAAAGCATAAGGTTAAATAAAAGAAGAAAAATCAGTAGCTTTGTCTTTGCAGTACTGTAATTTGAGCAGACAAGAACATTTCCTTGATAGAGATCAAGGTGAAGGAGACAGTCCAAGTAAGAGCAAGTAAGAATGGGAGCCACACCTGCATTCATCCCAGGTGCTGGTGCACATGGACCTTTTCTCCATGACACGGTGACAGGGGGTTCCCAGAGGAGAGGGCATTGAGATCTGGAGTCAGGATCATTCTTCCCTGGGCAACAAGTGGGAAATTACCTGTTGATAAGGGAATGTCTTGCCTATGCTTTTATCCCTTTATCCCTTTAGTCCAACAAGAGTCTGGTTTTGCCCTTGGAAACAGTCCAGTGTCTTGATCTCATGGAAATCCACTTGCTCGTGAAAGGAGAACCACCCTGACTAGCCCTTTACCTTCTGCCTCTGAATTCCAGTGTTCCTGATGCTATGACCAGAGCAATTATTACTTGGAAAGAAAGAGGAGGAAAACCCCGACATCACACCGTCAGGTGACTTAGGAAACCCATCACAGAGTTCTCACCGAGATGTGAGAGAGCGTACTGATACAAGGCAGAAGGAAGTCTTTCCTCCCCGAAGTCCCTACTGAAATGCAGCATCCACCCCCAAAAGAAGTTCCCCTCAGCATTCCCCAGCCATTATCACAAGGGCCAGGCTCATCAACCATACAATTTTCATTTTCACATGTTTATTGAGTGCCTTCTGTGTGATACGTTAACGTACATTCTACAAGAGCATCTTCATAACGCAGTCTGACAGTTGTAAGAGGCTCTCACGAAGGCCTAGGTATCCAAGTAGATCCATCCCACGTTTGAAATCCCACAATATCAGATCCTTTCCTTCCTAGTGAGGCACAGGGTCTAGAAGAGACTTCCGATGACCTATAATACACCTGGTGAGTACCCCACTACTGACCTAGAATCCTACAGAAGCATGTCAGTGGAAACTAACAGAGGATCCTGCTGGCCAAATGATGGACGGCTCCTCATGGAACCAAATGGGTATGACGTGGAAAAGGAAATCTGGTGGTGGGGAGCATGGGGTATAAAATATGAGAAGCAGAGGTGAATCAGCATGAGGGGAGGTGCTTCCCTGCAGAACCTGAAAAGCCAGTGGGAAACAGTAAAACCGAGAGGTGGTGGGCGACCCACAGAGCCCTGGGAGCTCGAGGCAAGAAAGGAAGGCTCTGGACAGTCTATTTCACAATTCTGCTTATAAATCTAGGGTGAGGCTGCATGCCCACGTGTGCATCTTCCTGCTGCCCATCCCTTTGGAGGCACAGCCAGACATCTTCTAGGAGGTCAGTCTAAAGGAAAGACAGACCCAAAGAGGAAAGGAATGAACAGGAAGGGTTTTCTCTATACCTTGTATGAGGAGAAGAAACAAGGTCATTTTGTTTATTGTCAGTGTTTTGAGGTGTTGTTTTGACTTGATTTTCAGCTCTATTAACTTTTAGGATTATCCCTACAAGTTTTTCTCACTTCCTCGCTGAGTGACTAAACCTCTCTGAATGCCCATTTCTTTAAATACTCTAACACCAATACTCCAGCAGGTATTCCAGAGACGGTTGTGTTGACAGAGCAAACAGTACCCATTAACTGTCGAGCCGGGCCCGTCTCCCTGTGGCTGAGTGTGAGCTGCCATCATCCCTGTCCTTCCCCTCCCACGCTGTCCCCCTCATTAGCAGTCATGATAACTGTTTTCTCTCTGGAGTCCAGAGAGCATTATAAATCCTAATACTTCCATTCATTCATTCCACAAATATTTGTTTTTACTTGTGATGCGACACTCGGTAAATGCCGCAGATACAAAAATGACGGGCAGTGCCTGCTCACGCAGAGCTCTCCGTCTCCCCAGGGGATGGCAAAGAAAGAGTCAATTTGCCAGCGTGCGATAATGAGCTATTCCAGAGACACGCAGAGGCAGGGAGTTAGAATCAGGAGGCGAGGCGGTTGGGAGCAGCCCCGGGGGAGAGGCAGCTGAGCTAGATCTCCAGGGAAGAGCTAAGGCATCAGACAGGTAGACAAGGGAGCGAAAGAAACAGCAAACGTGAGGGGCTGGAGAGGCAACAGTGAATGACAGGAGCAGAAGGACAGCCTAAACACTGGCATCATGGGAGTCAAGGGAGACAACCACTCAGAGAAGAACGGAGTAGTTCGATCTGAGGAAGCAAGGAATATGGGGACCAAGTGTTCATTGGCTATGTTGCAGATAATCTCAGCAAGAAGAGTGGGAGAGCCACAGGGGCAGAAGTCAGTCCGCGATAACTTGGGGAGGGACACGGAGTTGAACGTAAACACACCACAGGGCTTTTGTGGCCCGAGCTGCAAACACCTCCCCCCACCACCTGCCCGCTGTGGTGGGGGCATCATGGTTCCACCAAAGTAGCAAGCAGAGGGGTGTGTCCCTACTGGCTTAGAGCCAGTGTCTGCAAACAAAAAAAGTCTCTCTCCATCCATATTTCATATTCTGAAGTACATCTATTGCCCTTCCGGTTTAGGACCCCTCACACATTTATACAGCCGGTCTTTTCCCTTGAGAGATCTATACATCATTACCACCGCTGACCCCACTACCGATACCTCCATATACTCCTGCGTGCTCATTCCACTTTAATCTGGACCTCACATTTTATGGTGTGGGGCTTCATTTAGCATCTTGTACTTGATTCTGGTACATTCGCCCCTCCTCTTTCAGGGATCCATATTCTTCATAACAGGGTTACACAGAACACTTGCTCAATGTGACTGAGGGCTCCCCCTTGTGGCAGAGAGTGGACCGACAGCCCCAAAGCCATTGGCAAAGCCCCTTTTCATTCCTCTAGTACTCAGGTGGGAAAGCTAGAACGGTTTATCTTTCTAGACTTCCTTGCAACCAGGCTGGGCATGCGACAATTATGGCCCAAAAGATTTAGGCAGAAATCTCTGGGTAGGGATTTTCTTTCCAAGTGTACAGGCAACGCCTCATTAGGAAAAAGCTCTTTGCCCTCGACCCTTCCCTCTTCCTCCCGATGGCCATTTGCAGACAGGAGGATGAGAACCACACATACTGAGAATGATGGAGAGGACAGATTAAGGAACCTGGGATTCTGATGACATTGGGGAACTGCTACACCAGTCTGGTCATCTACCTAAAGACTCTTGCTAAGCGAGAAGCATAAACCTCTGTTACTTATTGCTAAAGATGATTTACTTCTAGGTGAGTCACTAGTGGAAGCATCCGAAGCAGGCACTTGGTTGGTGGCCACTGTTCTGTGTGGCTCCTTGAAACTGGAGAGCCCTCCCACCTCCATGCCACTCTGGAATGATCCATTGTTTGGCAGCTCCAAGTATAAACAAATGAAACTTCTCCTCCTTGCTTGCTGCCTCTAGTACACCCACAGCTTCTGCCCGGAAGACCTCCTATTGGATACCCTGAAGTCTGATTTGGAGGGTTTCTGGATATTCTTGAACTCTGGACAAAAAAACAAAAAAAAACCAGAAGGACCCAGAAACTTGCCTGGGTAAGAAAGTATAAAGAAGCATGGATCATACCTACAAAAGTGGGCATAAGCCCCCGGCACAGTAATATAACATTAGTGAAGGAGGGGACAAGTGGGGCAGCAGGAAGGGACAAGGAAAAGAAGGTCTAACAGTGGACAGTGAAGAGCAGGCGGGGTCCTGAGGCCTGATCACAGGGGAGCAGCCTGAGAGTGCATGAGGGCGGTGTATATTAAGACCAGGACATACAAGGGTGGATGAGATGCCACAAGGTTCCTTTAGAAATGCATATTCCTGCGACCCAGCCTCAGGGAATCTGATGCCACAGGTCCGAAGTGGGACCCAGGAATTCTCATTTTCAATGAGCACCTCAAGTGGTAATCATGCATGTGGTTCTCAATTTTGAAACTCTGCTAAAGGCTCTAAAACCATGAGCCAGGGAAGGGAAGCCTGGACTAAGAGTTAGAGAAACTTGTTGAGTAAGTAGCTTCTCTGGGCCTCAGCTGTAAAATGACTAAACAAATGGTTCTCAAACTCTTGCCATGGAACCCCCCTTTTTTTTTACTACCGAGATTTAATACGAAAGCTGAATATATCAAATTCATGAAACAGATGCATCTCTGACTGAAGCACAGTGGGAAAGCCCCCTCACCCTGTCACGTTCCTCTGAGGAAGCCTGAGGCTCTCGGCATCACTGGGCCAAGATGGCCTCCTGAGTTCACTCCAGTGAAGACATGTGACTTAACAGAATGTCACATAAATCAGGGGAACTCTTTGTGGTCCTTGTTTTGGAGGTCAAGTAGATTCCATCCTGAGATGGAGGATAAAGAAAAGAAAGTCAGGAGCAACTATCTTAAACCACATTTATAACCTTTACATAAAAGGATTTCTTCCCAGTGCTGTTTTAAAGGTATTTTAAGCACATCACTTCAAGATGTGACCAGAATAATGACACACTCATTTGAAAGTGGTCCTTTTAGTAAAGCAATGAAAGTTTAAAGGGGGGAGGGCACTGGTAATTGTGATTTGTTTCGATTTTTGAAAAAGATAGGCTATCCAGGGTGCTGTGAAGAAAGCATAAACAGAAACCACAAGAACAGCAGAGCCCACGGTAAAAACAGAGGAGGAATTCAGAAAGCCAGCACTGAGACCCTTTCTGCCATAAAATCATCCCCAGAGGAAGGAGTCCTGGCTCAAGTCCCAAGACTTACACCTGCTACCTGTGTGTCAGGCAAATCATTTCAATTCTTTGTGCCACATTTTCTTCATTTATAAAACAGGAATGAACTTGTTTATTCTGTTTCCACTCTGTGGGAGGTATTGTTCCAGCCATAAGGGCAACAGGCAAAGATCCCTACCCACATGAAGCTGACTTCCGAGCAAGGGGGGGGGGGGGGCGGGCAAGAATGGTGGGTGTGAAACAGACGTTGGGTTATAAGGAGAATAGTGGTCGAGAAAACAATTGGGCAGGGAGAAGGTAACCAGATAGGATAGGAAGTGGGGTGAAGAGGGACACCTCAGTGACCTGACAACTTGGAAAAAGGCCTCCATGAAAGAAGGAACAGGTGGATATTTGGGGGTGAGGGTTGGGGATCAGTGGTCTGAGAAAAGGCACCAGAGCATAGCATGTTCCAGAAACACGTAGACCCTGTGGGCAGCTGGAGAACAGGGAGCAAGGAGGAGACTTGAATGGGATGAAGTCATCCAGAGTTTATAATGACTCATAGGCCATTGAAAGGACTCTGGTTTTTCCTCCCAGCGAGACAGGAAGTTGCTTGAAGACAGTGATGTGATGGGGTTTACATTTAGAAGGACCACTCAGCCTCATTTTGAGGCTCCCCTCTAGAAGGACACCAGTTTGGAGGCCATTATAAGAGTCCAGGCGGGCGGGTGGATACATGCCTTTTCTGCCCCACCGACGAGCCACGATGTCATGCATATAAAGATAAGCTTCAAAACACTGCATGCATTTAAGGCTTATGATTTTTGTCATTTTACGACCTTTATGCTAAAAAACACACTAGAGGGAAAAAATACAGCCAACAAATACAGTTTTGTATGATGAGCTTGCAGGCAATGATGAAGATGCACTTTTCAGCTTGTCAAGGAATCACCACCAGATTGGTGTCCTATTTAGAGCCTGTGTAATGGCCCAAAGAAGCAGATGTGTGAGACTGCGGACGGCACACATCCCAACCTGTCTGGCTTCACAGGACTCAAGAAACTAACAAACATTCAACATCTGGAAACAAATAAAATCCTCTAACTTTCCTCAATGGGACAACAACACATTCCACATCAATTTGTCAAACACATGTGCACACACACCCTTGCTTACTAATTGCTAAACACCAAAGCAAAAATATCATCAGGCATCATTAACTCATGCGTGAGTTAGATGAAGTTCTAAGATAGAGCTGTAATACTCAACTACTAATAATCAAAGAGATTCTAATTAAAGAGATGCCATTTTCACCCATCAGATACATGTCATTATACATTTGTCCAAACCTACAGAGTATACAACACCAAGAGGAAACCCTAATGTAAACTATGGACTTTGCGGGATGATAATGTGTCCATGTAGGTTCATCAAATGATTCAAATGTCCCGCTCTGATGGGGGATGTTGACAATGGAGAGGCTGTGCCTTCCTCTCAATTTTGCTATGAATCTAAAACTGCTCTAAAAAAAAAAGGAAATATTCAAGAAAAAAAAAAACACAAGGAGAACAAAAAGGAGATATAATCACAATCCAGGATAAAGCTCAGCTGTGAGCAACATTTACAAACTGTTGATAATGTGACTTAATATAGAATTAATTTAAAAATTAATAGAACTATATTAGGAAAGTGGGGGGAATGAGGTGTGAAGAAGTGTGTCTGTCTTTTGGGGTGGGGGATAGAGAATAAGGGGACTAATTCTATTTCTGTCATAAACAGACTTCAGTATAAAATTAAATTTAAAAATTCAATTATAAAACTAAATTAAATAAACTTTATAAATTAATTAAATTTTATAAATCAAGAAGCAGAAGCACTTTTTAAAATTTTTTATTGTTATGTTAATCCCCATACATTACATCATTAGTTTTAGATGTAGTGTTCCATGATTCATTGTTTGCATATAACACCCAGTGCTCCATGCAGAACGTGCCCTCCTCAATACCCATCACCAGGCTAACCCATCCTCCCACCCCCCTCCCCTCTAGAACCCTCAGTTTGTTTTTCAGAGTCCATCGTCTCTCATGGTTCGTCTCCCCCTCCGATTTCCCCCCCTTCATTCTTCCCCTCCTGCTACCTTCTTCCTTTTTTTTTTTTCTTAACATATATTGCATTATTTGTTTCAGAGGTACAGATCTGAGATTCAACAGTCTTGCACAATTCACAGCGCTTACCAGAGCACATACCCTCCCCAGTGTCTATCACCCAGTCACCCCATCCCTCCCACCCCACCCCCCCACTCCAGCAACCCTCAGTTTGTTTCCTGAGATTAAGAATTCCTCATATCAGTGAGGTCATATGATACATGTCTTTCTCTGTTTGACTTATTTCGCTCAGCATAATACCCTCCAGTTCCATCCACGTCATTGCAAATGGCAAGATCTCATTCCTTTTGATGGCTGCATATTAGCAGAAGCACATTATTAAGAAATATGGAGGTAAATAGAAAAATAGCTAATGGGGTTGGAAGTTATCACTGCAGGGGTGGGGGACAAAAAGGCAGGAATTGCTAATTTTCATTATGTCTTTTAGTCCTAATTAATGACATTTACAGAGCTACCAGGTTCTAACATGGATCTAAGCCACAAAGATAACTTTTCTAGAAGAAAATATTTAATAAAACTCTTTGGCTTTTTAACTATTTAATACACTACTTAGAAAACAACAAAAATTGACTTAAAAATAGGGCACAGTGACTCTCAAATGATGTAGTTTAATTACAGGACTTAGGTGCTTCTAAATTACAAAGTTCAATGCTTATTGAGTTTACACCATTCGTGATCTGCTACACCACAGACAGACAGACAGACAGCATGGCACGAGGCAAGCATTTGCTTTGGGAGTTCTATGGTGATGGGAGATTACTGTGGGCCTCACAGATCGGTATCTCCTCCCTGCCAAGCTCTGATCAAACACAGAAGAATAAATGCATGAACCGAGTGCATTACAATATCTCACGTAACACTCCCACCACTTGGAGAGGCAGACATCGACTGTCAGCGAGAAAGTGCGCAAAGGTCCCAAGGGCACAGTTAGGATGGTGCTATGGACTGAATGTCTGCGTCCCCCCAAAACTCATATGCTGAAGCCCTAACCCCCAATGCGATGGTGTTTGGAGACTGGCCTTTGGTAGATAATTCGGTTTAGATGAGGTCATGCCAGTGGGGCCCTGATATGATGGGATTAGTGCCCTTATAAGAAAAGACACCAGACAGCTGTCTCTGTCTCTGTACCTCTATCTCTAGTTCTGTCTCTGTCTCTAGCTCTATCTCTGTCTGTCTCTGTCTGTACCTCCCTCTCTTTCTCTCTCTGCCGTGAGAGCACATGGCAAGAAGGCAGCCATCTACAAGCCAGGAAGACAGCCTTGACCAGAACCCAACCATGCTGGCACCCTGATCTTGGACTTCCAGTCTCCAGAACGTTAAGAAATAAATATTCATTGTGTAAACCACCCAGTCTGTGGTATTTTGTTATGGCAGCCTAACCACAGACCAGTGGACTGAGCCATGAGGAGAATTTAGGTCCATCTGACCCCACCCTACCTCATAAGCCGCTTCATCTCCTTGCTCAAAATAATCCTTCTCTCACACACACACACACACACACACACATCATTCAGAGCTCCAACCTCTAGGCAGTGACCACTCCAACACTCCAGAAATACCCTACGGAAACCCACTGACACTTAGCTAGTCTCTCTCAGACATCAGCTATGAGAAGCCAAAGAAACTGCACTCACCTTGAGAAAATGTGAATCTCCAGAACTCTGTTAGGATCTGCCGCCTCAACCTAGTTGGTGGGATTTCTTCCGGTGAAAGTTGCCCTGCCACCTTACAAATAACACACATCAATTCAGGCAAACCTCATTAGATGATTCCTCAGAATGATCAACTTTAACTGGCTCACTGATTTTGTTGATGTCTCCATGTTATGGGCAGAACTGTGTCCCCACCCTTCACCCCCCAAAATTCCCATGCTGAAGTCCTAACCCCCAGTACCTCAGAATGTTGCCTGACTTGGGGATAAAGCCTTTAAAGAGATCATTAAGTTAAAATGAGGGAACTGGGTCACAGACATGCACGCAGGGAGAAGGCAGCTATCTACAAGCCCAGGAGACAGGCCTCGAACAGACCCTTCCCTCCCAGCCTCAGAAGGAACCAACCCTGCCCACACCTTAATTCAGATGTCTTGCCTCCAGAACTAAATTCAATAAAAATAAACGAGGAAATAAATTTCGGCTGTTTAAGCTCGCCAACCTGGGGTACTTTGTTACAACAGGTACGGCAGACAAATACAGTCCGTTGGTGCACACACCCGTGACCTCGCTCAGGCTCTTTCCACCCCCCAATTCCACTCAATCACAAAGACTCGAGGATTCAGACTCCTCATGTTCCTCCTTACACTCCCATCCACTCCCATCACATGAGTTTTAACTCAGGCCCAGCCTAGTTTCTGGCCGTAATGGCCTCCTAACTGGTTTCACAGCTCTTTCCCTTTCTTTCTTTTTTAAAGATTTATTTATCTATTTTGAGAGAGAGACAGAAACAGCACAAGCAGGAGGGACAGAAGGAGAGGGAGAGAAAATCTCAAGCAGACTCCCCATTGAGCACAGAGCCCGACATGGAGCTTGATCCCAGGACCCTGACATCATGACCTGAGCTGAAACCAAGAGTCGGATGCTTAACTGACTGAGCCACCCAGGTGCACCCTTTCCCCTTTCAATCCATCATCTGCACAGGGCGGGTGTTCACAACAGACCCCATCCACACAGAAATAGACACCGGGCGCGTGGCGCCAAGCAAGGTACCCATCATGCAGGCCCCTGCTCAACCAGGTCACCACCTCTGGTGTCCCTAGGAGGAGGGGCAGGGGCCAAGGCAGCCACTCTCCCACTACTGTCCTAGCGGGTATGGCCATCTGGGCTGAACCTCAGTCCTGCCCTACATCCACTCCAGAGTCGGCTTTCCAAATTACAAAGCTTAGCACATCGCTCCTCCTGAAAGCCCTTCAGTGGGTCCCCCCCACCGTGTTACCTGGTGAGGAGCATACCTTCGCTCAGCAGTCACCTGTCCAGCATCCTCCACCCCCCCCCTCCCCTGGGGCTCTGGCCACTCTGAACAGAGTCTGGGCTTCACTAGGTCATCTTGTTCATACGTTTCTAAGCCTTTGTACACATCAAGAATGTCTGCCTCCTTCTCCCTATCTCGGAATTTCTACTTCTGCACCATCCCCTGTCCGGCCTCCCCTGGGCTGCCCACCCCTGTCCTGGACACGTTTCCATGACAACACTTGCACTGGACGGTCACTATGGGCGTCTGGTGCTCCCTCTCTAGGCTGGGGACTCCTCGGGAGCAGTGATGGATGCTTATTCTGGGCTGTCACCGATCCAGGACCTCTGGCTTACAACAGTGGGGCCTCAGAAAATGCCTGGAGACTACAGATTGATGTGCTTGGCCGCAAACACTGAGCTGGACTTCGCAACTGCCTCCCTAAGGAAAAAAGGCTGTTTTTACCCAAATCAAATTAGCCTCCACCTGCATATCCACCCTCCTGGCGCCCAGCTCGGAGGTAAGAGCACAGGCTTCCCGCAGCATAAATATCCACTGGATGGATGAATGAAGCCATTAATAACCTTTGACTATGTACCGGGATCGGTACTGCTGGGAAGAATATTTGCAAAAGAAAAGAAAATCGCCTTTTTGAGTGAATCGTTTAGATACAGATATATTTCTCTCTTAGGGGACTTGCTCTCAGTGACATTCTTGGTGAGTGTGGTGGATGTGTGTTTGTGTTTCTTGGGCCTTCCCCAACACACAGTATGATTTCCCCAAACCTGGGTGCCTGGGTGGCTCAGATGGTTAAGCGTCTGCCTTCGGCTTAGGTCATGATCCCAGGGTCCTGGGATCGAGTCCCGCATCGGGCTCCCTGCTCCTTGGGAGCCTGCTTCTCCCTCTGCCTCTGCCTCTCTCTCTCTCTCTCTCTGTCTCTCATGAATAAATAAATAAAATCTTTAAAAAAAAAAAAAAAAAGAGTCACGATTTCCCCAAACCTGGCCCGCGGAGTGGGAATGAAGAGACAACGCAGGGCTTGGGGGGGGGGGGGCACACGCATGCGCACACATATGTGCGTGCGCACACACGCGCGTGTTCAATAAGCAGTGTGCGCTGGTTAGTTCCGGCTCGGGTAAAGGAAATAATAGGGTCTCGGTGCACTTCCTAAGGCATGGTCTGTGGTTTGCCTGTAACCTGAGAGGTCTATTTCTGGAGGTGGGCATCAGACCGCCGGCCCACATAGACTGGGGCAGCTCTACTCCAGCCCCACCGCGAGCTCAGGGGCGGGGGAGGGGGGGCTGGGGAGCCACCTGAGGCCTCCCTCTCCAGGCGTGGTCTCCTCTGCATCCTCCTTGCTGCTGCACACCTGACTTCACCTAGTCTCACTCTGTAGTCTGAAGGAATTCAGAGCTCTCCCCTGGGCTGGTCCCCTGCCTTCCGGGGCTACGTAGGCTCTGGGGCTCTCACCCCCACGTGTCCATCCTACCAGCAAGTCTCAGTCATTCGTAACCGCTCCCTGCCATTCTCTCCCACTGCCCCCGAAATGACCGGAAAGATCACCTGCATTAACAGGGCCACAGTGTGACTTACCCCTGTTTCTCCATCTGGAGGACAGCCTTGGAAGTGAGTCAGCTGCCCCTTTCAGCTGTGCGGCCTGGGACACCTGAATAAACCCTCAGGGTCTTGGTTTCTCCTTCTGTACAATGGGAATAGTAATAGTCCTGCAGAACAGTGTTGCTGGGAGAAGTGAAGTCAGACTCAAAGCTGCTAAGTCTGGCGCATGGTAACAGCCCCGTAACTGCTAAAGCTCCTGGATTTTGTCCAGCTTGACACCGCGCCCTATGCACCACAGGCACCTACATCTGGGGGATTATTCTCTATCTTAAATAAACAGCATTTCAAACCTGACTTGAACTGTGTAGAAAACAGGAAAAAAAATGTAGGAAATCTGCGTGTTAAGGGGGAACCTGACACATTTTGTCTATTCCTCCCCTCACAATATTGTCGATAACTATGGAGACTACCTAAAAAGACTTTTTGAATTTGGTGTTTTTCAGAAATACTTAAATCCTCTGCATATCTCAGTAACACAGCATTTACATACTTTGGCCTTGTATATTTAACCCCCCCCCCACATATGCACACACATGACATAAAGCTTACACAGTTCACAGAGGCCACACACATATTTCCTCACAAAATTTCCTGCACATAAAAAATTAAAGTGCACAATTCAATGATATTTAGTGACTTTATAGAGTTATCCAACCACCAGTTGCATCACAACCAAATTTTAGAGTATTTTCTATCACCCAGAAGAGATCCTCCCTCCTAATTTCTACCCCACCCCACTCCCTCAGGCAACCACTGATCTGTGGTTTACCTCTGTCTCCTATAGTATTTTGTGTCTGGCTTCTCTCACTCAGCATAATGTTTTCTTTGGTGTTGCAGGATGTTCCTATTTCATGCTTTTTTGTTACTAAATAGCACTTCATGTCTAGATACACCACATTTTGTTTATCCACTCACTAGCTGATGAATGTCTGGATTGTTTCCATTGTCTGGATATTACAAAGAATGTTACTATAAACATTCACATACAAGTCATTTGCATGGACACATGTTTTTATTTATCTTGGGGTAGATATCTAGAAAATGCCTCTGGGTTGTATGACAAGTTTCCGTTCCACTCTAAGAAAACTTCAAACACTTTTTCCAAAGTGCTTACACTTGAACTTCCGTTGATGATTGATTGAGTGCCAGCAACCTCTCAGACTCTCACCTGTGTTTTGCACAATCCTAACAGCTTCCTCCCACACCACCTTCACTCCAGTGTGTCCACAGAGGTGCCAGGTGAATAGTGAAGCGGAGCTATCTCCATGTGAGCTGAAGCTCGCCTCCTGAGGGAGGATGGTTAATTAGAACACAGAGAGCACCAAATATCTCAGCAGCTCCTCCTGCCCTTGCGTTGCTATAAAGATCCTGGTCTTTAGGGTTACAGAGGGACTCACACTTGGCGCCCAGAAGCTAAAGCCCAAATGCACACCAGCCCTAAATGCTTTATCTCCTCACCTCCTAAGGATCACGAGGATACTAATGAGCTCTTGAGCCAATATAAAGGTCATCAGCAAAGATTACAAATCCTCCTTAGTTCTCCAGCATTTTAACAAATGCCCAAGAGTGACAAATCCCAGCAAGTGAGACTGAGACTCCTTAGGCATGAAAACTTATAAATATCATCAAGGGGATGATACATTCCCAGAGGTAGACCCTTGGAGTGACTGATCGAGTTAATATATTTGATTCTGTCCCCGTTTCTCCAGCATCACCGCCACCTTTGCATTCACCTTTGAGGTGTCCCAATATCCCTTCACTAAATTACCTACGGGGTATGCCGCCTCCACACCATTTATGCAGACAGCATCTTCACAGGCTTGCTCTGTTCTGAAGCACCCAGGTCTGGCCTTACACTGACAACATCCTACTGAGGGGAGAGACTCATGAAGCTACTGCACAAGACATCTGAAATGTGGTCCACACTCAGACTCACTGCATCCCAAAAGATGCAAGATTCCACTACCTCAGTTAGATTTAGGGGCATCATTTGGCCCCCAGAAGACCACTCCATACCAGATCCAGTCACTAACCCTATCCCAGCACTCTCAAACAAGCCCAACATCTACTTGCCTACTTAGCTTCTAGAAGCAATATCTTCCCCACCTACACTTTTCATTAAAACCTATTAAGGTGATCACAAGAAAATCAGCTGAATTTGAATGGTGGCCACCCCAACAACTGGCCCTGGAAGCCACCCCAAATGTCATCCAACTAAGAACGCCACTAGCCCCATCTGGTGGTTCCTTTCCTGTGGAAGCCCTAGCCTCTAATTCTCATGTTTTCTGGAATCTCCTTGCCCAGGTCCATGCATCCAAGAAAGATCGCCCCTTTCCTGGTCTTCTTGGCCATTTGCAGGGTCTTGAGTCCAGGAGAAAGGAAATCCATTTATTTTATGGACCACAGCACCACCATTGCGTGTGATGGAACCCACTGGAGACCTGCTTCTTTCCATCCCATTGCCAAGACACAGCTGATAAAGGATGGGACCCAATCGTTGGCCACTTTGGCACTAGAGGATTCCCTCAATAAAGGTGTGTTCATTATCCATATTTTTACAGACCCTTGGGTAGTAGCTAATGGCCCCACTGTTTGGTCTCATCAACAGGCACAAAGTAGATTTCACAATCAGGATTGTTCCCTATGGGGCCTTCTGCATTGGGAACATACTTCTCTTCACACCTCACATGTTACAGTTAAAGTCTCCCACATCTCAGCTAATACTAAAGGTCCCATGGAGAAGGCTCCTTATAATGCTATAGCTGACCAGCTAGCTCACATTTTTTCCAGAAATTCATATAGCAACCCCCTTACCTTGGCCTAAGGTCCCAGTCAGTGTGGCTTTTCAACTCTTAAACATGAGGCTGAATGCAGCTGAACCCCTAGCCTCCCAATGTGCTTTTTGTGCCCTGTTCTGTCCTGGCATCATGGCCGATGAGGATTATACCAAGAAGCAAATGCCCCTCCACTCATTAGCAAATTGATTTTATTGGGCTTTTGCCCCAATCTGCAGGCACAAATCACTATGCCCTCACAATGAGCAACAGTTATGTGGGCTTACGTTGGGCTTATTCTTTCTAGCATGCTACTGCTGACACCACTATTATAAGTCTCACCCAAACCCTGTTAGTTCCCTTTGGGTCCCCACATAGGATCCAATCTGATTGGGATACACACAATTCATTCAATGTAGGCATGGGTCTTAAAACAAGGCATTATTGGGAATTTCCTTTTTCCTACTGTCCACAGGCAAGAGCCCCAATAAAAGTCCTAATAAAGAGACAAAATAGCCTACTCAAAGATACTCTGAAAATTACAAAATGGACAGCGTTTCCAAATGGATCTCTCTTTTGCCCTCTGCCTTAACTACCTTCAACTCCTGACTTTTAGGTCTTATGACATGCTACCAGACTGCAAGTAGGGTCCCTCTACTCCTCATTCTAGCCACAAAAGGGACCACTTCCCACCTACAGATCTACAATACCCAAATAGAATTCCCCTTCCCAGTGAACAACTCCCCATTCTGCCATCCATTCTCAAACCTGATGCCCACACTAGGACTGATGATACAATGGGACCCACTGAAAATGCAGGCCCTAATGCTCAAACAGGCTACCTATATGCCAAATTGTGTTGCCCCCACAATGACAGTTTTAAAGGTCTTGACTAACTAGAGGACCATCTCTGGAGTAAACAGAAGTCCTGGCACCCTCTTTTCAACTCTAACTGTGGGTCTCATCACAATCTTTGGTATAACAGACATATATTTAGTTATTTTCAATTGTGTAACACAAACTCACTATCCCCTACAACTATGTGGACCTCTCAATGAAGAAAGAAAAACCTTAAATTAGTTCTCAGTGTTAACATTCTTAAATAGGTTGCCCACTCTGGCTCCACCCCATTATGGCAGTTAGAATGAGGGCTTACCACAAGATTCAGGATTGCAATGCCCATGGCTTTCATAGTAAGAGAAAATAAGAAATGACTCCACAACTCCCAGAGCCAAAAAGATACTACATTTCAGTCATTCTTGTCATAATTTCTTAAATATAAAACTTCGCCTCATAGTCTTAGGGTTCCCCACAGACTCATAAAGCGTCTACAAAACTCCTGTGTCCTCACCACTCATACTCTTTGTTCCAGAACTTTTCCCGGAGAGCCATCTTCCCCTCCTCCAACTTGGGACTACCTGCTTCTGTGATTAATAAATGTTTCTTTGGTCATACCAAATGACTGCCATCATAAGCTTCCATGGTAGAACCGAACCCTGGGAGGGAAGGGAGCTGTACCCCATGCTGTGGTGGCATTGTTACAAAAGCCATTATAGAAGGTGTGGAAGGTTATCTCACTCGGATTTTCCCTAATGACTAATGATGTCAAACATTTTTTTTTTTCAAATGCTTATTAGCCATCTCTGTATCTTTCTTTGATAAAATGTCTATTCTAATCTTCTGCCCATTTTTAAGTTGGGTTGTTTGTCTTCTTGTTATTGAGTATATATTCTGAATACAACTCTTTTACCAAATAGATAATTCACAAATATTCTCTCCCAGTCTGTGACTCATCTTTTCCTATCTCAATGGTGTATGTGGAAGCAAAAAAGTTTTTAATTTTGATAAAGTATAATTTATCAAATTTTCCTCTATTGATTACACATTTCGTGTTGTAACGTGTAATCACATTTTTGCTGATCCAAGGCCATGAAATTTTCTGTTTCCTTCTAGAAGGCTTATAGTTTTACCTCTTAGGTCTATGACCCACGTTGAGATAATTTTTTTTTGTATGGTGTGAGGCGAGACTCTAAACTTATCTTTTTACATGTAGAGATCTAATTACACGTAGAAACTATCCTCACTTTACCATCTGGAAGCCCCACCTCCAAATCTGTAAATTAAGTAAGTTTCATTTTACATAATTTGTCATGCTGAATAGAACTACATTTATTTAAAACAAACTTACCTGAAAGTTCCACACTTGCAACTATCCCCAAACAGCAGCTCTATTCTGATTTTTATTCTTTTCAGAGCAAAGGTGATATAAAACAATCTTTTAAATGTGATACATATCTTATTGTCAACCACTCTTACGGAAAATGGAGGAAATCTTACCCTGTTCAAAATTTTGTAAAATCCAGATTTTTTTTCAGATTGTTAGAACTTTTTCTAAGAAACCAGCTCACAGTTTACATTCATTTGTAATTAACATATAATCAAATTTCTTATGTGGAAACTTCCTAGTTTAGAATCTTGGCTTAAAAGGATCTTCCAGCAGAAGCCCAGTATAAACCTGAGTAATGCTGAATTTTTTATTTGAACATGCATTTTTTTAAATCATTATGTATTGAAATGTACATTTCTATAAAAAGTTTCCAATGCTCTGTGGCTTTACAAAGAGTTTTCAAAACCCCACAAAAGCAGGGGTTCTAAGATAGACTATAGAAATATGTGGTTATTGATGTCTAAATTTCTTTTTTTTTTTTTTTAAGATTTTATTTATTTGCGAGAGAGAGAATGAGAGACAGAGAGCATGAGAGGGAGGAGGGTCAGAGGGAGAAGCAGACTCCCTGCCGAGCAGGGAGCCCGATGTGGGACTCGATCCCGGGACTCCAGGATCATGACCCGAGCCGAAGGCAGTCGCTTAACCAACTGAGCCACCCAGGCGCCCCCGATGTCTAAATTTCTATTAGAAAAATTCTTCTAAGTATAAATATCATAAGGCAATGTCTGTTTATTAAAATTCTGTTAATATAAGTTTTCCCTTTAAGAAATGTTTATAGATCTGAGTTTTCAATCCTCCAGGCTCAATCCATCCTTCTCTAATCACAAAATTTTATTTTATCTACTTACACACAAGCGTACAACTATGAAATTAGGTTTTATCACTGATATTTTACCATGTAAAACTCACTATGTGTCTCACAATGCAGTATGATAAAGTATACCCCCCAAAACCTAGTACTGTTATTTAGACAGGGCAAGAAGACTCAAATCCAATATGTTGGGCTTCCAGATTATGGTGGGGATACCATGGTGAAAGAAACAGACAAGACACAGACCTCAATGAATTTCAATCCATTGCGTGAGTAATATTCCCAGACAAGAAAACATGAGTACTTTGGTAACCCCAAAATGAAGGGGGAGTGTCGGATGGATTGCCAAATCAAAAACACAAAAATCTGTCCACAAACTTAATGCACAAATAGTAAAGCTATGCTGACAAATATAGACATATAAAATATGGGTGGTTTCCCTGAAATAATAAAGTAGCAAATATATTATAAAATACATACCAAAGCATTAAAAGATACATTCCAAACACAAAGCATTAGGATCACACATTATATCCTACAGAGTAAGGAAATGATGAGATATAATCTCTTAAAGAATACAGCTGACCCTTGAACCAAACAAGGGTTAGGGCCACCAACCCCTGTGTACTCAAAAATCCATGTATAACTTTTGACTCTCCAAAAACATAACTACTAATAGCCCAGTGTTGACCAGAAGTCTTACGGATAAAAGTCGAGTAACAGATATAATCTGTACTGTGCAAAAATTAACAAAGGGAAACCACATTAGAATGGAGATGGGAGGTGGGCAGTGGGAGCTCTCATGCCCCACAACTCCCAGTCAATTGTGGCCCCACAGGAAGAGATGGACCTTGCACTTGGATACCACTTCACCAGTGCTCCGGGAAAAGAAAGGCTTAACTCCTCCCACTGGCAATGAGAGACCATCACAATTTAGCCAATGAAAAGCCACTATACTTCCAGCTCCCAGTTTACTCCTATGGGCTACCCTCTCCTCTACAAAAGCACATTCTTCTCCTTTGTTCAGTGCACTCACCTAAGCTTTGCCATGGCTTGCTTGTCCTTGATTGCAATTCTCTGCTATTCCTGAATAAACCCATTTTTGCTGATAAAATAACTGACAGTTTTATTTTTAAGGTTACCAACTGTATTCTTACAGTACAGCAAGCTAGAGAGAAGAAAATGTTAAGAAAATAATAAGGAAGAGAACATATACTTACAGTACTATACTGTATTTATTGGGGAAAAAAATCTGCATATGAGGGGACCCAGACAGTTCAGATCCACGCTATTCAAAGATCAACTGACTGTATATGGCACATTGAATATATCCTCCAAAGGCAGTGTGTAAAGGTACCACTTCGTTCCAACTGACATTCCCATGAGAGAATTTAACCATTTTCAAAATGAATTGTCTTTGCAACGTACAACTCCAATTTTCTGGAATACTAGTTTAAAAATTGTATGTTCGAGAATCCTAGTGCTTTTACAATAACTTATAACAATAACAAGATAATGGAAATGATTTTACAATAATTTCAAAAGCACAGGTTATGCCCTATAAAATTGCCTTTAGAAATAATTATGCCCACGGATATGAATGTTCTCAAGAATTACTGGCTGATTATCTTTAGCATGCACAAATCATTCTTCATATTTTGTGACACAAAGTTTTTCAAATCTGTGAATGGGAGCAAATTTTGCCACTCCAAGATATGCTTCTTTCGCATATTGATTATTTTAAGCTGGTTATTTTTAAGAAATGGCAGACTCAGGGGAAGCTCTGAAAACTGAATACAAGTTACCCATTTGCAAGAGACATTTACATTTATAAGGGAAATCTCCCTTTTTAAGGGTGTCTCCCTCCCTGTAGCAGGAAAAGAGGGATAACTCAATCTCTAGAAACTCTTACCAATGAAGAAGGCAGCAACTTAAATCTGCACAACCATACCCTTGTTTAAGGTGCATCTCCTGGTACCCTCCCATAACCGACTCCTCACCCCCAACATCTTTTGTCTTTAGTTGAAGACGGTATTTGAAAGTATTGGTATTTAAAGTGGCTTTGGCCACTTTGGAGGGTTACTCAGTCTTTCTGGGCCTCTGCCATATACATGCTACCAAACTTTTGCTTTTATCCTATTAACCTGTTGTATATCGACTTAATTATATGACCAACCAAAAAACCTAGAAGGGAAGAAAGGAGAACTTTTCCACTACTCCCTTTGAGAATACAGACAAGATAGATCTAAGTGTCCTTACAGACAGCAAGATAGAGTCACTCCTGTCGAGCAGTGACGTAAGCTGCCAAGGGCATTACAGCTAAGACCAGATATCACGAAACCAACACAGGTTGACAACACCCAGAACTGATAACCAGCAGAACCAGAAGAGGCCTGCAAAGGCCCAAGATTGATTAAACTCCTTTAAAAGGGGAGGACTTTTGCAGCCCACCGTCAGGCTCTCCAGACACTGACCCTTTCAAGTCTGACCACATTGAAAAGGCAACTGCCACCGAGAGCTCAATCCATTGATCTCTGAACATAACAGAGATCGTCCACTGCTTGAACACAATAAGCAGGAAGCTCCAAGAGCTGACCCGGACCACACCAAGTCCTCATCCAACTGCACGCTCATGGACTGACTCCGTGTCTAGTTTGTGAAATTCTTACCCCTTGTTGTACCTTCTTTGTTGTGTGCCGTAGAACTGTGCTTTGCTTTGTGTGGCGTGGATGAAGCCAAGTTACATGCATAGTGAAATGGAATCCTGAACCTGTTTTACGATTATGTTAGCCTTGCTTTATGGCTGAATAAAGCTGACACTGTGGAAAGACACAACTCATGTAGGGGCCTTCATAGCCTACAATTAGTGTCAGACCTGGACTAGCTAACTTCCGAAGTGTGTACAGCTAAATCTACCAGAGCAATAATCGCCTTCTTAATGGTAAAAGCAGCTGTAAATCCAGACATCACTGGGACGCAAGAACACTTTTCTCAAGTTTACTCATGGCATTCATTAGCTCTGTCAAGGGATTCTTTTTCTGCCCCCCAAAGAGAGGCTGCAGAACCTTTGCACCCTGAAACTACAGAGCAGCTAATATTAGTGACTCTAAAAAGAATCCGTGCACCTGGCCAAGGAGGAGATGTATTTATTTCCTTTTTTCTCTTTATGTCCCTTCTGCTGTGTGCAGGCCTCTCCTCCCTCCATTCCTCTGTTAGCGCCTCATCTCTCAAAATGTTTGGGCTTCTCTGTAACTCCTGAAAAAAGCTTCATTCTGACGACCAGGCAGTCAGAGGACTTCTGTTTCACTTTCACCCCGATGCCTGTCGGCTCAAGGAAACTGTCTATTAAGGGCACACCGAATTAGTACACAAGGCCAGGCGGTGCTCAGGCAGCCCTGCCTGGTGTCGCAATGGAACCACCTCCGCTGTGACACCCACGCGAGAACAGTCCTGTCTGCGGCATGTCACTTTTCCAGCCATGAGAAGGAGCGCCCAGCCTCCTTGGGGAGAGAGGCCTGCAAAGGAAGTCGTGGAGTCATAGGAGCCTCTAATAGAACATAAAAGTTCACCCCCGACCACCTCTAAGGCGACAGGTGGACAGTGAGACACCATTTCTTCCCGAACGCCGGATCTCCTCATCCACCTACTCCACAAAGCCAGGGAATGGGCAGGACATTTCTGCGTGTCCCTCAGGCCCGGCCTGGCTTGCCCGCCTACGTGTCCGTGAGCCCACGGAAGCCCAGCAGTGCCTGCAGCCCCGGTCTGGGCCCGCTCCACCCTCCCCCCACCCCCGGCCCGGACAAGGGTGTCCTGTAGCTCACACCAGACCTCAGGAAAACCAGGACCCAGGTGATCCCCATCACAGTGGATGCGGAGAACTCCCTGCAAGCCTGAAAAAAGGAAGGCTCCAATGAAGACACAGGATGGGAAGTGGAAAAAAAGAGGCAGAATGCAAGATTTAAAGCCTCTTTTCAAATTATTTCAGAAACCAGTGCTCAAAGCAACTTGAAAGCGTACTGAATGTTGAAAATCAAGGCACGTATGGTATTCTTACTCCTAAAAAGCAAAGGAGTAAAGATACCAAATGAAATATATTGCTCTCAAAAATACAGTTTGATGGCCTTCATGTATTTGGAGGGTGGGGTGGAGAGGAAAGGGGTCAAAGAGTGTGAAAAACAGCTGTGGCAGAGTTATGCTTAGCTATGTGGCCCTTTTACAAGCTCTAGTTCACACTCGTCTTGAAATTCCGAAGCTCACAATTATGATCCCAGTGTGAATATAGACAACAAGAAAATGTCAAATGAAACATGATTACAACTTTCAGTATAACAGCGCCTGGTTCTCTCCCTTCCAGACTATTCATATTCTTACGAAAGTACACAGGTCTAACGCAAGATGACAACCACACATTAGGATGGCAACAGATGAGTGCTTCAGAAATGTGTCAGATGCAGGGAAGAAATGCTGTTACCAAGAGGGCATATGGAACCCCGTGGAGAAATCACCCGCAGCTGATGAAGCAGCAGGTCCAGGGAGAAAAAAATTAGGGGGGCTTTGACCGTCCTCCCACTGTCTGCCTTTCTTTTTTTTTTTTAATTTTATTATGTTTTGTTAATCACCATACAGTACATCATTAGCTTTTGATGTAGTGTTCCATGATTCATTGTTTGCATATAACACCCAGTGCTCCATGCAGAATGTGACCTCCTTAATACCCATCACCAGGCTAACCCATCCTCCCACCCCCTCCCCTCTAGAACCCTCAGTTTGTTTCTCACAGTCCATAGTCTCTCATGGTTCGTCTCCCCCTCCAATTTCCCCCCCTTCATTTTTCCCTTCCTACTATCTTTTTCTTATTCTTCTTTTTTTAACATATAATGTATTATTTGTTTCAGAGGTACAGGTCTGTGATTCAACAGTCTTGCACAATTCACAACACTCACCATAGCACATACCCTCCCCAATGTCTTTCACCCAGCCGCCCCATCCCTCCCACCCCCCATCACTCCAGCAACCCCCAGTTTGTTTCCTGAGATTAAGAATTCCTCATTTCAGTGAGATCATATGATACATGTCTTTCTCTGATTGACTTATTTCTCTCAGCATAATACCTGTCTACTTTTCTTTACCTGAGCAGAGAGAACCTGCCCCAACCAGAAGGTCAGGTGGCTATTCCCACACAGGAGGGACCAGCGTCCCAAGGCAGTTGCTGTGCCAGGTCCTCATTTATGGCTCCCTTTCTGCACTCTCCTGAGTCTCTGTCTATGCAGAGTGTATTATATTATATTACATTATATCATAAAACAAGACTGAAGGAACGGAAGGGGACGGGACAGGGCTTCGGCCTTCCCGCCCTGGGATGTAAAGGGGGCGGCAGCTATGCGGAGAGCCCCAGGGCCCCAGCCCCGGGTTTCAGGTGACATTTGTCATGCACCACTGCTGGCAGCAACCGAAGTCTAGGCCAATTAGGACAACCGAGGGATACGTGTCCAGTCTGGCACTCCTGAGATCAACATGTGGGAGCAAGAGACAGATTTGAGGTCCGGTCTTTAAAAACGTAAATTAGTAAATTTTATGTTACCTGTAATTCACCACAATTTTTTTTTAAATTCGGATTTTAAAAATTCAAGTATTTGTTGATGGGCTCTATGGCTCAGTGTCCCCCCCTCCCCCCGTGTATGCTCTGAGAAGGGGAACGTTTCAGCCCCTGCTGGGAGCCACAAGGAATGTCTGAGGTGCACAAGGCTAGAGAGAGGCCTCCTCCTGTAGAGGTGTCTACATTTAAAAGAAGCTAAAAACAAAACAAAACAAAACCCCACATAAAACATGTTAAAAGATTCTCTAACTAGATCCCTCTGTGTTACAGGATCTTTGTCCTCTCAGTGCCCAACAGTTCTTGGTCACGCCTCTTCGAAGAATGAAGAGGTAGACCAGATGAAGAGTGGTAAGCAGCAAGGCAAAGTTGATTGAGCAAGAGTACAAAGCTCCTGGAGAGGGAGGGGGGTCCGAGAGGGTTGCCTTTAGGGTGTCTAAGTTTAGGGGATTTTATGAGCTCTTTCGTGGAACTATCTTAAGCAATCAGGGTGTGCTGAGTGCTAATCAGGGCTTTGGTCATGTGTCTGTCTACCTATTAGGTTAATATCTCTGTGCTGATGGTCTTTTTTTGCTAACATCTGGGGGCTTTTGTCTTAACTGCCCCTGCCTGTGATATTGACAAATGTTTTGTGGTTCATTGTCTTATTTGAGGATGTTTTGCAGAAGTCATTTCTGCAAGGGCTGCAAAGCAGAATGCTAGTGCGGTCCTGTCTACGCTCCAGAACAGGATGTCAGTGCTGTTTTATTTTAGCTGTCCTGACTCCATATTTTCTTGTTGGGGACCCTGGCCCTACTATCTAACTGTCCAACTCACTCCTAACATCTGGAAGATGGGGGCAGAGTACAAAGACCCTAGGCTCGCCTTGTCCCATGAACACAACCAGATAACTATCAAGTCATTCTGAATACCCTAGAAATCGGCTTGAAGTCTGACAGAACAAAGTCCACCACTAAAGGGAGAGAAGAGGCCACATGAAGAAGGTAGGAAGTGTGGAGACATGGTTTAGGAGAGAAACGGATAGTGAGTTCTGCAGAGGGGAGGGAGCCATTGTGGAGAAGGGAAAGAGAGAGAGAGAGAGAGAGACGCACAAAGGGGAACTCACAAGGAGAATGCTTCCCCAAAGCCACAAGTGGGGGAGAAAATGAGAAGGACTGAATTTCATGAGTTCCTGCAACCAGTGCGGCTTAAAGCCTGGGGTTGTAAAAGGTCAGCGGGCTAGGCTGGGATAGAGCCTGGAGGACACTGCACTGCTCCTGGGGAGAAGGCAGGCAAACAAGGCGGGGGGGGGGGGGGGGGCGGGCAGATGGCATGGAAACAGTGATCTGAAAGAACACAGTGGGAAGATTATACACTAGTCTCAGAGAGCGTCCCTGGGAGGCAACAAAGGAGCTAGCTGGCACCATTTCCCTCCCCTGCCCCTCAGCAGAAACACAGAGCCACCTGCAGGAAACAGCACAGCACCAACACAGGCTGCCTAACTTGCTTAATCCGAATCCCACACCCTCGCACTCTGGCGGGACTGCCCTTCTCAGTCAAGCTTGCCTCAGTCCCAGTGTGGCAGGCCCCTTCTCCAGAAAAGCAGCAGAAACCCCTGCCCACACCACGTCTCCCAACCAGAGAGGTCTGCAGGGCCTCAGTTCTAGTGGAAGTAGCATCAGGTCTCATTTCACAAGCAGACCAGAGCACGCCTCATCAAAACTCACCACACTCAGGCCTAGGACCCAACACTGCCCACGGCCGGCCAGGAGAGCCTCTGCAGACCACTGGCCTGAAGGATAGAGCAGCCAGAACACAACAGCAGAGCGCGCAGAACACACCAGAGACACTCCCTGAAGTGTCAGGCCCTGCGTACTTTACAACCCCTTCTTCATAAAGCCATTACTTTCAGGAACAGAAAACATAACCGGCTTTTCTAACACAGAGAAGAAGGCAGAGACTTAGACAAAACGCCAAGACAGAGGAATTCATCCCAAATGAAAGAACAAGATAAGGCCACAGTCAGAGACCTAAGTGAAACAGATAGAAGTAACACGCCTGATGGAGAACTTAAAGCAGCAATCATAAGGATACTCACTGGGCTTGAGAAAACAATAGAAAACATCAGGGAGACCCTTCCCACAGATATAAAAGAGTTAAAAAAGAATCCATCAGAAATGAAGTATGCAATAAATGAGAGTGGAAACAGATCTGATGCAATGAATAGCAGATGGAAGAAGCAGAGTGATGAATTTGTGACCTAGAAAACAAAATGATGGAAAATAATGAAGCTGAATAAAAGAGAGAAAGATGATGGAACATGAGAAAAGACTTAGGGAACTCAGTGACTCCATCAAGCATAATAACATTCATATCATAGGAGTCCCAGAAGAAGATGAAGAGAGAGAAAAGGAGACAAAATTTATTTGAGGAAATAATACCTGAAAACTTCCCTAATCTGGGGAAGAAAACAGACATCCAGATCCAGGAGACACAGAGAACACTCAAAAAAAGTGAGCCAACGCCAAGACATATTATAATTAAATTTGCAAAATATCGTGATAAAGAAAAAATCTTAAAAGCAGCAAGACAGGGGCACCTGGGTGGTGCAGTTGCTTAAGCAGCCAACTCTTGATTTCTGCTCACGTCATGATCTCAGGGTCCTGGGATTGAGTCCTATGTCAGGCTCCCTGCTCAGCAGGGAATCTGCTTCAGGATATTGTCTCTATCTGACCCTCCCCCTGCTTGTGCATTCTCTCTCTCTCTCTCAAATAAATAAATAAATCTTAAAAAAAAAAAAAAGCAGCAGGGCAAAAGAAGTCCTTAACTTACAAGGGAAAACCCATAAGGCTAGCTGGAGATTTCTCAGCACAAACTTGGCAAGCATGATATAATCAAAGTGCTGAATGGGAAAAATCTACAGTCAAGAATACTCTATCCAGCAAGGCTATGATGCAGAATAGGAAAGATAAAGAGTTTCCCAGACAAAAACTAAAGGAGTTCATGATAACTAAATCAGCCCCATAAGAAATATTAAATAGGACTCTGAGTGGAATGGAAAGACCAAAAGTGACAAAGACAAGAAAGGATCAGGGAAAATCTCCAGAAACAATGACAAAACAAGAAATAAAATGGCAAGAAATACATATCTGTCAATAATTACTCTGAATGTAAGTTGACAAAATACTCCAATCAAAAGACACAGGGTATCAGAATGCATAAAAAACAAGACCCATCTATATGCTACCTGCAAGAGATTCGTTTTAGACCTAAAGATACCTGCAGATTGAAAGTGAAGGGATGGAGAAACATTTATCATGCAAATGAATTTGAAAAGAAAGCCGGGGTAGCAAGACTTATATCAGACAAAAATTGACTTTAAAACAAAGACTGTAACAAGAAACAAAGAAGGACACTATCTTATAATACAGGAAACAATCCAACAAGAAGATCTAACAGTTGTAATAATTTATGTACCCAACATAGGAGCACACAAATATATAAAATAATAATAAACATAAAGAAACTCATTGATTATAATACAATAATGGTAGCGGACTTTAACATCCCACTTACATCAACAGACAGACCATCTAAACAGAAAATGATGTACTATACAGTGGCCCACTGAACATAATAAAAATAAATAAATAAATAAATAGAAAATCAACAAGGAAACACTGGCTTTGAATGATACACTGGACCAGATGGACTTAACAGATATATTCAGAACATTCCATCCTAAAACAGCAGACTACACATTCTTTTCAAGTGCACATGGGACATTTTCCAGAACAGATCACATATTAGGTCACGATCAAGCCTCAACAAATACAAAAAGACTGAGATCATACCATGCATCTTTTCTGATCACAAAGCTATGAAACCTGAAGTCAACCAGAAGAAAAAATTTGGAAAGACCAAAAATACATGGAGGTTAAATAACATGCCACTAAACAATGAATGGGTCAAGCAAGAAATCAAAGAAGAAATTAAAAAATACATGGAGGGGCGCCTGGGTGGCTCAGTAGGTTAAGCATCTGACTCTTGATTTCGGCTCAGGTCATGAGATCGAGCCCCATGTTGGGCTCACTCTGGGTGTGGAGCCTACATAAGAGTTTCTCTCCCTCCCTCTCCTTCCCCCAGCCCTGCTGCCTTGAATGCACTCTCTCTCTTAAAAAAATAAGAATAAAAAAATTTTTTTTAAATACATGACAACAAAAGAAAAAACACAACAGTTCAAAACCTTTGGGATGCAGCAAAAGTGGTCCTAAGAAAGAATATATAGCAATACAGGCCTACCTCAAGAAGAAAAATCTCAAACAACCTAACTTTACACCTAAAGGAACTAAAAAAAACAAAAAACAAAACAAAAAAAGCAAGCAAAGCCTAAAGCCAGAAGAAGGAAATAATAAAGATCAGAGCAGAAATAAATGATATAGAAACTAAAAAAACAATAGAACAGATCAATGAAATCAGGAGCTGGTTCTTTGAAAAAATTAATAAAATTGATAAATCCCTAACTAGACTTATCAAAAAGAAAAGAGATCACAGCAACTGGGCGGCTCAGTTGGTTAAGCGTCTGACTCTTAGTTTCAGCTCAAGTCATGATCACAGGGCAGTGACTGAGCCCCACATCAGGCTCCACACTGGGCAGGAAGCCTGCTTAAGATTCTCTCTCTCCCTCTCTCTTCTCTCCCTTGCTCTCTGCCCCTCTCCCACTCACATTCTCTCTCAAAAAAAAAAAAAAAAAGAAAAGAAAAAAGGGCCCAAATAAATAAAATCACAAATGAGAGAGGAGAAATAACACCAACAGCACAGAAATACAAACAATTATCAGAGATTGTGAAAAACTATGTGCCAACAAATTGGACAAACTGGAAGAAATGGATAAATTCCCAGAAACATACAAACTACCAAAACTGAAATAAGAAGAAATAGAACAGACTGATAACCAGCAAAAAAATTGAATCAGTAATAAAAAAAAATCTTCCAAGAAACAAAAGTCCAGGGCCTGATGTCTTCACAGGAAAATTCTACCAAATATTTAAAGAAGAGTTAATACTTATTCTTCTCAAGCTATTCCAAAAAATGGAAAAGGGAGGAAAACTTCCAAATTCATTCTATGAGGCCAGCATTACCCTGATACCAAAACCAAACAAAGACTCCACTAAAAAAAGAAAACTACAAGCCAATATCCCTGATAAAAATGGATGTAAAAATTCTCAATAAAATACTAGCAAACCGAATCCAGTAAAACATTAAAAGAATCATTCAGGGGCATCTGGGTGGCTCAGTCATTGAGCATCTACCTTCGGCTTGGGTCATGGTCCCAGGGTCCTGGGATTGAGCCCCTCATTGGGCTCCCTGCTCGGCGGGAAGCCTGCTTCTCTTTCTCCCACTCCCTCTGCTTGTGTTCACTCTCTCACTGTGTCTCTCTTTGTCAAATAAACAAATAAAATCTTAAAAAAAAAAAAAAAAGAATTACTCACCACAGTTAAGAGGGATTTATTCCTGGGTTGCAAGTATGGTTCAATAGTCACAAATTAATCAACATGATATACCACATTAAAAAAAGAAAGGATAAGAACCACATGATCCTCTCAATAAATGCAGAAAAAGCATCTGACAAAGTGCAACATTCACTCATGATAAGAAACCTCAACCAAGTCGGTTTAGACGGAACATACCTCAATATAATCAATATAAGAAAAACCCACAGCTAATATCATCCTCAATGGGAAAAAACTGAGAGCTTTTCCTCTATGGTCAGAAACAAGACAGGAATGTCCACTCTCACCCATTATTCAAGTCCTAGCCACACAATCAGACAACAAAAAAAAGAAATAAAAGGCATCCAAATTGGCAAGGAAGAAGTAAAATTTTCACTATTTGCAGGTAACATGATACTGTGTAGAAAACCTGAAAGACTCCACCAAAAATTTGCTGGAACGGATACATAAATTCAGTAAAGTTGCAGGATACAAGATCAATGTACAGAAATCTATTTCATTTCTGTACACCAATTATGAAGCAGCAGAAAGATAAATTAAGGAATTGATCCCATTTACAACTGCACCAAAAACCACAAGATACCTAGCAATAAACCTAACCAAAGAGGTAAAAGACCTGTACTCTGAAAACCATAAAACACTGATGAAAGAAACTGAAGAGAATGCAAAGAAATGGAAAGACATTCCATGCTAATGGATCAGAAGAACAAATATTGTTAAAATACTATACTACCCAAAGCAATCTACACATTTAATGCACTCCCTATCAAAATGCTAACAGCATTTTTCACAGAGCTAGAACAAAATTTGTATGTACAAAAACCCTGAATAGCCAAAGCAACCTTGAAAAAGAAAAGCGACGCTGGAGACATCACAATTCCAGACATCAAGTTATATTACAAAGCTGTAGTGATCAAAACAGTATGGTATTGGCATAAAAAATAGACATACAGATCAACTGAACAGAATAGAAAACCCAGAAATGAACCCACACCTATACAGTCAATTAATCTTTGACAAAGCAGAAAAGAATACCCAATGGGAAAAAGACAGTCTCTTCAACAAATGGTGTTGAGAAAACTGGACAGCAACATGCAAAAGAATGAAACTGGACTACTTTCTTACACCATACACAAAAATAAACTCAAAATAAAGACATAAACGTGAGACATGAAACCATTAAAATCCTAAAGGAGAACACAGGCAGTAACCTCTCTAATATTGGCTGTAGCAAATTCTTACTTGATACATCTCCTGAGGCAAGGGAAGCAGAATCAAAAATAAACTATTAGAACTACATCAAAATAAAAAGCTTCTACACAATGAAGGAAATAATCACCAAAACTAAAAGGCAACCCATGGAATGAGAGAAATATTTGCAAATGACATAATTGATAAAGGGTTAATATCCAAAATATATAAAGAACTTATAAAACTAAACACTCTGGGCCCCTGGGTGGCTCAGTCGGCTAAGCAACTGCCTTGGGCTCAGGTGATGATCCCAGCGTCCCGGGATCAAGCCCCACATCAGGCTCTCTGCTCAGCGGGGAGCCTGCTTCTCCCTTTCCCTCTGCCTGCCATCCCCCCGCTTGTGTGCTTGCTCTCTCTCTCTGTCAAATAAATAAATAAAATCTTTAAAAACAACTCAATACCCCAAAAACCAATAAAAAATGGACAGAAGCCATGAATAGACATTTTTTCAAAGAAGACATACAGATGGCCAACAGGCACATGAAAAGATGCTCAACATCACTGGTCATCAGGTGATGTATGGAAGTGCTGAATCACTAAATTGTACACCTTAAGCTAATATTACACTGTATATGTTACCTAACTGGAATTTAAATAAAAATTTAAAAAAAAAGATTCTCTAACTTGGGAGAACACTGTTCTCAAGGTGTAAGGAAAAATTATACTTTTGAACAATATTTATTATAACAAAAGAAATCTTTTTTTTAAAGATTTTATTTATTTATTTGAGAGAGAGAGAGCATGAGAGGGGGGAGGGTCAGAGGGAGAAGCAGACTCCCTGCTGAGCAGGGAGCCTGATACGGGACTCCATCCTAGGACTCCAGGATCATGACCTGAGCCAAAGGCAGTCACTTAATCAACTGAGCCACCCAGGCGCCCAGAAACAGGAGAAATCTTTTGAAAGCATTTGGTTTGCGTTCTCAATAAAATACAAGAAAACCTGAAGTAAGAAATGAAGGATGAGGTGTTAAAATTAGGTGCTTCCTAAGATGTAAACTGACGTGATAAGGTGCAGGCTGAAACAAGAAAAAAACTGTAAGGAATAAAAATGGAATAGATGTACTATTTTAGACAGGGCAAAACAGAGAACTGACACTACAGAAAAATCATTCAGAAATGTAGAGGACAGATCTGAGAGGCCATCCAGAGGGCAGAGGGAAAAGACAAAGAGAAAACTGAAGTCAGAAAAAGAAATAAAATTGTTTTCATGGAAAGGCAATGGTGGGGAAGAGGTTCAGCACTGGAAGACAGAAAATGAAGATCACTTCACGGAATAGAACCAGAATGTGCAGAACACATCACATAATCCATGATAGGATACCAAATAGAATAAATAGAAACAAAATAGAATAACTGGGCCAGTGGATTAAAAAGGCTTACAGACAAAGTTAACCAAAAGAGGTCACTGAAAAGACATACTGCTGTAAATTCAACAGCAAGAAAGAAAAGAGAGAACATTCCTCTCAGGATCTATAACACAAAAAACCAAACAGGTTACTTTTGAAAAAATAAAAGTTAAGATTACTCTTATTTGTTTTTCAGGGCCCTAAAAGGCAGAAAATAGAAGAACAGAAATCTTACAAAAATTTTAAGACCAAAAAAAAGTGGAGTCATGAGGCAATAATTCAGTACTCAAACGTGAAAAATAAGAATTGCACCCTTAAATATGTGAAGTTTCAGAAACACCTTCATCCACGTTCCAAGGCTAAAATGTTCCAAGATTTATGCCAGCTGACCAAGAAAGCAATGGAAACAAAGACCTGAAGAAGTGGGAAGGGGCTCATTTACAATGGCATTGAACATTGAATGTTTACAATGGCATTGAGCACTGAACAACAGAAAAGAGAATCTAAACAGTATTTCGAGATTTGTTGGGGTTTTTTTTAAGATTTTATTTATTTATTTGAGAGACAGAGAGTGAACGTGAGAGAGAGAGCAGGAGGCGGGGGGACAGGCAGAGGAAGAGGGAGAAGCCGACTCCCCGCTGAGCTGAGCATGGAGCCAGACAGGGGCTCAATCCCAGGACCCCGGGACCATGACCTGAGCCAAAAGCAGATGCTTAACCAACTGAGCCACCCAGACGCCCTAGTATTTCTAGATTTGTAAACAAGAGCTTAATTAAAAAAAAAAAAAGAATTCTCAAAGACAAAATAACTGATAGAATAATAAGTTAAAAGTCCACCCCTTTTGCCACATGCTAAAAGAAGTTCTAGAAGGGGTAAAGGTTTAAAAATGCACTTAAAATGTACACTTATCTCACCATAGCACCACTTATCTCCCTACATCAATAAATGAACTGTAAGTTTATCAATTCAGAAGCAGAATTGGGAAAGAAAAGTAGATATAAATGATAGAATACAGAAAGGTTGAAAACTTGCACAGATTAAATAACCACAGACATAAATAAACATTAACTAAATTAGAAAATCTATTTAAATGCATGGTAAAGAAAAGTTTTACACTTTTGATATTTGTAAACCTCTTGTAAATCTGTAAGAAAATAGAGTATGTTTTTTTTAAGATTTTATTTATTTATTTTAGAGGGAGAGAGAAATAGCACATGCACATAGGCAAGCAGGGGGAGGGGCAGAGGGAGAGAATCTCTGCTTGAGATTCTCTCTGCTCCTAGCAGGGCATTTGGAGCCTGAAGTAGGACTCAATCTCAGGACCCTGAGATGACAACCTGAGTAGAAACCAAGAGTCGGACACTTAACCGACTGAGCCACCCAGGTGCCCCAGAAAACAGAGTATCTTGAGAGAAAGATAAGAGTATGAAGAGCCAACTTAGAAAGTAAAATTTAAAAATATCTTAAAAATTAAACACACCAGTGAACAAACAAATACAAATTAAGACATCAATAAAATATTATCTCTTGAGAATGAAACTAAAAAAATGAAAAGAAATTCTAATACACAGAACTGTCAGGAGTTTGAGTCAATGATCACTCTCATACTAACAGGAGTATAAACTGAAACAACTATTGTTGTTGGACAAGTCATAGCAACATTTTAAAATTTCCTATATTCTTTGATCTAGCCCCTCCACTTCTATGTATTTATCTGAATAATCAAGAATATGTGCAAGGGTATAAAGTTGTTCATATTAAAGTATAAACCAAAAATTGGGGCGCCTGGGTGGCTCAGTCGTTAAGCGTCTGCCTTCGGCTCAGGTCATGATCCCAGGGTCCTGGGATCGAGCCCCACATCGGGCTCCCTGCTCTGCGAGAAGCCTGTTTCTCCCTCTCCCTCTCCCCTTGCTTGTGATCCTGCTCTCACTGTGTCTCTCTCTGTCAAATAAATAAATAAAATCTTTAAAAAAAAAAAAAATAAAAAAAATAAAGTATAAACCAAAATAAAAAATAATAAATAACACAAGTGTAAAAAAGGCAAGAATAAATTATGGTATGTGCACACATTTAAACACCGTGTTCTAAAAATTATGTTGGGGCACCTGGGTGGCTCAGATCGTTAAGTGTCTGCCTTCGGCTCAGATCATTAAGTGTCTGCCTTCGGCTCAGGTCATGATCTCAGGGTCCTGGGATTGAGTCCCACATCGGGCTCCTTACTTAGCAAGGAGCCTGCTTCTCCCTCTGCCTGCCACTCCCCCTGCTTGTACTCTCCCTCTCTCTCTCTGGCAAATAAATAAATAAAATCTTTAAAAATTATGTTGCAGAAAGAAGACTAATGACATGAAGAAAAGTTCAGATGTTGTTAAAAAAGTTTTACTAACCCATACCAAAATATGCATAGCAAAATTGTCAGATATGTGCACACAAAGTTATTGAAAATATGAATAGTACCCATCTTTTCGACACTGAAATGACAGGCAGTTTTCTTTCTCTTTGTGTTCATCTAAAAAACACACGGTAAAGTCTCCGCAGTAGCACTCACTACTATAATGAGTTGGGATGTAACACAACTGACTTTTGATGTCTGCCCTCCGTGGAAGCCCAGGTCTCAAACAGGGAAAAGTCAAAGTTGTACTGCAGGGAGAAAGGGTCACAGGGAGCAGAAAGACAGCCCACTCCGGAAAATAGCAGGTAAACCTCTCCAGGGAAGAAGAGAAGAGGAAGTACGGTCCCCACATCTCTGGAAAACTCATAGTCCAGTCATCCCAGACAGAGCAATGAAATGGGCAACCACTACGAGGACATTCAAAGCACAGCTGCTGCTAGCTAGGAAATCCCAGCTGGCCACAGATCCTGAATCATCACCATAGATGTTAAAGCCAGAATGGACGCTGCCACTAATAGGTGCCAAGCCACAACCAGGACCTGGACACTTCCATGGAAGGACGCTGGAATTCCAAGCCAGCTAGTTACACAGACTTGCTCTGGCCACATGATTAACATCACTGATAGCCCAATCTCTCATTTCTAATGATTGAATATTTGAGAACTAACTTATGACATTATAGCAGATTTTACTGATTTCTTTTATAATCAAAAATGAAATTAATAGAAAGAATATTCAATTAGTTTTTTTTTTTTTTAATTCCAACCACCTGGAAATTTAAAAGTACTCTCCTAAATCACTATGGAGATAAAAATTATTTAAAATTTTAATGTAATTATAAGGGCACCTGGCTGGCTCAGTCAGTGGAGCATGCAACTCTTGATCTCAGGATTGTGAGTTTGAGTCCCACATTGGGTGTACTTAAAAAAAAATCTTTTAAAAATTAATGTAATTATAAACAGTTTACAATATATTTTTAAAAATCAGAACACTATGTATCCAAACTTAAGGAACAGATCCAAAGCTGCATTCAAAGGAAAATTCATAGTAGTAAACATTCTCTTACAAAGAAAAACAGAAAAATAAAGCATTCACTTCAAGGAATTAAGTTGGAGAAAAGGAATGATTTTTAAAAGATAAAGGTAACACAAAGGAAATAATGTGGAAAACATATCAGAACTGAGAAATAACTCCAAGAGCTGGTTGTATGAAAAACAAACCCATGACAGACTTTGACAAAGCTTATTAGAAAGAGAAAGCATCCGTTGTAATGGGGTTATATTTTGAAAATTATTATTGAATTTTTCTCTTTTGTCTTTCTGACCTTGACATGAATTTTCCTGCTGTCATTTTAAAGCATCCTTTGGGGGATCCTGGAGAGAGAAAGACTTGTTACTGAAAAAATGCAAAGAGAAAGGATAAGGTGATACTCAGCTTTAGCCAAGCAAAACAAGATATGCTACGGCCCCAAGAAGAGATTTCCAAATTCTTCTCATTCTCCCTCTTTAGCACATTAACCACCTTACTTGGAAGACACAGCTCCTGGAGCTTTCTCAATCATTTCACTCCTGGTCCCCACGAATTACCATTAAAGCTTAGGTTTGAATTAGGCCTGGAGGTTTGAGTCAGGACAGAAGAAAATATGAGGGACAGGGGTAGCCTGCCCATTCCCAGCTGGGAGCAGAGGTGGAAAGAAGACAGAGAAAGGAAGAGGAGAACTCTGGCTTAGGGACAGGAAGGTAAGGGTAACCACAAGAGTAGAGGGACGTTGGCCTCCTCCCCCAGCTAGGACTCTGAAAAGAGATCACCTCTTGGACAGCCTCCCATCCTGAAATTACCTTAGAGCAGGGTCACATGTACTTCATGGGGCAAGTAGAGGGAGGCCCTATATTTAATTTCCTGAACCAGCCTCAGTTCTCATATGTTTAGATGGGTCCCAGAAATAGCTGGGAGACTGGCTGTGGAGCTAGCTAGCCAGAGCTGGGCGAGACAGCATCAGAGCAAATGTTGCAGAGTGACAACACAGGAGAGGACTAAAAGAAAATCTTCACCAGATCCCAGACAGGTAGCACCAGGTGGGAGCTCAGTGAGGAAGATAGAGTGGGGGGACCAACAAGGTAGAATACCCGAGGAAAAAGAATGAGCAACAAACTGCAATTTCCTAACTGGCTATCAGCAGGGTAGTACCCAGCCATCAGGTGGAAAATGGACAACATCCCTCTGGAGATTAGAGGAGTCAAAGGATACCATGATCATGAACCCCAACTCTTAACTCTACCAACACATCATCTAAGCCCACCTCCCCCTTGTATCTGGGTGTCATCTTTAAGTAAGAAGAAATGGTGAAAACAATATGAAAGATGGAGCATTTGCTCCCAGAAAGAATAAATATTACCAGAAGGAGTTGCTTAAATTGTCACATCTGACTAAGCTTTAACCTCACACACACACACACACACACGCACACACACATACACACACCATCTTGCCCAGCACCTAAGAAAGGCTACACAGCAGGGACATTAAGAGTGTGGGATTCTGGATCCACATAGCCTGAGTCTGACTCTGGGATCCACAATTTGCCAACCCTGTGACTCTGGACAATTTACTTCATCTCTCTGTGCCTCAGTTTCCTCAACTATGAAATGAAGATAATCATAGTTTCTCTTAGTAGTTTTTAAGGATTAAGTGAGCTAGTAAATGTAAAGTGCCTAGATCAATATCTGGCCCATAAAAACATTCACTAAGTGTTGTCTATCTTTATTACTATTAGCATTGTTATTACTTTTACCTATTACCTACAGTATGGGGCTCATGAAGATCAGATCAGCTACAGAAAAATTAAGAAATTATAATTTCTTGGGGTGCCTGGGTGGTACAGTCAGTTAAGTGTCCAACTCTTGGTTTTGGCTCAGGTCCTGATCTCAGGGTCATGGGATCGAGCCCCACTTAGAGCTCTGAGCTCAGTGGGGAGTTCTGCTTGAGAATCTTTCTCCCTCTCCCTCTGCCCCTCCCGCTCATGCCTCTCTCTCTCTCTCTAAAATAAATAAATAAATCTTTAAAAGAAATTACAATCTCTCCCCATAATCAAGTAGTATAGATTAAAATTTGTACCCTGTTACATAAATAATTAAAATCATAAATGATAAAGGGGATATAAAATAAATCAGACAGGTATTAAAAAACATACCAGAATGGTATAACAAAATATTTTAATCAGATTCAGAAAAACATATGAATTACCTATATTAGCTCAAGAAGTATGCAAAGTAGAAAAGAAGTATGCCAAAAGAAACTGAAAAATTCATCAAAGAATTACCTCAAAAAGGCCTAGGACCAGGTAATTCAATTAGTGCATTCTTTCAAAATTTCCCCAAGGGGCAACGCCAAAATGAATAACAAACAGTACCAAGGCCAGGAAAAAGATGGAATGCTCCCCAGGTCCCTGGAAAGCTATGCTATCTATAGTATACAAACCTGCATCACATAAAACTAGAGGCCACTATTTTCCCCAAAAGCTTTGTTACTCTAGGATTTCTTAGTGCCTCTAACAGGCTGTAAAATCCTAATAGGAGGACTGTGGGAGATTATTCCTGCACTTCAAGATTTCTTCCAGGCTCCCCCAGATCTTTCTTAGGACTATGCCATACAGGAGCCTGGGATTGTGCAATCGGTAGATTAAGAAGGTCCAAGAGCCAAGAAGATACAGAAGGAAGCATAGAAAAAAGGATTCGCAAGAGACAAGCAGAGGAAAAGAGACAGTACACAAAACTGCAGTAATAATAGCATTGCTGAGGCATGAAACGGTACATTCTTCTGGTGAAAATGTAAATTCAATCAACTCTTCCAGGATGTAATTGGCCCTATGTGTTTGGAACCTATAATGTATATACTCTTCAACTTAATAATATGACTTCTATCACTCCATCCTGGAGAATTCATTTAATAGGAGGATAAGGATTTACATACAAGGATGCACTTAATAGAATTATTAACAGGGGCACCTGGGGGGCTCACTTGGTTAAGCGTCTGCCTTCGGCTCAGGTCATGATCCCAGGGTCCTGGGATCGAGCCCCGGTTCGGGCTCCCTGCTCGGCAGGAAGCCTGCTTCTCCCTCTCCCACTCCCCCTGCTTGTGTTCCCTTCTCTCGCTGTGTCTCACTCTGTCAAATAAATAAAATCTTTAAAAAAAAAAAAAGAATTATTAACAGCAAATAAAACAAAAACCAAACAGGAAACAGTCTAAATGTCTAGGGCTACAGTTAAATAGATGGCACATTCATATGATGAATTATCCAACAATTAAAAGCAATGTTTGGGAGAGGGGTTAATGACATGTATTTGTCTAATTTTTTAGAAAAAAAAAAAGGTAGACCACAAACTACAAGGTATAATCTTAAAATATATGTAGGTAGGAAAAACTACTGGAAGAATATAGACCAAAGCCTTAATATGATCTGTGGGTGGTAGAGCTCTGAGTGAATATTTTTTAATACATTTCTCATATTATCTAACTTTCTGCAACAAGCACGTATTACTTTTATAATTCGAAAGAAAGATAAAAACCAAATAATTATTGCACATGGATAAATACTCCTATGAGTGAAAAAGAACAGTTTTTAAGTCTCCATTCACTAAGGACAAAAAGAGTCTCAACGTTGTGCACAGAATTCTGCCAAACGTGAATCTTACACGGGTGCATTGTAAAGCATAAAGACAAAAAGCAAACCAACCGAATCCCTCTGCAGACAGGCTGAGCTGCCTCTCTCAGGGGTTTTCAACACACGGTTACCGAGAAGGGGCCTCAGCACCCATTTTTTTTGCAAAGTGCAGCTGTTTGAGTATCTCCCTTGGTTCGAAGAACCTCTACGCGGAGGTACGGGCTTTACAAGGGAGGTTGAGGCAGTGTGAGGAGTTACACACACACAGTGTTACACACACACACACACACACACACACTCTCTCTCTCTCTCTCTCTCTCTCTCTCTCTCTCTTCAGACACCCAAGCGCACTCAATCGTGCGGTCCCAGCCAGACAGCTCAAAGCGAGCCCTGCGGCGGCAACCGCGCCGCAGCCGCGCCCCATCCGCGCCCGGCAGCCGCCGAGCCCCCTCCCGCCGGCCGCCCGGCGCCGCAGGTACCTGTTCGCGGGGCGCGGTAGCTGGGTCGCGGGGCTCCGGAGCGTCCTCAGCGCGGCGGGAGTGCCGCGCGCGGTGTCCCTGCTCTCCTCCACCAGGAGCCTGCGCCGCCAGGAAGAAAACTAAGTTGTTACACCTGGCTGGCAGGCTCGGCAGTCGCAGCGCGCTTGCACCTGGCCGGGGCGTCCTCGGGCGCCCCGGCGCCCCCGGCAGCTCCCAAACCCCGGAGTTTGAAGCCGCTTAGGGCGGGAAGGAAGGGAAAGCACGGACCAGAACGGCGAGCCCGGGAGACCGCCGGGGGCCCGACGGCGGGTCCCGCTCCGCAGCGACGCCCGCCGGAGCCCTCACAACCCCTCTCCGCCGCAGCCGCTGCCCACCCGGTCCCAGCGTCGCCCCTCGGTCACCCCCGCCCCGGCCAGTCCTGCCTCCTGGACGCCCCCTTCCCGGCCCGCCCTCGTGCGACCGCCGCCCGTCGGCTTCCCTTCGCCGCGGCCCCAAAGTCGGCGCCCGGAGTGGGGCGGCCGGGCGGCGGGGGAGCCCCGGGGCGCGCGCGGAAGGCGGGGGGCGGCCCGGGCGCGGCGGGTGGTTTACCTGGAGCGGGCGGGCGCGTCGGTGGAGCACCAGAGCAGGCGCAGCAGCAGCAGCAGCAGCAGGCTGGCGAGCAGAGCGAACAGCGCGCCCCCCGGCCGCATCCTGAGCCCCACGCACGGCCGCCGCCGCCGACGCCGCCCCGGCGAAGCGCAGCCCGGCCGGCCCGACTCGCCGCTCCCGCCGCCGCCGCAGCCACGCACACCTCCAGTGTTCAAAGGCGGCGGGGAGGGGCGACGACGGTGCGCGGCGCGGGCCCGCACTCCCGGGCGCCCCGGGCCAGCCTTGCACGGTGTGCGGCGGGCAAAGGGAGAAGGCGTGGGCCGGCTCTCGCCTTCTCGCGCCCGGCCCCGGACCGCTGAGCTCGGCGCTCGGGTCGGCCGTGACGATTCGCCGAGCTCGCCTCCTCTCCTCCCGGAGGCGCTCCGAGCTGCTGCGGGCTCTGGTCGCCGCCGCCGCCGCCGCCGCTGCCGCTGCCGCCGCCGCAGCCGCCGCCGCGCGGGGTCACCTGAAGGTTGGGACTCGCGAGCTGGACTCGGTGCTGATTGGGCTCCAACTTTTGTGCGCCCTCGCCTTCTCCGGAGTGCCCGCGGGCTCTTCCCCGAGCCCACGCAGCTCACCCAAGCACACCACAACTCCTTCCGCGTCCCTGCGGTGGAGAGCAAGGACTCGGAGGGGTGCAAGAGGAGAGAAGAAAGGGCCCACTTCAAAACTTTTTTAAAACTGTGTAGTCGCTCGGCTGGATCGCTCCACGCAAAGGCTGCTAGGGACTCGGTTTTGTTGGGTAGATCCTGGTACCCAAGAGAAGGAGTAACTGTCCCTTACTTGAGCGCAGATGCAGAGGCACAGAGAATGGATTTCCAGGAGCCAGGGAATCTTTAGGGGTTGGCATACCACCTGAAGGCCGAATTCGGCCCCAGCCTGGTTTTGTAAATAGTGTCTTTGGAACACCTACATGCCCGTTCCTTTGTATTATCAATGGCTGTATGTAGCTGTGTCACCTGGGGCTGCTTTTGCGTTACGAGGGCAGGGTTGGGTGGTGGTGACAAAGATCATATGGCCCACAAAGCCCAAAGTATTTGTCTATCCCTTTCCAGAAAAACTTAGCGGCTCCCTGGTCTTAATCATGTTGGTCTAGATCATATTGGTTAGATACCGGAAAATGATCCTATGACAGTGTGATAACGGTCTGGCTCTCCTCTTTCAGTCCCAAGCTATTCTGCCCTCGTACCTCCGTGCACGTCTCCTGCCATGCAACATCAGTTTTGCTCCTGACTCAACCCTTGAGGAACCTCAGTAAACCATAAACCCCATAACTGTTATATGGGGCTCATTTGACCATTCACTCTACTTTTGTACAGATTTCAGATTTTTCCAAAAGCAACACCTGGAGTCTACCATCTCACAAATACCTTGATAAGGTACTTTGGAAAGGCTTAAACTTTGAAAAGGCTTTGATGGGTTAGGTTTCCCAAGTGACAAAAATATTTGTATTTCAGTTGGAGTCTCCTAGAGGCATAAGGTCTTAACCTGAAAGACCCACGCCAGAGCCTTTGGGGGAGCAAGTTGGCCAAACAACAATAAAGCTGTTGCCAGGGATTTTGTCACTGAAAAAATAACATATTAAGAAGAGAAATATGGGCTGCCTACTTCCTTTCTGCTAACCCTGCATTTACTCTAATTAAAACTAGTTGAAAACAAACCAGAACTTCGCACATAGTAGTCGATCAATTAATGTTTGATTGATGAATAAAACACCTAGGAACTAATACTTTTCTTAAAGAGAAAAAGGAGAGGGGCGCCTGGGTGGCTCAGTTGGTTAAGTGACTTCCTTCCGCTCAGGTCATGATCCTGGAGTCCCAGGATCAAGTCCCGCATTGGGCTCCCTGCTCAGCAGGGAGTCTGCTTCTCCCTCTGGCCCTCCCCCCTCTCATGCTCTCTCTCTCTGTCTCATTCTCTCTCTCAAATAAATAAATAAAATCTTTTAAAAAAAGAGAGAGAGAGAGAAAGGAGGAAAAAAACTGAAAATAGGTGTGACTGGAAATATGATTTCCTTCCATAGCTCACTCCTGCTGTTAAAATATGTACTAATCAATAAAGAGAAAGTTGCTCCTTTTACATAAGGCCAACATTTTTAGGAATACGGCTGCTTATCTGAGTAGGGCATAAAAAAGTAATACTATATTCAGGTGGTGCTAAAATAAAGCAACCCAGTTCTACATGTTTGAAAGTTAAGCATTCTGTTAGACAAGTAGGATGTGGCACAATTATCTTGAAAATGAAAAGTTGTCTGGATTTGGGAGATAGTCTGAATTTTATTTCTCTTACAGAATTGTGCAGACAACTCATACTGGCGATGGTTTGCAGAAAAAGAAAAGGGCATTATTGTATCAGCCAGGAAGCTGCAATTTCACCTAATTTACTAAGGTTTAATATTTCAGCACAGCTGGGCTCAAGGCAACAGCAGAAGAGTCAGCCTTGCACTGGGCTCCCTAAACACCCTTGCTGTAAATTAAGTTACTTTTTATCAAGCCAATGGCTATCAGCAGGGGACTCACAAAAGCCCATTTTAATTGGAAAACCAAGTGTAAATTTGCAACGGGAATTCTGAACCCAGTGTTAAAATTTGACAGTAGAGAACTTTACCACCAGCTTTGTAAATGAAGACTTGGGTTGGTAAAATATGAATTATCCTACTTATCCTTGAGAGATTTAAAAAAAAAAACACCTAACAAAAACATGAGTCCTTATATATAATCAGCCACAGAACCCAAACTGGACTACTGTGTATTTGGTAATTTAAGATTAGCAGGTTTGACCAACACCTCAAAGATCCATTTTGGTCATTCAAGTAATCAACGGAGGCCCAGAATCTAAACAGAAACTCTGGGTGATGTGTAGAAGTCCGAGCTGGTGTGTGAACCTATCTCACTCACCCAGTCTGTCCAGCATTTGCCGCTCATTTGCCTTTTATTATTCTTTAGTTATCACCATGAATGCCCTTACTTTCAGAAGATCACCATTAAAACCTGGTTGGGAAGTACTGATGCATAAAAAATGTCCAAATAATTGAAAATCTTCCTGGAAGTTGGGGTTTCTCATTTTTGGTGTAAGGTTTTAAACATTTCCATGTGCATGGATTTGGGGAGTCATAAAGAAGAATCCCAAATATCAAGTGGCTATTATATCCATTTGTATACATGAGTAGAAACTCTCAATATAGAGAAATGCAGAAAATTAATACACCCAAGAATCTTTTCCTTCATTTGAGTGACATTTTTATCTCCCTGATAGAAAGGGTGGTTCCTGATGTCTTCAGGCTGCTTGATTGGTTTTAGTAATATTAGAGATTTGTGAAGACTATAGAACAATAGCACATTCAGGGGCGCCTGGGTGGCTCAGTCGTTAAGCGTCTGCCTTCAGCTCAGGTCATGATCCCAGGGTCCTGGGATCGAGCCCTGCATTGGGCTCCCTGCTCCGCAGGAAGCCTGCTTCTCCCTCTCCCATTCCCCCTGCTTGTATTCCCTCTCTCGCTGTGTCTCTCTCTGTCAAATAAATAAATAAAATCTTTAAAAAAAAAAAACAATAGCACATTCATAAATATTAAACTATTCCTTGGGGGAGAAAATTCATGAGGATAGTATAACCAAGGCTACATATTTTCAATAAATCATAAGGTATAAATAAAAGTAGAAATAACTTCCAGAAATCAACAACCTTGTATGAAATGGTGCTATGTTTCCAAATACGTTTTATTACAGATTTCTCCCACTGCTAACTGAATATTTAAAAAATTGATGCAATTCCCTGCATAACATAGTTTTAACTTTAAAGATAGAACACCTAAGATGATACATAAATTTCACATAGGTCTTACGTTTGTAAGAAATCCAATTTGTGGTATAACTAAAATTACAGAACAAAAAAAAAATAAGAGTTATTATTCATAGTGCAAAATAGATTTTTAATGTATAAAACATTCAAACTTCAAAAATTCCTCTCTCTGAAATCCACTCAAAAGTCCATCAAGGACCAAAAAGAGAAATGGAAACTATTTATCCTGAAACTATAAAATGGCCACAATCCCATTCCACAAATTCCCAAGAATATCTGCAAAAGGTGAACCCATTGGACAAGAATACCAAGTTCAAGACTCATTGCCCCTATTTATGAACTTAAATTTGTAGGGTGGGGGGAATGGAAAAGTTTCTGAAGGTCCTACTAATGCACAATTTGGAAGAACAAAGTCTGGGAGTAGGTCACATCAAAAATGAGCAGTAACTAGTATAAATGGCCAGGGTTACAGAGTTAAAGGAGAGATGGCGACCAATAGTTCTGTTTCCAGTGAATACAGCTTTCTAGCCAGAGGAATGATGACCTAGACATAATGCTATTCTTAAAGAGAGATGCTACCAAAAAACTGTGTAGCTACTGATTAAAATCAATTTACCAAAGAAAGATTAGTACCTAGTCTATGTATTCAATAAACAAAACGCCCTCACACCGTTGGTTTTTATACTGAATTGGCTTCTCCCAGACTATCCTTGCTGATTCCAGAGTCTGGAAGATCAGGCAGAACTCCAGCTGTTTCAACAGATTGGGGGTGGGGGTTGCATATGCAAAGATAATGTACCCAAACCTGCCATGTTCTCTCCTCAACTTCTCTTCCTCACCACTTCATTGTGTACAACCTACACTATAAGCAGATAAATAACTAAATTTAAAAAAATCCAATAGCAAGCCCTTAATGCAAAACTAAGTTTCAACAAGTAGGAAGATGAAAAGGAAGCACTGCCAAAAATTTTCCATTCACAGTATTCCTGGCAAGTAACAGGAAAAATAAAAACAGGCGTGATTTCTTTCAGAGATGAGTAAGCAAAAGAAAAGAAAGATGGAAAAGTTCTGCAAAATATAAAAGGAAAGGAATGTAACCAATAAAAAGGAAAATGAAGACTATAGGTTGGAACAAGACTTCCTCCAGGAAACAGCAGAAAATGTAAGCAACAATCACTTCATACTGCCCAGGAAATGAAACACAAACACTGTGATAGAAAAACCCAAAGAAGAAATAAGAACTGAAAGAAGAGAGAGCAAAGCAATAGTATGAAAAGTGAGCTGATGACAATGGAAAAACTCACAAGCAGAAACCATTACAGAACTTAAACCTTAGAAGTCTGAGCAGAATTTAGGTGGCAAAAATCTGAATCAGTGTTATGGAGATTAGGCTGATGAAAATTACAGAAAACACAAAGGAAAGGGACAAGGAAAATACAATCATTAGAAAAACAATTATATATATCAAAGACAGATATTACATATATACCATGTAAGTATTAGGGGTTCGTTTTTAAAAGCAAAGGAATGAAATATTTAAAATAATTAAGGATATAGTAGAAGAAAACTTTACTGAAAAAATATGTAAATCTGCAAATATTTTATGTTCTCATTGTCTGAACCCATTATGTGCACTTATGATGTTCTAGAGAAATTTATAGAGAACAACTAACGTCGTGATTTATTCTCCTCCAGAGACTATTCAAAAACAAAGAATCCTAAGAGCCCAAAAGACAGAAGAAACAGGTAGAAATTAATCTTGTTTCTGACTTACCTCAGCAACAGACTCAAAAGGAACAAAACTAGGAGCGCCTGGGTGGCTCAGTTGGTTGAACAGCTGACTCTTGATTTTGGCTCAGGTCATGATCTCAGGGTCCTGGAATTGAGCCCTGCACTGGGCTCCATGCTCACCTGGGAGTCTGTTTGAGAATTCTCCTTCCCTCTCCCCTGGCCCCCTCCCCTACTTGTACACACACACACACTCTCTCTCTCTCTCTTTCTCAAATAAATAAATGAATCTTTAAAAAAAGAAACAAAATTATATTTATAGGGTTTTGAACAGAAAAGGTGTAACCCCAAAATTCTATACCCAGCTAAGATAGTTTTTATAAATAAAAGCAAATATTTTTACATACAATGTTTTCAAATATTTGAGAAAATAGAATATGTATTACTTAAGTACGTATCCTGGAATAAAATCAACTAGAGTTATAATCCAACCATAAAACATGAATCAAAATAAAGAATTCACAATGAAGAAGTGTTGATCATAAGGAACTCGGTTGAGCCATAAATCATTTTAAAAACAGAACTGAATCTAAATAATAGAATCTCACAATCGAAGTGTTACATTTTCTTTAAAAACCACTACATAAATATAAAATTAAAAGCTGATGTAATAAATCTGGGAAGGAAAATCTCTAGCTCACAGTAAATAGTGGGAAATATGAAATAAGAATACTAATGAAGGATGGAGTGCAAGCGCATTATTTTCCTTATCTTTCAGGGCAAATATATATAATCAAATCATCAAAAGGCAGCTATTTTTTAAAAAGTAATAATTGTTTTATTACAAAAAAAGGATAAAAAATATATAAGTATTTTCTAAAGAATGAGGGAGGAAGAAAGAAATTCAGACTCTTTAAACTAAAGATAGAAAGAATACCTATTGGAGCAATATATGGATCTGCTACAAACACTTAGAAATGTTTTATAAAATATAACAATAAAAAAAGAATGCATCACTGACCTCTCATTAAGAAAGGAAAAGCCCCAAGTACCAGAAATGAGGAAAGAACTGAAAAAAAGAAAGAGCAGTAAATGTGCAATGTGACCAGCAGCTCACCTGATCATCCTGGTAACCTGGAGATTTACTTTTAACATCTATTCAGGGGATGAAAGAGGAGGACTGGGTTCTCCAGTGAGAAAGAGTTAGAATTGAAATTCCTGTGTAAAGCTTTTTTTCTTGTTAAAAACAAAATATGTGAACTAGGAAAACAAAGATCCACATACCTTCCAATGACAACTGTTTGTCTCCATCTAAGCTCTGGGTGAAAGAATTTTATTTTATTCTAAAACTTTTGCTTCATTTGAGTTTGAGGCCTAATTTTATCAAACCCAAGTTTGTTCTGAAGTTAACATAAAGATCGGCCCCTGCCTAATGATGTTCTGAGGTGTATGGTAGGAAAGTGCTAACTACTCTGGTTCCATAAAAAATCTCAAAGAAAAGGAATCTCACTAAAACTAAGCTCAAAAGATAAAAATATTTTTTAATATTACTATTACAAAACACTTAAGGAATTCACCCATGAATATGTCTCAGCAGGGGGGACGTCTGGGTGGCTCAGTCAGTTAAGCATCCAACTCTGGATCTTGGCTCAGGTCACGATAGCGGGGAATCATGGGATCAAGCCCTGCATCAGATGCGCACTCAGTGGGGAGTCTGCTTGCGATTTTCTCTGTCCCTTTCCCCCTGCCTTCCCCTCCCCTCTAAAATAAATAAATAAACCTTTTAAAAAGTATGTCTCTGCAGATATCACTAATGGAAGGATCATCAACCGGTAATCAGAAAACAATGAAGTTTAAAACCATTAAGAACATGGAAAGGTGAATCAACACACTGGGGAAAGAAGGATAATAAAAGATATTTCCTAAAGAACCAACAGAACTGTGAGAAATATATAGTCATTGATATCAAAATAGTCGATGATGACTCAAGACAGAATCAGTGATCTAGAATACCAATCTGAGAAAATTATCCATTGAGAGATAAAGAGATGGAAAAATGAAAACATGACTAAACCTGTAGAAAAGTAGATCTATCCTGTTATCAGCTGCTGCATAACAAAGTACCCCAACACCCACTGGTTTAAAACAATAACATTTTATTATACCTAAAGATTTTGTGGGTCAGGAATTCAGAGAGTACCCAGCTGGGTGATACTGATACATCACACAGTGTCGAATGTGATCTGGAGGGTTCAATATGGTTTCACTTATGTCTTGCCCTTTGAGGGATGGTTGAAAGGATAAGTTCAGCTGAGACTGTCTGCTGGCATGCACAAACATGAACTCTCCACCATAGTCATCTCAGGGAACCCAGACTTCTTACACAGAGGCTCAGGGTTCCTAGCAAAACGGTTCTGACAGGCCTGGACAGAAGCTGCACAATTTTTATGAGCTAGTGTTAGAAATTCCAGGACATTACTTCTGCTCTATCCTATTGGTCAAACAAGTCTAGCATATATTCAAGAGGAAAGGAATTAGACTCTATCTCTAAGAGAAATAACAAATAATGTGTGGCTATCTTAATCTACCACAATCTAATATTTGTGTAATAGGAATTCCAGAAGGAGAGAATAGAGAGAATGGGGAAGAGGTAATATTTGAAGAGCTAATGTCTGTAAAGTTTCCAGAGAAATGATTTGAAATCTCATTTAAAAGTAACAATAAGTCCTGACCAGGATGAATAAAAATACATCCAAATCTAGATACACTGCACTAAAACTACAGAACCCCAAAGAGGAAAGAAAGGTAACTTCCAAAGAAATGGTAATTAGATTACAGCATTATTTCTCATCAGCAAAAGTAGAGCCCTAAAGTTAATTAAATCTTCCAAGAGCCAGGGGAAATAATTACCATTCTGAAATTTTATACCTAGCTAAACGTGAGGGTAAACTAAAAAGTGTTTACATAGACTGAAAACGTTTACCACCCACCCACAGACCCTTGTTGAAAACAAAGTCTATAAGTGGTACATTCCAGGAGAAAACAAGTTGATCTCAGCAGAAAGGAGTGAGATGCAAGAAAAAAGGAGAAGAAGGAAAATGGCAAACTAGCAATGGCTAGATAACACAAAATAATGACTGATCTATGAAGGGAACTGCAAAGCAAGATTGAACTAAAATAATAGTAATAACAAGAAAGAGAACAGTAGCTATCAGAGTGAAAGCACACAAAAATCGCTGTTCTATTTCAGGAAGTCAGTAGCAATAGTAATTACCTTTATACATTGTTAAGTCAAATATGCACTTTTTAAAATATTAAGACATCCACTATAATATGTGAGGTGATGAGTATGCCAACTAACTCAGTTGGAGTTTATCAAATCATCACACTATACACTTAGTGTATATACATATGTTTATCAAATCATCGCACTATACACTTCAATTATCTTATAATTTTCTTTGTCAATTATACCTTAAGAAAGTCCGGGGAAGAAAGGAGACATCCACCATAACACAAAAACATGGTAACTCCTGGGGATACCTGGGTGGCTCAGTCAGTTGAGTGACTGACTCTTGATTTGGGCTCAGGTCATAATCTCAGGGTCCTGGGATCAAACCCCATCTTGGGCGCTGCACTCAGCAAGGAGTCTGCTTGTGGATTCTCCCTCTCCCTCTCCCTCTGCCCCTCCCCCTGCTTATGCTCCCTCTCTCTCTGTAAAATAAATGAATGGTAAATCTTAAAAAAAAGAAAGAAAGAAATATTCTTCTCAAGCGAACCTGAAACACCTCTGAAACCTGGCCATATTCTACTCCACACAGCCAGTTGCAACAAATCCTACAAAACATTATTATAGAGCTCATATTCTCTGATCACAAAGCAGGAAATTAGAAACGAATAACAGAAAGATTAATAAAACCATTCCCATACTTAAACACACTTTCAAATAATTCCTAGGTCAAAGAGGCCATCTTAATTAAATTTAGAAAATATTTAAGACAAAACCAATAATGAAAAGACAGCATATCAAATTGTGGGCTGTAGTAAGAGCAGGAAAATGTATATATTATGTATATATTAAAAATGTAAATATTGCAAATCAATGAGTTATGCATCCAACTCAAGATGCTGGGGAAATAAAGCCAAGTAAAGCAAAAGACTCTGAAATATACCAAAAATGGCATTATAAGATAAGGAAAATGGGAGATCAGTCCAAGGAACTTACCCAAATAGCCCCAGTCTTCCTGCTCAATCTCAGAAAGCAAAGTTGAACTGGGACTTTTGTGCAGGTAGTTTGTTTAAAAATAAATCCCCCAGAGCAAGAATGTGAAACTGAAGAAAGTAAAGCAGAGATGAGAAAGCGTGTAAATGCACATCACTGAACTGGATGTTCCTGTGGATGCTGAGTTTCATCACCCCCGGGAATCTCGGACGAACCTCACAGAATGTGCGTGGGTCCCATCTGCCTGAAAGAAGACTGGAGTTTCTCCATCTCCGCTATTGCACTGTGCATTTTTCAGGTTGCACAAGAATGAGTGGCAGGTGTCCTCGCAGCAGTCTTCCTGGTAAGCAATTCAGTTCCAGAACTGTATCCTGAGGCTCTGCTTTCTAGGGCTACTTACGGTACCAACTCTTGACCTGCCCACCACTCACCCATCCCCAAGCAAAGCTGAGGCAAAGCTTGCAGGTAGAAAGCTTATTTGAGAAGTGATCCCCAGAAGTAGGACTGGGGGAGGTGGGAAAGAGAAATCATTCCATTGGAATCAGGCGCCCAATCCCAGTAGGTGCCCCCTAAGGAACCATGCGGAATGTACCTCAGCATTTTTCATCTGATGGCCAGTCGGGAGGACCATTTATCCACCAGCTTGTATCCCCATCTGTCGAGGGTTGTCTTCTGAGCTGCGAACTCCCTCACGCTTTCAGGTTGCCCATGAGCGAGGAGCAGGTGGGTTCCTGCAGAAATAGGACCATCACATTGTGATATCAGAAAAGCCCCAGGAAGAAAGCAGGAGATACACCTAGCAACTGAAGGTGATACCTACACAACTAGAGAAATCTCAGCAGTGGATACCAGATTAAAAAACAGGTCATGCACGAAGGATCAGGAATCAAACTGTCGTGAGAGGTGGGATAATCTAATGGTTGAAAAGGAATTCACAAAGCACTCGGCTTGGATTCACACGCAGGCCTTCCCACTGACCTGCTACAGAATTTGGGGTGAGAGAGGTAGGCTTTCTGTGCCTCAATTTCCTCTTATTTATTTATTTATTTAGAGTGTGAGTGGGGAGGGGAGGAACAGAGGGAGAGGGTGAGAGAGAATCTTAAGGCCACACCCAGTATGGAGCCCAACTCAGGGCTCAATCTCACGATCCTGAGATCATTGACCCATGCTGAAATCAAAAGTTGGACACTTAACCCGCTGAGCCACCCAGGTGCCCCTCCTCGTATTTAAAATGAGGATACTAATAATAGTATCTACCTCCTAACGCTTTTACACTTATTAAATGAGCTATTTTATATAAAGAGGTTAGGACAATGTCAACATATAAACACCATATAAACGTTTACTGCCACATTCTCGACAACAACAATGGAAGCTGGAAGGCAATGGAGCAGCAGCTTCAAAATTCTGAGGCAAAATTATTTCCAGTCTAGAATTTTATACCAAGGAACAAAGTAGGAACTACCTAATTGCCCTTCAGTAGGAGAATGATCAATATTTTGTCACTTACTCATTCAGCAATTAAAATGAATGAACAAGGCTACATGCCATAAATCTCAAAAACTACATTAAAAGAACCATTAGCACTTTATGATTCCAACTATATGACATTCTGGAAAAAGAAAAACTATGGAGACATAAAAAAAGATCACTGATTGCCAGGGGTTGGGGGATGGGGAGGAAGGCAGAGCACAAGGGATTTTTAGGGCAATGAAACTGCTTTGTATGATATTGTTATGGCGGATCTGTGTCACATTTGTCCAAACCCGTAGAATGTACAAAACCAAGAGGGAAACCTAATGCAAACCAAGGACTCTGGGTGATAATGAAGTGTCAATGTAGGTTCCTCAATTGTAACAAATGTCTCACCCTGTTGGGAGATGTTGATAGTCCGAGAGGTTCTGCACATGTTGGGGGAGGGGGGGGTCTATGGGAATTCTGTATTTTTTGGTCAATTTTGCTGTGAACCTAAAACTGCTCTAAAAAATAAAGTTTTTTAAATATAGTCTTTTTAAAAAAAAAAAAAGAACCACTAGCATTTATTCTCATGATGCAAAGATAGTTCAACATGAGAACATCTAATTTTATTTATCTTATTACTTGATTATTGCAGGAAATCCGCAATCATCCTAGGAAAAGAAAAAGGGGCATTTAATCAAATTTAGCAATATTTCCTGGATTTAAAATTTCTTTAATAAAACAGGATTTGATAGCAGTTTCTTTAAAAAAAGTGATAGAAAGATAATAAACATCTCAAATCAAAAGGCTTCTCATGCTTAATTGTTTAATTAAAAAATTTCTTTCTATCAGGAATGAGACCAGCTCTCAATAAATATTTGTTACATGAAGTGTAACCATGGTCCTGAGCAGGTTCTTGACATGGCATTTGACTGCTTAACACACTAAAAATAAGTTCCCAAACTTTTTTTTTTTTTTTTGAGAGAGAGGAAGGGGGAGGAGCAGAGGGAGAGGGACAAGCAGACTCTGTGCTGAATGCAGAGCCCCATGCAGGGCTCCATCTCAGGACTCTGAAATCATGACCTAAGCTGAAACTGAGAGTTGAACGCTTAACCGACCAAGCCACCCAGGCGCCCCAAGTTTCAAAACTTTAAACCCAAATGGAACCATATAAAAATACTCACCGCTTTCATCCATTGCTTAAGAACCAGTATAATTGCAAGTTGCCAATTGTCCTATTTCTAGATCTAAGACTCAACATTAAGTGATTTTATAGCTATCTCTAAAACTGGAGAAGAGAAAATTAGAAAAGAAGTCTGATTTTACAGTCGGTAACAATTACCCCGACTGTTATTCCTCACCACTCGTTTGTGGGACCGATTTGATCCCCACCTGAAAGCACACAGATTTTAGACCTAGTAGAAAGTTTCTAGCTCTGTTAGCACAAGTAATCCAACTTCTGTTGTCACTGGCCATTCAGAATCCCTAAAGGCATCTTTCTTCCAGACATGTCTCCAGAACACGATCTCATAATTCAAAAGCGAAGAAAAATATTTTAGAAATATTTTGGAATCAGGGATAAATTTGAGATCATTTTCTTCTTGCCTCCTTTCTCACTCTTTTGTCCTACGCTATGAGGAAGGGAATATACAACACATGTGTGAAACATGAGGTCAAATTATTTTGTCACATTGCTTTGCACTTGCAGTTCTGTTCTCTCTGCCAGAAGAACTCTTGCTCCAGGTATGTCCAGGGTTTATTCCCTCTTCTTCAGTATGATCAAATATTACCTTGATAAAATAAGAACTGCCCCTCAACTCTGGGTTCCCAGCATTTCTCACCTCCTTACCTTGCTGTATGTTTTCCATAGCACTTATCAGCACCAAATACATTATATATTTATTTGTACATTTCAGTCTCTCCCAGTTACAACAGAAACTTTCTGAAGGCACAGACTTTGCCTATTTTGCTCTATTCCTGCATTCCCAATGCCTAGAACACCCAGAAGTTACAAAATAAATATTTGTTAAGTAAATAATGCATGTAAATTCTACAATATGTGGGATACACAACCACTATTTTTCCATAGCTAACCTAAATACTACTTTTCCTCTGAAAATTCGAATGGCCTTTAGACATGCTAGGCACAATAACAGTAATAATAAAGTGCAAATATAAGAAGCGTTAGTCACTAAACAATGCAGAAGAAAGTATAATGAAAGACCAGGAAATTGTACTAACCACAGACTAGAAAATTCCAGCAAGCTGTTTCACTATGAAAATATTTTTCCCATTAAAAATGTCAACTGGAAATACTTCTTTGGAAAAGATGACATGTGTAAATAGAGAACTAAGATTTGAATAGATTACTCCCCGATGTTCCTATTCTGATACTCAGAGCATTTTGTTGTAAGAGAAAGAGCAAGAGGTTTTCATTCAAACAGATCTGCTGTGTATCCTGGTTCTGCCACTCACGGCAGGGTGGGGGGGGCGGGTGGTCACTGGAAGCATGATATTTAACCTCTGAGTTTCTTCATCTGCAACACAGGGGTAAAATGAACCTAATCAGGACTCTATTCCTCCTCCTGCGTTCTCTAAGGAGAGAACATCAGCAGTCAGCAAGTTGCCCAGGCCAGAAAAATTAGTGCTATCCTTCATGCCTTCTCTTCCCCTCATCTACCTGATCAATAAACCATCTCAGCTCTACATCATTAAGGCATCTTGAATCCACTCATTGCTCTCTATCACCTCTCTTTATGTGAATTATTGCAACAACTTCTTAGTTGATTTGATAGCAAGCAGTTTCCCCTCTACCATGACCATGTGCCCCCAATGCCCCAGACAACAGAAGGAATGATCACTCTAGAACATGAACATGAGAATAAGAAGCAGACATTTGCCTCTTTTGCTGGCAGTCTAATATTCTAATCCCTCTTTCCATCATGTCATGGGAGAATTCCACATTCTATGAGTTTGGGTAGGAAGAAAGCCAACCTCCCACTCTCAAAGTCAATAGGAGTCAGACATTCTATCTCCTAACCCTCTGGCAGCTAAGTTATGGGCCTGTGATCCAGGCGTGGCCACACACACTCACCTACAAAACTCTATTGAGGAAGTGATACCAAATGGCAGGGACAGTTAGGAAACCACTCATCATGGCAGCAGCAGCATCCACGAGGATTGTGTGGCTCTGCGGTGGTGTTCATCCATGGAGCAGCGTAGATGACAGAGCCCTGGCACGCTTGTCCCTGTTGCCTGGCCTCCTTTCATCCAAATCCATTTTCCAAGCTCTCTTCTCTAGGCCTCCTGATATTTCCAGAACTAGCCAAGAAATATCCTTCCCCTAAATTCCACTCCTGCCCATGTCAATTACCTATGCTGGCACCCAAGAGCAACACCTGGCACATCATGAAACACCCACCCCCCCCAACTCCTACCACTTCCAGTGGCCTCGTATGAACACCCACCATCCTTAGAATGGCTTCTGGGCTCAAGTACCACTCACCTCTCATACTTCCTCTTATCATTTTACACCCCGGCCACACATCCCTTCCTACAGTTGAGCTAGCCTGGCATGTTCTCTCTTGCTTCTGGACATGCTTTCTTTTCTCTGCCTAAAAGCCTCCCCATTTGCATGTAAGCTTCCTTCTCTCCTTTTGCTAGAGGACTCTTCAACTAGCAGGGAACACAGCGAGAGGCAGAACTGCGTTTACACTATCTGCAGTTAGAAAAATCCCAGAGCAGGGCCTGGGTTGGGTCATAAGCTCACCTTTCTCATCATATGGATAAGGAGTTGGGGCAGTCTAACGTTCCGCATGTGCCCACCTGTGTGGCCCAGAGGCTGAGTCTTTGACTGTCCTCCCTCTGCCCCCTAGTGGCGTACTTTCCCCAAATAGATTGCCCGGTATCTAGCTATTTTATTTAGAAAAGAATTTCTGATTTCTGATTGTGAGGGAGAGGTATAGAGCAGAGAGAATGCATTAGGCATTTCTGGAGAACACAACAAGGATAGAGCTTTATAATAAGAACAAAACTAAAGTGGAGCGTTGTCAGTTGTCTGAAGGCAACGGAAGCTCAGGGCTGAGAGGAAATTTCAGGAGTAGGGGGAAGAACGCATGAACAGAGAGGAGAGGACAGAACTTGCAGGTGTTTTATAAATTTGCCCAGGTTTGGTGGCAGTCACCACCATTTATAGATGGAAAATCACCCCCGTGCTTTAAGTGACGAGAAGAAGTACAATGAACTTGAGATTTAAAGTCAGGCAGACATGAATTCTCAGCTCTGGCAATTGCAAGGTCAGTCAGCTTAACCTCTTCGAGACTCCATTTCCTCATTTGTAAAATAAGGATCAAATACCATTCTCAATATTAAATGTCCAAAGCAAGGTGCAGAGCTATGTGTATAGTATGGCCCCACCTGTCTTTTTTAGCAAGGGTGGTATATTCATCAAATATCAGTATGTATGCATGAAGTGGAAACAGTGGTTACTTCTGGGAGAGGAAGTGGAGTGAGAGATTCCATTATAGTATATTCTTTTGTCTTTCTTGAGCTGAATACTAGGTATGCAATTTAACTATTCTCAACAATTAAATAATTGCATAAAAATATCTATTTCCCAGGGTGCCTGGGTGGCTCAGTGGGTTAAACATTCAACTCTTGATTTTGGGTCAGGCCATGATCTCGGGGTCATGAGATCGAGCCCCATATGCAGCTCCTCGCTGGGCATGGAGCCTGCTTAGAATTTTCTCTCTTCCTCTCCCTTTGCCCCTCCCCTGGCTGGTGCTCTCTCTCTCTCTCTCAAAAAAAAAAAAAAAATCTATTTCACAAAGTTGTTGCCAAGAAAACCCACCATATATGGGTTTCTAGTCAATACTGGGGTTCTCTTCCTCTTTGCGAGAGTTCATAAATCACTCATTTGGATTAACATATGAAAGCTGGAGACCTTCTAGTGTAAACCCCACTGGTCAATGTGAGGGAGCTCACACATGTGCCTTAGTATGAGTGCATGTGTGTGTGTGTGTGTGTGTGTGTGTTAAATCTTACATGTAGACAGTAAATGGGAATCGGACAACTTGAACCCATATCCTGTCAAGTTAAGACTGATACCTTGTCAAGTTGAGACTGATGTTTCACCAAGTTATCTTCAAAAAAATTATGAAGTTTGAAGATTCTTAGTTCATATCTCAATCCATAACAGTTTAATTTTTAATAGGTACAAAAATAAACATTAAACATTGAACAGGCAACTTTGACACTTTCCATTTCTGAACATTGATGTACAAGGGGAAGGTGGTCCAGTCTGAGCGAATAATTCTGAAAACTGGAGGAAATGTTTTAGTACTTCTAGAATAACCCTCATTTCTACACCTCAGGAAACAGCTATCTGGGACAGCTTCTCTAACTCATTAACCATCACCTGCAAGGTCTGCCCACTCTTCTGCACACTTTGCTCCCACGAGCCATTCATTTCACCAACCCAACCTCTAAATCAATAGCATATTTGTCCACCTGTCCATTTCACACTACCAAAGTATGAACAGAAAAATGGAACACATGGTGGAAAGCCAGGGTCTTTTGAAAAGAAAAATCTATTAACCCAGAATAACTAGTAAAATGCAGAAGCCACTGTGACTTACAAACCACTCTGGGTTGGATATTCATTAGAAGTAAATATATGAAATACATTGTGGATCTAAATATATAACTCATACTGCATAAAGGTATTCCAAAGTAACAGAGGCCCAGGTACCTATCAAGTATTTATGTGGTTCTTCTAAATACATGTTTTATTTACCATAAAATATATAAAATATTTACTTTTTTTTTCCAAAAAGATCCTGTGAATTATTCAAAGTCCAAAGAAAATCATTTCACCATTTCTTTCCACAGGTAAAATAGGTTTCTTGGATCACTAGCTATTTAAAAAACAAACAAACAACCAACCTGAGATCCCAGGAAAGCACAATGTGGTAAAATCAAACACCCACACAGGAGGCTTAATTGTTCCAAAAGCTAAGATGAAAAATCGGATGTCCCTATGGAAAAATCAAAGGTAGTCATTGAGGATTAACAAATGGCACTATCATGATGAGAGACTAGCACAGAAATTAAATATCATTCTTCTGTATCCTGCTAAAGTAGGAAATAAAAAATTAAGGTTCGGAGGAATTTGTTTTTTTATCCAGAGTCACATGAACAGCAATGGAATTTCTATTTAAGTCAAAATCATTCTGATAATGAAGCAAATCTTTGATGAATACAATACTTCATTTCAGCCCCCTTATCTTTTTGTCATTATTTTTTTCCATTTTGTTATATACAGACATGTAAATAGCATTTCCCCAGAAGAACAATCATTAAGGAGACACCTGCTTAGTATTTTACCTTGGAGTCAGCGTTCTTCAAGAGAACATTTTCTTATGCTCTTAAATTCATTGAATTACTCAGCCTGGCTTCGTCCCAAACACATGGATCCCTTCACTGTTCCAACTCACATATGTTATAAGTTACCATTCTTATTCTCTTAGAGTCTACATGATGTGTCAATGGTGATTTTGCTTTTAAGTTAGGAGATAACCAGATGTTTACCCATCTTAATTAATTTTCCCTTGGAAAATGTTCCTTTAATTATGTTTTGCATATTTGAGTGCATCCCATTTTCCACCTGTGTTCAAAGGCACCTGAGTCTAATGGATTGATTCTCTAGGTTAGAGAAAGGATACTTTGATAATGGACCTTACATGTCTGACGTTTTGTAACCTGTTTTATTGCCTCATTACTCCATTAAGACTTTTCAATGATATTAAACATCTTATGGAGACATAGCTAAAATAGAAATCTAACCAAATTTATATGATAACTAAATTATAGAGCCAAGACAACTCGCCTTTTCTTGGTGGTTCCTTTGAGCGGCTTTTGTTAACAACGTGGATCCTCTCTCAGCCCGTGATCTTCACCGTTTTTCTTCCGCGGGCACTTTTGTTTCTCTTTAAGTTTTCCTTTGACTCTCACTCTGGTCAGCTAACTTTCCAACATGCACATGAAATAAAATAAAAGTTTGAAGGAGTTATTCCGATCATCTGAGCCAATACCATATTTCGTGTCTGGATCACTGGAGGTTAAGACCCGCAGCGCCAGAATTTTCTTTCCTGCCTTATCCAAACAACAGCCTCATTACCCTTCCTATTCCAGCTGTGAAAGCCCAGCCAGTGAGAAGGGAAAGGATTTTTCCCTCGTCCCAAAGCAAGTGATTAGCAGCTGAGGACCCAGGAATCTCTGCTCTCTCCACGGGTGCCCATCAAATATTACCCCATGTGCTACTGAGTTGGAAGAAGAGATTTTTCCACACTCCTTCCTGGGCACAGCTGCATGTTGATGCAGTTACTGATTATGCCCCACCTTAGAATGACTGTGTCCTAATGATTTTAAATCTGTTCCAGAAAATAGTTTAAATAGGTACAATAAGGTGAGTGCTAATATTGGGGTTTTCATTTTTTACTCAGAGTTTTTTTTAGGTTGATATGAATTATAGGAATTTGTCAGTGATAGAGAGATAGCCATGTAGGACTAGGCCAGGGCCTCTAAGAAATGTTTAGGTATTTAATTAAGAGCAAGGACAGCTAGAGAATTAACATTTAATACAAGAGATTGCAAAAATCTAAAATGGCAGATGAAGGCTGAGTTGCCATTTTAAGAACACACCTTTTTATAGAGTTGGTCATTACGTTTAGGCAGAACTGAACAGACAGATATCATTCAACACAGGTAGGAAAGATTGCTCTTCTGTGAAACAGCACGGCACAACACACACCCGAGGGAAGGAAAATTCCTCATACTTCTTTCTCAGCTATTTTTTAGTAAAGCACATTTTCAGAATTTATAATGCTTCAATGCGGATATTGGAATGACACAACTTACTTTAAGCCCCACACATAAGTAACTGGTCATTCTCTCATACATTTCCCCCCCTAGGAATGACCAAATAACTTTATACATCTGGTTTTTTTTTTTTTTTTATGTTTCCAGGTATTTAAGAAATTTGAATTTTTCCCATTTTGCTGATTTCTTTTTTTAATAGTCCCTTTTATTTAAGGAAATATATAAAACTCAGAGTTTTTCTGTTTAAGTCCAAGCTCCCTGAGGAAGGGAGTGCTGCCTACTTCGTTCACCCTCTGAACGACATTCTTTCTTGGGGAGGTGTTAGCAAGAGTTTTCAGGATAAGTGGAAAAAAATCGCAGAAGGAGCGGAAATATCACTTGCAAAATATGCATTATTATGATGTCTTACAAATATAAATAAATGTCATACTATCTTGAGCTCTTAAAAAATATAGGTAGACTCTTGAATTTGAAAATGACAGATCTGTGGGATTCACTACAGCGGCAAACAGAGCAAAAGACTTTCTTCTGAGACCACTTGACAGGCCTTACTGGGGAAAAGAGACCGGTTCTCTTATTAGAAGCGGCAACACCAAACACCAGCCATGTTCTGCTCTTTCCAGAACAGGAAATCCAGAAAGGACAAAATAAAAACTCGGATGAAGAGCCACAGCTATAAGGAGGGGACCCGCCTTTGAATCCACCAGCACCCACCCCTGAGGACTGAGTGGGAGAAGGCAGGAACCAGAGGTTCTCATGATCGCCACAGGTTGCATTCATGGTGGCACTGGTTATGCCACCTCATCCTCAAACCAAAGCGAATCACATCATAATCAGCTCAAGGCTCCATTAGTGCCATGAGTATGTGGCTCCCACTGCCACGGGTCTCCCCTGTGACAGCATCAGAACTGGTCCCTTGACTTCACTTACTTCCTCTTCTCATCCATGCTACACGTCGGTACTGAAGTAATTCTCCTTAAACTTGTCACACTGCTGTTTCAAAATCTAATACTTAGTGTCCCTCAACTGCCTCTCAGTTGAGATGAAATTCTGTGATCGACACCTGAACTATTCTCCCCCGTTATTACAACCCTGCCCACACAGCAGGGTTCAATATCCTGGGTTTGTTACTCACTGTCTGTGTGATCTCAGACTACAGATCACCATGCCTCAGTTTCTCCACCTGAAAAATCTCCTCTTAGGTTGTGTAAAGATTAAACGAGGTAATATACATTAAGCACTTAGAACAGTGCTGAGCACTTAGTATGTATATTATTGGTGTTTCTGGTTATGACTGATCTTACATGGAACCTCTCACCATTTCCCCAACATATCTTCACTTTTATCATTCCTGGATTTTGTTCACCTTGTTCCCTCTGCCTTAAGTGACCTTTGTTCCAGCTGAAATCCACCCACTTTTCAAAATCTACTTCAAATACCAAGTGTTCCCTTGAAACTTTCACTCAAAGAGTTTTTTTTTTCTGAATTTGAAATAATAGATCTACCCTATCTTTATTCACAATAAATTAAATAATATATTTTAGTATTTTTAAATCTCTGTATAAGATGCTATCTTCTATAGAGCCATTATATTCTTAAATTGACCTTTTTACTGCAGCCATACTCCAAATATTTTTTATTATGTTATTTTATTCCATTTGTTTGTAAGTGACTTTGAATTTGAAATCATTCTCAATAGCGAAACCAGAAACAAAAACACAGCTTTGGAAAGAAAGAAATTAGAGCTTTCTAAAAACAACATTTTAGGCTTCAGGAAGATTTTAAGAGAAAAGATTTAAAATACTTCTTTTTTTATTATTATGTTATATTACTCACCATACATTACATCATTAGTTTTTGATGTAGTGTTCCATGATTCATTGTTTGCATATAACACCCAGTGCTCCATGCAGAACGTGCCCTCTTTAATACCCATCACCAGGCTAACCCATCCCCTCACCCCACTCCCCTCTAGAACCCTCAGTTTGAATAAGTGTAAATACAAAGCATTTCTGAGGAATCTGAGGAAAAAGACATAGCATTATGCTGGTATCATACTGTTTACTAGCATTTCGCAGATGATTTTCAAATTTAGATGACTTTTTTTTCCCCTTCAACTGCACTTTTTCTGCTGTATTTGATGCATTGTGAGATTTTAAAGGTTGGCCACTTGTGGAGACAGATCACACCTGGGGAAATTAGTCCAGGTGCAGCCAATTAATTGTGGAGTCAGACACTCCCCAGTGTAATGACTGTGCGTTCCCACCATGGACTCTACTTTAGGCTTTTTCTCACATGATGGATCTTTGCTTTTAATGAGAGAAAAGTGCCCCCAATGAGATTCGGACTTGGCCTTGGGTTTTTTTTTTTTTTTAAATCTAAAGATTACACACTTCCCTACGGAAAATCTGACACCACGCTCTCCCTGGCTTCCTGCTCTCTCCCTTTTGGGATCCTTATAGTTGCAGATCCCTCTCGGGTGGTCCCTTTGCTCACCCACCTAGCTCAAATCAGTGGCCATACACCATCTTCCACGGGTCCTCCCTGGAATGTTCCTTCAGGGCAGGATCCCTTGATGGACCAATCCATCCCAATGTCTTCATGAGGGAACCAAAAGAATGGCTTCAGGAGTGGTCTGTGCTGGGCCCCTCCCTCCTTTCATCTCTTGATTCCCTTGGTTTCTCTCTCCCACTCTCATCTCTCCAACCCCCGAACCACCCCCGGCTTTTTAATATCTGTGATGAATATTCTCTGATCTGTGTTTATTCTAATAAAATGTGTATTTTAGATACAAATGTTTGGTTTTGTGTGCATTTCTTAAAGCCTCACATGAATGGTATTGGGCTACCTATATCGTTCTTTCTTCAGTTACTCGGCATTGTGTCTTTAAGACATCCACGTTGCTGTGTGTCCGCTCCACACATTGCTTCCCACTGCCTGCATTCCATATAATGTTCCCCTTAGAATATCATACTTCTCTTCTTCCTCAGGGATAGACAAGCAGATGGCCTCCAGCTCCCACAAACTGTGCTATGGTGAACACCCATGATCCACTGTGGGCCTGGGCATGAATTCCTTTGAGAAATACCAAGGAAGAGAATTCCTGGAATCTAGGGTATACACATACTTGACTTCATCACTTCTTGCCTGAATAGAGTGCCAACTCTCTGGATGGCTCCGCCAATCTATATTCCCACCAGCCATGCAGGAGGGTACCTCATACCCTCTTGTGGTAACTCTACATCCCTGTCAGTTGGCCAGGCTGACATGTGCGAAAGAATACCTCATTGTAATTTTATTTATTTATTTATTTTTGAGAGAGAGAGCAAGCGAGCACGAGCAAGGGGAGGGGTAGTGGGAGAAGCAGACTCCCCACTGAGCAGAGAGCCTGACATGGAGCTCGATCCCAGGACCCTGAGATCATGACCTGAGCCGAAGGCAGACGCTTTAACCGACTGAGCCACCCAGGCGCCCCTCATTGTAATTTTAACTTACATTTCTGAATAATGTATTTGAGTAACTCTTTGGCGCTTTTTAACCTTTGGGGTTGTCCCTTCTGTACATTGGCTCTTCATATTCTCAGCCCATTTTTTAGGTTGGGGTCTTACCTTCCAGTTAATTTGCAGACAGTCCCCATTCCTTATGTGTTAGGTTCTAGTCCTTTGTCAGTTTTAGGCACCATCAAATAATTTCCGATATCTGTCACTTCTAACCTTGTCCATGGCATCTTACATTGAATGAAATCCTTAGTTTTGCTTTATGGTATGTTCTTTGAAGGTGTAGAGGTCCTTTTGATCCCCATATAAGAAGATACTTTCCTACATTGTCTTCTATGAAATTTTAATGCATACTTTTCACATTCGGGTCTTTAATTCATCTGGAGCCCACCTTTGCAGTAATACTGGAAATTATTTTCATTTTTCTTTATGTGGGGAGTCCATTTTCCCAACATCATCTACTAGCATGCAGCCTTCCCCATTAACTTGTAGTGCCATCTTTATCATAGATTAAGTTACTGAATTATCTATTCTATTCCAGTCTGTATTTGTTCTTATGCCAATATCATCCTTTTAAAATTACTGTGGCTTTGTAGTATATCTTAATATCTTATAGGGCAAGAACCCTCTCTTTTCCTTTTCCTCAAGACTGATTTAGCCATTCGTGGATGTTGATTCTTTCATATAAATTTTATAGTACATCCAACCAGGAATTTAAAATTTCCTTCGAATATATAGATTAAATTGTGAAAAACTGACATCTTTATATTAACATTCATCCAGAGACATTGAAAATTTATTTATTTGGATTCATTTCTGCATCCTTTATTCAGCTTAGAATTTTTCTCAAAAAGTTTTATGTACTCTTTATTAATTCCTAAATACCTTTAACTTTTATTGGAATGATGAATCCTATCTCATATCTTGCTGTATTTCTAGACAATATAATTATTTTTTTTAATTATTGATTTTTATAAGTTGACATATCTAGCAATCTTCCTAAACTCCCTTGATTGTTCTAGTAGCTTGTATATTGATTTTGTTGGGGTTTTTTTTAGGTAAATTATACCATCTACAATAATGACATCTCTTTCTTAACCAAGCATTGTACATCTTTTTTTTTCTTACAGCATTCACTAGAATTATATGAACCAGTAATAATGCTAGTAGACACTCTTGTCTTCTCCCTATCTTAAGGGGATTTTTTTTTTTAAGTGTGGAGTATATAATGGTGGCAAACATATTCTCCTTTCCCCATGTTTTCTGTTTTGTTACAGAACCTCTGAATTTTTGGCTAGACTTATATCCATCCAGAATCAAGACTACCTCCCCCAGCCTCTCTTGCAGCTAGATATGGCCTCGTGGCTAAGGTCTGGTCAATAGGATATGAGTAAAAGTGATACATTCATCGTTTGGTTGTAACTTTACAAAAGGAAGTGGTATGACTTCTCCCTTCTCATTCCTGCTGGCTGAAATATGCATATAGTGGTGACAGTTAGAGTAGCCACCACGGATCATAGAGATGATGATACCAGCCCCTAGGGATGTCACACCAACATGACAGAGGCAGCCTGGGCCTCCAAAAAAATGACCTTGCCCTGTCAGTCCTGAATCGTTATTACACAAACAATGCAGCTGGAACAAGAACTTCAACTTTTATTTATACCCTCATGATGAAATGCTGATAGGGCTGGATGTAAGTCTTAGCTCAAAGTTCATTTCTTTTCAAAACTTTAAAAATATTAAGCCATTAATTCCTTGTATCCAGTGTTGCTTTTGAAAGTTTGATTTTTGTTTCTTTGTGAGCGATCTGCAGTCTATCTCTGGAAATTTCTATAATTCTCTCTTTGTCTTTGATGTTCTTAAATTTTACTCTGACATCTCGGTGTGTGGATTTTTGTTGCTTGCTTTTTAATAGCACTGTCATATTCAGCACTTGATGTGGCACCTGCTCTGGTCAGAGATTCATCATTAAACCCCTCAAGAGAATAGGCATTGTGAGTAGGTGGTTCCACCCTGTTGCAATCTACTAGCCCTGGAGGTTTAGAGACACAGAAGTGAACACATTGCCAGAGTGTGGCTGGTCATTCCTCACCTATTTTTATAAACTCCTCACTCCTGTAAGTCCTTTGCTATGCCTTGTTATTACCCCAAAGTCCCTGGCACCAGAGACCTGGGCTGTAACAACTGATTTCTGTAGTAAAGGATCCATCGACTATTGACTCAAGGCCATGTACGGAAGAAGCAAGAATGGAACATAGACCCTTGTCTACAACATTTTGTCTCACTTGTACTGTCGCCCTCAAGCTACTCCTCTTCCCTCCAATCTGCCCTCCGCTTGACCCCCACCCATACACAGGAGTTCACCATCCTGTCATTCCCCTAAGGAGGTTCATGCCATTTTTGTTAATTTCGCAGATCCATGCTTTCCTCTCACTTCTAGTTTCTCTAAGTTTGATTTGAAGAGAGGAAACTGGCAAGCTTTCCTAGTTTACCGTCCTTATGGGAAAAGCCAAAACCAGATACAGGAATTTTTAAATGGCATCTTGGAGATATTGGCATGTTAATAGTAAAACTTTTATACCTGCAAGGAAGAAAAGATACTTTCACTAGAGCCTGGAGAGGGATATAAACTAAGCCAAATGGGACCTTGCTGGACCCCTGTTCACACTCTGCATGTGGCTACAAATTACTCCAACCATCAGTCGGGCCATCCCTGGGGAAAGGCATGACCTAGAGTAGAAAAACATTTGGATTTCCCTAGAAAGTCCCCTAATGAGGCATTCCCTTAAATGGTTCCAATGGTGAACAGGATTCAGGTAAAAAGAGTGAGCCAATAAAGCTTTCTTTCTCATTACTGATCAGTATACTTTAGAAGCACATTGCAAATTCAACACAACTGAAATAAGACTGCGCTGGGTGTCCTCAGTTTTTTCTTTGCATGGGTTGTTCATTATCTAACTAGAGACTTTAGGGAGGTCATCATTTTAACATGTAACAAAGGACTCTTAATGCCTGCATATTCAGTGCTGCTGAGTCAACAGGACTTTGCTTAAGCCCAAGGACTGTTGAGAAATCACAGCCTCTGAGCATTGTCTTAGCCCAATTGCTGGAAAGAAACTCTGGGGCTGTGATTAAACTGATGGGTGTCAGGAAAGAGAGTAAAGTTCTAAAGTCTTGCATGAGAATTTTGATGGGTCGGAGTTTGTTCTCCTACCTTTTCTAGAGAATAAGTAGAGAAGTCTAGTCTTTTAAAGTAAGCCTTCGAAAATCCCAAATGCAAACCCCAGAAGGGCCATTTTAGAGCAAAATAGGGAAAATATCAACAGAAGATACTACTGTTGGCAATCAAACTGGATTAATCATGAAATAATACTTGCACCCACTACCTTTATTATCTGCTTCTCAGACTTCATTCTATCGCATCATCTACGCCTAGAGACAGCTGTACCCCTTAGTATTAATTAAATGTGATTGTTAACATGGAGAAAGATTTATAACTTCCTTGGCCTGACAGGTATGCTGTAGCTGAAATGCATCAAGAAGGAGGAATGACCCAAGTCTACCAAATGTGAATTACTATCCACTTCTCCAAATTGGCCAGAGCATTTTAAAAGTATTTTGGGGAACTTCCCAAGTAAGCCCTTTCCATCCCTTCTCCTCACCCCCATTCTACCCATTGCCACCATCATAAAAGGACTGCATCTACAGGAAGCAGCATATAAAATTGGGGCCCAGGTTTAAAAAGGGAAAAACGAGTAGAAAGACCTAGTAATCGAGCGCCAACTTACACAGTTGCAAAGTAAACAGTGTGGCCTAGAATCTCCCCTACTTGAACCACGGCCAATGTGGACAAACAGAACAATATGTTTCATGTAATCTACCTGTATAGATTTAAGTCAGGTCAGAAACAAAATTCTCATCTTATTTTAGACTATGGGGCTAGACACCAGAAAGAATGGATGTCAAAACAGCTCTGAAATTTCTCGACAAGAAATAGAGAAAACAAATGTGAAACTGACAGTCATTGCTCATCATGACACTTCATGATGTTTTCAAATTGAACTTTTCAAAACTTAACAGATTTACCCAAATTGTGATTTGTGGGAAATCGCATGAAGATTTTAAACCCTGATTTTAGGTATTCAATTTATGAACATGATCAGAGGGTCTATGTGAATATGACTTGACTGTCCCTTTTTCTTTATAGCTTTAGAGCATAACATTACAATTCTAGGACACTCTTCCTTGGGAATGACTTGATTGATCACTACAGGAAATTCCCAGGAGATCCACTCAGACTTCCCCAGAAAGCATCAACACTTGGCTTATACTTCCCTTCCCTCTTTAAATCTCTTGCCTCAAAGTTTTCGTTTGGCTGTTTCCACCAGTCCTAAACTGTTGTATCACGATCTTATCCAGTCCTGGTCAAGCCTGTGCTTTGAAAGTCCCACTTTCAACAAAGCCTCAAATTCTTCATAAAATCCAACTTCCTTTTCTCCCTTGAGACCCTGTAAAAACTGTTGAGGTGATGTGCCCCCTAGGAAGCAGTAAATTTTGTCTTATGGACAGATTGTCTTGGTAACGTTTGGGAAGCGTTTGACAGTAGATAACGTACTACAGCTGCATACCAATTAAATGCACTCGGAACTTACAGAGAAAAGAATAATACAAGTGACAAATTATTTTCACTTTAGGAGGGATTCATCTGGAAGGGAAGCTGATGGGGAGAACTTTAAATTGTTATAAATAGTAAATAGGTGGGTCTTGTTCTATATATAGTTATGCGTCCCCTATATAAAGTAGCAAGTTTCTCCTGCTCCGCACCCAGTATTTCCCATATCCTGCTGCCTTTCTTCTATGGGGGGAGGAACAGGGCATGGGGATCAGCACTCATCTGACATACTAAACACACATATACACATTTGCTTATTTGTTTGTTGTCTGTCTTCTCACAGAATTCTAGCTCAAATGTAAGCTTCATGAAGACAGGGACATGATGTATTCTCAGTGCTTAGAACAGTGCCAGACTTACAATAAGTATTGGTAGAAGGAAGGAAGGAAGAAACGAAGGGGGTAGGGAGGAGAAAGAAGGAAAGAAAACAAAATAAGCTAAATAAAATGAGACTACTTAACCCAGTGGCAAGCACCCAGATTTGGGAGTTAGAACTGAATTTGAATTCTTTCATCAACTTACTATTTTTATGACCTTGAACAAAATACTTCAATGTTTTGAGCCCCTGGTTTCTGGTCTATAACATGGAGATGATAATATCTATTTTGCATAGTTGTGAGACTAGCAAATGTCTAAAAATCGCTGAAATGTGTCTAATATAGTGTCTCCCAAGCAGTAAGCCATTAATAAATAGAAGATGGGCACGTAAAGAGAGAAGAAACTCAGGAGTTTCCTTAAGAAAGAATGATGGCTAAGCATTGCATTCTAAGAGAGGCGAAACATTTGCCCATTTATTTTAGTGGCAAATGGAATTTGGGTTAGAAAAACTGAGCCCCTTTGGTTTCAAAATTAGGGCGCTCTTTGGCCAGTCAAGGAGAGGAGAGATTAGTGCCAGTGCTGGGAGTGGAAACCGTGCTTTCTGGTGCGAACTCAGGAGAGAGGAGGTCAGGGTCCTGGGTGGGAGCCGAGGGAGAGAAAAGAGGAGTGTCCTCTAGAGCAAGGAGGTGGAGGTGGGCCTTGCAGAGAGGGGCAGTCAGGGCCCGTGCTCTGGTGCTATCCCACTGTCTGTTCAAGTGGGCTGTGTGCATGTGTCTTGGGTTCCCGGCACCCTGGGGAATTGAGGTAGGAGCCGTGAAAGGAAGCGCTGCTTTCTTGGATCATCCAGTTTTAGATGCTAGCGTGGCCGTGGTCATATATTAAAGGGAAGGCAACCGCCTCCTGAATACTGACTCAGGAGCAGGTGTAAGCTAACCCCACTCCCCCCCACCCCACCCCCGGGGAAGGCAGCGGGCGAGAACCTGCTGCTCGGCAGATCCTGTTATCTGGAAAGCAGGTGCGAGAGAAGAGAGGTTCAAGTGACCCCAGCAGCGCCTGAGTAGGGTGAGGCAAGGGAGACACAGCTCAGTCATAAAATGTCAGGGCTCTCCAGAATGCTCAGTAGTCTAGAGAAATGATGTTTTCATGCGATAGGTCAATAAGCCAAAATAATGCAAAAATATCCCTGAGGCACGAATATCAAAATTTTAAATAAAGACACAATCCTTAAGGCTGATCTTTCCTTTGGCCTCAGCCTCCAGATGGCTCAGCATGGTCTTGTTAATGAGTCTGACTTTATCTAAAATTCTGATATTTTGGTCTTCATGGATGTTTTTACATTGCTTTTGATGTTTTAAAATATTGTGTTAAAATAGTGTATTCGCATTTTCCAGAGAAACAGACTAACAGAATATATATATAGCATATAAATGTACACATAAGATTATATATAATCTATAAAACAATAGGATATATATAATAGAGATTTTTTATAAGGTACCAGCTCATGCCATTATGAAGCCTGGGATGTCCCACCATCTGCCGTCTGCATACTGAAGGCCCAGCAGAGCTGGTGGTGTGGTTCAAGGCCTGAGAGCAGAAGAGCCAACGGTGCAGATTCTAGTCCAAGTCTGAAGGCCTGAGAGCCAGGAGCACCCAGGTGAGAAGACTGACATCCCAGCTCAACAGTCAGGCAGAGAGCAAATCCAACACCCCTGCACCTTTTTGTTCAACACAGGTCCTCCGTGGTTGGGATGATGCCTGCCCACCACTGGACTGGGTTATCTTCTTCACTCAGTCCTAAGAGATACACAGGAATTGCCTAGATGAAAGAGGAGGTAGAGAGCAGATGAGTGTTCCAAGCAGAAAGAATAGTACAGAGAGAAGCCTGGAAGCAAGGAAGCTTGTCTTGGCATAGGCAGCAAAAGAAGGTCAGCCCCTGAAAATAGAATTCAGCTAGTTATAAAATAACTAAGTCCCGGAGATGTAATATACACCATGGTGACTCTAGTCAACAATACTGTGTTGTACGTTTGAAAGTTGCTAAGACAGTACATCTTAAAAGTTCTCATCACAAGAAAAAAAAATGTGTAGTACACTGTGCTGATGGATATCCACGAGACTCAGTGCAGGGATCGTTTCACAATATCTACAAATATCAAATCATTATGTCGTACGTCTGAAACTAATATAATGCTCTTTGTCAGTCCTATCTCAAATATAGAGGGGGGAGATTCTGAAAGCCACCTTAAGGGTTCGGAATTTTATCTACGGAGCAATGAGAAGACTTGAAAGCGTTTTAAAGTGGAGAAGGGACAGGATAAGATTTGTGCTTTGAGAAATCGACATTTGGAGACGGTACCAGAAGCGGGAACCGCGTACATGGCCGGGGCGCAGGCAAGAGGGAAGGAGGTCAGGACCGAGGTGGTGGCAGCAGGGTCACAGAGAAGTAGAAAAATGTGAGGCATTCATAGACAAAATAATCTGGCTTTGATGACTCTTTTATAGGAGTAATGAGGTAGAAAAAGGAATCAAATGTGATCCCTGGGTTTCTAGCTCGGGCACCCGAGTGAAGGACAGAGTCGTTTCCTGGAGAGCAGGTACCGTTCATTAATGTAGCCCTCGCTGAAGACACGATAGACATTGAGAACAGAAATGATTTTGCATGCTACCAACTGTGCTTATTTACTACCCAAAGAAGAATCAGATCCTTCTGGACAAAGGAAGTTTGTTTAAAAATAGAAGTCAATTACATAAGTTGATTGTTAGGCCATGTGATAAGAAATTACAAGTTGTCATTAATCATTTTGAAAAGAAAATAAGTGATCTAAGATCTGGCAGTCACGCATGATACAATAACAGAATAACAATAGAGGGATGTTGAAAGTGCGGAAGTTCATTTCCTTTTAATTCATCCAGTTGGTGTTGCTGGGCTGATTAGTCATACATTCTGTAAGCTTAGGTTTCTAAGAGGCTTATGGTAGAAAAAAGGTCATAATTCTCCATATTTATTTTGAAGGGGATTGGAATGATTCACTCCATAATATTACAAACGGAGACAAAACGGCCTTCTCTCCCGAGACCCTTGATATTTTCCAAATCTCGCTCAAGGATTTTCACTGTGGCTCCAAACAGTATCAGGTTTATTATCTCGTATGTTTAAGGGGAGAAAAAGGACAAAGCCATTCCGAAGAAAAACAAATAAAATCTCACCTTGGGTTTCATATATTTAAAAATGTCTACAGCAGTCCATTTGCTCCCAAATTACCCGGAGGCAGAAAGATGGTAGCAGTGGCAAGAACACAGGTGTTCAATCTTCCCAAATCACCCCCGTAAAAACAGACCGAACAATTGAGACGCGAAGCAAAAACCCGTGGGCAATGTCTACAACAGAAGTGACAGAAAACCTATTCCCACAAGCAGGAGGGGTCAAAGCACTAGCCGCCTCAAGACGTGTAGTGACAAGTGACAAGAGGAAGCAGGAAGACAAGGGACTTTCAGCGAACAGCTCAGAAATGGAATTACCAACAGCTTGCCACTCCCAAAGGGAAGGTCCACTCTGAGCATGGAGGGCTCTTCAGGCCAATCAGACAAGAGCAACCAAACCAAGGAGGGGTTTGCCAGCTCCAGATGCCCTGCAAACTTCTGCTTGCTGAGATCACAATGCATTTAAAAGGATAAAGAAGTCTTTGTAACTCGAAAAGCTAACCTTCACCATCAAGTTATGACAGGTGTTAATATTTCTGCACTCAATACTCAATATCACTTTCATAAAGGGGGGGCTACAAGAAATCCCCAGACTGGGGCGCCTGGGTGGCTCAGTCGGTGAAGCGTCTGCCTTCGGCTCAGGTCATGATCCCGGGGTCCTGGGATCGAGTCCTGCATCGGGTTCCCTGCTCAGCGGGGAGCCTGTTTCCCCCTCTCTCTCTTCTCCTGCTTGTGTGTTTGCGCTCTCTCGTTCTCGCTCTCAAATAAACAAATAAACTCTTAAAAAAAAAGAAAGGAAGAAATCCCCAGACTGAAAAGAAACTGGGATGCATTGGATGCAAACGGAACAGACCAGGGACACTAAAGGCAGAGGGGAGAGAGAGGGAGAGAGAGAGAGAAAGAAAAGGGGCAGACCACGGTGGGAGGGGGAGTGAAGGCAACATATCTCAGAAAGGATAAGTCCGGAGAGCCGCACCACAATAACAATAGAAAATGGAGCCCTAGGGCATTGAAGTGAGGAAGGATATTCGCGGCACCCTCCCCTCTAAGAGCACAGAAAAACCATGAGCACTCGCAGTGATTGTGCTTGCATCCATATGATGTTCTTTTAAAGAAAAAAAAGAGACAATTGACAGAGAACACTATTCCTATAGACAGTGAAATCCAACAATAAAGATATGACCATAAAACAGTAAAAACCTTAAAGGTTCCAAACGAGCTAAGAGAATTTGAGGAAATCTTAGAAGCTATGGAAGAATGCCATAAGACAGGGAGAGAACGTGAGATGATTGGACGAAAGAAAAGCTTGAAAAGTGAGCTGAGAGAGTTTGAGAATTAGAAGCAGTAATAATAATAATAAATAATTTTAGAAGGGAACAAAAGTGAGGGAAACACGGTTCAAATCAGCATCATAAGAAAAGACAGAAAAGAGAATGTGGATAGAAAATAAAAAACAGAAACAAAATAAAAAGATTAAAGGAGGGGGGCCTGGGTGGCTCAGTTGTTAAGTGTCTGCCTTCGGCTCAGGTCATGATCCCAGGGTGCTGGGATCGAGCCCCGCATCCGGCTCCCTGCTCGGCGGGAAGCCTGCTTCTCCCTCTCCCACTCCCCTGCTTGTGTTCCTACTCTTGCTATCTCTCTCTCTGTCAAATAAATAAATAAAATCTTTAAAAAAAAAAGAAAAAGATTAAAAGTATTAGACAGAATGTACTAGATTATTCAAGAAAATGTTGCCAATATAAAGATCTGAATCTACATATTTAAGGGCACAGGGGACCCTGGAAAATCAGCTCAGAGTGGCCAAAATGAGACATATTTTAGTAAATCTATTGAACTCAAATAAAATGGAAAGAAAAAAAAAACAAAACAAGAAACCAGAAACCTGAACACCCTTTAGACAACAAAGTAAAAATGACCAAGCCCCTCATTAGAGAAAGAATATAGACTGGCATTAGACTTCCCAATAGCAACATTTTATGCCATAGGACAATGGAGTAACATTTATATTACAAGAGGTAAAAAAATGTGGGCAACGATTTTGTACCCCGGGAAGGAGACATTCAACTTGAAAGCCATATAAAAACTAATGAATATGTAAGAACTCAGGGAGTGTTGTTCTCATGTGCCCTTTCTGAAGAATCCACTAGAAATGACCCAGACAACCATTTGGTTGAAGAACTGGCATAATGTCTGGTTAAGAACACTGGATATGTATTTATGCATAAAATTAAGTGAGGGGCGTGAGGAAGCCAGTATACAATGTATTTGTTATATGATACAGTGCAACCATAAATAATTATAATTCAAAATTTTCTTTAAAAAACAATCCCTATAAATCAAAGCAAAATGAAATGAAGAAACCTAACCGCTCATCCATTTGGTGGAATAAGTACAGGAAAAAGGAAATTCTTCAAGTGACTTTAAAATAGGCCAATATGGTGACACATCCCTAGTGATCTGGACCCTGAGAACAAACAAAACAAAATTTTGAACTATTTTTAGTAATAATATTGGCATTGCTATTTGTAACTATGATATATTCTATAGGAAAAGTCAAATAATTCTGTGAATGTTCTTGGGAATGACCAAGATTTCCAGCATGAGGGGGGAAAAAAAGATAAAATTGAAGAATTCTTAAAACTCTGTAATCTAAAATTTCAATTGGAAATGGAAATATGAACTAATAGTATAATTTAAAAATATATAAAAATATGGGGTGTCTGGATGGCTCAGTTGGTTAAGCCTCTGACTCTTGATCTTAGTGCAGGTCTTGATCTCAGGGTTGTGAGTTCAAGCTTCACGTTGAGCTCCATGCTAGATGTGGAGCCTACTTAAAAAAAAAACAAAAACAGAAAAACCCAGCCAAACAAAAATATATACGTATGCACATATATGTCCGTAAAACCAAGGCGCCTTGGATAAATGGCTGACTCCAGGTCTCAGGCAAGAAGCGTTTGAGATGAGCCTAAAATGTCTTATTTTGCCAAAATATGCCTAAAACACCACATCAAAATAACTTAAGAGCCAAACTGAAGAGTCTCTAACTGGCCAACAACGGGACAATTTGAGCATCAAATATTAACTGCAATGAATTGAAACGTCAACTGTGTTTAAGTCCATTAGTCACTAATGATACTAAAAAAGTCTCATCGGTCACATTTGGAAGATGGCAGGGAATCAATTTGTTATTTTGAAAACTGATGAGGGTGAAATAAAGTCAAGCAGTTATCTTACCTTACGTGCTGGGACTGTACCTCAGGACAATAACTGATGAGGGAAACTTGGACAGCATTTTATCTAACAAATGAAGAAAGAGTGATAAAATTAGAACATCACCACATCGGCAAACCTTAATGAGATAATGCATGTTGATCTAGGCAATGAGCATTAATGATTGTTGATAACACAGACAGCCAATCAGATAACAGGTGCCACCTGATGGAAATAAACATACTTATGAAATATTACCATCAAAAGCACGAATTTGAATAATCAAGCCTCTAGATTGCATGATCCAGTTTGCAGGAAGTGCAAGAAAGAGAAACACGTTAAGCCATCTACTACAGGCATGCAATTAGAAAATTTCAGAATATGGGAAGCTTAACAGACAAGCATTCGGGTTTCTTTAAATGAATTATAATGAAAAATGAAAGGTGGGGGGATGGAGGAATCTATGGGTAAAATGAAACTTAAAAGATAAATCAACAACAGCAACAACAAAAAGATAAATCAGTTTGCAATGTTTGGATCTTATTTCATACAAACCAATTGTAAAAAAAATTGCAAATCAGACAAATTTGAACACTAATTGAATAGCTCATAATATCAGGAAATTATTGTTAATGTTTTTAGGTTTAATAGTGATGTTCTGGTTGTATTTTAAAAGAGTCCTTATGCTTTAGGGATGCATAATAACATATTTTTGGATCAAAGAATAAGAAGAGTATCATAACATTTGTTTCAATAAAACATGAACTTGCCTCAAAATAATCTAGTAAAGGAGAAGGGTATTAATAGGCCAATATTGACCTTGAGGGCATAATTCTTCAAACCGAGTGATAAAACCTGGGGTTTCATGAGAGACTATGGACTCTGAGAAACAAGCTGAGGGTTCTAGAGGGGAGGGTGGTGGAGGGATGGGGTAGATGGGTGATGGGTATTAAGGAGGGCACGTATTGAATGGAGCACTGGGTGTTATATGCAAACAATGAATCATGGAACACTACATCAAAAACTAATGATGTAATGTATGGTGACTAACATAACATAATAAAATAAAATTAAAAAAAAAAAACCTGGGGTTTCTTATACTATTCTCTATACTTCTGTATATGTCTGAAAGTTTCCATCATGGAGAGTTTCAAAACACTCATGGTCATTTTTGGTTTTGTTACTTTCCAAATCAATCTCAACCAGTCCATCAACAGTAAGCATATTAGATTAACTTTCCAGGTTACCAAGCCATTGGAAAATGGACTGTAAGTTGAAAGACTAAATCATACTACAAGTGTGACACACTTCCCCTGATGTTGGTGTATATCATTTGTCAATGAATTTTAATAAACACTAGGTGGCATAGTGATTGCTTTATACTAAGCAGGCAAAAGAGAAAATGGATTACCCACGCTGACATGCAAAATGCCATCTATCAATGCTATGGCATGGTGACATCACTTTTGAAATTACCCCACCTCTTAATAGATGAAAATATATTTTTTCATTTTAAAATTACAACTCTGCCTCAGCATTACAAGTTCACCTAAACGTAATTTATTAAAACTTCTATTTACCTAGTCATTTTCATTCTTGCATTTTTTTTTCAACTTTCAGCTTATTTTAACACGCCTGAGACCTGCTGGGAAGAAGATGGAACTGAAGTTTGCATAGTTAAATAGGAGGAAGAGTGTTATATTCTTCAAACTGGATTGACACCAAGTGTTCCATATGCTGCAAAAATTAATATGAAGTAGCCTTGAGCCTCTTCTCTAATATCTGCATATTGCTTCTAGCTTCTCATTCTCCTGTCATTAATTGGTCCCAGATCTTGTTTTAGCGATCTCGATGTTGCTGTCAGCTGATTTTTTTTCCTTAACCAAAATAATGTATCATTCTATTTTTACAGTGCATGACTAATTTAGGGAATCACTAAGGTTTTAATTAATGGATTATGATTAAAGTATTCAGCTTCAAAATCCATTATTTTGGACAGGAAATGAACTTAACACCCAGTGGGATAGTAGAAGGAACAATGGATTTAAGTGTCTGGAGATCCGCTGTGCCGCATGGCATTGATCCACTCACCTCATTTCCCTGCGTATCCGTTTCCTCAATTCAATCTTTTATTGAATGACTAATTATGCACCTACTAAGTGGCTGGCTTTGTGCTAAAGCTAGGAATACAGCAGTAAATGCATGGTGGTGTTTGGATTGAGGCTGGAAGTGAGTCGGAGTGAAGAGTGGGGGACAGGAGTGTTTGAGCAAAGGAACAAATTCAGTGGTGCTGAGGGAAGGAACTGGTATAAAAGGGACAGACATGATTTCGAATGAAGGGGGAAGATAAGAAAAGAGAGAGGCACACCTGCAAAATGGAAGGATTGAACAAAACCACCCATTGGATCCTTCCAGTTCTTAGTATTTTATAATGGGGTTAGCAGTTGAATCAGAGAATCTTGGCTTTACCATTTATTACCACCATGATTATGTGCAAATTCTTAGTGTCTCTAAACCTAAGTGTCCTAATCTATAGAACAGTGAGTATACTTACCTCAAGATTGTTCTGGGGCTTAAACAAGGTCAGACATTTAAAGCCTGTGTCGGTTTACCCAAAGCATTCTGTATAGAAATGGTCAGGAATATTAGCTTATACTGTGCCCTTCTCAAAGAGACATTTACATCTTATATCTGATTTTATTCCAACAAAAGACCTGGGAGAGACTTATGAGATTTCTGGCAGAATATTACTTCTGCTTTACAAATGAGAAAACATGAAGTCAAGGAAAAAGCATCAGAAATGACTGGAAGAACCTGGTCTCCTGGCTTCCTGTTCAGCCTGCTCCTTTTATCCCCCGTCACACAATACCCTTCAGACTATTTTAGCTTCCTTTTGAACAAATGAGGAATCTTAGCGCAGACTGAGGACTTGTACAAATTTGCTCCTCTTAGAGCTTCAGATTTCAGGTTTTCCTTTTTTTTTTTTCTTCTTCTTCTTCTTCCTATTATTGCAACAGATCGATCTTACACAGAAGCTATTTCTCTCATGCTAAGCCTTCTTTTTGGAGTATTAAGGTTATGAATGTCCTGTCACTCAATGACCTGTTAGAATGACGACCAGCAAGTGTTTTTAATCATTTTTACGTGCACCAGAGTCTCTTCTCTGTCATTCTTCCATTACTTTGGATTTGTGAGGGAAAGCTTTCTTTATAAGCTATTTCTCACGAAATCAGGGAAGCTTCCACTAGAAATTGCCTCAATCGGATGACATACCTCAAATAAAAAGTCACAGTATCTTGCACTGTGAGCTCATCTTCTTTTGACAGTTCAGTAGAAGTAGGATCATTCTTAGACTAGTTTTTACTCAAATTGCAGATAATCGGGGAAAAACTGAAAAGCTACCATGAGGGTATGTTCTGGGGAGTGGAGGAAAGGAGAAAGATGGGCACTAAGGGACATATTACAACAGTGTTTTCAACTTTTCAACGCTATGGAGCTGACCTCGCTACTATTTAAAAATGATTAAATGGAAGTTCCAGTTGGATGTGTGGGTATGACTCCAACTTAGTTCTCTTCCAGGCAAAGCTCTTAGTTGATCCAGGAAGAGGTTCAAGACAGTTTCTTCCTGAAAGCGACTCAGAGGGACTGTTCAACTGATTGATTTCCATAACTCTATTGAGAAAATGTTTTTCTCCCGTCCACCTGAAATTTGCTTAGATATTAAATTTGCAGTACAGCTAAAGATGTCTCCTAAATATTAGGTGCCCATTTTGAGTGTGTCGACAAGTATGACAAGTTAATTTTACCGACATTGTTGCTCCTATCTTTCAAATTTCTCCTCACCTTTATAAAACTGTCCCGGTTCTCCCCACCCTAATCACATGGAAACTTGCCTAGACTCATGCCTCCACCCAGCCCATAGCGCTCTCTACCTCCCTTGAGTTGTGGTTCTTTGCATTCTGGTCACAGCTCTTTCTAGACTATACGCTTCCTGAATTAAGCCTTTGTTATCTTCGCTTCCCTGCAGTACATGCTGTGGCTCCCTGCACCTAGTAGGTAGGAATCTAGGAGATGCATGTAGAACCGAATTCTCCTACCTCAAACCAAAAGTACTTTATGTGCCAGAAAGCTGATGCTTAAAGGGAAAAATGCATTCCTTTGAAGCCTTTGGAAAAAAAAGATATTAACCATGATACAGTATACTTCAAATTATGGATCTTAGAACTCCTAAGCTTTTAATACAAGCCATAAATTTAGGCATCAAATTGTTCTTGCTACAAAATGAATGAAGGTTTTGGTTGTATGCTGATGATTAGGGTTGCTTTTATGGTGGGAGAAATCTATCAAGAAACTCAGAGTGCTGTTTGCTACATAATCATTACCACTCAGTACAGGGCTGTCAAAGGTCTTATTTTAAGCGTGTTTCCCTGAAAATTATCCCTGGCCATTTGCCTTGAGTAGCTATATTTCAAAAATAAAATCTTTACTGAAAAAAGTAAAGACAAAAGGGAGAAGAAATGGATCCTGATGAAAGATATCTCACTGGCAAAGATTCACAGGATGGGCACAGTGACACAGCTGGGTCTTGTTGGAATCCTGTCTTTCCACGGACGTTGGAATGATTTCTACTATAAGGTCAAATTTGCAGATAGCATACCATCATCAGTAGGGTTCTATGCTACAAGTCAACCGAGAAACCAGAATGCCATTAATTTCTTAGACATAATTAAATATGCACATGATAAAAGAGTTACAAACTCATATGAAATGCCTACTACAATGCTTAAAAGCTGATGATTCACAGAAAATGTATCTAATCTTTCTGGGAGGTACGCAATGAGAATGACACCACTCCTTGTCTCTCTTGACCTCTCACTGTACCCTGAAAAGCACCGGCCATGACAGGCAGATCCACTCTCTATTTCCTTACTTTGTACTTCATTTGCCTCATCATCCTTCTGCTGTTTGCATCACAGTGCTGCCTCACTATTCTCATTGGAGAATTTCTCATCAAAATCTACACAAGTGTGCTCCTTCTAGTACTAAAACCAGAATCAAATGACTAATTTCATTTGACTTCTAGGTGATAACTACCTTCAAATCCATGTGACCAGCAGTTGCGCTGTTTCTCCTTAGGAAATGACATGGGTGATATGGATCATGTCCCAGGGATGATATGAATTTTAGAGCATTTTGAGTGTCCTTTTCATTTTGGCTTCTCGGATGCTCAGAGTCAAATCTGTAACCCCGTTTAGTAAACTCAGAGGGCCTTGTTCTTTGCATTGCTCCATAATATTTTCCAGCTTGTCTTATCTTGATAGTATGTCTGTATTTTCTCTGGCCTTGATTTTTTTTTAACTCTCACATTTTATATTGCTTTTAAACCACATCAAAATCTTTATATGGTAAACAAGCATACAGACACAGAAATAATTACTTCAGTTACAGAATGCAATTCAGAGAGTCAGAGTCTCTTTTTGGTGGGGGGAGGGGATGACAAAGACAAAAGATTAATGTCTCTTTAGAAAATTGTATCTGAAGGACCTCGTGGTGCAATGGTACAATGTCTGACTCCAGAAAATTATATCTGAAATAAAATAACATCATGCCTAATAATTATCCTCTAATTGTTTGCCTCTGTTCTAACAACATTCTAATCCATCTATCGTCTTGAAATTAATTATCTCTCTTAAGCATAGATTAGATCATATTACTTTCCTGTTCAGATACCCTAGATGGCACTATCTACAGAGTGAAGTTCAAGTTCTTCACAAGATACTACCATCTTACGGGACGCCTGGGTGGCTCGGTCGGTTAAGCCTCTGCCTTCGGCTCAGGTCATGATTCCAGGGTCCTGGGATCGAGTCCCACATCCGGCTCCCTGCTCAGCAAGGAGCCTGCTTCTCCCTCTGCCTGCCTCTGTCTCTCTCTCTCTGATAAATAAATAAAATCTTAAAAAAAAAAAGATACTACCATCTTACCTGTCTAGCCTTTTCTCCCTCCCCACCTCCAATGTAGCCTGTGCTCAAGCGAATTTGTACAATGTATTTCTTTTTGAGAATTTTATTTTATTAAAAAACCGGCTTTGGTATTTTCTTATTAACATCAAAAATTCTCGTTTCACCACCTCTTCCCGAGTTCAGCTCAAGAACTGTATCTTTTAGCTCACAATTATCTCCTGTGATTGCTGTTTGCCCTCTAGCATATTTGGAGGCAGTACACCTTAATGATAGAGAGGTTTGGCTTTGGAGTCAACTGACTTTGGGTTCAGCCACTTAACCTTATCTGTAGAATGAGACAATAATGTTCACTGGTGTTTTAAAATGCATTCCCCAATGTTTTGACAACTCTCCAACGAAGAGGCAGAGTCTTCATATTCTCCTGTTAAAACCAGATGCATTCACTACTTGTTTGTAATCGATACAGTACAGGAGAAATGATACTGGGTCACTTCCAAGACCAAGTCAATAGGAGTTGTGCACTTTCTGCCTTATTCATGGAGATATTCACCGTTGGAGCTTCGAGCGATCATTTAAGAAGTCCAGCTACCCTGAGCCACCATGCTGTGGGGAAGCCCAGGCCACATGAAGAGGCCATATGTTAGGTGTTGCAGTAGGGAGCCCCAGCTGAGGTCCCAGCCAATGGCCAGCTCCAATGACTTGACATGCAAGTGAAGACCCCTCCAGATGACTCCAGCCCTCAACTGTCAGATCACTGCCTGCCCATTGATTCTTCCCAGTGGAGGACCCAGCCATCATGGAGCAGAGGCAAGCCATTTCTGTTGACTCTATCCAACTTCCTGAGCCATAGGATACATGAGCATGATAAAATGGTTATTTTAAGCTGCTCTTTTTGGAAGCAATTTACAACACAGCAATAACAATAAGGACAGATATTTGATACTTGTTGGTAAGGATTTGAAGAAAAGCAAGGAACATGTTATAAGAAGCTAGAGGAAAGTGAACCTTATTACCTAGTGGTGCAAAGTTTGGACAAACTATCATATGTTGTAATGTGAAGAATTGGAAATATACCTAAGGAATTTGATGATCTAGCTAAGCAGATTTCCCTGCAGAATATTTAAAAAGATATCTGGCTGCTTCTTGCTACCTATGAAAAAATGCACGTAAGTTTGGACAAACTATCATATGTTGTAATGTGAAGAATTGGAAATATACCTAAGGAATTTGATGATCTAGCTAAGCAGATTTCCCTGCAGAATATTTAAAAAGATATCTGGCTGCTTCTTGCTACCTATGAAAAAATGCACGTAAGATGAGCTAAAAGGCAAACTGTTTAGTTTTCAAGCAAAATTTTGAGGAAACACACAGAAGCCAGACATTGCTGAGCTCAAAAGTAAAACTGTTTCCCATTCCTGGCATCTCAAATGGCAAACAATTTCCAAATTAAAAAGTATTTCTAGGGCAAAGACAACATCTAAAGGGGAAGCTGTAAGATCATTTGCTGAGGCCCTAGGAAGATCTCAAAGATTCTAATAGAAATTTTCAGACATACAAAAAGACCTCTAATGATACCAAAGGCATATCTCATAGACCCTCCCTTTTAAAGGGCTTCCAGTAATTTTCAAGGGCCTCGTCACTCAGCAACCTCTCAGGGACCTCAGGATAGAGAAGATAGCTTAAAGATATCTGTGCTTGTGGTTTTTGTATGATGGAGTGGATCTTAATAAGAGCCAGAGAAAACCCACAAAGTTTTAAGAAACTTGTACTGATGGAAACATGTTGGTTTGTACTAAGAGGGACAGAGATAGTACATGAAGGGAGGCCTTCTCCCATACTACTATGGGCAGGAAGCAGGTTGAGAAGTTTACTCAACTGCAAACATGGACCAATTCCTATGGAAAAGAAAAGGTGATTCAAAGGGTTGAACCAAGAGTTCAGATGGTAGAGTCCAAAACCAGAGACAAACTCCTAAGAAATAGAACTGAACTCTAATCAAGGATCTGGCAGCCATGTCTGACTGGATTTCAGAATTGCTATGGACCACTGACCGTCATGTGCCTCCCATTCTCTACCCTTGAAACAGGATATATAAATAGTTATCCCAACCCATCTCTGAGTGGTGCTAAGTTGGGCGTGTGTAAGGTAAATACTTTGTTTCTTGGATCCTCAGGTTCTTGGATGAAGAGGAACCATAACCTGAAGAGCCATACCTGAGAAATTGTCCCCAAGAAGTCTCATCCACACATGGATTGATTTTGATGATGAGATGTAGACCTCAAGCCTAAGTCTGATGACATGTCACTTTTAGGGGATCTTGGGAGGAAGCAAATGTGTTTTACATGAGGACAGATTGTGGCTGTTTTAAAACATGTCTGCAAATTCTTTGACAACCTTTCTTCAAGAGGTGGGGATCTATGTACCCTCTCTGTGAATTCAGGGCAGACTTGAAATTCTGTTGTAACCAATAGAGTGCACTGGAAATAATGTTAAATGACATCCAAGGCTATTCATTAAAGCCAATGCAGTTTTCCTCCCTGTTAGCTGGAACAATCACTTTGGGAGGTCCTGAGGACATTATGCTATGAGGAAGCCCTGGCCACATGGAGAGGCCAAGCGTAGGTGCCCCTGTCAGCAGCCCCAGTCAATAGCTATTATCATCCACACCAGGTATGTAAGTACATTTCTAGATGGTTCTAGATGGTTCTGCTCTCAAATTGTCACTGATGAGACCTGAAACTTCATGAATCTGTGCTTTAAATTCTTGACCCAGAATCTGTGAGCATAATAAAATAGTCATTGTAAGCTGCCAAGTCTTGGGGTTATTTGTTGTACAGTGATAATAACTGGTTCAATCCCCCCAAAGAATTATGAGGATTAAATGAGACTTGTACATAAAGTAACAAGCTTGGTGTTCGGCAAAATAAACACTCAGTGAACGGGACTTACCAAGGGCTAACTCTTCTGTTTATTTGGTTCTGCTCAAAATAGTATGGGGTATACAAGAGATGCCTAATATATCATTGTTGACTTGAAGTGATTACAGACTTGAGGACAGAAAAGATGAGATTGTAGCGAAAACACAACCTCCTTTTCCTGACCTGAGAGGAATTTTTTTTTCTGATGTTACGGAAAGAAACTGGATTCTTTCAGTAGCAGTCTATCAAATTCTAAATTTTATCTTGGTGAGAAATCAGATTGTGCAATTCATTTAATCCTGCCTTCTCACCTAAATCTAAGGTGACAAAATTGTAAGTACTTGGATTCAGTGAGCAATAGTTAATTTGGGAAATGAGGGCTCCTGGCTAGCAAATGTGGGACATGGCTAATGCAGCAGCGCCCATCTGCCCCAATCTTCCCTGCAGCTGTGAAGTGAGGTTTCCTCCCCCTCATCTACCTTCCCATACCCTCAAACCCTCTCCACATGCCAGCCCTGTCACTGTCACCCTCTGTCCACTATAACTTACTAGGTCTCATCATGGACAGTCAAACACTGGAAGGAATTTTTGTACCTAAAGCATTCAAAAACTCTTTTTCCTTGGGGACAAAACCCCACCTTAAGGGGCGGGGTTCCCCCACCCATTTGGGGATATTTGCATCACAAGTAAAAAATATTTTCAGAAAATCACCCTGGATTAAAACAGTGCCTAATTTCTCACCTACTTTGTCACAATTGGTGGAAGAGATGATACAAAGTGGTGAGGCCTGCCTGGTTCCTAACCTGTGGAGCCTGAATATCCCACGGATGAAGGCAAGCAGCCACGGCAGCCACCTCACTTAGAAGGCATCTGCAGAGCTCTAGCTCAGCCCATAGCAACATTCTGGGCTCTGTGTTCCACGTCTGACAAACGGTCTTTGCCTCATCTCCCAGTTGGAAAACCTGCTAGAATCTTTGCTCTTCTTGGACTAAGGTCCTGCCTTGCTGTTATTAATCAATTGCTTAGGAAATTCTAATTTTCTTCTTAAGCCCCCTGAGTAGTGGCTAGAAGCCTTGCTGGCAACAATAGTCTTCTTTGACACTAAGGGTTCACAACTAGGACTCCAAAAATGATCTGTGCCAGTTTTCTCCCTCACCAAGCTGGGCTAGCCTTTTGGAGCACTGTAACACCTTTGCCAGACTCCCTCACCTCACCCCACACCTCCCAGAACTAATAGCTGGCCTCCTGGTTGGCTGATATGCCCTCTGAATAGTGTATTCTGCCCCTCCATGGAATTTTCCAGGATCTGCCCCATCCAGTGAATGAGACTAGTTTTATTCTTGTTAAGCCAGTCATGTGGAATAACATGATAGTAATGTGAAGATGAAGACCTTCTTAGGCTTTTAGATGGCTTGATTTTACAATTATAATATGACAGATTAAATATGCAAATACCTTTGCCTCTCGAACTGCTCTTTAGAGAAACAGAAAAGAGGTTTCAAAATATCTGTAAAATGAGGTGAAAGGACATAGCTTTCAGTCATTTGAGTAATTATTTCCCTGCTGAGAAAAGGGCAAACAGTAAATAGTTTCATTTTATTGAATACTACAGATACAAAAGATGCCTCTTTTTAATAAATTTTTAAAACAGCATCCAAAAATTCTCTTGGCCCTAGGACAAACCTTTTACTAGAACCAAAAAATAACAAAAAAGGAAGATAAGATAAGGAAGAAATACTTTTCACCTAAAAACTGGTCTCATGCTTTTTTTTAACTCAAGGAGCACTCTCCGAGGGAAGGGGGTGGGAAGAACAGTAAACTGCTAAGGTCCACAGTCTTTTCCATCACGAGGAACTCTGGGAGATAATGAGACAGAAATGCTTGACAGGTCTCCCCAAGGACAAGGCCAACAAGCTGCTTCAAGTGGCAGCTCCAAAAGTACAACTCTAAGTTTCTCAGGTTTCTCACCCATTAAAATTTTAGGAAAAGGAGGCTAATTCTGCCAGTAGCCAACTCTAACTTCTTGTTATATGTGCCTCTTATATTTAGACGCCAGCCACCAGGTAAAGAAACTCAGCTAGACTATCAATATGATGAGAAACCAGATGGAGGAAGAAAGACCCAGCAAGCCCCAGCCATTCCAGTCACCAGCTGAGGTCCCAGATGTGTGAAAGAAACCATCCTGAATGTTCTTGCCCAGCAGAGCTCCCAGCTGAATGCAACCACATGAGGGATCCCTGAGAGGAGCAGAAGAACATCCCAGCCGAGGCCAGAGAATCCACAAAATCATGAGAACTAAGTGGTTGTTGTTTCAAGATAGTTTTGAGTAATGGATAACCGAGACAGATCCTCTGTCCCCCGTGACAATGAAGAGGTTGTTTGGCAACATATATGCCTTGAATGGAGAGTTGACTAGATGTGTGGCCAACTTCTGTGTAAGCCAGTGGACTTCTGGAAGGTGGGCAGTAAACCATGAAAAAAATATGGCCAATTCTGAAAGGATGAAGAGAGGGCAGATAAACCAGGATGGAGCAGGAAGATTTTCCTAGAAGCTTTCAGAGTCAGGTCAGCGGCAGATCCCAAAAAGCCGAGTGAGACAATTTAGCAACCATCACTTCCCGAGTTCTCTCATGCTAACCTGGGAGGGGAAAAAAGGGAACAAAAGGTAAGCAGCTATAGGATGTCTTACTTTAGGTTTCCACGGAAGGAGAGACCCTGAGCCATGGATTTGGGAATTTGCACAGACTGCTGAGGGGGAAGTTTGACACAGGGAAGGGAAGGCAGCCAAGGTTAGGGAGCCAGGAACCAGAGCCAGAGTCTGAGAATCCCTGAGAAATGGCACAACAAACACACTTTAGAACAATCCAGGCCAGGCTGCAAGAAAGCCAGAATGAACATACTCATGGCTTCATGTATATGTATGAATATGTGCTGGAAACGGGGTGGAAAATTCTTCCCAATATATTCCAGGAAACTGATTTTCTGGACGAAGGTAAAATAGCCAATGCACTGATGAAGGCTTACAGTTGAATCCGCAGACATTCCTAGTGTAAAGGAACTCAGAGGCCATGCTCCCCGCCAAGTTAGAAACCAGACAAGCAGCAACCTTGCCTCAGAATTGAAGGGAATTCCCCGACAGAGAGGAGACCTACAAACTCAATGGATCTAGAAGCTTGGCAGTCAGGGAGTCATGTCTTCTCACTTCTGCTTGTCACATCACTATAGGCAGGCAAATGACAGACTACTTAATGCACCCAAGTCCCCAAGGCACTCCTAAGATAATAAAAATTGTGTTTCATGGGGACATAAATTTTAGTCAGTAATGAGACCAAATACAACCGAGAAGGCTGCTGTATCAAAACATCAGACAAATCAATTATTATTTTCATGACAGAAGTCTTCAAAGTCACGAGAGAGAAACTGTGTATTCAGCAACTATAGTAAAATACTCTGTATTAAATGAAAGAAAAAAATCACATTGACACTTTTACCTTCTAATTGTTCTCCCTAGACCAGCTTCCTGATACACCAACTTCATTGTTTATGCACTTGATATTTATTAAAGGGCAGATGTTTAAATATTAGCTTATTAAATTGCTCATGATTTTCAGGTATTTCCACTGCTAGACTACTCAAAGCGTATGTTTAATTTCTAATATTTCTTTAAAGGTTTTCGTAATTTTACCTTCCCTTCTATTTTTGTGCTCTGGTGAATGAATTCATTAGGTAGAAATGTTCCTTTTTAGAAGATATTCAAGTATGTATTATAATTGGATGAGAATAAACTAAGTAATGACTAGTTTATTTGTTCTTAACTCTTTAATTTTTTATTCTTACTCTTCTGAGCGTATGACAATTCTGATAAGAATATCCTATTCTAAGGAATCAAAATATAACAAACACATCACTTTGTGACATTGAGATTTGATTTTAAGAAAACTCAACAGTTTTTGCACATTAAATAATAGCTTATGTTTGGCAATCTATAGTCAGAGACTGTAAGTGAAAAACAACAAAAATATTTTTACACAAAGAAAAAGATTGAAGAAAAGAATTTCCTTCTCTTAGCACAACTAATTTACAAAATTCTAATAAACACCAGCCCTTTACCCTTCACAGAGTGATGCAATTTATTAAGACCTTATGGTCAGGGGCGCCTGGGTGGCTCAGCCGTTAAGCGACTGCCTTCAGCTCAGGTCATGATCCCAGGGTCCTGGGATCGAGTCCCGCATCGGGCTCCCTGCTCAGCGGGGAGCCTGCTTCTCCCTCTCCCACTCCCCCTGCTTGTGTTCCCTCCTCTCTGTGTCTCTCTCTGTCAAATAAATAAATAAAAGAAATCTTTAAAAAACAAAAAAAAGACCTTATGGTCATTACTCAATCCATACTGCAACCTTTATTTTACAGATGGCAGAAAAGAGAGACTAAGAAACCAGCCCATGTTCTCACAACCACTAAGGAATGTGGTGCTCCGAAGCTTATCCTCACAGTATTAACCCAAAATGAGAATTTTGGTGGCCTTTGGAACATCAGAGATTTCCTCTTTTCAATTCCAGAGCATCAGGTCGACATTGTTGCAAAAGATTTAGGATCAAGATCTCACTTCCACGCCAAGTTTAAAATAATGTATGGAAACCAGAGTTATGTCAGTCAAATTTCTTAAGCTTATCATTATACCATTTCAGCAATTCTTGAACTGGGAAAACAGATACACTTAATAGTGCAAATTCTTTATTAAATAGTTCTAATTCGCAATAAACCCTCATCGTATAATACTCAAAAACAAGGAGAAAATGAGAAAGAAAATGATTGACCAAGAAACATAGTATGAAACTTCAACATCTGAAAAGACGTATAGCTGTTTTGGAAAGACCCTGAGAGAGAATCTGGTCTGGTTCCTACCTAAGTAGCAAAGGCATTTTTTTTTTTCAAGTAACTTCCCTAGATCACACAGCCACTAAGTGGTGGAGAGAGAACAAGAACCTCACTCTCTTCCTTCTCCATGTCTCTCTCTACAATGTGATGCCAGTCTCTGTACCATCTTACAGACTAGTCAGAAACAGATGCTTTCATCACACGCACTAGAATAAATTTGAAAAACAAGAACGTCCCTTTGGAGGACAAGCTTCAAGTTGATTAGACCCACAGTCCATCAGATGGATGACTATGCATTATTTCAGCCTACCTCTCCTGATTGTTACACTCTCTGATAAGACTCACTGTCGCTTTGGAAGGCACCTATTATGGTTTGAATTTCTGCATGTTTCTGGAAGTCATGGGGGAGAATTTGAATTATTTTGGGAATTATCAGTACCACTGCTAGGTCTAGAAAATGCTCTGTGGCATTTCAAAACAGGGGCTAATGCAAACTTACTTGTAAAACAAGTCTTGAATATGTTTTAAATCCTAGATTGGATTCCTCCTTCATTCCTCAATCCTGGCACTGCTTCCAAGTCTTCAGACACTCATAAAATTAAAATTAGTTATAATATCCATCTCAAGAATATTTTAGCATGACTATCTCGCCACCTTCAGGCACAAATAAAGTTATAACTCCATATTTTTCAAATTAAGTACTCCTATACCCACTTGCCCAGAATTACATAAGAATCCTGGAAGTTCCTTCCACCTAAAGTGGCCAGTCTGGCTTCCAAATAGCAGGTAGAGAGAAAACTATAGATCTGATCAGTCTCTACCTCATTGCCATTGCTGGTGTTGCTACCAGAGAGTGTACCATTGTTCACTGTTTTAATGATGTCACTGGCAATCCTGATCCTGTTCAGACCGTACATTTTCTTAAAACAAAAGAGATCCTTCCCTCTCTTGGAGGCATTTCATGACAGGGCACTTACAGCTAAGTTCTTTCATTCGTATTCACCTGCTCAGTCATTGTGCCCCAAGCCCACCGAAGCTAACAGAGGCAGGAGAGATGTGCAGCCTCGTCCAAAGGTTGCACTGGAACCAACCTCCCCAACCAAGGGGCAGGGTCTTGCAGGGGGATCCATGGCTGTGTGCCCAGACATCCCCTCCTTGATGTGATCTCCATCTTGGGAATCTCTGATATCCTTGCAAGCCATCCAGACATCTATCAGCAACCCCTCAGTCCTCAAAGGGGTTCTGATATATTGACCTTCAATCAGAGAAATAATAAGCATTTTGTTCATTTAATCTTCATACAGACCCTATGAAGTAAATGTTAATTTTTGCCCCATTTTTTCTGGTGAAGGAACAGAGACACAGAGAAGTAAGGTAACATGCCTGGTAACTGACAGGGGGTATTTGAATGCAGGAAGCCTGGTTCCAGAGTCTGCGCTTTTAACCATATCTCCCTTAAGGTCATGAGGAAAGAGACTGAAGTCTCTGCTTCCTGGAAGTTCCTTGAGCCCTATGTAAGGTTGTCTTTTCCTCTCCACCATCCCAGCCTTGATACCTAAACAATTATAGAGCAAAGACTCTGTCAAACAGCAAAAGACCCCGGGTGATCCATTCTTATGAGCAAGCTGCCTCACCTCACTCTGCCTCAGTTCTCCCATATGCAAAAGGGGAGCAATCATCCTCCTTCATGGGGTTACTAAGTGTGAACTCAAAGTGTTAATACACGTGAAGTGCCCAGAACAATGCCTGGCACATAGTAAGTACTCTGTAAGAGTGCTCCAACTACAATCCCACTACCTCTACGACTATCAATACTATTATTGATAGTTTTCCTCATCATCAAGATGATACACGGGGGTAGGAAGAACAGATAATGCTTTTCAAGGTAAAATACCGTCTACTCGAGTTAGTCACCATTTAGGATGATGTGTGTCATGGCTCCTGTCTAATAGGAGGCTGTATGAGTCAGTGCTCTCCAGAAAAACAGAAGCAATAGGCTGTGTGTGTGTGTGTGTGTGTGTGTGTGTGTGTGTGTGTGTGTGTAGAGATTTATTTTAAGGAATTAGCTCATATGATTGTAGGGGCTGACAAGGCCAAATTCTACAGCTTAGGCCAGTAGGTTGGGAACCCATCGAAGAGTTAATGTTGACTCTAAAGGTAGTCTGAAGGCAGAATTCCCTCTTCCCCAGAGGACCTCAGTCTTTCTTTCCTAAGGCCTTCAACTGATTGGATGAGGCTCACCCACATTATGGAGGGTTATGTTTCACTCAAAGCCTACTGATTTAAATGTTCATCACATCAAAAAATACCTTCACAGCAAGAACTAACTGGTGTCTGACCAAATATCTGAGTTCTGTGGCCTAGCCCCGTTGGTACATAAAATTAGTCATCCCAGGCATAATCACAATCTATCATATTGGCTTTGGAATACAGCCACACACAAATGCTACATTTTGCTCCTCTGCGTCAGAATCCATCTCCACCCAGAATTAGCTGCAGAGAAGAGAGCCATCCACTACTCAGGTCATGAGTCCTGGTATATGTATGTGTGGCCACAGGCAGGACGCAAAAATGCCCGAGAGCCCCGCTTCAACAGCCAAGTCAGGGTCACGGAAGGTTTTGAGCTTTGAATCCCAAACTGCTGGGATTCTCTTTTCTCCACTGGAATTGACCAGGAACAGGAATTAGCCGTGTAACCATAAACCACGGAGCTGTGACGGGGCTGCTGCCTTTGTGAAACACCATGTCTATTCTAACAGAATTTAATGGGAAGCAAGACCGCCTCTAAGCCCAGGAAGGAATCCTCCTCCCTTATTCATAAATGCGTTTCTCCTGATGAACCCCGTCTTCCGGGGTAACTGACAGCTCTGTCACAGAATGCGCACTTGGGGTGGGAGACTTTCAGTAGCCCAGGGATTTCCCAATTATGAAGAACTGTCAGCCTCTTCTTCTACTGGGCTGTGGGGACCTAGGCTACGGTCCAATCTCCAGAGCCAAACAGTGAGGTTGAAATAATGGTAGTGGCAGTTCAGCAAATAATTTTTAATTTTTTGCAAGTTAACTCAGGTGGCAGCCCCAGAGAGGTGCCTCTCAGATTTTCTCAAGAGCTGCTGTGGGGAACCACTAGCTGCCACCCCCTGGGGACCCGGCATGGTGCTCACGTTGAGGCCAAACTTCCAACGTGTAGTCCCACAGGAAGGGCGCCCGACCAGCCCACTCCTGCCCAATGTGGGACTTCTCCTTCGCTTTTACAGGGTTGAGAGGGTAACAATTGCTGTAACTCGGAGAGTCTCACCTCCTGTTTTGCCCACTGCAATCCCACCTTCTACTGGTTGTCAGGCACCATTATTAATAACTCACTGAATATTCTCAAAGACGCTCATGTTGGATAATAAATCATACTGGTTACCCCAGCGGCAGCTTATATTTAAAGCTTTGTCCAGTAAAATGTTTCTCAAAGTATGTTTTGTGGAACACAACTCTTAGAAGATGCTCCAGGGAAAAGAGGTCACTACACAAACAAACTTGGGAAATAGTCCTGTAGGTGGACAATGCACATTAGCATGCTCACATCTTAGAGAGGTCCTGGAGTAGAAAACCTTGTTTACCTTTGTTTTATTCAACATTCCCCAAGCTCACTGGACCATACATTTTAATCTTGAATATATGATGCCACTGACAGAAACACAGCCAAGACTGAATTCTCTCTTCTCGAAGCTACCCTTCAAAACAGCTCAAAATGTGAGGAGGTTCTGAGTATGGCAGCTGGTTCACTTAGCGGTTCTGGCTTGATGCAGAAAACAACTGTCCCAGTCTGTTCTGGCTCCTGACTCACCTCTGAGTGCTGTTCACATTAGCCACTGTGATCCACAAAGGCATTTTGGCCCTCGGTCAAGTGAAGTCATTTGGATCTGGATGTTGCTTTTAATAGCCTCTAATTTTACTCATAAAATTTTTCAATTGCAAAAGTCCTCATTTTGGGTACCAAATTGGGAATTTTGTTAGCAAATCACTTGATCCAGTCACTGAGGTGATTTCAAAGAGCCCTTTCCATCTGGCCAGGTCTCCTGCTCCCAGCCCTGCCAAAACTATGCCATAAACCCAGTTTCTCAACTTGGAATGTAGAAATTGGCTGTGTCCATGTTTAGTACACATCCAACTCCTTCTGTCTCTTGGATCACCCACTTGCATCACGTGGATGCATATCTGTCCTCTAAGGGGCCACATCATGCTGTAGACATCTACATATTCCCTACATGTTTTGGCAAAATGTTTTGTGCTGAGTATTTAGCTGCAAGAAAGGAAGGAAGAGAATGAAGGAGAGAGGGAGAGAGAGAGAGGGAGGGAGGGAGAGAGAGAGGGAGGGAGGGAGAGAGGGAGGGAGAGAAGGGGAAAGAAAAAGAAAAAGAAAGAAAGAAAGAAAGAAAGAAAGAAAGAAAGAAAGAAAGAAAGAAAGAAAGAAAGAAAGAAAGAAAAGAAAAGAAAGAAAAGAAAGCAAGAAAGAGATGTGGGGAGGGAGGAAGGAAGATTTTACCAACACAAATGAACACTACAGATGGCTTTGTGTTTGCACTAAAAGACCAATGACATTTGGTTAAATTAGTGCTCATGTTCTGTTAATGCCCCCAAATATTTTACATATTGGAATGAAAAAATATTTTTTCAAGAGTTCATCAGATAAGAAGTGCAAGGACATAAGGAAAATGAATAAAATACAATGTCTCTTGTTTTTTGGTTAAAGAAATCCTGATTCAATTCATTTCAGTCTTACATCATTTTCTGTAATCTCCCAACCAACTGAATTAGACACTAATTATGAATTATGCTGAAAGCTATATCAAGTACTCTTGATATGTAAGAAACAGTGTCTAGATAATAATTTTTAAAATCCTTATATAAGGATAGAGTTCTCTTGTTGCTCTCTAAATTCCAAAACTTGCTTTTAAAATATAATATCAGGGATGTCTAGGTGGCTCAGTCAGTTAAGTGTCCAACTCTTGATTTCGGCTCAGGTCATGATCTTAGGGTCCTGGGATTGAGCCCTGTGTCATGCTCCACGCTCAGAAGGGAGTCTGCTTGAGGATTCTCGCTCTTCCTCTCCCTCTGCCCCTCGCCCCTCCCCCCCAGCTCACACAGTCTCAAATAAATAAATCTTAAAAAAAATAAAAATGAAATAAAATACCAAATTTCCTGATTTGAAGAAAACATAATAGTCTAATATATTACTATTGTTATTATTACTACTAGTATATATTATTATACTATTATATTACTATTATTCAATTATAGTATTATGATTACATTACTATTTTACTATTACATTACTATTACAATATTATTAAATCATCCAATGGGATAAAAGAGAATGTCCCATTCATGCTAAATATTGATCTCTTAAAATACAAATTTTTTAAACTACATAGCTTCTTGAGTTCTTATTATTACCTTTAATTTTCTGTCTTTAAAATTTGGGAGGAGTTATTTAAAATATAGCATCATTTTTCATATTCTTTTGGTTAGATTTGAAAGAAAGACTCTAAACAAAATAATAATGATACATTATGCAAAATTAACTAAATCCACAAAAAAACTTTTTTTTCCTGTTTCCTCATCCCCTTTCTCTCCTCTCACGTGGATACTCCAATACATGTATATTAGCTGCTTAAAATTTTCCCACAGCTCATTAATGATCTTTTCATGTTTAAAGTTTCTCCTTCTACATTCATTTTGTATGGTTTCTTATTGCTGTGTCTTCAGTTCATGACTCTTTTCTTCTGCTGTGTCTAATCTGCCATTCATCCCATCCAGTTTTATTTTTTGTTTTTTTAGTCTCAGACAATCTTATCTCTAGAAACTTGATTTGGGTCTTTTTTTTTTTTTTAATCTCCCATGTCTCCATTTGTCTTTTTGAACATATAGACTATAGTGATCATCACAGTTTTAATATTCTTTATACTGGTTTTAACATCTGTATCAATTCTGTGTCAGTTTTGATGAATTGATTTTTCTCTTTATTAGTTGTATTTTCCTTCTTTAACTATCTGGTAATTTTTTAAAAAATTTATTTATTTATTTGACAGAGGGAGAGAGATGGGGGGAGGGGCAGGGGAGAAAGAGAATCTCAAGCACACTCCCCACTGAGCACAGAGCCCAGAATGACTAGGGGCTCAATCTCATGACCCTGAGATCATGACCTGAACTGAAATGAAGAGTTGGATGCTTAACCAACTGAGCTACCCAGTCACCCAGGCACCCCATGGTCTCCAGTGTCTTTTTTTATTTTAATTCAATTAATTAACATATAGTGTATTAATAGTTTCAGATGTAGAGTTCAGTGACTCATCATTTGCATATAACACCCACTGCTCATTATATTACATGCCCCCCTTAATGCCCATCACCCAGTTACCCCATCCCCCCACCCATCTTCCCTTCAGCAACCCTCAGATTGTTTCCTCTAATTAAGAGTCTCTTGTGGTTTGCAGTGTCTTCTAAACCATGATGATACAGTTATGCAGAATCAACTAAATCCAAAAAAACTATTTTAAAATGAGAAAGTAAGGGGTGCCTGGATGGCTCAGTCAGTGAAGCGTCTGCTTCGGCTCAGGTCATGATCCCAGGGTCCTGGAATCGAGCCCCACATCGGGCTCCCTGCTCAGTGGGGAGCCTGCTTCTCCCTCTCCCTCTGCTGCTCCCCCTGCTTGTGCTTTTCTGTCAAATAAATAAATAAAATCTTTTAAAATATAAAAAAGATAAAATCAGAAAGTAAGAAATTTGACTAGTGGTTTTAAAATGATGTCTGTCTGGCAACTTCTGATCCAGCTTTCTGAACTTCCCTTAAAATATGCTGCACAACACAAGAAAATAAAAAGTAATACCACCACAAAATCCTCATATTGGAGATAATTTCCACTTAATGTCAGTCCAATGGAATTTCAAACAAAATGAGATTAGCCCTACTGAATAGAATAAAGAAAGACTCTAGATCTGCCTCAGGATCATTTTCCAGGCCTAATACACAAGACCTAAATCACTGGGGAAGTTGGCCGCTGTTGTAACTCTTCTGCTTGAGTATAATTTTGAGACACTCAGAGTGCTTTTTGGTCTTTCCTCACCTTCCATGCACCCCTTCCTCCAGTGTCATCAGTTCCTGTCTTCCAAAATCCACTTGGAGACTGCGATCACCATGAACTCAACTGGGCAGAAAAGTAGGTGGAGTTCTGGAAGCGCAACTTTTCATTCTAGAAAATTTGACTCTGCCCTGATTGGGTCAAAACCAAAGCATCTACACAGCAATATTCTGGATGTCTCCCTTCCCTGCAAACTGTCTACTTGATATTATTACACTTGGAAGTCCCACAGACATTTTGAGTCCAGAGGAGTTCAAAATCTCCCCCCTCAAGGTTGCTCTCCTTTCAGTGTAACCTCTCCCTATAACACCATGCATCCCATTAGTTACCCCAGAAAATTGGTAGTAGTTTTGGACACCTCCCTCTCCCTCCTCCATATCCAAGGTTATCAGTCTGTCTCTTCAAAACTTCTTGGAGATACCCTCTGTTCCCCATCACCACTGTCATGCTGTGTGTAGCCATCAGGGCTCCTCCCTTCTGCAATAACCTCCAAACCATTTCCTCACTGCCCCTCCCCCAACCCTCACTACTCCAACCTCTCTGGGTGATCTCGAACCACATGTCCAATCACAGCACCACTCTGCCTAAAACCCTTTAGAGGCCTCCTATTCATCTTAGGAAAACATCCCAAGGCCGCGCAACAAGGGCTTCATGGCCTGCATTGGCCCTTGCACTTGGCTCCAACCACCTCAGACTTCTTTGTGTCCAAATGCCCTGAGCTCCCTTCTGTCTCAGAAGCTTTGCACATTCCATCTCCTCTGACTGAAATAGTTTTATTTCCACCCGATATGAAGCTAGCTTTAAATCACCCTTTTTTACCTCAGCTTGAGGAAATTCCCACATTGTAAGCCCTCGATTCTAGGAAAGAGGCCCTGTTACGTGTCACATCTTGCATTTTTTTAAATTTTATTTTATTGAAATTCAATTAATTAACATATGGTATATCATTAGTTTCAGAGGTAGAGTTCAGTGATTCATCGGTTGTATAGAACCCCCAGGGCTCATTACATCACGTGCCCTCCTTAATGCCTGGCACCCAGTCACCCCATCCCCCCACCAACCTACAACCTGCATTTTCCTTTCACACCAAAAGTGTTACTAGAAGTTATTTATGTGATGATTTGTTCAATTATTTCACAACTCTGCCATTCCACACCTGTCATAAGAGCGTCTCTACTACTCATACTGACTGCACAGACGAAGCTCTCAGTAAATATTTGTTAGCAAAAATAAATGAAAGCGCTATTTTTGAGAAACCCATGTAAAAAAAAACAACACAGATAAATAATAAAAGAATTGGCAAAGACAGAATTTTTTGTCAAAATAAAGGAAAGTCCTTTAAGTGCCAGAACATGAGGCCAACGGCAATGCCTCTCCCTTAGTATTAGACTTAGTTACTGTACTTAAATTTAGCTTGTGAAAATGCAATGCTTTCTTTCAAAAACCCGAATTAGCATCTTAATACATAATAATATGTGATCTCTAATAAGTAGGTGTCATTTAAACTATTTAATTTGTTTATGTAATACCATGTGTCCATCTGGATTGAATAAGGGAGAAGCAATGTGATGATTAATTTTATGCATCAATGAGACTGGGCCATGGGGTGCCCAGATATTTGGTTAAATGTTATTCTGGTTGTTTCTGTGAGGGTGCTTTTGGATGAGATAGACGTTTAAATTGGTAGACCGAGTAAGGCAGATTGCTCTCCTGATGTGAGTGGGCCTCGTCCAATCAGTCAAAGGCCTGAATAGAACAAAAAAGCTGACTTTCCTCCAAGTAAGGGAGACTTCCTCCTGCACCATGGCCTCCAAACTAAGACATCAGCTTCCTTCCTCCCTTTGGACTCAAACTGAAACCACAGCTCTTCCTGGGTCTCAAGTCTGCCAGAAAGGCCAGAAAGACACTTTCGCTTCTCCTGGATCTCAGGCCTTTGGACTCAGCCTAGGGCTACACCACCAGTTCCAGGCCTCCGGCTTGCCGCCTCACCCTGCAGATCTTGGGACTTGCCAGCCTTCTTAATCACATAAGCCAATTCCTCCTAATAAATCTCTTTCTATATACACATCCTTTTGTTCTCTTTCTCTGGAGAATCCCAATTCATGGAGGTACCAGTGAAACTAGTAAGGCTGGAGCTAAAATAAATACGGGGGCTCTTAGTGGACCTAATAGAAGCACCATCCTCAGGTGCTTCTAGAAAACACAGAGGAGACACTAACACAGGGAAGGTTTAGAGAGGGACTGGACGGCTTCATGCAATTTAGAGGCACAAACCAATGGGGGAAAAAGTCTCTAATGTAATTTAATTCATACTCAGAGTCCTGGGGAAGTTTGGGTTCCCTCCATAAAATAGCTGGCACATCATAACCTAATAAATTTTAGTTATATCCCTTTTGAATATAAACTCAGTGATTCAATTATTTTAATTGGAAGAGGCTAATAGGCCAGATACATGTAACTAAACTCCTCCTTATATTGTCTTCCCCCGAGGTCACATTTTCAAACTTGACTGTGAGAAATAGCTGAGGAGCTTTTAAACGCTGACTTCTGGACTCATCCCCCAGCGATCTTAAGGGGCCAAGAGTCACTGATTCAAGTTCACAGGAGTTTCGGGTGCAGATGGCCACCGAGCACAATCTCGAAAACCCTGATGGAGAGCCTGTCAGCTGGCCTGTGGTAACTATTCTTTAAAACTGCCACACATAGGATATTGGGCTATTTGACTGTAAATAAAATAGCCTTCTGGAAAATACATAAAACTGAGCGATGGCGTTCTCAGCACTCTTCATTTCCTTTTATACTTTTCTGGACTTCCTAACATTTACGTCGCGATGCAGGATTTGAAATTCAGAAAGCAATGTTTGGAAAATCATCGGTATGTGCTGTATTGTTTTTAGCATCGGTTTTTAGTTGTGGGTCCACTCACACTAAAAATGAAGCCCTGTCCATTTTTGAAGGCAAAAGCACTAATGCGTCAGAGGTGTAGTTCGAGCCCTTGGGGGACAATAACATGTTTTAGTTCTTCCTTCATTCCATTCACTTTTTGGTGGCAGAACATTAACTTTATTTTTAAGATAAAATAAGGATGTTTTTGATTAAAGGAGTCTCTTCTCTTCTCAAACCACTTCATAAAGTACTTGACAGTTTGGGCAGAAATAAAAGCAAGTCCCCATCACAATTCGTGCTCCCCATTTATTCCCGCTGGAAATAAAGCGAGCTAAACCATGAAGGCTGTGAAATCATTTATTTTTGTGCATCTCTAACCTCCCATTTTGTCACGTTATCCCTCTCGCCCTGGTCTTATTTCCTCCACCCACCCCAGATGTGCAAGCCCACTGTCTCCCCACTTTTAAATCCCCTACTCCTATCCAAGCAGAGTAGCAATGAGTATTCTCTCCTTGTTACCTTGAACTTATTCACACTCCAGTGTTAACTCTCTCAGGAGCCCCTTGTGCCCAGAGAAAACCTGCCCTGACCCCCTTACCTCCTCACTTCCTTGCTTCCTTTGGAAGACCTAATGAGAGGCCCCAAACGTCATCCCTGATTCCCAGCACTCACAGCCTGGTGGCTACTCTCAGCCTTGAGGCCACAGTGTTAATCCCATTTTACCCTTTGTCTCTTGTTTAATCCACAAGTCGCTCCAGGCTCCTGGGTCACACTTTGCTCTGTATTTTAATAATCCCACAGTTCTGCATATCCCTCTGCTGTCCTCCCCTCCCACTCCACTTTCTCTCCTAAAACCCCTGCCACTGTGCTCTTTAGAACTTATGGTCCATTCATCAGCAAATTCCACTACACTCAGCCCGTCTCCAAACACAGTCAGTTCTGCTATCACGCAAAAGAGATGTTATTAAAAACCACTGTGCTATTCAAAATCACCCTATAAAAACCACAGAGGTGATGGGGAAAATAGCTACAGGGCGCAACATTTAAAAACTTCATTGATGACATTAGAAAAAAAAAAAAAAGATAGTAACCTAATACAAACAGTACCACAGTTTTACACATGTTAAATGGTTAAGAAAGATCTAAGTAGTGCAACAAATGTGGTAATTGACCTCGGAAGAGACCTAAGTGTGCCTAAGGAAAAGGATGCCAGAGGATTGCAGCTTGTGAGCCATTGTGAAGGGTGGAAGAAGGGCCAGCTGTAATCGGAGGGAAATTTGTAACACCAGGTGTGGATGGTAGCCCATAATGCACAGCTGGTAGATGTTCGAGGCTGTGCATTTTGTGTGTGTCTAAGGCGTTCCCGGCAGCCCAGCACAGTTGTCTGTGTTTCACTTAGTATAGGCGTCCCTTGTCTTATTATACTTTGCTTTATTGCACTTCGCAGATAATTGCTTTTTTTTTTTTTTTTTTAATAAATCGAAGGTTTGTGACAACTGGGCATCCAGCAAGTCTATCAGCACTATTTTTCCAACAGCATTTTCTCACTCTGTGTCTCTGTGTCCCATTTGGGTAATTCTTGCAATATTTCAAACATTTTCATTGGTATTACGTTTGTTATGGTGATCCGCGGTTAGGGATCTCTGATGTTACTACCGGAATTGTGTTGGGGAGCCCCGAACTGTGTCCATAGAAGATGGAGAATTTAATTGATAAATGTGTGCGTTCTGACTGCCCCACCACTTCTCCCCCATCAACAGATGAGCAAAATACGCAATTCACACAGTGGATGAAGAAAAAAGTCCTGACAAAAGTCAGTGGGGGGGTCCTATATAAACACTACCAGCAAACCAGTAATATAAGGGAATTCTCTCAATTTGATAAGATGTCTATAAAAAAAACTTGCAGCTACTATCACCTTTAATGATGAACTATTGAATGCTCTCCTCCTACGTTGGAAACACAACAATGATGTCTCTTACCACTTCTATTCAGTCTTGTACTAGTGGTTCTAAGCCGGTGAAATAAGGCACCCAAAAAAGAGATAAAAAGCAAAACAATTGGAAAGGAAGGATTAAATTGTTATTTACAGATATACAATTTTGTACATGGAAACTATTCAAAGGAACAAACAAATTTCTAGAACTAATTGAGTTAACATGATTGTGGGGTACAAGGCCAACACACGAAAATCAATTGTACCTCTATATACCAGCAACAGACAATTGGAAAATTAAATTTTTTAAGTTACCATTTGTAATAGCATCAAATGACATTAAATACTTTCGAATAAATTTAATAAGAGATGTGTAAGACCTCAAAACTGGAAACTACAAAACATAACCAAAATAAAGAAGACAATAAAATGAAGAGATATACAATTTTCATGGAATGGAAGCCTATCATTAAGATGTCAGTTCTCCCTAAATCAATCTATAGATTCAATGTGATGCCAGGAGACTGGGAAGAGGAGGAGGGGAGATTATATTGCTGAGAATTTTTAAAAAGCACAATCTCTTTGCAGAATCTGGCAAATTTATAATAAAGTTAAGCATAGAGTTACCCCATGATCTACGAATTCTCCTCTTAGGTATATACCCCAAAGAAACAACAAAATATATCCACTAAAAGGCTTGTCCAGAAATGCTCATTAAAGCTTTATTCATACAAGTTCAAAACTGGAAGCAACTCAGTTGTTCATTAACAAGAGAATCCATAAGCCTAGTATGGTATATTCAGACAATAGGATACTACACAGCAATAGAAAGAATAACCGATTGAAATATGTTGGAAAATGAATGAATCTCAAAAACATTATCTATTATGACATAAAAAAGTGCATATTGTAGGATTTCATTTACATGGTGTTTAAGAATAAGGAATAGTATCTATGCTGTTAGAAACCAAGTCAGTAGTTACATCTGAGTGAGAGGGCTCTGACTAGAAAGAGGCATGAGAGAATTTTCTGAAATAATGGAACTGTCAGTATATATATATATATATAAAATCTAGTATATATAATGCTGTGTTATATATATTATAATGTGCATACAAACACATATGTATATAAAATTCTCAAGCTGGTCACTGAAGATTTGTCCATCTTGTTGTATATGAATTAAATCTCACTAAAGTATAAAATATATATTTTGCCCACACTCCCCATCCCCCTCCCTGCTTTATTTTTCTTTATGACATCTATCCCATTTTAACTTACTACATGACTTTTTATTTAGCTTTAGTTTTCACATTGTTTTTCTCCCCTAGTAGCATGTAAGTTCTAGAAGGGCAGAGCTTTGTTTGGTTCATTGCTGGATCTCAATGATGAGAACATTAGTGTATAACAAGCAGTCAACAATATTTCTTGGAGGAATGAAAGACATCTGAATTTTTGTGTCAGATACCTTGTATCTCTTCTACTTTTCTTTCTCCTCTAATACTATTTTTCCTCTCATCTCTTTATCACTAGACTCTCATTCACTGGGTCCCCTCACAGTGCTCTACCCAGTGATACCAAGAGCATATCATTTTTTAACACATCCCCTCTATGACAAAATTATCTTTAAGAATACCCTGTAACAAAACAAATAATAATAATGGCCAGAAAAAAACACAGTGAAAATTTTCTTTGAACTCCCTATATGGGCTCACAGAAAAGCATTGTTAATAAAAGTTGAAGCAAATATTATACCAACAAGGAAAAATGTAATGGATTGATACTTTTTTTTTTTAAGAGAGGGAGAAAGAGGTGGTGGGGGAGGGGCAGAGGGAAGGAGAGATTCTTAGGCAGGTTCCACGCCCAGTGCCGAGACCCACTCGGGGCTTCATCTCACAACCCTGAGATCATGACCTGAGCGGAAATCAACAGTCTTGGATGCTTAACAACAGACTGAGCCACCAGGTGCTGAGATTGATACTTTTAAATCAGATTTATTCTTTCATCTTGAAAAATAAAGGAAAACTTATATATACATACTATTCAATCTTAGTAATGAATAATAAATAACATTATAGTTTCTGCCTTAAAGTCTAACTGACCCCACCAAAACGGCTCTTTTCTGCATTTTCATGCAGCAAACAGTATAGCGAGATTTGTCAACCTACTTGTTCCTATAGGTGATCAAAGCACACTTTATTAGTTTCAACTTCAAAAGTTTATTTCACATAAAGCAACAGAAGCAGAAAAAGTCTTAAAGACAAGCATAAGTTTGACAGGACTTTTAAAAATCCTTTTAAATTCCAGAAATTGCAATGCTGTCTACATATTTACTTCTTTGGGATAGATTCTAGCAGCTTCCAAATGTGCTTGCAGCCCAGAAATTTGAAACAAAATTAAATCTCCAAATGGTTACATAGAATGACAGATCGAAGCAATTCAATTTCTATGTCTTTGTCTTTACAATCATTGCACTACTGTTCCTTACTTTCAATCCACTGTGTAAACACAAAAATATGTAGTTTTACAGGGATTGGACACATAGACCACAGCTGAGATGAGCTCCAGCAGATCTCAACTGTGACGTAGTTGCTCTCAACACAAACAGGGAGCTGAGTGCATGTGTGCCTGGGGTGATGATATAACTAGGCATTCTCTGAATTAGTATCTATGCAGAATTTGATGCATACTACAAAATAAGAAGCTAAACTTCTCTTCTTTGAAGCTTGCATAGATACCTTTAAAACTCAACAGTAAGCCACAGCAGTGGATTAGGACTTAGACCAATAAAAGACTTTGTCCCACCCACTGGGGCAAGTGGAAAGCATTCAAAACCTCTTAGCACAAAATTTCACGGCCCAGAATCTTTGGTGCAGGGAATGGAGCAGTCCTGGGAAGAGAAGAGAATCCCAAAAGGAAGTGTCAGAAGCTTCAAGCCCTCGGACGACAGTACAGGGCAAATCCTCGTGAGATTCTGGACCTTTGCTTTGTGGAGTGGTCTGCATACTGATTTGGATAGAAAACAGAGCATGGAGTTAGAGGGAATAGTGATTCGAATTGAGTCCAGATACTGGAGAACTTGGAAAATAAAAAGAAGAAAACAAGTGTTTGAAATGGCTCTGTATGCAAATAATACTAATTACAGTCATTCATGCGAGCTAATTGCCATTTTCCCTAATCATCATACAGCATATTTTTTTAAAGATTTTATTTATTTATTTGACAGAGAGAGACACAGCAAGAGAGGGAACACAAGCAGGGGGAGTGGGAGAGGGAGAGGGAGAAGCAGGTTTCCCGCCGAGCAGGGAGCCCGATGCGGGGCTCGATCCCAGGACCCCGGGATCATGATCTGAGCCGAAGGCAGGCGCTTAATGACTGAGCCACCCAGGCGCCCCCATCATACAGCATGTTAACAATAGTCCATATCACCCCAGATGTGTCAGATTAACTAAATTTAATTGGGCAATATGTATTCTGTCATCACAGTCTGTAGCTCATATAGCCTAACCCAGCCTATCTGCCCATAGGTTTAAAGAATTTAATGGAACACTTATTTGTCTGTGAATTTTTTTCCCCATCAAAGCTGCATTCTAGGAAGCTTTGGGCTTTCCACAGTTGGGAATTCAATCACTGTTCCCTGCCTTTGTTTATGTCTCTCTCTGTGGCCATCCATTGCAATTGCTGCTGTGTTTCCATCTGTTGGAACTCTGGCTAACTTCAAAAGACACAATGGACAGGTCCAGTGTTTCAACAAGAAACCGTTTGGCATTGTTTCGTGGCAATTAGTCAAGAAGGCAATAACAAGGAGCTCTACCTTCTGAAGGCTCCCATTATTACCCACAGATGGAGGAGATCGTCAATAATCACTCACGGAGCCATACGCATGATAACCACAGGTTCCAGATGTCCCAAAAGCCCAGACTGCAAATATTCTGTCTTCCAATTTTTGGTTCAGAAAATGTGGTTTTTGAATGGAAGGCCCGTGATTCTGTAGCTACACGTGACTCGAGGGACAGGACCTGGGACAGCCAGGAAGGGGTTTCATGGGGGGCTGGCGCCAAGAGCTCTGTAGTGCTGTTGGGTGTTAAACGTCCCTTGGAGAGGCAAATGGGATGACAGTGACAATGGACACGTTGCCAGGCTGTGTCCTGGAAGCTGGTCACACTCCACAGCCACGGACAAAACCTCCACATGCAGACCTGGCTGCATTAACTCAAGTGCTGTTTCCCACTGTTCGCTATTTCAAAACAAGGGCATGATTTGGAAAACTGTGGTCCGTGAAGACAATGAGCAGTGATTGTCAGCAATGCTTGGATTAGTTCCCTATCGCTGCTATGACAAATGACCACAAACTGAATATCTTAAAACAAGATATATTTATTATCTTGAATTCCGAAGGTCAGACTTCCAAGATGGATCAATAAGAGGCTCCAGCAGAGAACCTGTTTCCTCACTTTTTCCAGCTTAGAGGCTGCCCGCATTCCTGGTCCTTGACCCCTCGTCTCACGCCGACCTCTGCTTCCATGGTCACATCTCCTTCTCATGTTCCCCCCCGCTTTCATTTAGAAAGACTGTTGTAATTACAGCAGATTCACTTGACAATCCCGGATATTGCAGGACAATCTCTCCACACCAAGATGCCTAAGATAACCACACTACAAAGTCCCTTTTGCCACGTAGTAGAACACAGACACAGATTCCAAGATTGGGATGTGGACATCTTGGAGGAGATGGGGGGATTGTTCTGCCTGCTACAATGATTAGAAAACGTCAAAGCAAGGAAAAGCATTCTTTTTTAAAAAAATATTTTATTTATTTATTTGAGAGAGAGAACACGAGTGGGACGGGGGAGGGGCAGAGGCAGAGAGAGAAGCAGACTCTCGGCTGAGCAGGGAGCCCGACTCGGGGCTCAATCCCAGGACCCCGGGATCAGGACCTGAGCCAAAGGCAGATGCTTAATCGACTGAGCCCCCCAGGTACCCCTAGGTAAAGCATTCTTGAAACAACATTAGTTGATGCAAAATATGCAATTGAAATTATTTGGCATATAAAAATGCACACATGAAGTAGGAAATCAGGTTTAAATATGAAAAAAGTTCTGTAAAAAGAGCAGGATTGTGTATGCTTATCATCCTCCATCACTCCACCTCTATTCAATCATTTCCTTTAATGGTGTATACTGGAAAAATAAAAGAGTTGACATTTGTCAGAACACACAAAGGGAGTAATTAAAATTAAAAAACAGTATTTCCTTTAACTCAACAAATAATTAAATTAGAAGTCCCATTTGCATTCCTGATTTGTAATAAAATGGAAATAAATAAATGAAGGAAAGCAAAACCCACAAGAGCCTGGTCAGATGGAAGAGGAATTATCACTTCAATTTCACAATTTGGTCAAGTAAACAAAGCTAGTATAGCCATTCATATTATTGAAAGAAAGGATATTATGGGAATCTAGAAACCTAACCCGGTATTGATTCTTTAGAAATTCTGTTTATAGTCTGAATTAATTGTTACCAATTTTTATAACAGCTTTCTTGAGATATATTTCACATACCATAAAAATCATACTTTTGAAGTATACAATTTGTGTTTTCGAGTACACAAGAATAAAAATTGTGCAAGAATAACTGCAAATTTGGGGTGCCTAGGTGGCTCAGTCGGTTAAGTGGCTGCCTTCGGCTCAGGTCCGGATCCCAGGGTCCTGGGATCGAGTCCCACATCGGGCTCCCTGCTCAGTGGGGAGCCTGCTTCTCCCTCTCCCTCTACTGCTCCCCTTGCTTGTGCTCTCTCTCTCTCTTTGTCAAATGAATAAATAAAATCTTTAAAAAAAGAAAGAAACTACTCAGTTAAAAAAAAATAACTATAGCTAATTTTAGAACATTTTAATCACCCTAAAAGAAACCCCATTCGAAATCCAAGTCAAAACCTCAACGAGATATCACCTCACACCAGTCAGAATGGCTAAAATTAACAAGTCAGGAAACGACAGATGTTGACAGGAATGCGGAGAAAGGGGAACCCTCCTACACTGTTGGTGGGAATGCAAGCTGGTGCAGCTGCTCTGGAAAACAGTATGGAAGTTCCTCAAAAAGTTGAAAACAGAGCTACCGTACGACCCAGCAATTGCACTACTGGGTATTTACCCCAAAGATACAAATGGAGTGATCCGAAGTGGTACGTGCACCCCGATGTTTATAGCAGCAATGTCCACAATAGCCAAACTCTGGAAAGCGCCAAGATGTCCATCGACAGATGAATGGATAAAGAAGAGGTGGTATATATATACAATGGAATATTACGCAGCCATCAAAAGGAATGAAATCTTGCCGTTTGCAGTGACGTGGATGGAACTGGAGGGTATTATGCTGAGCAAAATAAGTCAATCAGAGAAAGACATGTTTCATATGACCTCACTGATATGAGGAATTCTTAATCTCCGGAAACAAACTGAGGGTTGCTGGAGTGGTGGGGGGTGGGGGGGATGGGGTGGCTGGGTGATAGACATTGGGGAGGGTATGTGCTATGGTGAGCACTGTGAATTGTGTAAGACTGTTGAATCACAGACCTGTACCTCTGAAACAAATAATACATTATATGTTAAAAAAAAAAGGGGGGAAGAAGATAGCAGGAAGGGAAAAATGAAGGGGGGGAAATCGGACGGGGAGATGAACCATGAGAGACTATGGACTCTGAGAAACAAGCTGAGGGTTCTAGAGGGGAGGGGCGTGGGGGGATGGGTTAGCCTGGTGGTGGATATTAAAGAGGGCACGTACTGAATGGAGCACTGGGTGTTATACGCAAACAATGAATCATGGAACACTACATCAAAAACTAATGATGTAATGTATGGTGATTAACATAACATAATAAAAAAATACATAAAAAAGTAAAAAAATGTACAGACGAAAAGAAAGAAACCCCATTCATGAGCAGTCACTCCCCATTACCCCCCGCCCTCAGCCCCTGGCAATCACTAGTCCAATTTCTGTCTCTATGAATTTATCTATTCTGGACATTTCACATAAATGGAATATGTGGTCTTTGTGACTGGCTTCTCTTAATATAATATTTTGAAGATTCATCCATGTAACATGGATCAGTATTTCATTAATTTTTATGTATTAATAATAGTCCATTGTATGGACATACCTCATTTTATTATCCATTCATCAGTTGATGAACATTTGGAGCGTTTCCATTTTTTGGCTATTATGCATAATGCTGTTATGAGCATTCATGTACAAGTTTTTGTGTGGGCCTAGTTTGCATTCTCTTCAGTACATACCTAGGTCTGAAATTGCTGGGTCATATGCTAACTCTACGTTTAACATTTTGAGGAACTGCCAAGCTGTTTTCCAAAGTGGCTGCACCATTTTACAATCTTCCCAGCAAGGTATGAGTTCGATTTTGCGACATCCTCGTCAATACTTGCTATGACTATGCTTGTTTTTAAAATTCTAGCAATCTTAGTGGGTCTGAACTAGCACCTCATTGTGGGTTTTTTTTTTTACAAGATTTTATTTATTTATTTGACAGAGAGAGACACAGCGAGAGAGGGAACACAAGCAGGGGAAGGGGGGAGAGGGAGAAGCAGGCTTCCCGCTGAGCAGGGAGCCCGATATGGGGCTCGATCCCAGGACCCTGGGATCATGACCTGAGCTGAAGGCTTAACGACTAAGCCACCCAGGTGCCCCTCATTGTGGTTTTGATTTGCATTTCCCTAATCAGAATGCTTCTGAAACATCTCTGCATGTCCTTACTGGCCATTTGTATGTCCTCTGGGGAGAAATGTCTCATCAAATCCTCTGCCCATTATTGTAATTGAGTTCTTTATCTTTTTATTGAGTTGTAAGAATTCTTTATATATTCTGGACACCAGTCCCTTGTCAGATAGATGATTTGCAAATATTTTTTCCATTCTGGGGTCATGTTAATTTTTCAAAACCAAACACACTCTAGGCACACTTATTGAAGACTATAACAACTCCAGAAAACTTACTCCAGATGTTACTCTTTTCACATTTATATTTTTCTCTCCATTCCTTCCTTTCCTGTCTAAAGTTCCATGTTACCATTCTGCAGTTATTTAACATGTAATTGTCAAAGACAAATATTACCTTGAATACAGAGTGAAGCTCCTCTCTATGAGACACTTGTTCTTTTTATCTTGCTCTGCAGTTTTTATTTCTTTGTATCTGTAACTAACCAAAAAAGAGAGAGAGCAAGAGAGAGAGTGAGTGAGAGAGAGAAAGGTCTTTCTAATAAATGCTCTTGTCTTGTCTGTTACTCATAAAATCGAAGATTATGCCCCATCTTGTAGCTCTAGGTGGTCCCCATGGGTTGCTTCTATCAAAATTCAGAACAACTCAGGATGAACTTCCTGCTCTATTAGGGCTGGGTTTTTTTCTTTTCTGCAGTCAGGACCTGCTGCTCTTTGTAAACATGAAAATCTTTTTAGGAGCCATAATCCTTCACTGTGCAAGTGAAAATCTCTGTCTAGGCCGTCTCAAAATTTTAATAACCCAGAAGTCTGTACTACAAGGAACATCAACTGAAATAATTGTCCTGGAATAGAATTATCCCAGATACTACTTTTTTCTTTCTTTCTTTCTTTCTTTCTTTCTTTCTTTCTTTCTTTCTTTCTTTCTTTCTTTCTTTTTCTTTTCTTTGCCCATTATTCTTCTATCTTCAGGGAGCTATTAACATGCTGTCAAATCATGTCACTTATTTCTTTCACGGGCTTCTCCTATGACAAGATAACTGTAATCTGACCTGAGATCTTTATTCTGGTAGGAGTGCTTTTTCAGTCTCTGGGCCTTTGTTCAAACCTAAACTGTGAGCATTTAAGGTCCTCTCTCAATACTCTTAAAAGGCATTTTGATGAAATGGTTTCCATCACAGGATCTATCCCCACTGCCAGGCGGGAGTTATATTCATCCTTTGGTGATCATGCAGCATGAGGTGTAATATTTGATAAGGCCAAGGAAGAGTCTTCTCTGTCGTAAAATTATTACAAAAGGCTTAAGTTAAATTTCTCGTTTGTTATTAGGAATTGTAAGGACATTTATTTATTTTTAGGAAAAAAAATACCCTGAAAGCCTATATGGTTGATTCCGTTGTCATTTCTTTATACTTGACTCTCATTCATATAAAATTATCAGGAAGTTCCATTCTGGCTTATGAACTTGGTTAGCTAAATTATTAATGAGATAACTAAGTGAATTATTGGACATCTACATAGTGAATATTACATATTTAATAAATATCAGTACTATTAATAACATGAAATTATGTTCATTATTAAATGACAAAGCAGGATATACAATTGTAGGTTCATTTTGATAGCCATTATGTAAATAAAAATGCTTTTAAAACATTGAAAGGATATACCTGAAACTAACGTAACACTGTGTGTTAACTATACTGGAATTAAAATGTTAAAAGAACAAAGCAAAAAAACACTGAAAGGAAATACACCAAAGTATTAATGTCCTCGAGAGTATCCATGATTGTTTTCTTTGTTTGTCAGTAATTTCGAAGTGTTCTGCAGAAGCATTATTCACTGATTCGAAGATGCCTCCTTTCACATGTTAACAGCTCGGGATTGGGATGCACCTTACAATTGCTCTCCACCAGGTAGCACTTGTGATGCAATTATCATGGTCTGTGCATGAATATCCAAACTGTAGAACGACTGCTTGAAGTTTGGAAGACTATTCCAGAGTCAAGAACACTCATTTAAGCAATGCTGCATCGATAACACCCTTGTTCTCACAGAGGACGGTATCATGTGGAAAATACAAACTTTGATGATCTTGTCTCAAAAATCATTTAAAGGAATTGCACTAGAAGCTGAAGAAGTTTTAGTCATACCTTAACCAATTTATTTTGCTTGTTATGTTTCTTTGGGCCTTCTTATGTATGCCCAAGAGGGATACATGACTTTTTTTTATTTCTGCAAAAATAAGCCTAGAAGAATCTTTTTTTTTAAAGTCTTATTATTACTATTATTTTTAAAGATTTTATTTATTTATTTGAGAGAGTGAGTGAGAGAGTGAGAGCACGAGTGAGGGGAAGGGCAGAGGGAGAGGGAGAAGCAGACTCCCCGCTGAGCAGGGAGCCTGAAGGGGGGGAGCCTTGATCCCAGGATCTGGGACTGGACCATGACCTTAGGCGAAGGCAGACGCTTAACCAACTGAGCCACCCCGGCGCCCCCCAAAAAGTCTTTCTATAAACAAAGTTTTTAAGTGATAATAAAATTGGGAAATAGTATATTTGAAAGCATATTTTCTTACTTAGTGGTGTCTACACTGCATACAATCTATGACATCTTACATTGGGCAGCCTGTTACAGACACTCTGAATAACAGTGGTTTAAATGAAATACAAATTTGTTTCTCTGTAGGTAACTATCTGTAGTGATCTAGGGCCAATACAGTCATTGTGTGACAAGGTCATCTAGAGATTTGGGCTTTTTCAATTTTGCTACTCCTCCATCACTAGGGTGTTCCTTTCATCTACATGGCTCACTCTCACACTCATGTGCCAGAAAGCAGGAAAAAGGAAGGTGAGCAAGGAAGTATGTCCCCTCCTACATAGCAAAGAGGTAGCCCAGGTACACCGGACTGAACTAGGCACATGGACCCACCAAGCTAGCTGCAAGGGAGGCTCAGAGGTGTTGTCTTTATTCTATATTAAGGATCAGCAAACATTTTTCTGTAAAGGGCCAGGTAGTAAATATTTTAACCACATAACATCTCCATTGCATTTTCTTCCTCCCCCTCCTCTTCCCTCCCCCTTTCCTCTTCCTCCCCCTCTCCTCCTCCTCCTTTTTCCTTCTCCTTCTCCTTCTTCCTCCTCCTCCTCCTCCCCCTCCCCTCCTCCTTCTTCTTCTTCTTCCTCCTCCTCTTCTTCCTCTTCCCCTTCCTCCTCCTCCTCCTCCTCCTCTTCTTCTCAACCATTCCTTTGGGATGGTTAATTTTACATGTCAACTGGACTGACTGGGTTAAGTGATGCCCAGATAGCTGGTGAAACATTACTTCTTTGCGTGTCTGTGAGGGTGTTTGTAAAAGACATTAGCATTTGATTCACTAGACTGAGTAAAGAAGACCTGGGTGAGCATCATCCAAACTTCGTGGCCCAAATGGAAAAAGGCAAAGGAAGGGCAAATTCTTTCTCTCCCTTCTTGAGCTGGGACTCCATATTTTCCTGTCCTCAAACATCAGAGCTCCTGGTTCTTAGCCCTTTGAACTCAGACTGCATTCTGCTATCAGCTTTGCTGGTTTCCAAGTTGCAGGTGGCGGATTGTGGGGCTTCTCAGCCTCCATAATCATGTGAGCCAACTCATATATATATGCTTCTCTGGAGAATCCCAACTAATATACACTCGCAACTATAAAAACATTCTTAGCTTGTAGGCCATATGAAAACAGACCACAGGCTGAATTTGGCCTATGCCAACCCCAGTTCCAGATAGTCATGTGCATAGCAGCAAATCTAGAGTTCCATCACTGTGGAGTATTGAGAGGGGGGAGGGGCGTGAAAATCTACTGAAGAATAACTAGCTCTCTACCATATGACCCAGTAATTGCACTACTGGGTATTTACCACAAAGATACAAATGTAGGGATCTGACGCGCACCCCGATGTTTATAGCAGCAATGTCCACAATAGCAAACTCTGGAAAGAGCCAGGATGTCCATCGACAGATGAATGGATAAAGAAGAGGTGGTATATATATACAATGGAATATTATGCAGCCATCAAAAGGAATGAAATCTTGCTGTTTGCAATGACGTGGATGGAACTGGAGGGTATTATGTTGAGCAAAATAAGTCAATCAGAGAAAGACATGTATCATATGATCTCACTGATACGAGGAATTCTTAATCTCCAGAAACAAACTGAGGGTTGCTGGAGTGGTGGGGGATGGGAGACATGGGGTGGCTGGGTGATAGACATTGGGGAGGGTATGTGCTATGGTGAGTGCTGTGAATTGTGTAAGACTGTTGAATCACAGACCTGTACCTCTGAAACAAGTAATACATTATATGTTAAAAAAAAGAAGAAGATAGTAGGAAGGGAAAAATGAAGGGGGGAAATCAGAGGGGGAGACGAACCATGAGAGACGATGGACTCTGAGAAACAAACTGAGGGTTCTAGAGGGGAGGGGTGTGGGGGGATGGGTTAGCCTGGTGACGGGTATTAAAGAGGGCACGTACTGAATGGAGCACTGGGTGTTATACGCAAACAATGAATCATGGAACACTACATCAAAAACTAATGATATAATGTATGGTGATTAACATAATAAAATTAAAAAAAGAATGACTCGCTCTCTCTGTCTTAGCATGTTTTCATGTTATGATGTTTGTAAAAATTTAAGACTACCACTTATTTGAAATAATAAGGGACCTGCTCATAACATCCATTTAAAAGGCAAATACAAAGTTTATTGAATATTTTTAAGGCCCTAAATACAAAAATTACACATGGAAGGAAACCTGGAAGAAAATTAACTAAAAACATTAATATTAACTCTCTTTGGTTGATTTGCTTTTTGTTATTTCATATAATTTATCTTCCCATTTGCCTGAATTGTAACAATTTTATTATAATGAGCACATATGACCATTTAAATGCAAATTTTTAAAGAATAAAAAAGTCAGTCATTTAGACTATCCCTTCGTTCATACATAAGAATAAATCCATAGTTTTCATCTAATGTGATTCATGTCATAGTGATGTATTTAAAATGTAATATCTGTTAAAATTTCAGAGCTGGAAGGCACCTTAAAGTCATCTGGTCCAACTCCTATATAAAATTTTGTTTTAAGTTTTCAACAGTTTAGTACTAGAAAAAGATGACTTTTGTTCTTTAGTTATTATGTGCAGAAATCAGATATAATTTCTCATCACGGGTTTGAAGGCAAAATGCTCAATAACAAAGAAAAGAATATTCTACTCAGTGGCTCTCAACAAAAACCCACTCCAAGCTTTGTGGGGGACATGGAGAGGGGACAGCTTAAATTGGCATGGAATTGGAGAGAACTGCCGACACCTGACTGGCAGGAATCAGGAGGCTGCAACTCCTCCCATTTAGGGAGAGTCCTGCCTCACCAGGAGAGGTCGTATGTTTCATGTGACTTTCACGTAGGTGAAAACCCACTGATAACTATCTGAGCTTAGAACCTAACTGGGAGTTACATGAAAACCAAATTATGTTTTTGCATAATTTTATACACTGAATTTTCTAGAACAGCAATTACCATATTTGTTTTGGAACTTTGCCAAGAATTGGTCACCATTTTAGAAAATCCTATCACTGATAGAAGCACTGCACATATTAATTGAGTCACAAATACAATACCCCAGGATCCACTACATTTGTAGCTATCACATTCATGGTGGGCTTGCATAGGGGGGCAAACCACTGATCTCATTATCTTTTCTGGTATACTCATGCCCAAGCATTTACCTATGAAATGCATATCATTTACATTATTATCTTTTCATTTATTTTGATCTTCTGATCTAATGTAGGAAACCTGTGTATACGCTGGGAGTGGTTTTAGATAAGCTTATGGGTCCCTAATTGAAATCCTCACAAAATTATAAGATTACTTGGCAAGGTGAGCTCAGAGCGAACTGATTTTTATCTCTGTGGAATTTTATTCCTACTAGGTTTTTCTGGTTCAATTACGCTACTGCTTTCAACTGGAGGATTGTCTGAGCTGGAAGATCCAAGATGGTGTCACTCACCTGACTGGCGGGTGGTGCTTCCTGTGGGCGGGAGGGCTTTGGTCCTCTCCACAGAGCTTCTGGTCCTCCTCCACATTAGAGTGACTTCATCACATGTCTCAGGGGAGTGTTCCAAAGGAATGAAGGCAGAAACCGCAGGGCCTCTTGCAACATATAACCCAGAACTCATACAACATCACTTGTGCCACATTTTTCTGGACAAAGCTAACAGGCTAGCCCAGATGCAAAGGGTGGGGGGTGGGGGAGAAGGTGGATAAAAAGACTCCACTTCTGTAAAGGAGGAATGGCTATATCACTATGCAGAGGCAGATGTGCACTAGGATGGCTCAACTGTGTAGCTATTCAACAACCTATTCAGCAGACAGCTTCTGCTATGCTGCCCTCCACGGCCTTGCAGTTTATTCAATAAACTATCACCTTAATAAAACAACAACAACAACAACAAAAAAAAAACCCATTCTATTCAAATAAATTTTCTTGCATCTAACTCTTCTTATTGGTCCTTGGCTTTCAATCAAAACCATATAAAATAAGGGGTGCCTGGGTCACTCAGTCAGTTAAGCAACCGACTCTTGGTTTCGGCTTAGGTCATGATCTCAGGGTTGTGAGATCGAGCCCCAAGAGGGCTCTGTGCTGGGCATGGAGTCTGCTTAAGATTCTCTCTTTCTCTCCCTCTCCTTCTACCCCTCCCCCCCTTTTTAAAAAAAAACATATAAAATAAGGCAAATCTCTTTTTCAAATAACATCTTTTCAACTGTTTGAAGAGAGCTGTAATATGACTTATAGGTCTTCTCTTACTTCATTCTTTTTGCCATTGCTCAACTTGACTTATTGACTTTATTCTAGAATTATGGAATAAACCAGAGCAAATATTTCTACTTATCATGTAGGTCTGAATACTTTCAGTAAAGGATGTTAAGTGTACAACTCAGTGAAGGGTTACGTCTATTTATATTTATTCAACCATCCCCCAGATCAAGATATAAAACATTTCCAGTACACTAGAGGCTCTTGCATGCTCTCCCGAGCCAATCCTCCACTCCCAACAGCACCAACCGTGATTCTGATACCTTCCATCATGAGTGGCTTTTGTCTGTCCTTGAACTTCATATAAATAGGATCATATTGTATTTATTCTTTTGTGCCTGACTCATGGAACTCAATATAATGTCTACAAATATCATCCATGCTGTGGGTAGCAGTAATTCAGTCCATGATATTGCTAGGTCGAATTTTATATTCTCTGAATACATCCCAATTTATCCATCCATTCCTGTTAATGAATCCTGGGTTGTTTCCAGTCTTAGACTTCCATAAACAAAGTTGCTGGAAATGTTGCTGTGTGTGTTTTTTAGTAGCCATGTACATTCATTTCTCTTGAGTACATTGTCAGGAGCCTTTAGAAAATACTGCCAGTTTCACAAAGAGGTTACCAATCTAAACTCCCACCAGCAGTGGACAAAATCGAGAGCCCAGAAATAAACCCACACATAAGTGGTCAATTATTTTTGACAAAGGAGCCAAGAAAATACAATGGGGGAAGGATAATCTCTTCAATAAGAGAAAACTGGACACCCACACGTAAAAGAATGAAACTAGACCACTGTCTTAGACCACACACAAATGGATTAAAGACTGGAATGTAAGACATGAGAACATAAAACACCTAGAAGAAAACACAGGTGGTAAGCTCCTTGACTCAGTCTTGCTATTGAACTTTTGGATCTGACTCCAAAAGCAGGGACGACAAAAGCAAAAGTAAACTATTGAGATTATATAAAATTAAAAGATTCTGCACAGCAAAGAAAACCATCAAGAAAAGGAAAAGACAACCTACTGAATGGGAGAAAATACCTGCAAACCATATATCCAATAAAAGGTTAATAACTAAAATATATAAAGAAGGAAACAACTAAATAGGAAAACAAACAAACAATTCGATTAAAAAATGGGCAGAGGATCTAAATAGACATTTTTGCAAAGAAGACATCCAGATGGCCCACAGGCACATGAAAAGATGCTCAACATCACTCATCATCAGGAAAATGCAAATCAAAATCACAATGAGATATCACTTCATACCTGTCAGAATGGCTAAAATCAAAAAGACAAGAAATAACAAGTGTTGGCGAGGATGTGGAGAAAGAAGAACCCCAACGCATCGCTGGTGGGAAAGTAAACTGGTGCAGCCACTGTGGAAAACAGTATAAAAGTTCCTCAAAAGACTAACAATAGGACTGCCTCATGATGCAGCAATTCCACTTCTGGGTATTTATTTAAATAAAATAGAAACACTAATTCGAAAAGATATATGCGCCCCTGTGTGCATTGCAGCATTACGTACAAATACCAAGATATGGAAACAACGTAAGTGTTTATCCGTAGATGAATGGGTAAAGGAGATGTTGTGTGGATAGATAGATGATAGATAGATAGATGATAGATAGATAGATAGATGATAGATGATAGATAGATAGAAAAATAGATAGATAGATAGATAGATAGAATATTACTCCACTATAAAAAAGAAGGAAATCTTGCCATCATGACAACATGGATGGACCTAGAGGGTATTATGTTAAGTGAAATAAGTCAGAGAAAGACAAATATTGTATGTTTCACTTATATGTGGAATCTAAAAAACAAACAAATGAACAAACAAAACAAAACGAACAAAAAACCAAAACTCATAAAGAAAGATTGGTGATTATCAGAAGGGAAGGGGTTTGTGGGCAGGTGAAATGGGTGATTGAGGTCACTTGTATGGTGATGGATGGTAACTAGACTTATTGTGGTAATCACTATGTAGTGTTTACAAATATTGAATTATTACATAATTATTATGTATACACCTGAAACTAATATAGTGTTATGTCCCAATTTTATCTCAATACAAAAAAAGTGTTCTCAAATGGCTTAAAGAAATGTTTGTGAAGCACATAGAAGTAGTAGAAGCTATGTCACATGTTAAATTAACGATTAGGGAGTATAATTCCAATTTTTTCTGTTGGTCAATATGACTTAACCCTTATCTGCAGTTGTATCCTTAGACGTTCAATAGGAATGTTCATGACCTATCTCATTTGGCCATGATGAAGAAAAAACTAAAACTATGTACTCTCAATCACAAGACGAATATAAATTATTATCTGATTAAAAATGAATGCCTTTCAGCCAGGTTGCTTTCCCTGTGCTGACATCTGAAGTTTCTAAAACTACCTTGGAGGAGCCTTCTGGTACCTTAAAAACACCCCAGCCATCTAACTCAAAAGTGTGAAGTTGCAAAACCCATTATTTTAAGAGCATGATCCTAATATAGTAGTGCAAAACCTTACCTTTCCTTTTCTGTGACACAGCTGTTATCTTAGCTTTGACCACGGCTGTTAATTTAGTCTATGACTACTTCAATTCCAGCTGAGCAAAAGAAACTGTAGTTCATTAAAATCTATTTCTCAATTCAAACAACTGCCAACCATACAAGCTGTCCCAGCAATTAAGGAAATGTAAAGTGATCCCCCACAGAGAGGCATGAAGTCAAGTCGGAAGCTAGGCCAACAAATCATTTTCTCCTTACAGCTTCCCAGAAAAGCTTTGGCAGGGGATATGATCAGACCATGAACTAGAATAAATAGATGAAGGGTTGTTTGTATCATGCCTCTATATATTCACCATACGAAAGGATTTGTTTTTCCAGACTCTACTAGATTCTGGATTCTGTCCAGATTCCATATACTTCCAATAATTCTGCTGCAATCAAGTTTTATATTATCAAGAAATCTGGAGAGTGTTAAGAATGATCACAACATTGAGTAGATCAAGTCCATGGTGCTTTACTTCCAAATTCCCTTCATTATATATGCAAATAACTCTCAAGCAGCTACAATTCTACTTCACAATGCATTCTCATAACTGAACTATAAATTTCTTTTCACTTGAAGTAATTCTTTTTGTCTTTCAGCATAAGGAAATATGAATTCTGCACACAATTTTTTCAGTGTTTATTTTAAAAGTCATTTATTCCATGTTTTCTTGAAAAACAAAATTATTTTATTAAACATTGCAGGGCTACCATCCTGATAGCCTTTTTGGGTTTTAATTTTAATACCTCTCTAGGTTGTTGGCTTGATTTGTTTTAGGAAAAAATATGAGAACTTGAATTTAGTTCATTGCTGTGAATGATTCATTTTGAAACCTTGTTTAAATCAGATATTAAGAATCAAATACAAAGTATGACCATTCAGAAGCTGCTTGGAATCCATGAAGTCAATACGGAAATGTACAATCATGGTTGCATGAACCCCAAACAATTTACCAGCTACTCCATCTGTCCCAAACCCCACAATGTCTCATCACTTCTTCCCTTTGTCCTTCCTTACCTCCGCTTTTTCCTGTCACAGGACACACAGACACTCCTACACACTCCTCTGTTCTTTGACAATCAACCCAATAAGAAAATTGAATACAAAAAATTAAGTGGCCAATTTCTTCCTTCATCCTACGACCCATACCCTACCTCTGATTATCTTTCAATTACCTACTGTGCTGAATTTCCACAAAAATAAACATGCAGACCAGTGGAATAAAACACAAAGCCCCAACAAACTGAGGGTTCTAGAGGGGAGGGGGGTGGGAGGATGGGTTAGCCTGGTGATGGGTATTAAAGAGGGCACATTCTAGGGGCGCCTGGGTGGCTCAGTTGGTTAAGCGACTGCCTTCGGCTCAGGTCATGATCCTGGAGTCCCGGGATCGAGTCCCACATCGGGCTCCCAGCTCGGCAGGAAGCCTGCTTCTCCCTTTCCCACTCCCCCTGCTTGTGTTCCCTCTCTCGCTGTCTCTCTCTCTGTCAAATAAATAAATAAAATCTTTAAAAAAAAAAAAAAAGAGGGCACATTCTGCATGGAGCACTGGGTGTTACGCACAAACAATGAATCATGGAACACTACATCAAAAACTAATGATGTAATGTATGGTGATTAACATAACAATAAAAAATTAGGAAAAAAACACAAAGCCCCAAACAGATCCTACTCTATATGGATTTCTATGGTTTCAAATAATAAAAACATCACAAAGGAAAATGTAAAGTTTGTGTCCACCCAAGTACTTGTGTCCCCTGGGGAGGGGGTGTGGGAAATCTATAATCACAAGACACAATGGAGAGGAAAAGAAATTGCAATTCAAACTAACAGACAAAAGATAAGTATCTCTACCAGATAAACAGCTCTTTCAGATGTATCAAGAAAACATCATGAATCCCACAGACACAAAAATGTGTCTCTTAGGAATCAACATTAAGACAGTTCTGAAGTACCAGAATTAGTTTGAGAAAACATTTTATAAATGTTGGTGAGGTCAGAATAAAAGGGTAACGTTAATAGCGCTGAATAATATTCCAGAAGTATCTACTTCTGGAAAGTAACATGATAAAAAACTGCATCCAGAATTATTAAAACATTCATACCATTGAACCCAGTAATGCAGCTGATCAATATTTATTCTAAGGAAAGAGTTCAATAGAAGCAAAAAGTATCTGCTGTAATGTGTTCACTTCAGAATTATTTTTACAATAACATAATCATATAATTATAAAAAAACAGTGTAATAGATGAAAATATCTGCTAGAAGTTGCTCACTTCAGCCTTACTTAAAGTGGTGGAAAAGGAAAAGTCTAGAGTCAGATTAATATCCAAAAAGGGTAAAAGATGTAAGTAATCAGTCCCATGAAGTACGATATCACTATTTTAAATGATAATAATAATCGCTATGCATAGATCTAAAAATGAGATTGGGAAAAAAATTTTGTGATTACAAATATATGAAATTATAGAGTGGACTTATGGGCTGTTTCCTCCCAATTTTCTTTGATTTTTAAAGAATATGTTTTAAAAATAAAAATGGGACCCTTTGTAAATAGGTCCATAGAAACCTTACAGTGAAAGCAAATTTTCCTTTGAGAAATAAGAAAGTTCCTCAACGACTTGTTTCCTCTTCTCTTTGGGCACCAGCGTCCTTCACAATTTGTTCTGACTATGGGACTAATGGAACACTAGTCACTGCCACATCTGGGCCGTAAAAACGTCCCACATGTGACTCTGTGTTTCTCCGTGGCTCCACGAGCTCGATAGAGACAGACCGGCACAGGCACCCGGGAAAGCCGTATGTGATGCGTGGAACAGTGAGCTAGGGGGAGCCCGGGTCCCCGAGTCACTGCTGGCCGCGAGTAGCACATCAATCCATTTTTGGCTTGACAGTAACCTGCGGACACTTTGAATATATTGGTTAGAGTAGCCGCCTTTACTACCTCCTGACTTTCAGTGTGAGGACTTCTCATTAGTTTTAGCAAAGAATTCGCCGGGAAGTTGGAGCTCGGTCGGGCCAAAATTCCAAGGTAGAACTTTGTAGCTCCCCTGCAGATAATCCTGATGCTAGTCTCTCTCCTTCAATGAAAACTGTTCTGTTTTCTCATCTGTCATCACTCTTCTTCCTGTTTAGATTTTTTTTTTCCACCTCATCAAAAACTCATAATTTTGGTGTCAAATTAACATGTCAACATTTGAAAATATCCTACCCAGAATCCTACGGAAGAAGGAGCATCAGTGGTTGACCACTCTGGGGCTAATGAGAGCAGGTGGGTGCTCGGCAGACATAGGTGAGTTTTCTAGCACGAAGCTCAAGCCAAGGAAGGGGATGTCTGAGAGTTTAAGGCCATGGGATGCATTCACATGCCAAAGTTTAGTCACTGTACCTCTTATGGTTCAAAGAGTCGATGTGATTACCATCAGTCAGTTGGTAGGTCAGATGAGAGATTGCTGTCCCTGCTCCAAAGGTCAGGAATTTCTCTAGGGATCTTGTAATTGTAGTTCAAGGCTGCTTGCCCTCAGACAGTGGGAGGGTCTTACGGAGCAGGCAAGATGATTTAAGGGCCTTCATGGGGCTCCTGGGTGGCTCAGTCCATTAAGCGACTGACTCTTGATTTCGGCTCAGGTCATGATCTCAGGGTCGGGAGATCGAGCCCCGCATCTGGCTCTGTGACGCGCGGAGAGTCTTCTTGGGATTCTCTCTCTCCCTCTCCCTCCACCCCTCCCCCGACTCGCACACACACTCTTTCTCTAAAATTAAAAAAAAAAAAAAAATTAAAAAGATGCCTTAAGTGCCCTTACACAGGAGTAAAAAATAAAAAATAGAAACTCTTAAGCAGTAAAAAAATGTTTTTTAATTTTAAAAGTCACAAATTGTACCATGATACTTTACCTGATACAAATAAACAGAAGTTATAACTTCTCGCCTATGATTAACTTTTCAATTCAATTAATCTAATCCCAGTTGATGTGTGATTAGAGCCCAAATCTTGTTTATTCTTAAACTTAACCTGCAATATTTGAGAGTTTTTTGGAAAAAAAAAAATGTTATTAACCAGCACCGGAATTAAAAGTAAACTTCCATATGGCAACACATCAGCACTGTCCAGCCCTCTCCTCCCTACAAATGCCCATTCTATCACGATGCGCCCCTATGGGAGTGACCAGCAAACATTTGTTCTTGGTCTCCGTCCTAACCCCGGCTCCCCTATATCTCCATCCTCATCTTTCATCACCTCTCAGAAGATGGCTTGTGTATGAGCCATGCAGAACTCCTCCAAGTCTCCTACCCGAAACTCCTCCAGAACTGTATGCCTTTGCCACTGAAGTGAAATCTATACCATCCTTCAAGACTCAGAGCCAACCTGGCCTCCTCTGTGGGTTCTCCCCTGGATTAGTTGTCCCTCTTCTGTGCTCCCATGCTCTGCTCACAGAGCACTCGGCATATGCATTTGTTTTTTTAAGATTTTATTTTTAAGTAATCTCTACAACCAACGTGGGGCTTGAACCACAACCCCGAGGTCAAGAGTCGCTCACATCACAGACTGAGCCAGCCAGGCACCCCTTGGCACACACATTTTTAATTGCAGTTTTACTTGTCCTTTTTTTTTTTTTTAAACAAATGGTAAGCCCCTTAAGGGCAGAAACAACTTTTCATCTTTCCGTGCCTTGAGCACAGTGCTGGCATATAGATAGTTGTTTGATAAATTTGTCATATGATTGATTGAGTGAATTCTGTAGCTTAGAACTGTTATAAAAAAAATAATGCCAAGGGGTGCCTGGGTGGCTCAGTCAGTTAAGTGTCTGCCTTCAGTTCAGGTCATGATCCTGGGGTCCTGGGATCCAGCTCCATGTCAGGCTCCCTGCTCAGTGGGGAGCCTGCTTCTCCTTCTCCCTCTGTCCCTCCCCCCTGCTCGTGCTCTCTCTCTCTCTCAAATAAATAAATAAAATCTTTTTAAAAAATGATGCCAAGATCACTTGTTAACCTAACCCCCCACCACAAAGTTTTTTAGTTTGCTAGCCTGCTGTGCAGTGGCATGGTTACTAAGGTGTTGTAGTGACGAGGCTTTGCTCACCAGTTACAACTTAGAAACAGTTTACTGGGTCTTCCTAACAAGCTGCTCGTCTCTACACATCAGATGCTATGTTGTAGCTAAGTGCCGATAAAAGGAGCACCAAGTACACACTTACAGAATCCAGTCTTATGCCGACTGAACTCATTCATGCACTCATTCAATAAATATTTCAGTGCCTACTCTGCCCCATGCTGTTCTAGGTGTTGGAAATGCAGCAATGAAAGAAAGCAAAAAAGACTAATAAGTCTTCCCTCCTTGAGTTTGCATTCTATAGAGGAGACACGAACTATCTAGATATGTATTTTGCTGAGTGTTACGAAAAATTAAGTTGGAGTATAGTGGATATAGAGTGCAGTGGAGGGAGGAGGGTTGCTGTTTCACAGGGGAGTCGGGAAGGCTTCTCTGATAAAGTGACATTATGAGCAAAACCTGAAGGGAATGGAAGGGCTCACGGCAAGTGCAAAGGCCCTGAGGCAGGGGCATGGATGGCATTCTCCATCATGGTGTCAAGTGTGGCTGGAGCCAAGTAGCAAAAAAATGAGGTAGAAGGTGATTGTGGCTGTGGGGGAGAGGTAACAGATTATGCAGAGCTTCTAGGCTGGAGTTCGAACTTTGGCTTTTACTCTGAGCAAAGTGGGGAATTACTGGAAGGTTTTGAGAAGCAGAATGACAGGATTTTACTTTCGGTGTTTTGGGGTTTTTTTTCAATTTTTTTATTTAAATCCTAGTTAGTTAACATATATAGTAATATTGGTTTCAGGTGTAGAATTTGATTTTACTTTTGTTTTAGAGAGAACTGTGACTGCCATGTTAAGAACAGCCTAAAGAGAGCTAGACACAATGATGCAGGCAAAAAAGAACATGGTGACAAGACCCAGAATGGTGTCTGCAGTGGAGATATGAAATGTTTGTATTCTGGATCTGTTTTGAAGGTCAAGCCAACAAATTGTGAATTATGAGAGGAAGCGATCCATCAGCGATGACTGCAAGGTGAGAGGAACAGTAGAATAGACTGGTCATCGACTGATACATAGGATTCCATTAACGTGTATCTTTGGGGGAAATCTAGACCGTGCCTTCTGTATTTTCTTTTTCTGTTTGATGATAAGGTCCTATTTATAATGTATATGCTTCCCGATTCTGAGGATTATTTGAGATGTACCTTTTCCTCCTCCACTCTTCCCCCAGTCACCAACCCTAAAGCTTCTTTTTCAACAACATCTCAGATGTCTCGTCTGCCTTTACTCTTTCCCTCCCATTCTTTCAGTTTTGGCTCTCAGGACTCGTTGCTTGCTAGAAGGCAGCCACTTCCTAATTGGTTTCCAGCTTTCGATACTCCACTCTTCCAGTCTCTCCCATTATGAAGAAAGCACAGATGGAATCATCCCCACCACGTTAAAAAAATCTCTGACAGCCTCTGCCCGCTTAATACAGACATGCCTGTCCTCTGAGCAAGAATCCACATGATATGCTTTTCCAGCCTGGCATCATCCTGCATGGCCCAGCATGTGCCCCTTGTTTCTGTTGTATATGCTTCTGGTCTTAGTTATATCAGTTTGCGCTAACTTCTAACTGTGCACGTTGGAATGTTGCCAACCCTTTTAATATCCATTATTCCAATAGCTTCAAGCTGCAACCAGTAAGAACTAATCTTTTCCTCTCCTACATATTCACACCTCTTTGGGCCCCTGCTTAGCACTCTGTATTGGTGATTTATGTGTGTTTCTCTATCTCCTTTTGGATAGTGGCCAACTGTATGGAATGCAAGTTCATTTTATGAACCACATCGTTCCAGTTCTCCGCAAAGTACTGCTCAGAATAGATCCACCATAAATATTCGTAGTAGGTTTAAATAGCAAATTGCTACGGCAGTGAGAACAGTCCTAACATTAAGAAAAGATTTGCAGAATTTTTGGCTGGTCCCCACCCACACATAAGTGCTACACACAATTATTCTGCAAATGCATTTTCTTTTATAGTATATTATTTATTATCGTAGTGTGTTTAGAACAAAACCCCCAACACAATGTAAGTATTTAAAAGGTCATATTCAGGAGTCTCAATAAATATAATCCTCTCTGGAGTAATATTTAGAAAACATTGTAAAATAAATGAGATGTTCTGTTCCTCGGAGGCCAAGTAGGTTTTCATTTTTGTACGCCAATAAAAAAATATTGATTTTTATTTTTCTTTGCTGAAAAAAAAGTCTTTAAAACACACTAGGCGAACTGGTTATGTGTTGCAGAAAGCCAGATGTCTGAGGGCACTGCAATACAGAATTAGCACGGTGTGTCTCGTAACTTAAGGATATCTTAAAGGGAAAGTGATGCGCACTGTGATTTCGCAACTTGAGGCTAGAGGGTTCTGTTCTGCGCCCTATTCGGAAGGCCTCTGGAGGCCGCATCACCGCTGCGCATTAACATTATTGCCATAAATGCCTTTTCTGCGAGTTCGCCGCCCCCGAGCCGCACTTCACTCCTGGGTATTAAGCTATTAGTATAAATATATTTTTCTTCACTAGATTATAAATTCCTTGAAGGTTATTTTATCTAAAGTTATTGCTGTTTATGAATGTGTTTTCTCCACCAGACTTGAAGTTCCTGCAGTGCGGGAACTGTCCCTCTATTTAGATTCTACCTGCTCTCACCATAGAACTTTGCACCTAGCATTCACTCAACCGATGTTAAATTCACCTTGTCCCTTGACTACCATTCTGTTTAACTTCCTCTCTTTGCTAAAGGACACTACAACCTATACCTAATTGAGAAGTTTGTATTACTTGTAATAAAGGTTCAGAGGCTGTAACAGAAAGGTAGAATAATAATAGTTAAAACAGTCCAGGTGGAAGCTTCCCAAGACTTACCTACTCCTCCTGTCTACCGGACTCTGGGCTACTGGCTACTGTGTGTGGTTGCACAGGATGTGCACTGCACACTCTGGGGGCCGATTCACACTGCCATCCCTGGGAATGGTGCCTGCTGGGCTAGTGCACCGAACACTGCATGGCTGTATTCAGCAGCCCTGTGGCTGCTCCGTGGTGGTAGAGATCAATGTTCCTTTTTCGTATTGCTCCACTGTTCCTGGGAGTTCCAAGATCCATCACGTTCCCAGATCCACCACCACAGCCACATTCCAGTAACAGCATGCTTACTGGAAGATGCACCTGTCACTGCTTCTACTCACATTCCATGCTAGAACTCAGTCATACAGCCATGCTTAGCTGCAAGGGAGCCTGGAAACTACCTTTACGCTCAGTGCCAAGTTGTAACTCAAGGGTTCAATTACTATAAATGTGGAGAGCAGATCTGGGGGGACAACTAGAAGTCTCTATTACAAATCAAAATGCTACCTTTCATTTTGTCCGTCGCATTTCTATTTCTGTAATCTTTGTTATGGCTATCGATTCTCCTTTATTCCTGAGAACCAGGAATAGTTTCTGTGTTGCCTAAATTTCTGCAATACTATCTGTGACTAATGACAGTTTTGTTTCTTTCTTCCTCGCCCTTATACTCTCCTCACCTCCCCCTTATTCTGTTAATCAGGACTTCTAGAACAAGGCTGAACTGAAAATGGAATAATAAACACACTTGTCTTGTTATAAGAAGGGAAAAGAATTCACTAGATCATCCTTTAGGTATGATGTCTGGTGTAGGCTCTTTGTAGATACTAGTTACTGGATTAAGGAAATCCCTTTTATTCTCAGTTGGAAGGACAGGGCATCTACAAGCAAGAATTTTTGAGAGAATACCTTTGAGACCTCCAGCACTGCCTTCCTATCCCCCCTGAGGCTTCTTCAGATGCTTGGAGATTCACTATACCCCTGCATGGACCCCTCTATTCAGCAAACACTGCTTTCCATCACTACAGTGTAACAATGTTCTATCTTCCCCAGCCATAATAATGCTCATGTTGTTTCATTCATTCATATAGTCTCTGTTTTATTTTACAAAAAAATTTAGAAGATATATAAGCAGCAAACACTAAACTGACAAAGTAGAAATAGATGGCAATGAACTTCATGGAAAATACAGCAAGTGTAAAAAATCCTCATGAAAGCAGAGTTAACATGTAAATTTATGCAACTCATATCCTACAGTATTTCTAAATTTGACCTGCAAATTTGTTCTGATATTCTTTATAAGTTTTGCACTGAGTATAAAAAACAATCATATCAATTCCTCACAGGAACTAAAGATTTCCTAACACTAGGATTTGAAAAAAAAAATTTAATACTCTTCGCATATGTAGAGGATATTATGCACAAACACTGAAAGAAATGCAGGAGCGGACTGCCCGCGACTATGGTAGTTTCCCTCAAGGTGAACAGAGGGCATTATTTCAAAGCAAAACTCACTAAACACAATTTTTCGAGTGCCCAAACATTTTGCCTTAAGTAACCTGTGACTACTGCTCTTTCTTGATCCTCGAGGGGTGGGGCATTCACATTTGTTTGGAGTTAGGATCTTCTGTCAAGTCATTCGGTAATTCTCCCAGCTAGGATTTTTTTTTTTTTAATATGAGTTGTGCAGTGGACTTTTTAGTTATAATTAATTTTGGGCAAAAGCTTATTCCTGTGACTGATGGAAGATAAACAGACATGCTTTGTCCCTCTCCCTATCGAGAGGTGACTTTATTCCCCCTCCCTGTGAGTCTTGGCTGGCTCTGGGTCTGCCTGAACAACAGAATGTGTTGTAAGTGGTGCTGGGCTGGTTTGGGGTCTCACTTTATGGGGACAGCCTCCCTCCCCTTCCTTCCCCTGGGGACACAGGCTCTCAGAAACCCCCTACCCCGGAGAAGCCACACCATACAGAAAGTCGGTGCAGAGGAAAGCTAAGAGAGCCATAGCTCAGCTCCCAGGAGGCAGTCAGCGTCAAACCTCAGTCACATGTGGGAGTCCTTGGGGATGTTCTAGCCCAGTTGAGTCCCCAGCTGACCATAGCCTTAACTGGCATCACCTGGAGCAAAAAAAAGCTGCCCAACTGAGACCTGGCAACCAAGAGGATGTGAAAGAGTCACAGGACTGTCGTATGAGCCATTACATTTTGGTGTGCTTTCTTAACTCAGTCATATGTATCATGAAAATACTTGTCATTCACATTTCACTTCACGCACACAGCCCTGTGTCCGCCAAGGCCACTCTGAAGAATCCGTTCTGGTAAAGTTTCCTAATTTAACAAATCACTGGGAAACATAACAGGCAGCTTCCCATTCTCACCTCTCTTAAATTCCTGCTGCATCTGAGTAAAAGAGGTTTCCTTAAAAGAATATGCGGATAGAGGAGCAAGATGGCAGAGGAGTAGGAGACCTGGATTTTGTCTGGTCCCAGGAATTCAGCTGGATAGGGATCAAACCATTCTGAACACCTACGAACTCAACAGGAGATCGAAGAAAAGAATAGCAACAACTCTCTGAACAGAAAAGCGACCACTTTCTGGAAGGTAGGATGTGCGGAGAAGTGAATACGAGGCGATACTCGGGAGGATAGACAGCGGGGGAGGGGCCTCCGTTGGCCGCTTCTGGCAAGTGATAGAACCGCGGAGCACAAAATCGGAACGTTTAGAAGTCGGCTCCGCTGAGGGACGTCACTCCAGTGGCTAAGCGTGGGGTGGAACCCTTGCAGGACAGTGTGGTCTCAGGACCCTCAGACTCACAGAAAGACCGGGGGTGCCTGAGTGCGGCAGAGCTCCCAGGTATCGGAGCAGGGAAGCCGGCTGCAGAGACAGAGCAGAGGCGTGGAGTCTCAGGTCAGGATTGCCAAAAACTGTGATCCGCCGCACAGTCGGGCCACTGCTCCTCCAGCAGGGACCCAACAAGCGGCAGATCCGGGGAGACTCACCTTCCTCCCCCAGGAGGAGCAGCGCAGGAGCGCACCGCAGGGATCTGCTGGGTTTGGAGAATCCACACAGGGTCGTGTGCCAGAGATAGAAATGCTCGATCACAGGCCAGGTGAGCACGGAGTGCGGCCGGAGACCAGAGAGATGGGAGTGACTGACTGCTTTTCTCTGGGGGCTCACTGAAGAGCGGGGCCCCGAGTTCTCGGCTCCTCCAAGGCGGAGATTGGGAGGCCGCCATTTTCACTCTCATCCTCCAAAGCTGTACAGAAAGCTTGCTGGGAACAAAAGCTCCCGAGAGCAAACTCGAGCAGATTACTTAGCCCCGACTGGCAAGGGCAGGGCAATTCCGCCTCCGGCAAAGACATTTGGGAACCACAGCAACAGGCCCCTCCCCCAGAAGATCAGCGAGAACAGCCAGCCAAGACCAAGTTTACCGATCAATGAGAACAGCAGAACTCCAGAGCTAGGGGAATACTGCACATAGAATTCATGGCTTTTTTACCATGATTCTTTAATCTTTCAAAGTTAATTTTTTTTTGAATTTTTCTTTTTCTCTTTTTCTTTTCTTTTTTTAAGATTTTATTTATTTATTTGAGAGAGAGAGAGCACATGAGGGGGGGAGGGTCAGAGGGAGAAGCAGACTCCCTGCTGAGCAGGGAGCCCGATGCGGGACTCGATTCCGGGACTCCAGGATCATGACCTGAGCCAAAGACAGTCACTTAACCAACTGAGCCACCTAGGCGCCCTCTTTTTCCCTTTTTCAACCAACATCTTATCAATCCCTTTTTAAAAAAATCTTTTTTATTTTTCATTTTTAGAGTCATATTCTATCCCTTCATAGTAGTTAACCATATTTTTGATATATATATATATATATATATATATATATATGTTGTTCTCTCTTCAAAATTTTGGGATACAGTTTCTTCTAACAGATCAAAATATACCCTAAATCTCTAGTGTAAGGCTTTGTTCTAGTCTCCTGCCTGATCACATTCTCTCCCCCCCTTTTTTTTAAATCCACTTCTTTCTTTTTTAACCAACTTCTTATCAATTCCTTTTATAAAATCTTTTATAATTTTCATCTTTACAGTTATATTCCATCCGTTCATCATAGTAACCCTTATTTTTGTATATATATAAGTTTTCTTTCTTTAAAATTTTGGGAGGCACTTTCTTCTAACAGACCAAAATCCGCCCAAAATCTAGTGTGTGGCACTGATCTACGCACCAGCCTGATCATATTTGATTATATTCTGTTGTTTTTGTTCTGTTTTTGTTTGTTTTTATCTTTTTCTTTTTTTTTTTCTTTCTTTCCCTTTCTATCCCCTGGTTTCAGGTCTTTTCTGATTTGTTTAGTGTATATTTTCTGGGGACATTGTTACCCTGTTAGCATTTTGTTCTCTCATTCATCTACTCTCCTCTGGACAAAATGACAAGATGGAAAAAATCACCTCAACAAAAAGAACAAGAGGCAGTATGGACTGCCAGAGACCTACTCAATATGGACATTAGTAAGATGTCAGAACTAGAGTTCAGAATGATGATTTTAAAGATACTAGCTGGGCTTGAAAAAAGCACGGAAGTTATTAGAGAAACCCTTTCTGGAGAAATAAAAGCACTAAAATTTAACCAAGTCGAAATCAAAAAGGCTATTAATGAGGTGCAATCAAAAATGGAGGCTCTAACTGCTAGGATAAATGAGGCAGAAGAAAGAATTAGTGATATAGAAGACCAAATGATGGAAAACAAAGAAGCTGAGAAAAAGAGAGATAAACAACTACTGGATCACGAGGGTAGAATTCAAGAGATAAGTGATACCATAAGATGAAACAACATTAGAATAATTGGGATCCCAGAAGAAGAAGAAAGAGAGAGAGGGGCAGAAGGTATATTGGAGCAAATTATAGCAGAGAACTTCCCTAATTTGGGGAAGGAAACAGGCATCACAATCCAAGAAGCAAAGAGAACCCCTCTCAAAATCAATAAAAATAGGTCAACAGTCTGACATCTAATAGTAAAACTTACGAGTCTCAGAGACAGAGAAAATCCTGAAAGCAGCTCGGGAGAAGAGATACATAGCCTACAATGGTAGAAACATTAGACTGACAACAGACCTATCCACAGAGACCTGGCAGGCCAGAAAGGACTGGCATGATATATTCAGAGTACTAAATGAGAAAAATATGCAGCCAAGAATACTATATCCAGCTAGGCTGTCATTGAAAATAGAAGGAGAGGTAAAAAGCTTCCAGGACAAACAAAAACTAAAGGAATTTGCAAACACAAAACCAGCCCTACAAGAAATATTGAAAGGGGTCCTCTAAGCAAAGAGAGAACCTAAAAGTAACACAGACCAGAAAGGAACACAGACAATATACAGTAACAGTCACCTTACAGGCAATACAATGGCACTACATTCATATCTTTCAATAGTTACCCTGAATGTAAATGGGCTAAATGCCCCAATCAAAAGACAAAGGCTATTAGATTGGATAAAAAAACAAGACCTATCGATATGCTGTCTGCAAGAGACTCATTTTAGACCCAAAGACACCCCCAGATTGAAAGTGAGGGGGTGAAAACAATTTACCATGCTAATGGACACCAAAAGAAAGCTGGGGTGGCAATCCTTAGATCAGACAAATTAGATTTGAAACCAAAGACTGTAATAAGAGATGAGGAAGGACACTATATCTTACTTAAAGGGTCTAGCCAACAAGAAGATCTAACAATTGTAAATATCTATGCCCCTAACATGGGAGCAGCCAATTATATAAGGCAATTAATAACAAAAGCAAAGAAACACATTGACAACAATACAATAATAGTGGGGGACTTTAACACCCCCCTCACTGAAATGGACAGATCATCTAAGCAAAAGATCAACAAGGAAATAAAGACTTTAAATGACACACTGGACCAAATGGACTTCACAGATATATTCAGAACATTCCATCCCAAAGCAACGGAATACACATTCTTCTCTAGTGCCCATGGAACATTCTCCAGAATAGATCACATCCTAGGTCACAAATCACGTCTCAACCAGTACCAAAAGATTGAGATCATTCCCTGCCTATTTTCAGACCACAATGCTTTGAAACTAGAACTCAATCACAAGAGGAAAGTTGGAAAGAACTCAAATACATGGAGGCTAAAGAGCATCCTACTAAAGAATGAATGGGACAACCAGGAAATTAAGGAAGAATTTTAAAAAATTCATGGAAACCAATGAAAATGAAAACACAACTGTTCAAAATCTTTGGGATGCAGCAAAGGCAGTCCTAAGAGGAAAGTATATAGCAATACAAGTCTTTCTCAAGAAACAAGAAAGGTCTCAAATTCACAACCTAACCCTACACCTAAAGGAGCTGGAGAAAGAACAGCAAATAAAGCTTAAACCCAGCAGGAGAAGAGAAATAATAAAGATCAGAGCAGAAATCAATGAAATAGAAACCAAGAGAACCGTAGAACAGATCAGCGAAACTAGGAGCTGGTTCTTTGAAAGAATTAACAGGATTGATAAACCCCTGGCCAGACTTATCAAAAAGAAAAGAGAAAGGACCCAAATAAAATCATGAATGAAAGAGGAGAGAGCACAACCAACACTAAAGAAATACAAACAATTATAAGAACATATTATGAGCAGCTATATGCCAGCAAATTAGATAATCTGGAAAAATGGATGCATTCCTAGAGATGTATCAACTACCAAAACTGAACCAGGAAGAAATAGAAAACCTGAAAAGACCTATAACCACTAAGGAAATTGAAGCAGTCATCAAAAATCTCCCAACAAACAAAAGCCCAGGGCCAGATGGCTTCCCAGGGGAATTCTACCAAACATTTAAAGAAGAATTAGGGACGCCTGGGTGGCTCAGTCGATTAAGTGTCTGCCTTCGGCTCAGGTCATGATCCCAGGGTCCTGGGGTCGAGTCCCGCATCGGGCTCCCTGCTCCATGGGGAGCCTGCTTCTTCCTCTGCCTCTGCCTCTCTCTCTCTCTGTCTCTCATGAATAAATAAATAAAGTCTTTAAAAAAATAAAATAAAATAAAGAAGAATTAATACCTATTCTTCTGAAACTGTTCCAAAAAATAGAAATGGAAGGAAAACTTAGAAACTCGTTTTATGAGGCCACCATTACCTTGATCCCAAAACCAGACAAAGACCCCATCAAAAAGGAGAATTACAGACCAATATCCCCGATGAACATGGATGCAAAAATTCTCACCAAAATACTAGCCAATAGGATCCAACAGTACATTAAAAGGATTATTCCCCACGACCAAGTGGGATTTATCCCTGGGCTGCAAGTTTGGTTCAACATCCACAAATCAATCAATGTGATACAATACATTAAGAAAAGGAAGAACAAGAACCATAGGATCCTCTCAATAGATGCAGAAAAAGCATTTGACAAAGTACAGCATCCTTTCTTGATCAAAACTCTTCAGAGTATAGGGATAGAGGGTACATATCTCAATATTGTAAAAGCCATCTATGAAAAATCTACAGCGAATATCACTCTCAATGGGGAAAAACTGAGAGCTTTCCCCCTAAGGTCAGGAACACGGCTGGGATGTCCACTATCACCACTGCTATTCAACATAGTACTAGAAGTCCTAGCCACAACAATCAGACAACAAAAAGAAATAAAAGGCATTCAAATCGGCAAAGAAGAAGTCAAACTCTCACTGTTTGCAGATGATATGATACTTTATGTGGAAAACCCAGAAGACTCCACCCCAAAACTGCTAGAACTCATACAGAAATTCAGTAAAGTGGCAGGATATAAAATCAATGCACAGAAATCAGTGGCATTCCTATACACCAACAACAAGACAGAAGAAAGAGAAATTAAGGAGTCGATCCCATTTACAATTGCACCCAAAACCATAAGATACCTAGGAATAAATCTAACCAAAGAGGCAAAGAATCTGTACACAGAAAATTATAAAATACTCATGAAAGAAATTGAGGAAGACACAAAGAAATGGAAAAGCGTTCCATGCTCATGGATTGGAAGAACAAATATTGTGAAGATGTCAGTGCTACCTAGAGCAATCTACACATTCAATGCAATCTCTATCAAAATACCATCCACTTTTTTCAAAGAAATGGAACAAATAATCCTAAAATTTGTATGGAACCAGGAAAGACCCGAATAGCCAGAGGAATGTTGAAAAAGAAAAGCAAAGCTGGCAGCATCACAATTCCGGACTTCCAGCTCTATTACAAAGCTGTAATCATCCAGAGAGTACGGTACTGGCACAAAAACAGACACATAGATCAATAGAACAGAATAGAGAGCCCAGAAATGGACCCTCAACTCTATGGTCAACTAATCTTTGACAAAGCAGGAAAGAATGTCCAATGGAAAATAGACAGTCTCTTCAACAAATGGTGTTGGGAAAATTGGACAGCCACATGCAGAAGAATGAAACTGGACCCTTTCCTTACACCACACACAAAAATAGACTCCAAATGGTTGAAAGACCTCAATGTGAGACAGGAGCCCATCCAAATCCTAAAGGAGGACACAGGCAGCAACCTCTTCGACCTGAGCCACAGCAATATCTTCCTAGAAACATCACCAAAGGCAAGGGAAACAAGGGCAAAAATGAACTATTGGGACTTCATCAAGATAAAAAGCTTTTGCACAGCAAAAGAAACCGTCAACAAAACCAAAAGACAACCGACAGAATGGGAGAAGATATTTGCAAATGACATATCAGATAAAGGGCTAGTATCCAAAATCTATGAAGAACTTATCAAACTCAACACCCAAAGAACAAACAATCCAATCAAGAAATGGGATGAAGACACGAACAGATAATTTTCCAAAGAAGACATCCAAATGGCCAACAGACACATGAAAAGTGCTCAACATCGCTCGGGATCAGGGAAATCCAAATCAAAACCTCAATGAGATATCACCTCACACCAGTCAGAATGGCTAAAATTAACAAGTCAGGAAACGACAGATGTTGGCGGGGATGCGGAGAAAGGGGAACCCTCCTACACTGTTGGTGGGAATGCAGTGGTGCAGCCACTCTGGAAAACAGTATGGAGGTTCCTCAAAAAGTTGAAAATAGAGCTACCCTACGACCCAGCAATTGCACTACTGGGTATTTACCCCAAAGATACAAATGTAGGGATCTGAAGGGGTTCATGCACCCCGATGTTTATAGCAGCAATGTCCACAATAGCCAAACTACGGAAAGAGCCAAGATGTCCATCGACAGATGAATGGATAAAGAAGAGGTGGTATATATATACAATGGAATATTATGCAGCCATCAAAAGGAATGAAATCTTCCCGTTTGCAACGACGTGGATGGAACTGGAGGGTATTATGCTGAGCAAAATAAGTCAATCAGAGAAAGACATGTATCATATGACCTCACTGATATGAGGAATTCTTAATCTCAGGAAACAAACTGAGGGTTGCTGGAGTGGTGGGGGGTGGGGGGGATGGGGTGGCTGGGTGATAGACATTGGGGAGGGTATGTGCTATAGTGAGCGCTGTGAATTGTGTAAGACTGTTGAATCACAGACCTGTACCTCTGAAACAAATAATACATTATATGTTTAAAAAAAAAGAAGAAGAAGAAGATAGCAGGAGGGGAAGAAAGAAGGGGGGGAAATCGGAGGGGGAGATGAACCATGAGAGACTATGGACCCTGAAAAACAAACTGAGGGTTCTAGAGGGGAGGTGGGTATTAAAGAGGGCATGTTCTGCATGGAGCACTGGGTGTTATACATAAACAATGAATCATGGAACACTACATCAAAAACTAATGATGTATGGTGATTAACATAACATAATAATAATAATAATAAAGAATATGGGGATAATACTTTCCCATGGTTCAAAGACGAGAAAGTTTAAAATTGTCACCACTAGGTGACAGTTCTATTGTCTTCTATTTGTTCCCACACCTGGCCACTTCCACTGCGACCTCTGCCCCCAAGGGGTAAAAACTATCCTTATTTTCCATTTCCATATAGATAGACACACAAATGTATGTTTCTCCTCTTCCCACTTTTTTTTTTAACTTTTTTTAAATTTAAATTCAATTAGTTAACATATAGCGTATTATTAGTTTCAGAAGTATAGTTCAGTGACTCCTCAGTTGTATATAACACCCAGTGCTCATTCCACCACATGCCCCCCTTAATGCCCATCACCCACCTTTTAAACATGCATCTTTTTTTTTTAAACATGCATCTTATATACACTATTCCACTCCTTCCTGTTTTTTCTCCCATTAACAATTTACCTTGGAGATTTTTATATGTAGAGAAGTCAATTTTAAAATCATATTCCTTAAAAAAAAAAATCTTCAACCATATTGCTGGCTCTAGATTAAAATGCTGTTTGTTCCACTAAAGGATTTCTACACAGCCTGCAGAAAGGTAAGAAATTCTACATTAGCAGTTCTCCTTCCCTCTAGATTCATAAATGGCCAAACATACCATTTCTAATTGAGGCCTGCCCCTACAAGAAGAAAAAAGTAATCAACAAGTAGGTCATCAATGGATTTTTCCTATTTTGCCTTGTAATGTAAGTGCTTGGCAATTATTTTTGATTGTAATGTAAGTGCCTGATGTTCACCTTTTGATGGCGGAGGGCTCCATTTCAAAGATCCATCTCGAATAAACACATGGCCAGCCACAGCACTAGCCAAGGAACCGGGCTGCCCAACCTTGGAGATCCCTTGTTAGAAAGCCCTGGGTAGCCTAGATAACTGACCACTTGAGTAACCCTGCTTCTCCCTTCCTGCCCTTTAAATCCCACACTTAAGTGTTTTCAATTCACCAATAAAGAGTGAGTCCTCAAAACCCTAGGCCCCCCACCCTTGGACCCAATGAAGGCAGAACCCCATGGTCTCTCTCTCCCTGACCTCAGTGTGTGGCCCTTGGATGTGCTGCATACCCTCCAGGACCTGTGAGTAATGAACCCTGTTTTTTCAAAGTTCCCTGATGGTTGTTGCTGAGGTGAGATCTGCATCCTGACAAGAACCACAAGGCCTGGGGCACCTGGGTGGCTCAGATGGTTAAGGTCATGATCTCCCGGTCCTGGGATGGAGCCCCACATCGGGCTCTCAGCTCAGTGGGGAGCCTGCTTCTCCCTCTCCCTCTGCTAGTACGTACTCTCTCTCTCTCTCTCAAACAAATAAATAAAATCTTTAAAAACAAACAAACAAAAAAAAACACCACAAGGCCTGGGTCAGCCACAATATGGACTCTGGTTGGGGAAATGTATACGGGGGAGGGGGGAGGCACCACGAGCATTCAGGGCCCAGGTGAGTGTCCCAGGCATTTCCAGCCAAAGCCATCAGGATGAATAGGCTGAGACACAAAACACACCCCCACCAAATATTTCAATTTTAGAATGAAAGTAGATTCATGCTTGTATTTGAAGAGACACAGAGACAAAAGCAGAGTGAAGAACGAGAACTTAAGTGTGCAACTCCCCTAGGTGTGTGACAAGTGCAAGACTCTTCCCTTGTCCCCTAATAGTATTGTATATTCAAGCAACCTTGAAATGAAAAGTACCCCTGACATATGCCACAGGCAGCATTCCACTCTGGTGAGAGAAAGACAGGTCTTACCCGGTGAATGCTGTTAGAATAATGTGAGATTTCAGGCAGGTAAGAATAAAATTAGATTCCTACCCTGCACCACAACACTCAACATTTCAAATGAATAACAAAGTTAACACAAGCCATGAAAGAATAAGAAAGGAAAACGTACTTAAGTGTTTGAGGGGTCTAGGTCTTTCTGAGCAAAATATAAAATCAGGGGAAAGTCTGGCAGGTTTTGTGCATAAAAATTTAAATCTCCTGTAAGCCAAAAGCCATCATAAACAAAGTTAAAACAGAAACACTCAAAGGAAAGGAACATGTATGCTAAAGAATGCACATCAATGACGCACGTATCCCTGGCCCATCAGGAAAGATGACTAACGATTCAACAGAACGGGGGCAAACAATATGGAAGTGCAATTCACAGGAAAAATACAAATAACAACTAAACATATGAAAATATGCGCAATTTTAATACTCAGGTACACATAAATGGGCAAAAATTAAGATTCACACTATTTCATGGAAGAATATGAGGTTATAGGTGCTCTTATACCTTGCTTTTGGGACTGAATTGGTTAACAGCTTTTTGGGAACACAATTTAGCAGCATCTACCAGAATTTAAAATGTCTGTTCCCCTTAACCTAACAATTTTACACCTGGGAGTCTCTTACAGGTATGTAATGTGCACGAAGGTACAATGTTCTTGGGCCTGTTGCTTAACCTCTCTGAGGCTAATCCTTTATTGGTAAAATGTGTATTATAATGGTGTGTACCCCATTTGGTTATTTTTAAATGAGGTAAATTAGCCCACGGCCTGGTACAAAATAAATTTCAACAAATGTTATATACTGATACTATTACCATCATTACCACTTAATTATCATAGTTATGTTTGTGTTCTTATAAATTATAAACAAGATGTACATCAATGGAGAAATACATGATGAAAGAGCATGCACATATATGTACACACAACTCTCTAAAAGGTGCAAGCAAAATTATATAAAATATGTACAGATTATTTGCTTTTATTTAACTGTGTGTGTGTGCGTGTGTGCGTGCGTGTGTGTGTATAAAGGGGAAGAGTGAATGTGTTTTATAAAGGTCTAAAAAGACACCAAGCTGTTATTAATGCCTGAAGTATTGGAACAAAGGGAAAAAGTGAAGATAAACTTATACTTTACCCTGCATCATTCTGCAGTGATTGAATTTTGACATTTCTGAACAGCCAATATAAACTGGCATGGTCTCTCCAAGACCAGTGAACTCGACTCATCTAAAACCATAACAACTGGACCATAGGACTTCAATTATAACCAATTTGATAATTTAGTTTCTCAGATTAGAAATGACAGAAGATAACCTATAATCTAGATTTTGCACACCATTTAGGATGGTGAAGATTTACATCTAATTTTTCTAAATGGGTTCTTAAGATGAGCTTAAGTTTTTTTGGAAAATCATCTTATTGCTAACAATGGCAGATTAATGAGGCATTTCAGAATAAAATTATTTCATCATATTCTGATTAAGGAATTCTTCATTTGAGAAACCTATAAAACTTTTATATTCTTAAGTTAATACCATACATACAAATTATTAATAATATGCTGACATAATGGAATTCTCTAAAAGGATCTCCTGTTGTAAAGATAGTGGTCCCATGCCCTCACCCTGGGGACTCCTGTCAGTGGATCAAAGTCTCCCTCCTCTTTCCTGGGAGGCACTGTCAGGGGGATCTCACCAGAGCTTCTGCCTTATTTTAAATACTCACTATCAAAAGACATGCCCATCAGGATACCACATATATCCTAAAAGAGATCAATTTATAGGTAGCTCCTTTCCACCATTCTATTAAATGAAACTATGCCCTTCTGTTTCCAACTCAAGAAAATTCGTTAAACATAAGTCATCTTTCGAATCGGTAAAAAAAGAAAAATATATAGGAAAAGAAAAAAATTTTTAAGATTTTATTTATTTATTTGAGAGAGTAAGAGAGAGAGAGAGCACAAGCCAGGTAGGGGCAGAGGGAGAGGGAGAAGCAGACTCCCCACTGAGCAGGGAGCCCCACGCGGGGCTCAGTCCCAGGACCCCAAGATCATGACCTGAGCCGAAGGCAGACGCTTAACCTACTGAGCCACCCAGGCGCCCCCGGAAAAGAAAATTTTACCAAAACAATTCTCTGTGATATTAAATTCTACCCAAGAAACAAGCGGGTTTGGTAGGACTGCAGAAATTTCACCTGACACAATACCGTTGTCACAACACCATTAAAAGGAAAACTGTCATTCGCACCATTTATTATTTATATTTGCCAGACTCTGCTACAGTTCAGATGCTCTCTCATTTGCAACTCAGACTACCTCTTACCCTCTTTACAGGGGAGGACTCTGAAGCTTAAGAAAATGAGGTACTTTTCCCCAAATCTAGCAGAGGTCTTCCTCCCATCCCCCGTTCCTCGCCTTTCCACACGTCACCATTCCACCACTGACTGGGGCTGAGGAGAGAGGAGGTTAAAATACCTGTCATCAGAATCTGGTAACAATATCCTAAGGTACTGTCATGATTTTTTATTTGTATGTGTCAAGAAATAAATCCATGTACTCTTTTTACCCCTGCAGACATATTTACAGCGTTAAGTTAATCCACTTCGTTCACTACCAGAGTGGTATTGCTGCTAAAATAATTCAGCCTTCATTCCACAAAACTTGAAAATAAATGTGGTAGTGATTTCTTTCCTTCTTTTAGTGTTTACTCAACAAAAAATCTATTTCAAAGGAAGGAAACACAATGAGTGTTTACAGTGCATATATGCCTCTAAGGTTAATTCACAGAAAATATGTTTAACGTACTTTTTCAAAAACTACGTGAATGAATTTACATAAAACAGATAACTCCATAGCATAACAAATTAGGAATTTTCCAGAACCAAATATGCTTCATGACTATGAACACAGGCCACCTGTAAAATAAGCAACGTTCTCACAAAATAATTTTTAAGTCTTTTGCGATCTACGATCATACCTAACTTTTGATACCTACCACATTGTTAGTTCATACTATTGACTACAAACAGTAGCACGTCTTCTACCAAAAAAAAAAAAAAAGTATCTCGAAATTCTGAATTTTCTGAAATTTTAATTATCATTAAAAGATGTAATACATTTTTAATGCTACAAAGTCTGTTTCTATATAAATTATGTTGCTTTTGGAATTGAAACAAAAAAGTAACACCAGATTTTGGTGAAAATGTTTATGCACCCAAGTTACAAATAAAGTTATGTCTTTGAAAAAGAATACTTGATGCTCAAAAATCTACATTCTCCCAGCTGAAAACCATTCAAAAGTCATTTTTTTGAGTACACTTGCTGTAAATTAATCTTTCCCCTTCCTCAGTTCTTAAGATTAATTTCTGTTGCAAGGGTTCTAATGAAGTTCAGTTAAAGTTTAACTCAATAAAAACCAGGTTCTGAACACTTTAATTTAGATACAATCCTATTTTAGTCAACTGATGATTGAATTACAAATCATTCAGGCAAATTATGATTACTTTCTGTCATGCATATTTCTCAAAAATAGGAACATACACATTTTCCACAATCTTGAATATATTCCTTTGTGTGTATGTGAGACTAGGAATTCTCTTCAATTAACAATACCACTAAACTGAAATCTTTTAACCTAGTTTCTAACTATGATGATGTCCATATATCTCCTATCATTAAATTCATCACAACAAAACACCTGCTACTCTGGATGTTACCACCGTTACCTGTCATGTTCTATATGTACTACATCAGCACATGGACAGGGCAATTGTATGGTGATAAGATAATATATGCTTAAAAAAACATGGAATGTCTTACTTCTTCAGACTACGTGAGTTCAAGTTTTTCATTTGTATAAACTTCCAACTATGGTGTTCATTTTGATTAGAGACAATACAGAATGACACAGGAATGTTGTTTTCAGTGATATGAAGTACACTGATAGGGCATTTGTAAGAAGTCGTCTCCCTCCACCCGCTGATACTCGCCTACTGTACTGTTCCTCCAAGGTGACTCAATAACTAAATTGTCTGCACCAGACTTGCCTCACATCTTGCTAAAAATGCAGACTTCTCAGCCCCACGGCTGGTGTACCTTCTGGGATTTAAAAAAAAATCCCAGTGCCTGATTTCAAATACCAACTCCAAAGAACTAGACCAACAGGCCTTCTATTACTAAAATACCTGCATGTTACCCTGTCACCAAAATATTAAAAAAACAGAAACCCTAACACATCCAAGTTAATATCACCAGTAAATGGAACAAATCAAAAATCCTGCTGAAGAGTGCATAAATGAAATCTAATCATGAAGAAACATCAAACAAACCCAAATTGAGAGACTTTCTACAAAGGAACTCCCCTATACTGTTGGAAATGTCAAAGTCATGAAGCATGAAGAAAAATCAGGGAGCCACTCTAGACTGGAACTGTAACATCTGAACCAGGACTGTGTCTGGTCTGGGAACATGGATGTGGTTTGTTCCCAACACCCTGCTGAGGAGGTTTGTGTGAGGTCCAGAGTCTAGAGAAAGGTACTGTATCAACGTGAGTTTCCTGATTTGGGTCATTGTACTGTGGCTGTGTACAAGGATGTCCTTGTTCTTAGGAAATATATAGTGGAGCCATCACAAGTGAATGTTTTCAACTTACTCTCAAATGGTTCACAAAATACACACAGAGAGAGAGAGAGAGGGAGAGACAGAGAGGGAGAGACAGAGAAGGAATACTACATCAAATGGGGCAAAGTGTTAGGAGTGGGGAATTCAAGGGAAGACTAGCATTCTTGCAACTTTCCTATTAAGTTCAAAATTATTTCAAAACAAAAAATGTTAAAAATATTTTTTAAAGCTGTCAATAGGAACACTAAACAAAAAATCTAAAAATTTTAGAATGTTTTTAAGCTTCATATCTAGAGGAACTACTTAAGTCTACTTAAGTTGTTTTGTAAATCTAGACTAAAAACATGAATAAACTGAATTTTCAATTCCATTCAATGCCTTCATACTAGAAATTACAAAACTGTTATTTTTTTCTTCTATCAGTTATATGTCTATTCCAGATCACTATATAGGTTAATGGAAAATACTTCTACGTTTTACACATTCATTTGAACAATATTTCAAATGCTGATTTCTATAGCTATTTTTTCTTACAGTTATTTCCTTTCTTTCCTTGTGCCTTAATGATTTATTTTATCAGTCTCATTTCTGTAATTGATTTTGAGTGTATTTGAAAAGTTTTAAACCAGAATGTTATTTAGTGGCACCGATGCACTTGTATACACGAGTAACAAAAAAATCCTGCCACATCAGATTACCAATCCATGACATTTTATAATTATTTTGCAATGTGATTTCCTAGCCAATCCAACTTAACAATTGTGTCAGAGGTCTTACTGTGTAGGGTGGAGAGAGGTATGATAGGAAAAAGATGCCAATTCCCTTCAACAGTCCTCGGCACTCAGTTGGCACAAAATAAATACTTGGGGGGTGCGGGTTATTGTATGATTCCATATCACCTGCCATGTCTCATCAGAAACCACAAGACAGTGGCATACCAAATAGATGCTTACAGGGCGCCTGGGTGGCTCAGTTGGTTAAGCGACTGCCTTCGGCTCAGGTCATGATCCTGGAGTCCCTGGATCGAGTCCCGCATCGGGCTCCCTGCTCAGCAGGGAGCCTGCTTCTCCCTCTGACCCTCCCCCCTCTCATGTGCTCTCTCTCATTCTCTCTCAAATAAATAAAATCTTTAAAAAAAAAAATAGATGCTTACAAATCCAAAGATGAGACAATAATGCTCCTGAGAGTCTACAGAGGTTAAGCAATAAAAGCTTTTGGTGAAAATGACTTTATTTTGGCATACTTCTAAAAAATTAAGTTATAACAGGGCTGTTGTTGTTGTATTAGTATCAAGTTAAGGCTATGAAAAACAAAAGAAAAAAAAGACTTGCACGCACTGTACATATTGTATATCGATCTTTAAAGCTACGAAAAACAACAAGAATTTTGTGGAATGTCACCAAATATAACTGAAAGTTGCTAGTATCACAATTTCTTGATATATGTTTTTCAAATGCCAAGGTCTACAGGATCGAATGGAAGTTCTCTTTGATTCATGTCCTGGTTTGCCTACTGAAAAAGGAGAGTGAGGGTGACTTCAGGAGAATTCTAAAAGATGCAGGCGCAGAAAACAAGTGCAAAGGAATTTCAAACACTTTCTCTTTCAAATCAAACTCTCATTTAAGCACTTTATTTTTTACCCAAGGGACAGTTTAGAATTAGTTGAATATCGAAGATAACTGAAGATAAACTAAATCTAAAGTTTAGGGATACTATGCTAACAAAGGTCACTAAATAATAGTTTGATGCATTTTCATTTTTATTAAAGTTAATCACAATTCCTACCTCAGGATATTCCACAACTAAAGGAGAAAAAGAGTTATTACAGCTGCTTGAAGGGAGTACAGGTTGAATGAACACACGTTTTAGGAACAGCATTTAAAATATTTTTCGTAAGACAGGCATCTGACAGGATCAAGATGTACGTGAGCTTCTTATGCTATGGCACCAAAGGGAAAAACTCCCTGGAAATTTCTTCCATATAAAAATTCAAGATAAAAACGGATCAAGTAGTGTAAAGGCAGAATGAACATCTGCATTTTGAGAATTAGTAACCTCATACATAGAATACACAGTGCTCGTTAAAACATTCAGCTGCAGAGAAATATTAAAATGTAATAAAGGAAATAGCACCTTTTAAAAATCATGTTATCTAAAATGAAAGTTTGCAAAACTATTCTGAACTGCAAATCTCCACATGAAGAAAACTGAGAAGGTGGTACCACAAAACAAAACAGTTTGGAAAAGTGTAATGTTACATGTTGATTGCAAGCACAAACAGTACAGAACACTGAAAACCAAAATTCCACCTCCATATCTGTAGTAGGCAAAAAAAAAAAAAAAAAAAAAATTATTTTCTTTTAAAGTCACACATCTAATATTCTCTCTAAACTGGGTCAGTAGGCAGCATACCTTAATGTAACGGGAAAAATAATTAAAGGGCCTACTTAAGAATTAAAGCAGTACTGAAGTATCTTCAGTCTATCTACTAAACACATGGACAAGAGGTTTATTATAAGACTTCTTGCTTGAAATTCAATGGAATTCAGAATAAAATGAGTCTGTTAGGTCATACCCCAAAACTTTTCATTACCTAAGTCCCACAAGGGGATTATCAAAACATGATTTTTATTAGATGATTCCAGGTATAGAGGTATAGAGAAGCCTTTCTCAGCCAGAGTTCTGACTATAACATTATGATCAGACCCAATGTTATTCTTTTTTCACAAGTGAGGCAAAGTATACACTTACATTCTTTCTAATCCCTTAAAATCCTTACAGTTGAAAAGGTTGTCCTTGAAGGTTAATTCAAATAAAAACAAATTTGCTTAGCGGTATATGTAATTTTAACAGCCTAATCATATATGCAAAGAATATCTTCCAATTGTGAGATCTACTTGATAGCTACTTTATCAAAAGTCCTATCAGAGCAAATTATGTCTATGTTTTCCAAAATGATTATTAATCAAAAATGCTGCCTTATAACTTTTAAGAAACAGATCTTGGGTTCAGGAAATACCAATACATCATTAACATGTTATTATAATTCTGCATTTACTTTCATTTATAAATATCACATAAATACCACTGGCAAGTATCATAATGTTAAATCATTAAACTAATTTGTAAATATTGATTTAAAAACCTTGGAGCATACACTGCAAAAAAAAAATTAGTAAAATTTTTTTTAAAAAAAGGTTTTTTTCTCATTATTTTCTTAATGATCATCACCCACCCAGGAGTTGGTAATAAATAACGTGCATAGTTCTTATAGAAAATGTGAAGACAAATATTGGCAAATACCACATGTCACGTTATATTTCTAAGAAATCATACAATCTGTAGTATTTCATAAAGTTGTTTATTCTTGTTATTGAAACTTGGACTCAAGTAATCCTGGTTATTCTGGAAAAAGCACCTTGTTAACGGGCATCATTTAATCATCCTTTTCTACAATCACCTCTCCGTGAAGCACCTTTCTTCTTTGGCGTAACATATGAAAATAGAGTTGTGGGAACACTAATGGAAAAAAGAAAACAAAAGAGGATGCTGTTGACCTTATACTTGAAACCTCTCACATGTACACACTCTGAGGGCAAGCACAGCATCCCCCGCCGCTGCCCACCCCCCCACCTCTCCTACCTCCCCCCTGCCCCCCCAACAGAGCTCAGGCTGAGAGCGCAGGCCGAGGCCCACACACCATAGGCCTCTGCAGTTTCCAGGCTCGCCTCCTTTTATGGCAGTTTTCACAAATTGAAGGTTTGTGGTAACCCTGCCTTGAGCAAGTCTCCTGGCACCGTTTTTCCAACAGGAGGTGCTCACTTCGTGTCTCTGTGTCGCATTTTGGGAATTCTCACAATATTGCAACCTTTTCCATTATTATTATTGTACTTGTCATGGTGATCTGTGATCAGTGGTAATGACTCGCTGAAAACTCTGATGATGGTGAGCATTTATTAACAATGAAGTATTTTTTAATTAAGGTGTGCACACTCTGATGCTATTGCACACTTAACAGACTACAGGATAATGTAAACATAACTTTTATATGCACTGGGAGACCAAAAAGATTCGTTGGACTCACTTTATTGCAATTTTAGCTTTAGTGGTCCAAACTGAACCTGCAATATCTCTGAGGTATGCCTGTAATGCTGGGGATTCTTTAGCAAAGTTAAGTATCTTGATAAATATACCTTCATAATGACCTGGGATGCTGTGCCAGAATGTTCCAGCACAAGGAAGACTGCCTTGCCTGGCCCCCTTTTCTTGGGTCCATCAGCTGTCCTGTACCATGAGGGGTCTCATGAACATATGTGGGTATCTAAGCCCACACAATCCAGCTTCATCCATACCCTTCACAAAGAGCTGCCCCTTGGCTACCCCTTGATCTCAGGGATGTGTATACTGGTGACATGGTTTACCCCTTAGGAGAACAGAACGGGGAAGACATCTATCCGTGCAGTCCCTAGATGCACACTCAGTGCCTTGTGGGCAGCAAATTCCAGGGTCTCAGGTTTCTAGAATGTGGTCTAGAAGGGAGGGAGGGCCTGTGTGGAGGAGTGATCAGGATCAGTGGAGGGCCAGAATAGGGCCCTCTAAAACAGGGCCCAGAGCAGGAGCCCCTCTCAGATTTGCTCAAATTATAGTGCTTTATAGTGTCAGAGCTAGAGGATGAACAAATTAACATCAGCTATAAACAATACAAATGTAAAAATATTTCTGAGACTGATGGACAGAACGATTAAAACCAAGTAACCTAATGACAAAAAAAAAAAAAAAAAAGCTGAATATCTTGTTTAGGCAACTTTGGTGAACCATTTTTAGAACTTAACCCAAATGGAGCAAAAATGCACAACAGAGTTTATTTATTTATTTTTTTAAATTTAGGTACTGCCCATCCTGATAAATGTAATCATCATACCATACCCAGGGGTCTAAATATATTCAGGTAAAATACACTTAACGCTAACTGATTGATTATTGAAAATATGTCTAGAACATTCTGAGTAGTGTAGCAGAAGTATGGGCTTAAGTTCAAATACTAGCCTTATTTACTAGCTGGGTGATTTTTAAGCGATGCCTATAACACCCTCCTTGAAATGCCCTCTAATCTGTGATGTCATTATTGAAAACTACCAGCACTTCTTTTGAGTGCTAAAGTACTCAGAGTACTGTTTAAATCCTTTAATTAACACAAAATTTAATAAACAAAATACAACTAGTTGTATGACTGCTAATATTAATAATCAGGTGGAAAACATCCCCCTGGTGGACTGCTCCAGCAAGTGGGACCCTCACGAAACGGTCAGCAGGGTGAACTGAGAAGCTGCCGCTGACACAGGCCAGAGTCTGCGTCTCCCAGGACACCTGAAAACACCCAGCCAACAGTTACTGTTTGATGCTTTCAAGCCATGACCTGCTGGGCCCTGGGTTTCCGTGGAGATGCCGCACTAGTCGTAAGGAAGAGGGGAAGCCGACCCCCAAACCTCTAACTGAGATATGAACGGAAGGAAGCGAGCTCTAGCTCTGCTCCAGACACGGCTGGGGAGGTGGACGGGGCTGCAGGTGACCAACCCCTGGGCCCTCCTGACCGCGCCCCCTCCTGGGGGACAATCTGATGAGAGTCAGGCTGAAATGGCAGCAGATGAGGGAAAGGGCAACAGGCTGACTCTCAGGTCAGTTTTGATTTTGAAAGAGTTTAAAAGTTGGAGGCCTCAAGGGACTAGCCAGGTTTTATGCTCACCCCCTTTACATATTTTTTTTATGTTTTATTTAAATATCACGTCAATGCAGATTTTAGATGCTATAAACTTTTCTTATTTCCTTTGTTCCCTCACTGACACCAGAGCCTCTAATTTTATCGAGAAGGGTAAAGAACAGCCTTGCTTTACTTTCACATTCCCTGCTAGTGACTATCAAAATTTGACCTAAAAACCTACCACTATTGCCATTTAAGTGAAATGAGTAAAGCTTCACCAATTCACAGCAACTATTGAAAGGTGATGAGAAATTAGTGAAGAGGCTGAGTTTTTCAAAATATATTAAGAAAAGCAGTCTCATTATTTTCTACTATATCGAGCAACACACACAAGACTAAAAAGTACTCCTAAATAACTTTTCCAAGTGTATGCTCAAGGATTAGACAGAACTGACCTGACATTTTCTAGGGACAAAATGTTTATCTTCAGATAAATAACTAAACGCTGGCAAACAGTTCACTGATGTGTGTTCTATCTTTTCTTTAAAAAAAAAAAAGTCAGATTCAGCTTCTCTTTATTTTATTTTTTTTTAAAGATTTTATTTATTTATTTGAGAGAGAGAATGAGATAGAGAGAGAGAGCATGAGAGGGGGGAAGGGTCAGGGGGAGAAGCAGACTCCCTGCTGAGCAGGGAGCCCGATGTGGGACTCGATCCCGGGACTCCAGGATCATGACCTGAGCCGAAGGCAGTCGCTTAACCAACTGAGCCACCCAGGCGCCCTCAGCTTCTCTTTAAATGATTCTGAGAAAGCAATCATTTGTGTATTGATTTACTTACCTTTTTCCTTATAACTAGGAAAGAGTCCTTTTTGACTCACTCAACTCTTCCATTATTTAAAATTATGACTACACGTGGGGTTGAACAGAGGTTTTGATGTATTTGTAAGCCATCACGTCTCATTGTTTATTACACTAGCGTATCATGATACTTCACGAAACGTTTGTAGCATATGCTTAATCAAAGTACTAATGACCGTATACTTACATGGTATATATGAGGCCATGGTTATAAGAAGAAAATAGTAGTAGTCAAAAGAGATATTGTATTTATTAGGAAGTCTTATCGAAAACATGCCCGTCTTCTTCACATATGGTAAGGCAGCATATATTGTAAGAAGTTCACCAACAACTCCGACGGGATATAAGATGATAAAAAAATTATATCTGGAGAAAGAAAGACCCCAGAGAATTATTTTTCTAGAATAATGACTGGATTTGACATGATCGTTCTTTTGCTACTACTGCCTTTAAACTTAAAAATATACATATTTACAGTGCCCCTCACAGGAGAAGGTTAATTTTTTTCTACTTTAATCATTTGCTTATAAAGTTAATTATCCTCCTTTTTTCTCATAGCAGTTTCCATTTTAGATGGCAAGACCTTAATAAAACAAGAAGTCAACTTACTTTACAGTACTGAAATAGTGGTATATGTGTTAACAATGTATATGTATGTAGTTTTGTATTGTAAAGGACATAAGTGTTGTAAATACTATATTGTAAAGTACCTGTAAGTATTATAAGGTATTGTAAAGGTAACTTCTTTGACACTTGGAATCAAAACTGAGTGGGTTTATGGGGCGCCTGGGTGGCTCAGTTGGTTAAGCGACTGCCTTCGGCTCAGGTCATGATCCTGGAGTCCCGGGATCGAGTCCCACATCGGGCTCCCTGCTCAGCAGGGAGTCTGCTTCTCCCTCTGACCCTCCTACCTCTCGTGCTCTCTCTCATTCTCTCTCTTGCAAATAAATAAAAAAAAAAAAAAAAAAAAAAAAAAACTGAGTGGGTTTTTTTTTTTTCCCTTCAGCTAGTCATTTATTGATCAAGTGCTGTGCTTTAGAAGATTAGTTATGATCTTAATTTTATATCTAAATCTTGAAATTACCAAAGTGGTTCTTGGAGGCATTTGGAAACCCCTTTGTGGCTACTAATTAAAAGAGAATTAATTACTACTTCAGAAAACTGAAATAATACTACTAAATACATATTTATATGTTTAGTGTATTTAATATATAAATAATACTAAAGTATCAGTAACTACTAATGAATATATTGTCTAAAACTAAAGCTCTCATAACAAAACAGGTAAGACAAGTTGTTTCCAAAATTCCCACATTAAAGGAACTGTCAGTGTGCTTAAAACTGAGAAAATTCTATTCAAAATCCCAAATCACAGTTTGTTCATTTGGGCTGTGGCAAGGTCTTTAATGCCCGGTAGGCCAGCCATTACTCTTGCCTAAGGTGAGGGGAAGGTTCTACAGGTTTCTATGGGCCTCCAGCAGGAAGAGCTTCAAGGACCCAAGGCAACAACCTTTCTCCATTAAAGAAAATCACTTTTCTCCAAGGCAGTTACCACAGAAAATAAAGGTTAAAATGTTGGTGGACAAGGATAGAAATCAAATTAATCCGCACTTTATTTCATCATTTAGTTGGCATTAAGATATTTGTAAAGAAATGTTAAATTTATCAGTATGAGAAACTTGGAGACAACTTAAAAATCACCTTATTATTATATGTCAAGGATATACACAGCTAAGAGATGGTGCAGGAACAGAATTATTTGCCAAAATAGATTCAGTGGTAAAAGGAAAGACCAATGATCCTTTTACTGTCCCTGTTTATCCCCTCCTTGCCGTGGGTATATCACCTGGTTTCTTCCTAGTCTTGTGTAGTTATTCGTATATTATTTAAATTACTCTCTTCCAATCTTAATTTCCTAGCTCAATTTAAAAATCATATAACAACATTTTATAATCCCTTCTCAAGTAAAACATTCAAACTTATTTACATAGTTTTTAAACTTTATGTGACTCTCCAATGATTTTTCTGGAAGCACTGTTCTTCAACAGAAAAAAGCATTATCACTCCTCGAGTAAACTAGTTTTTAAAGCCTTCAGCCACTGATTATTTTTAATGCAATGAGAACAAATTATATAATTTACTTTCTTTGCTCTTGAAAAAGATTGCATGTCACCAACTCTGTAAGTTTTGATGGCAGCATGAGAAATTTAACTACCTATTCAGAAAAAGAATTCCTCGTTAAAGATTCCTAATTGTTACCTAAAAATTTTTTGAAGGGAATGCATTTTTGAAATTAACATGGAACATAATAACATACAAGTGCCTATTCAGTGGACTTATCTAGGAACACTTCTAATACGTAAGTAGAATTGAAGTATATTCAAACCGTCACAATAGGCCAGCTATTTATAAATAAGAAGCCATTCTTACCGTGAAGTTTTATTTGAGAATGACAGCTTCAACATTTGACTATAAATACAAATATTATTTCAGGTTTTTTAATGAGGTTGGCAAATATATATAGATGGTTGGAATCTTTTATGATTTTTAACATGCAATATAATTACTCATGATTATGATTAACTGACATGTATTATGCTAACACGTACATTTCAAAATTGAGAGATCTTGTAGTACTTGGTTTAACATTAATGCAATTGACAAAGGATTTCTAAACAGCAAATTTAAACATGTTTTGAACTTTTCCAGAAATTCAAGACATGCAAAATGCATTCCAAAAGGCAGACAGACAAAACATTAAAGACCATTATTTTTCACAAATAAATTTTACAAATACAGTAAATGAAGAGACTATATCATGACTTAGAATTTTCAAAGGTGCTGGAGGTCCAGAAGACTGAGGTCATGCAAGACGCAAGATGCACTGAGATGGATTCTAGGATTAGTCCGGCAACACTCCAAACTGCCAACCGTGTGAAAGGCCCAATCACTCCAAGTGAAAAAGTGCTCGGTTACAGTAAGAATAAAACCAACCTAACGTATAGAAATGGGAGCGCAGCCTTCTTATGAGAAACAATAGGTTTCAGCTCAAATTATAATTTTAAAGCATTTCAATAAACAAAGTGGTAAGCCACAAAAACTGTCTACAAAGGAGCAAGAGCATATAAAAAAGTCTTAGAGTATAAATATAATTAACAGTGATTATCCTTACGGAGGAGGATTATAAGCAATTCAAAAGGTCTTTTTTCCCTTCATTTTGGACTTTTTATATATTATATAGCTCATTATATTTGAACATGTATAATATATGAGTTATGAAAAAGGAGTAATAACTTAAGAAAAAGTGTTAGGCTCTTATTATACAGGGATCAAAAACAAATCTGACACTGGTTGTATGTTACCTTCAAACAAATTAGGAATGTGTTAATATAAATATCAGAGTTTTAAAAAATAGACATATGGACATAGTATTGTTTATAATATCTCAAAACAGGATTTATAATATTGGCAAACTGGAAATGATCTAAATTCGGGCAACAGAGAACAGGTCAGTCATACTATGGAATATTGGGCAGCATTAAGAGTTACAACTAGATCTAAACGTTCCTGTTTTGATTTAAAAAAAAAAAAAAAAGAGCTCCAAGATATAAACAAAAAGCAAACATAATGTCATTCTATTTATGTTTTTAGAAACTCATGTTTGTGTGTTCACATTTTCATTAATATGAAAAAGTGTGGACAGGTAAACGCCAAGCTTTTTCCCTCCAGGGGAAAGTAGTGGTCAGGGAGGAGTATAAACAGGAACTTGCCATGTTGAGTCTATATATTTCTGCGCTTTTTTGAATTTCTTACAATGAAAACGTATTACTTCTGTAGTTGAACAAAAAATTTAAAGAATGAAAATACCGTCAAACCCTTTTACTTTACCTATGTGGAAGAGACATATAAGGGACAGAGATACATAGGGGATATAGCTGTCCTCCCCCAGCTGCCTCCTTGCACTTCCCACACCTGGCATCTCACATATCTGTTAGTTGTTTTATTTTTTTGGTCTCCTATGTCTCAAGAGGACAGAGTTTTTCTTGTTTTCAACCCTGCATCTCAGGCATGCATTCAGTACACAACACGTGTTATTGTTGTTGTGACTCTAAGTACAACCCAGGAAACAAAAGGAACAAATGTACACTGGTTTGTGATCTGTTCTTCAAATTGCAGTCTTGTTTTTATAATAACTTTGTAAAATATTGGTTGCTCAAAGAATTCAAACTTAAAAACAAAAAAACCGGAACATCTTTCACTTTAAAAATATATTTAGGGGCACCTGGGTGGTTGGTTAAACGGCTGCCTTTGGCTCAGGTCATGATCCCAGGGTCCTGGGATCGAGTCCCACATTGGGCTCCCCGCTCCACAGGAAGCCTGCTTCTCCCTCTCTCTCTGCCTGCTCCCCCCTACTTGTGCTCGCTCTCTCTCTCGCTCTCTGTGTTAAATAAATAAATAAAATCATTTTTTAAAAAAAGGATAGATATATTTAGAACCATTGAAATATAAATTTTGTCCACATTCCAAAAATACAGCTTAACTGTGACTTTCAAAAATGTCTGTCTCTGCAAAGAAACTGAGATTGTATACATAAGATACTAAAAATTGTGGATACTAGATTATTAAAATAATTTAAATCATTCAGAAAAAAATGCCATATTTTTGGCACAGAATTTAATATAATTCAAAAAAATTTTAAGTTTTGCTTGCAAAGAAAAATGAATGACCAATTCATGTTATGTAAGGATACTGATATAACTTGTCTGGCATTGATTTTACTCAAAATATATATTAAATGTGATTTTTCTCTGATCATTAAATTAAGCTTTTAGAATTCAAGTTATAGCTCTGCTAATAGCCAAAAACACAGCATCCTGGCATCATGGGCTAAGACACAAATTTTCCTTCTCTGGTGTTAGCTCAGCACACACAACACGCATGCACTAGTGAGAAACTAAACGGCAAGACATCGCCACCTGGCCCATTTAATGAAGTATGGCAAGTGGTCGAGAAGACTGAATGTGTAGAAGGAATAGCGAGTGATCTCTGTCACAGTCCACGCGACCAGAAAAAGCACCACGCTCTCCTCATTCTGGATCTGCAGAACCACAGAGAAACCCACAGTGTGGTTTAACCTTCAACATTTTTCTCCATGAAGATATCTTAGTTATTTACTATGTGTCTTTGACTACGCTGGAATATCAGGGGCAGACAGAGGCAAGACAGAAAACTTAACGCTGTCACCATTACATAATTCATGACAACACACAAATATGTCCTAGGCACAGGAATGGTCACATTTCTACTGGTTTCTCTTTCTCAGCCTTTGCTCCGGCCGCTAACTCAACCAACCCGTGACAACATCACCCCCTCAAAACCAGCGTGGGAACAATCTGATGTTCCAACTTTCTATGGGTCGTCTGAGGGTACCCATCCTACTAGAGCACTAGCTACTGCATATGTCCACTTGTCTTTTGTCCTGTGACCACCATTGAATTCAGGGCCTCACCGTCTCCATCCACACTACTGTAACAGCCTGCTAAATAGCCTCTCCACTCTTTATTCTCTTCATGAACAGACGTCTTCTCTTAAGCGCAAAACAAACAAAAACACATTTGGAAGCAGTGATTCTGTGATTTAAAAGCTTCTTTGGCTCCCTATTGCTTAACAGGAGAAAAGGATCGTATTCAAGGTTCTCCGCAATCTGGAGCTCAGGAATCTCCCCAACTTCATCTGCAATCTCTCAACCTCCCACTACCAGCTCTCTCTCTCTGGTGACACCAACTTAGTATTATTTCCAGAACATCCTCTGAACGTTTGCATCTTAACACATGCTATTCCCTCCAATTAGAATGCTACTTACTCCCTTGTTAGTTCCCACGGGAAACCCTTTCTCACCCTTTATGATCCAGCTAAAGCATCACGCCCTCTGGAAAACTTTTCCCAAACCCCTCCTTTCGCCCTGAGCAGTTATTTGCTCACTTTCCTTGTTCATATCTGTATTATAACACTTGCCGATTTGTATGAAAGTCTGTCTACCTGACTCTTGTGTATGCATCAGTGCTCTCCTTATACATTCCTTCCTCAGGTAAGCCTGCCTTCCCTCCCTAGGTCAGGCTAAGTCCCCAGGTACATGGTAATACATACTCTTATTTCAAAGCACTAACACTAACATAATGAAACAATTACAGTTGACCCCTAAACAACGTGGGGGTTAGGAGCACCGACCCCTGCTGCGTAGTCAAAAAACCTACGCAGGTTTGACTCCCCCAAAACTTAACAACTAATAGCCTACTGTTGACCAGAAGCCTTATCGATAACCTGTAAAAAGTTGATTAACACATATTTTGTATGTTGTATGTTATATATTGTATTCTTACAATAAAGCAAGCTAGAGAAAAGAAAATGTCATTAACAAAATCATAAAAGAAAATACACATAGTACTGTATTTATCAGAAAAAAATTTATAAAAAGAAAAAAATTCTATGTATGAGTGAACATGCGCAGTTCAAACGCGTGTTGTTCAAGGTCAGCTGTATTTGTGCAACTACTTGTTTACCACCTCTCCCAGTTACAGGATCCACGAGGCAGGGACTATATTTGTATTAACTGCCAGATCCCCAGCAAAGTCTCAGGTGTAGAACAGCTGTGCGATTAGTATTTGTTGAATGATTGGACATCTGTAAGACTGCCCCCCACTTCCCAACAACCAGTACGCATATAGCTGGAATGGCCCTATCCATTTTTGTAAATCCAGACATGAGCACAATGTCAAATGTATAGAAGTAAATGTTGGCTGAATTAATTAAAGAGGGGTGGAAAGGTACCGGTAGGAAACTCTTGTTGGAGAAAATTAAATAGTAAGACTAAGACAGAGATCCTTTGGAGGATAAAAAAGAGCGGATGGGTCTTTTTTCTCTTGGGGGCTAGCAACCCTTTAGATTCTCTCTCACTTCTTTTCCACAGCTGATGCTGGCCACCCTGTCTGGTCTCTCTTCTTCCTCAGTCTTCAGACTCTTTGTAGTCCCGGCCCGGCTATTATATTCGCTCACTGTCTGGAACAGTCTTTCTTTTATTCTGCTTATGGTGGACTCCTGCTTTTAAACTATACAGCAATCTGAATACAAAGTCTGGCTCTCTGCGTGGCCTGCACTCACTGCTAAGTGCACAGCAGTCCCTGGTGAGGGGCCAGGTGGACCGAGGGAGTTGAATGAAAGACGGTGATCTGGAGAGGCTAATGGGCAGAGTGGTGAGAGAGCAGAAGGGCAGTGATCTGTCCCTGTGCAGATGGGGGCCAGTGAGTCTCATAGGCAAGGGAAGGGAGTGAAGGTATCATTTCAAGCAGACGAGGGACAAGAAAGGCATCTCAGGAATGGAAAGAAGGCCAGAGATCTGTCTTCAAGTAGCCAGGAGACGCCGGAGGCTGTCAGAAGGTCAGAAGGGCCCATCTGGGAAATGTTTCTGTCATGGGTTTAAAAGGCCCAGTGTCTTGACATAGTGAGCGTGGTGTGTGTTTGTCTAGAAGGGTTTGAGCCATTAATTAGATTCAGGTCTGTCTCCTGTCATGCCTCAATAAATAATATGCTAATTTCCCCTAAGCTCCCAGCCCTTCCAACTTTTCATTTAGTCTTTCCCATTTGCTCAGATCTACAGAACTATATTTGCTTTTTACGCCTGTTGCTACAACACTCCATGGTGAATGAGGAAAAACACACTGTTTATAGTGGCGACTTCAATACATAATCAAAGAGAATACACATCAATAAAAATTTTCAGTTAACTATTTGACAGAATATGAATATCAATTTTAAAAACTGGGAAACATCAGGAGAATAGATTATGGATATAAATATTTAGTTTTGCTTGTGTTTCAAGGTCATTCTACTAATGCACTAAGTCAATGTACAATCACACTTAAATCCAAACCCAGCCCCTTTTTTGTCTAGTGGTTCTGCTTCCTGAAATATAGCAATGTTAGTATTTTAGATTCCTATTAATAAAAAAGCTTTCCTGCAGGCTCATGAAGAGAACATGTTAGTGTCACTTACTGCTTTTATACTGTGAGTAATGAGCCACACCATAAAGATTCTTGAACTCACTTGGACCCCAGCCACAATCACAGAAGTAGGTACAATTCCTTAAAGAGAAAAACAGGTCAACCATTGCCCTAAAGGCAATTTATACTGACAATAAAAATTAAATCAGAAACTCACCAATTAAACAGTGGACTATCTGTAAGCAAATAAAAAAAATCACAAGTCAATAGCATGCAACATAATATAAATCCCTGCGAACACTGGTTTTCTACAAATCCGTAGGTGGTTTGTCATCAGCAAAATGAGGCTGATTTTGCTCAACAAATAATTTTTCAAATAAATATTACAATAGGAAAACAGCGTCATTAAAAACTTACCTCAAGCAAGGCAAATGTCTGGAAAAATTTAAGTGTCTTCTGAATACTTTTATATAAACCTTTGTGTGTTCCTTTTTCCATATAAAAACGTACCATGGCAATAGCTAAAACCAACCACCTAGAAGAAATAAAAGTATTTCATAAAGTTCTATCAAAATGAATACCAAGGATCTTCCTGAAAATAAATGGCATAGTTTATATAGTAACATGTTGTTTTATTATGTTCTCAGTTCATTATTCTATTTAACAAAACCCACAGGAAGAAATGGCATTGTTTTTACACTGACTCTTCAAGGGGATGAATAGAACATGTTGGAGATCAACTAGATTCAAATGTCAAACAATGTCTCTTTCATGTTTGGTTTCAGCAGACAGACTGAAGAAGTGATGTACCCAAAATGAGGTTATTATAAAGCATTTCATAATTACATAAATATTTCTTAAGGTAAAAACCTGTGAGTGTGTATGTACTTATACAAATATATGGTATATATTTATATGTAAGCATAAGTAAAAATCTTTCATAATAATTTTTTTTAGAATTTGCACTAAATAATAACTGTTGTGCCACAGAAGGCATCCAGAAGGTCAGATATGGGCCTGCTTTCAAAGAGTTCGTTTTACAAAAAGGACAAAATACATATACCTTGCCTTTTCAAGCTCTACTTCTATGCGACAGGTTGTGTGCTGTGAATGACCGGCACTCCACACACAAGCTGCGCCTGCGAAGACCAGCTTTCTCACCATACACTCAATCTGCTGGAGACACTAAGGAGAGTTCATTTTTTTCCAGTTTCCTTCACAATTACAAGCACTTTTAAGTTTTAAAAAGTTACACCATCTGTAACTTTTTAAAATCTTTAGTAACCCACCCACGGAAAGGAATAGCTACTCCAGGCTTTTTTAATTCGATGGTCTCCAAAGTGTCTACTTACATGGGTTTATGAATGATAACATTATTATATGGCTTTAACTTTTTAATTAAAGAACACTCATAAAAAGGACAAATGGCTTTAAAGATTCCCCACAAAGGAACTACGGATTGAATACGATGAACACGGTCAACAAGGTCAACGGAAGAAGATGGAGGCTTGTGCTTCTCCTCTGGGCACTTCCACTCCTCCTCAGCACACACTGAGGGGAAAGCAGGGATGTACGTTCCTATGAGGTGTGACAAGAAGTCAGGTAAAATCTGAAATTATCAGCAAGACCTTCCAAAGATGGAAATGTTAATGATACCAACAACGCTGATAATAACATATGTACTTTTAGAACGCTTTTAATGTTCTAAATGCACATTTAACATATTAATGTTTCATGCTCACAAATTCCCTGTGAGGAAGGGACTGCTATTATCCTATTTTACTGCTGAGGAAACAGGCAGAAATGGTCACAGAGCCAGGCAGCGGGGGATGTAAACCCACCGCTGAGCTCAGAGTCTACGCCCTTGAACCACGATGCTGTACTGGTCTGGCTCTAGGTATATACTGTGCCTTGGGATATTAGTTAATCATAGTATTTGGTATATTTGAATTACAAGTAAATTTTAAAAGTTATAGAGAGAATTATGCTCTAATATTTTAACTGATAGTAGTGTGCTATCAAAAAGGTCTGAGGGCCACTGTTATAGATGAGACAGTCACCATGCAGAGGTGTCAAGTGACTTACTCTAAGTCTTAAAGTCAACAGTCCAGGTAGAAATAGACCCCTTGAGGTCTCCCAACGCCCCATGCTATTCTCTCTCCATGATACCCTGCCTTTACTGGATTCAACTGATGGTTTCATCCCATATGTGGACCAACTGATGGCTTCATCCCATATGAGGGTCAATGCTGAATTCTGTGCTGGGCTAATCTGGGTGATGTTTTATATGCCTTCTAGGTTTAAAATATTATGATTTCACCATCTTCAATTCTAAGTCCCTACACTAACAATAAGAAAACAAAAAACATATTAAGATGTTTATATTCACATTTTTCATACACTTGTCTCTCTCTTTTTTTTTAAGGAAAATCCAAATCAGATTTTTACAAAAGATCATGTTAAGAGGTAATTATTAACCTACCAAAGAATTCATCAAAGGATTCATTAGATGGCAACTTTTCTACATTTTTAAATAGCAAGATATAAAAATCCACGTATTATAACATGGTAACAAATTTTACTGTTGTTCCATAGGTGGCAGCATTGTACCACCCAATATAGTATTAGGCTCTTAACAATTACTAACTTGTTCGGAAATAAAAGAAATTAACACTCTGGGTGGGGTGAGAAAGGACATGGAGCCATCTATCCTAACTTCTCAACTGTTTTTCAGTCACTGTGGCCAGAAACTTATCTGAACTAATGAGTGCTCACTTTCTAAACCCACCATCACAATGGGATGACAAAGTCTCCCATAGGGGCCCTACATTTAAATTTGCACTTCCTACATTCATCGGTTTAGTAATTGTAATTAAAAAAAAAAATGCAAAAGCAAGTAGAGCTTCTGCAACTGTGAATTATTTATTTATTTTTTTTAAGATTTTATTTATTTATTTGACAGAGAGAGAGACAACGAGAGAGGGAATACGAGCAGGGGGAGTGGGAGAGGGAGAAGCAGGCTTCCCGCGGAGCAGGGAGCCCGATGCGGGGCTCGATCCCAGGACCCTGGGATCATGACCTGAGCTGAAGGCAGACCTTAACGACTGAGCCACCCAGGCGCCCCTGGAATTATTTTCTAGAAGGTTCTGTTTTTAAAAAATAGGCCAGAGCGACTGATTACCTAAATTTGAACCCAGATGGATGTGCTCAGTCTTTGAGAAAGTACTCTTTTTGGAAAATATATAAACATGTGCTTTCTATGTAAAAGATTGCTTGCTTTTTAGCTTAATTCATTTCTTTATTCATTCATCTTCACGTTCAACATTTATTGCTAAGCCAGGGAGTGTGCTACATGTTGGGAAATTGGAAATAAATAAGACCTAGACCTTGCCTCAAGGAACTATTAAATTAGTTAAGTGGAGAAAACAAAATAGTGCTGTAACAGGAGGTATGAATCATAACTCACTAAACACAGGGCCTTCTTGCCATGTCACTACGCTATGATGACCCTGAAAAATCTTATTGAAGGAGGAGTTCTTTCTTTGGTTGTCTCTGGTGCTTCTTTCTTTTCCTCCTGAGGTTTCTTGGAGACAACCTGCTCCATAGGGAACTTGGCTTATCTACACCTGTATCTTCTTTTTTTATTTCAACACTTCTTTTTAGATTTTAATTATGAACAACTTCGCATATACCCAATGATACAGAGAAGGGTATAAGGAACCCCCATGAGCCCACTGCCCAGCTTCAAGCATTATCATCTTATGGACAATCCTGTATCATCCAAACCTCTATTTGCTTCTCTCCTCACCATCCCCTCCCCTCATTACTTTGAAGGAAATCTCATACCTTCTATAGTTTGATTCATAATAAGAGGATTGCTTTTAATAAACATTACCATAATACCACAATCCCATGTAAAAAAAATCTTCGGTCACAAAACATAGAGGCAGGATATAAATTTTCTCAATTGTCTCATAATTTTTAAAATTCATGATTGAAATAAAGTTCATATGTTGTAATTAGTTGCTGTGTCTTTCATGACTCTTAATCTATAGGTTTCCCCTCCCTCCCTCTATCCATTCATCTCTCCTTCCCTCTCTTTCTCGTGAAATTTGTCTGTCGAGAACACTGAGTGGTTTGTCTTGCAAGGTTACCCACATGTCATTTATTATGTTCTCTGTCCCCTGTATTTCCTGTGAAGTTGACAGTTCCATGTGCTTGATCAGACAGATTCACATTCAAGGCTAATTCCTAAGTTATGTTGTGTACTTCCCTAAAGAGCACATAATTTCTGGTCGTCCCTTTTGTTTATGATGTTAGCACTCACTGCTGATCATTGCCCAGAGCCATTATTTCAGCATTACTGAAAAATGATGATATTCTAATGTTATCATTTCTTCTTGACACCTCCGATAAAGTAACCCTGCGGAGGCTTGTCCCAGAGATGGTCTTTGACATTCATACCATCCATACTTTCATATATTGTTCATTGACACCTCTAAACTTCCTTTCCTAGACTAAATTGAAATTTTTATTTAGCAGCCAATAGGTTTCAAGGTACTGCACATAGACACTCATGCCAATGGAGTTAAGCTGAAAGGTTCATGAAAGAAAAAAAACAGATAAACTGGATTTCATTAAGAGTAAGACCTTCTGCTCTTTGAGAGACACTGTGAAGAAAATAAAAAAACCAAGCCACAACTAGGAGAAAATATTTACAAATCACATATCTGATAAAGACCTATATCCATACTATATAAAAAACTCTCAGAACTCAGTAATAGAAAAATCAAACAACCTCATTTAAAAAAGGGGGGGGCAAAATGGGGCGCCTGGGTTGCTCAGTTGTTAAGCATCTGCCTTCAGCTCAGGTCATGATCCCAGGGTCCTGGGATAGAGTCCCACATCTGGCTCTTTGCTCAGTGCGGAGCCTGTTTCTTCCTCTCCCATTCTCCCTGCTTGTGTTCCCTCTCTCGCTGAGTCTCTCTCTGTCAAATAATAAAATCTTTAAAAAAATTATAAAAAATAAAAATTAAAAAATTAAAAAGGGCAAAAGATTTGAACAGACACTGTACCAAAAAAGATACACAAATGGTAAGTAAATGCATGGAAAGATGTTCAGTGTCATTAGTCACTAGGGAAATGCAAAATAAAATCACAATGAGATAACACCACACACCTATCAGAATGTCTAAAATTACAGTGACTGACCATACCAAGTTTTGGTGAGGATATACAGCAGCTCTCATTCATTGCCCATGGGGATGTAAAATGGTACAATCACTCTGGAAAAGTTTGGGCAGTTTCTTAAGAAATCAAGAATGCGACTACCATATGACCCAGCCATTCCACTCAAAGATATTCATCCGAGAAAAGTGAAAGCATATGTCCAAAGACTTGTACCTGAATATTCATAGCTTTGTCATGCCAAAAACTGGGAAGAACCAAAATGTCCATCAACAGATAAAGAACCAAAATGTCCATCAACAGATAAAAACAGATCTTGGATAAACAAGATCCATACAATGGATCTACCCTCCTCAGGGATAAAATATATGTCTGTTACTTAACATTTTGGGAAATGTATATGCCTGAACCTTGGGTTTGGTGCTCTAATAACTCACACTATGTATACTCTGAAATTATCTTAAGTAGTTTCTCTCTCGGTATCATTCACCTTGCTGATCACTTCATATCCATGATCTTTTTATTCTTTGTAATAATCTAGTAAAGGAGTTGTATTGTTTCAATTTACAGATAAGAAAACTCAGGGTCAGAGAGTTTAAGTAACTTATCTGAGGCTACCCAGCAAAACAGGAGCGAAGCATAGCCTCTAACCAACACCTTATTGTACTATTTACAGATTAAAATCCAAACATGTTAGCAAGCATTTAAGGCCCTGTGCAGTGGTCCATGCTCCCCATCGAGCTTCATCTTCCCCCTACACTTCAGGCCCACTTGCTACTGCCTGAACATGTCTAGGAATGTCACACCTCTGTACCCTAACTCATGCTGTTTCCTCATCCATGCCTATCAAATCCTACTCATCCTTCAGAGCTCAGTTGAAATGCTATGATCTCTACCACAAAGCTTTCTCTGATTCCCCCTACCTGTCTGACCTGTCACCTCTGTCAAGCACTTAACTCATTCTGTCTTTTATTGCAATATATAAATGCCCCCCGGGTTATACTTCTTCAAGGACAGAGCCTAAAATATTTATCTTATGTCTCTCATTTGACCAAGGACAATGCACTTGACACATAGGGGCTCAAAAGTCCTGAAAAGAAAAAGAAAAAAAAAAAAAACCACCAGAGAGAGAGAGAGAGGGAGAAATACTCACTTCTCTGGTCAAATACCTATTATGAACAAGTACCATAAAAATCCTCATATCCTTTAAAGGTGTAATTCTACTCTGGGGAATTCATCCTAAGTAATTTAACAGATACAAATAAAAGCAAAATGTCATTAGAGGAATGAGCTAATCTGTTATTGTACATTAAATCTATACACTCTTATGTAGCCATGAAAGAATATTTTTATGAAAACTATACAGAAATATTTGGTAGGATATTAGGTGAAAATAGAATATATAAAGAGGAGATACCCTAACTGCAATGCTCTATAAGATGCGTTTAGCAGCTTACACTCTAATGAGGGCATGACAGACAATAAGCAATAATACGAAGTAGTAAAATACGTTGTACAGTTATATGGCAATAAGTGCAATGAGAAAAATAAAGCAGGCAAGAGGAATAATAGCATAATGGGGATATATGCTATCTGAATGAAGATATTCACATAAAAGATAAGAAAAAAGGTCATGCTAAGCTTATAAAATTAGGCAAGTTCTTTTTTTATATTTATGTAAATACTTATCTATTATTTTATTGTTTTCAAAACTATTACAAAAATTTAATATACTTCAAAGTTCTGCTAAAAGAGAAAAACAAATTAAGTGAACAAAAAGAACCTCAGCTAACCCTGTGCTATCCGTACTATTCAATGTATACCTTGGTGTCCCACTTTCCATACTACAACTTTATTTACCTCTGTTCTCCAACACCACCCTCCAATTAGATCAAGAAAATATACCAGGCTTTCTTGCATCTCATGTCTATTTCTAGAATTTATCTCACTCGAAATATCTACTCTCCACATATGCCAATCCTATTCCTTCTTCAAATCTCAGTGCCTCTAAAAGCCTCCCAAGGGTTACATGGATTATTCCATTTTGGTTACCTTTGCTTTTAAACAGAGGTGAAAATGACAAGGGACCTTCCCAATATAGGCAGGGAGACAGATAAGTTTCAGATACGGGGTAATTTGCTGGGCAGGTAGGAAAGATAGGAATGAAGTGTGAGAACACAAAGGAGGGAGCATTTAATTCTGCTCCAGATGGGCAGGTAGGAAAGATAGGAATGAAGTGTGAGAACACAAAGGAGGGAGCATTTAATTCTGCTCCAGATGGGGTAGAAGACCTGGAAACTTTCAAAGAGGATCGCTTGATTTAGAAATCATATGAGGAACAAGGAGGATATTATACAAAGAGTGAACGGCCTGAGCAAAAATGGAGGGAGCTGTGAAAATAAAAATGCATGGTGCTTTGCCGACATTATGGGTTACGGTTGATTTCAAATACAATAAAACTGGAAAGGGGAATCAGGGAGCATATTGCAAAGGCCCTTGAATGACCAACAGCCTAAATCCCTTAGATTACAGTGGAGGTACTAGGGAGTCATTGAAGGCTTTAAACTAGACTTATGCATTGATTTTCACTTTTAAAAGGTCAACCTGGTTTTCAAAAGGGAGAGTGGACTGAAAAGGAAAGGGAGAGCATACCAGTTAACAAACGGCAGGTATTCCAAAAATGTTCCAAAAACTGGGTAAGACTATCACAGGGGAGAAAATTCTCTCAGCTCCCACTGTAGCTAATGATAGCAGCCCATGGTAGGTACTCAATTGTTCTCTAGTTGTTCTGAATATATTATTTTTCTTCTACGAGATTATAAAATTCAGTAAAGCGTAAAGGCAAAGAAGTAGCATGTCTCTGGAGTCAGACTGTCTAGGCTGAAATCCGAGTCTTGACACCTGCTGGTTGTATGATCTTGAGCAAATTACTTAACCTCTTTGTGCCTCAGTTTCCTAATCTGTCAAATGTAATATCATGTATCCCTCACAGGATGGTAGAGAACTAAAAATGAGATTGTACATCTAAAGTAATCAACACAGTACCTGCCACATAGCATATCCTCAATAAATGTATTCTTTGTGAACTGTATTTGGTATTTAGGCTTACACTAAACACATAATAGGTACTCAGTACTGGGTCAAACCATTTATTCTTTTCTATAAGCCCCAGAGAAAGTTTAAGATAGTAAACGTTCCGCCACATTTATATAGATTAATAATACTTCATGTGATAATGACAAAATAACTTTTTAAAAAGACAATGCAATTTAGAAACAGAAGAGCATTTTCCCAACAGGTCTTGAAAAGCAGTCGACACACAAGTCACTTGGACAGCTCTTTGAAGAGCGATAGTCATTGTGTAACCTTAACTTGTAAGTCACACTCAAAGTCAGAAATAAAAGTACAGGGTATCAGTCACGAAGCATGGGGCCATAAAGATGCTGGACACGAGGGCCAGGCTCTGATACGGCAGGGTTTTTAAAATACCGTCCCAAGTAAGAAGCTCTGGGGCTCAGGGGAAAAAAAAAAATCAAAAATCAAAACTCGTGCTGACATGAACAGTTCCGAAAACTCTGCCCAGAGGTCTGCAGCACGAGGAAATGCACCGTGGGGGCCGCCGGCCGGACAGCTCCGGGGCCGCCGGACCCAGGCGTTTCTTCAGCAGCAGCAACAGGCAGCGGCGCCCGGGGCGGCCCGGCCGAAGCCACCTCCCCCGCGGGTCGGCCCCGCATTCCTGCCCGGGTCTATACTTAACCTCCGGCCCGCGCCCCGAGCCGCCGCGCCACGCCGTGCACCGTATTAGGCAATGCCCGGCTAGCATGGCCCCGGCCACCCCCCCTCCCCCCCGCCTTCTCCGCCCGCCTGCCCCGCTCCACTCCGCTCCATTCAACGCCCGCGGCCGCGCCGGCGCCCGCGCCCCTCCCCCACGGCTGCCGCCTGCGCCCCCTCCCCGCGCCCCTCCCCTACGGCTGCCGCCCGCGCCCCCTCCCCGCGCCGCGCCCACCCCGCCGCCCCGCGCTGTCGTTTCCCGCAGCCGCGAGCGCCCGCAGCCCAGCCGGCGCCCCGAGCGCTGAATGTCGGGGGGGTGGGCGGAAGGAGGAGAGGGCCCTTCTCGGCGCACGTACCCCGCGGTCATGGCGATGTTGTAGGAGGTGAGCCAGACAGTGGCCAACAAGCCGAGGCGCCTCCTCTTGCCGGTGGCCTCCTTCTCCTCGCCCGCTTCCGAGGCGCCGCCGTTGGTGCCGTCCTCCTCGCTGGACGCCATGGTAGCCGTGCACCCGAGGGAGGTGGAAGACAGGGGAAGGGGAGTGGGAGGGGGCCCCGCCGAGCGCGCCGCTGAAGCGCCACCGCCCGCTGCCGCCGCCTCCGTCAGGCTCCCCATGTGCCGCGCGCAGGGGGCTCAGCGCCGCCAGTCCGGCCGCCCGCAGGGGGAGGAGCGGGCGCCCCCGGCCGCCGCCCCGGCTGCCCCGCCCCCGGCCCTCGGGAGCGCGCGCGGCGCGGGGACCTGGCCGCCAGACCTGGGCGCCGGGGCTCGGGATCCCGTGAGCCCCCGGGTATGGTTTCGAGGCGGCTGAATGGTTTCCGCTCCCACAGAAAGTTATCCGCGTCTCTAGCTGGGGGAACCTCCTCTTAGTGAGACGCCCCAGACGTCTTGGGCGCTGGTGACTTGCCCCCTCGCTAGTGCATTTAGTCGGGGCGGACGAAACACACCTGGACTTGGCATGACCCTGCCCCACCCAGCCTTTGGGAAGGTAGTTTCTGCAAGTGAGGACAGGTAGTAGGATCTTCCCGCTAAGTACGCATTAAGACCTTCTGGGGAAGGAAGAATCTCCCACTTCAGTCTGTTTCACTTCTGCGGGCCAGTGGGGCGTGTACAGGGGAATACAGTAGAATTGCCTCACTTGTGCGGATTCCCCTGGAGCCAGTGTTCTAAAGGCATTGACTTCAATGCAGCGTAGTGTTGGATGTTAGAGGGAAGCTGGAGGAAAGAGGACATGACAAGATACCAAACGAGAAAAGTTTGAGCAGATGTAGGCAAGCTACAAATATTGGCCTGACAAGAACCCTTTCCCGCAGGCAAGTATCCCACTGTTCTCTACTTTATCCCTTTCCTTTTGTATCTTCCTTCAAATACCCGTGCTTTCTCCCAATAGCTCTCTGCTCTTTCCCCTTAAAGCACACAGTTGGGAAGACAGGCTCCGGAGTCAGATTACTGAAATTCAAACCCCAAATTCCTGGCTCCATCAGTCTTACTAGCTTGTGAACTTGGGCATCTAAACTTTTCTATGCCTCAGTTTCCTCAGTGGGAACAATTTATAAACCTATGTCATGGGTTGTTGTGAGATGCAAGTCTCACACTTATAAAGCACACATATAAATAACCCACACTTAAATCACCCACATAAATCCCTTAAAGGTCTGAAGCAGTTGGAATCCCCACCCAAATTAGCGTATTAGCACCATTCTGGTGACTCAGATCTCCGTTGATCCAGTGAAAGAAATTCTGCTCAGGCCTGTGGAAGCTATCTGCTTGTGCTGCTGGGCAGGAAGCTATCTGCTTGAGCTATGTGTAAGACCACATAGGTACGAGTCCAGTAGCTCCTCAGGGTATGGAGTCACTTGGGAGAGGTCACCAAGCGAGAGAAAGGAGGACTTATCCCTTTATTGTGATCTGGGCTCTGTGCTCCTGATCCAGGGGCCACTATCAACCTACTTGGGAAACTTAGATAATTTTGAGGAAGACATTCCAATGGGGTGTGGTGGGGGGGAGGCTGAGATGTGCTTGGGAAGAAATAATGGCTGAAAATGTTTAAATTTGATGAAAACTGTGAACGACTATTTTTTAAGACGTTTAATTGGAATGGAAGAAATAAAACTATTTGCAAATGATAACATTATATAATTAGAAAAGCCTAAGGAATCCATTAAAAAGCTACTGGAACTAGTTGCAGGCTACAAGGTCAGCGTAACAAAAATTGTTTTCTACAGAAAAGAAAACTGGAAATTGAAATTTAAAATAAAACCATATAATGCTCATCAGCATCCAAAACCATGAAATATGTAAGGATAAATTTTTTTAAAAAGTGTAAGACCTGTACACTGAAAGCTATAAATCACTGCCAAGAGAAATTAAGGACTTAAATAAATGGCTATCCATTGGAAGCCATTGGAATTGGAAGATGAATTAGATGATATGGTTAAAATGTCAGTTCTCCCCAAATGCCAGCAGAATATATATTGTTTTAATTTGACATGGTATCTCTAAAATTTATACAGAAATGCTTAAGAACAAAGTTGAGGCACATACATACTTGTTTTCAAGACAGTATAAAACTACAGTTACAAGACAGTGTGGTAAGCATAAGGATAGACAAATCAATGACAGAATAGAGTCCAGGCCCATATATATGGTCAGCTGATTTTCAACAAAGATGCCTAGGTATGTCTTTTCAACAAATAGTGCTGAAATAACTGGATATCCACATGAAAAAAATAAACCTTGACCCTTACCTCACACCATACACCATAGACCTAAACATAAAAGCTAAAACTATAAAACTTACAGAAGAAAACAGAATCATTGTGACCTTGGGGAAGGCAAAGATTTATTAGATCCAATAACAAAAAAGCATTAGTCATAAAGGAAAAGACAGAACTTCATTGAAACATAAAACTTCTGTAGTTCCAAAGACAACATTTAAAAGGTGATTTTCTCTATACATGTATCTGGCAAGGAACATGTATCCAGAATATATAAAGAATCTTTACAACTCAATGATACAACAACCTGATTTTTTTTTTTAATGAGCAAAAGATTTGAATAGACTCGTTGCAAAGAAGATATATAAATAACAATGGCACATGCAAAGACACCCAATCTTATTAGTCTTTAGGGAAATGCAAATCAAACCCACTGAGATATCACTACATCTAATACTTTAAATGTTGGCAAGGATGTGGGGCAACTGGCATTCTCATATATGACTAAAGAGAATAACACTTCGGAGAACAGTTTGGTAATTTCTTTAAAAGATCAACATTCGCTTGCTTACCATATGACCCAACAATTTCATTGCTAGTTATTTAACCAAGAGAACAAAAACAGGTCCACACAGATTTGGACACAAACGTTCATGGCAGCTTTATTCATAGTAACTTCTAACTGAAAATAATCCATGTGTCCATCAACATGAGGAGTAAAATAAATTTGAAAAGTGGATCACAAAGTGCTATGGGAGTTAAAGAGCTGTCAAAAAATGTAACTTGTTTGGGAGATCAGAAAAGGCTTTGTGCAAGAAATCACCATTGAATACTTGATTCCAACAGACAGATTGCAAGAGGCAGGCTGAGGGCTCACCATGAACATGGAGGCAGGACAAACCAACAAGCTTGAGGAAAAGTGAATTGTGCAGTTTGACTAAATCTTAAAATGATCAGGAGAAGGATAGAATAGAAACGTCGAGAACCACTCTATTTTAAAAGGCAGCAGTGAACTGAAGACTTGGTGGAGGAAAATCAGGTTAAAGAAACCTCTTTTCAAAGATGAATTAGGCAGCAGAAAACAACATCAATTGTCTTCTAGGAGAGAAGTAAGAAAGGCCAGAATTAGGTTGATGGTCAGCATGAACAAGGGAATGAATGATATCTCTCAAGACACAACAGAATCAAAGAAAGTGTTCTGTTTATTTGCTGAAGTGCAAGTGCCATAAAATAGGGAGAGATTGATTGTCTATGTGAAATAGGTTATTTACGAAGCAAAATCCCTCTGACTGTGGGAAGGTAAGAGATTAAGAAGACAGATGGAGGAATTAGTTTTCAACAAGAGAAAAGACACTTCTTTCTCAGATAAGGATGAAGGAAATGGAGCTAGAGCTATTTTGAGATAGGGAACTTAATTCAAAGTGAGGTGTCCTGACAGCAAAGGAAGTTTGGAATAGCATTTTACATATAACCTTGTTTGATTTCTTGAAACATCTTTTATTTTATCAGTCCATGGAGAGTAGTCCTTGCATTTAGGATAAAAACTGATTACTTAGCCTGAATTCAGAATTTTCTACTATAACCTGAGCCCAAGGGAGCTGATCAAACATCATCTCTTAGCAGTATCTGTCACCAAAATACTGTGATCCAACCAGGCAGGTCTATTCATTGTCCATAAACTGATCTGGATAACCTTTAATCCAAATCCAGCATTCTTTTCATCCTACCAAACTGCTATTTTCCCTTCTTTCTTGTTTGTATAAATCTCATTCACTCTCCAAGGTTGCATTTAATACCAGCTCTTTCAAGTGGCTTTCCCTGCCACTTCAACTTATAGTGGACCCTTATTGTTCCCCAGATAAAATAGTTTGTACTAATAATGTGTCATTCATTTTAGTGGTTAATTATACATTGTCTTTTTTTTTTTTTTTAAGATTTTATTTATTTGACAGAGAAAGACACAGCGAGGGAGGGAACACAAGCAGGGGGAGTGGGAGAGGGAGAAGCAGGCTTCCCCCTGCGCAGCAGGGAGTCCGATGCGGGGCTCGATCTCAGGACCCTGGGATCATGACCTGAGCCAAAGGCAGACACCTAACGACTGAGCCACCCAGGTGCCTATACATTGTCTTCTTTTTTCACTTATGCTTGTATATGTTTTGTCTTGGGGAAGAACTACATATCAAAGATCATTAACTATATTTTATTTTATTTTATTTTTATTATTTTTTTTAAGATTTTATGTATTTATTTGACAGAGAGATAGCAAGAGCAGGAACACAAGCAGGGGGAGTGGGAGAGGAAGAAGCAGACTCCCCGCTGAGCAGGGAGCCCGATGTGGGACTTGATCCCAGGACCCCTGGATCATGACTTGAGCCGAAGGCAGACGCTTAACGACTGAACCACCCAGGCGCCCCTCATTAACTATATTTTAAAAAATCCTTCTCAAAGGCCAATTAATGTTTTGCAATTTTTAGTAGCTTTATTGAGGTATAACTGACATACAATATAGTGCATGTATTTAAAGTGTACAACTTAATAGCCTTTGACATATGTATCATCTGTGAAACCTTCATCACAATCAAGACAGTGAACACATCCATCATCTCAAAGAGTTTCCCTGTGCTCCTTTTTCAATGCCCTCCTTCTCCACCTCACGTTGTTACCAGGTAACCATTGAGCAGCTTTCCTTCACTACAGATTAGTTTGCAATTTCACTGATTTTCTGTAAATGAAATCATACATTATATGCTCTTTTCTGTCTGGCTTATTTCACTCAGGATAATTATTTTGAGCACATCCACACCTTCATGTCTATGTAGCTTCTAGAGTCCCACAGGATCCTGGGCTCAAAAGGGCCTGCCACTTGATTTAATGCTCTGTTTTAATTTGATGCTCTTCTTTCTGTTTTGAAATTTTTAATAATTTATGAATAAGGGGGTCCATATTTCCCTTTGCACTGTGTCCCACAAATTATGTAGCTGGGCCCGGATTTGAGATTCAGGTGGTAGGTATCAGTAATTCATGCTCTTTTATGTCTGGGCAGTATTCCGTATGGATATACCACAATTTGTTTATCCATTTACCATGTAATTTGTCTATCCATTCCTGTTTAGACATTTGGGGTTTTTTCCAGTTACGAATAAAGATTTATGAACATTTGTTGACAAGACTTTTATGGAGATATGCTTTCATCTTTCTTATGTAAATACTTAGTAGTGGAATGACTAGGTCATATATAGTTCTAACTTTTTAAGAAACTGCTAAATGTTTTCAAAAGTGGTTGTACCATTTTACATTCCTAACAGCTATATACGAGAGTTTCAGTTGCTCCATATCCTGGCCAATATTTGGTATGGTCCATCTTAGATTTTACATATATTAATAGATGTGTTGTGCTATCTTATTATGGTTTTAATTTTTCATTTCCTTAATGACTAATGATGCTAAGCTTCTTTTCATGTGCTTTTTTGTCAATTGTATATTTTCTTTGCATTCGCGACTTTTCAGATCTATTCCTCATTTTCTTAGTGGTGCAACTGTGTTTTCAGTTAAGTCTTGAGAGTACTTTATGGATTCTGGATCTAAGTCCTTTATCAAATATATGATTGTCAAATATTTCTTCCCAGTTTGTGGGTTGCTTTTCATTCTCTTAACAGTGTCAAACAGCAGGTCTTAATTTTGATAAAGTTCTATTTATCAATTTTGTCTTTGATAGATTGTGTTTTTGGTGTCACATCTAAGAATCTTCGCCTAAGCCAAGCTCACAAAAGATTCTGTGCAGTTTTCTTGTGGAAGATGAGTAGTTTGGAGTTCGACAGTCAAGCTTATAATCCACTTGAGTTAATTTTTTTATATAGTGTGAGATATAGATTGAAGTTCATATTTTTGCTTATAGGTATCCAAGTGTTCAGCACCATTTGTTGAGAACCTATCCTTTCTCTGTTGAGTTGCCTTTGTACCTTTGTCAAAAATCAGTTATGGGGGGCGCCTGCATGGCTCAGTCAGTTAAGTGTCTGCCTTCAGCTCCGGCCATGATCCCATGAACCTGGGATGGAGCCCTATGTCAGGCTTCCTGCTCTACAGGGAGTTTGCTTCTCCCTCTCCCTCCCCTGGTTCGTGTTCTCTCTCTCACTCACTCTCTCTTTCAAATAAATAAATAAGATCTTTCTAAAAAATCAGTTATCTATGTATGTATAGGTGTATTTCTGAAATGTCTATTCTGTTCCATTGATCTTTCTATCTTTACACAAGTACCGTACTATCTTGATTATCATAGCTTTAATAACAAATCTTGAAATCAGGGTTAATGAGAGTGTTAGTGATCTGTCATGCATGTTTTTAGCATATTGTGATAAAATTTGACTGGGCTTGGTGTGGTTATTTCAACAGGATAAGAGCAATGATATCATTAATGGGATGAATGGGAATTTTAACAATTTATAAATATCACAGTAGGAATGACTATGAGAGGAAAGAAAGTGGGTAGACTCAGGAGGAGAGTATTTGTAAAGTGCAACACAAGTGAGTAATGGAAGTATAGTTAAAAGCAAATACAAAGAAAAAGAATGAGAACTGAAATGTGAAGAATGAGAAACCTCTTAAATACAGAGGTATTAATATAGAAAATGATAAATTGACACTGTAGTTTGGAAGGACTATTGGAGTTAATTTGGTTTTTTATTGATGTGAAAACTGAGGGACAGTGATGTCTTTATCTAGAGCTTATCTGGAATCTCCTCTAAAACAGAACCAATCATACAAATTTGGTTCTAGGCCGTCAGCTGAAAGTCAAATCTTAAAATCCTTTAGTTCTATAGGTGTATTATTATAAATGAGAACTTCATTCCTGAAGAACTAGTTCATACCTTACAAAAGTGATCATGAAAATGAAACTAAATACATATGCTATCATAAACATTAATTATGTTAGATTAAACATAATATAAAAAATAGTATTTTAATTGCTCCTTTTGGGAACATTTTCTATATGGACACAGATATAGTACAGGGAACTTAGAATGAAGATGCCTTTTTTTCTTCCTATCAATGTCTCTACAACAAGCATATACAGTTTTCATTGTTCCAAGAAATGAACTGCTTTCAAAACTGGAGTCACCTGTTTTAAAAATCTGTGGCTTATTTTAATATGCATGAAAGCCTCTGAAAAGTCTTTGAATGTGTAAATACTGGGGTGGAGCACATTCCTTGGTGAGGATGTTTTCGAAGATCCTTTGGTATATACCAGCTGCAAACTGAGTCAGCGGAATCGTTATAAACCCAGACCAGCTGGTGAGTGTTGCTAATCTAGTTACCCAGTGTTTGGCAGTTATTAAGTTAAAGAAAATATATGATCTTTATGATAGGAAAGGGGGCAAAAGTGGAATTGACAAGCTGAGGTATAATAAATAAAGGGAGTTTATATTTATTATAAAACTATGGTTGTTGTGAAAAGGCAATTTTAAATACACGGCATTAGATTGGTCCAATCTGCTCAAAAAAGATGTTAAACCACGAAGCAGCTGTTCCAGAATTATCTATTAGGAGAGGCTGGGGCAATCTGGTTGTTGGGGAATGGGCTGAGGCCTCGGTTTTCAAACATTTTTACCTTCACTCGTATTTGAAATGATCATCTAAAATTTTTCATCAAAACTATAAAGTGTTGTGAAGGATAAATTTCTGGCAATTTTAATTTCTTTATTGAGGTCTAATTAACATACAATAATCTGTTCATATTTAAAATGTACAATTTGGGGGGGCCTGGGTGGCTCAGTCGTTAAGCATCTGCCTTCGGCTCAGGTCGTGATCCCAGGGTCCTGGGATCGAGCCCCACATTGGGCTCCCTGCTCAGCGGGAAGCCTGCTTCTCCCTCTCGCACTCCCCGCTGCTTGTGTTCCCTCTCTCGCTGTGTCTCTGTCAAAATTAAAAAATAAATAAATAAAATCTTAAAAAGAATAAAACGTACAATTTGATAAGTATTGACATATATGTACATCAATGAAACTATCACTACTCTCAAAATAATGAAAATAGCCTATCAATCCCCATCCCCCAACTTTCTCATTCTCCTTTGTGATCCCCAGTGAATTCATCTAGGCCTGGAATTAATTTTGTTGAAGGTTCTTTTTTTTTTAAAGATTTTATTTATTTATTTGAGAGAGAGAATGAGAGAGAGAGAGCATGAGATGGGGGGAGGGTCAAAGGGAGAAGCAGACTCCCTGCTGTGCAGGGAGCCCAATGTGGGACCTGATCCTGGGACTCCAGGATCATGACCTGAGCCGAAGGTAGTCGCTTAACTAACTGAGCCACCCAGGCACCCTTGTTGAAGGTTCTTAATAAGCAATTACATTTCTTTAGTAGAAATAGGTCTATTGAAGTTAACTATTTCTTTTTGAGCTTTATTAATTTGTGCCTTCAAAAGAATTTGCCATTTCCTCTAAGTTATTCAATTTATAAGTATAAAGTTGGTCATAATATTCCCTTATTATGCTTTTAATATCTGTAGCATCTGTAATGGTCACTTCCCTTATTCCTGAAATTGGTAATTTGTAGCTTTTCTATTTTCCTCATCAATCTGACTATAGTTTTATCAATTTTACTTATCTCCTCAAAAACCTTTTAGTTTTATTTTCCCTATTGTTTTCCTGGTTTCATCGCTTTTTCTCTTTGATGTTTATCATTTCTTCTGCTTACTTTAGGTTCATTTACTATTTTTTTCTAGATTCTTAAAATGAAAGCTGAGATAATTGATGAGACCTTTCTTCTTTTCTAGTATATATGCTATATTATAAATATATTAAAGCTTTGTATTATAAATACTGCTTTAACTGCTTTCCACAAATTTTGATATATTTTCATTTTCATTACATTCAAAATACTTTCTAATTTCCATTTTTATTTCTTCTTTGACCAATGGTTATTTAGAAGCGTGTTATTTAGTTTTCAAATATTTGGTGACTTTTAAGTATTCTTCTATTATTTATTTTTAATTTAATTCCATTGTAGTCAGAGAACATATTTTGCATGACTTGAATCCTTTTAAATTGACTGAGATTTGTTTTTTATATGTTATGAGCACTTGAAAAGAATACATATTCAGGTCTCATTTGTTGTAGTGTTCTATCAATTTCAATTAAGTCAAGTTGGTTGATAGTACTGTTCAAGTCTACAGCCTTACTGATTTTCTGTCTACTTGTTCTATCACTGTTGAAACAAGGGAGTTGAAATTTTGAACTATAATTGTGGAATTGTCTATTTTTCCTTGAAGTTCCATCAGTATTTATTTTATGGTCTCTGAAATTCTGTTTTTATATGCAAAACCATATAGGTCATGTTCTCTTAATTAACCCCTTTTTCATTATAAAGTGACATTGTGTGTCTCTGGTAATATTCCCTGAACTGAAACCTACTTTGTCTGATATTAATATGGATATTTTAGCTTTCTTTTGATTAGTGTTAGCATGGCATATCTTTATATACCATGATACAGTCTTATGTTTAAAGTAGGTTTCTTATAGCTTGCTAATTTTTTTATTGGATGTCAGACATTGTATATTTTATTTTCTCAAATGATGAATATTTTTGTGTTCCAGCATGTCTCTGGTATTCTTTCTTGCAAACTTTTTCAGCCTTGGCCCCTCTGGACTCCCAGCCTTTTCCTCATCTCAAGGAGACTGATACCATATGTGATGGCCTGAAAAATCTATCCAGGCAGTAAGCTAGGGCAATCATAAGACTAATGTCATTTGTGTCCCATCTCTCAGTGATCATTGTTCTTTGTTGTAAGATGTCCAGTATCATGAGAACTGTTGTTCATATTATTTTGTCCAGTTGTTCAGTTGTTTCAGGCAGGAGGCTAAATCTAGCCTGTGTTACTCCATCTAGACCAAAAGTGAAGTCTGAAACCAATATTCTTTTTATGTTTTTCTTGTCTGTAATACTATATATTAATGTTTAACTGTAGTGTGAAATGGGCATTCTTGTATTGCTGTTTATCATAGAGAGAAACACCATTTTCCTTCACTGTTGGGTAAGATGTTAGCTCCAAGTTTTTTGAAGATGCCCTTTGTCAGGTTGAGAAAGGTTTCTTCTATTCTTAGTTTGCTCAGGTTTTATCACAAAGGCTTTTGAATTTTCTGATTTTTCTCCATCTTCTGAGATTATCATATGGTTTTTCTCTTACATTCTGTTAAAATGGTGAACTGTGCTGATTTTCAAATGCTAAAGTAACTTTGTATTCCTAGGATACACTCTACTTGGTCATGATGCATTTTTGTTTTTATATATTGCTGTAAATCTCTATTTTTAAAGGATTATTATATTTATGTTAATGAAGGATATTGTTTGAAGTTTTCTTATAATATGTTGTTTGATTTTGCTATCAGGGTAATGTTGGTCTCATAAAATATAAGTAGGAAATTATTCCTTCATGGTATATTTTCTAAAAGATTTTGTATAGGTTTGATATTATTTCTTCCTTACAAGATTGATGAATTAGAAATAACTTGAATTCATGGGCCTGGAGACTTCTGTGGAGTGTTTTCAAGGAAGAATTTAATTTCTGTTATTGACATATATCTTTTCAGGTTTTCTGTTTCTTATTGACCCAGTTGTGGCCATTTTTATCTTTTTCTACTTATTTTGAATTCTTTTTTTTTTTTTTAAAGATTTTATTTGAGAGAGAGAGTGAGAGAGCACAAGCAGGGGGAGCTGCAGAGGGAGATGGAGGGAGACGCTGAGCTCCCTGATGAAGGGCTTGATCCCAGGACCCTGAGATCATGACCTAAGCTGAAGGCAAACATTTAACCAACTGAGTCACCCAGGTGCCCTTGAATTCTTTTTTTATCTTAAGGGATTTACGTTAGATTTTTTTTTTCCTAGTATCTAATGCTTGAAGTATTCCTCTAAGCAACATAACTGCATCCCACAAATTTTGATAGGTTATGTTTTCACTTTCATCCAGTTCAAAATATGTTCTGATTTTTCTTTGACACATAAGTTATTTATAACTGCATAGGTCAATCCTTACATAAGCTGCAATTTTCCAGATAACCTTCTCTTATATTCCTAAGTTAATTTTGTCTTAGTCAAGGAACAGAATCTGTATGATTTTATCCTCTAAATTATATGGATTTATTTTAAGGCCCAGCATATTGTCTATTTTTGTTAATGTTCTGTGTCCACTTGACAAAAATGGTGACTTTATAAATGTCAGTTAAGTCAAGTTAATCGATAGAGTTGACTCTTCTAAGTAATTACTGATTTTCTATTTGTTCTATCTTTACCTGAGAAAAGAATGTTGAAATAGCCAACATAGGGACCCCTGGGTGGTACACTGTGTTAAGCATCTGACTCTTGGTTTCGGCTCATGTTATAATCTCAGGGTCATGAGATCAAGCCCGAGTTAGCTCAGAGCTCAGTGAGGAGTCTGCTAAAGTTTCTCTTTCCCTCTCTTTCTCCCCTCCCTGCACTCACGCTCTCTCTAAAATAAATAAATAAATCTTTAAAAAATATAGCCAACACAAACTATGGATGAATCAAGTTTTCCTTTAAGTTTTGTTTCTTTTTTTAAAGTTCTGTTTTTAGGTTGATACATATTTAATGTGTCTTCTTGGTTAGTTGATCCCTTCATCACTATGAAATGTCATTCATTATCCTTGGAGAGTTTCCTTTTTTCAATTTATTTGGTTTGATATTAATATAACCAGAGTCTTCTTTAATATTTTCAAAATATATCTTTTCCCATCCATTTACTTTTAACCTACTTTTGTCTTTATTTTTAAAACAAGTTTCTTATATAATACATCATCCAGTTGGATCTTGCTTTTTTAAAATCCAGTCTGACAATCTCTACCTTTTAATTGGAATGTGTAGATCTTTTGTATTTAACATGGTTATTAACATGGTTGGATTTAAATCTACTCTTTGTCCCATTTGTTCTTTTTTTTTGTCTTCTTTTACTGCTTTTTAAAAAATTGAATTTTTAAAAAAATTTATTTCCACCACTGTTCTATCTATACCCCTTTGCTTGATTTTCTTTGGGGGTGCTATGGCTCTAGGGCTTATGGTATGCATTTTGAACTTATCAATATCTCTTTTCAAATCATATTTGTAATACTTTATATAATGTAAAGACTCCTCCAGCCCTACATTTCTATTTTCCTTCTGCCATCCTTTGTGCTATTTTCCTTTTATTTCTACCTATGTTATCAACTCTAATATATACAGTTGATTTTTGTTTTTAAATAAATTTAAAAATAAGTAGAAATGTCTTTTATATTTATTCTCACATGACCATTCTGATGTTCTTCATGCCTATGTGAAGATTTATATCATAGATACCATAATCCTTTGCCTAAAATTATTTTCATTTGTATGTTTTAACATTTTTCATTGTATAGATCTGCTGGTGATGAGGTTTTTTAATGTAAGTATTTATTTCACCTTCACTTTTGAAAAATATTTTTGCTGATAGAGAATTCCAGGTTGACATTTTTAAAATTCAGGACTTTAAAGGTACTGTTCCACTGTTTTTTTGTTTGTTTTTGTTTATCTTGCATGGTTTGATTAGAAGTCTATTTTAATTCTTTATTCCTGTTTGTCTTTTTGTTTTCAAAATGCCTTTAAGATTTTGTCTTTATCACTGATTTTCAGCAACTTGGTCATGCTGTGCCTTGGTATCATGTTTTATTGTTAGTTATGATTGGGATTCACTTATATTCTCAGATCTGTGGAAATAGAGTTTTCATTAAATTTAGGGAAAATTTGTTATTTAAAATTTTTTTTTTTTTAAAGATTTTATGTATTCATTTGAGAGAGAGAAACAGAGAGAGCACAAGCAGGGAGAGAGGCAGAGGGAGAGGGAGAAGCAGACTCCCCGCTGAGCTGGGAGCTTGACATGGGGCTGGATCCCAGGACCTGGAGATCATGACCCGAGCCGAAGGTAGATGCCCAACCATCTGAGCCACCCAGGCACTCCTTAAATTTTTTTTTCTTTCCCCTTTTTCTTGCTACGAAACTCTACACATTATATTGTTTCATATTTCCTTATAGGTCATTGAGGTTCTATTAACTTTTTTTTTTTCTGGGTTTCAATTTGTATACTTTCTGTTGCTGTATCTTCCAGTTGCTATATTTTTTCTTCTGCAGTGTCCAATCTGTTAATCCTATTTAGTGAGTTTCATTTTAGGTATTCGATTACCTGCAGAATTTCCATTTTATTCTTTTTGATTTTATTTTCTCTCCTCATTATGTTCAACTGTAAATCCTTAACTTTATTGACCATAGTTATAATAGTTCTTTAAACATTTCTCTGTTAGTTCAATCATCTATTTAATTTCTGGATGTTTCTATGGACTGCTTGCCCTAATAGTTACTGGTCATATTTTCCTAGGCCTTCATGTGTCCAGTAACTTTTTATTGGTGTCTAGCCATTTTATATTTTTGAGTGTTGTTTTGGGGGGTGGAATATTCCTTTTAAGTTTCATACTTTGTTTTACCCTTCATTTAAGCTATGTCTTGACTTTTTTCAAGAGGCACTTTTTAAGCTTTTTTGGAGCAGATCTAGAGTAGCCTTCTCTTTCAGGCTACTCCTGACTACTAAGACATTACCTTTTGGGGGTTATTTATTAAACCCCCAATATGTTCAAATAGGTCTCTTCCCTCTGGCTTTGAGAACTCAAATGATTCCTGGACTTGTATGAACTCTTGGGATTTTTCAGATTTTGATTCCCTGGAGATAGCTCTTTCCCTGAAAGTTCTTTACCTAGACTTGTAGAGCTCTACTTGACCCATGACTAAATTGGCATTCAGCCATAGCCTCAAGGGAACTCCAACACAGATTTCTGGAGCTCTTTCTTTACATAGCACCCTCCTAGTATTCTGTCTTCCAAATTCTAGTCCTTTAGCCTATCCAAACTCTGATTTTTCTCTCTTTAATACAGTAAGACTATTTGGTTCCTTTTGAGTTTTCCCTCTCTATAGCATAGTCCAGAAACTGACTCTAGGCAGAAAGCTGTGGTAATCACAGAGCTCATGCATGTTTCCTTTCTCCTTGGGATTACAGTCTGTTGTCCCATGTTTGAAATCAATTGTTTCATATATTTTGTTCAGTGTTCTATTTGGTTATGGTAAAAAGATAAGTCCAGATCCTGTTACTGCCTCATAGCTGATAAGTATGTCACTGGAAATATACTACTTTAATAATGACATCTTTTATTTCTTTACTACATTTAATAAATATTTATGGGACACCTACTGTGGAAATCTAGAGGTAAGTGAGTCATAGACTAATAATGCTATACAAACAAGTAAAAAGTTACAGTATTGTGGTTGCTTTCAAATATAGTCCCCAAATTCTTTAATACTCCTTTAATGAAGAATTGGGTTTTATTTCCTCTCCCCTTGAGTGTAGGCACTGTGACTGCTTGTCCAATAGAATATGACTCAAATGATGCTGTGCCCATTTCCTATTGCGTAGGAAACTAGCAGTTTCCTTTTCCTGTTTTAGGAAAACTAGCAGTTTCCTTTTCCTGTCTCTTGGAATGCTCAGTCCAATATGCTGAGAAACCAAGCGGACACACAGGAGGTCCCATAGTTGTTCTAGCTGACAGCTCCAGTGACCTAGCCAACTGCCAGCATCAATTCCTAGACATGTAAGTGCGAAAGCTTTCAAACAATTGCCAACCCCTAGGTGTAGAGTCATTCCAGCCTTTGAGGCACCCCTGCTGAGACCGTGTGGAAGAAAAGCAATCTGTGCCTGCAAAGCTCTGACTAAATTTCTGATCTGCAATCAAAAGGAATGATTACTGTTGTCTTAAGACAAGTTTGGAGGGGTTTCAATATAATAAAAGACACCTGGAACAAATATAATATCATAAAGTGCTGTAACAGAGGTGGCCAATAATCAACTAATTAACACATATTTATTATATATCTATTACTGGTCAGGTACTGAGTCAGGAAAGGCTTTTGGGAAGTGAAATCTGAGCAGAGGTTTAGAGAAGGTATAGAACCAGAGAAGGAAAAGCAGAAAAAGTTGCTTGTTTGAAGATATGGAAACCATGGAGCATCAGAAATGTTAGAGACTATGTTAAAATAAGACTGAAGAGATGAGGTGCTAGGGGCCAGTTCAGTAAGGATGTAATTATTAAGAATCAGGATTTAATCCTGAAGACAGGAGATTACTCCGCACACTTGTAATCATGCAATTACTTTAATTATTTACTTAATGACTGTATTCCCCATAGGATATACTCCAAAAACGGTTATCTCATATAAAGCATTTATCCTTATGTTATTCCAGCATACAGAATGGTACCTGGCACACATAAGGAATTAATAAATATGTACTGAATGACTGAGTTATTGAAGAACCATGTGAGAATTTTACAGGAATGATACAATCAGATCTGTGTGTTAGAAAAATCATTCCAGCAGGGGTTTGGAGAATGGTTTGGAGATAGGTAGGTGTATTAGTCAACTCTGCTGTCCTAAGAAATGATCATAGATTGGGAAGCTTAAAAAACCAAATTTATTTTTGAAAGCTTGAAGTCTGAGATCAGGGTGTTAGCAAGATCTGGTGAGGACTCTATTCCTGGCTTCTCTTCTGGGTCCTCACAAGGCAAAGAGAGAAAGTTCCCTGGTGTCTATTCTTAAGAGGGCACTAATCCCATCATGTGGGCTCCACTCTCATGACCTCATCTAAATGTAATTATTGAATTATTTACCAAAGTCTCCATCTCCAAATACCATCAGATTTCGGGGTAGGGCTTTAATGTGAATTTGGGTGGGATGCAAATCAGTCCATAGCAGTAAGAAAGGAGAAAAACAGTAGGAGGTGGATGTAATAATTCATCTAAGAGATGATGAGGGTGTGACCTAGTGTGAATAATCTTCCTGGGGGTATTTCTTTTCCTAAACTTTAAAATTATAGACTTTTCCTGGAATAACTCCATTGCACATTTTTAAATGTAGAATTTTCAAAATCAAACAAAAAAAGGGATTTAACATTTTAAAATCAACCATAGAATTTAGTAAACACATATTATAGAAATGTTTTACTGTGAAATTGACATATAGTCTCTATATCTTAAAAACTTAGGTAATCTTAGGGGTGTCTTGGTGGCTTAATCTAAGCGTCTGCCTTCGGCTCAGGTCATGATCCTGGAGTCCCAGGATCTAGCCCACATTGGGCCCCCTGCTCAGTGGGGAGTGTGCTTCTCCCTCTGTCCCTCACCTGGCTATCATGCTCTCTCTTACTCTCTCTCTCTCAAATAAACAAAGTCTTAAAAAAAAACAAACAACTTTGGTAATCTTAAAAGTGAAACTCCTGCAGTTTGTGTTTTAAGGGATAATAACAGAAAGCTAACCTCAAAATACAAACCCATTTCACTTTTCGTATTCGGCTTTTATGTTAAACATAACAATAATATTAAAAGTTCTACATTTAAAAATATTTATTATTTATAGTATATTAATCATAAAGGCCCCAAATAGCTAAAGTAATTCTTTTAGGTTAGAAGACATGGATAATGCTATCAAGACTAATTCCTTCACTATTCCCATTGCTTTTACATATTGATGATCAGGGCTTGAACAATTTGATCACTAGCTTACTGCCGGCAACAGAATAATTCAGTTTCCTTACTGAAGCACAAGGCACATGCAAATGCACTTTCATAAATATTTGGCTTTGATCCAGGGTGATTATGATAATGTGCCCCAGACACTGCTCAAGAACTTAAGATGGACAAGTTGTCACTTGATTCTGTCAGCCCAGTCATCAAGAATCAGTTTTTGAGAGAGAATGTTCTGCTTCTCATGTCAACAGTGATGTTTTAGAAGAATTTTTACTTGCCATAATGAAACACAAACAAGCTTCTGGCATTGGCTCCTTAAAATGTTAAGAACTGGTGTTACTAAATACATTTTTTACACTGTTGTGTTTTAACTGTGCTACCGAAAGAAGTATAGGCCCATTATTAAAATATCTGGAAGATATAAAATGCGTAAAGAACAAAAAATCATCCCAAATTTTACCACTCAGAGATAAACATGTCATAATATTCTCATGTATTTCCTTTCAGACTTTCAAAATTGGGGGTATTTTGTAATTTTACATGTTTTTGTTACCTGCTTTTAAAAACTTATGTATTTAGATGTCTTTCTATGAAAATATAGATCTATATAATCACCTTTAACAGCTGTGGAGTTTTTACATTGTGTGTACTATAATTTACCTGACCAATATTAATTATAATGATTTCTTACACTTATTTGGTGCTTACTATATGCTAGGCACTTAAGGGCTTGGTTTGCATTCATCCACTTGATCTTCACAACCCTATTATTATTCCTGTTTCTCACAGATGAAAAATTGAGGTACCAAGAGGTGAAGTAATTTATACAACCTCTTAATATTGGACATTTTAGTGGCTAACAATGCTTTGATATTATAAACAACGTTGCCATGAATATCATTGTTCATGTTCTTAAACAATGTCTTTATGATAAATTCCAAAAAGTAGAACTGCGGGGTCCAAAACTGTTCACATATCTAAAAGCTTTTGTAACAGACTTTCAGATATTTTCTTTAGGAAGACTACATAATTTAAACTTCGTTCAACAACGTGAGTGTACAATTCTCCACATCCCGTTTTAATCCCTGACAAAAAGGTATCTGAATGTTACTTTAATTTGCATTTTTCACTTTTAGAAATGAGCTTTCATTTTTAATGGATTTTTGTAAACACTCTTTGTATAGTAATCCTGTCGTTGACAAGTTGTAAATATTTGTTTACATGTTATATTTGTAAGTGCTCTAACTTAGGTATAATTTACATAATTCCAACTGATGTGCAAGATGCTTTTACTTTGCTCCAAGTGGGACACAAAACCTCTAGGTGCTCCTTAAAATTTTTACATGACGTAGGCATAACTTGTTACTTATAAATAAAATCACTAAATAAACATTTTAAGTTGTTAGGAATCCCTCATCCGTTTCTAGCTCCATTTGCAGTTTTGTTTGATTTTTTTTGCTCGGTCTTGGGGGGGGAGGGGGCTATCGTAGACATTCTTGGGGCATGAAACTTATTTTCCAATCATCACAACTGCTTAGTGACTGCAGTCAGTAGTGCCAACGCCCAGCTACAAGTGTTTTCGACAGAGATTCAGAAGCCAGGCGTTCAGGAACTCTCGGGAAGGTGCCAGCGTTACCTCAGCCTCTCCGAGGGAGCCGCGCGCCCTGACACTCCCCTCTTTAAGGATTCGGGCCAATCCGTTCAGCTCACATGACTTCATCCAAACAAGTTTCTTGTCACCTCAGGCAGCAACTGAACCCACAGCTTTTTAACTTAGATGGCCCCCAACGAAGGAGTTTCCATCCCCCTCAATAGGGACTATAAAATTATGACAACCGAAGGAGTGAGAGGCGAGCACAGGGTCGCATTCAACCCTCACGCGACCCCTTTTCTTTCTCAGTCTCTGATTCACTCCTGCGCTCGGTAGTCGGCTTCGGCGCGCCTGGAGGACCCCTTCCTCCGGAGACTGCTGGCCAAAGCAAAAGCAGAAAACGCAGGCATTACTCCCACCTTCCGGTATGACCGATCACAAGGGGAGTCAGGCAGAGGGGGCGCTATGTTGGGGTCTGTTTTGGTGGGGCAGGTGCCGGGCAGGTTCTGAGCAGGCAGCGCCGAGGTCGCCCAGGTTCCCGACAGGCTCCACGCGGGGGGTCTTGTCTGCGCCTTCGCTGTTGCCGCTGTTGCCGCCGCCGCCGCCGCCGCCGCCGCTGCCGCGGTTGCTGGGGGTCGGTGAGAGGTGGAGCTGTCGCGAACCCTGTGGAGTCCGTCTGTGTTGCTGTTTTTGCCTGACGAGTCTTCTTTTCTGCGTCGCTCCCTGACTCCCGTGGTGTCGAGGGGGAGCCCCTGCGGACACCTGGGCTCGCAGCGGAGATGCCTCTCTTTGCCACCAATCCCTTCGATCAGGATGTTGGTAAGTGCTTTTGCCGCTCCCTGTCCGCCGCGCGCCGGAGTGCAAGCCCACCCTGCCCGCTCTCTGCGTGCGTTCCTGAGCCCCTGGCCGGGGCTGAGTGCTTCCCCTTTCCTGAGGCTCCTTTCTGAAGAGTTTGGAGGAGGTTGGGGGCTTGGCTTATCCTTTTTGAAAGAAATGGGACTCAGAGAGCCTGCGAAGTGGGCCTTGGGCGAGGGCTGTGGGTTTCGAAAGAACTGCTTTAGAGGGTTGATGTGGAGGGCCTCGGAGGAACAGCTCGTGTAGCATCTGGTGCTGGGACAGTGCTTCTGGAAGAAGGGAGTTGAGAGCTGAGCAGTACGTTACCTAGGGTAGGATTATACGCCCTCCAATAGTGTTTCCCTGGATAAACGTTAAACGTTTGGAACTAGGAGAATGTTTTAGATGAGCTTCCTTAGGGGATTTTAAAATCCTTTTTTTTTTTTGTAATTGTAACGGGAGGCGAGAGCTTCTGGCTAAGGGTAGACTCTCAAAAACTTGGGAGAGATGAAAATGGAATACTTGGCAGCAACTGAAACCGAATTCAGGACCCGAGCCATTGTGCTGCATTCTTTAGGCTGTCTCTCAGTACTTTAAGAAGTGTGGAAGAGGACCTTAAATCTGAAAATGCTGATTTGTTTTGATTTTGAAATGCCTTTTTTGTTTGGTTTGTTTTTCTGTTTTCTGAGTCATTGGTTTTGGGTACTGAGCATACCAATTCAACAGGTTAGCTTCCCCCCTCCTCCTCCCCCCCCCCCCCCCCGGTCTGAGGGTAATAATTACAAGACTTTGAGTTTCCTGGAGTAGAATTTTGGGGTGATTTGAATGCACTTAGGAACTACTTTGACACACAAGTATGGAATGAAAGCAAGCCAAATACCATGACTAATTACTGTGGTAAAGAAATATAAGGACACCCTTATGAAACTGCTTTTTGTTACTTTGTATAATTTAATTACGAGTGGCAGGTGTTGATTTTTGCTTTTTAACTCTTCCTTAGAGCATGTCACTGAGACTTGGAGGTTTGGGTTAAGATTAGAAAAGGGTTCATTCCCATCTTGGCCACTGCCAAGCTCATAGTGAAATCATGGGCAAGTAATGGAAGCTCTTTGAGTCCCAGAGTGCTCATCTTTAAAGAGTGGAAAAACACATTGTTTGTGATTCAATGAAATAATATGTGTAAAGGGCCTACTATAGTGCCCTTATATAGTAGTCACCTACTAAATGATTGCTATTTTTGGTTCCAGTGTAAATGCATGGCCTGAGTCAGCAGTGGATGGAACTTTAGAGATAGCCAATAATACTTAATAAACAATTGGAAAATTGCGTTTAATTCAATAAGCTCTTAGCACACAGTACAGATGGTCCCCGACTCACAGTAGTTCGACTTAACGATTTTTCAACTTTAGTATGGTGCGAAAGGGATATACATTCAGTAGAAACTGTACTTTGCATTTTGAATTTGGATCTTTTCCCGGGAAAGCCATATGCGGTCGGTATGATCCTCTCGTGATGCTAGGCAGCGAGCGGCACCCCCCTGCAGCTCGCAGTCAGCCACGCAACCGTGAAGGTATATTACCAATATACTTAGACCATTCTGCACCCATACTACCATTCTGTTTTTATTTTTCAGTACAGTATGCAATAAATTATATGAGATTTTCAACATTTTGTTATAAAATAGGCTTTATGTTAGATGATTTAGAGGCTAAAGTAAGTTTTCTGAGCACTCTGCTGGCTAAGCTGCCATGTTTGGTAGGTTAGGTGAATTAAATGCATTTTTGGCTTAGGATAATTTCAACTTACTATGGGCTTATTGAAACTTGACCCCATCATAAGTCTAGAAAGATCTTTTACAGGACACTGTCTCAGTGACATAAGAGATTGACGAATAAGGCGTGGTTGCTGCTCTCAAGCAGTTTCATAACATTACAATAATTTCTAGGGCAAATGCTCAAAATAAAACAATTTCTTAATACCTCCTTCTGTTTCCAGAACTTTTATCTAGTTTTCATGGCCGTATATAATCTAGTTTCCAACTATGTTCACTTTTATATCCTACTGACTTTTAAACACACATTTCCACTGGGTTTAAATAAATTTCTTAATGTCAAACTCTTTCCCAGTACCTACACCAGTCAGTTCAAACATAGGCTCCTTCAGCTTTTATACTTCCACTTCTAATTTATTTCTTCTACATTTCTACATGTGCCTACATGTGCTCATGATTAAACACCAACTCAGTCTAGCTTGTTATTGAATCATTTCCTGATTACTCTAGCCTAGGATTTCTCAGTAGTGACACTATTGACAGTTTCGACAAGATAAATATCTTTGTTGTGGAGATCTATCCTTTGCAATGTAGGGTGTTTCGCAGCCTGCCTGACCTCACCAGTGCTGCCCCCCATGATTTTAAAAGTTTTCAGACATTACTAAATGTCCCCTGGGGGCACAAAATAGCTCCCAGCTGAGAACCACTCTTTTAGCCCACTGTAATCTTTGCCCTTTTCCAAACTCCTGCAGCACTTTGTCTTTACCAAATTATTTAGTATTAAAGATAGTTATATCCTGTATTATGCTCCTTATTTTATTAGTTGCCACATAGTAGGTGCCTAATAAATGTTTGTTTAATTGAGACTGTCTCACTTGAGCCTGCTAGACAGTAAGCTTCTTGAATGTAAGGACATTCTTTTGCTCTAGGAAAGCTTACCTATTAAAGTTAGTCAGGTTCTGGTATTTGGATCAATTCTCTCCTCATGATCCATATATGAAAATATGAGACGTTATCCTGAGGAGACCTGTCAGAGACTCCCAGTAAATGATACTTGGAAAGAGTCCAATAGACTCCCATATTAATTTTTTTTACTAGTAAAGTATATAGAATATGGTGTGTAGAATAAATTTAACAACACTCCTTGTCACTTTGTCCAATGAGTATGTGACCTTAAAGTAGTCATACTAAGTCACTTGATTTAATTATCTCTTAACATTGTATACATTTGTATTTCTTCAAAATTAACTGTCTTTAGCTTTATTCATAAACTGAATTGGTGAATCAGAAATTCACTGATTTGTATAATGTAACATTTTATACAAAGAGGGAAAATACTGGCCATAGCTTTTCCCTGTAAGAAATGCTGAAATGTGTTGTTAGAACGTGAGCTCCGTGAGGACAGGGATTTGGTTTGCTCAATACTATATCCCAAGCACGTAGACCACTAATAAAACATTCAGCAAACATTTTTTGAATACATGAATCTCATTTTGGATGTTGTATTTCTTACTCAGTTCAACTTGAATTATAACTTATGCCATGAAGTTTTTATTTCAAAGTCCCTAGTGACTTCAGTCTTGCCAAATCTAATGGTCGATTCCTAGTCTATTTCTTTGTTGATCTCTTAGCTTTCCTCTTTGATATACTTTATTCACTTGTTTTCCAGGACACCAAACTTTTTCTAATTATCTGCTTAGCTCCTTTTTAGTCTTTTTGGCCTCTCCTTTTTGTGACTTCCAAATGTCGAACCAAGATTCAGGCTCAGTTCTAGAAATTCTTTGACATTTTTCCCCTTGCAGTCTTACTAGGCAATTTGGCTTAGTGTTAAAAATTCAGACTCTGGAGCTATACTACTTCAATTCATTTCCCAACTTTGCTGCTTATCAGCAAAGACACTGTGCCTCAGTTTCCTTATCTTTAATATGGGATATAGTGATAAATGGTTCTTAGTTTTCTTACCTAAACGTCCTCCTTTCTTCATCCTTGCCTGTTTCTTTTAGATGGCACCATCGCTATTTCTTGTCACTCATCTCTAATGTCTAGGAGTCATCATGGTTTTTTTCTTTTTTCACATTGCACATCCATTCTATCAGTAAGACCTTTTGGCTCTACTTTAAAAAAAATATGTCCAGAATTTCGTCACTTCTTACTTTACCACTATTATCTTGCTCCAGTCATTGATATCTCTTTCTTAGAGTGTGGCAAGAGGTTTTATAGTTGGGCTACACAGTTGCCCCCTATAGTCAGTTCTTATATACAAAGGTCAGTGATCTTCTAAAAATCTTAGGTTATGTCACTTACCTGCTCAGAAACCTCCAGGAGCTTCCCATCCCACTTACAGGGAAATGCAAATTCCTTATAATGGCTTACAGTTAGGCCCCTTCCTGTGTCTCTGATACAGTTTTGACCTCCAAACTCTCTCATTCTAAGCTTCTTGGGTCTGAACACTCCAAGGTCATTCCTGCCTTTATCTCTATATTGTGCTGTCTTCTTTGCTTGCAATGTATTTCCCCTGGGTATTTGAAGATCTTGATGTCCATTACATCATTCAAGACTGTTCAAATGAGTTTCTAAGAGAGGCTTTCCCTAATTACCTACTGTTAAAAAAAAATCCGTTTTTACTTCCTCACTCTTTTTCCTTGTTCTATTTCATTTTTCTTTATGGTACTCAATTACCTGACATTAATTGATGGATTGTCTCCTATGTGGAGTATAAACTCCACAGGATAAGAGCTTTTCATTTCTATCCCTAATACCTAGGGACAGTATCTGGTGTATCTGATACACAGTAAGTACTCAATAAGTATTTATCAAATAATAAATTACTGATTTTTTTTTTTTTTTTTTGCATCTCCAGTCTTGTATTTCTATTTGGTGTTATCACCTAGAAATCAATCTATCAGAAAACCAAACTTATTTTCCAGTCTGGTTCTATTTTCATTATATGGTAATTTTACAGTGTTCTAGTTATCCTGATTTGAAACCCTAGAGGCATCTTTGAATCATTACTCTGCCTCTGCTAAATCATCATGTCTTTGTTTTTGTAATAGTACTTTTTTGCATTCCTAATCAGAGTGCTTTGGACCAGTTCGTCTCTCACAGACTTGGCCATGTCTTTAGTCTATTTTTCTGGTCTCTTCAGTATTATAAGCCACAGCCAGTTTAATTTTCATAAATGTTAATGGTACATTTATTCTCCTGCAGTATGGTGTGATGGAAAGACTTTGGGCTTTGGGTTTAAATTGCAGGTGTGGCATTTGCTGTTAGTAAATGGGCACAATATGGGCAAGTACATAAGCCCTCTAAGTTCACTTTCCACTTTTGTAAATAGGGATTAAAATATCTACCCCATGGAGTTGCTATGAGGAATAGTTATAAAAACACATGACATTCTAATTCTTTACTGGAGATGAATATGCTTCAACAGCATGTTCAAAATCATACTCAAACTTTTCTTCTCAAGTATGCTTTTCCTCTGTTCTGATTACTGGTGCTTCAGTTTAGTCACACATGTCAAGAATCTGGGAGTCATTCTTGACTTCTGTAGTTGTAATTTTCTACATTCCAGACAACAAACACATACTGTCATCTGTGTGCCAAGTACACTGAACGTGCCCTCAAGGATGCGGTGTTGCTATAGTCTCTATGCTTTATCTTCCTAATAAGCTCTTGAATCCACATTTATTTTCCCTCAATTCATTGCCTCCCATTCTTTCTATTCTCACTGCCGCTGCTAGATCACTGAACTCTCTGATTAGTATAGTAGCCTCTGTTATTCCTGCCTCCAGTCTGTCCCCAGTCATTTTCTACGTGGCTGATAATATTTCTGAAATGTAGAATAATCATATATCTCCTCTGATTAAAGCATTTCAGTGAATCTACAACTTTCACAGGAATTTGAACTTTTCGGCATGGCATGTAGAGCATTTAGCTCCTTTTTTTTTTACCTCTTCAGCCTCACCTTCCCCTATGTTTCTCAAGGCATATTTCCTTGTTGGTTTTATACTACTACTTTTTTAGGTGTGGCTCCTCTGGCCTGACATAGCCTTCTCTTCATTAGTCTTGATTAGGGTTGTTTTAAGGATATGATGCATATAAAGGACTTAACACAGTAATTGCTGTGCAGTAAGCAATGGATACATTTTAGCTTCTCTTATAATAAAGTTAGAAATAGCTGTGGAGCCTCTAGAGGCTACTCAGATTCTAAGGGGTGGAATCAGTTACTGTGAAAACATGCTCAGGGGAGAAATGTGAAAATTTTAGAACACAGGTCTGTTAAAAGTCTGATAACCATTGGGTTAAGAAATTGTACTCATTGTTTCTTCTGTTTTGATTTTACTTCTCCTGTAAGGTATTCCTTGTATAGCTTTTTAGGTTTTCATTTCTATTTTGTGCTTTTTTCTGAGATGCTTCCATGCTGTTCCTTTGACGCCTACTTCCTATCTGGTTAGTAGAGCTTCAGATTGCTTTTCTTTGTAAACAGTTCCTGGTGGTCAGGGGGGGATAGGAACAGTAGATGAAACATTTTGGAAAAATTGATAACCATAATCTCAAAAAAGACAATAATTTCTTTAAGACTTGCTTTCTCTGTTAGCCATTTTTGATGAACTGTTAGAGCTCTAAGCTGATTGATCTTTTTTTTTTTTCCCTATAGCCCGAACATGATGGGCGGTCATCCTGTCAGCATTTCTCACCTCCCCAAATCTTTGATAGTTATAAATTTTGAGAAAATCAAAAGTAGCTGCTTATCAGTTCTCCAGTCCATTGAGAAGACTGTTGAAATTCAAATGAGGCTCTGCATAGTTTTTCTGGGTATTGCTAGGCAGATTTCTCAATCTCCTCTTTTTGAGTATAGGCATACCTGGGAGATCTTGCTGGTTCTGTTTCAGATCACCACAGTAAAGCAAATATTGCAGTAAAGAGAGTCAAATGAACTTTGTTTTCCAGTGCATATAAAAGTTATGTTTACATTATACAGTAGTTTATTAAGTATGCAATAGCATTTTGTCTAGAAAAAGTATATACCTTAATTAAAAAATACTTCATTGCTGGGGCATCTGGGTGGCTCAGTCGTTAATCATCTGCCTTCAGCTCGGGTCACGATCCCAGGGTCCTGCGATTGAGCCCCATATCGGGCTCCCTGCTCAGCGGGAAGCCTGCTTCTCCCTCTCCCATTCCCCCTGCTTGTGTTGCCTGTCTCGCTGGGTCTCTGTCAAATAAATAAATAAAATCTTAAAAAATAAATAAATAAAAAATACTTTATTGCTAAAAAAAAATGCTAACCATCATCTGAGCTTTCATTAAGTGATAATCTTTTTGCTGGTGGAGGGTCTTACCTTGATGTTGATGGCTACTGACTGATCAGCGTGATGGTTGCTGAAGATTGGGGTGGCTGTGGCAGTTTCTTAAAACAGCAGCGAAGTTTTCCACATCGATTGGCTCTTCCTTTCATTGAACTATTTATTTCTTTGTAGCATGCAGTGCTGTTTGACAGCATTTTACCCATAGTAGAACTTATTTCAAAATTGGAATCAATCCTCTCAAACCCTGCTGCTGCTTTATCAATTAAGTTTATATAATAGTCTAAACCCTTTGTCACATTTCAACAGTTTTCACAGCATTTTCTAGTAGATTCCACCTCAAGAAACCACTTTCTTTGCTTATCCATAAGAAGCAACTTCTCATCTGTTCGTATTTTATCATAAGATTGCAACAATTCAGTCACATCTTCAGGCTCCACTTCTAATTCTAGTTCTCTTGCTATTTCCACCTCATCTGCAGTTACTTCCTCCACTGAAGTTTTGATCCCCTCAAAGTCATCCACGACGGCTGGAATCACTGTCTTCCAAATTCCTGTTCATGTTGATCTTTTGACCTTCCCATGAATTGTGAATGTTCTTACTGGCATTTAGAATGGTGAATCCTTTCCAGGTTTTCAATTTACTTTGCCCAGATCCATCAGAGGAATTTGTATCTATGGCAGCTGTAGCCTTAGGAAATATATATATATATATATATATATATATATATATATACACACACACATATATATATATTTCTTAGATTTTATTTATTTATTTGAGAGACAGAGAGCATGAGAGTGGGGAGGGGCAGAGGGAGAGAGGCAAGCAGATTCCCTGCTGAGCACGGAGCCCGACTCAGGGCTCAATCCCAGGACCCTGAAATCAGCCACGCAACCTGACTGAGCCACCCAGCGCCCCAGGAAATGTATTTCTTAAATAATAAGATTTGAAAGTCAGAATGACTCCTTGATCCACATGCTGCAGAATGGATGTGGTGTTAACAGACATGAAAACAATATTAATCTCATTGTACATGTCTGTCAGAGCTTTTGGGTGGTCAGGTGCGTTGTCAATGAGCAGTCATATTTTGAAGGAATATTTTTTTCTGAGCAGTAGGTCTCAACAGTGGGCTAAAATATTTAGTAAACCATGTTGTAAACAGATGTGCTGTCTTCCAGGTTTTATTCCATATATAGAGCACAGGCAGAGTATATTTAGCATAATTCAGAGTAGATTTAGCATAATTCTAGGATTTTTGTAATGGTAAATGAGCATTGGCTTCAACTTAAATTCACCAGCTGCATTAGCCCTGAACAAGAGGGTAATCCCTATCTTTCAAAGCTTTGAAGTCAAGCATTGACTTCCGTCTAGCTATGAAAGTCCTAGTTGGCATCTTTTGCCACTATAAGCATCCTTTGCCACTGTTTTGTCGACGTTGAAATCTGTTGTTTGATGTAGCCACCCTCAGTAATGATCTTAGCTAGATCTGGAGAACTTGCTGTCGCTTCTACGTTAGCACTTCTGCTTCACCTTGCACTTTTGTCTTATGGACATGGCTTCTTTTCTTAAACCTCTTGAATTAACCTCTGCTAGCTTCAAACTTTTCTTCTGTAGTTTCCTTACCTTTTTCAGCCTTCATAGAATTGAAGAGAGTTAGGACCTTGCTCTGGATGAGGCTTTGGTTTAAGGGAATGTTGTGGCTGATTTGATCTTCTCTCCAGACCACTCAGACTTTTCTCCATATTGGCAATAAAGCTGCTTCATTTTCTTATCATTGGTGTGTTCACTGGAGTATTCACTTTTAATTTCCTTCAAAAACTTTTCCTTTGCATTCACAACTTGGTTAACTGTTTGGTACAACAGACCTAGCTATTGGCCTATCTCGGCTTTTGACATACCTTCCTCACTAAGCTTCATCATTTCTGGCTTTTGATTTAAAGACACATGTGGCCTTCTTTTCACTCAAACACTTAGAGGCCATTGTAGAGTTACTAGTTGGCCTAATTTCAATATTGTTTTATCCCAGAGAATGTAGGGAGGCCCAAGGAGAGGGAGAGAGATGGGGGAATGGCCAGTGGACAGTCAGAACACACACACTTTAGGGGCACCTGGGTGGCTCAGTTGTTAAGGGTCTGCCTTTGGCTCAGGTCATGATCCCGGGGTCCTGGGATCGATCCCCGCATCGGGCTCCCTGCTCAGCGGGAAGCCTGTTTCTCCCTCTCTCACTCCCCCTGCTTGTGTTCCTTCTCTCGCTGTGTCTCTGTCAAATAAATAAATAGAATCTTAAAAAAAAAAAAAAAAGAACACACACTTTATCTATTAAGTTCATTGTCTTAATATGGGTGCAATTTTTGATGCTCCAAAACAGTTACAATTGCAACATCAAAGATCTTTGTATACACGCATACCTTGAAGATACTGTGGCCTGGGTTACAGACCACTGTAATAAAGTGAACATCTCAATAAAGTGAGTCAAATGAATTTTGTTGTTTCCTGGTGTATTATAAAAGTTAAGTTTATATCATACTGTAGTCTATTAAGTGTGCAATAGCATCATGTCTAACAAACAATGCACACATCTTAATTAAAAAATACTTCATTGCTAAAAAATGCTCACCATCATCTGAGCTTTTAGCAAATCATAATCACTGATCACAGATCACCATAACAAATATAATAGTAATGAAAAATTTGAAATATTAAGGATTATCAAAATGGGACACATGGGAAAATGGTGCCAATAGAGTTGCTCAAAGCAAGGTTGCCACAAACCTTCAATTTGTAAAAAAAAAAAAAAAAAAACACAGTATCTGCAAAGTGCAATAAAGTGAAGCGCAATAAAATGAGCTTCGTCTGTGTTAAAGTAAGGATAATCTGAGGATAAAATGAGATCATTATGAAGCTTTGAGTTCTTTAGAAGCAAGTCTCTTTCCTTGTTTCACTTTTACTTTCCCTCCAACCCCTGTTTTTGTCTTAGAAAATAGTTTTGACTTTGCTACTCATAAAACCATGTTGAATTGTTACTAATAGTTTTTATTCTTTCAGTTTAAAAGATACCTGTTTTGTAACTGAGAAGAACTGTGCTGCTGCTCTTAATGATCTTGAGGCAGCATCAGTAAATAATCTGAATAGTTTTAGAGTTTGGATCTACATAAGTTTGAGTCAGTACTGATCCTATTTATGTATCAGAGAGTAAAGAAGGTAGTTCATGAGTGTTCAGTGTACCTGCTGATGACTGAACCATACACTCCTGGGTACACCTTAATTCAGAACTGTGTGATCATACTTAGCTACCTTAATAGGCAGTTTATATTTGATCAGACATAAGCATATCGTTTCTAGTAAACTATTGATTTTTAGTTTTAATAAGCTTAGCTATTATATTTTTTAAGAAGGTGACAGATTCCAAGATCTAAGTGTTTTCTTTTACAAAAATGCACTATGTTTTTAAAAGGCCTGCTTCTCTACCAGTCAGTAAGGATGATGAATTAATTATTTAAATACACTATCAGATCAAAGTAATGACTTGCTTTCCTTTTCTAAGATGAAGTAAATGTTAGACCAGAGGATATTGATCAGGATGATTCACTCAATTTTCTTTGGCTTCCTAAGGGTTGGGGGTCTATGAGGTAGAGCTCTGAGATTCCTCAGTTAGAGCAGTTCCACCTGGATTTGGTTTACATGTTGAAGGTAAAATTTTCTTATAAAAGAGAGTATTGAAAAATAAAGTGTATGACTGGTCTTTGTCCCTGTTTCCTGAGAGGGAGCCTCTAAATCTTTGGAATTTCTTGAGTGGTAGGAGCATCTTATTCAAGAAGGGCTCCTTGGACAATATTTTAGTTTATGCTAATGAGATGACTCAGCATGGAAGCCGATCACTCCAGAAAGACTTAGATGGTTGGGACTTTGAGTCATATGATATTAGCCAGACCTCCAGGGAGGGGTAGGAGGCCTGGAGATTGAGTTCCAGGAGATAGCCGATCATACTTTCATAATGAAATGCCAATAAAAACTCGAGACGCCAAACCTTGGTTGAGCTTCCTGGTTGGTGATACACATTGATGTGCCAGGGGGGTGATCCATCTGGAGGCCACAGAAGCTTTGGGTTTGGGATTGTCCCAGACCTTAGTCTATGCATTTCTTCATTTGCTGGTTCAGATTTGTATCTTTGTAATAAAAATGTAATCATAATGCTTTTCTGAGTTCTGTGAGTTGTTATAGTGAATTAATGAACCTGAAGGGATAATGGGAACCCCTGATTTTGAGCCAGCTGGGCAGAAGTGTATAGGACTTGGGAACCCCAGAGCTTGTTGCTTGTGTCTGAAGTAGGGAAACTTGTGGAGTTCTGTGCCCTCAACCTGTGAACAGCACCAACTCCAGATAGGTAGCATCACAGTTGCATTGTAGAGGGTTTCCCACACTGAAAAGTAAAATTTGAAAATCATTGAAGTAGATGCTATTAAAGGTATATGTGTTTCTTTGAGTTTTATGGATTCATACTGTAATTACATGAGTGGGTTTAGTATTTATTGAGGCCTTAGGCTGAGAACATGAATATTGAAAGAATTGCCCAAAGTAGAAATTGTTATTATTTTCAAGGGATTTATAGTCTATTATGGAAGCTTGAACAGTGACAGGTAAATTTGACTCACTTATCCTTTTGGTATACCCTGCAGCCTGAATGAAATTAAACAGTATTTCAACATTTGCTTTCTAAGTAATCTGTTTAGTTTCAAGAGTAGTGTTAGTTCCTCATTATGTTTTCTTCTTTTCCCTCATGCAAACCATCTTCACATATGGGGAATAGATTCTTTTTTTTTTTCCCCTGAAAGTCCAGTTCTGATTAGGTTATTTCCTTGCTAGAAATTCTCTTGGCTTTGTTTCTTGATTTAATACAAACACCTCATCTTGTATTTTAGGCTTTTGAGTGGTTCCAAGCTTTCACAAAGTAGTAGCTATCGTAGCCAGCCTAGATTCTTTGTTATACTTCTGTTTTCGTAACTTTATTCTTTATTATACTCCACTGTATATTTACTACTTAAATAGAAACAAAAGAGTTTATTATTAATCCTGTTCTCTTCTTAGTTTTTAGGTATATCAAGAAGCCTTTCCTGATTCTCCTTTTCTCTCCCTCCAGGTCTCTACCTTTTTTTTCCAGCTTGCTTCAGGGTTTCCATTTTTTTCTGTAACACTTTTTCTGTCATCTATTTAGGTCTCTCTCTGCTGGTTTCATCTCTTTTTTGATTGTCTAAGCTACTTCAGATGGGGCTTGGCATAGATTAGAAACTTATTCCATTTTGTTGAATATCTGTCCAAATTTTATTATTTCCTGCAAATAAGTCACCTTTCCAAGATCTCAGCTGTCGTGGATATTTGTATTCGTATACCAGGAATTTGTGTGAATAATCTGCTTTTGTTATCTCCCCCTACTAGAAGATGGTAGGGTGACTAGGCATAGGTACCCACTACTCATTGGTTATCACCCACTGCCACCTTATTAGATACTTAATCGAATTCTCTAGTGGCAATGACTAATTGGTAGGTGTTGCTCTATCCCTTGGGGCTGTGCTATGGATCAGGAATTATTAGCCTGCATAGAGTTTGGACAGAATTGGCTGCTTGCTATTTTCTGCTTTAAATCTCCAGCTCTTAGTAGTAGATCAAAATGGGGAAATGAGTATTATTGTCTGTTGAACCAGGCAACAGGGCTTTGAAGGGAAGTAGGAGTAGGAATTTCACTGTCTTCACCAAGACCAACCCTTACAGGTAAGAATCTTGGTATGGATCAGGCCTCCTACCCCCAACACACCTCAGGTTAAAAAAAACGAAAATGTTAGTGGGGGTCATAGTGATGCTGTCTTTCAACCTATCTATTCTTGGAGTTACAGTGTTCCAGTCAAGATAGGTTAACTTCTACTTCTGTATAGCTTTTGTTTCAAAAGATAATGATTTCTTCTGAAGTTTTTCCCTCCTACATAGGCTCTTATTTTTTCTAACTTGCCTTATTCTGTTTTCTTTTGTCTGTTTTGTTTTTTCCTTTATCTTCCATGTTAGAAGATTTTCTCAGACAGCTTATAATCCTTGGTTGTCTGCCCATGGTTAATACTAGAGAAATAGAAAGCACTTTGGAACCTGTGATCATGTGGTTAGGCCTTAATTGACTGAACTTCATAAGTTGATGTGGTATGCATTTTACTGTGGAACTTTTCTCTATCCCTCCATGTCACTCTCTGATCTTTAGGTGTTTCCTCTTGGGCTGACCTGGAATCCCCAGAGAAGAGTCCTGTAATCTCTCTGAGGGTGAAGGTACGAATGAAGGTGAGGGGTGAAATAGAATAATTTCTGAGAGGGCAGGTATTTGATGGGGGTGTGTGGGACCTCAAGACCACCCTCCCACCTTCCCAGTTCTAGGATTCAGCAAGGACTCGCAGGACTCAGTTTTAGTTACAGCTATGATTTATTTCAGTGAAAGGACCCAAAGTGCAATCAGCAAAGTGAAAGGGCACATGGGTGGAGTCTGGGAATACCAGGCATAAGCTTCCTTGGCTCCTCTTCCAATGAAGACATGCTTAATTCCCCCAGCAGTGAGCTGTGGCAACATGTGTGGAATGTTGTATCCAGGGACATTCATTAGACTCAGTGCTTGGGGTTTTTCTTGGGAGCTGATCTTGTAGGCGTATTCTGTTTGGTACATACCCTAACTCCAGACTCCCAGAAGGAAAGCAGGTATTCAGTATAAACTATATTGTCTGTACAACCAGTTTAGACATTGGGAGCCAGTCTTCTCAGTTCTGAAAATGGTGAGAACTTTCCCTAAATCCAAGTTCCTGTACACCAGGCAATGCGTAAACAGGCCTTTTAAAGATACCACTCTATGTTAACTCTTTTCGCACGGCAGGTATCAGCATTTACACAGTTGCTTAATTCCTTTATTAATTTTTTTTAAAAATGGGCTTTACTTTTTAGAGTAGTTTTAGATTCACAGAAAAATTAAGCAGAAGGTATAGAGATTTCCTATATCCCTCCGGTCACCACGTATGCACAGCCTCCCCAACTATCAGCATCCTGCACCAGAGTGGTATATTTGTTGCAATCTATTAACCCACAAGTACCCATCATCATCACCTAAAGTCCATAGCTTACATTAGCATTCACTGTTGGTGTTGTATCTTCTAGGGGTTTGACATATACATAATAACATGTGCCTACCATTGTATACAGAGTAGTTTCACTGCCTGGCAAATCCTCTGTGCTCCACCTGTTCATCTTGTCCTCCCTCCAACCCCTGGCAACCACTGATTTTTTTTTTTTTTAACTGTCTCCATAATTTTGCCTTTTCTAGAATGTTATATGGTTAGAAACATGCATTATCTAGCTTTTCAGATTGGCTTCTTTCACTTAGTAGTGTGTCTTTTCCGTGTCTTCTTGTGGCTTGTTCATTTTTTGTTTTTAGCACTCGATAATATTTCATTGTTCTGATGTACCTCAGTTTATCCCTTCACCTACTGAAGTACATCATGTTTGCTTCCAAGTTTTGGTGATTCTGAATAAAGCTGCTGTAGACATCCATGACATGGAATATCTTTCCATTTATTTAATTCTTTGATTTCTTTCATCAGAGTTTTGTAGTTTTAGTCATATAGATTTTATATGTATTTTGTAGATTTATACTTGAGTATTTTATTTGAGTGCTAATATAAATGGTATTATGTTTTTAATTTAAAATTACAGTTGTTGCTAATATATAGGAAAGTTGCTGACTTTTGTACAATCAACCTTGTACAATTTTGCCAAAATCATTTTTTTAAAAGATATATTTATTTACTTGAGAGAGAGAGTGCAGGAGCCTGGGAGGGGGAGGAACAGAGGGAGAGAGAGAGAGAGAGAGGAAACAGACTCCCTGCTGAGCAGGGAACCTAGTGGGGTGGGAGGGTGGGGGGCTGATCTCTAGCCCCTGAGATCATGACCTGAGCCGAAACCAAGAGTCCAAGGCTTAACTGACTGAGCCACCCAGGCTCCCGTCATTTTTTAGTTCCAGTTTTTTTGTTGCTGTTGGTGTTTTTGGATTTTCTACATAGATGAATGAACATGTTGTCTGTAAGGAAAAACAAGTTTATTTCTTCCTTCCTAATCATTGTACCTTTTATATCTTTATCTTGTCCAGTATGCTGGTGAAAAGGTATGATGAGAGAAGACATCCTTGCCTTGTTTCTGATCTTGGTAAAGCTTCTACTAGTCTCTCACCATTAAATATATTAGCTATAGATATTTTGTAGATGTTCTTTATCAAGTTGAGGAAGTTCCCTGTTATCCCTAGTTTGCTGAGAATTTTTATCATGAGTTGTTGGACTTTGTCAGATGCTTTTTCTGAGTTTATTGATAAGATCATGTGATTTTTCTTCTTTAGCTGTTGATGAGATGGATTACATTTATTGATTTTTGAATACTGAGCCAGCATTGCTTACCTGGAATAAATGCCATTTGGTTATGATGTAGAATTCTTTTTTTATATTGTTGGATTTGATTTGCCTAATATTTTGTTAAGGATTTTTGCATCTATGCTCATCTGTAGTTTTTTTTTCCTAATAATATCTTTGGCTTTGGTACTAGGGTAATACTGCTCTCCCAGAATGAAGTATTTTCTGCTTCTGTCTTCTAGATGAGATTGGAGAGAATTGGTATAATTTCTTCCTTAAATGTTTGGTAGAAATTACCATTAGCCTCTCTCTGCCTGATGCTGTCTGTTTTGGAGGGTTATTAATTATTGGTTCAATTTCTTTTATAGATATAGGCCTCTTTAGATTGTCTATTTTTGTGTGTATTTTGACAGATGTGTCTTTCAAGGAATTGATCCCTTTTATCTAGGTTATCAGATTTGTAGGCATAGAGTTCATAATTCTAGTGTGTGTTTTTCCAACACCACTGAGCAGTTCTCTAATTCTCAGTGGACACTGACTAGTGTCCCACAAATTTAACTCAATTCTGACACTATCTATCTAACTAGAAATAGTGTCAGATCCCACAGGTGTAGGGTTCAGTTCCACAAGACTGCCCTCACTCTCCACTTCCGATGCCAGTCAAAGTCCGGGATATGTCCTATGCTTCTTACTGATTGGCTGTAAATTGGAGGTTCCCATGATCCTCTCAATAGTATTGAGCCATTGTAAAAGCCATATCCTTTTAATGTCCATGAGATCTGTAGTGATATCCCCACTTTCATTTCTGATATTAGTAGTTTGTTATCTTTTTTCTTTCTTTTTTCCTTCTCAACTGTCAATTTTATTGATAATTTCAAAGAACCAACTTTTGGTTGTATTGATTTTTCTTTTAATTGGTGTTGGCATGGTTATCTTTCTCCATCTCTTTACTTTAATGTATATGTGTCTTTATATTTAAAGTGGGCTTCCTGTAGACAACATATAATTGCATTTTGTGTTTTTTTTTCATTGTGGCAATATTTGTATTTAGACCACTGACATTTAAAGTGATTATTGATATTGTTGGATTAATATCTACCATATCTGTTACAGTTTTCTTTCTATTTTTTCTTCCACTTTTTTTTTCCTTTCGTGATTTTAATTGAGCATTTTTTTTTTTTTAATTTTATTCATTTATTTGTCAGGGGTGGGGGGCACAAGCAGGGGGAGCAGCAGGCTCTCTGCTGAGCAGGGAGCCCGATGCAGACTCGATCCCAGGACCCTGGGATCATAACCTGAGCTGAAGGCAGATGCTTAACTGACTGAGCCACTCAGGCATCCCATGGAGCATTTCATATGATTCAGTCTTTTTTCTTTTGTAGCATATCAATTATACTTCTGTTTTTGTTATTTTTAGTGGTTCCCCTTGAGTTCGCAATGTACATTTAAAAGTAGTCCAAATCCACTCTCAAATAACATTATACCACTTCACTGGTAGTGCAGGCAAGTGAAATGATTAACAAAATATTCCCAGTTCTTCTCTCCTGTTCCTGATACCCTTGCTGTCATTTGTTTCACTTATATGGAAATACACACACCCCTCCTATATCATATTTTTCTTCTCTCTGAAGAGCTTTTTTTTTTTTTTAACATTTTTTTGCAAGGTCAGTTTTTTGGCATTTATTTGGCAACAAATTTCCTTAATGGTTTTTTGTTGAGAAAGGCTTTATTTCTTCTTTCCTTTTGAAGAATAATTTCACAGGGTACATAATAGGTCAGTGGTTATTTTCTCTCAACACTATTTTACTCCATTTCCTCTTTTGTTGCATGCTTTCTGAGATGTCAGATGTAATTCTTATGTTTAGTACTGTATAGGTAAGGTGTTTTTCTTCTGCTGGCTTTTCTTTCTTTTTTTTCTTTATCATTGATTTTTTGCAGTTTGAAAATGGTATACCCAGCTGTAGTTTTTTTTTTGATACTTATGCTTGGTGTTCTTGGAGTTTCCCGGACCTGTGGTTTGATGTCTTTCATCAAGTTGGGGAAATGTTGAGTTGTTTTTGCTTTAAGTATTCTGTTTCTTCTGTGCTATTTCAATTATGTCTATGTTTTACTTTTTGTAGTTTCCCACAGTTCTTGGATAATCTGTTGCAGGTTTTTTTTTTTTTTTTCCTTTGCTTTTCAGTTTTGGAAGTTCCTATTGACATATGCTCAAGTCCAGAGATTCTTTAGCCACGTTCTGTCTGCTGATGAGTGCACCACAGGCATTCATTTTTGTTATACTGTTTTTGATTTCTAGTATTTCTTTTTGATTCTTTTTCAGAATTTCCATTTCTGTGCTTATTTTCTTTATCTGTTCTTGCATGTTGTCTCCTATTTCCATTAAAGCTCTTAGCATATTAATTATAGCTTTTAAAATTCCTGGTATGATAACTCCAGCATTCCTGTCATGTGTGAATCTGGTTCTCATGCTTATTCTTCAAACTGTGTTTTTTGCCTTATAGTGTGGCTTGCTGAAAGCTAGACATGATGTAGTAGATAAAAGAAACACCATCCTAAAAAAAAAAAAAAAGGAACACCGTCCTTTAATGACATAATAGTAAGGTGTTAGGTAAGAAGTGTTCTATAGTCTGGTGATTAGGTCTCAGTCTTTTAAAGTGAGCCTCTTCCCCTAGGGTGTGAATTTCTCACCTGCTTCTCAGTTTTTCCCCCTCTTAGGTGGGAAAAGATGGCTAGATGGGCTGAATTTGGGTATTCCCCTTCTTCCACATGGGAGGCTGGAGCAGGCTGGAGTTGGGAATTTCCCTTACCCGAGGTGGGTTAATCTCTGGTAACACCCTAGGTGGTTAGGTGCTGGTTAAAAGAATTAACAAGTGGCCTTGTTAAAAAGAGAATGCTCTGGTGTATCTCACAATAGTTATTGTCCTCTTCCCCTTGCTGAAAAATAGAAAATTTTCTCTGATATTTATCTTGATATCCTGGGAAAGCTCATGAAAATAAAATTTACAAAAATGTGGGAAATCCCCTATGTCTGGGCCCTTTTGGATTTTAGCTCTTAGAATTGTGTACACTTAGCCTCCAGCAGTTTGTCTGTTACAGGTTAGATCTGTGGTACTGGTTCTTGGTGATATTTTTGCTTATGGGTTTCTGCTCTGTTAAATTGTATTCTGTGTATCCATCTGTCTGTGTCTCTAAATTTGGGGACAGCATTTGGCCTGTGACCTCACTTTTGAGGGATCTCAGAAGAGTTGTTTATTTTTCACTTTACTCAGCTTTTTACTTGTTGGATGGAGTGGTAACTTCCAAGTTCCTTAAATGCTGTCCTGGAAACTGGAAGTAATTCCTTATTTTTGGTGCTTCAGTCTCAACTATGCTTTGTGTCTTTCCTTGTCTAGAAAAACTTTGCTTTATTTCCAGAAAGCAAATCTTCACTCATTTGCTCAGGTGGGTTGGGGAGAGGTGGTTGCTCTTTGAGTAAGGAAGGCAAAGTAGGTACCTACCTACACACTTCGAGCAGCATTAATCCATTCTAAGTCCTCTTTCTTCTCTGCTGTCAGCTGCAGGCATTTCCTTCTGCTACCAGTATTTGACTTTTCTGAGAATTCAGTGGTGTAAAACAGGCTGGTTCTTAAGCTTTTTTGTTAGTGCCAGTATATGATGCATCTTTTTTGGGTCTTCTAAGTAGGTACCATGTATCTATATTGTTACATAGTTTTTGAGATATTGTTGCTGTTACTGCTTCTCATGTTTTCCTTATCCTTCTGTGTTTGCCTTAAAAAATCTTTTATTTTAATTAAGGGAGGGAGCTTAATGAGATGATTGGGCTCCATCTGTGATACCTCTGTTGATGTTCTTAATTTGTTAAGTTTTCATTTAATGGAAAGTACTCAGTTAGAGCTTGGTTTCTTTTGTTCATTTTCCTTCTTCCCCATGTCAGACATGAAAATCAACAAAATCATATAATTAGTTTAATTGCCTGAAACTTTCTGTTAGAGATTTGTGCCTTGTCATGTTTCTTCATTGGCAAGTAAACCTAAGAATTATTTGATAATGAAAGTATTTCTTTATTTTAGTCTTTCTTCATGGGGAAGGGAATAGACCTGTATGTAGGGGTTTTTTTTTTTTTAAATAAATAAGTATCAATGGCCTACTTCTCTTTTTTTTTTAAGATTTGATTTATTTATTTATTTGAGAGAGAATGCACGCGGGGGCAGGGGGAGGAGCAGAGGGAGAGGGACAAGCAGACTCTGCACTGAGTGCAGAGTCAGACATGGGGCTCAATCTTAGGACCCTGAGATCAAGACCTGAGCTGAAATCAAGAGTCAGATGCTTAACCAACTGAGCCACCCAGGTGTCCCATCAATGGCTTATTTTTTTTTCTTTTTAAAATATTTTTTTGTTTTTTATTTTTAAAAATTTTTTTATTTAAATTCAATTTAGTTAACATATAGTGTACTATTAGTTTCAGGGATAGGATTTAGTGATTCATCAGTTGCATGTAACACCCAGTGCTCATTACATCATTGAAGATGTACTTGACTCTCTCATTAAACAGGCCGCTGGCAGCTATTTTGATTTCTTATCACAATGTGGTCATTTGAATGTTCTTTTTAAAAATAATGTTTCTGCAATTTCTTTTCATAATACACAGAGAAAGCAACGAGTGAGATGAATACTGCTGAGGATTGGGGCCTCATTTTGGATATTTGTGATAAAGTCGGTCAATCTCGAACTGGGTAAGTGTTACAAAGTTTCAGAGGAGCTTTATTTATTCTCTTTATTAACATGAATAAAATGAGAGTTAGAAGGTAAAACATATTACAATTTAGTTTTAAAAGGGAATATTTTTGCTAGCAAGATTTGAGGAATCATCCCCTTTAAGTTACTCTCTGTAACCAATTAGGATAACATGACTGGTAACAATGTTGATATTTTAATTAAAACCTTGTCCATAGTTGCTTCCTGAAGTCTAGCTTTTTCCACTGACTTTTAAAACCATTAGTGATTTCTCAATTGATTTCTCAAGTTTCATGGTTATTTTTCAGTTCTTTTCTTCATTGTCGTATCTGCAGTATTCCACCTAACTAATCAGTGACTATAGAAAGAGAGTTTAGGACAGTATAATCTTAAACTTTTTGGCATAAAGCCTTTTTGTTAATACAGAGCTTTCAATACAGCAAGTAGATTAACTGGTATACAGATTAATAATTTCCTTAATTCCTAGGCTAATAACATCTGGTTATTAGCCTCATTTACCCCTTTATGCCACAAAAATATTGTCTTATTAATGTACTTTTCCTGTGAAAAATGTTAGAGAACACTGCTGTTTTATATTTGATTCTTTTTTTTTTTTTTTTTAAGATTTTATTTTTAAGCAACTTCTACATCCAACATGGGGCTTAAACTCATAATCAAGAGTTGCATGCGTCACCAGCCAAGTCATTCAGGCACCCCTATACTTGATTCTTGTGGTGCTAATCTTAACCCTCTGATGATGCTTTCTTTGGCTCTCCTTCCTCCCCTCCTAAATATAGGCAGTTCCTTAAACTTTCTTTGGTCTATTTTTTTTCCCCTAATACTTTTTTCTTTTCTAGTACATTTTTTTTTTTTTAAATCTTACAAGTTCTACATATCTTTATATGGGTGACATCTGTATTTTCAACTCTGATTTTTCTCACCGTATCATTAGTCTTGTGGACACATCATTATTTCTGGACATCATACTGTATAAGCTTTGATCTCACCATGTAGAAACCCGAAGTCATGTCTCTTTTTGCTTTAAACCTGCTTTCCCTCTTTTGTTTCCTGTCTCTGTTAATGACAAGATTATTTCATTTGCACTTAAGACCTCAGTCACCACCACATTAATACTGTTGCTAAATTCTGTCAATTTGCCTCCAAAATATCTCACAGAGTGTTGATATTATAAAGTTTTCTCAGTTAACTTCTTGAACCTGGCCAAACCAGGCAAGGGCAGTTTGTCTTCAAGGTCTTTCTACCCCTTCAATCAAGCCCTTTTCGGCCTGTTACATGCGGCCCTTGTCAGGTTCCCCAAAATATGGCCTCCATATGTGGCCTCACCCATCCCCTTTGTTGTCGTTATATTTTAGTGTACTGAGTCTTTTTGTTTCTGACCCTGTTAGTTCCTTAATTTAATTGGAATTTGAGTAGCTTCTCTGTGATGTATATCTATTCCTTTTTCTCTATTTCTGTTGGTCCCACTTTACTTGAGACATTCCTTACCATGCCTGGACTAGTAAATTAACCTTCGGACATTTCTTTCCATTTCTTTTCTGTCCACTTCTTATATCTAGTTGCCCTATAACAACTCTGACCATGTTACTCCCCTACTTTCTGTGGTGAGTTGTCTGACCTCCCTTTAGGCATCTGACTCATTTATTTTCCATTTACTCTAAATACCATTTTTTTCAACTCAAGCTTTTCAGTTGCCAGTGCTTTTCTACCTTAGTTTAATGCTTTTCGTCCTTGTATTCCTTTAGTGTGAAATATTTTATTCTCCCATTTTCTGTTTCTGTGTCTCATATCTTTCCAGGCCCAATATACATATCATTTTTTCCACAAAGCTTTCTTTATCCCCTTTACAGCAAATCATATTATGGTCCTGTGAATCCTCAAAGCACTCTATCAAAATCATTTTTGTTTGTGTTTTGTTTTGTGTTATGGTAGTTTATGTCTATCTGATAGACTTAGATTTGTAGAATGAAAAGGTCCATTAATATTTGTTGTGCAGAGGAAAGAAGCAGATAGCTTAGTGGTTGAGAGTATGGACTTTGGGGTGAGACTGCCTGGGTTCACATCCTAGCTCTGACCACTTTGCTGTGTCACACTGGGTAAGTATCATATCTTCCTCATTTGCTACGTAGGAATAAAAATTGTGTCTTCTTCACAGGGGGCTTATTGTCAGTGTGAGATTAATTAACATATATAAAGTGTTTATAGTAGTATCAGGCACATGGTTAAATGGGTGCAACTTAACCTCTTTTTGATTGAAGTTCAATTTTGTGACAATTTGTCTGTTAAGGATTAGGTATCAACCTAATTCCATCCTAGTATATTTTGGAGATAAAACTTTTATCTAGCATTCCAGTTACAAGTCCTGCCTCTCTTCACCCTGTCAGTTTTCTTTTCATCTTTACATTAGTAAAGATAAATTTGGTATTCATTTTGTAGATACTTTTTATAATAATTTGGTTTGTGATTTCTCTTTAAGAATAATGTTTTATATACATATCCAGTTGTGTTTTCACTTTCTTGTTGTACCTTGATAATTTCATAATAGGAAATGAAAACCATTAGGGCTGTGTTCACTTTCATGGGCCTTCGGCACTTTTACGTTCATGGATCCCTTTCTCCATGAAAATTAATAAAACTATTTTACGACTGCATTGGAACAAAGACAACTGTATTATTATACATCCAAACATTTTCTTTGCCCCAAAAGTTCATTTTTTCTCTCTTTTCTTTTTCTTTTAAAATAAGTTAAAATGGGCAACCCTCTCAGTTCCCCTTCCTCTTTGGGAGCTTTGTACTATCACTTTACTATCGCTCAATAAACTTTGCTTTGGAAAAAAAGAAAATAAAATAAATTAAACATTTTTGTGGGCCCCTAAAACTATTGTGGGTCCTAGGTGTTGTACCTACATGCTTAAGGATAAGTGTTACACAATTGTGTTAGATATTCTCAGATCAGCTTAGTAGTAGAAAATTATGAAGGTGCTTTTCAGGTGAGCAGTAAACTGTGGGATACTTATGGTGGTGTTCATAATATTTCTTTTGTTGGCTTAGTTTTTATTGTAAAATATATATAACAAAATTTATGACTTTAAACATTTTGTGGCATGTTTGTGACATTCAGTACGTTCACATTGTTGTGGGATTATCACCACTATCCATTTCCAGTACTTTTCATCATCCCTAACTAAAACTCTGCTTACTAGATAACAACTCACCCCCACCCACTCCCCCCCACCAGCACCTGGTAACCACTTACCGTTTGTTTTTAATTTTTGGAATCATTTTGTAGTTAGTATATATGGAGAACTTGTGGAGATTTGGTTTATGTTATCTAGGAACCTACATACATACGTTTAGTTATGGGTTGCTGATGGTAGCATAAGAATATTGAACATTACTGTAGGTTGTCTGCAAGGTAGTCTAGGTATCTGGTGTGCTTTAGAGAAGACTGAGAAATGTCATTGGTGTAAGAGAGGTGTTCCTGAAGCCATACCCATGTAATGTGTATTTTCCTAAAACAGATTTAAATAGGGTAGGTTGAAGTAGAGGGAAGTTATGGATTGGAATGTGTTTCATACAGTTATTCGTGTACTAGGTAACAGTCTAGATTTTTTAAAAAAGCATTGCCGTTTGGTTTTAATCTAATTTTATAAAATGTACAGATCTATTTAAGAAGGTGGATTTGGGGATTGTGGAGGGAACTTTAGGAAAAGCTTTTCTTTTTCTGTAAGCTTTGGTATTTTTATCAAAATGATTTGTCACCATCAGTATATTGTGGAATTATTTAGTGCATAAATAAAATAATTTATATCAAGTCTTTTTCCCCCTGGCCCCTAGATCCTTTTGGCCTTTTCTTCTTCTTCTTTTTTTTTTTTTTTTTTAAGTATCATCTATTTTAGAGTTGTTGTAGTCTGGAAAATATTCTCAAGTTTTGAAGGGAAGAAAAAGCGCCATTATTGTGAAATTTCATTTACTCAGAACTGTGACCCATAAACATGGCTTCCAGTGTTTTGAAAAACGTTCCTTTAATTCTTTTTTTTTTTTTTAATATTTATTTAGTTGACAGAGAGAGAGACAGCGAGAGAGGGAACACAAGCAGAGGGAGTGGGAGAGGGAGAAGCAGGCTTTCCGTGGAGCCGGGAGCCTGACGTGGGGCTCGATCCCAGGACCCCGGGATCATGACCTGAGCCAAAAGCAGACGCCTAACTACTGAGCCACCCAGGCACCCCTAATTCTTTGTCTTTTAAAAGTTTTATTGTTCTGTTCTTTAAACCATACATACATATTTGTGAGTGTATTTATATTTGTTGATTTCAAGAAATACTTATGCTTATATAAAATACGTACTTTTTTGATTTAAAAATAGATTTATATTTACATGGCTCAAAAATGAAAACAGCTTGAAAAGATGAACGTGGACAAGTCTAACTCCTATCCCTGTTTTTCTCCCCCCATCCTCTATAGATAACTGTTTTTGTTCCTTTTGTATCTTTCCGTTGTTTCTTTATAGAAATACGAATATATTTTCCATTCATATATAATAAGCATATTATATACACGATTCCACATTTGTAATTAGTTAATTCATTAATATATCCTGATAGCCTTAGGAATATATTTCTTTTGATGTCTGTTAGCCGTGCATTGGTTGTTAAATTGACAAACTTAGAAATCATTTTGTAGTTTAACATGAGTTTTTGATTAGTGGCATGTAGAATATTACCACACTTAAATAATAATTATTAACTAAAATCATTTAATTAATAATTACAAATAATTATATCAGTCTCAGGAAACCTAGTAGATGTGGTTACTGTTTACTTCCTGTAGGTTAGAGGGTTTTTTTTAAGCCTGAAATGTTTGAATATGCTGGACTTGAAACTTTAAAGAACATTTTGAAAATTTCTTCTGACTTCCTAGGATATTCACATGACTTTTATTTTATTTTATTTTTTTTTTATTCACATGACTTTTAGTGTGCAATTCCAGTGTATGAGTAAGTACTGAAAAATGCCTAGCCAATGAGGTCATATGATGGACTGAAAAGTCTGTTTGTTTAGAATCAAGAGAACTTTGAGAATGATGGTAGCATTTTTCTTTAACATGTCTTCACATAATGAATAGCTTTTGTTTGTTAGTTTTAATTGATTTGTTTATATTCGCATGTGAAAAATAAATGTGAGGGTAGGTGTTGATTATCCACAATACCAAGTTAAAATTTTTCTCTAATTGACATCTAGATTAATTTGTGCTATTATTTTATATCTGAACTGTCTTTGCTTAGCTTTGGTCAGAGATATAGTTGACTGAATGTGGAAAACATGATGTAACTTTTTCCTTTATGTGGTTAAGGGATCTATTTAGGCGGTAAATCTTTGATTTATTCCTGTAGAACTAGAAGGATAATGACAATTATTACTGACATTTTGTGAAAAATACAAATATAAACCTTTGGAAAAGAGTTTGCTAAAAATGCTTTTCATTTTGTCTGTCTTGTCTTGGACCTGGGCTGTGACTATTTCTGTTTTTCAACTGGAGTTTGATAGAATATTTCCAGATTTTTTTTTTAAAGGAAAAAGTAGTCTCTGACCCAGCCATCTTCAATCAGGTAGAGAAACACATCTCTTCCTATATATATTATATTCTATTATAATTGTAGCTTCAGCTTATAGGCCTTAATTTTCAAAATCAAGTGCTCTTTTAAAAATAATAGCCAACATTTATTGATGGCTTATTATTTGCCAGGTCTTGTTTAAGTTCCTTAGAAACATTATATATATAATTATCACAGCAGTTCTAGGTACTGAAGGTTTTTCCAGTTTACAAATGGAATCTAATTCATATTTAGGATTAAGTATAATTTAAATTAGGGGAAATCCCAACAGGAGTAAAATTAAAGGGTTTTTTTTGTAAAGTGTGGTCTTGATTTCCATGTCTCTTTTAGTTTACATTGTGGAGTTATTTTTAGTTTCATTTTCTCTACATCAGTCATTTTTTTCTTTTATTTGACAAAACAATGAGTACTGCCTGGGTATCATGCTTTGTGTATGCAGTGTTAAATAAAACAACAAAGCCTTTGTGATCAGCGGTGGTGACAGTTAGTAGAAAGTAGAAATAAACAGGTAGATAACAAGCTAAGAAGATAGTGATCAGAGTGCTTTAGTGGAGAATAAAAGGGGAAGACCTACTTAGATTTTTCAGGGAAGGACTAGTTTGAAGGGATAACATTTACGATTTTAAAGTTGAGAAGAATGTAAGAGCTGAAAGCAGGTCCCGGGCAGAGGAGATAACATTTACATGAATCCTGCAAGAGAGAAAATGCTTGGTGCTAGGAACTTCAAAGATACAGAGTAGCTGGAACAGAGGTGAGTTGCCCTAAATGAGCACAGAGTTGGATATAAGAGAGTGAGTGAGTTAGAAAAATAGAAGTGATAGTTGGAATGCTTGAAATTGAGATTATAGAGGGTTTTCACTTATCGGTAATGGTATGGTCTAGGATGTGATCATGGCAGTTAATAAAGTGGGATAGAAGCTGAAAAGTCAAGATGTTGGGAACATCACTTACGTAGATGAATTAACATCTCTGAGAATTAAGACAGGAATAATGTTGGAGAGAGTGGCAGTGAGCCAGGAGTTAAAATCACTGAGGGATGAAGGAGTAATTGAGATGTTTCTTTTTGTTGTTGTTGTTTTGTTTTTTAGAGAGAGAGGGAGGGGTAGAGGAAGAGGGAGAGAGATAATCTGAAGTAGGCTCCATACCTAGCACAGAGCCCAACATGGTGCTTGATTCCACAACCTGGGGATCATGACCTGAGCCAAAATCAAGAGTTGGACACTTAACCGACTGAGCTACCCAGGCGCCCCGCTTGAAAACAAAAAAAAATTTTTTTTTTTTTGTTAGTCACCATACAGTACATCATTAGTTTAATGTAGTGTTCCATGATTCATTGTTTGCGTATAACACCCAGTGCTCCATGCAGTATGTGCCTTAATACCTGTCACTGGGCTAACCCATCCCCCAAACCCCCCTCCCCTCTAAAACCCTCAGTTTGTTTCTCGGAGTCCATAGTCTTTCATGGTTTGTCTCCCCCTCTGATTTCCCCCCCTTAATTTTTCCCTTCCTTCTCCACTTGAGGTTCTTTAAATAAATGCAGTAAGAAGATAGTCTGGCCTGATGAGAATTGGACTGTTTTAGGAAAGAGGGAGGAAGAATGATTTGGAAGTAGTAAAGGGGGCAAAGAAGACCCATGTCTTGTACCTCCCTATATAGTGGGAGTAGTATCTTCCCTGGAGAGCCAGATTTCTGTAGAGCCAGAGGACTGAGGATTGGGGCTTTTGTTGATGGTGGACTGTGAATTCTAGAGGACACAGTGGAGAGGTTCCAGAAGGTGGAAAGTACTGCATATGTAGAGCTATTTAATGATGGGTAGTTTGCAGCTTCTCATAGGGACTGGTATAAACAGGCATGTGTTCTCAAATTCTCAATTATTGGATAGTAGAGAAAGTTGGGTGCCTAAGACTTCCTCCTGACCTTTGCAGATGGAACCTTGGAGGCCTAGGAAGGAGTGGTTGGGGCTCTCTTTTGACTCCTGTCCGTAAAGGTGAAGGGGCCTGAGGTGGGATAGTCTTTGTTTTTATTTTGTTTGTTTGATTTTTAAAGATTTATTTGTTTATTTATTTGAGAGAGAGAGAGTACATGCAATGGGTGGGGAAGGGCAGAGGGAGAGAGAATCTTAAGCAGACTCTTGCTGAGTGCAGAGCTGGACTCGGAGCTCGATCCCATAGCCCTGAGATCACAACCTAAGCCAAAAACCAAGAGTCGGATGCTTAACTGACTGTGCCACCCAGGTGCCCCAGTCTTTGTTGTTGTTGTTGTTTTTTAAAGTTTTTATTTTAATTGCAGTTAGTTAACATACAGTGTTATGTTAATTTCAGGTGTACAATATAGTAATTCAGCACTTCCATACATCACTCAGGGCTCATCATGGAATAGTCTTACATTGAATCAAAGGCTCTTAAACATCATTTTCTGTATTTAAGAGATTTTTATGTTTCCTTTTCTATGAACTGTTCATATCCTTTCATTTCTTGTAGTCTTTGATATTTTAGGGACATACCTTGTCTATAATTTGAGTTGTGTGTGTGTGTGTGTATATATATTATGTTATTCTTTTTACTTTGTTGTTTTTCCATTTGGAAGTCTTTAATTTTTATACAGGTAAATTTATCAGTCTTTTCTTATGGTTTGTAGAATTTTGAATTGTACAGGACTTTCCCTCTCCAAGGTTTTAGTGGAATTAACTCATTTTTTCTTTATGGTTTCATTTTTTTGGTTTCATAATTAGTAGACTTTGGTTTTTTTTTTTTTTTTTAAATTTTTTTATTGTTATGTTAATCCCCATACATTACATCATTAGTTTTAGATTTAGTGTTCCATGATTCATTGTTTGTGCATAACACCCAGTGCTCCATGCAGAACGTGCCCTCCTCAATACCCATCACCAGGCTAACCCATCCTCCCAACCCCCTCCCCTCTAGAACCCTCAGTTTGTTTTTCAGAGTCCATCATCTCTAGTAGACTTTGGTTTTTAAATCATTTTAGATTTGCAGAAAAATTGAGTGGACAGTGCAAAGAATTCTATATACACACCCTACCCCTCACATACAGCTACCCCTATTATTAATATCTTGCATTGTGTGGTACATGGGTTATAAGTGATGAACCATTGTTATTATTATTAACTGAAATCCATTGTTTCCATTAAAGCTCATCTCATGCTGTACAGTTTTATGGATTTTGACAAATCTTTAATGATATATATCTATCATTAGAGTATCACACAGAATAGCTTCACCATCTTAAAACTGTTCTTTGCTCCACCTATTCATTCTTCTCCTCCCTCTCTTTTAATCTCTGACAACCAGTTTTTTTTTTTATTGCTTCTTTAATGTTGCCTTTATCAAAATGTTGTATAATTAAGATCATATATGTAGCCTTTTCAGACTGGCTTGTTTTACTTAGCAAAATGCATTTAAGCTTCATCTGTGTCCTTTCATGGCTTGATAACCCATTTCTTTTTATTTCTGAATAATATTCCATTATGTGGATGTACTGTAGTTTATCCATTCACCTATTGAAGGACATCTAGATTCCTTCCAGTTTTTGGTAACCGAGTAAAGCTGCTATGAAATACATTCACGTACAGGTTTTGTGTATGTGGACATAGGCTCTCAACTCAATTGGGTAAATACCTAGGATCATGGTTGCTGGATCATTTTGAAGACTGTGGTTAGCTTTGTGAGAAATTGCCAAGCTGTTTTCCAAAGTCTCTGTACCTGTGGTTACATTTTTTACATTTAAATCTTTGCTCTATTTGGAATATCCTCTTATGTAGTAAGAGGTATGGCTCAAAATTTATTTTTTTCTGTTTGGCTACCCAAAATACCAGTGCCATTTACTGAATAATCCATCTTTTTCCTTTCTGATTTGAAATACTGCCTTTATATATTACACTCCTGTATGTATTACCCTGTGTATTTTTTGAACTTTATCTTTTGTCCTATTCGAACGTGTGTATACATGTGCTGCTTCCACGTGGTTTCAGAGTTTTTCTAAATACTCCTTCCCCTTTCTACTGTCCCCACATAAACTTTGGGATTGGCTTGACTAGTCTAAAAACAAAACTATTTCTTTTTAAATTGGCTTAGTTTTAAATTAATAAATTGTCTTTATGATATTAAATCTTCCTATCCAAGAACATCGCATATCTTTGTATCTTTTAGTAGTGTTGTGAAGTTTTCCTCTTAGAAGTCTTGAATATTTTTGGTAAAGTTTCTTATGAAGTATTTTGACCTTTTTGCCACTGTTGAAGTGAAGTCTTTCTTAAACTGGTTGTTTGATAAGAATTTTCTTTTTTCATCAGTGGACTGTATTATAACATCTGTGTATCCTGAAGAGAATGATCCGTTTTAAGGGGGAAATTGAGATGATGATTTGGGAGAAAGTGGGTATAGTAGCAGGAGCCAAGTCCTTGATTAGGGTAAGGTTCTGATTCAGTCTTATTTTTTCATCTTTACTTGCCCTAGACAGTGATTTTACTTTTGTATTTTATTGCAGTTTTTAAAACACCATATATTTTACAGCTAAGACCTATAGAATCCTCGTGACTATAGAGATCGTTTCACAGATAAGGAAACTAAAACCCTGAGATTTTAATGTGACTTTCCAAAAGTAGTAACAGAGGCAAATTCGAAGTCAGGTTTTTACTCCCAATCTTATGTTTTTTTTTCTCACTTTTCATTAAGTGCCTATAATGAAGAATTATTTGAAAGTTAAAATCATGAATCAGGACATGCTGATCTGATATTGAAGTTTTGAGTGATTCTTCTCTCTCATATGCATTATATTACATTGTGTTTTGCTTGACAGAAATACACCTTAGTGTTATATGGTCTAGGAAACTCAAAATATCACCATATTGAATTTAAGTATGTAGTTACTGTTAATCTATCCTTCCATTAATCCTCAGTATGTAGTATGTAGAAGTTTAGTTTACCTCCTTTCCTGCTGAAGTCTTTTGGAATCATGAACTTGTTCTTTAAATAGCCAGATAACATCATTTGTATACTATATTCATGTTCCGTTGGTCATCTCATGAGAAACACCTACAAGCTCAAAGTCAAGAATTTGATATTTATGCTGTTTCACCCTTGCTGCCCTTGTGTAGGCTGTGTTTTATGTAATCTGTATTATAGATCAAATCTGTATTTTGAATATGCCATTGAATATACAGTTATTTGTTTCAGTTCTGATTGCTTTCATATTTTATATTAGAGTTCTCTTACAGTTCGTGTAATGCTTTTATGCTTTTGAAAGGCATCCTCGACACTAGACTCTTCTCAGTATTCAAGGAAGGTTTTTATTATCTATTAATTTAAAAATAAATTACTTCAGCAAAGATTTGAATTCCCGTATCTTTCAGTGTGTGCCTGCTAGGTACTACCCCCGTACTAAGACTGTGCACATTTAGCCTTCCACCGCACCACATAAATCCCTGAATGGTAAGTTGTAGTAAAGCATGTAAAATGACAATTTAAAAATCACTTTAAGATTATTTGAAAGTTAAAGTTGTAAAAGTAATTTGATAGAAGAACAAACTAGAACTAATGTTGTTGAAGTTTTCTGTATCCCTGGCACAATTCTTAAAGGAAGTATTGGAATAACATACTGATTAGGAAGCTTTAGAATCCCCTTTCAAGATGAGGTCTGTCTGTCAAGCTTCAAATCTTTTCTACTTTTTCTGCTATATTATAGTGCTGCTTTTGTCTAGTAGTGGTTCTCAGCCTGGGTGATATTGATATATTAGGGATGGCTTTGGTTGTCAAAATATGGGTGTATAAGTACTGACACTGGTTAGGTGGGGCCCAGGAATGTGATACTCCAGATAGTCTTACACTACAAAGAATTTTTCTGTTCTGAACACGTAATAGTGCTTCTACTTAGAAACCTACTGCTAGTGTCTTTGTCCTTTTTCATTCTTATTTCGTAGGTGATTAGAGGTTAACTATGCAAGCACATTCATTAACTGTGTTTTACCTTATTATTAACTATTTTTTTTCTGTTTTTCTTTTATATTTGCAATATTTTGAAGAAAATGTCCTATTATTTTTTTTGTCAGATTCCATGAGGGGATAATGAAGAAGGTGGTATCCTCATTTTGAAAAGTTAATTGATCTAAGATCATTGATTGATTAATAGATGCAGTAGTTAGAATTCAAATTTACTGTCTTTTTAGTGGTAGTAATTTCCTTAAGGATATAAAACCTTATCATAGTTTAACTTAATATTTTTATGATACAAAAATACTTTTCAAATGAGAAGTAGAGGAGTGGGACATATTTGAAATGAGGGTTTTTAACAAAATTTTATAAAGCACAAGTTGTCACAAATCTTGACTCCTTTATCCAACAGAATCATTACATGTTTTTGGCTTTTTCCATATGTATTAATGGAAGGACCTTTTCAGGGAGTCCCACTAGCTGGTGACTAGAGACTAACGTTGAGCTATTTATCTGTCATAACTGTACAGCAACATACTCGTAAGTAGGTAGACACCTATGAATAATGTAACAGTTTTGGAGATTTACTTGAGGCTATTTAAAGAGATTTGAAATTTCATTGTTCTTTGAAAAGAGAGTTGCAGGAATACAAAATTAGCTTTGCTTTTCCATGATCTTCTGACTACAGATTTGAGCTGCATCATATGCATGTTTATCTTAACTGAATTTAACTGTGTTCTTTGTAGCCCCCTCAAATTGTATTTTTCCTATAGACTTGTCCCTATTGTCCATTTAGTGAGCTCATATGTGCCATCTCACCATTACAGTTTTCATTTCTCTTAGAGTATGAATATCTCACTGCATCGAGTGTGATTCTTGCTCAGTATATGCATTTTTTTAAAACAACATGACCCTGTATGAAAGCCACTTTATTCAATGGGTGCTGAAAGTAACATTTTTGCTCTAATAATTGAGGAAAAGTTGCCTATGTTGAGCATATTTGAGAGATGGCAGAGTGTGTTTTCTCATAGGTAACTCCCTAATCAAGAGAAATTAACTGCAATTTTTGCCTATGCCCTGACTTTGGAAACACACCCCAGGAAATGGTACTATTCCCTTACATTTTACAATGGTGAGATTTGTGCTCTGCTCATTTCTCACATGGTAAGTTAAGAGCAACAAAGTTATTCTGGGGTTGGAAAACTGGGAAAGATGAAAAATAATTTCCCTTTCCCTGTTCTTATCCCTATCCCTGACCCCAATCTTTTTGTTTTCCCATCTCAAGATAAAGAAAAGAGAAGATATGTCTTACAAAAATTTTTAAAATACCAAAATGGAATTTTGAGAAGGTTTTTAGAGTGACTACCCTTTACAGAGGTGGGTGATGAGAATCATTGGTGGACTTCTAATGCACATGCAGATTTTATCTTTAGCATGTATTTTTACAAAATACTTCATTTATGTTTATTACCATCAATCTCTTACCTCACATCCCATGCTCCTCCCAGCATTACTTAATTTGCATTTTCCCTTACTGTGATCCTATTACAATTCTAAGACAAGATTTTATGAAAGCAGGTACATTTTTCTCATAGAAAACTAACTCAGTGGAAGACATACAGGAGTCAGTAATAGAGCTTTGTAAGGAGGGTTATTCAGTTATTCTAAATACTAAGTATTGTACAGCAGTGAAAAGTAGTGTTTTCCATATTTAGCTTAGTGACTTTTTATTGAGCATCAACCATGTTGAAGGCATTATTGTAGGCAACATTCAGAATGAAAATGTTTTATCTTCAGTCACTGGTGAGCAGCAGTAGGAGCTAAATAATTCCTATCTTTGTTTCCTCAAATATCACTTAAGAACATAATTATGTGCCGTGGCTAGGGAGTAGGGAGCCAAGGATGAGCAATGTAGCCCTGGATCCTATCTTCAGGAACCCTCAAGATGGGGAGATAAACAGTTAAGGCAATTTTATTAAAATTTTATTTTAAAAAAATGAGAAGAAAACCCAAACAATTCTAAATAATACAAGTTAGTAGTATTTAAAGCTAACAACTGTCAGCATACTTTGTTAGAGGTGATTCCAGTTATCTATTGCTACATAACAAACCACCCTAAGACTTAGTGGCTTAAAAGAGCATTTATTATTATCTTCACTGTTCTGTGGGTTAACAGCTGAGCACTTCTTGCTTTAAGTCTCTCATGAACTTGCAGTCACCTAATGACTGGGACTGGAATATCTGAAGGCCTGATTGGGATGGGTGCTCAATATGGCTGGCAGTTGATGTCTGGCAGTCAACTGGGATCTCAGCTGGAGCTATCAATTGAAACATTTGCCAAGGCCTATACCTGTGGCTTGAGTTTCTTACAGAATGGTGGCTGGGATCCTAGAGGGAGCATCCTAAGAGCAGATGTTCTAAGAGATATAGGTGTATTCTATATAGCTTTTTATGAACTATACATCTCAGAATATCACTTGTACTACATTCTGTGGGTCAAGCAAGTCACTGGGGTCAGCCCACATTTAAGAGGAGGGTTATTAAACTTCACCTCTTGATGGGAAGTGGCAAGGTCACTTCATAGAAGAGCATGTGGAAAGGGAGTTAGGGGCACCTGGGTGGCTCAGTTGGTTAAGCGTCTGCCTTTGGCTTGGGTCATGATCCCGGCGTCCTGAGATCGAGCTCCGCATTGGGCTCTGTGCTCGGCGGGGAGCCTGCTTCTCCCTCTCCCTCTACCTGCCTGTCTGTCTACTTGTGATCTCTCTCTCTCTCTCTGTCAAATAAAATCTTTAGAAAAAAAAAAAGGGAGTTATTATTGTGGTTATCTTTGGAATATATAATTTGCCACAGAGGCCTGCTCTGTAAATATTGAATGAGAACTTTGACCTAGATAACAAAACAATGAATATATCATGAGAACAAAACAGTGAATTTTAGTAAACAAAATAGTAAATTCCATTTTTGATACTTGAGATACACAGTTGTTAAGAACTTGAATGGCAAAATGTGATGTAAGGGTCCTTTACTACTTTCATCTGACATTTATTTATGACTTTTTGAATAGAAAATTGTTATTCTGTGTTGAGAGAGTTCTACCCATTTGTAGATATTTGTAAATAAGAACAGCTAACATGTAAAAACTGTTTGGGTAGTTATAAAGACTTAGTTTCATCGTGACCTTTCATGGTTTTGTTTTATATACATGATGTGGTAAAACGTAGCTTATGAAAATTCATAAAAGCCAAAATGAAAATGATGGCATAACATTAGTTAATGAAAGCGTTATCAGCAGAGTTACTTGCTACTTGGTGAATATTTTTTTCACAGTGCCATTGTAATTTACATGGAGATGGTGATTCAGTGTGACAGTTTTGGTAACCAAACTTGATTAATCATAAGGGTCGGTATCCTTTAGCACTGATATAAACACATGGCCCTCTATGTAGAGGGTTCTTGCTTTCTGGGTCCTTTTCCAATAAGATGAATGAGCAAGAATGAAAAGTTTTATTAAATCATTGTTCGAACAAAGGAGTGATTGTTGATGAAATTCATTTAAAGAATATATCCTTTCCAGAATTGCCTTAAGAGCTTCATGTTCTGCATTCTCTGTTTTCTGTGGGAACCTGGAAAAGTCTGAATTGCAAAAGAAAGCACAGTAGCATGACTCTGTGATGATTGTGTCTGAAGATTAAGGAGGGTTCACGCCTTAATTTTCATTTACTTTTGAGCATGAGGTAGCTTAATTTTAGTAGTTGTAACTTCACATGGAAACCAAATGACTGAGAGTGGTATGATGGGAGACAGAGTAGAGAGGATTCGATAGAAAAGAGGCCCCTCTTAAAGCTCTGCTGAAGCCCACAGTAGTTTGTTGAGGTGGATTGGAATAATACTTGTGAATAATGAAATTGACTTTGATGCTTTAGTTCATCAGAACTGATATATGCCAAGGCAGCTGTGTACATTCCTGAAAAGTCTGTTTTCTGGTTGGTCTGTGATTTGAGAAAAAGTCTTGAGAAGCCACAGCCACATGAAAGTACAGGTATCCTCTGCTTCTGGAAGATTTGTGTTACGCCACTTCACTCTTACTGAAGGACCTACACTGGTACCTGTTTACCCTAACTAAAAGAAATTTGAAGGGGATCTTCACTTTTACAAAAAAAGGCCAGAAGCGAAAATGGTTTCAGTTTTTCTTTGAGCTGTTTTAGAGGTAGCCCACACCTGGGGCAGCAAGAGCAGCGTCGCCCAGCTCCCCGCGGGGAACTGCACTCGGCATCTCTGCATCACGCCACCGTAGCTTTGAGCTGTGTCTGTGAGCATCTGCTCTATCTTGACTGACTTTGTGCATCCATTAGCAGGATGTGTCCTAAGGTATCAGAAAAGCCTAAGAGAGGTTATATTTGGGGTCTGGGAATGCTAAAAACATTTTCCTTATAAATTGTAATTGCTTCTTCCCTTTAGGCCGTTTAGGCTTATACAAGTCTTTACAGGAATGCTCTACTTTTAGATAGATGGAAAATTCTGTGCTGCCTCTTTTTTTCTCACCTTTTTTCTGAACTACATGTCTCAGATGTGACTATACATGTAGTTTGTCTTGGATAATCTCACTTTATGCCTACTGTTCCTGAGCTTTGCCCAGTTAGCATCCCTTCACTCTCAGAAAGGTACTTGTATAGTTGATAAATTATACAGTCTCTATAGTCCACTTGCATTTTTTCATTGAGAGGATAATAGCCATAGTATACTTATTTTAAATTCACTTATAAAAAAAAAAAAGAAGCCAAGGTATGGGTACCAGGTGAGCTCACTAGTACCAAAGCTAGTACACATAGTATATGCATATACATATATGAATATATTCTATTTACATGAATATTTTTGTTTACTTTTATATTGAAAGCCATAGGTTTATATTAAAAAATAACTCAAGCCTTTTTAAAAACAGTATTTTAGCCATAATCTTTCATTAAATTGTAAGATTTAATAATCAAATGTGTATATATTATTTCACTTTCACTTTTGTGTTTTACTCACTATATTCCTCAGTACTTACAAGCATTCTAATTGACTTTTTATGACATTATCCTTTCTATGGTGCAATAGCCAAGATTGTTTTGGTGCCAGATACTTTTGCCTTGGTTTTTGAAATTGGCTGTGGTAAAACATTCAAACAATATACAAATATATAAAATAAAAAGTAAAGGTTGAATTTCAAAGCCCTTTCCTACTTCCCTTTCCAAAAGTCATCAGAATTTAGAGTGCTTTCTTTAAAAAAATGAAAGTGGTTTATAAACAATATATCAGAAATTTAATTTAAGCAAGTATAGAGGATTATTTTCTAATAAGTTCATTTTCTGAGCTAAATCATCTTTGGATCATTATTTTTTAATGGTTTTAATTTTAGCATTCAGATAATCCCTTTTATATTTCGCCTTTACTGGTGCTTAAAATTATAATTTTGTGTTTTTATATGTCGGCATGATTTTCACAACTGCAGAAATTAGCAAGGGGTCACAGATTCTGGCTCCTAAAACAAGTCCTACTATGAAAAAGGCAAAATTTAGGGGCACCTGGGTGGCTCAGTCAGTTAAGCGTCTGCCTTCGGCTCAAGTCATGATCTCAGGGTCCTGGGATCGAGCCCCACATCGGGCTCCCTGCTCAGCAGAAAGCCTGCTTCTCCCTCTGCCTCTGCCTCTCTGCCTGCTTGTGCTCTCTCTCTCTCTCTCAAATAAATAAATAAAATCTTAAAAAAAAAAAAAGAAAAAGGCAAAATTTAAATAATAGTGTTACAGTATATTAATTCTTCAGATTAATAATGTTGCTGTCAGATACTTTTTTTCTTTTAAGTAGGCTCCATACCCAGTGTGGAGCCCAGTGTGGGGCTTGAACTCATGACGTGGAGATCAAGACCTGAGCTGAGATCAAGAGTCAGATGCTTAACTGACTGAGCTATCCAGGTGCCCCTCAGGTAGTATTAAGGTCATAGAAAATCAATAGAAAAAGAGCTTCAGAATCATAAGAGATGAATGTTTGACATATTACAATAGGTATTCAATAAATATAATTAAAATTTTTTTCTCTTTTCTCCGTGCTCTTTAAGAGGAAAGCTTCCAACAGTCAGTGAAACATTCTTAGAAAAAGAAATCCTTTTTTATTTTAATTTTTCCCTATTAAAAATGACTTTTTAAAATTTATCACAGTGGGTTTTTTAATTTTTTTTTATTTTTAAAGATTTTATTTAGTTGACAGAGACACAGCAAGAGAGGGAACACAAGCAGGGGGAGTGGGAGAGGGAGAAGCAAGCTTCCCGCGGAGCAGGGATCCCGACATGGGGCTTGATCCCAGGACCCTGGGATCATGACCTGAGCCGAAGGCAGACATTTAATGACTGAGCCACCCAGGCGCCCCTATCACAGTGTTTAGTAATTGTATTCCAGTTCTTAAAGACATTATTTATTTATTTATTTTTTAAAGATTTTATTTATTTATTTGACAGAGAGGGACACAGCGAGAGAGGGAACACAAGCAGGGGGAGTGAGAGAGGGAGAAGCAGGCTTCCCGCTGAGCAGGAATCCCGATGTGGGGCTCGATCCCAGGACCCTGGGATCATGACCTGAGCCGAAGGCAGATGCTTAACGACTGAGCCACCCAGGCGCCCCAACATTTTTTAGGGTAATTATTCTTACTGGCCAGTTTCTTCAGGGCCCATTGTCGTTAAATCCCTTGATAAGGGTTTTTCTTTCGTGTATGTTTTCACTATCTATTTCCAAAACTCGCTCATCATCCCAAACAGAAACTCTGTGTGCATTAAATAATAACTTCTCATTTCCTCCTCTTCCTTGCCACTGGTGAGTTTTACTTGTCAAGGCCAAATTCCATGAATTTGCCTGTTTTAGGGACCTCATATAAATGGAATCATAAAATATTTATCCTTCTGATAATGTTTTATAATATTAAGTAAAACAAACGCCATTTCAATCTAATGAATTAATATTTTGAGGCCATCATCCTTTGAGTTCTATGAATAGCTCCCACCTTCCATCATCGTAGTTCATTGCAAGACAGTTCTGTGGTCAGAAAATAGAGTATTTAGACTCAGCCACACCTGGGTTGGAATCTTGTTTGTACCACTTACTATCTGCTTAGGTATCATGGGCAAGGAATTGAACAACTATAAGACTCCAGTTTACTGTGAATGTTTTGAAAATTGAATGAGTTCCTTATGTAAAATTTTGAGATCCTGAACACATAGATGTTCCATAGGTTGTAGTTACTTGCTATTACTATTACTGCTAATTATATAGCATCCCCGTGAAATACATGTTTACCACATACATGGCCTGGTATTAAAAAATAATGTTTTACTAATAAATGACTTATTCACAATAAAATGCATTCCTTGTAAGTATACAGTTTGATGATTTGATGCGATTGACGTATATACTATAAGCATTTCTTCAGTCACGATAGAGAGCATTTAATCACTTCCTAAAGTTCCTGCTGTCCTAAGCAATTACTGATCTGCTTTATGTCATTATAGATTAAATTTTCCTTTCCTAAAATTTCATAAAATGAATTTGTATAGTATGTAATCTTGTATCTAGTGTAGAATATGTTTTGGAGCTAAGTCCAAGTTTTTATGTATATCACTACTTCTATTTATTTCCAAGGGACAGTCCATTGTATGAATATATTACAATTTTTTTATCCATTTATCTGTTGAGGAACATTTGCATTACTTAATATTATAAAACACTATCAAAAGGATAAATATTGTAGCATTCCATTTAGCTATTATGAAGAGAGCCACTATGAACGTTCTTATACAGAATACTTGATAGTGTGCTTTCATTTAGTTCAGTGAAATTATGTTTCTTTGATTTCATTTGATGTAAGAATTATTTAGATTTGTGTGTAATCTCTAAACATTTGGGAATTTTCCTGCAATCATTTTGTTATTAATTTGTAGTTTAGTTCTGTTGTGGTCGAAGAACATATTTTGTATGGTTTTAAGTTTGTTACCATTTGTTTTATAGTCTAGAATGTGATCTATCTTGGTGAATTTTCTATAGACTTGAAAATTGTGTTATCTGCCATGTGTGAGTAGAATGTTCAGTAGGTCCAGGTAGGTGGTAGTGTTCAGTTATTCCATATCCATAATTTTTATTTGTTTTACTTATACTGTCAAATTATTGAGAGGGGAGTATGTTGAAGTTCTAGGTGATTTGTCAGTTTTTCCTTTCATTTCTATCCAGGTTTCTTTTATATATTTTGAAATTCTCTTCTGCACTTAGAATTGTTAATGTTTTCCTTAGAGAAGTAACCCTTTCATTATTATGAAATGTCCCTTTTTATCTTGTTTGAAATTGTTGAAGCCACTTGACTTTCTTTTGATTAATGTTGATATGTCTTTTTCTGTCTTGTTTCTTTTAATCTATTAGATTATCTATGTATAAGATAAACTATCTATTATAACTATAGAAAATAGATTTTCTTATAGATAGTTTATAGCTGGCATATACTTGTTTCTTGTTTTTTTATCCAATTTGACAGTCTCTGCCTAGTAATTGGAGTGTTGAGATTACATTTAATGTAATTATTGATATGGTTGGATTTAAAGCTTCCATTTTGCTAGTAGTTTTCAATTATGTTTTATCTCTGTTCCCTTTTTTCCTCAGTTTTCTTTCTTTTCAATTACTTTTTTATGATTATGTTTTATCTCCATTTTGGGCTAATAACCTATGGGTCAAAGAGGAAATCACAACAGCAGTTGGAAAGTATTTTCAGTGAAATGAAAGTGAAAATGAAATATATCAACACTTGTAGGATGTAGCTACAGCAATCCATAGAGGTAAATTTATATCATTAAATGCTTATATTAGAAGAAGAAATCTCTCAAGTCGGTGATCTAAGTTTTTATCTTAAGAAACAAGAAGAACAAACTTAAAGGAAGCAAAAGAAAAGAAAGGAAAATAAGAGCAGAGATTAATGAAATTGAAAAGAGAAAAACAGTAGAGAAAGTTCAAAAGTAGAGCTGGTTCTTTAAAGAAAAGTGAAGTGGAATTTATCCCAGGCATGACAAGCCTGGTTCACCACTTGAAAATAAATCAGTGTAATTCACCATCTCATCAGACTAAAGAAAAAACCCCATGGAATCATGTCAATAAATGTGGAAAGTTCCTTTGAAAAAATTCAGTATACATTTGTAACAAAATCTTTCATTAATTTAAGAACTAAAGGTAATTTCCTCAACCTGTTAAAGGACATCTACAAAAAATTTGTATATTTAGCATAATGGTACTTGTTTGGTACCATTCACTAGTGAAGCCATCTGGGCTCAGAATTTTCTTTGTTGAAACTCACTTTATGAGGCCTGCGATAGGTCAATAACAAAAATAAAGAATGGAAAACCATAGACTAGTTACGTACAAAGGTACAGAAATCCTTAATTATACTGTAATCAAGCCCAATGATATATAAAAAGGATAATGTATTATGACCAACTGTGGTTATTTAGAACTTGGAGACTTTCCAGTTTTCTTCATATTACTCATTTGTAGTATAATTTTATCATGGTCTAACAACATAGCATGTATCATTTCAGTTTTTTAAAAAATTAAGTTTTTTTAATGGTTCAACATATGGTCTGTCTTGGTAAATAATCTGTATGTACTGGAAATGATATATATTCTATTGTAGAGTAGAGTGTTCCCAAACCTATTTTTCTATTTAATTGTTTTATCAATTTCTAACAAAGGAATGAAATCTCCAACTAAATTGTGGATTTGTCTCTCTTCAGTTTTATTAGTTTTTGCTTCATGTATTTTGAAGCTTTGTTTTTAAATAAGACTTATACATCTTGGTCTATTATGTCTCCTTGGAGAATTGATCCCTTTATCATTTTGTAATTTTATTCTATATCCCTGGTGATGTGGCTTGTTTTGAAGTGCAGTTTGCCTGATACTAATATAGCTACCCCAGCTTTCTTGTGGTTTATGTTTGCTTAGTATATCTTTCTTTCCTCCATTCTTTCACTTTTAAGTTACATATGTCTTTATATTTAAACAGTTTCTTGTAGGGAGCATTTAGGTAGGTTCTGCTTTTTTTTTTTTAATAAAGATTTTATTTGAGAGAGAGAGAGAGCTAGAGAGAGAGAGCGCGCACACACAGAGGGATAGAGAGAAGCTGACTCCCCACTGAGCAAGAAGCGCCCAGGATCCCGGGATCATGACCTGAGCCAAAGGCAGACTTTTAACTGACTGAGCCACCCAGACACCCCCAGTCCTGTTTTTTTAATCCAGTCTAGCAATCTTTCTTATTTGATGTGTTTGGACCATTTTCATTTAATATAACTGTTGATATGGTTGGATTAAAATGTTAAAACTTGCCATTTTTCTAGATGATATGTTTCTTCTGTTGAACTTTTGTTTATTGTCTTATATATCAATTGAATATTTTTTGTGATTTTTTAAAATTTCCATTTCTCTTTTAAAAATGTATTTAGTGATGGTTCTATATTAAATTTTTTTGTCTTTTTTTCCTCTGTACTTAAATTCATGTACTTCAAGCATGTTTTCAAGTTTACTGATCTTTTATTCTTATCTGATTAATTCTTTTTAAAAACATTTTTCATTTCCAGAAGTATTTTCTTTTTTTAAGTTTTATCCTTTTTACACCATTTCTTTCCTCATTATGTTGATGATTTGATGTACATCCTTGAGTATACTTAGATTAGTTTATACAGAGTCTTTGATTGCTAATTCCATTATCTCTCATTTCTTCATTTTCAGTTGACTGAATTTTCTCCTAGTTGTGTGTTGTATCATATCTAATAATTTTTGACTGAATGTTTAGTGTCATGAATTTTATATCAAGTACCAGGTTTTGTTGTTGTTAAAGAGTATTAGACTTTATTCTCTCTGAACATACGTTACATTTGGATCAACTTTATCCTTCTGTGGCTTGTTTTTAGGTAGTTATAGGATGGATTTAGAGTAGTCTTTTCGATAGTTCAGTCCCAGTACCAAGGCCTAAACTCTTGTGTATCCACAGGATGCTCTATATATTTAACAAGGACTTTCCATTTTGATACGAACTCTGACAACTCTGTGAGCTTTGGGAACTCTTCAGCATACAGCTCACAGTCACTTTTTGCTCAGCCTTAGGAGGTTTTAATCTATGCATGTGTGGTTCTTTCCACAGTAGACCTAAGTGGACTCCTTTGCAAGTATCCAGGACTATTTCTTCATATAGCTCCTTCTACTCTGTCTTGCAAATTCTAGCTTCCTCAGCCTCCCTGAATTCTGATTTCTTTCCCTTCAACTCAGTGAGATCACTATTCTCTTCTTGGGATCACCATCTCTGCACCAGGATTCAGAAACTGCCTTTAGGCAGAAAGTCTGTACTGGTATCTGGAAAGTGCCTCTGAGTGGAAAGTTGTGGCAAATGTCTGGCTTATCTAATTATATTCCTTCTTAGAGATTATTCAGCACTGCCTGTGGCCTAATGTCCCAAACAGTGACCTGAGTGTATACTTTAAATATATTTTTCCAGTTTTCTCATTGTTTATAGCAAGAGTATAAGTCTAGTTCCAATTATTCCATCATGACTGGAAGTGGAAATTTTGGTCTGTCATTTCATTTTCAGAACTTTTTTTCATCCAGGATTAGTGTGAAATGCCTAATCTATGATTGCTAAGGAAGAGAGCCTGTTAATTTTATTTGAAAAATTTAAAGGAACTTGTTAGTGTACTGTTCATTTGTGTCATTAATAAAAATTAAACTACCGTAGTCTACCTTTTGTATAGTAGTCTATTGCCTATTATAGTTAAGGGGCGAAAAACCTGGATATACTACTAATTGATTGTTACATTTCTCATTTTTTAGACCTAAAGATTGTCTTCGGTCTATTATGAGGAGGGTGAACCATAAAGATCCTCATGTTGCTATGCAGGCTCTGACTGTAAGTGATTTCATTTTAAGTTTTACCACAAAACTATCTGCTAAAATTGAGCCCTTATTTTAACTTGTGATTTTATACTTTTAGCTTCTAGGAGCATGTGTATCAAACTGTGGCAAAATTTTTCATTTAGAAGTATGTTCAAGAGATTTTGCTAGTGAGGTGAGCAACGTACTAAACAAGGTAAGGAATTATTTCCAGAAATGAATTAGCACAGTCTTCTTTGTGTATTTTATTGTTCAGTTTTTCACGTTTTAAATCACAAAGGACTGGTTTGTGCTTTGTTTTTTTTATAATCCTTCCTAGGCTCTGTCTATCCAGTATGTAAGTAAAGTAAATGTTTTGCTGAAGAGACTATAAATTTATATACTTGGAGAATTGTTGTTTTTTTTTTAAACCAGGTTAGAGTATATTTAACCTGTTTTCTTGATCATTCCTTTCATCTAATAAGAAAATACATGTATTTCTCCATCTGGTTAATTAATACCAGTCTGTTTTAGGCACAGTTTTTGTAACCGTTTGTGTAGCCACTGAGGTATTTTCCCAATGTAGAACAGAAGTACTGCCAAAATATGACACTGTTTTCATTGTGACATGAGTAAGGCCACTACCTGACCATGGCAGGATTTTAATGCTATGCTTTTTATTTAACTGAATGTAGAATAAAGAATACAATTTATGCAATTCAAGGAATTAAAAAAAATGAAGTTACTAAGTAATGTATGAGTTTTCCCAGTAAAAATTTGTGCATTCTACAGGTAATTATTTCTGACTCTTGGGAGGAGGGAGGATGGGATATCATATAATCAAGAAAAATTTTAAGATGTTAAAAGGGAAAATGCCTCATTTTTTTGGGAAAATGATTATTTCCAGGTTTTAGTAGAAAACAGTACAGAAATGAGATAATTTACATAATTCTTTACAGAATTTCTGTATTTCCTTGTCAAGCATGATTATGGTTCTTTTCCTGTTTTGCTTTATTCAGTTACATTTAGGTATTTTCTACTAGTTAATAATCATTCTTTTAATGTCCTGAATGTCCATCAAAATGTATGACTGTTTATGAAGAGATTTTAGTATAATGTTTTCTGTAATTTAGTTGAAAATGAGATATTCAAACTTGTATTTAGTAGCACAAACAACTGTTTTGAAAAGCAAACAGCTACACATAAGAGAAAGGACTTCTTCATTTTCCAAATGTTTTACAGTGAACAGAGTGATTTTTATACTTGAGGGGGAGATGTTATTTTGAAGAAATGAAGTTTCTAGAAATATTAACATACAGTGGGCCTCAAACCAGGCCTTGGATAATTAAACAACTTGGAAAAAATACACAGTCAAGCATATTTTTAAAAGTCAGAGATTAGGAATAAAGGAATTGTATCATTTATTTTCTCTTTTCCAACTTATTTTTTATTGGTCTGCAAATAGCCAACACAAAACAGAGTACTTTTCTGTGTCTTCCTGATGTAGAAAGCTCATTTAGTTGCAAAGTACTCTGAAAATTTCCATCTCTCTGACCTCCAAAATAAGTTATTACATACTTAATCTGTTTTAATTTGATATGAGGTATGTATGTTGGTATCATCTATTGTTTTTTCATAGTGTGAAAAAAATTTGATTATTTCTAGTAACCAACTCTGTTTTCTTATGTATCATCTATAGCTAGGGGTTATTTGTGATTCAAAAAAATGTCTATAGCACTTTATAATTTCTATATTAAACATATCTGTGTTATATCATTAGCCAGGAAATTAGTACTTTTTTATTAAAATTTTCTCTATTTTCAGGGTCATCCTAAAGTCTGTGAAAAATTAAAGGCTCTTATGGTTGAATGGACAGATGAATTTAAGAATGATCCACAGCTTAGTCTAATATCAGCAATGATTAAGAACCTTAAGGAACAAGGAGTTACATTTCCAGCTGTTGGCTCTCAGGTATTTTGTAAAGTTGCATTGTGTGCTACAGTTTGTTTCTCTAAAGTAGCCACATTTATATGAATTTTTCTTTTTTCCTCCAAACCCAGGTAGTTTTTACTTCTCCAAAGGAATTTTTGTTAATAATCTTGCATTCAGTGGTGCCAGAAAAATACAGGGGAATATTAATGTGTTCCAACTTCCACTTTCCCACTGTTTCTCCTTCCTTGTAAATAAATTAGATTAGCATTTTGCAATTTAAAAATTTTTTATGGAGTTTTTAATAATATAGTCAGAATTGCTTTATGATATCAGGTAGTACTGACAGTCTTCTTAAATACTCTTAGTGCTTTAATTTTATCTACAGAGAATGAAAGCTTAAAAATCAGGATATCCTTGAAATTTAAGGATGAGTTTAGAGGTTCTTTTGATTATGAAATTTATGACTACTTGTATTAAAAATGAGACAGAGATAAGGGAGTCAATAAGGAGAGAAGCACACAAAGCATCTTTTCTCTTAATAAGAGCCGACCAGTACATAAATACGATTGAGTGAAAGGCTTAAATTTCCTTTCTGCCCCTCCCTCCCCCAGTTTATGTATTGGGATCAATCTCTATGTCATCAAGAAAAAATTGAAGGGTATCTCTTTTATTTTATTTTATTTTCCCTATTCTGGGTAACCGTCCTTTGGGATCACCAGCTAATCTAGGATGCTTAAAATGTGTGGTAATTTATTATACTGCCTTTCCCTACTGCATGGATTGGGGTAGAATGGAACAAGTGGTGTGAAAGCATGCACAGAAAACTCTCAAGCTATGGAGGGCTCAAGTTCGGGGTTTTGACCATTTCAGAGAATCATGAAGTGATTCATGCAGACTTACCTAGATTTCTACCCAAAGCACTCTTCTAGTTTATCTGAATATTCTTGAGATGTCAAGATCCAGAAATATGTTTGGGAAATGAAGGAAGGAAAGGATATTTTTCTTCTTACTTGAAAAAAAATTGGCTTATGAATGGTTTTACAGTGATAAAATATGTCTTTAAGAAGTATTTATTCATAATTCATAGCTGGCTTTTACGACTCAGAATATTTTCTAAAATCTGTATAATTAAGGAATAATTTTATGCAGAAAAATCCGAGATATCTTGTAAGTTCCTTGACAAGAGAGGCAATGTTTACTTATAAAAGGGTAGTCTCACTATAGAAAACCAAAAAGTATAGATGATTAGTGAGATTGCAGTTTCTATGCCCTGAGAAGCTATTCTAGAGCTTGTTACTTAAAATGTATTTTGTTGACCATCATCATCATCACATGGAAGCTTGTTAGAAATGCAGCATCTCAGGTGCCACTCAGACCTATGGATTCATTATCTCTATTTCAGCAAGATTCCCGGATGATTCCATGTGCACGTTAAAGTTTGGGAAGCACTGCTCTTGAGTACAGCTTTACTGCTTTTCAGTCCACAAAGGAACTTGTTCCAATTAGAGAAGGAAGAAGAACTAATGATCTGTGTGATAATGTAGCTTTGTTTGGTTAACCTAGAATCTCAGATAGTTTGCGTGAACAACTTTAGGGATTCTCTAATCTAATCCCCTCATTTTACAGATGAGGAAACTGAGACCCAGAATGGTTAAGTGACTTTCCCAGGTCCACAGCTCATAGTTGACAGAGTTGGAACTAGAACGCAGGCCTCCTGACTCTCAGTCCAGTGTTCTTTCCACTACACGATCCTGCCTTCTGTTTGATATAGAGGTTAGTGGATATGTGTATGTTCAGACTAGGCTTCAAAGGACAAGAAGTGGAGTGAACACTGGCAAGAGCATTTATTTATTGACTGGTACAGAAGGTTACTCTCCTGTTCAAGAGGTTCAGGACATACATCAGCAATAGTAAAGTTAAGAGTTACTTTGCTTTTTTTTGGCTGGATGTTATAAAATATATGAAAGCTAATTTTGTTGTAGTTACTATCTTCAGCCACAAGAAATATATAAAATGCATATAAAGTAAAGTATGATGAGGTAGAATGGTGATTTTTTTTTAAATAATGGTGTCTGATAGCTTATTGAAAACCATGTTTGTGAAGAACTTCGTATTTAATGAAAAATGTATCATGTAGGATCATCTACACAAGTCCCTCTAGATTTTAAGCTCAGTCGCTTAATCATTATTACATTTTAATCAGACCAGATCTTTGTCATCATACTTAACAAAAGCCTCTGAAAATATAAGGAATTTTTAAAGTATAATTTTTCATCCCAAGTACAGAAGAAAATAATACAAAAATATTAAGAAAAGTCATACTTCAGTCAGCTAACTCATTCTGCTGCAGTTCTTGTAGCACTAACTTTTGACATAGAGATAAAAGTAATGCTAGCACTGTGGCTATATTTGATTGATTAATAACATAGGTATCATTGCTACAATTAGAACCTGATGATAGGAAGGAATTTTGAAAAGTGTGCATTTCAGGAATATAGGACTTAATGTAGGTTATTTCTGTACTTCCTTCTCTCTTTTTTTTATTGAAGAATATTTGACAAAATATTTTGTTAGCTTTAGGTGTACAACATAATGATTCAGTGTTTATATACATTATGAAATGGTCACTTTAATAAGTCTAGTTACCATCTTTACAGAGTTGTTAAAATATTATTGATTCTCTGTGCTGTACATTATATCCCCCTCCCTCATCTTACTTATTTTATAACTGGAAGATTGTATCTCTTAGTCCCCCTCACCTGTTTTGTCCATCCCCTTCACCTCCCTACTGTTTGGCAGTCATAGGTTTCTTTTCCGTATCTGAGTCTGTTTCTGTTTTGTTTTTTAGATTCCACGTAAAAGTGAAATCATACCATGTGTTTTTCTCTGTTTGACTTATTTCACTTAGCATTATACCCTCTAAGTTCATCCATGTTGTTGCAAATGGCAAGATTTTATTCTTTTATTATGGCTGAGTAATTGTGTGTGTCTGTGTGTCTGTGCGTGTGAACATGTATACCACATCTTCTTTACCCATTCATCTATTGATGGACATTTAGGTTGTTTCTAGTCTTGGCTCTTGTACTGCAGTGAACACAGGGGTGCAGATGTCTTTTTGGGATTAGTGTTTTTTTTTGTCCTTTGGTTAAAAACCTATTTTTCAGATAAAAACCAGAATTGCTGAATTTTATGATAGTTCTATTTTTAATTTATTGAGGAGGAACCTGCAATAGTGTCTGTACCAGTTTACACTCCCACCAACAATGCAAGGGTTCCTTTTCCTCCACATCCTTGCCAACACTTGTAATTCTTTTTTTTTTTTTTTTGATACTAGCCATTCTGTCATATGTGAAGTAATTATCTCATTATGGTCCTGATTTGCATTTCCCTGATTGTTAGTGAATATCTTTTCATGTACCTGTTGGTCACCTGAATATCGTCTTTGGGGAAATGTCTATTTAGGTCCTCTTTCTATTTTTAGATTATATTACTTATTTTTATAATACTGAGTTATATGAGCTTTTTAGTATGTTTTGGATGTTAACCTCTTATCGGATATATCATTTATGAATATTTTCTCCCATTCAGTAGGTTGCCATTTTGTTTTGTTGATGTTTCCCTTTGCTGTGCAAAAGCTTCTTAGTTTGATGTAGTCCCATTTGTCTATTTTTGCTTTTGTTGTCCTTGCCTGAGGAGATAGATCCAAAAAAATATTGATAAGACCGATGTCAGAGAGCTTATTGCTGCCTATGTTTTCTTCTAGGAGTTGTATGGTTTCGGGCTTACATTTAAGTCTTTATTTTATTTTTGAAGATTTTATTTATTTGACAGAGAGAGACACAGCGAGAGAGGGAACACAAGCAGGGGGAGTGGGAGAGGGAAAAGCAGGCTTCCCGCTGAGCAGGGAGCCCGATGTGGGGCTTGATTCCAGGACCCTGGGATCATGACCTGAGCCGAAGGCAGACGCTTAACCAACTGAGCCACCCACGCGCCCCACATTTAAGTCTTTAATCCAGTTTATTTTTGGTATATGGTTTAAGAAAGTAGTCCAGTTTCATTCTTTTGCATGTAGCTGTCCAGTTTTCTCAACACTATTTATTGAAGAAACTCATTTTCCTATTGTATATTCTTGCCTTCTTTGTCATAGATTAATTGACCACATAAGTGTTATTTCTGGGTTGTCTTTTATGTTCTACTGATCTGTGTTTCTCTTTTTGTGCCAGTACCATACTGTTTTGATTATATTATAACTTTATAGTATATTTTGAAATCCAGGAGTGTGATATTCCAGCTTTATTTTTCTTACTCAAGACTGCTTTGGCTATTCGGCATCTTTTGTGGTTCCATATAAATTTTAGAACTGTCTTTTCTAGTTCTGTGAAAAATACCATTATGATTTTGATATGGATTGCACTGAATCTGTAGGTGCTTTGGGTAGTATGGACATCTTAGCAATATTAATTCTTCCAGTTCATGAGATTGGCATATCTTTACATTTATTTGTATCATCTTCAATTGTTTTCATCACTATCTTACAGTTTTCAGGGTACAGGTCTTTCTTCACCTTCTTGGTGAAATTTATTCCTAGGCATTTTATGCATTTTGATGGGATTGGAAATGGGATTGTGTTCTTAATTTCTCTTTCCGATAGTTTGTCATTAGTGTATAAAAATGCAACAGATTTCTGTATATTGATTTTGTGTTCTGCAATTTTACTGGATTAATGTATTAGTTCTGATAGATTTTCAGAGGAGTCTTTAGGGTTTTCTATATATATAGTACCATGTCATCTGCAAATAGTGACAGTTTTACTTCCTTTATGATTTGGATGTCCTTTTCTTGTCTGTCTTTCTTTTTTGCCTTGCTACAGTGTATGTTATTGATGGTACATTGACAAAGTAGGGCTCCCTAAGCCGCTTCTCTTCTTCATGGTGTCTGGGATGAAAACCTTGTTGAGGTTGGGAGATTCTCAATGTGTTGGGAGATGAGCTGGGGCAAGGACTCCATAGCATCTGAGGGCTTCTTTCTTCATCTTATGCTCTACCTATGGCCAGTTGTCCAGGGGGTTCTTACTCCTTGAAGGTCATGTGGACCATAAGGTTGACCACCCAGTTTCTGTGGCTAAATTCATTGTCATAACAGGAAATGAGCTTGATAAAGTGGTCATTGATGGCAGTGCGGGTCCATCATTGAAGGTGGAAGAGTGGGTGTCACTGTTAAAGTGGCAGGAGACAACTGGTCCTCAGTGCAGCCCAGCATGCCCTTGAGGGGGCCCTCTGATTCCTGCTTCACCACCATCTTGATGTCATCGTATTTGGTAGCTTTCTCCAGGTGGCAGGTGTGATCCACGACCAATACACTGGGAATGGGGACACAGAAGGCCATGCCAGTGAGCTTCCCATTCAGTTCAGGGATGATGTTGCCCACAGCCTTGGCAGCACCAGTAGAAGCAGGGATGGTCTTCCCAGAGGGGCCATCCATGTTCTTCTGGGTGGCACTGATGGCATGGACTGTGATCATGAGTCCCTTTGTGATGCCAGAGTTGTTATAGATGACCTTGGCCAGAGGGGCCAGCAGTTGGTGTGGTACAGGAGGCATTGTTGATAATCTTGAGTGAGTTGTCATCTTTCTCATCGTTCATGCCCATCAAAAACATGGGGGCATCAGCTGAAGAGACAGAGATGATGACCCTCTTGGCTCCACCCTTCAATTGAGCCCTCAGCCTTCTCCACAGTAGGGAAGGCCCCAGTGGACTCCACAACATATTTGGTACCAGCATCACCCCAATGGATGTTGGTGGGATCTCACTCCTAGAATATGGAGATGGGCTTTCGATTAATGACAAGTTTCCTGTTCTCAGCCATAACTGTGCCATTGAATTTGCCATGGGTGGAATCATATTGCAACATGTATACCATGTAGTTGATTTCAACGAAGGGGTCAGTGACGGCAACACTATCCACTTTGTCAGAGTTAAAAGCAGCTCTGGTGACTAGGTGCCTAATACAGCCACATTTATTTACTCCAACCTTCACCATCCTGTCTCAGAGACGCAGTTGGCACTGCACAAGAAGATGCAACTGTTGGTCAAATTGGGAGGTGCAGAGAGCCAATTTTTTTGTTTTTCTTGCCTAATTGCTGTGGCTAGGACTTCCAACAATATGTTGAGCAATAGTTCTTAATCTTAGAGGAAAAGTTTTCAGCTTTTCACCACTGAGTATGATGTTAGCTGTGGGTTTATCATATATGACCTTTATTATGTTAAGGTATGTTCCCTCTCTACCCACTTTGTTCAAAGTTTTTATCTTTAAAGAGTGTTGAATTTTGTCAGATGCTTTCTCTGCTTCTCTTGAGATGATCATATGGTTATTATCCGTCATTATTTTAATGTGGTGTATCATGTTGATTGAGTTGCAGATACTGAACTATCGTTGCATCCCTGGAATAAATCCCACTTGATCATGGTGTATGATACTTTTAATGTACTGTTGAATTTGGTTTGCTAATATTTTGTTGAGGATTTTTGCATGTTCATCAGGGATATTGGTCTATACATTTTTTTCTTTTTCTTTTTTCCTTTTTTTTTGGGGGGGGTGTCTTTGGTTTTAGTATCAGGATGATGTTGGCCTCGTAAAATGAGTTTGGAAGCATTCCTTCCTCTTCAGTTTTTTGGAATGGCTTCTGAAGGAAGGTGTTAATTCTTTTTTAATTTATTTTTTATTGTTATGTTAATCACCATACATTACATCATTAGTTGTAGATGTAGTGTTCCATGATTCATTGTTTCTGCATAACACCCAGTACTCCATGCAGAATGTGCCCTCTTTAATACCCATCACCAGACTAACCCATCCTCCCACCCCCTTCCCCTCTAGAACCCTCAGTTTGTTTTCGGAGTCCATCCTCTCTCATGGTTCGTCTTCCCCTCTGATTTCCCTCCCTTCATTATTCCCCTCCTGCTATCTTCTTTTTTTTCTTAACATATATTGCATTATTTGTTTCAGAAGTACAGATCTGTGATTCAACGGTCTTGCACAATTCACAGCGCTCACCATGGCACATACCCTCTCCAGTGTCTATCACCCAGCCACCCCATCCCTCCCACCCCACCCCCCACTCCAGCAACCCTCAGTTTGTTTCCTGAGATTAAGAATTCCTCATATCAGTGAGGTCATGATACATGTCTTTCTCTGATTGACTTATTTCACTCAGCATAACACCCTCCAGTTCCATCCACGTCGTTGCAAATGGCAAGATCTCATTCCTTTTGATGGCTGCATGATATTCCATTGTATATATATACCACCTCTTCTTTATCCATTCATCTGTCGGTGGACATCTTGGCTCTTTCCACAGTTTGGCTATTGTGGACATTGCTGCTATGGGTTTCAGGAGTTTTCTAACAATTTTTAAATCTCTTCTAGTCTTTCTTCTCTTGTTTGCATGCTGTCGTCTTTTAGCTTACCGCCTTTACACAAATGTAGGAGAGTGTGATTAGACTGTCAGCCCTCAGTATCCAGTTGCTTTCAGTCTTTTTTCTCCAATTCCAACTCTTCTCCTTTCAAGGTGGAGATTGCTCTAGTTTGGATTATTTTCTGCCTCAGAAGTCTGTGGTAGATTGATAAGAAGGGTCTTGCAAGTTCTTAGATCAATTCGAGGTAGGAAAATCTGAGGACAATCCTCAAATATTGTGTTCCTTTTTTTTGTGTTAGGCTGCCGAACAAGCGAAAGCGAGCCCAGCATTGGTTGCCAAAGATCCTGGTACTGTGGCTAACAAAAAAGAAGAAGAAGATTTAGCAAAAGGTATGTTTTTAAGTTCCATGTACTGGAAAGGTGGGAAGAAAATAGGTCCCTTACTTAATATTATTTTCCTGAGATATTTAAAAGTAAAAGACATAGGGCTTTACCCTAATGCTGAAATCTACTTTGTGCCCTTCTACAGTATCAAATAATACTCTTCTGTGATAACTACTATTCATATATGTCTTTTCAGTCTATGTTGTAATACTGTTTTTATTACACTGTATATCCATAAACAATACCAAATACTTTTATGTGTCCAACAAATTCTTTTTTCATAAATAATTATATATACCATTTAGTTTTTTCATGTGACAGTATAAGATCTAATCATAATAAAACATATAAATCAAGTTCACTTGTTTTAACTATTGTGTAGTATTCCAGTGTGCTAATAAATATATACTGTAGTTCATCTGTCCTGCTGCTGATGGATGTTTGAGTTTTCTGGGGTTTTTTGTTTGTCTTGTTTTTTGTTTTTTTTTTTACTATAATTAGGCTGCATTGAGTATTCTTGTAAATATTTTCGTATGTGTGTTGTGTGACTGCAACTGGTATTTTTGGCTCATGGGGGAGGTACATCTTCAACTTTGCTAAATAGTTTTATTATTTCCTTTGCCATTAGCAGTATATGAAAGTTATTATTAATATTTTTAATCTCCTGAAAACATTTAGTATTGTCAGAGTTTAATTTTTGTGATTCTGATATGTTGGAAATAATGCCCAATTATCTTGACTTTTATTTCCTTGATTACTAGTGAGGCTGGGTCTTTTTTTGTGTGTTTATTAGCTGTTCTGATTATCTCTCTTTTTATTGAGTTTTTGTTTTTTTTTAAGATAATGATATATAGAAAGTCTTTAATTTTGGATGTTAAACTTTTTGCCTGTTTTTTTTTTTTTTAAGTATTTATTTATTTATTTGAGAGAGTGAGAGAGCCCGAGATGGGGGACGGTCAGAGGGAGAAGCAGATTCCCCATGGAGCTGGGAGCCTGATGTGGGCTCGATCCTGAGACTCCGGGATCATGACCTGAGCTGAAGAGAGTTGCTTAACTGACTGAGCCACCCAGGCACACTTGCCTGTTATTTCTTTTTTTTTTTTTTTTTTTTAAAGATTTTATTTATTTATTTGACAGAGAGAGACACAGCGAGAGAAGGAACACAAGCAGGGGGAGTGGGAGAGGGAGAAGCAGGCTTCCCGCGGAGCAGGGAGCCCAATGTGGGGCTCGATCCCAGGACCCTGGGATCATGACCTGAGCCGAAGGCAGACGCTTAACAACTGAGCCACCCAGGCGCCCCCTGTTATTTCTATTATAGATATCTACTCTTGATTTTTGGCTTTTACTTTAACTTTGATAATGGTGTATTTTATCAAACAGAAGTTTTAAATTTTGATGTCAAAATTTTAGCTTTTTTGTTATGATTTTTGCTTTTTTATATCTTAAGATATTTTTCCCTACCCCAAATCCTAAAAGGTACTTTCCTGTATTTTCTTATGATCATTTTAAAGTTTTCTTTTTCCTATTAGGTATTTTATCAATGTAGAACAGAGGTGGAAGGGATGAAGGAGGTTATGGTTTGAGTTGAAAGCAGGGTAATCAGTCTGTTCAGATTACATTGCAAAGGCTGAGTGACACATGGTGATGGTCTGCATTGGGGGAGGAGTGGAATCGATAGAAGAAACACAGTTGAGGGGTGCCTGGGTGAGTGGCTCAGTTGGTTAAGTGTCTGACTCTTGATTTTGGCTCAGGTCGTGATCCCAGGGTTGTGAGATCTAGCCCTGCCTCAAGATTCTCTCTCCCTCTCCATCTGCCCCCCCCACCAAAAGAAAGAGACACATTTGAAATCTCTTTGGAGGAATTTGTTAGGTGAAACTTCATTGTAGTTATTTCCAAGTTCCACTTCTTAGACTGATCACATAAGAATTAACTTTGGAGCCATAAAATGCAGGTTCTTGGATACTACCTCTGACACTCTGATTTAGTAAGTCTTCATTGAGATTTGGGACTCTTGACTTCCCAAGTGATTTTGATTATCATTTTGGGAACAGAAGCTATAGAAATATATTGAAAAGATGAAAGAAAGTATCTGCAGCTAAATAAAAAAAGTGTATCTAAGAGATTATAACTTTTTAGTACCCAGAATAATTTAAGTTTTATCCATTCAGTAAAAATAGTCATTGTGCAGGGCATCTGGCTGGCTCAGTTGGTAGATCATGTGACTCTTATATGAGTTCAAGCCTCATGTTGGGTTTAGAGATTACAGAAAAAAATAAACTCTTAAAAAATAGTCATTATTCTGTTCAATTTTTTTGTAGTTTATTCTTTAAACTTTCAGTTGTGAATGAATGAATAAAACTGATGAAATTATTTTTATTCAGTATGTCAAGATATGTCCTAGTTCCCATCTCCACATTTAAAAGAATACATTCTACCTTCAGATACCTTTTTGTACTTCTTTGGATTGTTGGATATATTAACATTTTGGGCCTTTTTAACTCATTCTTTTCCAGCTATTGAGTTGTCCTTGAAGGAACAAAGGCAGCAGTCAACCGCTCTTTCTACTTTGTACCCAAGCACATCCAATCTCTTAACTAACCACCAGCATGAAGGCCGAAAAGTTCGTGCTATATATGACTTTGAAGCTGCTGAAGATAATGAACTTACTTTTAAAGCTGGAGAAATAATTACAGTTCTTGATGACAGGTGATGGATAATATCAAATTGATATTAAGTTGACATTCATATGAAAATATATAACATTACTTCTGTGTTTCATATTAATCCTGTTGAATGCCATTACCAAAGGTAATAAGAAAAAATTTTGATGTAGATATTTCCTGTGTGTGACAGTTTGATTGCTTTGCTTGTATCATACTGTCTGGATTCTTATTTTGTGGTTTAATTTTTTTTCTTATCTCTAAGTTTTTGTTTTGGAGGCCGAGTTTATTCATTTTTTGTTCCATCTAATAATATAAATTATTAAATTAGTAAGGTTAAGATTTTAGAAAATATGCCAAATATGTCTATGTATTTATGGAATTTGTTAGAAATGCGTAATATATTGAACTTATTCACAAAGAATAGCATATCCATGGGTCAAATTCATTTTACTTGGAATTATATACATTTACATTATTATGGGAGGTGATTCAGTACCTCTGTTTTTTTTGTCTTATTGTTTTTATTTTAAATTCAATTAATTAACATATAGCGTATTACTAGTTTCAGAGGTAGAGTTCAGTGATTCATCTGTCTTATATAATACAGTGCTGATTACATCATGTGCCCTCTTTAATGTCCATCACCCAATTATCCTATCCCCCCATGCTCCCCCGCCCTCCAGCAACCCTCAGTTTGTTTCCTCTAAGTACATCTGGGTTTTGTGTTTACTCAAAATTTGTTACTGATGATTGTTGCTGATAATTAAGTACTAAAATTTGCAAGTGGTTTTAAAAAATAAATTCAAAAAAAATTTAGGTTATTCCTATAGTAGCTCACTTACATTGTTTTCTTGAGTGAAAGAAAATGAAGTAAAGTTTGAGCTGTTTAGCTGGAAATTGCACAAAACCTTGATCATTGATTGATTCATTCAAAAAATGTTCATTGAGAGCTTGCTAGCTTTCCTATACTTATACCAAAGATACAGTGGTGAACCATGGGATGTATCTGAGTGTGTGTTCATTGTGAACATTTTGTGCTATAAACAGTGTCATCTGTTATGTTATTTCTTGTGGGGGAAAAAGGTGCTAGTTGAACAAGAGAGCACACTAATTTAGGAATGGATCTGAATTAAGAGCCTACCATTACCTTACTACAAAGGAGTCTTACAGGGAGCCCATGAACTACCTGAAGTTGAAGAGATCTCTGTTTTTGGGAGTGAATTCAGAACCTTGTATTAAATCCTCAAAGCATTCACCAGCCCTCCAAAAGATAAAGAGCTGTGTATTTAACACCTCTTTATCTTCTCTGAGGCTTCATCTTCTATTTATAATAATGGTACATTCATTTCTTCCCTGATTGGATTGTTGGGGGATTCAAATCTGGTAATAATCCAAGTTAAACATTGTAAAAGGTAGAGAATATATAGAGATGAAAATCTTTATTATAATCAGGCATTCTTTTTTGCTCCTCATTAGTGATCCCAACTGGTGGAAAGGTGAAACCCATCAAGGCATGGGGTTATTTCCCTCTAATTTTGTGACTGCTGATCTTACTGCTGAACCAGAAATGAGTAAGTATTTTCCAGTCTGTAAGTGGATGATAATCCACAACTGTCTTCTTAATAAAAGAGTAAATTCAACTTCATGGAAAGTTATAAGCTGAGCTGGGACTCTCAGATGTTAGTGCCTCCAGAGTGTTTATTAAGAATGCAGCTTGCGTGCTCGCTTCGGCAGCACATATACTAAAATTGGAGTGATAGAAGATTACCATGGTCCCTGTGCAAAGGTGACACGCACATTCATGAAGTGTTCCATGTTTTTGTATTGTATGTAGTGATGAATCACTAAATTCTACTGCTGAAACCAATATTGCACTGTATGTTAACTAACTGGAATTTAAATAAAAATTTAAAAAGAAAAAAATGCAGCTTCCTAGTCAGTAGATTATTTACCAGAAATCATCTAATTATCTACAGATTGAAATTATCTACCAAGATTATCCCTAATCAGATAATTGGGCAGACTGTGGACTTTTCTTTAAAAATACTAGATATATAGCATTATAAAACTGAAGATTAAGAAGTGTTAGGAAATTTATGCACTATGTATTTTCATTATCAGTTGATCAAGTATGACAAATACAGTGTACTCTCATAGAGGATTCTTTCTGTTCTAAGATTGAGGCCATTTCTTTAGTGTCTAGCCCCAAACTTGGAAGCAGTGGCCTGTAAGCAATATAATGGCTTTCCTAAGCCCCCATGTCAGAGAGTCAGAAGGAACCATAACTGATCATGTGAATACCTTTTTGTTTGGTTTCCAAGTGTGTGCTACTAGGGGAAATAAACTAGAAAGTAGGGCCCAGGAGGAAAAGTGATGTTACTGGCAGGCATAATAGTTGCAGGAGATGTAACTACTTGGAACCTACCAACATGTTGGTAGGCAGTTCACTATATTTCTACATAATACTATACTTCACTGTTCTTCATAATGATGAGTTTGGGTCATCAAGATTAAGTCATAATCTCCCTTTGTTTAAGGAAACAGAAATATGTTCTAGTGTAGAAAGATTTCCATTAGTGGTTGAAAGGTTTAGAATTTTAAGAGTTTGTGTATATAAGCTGGTAAGCTATAGTTATCTGACAAAATATCTCACCTCATCTCATCTTTCTATAATGCCAGTAGAAGGTATCAAAGAGTTATAAGCTACAGGATGCTTAGGTCTTTTTTAGTTTATAAGAATTTTAAGAAAGGATCTTTGTCTTAGTCATCTTTTCATTTTTCGTTTCCAACAGCACATAGTACTGAATCTTACCTAGAATACAGACTATCTAAATATTTATCAATAAATGGTGCATAAGTATGTGTATGTTTACATATATATATATGTAAAAGATATACTTTTCCTTGAATAAGAACACTTCTCTTTCAAGAGAAGGCTTTAACAACAAAGCAGACATTACTTTTATCTTTGATGAAACAAAGCTGTCTCCCAATTATTGCCAAGTTGTCTCATGTCATTTTATGACCGATTTATGACAGACAGATTCCTGATACCCATTCTAGTAATGGAGTTCTTTTTTGTTAGAACTCAAAAAATATGTTGTAGAACCCTTTTTAAATGGCAGTGTATTGGGTGCCAACTTTTTAACCTGGGCTTATGGTGGTGATTTTTTCTTTGCTTTTTTTTGAGGTTTGGGTTTTTTGTTTTTGTTTTGTCCTCAATAAGCTATTGGAAAAGATGGAATTGTCTTGGACTTCTTGAAATCCAAGATCTCATATGGATCATGTAGCCAACTCCTCTTTTTCCCCATCATATAGCAATGCAGCTTTAAAATGAGTATTCTAGCTCTTCTTCCTGTGTTTCACTCTGGACTACTGAAAAGAAGAGCAGGAATAGGAGAGCTTCTATAATGGAATTTTAGTTCTTGAGCTTGGGAAATGAGTGTTAGCATGATCTTCTTAGCATTCTTCTTCTTCTTTTTTTTTAAGATTTCATTTATTTGAGAGAGAGAACATGAGAGAGGGGAGGGTTGGAGGGAGAACCAGACTCCCCACTGAGCAAGGAGCCTGATGTGGGGCTCCATCCTGGGACTCGGGGATCATGATCTGAACCGAAGGCAGATGCTTAACCAACTGAGCCACCCAGGCACCTTAGCAGAAGCCCACTTTACTTAATGTCCTGTACAAGTACCTGCCCTGCTTGGCTTGTTTTTCTTTTGGAAGTGTAGGAACATATTGTGAAAATAGTTTATTTTGTGTACATGCATACACACACGCACACACGCATGCATGCACGCACGCATATTTGGTAATAGTATTAGTGCCTTTGAGAAAAAGCACTGAAAACTTGTGCATGGTCAGCTGTTAGGATGTGTTCTCTTATGGGTAGCAGCCAATGTGGTGCTTTCCCAGCTCTCTACTTGTTAACAGCTCAAGATATAAAAAGCAGAAATATCTCTAGCACATGTCTCTTTTACCCCCATGAGAAAATAAAATCAGCTGAAACTTTTGTGTGTGTATAGAATTTTGTTTTATGGTGATTTGAATGGGATGAATGGAAATTAAATTACGTACATTTTTATACAGAAGCTTACAGCACCGAATACATAAGTGGTATGAGTTCCTGTTCTCAGAGTAAAAAATCATCGGCCAGATTTCAGTATATGGGCTAGTAGCACCAGATAGATTCGTATTTAAATCCAGGCAGTGTCATATATTAGCTTTTTCCTGCGCAAGCGTTTTTAATATTACTGTGCTGCTGTTAACCTCATTGTTAAAATGGTAGAAGAGATTCATTTGGGAGGAAATGTAATATTCTGTTACGCACATTTAATAGTTTAATTAATATATTTCTTTTCCATAATTCTGCTCCGTTCCCAAACCCTTTTCATCTTGATTCTTAATATTTTTATGAATACTGATTAACCACATTGGTACAAGGATGAGAAATGCAGAAAGGAAGTTCATCCCTTTAAAGTCGTATGAGCCTCTCAGTATGTTGGGGGAGAAGATTAATTGCTCTATTAATCATAACCTTATATTTACTAGTTAATGATATATTGAATAGTTTTTAAAGATTGCTTTGTTAAGCAAGAGAAATATGTGCTTCTGGCCAGTGGTTTGCAGATCCCTTCATAACCACATTTTTATTTCAAAGAATAATGGAACTAAAAAATGCGGGCTGATTTAGTGGAAAATTCAGATCATTGCCCATGCCACTTGTAAAGTTCTCCATTGACCTGGATGTCATTCTCCTAGTAAAACGTCTGAGTAGCTTGCCAGAGAACGTATAGCTGACTTTCCATTTCACTACATTGAAATAGCATGGTCTTTCAAATGAGATTTTTCTTTGAAGGGACTGGTAATTTAAAAGAGGACTTATTTTAATTTGTAGAGTTCATTTATGTCCTTGTAAAACTTTACTTTTTGTCCACCAATTTACTAAGCTCTCATATGTAGTAGGTAACTAATCTTTGTTTCAGAAATATACCTCTTATTTTTAGTGAAGTATCTTTTATGGAAAATGTAAATTCTTAAGAGAAAATTAAGAAATCTTCACAGAATTCCATAAAATAATGTTCTCTCATTATTGCCTAAATCTGTAGTTTATTCCTTAAATTTAGTCTCTCAGATTGAAGGGAATAAAAGAAAAATCCAAATTCTCTCATGCAGTTTAAAGTGCTTTAGAATAGAATTTTAAGTTTATTATAAGGAAAAGATAAATATTACATGTTTTACAGTTAAAACGGAGAAGAAGACGGTACAATTTAGTGATGATGTTCAAGTAGAAACAATAGAGCCAGAACCGGAGCAAGCCTATATTGATGAAGTAAGTGATTTCCTCTGTGAGAGTTGTTCATACTTGGTATTAAAGTTAAAGTGCTGTTACTGTTTTCTTTTAAAAAAATTGATTACTTGATTAGTGCATATATTTTAGGTTATAAAATTCGAGCAATATAGACAAAGCAAAGTCCTTGAATATAGACAAAGACAAAGTCCTTGAAACTGTCTCTCTAGTCCCATTCTGTACCTCATTATTTAAAATTCCTGCTTAATATTCCATAGAATGGGTTTATATGATTTAATTATTTTACTATTGGAACTAAGGTTTTTTGCAGTTTTTTTGTTTTGTTTTTTTTAATTATTGCAAACACAATTTTGTGAAATTTTTTTGGATGGAATATATTTAATAGAATATGTGACTTTTATTTGTGAAGATCAGTATTTAATGCTCTGGCAATTACATTCTTTGTAACATTTTAAACTTATGATGAAAAATGATATGTCATCTTTAAAATATTTGAAGGGGAAAAAAAAAAATATTTGAAGGGATTTTATAGGTTTTTAGCCTTCTTTGGGAGGAGCCATAAAGTTTGAAGTTTCTCTTTTAGAGAAACAGACTGTTGAAGACTGTGCTGAGAGCCAGGGAATCTGGATCAGGGAAAGTTATGTTTGGCCAGTTGCATTGCATAAGAAAATGTGTGTAGAGTCAGCCTAGTGGTCTGTATAGAAATCTCATTTTTGTGATATTAACTAATTTCAAATAGGTGTAATATTCTGTAAACAAATAAAAATTATCCAGATGTTAGTTGACTCTCATCATATTACCCCCCACTTCCCCCACTTTTTTTTTTCTTTGCTGTAGGCAAACTTTTCTGACACATACCTTCTTTTCTAGGCTACTTAAAATGAAAATTATGCATCTTTTACATTGAAAAATAGTATCCATTTCAACATATAAAATTCTTTTGACTTTAGAAGAGTTTTTTATGTACTTGTGTCCCTTTCACTGTCCAGTGCTTACTTTATCTCTCAAGCTGTTCTTTGCAGAAACAGAGTTTTTGCTTTGGCTTAAATGACTGTATAAAACTGGTAGTCTTTTACATTATTTACCTAATGTACCTGTGGTTAGTAACATAACCGTGTAAAAACCATGCATGGAGAAAACTTTGTCATTATTATAGTATTATTCTTTGGTACATGAGATCAGTATTTTGATTCTTAAAAACTTACATATAAGTACATGTATACTTGTGTAATAATATAGATGTATTAATATAATGATGGCTTCATTAGTTCCATTGGTTTTTATAAGGGAAGATTCTGAAATAGATCTGAGTCCTTGCTTTGAGATACCTTTCAGCCTTCTCACATAGGAAAATAGAGAAACCACAAATCTTCTTTCCTTTTATGACAGACTGAAATATTGGTGGAAAGAAAATGTAGAATAAAATCGTATGGCCCTACTTAGAAGGAGAAGAGCTGTAATATAGCTGAGCTATGCCTTGCTAAAACAGCTGCTGTATTCACCATGGTGGAGAAGTGATAACGAGTTGTTAGTCATAAGTAATGCCATCTTGAGAGAGAAGTTACACCTGTCAGTATGGCAAGGCTACAGCCGCTCCAGAACAAAATGACACAGAAATCCACAAGCATGACATAACAGATTGAAGAACTCACACATTTTAAGTTTAAATATGGTTCTGTTTCTTCTCATTTAAGAAAGTCTCTCTTAGCAGTTTCAAAAGTAAGTAGGAAAAGCTTTCAGGCCTCTGACTTCACATGGTACTAAAGAGAACACAAATACTAAATACGTCAAAGCAAAATTGGAGTCTCCATATGAATCACAAAAATTCTCCATCCATTATCTAATTAATGAAGTGAGACCATATTGTTGCATAATGATTTATTGCTTTTTTATTAACTATTTAATTCCTGTAGGACAAAATGGACCAATTGCTACAGATGTTGCAAAGTACAGATCCCAGTGATGATCAGCCAGATCTTCCAGAGTTACTTCATCTTGAAGGTAAACTTTGTTTTCCATTAACCTTACACATAAAGAATAATCAGAGGTTATATCTGGTGTTTTGTTACAGAATAGTTTTATATTTAAAATCAATTGGGAATGATATAAAAAATGTTAACATTTCCACTCTTCCATGACCCAGTCTCACTTATATGAATATCCATGAGAGATATGCTTTCTTTTGCTGTGTTTTCTTATATTTCTTTAAATCTTGTTATCTTAGCAATGTGTCACCAGATGGGACCTCTCATTGACGAAAAGCTGGAAGATATTGATAGGTAAAAGAACATGTGCTATATCTATGTTGTATATCTTCTTCCCTGAAGTTCTCTTTAAGTGCATATTGGGATAGAGCTGCCTTTTTATTATTTTTTTATTTTAAAGATATGCCAGAAGAACCAGTTCTCATTCAGTTGTTTTCCACTATAGATATGGGAATTAGAATTAGATACATCTGCCTATTTTTTTTTAAGGTGAGCATATATTTGACCTTAATTATATTAGTCTTTTTAAAAAATAATGGTTACCTATTATAATCATTGTAATGCTGTAAGTGGCATTACCAGAGCTCACAAATGTCCCACCCCGTCTGTTATTTACTAGGGACACCTAGTTATTTCCAGGTAAAGTCAAGTACAATAATAAGCTGGCGTTCTCACAGCATAGTACCTTAAGCAGTTTTGGTTATCTTGGAGCTAAAATACAGGATATTTTCTGCCATAAGGTTAAATTTTTAGTAATGTCTGCTTATATTACTTTTTGCTATTTTATGTGCCTTCTTATTTAGAGCATCATATCATTTAAATAGCAATTATGTTTGAAATTACTGTGTAATATTTCAGAAAACATTCAGAACTCTCAGAACTTAATGTTAAAGTGATGGAAGCACTTTCACTGTATACCAAGTTAATGAATGAAGATCCAATGTATTCCATGTATGCAAAATTACAGAATCAGCAGTATTATATGCAGTCATCTGGTGTTTCTGGTTCTCAGGTAAGCTTTTAAAAATTCAAGTATATCAGTTTATTTTTTATTTTATTTTTTTAAAAGGTTTTGTTTATTTTAGAGAGTGAGCACGTGAACGGAGGGCGGGGCAGAGGGAAAGGGAGAGAGACAGTCTCAAGCAGACTCCCCGCTGAGCGAGGAGCCTGACTCAGAGCTCCATCTCAGACCCTGAGATCATGACCTGAGCCAAAATCAAGAGTTGAATGCTTACCGACTGAGCCACCCAGGTAGCCCCTCAAGTATATAATTTTAAATTCTCAATATATTTGAGATTATTTGGAATAACTGTGTTTTTGTAAAATATGAACTTTCTGAAAGTAATCTTAGAATAAAGTTTAAAATAATTTTTTACTTGATAAGTACAGTGTATAATACACTAATTATTCCAGTAATTCTTTTTAAAAAGTTGTTTTTCTTCAAGGGTGTGCATCAGAATCACTAATCAAACTTAAAAAAACAAAAATACAGGTTCCTTGGCCCCACCCGAAACCTATTAAAGTGTTCAAGAGTAAGGCCCAAACATCTATATATTTCTAAAACTTCATATGTAATTATCTGGTTAAGAACCACATTTTTTTGTCTGATTACTAAGTTATTACTAAATTTTTCTGGGTATCTGCAGTTTTTGGTTTTATATAAAGTTGCTTTAATCTGAGTTTTTCCCTCTTCCTTTACATGAAAAGATGTAGAATGTATTATAGAGCCCTTTTCCCCCTTATTCACCCTAAGCAACTATTTCAAGAGCCCTATTTCCACAAACTCAGCAAGTTTACTGTATAGGGAATAATTAGCCAGGCACTCCATTTTACTTATGCAGAGTGGCACAGGCTTTGTGCAGTTAATTTTTTTCTTAAAAAATGGCCCACTTCCCCAGAAATGAGGGGCCAGATGCCTGGGGCTGAGCAGTCAGATTTGAGCAACATGGGGCTAGGTGATACCTATTCATGGCTCTTGATACCAGTTTGAGAAAAAAACAAAAACTCTTCATGTTTCATTTGCAAAGTACAAAAAACAAGGCGTTTAAGAAGACTGGAATAGCTCTGTTTATAATTAAGACCTTCTGTATTCTGATGTATGGTGAGTCTCTTATGGCTTAAAAGAAGTGCTAAGATGATTGTCTTATCTCCTGATAACTGTGTTACTACTATTTTAACAGCTGGTAAAAGTCTCACTACATAGACAGTGGAGTTCTCTTTTCAGATATATGAAATGGAAGGATCTAGTGAATACCATAGAAAATTAGAATATTATGTGTGTTTAAGATTTTGGGCATTTAAGAAGTCAGTCTCTTTAGATTAAAATAAGTATAGTTTTTAGATGCGTGAGTGGTCAGACAATAGCCCAAAGGCCAAATCCAGCCTCCCACCTCTTTTTTTTTAAATAAACTTTTGCTGTAACATAGCCATTCTCACTCGTTTATACATTGTTTCTGGCTGCTTTCTATGTGGGCAGAGTTCCGAGAGGCCCACAAAGCCTAAAATATTTATTATCTGGACTTTTGTAAAAATGTTTGCTGACCCCTGCTTTTGAAAGTTAGCTTGCTTTGTGTTCACTGAACTGTAATATAGGAAATACAAATTGTATCTATAAGTAAATGCAGTCTATTGACATGAAACAGTGAATTCAAAGACACTTCTTATACATTTTTTGGGATTCCTTTTAGGAGAGTACTTAAAATATCGGTATGGAAAGAGGGATGATATTAGTATAAAGTTTCAAGGTAAGTTCCTTTACTGCTTCTGTATGAGATAAACACGAGTTTAGTTCATGTTTACCTAAGAACAAAAATCATCAGAAGCTCACTTCACTGAAAAGTATTTTTTTAAATGCCTATCAGAAGAAGTAACTTTCAAAAAGATTTCAGAGATTTCATTGTTCACTTTGCAATTGAATGCCTTTACAAAGAAATTTTGGCATACCTTTTAAAATCTTAGAAAATGTATTATTTATTTATTTATTTTTTATCATGAACTGTTCTAGGTCTATCCAGGGCCTCCCCAAAGTGGTGCTTACCTGGTTGCAGGGAGTGCACAGATGAGCCATCTCCAGAGCTACAGTCTTCCCCCAGAGCAGCTGTCTTCTCTCAGCCAAGGAGCAGTTCCACCATCTGTAAACCCAGCCCTTCCCAGTCAGCAGACTCAGGCTTCTTACCCTAAGTAATTTGAGTTTTGACTATTGTTTTACTGTTGTTTGGAGTTAGTGCTGTTATAACTCTTAAATGCGTCCAATCACCTGTAACCATAAGAGCTACATAAAAACCTAGGATAGATGCCATCACTAATACCAGATGGTCAGCCCTGTGTGTGGTGATGAGTGGATTCTACATGAACCCCTGCGTTATTGCATTACTAGCCAGCAAGCTAGTCTTCTGTCTTACTGACTCATTGAACTGCTCTATTCAAGTCTTGGTTCTGTATTTTTAAAATTTCCTATCATTTTTCTTTTTATCAAGGTGAAATTGGCATATAACATTATGTAAGTTTCACATGTACACTTTAATTCTTTATCTGTATGCACTATAAAGTCTAGTTACATCTATCACTATTCAGTTGACCTCCTTCAGCCATTCCACCCACCCCCACACCCTCTTCCCTTCTGGTAACTTCCAATCTGTTCTCTGTAGGAGTTTGGTTTGGTGGTGGTTGGGTTCTTTTTTTTTTTTTAGATTTCACATATGAGTGAAATCATGTATTTGTCTTTCTCTGTCTGACTTATTTCACTTACCATGACAATACTTTTAAGTTCCATGCATGCTGTCTCAAATGGTAAGATTTCATTTTTCTTATGCCTGAGTAGTATATATACACTACATATACTACTCTACACACACACACACCCCATCTTCTTTAGCGATTAATACATCAGTGGACATTTTGGTTATTTCCATTTCTTGGCTATTGTAAATAATCCTGTATTGAACATAAGGGTGGATATATCTTTTCAAATCAATATTTTTATATTCTTCAGATAAATACCCAGAAGAGGAACAGCTGGCCCATATAGTTGTTCTATTCTTAATTTTTTGAGGAATCTCCATACTGTTGGCTGCACCACTTTACATTCCCACCAACAGTATATGATGATTCCCTTTTTTGTACTGCCTCATCAACACTTGTTATTTGTCTTTTTGATAATACCCATTCTAATTGGTGTAAGGTATATCTCATTGTGATTTTGATTTGCATTTCCATGATAATTACTGATGTTGAACATCTTTCCTGTGCCTCTTGGCCATCTTTAGGTCTTCTTTGGAAAAATGTTTATTCATATTATCTTCCCACTTTTAAATTGGATTGTTTGGTTTCTTATTGTTGAGTTACATGAATTCTTTATATATTTTGGATATTAATCCCATCTCAGATATATGAGTTGCAAAAACCTTCTCCCTTTCAGTAGGTTGCCTTTTCATTTTGATGATGGTTTCTTCCGCTGTGCAGAAGAAGCTTATTTTGATGTAATCCCATTCATTCATTCATTTTTTTTGTTTGCTTCTCTTGCCTTTGGAGTCAGATCCACAGAGATATTGCTAAGACTGATGCCAAAGAGCTTATTACCACCTGTGTTTTCTTCTAGGAAATTTATGATATCAGGTTTTTATATTCAAGTCTTTAATCCATTTTGAATTAATTTTTGTGTATGGTGTAAGCTGGTAGTCCAGTTTCATTCTTTTGCATTTGGCTGTCCAATATTGCCAACACCATTTACTGAAGATGCTGTCCTTTCTACATTGTATGTTCTTGGCTTCTTTGTTGTAAGTTAATTGTCCATATGTGTGTAGGTGTAATTCTGAGCTCTCAGTGACGTCCCACTGATCTGTGTGTCTCTTTTTATACTGATACTGTACTGTTTTGATTACTGTAGCTTTGTAGTATAGTTTTAAATCAGGAAGCCTGATACCTCCAGCTTTGTTGTTCTTTCTCAAAATTGCTTTGGCTATACAGGATCTTTTTTGGTTCCATGCAAATTTTAGAACTATTTGCTCTAATTCTGTAAAAAATGCCCTTGGAATTTCAATAGAGATTATAATGAATCTATAGATTGCTTTGGGTAGTATGGAGACTTAACATTAATTCTTCTAATCCATGAGCACAGAATATCCTTCCATTTATTTGTGTCATCTTCAGTTTCTTTCATCAGTGTCTTATAGTTTTTAATGTACAAGTCTTTCACCTCCTTGGTTAAGTTTATTTCTAGGTGTTTTACTTTTTTTTGATGCAGCTGTAAGTGGGATTATTTTCTTAGTTTCTCTTTCTAATAAGTCATTATTAGTATATAAGAATGCCACAATTCTGTATTTTGATTTTGTGTGTTTATAATATCTTTGTCAAGTATCCTTTGACTGCTGGATTTATGTATTCTAACAAATTTTTGGTGGTGTCTTTTGGCTTATCTGCATATAGTATCCTGTCATCTACAAATAGTGACAGTTTTACTTCTTCCTTTTCAATTTGGATGCATTCTCCTTTTCTCTTCTCCTCCCCTCTCCTCTCCTCTCTACTCTTCTCCCTTCCTCTTCCCGCTTTCTTTTTATTTCTTGGCCTAATTGCTGTGGCTAGGACGTCCAATAGTATCTGAATAAAAGTGGCCAGAGTGGGCATCATTGTCTTGTTCATGATCTTAAAAGAAAAGCTTTCTTTTACCATTGAGTATAATGTTAGCTGTGGCTGTGTCATTATGTGTTTTCTTATGTCCAGTAATGGTCCCTCTGTACCTATTTATTGAGTTTTCATCATAAGTGAATGTTGTATTTCATCAAATGCTTTTTCTGCATCTGTTGAAATGATGGGATTTTTAAATTTTTATTTATTTATTTGTTTATTTGTGAAGGAGTGGAGGATGATGGGAGGGGCAGAGGGAGCAACAGAATCTTAAGCAAGCTCCATACCCAGCATGGAGCCTGACACGGGGTTGGATCCCAGGATCCTGAGATCATGACCTGAGCCGAAATCAGGAGTCAGACCCTTAACTGACTGAACTACCCAGGCGCCCCTGAAATGATCATGATTTTTATTAGTTTTGTTAATGTGGTATATCATGTTGTTTGATTTGTGGATATTGAGGCATTCTTGCATCCCTGGAATAAATCCCACTTGATGTCCTAGTGTATGATCCTTTTAATGTATTGTTGAATTTGGTTTGCTAATATTTTGTTGAGGAATTTTGCATCAGTGTTCATCAGTGATAGGCTTGTAATTACCTGTGTGTGTGTGTGTGTGTGTGTGTGTGTGTGTGTGTGTGTGTGTGTGTGTGTGTGTGGTTTCCTTATCTGGTTTTGGTATCAGGGTAAGGCTGGCTTCAAAAAATCGTTTTGGAAGTATTCCCTCCTCTTCAGTTTTTTGGAAGAGTTTGAGAAGGATAGGTATTAAATTTTCTTTGAATGTTTGGTAGAATTCACCAGTGTGAGGGTGTTTGGTCCTGGACTTTTGTTTGTTGAGAGGTTTTTGATGGCTGATTCAATCATACTACTAGTAATCTGTCTATTCACATTTTCTATTTCTCTATGATTCAGTCGTAGAAGATTGTTTCTAGTACTCTTCCATTTTTTTCTAGGTTTTCCAGTTTGTTGGCATATGTTTGTAGTCGTTGCTCTTCATCCTTTGTATATTTGTGGTGTCAGTTAAAACTTTTTTCATTTCTGATTTTATTAGAGCCTTCTCTTTCTCTCTTGGTTTGTCTAGCTAAGGTTTGAGTTTCTTTATCTTTTCAAAGAAACAGCTCTTAGTTTCATTGACTTTTTTTTAAATGTGCCTATTTCATTTATTTCTGCTCTGATCTTTATTATTTCCTTCCTTTTCTTGACTTTGTGTTTCATTTGCTCTTCTTTTTCCAGCTCCTTTGTATGGAAGATTAGATTGTTTGAGATTTTCTTGTATCTTGAGATAGGCCTGTATTGCTTTGATCTTCTGTCTTTAAACCACATTTGCAGCATCCCATAGATATTTCTGTTCATTTGTCTCTAGGTATTTTTTGATTCTTTTTTGATTTCTTTATTGATTTAGTGATGTTTAGTAGCATATTGTTTAATCTCATCTATTTGTAGTTTTTCTAGTTTTCTTCTCAGAGAAGATGCTTGATGTGATTTCAGTTTTCTTGAATTTATTGAGACTTGTTTTGTAGTCTAACATGTGATCTGTCCTAGACTATGTTCCATATGCATTTGAGAAGAATGTGTATTCTGTTCCTTTTGGATGGTGTGTTCTGTAATTATCTATTAAGTACATCTGGTCTAATGTATTGGTTAAGGCTGATGTTTTTTTATTGACTTTCTGTTGGGATGATCTACCCATTGATATAAGTAGGATGTTAAAGTCCCCTACTGTTACTGTATTACTGTCCATTCCTCTCTTTAGGTCTGTTAATATTTACTTTATATATATTATTGCTCTTATGTTGGATGCATGTATATTTATAAATGTTGTGTTTTCTTTTGGATTGACCTTTATATCATTATGTAATGCCCTTTGTCTATTATTATAGTCTTTTTTTTAAAAAAGGTTTTATTTATTTATTTATTTGAGGGAGTACAAGTGTGGGGGATGCAGAGGGAGAGGGAGAAGCAGACTCCCTCCTGAGCAGAGAGCCTGACATGGGGCTCAATCCCTGAGATCATGACCTGTGATGAAGACAGATGCTTAATGGACTGAGCCACCCAGGCTCAGTTTAGTTATAGTCTTCTAATGCGTATTTTGTCTAATGTGAGTATAGCTACTTCAGCTTTCTTTTTGTTTCCATTTGCATGGAATATCTTTCTCTAGCCCTTCCCTTTCAGTCTGTTTCTGTCCTTACTTTGAAGTAAGTCTTTTGTAGGCTGCATATAGATGGGTCATGTTTTTTATCTATTCCATCTTTTTTGATTAAAGAGTTTAGTCCATTTACATTTAAAGTAATTATTGATAGGTATAGATTACCTGCCATTTTGTTAGTTGTTTTCTGGCTATTTTCATAGTTCCTCTCTGTTCCTTTTCTTTCTCTCCTCTCTTGTGGCTTGATGGCTTTCTTTAGTGTATGTTTAGATTTTTCTTCTCATTTTCTTTTGTATATTTACTATAAGTTTTTGCTTTGTGGTTACCATGAGGTTCACATATAACTTGCTGTGCATATAACTTTGTTTTGACTTGATAGCAACTTAAATTTGAACACATTTCAAAACTTTACATTTTCCCCTCTACTACCATTTTTTATATTTTTGGTGCGTCATTTTGCATTTTTTATTTTATATGTCCCTTAACTAATTATTGCAGTTTTAGTTAATTTTACTGTTTTTGTGTTTTAATCTTCATACTTGCTTTATAAGTGATTGATATACCTTTACTATATATTTACCTTTTCCAATGAGATTTTTATTTTTGTATGTTTTCTTGTTATTAATTAGTGCCATTTCTTTTTAGGTTAAAGTCATCCCTCTAACATTTCTTGTAAAACCAGGTTTAGTGGTGATGAATTCCTTTAGCTTTTGCTTATCTGAAAAACTTTTATTCTCCTTCAATTCTGAATGATAATCTTGCTTGGTCGAGAATTCTTGGTTGGAGTTTTTTTTCCATTAGCACTGTGAATACTGTCTTCTGTCTGTAGTTTCTGCTGAAAAATCTGCTAATAGCCTCATGGGGTTTCTCTTGTATGAATAAGTTGTTTTTCTTTTTTTGCTTTAGGATTTTCTCTTTATCTTTAACTTTCAGCATTTTAATTATAACATGTCCTGGTGTGTATCTTTTGGGTTCATCTTCTTGGGAACTCTCAGAGCTTCCTGGACCTGCATGTTCATTTCATTCTCCAAATTAGGGAAGTTTTCAACTGTTGTTTCTTCAGATAAGTTTTTTGGTGTTTTCTGTCTGTCTTCTCCTTCTGGGATCCTATGATGGGAATGCTATTCTGCTTGATATTTTACTCAAGGTATTCATTTGTTTTTATTCTTTTTTTCTATTCCTTCTGGATGAGTTCTCATTGCTTTGTATTACAGCTTTGGATTCATCCAGGCTGCTGTTGTACCTGCCCAGTATATTTTTCAGTTCAGTTATTGTATTTTTCAGTTCTGTAACTTTTGTTGGGTACTTTCTTATATTTTCTGTTTGTTGAAGATATCACTGTGTTCATCCATTCTTCTCCTGAGTGTGATGAGCTTCTTTATGACCATTACTTTGAACTCTGTCAGTTTGCTTATTGCTGTTTCATTAATGTCTTTTTCTCATATTTTTTCTTGTTCTTTCATTGGAACATAATTCCTCTGTTTCTTCGTTTTGCCTGACTCCTGTGTTTTTTTCTTTGTATTAGGTAAATTGACTACTTCTCTCTGTCTTGAAGGAGTGGCCTTGTGTAGGAAATTTCATGTAGAGCACAGAAGCACAATCCCGTCTGAGCAGAGCTAGGTGCTTATAGGGTGTCCCCTATGTGGATTGTGTGTGCGTGTCTGCTGTGTCAGGGCCCAGTCTATGGTGTGGGAGTGGGTGGGGCTAGTGCCTGATTGGGCTGTGTCTCGCAGATGTGCTGTGTCAGGATGGTAGGCAGAGCTTTTGCCCTCGCCTGATTGTTCCTCATGGTCGTGCTGTGGGTGTGGGCAGAGTTCTCCACTGGACATGACTACTGGCTCTAGCAGGTTAAAAGGATAGTTCCAGAATGGCACACATTAGCAAGGTAGGGTGAGGTCACTAATATGGCTCCTACCTGTGTTTCTGTCCCTGAAGAAAGTCCCAACAGTTTCCTGCCTCTCTGGTAGGCACTTCAAGATTATTAAGTGGTTCTTGTTTACATATGGTGTAGGCCCTTCTCAAATTGGTGTTGTAGTGCTGGATTTTGAGTGAGTCTGCATGGCTAGCTCTTTAAGAACGAGTTTCTTTGTTCCCTACAGTCTGTGGTTTTCCTGGATATAATTGCCATTGGTTTTCAAAGCCCAACATTTTGGGGGCTCCCTTCATGTGGGATCTAAAGGTTAGATCTCTCCTCAGGGAAAATGTATGTATATTTGAGATCTCTCCCAATTGTGGATCACAGTGCCTGGGATGGGTTTTTTTTTTTTAAAAGATTTTATTTATTTGAGAGAGAGAGAATGAGAGAGAGCGAGCACATGAGAGGGGGGAGGGTCAGAGGGAGAAGCAGACTCCCTGCCGAGCAGGGAGCCCGATGCGGGACTCGATCCAGGGACTCCAGGATCATGACCTGAGCCGAAGGCAGTCGCTTAACCAACTGAGCCACCCAGGCGCCCCAGGGATGGGGTTTTTTGTCCAGATGGTGTCTCTGCCTCTCCTGTCTGTCTCAGTGGTTTTTGTCCTTTGTTGGAGAGCTTCTGTTTGTCCAGGTTTCTGGTCTTTTTAAGAATAAATTATTTCATATGTAGTTGTGTATTTGTTACATTCATGGATTGGAGTGACTTTAGGGTCTTCCTGTACTGCCATCTTGAACCCAACCCATAATCTGGTTTTGTTTTTATTTGAGTATATGATGATATTTGAAGGACTTTAATGAAACTTAAATTTGGTAACTATAATTTATCCTCCACAAATTTCATATAAAATCTAAATGTTTTTATCATTATTGTTCTAGAATTTACAGTTCTGGGGTATCTCCTAAGACAGATATTTCCTTCTTTTTGCCCTGTGTCAGAATTTAGTATATTACAGCAAGATAAACCGTTTGAAAGGAGAGATACAAGAAGTCATATGCTTCTGTAGTTCATGCGTCCGGTAGCTGAATATGAAATGACAGACCAGTGTTTTGGCTATTTACTTATAATGCCTCCAATCATAGTTAAGTGATTATGTATGATAAAATTTATAATTATGTAAGTGTTTCTTCTGCTTCAATGAGAATTTAAACTGAAGTCTTTTCTTTTGAAGTGAATAAAATATAGGCATTAAGAATTCAGCAGTGTGTCATTCTAAAAGTCATGATATTCTGACTCATAACAGAAGTTTCTTGGTGGCACAGGCACAGTTTGTAGAAACCTTTCCATCAGTGTTGAAGTTGCCCAGGAATGCCGCTCTCCTACCATCACTGTTGTATTATCCATCCTCAAAAGAGTCACACTGGGGATGCTTGGGGATTTTTACACATCATTTTGTGATCACATTTAGTATTCCTAAGTGACCTTAAGAGGAAGGGTAATGGGGAGGCCTATTATAGACATCAAAAGACAGGGCATTTCCTACTGGGTTATATAGCATGGGGAAAAAAATGTTAGGTATAGCTCTTTCTCTTCTAGGACTTTTTTTTTTTTTAAATTGAAATTTGATGAAAATGAATACCCTTACATGGAAAATAAGGAAATTGGTAAGGAATAACATGCTTTTTAGAAAACTAGATACAAAGTAGGTGGGTATTGTTGAGAATGTGCATGAGTTAATGTAGATACTTTACTATTAGCCAGAAACGCTGTCTGTCTCCCAGCTAGTCTGTTGTTACTGTGTCACATACTGCTCTAACACCCTTGTTAATAGAGCTTGCTTCCGAACCATTTTTTGGTCAGGGTCTTGAGAAATTGTCCTTGGAGATAATCCGTTGGTAGGTGCTTAAACTGTGTAATGCTATAGCACTGTAGCATCGTGTTGCTTTGTTGCTGTGGGTTGCTCTGTCTGCTTCAGCAGTGAGCATGTGAAATCCCAGATGCAGGTCCTGCTCTGTATTCCGGGGCCTGATTCCACTGATAGACTGTAGCTATCAGTGTCCGCTCTCAAGAAACACAGGCACATTTCAATAGGTGCCTTTTAGAGGTGCCTAGTAGAACATTTCCTGGAAATATTTAGCCCTCTGTACCTGGCAAATTCCTCTTTATTCTGTAGTTCTTATTCTTGGCTGACCTTCATCTTTCCCAGAGTGCCCCTTTTACCTTCCCGCCTCTCCAACACTGTTCCTCTTCTGTTGCTGTCACAGGACCCCAGCACAGCGTGTACTGTCTTGTCGCTTTTTTAATTGTTTATATTCCCACTGAACTATTATATATTGAGAGCTGGAGCTAAGTCTCTTTCACCTTTGTATGCACACTATGTAGCATAGAGTTTTACACCTGCTGGAAACTCAGTAAATATTTGATAAATAAATGTTTAAGTGTTGGTGGGAATTTCAAGTGCTATATTAGGCCAATGAGATATATTTTTTAATTCCTTGCGAAGGCTTCACAAAGGCTTTGAGGAAGTTTTTAAAAAGATATATACACACATACATACACACACGTATGTATAACATATTTATAAATATATAAAAAATGTGTTTTGTGTGTTTAAATGAGGAAATTGATGACAAAGTAAATGTAGGATAACGAAATTGGACAAAGTAAATGTAGGAAAACGAAATTGGGAGGAGCAAGAATTGGGGTTGGAAGTACACTTGATAGAGGTGTACTGCAGATTCGACTTGAGCTTTGTAATTACAAATTATAGTCAATGAGGAATTATTTTTTCTTCTATTTTTGGTAGGCAGGTTTTTAAGTGTCCCTTAGTTCATACCTAGAAGGCAATTTCTTACTCTTTTATATATAATTTTGGTTCTAGGGTCATCACTTGTCCAGACTTCTGTCCCCCTAGGACGATCTTACTGATAGTTTGGTAACATGGTACTGATGCAGTTTCCTAAACCTTCCTGTAGCGATGATGGCAGTGATAGTACTAAGGTGACCAAAGCTATGTACTTGTCTCTTATTTCAGTTTACTTCTATTAAACAGATGTTTACTGAACATTTCGTCTCTGCCAGAGTATGATTTAGAATTTTTTCAGCTTTATTAAGATATGATCGACATAAACCATTGTGTAAGTTTAAGGTGTACATCTTGTTGATTTGATACATCTATATGTTATAAAATGATTACCACTCCGTGGTATTAGCTACCACCGCCATCCCCTCATTTAGTTACCATTTCTTTTTTTGTGGTGAGAACATTTAAGATTTACTCTTAGCAGCATTCATGTGTATGATACAATATTATTAGTTAGAACCACCATGCAATATAGTAGGTCCCCAGACTTGTTCATCTTATAACTGAAAGTGTGTACCCTTTGTTCAGTATTTCCCCATTTTCAGCAACCCCCAAGCCCTGCTAACTACCCCTCTCCTCTGTCTGAGTTTGACTTTTTTGGATTCCACATATAAGTGAGATCATATGGTATTTGTCTTTCTGTATCTTACTTATTTTACTTAGCACAATGTCCTTATGTCTCATCCAAGTTGTCACAAATGACAGGATTTCCTTCTTGCTGTGGTTGATATTTCCATTGTGTGTGTGTGTGTGTGTGTACCCCACATCTTTATCCATTCATCCAATGACAAACACTTAGGTTGTTTCCATATCTTGGCTATTGTGAGTAATGCTGCAGTGAAAATAAGAGTGCAGATAATCTGCGAGGTCCTGATTTCAGTTCCTTTGAATATATATCCAGAATTAGGACTGCTGGATCATATGGTAGTTCAATTTTTAATTTTGGGGAGGGGGACCTTCATACTGTTTTCCATAGCGACTACACCGGTTTACATTCCCAGCAACACTGCCGAAGGATTCTCTTTTCCCACAGCCACTTTAACAGGTGTGAGGTGATATCTCATTATGCTCTTCATTTCCATTTCCCTGATGATTAGTAATATTGAGCACTTTTGAGTGCCTATTGATCATTTTATGTCTTCTTTGGAAACCTGTATATTCAGTTCCCCTGTCCATTTTTTAACTGGGTTGTTAGTTTTTTTGCTGTTGAGTTACATGAGTTCTTTATATATTTTGAATATTAATCTTTTATTAGATATATGATTTAAAAACATTTTTTCCCATTCTGTAGATTGACTTTTCATTTTGTTGACTGTGTCTTTTGCTATGCATTTTAGTTTGATGTACTCCCACTGTTTTGATTTTTATTTTTGTTGCTTGTGCTTTTGTTGTCTTAGCCAGGAAATTGCTGCCAAGACCAATGTCAAAGAGCTCTTCATGTTTTCTTCTAGGAGTTCCAGGTCTTAAATAATGTCTTTAATCCATTTCAGGTTTGTTTTTGTGAATGATATAAGACAGACGTCCAATTTCATTTTTCTGCATGTGGTTATCTAGTTTTCCCAACACCATTTATGGAAGAGGCTATCTTTTTTTTTTTCCATTGAATATTCTTGGTTCTCTGGTCAAATGTTAGTTGACCGTTTATAGAGTTTCTTAGCCTCAAGGTGCTTACTGGTTAGTAGAGACAGACACAAAAAAATATGTAATTATAACAAATTACAAATAGAGGTACTTGCAAGGTGCTTTAGGAGCCTTGTGATTCAGGGAAGATTTACAAGAAAATATGCTCAAGCTTTGTTATTCTTAGCCTGGAGGAAAAAAGAAAGATTTTCTATCATAAGCAAAGACTTGGTAGTATGAAATGGCTTGGTACCCACGGAATTGAGTAAACTGAGGAGTTGTGACAGTACATGGCACATTTTGGGGTGTCACTAAAGGATTAAAGTCTTCAGTGGGATGGGGGGAGATACACTTGGAGTTACTGGCAAGGATAATGAATGGTTCTAGATATGTTGAGGAGGTTGGGTCTTACCTGGGAAAGCTTGTTAAAGGGCTTTAAATGGCAGTAGTATAGATGAATTTTTAGGTCCTAGGTAAGAAGCCGGGAGATTGTATATATTAGGCAAGAAATGATTGTCCAACTGCAGGACAAAATGATAAGAGATGGGGAAAGAGTTATTCAGGAGATTAACGAATGATTACATGTGGGTGAAAGGTGGGGAGCTAGGGTAGAGCAGCCATATGAAAGAGGAGTATTGGGTGAATTGCTGGGTTTTGCCCTCAGGTTAGATGGCAGAACTATAAATGAGATAGGAAATACAGTACAAAATGGGAATGACTGCCGTAATAGCTAACACTTAGGGGGTGTTTCAATAAGCACCAGACACTGTGCTGTATGCTTTACATGTATTATAACTCTTTTATTCTAATAACCTGTGAAGTAGATACACTGTCACCCATTTTATAGAGAGGAAACTGGGACATGGAGGGGAGGACTAAAGTCCTACTTAGGTAAGATAACAAAACCAGGCATTTTGGCTCCAGAGCTAAACACTTGGTCTCAACATTGTATTTATTATACTAGTATTGTGACTCTTACTGATGTAAGTAATGGCATCAAATCCAACTTCTTGTTATACTTTATATCTCACAACACAACACATAGAATGATGATGGGTAATGCTTTTAAACCGTTACTTAAGTGGTTACATTAGTAGGTGGAATGTAGCAGTAAATGACTATTATAATAATGAATTGGGTTTTGTTTTTTTTTTGCAAAGTAGAAGAGCATTGAATTTACAAATGATTTATAAACAGTGTAGCAATTGGAGAAAAGTTTAGAAGTAGGCAGTATTTTGAAAATTTGGGGCAATTGCCCATTGTATAGATTGTTTTACATTTTTAATAAAAAGTATGGGGGGAATCTCAATATTAAAGCTCTTAATATTTTTCTTTGTTTAGTTAACCTAGTGTCTTACACAGAGTAGAAACTCAAATAGCAGGTTGGGAACAGGAAGAGAAGAAGCAGAGAGCAACAACTCTGAAGGAATGTTTTTGGTGGAATAGGAGCCATGCACAGTGGAAGGTGGTGCCTTGGATGGGAGCACTGACCTTGATCAGTTTCAGCAGGAGGGAATGCAGAGTCTTATCAGTGGGTGTGGTACAGATAGTAAATGTGGTGGGAGTAGATAGAAGGCCCCTTTTATTTTATTATTATTATTTTTTTAGTTGGGAGGGGGGGCAGAGGGAGATAGAGTCTTAAGCAGGCTCCAAGCCCAGTTGCAGAGACCGACTCTGGGCTCACTCTCACAACCCTGAGATCATGACCTGAGTCGAAATCAAAATGATTAACCGACTAAGCCACCCAGGCACCCCAAGAGGCCTCTTAAAATGCTGCTTTATTTTCAGGGAAATAAGAGAAACAAGGTTATTAAGCTTTCATCTCCCCTAGTCACTAGAACTGCTCTTGTCAAGGACTAGTGATTTCCGTACTGTTAGATCCAATGGTCACTTCCTTTTCAAAATACTGTCTTCACTTGACCATGACCATTCTCTCTTAGTTTTCCTTCCACCTTATTGCCACTCCTCAATCTTCTTTGCCTAGTGCCTCTTTATCTTCCTTTTTTCTAGGTCTAGGGTTTAAATAAGAACTACTTATTTCTCTGTTCGTAGTCACTCCCTAGGGGATCTCATTCAGGCCCATGACTCTGAACACTGTTGGACCTCTCATTTGGACTCCAGGCCTGTCCATTGTCTTTTGTGAATCTCCTAGGCCTCTCGCTTTATGTGTCTACAACTGTGCTTTGATTCTCCCTCCCAAATCTACTGTAGTCCTTATCTGTGGTCTTCCTTTTCAGTGAATGGCCACTCTGCCAGGTACTCAGTTCTAAAACTTCAGGCAATCTTGACCACTTCCCATTAGCAAATTTTGATGGCACTGCCTTCAGAATCTGACCCTTTCCACTCCTCTTTACCACGTCTACCATGGCTCTAGCTACCTGTCATCTCTCATCTGGACAATTGTAGTAGCCTCCTTTCAGGTATCCTTGTATCTATCATTGGCCCAAAGTGAGTCTGTTAAAACCTGAATCAAATGCCATCAGTCTTCTGTCCAAAACCAACCAGTCAGTTATCTTCATCTCACTCAAATATAAGCCAGAATCCTTGTTACGATCTACAAGGCACCACATGTTCTAAGGCTCTCCTCCCGCTTAATTCTGCCACCTTATGTTATGCTGTTCTCCCCTTTGCTCATTCTTGTCTCCATCATGGCTCCTTTTCTGCTCCTTGAACATGCCTGGCATTTTCTCTCCGCAAAAGCTTCTATATTTGCTGTCCTCTTTGCCTGATGTACTCCCCCCACCCCACCCCAGATAATCAGTATGACTCCCTCTCTCATGTTTTTCAGCTGTCTTTTAAATGTTGTCCTATCTGAGAGGTCTTGCCCTACCACTGTTCATAAACTGGAATCTCTTGTCCCAGGTGCTGCTGGTCCTCCTACTGTGCTTTATTTTTCTTGATACCAGTTATTACCACTTGACCCCTTTATAGATTTAATATCTTTATTCTCCTACTAGAATTTAAGGTCCCTGACGATAAGGACTCTTTTTCCTTCTTTCTTTATAATATCCCAGTACCTAAATTAGCAAATGTTTGGCTCTTATATGTATTTAGTAAATATTTATGGGACGGATTGAATGAACGAATGTTTAATGAATAGCTTTCATGTTTATCTCTAAATGGCTATGTAAGTCAGTATTGATCTAATTGAGTGTTTTTTGCCCCCTCCACAGCACAATGGTCAGTTCTGTTCAAGGAAATACGTACCCCAACCAGGCTTCAGTATATAGTCCTCCTCCTGCTGCTGCTGCTGCCGATGTCACTATATACCAGAATGCAGGAACTAATATGTCCCAGGTGCCGAACTATAATTTGACATCATCAACGCTGCCTCAGCCAGGAGGCAGTCAACAGCCACCTCAGCCACAGCAACCGTATTCTCAGAAGGCTCTGCTATAGGACTTGGGATTCCTTCTTGTGGCAAATAATCCGCTAAATGCCGCTGACAATGTTATGAGGTTCTTTAATATCGTAAGGTTTGTTTATCCTCAGCTTATAGGAATCTATCTTGGTCTACAGGTTCAAATATTCAAGAAGGTAGAACTCTCTTCAATTTGCACTGACTTTTTGGGGTTCTCCCTTCCCCTCCCCTAGAGGATTGAAACTACTTACAACATTTAATTCCTTTCATAATATGAAAGAATTGATACAAGATTATTTGTCTCATGAAATTACCTGGTCTGCAAAAGTCAAACTTACAAAAAACTGTTGTGGCAAATGTTATGTACATATATTGCTGTGTAACTTCATTGGTGGCCATTTTGAATCACAGTGGTGATCATGTGAATATATTTAACACTGTTAAATTAATTTACATTGCTATTTTATTTTAATCATGAACAACTACCATGTCTCATAATGTTTTGTGTAAATTTAAGATAATTACACTGTCCCTTTAAACTGCAAGAGAACAAAGCTGTAGCATATTTACATGAAGGCATTATGTTGTCCATGTTTCAGTTTCACATTAAACTGAACCTTCCTTTGACTAATTGTGAGCTAAACTTATGTATTTTATGTCTTTCTGTAGCCTCTGCATACTACTAGCTGTCATCATACCAGCGTACAGTAGCTAAATTTTTGGTTCACGTACAGCAAATGATGATGTTCCCTTTTAAACTTTTACATTTCGGCATGATATTTCAGAATATTGTGGGACCATGAGACAAAATTAAGTAGGATCACATTCTTTATATCTTATTTTTAAAGGAATAATGTTGATTTACTTTTTCCTAGTTGAAGATAGTAATTAGATTTCTAAGCTGTATACTGTGTTTATTGGTGGCAGTGACACCAAAGATAGAGGCAATGGATAGAAATTTTTAAACTGGAAAGAAAACATGAATTACACTACATTTTCAAAGTCTCTTGTAATTATTTAGGATATAAACAAAATTTGATTCATCTGTCTTTTCCCACTATTAGTCTTTTAAATATGTCTTTAACAATTGTATCCTTTAATTGTTCATTAAAATGGATATAAGTAGATGTTTCAAAGTATTCTATATTCTGGTTTTGCTTAAGAGTTTGTATATTTATTCTTACCTTTCAAACTGGACTTTTGGGGCTCCTCTCAAAGTTCTAATGGAATTATTTTGGCTTCCTATTCAGGAGTATTTTTGAAGGAAGGCTTTCCTTTTGATCTACATGAAATATGTTTTCCACTGACATTTTAATCTTCTTAAATATTTATCATTTCCCTAGTTGTGCTATACTGCTATTTAATACTATTTAAACAAATGAAAAATTGAGTTCAGCATTATATTAAATGAATTGACTTAATATGTTTCACACCATAAATGAAAATTTAATTTGTATTTTCTAAGACTACTGTAATCAGGTAACTCATTCCTTTCCTTTTTGACAAATGATTCCATCTGTGGCAAGTAATCTTAATGGTGACTAATGTTATAGGTTCAAATTTACAGCATTGTCTTCAACTTCATTATGTCACCCTAGTGTTGTGTTATCCTGAGTTTAGAGTATGTTTCCCTCAAAACAGTAATTTTAAAACTTGAATTCACACTTTACACTAAAAACATTTTTAATATATTGTTTCTTGATAAACATTGTCAAACAGATTATAATCTTTTTCACTCCAATTTGAATATTCTAGTTTAACTGATAGACTTTTTGCCAAGTCATGTTGTATTTTTCTCTTTGTCTTTTGATAAATTTCTGTTTACCAATGGCAAATGTATCATTTTCCCAGTTTATCTTGATATCCTTCATGCTGTAACATCAATTATACAGTCTCTAGAATGCTTTTTGACCTATAAAAGTCAATGAATGGTGAGATTTTAAAAAGCTGCCCTTATTACAATGCATATACATTTTTCTTACCTATTACTAGCCTTATAAAGGTTTAAATGATGAGCACTTAAAATTGATACTGTATTAGTTTGTGCTTTGCATTTATTTGGTATAAAAGTACCACATAGAAAAATTCCACTGGAAAGGAACCCCTGGATTTTCCATCATTCAGATGACATGTCAAGGATAGAAATAAGAAAGGACCATTTAGGAGCACAAATGATTCTGTTCTGTAACCAGTGTATGTGTCATACTTTCAAAAAGTCTTTTTAAAATATAGCTGCCCCCTCCCTTTTTTAAGGTGTAGAATTACTTATAATTCTTAATTTATAATTTATTTAGAATTAATTTATAATTCTTAAATATAAATTTTATATTATTTATAATTCTTTATTTATTATTATTTAAGGTATAGAGTTACTTATAATTCTTAAATATAAATTTTATATTATTTATAAAATGAATTAACTATAACGTAGATTTCTGTGAAGCAAATTTTACTTCTCAGTTTATTTCCTTTATAGAATTTGAGTGTGTATACATAAACATGAATTTTTCCGTGAGTGTATATACACTCATGGAAATATTCAGCCAGGTACGGTCTAGCATAAGTAACTGACATACCCATGGCCAGTTGGATGTTATAATCTTACCCGTGCCATAAACCTTCTAGGACTAATGTGTAGTATGTACTTACTGTGATTTTACAGTCTTCCCAACTCTAGGATCATCCTTCTCTGTACCTCTCTCTCCTACTCAGTGAGGTACCATTTTAGGGGCCTAGAGATTCCAGTCTTTATGTTACAAACTTCTGGAACTTTGTTTCTATACCTTTTAATTTTTGTATTTAAAATGCTTAATAGACCACTAACTTTTTTTTTTTTTTTGGTACAATTTTCATGTATATGTGACATGTATAATTCAGCTCTGAAATATCTTTAGTCCAAAGCTTCAAGTTTATATAAGACATATTAGTGTCCTATATGATAAACTATGCAGCTTTATAAAAACTGTTATTTTCTAAAATGAGGTCCATTGGTATTACTGATCAAATGCTCATCTTTTTAATACTTTAAAATCACTGTTTTCTTTTCTCATCTATTTCCTTGGTTTATTATTTTATTAGCAATTGTACTAATAATTATAGCTTTCTGTTATATCACTTTTTAAATATTTAATAAGAAAAATGTAGTTTAAAGTTTTCATTCTTGTATCATTTTCTTTTCCTTTTTTTTTTAATCAGCTAACTGCCTTCACCCTTCAAAATATATAGAAGAAACTTAGCTAAATATTTTCTGAAGGCCTTATGTTCAGTTATCTTTTATTTTAGAATCATGGTTTGATTAAGTATTCTTGTCAAGTATTAGATTATTTTCTATACTATTTATGATGATATGCTCCCTCCAGTTTTTAATCAAAGCTGAGTTTTATGTATTCTTTTTTAGTATGACCTTTCTTTGAAATTATAAAACTTAAGTAATTTTTTCTGAAGTTTTCCTAGATTCAGCACTTTTTTCCTTATGTTCTAGAGCATTTTAAATTTTAGTATTTAAAATCATAGATTTCCTTGCTGAACAAAATTTTGCATTTTATTTGTGATAACTTGTGGTCATTCTGTACTTTGCTGATTTTCTGACTCTTTAGCTTACGCTAATACTTCCCACTACCACTGTTGTCTCTTTGCTGCTTCTTGTAGTTTCTTAGAATTTCAGATAAGGATTACATATTAAATTATTGAGTCAGCATTCCCTGATAAAAGCAAAAAGGACTGGTTTTAATGGTCTTCTGGTGGTCAGAAACTTAAAAATAGATATGTCTATTTTAGAGAAGAATTGTATCCCAATTTTTTTATCAGATACCCTCATCAGTAACAAATATTTTTAAGTATACAGCTTCAAAATATATATGTATATGTACTTACAAATTGTACAGGTTCTACTGTGGCGATATATATTGTACGTTATGCAACACTCTGAAAAATAGACATCTTAGAAGAGTCAGAGAAAAAGAATATTAATAGAAATTCTAATATTTTCCTTCCATATCTCTGGTTCATTTTGTCTGTGTCCTAGGATGTGTCTATCTGATTTGGAGACCACTGCTTTAGAGGTTAAGATTAGACAGAGAGAGGGAGTGGGAGATTATTACTAAATTGGCCTGTTGAAGTAAGTATCTGATACTAAGTATCTGGTGCTTTTCCCAGCAACTTTTTATGTTGAGAATTTTCAGACCTGCAGAAAGATTGAAAGAATTAATACATTGAACACCCAAATACTCTGTCTTAGATTCACTAATCAATAACATTTTGTCCCATTTGCTTTATTTCTTTATGTATGTTTAGATGCACATGTGTATATATATGTGTGTCTGTATGTGTACATACACACTGTCTTGTGTGAATAGAGAAGTTACAAACATTGTGAACCATACTCCTAAGTATTTTATCATGTATCTTGTAAGGATAAGTACATTCTTCTACATAACCTAAACCTTTATCACATCTAAGAAAATTAACCGTAATTCTATGATATTATTGTTATCAGATGTCCCCAAACTGTTATATATAGTTAATTTTTTTGAATATCCAGTAATATGCACCACATTTCTTCTTTATTCTTTATTAATCTGTATTAATCTTCTTGCCTTTTTTCCTCCCTGCTACTGATTTTTTAAAGATGTATACTAGTTGTAGCACAGAATTCCACATGCTGGATTTATCTCTTTATGGTGTTATTAGACTTAATGCTCCATTTTGATTATAGTACTTTATTACTTAATCCTAAAGGAATTAGAGTTAGAACCATATGATTTATGGTTAAAAATTATTAAAATTTTCAGGCTCATATCAGAAAACCGTACATAGAAATGAACATTATTAACCTTGAAGTGTATAACCTTAAAGTATATAACAGGCTGTATGCTCAGCTCATTGATACAACCATAGCTCAGTAGTTTTGTGGCTTTTTTTTTTATCTTATTTATTCATTTGAGAGAGAGAGAAAGCACGAGCATGGTGGAGGGGCAGAGGGAGAGGGAGAGGAAGAAGCAGGCTCCCCGCAGAGCAGAGAGCCCGATTCAGGGCTCAATCCCAGGACTAGAGATCATGACCTGAGCCAAAGGCAGATGCTTAACAGAATGAGCCACCCAGGCGCCCCGCATATAGTTTTTGTATATTGCTTCAAACTAAAGGAGATAGGTAGCATCAGACTATGTAAAATGTTACTGTTCTTGATGTTCTCGTAGACAAAGTAGGTGATGCTGGAGTCCATGTGCTACTCTGGCCTTCCTTCAGCTGTTTAGTAAGCAGATTGCTTGAGACATTAAAGTGCTGGCTGAGCGTTTATTTCTAATATTCCAAATAAGATGTAGAATCAGCAGTTGCATTTTTTTACATCACACATATTTGGTCGGGAAAAATGCCATTATACATTGTTTGGTTACACGTTATTACTCGAAAAAAAACATTAGCTAGCTGTTAAAGAAAGGTGGTTTTTTTTTTTCCTAATCAACCTTTTTCTTGTGTGTGAGTCAGTTATATGGATCTTTTATTTTATATATATAGTTATATAAAACAATTCTAAGAATAAATTTTAGTTTTCTTGTACTTTAGAAGATATCTTGCTAACATTAAAAAAGTTTCTTTACTAGATTTATGTTAAAGGAATCTGATAAAGAAGACATATCAAATATTTAATAAAGTAGAAAAGAAGTAGATAAGCTTTTTATAGCTCTTTTCTGTAGAGGGGGAGATATAAACTGTTTCCAGTTGTTTATCACTGCTTGTGTCAAAGGGAATAGTCACTGCCTTGTTTAGAGTCTTTGCTGCCTTATGCTAATTTTTTTCAGTCATTGTCCCAGAAATGAATACTTTTTGGGTTTTACTAGAAAAAGTTCTTTATCTTACATCATAGTAAAGACTAATTTTAATTTTGTCTTTGTACAGTTAATATGTTTTTCTTCTTTTTAAAAGATTACTTGGAGGGCGCCTGGGTGGCTCAGTCGGTTAAGCATCTGCCTTCGGCTCAGGTCGTGATCCCGGGGTCCTGGGATGGAGTCCCACATTGGGCTCCCTGCTCAGCAGGGAGTCTGCTTCTCCCTCTTCCTCTGCCTGCCACTCTCCCTGCTTGGGCTCTCTCTCTCTGTCAAATAAATGAATAAAATCTTTAAAAAAAGATTCCTTAGATTTTGATTGGTCTTAATGAAATGTTGTAGTATCAAAATATCAGGATAATTTAATTTTATTCATGTGGTTGCAAAATATTAATTTACATGGGGGGGGCAGGTAGGCAAATGGATTTTCTTTAGGTGAAATTAAATGTGGATTTGAAATAGGAAGACTCCCAGTAGGTGGAATGGAATTACATCACGCTGCAAGTTCAGTTACTGTGCTTTTGCTTACTCCATTAAACTTTCTTCCCTGCATGCCTTTCATGCATTTGAAAGATGATAATTTCCCCAAGGTTTTTAGCATGGTAGGACAAAATTCTGTTTTTATTTTAACTTTCATCCAGCATTTGTATGTATTTAACTCTTCTGACTGATATATTTGAAAGGCAGAAAATACCCCCCAGTTTTTATTTGCTGAAGAATACTTAACTGTAACATGGTCTGTCGATGCCTTCAGTAGGGAAAGGTTAAAATTGAGTTAAGTGTCCGGTTTATACTCGTTTGTTTTTATAATAATTCAAAATGGTCAGGGAAATTGTTTTCAAAAATTAAGCCAAAGAGGGAAATGCTAAAGGAGCTGAGTTTAGGTAATATGTTTTAGCAGTTTTGTCAAAAGTACACATTTTGAGATTAAAAACTTTGAAGTGCTCTTCTCCATATTTGACCAAGAGATAAGCATCACTAAATTAAAATTGAGTAGCATGATCTAGATACTATGTTTAATATCTTTCGAAAGTGGTATTTCTAAATATTCTTTTTCTCTATTAATTCATGGCTTATTAATCAAATGCTGTTTATAACTCATTGTTTTCTAGATACTTATTCCAGGAGCTGTTGTATATAAATGTATACGAGAAATATAAATTCTGTACAGAATGCTTAAAATCACCTGAAGAGACACCTGAATGTGGGCAGTTGTTTCCAGCCATTGACTCTTGTATATTGGACTTTGTTATAACTCATTTGAACTAGAGGTCATCATAGTACACAGTGGATTCGGCTGTAATGCTAATATGTGTTCTGAAATCATCTTATGCACTCTTGTGCAATAAAAAAGCCTTACTAAGACTTTATGGGAGAAACAGGGTTAGAGCCACAGCACTCCAAAATTTCAGCAATGACAACACTTAAGAATAAAAATAGGAATCTAATAAAAACAGTAGCACAGTTTTAACACCTTTATTAAATGTTTAATAAATATTACCACAAGGATGGCACTTTACTCTGAAAAAGACCTGAAGTGTGCCTGTGGAAGTGAGTGTCGGAAGGGTTGTAGTTTGCGGGTTTGGGGAAGGTGGAAGGCGGGGCTGCAGGAATCTGAGGGCAAGTTGTGACACCAGGTGTGGGGGGAGTGTGACAGCCCCAGCGGTGAGTGGAGGGCACTGCTGCTGGTAGGAGGGGGGAGTGTGTGGATTTTGAGTATTCCTACGTGGCTCAGGTCAGCCAGGCGCCGTTTTCTACCTTTAGCCTCATGTTTCTCCTGTACAAGCCAACTGAAATTTGCATTTTGCTCCTGCTGTTTTCTAGTGTATCAATCTCCTGCAACAAATTTGTGGTTTCCAAATAATCATTATATCAAAACTGACTCCGAGAGTGATTTAGAGAATGAGTGGCTAGTCATCATTTATTTCTAACGTTAGAAAAATTCCTTTTAAACTTTTAAGTGATTGATAAGAATTATGGACATGTAGGACAGAACGCTTTCTTCCTCCTTAGCAGATTAGAAAGTATCCCAATTGAACATGTGAACACATTTAGATTCAAAGAATTATATATTTTGCTTAAATACAGTCTGTGAGAAATTGTTGCTCTTGGGGCACCTGGGTGGCTCAGTCGGTTAAGTGGCTGCCTTCATCTTGGGTCATGATCTCAGGGTCCTGGGATCAAGCCCCCGCATCCAGCTTCTGGCTCAGCGGGGAGTCTGCTTCTCCCTCTCCCTCTGCCCTCCCTCCCTACTCGTACTCTCTCTCTCTCTTAAATAAATAAATAAAATCTTAAAAAAAAAAAAAAATCCTGCCCTCTCCCCACCTCAAAGGGAAAGAAAAGAAAATTGCAGATAACCATCATTTTCTGACCTGAGTGGGCATAACCGTTATGTCATTATTTTCATTGATTTTTTTTTTTTAAGATTTATTTATTTGACAGAGACACAGTGAGAGAGGGAACACAAGCAGGGGAGTTTTCATTTCCTTGATGATTTCAACAATTTGAGGGCATGTTATATCTTAATTCAGCTGTAGGAAGCACCAAGGTAAACTAGTTCCCGTTTTGCCCTTTCTTGCTTTTCATTCATACTTGGGGAAAATGGCACATGTACCAAAGAATGAAGTAAAATTAATCAGAAAACCATGCCCCTTTTTTTCCTTGACATTTAAGAGTTACAGGAAGAGAGTAAAGAAGAAGAGGCAATCTTCCCTGTTTCCTTCCTGGACTGTCTTTGAGTGAGACAAAAGGTAGGCATGGGGTCGGGTTGCAAAGGAAAGGCTGGGAGGAGAGATTCTTGGAGCCCAGGAGAAGCGTTTTTTCCTTGGATGTGGTCAGTTCTTAGGAACTATAGTGATGTAGCTCCCCAAAACTTTGGAAGTAAAGGAAATTAAGACTACCCCTTGTGATTCAAACAAAAATTAATACAGAATGAACCACAGTAGAAGGATAGGCACCTTAAAGCAGAGATTAAAAACTAATGGCTCAACCAAATCCAGCTAACATGTTTTCTTTGGCCTGCATAGGGTTAGAGTTTTTTTTAAAAATAAATGTTAAGACTAGGTGATTTCCCATGAAAAATACAGAATTTTTTGCTCCTTGAAAAAAAAAAAAAATCATGATTTGACAACACGAGGCCTATATTATTCCCACAGCTGGTTTTGCATCTCTGGTTTGCCACTGAGCCCTCCATTTTTTAAAACCTCACCCTTTCCGTTGTCAAAGAGAACTAGAGCCAGATACTAGTTAATATGATACAGATTTTAATCAGAAACTTGCAGTAGAGGAAATGACCTCAGTATAAAACTGGACTCAATCCAGAATAAAATAACTAGGGAGTTACAGCTAAGAAGCAGAGTAGAACGGGTGTGGGCGATCCATAGATGGACAGTCTCTAAGAAGAGCCATCAAGGATGGGGGGGTCCTTGCTGAGGGCAGGCCAAGGCAATCCTCTCGAGGGAGAGGGGGATTCTCTCTAAACTGACTTAGCAGAATTCTTGCTAAAGTGAGGTTTTTCAGGCCTGGCAAGGACAGGGACCATGTCAAGGTCTAGTCGAGAAGAGGGCTTAAAGGAGCCTGACTAAAGTTTGGTCAAAGAGCATTTTGTTACCACTTCATTTGTTTTTGCCTGACCCCTGGAGATACCTGAGGCTTTGATTCCTGCTTTAAAGAGTGAGTGAATCTAACGCTGCACCGTCCAATTGGACTCTTGAGCACTTGTAATGGGCTAGTGCAATTAAACTAAATTTTAAATCTTTTTTTATTTTTAAGATTTTATTCATTTATTTGAGAGACTGAGAGAGAACATGAGCGGGGGAGGGAGAGGGAGAAGCAGACTCCCCTGCTGAGCAGGGAGCCTGCCACGGGGCTTGATCCCAGGACCCTGGGATCATGACCTGAGCTGAAGGCAGACGCTTAACTGGCTGAGCCACCCAGGTGCCCCACTAAATTTTAAATCTTAGTTTTAATTAAATTTAAACCTGAAGCAACATAAAAATATTTTCCCCCTTAAACATAACTTTATCATTTCAGTAGGACTGTATTTCACTGTAACCATTGGGTCACAATATGGTATTGTAGTGTTTGTGTACTTTAAACTTTTTTAATGTAGCTACTAGAAAGCTTAACATTAAATAACGTGTCTCACATTCTACTCCTATTGGACAGTGCTGATCTAAGGCTTCTAGGACCTGATCATGTAATTCTCAAGAATATGTCTGATGTGATGAGGCTAGTAGACTCTAGAGTGGATTCCCCCATGATCCCTTCCTGATGATCATGCCTTGTTTAATCTCTTTTAAGTGTGGGTAGGACCTGTAACTTTCTAATAACCAGCAGACTATGGAAAGGTGAGGGGATGTTGCTCCTGTGATTATGTTATATGAGACTCCCATCTTGCTAGCAGACTGAGCTTGGAAGCAGAGCCTTCCTGTCAAGTCTCCAGATGAGAACCCACCTCTGGCCAACATCTTTTGTGCAGCCTTGATGAGGACCCAGATAAGCCAGGCCCAGGATCCTGACCCACAGAAACTGTGAGATAATAAATGTATATTGTCTTAAGCCACTAACTGTAGTAATTTCTTGTTCAGTAACAAAACACATAGCCTGGAAAAGGGGGGTGGGTGGGCAGATAGAAGATAGACTTAGTGTCTTCCTTTGGAACAAAAATGCTGATATTCTGGCTCCTGCTAGTGCTGTAAATGATACAGTCCTTTGTCTTAGACCCACGGGTCTTGTGTCTTCATTTTTCAGCATTCATGGAATGGTGCAGACTAGCTTGTTAGCTTGCAAGTAAGGTAAAATCTCAGAGCCTTCAGAGGTCTTGAAACTTGTGTTGGTTAATAATACTCAAGATTTTATTTTTTGGCAGAACAAACGTTAATCTACTCATGACTAAACCTTTTCCAGAATGGATTGGGTGCCCATATGTCTTTCTCCTCCCTGGAAAAAAAAGATTTTTATTTGTTTTGTTGGATAAAATTGCTCCATTTATGTCTTACGCATGTCGTATCAATGAGTGAGTCTTCCTAGGAGTGAAGTTATCTGAGACAGTCACATCTTCTACACTAGCTAATTGTATTAACTTTTCCCGGCTTCAGTTATATCACCGACAAATGAGAGAATCATTATCTCTTAAGGTCGTTTCCAACTACAGTACTTCTAGGCAATGTAGAAAACAGCATCCCTTTAATTTTGTTTATTGGACGAGCACTTACATTGTTCTTACTATGGGACAGGTACCACCCTTTTTTTTTTTTTTTTTAAGATTTTATTTATTTACTTGACAGAGAGACGGTGAGAGAGGCAATACAAGCAGGGGGGAGTGGGAGAGGGAGAAGCAGGCTTCCTGCTGAGCAGGGAGCTTGATGTGGGGCTCGATCCCAGGACCCTGGGATCAACGACTGAGCCACCCAGGCGCCCCAGGACAGGTACCACTCTTAAGTGCTTTTCAAAAATCATTTAAACAAAGATGATGTAGGTGAGGAAACTGAGGCAGGGAGTTTAGTAATTTGCTCAAGGTCATCCCGCTAGAAGATGCCATAGCTGGGGTTCAAACCTAGGTAAAATTTGTACTCTTTTCCACCATGCTGTGCTGCTCCCAGCTTTTCACTGAAAAAATGATTCACTCTCTGCCCTGTGAGAACTCTGGAAGCCACAGGAGAGAATAAGGCAGGTCCCTGCTCTCCAGAATCTTCACACAAAGTGAGAATTTTGTGCTGTGTATGTGTGTATGTGTGAATGTGTCCCACAGGAGGACTCCAAGGTAAGCATTCATATGTAAGAATACCTCTTTAGAATGTAAAAGTGTACGTACATGTTTAGGTTAAGTAATTGGATTCCAGGTTTCTAAATTTCTAAATTTCTAAATAAATCTTATTTAAAGTTGTTGAAATAAACCTTAGGGTTCTAATCTGGTAAGAATAAATTCGGTGAGACTTTTAGGGAACTATGCAGACATAATTGGCCAAAAGGCTTACCTGTTTGATACCTAAAATAAGATTAATAAAATTACGTATGGAAATTGAAATAGTTACACTGTATCATTTTCTTTGAAAGTTTTTAGTCAACCCACGTCTCATTTACGTATGTCAGTATGAGCTTCTTGAGGATAACAGTGGAATCTTTTTCATCTCTGTGTCTGTATCTGTGTTGCACCGAAGACAGTATTTTTTCGCTGTATTCACCTAAGTGTTGAGTGAATGATCTATTTTATAGGATACAAGGTGACTCTCCTTATCCTTCAGGAAGCAGAATTACACTCAGGAGGTCCATCTGAACAGACTTGCATGAAAGAACTACTTACGACAAAGGGAAGAAACAAGGGGTGTTGAGGCAAGGCACTCTCTGCTGTCGTGACTCCTAGGTCAAAGGGGGCAACTATTATACAGTAACTGCATAGAGCTCAGTGAGAGCAGAGGTGGGACTTACGGAGGAGGGCCAGATGTGACTGGCACAGCAGGCAGGAAAGAGGGACAAGGGAGATAGATATCCCCGTGTCTCCTGCCACCCTCTGATCTCCTGCCAATAATCCTCTTGGTGGCTGAACCCAGCTGGAATATTGAATGATAGGGAGGGTAGGGGACAAATGGAAAATAGCCAGCATGCTAGAAACATACCTGGATTTGTCTCTGTGCTTTCAGCCTGCTATAACAATACCATAGACCGGGTGGCTTATAAACAGCAGAAGTTTATTCCTCACAGTTTTGGAGACTGGGAAGTCCAAGAACAAGGTTCTGGCAAGATTCAGTGTCTGGTAAGGACTCACTTCCTGATTCATAGAAGGCTGTCCTCTTCCTGCAAGCTCACATGGCAAGAGGAAGAGGGTATGCACTTCTCTCGGGTCTCTTTTGTAAGGGTACTAATCCTATTCACGAGGACTCTGCTCATATGACCTGATCACCTCTCAAAGGCCCCACTGCCTAATACCATCAAGTTATGGCTTAGGATTTCAAGATTAATTTTAAGGGGGCACACATTCATTAGATAGCAGGATCGAAGCATGCATTGTCATTTAATGCAACTTGATTCCCCGTTTGCAAAAATTACTCAATCTTTCCTCTCTCAGTTATCATGCATATTTTATGAAAAGCCAAGTGCATGCTAGTTAAGTTTTCCAGTTGTTTAATATTCACATTGCTAAGAATTTACAGGAAGTACTGAATTTAAATCATCAGTAGGTGGTGCTGCTGGGATTGAATCCTGAAAAATATAAAACTAGACATTTAACTGAAGATTATCTAGGATTCAGATAGGTTATTTGGGAAGGAAGGTTACAATCCAGTGAGTTTCTGATTCGTTGTTTGAATTTTCTGGAGAAGAGAATTACATGCAAGGAACTTAACAGCTTTGTCTCTGACAGCATCATCTCATGAGACAAATAGGAGCAATGATTTGTTGACCCACTGAGATACCATTTTCCTGTCACCCCTCAGGAAACACAGTAGTGCAGGCCTTTACTAATAGGGGTAGGCCCATAAAAACCATGGAGTTGTAAAATGTACAACCTGGCATGGATTTTAAAGACGCTGAAGTCTATCACTCAAATTAGATACTTGGTAAAATACAGATTTTTAGGCCATTTGCCTGGAGATTCTGATTTAGTTCATCTGAGGTAGGCTGGAAATATATAATTTAATAAGTGTCCCAAGTGATCCTTTCACACTGGTTTGGAAAATACTGATATATGTGTAGCTTCCCTTTGACCTAAATTTCCTTACATACTTGGCCTGAGACTTCACAAACATTTTAGAGTGATAGTCACCTGGGACCCTCTCCCAAAAAAATGTTCCTACCCAGAGCTTTACATACAATTTCAGATGCTTCAGGGATCCTTAGAGTCCATCTACATCACCTACTTTACAAACCCTCATAGAATCAGTTTAAAATTCCCCGGCTAGATTTCAGGGTTTCCCGTAATCTTGGTCTACCCTACTGATTGAGCCTTTTGCCTCATTATACCCATGATACTCAGGAGCTGTAAAAATGAGCAAATTTTTCAGATTATATTCCCGGACACTTGGAAAAAGTAAAATCAAAGGAACCAGTATGCTTTTCTTAAAGCCTGTATGAGTTCGTCAAAATACAGAATATAATGTGGGGCACCTCAGTGGTGCAGCCCATTAAGCAACCCACTCCTGGCTTTGGCTCAGGTCATGATCTCAGGGTTGTGGGATCAAGCCCTGGGTCGGGCTCCATGCTCAGCGTGGAGTCTGCTTATCCCTTCCCCCATACCCCTCCCCCTGCTTGTGCTTGCTTGCTCTCTGTCTATAGTAAATAAATAAAATCTTTTTAAAAATACAGAACATAATCTATTAAGGCAGTGCTCTAGGTAGATTTTATAGTTTGCAATCAGCTTTTTCTGATAAAGTAGACTGTGTTGATCTGTCAAGGTATGTGTATCAATTTATTCTATTCTCAAAGACCGGCCTCTTGTTTAGAGCATAATTTGGAGGTGGCCATGTCATACCACAGCAAAAGTCATTCTGGTACTAAGTTGGTGAAGCATCCAGGGTCCTGGAATTGAGCCCCATGTTGGGCTCCCTGCTCAGTGGGTAGTCTTCTTCTCCCTCTCCCTCTGCCCCTCCCCCTGCTTGTGTGTGTTCTCTCTCTCTCTCTCAGTCTCTCAAATAAAGAAATAAAATCTTTAAAAAAAATAGATATTATATCTGGGCCATTATCTCTGTGGTGGTGATTTAACCAATACATATTGTTGACTTCTATATTATAATTAGCTAGATGTTTACAGGAAATTGGTTTATCCAAGTTCAGGTAATATCGGAACAAACTCCTATTACGTGGCAAGACAGTTTTTAAAAACACATGCAGACAGTTTTAAGATATAAACATAGTTCTTCATGTGTATGAAATTTTTATTTCTTTGATTCCTGTTGTCTCATTTTATCAATACTGGGAATGGAATTCAGCAGATATTTGAACACTAGTGGGACTTAACAGTGACCAAGTGGAAAGAAAAAAGTATAGCAGGTCTGACTGCTATCTTTTCAAAGTCCCATTTACAAGGTTGGCCCTTGGCTTGGATTTGGGGAGTTTTCCCACCATTCCCAGAATTGGTAAGAGTGGCCCACTGTGCCCAAACTATTTGCACGAATGATGTGGTTTATGCTGAACACCTGCCTGCCTTAGGAAGTCTGGAATTTGGGCATATGCCAGGCAGATGGCATGATCGGCCCCCAATAAAAGCCCCAGGCACTAAGTCTAATGAGCTTTCTTAGTTGGCAACATTTCACACATGTCACATCTTGTTGCTAGGGGAATTAAACTCATCCCATGTTACTCTATTGAGAGGAGGCTCTTGGAAGCTTGTACCTGGTTTCCCCTAGACTTCACCACCCCAAGCACCTTTTCCCTTTGTTGATTTGGTTTGGAGTCCTTTTGGGGTAATAAATTATAGCCTTGAGTACAATATGCTGAACATGTGAGTCCTCCTAGTAAACCATCAAAACTGGGGGTGGTGGTGGGGTCCTTGAAATGCAGCAAAATACTCTACCTGCCTTTAAGGATGTCATAAATGTGTAAGGAAATAAAACACATGCATTTAAAAGTACAGCACAGGGAGGAGTTTAGTAATGTGTTAAGTATTATAAGGAGATGGTGCTAATATTGCAACTGGGAAGTCAGATAGATATAAGCATTAATCATTTTAATGCTTTGGAACAAAAAAATTTTCCCTGCTTATTGATGTGATAACGGGCATATAAATAATTATATTTATATTTAAATAGAGACAAATTTGTGAGTTTGGATATATGTGTACACATATATATTACCATCACCACACTCAAGGTAATGAACATATCCATCACTGCCCAAAGTTTCCTGGAATTGTTTTGTTGTTTTTGTAGTAAGAACACTTAACATGAGATCTGTCCTTGTATAAGTGCAAAATACCTTATTGCTAACTATTGGCATAATGTTGTACAGCCGATGTCCGGGACTTACCTTGTAGAACTATAGCTTCATCCCCATTGAACATGAACTTCCCACATCTCCCTCCATCCCCTGATAACCACCATCCTATTTTCTACTTGTATAATTTGACTTATTTATTACATTTTTCTGCGTTTTTAACTGAAGTTTAATTATACAGTGTTATATTCGTTTAAGACGTACAACGTAATGATTTAACAATTCTGTACATTACTCAGTGCTCGCCACAAGTGTAGTCACCATCTGTCACTAAATGTTGTTATATTTTTGGCTATATTATCTGTGCTGTACTTTTCTGTGCACTTATTTAATACTTTAGAAGTTTGTACCTCTTAATCCCCTTTATCTGTTTCACCCATCCCCCACTACACTTCCCCTCTGGCAACTACCAGTTTGATCTCTGCATTTAAGAGTCTATTTTGTTTGATTGTTTTTGTTTTTGTTTTTAGATTCCGCCTGTAAGTGAAATTACATGGTATTTGTCTTTCTCTGACTTATTTCACTGAGCATAATGCCCTCTGGGTCTACCCGTGTTGCTGCACATGGCAAGATCTCATCTTTTTTTTATGGCTGAGTAATATTCTTTTGGGTGTGTATATATATATATATATACCATATCTTTATCCATTCATCTATTGATGGATACTTGGGTTGCTTCCATATTTTGGCTATTGTAAATAATGCTGCAATAAGCATAGGCTTACTTCTGGGTTCTCTGTTTTGTTCCATTGATTTATGTGTCTGTTTCTGTGCCAGTACCATCCTGTTTTGATTACTACACCTTTGTAATGTATCTCAAAATCTGGGATTGTGATACCTCCATCTCTAGTCTTCTTTCTCAAGATTGCTTTGATTGCCCAGTCTTTTGTGGCTCCATACAAATTTTTGTCTTATTGGTTCTAGGTCTGTGAAGAGATAGCATTGAATCTGTAGATTGCTTTGGGTAATGTGGATATTTTAATAATATTAATTCTTCTAATCCCACAAGCATGGAATATATTTCCATTTGTTTATGTCATCTTCAATTTCTTTCATCAGCGTCTTATAGTTTTGAGAATACACATGTTTCATTTCCTTGGTTAAGTTTATTCCTAGGTATTTTATTTTTTGGTATAATTATAAGTTGGATTGTTTTCTTAATTTCTCTTTCTGATAGTTCATTATTAGTGAATATAAACACAACAGATTTCTGTATATTAATTTTGTATCCTGCAACTTTACTGAATTCATTTTATAAGTTTTTTGGTGGAGTTTCTAGGGTTTTCTATATACAGTATCATGTCATCTGCACATCCAGTTTTACTTCTTCCTTACCAATTTGAATGCCTTTTAATTCATTTTATTATCTGATTGCTGCGGCTAGGACTTCCAGTACTCTGTTGAATAAAAGTTCCAAGAGCAGGCATGCTTGTCTTATTCCTGATCTTAGAGGAAAAGCTCTGTTTTCCACCATTGAGTCTGATGTTAGCTGTGGGTTTTTCACGTACGGCCTTTATTATGTTGCGGTATCTTCCCTCCGAACCTATTTCATTGAGAATTTTTATCATGAATGGATGTTGTACTTTGTCAAATGCTTTTTCTGCATCTATTGAGATGATCATATGACTTTTATTCTTGTTTTATTAATGTGGTGTATCACATTGACTGATTTGTGAATATTGAACCACTGTTGCATCCCAGGAATAAATACTACTTGATCATGGTGAATGATTTTTTAAAATGTATTGTTGGATTCAGTTTGCTATTATTTTGTTGAGGATTTTTGCATCTATGTTCATCAGAGATATTGGCCTGCAGTTTTTTTGTTTTGTTTTGTTTTTGTTTTTGGTAGCATCTTTATCTGGTTTTGGTATCAGGGTAATGCTAGCCTTGTAGAATGACTTAGGAAGTTTTCCTAACTTTTATGTTTTTTTGGAATAGTTTGAAAAGAATAGATATTACCTCTTTTTTAAATGTTTGGTAGAATTCACCTGTGAAGCCGTCTGGTCCTGGACTTTTGTTTGTTTGGAGTTTTTTGATTACTGATCCAAATTCATTGCTAGTAATCAGTTTGTTCAAATTTTCTATTTCTTCTTGATTCAGTTTTGGAAGATTGTATGTTTCTAGGAATTTATTCAATTCTTACACATCCAATTTGTGGGCATATAATTCTTCATAATATTCTCTTACAATTCTTTGTATTTCTGTGGTATGGTCATTATTTCTCATTCATTACTGATTTTATTTATTTGAGTTCTCACTCTTTTTTCCTAATGAGTCTGTCTAAAGGTTTATCAATTTTCTCTACCTTTTTGAAGAACAAGCTCCTGGTTTCATTGATCTGTTTTATTGCTTTTCTTAGTCTCTATTTCATTTATTTCTGCTCTAATCTTTGTTATTTCCTTCCTTCTACTAACTTTGGGCTTTGTTCTTTTTCTAGCTCCTTTAGGTATAAGGTTGTTGTTTATTTGAGATTTTTCTTGTTTCTTGAGGTAGGTGGGCTGTATCGCTATAAACTTTCCTCTCAGGACTGCTTTTGCTGCATCCCAAAGATTTTGGACCATTGTTTTTCATTTTCATTTGTCTCTATGTATTTTTTTATTTCCTTTTTGATTTCTTTGTTGATTCATTTTTTGTAGACTTTTTTTTTTTTTAACCTTCCATGTATTTCTGTTATTTTGATTTTTTTCTTGTAATTGATTTCCAGTTTCATACCACTGTGGTCAGAAAAGATGCTTGATATGATTACAGGCTTCTAGAATTTATTGAGACTTTTTTTCTATCTTGACATGTGATCTATCTTGGAGAATGTTCCATGTGCACTTGAAAAGAATGTATTCTGTTGTTTTTGGCTGGGCTCTTCCATATACGTCTGTTAGGCCCATCTGGTCTAATGTGTCATTCTAAGCCCCTGTTTCCTTGTTGATTTTCCATCTGGATAATCTATCCATTGATGTAAGTGGTTTGTTAAAGTACCCTACTATTATTGTGTTACTGTCAATTTCTCCCTTTATGTCTGTTAATAATTGTTTTATGTATTTAGGTGCTCCTCTGTTGGGTGTATAGATATTTACAATTGTTATATCCTCTTGTTGGATTGTTCCCTTTATTATTATGTAGTGCTCCATTTTGTCTCTTGCCACAATCTTTTTTTTAAAGTCTGTTTTGTCTGATATAAGTATTGCTTCCTGTTTTTTATGTTTTTTTGTTTTGTTCTCATTTACATGGTATATGTTTTTCCATCCCTATACTTTCTTTTTTTAAAAAAAATTTTTAATTTATTTATTAGAGACAGAGCACAACCGGAGGGGGTGGGGCAGAGGGAGAGGGACAAGCAGACCCCCTCCCCACCCCCGCTAATCAGGGAGCCTGATGCAGGGCTTGATCCCAGGACCCTGAAATCATGACTTGAGCCAAAATCAAGAGTCAGACCTCCTTGGGTTGGTTTTGTTAGGATTTTTTGGTGCTTCCTGGATCTGGATGTCTCTTCTTTCCCAGATTAAGGAAATTTTCAGCTATTATTTCTTCAGAAAAGTTTTTTGCTCCCTTCGCTCTTTCTTCTCCCTCTGGGATCTCTATAATGTTGTTGCATTTTACTTGATGATGTCACTGAGTTCCTTTAACCTATTCTCATTTTTTGTTTATTATTCTTTGTTCTTTTTGCTGTTCAGCTTGGTTGCTTTCCATTACTCTGACTTCCAGATTGCCAGCCTGTTTTTCTGCATCCTCCAATCTGCTGTTGATGCCCTCTAGTGTAGATTTTATTTCTGCTATTGAGTTCTTCATCTCTGACTGGTTCCTTTTTGTATTTTCTCTCTCTTTGTTGAAGGTCTCACTGAGATTCTCCACTCTTTTGTCAAGTCCAGTGAGTATCTTTATGATCATCACTTTGAATTATTTATCAGATATTGATGATCGCCATTTCATTTAGCTCTTTTGCGTATTTGACCTGTCCTTTCATTTGGGACATATTCCTCATTTTTTCTTACTCTCTGTTTGTTTCTGTGTATTAGGAAGGTTAGCTACATCTCCTGGTCTTGAAAGTAGTTGCCTTGTGTAGAAGAGGTCCCTGTAGCACAGTGCCCTCCGGCCACCAGAACCAGGCATTCCGGATGTGTCCCCTCTGTGGGCCACACACTTTCTTTTGTTAGGGCTGAACCTTGTTTGCTTCATTCCAGTCAGCTGCAATGACCCACTTTGCCTACTGTGAGTACACTGGGCAGGATTCGGTCCTGCATTGTTGAGTGGCCTTTCTGAGGTCACCATGGGCTTGTAGGTGGGTGATGTCATTAGTCAGACTAGCTGGCGAGCATACTAGCCCTATGCCCTGAACAGCAGGGCTCTCTCCCTGCACAGCCAGCTGAAAGTCTCACCTGCTGGAACTGTGGGCACACTGGTGTGTGGGGTTATCTCCCCCTCTTTCTAGGGAAGGAATCACTTGGGAGTGGCACTAGTCCCTACTGGGGCAGCTTATAGGGTGTGGCGAGGGCAAGGGCTTTGGAGGGATATCCGCTAAAATGGTGGGTTGGATAAGGCAGGACCACAGGGGAATGTGAGGGCAGTGCCAACAAAATCGGTGAAGAATGTTTACACTGGTTCCCACAAATGTATGACTATCTAGGCGGGGGTTGGGAAGAGAAATGGCACCAACCGGCACTTTTATTCTTGGAGAAGTCTCCTGAAGATCTCTTCCCCTATAGGGCGTGTTCTGAGATTAGTAAATGAATCTACCTTATGTAATACCACAGGCGCTTTTCAAACTGCTGTTTCTGTGCTGTCTCAGCAGGGTTATTTATTATGTTGGCTCTTTAAGGGCAGGGACTCCATTTCCTCTTGCTCTCTGGCTCTCCCTGGGCTAAACCCACTGGTTTTTAAAGTACCTGTGGAGTAATAGCCATCCTAACAGGTGTTGTCATGTTCCAGATTTTAGGGGAAAAGATTTGGGCTTTTTACCATTGAGTGTGATGTGAGCTTTGGCCTTTTCATATATGGCTTTTATTGAGTTGAGGCAAGTTCCTTCCGTACTTTTTTTTTTTTTTTTTTTTGAGAGTACCATGAAAAGGTAGTTAATTTTGTTAAATATTTTTTTTGCACTTATTTAAATGATCATGTGATTGTTTTTTGTCTTTCATTCTGTTAATGTGATGTGTCACATTGTTTGATCCATGTATGTTGACCCATTCTTGCATCCCAGGGATAAATCTCACTTGGTTATGGTATGTGATACTTTTAATGTGCTGTTGAGTTAGGTTTGCTAATAATTTATTGAGGATTTTATTTTTTTATTTTTTAAAAATATTTTATTTATTTGACAGAGAGAGACAGTGAGAGAGGGAACACAAGCAGGGGGAGCGGGAGAAGGAGAAGCAGGCTTCCCACTGAGCAGGGAGCCCAATTCGGGGCTTGATCCCAGGATCCTGGGATCATGACCTGAGCCAAAGGCAGATGCTTAAGGACTGAGCCACCCAGGCACCCCATTTGTTGAGGATTTTTACATCCATGTTCATCAAGTATATTGACCTGTAGTTTTCTTGTGGTGTTTTCGTCTGGTGTTGATATGAGGGTGATTGCTGGCCTATGAAATGAATTTGGAAGTGTTCCCTCTATTTTTTGGAAGAGTTTAAAAATGATTACCATTAATTATTTTTTTTTTTTTAAAGATTTTATTTATTTATTTGACAGAGAGAGACACAGCGAGAGAAGGAACACAAGCAAGGGGAGTGGGAGAGGGAGAAGCAGGCTTCCTGCGGAGCAGGGAGCCCAATGCGGGGCTCGATCCCAGGACCCTGAGATCATGACCTGAGTTGAAGGCAGACGCTTAACGACTGAGCCACCCAGGCGCCCCACCATTAATTATTTTTAAACGTTTGATAGAATTCACCTATGAAGCACTCAGCTCCTGGGCTTTTTTTTTTTTTTTTTTTTTTTTTGCTGGGAGGTTCCTGATTATTGATCAATCTCAGTATTTGTTATTGGTCTGTTTCATCCTTTTTTTTTTTTTTTTTTTTGAGAGAGAGAATGCACTCACGCATGTGAACAAGGAAAGGGGCAGAGGGAGAGGGAGAGAGAGATTCTTAGGCAGGCTCCATGCCCAGCGCAGAGCCCAATGCAGGGCTCAATTTCATGATCCTGAGATCATGACCTGAGCTAAAATCAAGAGTTGGACACTTAACCAACTGAGCCACCCAGGTGCCCTTTCTGTTTCATCTTGATTTATTCTTAGGTTTTATGTTTCTAAAAATTTATTCATTTCTTCTGGGTTGTCCAACTCTTCATCATATAATTGTTCATAATAGTTTCTTATGATATTTTTATTTCTGTGGCATAAATGGTAATGTCTCATATTTTAATTTCTGATTTTATTTATTTGAGTCTTTCTTTTTTTCATACTTGGTCTAGCTAAGGGTTTGTTGATTTTGTCTTTTTAAAAACCAACTCTCAGTTTATTTTTGTATTTTTCCATTCTTTATTTTATCTATTTCCTCTCTGACCTTTATTATTTCCATCCTTCTACTAACTTTGAGTTTAGTTCTTCTTTTTCTGGTTACTTGAGGTATAAATTTAGGTTGTATGTTTGAGATCTTATCACTGTAAACTCTTAGTACCTTTTTTATTATATCCCTTAAGCTTTGGTATGTTGTGTTTTTGTCTTCATTAGTCTCAAGATATTTTAAAATTTCCCTTTTGATCTTTGTATTTGAGTATCGTATTTCTGTAGCTAGACTAGTTTCCTGAGCACAGAAAATGTGCCTATTTTCTTTCTTTTTTTTTTTTTTTTTTTTTTTTGTCAGGAAGCTTTACCTGAACCTCCATGTTGCTGTCCTCTTTGCTTCCATAATGACTTGGGTGTACATCTCTCATTGTGCTTCTATTGAAATTACTTGAGGAAATGTCTGTTCAATTAGACTGTAAGCTTATAAGGGCAGAGAGTGTGTCTTGGTTATCTTTGTACCCTGGCATAAGCACAATAGCTGGCATGGAGGGTCCACTCAGTTCATTTGTGAATTCATTTTGTCACTCAGTCAACAAATATTTATTGAGATCTTATTATGTGCCAAGCACTAGTCTAGGTTTGAGTATATAACAGAGACCAAAACTGGTAAGTTTCTGCCCTAAAGAAACTTATGTTACAGTTGAGAGAGCAGACAGTTAATATAGTAAGTCAAATAAACATGTTGTTAAGTAATGAGAGGAAAAATAAAGGAGGGAAAAGATTAGGAAATTGAGGAGGGGGGTGTGTTGAAATTTTGGATAAGCAGTCTGGCAGCAAGTGTCATGTAAAGACCTAAAGAAAATGAGGTACTTGGCTCTTAGGATGTTTTTTGGAGGGGAGAATAGCAAGGACAAAGGCTTCATAATGGGTGAAGCCTATATGTCTGGCATGTTTGGAGAACATCGAAGAGAACAGTGAGAGGGAGAGTAATGGAAAATTAAGTTAGACAGAAAGGTGGTTGGGAAAGATTGTGGAAGGCCTTGAAAATTCTGGTAAAGCCTTGGGCTTTTACTCAAAACGAGATGGGAAGCCAGTGGGCTGCTTTGGACAGAGAAGAGATAAGCGAACTTAAATGTTTTTGGAACTAAATGGGCCAAATATGCATAGTACAAGAAGACACATAATTTGTATGCCTTTATAGTCTAAATTTTTAAATGAGTAATTTAGGTTAGAAGATTTCAAACCCATAATATCATTTTAAAAATACTGACTTAAAATCTGTGATTAAAACAAAATAAAACTTGCACCACCCAGTGGAGTTAGGGAGCACTGCATTTAGGCAACCCACTTGGAAATTTTACCTTTTATCTACATTAACCAAAATAACTGGATAGTTGTCATTTCTGTGTACTTGGCAAAGATATGGCCATGTCTACTAACATTGTTGTCAAGTTATTTTATCTTAAGTAAGAAAAAATTGAAGAGCTACAAACTTACCAAGTCCTTAGCAGCGAAGATTTGGGAAATATAGATTAAATCATTTTTTTAATTTTATTAAAATGTTTTACTTATTTATTCATGAAAGTCAGAGAGAGAGAGAGAGAGGCAGAGGCAGAGGGAGAAGCAGGCTCCCCGCCCAGCAGGGAGCCCAATGCAGGACTCGATCCCAGGACCCAGGGATCATGACCTGAGCCGAAGGCAGACACCCAACCATCTGAGCCACCCAGGCACCCATTTTTGTGAACTTTGGGATGAATATACAGTAATTAATTAGGGCTGCATCTACATTTAAATAGGATTTATTTATTTGCTTAAGTTTGTTACTTTGGAATATTGAAAGGCTAACCCAGATTGTTGTAATCTCTTAAAAAATAAAATCTGAGGATTGTTGTACAGAATGAAGTGACTTCCTCTTTTCTTTAATGGTCTATTTTTAATAGCTCCCATTTATATGCCACTACACACAATTTGTGTAATGGGAAATCTTAAATCATTTTTCTTCCTTTCTTCCTTCCTTCCTTTCTTTAAATTTTTGAGATCTGGACAATTTTAATAGAAAAAATATTTCAGGGGAGCATGATTATTTTTTAAAAAGTAAGGACATTCTCCAAATTTTAATTTCAAGAGTAGCGTCACTAAATAAATACCAGATATGAAAAGGGTTGCATAAGTGAATATGCTGTTGTCCTTGCTCTTACAAAGTTGTTTTATTTAATAGTCAAGAAGATGAAATTGTACTTTTTTTCCTATAATATAAATTGAATGTTGTCTGGACTGTGATAGCATAACATTGATAAAAGGGGCATAATCAGTTGGTGATATAATCTTACCGAATTCACTTCACGTGATTTGTTTGGTGACACCTGCTTTTGAGGATCAGTAATGTATTTTGGAACTACTCTTTGGAAACTGTAAAGAATCAGTGATTAGGTCCAGCCTCTTCCCTAGGCTCTCCACAGATCCAGCTTGATCTGCAGAACAGTTTCACTGCTACCAGCCCCTGCCGTGCTGCACATCAACACCATACGATTACAGGAAACAAACCACAGATATACCAGAACATTCCTGGCTGTCTGTACATTTTGTTTCACAGACCCTACCCTGAAAACAATGAACAAACCTTGAGATTACAAATGATCTTACTAACAATTTAAGAGACTTTGAATTTTTAACTTCCTGCCTGCAGGAAGGAAATGACAGTTGGAAGTGTGGGGAACAGGTGTTACCCTGGACAGCATGATATCTTCTGCTTACTAAAATAAAAAACACTGCATCAACATTCCTACGTGGAAGTGAGTTCTAACCACAATACTCAGTCTTTCCACCACAGACCCAGCTCCAGAAAACCCGATCTGTTTCCTACCAGGAAGTTGTTAAACCCAGCATTAAAAAGCAGAGTAAGGGGCAGAGTTCTTCGAATCAGTCTTGGATTAATCCAAGTAAAGAATTTGGGGATGTGAAAATGTCCCCCTCCGTGTCCTTCCAGTTACTTGCATGGCGGACTCATCAGGGGACTTAGAAGGGAAAGAATCAGGATTGGCATAAACTGGTCTCAGCTGAAGGGTAGGTGATTTCAAACCCTCTCTCATCTCCTTTTATCTTTGTCTCTAAGTTAGGGGTCTAGCATTATTTCCTCCCAGTAGCTTAATGTTGCTAGCTTGTTTTCTCTCCCTGGTGAAGGAATCTACCCTGCCTCCCAATCTGTTACAGAAATTTTAGACAAATAGATACTTTAGAAGAGCTGAGGACTCTTAAATAATTAAAGGCTATGCCTTGGTCCAGACAAATACCAGCCAGTCCTCCCCAGCCTCCTTTGTTAATGGTTCAAATCCATTATGGAATATGCTTTTTTGAGGGCATATGGATTAGAGAAGGTTGGGAAAGATACTGTAACACTGAGACCTAAGTCTTTGTGAATGCTTGCAAAGAGGCATGGTCTTTTCCTAACATGCATCTTGAGATGAAGAAATTGCAATCCCCAGAGTCTTTGTTTTCTCTCTTCTGTAGAGACCTTACAGAGCCATGGCTGTGCAGGAAGGAAACCCGGGGGCTGTAATTGGACCACACAAGGAAATTAAATCTCGTAGGCTGAGAGGACAGATTGTATTGGGACAGGTAATACATGATTTCTCCTTCTGAAAGGTCAGTGTGAGAGCCAGGATTCCCTTGTAATAAAAGATGAATTAGCCATTATCAAAGCTTGGCACATTCCCCTTCCTGCCCACCATTTCTCTTACCCTTCATCTCCGTCCATTCCTTCCACAAGATCTGTCAAGGGCCTATTATGTGATAGAAGTACCGTGCTGAGATACGATGATACAAAGATGAAAGCAAGTGTTCTCTGCCTTCAGGGAGCTTCCAGTTTGTAGGGGACCCAGTGTGCAAACCACATAGGGAAACAAGTGCTACGGTACAAGTGTGGGTGAATCCAGAAGGATTCAGTAGGTGTTTTGACTCAAAGGAGGAAATGCTTACTTCCGTTTGGAGAAGGAGAGTAAGGAAAGTTTTCAGCGGGGAGGAAACTCTTAGAGTGGGGCCTGCAGGAGGAAGGCTATGTTCTTCCCGCTCTCATGTGAGATCAGGAGAAGGCAATAAAATTCTGCCCACACTCCCCAGCTGGCAAACCGTTATTCAAGGTTCTCCCCATCTGCTTGCCTCTTGGCTATTTCATTGCTCTTTAGTGCTGCCATCTAAGGGATAAATGGAAGTGGAATTTATTTATGTTGCTTTTGCTGAGAAGTTAGGGAAAACAAACTGGTGGAGGAAAGATTTAAAAAATAGAACATTAAATTTTTATTAAGCCAGAATTGCCTTGTTTAATTGATTGTTACTAAGCTAAAATTATTTTCTAATTTTTATGCTGGTGAAATATTACACTTATGCAAACATTAATAAATCAAAAGTGAAAACCCCTTCACCCCACCTCACCCATTCCCCAGGGGCAGCACTGTTAGTTTGATGAGTATATTTCTGGATTTTTTATTTATGCTTAAATCCACAGCTATGATATTTTAAAACAAAAATGAGATTGTGCCATTCACACTGGTATACATAGCATCTGCAGCCTGCTTCTCTCTCCTACCCCTCTCCTGACTCACTATATCATGAACAGTCTTAGAACTAATTTTCAAAGAAAATGTCATTATATGACACAGAGAAGGTTGCTGTAGTAATATACGGATATTGCTTTGAGTCAATCGAAAAATCAGTTTGGCCAAAACTCACCTCCTGCGAGAAGCCCTCTCTGATCAACTCTACTCTGATTTTTTTTTTCAGTCCCTTCTTCTGAATCATCCAGTAGCCTTACATCTTGTTTTTGTATAATATTTGGCCTCTGCTCATAAACATATTCCTTTCTTGTACTCAAGCCCTTTTGGTTGCCAAGACCGAAGAGCCCGTTTTGTAAGCCCTTTGGTTGCCTCTCCCTGTTGATCTCTTCCAGTCTTCTCACTCTCTGTGTTGGCTTCTTTACTCATTCTTCCTTTCCCTCACCACTTGGCTTCCATTTGTTTCTTGGTTCATTCAGCAAATAAGTACCTAGTGTCACAACATGCCAGGGGGAGTTCTAGCACATACAGTTTGGGTCGTTTTAATCCTGACTTCAAATCATGGCCTCCTTTAATTCCACTTACCAAATTCTCCCACGTTTCTTGGTTCAGATTTCTAAGCTGGATCACGTGGCCCAGTTTACGGAGGGACATTCTGCGGCCCAGGGCCTATTCAACCAGATGTGGCTGGAGAGGGGTGTGGAGGACGGTGCTGGGAGAGCCCTTCACAGCCCTGACATGCCCAGCTCACTCCATCAATGTTCTCAGGTCTTACCTGTGCATTGGTGACATATCCCTAACCGGAATATAAGTCAGGAAGGACTGTATCTCTACCATGATCTGCTCACAGGAAGTGTTTATAAACAATGTGAACACAGGTGCTCTTTCCTTTACGTGGAGGTGGGCTTGTTGTGGGTAGGGGGCGAGCATCACAACCTCCCTCCTGTTCAGAGAAAGCACAGCTAGTTATCAGAGCTTTCCATGCCATAGAGAACTGCAGGTCACATCACACGAATGCTGTCTTTGAAGGTAAAGGTGAAGAGAGATTAGGAACTGGAGGAAAATTATATGTGAGAAATATAAAGCAAGTGCCATTTTTAAATTCCCATACATGGAAATAAAAATTGAGTATTTAAAATGGAATTAAAGACCTGGGCCAGAGTCCTTTTGCTTGGAGCCAGGCAATTTTATTCAACAACTGTCTTCAAATGCCCAGGTCACAATTCCTGTTAATACACAGAATTTGTAGAAGAAATTATAACACAACATAGCACTGATGACTCAAGACAGAGGGCTAGGAGGTTAGAGTCTAATTTATATCCGGTCTCTCTTAAATAGAAAGTTTTGTCAGGGATGATACAGAGAATCCATGACAATTATATGATATTAGAAACAGTTGGTGACAGAACTACGGGTTGGATGGCTTTTCTACCTTGTCCTTTCCTGTTCTTGGTACCAGTCTTCCAGGTCTCTTCGTTCATTTGAGAGGACATCTGCTAAACATCAGCAGATTGGAAATTCAAGTTCAAATGAAATAGCTTGAGGAACCGGCTGACTAATTGTGTTGCAGTGGGAGGGCAGGAGGCCGTAATCCTCAGAGCCGCTACCAGAATCCTAGGTGCACTGGGGAGCCAGGCAGTGCAGGGCCCCTTCTGCCTGTGCAGAGAGGAACCCAGAGAAATACTGGCGTGCGTCAGGCTGCCAGCAGGCACAGGGGAAGCCATCTAAAGAAGCAGGCATGTGGAAGGGATCAGGATCAGTGCTTCCCTCATGGTTCTTGCTTCATTGGTTGCAGCAAAGTCTCTCCCTCCTGCCCAGGTTGCTCTGTGGCTTCCCCCCTGGCTTCCCCACCTCCAGGTTAACACTGCTCCCGTTCTTCCTCCACACCAGCACTCACTACGCTTTCCAAATGATCAAGTTAAGTGGCTCTTCTGTCCAGAAAACATTGCCTTTTCACTGACTGCCTCACACACACACACACACACACACACACAGACACAGACACACACACATACACCCCCCTACCCCACCCCACCCCACCCCATCCCACACCCAAATCCCTCAAGGAACATTTACATTCTGACCCCAGCCAATTCTAACATCACCTGTCTCTACTTCCTGCCATGTGACACCAGATTCTCATAACCGCTCCAGCCTCCTGGCTTCTTTTTTTGTGTCTGGAATGTTACCGACACCCCAAAACCTGCCATCTGTCTTCCTCATCCTTATCTCTCCCTCCCCTTCCCACAGCCCAAAGAGGAAGTTCTCCTCTGTGTTACCATAGCACTTAGGTTGTACTTCTGACCTCAGTGATTTTTGTTGTTCACAGGTTTGTTTTCTCTATTGGACTTTGAGCATTTTTAGGGCAGAAATCTTTTGTCCATTCACCTTCACACCCCAGCACCTAGCAAAGGCAAAGTGCTCATTGCAGGTGCTCACAAGTAGTGTTTGAAGGGAGGATAATCATGGAGACGGTTGTTGTCTTTTAAATATTTGATATGCTTTTGGACTAGATATAGACAGCTCTTAATATGTCAATCCTGATAACAAGTTTCCAACATATGTTGGTTTCCTCACCAGCAAAATAAAAATGTTAATCTGGGTTACATAACAATTAACGTGCAAGAAAAATAGTTCGAGTACCAGGAAGCAATCTGGTTAGGAGGTTGGCAGTGTGAATCCAAACTCCCTTTTCAAGCGCTTTGAATAAAAACAAGGGGTAGTCTTCCATGATGAAGACCCAGGTTTTGGGTATCTCTTTTTGCCTGGATTTGCTTAGATATAGAAATTGGGGATTGGATTACAGCTCTTCTTCTCCTTTAACTCTAAAATTGTATAATTCCAATGGTTCTACTGAACAAATGTTAAATATTGCATAAAATTTTTTGTGTGCTCCAATTGGCAATCCAAGCTTACACTGAAAGACCTGCTTTTTACCAGTGCTGCAAAGTATATTCAGAAATTCATTTGACTTTGAATAATGGACGTGCAAACACATTAAGTGATCATTTCCACAACTGTTCTGTTTCTTTAAGAGGCCTCGCTTGTTGAGTTGGAAGATCATTGAACCCAATGAGGGTCAATAAAAGAATAAAAAGTCACTGGTTAGTGATTTCAGTACAAGGAACTTGATCCTAGCTCAGTATTGGTGTCCATATGCTGCTCACAACCAAAGGGGGAGTGTTTGATCCTCAGCAGCTTGCCCTTCCTCAGGATGGCTTCTGGAAGACTAATCAAGCTCCTGGTTTTTGAACTTCTTGAGTTTGCTGCTTTCTCCATTCCCACGCTCGTGATTGTGGAACAGTTTGCCACTGCCTATCAAAGCAGAGAGGGCAGCCCCGATAAAACGCATTATTGGCTGATGGTTTCCTGTTCAATCGCCTATGTGGCTTTGGTAACTCTACTGATTTGGGTTCCCATAAAAGTTCTCTTATACAAGAAGCATCGCCTTTCCAAAAAAATTAAAGGATGGTAAGTAAAAGCGTTCTAAAGCAGGGGAGCTCTGTGATGCTTTCAAAGATACTTTCTCAGGTACTACAGGTAAGGATGTTAGCATAGCACAAATGTACATAATGTATGTGCATTATGATTAGTGAGAAGTAATTAGTACCATTTCTATAAATGTGTTGATATTATGGTATCTTCCTTTAAAAAAAAAAATAGGGGCATTTTTCCTGACTGATAGCAACACGTTACATGTGTTTATAAGCTTGCAGTTAGCATGAGTCTATGATATCCTGAGTACTAAATGTTGGACCTAATTCTTCTGTACACTGAACTGCATAAAGTTAACACAGTTAATTTATAGAAATCATAATTGTAAGATTATAACATAGAATTTTACTTTTGTGTGAAACAAAGTAATGTCTATTCTGAAATGTTTATATTGCATTGTTTGGCAGGTCTAAAGCATCCTTTGACTCTTAACCAACTGAGATTTTTAAGCAACTAGTCTCTTTACTCAGATTTAAAAAAATAATACTTTACTATGTTAGTAAATTCTGTTTCCCTGGTGTGTGTGTGGGGGGGGGTGGGAACTGCTTCAATAATAATATAGAAATATTTTAAATAAATTAAGATTTAATGTTGGTTCAGCAGTAATTTGATGACCATATCACCTATATGGATTAAGTACAAATAATCTCTGGTACTAATAATTTTTTCCTTTTAGAGCTTCAGATCTGATTTTTACTCATCTGAGATTTTTTTGTTTTCTTTGCTTCATTAAACCTTCTTTCGTACTGATCTTTTATTTATTTATTTATTTTAAAGATTTTATTTATTCGTATGACAGAGAGAGGGAGAGCACAACAGGGGGAGGGGCAGAGAGAGAGGGAGAAGCAGGCTCCTGCTGAGCAGGGAGCCTGATTTAGGTCTCCATCCCAAGACCCTGAGATCATGACCTGAGCCAAAGGCAGACGCTTAACCGACTGAGCCACTCAGGCATCCCTCATACTGATCTTTTATTTTAAAGTAAAAAAACATCAACACATTTGAAAAGCAAGCAGCTGGGAATTTTAACAAGGGCAGAAATGTAAAAATCATAGAGACAGCAGTCTAGTTGTATCGGGAGGGTACAGAAGGGGAGAACTGAAGTGTGGAGTTCACAGGTGTCCTCTGGGTGCCTATTCTAGGTGTGGCTTCACGAACCTTGCCAGGGGACTTTCAGTTCCCTGAGGGCAAATATATTGAAGGGTTTCTGGAAATAAACCATTTGGTTGACACTGCATTTATGAATTGGGTTTAGGGATTTTCCAAACCTTGACCCAAAGTCTCAGGATTACCTATGGAGCAGGTTTGGAGCTGAGCTGGGCCCTTCACTCCTCACACCACCTAGAAGTTACTTTGATGGTTCAGGACTCCTGGCTGGGCTGGGAGTTTTGAGGGAAGGATGGAATATCCAAATAACTGTAGAAACCATTGGTTTACTCCAGCCCAGAAGGGCACTCCATATATTTTTTTACATTGACTCAAATCTCTGGGACTCTAAGTTCTGAATATCATTCAGGCAGCAAACCTTCCATATGAGTTATCATCATCATCATTAAGTTATAACTGCTTCTTTACCGATCATGTATGTGCTGAGAGATTTACATGTGAATTTCATTTCCTTCTACACTACCTTGTAAAGTAGGTATTTTCCTGAGTTCATCATTATTATTCCCAAGAGGAAATTTATGATTAGAGAGGTTATGCAACTTCCCTGGTCATTTAACTAGTGAGTGAGAGGACCAGACTTTGGACCTCCGTCCATCTGACTCCATAATCGGTACTTCTAACCACTCTCCTAATCTGTGTCTTTGAATGACAAGATCCCAATCTGCTAGGGTAAATTGAGGGTAAGGAAGAGAGTAGTCTTTCATTTCTACTCCCCAGTACACATTTTGTTTTACAAATCTGGTCCACGTCCTCCCCTTGTGCTAATGAGTCTTGGGCTGTGTCACAGTTGTATGTTCCAGTGAATTCTTTGGGGAAATACTCTTCTGGTCTTTCATTTTCTTTGTAGGTGTGACTGGCCACAGGTGTTCTAAATAATATACGATAGGTTGTTTAGTTTTAGTGCAACTGTGAAACTGTTTCCTCATGGCCTCCTTCGTGAGCACTGTCATATTGCTATCTCTTACTGGCATAGAAGAGAAGAGTTACCTAGCACTATTCTAGAAACTTTACACATTCTGTACTATTAAAATTAAGCTTTATGACAGCCTGGCAAGCTATGTGCTAGTGTTCTCATTTTAGGGATAAAGAAATAGAAACTCTAACAAGTGATCAACTTTGTCAGGTAATAAATTCATAAGTGGTGGAGCTGGGATTTTAAGCCCAGATTGGTCTGAATCTGTGCTCTTTCCTTTATCTTGTGTAACTTTTCCTTTATTTTTTTTCTGTCTTTGAATGCCAAGTGTATTTCAAGATCAACGCAACTCTTTTGGTGTCATTAAGATATATTCCCTCCAAAGATGTATATTTGGATATTCTATATGATTCTCAACATTGTGTATATGGATATTTTAATATATGTGGTAAGGCAGAGTGTTTATCTTAATTGCTAGATGAAGATGATGCAAAAACAATTGGTATTATAGAAGGTAGGGATTGAAATAATGATTTTTAAAGAATGCTTAAATAGTTGTTTACACAAAATCTTAAAAATCCTTAGCATTCACAGATAGATTGTTATGAGCCTATTTGAGGACATCCCTGTAAATTCATGATGGCATTATTAACCCCATGAAGCTGGTATTCAGTAGAGAATGAGTCATACAGCTAGTAAAGAGTGTGCCCTGGCCATACAGCTGAGAGGTACAGACCTAAGTTCAAATCGCAGCTTTGACATTGACTGTGAGGATTTGTGTGTTAATTAAGTTCTTTGAATCTTAATTTTCTCATGAGCGTAACAGGGACAACCATATCTTTTTCATTTGAGTGCTGTTTTAAGAAACTGAATAAAATTATGCACATAAAGTTCTAAGCATAATGCCTGGCACATAGTATGGATTCAATGAATATTATTGTTATTACCTCAGGCTGAATTTAGTATTTCCATTTAAAACATGATCTTGTTTAGGGCCACCTGGGTGGCTTGGGTAAGTGTCCAACTCTTGATTTTGGCTCAGATCGTGATCTCAGTGTTGTGAGACTGAGCCCTGTGTGGAGCCTGCGTATGATTCTCTGAGCTCAGCGTGGAGCCTGCTTAAGATTCTCTCTCTCCTTCTGCCCCTCCCCGCCCTGTGCACTCTCTCTGATTAAAAAAACCAAATAAATAAATAAATAAAACATGATCTTGTTTAATCCTCAGAATGACTCTGAGAAGTGATGATGAAGAAAATTATATGCTACAAGTGATATTCTTTGAATTTGGAAAATCTTGTAGGTCTCTTTTATCCTTTGAGAAAAATGAAGGCCAATATAGTGATATCATGAATATCTCATAAAGTATTTGGCACTTATACAGTGCTTCTATGTTTTATTTTTTCACTTGACCTGCACGCCAGTGTTGTGAAGTTGACCAAGTGGATATAATTCCTATTTTGTAAGGGAGGAAACAATGCCAGAGATCTTAAGACATGCACACTAAATCAACAGTAGAGTCTGAACTTTAATCCAGTGCTCTTTCCTTTACTCTTGTGAAACACTTCCTCATTCTCTTTAGAATGATTGTTCCTTTTTAGAGATGCCTGTCATAATTCATAATAGACTAGGGAGATGGTTGAGGAATGAGGAAAAGCTATTTATATACACACCAAATTGTATATCCCAGTAAATAAGAGAAATCCCTTTCCTGGGATATCAGTGAATGGGTGAAACCATTGAGCTACAAAGCTAGTCTGCAACTGGAGCCTATCTCAATGAAGAGAGTACCTGGGGATAGGATAATAATGGAGGATTTGTGGGGATTCCCAGAATGCCTTGGGACCCAGGGCTGGCAGTGGCAGCCTCTTGGGCCTCTAAAGCACTGTCAGAGTCATTCTTCCCTTTTCTTGAAGGATAATACATGTTCACAGCCAAATAGCTCTAGCAGCCCACTTCCTGCCTCTTGAATCCCAGAAGGCTAATAGCTTTCCTTCCTTTTGTCCCATCTCTGTCCCCTTTTTGTCCAAGCTGACTGTCAGTGGCAGTATTTCTGTTGAGATAGCTGATTGGATTCACAGGCCACACCCTTAGTATCCTCTCTAGAACATGCTCTCTCATTTTTTTTAGAGATTTTGTTTGAGAGAGAGAGAAAGACAGCATGAATGGGGTGGAGGGGCAGAGGGAGAGGGAGAAGCAGACTCCCCACTGTGCAGGGAGCCCGACGTGGGGCTCGATCCCAGGACCCTGGGATCATGACCTGAGCCAGAGGCAGATGCTTAACCGACTGAGCCACCCAGACGCCCCTCTCATTTTTTACAATATGGATAGACTGAAATTTCCAAATATTCAAGTTCCGGTTCCCTTTTGCTTAACAATTCCTGCTTCAATTTCTCTCTCCCTCTTGAATTTTGCTCTAAGCAGCAAGGAGAAACCAGGCAGTGCCTTCAGTGCTTTGCATAGAAGTCTCAGCTAAGTATCGGAGTTCATCAACTGTTAAGTTCCACTCTCTACCCAGCAGAACACAGTTCCACCAAGTGTTCTGCCACTTTATAGAAAAGATCACCTTTTCTCCAGTTTCCAATAACATGGTCCTGAGTGCTGCCTGAGACTTCACCAGAAACACCTTTAACATTCGTATTTGTAGCATTTCTGTTCATGACAATGTGCGTACTGTCTAGGGTTGATAGAGGCTTTCTCTGCAGCTCTCCTCTTTCCTTTCTGAGCTTCCACCAGAATCTTCTGTAACACCCATATTTTTCTAACAGTCTAGCCTTTTCCTATCACCAATCTTCAGACTCTTCCAGATAACCCATTACCCCCTTCCAAGCTGCTTCCACATTTTTAGGTATTTGTTACAGGAGTACCCCACCTCCTTACAGCAAAATCTGCATTCGTTTTGTAGGGTGGCCATAACAAAGAACTTCTAAGTGGGTTTCTTAACAACAGACATGTATTGTCTGCCCGTTCTGGAGGCTAGAAGTCTTGAGATCACTGTGTTGGTTGGTTCCTTCTGAGGGCTGGTGGTTCACTGGCACTCTGGCATACCTTGCCTTAGAGATGCATCACCCTGCTTGATCTCTGCCTTCATCATCATGTGGTGTCTCACTATGTTGCTTCACATAATCTTTCATCTGTACATTCTCCAAAATTTCCCACTTTATAAGGGCACCAGTCACATTGGATTAGGGGCCACCTAATGACCTCATTTTAACTTACTACCTCTAGAAAGACCCTATTGCCGAATGAGATTACATTGTAAGGTACCAGGAGTTGGAACGTCAACATATCTTTGGGGGGGAGGAGAACAGAATTTAACCCACACAACACTTATTAATAAATTATAAACATATGTTAGCAGTAAGTCAAGATTTTTAAATACAAATTATCATTATTTCTGGTTACATAAAACACAGAACTTGGATTAGAAACAGGTTACATCTTTATTTTCACTAACCTCTAATTGAAAGCTATCATTTCTTTCCATTTTGAATGTTGGTAACAAACCACAGTAGTATTATCAGAACCTGTAATTTCATTACATAGGTCTTTTCATATCACATTGCAGGTACTTCCTATTGTGGTTTATGAATGATTTCAGTTTCCACTAGATCTTGAGTACTCCACAGGAAATAAGAGAATGTGTTCATAGATAGGGACATGTATTACTATATCAAAATTTTAAAAGAATTTGGGTAACTGTATTTCAACATAATTGCTTTGTTTTGTTTTTAAAAATTATGTTTTGAGAAAGGCCCATAGGATTTACCAGATTCTCAGAAGTTTCACTGCTACAAAAATGGTTCAAAAACATTGTGCTGGCCAGTGGAGATTATGTAGTGAAACCACTGAGATAAGTTTTCTGCTTCCATGGAACTTAGTTTGGGGGATTGGCAAAGAAGAATGTGTAAAATGGTAAACAAGAAATAATCAGCAGAATTTCAGATAGTCATAGGGCTGTAAATTTATATAATTTGGATGACAGTGGGTGTCAGACATGGAAGATCTGGGAGTAAAAGGAGTAGCCAGTGTACAATTTGAAGGTGGGGCGAGGTTGCTGTGATCATGAAATAACTTAGAAGGCCATAACGGCTGGAGTTAAGTGGTTTTTGGGAGAGAGGAAGGTCATTCTAAATGAGAATGAGTAGGAGAAAGAAGAGAAACCACATCATATAGAACATGTAGGCTAGAATAATAGGTTCCAGTTTCATTGTAATTACATTACTCATGTATCAGAGATTTTTAAAAATTATGTAAAATGCACAAATGTGTGTGTTTTTTGAAAAATACACATAACATAAAATTGACCATCTTAACCATTTTTAAGCATATAGATCAGTGGCATTAAGTCCATTCACACTGTTGTGCGGTCACCAACCGTCCATCCATAGAACTCTTTTCATCTTGCAAAACTGAAACTTTGTCTTCACCAAACACTAACTCTCCATTCACCCCACCCCTCATCATTGGAGATTTTTGAGCAGGGCAGTGATAAGATGTGTTTTACATTTTAAAAATATAACGATTTGCTCTGTGGAGAAAACATTGCTAGGCAAGAATAGAAGCACTAACAGGAAATCGGTTAGGAAGTCAGATATGAGATGACAGCGGATGAGCTAGAGTGTTAGCAAAGGATGGATTGGAAATGTGTTTTCAGTAAATCTACTTGCAGTAAACCAGACAGCATTTGATGATAATCAGAACAGGTATGGAGAAGGTTGTGGAGTCTTTTTCAGGCATGTTGAATCTGGATTGCCTATGAGACATCCAAGTGGAGGTAACAAATAGAATTGGGCATACAAGCCCAGAACTCAGGAATATTTATATATATATAATATTGATTTTGATTTTTCAGAAAAGACATTTAGAGATTGTATACCAAGAATGACTTCAAGTGAAAACATTTGGATATTTCTTACTTGAACCAAAAAAATCACATATATATATATATATACACACACACACATATAATTTATATCTTACATATCATATTATTATATTTTGTATATTTATATATCAATATATATTTTATATATAATAATTTATATAAATATTTATATAACATATAAATAATATATATATAATATTTGGAAGTCATGGATAAGTGGGTGGTATTTAAAACCATGGGATTGGCTTAGATAATTGAGGGAGAAAATATAGATAGAGAAGAGCAGTGGGAGTAATCCCTGGGGCACTCCTGTCTATTTTTGAGCACAAGTTGAGAAGAAGAGGGCTCCATGAAGGCTCTAGCTAGTCTTAGAGAACCAGGTGCTGCAGGAACCTAGATCTGGGCTCAGAAAAGGAGGCAAAGCTACCCCTTAAAAGCCCCATTGTACCTCTGGTTTTAGCAGGTCATATTGGGTCTGGCTGGGAGAGGTGTCTATCCCGCCCTCTAATTTATGTCTATACCTAGAAGGCTGGGATCGACGGAAACATGGTAGTACCAAGGAGAAATCCTTAGTTATTTGAAAGAGTTCAACACTTTTTGTACTTAGAAACACATTATCATATATGTAATTAGTAAAATGTGTCATTAGTGAAATGAATATTTAAGGAAAGAGGAGGTAAGTATTTCATTATACAAAAGCTTTGAGTATATTTTGTCTTCCCATAAATTAATGATGCTAAGTGTATATTTTAATTCTTTCTGTCGTATTTTATGTATTATATATGTATTATATAACAATAACTATTTGATTAATTGATCATGTAAGGTTTAAGAAGTGGTCCAAAAAATAAATGTGAAAATTTATGTGATTTTTATTTTTATTTTATTTTATTTATTTTTATTTTATTTTATTTTTTTTAAGATTTTATTCATTTATTTGACAGAGAGAGAGATAGCGAGAGCAGGAACACAAGCAGGGGGAGCGAGGGAGAGGGAGAAGCGGGCTCCCCGCTCAGCAGGGAGCCCGATGTGGGGCTCGATCCCAGGACTGTGGGATCATGACCTGAGCTGAAGGCAGACGCTTAACGACTGAGCCACCCAGGCGCCCCTATGTGATTTTTATATATCATATATATATGTATATATACATACATATATGTGTGATTTTTATATATATGCGATATACATAAAATTTTATATTTTTATGTATATAATATATATGTGATATATGTGATTTTATATATGTATATATATATGATATATAAAATCACACATTTCATTTTATATATATTTATATATATATAATTTTTTTGGTTCAAGTAAGAAATATCCAAATGTTTTCACTTGAAGTCACTCTTGGTATACAATCTCTAAATGTCTTTTTTGCAAAATCAATTTTAGACATAGGATATAATATAATACTTAAGAAAGTCATGTGTTTTGCAAAATCAATTTTAGACATAGGATATAATATAATACTTAAGAAAGTCATGTTTGAAAAAAAAAAAAAAGAAAGTCATGTTTGTTTGTTTTTTTTTCAGTTGGTCACTGGAGCCAGAACTCTTGGGCAGGATTCCAAATAATAATGAAAATGTTGAATGTCACTTGTCTTGTCTTGCACAGAAATGCTCTTAGAAGTCCATGGTTTGCTAGTTATTTGGAAATCTCTCACCCCTTTGTTCTAGAAAAATATTCTGGTTTTTGCGTGTGTTGCCCTTTGCCATACTCAAACATTTGGGAAATGGAAATAAGGAAGCAGTAGTTTCTTAGAAAAACTATAGATGAATGGAACAGGAACTGCAAAATTAGCAAAATGTAACAGGAACTGTTGATCTGGTACATTATTGCTTTTGCTTATTTTTTTCTCCTTTGCTAGGAGACCTGTTATGATGATGTGTGTTATGCTCACCACACTTCCCAGCTTCAGCTTTTCTATCGCAATGACCGAGGTATGGAATTTTTATTTCTTTTGATGCAAGATTTTGAGATTTTAAAATTTCCTCTGTTACTGGAATTTGATAGAACAGTGTGCCCGAAAATTTTCTTAAAGTTTATTTTATCCAATCTTTTTCCAAGTTATAATGTATATATTTAAAGTACTAAGATCATTGTTACCTCTGCAATTGTGAAGGAAGGTCTAGCAGCCAATTAAAAAAAAATACCTTCTGTGTTTGTGTGTGAGAGACAGGAATGTTAATTTCAAAATAATAAAAAAGCAAGGAATTTGAAAGTAGACCCACATTTGTTTCTTTTAACTAGATGTCTTTTGAGTGTCCTCAGTCCTGAACAATATCCAAAGGAACAACCACTCATTCTAAGACCTTTGATAATATATCCATTGGCAAAGCATTTGCACATGATATTTGTTTGAAAATAAACTTGACTTTATGTTTTGACTTAATGAAGCTTCAAAAGGACTCTGATAGATGGGCATCTACAGGACAGGAATATTATAGGCAGAACTTTTAGGTTGTGAGAATTTTATTGTCTAAAAAAGGTTCAAAGAAGAATGCCCTATTAACCTTATTAATTTGGATGATGCTGTGAAAGATAATTTTCACTTCCCCAAAGTGAGTGACCTAAATTACTTTATATTTCATAGGTGAAGTATGTTGAATAGATACTTATTAAGTGCATATTACATGCCAGGCAGTGTGTTAGGTACTGGGATAAAACACTCAGGAAATTTGATGGAGTCTCTGGCCTTCAGTAATAATTTATCAACAGTAGAGAGAAAAATAAACAGGCAATCAGAATAGTTATGCTAGGCTTAGTGAAAGAAGTGAGTACTGGGTAGTGTATGATATCATTAGAAATACATGGTTGTTGGAATATGTCCTAGATGCTACATTAGGACAATATATGAATGTGTTAGAATAACCTCAGAAGGCTCCACAGAGGTACTTTCCATCAAACAACAATATGTGAATATTTTTATCTAGATTTATCTTTTTCTCTTCCCTCCTCCCCAAAGACTTTATAAAGCACTTGGGAGGTCCCCAAGACCTTTAAAAATTCAGTTTACAACCTGTTAAGGAACCCTATTATCATAAAGTGACGGTGTATTTGTAGTTTGATTGACCTTTTGGGGGCCAAAACAACCTTTTTGGTTCTTTTCTATTATGTCCTTATCCACTGTTGCACATTTTTTCCTTCTTTAATTTTTCACTCAAGTATAACACACAAACAGAAATGTGTACAAAGCACAAGGTATACAATATTAATGAAATAGCACAGAGCAAAACCCTGTGTAAACACTACTGAGGTCAAAAAATAACTTTGCCAGCTCCCTAAAAGCCACCCCCATGTTTTTTTGCAATGACAACATTTCCCTCCTCCTCAAAGGTAACTTCTGTCTTAACTTCTAATGCCATATATTGGTTTGTCTGGTTTTGAGTCTTTCATAAAAGGAAATACAATTATATATATATATATATATATATATATATATATATATATATATATATATATAAAATCTATCTATCTATCTATCTATCTATCTATCTATCTATCTATCTATCATCTATCTATCTATTTATCTACCTAATCTATGTCTGGCTTCTTTTATTCAAAAGTGTGATTCATTCGGGTTTTTGTGTACAACTGTATTCCATTCATTTTCATTCTGTAGAGTATTTCTTATTATGAATATATTACAGTTTACATTTCTGCTTTTGATGCCCACCTTCAGTTGTGTCTGGTTTTGGTTATTACAAATAATGCTGCTGTGAACATCTTTGAATGTGTCTATTGATGCACATAGGCAAGAATTTTAGTTGGTTAAAGATGCAGGAGTATAATCGAGGGGTCATAAGATATTCAAATGTTCAACTGTAGCAGAAGATGCCAGTTTTCCAAAGAGATTCTACTAATTTAGACTTCACACTGGCAGAGAGTGAGCACACCTATTGTTCCACATCCTCGCTAGCCTTACCTTGTAAGTCTTTTAGCCATTCCGATGGGTATATTCTTGAATCTCATTGTAGTTTTACATTGCATTTCACCAATAATTAATGAAATTGGGTGTTTTCTCATCTTGCCAATTTTTTCCTATTGTGTTATTTATCTTTTTGGAATTGATTCAGAAGTTATTTATATATTCAGATTTCAAGCCCTTTGTTGATCATATGTATTGCAAATATATTCACGCTTTGTGACTTAATACTTTTCATGCCATTTTTGGATGAAGAGTTCTTAATTTAAAAACAATGCAGTTTATCAGTTTCTTTTTTTCATGGATAATAATTTTGGTAACTTGAAAAGATTTTGTCATACTGTGAATCTGAACTTCAAAGACCTGTAGATATCCTCCTATATTATATTTTGGAGCCTGTATTATTTTACATCCTCTTCTAGATTCACAATCCATTTGAAACTAATTTTTGTATATGTTGTGCAGTGGGGAGTCTGTTTTTCCCCCCAATTAATGTCTAATGGACTGAGCACTATTTATTAAAAAGTCTGTCTTTCCACATTTCTCTGTGGTGCTGCTTTTGTTATAAATCAGGCATGTATATATACACGTCTATTTCAAGCCTTGTTTTGTCCACTGCCTACTTTTATATACCTATGCCAACATCACATTGATTTAATTCTTCTAGCTGTATAATAGCTCTTTATAGCCAAAAGAGTAAATCTTTATATCTTTTTCATCTAAACGTCTTGCCCTTTGTATTTCTATATGGGTTTTAGAGCCGCTTGTCATTTTCCACAAAAACTTTGAATTTTGATTGAGGTTGCATTGAATGGTATCATTTTTTAAAATTGCATTTTCCCTTTATTGGTATTTAGAAATAATTTATCTATTTTGGGGAGATTTTCCCCATGTACAATTATGTAGTCTATGGAAATATATATATATATGTGGAATAATTTTATTATATATATATATATATATATATATATATATATATATATATATATATATATATACAGTGTTTCTTTCTTTCTCTTCCCTCATTATACCAGCTAGGACCTCTAGTACGATGCTGAATAGAATTGGTCATGGTGGCACCTTTGTCTTCTTCCTGATCTCAGAGGAAAAACTCAACATATCACCACTAATATGATGCTTGCCATAGGTTTTTTTGTAGATACCTTAATCAGATGAAGGAAGTATCCCAAAACCTGCCTGGGTTTACCTGGGCTCTCCCTTCTTGGAAAACCCTGAACTCCATCCAATATCTGTCCCCCTCATTCTCTGACCTAAGGACTCCCAAAGGCTCTGCTTAGCAGAAGAGTTGGAAGAAATTGCACATCCCACCATTACCAGGAACCTGCCATTGTATTTTTGTGTGTATTTACCAAGCTCTATCTTGAACTGAAAGCTCTTCCACTGATAGGAATCTTTGTTACATCTTTACAAATTGTTCAAAAGCTTATGGGGTTGAACACCTGAAAATCTGGAAATCAAGCTTCTAGTCTTTTAGCAAATGTCTTTATAATTAATTTATTGCTACTTTCAGACTATTAAAAGAATTTTAAAGAAAGCACAAAAATATAATCCTTCTAAATGGTTTTCTGAAAACAGGTTCAAAAAAATATTAATGGTACTGTGGATATCTTACCTGATAATTTACCTGACCTGCCAGTTTCTCTGGTTCTGACTTCCTTGATTGTGGTTGATATTATTGAAAAACTCAGGATATATCCTCTTAGAGGGCGGCTAAAGAGTAAGTATTCTTTTAAATATAAATATTTTTAGAAGTTTGACAGATTATTCACCTTTCTGTCACTCTGTTACCTGTTGACATGTTTAATGATACCCTTTCTGACATCTAACATTATAGTTAGAAGATCAGAAATGAAGAGATCTAAATATAGTTATTTTAAAACCTACTTTGATAGGCAGTTATTCTTATTTGTATTTTGGTAGTACTGATAAATGAATAAACTTACCAAATATTTAATACCAAAAACTTTAATGTTTACTCTAACAAGAAAATTATCTAAGTAAATTATTATAGATTTATATTTTTCAGGAACGCTCTTAAAACCTTAAGTTTAGATAAATAAATAGTTTAGGTTTAGATACCTTTGATACAGAAATTAATGTGACTACTGCAGTTATGTCTTAGAGAATTATGTGTGTGTTTTTTTTTTTTCTAAAGATTTTATTTATTTATTTGATAGAGACACAGCGAGAGAGGGAACACAATCAGGGGGAGTGGGAGAGAGAGAAGCAGGCTTCCCGCTGAGCGGGGAGCCCGATGTGGGGCTCGATCCCAGGACCGTGGGACCATGACCTGAGCCGAAGGCAGACGCTTAACGACTGAGCCACCCAGGCGCCCCGAGAATTATGTGTTTTTAATTGTGGATTGTCAAAAAGCTAACAATCACACTAACAAAACCAAGATATGCCACAAATACTCTTCCAAAGGGATCAGTCAAAACTAAATTTAGGTTGGCCTTAAAAAAAAAAAAAAAAAAAAGGAAAAAGGTATTATGCTAATTGAATATTATGATTGGTCTTAAATTTTCTTAACTTTCACTTAATTTCATGTGATAGTATCTGTTTTTAATTTATACTAAGTGTATGCGATAGTTCTTGTATGACTAAGATTTTATATTTGAAATGGGTAGGTTTTGTCTAATCACTTCCTGGTGGAGTGGAGGGGTTAGACTGAGTGAGTCACTGGGGAATGCTTTACAGTAATAGGGATGACTACTACAGCCAGGAAGGAAAAGACTAGAGAATCATGTATGGATCATGAGCCACCAGCCTTTCAGTCACTCTTACTCCTCAAATTTGAAAAATAAAACCGAGTTGGGAGGCCGCCAGGAAATCTGAGACTCTGAGTTTCAAGTTTTGCGCTCCGTCCTCGGGTAGGAAGTGACGGTTGTGATGTTTAACATAACGCAGGGTACGAGGTAGGTAAGATGGTAGCTAGTGGCCATTTTTGAGGACAGGGTATCCTCAAGTTATATCTGCCCTCCAGAGCCAAGCGTATTTGTCTCAGACTGAGGAGATTTGGGGATTGTCACATCCTTTGCTCCTTCTCTAGACTCTTCCTTGATGCAACCCTGTTTTGAAATTGGATTGTTTTTGATAATGCTGTACCTTCCCTGTTAATGTGGACATTCTGTTTACTTTCTTAGTGAAAATTCTCTTTCTAAAAAATACACATGTATATTTTTGGGAATAAGTTATTGGCATCTTATATTTTAAGTGATGAGTTGGATTGTCAAAGGGGCATTTTCCCCGTATCCAGCAATGACGATGACACTGAGAATTGAAATAAGAAAACCCCAAAGAAGTCAGTCTTGGAGACAAGATTTGAGAACATCTTGCACAACTGCTTCTTCTTATTTGAAAAGCCTTCTTCTTGAGCTCCTCTGCCCAAACTTGGGAGGGTTAATATCTGGTTTAATAGCTCTACCATTTAATTAAATCATGCTTTAAAAAAAACTAGCATTCACTCAAAATACCTTTGCAAATATTAATTTATGTCAATTTAATTTTTTGCAAGCTTTTGAATATGCATACTAACAAAATAGATTATGTGAATTTTGAATGTATGGGATATTCTCATTCTCTGGAATTTAATACATAAATTCATAAACATGTAAGTTATAGTACATAAATCTGAACATAAGCCGGTATGCTAAAAATATGTTGTCACTGCATGTGGTACTTCAGAATCCAAGAAGTACAGTAGGAGTGGGTGGTGACTAAGCTTTAGAAACATTTGGCTCCCTTTAGAAAATGTTGGGGAATGGAATATATTCTGTTCTGTGCTCTATCCAGAGAGTTTGAAATGCCTACCCATCTATCAGCTTGTAGCAGTTATGACCTTCTACTTGATGAAACTAAGGTCATCTACAATGCTTGGATTTCTGGACACTCTCGTGCTATCTCAACCATCCCAATTCTAAGCTAGAAAAGCTTGATCTTTGTGTAGCTCCTCCTTTTCTATAATTTTAAATAAAAGTTATTCTATACAAAAAAAAAATATGCTTATGCTTAAAGCAATCCTCACTGGATCAAGGAGTCCTTTCCGCTAACTTTCCATTACCAGTTGAAACATCTCAGTATCAAGCGATTACTATGTCATAACATCCAAGGGCATCATTTCACATAGCCTGAGCCTCACACGGGAATATTTTCTGATACACAGATCCCTGAGGCACAGCCGCCTCACAGATGGATGTCGTACCTAATAATGTCACGTCCCAGCCATGGGAACAAATAATAGGAATACAATATATAGCCTGAATGTCCCCAGCTCTTACTAGTGTGTGGGTACTGATGAGCACACTTTGATATTTCTATTTGAATTTTGCTAGCTCAGTCCCAACCAATGAATGACTGGACCTCCATCCCTCTTCCTCTTCCATATTGTTCCCTCTCCCATTTTTTTTTAAGCCAGACCCAAGGTGATCTCCTGTGGTGTCATTTGTTGGTTCAGACTGCTAAGTATTCCATTGCTCCTGCTTTTTTTTCAGTCATCATTCTCACGCACAAACAACCTGGCATGCTATTTGTCCACCACTCTTGGACTGACTCTCCTCTAAATGCTTGTACTGCTGTTATTTGCTTCTGGGATATTGTTTGATGTTCTCTTGGTGCTTTAGACTGATTGCCTTTCTTCTGACATTTGGAATACTGACTTCCCTCCACAGAGATCTACTTGTTTAGAGAGCTCCCAAACAGAACAATAGATTTTCTTTTGGGAACACAAGCCTTTTATGCCCAGAATGTATATGTTCCAACAGATTGGCTGGGATTCAACAAGTTCAAGTAATGGCCATCCCACTCCAGTGGAAATCACCTTTTCCCCTCCTATCACTAGTTCTCGTGGCTGATTCTGGTAGAGCCAGACTCCTTCTTCTCTTGAGGTAGTTTTTTTTTTTTTCCATGGGATCTCAGTTTCCTTACATCAGCCTTACCTATATTGTCTGAACCCCAAATCATGGTCACCATTAGACCCCCCCTGCCCCCACATAGATTCCTTAACCTTCATAAAAGCCAGTAATGCAAACAGACCCACAAAGAAGTCCATGGTTAGGACGCAGATTTTCAGTTCTACGTACAAAGACTCACTTGAATAGCATAAGCCTAGCTCAGGCGCCACATTACAAGTGGTATAATAGCGTATAATAGTTAAAGTACTGTGGGGCGACACGTGAAGGAATACTTCATTTAATCTAGGGTGTTGGAGGTCAGAAAAATCTAAAGGGAATATCTGGGATTTGTAGGAGTTTAGGCAGGCATGGTAAAGAAAGCTTTCTACATGGAAAGGAAGATTGGGCCTCAAGAAATCCAGGTATACATGTAATAAATGTGCAAAAATAACCAGTTGGATTTCATACTCTGAATGGAGAAACCTATTGCTGGAATGGAAGTTGCCTTATTAAAACCAACTTTTGTTTGTTTCTCAAATAGTGAATTTGGAAACCTACAAAGTTGCTTTGTAGGGGGGTGTGGGCAGAAAGGGGAGGCTTAACTGGAGTCACTGGTTGCCCCAATTCCTACTTGAACCAAATCAATACAACATTTGTCTGTTTAGGAGCTGATACTTTATGTAAGATTTCATTTGAAAAAAAAAAAAAAAAAAAGAATGGTTCTTCTGCTAACTGTCTAGAAACCATTAACCCAGGACCTCATTTAGATTCATAGGCTTTTGCTTTCTCTAAGGCAGTACCATAACTCAGGTGGCCAATTCTCTACCTCTCCAGCCCATGGCTTCCTGGGAATCTTGACACTGCACCCCCAAAGACAAAGTGTACCCTCATCCGAGGTGTTGTGACTTCCGTTGCTCTGGGATGTGATACAATACAACAATACAACACACTAAAATGCACTACAATACAGCATTGCAGGTAGAGCGGGCTCATCAGGGTAGAGCACACACAGGTTTTGAGGCTCAACATATAAAAACCAGATAAAATTTTTAACATTCCATTTCGAACTGTTTTATTTCTAATGTTTTGTTTTCCCAAAATAATACATATTCATTTAAAAAGATTGTCAAATAAACATAAGCGAAAAAGAAGAAAATGGAAATCAACCATGATCTTGTAGACTAGAGATTTAGAACTGATAGCATCTTCGTGGACATACTTCACTTAAGGAAACCTATTTTGTATCTTTTTTCCTAACAGTTTGTGGTGGGTATCATTCTTATTATTGTATCTTCTTCAGTACATGGTTTTTATTGTACTAACAAACCCTAACTTATTTAACCATGATTCATTAACTAACCGCTGTTGTTGGACAACTAGATTCTTTTCCAGTTTTTAACTACTAAAAGCACTATTGTTAGGACTCTTGTTCAGAAGTAAAAAGGGTTGCAGAAAAAAGGAGAAGGATGTGGTGAGAATGAGCAGGGTGATGTGGTTTGAGTTGAGCAGGGGAGGCAAGCCATGTGTGGAGCGCACATGCATGGATGGTAGAGGTGGTCAGTGTCTGCAGGACCCTGTGCTGTGTATGAGAGTTAGAAGCCACTTGTAGGTGACTGGCCAAGCAGTGGCCAGGGACAGAGAGAGTTAATGGCCACTGGATGACAGCCGAATGATACCAGGAGGATGACCACAGAGTGTCCTCAGAAGACCCTGAGCATCTGCACATGCCCAGACTCCTTGGCAACGACACTTGCCAGAAGAAATGGGACTATTATGGACTGGCTGCACATGCAGACAAATACAGAGGGGGTCATTCATAGGGGATTGTACAAACGGGATAGCAAGATGGTTTGGCTGCATTGGGGATATCTGCCCAGTCAGAGACGACTTGCTAGAGGTGAGATCAACAGGATATTTGAGTGGAAAACATCAGAGCTCTGCAGAGGAGGTGGTTTCCACTGTCACATCAGTCAGAAGTGCCAGGTATGATGTTGGCAGTGTAAGATTTTCAAATAAATCTGCTCTCAGTGGCCCTAGTCCAGTTCTTACTGTGTAGTCTCTTTAATACCCAGAGACTGGGGCCAAGTGCTGCCAGATCTTAACAGCATAGATGATTACTTCTTTACGTTAAATGCCTAGACGTACAATTTCTGCCTCCAAGTATATGCAAGCTTTTAAGGTTTTTGACAGGTGTCAATCAATCAAATGACCCCCTATAAAGAATGCCCTAATTTGCCATCTAAACAGTAGTGTAAGAAAACACCTGTTTCTTCTCAACCTTGTACCTTTGGATAATATATTCCTCTTTATCTTTGCCAGTTTCATAGGCAAAAACAGTATCTTATTGTTTTAATAATTTGCTTAAGGTAGTAGTTGTGTTGAGCATTTTCTCATAGGTATCTTGGCTATTTGTATTTTTTAAAAATCATATTTTTCTGTCCTTGATCTGTTTTTCTGTTGATATGTTCGTTCCTTTGTTGTTTCTACTACTGATTCATGAGTTCTGTAAATAGTAAGGACATTAGTTAGAATGGCAAAAAATGACAAGGCAAGAAACAACAAATGTTGGAGAGGTTGTGGAGAAAGGGGAACCCTCTTACACTGTTGGTGGGAATGCAAGTTGGTACAGCCACTTTGGAAAACAGTGTGGAGGTTCCTCAAAAAATTAAAAATAGAGCTACCCTATGACCCAGTAATTGCACTATTGGGTATTTACCCCAAAGATACAGATGTAGTGAAAAGAAGGGCCATATGCACCCCAATGTTCATAGCAGCAATGTCCACAATAGCCAAATTGTGGAAAGAGCCAAGATACCCTTCAACAGACAAAAGGATAAAGAAGATGTGGTCCATATATACAATGGAATATTACTCAGCCATCAGAAAGGATGAATACCCAACTTTTGCATCAACATGGATGGGACTGGAGGAGATTATGCAAAGTGAAATAAGTCAAACAGAGAAAGTCAATTATCATATGGTTTCACTTATTTGTGGAACATAAGGAATAGCATGGAGGACATTAGGAGAAGGAAGGGAAAAATGAAGGGGGGGAAATCGGAGGGGGAGATAAACCATGAGAGACTATGGACTCCGAGAAACAAACTGAGGGTTTTAAAGGGGAGGGGGGTGGGGCATGTGTTAGCCCGGTGATGGGTATTAAGGAGGGCACGTGTTGCATGGAGCACTGGGTGTTATTCACAAACAATGAATCATGGAACACTACATCAAAAACTAATGATGTACTGTACGGTGACTAACATAATAAAAAAATAAAAAATAAAAAAAATAGTAAGGACATTAAACTTTCCCTGTCAGAAATATATATTTCAGTTATTTGCCTTTTAATTTTACTATACTGTTTTTGATATAGGAAATTTCTAATTTTGACATAATCCAATCTATAAATATTTCCTCTCTGGACTCTATGAAGTTATGCTTTAAAAATCTTTTTTTCACTCCAAGCTGATATAAATATTTACCAATTATCTTCTCAAAAATTTTGTACACTTAAATGTTTCATGAAGAGAAGTTGGAATCTCTGTAGGGTATAAACTCATTAATTTATAGGTAACCAATAAATCAGGAATGATAATCAGTATATTTATTCACTTGATCTGGCAAAGCTTTTAGACCCTGCCTTTATTGTATTTCTTTCCATTTCTCCTGATATTTCCAACATAAAAAAAAGAACTTATTACTGTGCTTTAAAAATGTCAATGCCAGTCATAGCAACCCCAGATAAACTGAATCAGGATTTCTGAGGATGGGACTTGGGCATATTTAAATTTTTAAAAACAAAACCTCATTGAATTCTGATTGGTATCCCCAATTGTGAGCAGTGGTTTTCACTTTTTTACTACACATTCAGATTGCCTAAGGGGCTTGAAATTTTTTTGACTCCCAGACTGAACCCTAGATAATTAAATCATAATTTTGGTGGAGGATAGGGCCAGGCACAAGTAATTTTTAAAACTCCCCAGGTGATTTACACTTATGAATGTTATTCAAGTGGATGGGCAGAAAGCAAGCAGGGGCAGTTTATACCTGTTAACACCCCAATGTCTTTGTGAAGTAGGAAGCAAAATTACCTGCAGAGAGCACTGGGAATGGATGGAAGGGAGAGACTCTGTAACAGGATGGGTAAGGTTTGGAATAATTGCTGAGGGTCAAGGGCAGGGAGATGGATGGATGAGAGATGCATAGGGTTCAGCAAAGGATGGAAACCAGGAATTTGTCCTGCGACCAATCAAGATTATGAGAGCTTTCTTCAATGATACTGAGAAATCTGGGCATTGATTGTAGAAAAGTTGGAACTGGAGGGCTGATCCAGGTTTAGGGGTTTGCAGAGCATGAATGGAAGAAGGAAAAGGATCTGTTACTTTATTAGTTACTTCTTCTTATTGAATTACACAATTTCTTAAACGAATGACAATGATGATTTTTATTGAACTTCTAAGCTATTTCTGGTGAATCATGGGCCACCTGTGGACATATATGCAGGGACTCACCTGTTGGGTACTCACCAGAGGCATCTTTTCACAATACATATGCGTGATCACTATCTACTGATCAGTACACCAGGGGACAGTTGTTGGGGTCTCAGCATATACAATTAACTTCTTCAGGTTATATGCCTAGACCAGCAATTTCTGGCTTGAAGTATATGCAAGGCCTGGCATCTGCAACTTTCAAAAGTTCTGCAAACAGTTCTGATACCCACCCTGACGGAGAGCCCCTCGTGATAGGAAGTATTGGGAATTGTGACATATACCAAGTTAAAAGCTGAGAGCCCAAATCCAAATTCCTGAAGCTATTTGCTTTCCAAATTTCCTTGAAATGGAATGCAACACACTTTAACCAGATAGAATGTAAGAGATGCCACAGACAGTAAAGGGGGGAAAAAGGGATGCTGCTTTTCTCTGAATAAAATAAATGGCACTTTGAGTTCCCCTTTGTTTCTTTTTAAGAAAAAGCTTATTATACAATATGAGCCCAGCGTGTGAGCTGGGTTTCCATAATGTATTTTGCAATGGCTTTAGAGAGTGCATATGAGGAACACTGTGTTCGGGGCCATGCCAAAAAGGGGGAGTATTTCCTTCACACCCTCCTTTTGCTACTTAGAAGAAGGAAGTTTCAGAAAAGTATGTACGTTAGTTCTAGGATTTTTTCCCCTTCTCAAGAAGTAAGTAGCTATTTACCAGACTGGGATGAGAGAAGAGTAGAATTTCTGATTTATACCTTCTAATGAAGTACCAGCTGTCAGGATTAGGTCAGTGGGTATTGGGCTAGAAATTATATTGTAGCAATCCTCATGCCAAAAGACAGAAGACATCAGGTGCTATCAAATTGTGACCCTTTGATTAGGACAACTTTACATGGTTATAGCAATTCGGCATTTAATTGTTACTTTCTTCCTACATGGGGAAAATTTATGAACAATGTTAGTATATCAAGTGAGATTCTTGAGAGTTGCAGGATATTTTCAAAGTAAATATTTTAGGGAGACTGATAGAAATAAGGGAGCATGAAGAACTCAGCATGCATTACCTTGTTACAATACCAAGCCTTGTTCTTCCTATCATTATTAGTCCGCAAAGATTATGGCCCCAGATTGAGAGTAAAGGCATAGGTCGTTGATTTTCAATATCTAGATTTTCTTGGGGCGCCTGGGTGGCTCAGTCGGTTAAGTGTCTGTCTTCAGCTCAGGTCATGACCCCAGGGTCCTGGGATGGAGCCCCATGTCAGCTCTCTGCTCAGCAGGGAGCCTGCTTCTCCCTCTCCCTCTCCTCTTCTCCCAGCTTGTGTACTCTCTCTCTCTCTGTCTCTGTGTGTCAAATAAATAAATACAATATTTTTTAAAAAATCTAGATTTTCTTGTCTTGGAGGGAAGAGAGAATAAAGTAGGTTGTTGAGCTGATGGTCTGCAGAAGGTATGGACGTTCTTGGTCATTTTGTGTTAAACATCATGGGGTCCTTTGTATGGAGCATCATTTTGCTGTGGCTCTGCTTGCACCTGCTATTTCAGAACCCCAAGTCCCCCTATTTCTGGATGGGGGTGGTGTTCTTAGTCTGTGTCCTATGAACTCAGAAACACTGTCTTCTCGGAATCACACGTGGGCATTTTTGTCCCTTGACTGGTGATCCCACTTGCCGCCGGTGCCTGGGAAGCCTTTGCAATGTCTTGAATCAGCCTGCTGCTGTAGGAGCCGTCTCCCGCCGATGTCTGTCCCAGTCCTGCTGGGCGATGCTGGGGACACTTTGCTCTGGCTGTGATCCCGGGCCCAAAGCCATGTGTGACGTCTTCTCTCACCGGTGAGCTGAGCATGTGCCCAGGCCGTGCTGCCAGGACCTCCTAATGTCCTCCAGGGCTTGTTAGCTGTGTCAGTTGCATGGTCTCACTTAAAGAGCTCTCTCTAGGATCTAGACCACAATCTTAGGGCAGACCCTGTGCAGGACTCCGGAGACCTTCTTCCTGTTGAATGGAGGGTGGGGGGGGGGTGCGTTGTTATTCCACCTGGCTTTAATGCCTTGGCTTACTTGCCTTCAAGCACATTCCCCCAGCAAGATGCCCATTGCTCCCTTATGTGAACAGACTCCTGAGCAGGAATGTCTCCCATCTTTTATACAGCAAATCTTTAGGGAGGATCTATTGTATACCAGGCACTCTGCTAGGTCCTGCGGGTACAGTGGTGAGTGAAAACGGGCAGAGTCCCCCTGTTATGGAGCTCTCGGTTTAGTGGACATAATAGCAAATCAATAAATTACACTAGCAAATGTGTATAATTAAAGTTGAGGCAAGCGCTCTGAAGGCTAAAAACAGGCTCATTCCCATGTGTGTCCATTTCTGTCACCCAGCTTGTGTTCCTGCTGGGATTCCAAGCTTTGTTCTATATCCAAGCACTTACTAGTAGAGGCATTTCAAAGTCTAGAATTATTTATATTTGGAAATAAGATACCCATATGCTTTTCAGCATTTTACTTTACTATTTATGTTTTATTTAAATATAGTCAATATTATATGATAGATAATTATCATATATTAATATATATCATATATTTATAGTTGTCCATATATTTAATATAATGATTATAATTGTTATATTATTATATATAATATAATATCTTGTCCAGGAAGGTGGTCTTTAAACTATCCAGCCTTCAAGCTGCAGCAGACAAAAGAATTTTCTTAATATTTTACATTGCCTAAAATCCAGAAATGATACGTTTATTTATTCTCATGCCTGGTAGGGAACTGGCAGTGAATAGGCTTTGGAATGTACTGGAAAACAGTATAATGCTTTTTCTAAAGAAAGTCCATGAGCTCTTTCAAAATTGATGATGGGTTGAATATTTGTCTTGAATTCATTATTATTATGAATTATTATTATTTGGTGAAAACTTGCATACCATTTTGAACACAAGCAGTAGTATGCTGGTCAATGTTTAAACCACCGTCTCTCCAGGGAATGCAGGGGAAGGCCCTGATTTGTAGCCTTTGTCCATTTCTCTGGTGTAATTACTCCTTCCATGACCATTTTCAAGCTACCAAGGTGATGTCACTGAACACTGATCACGGAACTGGGAAGAGATGCACGTGATAGACTCTTGTTAGCTGTTGTAAGCTGTGTGATCTGAGCAGGCAAATATGAGAATTAAAGTCCTGACCTCATGAAGGCTCTCTAGTATGACACAGTTTCTCAAACTTTTTGACCTCCGCCCCTCCCCCCCCATAAGTGGGATGGGGGTAACAGTGTAACTATAACCAAAGTTTAACAAACTGTAATCACTTTTACTATTTACTGCATTCTTATATTTAGTGATTGCTGTGTTTGATTCATTTAACACACATATGGCTGTTGCTGTGTGTCAGGCACCATTTTAAGTGTTCTATATATATTGACTTGCTCAGTCCTCATAACCACCCTGTGAAGTAGATGCTGGTTTCATCATTTATTACTTGGCAATGAAGTTACTTGTCTTCCAGAGCTCAGATGTGCTGCTGAAAGGAAACAAACTATACACAGTCCAGTTGAGTTTAGTCGGTAGATAGCATCAAAATAACAATGTATATAAGTGCCTTGTTGTGTATTTTAATTTATTACATTTTTTCCATGACCAAAAGTGCTTTGTGTGCTTAAAATACTTTAAGATATTTGTAATGACTATTAATTTTCGTCTTTTCTAGATTTTTTTTTTCCTCAGAGTGTTATTTCTAATTCATTAGCATTTCACCTTCTCTAGAACATTTTCTCTCAGGAAAAATAGATTTGGGGGACTGTTAATCAAGACTATGTCCTTTCTGGTTCCTCTGCCTTCCACTCTCCCTCTTCAGCGGCTTTCCATTGAGCTTAGAAGAAAGTACAAAGCCTTTATCATGGCCCATAAGGTGCCACACAGTCTGAGTCTGCCACTGATAGCGTGATCTAGGGGCAAAGGGTTTGAGGTTCAAGTTCTGGTCTCTTTCCTTGCTATCTGTGTGACCTTAGAAACAATTGTCAATCTCTCTGTGCCTTAGTTTATTCATCTTTCAGGTGGGAAAATAACAGCATCTATGGTATAGAGTTATTCTAAGGATTAAGTGAATTAATGCACAGAAAGGGCTTAAGACAGTGCCTGGTATATAGAGAGCACTTATTAGGTTTGGGCTCCTCTCCTCTTCTTCCCCCTCTGCTTCCCCAACTCCTTACAAAACTTTCCCTCTTTCGATCACTCTGGCTGAAAGATCTTTGCACATGCTCTTTCTACTACCTAGAATATTCCTTTCTCCATTTTTCACCTAATTCATTCCTACTTATTCTTCAGGTCGCTGCTTAACTCTCACTTCTTGAATGAGCCTTCCTGACCTCTAGTCTCACTCAGACCCATACGAGAGTCTCTCATCACAGAACTGACCTTCTTTTTAAAGCCCTGCCACATTTTATTCTTCTGTATTTATTGATGTGATCACAGGTTACAGCATGGTGAAGGTGGGACTGTTTTCACAGTATTTGCTACCATTCTCTATGTCCGGTTGAAGCTTGGTATGGCCCTCTAAAATCTGTCTGCTCCTAACAGACAACTGGGAGCCTCACTAGTGCATTTTTAGTATCAGCTCCATTCCCGTCTTGGCTTTAGGTGCCTTTCCTTATGATTCTTTTTCTCTTATATTTAAATAACTCTTATTTCTTTCCTATTCTCTTTGCAAGAGGCACACATGTTCACTTTAGAAAATTCTCCACTACTGATTTGTTATGTTGTTCTTAGGTTTTCCCTATAAACTATCTAAAACTTTGGGGAACAATTTAGAGAGAGAAATACATCAATACAAAGAAATAATCAAGGGTTGCCTGGGTGGCTCAGTTGGTTGAGCGACTGACTCTTGGTTTCAGCTCAGGTCATGATCTCGGGGTGGTGGGATCAAGTCCCCTGTTGGGCTCCCCTCTGGGTGCAGAGTGCAGAGTCTTCTTGTTCCTCTCCGTCTGCCCCCCCCCCCCGCAGATGCATGCTCTCTCTCAAATAAATAAGTAATTTAAAAAATAGATGTGAATTACCTACTTAAACATTTACCTGTGATTAAAATTACATGTTCTTAAGTATTTAGCTTGCACAGTGAAGACAATGTTGTTTTGGCGACTGGCATCAGATGTAGGGAGCTACAGAATGGCTGTTACTTTTACTTTTTGCAGGGAAATGTCAACCTCTAGGGAAGTGAGTAGATCTCTTTCTTCATGCTTAGATCTTTTATGGATTTTGCACAAATAAATATCCTTTTACCCCAACAGAACACCACCAACAACAACAACAAAAGAACAAAGTGGAAATTAAAATAATAATTTGGAGGGGAACTAGTTACTGAATCAAATGGAATAGTATTGAGTACATGAAAGTTTACATTACTTGGGGGTAAATTTGGGGTCTACTCGAATGACCAACCGTTTCTTGGCTTCTTCAACACTACCTTGTCCTCTGGCAGGCCAGCAGAACTCTCCAGCCAATAGTTCTAGTACTTCTCCCTTGGAAAGAAGACAACAGAGTCCTTGTACCCCCAAATCTAAGCTAGTTTCTATTGAGCTGTGGAGAGATATGAAGCTCCCAGCCCCAATTTCACCAAATACCCATGGGTTGGGACTTTAGTAGCTTATTAAAAATGAACTCTAGCTAAGAATTCATTGTTCATCTCACAGCTCTTATCCACAGATATTAAGATTCTTACTGTTTAAAAATGTTAATGTGTCATGTCTTAGCTTGCCACTTACTGGCATTGAAATAGTGCTGAATTTGCAATCATCCTCCAAAGCCCACATTATACACTGCATTATTTGTGTTGACAGAGGAATTTGGATTTCCCTTCAAATAGTTTTATCTACTAAGACAGGTGAAGGAGAGTTCTCCAGGACATGACATACTCTAAGAAACATAATTTCCATGTTGTTTTTTTTTCTTTTGTAAAATGAGAGATATAACTGCTGCCAGTGAGCATCTGAGTTTAAAAAGAGATGATTTTATGAATATTAAAATAATAGTAATGAGTATATAATTTTCTTTCTTACCTGACTATTATTTATTAAAATGATACTCATTCATGCTACTGTGTCATCTAAGGTTGGTAAAGAAGTTTCTAAGGGTCCTACCATTTATTTATAAATGATTCATATCAGAAGTAAGTACTATTTCAGGGTGCCTGGGTGGCTCAGTTGTTAAGCGTCTGCCTTCGGCTCAGGTCATGATCCCGGGGTCCTGGGATCGAGCCCCACATCGGGCTCCCTGCTCTGTGGGAAGCCTGCTTCTCCCTCTACCAGTCCCTCTGCTTGTGTTCCCTCTCTTGCTATGTCTCTCTCTGTCAAATTAATAAATAAAATCTTTTTTAAAAAAAATACTATTTCATCAAGAATTTAGATTATCTTTTTAGTTTATTGATTTACTCAATTCACACTTAAAATTTTAAAGAAGAAAACCAAGGTTTGTTTGTTCTTTAAACAGCTCCTATTTATAGTAATCAAACATTTTATTAGTCATTAATCATAATAATTTATTTATTTTAAAATGTTTTCACATCAGTTCAGTATAGTTCAACAAATATTTATTGACTTCGTGTCTTTAACCTTTAGAGCTATTTTGTCTTATCAAGTAATATGACAACTCAGCGTGTTTGCTGAGTAAACTTTGTTAAGACCTAACAAATTCTTAGCCAAAAAAAAAAAAAAATGGTGCTTAACTAGATGAATGTTTGAGAAATAATGTGCTGTACCATTTATGCATAAGAACCACTCTATCAACATCGACACTGGTTGTAAGTTTTGAGATTTGAGGATCCCTCCATAATTCCCCAACCTCAACACCCATGTGTGCACAGAGAGGCATGCGCATGAGTGCACACACACACTCACACACGATGTGAAGTTCATGAGAAAATATCCTCCTTATTCAGATGCCTGTTGTGTTGATCAGGGATAGCCTTGTGGCCACAAACAAATTGCTTTAGTCTGATCAATTGTACTGACTGGTTCAAAAACTCTGAGGATAGTACAGTTTAAAGAAACTTGGATTGAGTGGCAACCTTCATGAAGACTTTCTCATGGTCCATCAGATTCCCTCTCAGGACCAAACTCCAAGCCTGGAGATCTGGATTGTAGTGATCCCTGTGGACTTCCTGTAAAAATGACAGCATTGGACCATTGGACTTTTAGAGTCATTTGATTTTATGATATTTGTATGTTTTATAATTAGTACATGATGTATTGCCTCTAGACAGTAATAGTAGCCATAAAGTTAAGAGATTATCAATTGGGGTCAAACAGATCTGGGTGTAAATTCCAACTCTGCCCATTACTAACTGTGTATTTGAATTGGTGTGTCATTTCACCTCTTGGGCTGCAGTTTCTATATTTATAAAATGGGATAGTAATCCCCATCTGTCCACTTTTTTTCTGAGGATTAAATGAGATAATGTGTGGAAGTGCTTAGCTCACTAACCAGTCATGGCTAGTACTGTGAAATGGTGGAAATGACTTGGAATCCATATCTAGAAAAATACAAAAATATGCAGAACCTTCTCTGCCTCTGGTTTTTCGTTTGTTTGTTTGTTTTTTATTTTTTGGCCATATGCCTCCCATTGTTGTCTGAAGTTATATGTGTAAAACAGGTGTCAAATGAGAGAACACTTACAATTTTATCTTTAAATTTTAAAACTTAAGTAAAATTGAAATAAAATTTTAATTTACATACAATTTAAACCATTTTTAAATTCAAATAAATCAATTTGTTGCAGGTAACGAGGATAGGCACGGTCATACAGCCACTTTGCAGGAAATAAAAACTGTGACGGACCAAGTGAAGCAAAATGAAGAAAGCACTTCACCTCCTCAGCCGGCTAGGAGGACCGAGGCGTCACTGCCATCGGCAACAAGGATGCAGAACCCCGCTCCAGTGCTGGCGAGACCCCAAGAGCCCTCCTTTCACTCGGGAGTCCTGGGAAATATGTCCCAGCAGGACGACCGTGCCCAGATCTTCCTGTGGAGCTTTATGCTGTGGTCTGACACCATAGAAATGGTGCGCGTGGCTGGCCACTCCGCCGTGTATAAGTCAGGCTGGCTATACCCAGTCTACATATTCAGTTTTATTTCTCTCCTTCGAATTATATTAACTCCTCAGAACCCTCTTCTGAATTCCCTGGGCATCCTTCTCCAGGATTTACCCTTTATTTTTGTTAGACTTAGTTTAGTCATTGCCCTGGGAACTATCACACCTGTACTGGGCCTTTGTAAAAACATCCTGGTGACTCTCTCTTATGTGTACTTCAATCACGTAACCAAATTCAGGGCTTTCTCTACTTTTGAAACGTCTTCATTTTAAAGAGAAAATGTAATATAGTCAAACCTCTGCATTATGCATGTGTACACATTTGTAATTTTTTTTTTTCTGGGGCATAAGTTTTTGTACTATGTAAAGAAATGAATACATTGTAGAGAATACACTGTTTTTAATAACTGTAGCATATCACTTTTTAAAAAATATATTCAAATGATGTTAAATTTAAGCAAAGTTTTATTCTTATGTTAACTCCCCTGTATCTCTAGAAAATGTTAGTCATTTTAGTTATGTATACCACACTTTTTCTCAAAACACTCTTCATTAAAGCTTTAAAAAAATTAGAACATGTTTTCCCACTAAGTTAGCCCAAGAATGAGATTCTTATCATTTATATAAATTAAAGAGCATTACAAGACTTAGTGAGAACTGTTTTTTTAGAAAATACACCTCAAGTTCTTGAATAATTTTTAGATTATACTTTTTAACAATTTGAATTGTAGTTTTAGGGTCTTCTTCACACATGGGATTATGTTCTTTAATACACTGTGGCAAGTGACTTTTATGTAATCGACGAATTTCAGCATAAACAGCAATTCAGTTTAATAGATGTTTGGTTCAGTTTGAGGCACAGTTCTTTTGCTAGTACTGAAGTATTAATGTAAATACTGTTTAGTAGAATGAAGTCTAGGTACATCAGTAATACCTAAAGTTTTATAATAGGAAGAAGCCATACACTGAAGATGTGGATTTCAAAGAATATTTTGTTTGTGGAATTTCAGACCATCCTAAAAACAGTTGCACGCCCTGTTTAGAATTAGACATTCAGCTTATGAATATAGCAGCAAATGCTTAGTGTTTTATGTGATAATATGTAATGAATATCTTGATATTAAGTGATGAGATACATAATTGTGAAACTTGCTTTCACTATATTGGGACACTCTTGGATATTCAGCTGCTAGAAGAATTTGGGAGGCTTATGTGTGCAGAGTAATGTGTTAAATTAGCAAGTCTCTTCAGTGATCTGTGGCAACAAATAGCTTAAGGATGGATAACTGAACTTACCTGCCACCCCTACCCTCCACCAAATTCCCCAGTCTCAGTGGGCCCCTGTGCTTTATGGTTTTTCCTCACACTATTAGAAGAGATCTATTCACAGTTATTAAAAGCTTAGCTTCTAGCTTTATGGCTTGGGGCAAGTTCTTTGACCACGGTAAGCCCTAGTTTCCACATCTAAAACATGAGACTAATAACAGTACCTTAGTAGGTTAGAATTGTACTTTAAGAAAATTGAGAGGATTATATGAGACAGGAAATGCTCTCATGACATTGTCTGGCAAACAATAATAACCCGATAAATTCTAAATATTTCAAATATACCAAATCCCAGAGAAACAAGTAGCTAAATGCATTGTTTTAATTTTCCTGTCTCATTCTTTGCTGCGTCCCTGTTTACTGTCTGGGAATAAAAATTTTAACCATGCATTTGTGAAAAATAATATGTAAAGTCTTAAGATTACCTCAGATTATAATTTTTCACCAAGTAGTATTAGGTTCAAAATGAGCAAATATACAGATTAAAGTTGTTGTGGCTATTGATTCATCAGGCATTTGACTGTCCCTCCTGAGTTTTCATAGAGCCGAATTGTAGCACTCGGTTAAGACTTTCATTATGGATTGGCTTTATTGAGTTCCCCATTAATGTTTAAGTCCTTAATCTTGTTTAACAATGTATCTCTCACCTCATCTGTCAATCCAACAGGAACTTCTAATACTTCTAACTCTTAAAAAATGAGAATTGAAATCATTTCTTTCAAATAATGCTATGATAATCTTTTTTAATTAAGGAAAACCTATGATGAGGTAGTTGATTTGTAATATTCTTATTTATGAAATATTTTACATACATTTATATTTATCTTTATGTTGGAATTTATAGAGTGAACAGTGTTCAAACTCTAAATATTACTGAGTTTAGAATGTATTTTGTGTCTAATATTTGAATATGGATGTACCTGATATATTGGGAAGTCATAACACTTTATCCAAATAGTAAAGTCATGTACATGTAGGAGGAAAATTATTGAGTAACTAATTTAATTTAGTATTTTATTTCAAGAGTGTACACGTTTATAAAGTTCAAGTCTATGTTTTTTTATATTTAATGCTTTTCAGTATTTTGTTTAATTAAAATTTTTTTTAATTGAAGAATAGTTGACATACAATATTAATTTTAGGTGTATAACATAGTAATTTGTTTACATACATTACAAAATGATCACTGTAATGAGTCTAGTTACCATCTGTCATCATACGCAGTATTTACAATATTATTGCCTACACTCCCTATGCTGTACTTTATATCCCCGTGACTTATTTATTTTATAACTGGAAAATTACACCTCTTAATCCTCTTCACCTATTTCACCCATCCACCCCCACCCTTCCCCTCTGGCAATTATCAATTTGTTCTCTGTATCTAAGAGTCTATTTCTGTTTTGTTTTGTTTGTTCATTTGTTTTGTTTTTTAGATTCCACATATAAATGAAATCATATGGTATTTGTCCTTCTCTGTCTGACTTATTTCACTTAGCATCATACCATCAAGAACCATCCATGTTGTTGCAGATGGCAAGATTTCATTCTTTTTATGGCTGAGTAATATTCCATTGTATATATATCACATTTTTAAATTTATTCATGTGTTGATGGATACTTAGGCTGCTTCTGTATCTTGGTTATTGTGAACAGTGCTGCAATGAACATAGGGGTGCACATATCTTTTTGAATCAGTGTTTTCATTTTCTCCTGATAAATACCCAGAGGTAGAATCACTGGATTGTATGGTAGTCCTATTTTTAATTTTTTGAGGTATCTCCATACTGTTTTCCATAATGGCTGAACAATATTACATACATTCCCACCAACAGCTGTAGGTTCCCATTTCTCCACATTCTTACCAACACTTATTATTTCTTGTCCTTTGGATACTAGCCATTCTGATTGGTGTGAGGTGATATTGTAGTTTTGATTTGCATTTCCCTGGTTATTAGTGATGTTGAGCATCTTTTCATGTGTCTGTTGGCCATCTGTATGTCCTCTTTGGAAGATGCCTCTTCATCTCCCTCCTCTGTCTATTTTTTAATTAAATTTTTTTTTTTTTTTTTTTTTTGGTGTTGACTTGTATTAGTTCTTTATATATTTTGGATATTAACCCCTTATCAGACATATCATTGGCAAATATATTCTCCCATTCGGTAAGTTGCCTTTTCATTTTGTTGATGGCTTTCTGCAAAAGCTTTTTCATTTGATGTAGTCCCATTTGTTTAGTTTTGCTTCTGTTGCCCTTGCCTCGGGAGATAGGTCCAAAAAAAATATTGCTAAGACCTATGTCCAAGAGTTTACTGCCTATGTTTTCTTTTAGGAATTTTATGGTTTCAGGTCTTAAATTTATGTCTTTAATTAATTTTGACTTTATTTTTGTATATGGGTTGAAAAAGTGGTCCAGTTTCATTCTTTTCCATGTAGCTGTCCAGTTTTCCCAACATCATTTATTGAAGAGCCTGTCTTTTTCCTCATCGTATAGTCTTGCCTCCTTTGTCATAGATAAATTGACCATATAATTGTAGGCTTTTTCCTGGGCTTTCTATTTTATTCTATTGATTTGTGTGTCCATTTTGTGTGTGTATGCATGTGTGTGTGTGTGTGTGAGTGAGTACCATGCTGTTTTGATTATTAAAGCTTTGTAGTATATTCTAAAGTCAAGAAGCATGAAGGCCTCCAACTTTGTTCTTTTTCAAGATCGCTTTGGTTATTCAGGGCCTTTTTTGCTTCCACACGAATTTTAGGACTATTTGTTCTATTTCTATGAAAAATGCCATTGGTATTTTGATAGGATTACATTGATCCTATAGATTGCTTTGGGTAGTATGGATATCTTAACAATATTACTTGTTCCAATTCAGAAGCATGACATATCTTTCTATTTATTTGTGTCATCTTCAATTACTTTCATCAACATCTTATATTTTTCACAGTACAAGTCTTTCACTTCCTTGGTTAAATAGGTATTTTAAAATACTTATTCCTGGGTACTTTATTCTTTTTGGTGCAACTGTAAATGGGAATGTTTTCTTAATTTCTCTTTCTGATAATTCATTATTAGTGTACAGAGATGCAACAGATCTGTGTATATTAATTTTGTATCCTGCAACTTTACTGAATTCATTTATTAGTTCTAGCAATTTTTTGGTAGAGTCTTTAGCCTTTTCTGTATGTGTTTATGTCACCTGAAAATAGTGACAGTTATACTTCTTACTAGTTTGAATGCCTTTTATTTCTTTTTCTTGTCTTATTGCTGTGGCTAGGACTTCTAGTGCTATGTTGAATACAAGTTCCAAAAGTGGGCCTCCTTGTCTTGTTCCTGATCTTAGAGGACAAGTTCGCAACTTTTCACTATAGAGTATGATGTTAGCTGTGGGTTTGTCATATATGGCCTTTATAATGTTGAGATATGTTCTCCTATACCCACTTTGTTGAGAGTTTTTACTCATAAGTGGATGTTGAATTTTGTCAAATGCCTTTTCTGCATTTATTGAGATGATATGATTTTTATTTTCATTTTGCTAATATGGTGTATCATGTTGATTGACTTGCAGATATTGAGCCATCCTTGCATCTTGGGAAAAATCCCACCTGATCATGGTATAAGATCCTTTTAATTTATTGTTGAATTCAATGTACTAATACTTTGTTGAGGATTTTTGCATCTACATTCATTAGGAATATTTGGCCTGTAATTTTTTTTGTAGTATCTTTGTTTAGTTTTGATATCAGGATAATGCTGGACTCTTGAATTTGGAAGCATTCCTTTCTCTTCAATTTTTTGGAGCAGTTTCAGGAAGATAGACGTCAATTCCTCTTTTAATGTTCAATAGAATTCACCTATGACGCCATCTGGTCCTGGATTTTGGTTTGTTGGGAGTTTTTTGATTATTAATTCAATTTCCTTATTAGTACTCAGTCTGTTTCAAATTTTCTAGTCCCTTTGGATTCAGTCTTGGAAGATTGTAAGATTGTATATTTCTAGGAACTTATCCATTTTCTTTGTGTTGTCCAATTTGTTGTACAATAATTGCTCATGTTTTTCTCTTATAATCTTTTGTATTTCTGTGGTGTCTGTTGTAACTTCTCTTTCTGATTTTATTTGAGTCCTCTTTTTTTTCTTTATGAGTCTGGCTAAATGTTTATCAATTTTATTTATCTTTTCAAAGAACCAGCTCTTAGTTTCATTGATCTTTTCTATTGTTATTTAGTCTCTGTTTCATTTATTGTTGCTCTTGTCTTTATTATTTCCTTCTTTCTGCTAACTTTGGCTTTTTTGTTCTTTTTTTAATTTTTAAAAATATTTTATTTATTTATTTATTTGAGAGAGAGAGAGAGAGAGAAAGAAACAGCATGAGAGGGGAGAAGGTCAGAAGGAGAAGCAGGCTCCCCACCGAGCCAGGATCCCAATACGGGACTTGATCCCAGGACTCCGGGATCATGACCCGAGCCGAAGGCAGTCGCTTAACCAACTGAGCCACTCAGGTGCCCCTTTTTTGTTTTTCTTTTTCCATTTCCTTTAGATGTAAGGTTAGATTGTTTATTTGAGACTTTTGAGGTAGGCCCATATCATTGTAAACTTCCCTCTTGGAACTGCTTTTGGTGTATCCCATAGATTTTGGTATATTTTATTTTCATTTTCATTTGTTTCAAGGTATTTTTTTTATTTTCTCCTTGACTTCTTAATTGACTCATTGGTTGTTTATAGTAGCATGTTGTTTAGCCGGATAGGTTTGTGTTTTGCTAGTTTTTTTTTCTTGTAATTGATCTCTAGTTCCATACCATGTGGTCACAAAAGATGCTGATATGATTATAATCTTTTTAAATGTATTGGGACTTGTGTTGTGGCCTAACATGTGATCTATCCTGGAGAACGTTCCATATGTACCTAAAGAGAATGTGTATTCTGATGTTTTTGGATGGAATGTTCTGTATATATCTGGTAAGTACATCTGGTCTAATATGTCATTTAAGGCCACTGTTTTCTTAATGATTTTTTTGTCTGGATGAACTATTCACTGATGTAAGTGGGGTGTTAAATTTTTCTACTATTGTATTACTGTCTCCCTTTGATCTATTACCATTTGCTTTTATATATTTTGGTGCTCCTACTAGGTAGTATACATATTTACAAGTGTTATATATCCATATTCGGCTGATCCCTTTATCATTATGTAAATGCCCATCTTTGTCTCCTGATACACTCTTTGTTTTGAAGTCTATTTTGTCTGATATAAGTATTGCTACCCCAGCTTTCTTTTGGTTTCATTTGCATGGAATATCTTTTTCTATCCCTTCACTTTCAGTCTGTGTGTGTCTGTTGGTCTGAAGTGAGTCTCTTGTAGATATCTGTATTTATTTATTTGTTTGTTTATTTATTTATAAGTAGACTCCATGCCCAGCATGGAGTCCAGTGTGGGGCTTGAACTCACAACCCTGAGATCAAGACCTGAGCTGAGATCAAGAGTCAGACAGCTTAACTGACTGAGCCACTCAAGCTCCCTGGTCTTTTTTTTTTTTTTTTTTCCCCTTGTTCAGTTACCCTATGTCTTTTGATTGGAATATTTAGTCCATTTACCTTAAAGTAATTATTGATATATATGTACTTATTGCCATTTTCAAAATTGTTTCTGGTTGTTTTTATAGTTATTCTCCATTTGTTCTTAATCTTTTCTCTTAGTTTTGATGATTTTCTATAGTATTATGTTTGAAATCTTTTCTCTTTGTTTTTGGTATCTGTTGTAGGGTTTTGGTTTGTTGTTACCATGAGATTTATATTTAGCACCCTTTGTATATACAAGTCTGTTTAAGTTGATGGACACAAGTTGGAACATGTTCTAAAAGAGCTGCATTTTTACGCCTTCCCCAATGTTTTATGTATTTGATACCATATTTTACATCTTTTTATTTTGTGTATCCCTTAACTAATTATTGTAAATATAATTGGTTTTACTACTTTTGGTCTTTTAACATTCATACCAGCTTTATAAGTGGTTTATCTACTACCTTAACTATGTGTTTCCTTTTACCAGTAAGATTTTTCCTTTCATAATTTTCTTACTTATAGTTATGGCCTTTTCTTTTCCACCTAAAGAATTTCCTTTAATATTTCTTGAAAGGCCAGTTTAGTGGTGATAAACTTTAACTTTTGTTTCTTCAGAAAGCGCTTTATCTCTCTTTCATTTCTGAATGATGACCTTACTGGGTAGAGTATTTTTGGTTATAGGTTTTTTTCCCTTTCAGCACTTTGACTATATCATGCCAGTCCCTTTTGGGCTATAAAGTTTCTGCTGAAATATCAGCTGATAGTCATATAGGGGTTCCATTGTATATGACAAGATGTTTTTCTTTCTTCTTCTTCTTTTTCTTTTTAAGATTTTATTTATTTATTTGACAGAGAGAGACACAGCGAGAGAGGGAACACAAGCAGGGGGAGTGGGAGAGGGAGAAGCAGGCTTCCCGCCTGAGCAGGGAGCCCAATGTGGGATTCGATCCCAGGATCCTGGGATCATGACCTGAGCCGAAGGCAGGCACTTAACGACTGAGCCACCCAGGTGCCCCGACAAGATGTTTTTCTCTTGCTGCTTTTAAGAGTCTTCCTTTACCCTTAACTTTTGACATTTTAATTATTATGTGTCTTGGTGTGAATTTCTTTGGGTATCTTGTTTGGGACTCTCTGTGCTTTATGGACTTGGATGTCTGTTTCCTTTCCCAGATTTGGGAAGTTTTCAGCTATTACACCTTCAAATGAGTTTTCTGCTCCTTTTCTCTCTCTTCTATTTCTGGAATCCCTATAATAAAAAAAATTAGTATCATTGATGTTGTTCCAGAGGTTACTTAAACTATCCTCATTTTTTAATTTTCTTTTTTCTGTTCACTTTGGATGATTTCCACTACCCTGTCTTTCAGATTACTGATCTGTTCTTCTGCATTCTGTAATCTGATGTTGATTCCCTTTAGTGTATTTTTCATTGCAGTTATTGTATTCTTCAGCTTTGATTGATTCCTTTTTATATTTTTTTATCTCTTTATTGAAGTTTTCACTGTGTTCGTTCATTCTCTCCCTAGTTCAGTGACCATGTTTATGACCATTACCTCCAAATCTTTATCAGGTGGCTTGCTTATCTTCATTTCATTCAGTACTTTTCTGTAGTTTTGTCTTGTTTTTTTGTTGTTGTTGTTTAGAACAAATTCCTCAATTTCCTCATTTTGCCTGACTCTCCTTGTTGGTTTCTATGTATTAGGTAGATCAGCTTCATCTCCTGGCCTTGAAGAGGTGGCCTTATGCAGATGTCCTGTGAGACTCAGAAGTACAATCCTCCCAGTCACCAGAACTAAATACTCCAGAGGTGTCCCCTGTGTGGTCTGCATGTGCCCTCCTATTATGGCTGTGCTGTGACTGGTGGGCAAGCCTGGCCCTAATGTGGCTGATTAAGAGGTCAACTGTGGCTACTGTGGGCATGCTTGTGTTTGAAGCTAGCCCCTGATGCAGCTGGCTGCAAGGTCCAGCTGCAACTATTGCGGGCATACTGGTGGGTGGGCCCCCCTGCTGTACCTGCATTGGGAAGGTGTGTCATTATCTCACAAAGAGACATTAATTCATGAACTCTAAATCATGCTGTTCCATGTATTTTTCAGGACTGCCATGTATGATTGTGGTAGCCAATGAGAAGGGCATCCCTTTAGGTTTAGCAGTGAACCATCTGCACATCCTTATGCAATGGCCTTAAAAAAAAGAAACTTACTCCAAAGTGGGTTCCCCTCTTGGTGAGTGTTGAGCCAAAAGATACAACCAATCCAAAGAATAGGAAAAGAAAGGGTTTTACCTGCAACAAGGAAGAAGAACATCAGGGATTTTTCCAAGATTGGAGAGACAGACAGGGAGTCACAGCTTCCTGAAGGAAATACTCACCAGCACCCAGGTAGGAAAACCTCAACTGTAGTTGATGAATTGCTGGAGGCTCGGTGTAGATAACTGAGTGAAAAGCTCCAGAGGTACCCAGTCATAGGGGATCCCCATAATATTGTGAGATTAACCTCCAGAAGCTTGACCAAGTTTCCATAGTAAATATTGGAGAAAAATTCCCTCATGCTTCCACCAAGGGGAGGGGGAAAGGAACCTTTTTGAAATAAGCCAGAGCACTCTGTTCTTAATAAAGCCTGCCCTCAGGGGAAATTAGCTAACCAGAGCCTAATATGCTGGGGTAATCATCAGAGTCTAGCTGACCTGAGGGAAGGGAAATACCCAATTCCAGCCCACTCTAGCTATCTTGTTGACCTAAGGATAAGGGGAGAAAAAACAAAACAAAACAGAGAAACTCTGGTGAAGGTCACAGTCTAGAGGCATAGACTCCCTAAAGACTCAGACCTGGTCATAAATTATAAAATGCCCCCCACATACACATTTCACCACCACATTACTAAAGCCCTATTTAGAGAAGTTCCTTTTACCTGTTATACCATGTCCAGCTATCAAGAAAAAATTACATGGCATACCAAAAGGCAATATATATATATATATGGCTTGAAAAGATAGAACAAGCATCAAAACCAGACATGTCAGGGATGTTGGAATCATCAGACCAAGAATTTAAGACAAATAGGGTGAATATAATAAGGGCTCAAATGGATAAAGTAGACAGCATGCAAGAATAGATGGGCAGTGTAACCAGAGAAATGGAAATCTCAAGAAGGAACCAAAAAAGAAATGCTAGAAGCAAAAAAGAGTGTAGCAGAAATGAAGACTGCATTCAGTGGACTTATTAGTAGACTGGATACAGCTGAGGAAGGAATCTCTGCATTAAAGGATAGAGCAATAGAATCTTTGCAAACAAAGAAAACAAAGTCTGAAAAAAATGGAACAGAGTACCCAAGAACTGTGGGACAGCTGCAGAAGGCATAAGTTATGAGTAATAGAATACTAGAACAGAAGAAAGAGAGAAAGGAACTAAAGAAATATTTGAAACAATAATGGCTAAGAATTTCCCCAGATTAATGTGAGACACCAAACCCACAGATCCAGAAAGCTCAGAAAACACCAAACAGGATAAATTGCAAAAGAATTACACCTCAGAATATCATTTTCAAATTACAGAAAGTCAAAGACAAAATATCCTGAAAGAAGCCAGAGGAAAAAAATCACCCTGCCTCTAACATCCACCTTCTCAGAGACCATGCAAGCAAGAAGAGAGAGCAGTGAAATATTTAAAGGGTTAAGAGAAAAAACTAACAACCTAGAATTCTGTACCCTGTTAAATCATTCTTCAAAGGTGGGGAGAAATAAAGACTTTCCTAGACTTACAAAAATTGAGGAAATTTCTTGCCAGCAGACCTGTCTTGCAAGAAATGCTTAAAGAAGTCCTTAGAAGGAAAAAAAAAAATTGGTGGGAAACTGAGATACATAAAGAAAGGAAGAGCATCAGAAAATGAATAGATGAAGGTAAATAAAAATTATAACAAATTTTGCAACTGACTTAATAGGTAAGTTTGTTCAGAATAATAGCAACAATGTATTCAATTATGTATGCTTATGTATATAGTATATACATACATGCTTTATAAAATTATATGTAAGTAAAATGAGTGACAGCGATGATACAAGTGATGGGAGGAAGGAATTAGGAATTTTTTTTAAATTTTAAGATACTTTCATGTTAAGTGGTATAGCATTATTTGAAACTGTACTTGGATTAGCTGTAAAAGTATGTTGCAAACTCTAGGGCAGTCACTAAAAACAGTTTAAAAAAGGAAGTATAACAGATACGCTGAGAAAGGAGACAAAATGGAGTCATATAAAATGCTCAATTAATACCATAAAAGGCAGAAAAAGAGTGAAAGACAAAAATAGCAACAAAGAAAACAGTAATACATACAATAGATATGAATCCAACTTTATCAATAATCACTCTGAATGTCATTGGTCTAAATACACCATTTAAAAGACAGAGATTATCAGGGAAGCCTGGGTGGCTCAGTTGGTTAAGCTCTGCCTATGGCTTAGGTCATGATCTCAGGGTCATGGGATCAAGGCCCGCCTGAGGCTCCCGGCTCATCACAGGTCTGCTTCTCCTTCTGCCCCTCCCCCTGTTCATGTGTGCATGCGTGCTCTCTCTTTCACTCAAATAAATAAATACAATCTTGAAAAAAAAATGGAGATTGTCAGAGTGGATCAAAAAATATGACCCAGCTATCTGGTCTACAAGAAACCCACTTTAAATATAAGGACACATATAGATTGAAAGTAAATGGATGGAGAAAAATATATCATGTTTATGCTAACAAAAAAAAAGCAGCAGTAGCTATATTAATTTCAGAAAGAGAAGACTGCAAAGTAAGGAAAGTTATCAGGATTAAGGAAGGTATTCCATAATGATAAAGGGGTGGATTTCTTAAGGAGACATAACAATTCTTAACATGTATGCAACCTAAAAACAACATCAAACTACATGAGTCAAAAACTGATAGAACTGCAAAGAGAAATAGATGAATCTCCTATTATAGTGAAAGACTTCAACACCCCTGTTCAGAGGTGGACAGTTCCAGCAGGCAGAATTAAGGACATAGTTGAACTCAACAATACTATCAATCAAACTACAAAGCTTCAACAAAAATATCAAAGGAGAACTAAATAAATGGAGAGATATTTCGTGTTCATGGATAAGGAAGACTCAATATTGTCAGGATGTCAGTTCTTCACAACTTGATCTAGAGATTCAGTGCAATTCCAATGAAAGTTTTCACAAGTAATTTTGCAGATATTGACAAACTGATTCTAAAGTTTATATGGAGAGATAAAATGTCCAGAATATACAACACCATATTGAAGGAGAAGAGCAATGTTGGAGAATTGATACTGCCTGACTTCAAGACTTACTATAAATCTACAATATGATATTGACAAACTGATAGACAAACAGATCAATAGAACAGAATAGAGAAACCAGAAATAAACCCACATAAAAATAGTCAACTGATCTTTGAAAAAAGAACAAAATTAATGAAATGGAGAATAGACAGTCTTTTCAACAAATGGTGTTGGAACTACTAGACATCCACATGCAAAAATCATTAATCTGTACATAGACCTTACACCCTTCACAACAATTAAGTCAAGATGGATCATAGATCTAAATGGTAAATATGAAACTATGAAACTCCTAGAAGATAACATAGGAGAAAACCTAGATGACTTGAGGTATAGTAATGCCTTTTTAGGTATAACACCAGAGACATGATCCATACAGAAATAATTGATGAACTTGACTTCATTAAATTAAAAAGCCTCTGCTTTAAAAATTCTCACCAAAATACTAGCCAATAGGATCCAACAGTACATTAAAAGGATTATTCACCACAACCAAGTGGGATTTATCCCTGGGCTGCAAGGTTGGTTCAACATCCACAAATCAATCAACGTGATACAATACATTAACAAAAGAAAGAACAAGAACCATAGGATCCTCTCAATAGATGCAGAAAAAGCATTTGACAAAGTACAGCATCCTTTCTTGATCAAAACTCTTCAGAGTACAGGGATAGAGGGTACATACCTCAATATCATAAAAGCCATCTATGAAAAACCCACAGCAAATATCATTCTCAATGGGGAAAAACTGAGAGCTTTCCCCCTAAGCTCAGGAACAGGGCAGGGATGTCCACTATCACCACTGCTATTCAACATAGTACTAGAAGTCCTAGCCACAGCAATCAGACAACAAAAAGAAATAAAAGGCATCCAAATCGGCAAAGAAGAAGTCAAACTCTCACTCTTTGCAGATGATATGATACTTTATGTGGAAAACCCAAAAGACTCCACCCCAAAACTGCTAGAACTCATACAGGAATTCAGTAAAGTGGCAGGCTATAAAATCAATGCATAGAAATCAGTGGCATTCCTATACACCAACAAGAAGACAGAAGAAAGAGAAATTAAGGAGTCAATCCCATTTAAAATGGCACCCAAAGCCATAAGATACCTAGGAATAAATCTAACCAAAGAGGCAAAGGATCTGTACTCAGAAAACTAGAAAATACTCATGAAAGAAAGGGAAAAACGTTCCATGCTCATGGAAGAACCAATATTGTGAAGATGTCAATGCTACCTAGAGCAATCTACACATTCAATGCAATCCCCATCAAAATACCATCCACTTTTTTCAAAGAAATGGAACAAATAATCCTAAAATTTGTATGGAACCAGAAAAGACCCCGAATAGCCAGACGAATGTTGAAAAAGAAAAGCAAAGCTGGTGGCATCACAATTCTGGACTTCCAGCTCTTATACAAAGCTGTCATCATCAAGACAGTATGGTACTGGCACAAAAACAGACATATAGATCGATGGAACAGAATAGAGAGCCCAGAAATGGACCCTCAACTCTATGGTCAACTCATCTTTGACAAAGCAGGAAAGAATGTCCAGTGGAAAAAAGACAGTCTCTTCAGCAAATGGTGTTGGGAAAATTGGACAGTCACATGCAGAAGAATAAAACTGGACCATTTCCTTACACCACACACAAAAATAGACTCCAAATCGTTGAAAGACCTCAATGTGAGACAGGAGTCCATCAAAATCCTAAAGGAGAACACAGGCAGCAACCTCTTCGACCTCAGCCGCAGCAACTTCTTCCTAGAAACCTCGCCAAAGGCAAGGGAAACAAGGGCAAAAATGAACTATTGGGACTTCATCAAGATAAAAAGCTTTTGCACAGCAAAAGAAACAGTCAACAAAACCAAAAGACAACCGACAGAATGGGAGAAGATATTTGCAAATGACATATCAGATAAAGGGCTAGTATCCAAAATCTATAAAGAACTTACCAGACTCAACACCCAAAGAACAAATAATCCAATTAAGAAATGGGCAGAAGACATGAACAGACATTTTTCCAAAGAAGACATCCAAATGGCCAAGAGACACATGAAAAAGTGCTCAACATCACTCCGCATCAGAGAAATCCAAATCAAAACCTCAATGAGATACCACCTCACACCAGTCAGAATGGCTAAAATTAACAAGTCAGGAAATGACAGATGTTGGCGGGGATGCGGAGAAAGGGGAACCCTCCTACACTGTTAGTGGGAATGCAAGCTGGTGCAGCCACTCTGGAAAACAGTATGGAGGTTCCTCAAAAAGTTGAAAATAGAGCTACCCTACGACCCAGCAACTGCACTACTGGGTATTTACCCCAAAGATACAAATGTAGGGATCCAAAGGGGTACGTGAACCCCGATGTTTATAGCAGCAATGTCCACAATAGCCAAACTGTGGAAAGAGCCAAGATGTCCATCGACAGATGAATGGATAAAGAAGAGGTGGTATATATATACAATGGAATATTATGCAGCCATCAGAAGGAATGAGATCTTGCCATTTGCAACGATGTGGATGGAACTGGAGGGTGTTATGCTGAGTGAAATAAGTCAATCAGAGAAAGACATGTATCATATGACCTCACTGATATGAGGAATTCTTAATCTCAGGAAACAAACTGAGGGTTGCTGGAGTGGTGGGGGGTGGGAGGGATGGGGTGGCCGGGTTATAGACATTGGGGAGGGTATGTGCTATGGTGAGCGCTGTGAATTGTGCAAGACTGTTGAATCACAGATCTGTACCTCTGAAACAAATAATGCAATATATGTTAAGAAAAAAAGAAGAAGAAGATAGCAGGAGGGGAAGAATGAAGGGGGGAAATCGGAGGGGGAGACGAACCATGAGAGACGATGGACTCTGAAAAACAAACTGAGGGTTCTAGAGGGGAGGGGGGTGGGAGGATGGGTTGGCCTGGTGATGGGTATTAAAGAGGGCACGTTCTGCATGGAGCACTGGGTGTTATGCAGAAACAATGAATCATGGAACACTACATCAAAAACTAATGATGTATGGTGATTAACATAACAATAAAAAATTTAAAAAAATAAAAATAAAAAAATAAAAAGCCTCTGCTTTGTGAAAGACAATATCAAAATTGGAAGACAAACCACAGATTGGAAGAAAATAATTGCAAAAGTCATATCTGATAAAGACTGTTATCCAAAATATACAAAAACTCTTAAAACGCAACACTAAGAAAACAAGCAACCCTGGAGATAAACCATGAGAGATGCTCGAGTCCAGGAAACAAACTGAGGGTTGCAGAAAGCGAGATGGGTGGGGGGATGGGGTAACTGGGTGATGGGCAGTAAGGAGGGCATGTGATGTGATGAGCACTGGGTGTTATATGCAACTAATGAATCATTGAACATTATATAAAAAACTAATGATATGTGAATTTAAATTAAAAAAAAAAGAAAACAAGCAACCCAATTTAAAAATGGAAAAGGACCTCACCAAATGAATAGACACCTCACAGATGGCAAGTTAACATAGAAAGAAATGTTCCAGATCATATGTCATCAGGGAAATGCAAATTAAAACAACAATGAGAAACTACTACACCTCAATTAGAATGGCCAAAATCACAACACTGGCAACACCAAATGCTGGGGAGGATATGGAACAGAAGAAATTGTCATTCATTGCTGGTGGGAGAACAAAATGGTATAGACACTTTGGAAGACAGAAAGATGGTTTCTTACAAAATAAACATACTCCTACCATACCATCCAGCAATCATGCTTCTTGGCATTTACCCAAAGGAGTTGGAAACTTATGTCAGCACAAAAGCTTGAACATGGATATTTTTAGCAGCTTTATTCATAATTGTCAAAACTTGGAAGCAAGAAAGAGGTCCTCCTATAGGTAAATAGGTAGGTAAAATGGTTAAATAAACTGTGGTAATTCTGATAATGGAATATTATTCAGCACTAAGAAGAAATGAGTGGGCGCCTGGGTGGCTCAGTCGTTAAGCGTCTGCCTTCGGCTCAGGTCATGATCCCAGGGTCCTGGGATCGAGTCCCACATCGGGCTCCCTGCTCCGCGGGAAGCCTGCTTCTCCCTCTCCCATTCCCCCTGCTTGTGTTCCCTCTCTCGCTGTGTCTCTCTCTGTCAAATAAATAAATAAAATCTTTAAAAAAAAAAAAAAAAGAAATGAGCTAGCAAGCCATGAAAAGCCATGAAGGAAACTTACCTGAATATTACTAAATATAAGAAGCCAGTTTGAGAAGGCTGCATGCTGTATGATTCAAATTATATGACATTCTAGGAAAGCCAAAACTACAGGGACAATATAAAAAGATGAACAAGCAGGGGCACCTGGGTGGCTCAGTCGTTAAGCGTCTGCCTTCGGCTCAGGTCATGGTCCCAGGGTCCTGGGATCGAGCCCCGCATTGGGCTCCCTGCTCCGCAGGAAGCCTGCTTCTCCCTCTCCCACTCCCCCTGCTGGTGTTCCCTCTCTCACTATATCTCTCTCTGTCAAATAAATAAATAAAATCTTTAAAAAAAAAAAAAGATGAACAAGCAGAGTACAGAAGATGATTATAATCAAGGAGGCTATGCACATGTAGGGCAGGGGAGTAAATGAAAAATTTGTGTACCTTCCTCTCAGTTTTATTGTAAATTAAGTGTCTTAAAAAATAATCTTAAAAAAAGGTAGTGTAGTCTTAAATATATAAAAAAAATGATTTTATATGTGCTTGGGATAATATTTACTATAGTAATATTTGCTGTGAAAGTTTGCATTTATCTTAATTTTTCAGGATGTGCCTATTAAAAAACTCATAATTTCTCATGTGTTGAAATTAAAATATTAATGGATTTTTCAGGAATGCCTTCTTCCTCTATAATGTATTTCTTTTTTTTTTTTTTAAGATTTAGATACCTTAGAGAACATTTCATACCTTAGAGAACACAGATTATTTCAGTGAATAGATATAACATTTACATTCTGTATTGCTAAATATTATAGGTAACATTACACATTTGTGTAGTTCTGGAGAAGAAATCTAATGTTTTTGTCTTGGCTTCCAACTATAAAGTCTCAGTCATTTTCAGACCATAAAGTACATTTTTAATCTTATTCTTAAATTTTTTTTCAAATATAAAATGGATCAAGTAACATTCTAATTAAATTATTTTGCAAAGTTAAATAAGTTTATTATAAAGATGTGTGCGGTGCCAAACAAAACAAAATATAACACCAATTAGAGAACTATAAAACTCACAGGCCCTCAAATAGTCTACATATACATATACATATATATATATATATATATATATATACTGTAAATTATAATCAATCTAAATATTCTATCTGAAGAGAATTACAATTAAAGTCAAATTTTAGATAAAAATCCAATACAAAGATTTTTTTTTTATTGCAGAAAGGCAATTGTTTTCTATTAAACTGTAAATGCATTATTGATGTTTTGACATATTTTGGTAAGGGTTGGAAAATATGAGGAATAAGAACATAAAGAAACAGTGTTCCATACTTTAAATTTTTAAGTTTATACTCAGCTGCATCATTACATCTTTTTTTTCCTGGGTCATAATTATTGTGATACCATTTGAGCAAATTTGCCCATCAAAAGACAGGCTTGCTTAAACAAAACAAACTTCTGAATGAGAAATGATAGAACAGGTTACAAAAACTGTGTTGAGCTAATTTTCTTGGAACTGTTTCAGAGCAAAAGAGTCATCAAGTTCATCTTTTATGGAATTGAGTGGGTGTGAAGTACGTGATGCTTGAGAAAGAGAATGTCTAGGAGGAAATGAAATAGTTCAGCAATGATCTTGCCAATTAAAAAAGTAAGAATTTTCTTAATTTTGTAGAAATACTTCATTAGCTTGAAGGAAGTGCCAGTTAAAAGCTACCACCATCAACAGCTAAGCAAAAACCAGAACCAAAACTTAGTAGAAGAATATGGTAACAGATTTTATTCTAACGTGGTAAAATATTCATAACATAAAATTTCCCACTTTAACTGTTTTTATGTGTACAATTCAGTAGCTTTAAATATGTTCACAATATTGTGTAACTATCACCACTATCTATTTTTAGAACATTTCATCATCTCAAACAGAAACTCTGTACCCACTAAACAATAACATCCACTCTCCCTTCCTCACCAGTCCCTGGTAACCTCTATTCTTTCTGTCTCTTATGAATTTGCCTGTTCTACATACATCATATAAGTGGAATCATACAATATGTGCCCTTTTGTGCCTGGATTATTTCACTTAGCATAGTGTTTTCAAGGTTGTACTTCTTTTTTTTTAATTTTTTTATTGTTATGTTAATCCCCATACATTACATCATTAGTTTTAGATATAGTGTTCCATGATTCATTGTTTGTGCATAGCACCCAGTGCTCCATGCAGAACGTGCCCTCCTCAATACCCATCACCAGGCTAACCCATCCTCCCAACCCCCTCCCCTCTAGAACCCTCAGTTTGTTTTTCAGAGTCCATTGTCTCTCATGGTTCTTCTCCCCCTCCGATTACCCCCCTTCATTCTTCCCCTCCTGCTACATTCTTCTTCTTCTTTTTTTCTTTCTTAACATATATTGCATTATTTGTTTCAGAGGTACAGATCTGAGATTCAACAGTCTTGCACAATACAAGGTTGTACTTCTTGTAGCAGGTATCAGATTCCTTTTTACGACTGAATAATATTCCATTGTGTGAGTGACAAACACTACACTTCGTTTATCCATTCATCTGCTGATAGACTCTTGGGTTGCTTCTATCTTTTGGCTAATATGAATAATGCTGCTATGAATGTTGGTGTACAAATACCTGTGTTAGTCTTTGTTTTCAGTTCTTTGGAATTGCTGGATCACATGACAATGATATGTTTAACTTTTTGAGGAATGGCCAAACTATTTTCCACAGTGGCTATATCATTTTACATTCCCTCCAGCAGTGCACAAGGGGTCCAATTTCTCCACATCCTCATCAACACTTATTATTTTCTGTTTTGGTTTTCTGATAGTAGCCGTCCCAATGGGTGTGAAGTGATATGCCACGGTGGTTTGGTTTGTACTTCCCTAATCACTAGTGATGTTGAATATCTTTTCATGTGCTTATTGGCTATTTGTGTGTCTTCTTTGGAGAAATGTCTGCTCAAGCTCATTGTCATTTTTAAAATTGATTGTGTTGTTGCTATTGAGTTGTACTTCTTTATATATTATGGATATTAATCCCTTATCGGATATGTGATTTGCAAATAATTTCTCCCATTCTCTAGATTGTCTTTTCACTCTTTTGATTGTATCCTTTGATGTACAATTTTTAAAATTTTGGTGAAGCCCAATTTATGTATTTTTTCTTTCATTTTCTGTGCTTTTGGTGTCATATCCGCCACCACCCCCAAAAAACTCATTGCTGAATCCAATGGCATGAAGATTTTTCCTGATGTTTTCTTCTAAAAGTTTTATAGTTTTAGCTCTTAAATTTAGGCTTTTGATCTATTTTGAGTTAATTTTTGTATATGGTATAAGATAAAAGCCCAATTTCATTCTTTTGTATGTGGATATACAGTTTTCCCAGCACAATTTGTTGAAGAGACTTCTTTCTTCATTGAATGGTCTTGGCACCCTTCTGAAAAATCAATTGACTACATATGTGAGAATTGGGCTTTCTATTCTATTCTATTGGTCTCATGTTTCCCCTATGCCAGCACCACACTATTTGGATTACTGTAGCTTTGTGGTAAGTTTTGAAATCAGGAAGTATGAATTGAGTTCTCCAACTATATTCTTTTTCAAGATTGTTTTGCCTATGTGGTATCTCTTGAGATTTCATGTGATTTTTATGATGGTTGTTTTTATTTCTACAAAAAGTATCATTGGGATTTTTATAGAAATTGCATGAATCTATAGAACTCTTTGGATAGTACTGTCATCTTAATGATATTAAGTCTTCTTAATATCTACGAACATGGAATTCTATGAACATGGGATATCTTCCCATTTTTTTAGGTCTTCTTTAATTTCTTTCAGCAATATTTTGTAGCTTTCATTGTATAAGTCTTTTGCCTCCTTGGTTAAACTTATTCCTAAGTACTTTATTCTTTTTGATGCTATTGTAAATGGAAATGTTTTCTTAATTTCCTTTTCAGATTTTTCATTAACAGTATATAGAAATACAACTGATTTTTGTGTTTTGATTTTGTATCTTTCAACTGTGTTTCATTTGTTTCTTAGCTCTGACATTTTTTTTGGTGGAAGCTTTAGGGTTTTCCACATATAAAATCATGCCATCTGTGAAAAGAGGTAATTTCACTTCTTGAGAGATACTTTTACTTCTTTTCCAGTTTGATACTTTTAATTTTTTTTTTCTTGCCTAATTAAGCTAGAACTTCTAATACTATGTTGAATAAAAGTGTTGAAAGCAATTAAAAGCAGTGGTCAAGCTTCAGAACCCATAACTGATATTTTGAAAGACAACGTCCTTAGTATCCACCCTGGCTCTAGCAAGCTGCACCAGAAACACAGTATGCCACCCTCACACCACCAGCCACAAAGACTGGGGATGGAGGATGGTAGCCACTACCATAAGGGAAAGGTTGAAATTCATTGAAATTTACCAGTTCTCCACTCGGTGTTCCAAGGTTTCTACTAGAGTCCAGAGTTCCAAAATAGTTACTTCAGACAGTTCCTGCCAGTTCAATAGTTGTTTAGAAGAAATGTGTATTCCTAGAGCTTCCTATTCCATCATATTCTGTGTTGGATTTCTTTTTGCCTGTCCACCCCTTCTAGCCTGATATATTTTTGTTTCAATAAGGTCAAGGCCTTGGGGTAAATTCTTTGTGGGACAGTTGGCTTCCTTTTGTTTCAAAGTCACAGATTTACCACTGATCTTGGTTGGCCATGTGACAGACACATTTGTGTAATTCAAAAAACCTTGAGGGTGAGTATAGAGAGAATACAATTACATTTTCTTTGCTTCTGAAATTGATATAAATCCAAATTAGGCAAAATTTTTTGAATTTATATAAATTATTTACATTTAAAGGCCATGAATGATTCATTTAAAATATCTTTTTTGTGTGTGTGTGATAAATCAGTGAAACAGTATTTCAGAAACAACCATTTTGTTTCATCTGTTTCTTTTTTTTTTTTTTTTTAAGATTTTATTTATTTATTTGACAGAGAGAACACAAGAAGGGGAAGCGGGAGAGGGAGAAGCAGACTCTCCTCTGAGCAGGGAGCCCAATGCGGGGCTCAATCCCAGGATCTGGGGATCATGAGCTGAGCCAAAGGCAGATGCTTAATGACTGAGCCACCCAGGCACCCCTCATCTGTTTCATAACCAACTTTGTCAGTCAAGTCTTAGCTTAATGAAAAAAAACCCCAAACTTTTGTCCTGTGTCCTACATTTTTACCGCCTTTTGCATCCTGTCTGAATAATCTTAAATTTAGAATGTTTAAAAAAAATTCAGTAAGCAGACTATATCACATTTCTTCCTAGGAAGCAGTTTATAACTTTTATAACTTTCACAAAAATGGTCAATCTTGGGGCTCTCCACTTGATGATAAACTACTTATTTAAAATTTCAAAAAGGGCGCCTGGGTGGCTCAGTCGGTTAAGTGTCTGCCTTTAGCTCAGGTCATGATCCCAGGGTCCTGGGATTAAATCCTGTGTCGGGCTCCCTGCTCAGCGGAGAGCCTGCTTCTCCCTCTCCCTATGCCTCTCCCCTCTCCTCCACTTATGCTCTCTCTCTGGCTCTCTTTCTCTCTCTCAAATAAATAAATAAAATCTTTAAAAAAAATTTTTTCAAGAAAATGCAATGTTTCTAGCAGCTTCATTTTGAATTGCTAATCTTTACCACATTCTAGGTGTGGGTTGGCTATCTAATTACTGATATCCGTATCAAGATATTCTTAATCCATGTTTTACTTCTGAAAAATAAAAGTAGATGTTTAGGGGTTCATATTGTGTTTAATGAACACTTTTGTTTTTATTTTTATTTATTTTTAAAATTATCATTATTTTTTAAGTAGGTTCCACACCCAGCATGGAGCCCAATGCAGGGTTTGAACTCACAACCCTGAGATCAAGACCTGAGCTGAGATCTAGAGTCAGACGCTTAACCAACTGAGCCATCCAGGTGCGCCAATTTTTGTTTTTAAAGAAAGAATTACACCCATCATGTAATGAATATACATCCTTGTGACAAAATGAGCAGATTTTCTCCTCTAAGAGGACCTTTCTGAAGTTGAAGAAAACCAGTATTGTTGAGGCTGGGCATCAAGGATCTTTTGTCACTGTTTTCTATGTTTTTCTGGAGAACTTTCTAGAGAAAGCCTTCTACAACTTTCTGCTTCCCAGCCATGAGGAGATTCCCTTTTAGGTTTAGCCTCTTACTTTTCTTCTGGCTAAACGAACAAAGCTCTGTGAGAACTGTGTCTTTTGAATCCAAGAAAAAAAAGGCACTCCAAGCACTGAATATAGATAATGAAGGGAATCAGTTACAGCCCTTAAGAAAAGGTTTCCAGCATGAAACTGTCCTTTTCAGTGCCTGCCATTTCTGTCACTCTAGGTTGGGGTTGTCTGCTGAGGGACCATGGGTTCAGCTGCTTCCCAGAGGGAACCCGAGCTTTCCAGCCCAGGTAATGGCCTCCTGCTTGCTCTTCACACAGCCCCTTCTGAACCAGCCCTGAGGCAAACAGCTGTTTCACTTCTCCCCTTCTCTGCAGGCCAGCCTGTCTCTGCGTTTCTCACCATCACCCTTTCGCCACCCCCCCTTCCTCACGCCTCTCCCACATGTGTCCCTTTCTTCCCTTCCTCTGTGTCTGCTCTTCTCAGAAGTTAGCTTACAAAGCAAAGTTGTAACTTTGAATTCCTGTTTTTCCAACTACCCTCATGTGACAGGATATCTCCTTATTGGAGGTTTTCCCTAATTTCAGAAGCCCTTTAAAAGTGAGAGCTTCCTCCACACCTCTTTTCAGCAGGGCAGCTCTGAGAACAGAGTAGCGGAAGGGGTGATTGGGTGCCTGCATTGTTTTGGTTCCTTCTTACCCCCTCCTCTCCATCAGTGCAAGCGAAGGATAAACTCTGGGACATGAGGCTGTCCCTGCTCCTGGTTTTCCTCTCTCTCATTCCGGTCGCTGTACAGCTGTTGGGTAAGTTGACTGAAGCGGAAGCTTTCTGACTTGGGGCCTGGGGGCGATGGCACACCTTCCCTTTTGGGTCAAGGTTAATGGATTCCTTTCAATACCTGTGGTGAGGAGGAAAGCAAAAGTCCCCTGCACCACCGGCTCTGTGGGGAAACCGGTTGCCTCCTCCTGGAAGCCAGGGACCAGGAGTAGGGAGGCTGCTTCTCAGGCCAGAGGAGCCACCTGGCCCCCAGCCCCACAGAACCCCCGTCTCCTCCTGACTTCTCTCATGTCCCATTGTTCCTTCCCTGCTCTGTTCTTAGAAGCATTTCCTCTGTAGTTTGTGTGTTCTGGTTTTCAATTCACAATATTCCTGTCTAACCACCAAGAAATATCTTCTGAAAGTTTTTGGCCAAAAGGAGGGAGGCACTGTTGTCTTTCTTCACGGTGGGTCTAAGGATCGGATCATAAATGATCCTCCAAAGATGGATTCCATGAGATTTTCACAATGCGTCTTTTTCTGTGAACAAACTTTTTAATCATCCGTAGTTTTTTACAGCTACAAAGTTCATCCTTATCAGTATTCTAAGTTGTTCAAACTGACTTACGCTTGTTTTCTTCCTCTTCCCCTCCCCGCCCCTCCCCGAGACTGATGATTACTCAGGAGGAACAGATTCACAGCTTTTCAATTCTCAAAGACGTTGTTGAGTCTCTCTTTTCTAGTTCTCTAGACTCAACCTATTTAACTTCAGAAAGAAAGTACCTTAGAATTTTCATTCCCTTTTTTTTTTTTTTTGAAACGAGATCGAAGGGATCTCAACTTTGAACTTTTCATTCCTGATCCCCCTTCTTTTCTCCCAAATCAGCACAGGTCATCTGTGTGCAGTCTGTGCAAACGGCACTCCATACTCTCCATGTAATGGTGGGGGCAGGACTGGGAGCACAACAATAACACAGAAACGGCCACCACCAGGAGACTTCCAGAGAGGGTGCAGACCACAGAAAACATTAAATCATAATGAGCATTAAGTAGCAGTGATTATATGGGGCACCTGGGTGGCTCAGTCAGTTAAGCATCCAGCTCTTGATTTCAGCTCAGGTCTTGATCATGGGGTGGTGGGTTCAAACCCCATGCTGGACTCCATGCTGGGTGTGGAGCCTACTTAAAAAAAAAGAAAAAAGAAGTAGCGGTGATTATAAAAGCACAAGTGAAAGTCCCCTGCCCCTGCCAGGAACTTACTCTGTGTTGTAGTTTCCCTGTTCCTAAAATGGGGAGCATAATGTTACCTGCACCATGTTTTTGCAAGATTCAGTGAGTTACAAAATGGAAAATGTTTAGAACATAGTGTGGCCCATAGGAATTGCTTCCTAAGTGCTAGCTATTAAAAGTAGTGACTTCTTGTTCCCACAGTAGTAACAAATTATCCAATAAAAGCAGTATATTAAGCATTTAAAGGAAAGATTTCCCATTAAAGGAGAGATTAAGCATTTAAAGGAGAGATTTCCCAAGAAAGCATGCTGAGGTTCTTGGAGTCTGAAAAGGTATTTTGCCTTATTCCTGATTACAAAGCCTATCTCTCAGTGAGTAAGGGGTGCTGAAGGAGGAGATGCTTAATCCAAATGGGAGAAGACCACAGGCTGATGTTAGACATTAACACAGTGTTCATCTTGGAAGTCTGTCTTGTGGCCCCAAAGGTTAAAACTAAAACCAATGAAAATCTAAGAGTTGTACTGTCTCAAATAGAATAGTCTGCTTAGGAGTAAGTTCCCTGTCACTGGAGGTCTTCAAACAGAATCTGGATGAACAGTTCAAGGGCTCTGTGTGGGACCTGGATTCTAGCCCAGGCAGTCCAATAGAAACATCATTGGTTACATTATGTAGCCACACTAAAAAAAAGTAAAAAGAAACAGATGACACTGATTTTATGAATATATTTTATTTAACCCAATATATCCAAAATACCTCTAGTGAAGATTAATCAGTATAAAATGTATTGGGATATTTTTACATTTATTTTTTAAAAGTTAAATTTTCAAAATCCAGTGTGTATTTTGTACTTAGAACACATTTCAATTCAGACTGGCCTCATTTCAAGTGTACAATAGACCCTTAGGGCTAATGGCTACCATATTGGGCAGCATAGATACTAATTTTCTTCAAACTGACTCTTAATGTTCTGGGGCAAGAAATGTTTCTCAATTTGTTTAGGAAAGTTTCCCTCCTTGAGACAGCAGGATGCCTTACTCTGATGAATGTCTTCCTCTTCATGGGCATAAATATGGGGGAAGCAGGGAGGTGCTGAAGATCTGTTTACTCAAGGAATAAAAAACAAACAAAAACATGGGTGAGGGAGCCCCTTCCGGAATTTTTTTCCTTGAGAGCCTATAATTCTGATTTTACCTCTTTCTTGGTACTTTGTTACTTTGTAACTTAGTACTAAGTACTAAGTAACTGGTACTTAGTAACAAAGCAGTAGAACAAAGGGTATATGAATTCCCTTACCCCCTGTACTCCCTGCCCTGGCTCCCGACCCATCAAGAAAACCCACAGAAAGGTCTCCCTACTTTCTGTGGTTTATTTTTTTTTTCAACCGAGAACTCTTTCTCCCACCTCCCCGAGCGCATATCACATCATCAGCACTGTGAGCATCCATGTCATACCTCGAGGGGCCAGGAGGCCAAACTTAAAGGGGAGGGAAGTTCTCACCCTTTTCTTGCCCTGCTATCTGTTAGCAAGAAGAATTCGATTTCAAACTACCAATGTGATGTCACTGGAGGCAGAGTTGGAAAAGATGCCAACAATAGGACCTCACTAGCCAGTGAATGTAAAACAAATACAGTGAATTTGATCTCTGGCACAGTCTCATGCTGCATCCAACCTCCATGTTTTATAGGTAAGAACACTGAAGTCCTGACAGGTTAAGTGATCTTTCCAGAGTCTCACAACTAGTTAATGGCACAACACATTTAGCACTCAGGACTCCTGACTCCCAATAGAGTATTCTTTCTGTTAAACAGAAGCAATTCTTTTTTTTTTTTTTTTTTTGCTGAATGAATGATTGGTTAATACCAATCTAGAATTTCTTCAAGAAACAATTCCCCACTGCCATTCCCTTCATCATTTTAATTTTCATAAAATTTTCCTTATGATATTTCTAATTTTCTTTATTTCTAGTCTCTTCATTTCTTCCTTTACATATGACTTCTTTTAGATGCCGGATTTAAGACATACTTTTTAAAGTTATTGAGCAAAACCAAGTTCTTGTCATCTTTCTTTTTTTCCATTGTTCTTATATTTGTCTATTTTTTGTGTTATTGTTCCAAACTTCATCTGACTTTTCTGAAATTGAGAAATGGAGATCTGTGTATGTAGGATATTGCAGTTAAAGATAAGATGACAATTGCTTTGTTACATGACAATTCAGTGCCTTGTGAGGGTGCTGAACCTAATTTCTCAGTAGGAGGAGTCATCATTGGTTAAATGTGAACTTTACAGAGTCAAATGTGCTCAACCTCAGTTAAAGACAAAGACCCTTGTCTTCAAAAGGGAGCTAGAGAGCACAGGCATCCTTCAACACTCAGATCTGGCCGGTGGGACTGGAACATGAGCAGCTAAGGGAGAACTAAGAGGTCACCCAGGCCACAAGAGGAGTGTAACAAAAGAAAGTAGCTTCTGAAGTAGCATATTTCCATGGCAGAAAGGGAGTCAAACTGATGTCAAAATGAGACCACTAATGTCCTCTTGCCTCTTGGCTACCATCAAGCATTGTTGGATGGAAACATCATGTGGTTAGTTTGGTCCATAGAGGAGACTAGTGGAAATCAGTCAGAACAAAAGTGAGGGTAAAGCAGGTAAGAAAGCAAGTACCCTTTCAAAAAGAATTGAAACTGACCTTGAAAGGAGAAAGTATTCGAAGACAAATTTGTCCACTTAAAAACCAAGCTAAAGTCACAGAGCCCATTCAGATCCTTAGTCCCATTCATTAATCATCTTCAGATCCTTAACAATAGCCCCATGAGGTAGATGTTACCATCCACATTTTACTGCATGAGAAAACAGGCTCAGAAGTCAGCTAGCCAATAAGGACCAGAGCTGATTCTTGACTATTGTCTTCTGGCTCTGAGGCTAAGAGTTTGCCAGTTGGAGTGTGTTGACAAGGAAAGACATAAAATGAGTTCAAAACAACAGTACGTCAAAGAAGGACTTAGTCCCTCTATTTGTGTCAACTGTTTAGACTTTTCACTCGGGGAGGAGAAGGAGGGCATTACTCCTGGAATGTTTACTATATGCAAAATGATATGCTGGGTGTTTTATATAAATTATCTCATTTAGAAGTTCATAGCAACTCTATCATGGAGCATTATTATCCCTATTTTACAGATGAGGAAATCGAGGCAGGAATGATTAATTTAACTGAGCAACACAACCAGCGAATGGTGGAACCAGAATTTGATCACAAATTTGCTGACCCCAAAGAATATACCTTTCTCCACCACATTAACTGGTCTCTAGAGTTTGGAATCTCTGGAGTCTCCACCATCTCTGTTCTTCTGTTCCTGTCTCTGAGCTGCAACAGCTCTATTTTCTCTAGTCTCATCCTCTTCTCAACCATTCCATGCTGTCTTCAAGACTGATTTTCCCAAATTAATGATAATACTTAACATGTAGATAGCAGTTTCTATGTGTCAGGAACTGTTCTCAGTGCTTTATTTAGATGATCTCATTGAATCCTCACAACAACCAGCAGGTCCTATTATTTTCCCCTCATTTTTCAGATGGAAAAAAGGAAGCACAGAGTGGTTTAGAAACTTGACCAAAGTCACACAGCCAGTGTGATTATGTCATGATCAGATGGACACGATACATAAAGATTAATTAGGTAGTTAGCATGACTGTGAGGGGAAGAAGGAAGAGTGGTGGAGGTCAACTTCTTACCTACAGATTTTGTTTGTTTGTCCTAGAATTGGGGGAGTGGCTGGCATTCTGAGGTTGAAGATCTAGGAGAGAAAGGAAGGGAGAACAAGTGGAGAGGCAGAAGGGGGTAGAATCCAGGACCCAGGTAAAGAGATCAGCAGACTCAGTAGGGAGACCTACTGAGATGGGAGTGAACAAACCCAGGAAGGGTGTTGCTGTTCATATCTTTAGGAAGGGAGACAGGAAGTTGGAGAAATTCCTTACTCCTGCCCTCTCCTTTCTCCTGAGGTCATAACCCCTATTGGATTCACCCTTGGACCTCCCCAAACAGCCAAATGCAGTGACTTAAATTATTAGGTTCTCTGAATATTTGGTGAATAAATGAAGGATCAATGTGAAAACTAAAATAACTCTCAATTTTTCCTTTATTCTTCTGTTCGACATTGCCAAACCTAACACTGTGATCCTTAGTCTGCCCTCCACCCCCGCCCCCAGCACTTGGCATAGTTTTTTGCAGGTACTTGGTGCATGATAAATATCTGCTTTTCACTTAACTTTAGTTCTTGGAGGACACCTATGTAGGTTTTACATTCATTTACTGAGGCTTTAGGGACAGAATTCTTGGTTTGGGTTGTTTAAGACACTATCTCTGACAGTGATTGGAGTGAAGTAGTTCACGTGGGAAACAGTCCCAGGAAACACTGGCAGAGGAGTGTGGAGGTGAGACTGGGAAGGGGAGGAGCCAGTGACCACTGTGGACACCTGGAGTTCAGCCCTGCTGGGGTGCTCTGGGTGACAATGTAGACTATGTGCCTCAGAGTCATCCCACTCAACATGGCAAGGATTGGGGGTGTTTATTCATCAATTGCTATCAGTCAGTGGTGAAGGGCTACTCCAGGGGGCCTCCATTCTCTGACCTTTCTTGTCTTCGCGGCATGTAGGCACAGGGTCCTCTGATGCGCCCCAGGCCCAGAGATACTGTGCTGACATTGAGGAGTGGGACTCATAGGCACTGAACTGGCAAAAGGCAAGAAGAAATAAGTAGAGTTCTGGCAGCATCTGCTACAAAATATCCACTTATTTTCCTCATATCCAGCTTCTCTGTCTTGCAAAAGATTGTTTTTCATGTTAGTAGATCAGCATTTGATTTATCGATAGTGGGGAAAGTCTACAAATGTATAAGGAAATAGAGCACATAATAGTTCTATCTCTAGGTAGTCGAATTTAATAACCTCATTTTCTTTGCTAGTCAATTTAGAAATTTAATTATTTGCTCAATGTTATGGAAAAACTTTAAACTGTTAAAATATGCTTAAACGAGTATTCACCCTCATGGGGTGCCTGGGTGGCTCAGTTAGCTAGGCATCTGACTCTTGATCTCAGCTCCAATCTTGATCTCGGGGTCGTGGGTTTGGGCCCTGAATTGGGCTCCTTGCTGGGTGTGGAACGTATTTAAAAAAAAAGAATATTCAAACTTATGTTATTGGATATCTAATCTTCAGTTATTTTGACTTGAGATATTGAATTGAAACTTACTGCTTCTTTCCTGAGTGTATTTTGACCTTTGAGGTTTCTGCCTTTGAATTAACTACAGGTGGTAGGAGCTCAGTGGGGCACAGAAGTTGTCTCTGGTTTGTCCTTGCAATATCACCTACACAGCACCTGCACATATTTCTTGAAAAATTAATACGAGATGAGGAAGATAGAGATAAGATGGAAGAAGGGTCTCCTCAATTCTATAAATAAATTTCTGATGTGTAAGTATTTAAAAAGCAGAAAGAAAAACACACATTCAATCTCATAATTGAGATGGCAGAGAAATGAATAGAGCAATTTCATTGTCCTCATTTGTTAGCTTTGTACGGTTTCTATTGTAATAACATAATTAGTATAGACAGAGAACAGAATGTTTATACATAGAAAACGTTGGTGTGGTTCATAGTGGCGAAAATACCACAAGTTGCCTTTCGGTCAAGGCCTTGAATCCGTTTCAGAGGAAGAAATCAGAGACAACTGCACAGAGACCATGATAAAAGGAAAACTCCGTGTTGATGAGTGGGGGAGAGGAATAGTGGATGACTGGAATCATAAAGTGATAATGTTACATTTCCTTATATTGTCTAGCAAAGACAATATCAAACTTGCAGTGCTCCCTAATGTCAAAGATAAATAAAGGAAACCAGAATAGATAAGGTTGAATTGAAATAGAAACTTTTCATTTCCAAGTACTCCTTTATAAATATTTATAAATTGTTCTTTGCTAAAAATAAACTTTTAAGGGAAGAGGCAACATTAAATACACCCATCATCATTCATCTGTTATTAAATAAAATAATGCATCTGGGTTATTCGTCAAGATGCTTCAGATTAAATTAATGTTCTTTCATTCATTCAACTAATATTTGTGGACAGACTATTTTGCTCCAAAAAGAGAGGATACAGTCCTGAACCAGAAAGATTAAGTCTTTCTACTTGTGGGATTTACATTCCAGTAGAAGGACATGGACAAAACATAACTAAATGATTTTTTAAAAAGAATATATTTTAAGATGGTTATGAATATTATATAGAAAATAAAAGAGCAAAATTTGGATAGTCTGCTCACTAAGGAGTTGACACTTGAGCTGGGACCTTAAAGAGCATTCCAAGAAGAGAGAATTTGAAATATGAAGTTTCTCAAGTGGAAATGAAGTGTTTGAGGAACAGAAAGGCCTTGTGGCTGGAAGGTGGTGGGTGAGAGCAGGGACAGGATCATGTCCCCCCCAGGGAGCTAGGATGTGGAGGTTGATGTTTTTCTCTTGTGTACAGTAGCACACTCTTGAAGGATTTAAATTGTTGGGAAAATATAGTTGGGGCACCTGGGTGGCTCAGTTGGTTAAGCGTCTGCCTTCAGCTCAGGTCATGATCCCAGGGTCCTGGGATCAAGCCCCGCATCGGGCTCCCTGCTCTGCAGGAAGACTGCTTCTCCCTCTCCCACTCCCCCTGCTTGCGTTTTCTCTCTTGCTGTGTCTCTCTCTGTCAAATAAGTAAATAAAATCTTTAAAAAAAGAAAATACAGTTAAAAACAAAATCTCCTCCCAACTTAGAAAACCTCTCACAAAGGTAGAAGAATAAGAAAACATGTTATGGTTGAATAAGCATTCAGCCAGAATGGGATGCACATCACAGGTAATCCGCTAAAGAGCCTGCAAAAACAGAGAGAAATCTGACTCTTTTATATAGTTAAGTGGAAACAACCCATTACATTAGGGAGGTACTGCAATTTGGAGTCAGGTAGCAAATTAGACCCATCTCACCCAGGAAACTGGGAGATCAAGTGTTATCTTCTTTTTTTTTTAATATTTTATTTATTTATTTATTCATTTGAGAGAGCAAGAATGAGAGAGAGAGAGCACATGAGAGCGGGGAGGGTCAGAGGGAGAAGCAGACTTCCTGCTGAGCAGGGAGCCCGATGCGGGACTCGATCCCAGGACTCCAGGATCATGACCTGAGCCGAAGGCAGTCGCTTAACCAACTGAGCCACCCAGGCGCCCCGATCAAGTGTTATCTTCTTTGCATTTCAAAGAGAGGAAGACTAGATAGAGTAAGACTATGGTGGCTTGGTCTAGGGTGAAAAGAAAGAAAAGAATGGATTAGAGTGTATATATATTTGTCAGGGTTCTCCAGAGAAACAGAACCAAAAGGGTATGTGAGTGTGTTTATATGTGTGTGTATCCCTCTATCTATCTATCTATCTATCTATCTATCCATCTATCTATCCATCCATCTACCATCTATCCATGTATCAATCATCTTCTGTCTATCGTTTGAGAGATATTGAAGGAATTGGCTCATGCAGTTGTGAAGGCTGGTGAGTCCAAAATCTACAGGGGTAAACTGGCAGGCTGGAAACTCAAGAAGGAGTTGATACTGCATTTCAATTCCAAAGGCAATCTGGAGGTAAGGATTTTTCCTCTTTAGGGACCTCTGTCTGTTATCTCTAAAGGCCTTCAACTGACTGGATAAGGCCCACCCACAGTACTGAGGATAATCTACTTTACTCAAAGTCTACTGATTCAAATGTTAATCTTATCAAACAAACGAATGAACAAACAAACCTTTACAGCAACATCCAGACTGGTGTTTTTGTTTGTTTGTTTGTTTGTTTTAAAGATTTTATTTATTTATTCATGAGAGACAGAGAGAGAGAGAGAGGCAGAGGGAGAAGCAGGCTCCCCGCAGAGCGGGGAGCCCGATGCGGGACTCAATCCCAGGACTCTGGGATCATGACTTGAGCCAAAGGCAGATGCTTAACCATCTGAGCCACCCAGGTGCCCCAGACTGGTGTTTGACCAAATATCTGGGTACTGTGTCCTAGCCAAGCTGACACATAAAATTGTCACAGTATATTTCTGGGTAGAGCCAGGAGATTCTGCTTTTGTTCTAGAAAGTGAAGGAAAGCTGGGTATCCAGGATGTCCTAGGTTTTTGGCTTAGGGATATGAGTGGATGATGGTGCCATTAATGAAAAACAGAAGATTGGATGTTTGCTCATTAAATGCCATGATATTTAGAGAAAAATTAAGATGGAACTGCAGATGAAAATAAAGTACATGAAATAAAAGTCAAATAAGGATAAAAAATCTCTGAAGGAAGAACACTATTTGTGCATGAAAACTCTCAAGCACCTTACCTTAAATGGCTGGTGACCAATGGGTTATATGACTAAATTTGGGTGATGAATAAATGTCGGCTGTTCAATAATGCTGAAGTATGAGGTGGAAGATATTTCTGTTGATGAGATGTTACCGAGCAAAACTATCTGAAAAATGGAAGATAAGTCTAGATAGGAAAACAATAGGCAGAATAGCAAGGAAATTAAATGTAAAGGGTAGTATAGTTGAGTTTACAGATCTATATGACAAAATTTTCAGACTTCATTACCCTTTTAGATTAGAAGAGCCTAGATTTACATTTGTGTGTGGTAAATGATCACAGTAATTGGTTTTTTTTTTAACTTTTTGTTTTCCTATCTACTGTGTTTTATTATGAACAAAACAGCATATTTGTAATCTTTTAATTTTATTGCCAATGCAGAAAGTTACTCATCTTGTCACACTATGGCATGAGCAACAACAAGATGAGATCAAGCCGGGGAAGGAGTTCAGCTAGATGGGAGGAGCTCCGGCCGGGCATTGAACGCTGAGTTGACAGATGTCAACTCCAGAGAAGCCAACAGAAGCAGGTGTTCTGAATTGAGACTCTATTGAGTCCCAATTCCAAGAAATCAAACCAACAGAAATGAGAAACCCAGCCAAAGAAGCCCGGCTAAGATTCAAAGTAGCACCAAATTAGGAACCCAGACAGGAGGTCTCTAACAAGTGTGGGACAAGAGCAGATGCAGGAGCAGGGCAGGGGAAAATAATCTTTCAAGGCAAAGATCCATCGTAAGCCCTAAATTGATGGCCCAAGAACTGATCTCAGAATGCAATGGTGCTAACCTGACAGGGGTGTTGAGGACAGTAAATAGAATATGGTTTGTGAAAATGTTTAGTAAACGGTGAAGGACTCTGCCAGTAGTACTTTTATTACTTTGTTATATTTCACTGGGATGATTTGATTAAAAATAACGAGCTAATTTAGTCAGACCCTCGAATACCTGCAGTACTACCAGCTCATTTTGAAAGAACACTTACGTAGAAGGAATTTAGTAGATCTTCCGAGGTAATGTTTGATATTTGTGTCGTAAAATGAAAAGTACGTTCATTTGTCTATTCTTAAAAAAAAAAACAAAAAGGAAAAACCTTTACATGAATTCAGTTTTAAGTGGAAAAATATGCTTTTCAGATGCTTTTTTTTTCTTTTTCTTCTTCTTCTTCTTCTTCTTTTTTTTTTTTTTTTGGCAACAGGAAGTTCAGTTTTGCCAGCTAGCCACTGTGTACCATAAGCCATCTACGCATATTTATTTAAATTACCAGCCCCAAATTATAAGAATAAAACAACACTTTATTTGTAGTTATTCTCATAAGTATTACCTCAAATGAAATAAAAACTTGTATTTATTTAACCTTTACTGCAAACTTGACAAATTATTACACTTATAAGTACATTTTTGTATCTTTTTGTTATACAAAAGCTAGCTCGAGTATGCCAATAAAATGAAAGTTAAAATTATTTTTTTAAGATTTTATTTATTTATTTGACAGGGAAAACACAGCGAGAGAGGGAACACGAGCAGGAGGAGTGGGAAAGGGAGAAGCAGGCTGCCCGCTGAGGAGGGAGCCCGATGTGGGGCTCGATCCCAGGACCCTGGGACCATGACCTGAGCCGAAGGCAGATGCTTAACGACTGAGCCACTCAGGCTCCCCGAAAGTTAAAATTATATAACAGATACTAACTTAGCTCTAGATGCTACATTACTAAGTTATCTATTGTTGCAAGGGAAAACAAAACAAAACAAAACAAAATAAAACACTTCTCTAGCAGGGCTATTTGGAAAGCATTTAGTTCAAAGATTTGCTGGACATAAGGGTAAAATTTCCTAAAATGAAATTATCTTTTAAGTTACAAAAAACCTTGCTAATGTTATAATTAGAATAATTACATGAGCTTCCTCTATCTCAAAGAGAGTAGGGATGAATCAGACTTCAAAATTCTATTCCAGGGTACACATATATTTAATTCTACAGCTTATTGTATTCATGTATAAATTTTCTTTTTTTTTTAAGATTTTATTTATTTATTTGCCAGAAAGAGAGAGAGCAAGAGAGTGTGAGAGTGCAAGCAGGGGGAGCGGCAGAGGCAGAGGGAGAAGCTGACTCCCCGCTGAGCAAGGAGCCCCATGCAGGGCTCGATCCCAGCACCCTGGGCTCATGACCTGAGCTGAAGGCAGACATTTAACCTTCTGAGCCACCCAGGCATCCCTTATATCTAAATTTTCTTTTCTCAGATGGTTATTATTTCTTTCTCTGTTCTCTACCTTTTATGTTTGCTACACTACAATTTGTGTGCATTTAAGGCAGGCCTTTTTGTAATACTCCCCCTAATGAACTAGCATGTTGTGAGGATTTCCAGCCAGTTGCTGGGGCCCTGTGCTCTTCCAGGAGAGACCTTTCCCCCCAGTCTCTCTCTCCAGCCTCAAGGACTGCCCCCTCCACCATCCCCAGCCCCTCACAGAGGGAGCTGAGCTGGCCCAGAGTCCCCTTCACACCTTCTCCTGGGATCATAAATTTTATGGAAATGGAAACATTGGGAATTTTGACCTAAAATATTCTTTGTCACATGTATCCACTTAAGCATCTTTTCTTGTTTCTTTCTTTTATTTTTTAAACAGACACTAAGCAATTTTTGATATATAATGAAGATCACAAGCGCTGCGTGGAAGCATTAAGTCCCAGTGCAGTCCAAACAGCAGTTTGCAACCAGGACAATGAGGCGCAGAAATTCCGATGGGTGTCTGAATCCCGGATTATGAGTGTTGCTTTTAAATTATGTTTGGGGGTACCATCAAAAACGGATTGGGTTGCTGTCACTCTATATGCCTGTGACCCGAAGAGCGAATTTCAGAAATGGGAGTGCAAAAATGACACACTTTTGGGGATCAAGGGAGAAGATTTATTTTTTAACTATGGCAATAAACAAGAAAAGAATATTATGCTCTACAAGGGTTCTGGTTTATGGAGCAGATGGAAAATCTATGGAACCACAGATGATTTATGCTCTAGAGGTTATGAAGGTAAGAAGCATGGAATGTCTTGACTTTCTGTCCAATTTTTCTCATCTTCTTAGTTGGAACCTAATTCAAGAAAATAAGCATATTCTTGTTTAGTCTGTGCTAGAATTATTAATTGATTATGTTTGTGTTTTAAACTATTCTGTGTTCTATGAGAAAATGACAGTGAATAAGTATAGTAAAAAGTCTTGAATGATATTTTAGCTGTTTATAATTAATAGAATGACTGCTTTGTGTGTGTGTGTGTGTGCGTAACTTTTGCTGAAGTTTTTTTTTAAACTATGGATTACAATTTTTATTTTTATTTTTTTATTTTTTAAAAAGATTTTATTTATTTTTTGACACAGAGAGATAGCGAGAGCAGGAACACAAGCAGGGGGAGTGGGAGAGGGAGAAGCAGACTTCCCGCAGAGCAGGGAGCCTGATACGGGGCTCGATCCCAGGACCCTGGGACCATGACCTGAGCCGAAGGCAGATGCTCAATGATGGAGCCACCCAGGCACCCCTATGGATTACAATTTTTAGAAATGAATTCAGAGTGCCTAAAATGAAATCTTGGCATTCCATGATCTTTTAAGTTTCTCAGTGTTTCTCTGTCACTTTATGGGTATTAAAAGACTATAATAATCAGGGAGCGCCTGGGTGGCTTAGTCGTTAAGCGTCTGCCTTCAGCTCGGATCATGATCCCAGGGTCCTGGGATTGAGCCCCGCATCGGGCTCCCTGCTCGGCGGGAAGCCTGCTTCTCCCTCTCCCACTCCCCCTGCTTGTGTTCCCTCTCTCGCTGTGTCTCTCTGTCAAATAAATAAATAAAATCTTTAAAAAAAAAAAAAGACTATAATAATCAGAAGATTAGAAAAGCTAAGAAATTGGCCTGTAAATTAACATGCAACATAGTCAGCTATTTTAGAAAGTGGTTGCACCTGTGGAGCAGAAAATAATTTTATATGAAGTTGGTTCCATAAGCTCTAGAAGGTTAAATAAAACCAGAGTATTTAGTTTTCTCTTATCTTGGCCAAATTTCATTCTCTGGTGGCTGCGCAGAGACAACACAAACAAAACAGAACTTGAAGGCTTTTACAAAGCCTCCTTGTATCAGATGATGTTATAACCACATTCCAGGTTTGGACACTTAGTCATTTGGAAGTGTTATCGAGAACAACCTCAAGGTCAGAGGAAGAGCCTGCCATTTGGGATAAGAGATTACCTGTTTCCAAAATTACTATGTTACTGAGGCTACAAAGATTGGTTGAACCTAGTTGTCATAGCTAATCAGAGCTTGGGAGTTTAGATCTTTGTGAGGCCATAATTTGTCAGCTTTCCATTTTCCTTCATTATGAAGAAGAGGAATAGTAGGCATTGAAGAGTGAGATGAAGAGTTCAGAAAGAGGCTATTTTGAGGCATTTATTGAACATAATGAAGGTTTAGAAGTTACAGGCGAGGCAGCCTAAGTAGAGTAACCTTTCAGGAGAAACTTGATGGAAAACTCTAGCAGGAAAAGAGTGAACCAAACTTGACTGAGTCAAATTCCACAGATGGGACAGTAGTCCTAATTGAGGGATTCAAAACAAGGAAGATTGGTGCTAAGACATTGGACTTCTTATTTTATTTAAAAATACACCACTGAAGTTACATAGACCCCATCCCTAATCCCCACCACCCTTTGTGTTTTCCTGCTTATTTGAGAAGAATATGCATAGGGTTTAGGATAGCGGTTCTCAAACTGTAATATGTTTAAGGATCACCAGGAAAGCTTGTTAAAAGTGAAGATACCAAAGTTCCCCTCCCACCTAGAAGCTAAATTAGGACATGGGGGAAGGGGGGAAAGTTCTAAGAATCTATTGAGTTATTTCTATGAGCACTTGGGTAGTTGGATGAAGTTGGTCCATTGACCACATTTTGCCTGCTCCCCAAGTCTCTCTCAGTACTTAAGATTTTCCTGCTCGAAGATCTAGCCCTTCAGAGTGATCTTGGAATCTACTCATTGGATTACACATTCGATCAGAAGACAATGTAGAGAAGGTCTATGTAGAGTCTGTCTCTCTAAAGAAAACTTGAGGAAGACAACTGGCCGGGGCCAGGGATTATTTTAGAATACTACTAGAATCAGAATTGTAGACTTAGAAGCATCTGAGTGTTGTCTGAGAGTTTGGACCACAGAGGAAGAACAATCGACTGCAGTTACATGACTTGTCAGTAAAGTCGCTGGAATGGAACTTGGTTCTTTTGGCCTCATCAGGGCTTTGTTAAATAAATCGGGTTACTCCTAAAAAGGCCATTTCTGACTGAGAACTATAAATCCAGCACTGAAAATTTCTTGGCTAATTTAATGAACAGTATAACTAGCCCTGAGGTGGTCTTAATAGGTTTTCTTCATATGAAGGAACAGAAACCCCAGTGATTAAGAGTGGCATAATTAAATCTAAATCCAGCATGTTCCTTATACAATATATAATTTGGGAAACTGGTTCTGTAACGTAGTGGGACAAAAGCTAGAATTGCATTTTGAAGTTCCTAACAACTAGCCAATCAATGAAAAAGTAGTTTTTCAGTAAATGAAAATAAGCCTAGCTTGTCAGGAGGATTGGTAAGTACAGTGAGGAAAGAGAAAGGAAAGGGTAAGGAACTTAACGTGCATTATGATTTTAATATATGTTAGGTATTGTGCTATATGTTTTACAAACTTTATATTGTCTAAATTGGATTTTGAGATGTCTTTTAGGGACTTTTTAAAGTCACAGAATCTACAAAATTTAATTAAGGAAAGAGTATTTTTATCTAGGACAAATTCTGAATATTAGCTGGTGGTAAGAGGCAAAATACTTCCCTATAGAAGGTTATTGTTTCCCCAGGGGGTGTCTCTACAGAGACAGAGACACTAAACATTGTGGAGAATGTGGTTAAGGGAGTGGTGTGGTTGTCAGTGGAGATATGAGCTTCTCTAATTCTTTGGCTTAAGCCAAACCATAGTCAACGATGATTTTTTATTTGTTTCAATTTTCTCTTCTAGGTAAACCCAGAGCTTCTCATTTTGCTCTGTCTGAATTCAGTTTTAAGAAAGACAAATATTGATTGTCAATGGTATCCACTGGCTTTGAGTGCTTCCTTTCCATGATGTGGATTAGAGGGTTATGTCCAAATTCTGACCCTTTCTCATTGTCATTGTGGAGGGACTCCAGTAGAGGCTGGCTTGACAGGAAGTGGTAGGAGGGGATTTCACTTTTGGCTACATGTTTGAGTCACACAGCTGTAATGCTATTTTTCATTCTAGAGATTCAATCATTCTGTAATTCCAAGCAAGAGGAAGACTTGCCTCTTCTCTGTTTCGGGGGAAATGCGGAAGTCAAGGCAGGTGTTAGTAGAGCGGACTACTTTTCCCTCACACGAGGAAAGAGGAAAATCTGTCCTAAAAGAGCAGAAATGAGGTGGCACTAGAGTTGTTCCTAACAGAGACTGCTGTGTGTACTCAGCAAAAGACGGGGGTAGAGAGAAAAAGGAAAGAGAAAAGAATTCCCCGTGTGGGGACCTCAAATGTGGTCAGAAGAGTCAGACTCCATTCTTTTGGCATCCTTCTTATTGGAAAGCCACCGACCAGAAGATTGACTGACATTCTAAGTGCGATCAATACGTCTCTTCTAGACATGTACACACTGCTGGGCAATGCCAATGGGGCAACGTGCGCCTTTCCATTCAAGTTTGAAAACAAGTGGTATGCAGATTGTACAAGCGCTGGGCGATCAGATGGGTGGCTCTGGTGTGGGACCACAGCAGACTATGACGCGGACAAGCTATTTGGATACTGTCCCTTGAAATGTAAGTAGTGTGATCACCGAGAAGGGTTTGCTACATTTAGTACAGCACCGTGGCGATAATACCATGTGTTTATTGAGACCATTTTCCCCCTCAAAGTTATTTCCCATTTATTAACTTGTCACACGCCACCACAACCCTGTGCAGATGTCATTGTCCCCACTTTACAATGGAGAAGGTGATCCATATTGGCTGAAGACCAGACACAGATCTGACGCTCAGCCCTGGGCTGCATCACATGACCCCTTTATTTCCACCAACTGTTTCTTTCCTTCAACTTTTACTGCTAAGACTGTAGGGCAAATTATACCACATATGATACAATATATACTGAATACCCCCCCCCCGGGGATTTACCTTTATTAAACCATAGATCCATAGATCAAAAATAAAACTTAAACAATGCCATAGACATGTGGTTTGATACAACAAAAGAGATGGGAGGGGCTCCTGACTTTTTGCCAAAGTAATGAAAAGGGTTCCTTTCTCTGAAAGGGATAGTAATGAATAGTAATGATAGTAAATTTAATTTAAGAATGGTATCATTTAATTTAACATAGCTCTGAATCAAATGGAAGTGGATTATTTTTATGCTTGAAGGGATTTTTAAAATGAAAACATATTATTGCAGTAATAACAAAATAAGTGGCTTTTCATGATACTGATGGGAAGCAGCCAGAACAGAAGAATTCTCCTGTGTTCTTTCCACACTCAAGAATCTGTAAAGAGGGACACCTGGGTGGCTCAGTCGGTTAAGCATCTGCCTTCGTTCGGCTCAGGTCATGATCCCAGGGTCCTGGGATCGAGCCAATGTTGGGCTCCCTGCTCAGCGGTGAGCCTGCTGCGCCCTCTGCCTCTCCCCCTGCTCATGCTCTTACTTGCTCATTCTCTCTCAAATAAATAAAATCTTAAAAAAAAAAAAAAAGAATCTGTAGAGAAACAGTGTAGCAGGTTTGGGTGCGGTGGAGGGGCGGGTGGAGGAGGGCATCAGCCTTGGGAGGCAGGCTGGGACTGAAGAAGGAGGCAAGGGAGGGGTCCTTTCACTTTCCCTGTTACCCCACATTCTCAGTCTGTGGCCAGCTATGCCCTTCCCTTTCTACCCCCTAAATTTCTTGCTCCCTGACCTCTTGCTCTTCAGACTATGGATCACAGCAGCTCCCATTTTGTGCTATTACTCAGAACTCTTTCTCCTGCTGACCTGCAGAGGGGTGGGTGCGGGGGGAGAATCTGGGTGCAGATGAAGTCTGGGATGGTTGCAAGGCCACCTGAATTGCAATAGTGTTGCTTACAACTGAGTTTTGGGGACCACACATCCACACACAATCACATTATTCTAAGCATTATTGTGAAATAATTCACACAAATATTTTAGTGTCTTGAGTTAAATCCCAAAGTCTAAGAATCATACTTATTTCTCTCTTTTGATTTATAATCCCACTTAAAATAAATTTGATTATTCAGCTCCATATATTATTGTAATTCTGTTCTGTGTGCTGTTCCTATGTTCTGGGTGAATATCTACAAAAACAGGCTTCCCATTCATGGCGACATTGCTCTCCTGTTCTTGGGTGAAATAATTATATTTGCCTCTCTTATAACAACTCTTAAAGGTCTGATTCCTGTGAAAGGTTTATAGAGGTCTGACCACTATATTAGATGTCTTTTTGTCAGAATCGAGCTATTTTTTTCCCTTAAGATGAAGCAATACTTGTTTTCCAATGATTGAGGAGTGTCTTTCACCTTTACTTAGTAGGAATTGTATTTTCTAAATCTGTTATTATGGAGTTTCTTGGGGGTGTGGATTTCGTGGGTCTAACTATAGCATCTTGCACTTAAGTGGTATTGATGAAGGAGTTGTTGGATATATGTGTGATTTAATCAATCATTAAATGCAAGACAAATGGCTAGTCACTAATCACACAAAAAAAACCCCACAAAAAAAATCTCACAACCTTGGGATCCTGAGTATTCTCTTAAATAATCTTTTAGTCTTATTACTTCTAATTTATGTCTTCAAAGCCTATATACTATATATAGTATATATATATGTATATAAATTTAAATATATATAGTTTAGCTATATATATACATAGTTAAATGTAAAAGTAAAATAACTATGGGGAATAAAAAGTTGTTTGATTTCAACGTGCATTAAAAATTTAAAGCACATTTTATACATTTCATGCCTTTCTTAAAGGGCTTTGTGATTTCCCAATCTACTTCATTTTCCTTGCTTTGTGTTCCTTTCAAAAGAACACTATTTTATATTAGCCTTAAACTAGCAGGCTTAATACAGGAAGATGAGGTACCAGTTATTGACCTAGTGACATTTTAATAATTTCACTCTTCATTGTCCTTTGCATTGTTTATTGTAATGTTTTCCTTCTGTTTAGACGTTGATTTTGAAGTATCATGAGAACAGGAAAAGGAAAAGACCCTTTCTTTCAATTCTCCATAGCTTGCAACTTTAGCTTTCCACATTAGTTATGCTGGTTTACTGCAGGAATTTGAACAATCCAGGGAGGTGTAGAGTCAGCAAGCCTATACATTCATTGAGAAATCGATTTTAATTCCTTGATCTAAAGTGCAAAATATACTTTCTTTAAATGAAGAGAAGAGTCAAATAGCATTTCCTTCTTTGGTCATGTATATCCCTCTCCTCCATTCCTGGGCAAAAAAATACCCCCCCCCCTTTTTTTGTGTGTGTCTGTGTCTCACATTTTCTACCGTATTAGACCTCCAAATTTCTAAAAATATGTATTTAAAACATCTCCATCTTCAAATAGCCCTCAAATCAGTCTCATTTGAATGATCTCACTTAATGTGGAGAAGAATCCTTTTGGATATGGAACTAGTAAGATCTCAGATCATGATCATTTAAATTGAACATTACCAATTCAAATTTATTTTTATGTAAATATATAGCAATTTTATAATGAAAACATCTTAGAAATTTCTATGTTGTTGCCTGAATGGAATTTTGATTTATTTTTCTTCCTCTTTGGTGTGCCATGGAACCACAAGTTTCATATCATAGTATGTGGTGTGTGATGAAAAAGGTCACATACAAAGATTCATGGCATAGGTTATATGCTTACGGGAAACTGGCCAACTTCTTGGCAAGTTGAACACTTACCAGAAAATTTGAGAAGTTACATGATTCCTTCTTTTCTTCACAAATAAGTGAAGAAATTATTGCTCCCTAGGATTTGTAGGTAGAATTTTATATTGTTAAAAAGAGAAAAGGGACATTTTTTATAACACGAAGCACACAGAAATACTTGATTTGTTGACTCATTTCCCAAACATCTTATAGGGAACACACTATAAATAATATTTATCCGTTGATACTATTGGCCTTTCATAAGGTATAACTAAGTTTATAGAGTGTATTGGGAATCATAAAATAGCAAAGGCAAAAATAAGCTCAAAGAATTATTTTTTACTCTGAAGGAAGAAAAACTAACAATCAGCTTCTTCTATTGCCTAGGGCCACACAGATTTAATACATCCTAGAGGTGGGAAAATGAGGCTTAAGAACTAAGGACAAAGCAGTAGTGAGTGACGGTGCCTGGATGTAGGTCCGGGTTAGCCTGGTTGGTGGTAGAGTCCATGACTTTGCCTTCTAACGCCCATGCCTTTGGTCTAAAAAGACCCAACTAGAATGTGCAGGCAAAATATCCGCTTATTGAGAGAAGATTTATACATTCTCTTTACCCTATATTTTTTTCTAGATTAAGGAATTTGGGCTGACATCCCTATTCTTAGTATTTGCATTTGCCTCACTTCCCAACTCAATTGATCCCAAACATCCCAACACAAAAGTAGGGAGACAATGCCTCTCTTTCCTTTCTTAGGCATGTGAAAAGAATGAGATGCCAGTCGATCTTTTGAAAACTCCCCCTCTTCATCAGAAAAGCGAAGAAAATCTCATAGGCACTTCAAAAATAAGTAAAAGAAAAGAAAGGAAAACAAATACGCTTCAGGCAGAAATGCTACTAGAATCGTTTAAGAAATATTTTTCCCTGAAAGTCTCTTTTATGCCTAATGCAGCCAATCGCATTTGACTTCTTTTATAGTCGAGGGCAGTGAAAGCTTATGGAATAAAGACCCGCTGACTGGCATTTCCTACCAGATAAACTCCAAATCTGCTTTAACTTGGCACCAGGCGAGGAGAAGCTGCCAGCAACAGAGTGCTGAACTCTTGAGTATCACGGAGATTCACGAGCAAACGTACCTGACAGGTAATGACGGGAAAAGAAAAGAAAGTTGTAAGTAAGATTGTGATGATTTTATTTCTGTTTAGTTTAGCTTAGAAGCAGATGGTACATGTGATTATAGACATCAGGATAGGGTCAGTCCTGAACAGATGTTACAAAGGGTGGGGGTGGGGTGGGAATGTGCCCCTGCAATGGCAAATAGGTTTTGTCTCAGGAGCCAGCTTTCTTCCATCAGTTGTAACAGTCCCCAGAAGGATTCTGAGACTTGATCTGGGCTCAGAGTAGAAAATGTCACAATCTGTAGGTGATGTTCTTGGACACGGCAAGGGGACCATGCCAGTCAGGTATTACAGGTCTAACCTGAAGCCAAAGTTTTTGCATCAGCATCACGGAAGTCAAAAAGGAGAAAAGGAAGTAAAAGCTCTTACCACGAGCAGGGGCGAGTCAAGAGCAGCTCAGAAACCACGTCCTTTTGGCTTCCTGTCTCTCAAACTCCCAGGCTGTACAGGATTTCAGGACTAATTGGTATTCTTTCCATGACGTGTTTGCTTTTTAAGCGTTTGTTCTCGTAGGCATGTGAAGATGGAAAGAACGCATGTTTGCTTGAGATGAAAGTATTTGTTGTAGCTTCTGAGATCCACACTTGGGAAACAGAGAGATTAGGAGCAGAAATGAGCAGGGAGAAAAAGCATCCTCAGGCCCCTGTTCCAGAATTCCCTTCCTCCAGTTCACCCTGACGCTGCTACCAGATTAATAGAGCTCTGATCCTATGACTTACCATGTTCAAAAACCCTTAGTGGCTTATTTCCTATCAAATAATTAAGAAAACACCTTTGCCTGGCATTCAGAGGCTGTTGTCTGTTCCCTGAATGCTATTCCCCTTCATGCATTTTGCAGTCTTGACAGAAGAGTTTTGGGTTTCTCATCTTTATCTAATACTTTCTCCCATGCCATTCCTTGTACCTGGAATTCCCAAAATTTCATACAGCTGAAGTGCAATCTTAACCATTTCTATCTGCGTTTCTCTTATTTGTTTACTACTTTTATAATAGCTACATACATTTATGTCCCACTTCCCCTACAAGACTAGAAATGCATTCATTTGTTATTTTTTGTTCATTCATTCATTCATTCATTCAACATGGTGGCTGGTATATGTGTGTGAGGTATTATGCTAGGTCCTAGGGACACAATGGTGACCAAAGCCAGTCCTGTCCTGTCTACAAGGAGCTTAAAGTCCAGTGGGGAAAACAGACATAAACAAGAAAACAAACAGATAAATATAAATTTTAGTAAGTGCCATGAACAAAGCAAATGGAAGGCTGTGTGGAGAATGGATTATAGGGGCAAATAGCTGAAAATTGGGAATGTCTTACGAGTATTTATGCTCCCCAACCCCCAAAGAGATTCACATGGAACCTTCCAAGGAAGAGAGTCTCAATGAATGTTTGCTGACTGACAAATGATGGTGGAGCCCAATGAAAAGAATTATTTAGAAATTCAGCCTCATGTGTGGACAGGTGGTCAGTTTATGGCAAGAAGACAGTGCCGTGGTTCTTCAATGTGAAGGTGCTTATTAATCACTGGGGAGCTTTGTTAAAATGAAGATGCGTGGGCACAAACTCGAGAGATGCTGGATCAGTAGAGATGACATGGGGCCCAGGAAGCTGCATATTGTCCACCTTCCAGGTGCTTCTGGGGCAAGTGGTTGAGGGAGCACCATGTTAGCACCTGCTGCTCAGCGCTGCCTACACATTCCAACCGACTAGACCCCAGGCAGCAGAGTGCAGGAGTAAAGGGAGTCAAGCCTGGAGCCACACTGCCTGGGTCTCAGCTCTCTGATGCTGGGAAGCGTCTGAGCCTCAGTGACTTCATCTGTTAAAGGGGAGAGTGTGTGAACCAATACGATGGCTGGAGCGTGTCCCCACCTTGGCCTCTTTTTCTCTTTTTGGGTGATACTCTTTATTAACCAGACCATGTTTCTCCTGTAAGTTATTATTATTTTTAATTGAATTTGCAGATGTTTATTGCAATGTCTTTTTGGAGAAAAGAAGTAACACACATTTATTCAGCACAACCTTGTGAAATCCATTTTTCTATTCTTCCCCCCTCCCTGAGGACCAAAGCACGGACTGCTCCACTGTAATGAAATCTTTCTTGCAATAGTTGGGTGCCAAGTTTAACATTTATTAATGGTCTCCTTTCAGTAGAGGCAGCAGTTGACCATTTTCTTTCCATTATTGTTACCGAGACTGACAGGAGAAAAGCAATCTGACCTCACTGTGTATTCATAAACTCAGAGAAGGAATTATGCCTCAAGTCTGCTCAATTATTCTGTTTTGTGTTGGTCTGGGGGGGCCTTCCTAGGATTGGGGCATAGTATCAGAGTGATTAATATTTATAACCATGTCTAAAAATAAGGACAGAAAGCACGGAAAGAGACAAAACTAAATTCATGTAGATGACCAAGGAAGAGAAAAGATGACTTAGGACAACCCGGGTCTTTTCTGTGCATGCTGACATGGGTGAGAGAAAACTCTGTCAAAGTTGAGGTGGTTTCTAAGTCAGTGAGAGGAAGACGAATATCATAGGATTTCACTCATATGTGGAATCTGAGAAACAAAACGAACGAGCAAAAGGCAAAGGAGAAAAAAAGAGAGAGAGAGACAAGCCAAGAAACAGACTTTAACTACAGAGAGCAGTGTTGCTGGTCACCAGAGGGGAGGAGGGTGGGGGGTTGGGGGAAATAGGTGATGGGGGTTAAGGAGGGCATTTGTGGCGATGAGCAGAGGGCGATATATGGAATTAAAATAAAAACTTAAAAAAAAGTTGAAATGGTTTCAGTTGGCTTTTTTTTTTTTTTAAGGGAATCTGTTTATGGGTTGTATTCTCTTGACTCTTCCAAGTTTTACTTGTTTTCTGACTTTCTGGAAGCCACAGGACAGAACACAGGTTACTTTTTACCTGCCTTCGGCGGCTGCCTGGAGAAAAGGGGTGAGGCGGGTGGAACAGCGGCTCCAGCTCCGGCTGCAGAAAATGCTTTCCTAATTAGCCAGTGCTATTACTGCGTCCTCAGGAGCATAGACAAGCACTAAGAGATTCCGCGGCCCAGTTCCCCTCAGATACGTCTTTGAGTCTTATCTAAGCCTCCGGAATTTTAGTCAGCAAATTTTAACTGAAATCTGGACAAGAATGATTTCACTAATGAGATTTGTAGTATTTCCTGCTTGTCTTTAAGTCAAAAATATCATGCTTTAGGGGGGAAAAAAAAGCCTAAAGGGGGAATTCATAAAGTGAAACAGAACTTTGGTTTTTGGAAGGAAGATATTCATGACTTTCAGGATTTATTGGGATGTAGTGGGGAAGAATCTAGAAAATAATGGTGTGAGTGAAGGATTGTGATCTATACTCCCTTTGGGGAAATATGCCACTAAAATAAAAAATACATACCCATAAATAGTTATCCTTTTAAAATAAGATTTATTCTATGTGAGTATTGTGAGCAGTGTAAATATTTTTTTAGCGAAATTAGTCAATCAGAGAAAGACATTTATTATATGATCTCACTGATATGAGGAATTCTTAATCTCAGGAAACAAACAGGGTTGCTAGAGTGGTGGGGGGTGGGAGGGATGGGGTGGCTGGGTGACAGACATTGGGGAGGGTATGTGCTATGGTGAGTGCTGTGAATTGTGTAAGACTGTTGAATCACAGATCTGTACCTCTGAAACAAATAATACATTAAATGTTAAAAAAAAAAAAAAGAAGAAGATAGTAGGAAGGGAAAAATGAAGGGGGGGAATCAGAGGGGGAGACGAACCATGAGAGACTATGGACTCTGAGAAACAAACTGAGGGTTCTAGAGGGGAGGGTGGTGGGGGAATGGGTTAGCCTGGTGATGGGTATTAAGGAGGGCACATATTGAATGGAGCACTGGGTGATATACGCAAACAATGAATCATGGAACACTACATCAAAAAAAATTAATTAATTAACTAAAAAAAAAAGGTGTAAACTGTTTTTATGACCCGAATCCATTTAGCTGTCATTTGTTGATCAGCTGCTGTGTGCCAGACACTGGGCTTTGTTTCTAAAGCTCACACCAACCTCCTAAATGAATACTATTGTCTCCGCTTTATAGATGAAATAACAGGGAGAACCTAGAAACTTGCCTCATGCCTCCTGTTCAGAAAATAGTTGGATTGGAACTGAGCACTGTCTTTCTATTTCATTCTGCCTGGGTCCCAACCACTCACTGGTGGTCCCCAAAGCACTAAAGAGAATCCTTAATTTAGGTGTCAGCTGCTCCTTGTTCTGGTGAACTTAGTCTTAAACCTGCAATCTGATTCCTCCTTGTCTGCAGGACTTAGCGTCTGCCCAGCAGCAACTTCTTACATCATTCACGATGATTGCATCGTCCTCACTTTTGTTTCTACCCCAAAATGTTGGGAAGCTATTTAATCCTCAATTCCTGAATCAGAGTTATAACTACATATGTGCAGGATTAGGATTTACAGAACTGAAATAAGATGTAAGAAGTGAAAGTTGGCTTGCTACCTTGATTGTTTTTGGTGTTGGCTGGGAAATGAATTGGACCACAATGCAGAAGAGGTTTAGGAGGTTTAAGCAAAGGCTAATGTTGGACCTGAGTACATCTTCTATTATAAGTAGGTTTGAAAGTAGGTGCATAACTGTTTCAGATAATATATGCAGAAAAATCAAGAATTAAAAAGTTCAGCATGTGGAATTGATATTTTGTGTAGTAATGCTAAAAAAAAAAAAGAAAACAACCCTTGGTCTCTCTATGCATTACAAAAGCACATTAGAGAAAGAAATTTGTGGATGATGCTCATTTGCTTTAAGTGATGATATATTTAACATAAAATTTGAATTTTGTTTCTAATCCTACTTTTTGCCAACTCTGATTCAACATAGAGTACTACTACTAATAATAATACTAATAACAACTTATATTTACTGGGCACAGATTATGTGTTAGGCCCTGGTTTAAGAAGTATTTATTAATTCAGTTCTTCAAAACAAGCCTAGAAGTACCTATGGCAGACTCGGGATGTCAGGGGATAGATAAGTCCTTTAAGAAGCTAACATCTTTGCTTTGCTATGCCAAACACAGTAATTTAAGCAATCTCTGACAAAATCTACTTTAATTCTTCCTATAGTCAGTGAATTGCTTATAGTTCTGAAAACTTATAAATGCTTATTTTCTTAACCAATAAATTTTTTTAAAATACAAGAGTATTTGAATTGGGGGAATAGCTATATTTAGCATTTGTGAAATGCTACTTTCAGCATCATTTTCTCTAGTATACCCCTCTGTAAGTATAGAGATTATTATTCAGGGGACTCCAACTTCAAATAATCTATGAAAAAAAAATCATTCAGTGTTCAGTAGTATTTAACAGAGTAATTACTAATGTAAAATGTAGTGTCAGTATGACACTGATCCCAGAATGACATTTCTAAGGCACAGACTAGTAGACAAGTGTTTCCTCTTGACACATTATAAATTACCTATTACATAAATGAGATAGGACAGAACTTTTTAGTTGATTAATTTATCCTAAAGTGACTGAAGTAATAATACAGTACTCATATACTTTTAATAACTATATGTAAAAAATAATAAACTAAAAGGTAACCATTGATAAGATAAATAATTATAAAATTAATTTCATATGAATGATTTTTTATCACATTATTATTTTTTCAAATGAATGCAGTCATACTTGGTGATGCTCATCCCAGAAATTTAAGACTAAAGAAATACAAAGACTTACCCTTTCGATAATTTCATCTCCTTGGTAGAGTTTACAATAAACATTTCTGTTTTTTGGTAAGATTTCAACTTCGGAGAACGAAAAGCTGAGTCTTCACAGGTGTTAGGAGTGAGTTCTGGCTATTGTTTGGAGAGGAAGGCCATGTATCAGAAATAGCTGTCTCATTGGGGAGGGTATGTGCTATGGTGAGCACTGTGAATTGTGTAAGACTGATGAATCACAGATCTGTACCTCTGAAACAAATAATACATTATATGTTTAAAAAAAAAAAAAAAGAAGGAGATAGTAGGAAGGGAAAAATGAAGGGGGGGAAATCGGAGGGGGAGATGAACCATGAGAGACTATGGACTCTGAGAAACAAACTGAGGGTTCTAGAGGGGAGGAGGGTGGGGGGATGGGTTAGCCCAGTGATGGGTATTAAAGAGGGCATGTACTGAATGGAGCACTGGGTGTTATATGCAAACAATGAATCATGGAACACTACATCAAAAACTAATGATGTAATGTATGGTGATTAACATAACATAATAAAAAAATATCTATTGGCAAAGGAAAAAAGAAAGAAAGAACTGTCTCATTCATTGTTGTTTATATAAAGGTGCTCTAACATTTAAAGTTATCTAGAAAGGGTACTATAGTAATAACTCACAGGCAAAATTAATTTAAACAGGGATTGAATCCACTGGAGAAACCACATTGAACACTGGGTTTCAATCCTGATCTGCTGATCCTCTGCCTCTCCCCATGTTTCTTAATCTCTCTGTCTTTAGTTTCTTCCTCTGTAAAATGAAGAGATTGGACTAGATACCTCCCAAGGTACAGAAAGTACCTGTCTGTAAGAACTGTGCTAACTCAAACATTTTTTCTAGAACATTTATAAAAATGAGTGAATCGGAATTAATTTTCACTGATTTTTACATTCCAGTATTTAATTTCATCCCATTATTATTTTATTACTTTATTTAAGGAAATCGCACAATAGGGTTTACTTTTCAGTAAGTAATTCCAGTATTATTAAGTATCAACCTACTTAATCAATATCAACCTAATCAATAGCCTCAAGTGGATATTTGGACCACCCTTTGCAAGTGCCTCTCTGCCAGATGCTGAATAAACAGAGTGCAACATTCAGGCCACATGATCTCTAAGACCATCATCTGCACTTTAATGCAAGTGGGTGCAATAAATGTGAGATCTGATTATTTGGCACTGAGTCACTGTGACCTCCATTCATTTGAATTGGTGACATGAATATGTGTATCCGTGAGCTAATGAAAAATTGGGGAAAATATTAGTGACTTTGAGATAGCTCAGTTGGTTACATGAGAACTATAGAGTCTGGGCTTTGATGTCACGAGACACCTTTCATAGTTTGTGAGGATTAAATGAATACATACAGTGCTCCTAATAGAGTAAGTGGTAATTCTCGCATTGACAAGAGTACCAACTTAAATTTAGTATTTTATTGAAGACAAAGGATAGTTTTATTTTTTATGAACTCTTTTTTTAAATTATGTTCAATTAGCCAGCATATAGTACATCATTAGTTTTTGATGTAGTGTTCAATGATTCATTAGCTGCAGATAACGCCCAGTGCTCATCACCACACGTGCCCTCCTTAATACCCATCACCCAGTTACCCCATCCCCCCCACCCCCTCCCTTCTGTAACCCTCAATTTTGTTCCTGGAGTGCAGGGTCTCTCATGGTTTGTCTCCCTTTCTGATTTCTTCCCATTCAGTTTTCCCTTCCTTCCCCTGTGGTCCTCTTTTTAATCAACTAAAAACAATGTAGAAAGAACAGACAATCTGTGGTTTTTTAAAAGTATAGGTAGCAACAAATGAGAGTGTTTGACATCAGAAGATTGAGGTCCCTGTGGCTTGTTTATTTATTTATTTATTTATTTATTTATTTATTTTATTATGTTAATCAGCATACATTACATCATTAGTTTTTGATGTAGTGTTCCATGGTTCATTGTGTGCATATAACACCCAGTGCTCCATTCCATACGTGCCCTCTTTAATACCCATCACCAAGCTAACCCATCCCCCCACCCCCTCCCCTCTAGAACCCTCAGTTTGTTTCTCAGAGTCCATAGTCTCTCATGTTTTTTTATTCTACATGAGCCTCCACCAACCCCCCACCCGCCTAACCGCACAGTTTGAAACATTGTAATTATGATTTTTGAGGTGCCTAAACAAAGTGTTGTTCATGTTAGCCAAAGAATTTTGCTTTGACTTTAAGCAAAATATTAATGAAAAGAAAAATTGATTTTTAAAAAATGTCATGAAATACAATTCTTAGACTAAGTTCTGGAATGTAAGGTTAGGTAAGAATTTGTGAGAATGATAGATTGAAATGTTTATTGAACATTTTTGTGATAGAAAACTTTGAATTTTTTTCATAATAAATCTTATTTGTACTCTAGGGGTGCCTGGGTGGTTCAGTTGGTTAAGTGTCTGACTCTTGATTCCTGCTCAGGTCATGGTCTCAGGGTCATGCGATGGAGCCCGGCATCAGGCTCTGCGCTTAGCATGGAGTCTGCTTGTCTCTCTCTCTCTGCCCGTCCCCCTGCTCACTTGTGCGCTCTCAAATAAATAAAATCTTAAAAAATCTTTTTGTACTCTAAAAGTAAGTAAAAATATTATTTGATGATAGAGTCTTATCCAAATTAAAACACACTGATACCATCCAATAGGAATATTCCAAGATGATGGGGTTGAAGCCTGGTCATATCTGGGCTAGAAGCTTAGCAAGAATCTTACTAGATCTTACTAAGAATCTTACTTAGACTCTCACCGCTGTTTCTTTATCTGCCAATGGAGGTAGTAGTTGTACTTACCTCCAGAGAATCCAAGAAGTGTTAGGCATGGTTTTTTTATTGCTTCCTTCTTATACATTTTGATCCAACCACTTAATTCTGAATTCGATTCTATTGTCTTTTCCAAATGTCAGTTTCGTTTTTTTTGTTTGTTTGTTTTTGCTTTTGTTCCATAGGATTAACCAGTTCCTTGACCTCAGGACTCTGGATTGGTCTTAACAGCCTGAGTTTCAACAGTGGATGGCAATGGAGTGGTGGCAGTCCATTCAGATATTTGAACTGGTTACCAGGTAGGGTCCAGCTTGTCTGTGGCTAAATACATCTAGTTTTAATTTGTCTGGATACCATAAAGATCTTCATCATCTCGCATGGGGAGCTCAAAGAAAAGAATTGGGAGACTTTACCAAATATAGTCCATTTCTCACGTTGCTTTGAAATCTGCCAACTGGATTTGCATATACTAAAACTGTAAGGTTATACCTGCTTCCCAGGTTGGGGATTTGTCTGGCAGGATTATCACACAAATCAATACAGGACTCTGTTAAAGTACATATTCTCTGAGTACCCTTGATTTGCTAGCTATTATATTCAAAATCAATTTTTTGAATTTTACAATGTTCCAGTTGAAAGTGCTTATACATAATATGTATACTTATGAGATATATATACTATATAATGCTATATAGTATATTCAAAGATTTTATATGTATTTATTTATATTTATACATACACAAACTATGAATTTAAGTGAATATGAATTATTTGGGGCTGGACAGTTTCTCATTATCTTGAGCCCTGAGATATTTGCGATATTTCTATCATTGTTATAATGACCTTAACATCATTTTCTCCTATTGTTAATCTAATATAGTTGGATTAAAATAGTATTTCAGATACAAATGATAATATTCCATGCTAGCATCATAATTCATTAGCACTTTTGTTGGCAATTTGTGGTTTAATTTAAAAAAAATACAGTTGGGGATGATTAAGCCTTCAACATCTTTCTAATTTTTTGGAGGACAGAAAATGCTCTGAACTAATTATGTCTACATTGTCATAGCATACAGGTAAGAGAACATAAAGGAGGCTAAGTAATAAATGTGTTTTACATATACAGCAGTTATTCAGAGAAAACAAAAAGACCAATGATGACAAAAAACTTTTAACTTATTCACAAATGCCAACGATTAGAAGCTGCTTGAGGCGCTCTATAGAGTGTGATTCAGAACTCCCCACCCCCATTTCCAACCCCAGCCCATACTAATGTTGGTTTATTAGCAAAGAGTACAATAATTATTGATTACTAATGTCTGCATGGGTGTGGAAAAGGATGGGTCACATTTTCAATCACTAGTTCTGCTATGAGCAAATACTGATGTAGTGTTTCTTCATATGGTCTGACTTCCTTCTTAAAAGCCACTGAATGGTTTTTGCATTTGGCTTAGGAAATTAAACTCTTTTCTATGTTACTAATTTATGGTATTTAAAGAAATGAAAGCTTTGAAAATAAGAAAGAGAGAGAAAGGATAAAGAAAGAAAGGAAGGAAGAAAGAAAGCAAGAATATTCAGAATAGATGCTAAAACACAAGAGGGAAACTTTAGAGGATATATTTTAGCTTAAACTGATGTGCTTTTACTATGAAATTCCACTTCCAATGCATTCCTTCAATGCATAGTTACAGGGCTGTCACTAGAACCAGCTCTGGTTTCCTCTGCCAAATGGAAACTAAACATTACTACAAGGGAATATAAGATGTCCTTCTCATGAGTGAGGATTTGATTTGTCTGCTTACTCACTCAGTCAAATTAAATTGGAGAATGCCAGTTGGACTCCATCAGATCATTAGATAATAATGATCATTTTTTAAAGGAACAAAAGTTTATTCTTTGCTGTTGAATTATTGCACGTTTGGCAAGTCACTTTATTTATTATGCAATTTTGGAGTAATTATTGTAATATTTAATCACTTGCATTCCAAGAGTTCAGTGAGAAAACTGGGGGGTTAACTTCAGTGAATGTGAGGAATGAAATTGGAATATTGATGAGAAAGGAAAAGAAATGTCCTCCCTTATTAAACCAAATTGCTGAGAAGTAAGAGGTGCAAGGTTAAATCACCTTCTGAAATAATATGAGAGTTTCTTCAAATGAAAATCAGAAATCTTGTGGAATATTAGAAGCTGTTATTGCATGAAACATTTGATTAAGCATTCAACTGAGTACTTACCAAGTAATGCATCTATTAAAATACATTCACATTTGAAGTGAGGATATTTTACACAAATGCTGTAGAAGTGTGAATTCAAATAACTTTGGTAGCTATTTAAAGACAACTAATTGATATATTAAAGTCCTTATCACTAACAATGTTTTTCGTTGTGTACTCTTCCACAACTTTAAAAAAATGTTGACAAAAGCTTTATGGAGCAGGTGATATGATTCCCATCTAGCAGGAAGGCAAAGTGAGGTCCAGGGCCAGGTTATATACATGTCAGAGATCACAAAACAGAGTTGTTAACAAAATGTGGCTTATCACCCTGTCTTCAGGTGAGAGATGGAGCTAGTTTTCCATGTATCCATTGTATTCCCAAAGTTGACTTTATCTGGTTCTTTTATCAATTTTCAGCAAGATATGGGATGAAGGGTTAGTACTTAAAAATCTTCAGTAGGCTGGGTTGAAAATCTTGAGGAAGTCTGACTTTGGGGTGGACTTTATCAGCATTTCCCATGTCATGTTGCTTCTGAAGCTCCCCTTCCTTGTCTTTCTCCTCTTTGCTGTCTTCCTCTTCCGTCTCCTCTCTTTAGTTGGAGAAAGTTTTCCCATGTTCAGAAATTCTCTAGTTTGCTCCACACAGTTAGCCTTACTTAGCTTTTTGGTAGGTATTTACAGTGCTTAATATGGCTGGTTTGGAACATCATGTGTTGTGCATTTTGTTACACATAACAAAACCCAATGTGAAGATTTTTCAAGATTATAAGGTCTAGCTTTATTGTTGATATTGTGAAAAAAGTTATTTCAAAGAAGTAAACTTGTATAATCAACATTTTAGACATCGGAATGATCCAAAGACAAGAAAAGAAATAGATACCCAACGCATCTTTTGCTCTGCAGTCAGTAAAGATTTATTGGTGAATGTGAAGCCAGAGACAGAATGGGATTCATTAAATCCCAAGGATGAAGCCGTGAGGTTGTGGGGACTATCTGCTTGTAATACCTATAATAATCCCAATTTGATTTTTCCTTTTCCCCAAAGGAAGTCCATCAACAGAACCTGGAAAAAGCTGTGTGTCACTAAATCCTGGGAAAAATGCTAAATGGGAAAATCTGGAATGTGTTCAGAGACTAGGCTATATTTGTAAGAAGGGCAACACAACTTTGAATTCTTTTGTGATTCCCTCCGGTAAGCGGTCTATTTGATCTGAAGTGTAGAAGATATTATAATTGAAAGAAAATTGCAGCCTAGCATAACTGTGTGAAATGATAGGTTTTGTTGATAATTTATGGAGTAAACTTAATGATATTCCTACGGAATTTCTTTTTGTTGGCTACTAGTAATGGTCACTAACATTTCCTGAGTGTGCCGTAGTGTTCAGACACGTTCAAAGCCTTTGGAAGAACATAAATAAGAATTCTATCCTCATAGCAGCCCTATGAGCAAGGCATTATTATTCACACATTCTCGATGAGGAAGAGGATATTCAGAGGATATATAAAACTTGCACATGTGATGAAACTGGAATCCAAGCTAGGAAATAAATATCTGCAAAGGATGTTTTTATTATATTCTTGCTATTTAAGGATACATCTGGGCTCTAGTGCCATAAGTTTAGCATCCTCAATGGAAGTCTTCAGAGAAATGGGATAAAACATCCAAAAAGTACTAACTGAATTTTATATATAGGCTAGACTCTGGGCAAAGAATTCAATTATGGTCTCTCTCATAATTTTATAAAAGAAATAAGTTACTAACACAAGAATGCACCCCTTTTTTCAAATTGACAGAAAGCAAACAACCTACACTTTTTTCTCTATCAGCTGTTTTAATACTCTAAAGGGATGTATGTATGTAGGTATGTATTCTGCTTGAGAAATCGGACAGTGTAGCATTCTTGACTTTTCTCCTTGACTTTTAAAGTCAGTAAAATTGACTTTAAAATATGATTGACATGGCTGGAAATTCAAAAGGTACAAAATGATAGAAAATAATAATATTTTCCTTCTACTTCTTAACCTCTAAACCCAGTTCTCCTCCCTGATAAATAACTGTTTCTGGGTGTTTATCCTTATCTGGTTATTCTATAAATATATAAACAAATATGTTTATGATCATTTCTGTCTGTTTTATACAAATGGCAGCATAAAATATGTATCTTCTTCACTTTTTTCAGATAAAAAATTTGGACATCTTTCCATACGGTACATAAATAGCCTCTTGGTTTATTTTTATGGCCACATGATAGCCATTATAGAGAGAGACCATGTATACTTTTTGACCAGTCACCTATTAATGGACATTCAATTTACTTCCAATTTTTTATTATTATCCTACCATGAATAACTTTATACACGTCATTTCATGTATGTGATCATTCCTAGGAATGGAGTTGCCAGACCAAAGAGTAGATGTGTTTGCAGTTTTAATAGAGACAGATACAGTCAAGATCTCCAATGTGTACAGACGAGGGTCCTGGTTCTTGGGTTCGATGATATTTACAAAGGCACCATTATGACTGTAAGCATGTGTCTAGGAGACCTCAATCATTTTGTACTTCATCTCCTCTATTCCTCCCGTAGAGAAATAGTATAATTCTTTCTCCTTGGGAAAGCTCATAGAATTCTCCTTCAGAAGATTTGGAATTGCCACTTAGGGGAAGAGGAGAATGGTTTTTTTGTTGGTTTGTTTGTTTGTTTGTTTTAATAGCTTCCCTGGTACAGGAAGCAGAATTCTGGAACTTGGCCCTGTTACTTAACCCCCAGTTTTGGATTCCTCATCTATAAAGGGAAATATTAATACCTGTTTTTCCTGTGAAAATTTGTTCATACATTCAGTAAATTAGCATAATTTCTCTACTATGCCCCACCTTGTTTCACTTCCTAACCTTCACTTGACATGGGGTTTTGAATTTCTCTGTATTTCCTGGATGAATCATTCTGTCTTATCTATAAACTCAAATAAACCAGAGCTTGGAAAAGCCAATGAGAGTTAAAATTATGCAGCACGCATGATTGGTGAGCCCCTGGGGCAAGAGTTCTACCTTTTACCCTGGTGGTCCCTGCAATGCTACCTCACTCATCAAAATTCCTAGGTTTCTAGAACCTCACCGTCCATTTCAGTAGCCACGTAACCATAAGTGGTTATTGAGAGCATGAAGTGGGGCTAGTTTGACCTGAGATGTGCTATAAGTATAAATTACAGACGGCAGTTTCAAGACTGCCCAAGCAAACAAGTAAAATATCTCGTCATTTCTTTTTTATTGATTACATGTTGAAATGATAATATTTTAGAACAAGCAATCTTTTCTGGCTACCCCACGGACCTCCTTTTCTTTGGTTGTCATCATGTTTTAAGATATTTTTAAAGGTTACCTGTCCAGTTTTTGAGGGCCTCAGCATTTGCTGACATTATTTTCGCTGTCCTGGGTAGCAAAATCAAAATATCCCACCAGAGGGCTCCAGAGCTATACTAACTTTTTTTTTTTTTTTTTCCCCTAACACGGCAGTATAAAATATCTAAGTTGTATTGAAGGGCTAGAATTTTTTAAGCATGCGTATTTTTTCTGTGACAATAATGCAGTGTTTGGTCATCATGGGTGACTGTTTACTTACATGACTACTGTAAACAGAATCTTAGACTCAAAGATGTGGCAGGCAGTCCTGGTCTGTAAGGAAAAATGGCTTTAAGGGATTCATTAAATGAATAACAAACATTTACTGTATTGAGCATTTGCTAAGCAGCACATTTGAGAACATTCACTACCAAACAAATGTATAAATTAACATTCATTTGGTAATATGGTCCCTCTTTAAGCAAGGTACATTGCTAAATTGCAGTTTGAAAGAGTATCTGTAAATGATAATGATAAGCTGCTGCATATCAAATGTATTTTCTCGACCGACATTCATTACACCTGCCACGTGCCGGGCCCCGTGCCAGTTCTAGCGCATACAAGGGTGAATAACGGGAGTTTCTGCCTTCAAACATCTTTCCCTTCCCTTTCCCCAGCTCATTACTATTACAGTTCATTTTTGCAATATGAAATCAAGATTTATGAAATTGGACCATAACTCTTAGTAGCCATAATTAGGATGTTGGCCGCTATTACTCATTGACTTAAATAATAATTGTGTGGTGTTTGTAATTTAGAGTAACATGATCACAAATGTTTTCTAGTTCAGAAGGACACAGTGAGGATGGGTAGCTTCCTATTAGTATTATTTATCAATATTATTGAAATGTTTTTACATGTATGGGTACTTTGGTTCCTGTGATGTGACTTGCCCAAGACCACGGAACTTGTGGCAAATTCAGAAGACTTCTGGCTCTAAATCCCTGCAGTCACCACAGTATCATATGCCATCTTGCAGAAGCAAGCCAGAGGTGGCCAGCTCATGCTATTCCGGTTTCTGTAGCTCCTTGGTGGCCCTTGTGTCCCCACCTCATTTACGTTTTGTGAATATATATGCCAGAAAGGAAAAATAAATATTACCTTGAAATGCTTATAACTATCGTTTTGTATATTGAATGATAGAAAATTTTGTTTTAATTTTAAAAAGTCTTCCCTTTTAAATGTTTTCCAAACTCTTTTTTCTCTAGAAAGCGATGTGCCTTCTAACTGTCCAAGTCAGTGGTGGCCATATGCAGGTCACTGCTACAAGATTCACAGAGAGGAGAAGAAAATCCAAAGAGATGCCTTGACTGCATGTCGGAAGGAAGGTGGTGATCTAGCCAGTATCCACAGCATCGAGGAATTTGATTTTATCATCTCCCAACTGGGATATGGTAAGAAACCTGACAGCAGTAATATGCTTGCCTCTCCCCCACTCTCCACCCATCTCTGGAAAATTTAATCATAAATGTTAATTTTAATTTAATAATTTAAAATTAATGAGATCATTTAATACATGTAATAAATATTAATCATGCATAAAAGTAAAAATTGTTTAGAAATTTAAAGAAATTTTTAAAAGATTTTATTTATTTATTTTAGAGAGAGAGAGAGAGAGAGCACGAGCAGGGGGAGGGGCAGAGGGAGAGGGAGAATCCCAAACAGATTCTGGGCTAAGCATGGAGCCCAAAGCGGGGTTTGATCCTAAGACCCTGAGATCATGATGTGAGCTGAAATCAAGAGTCGAACACTGAACTGACTGACCCACACAGGCACTCCGAAATTTAAAGAATTTTTTATCAAAGAGATAATTTGACTTATTTTTCTTTTAATATGGAATCAATTGACAGTTTTAAAAATATTTTTCTCTATATAATCTGTATTCACAGCATTCTACCTTAAATTTGTCAATAATATTTCATTTATTGGCAGTATTGATGCGTATGTATTTTCTTTTTTAATGCCCATATTTTCTCTCACCAGAAACATCTCTAAGTGAACCATCTCATATTCTGGATTTTATTTTCTTTATTAATCTAGCTAGCACTGCTAGTGTTGAGCAGTGAAAGAAACAGAATATTTTATTGGGGTGGTTAAATGTTGGCCTCAAACTTTTGAAGAAATGTATGCCTCATGGGGTGCCTGGGTGGCTCAGTCGGTTAAGCGTCTGCCTTCGGCTCAGGTCATGATCCGAGGGTCCTGGGATTGAGCCCCGCATCAGGCTCCTTGCTCAGCGGGGAGCCTGCTTCTCCCTCTCTCTCTGCCTGCAGCTCCCCCTGCTTGTGCGCGCTCTCTCTCTCTGACAAATAAATAAAATCTTTAAAAAAAAAAAAAAGAAATGTATGCCTCAATTTTAGGTATGTAATTTAAAGATTATATAGAAAATGTACTAAATATTGTAAAGTTTTCAAAAATTGATTCTATCCAAAAGAAAAAAAAAACCCAAAAACGAAACCAGGGAAAATTGGCTGGGAACACTCCTCCGAAGAGGAGGCAGGCGAGGAGGCACAGAACGCTAACTGGTACTCAGGGGTACCTGCTGGTTAAATGATGATCATTTTCTGCTTCCCCCCACCGAGCCTGCTGACTAGCTGCAGCTGTTCATTTCCAGCCAGCAAAACAAGAGGAAATGGATGGTGGCAATGGTGGGGACTGCTTCCTGACCCTTACTGCCTGAAAACTGATAGGAGTGGGGGGGGGGGGTGGAGAAGGGGAGGGAAGGGGAGAAAAAAAAACAGTTGACAAATAGACGGGAATTAGCAGAGTAGTCTCAGAGGGCAAATGCAAAGACCCCCAAACACCAGTACTTCTAGCACCTGTGCCAAATGGAATCCGTTCTCCTCTGTGTACTTCACTCCGTTTAATAGGCCCTGATAATAGCCTGCGGCAGCCTGTAAACAATTTCTTGATATTCTCTATTTACCCATTCTGGAGAATTCAGACTAGATGATAATAATGTAAGCAGGACTGGTATGTCTGAATAATATCATGGCATACAAGTCATGATACTTATAGCAGGTAAAAAAGTTTGCAAAGGAATCACTGGAAAACAGATTAGTTAAGATGCCGTCCACCCGAAATGCAAATTTTTCTCTACTTTACATAACGTGATATAGGAATAGGAAAAGCTTATATGTTTATTGCTATAGTTATTATATAGGGAAGTTGGCTGACAAAGGTGGCCTTTATTTATTTATTTTTTATTGAAGTATAATTGACCTACATTTTGTTAGTTTCAGGTATATAACATAATGATTCCACAATTGGGAAATGATCACCACAGTAAACCTACTTACCAATATTGACTATGGTCACCACGCTGCACATTACATCTCCATGACTTTTTAATTTTATCACTGGAAGTTTGTACCTCTTTTTTTTTTTTTAAGATTTTATTTATTTTTTTGAGAGAGAGAGAGAGAGAGAGAGAGAGAGACAAAAAGTGGGGGGAGGGGCAGAGGGACAAACAGACTCCCTGCTGAGTGGGGAGCCTGACGCCCAGGACCCAGAGATTGTGACCTGATACTTAACTGAGCCAGCCAGGTGCCCCTGAAGTTTGTACCTCTTGATCCCCTCACCCATCTCTCCCCAACACCCCCTCTCTCCTTTACGTCTGGAAACCACAAATCTATTCTCTGTATCTATGAGTTTTGTTTTGTTTGTTCATTTGTTTTGCTTTTTAGATTTCACATGTAAGTGAGATCAAGTGGTATTTTTTTCTCTCTGATTTATTTCACGTAACATAATGCCCTCAAGGTCCATCCATGTCGTTGCAAATGGAAAGATTTTATTCTTTTTTGTGGCTTTTTAGTATTCCAGTTTGTGCCTGTGTGTGTGTGTGTGTGTGCGCACACAGTGTAATATGTATATGCCGTATCTTCTTTATTTATTCATCCATAGATAGACACCTAGTGTTTCTATATCTTGGCTATTGTAGCTAATGCTGCAGCGAACACTGGGGCGGGGGGCGGCATATGTCTTTTTGAGTTAGTGTTTGTTTTCTTTGGATAAATACCCAGAAGTGGAATTGCTGTATCATATGGTAGTCCTATTTTTAATTTGTTGAGGAACCTTCATACTGTTTTCCATAGTGGCTACACCAATTTATACTCCTACTAACAGTGCACAAATGTTCCCTTTTCTCCACGTTGCTGCCAACACTTGTTATTTCTTGTCCTTTTGATAATAGTCATTCTGACAGGTGTTAGGTAATATCTCATTATGGTTTTGATTTGCATTTCCCTGATGATTGGTGGTTTTGAGCATCTTTTCATATGTCTTTTGGCCATATGGATGTACTCTCTGGGAAAATGTCTATTCATTTCCTCTGCCTATTTTTAAATCAGATTTTTTTGTTTTGTTTTGTTACTGACCTATATGAATTCTTTATACAGTTTAGATAAAAACCCTTAATGAATATATGGTTTGCAAATATCATCTTCCATTCAGTAGGATGCCTTTTTATTTGGTTGATATTTTCCTTTTCTATGCAGAAGCTTTTTCATTTCATGTAGTCCCATTTGCTTTTTTTTGCTTTTGTTGCCATTGCCTTTTGAGTCAGATCCAAAAAAATACTGCCAAGACCAATGTCAAGGAGCTTAATGCTTAAGTTTTCTTCTAAGAGTTTTATGGTGTCCAGACTTATATTTAAGGCTTTATTTATTTTATTTTATTTTATTTTATTATTATGTTATGTTAATCACCATACATTACATCATTAGTTTTTGATGTAGTGTTCCATGATTCATTGTTTGTGCATAACACCCTGTGCTCCATGCAGTACGTGCCCTCTTTAATACCCATCACCAGGCCCCCTCTCCCCCTACCCCCCTCCCCTCTAGAACCCTCAGTTTGTTTCTCAAAGTCCATAGTCTCTCATGGTTTGTCTCCCCCTCCGATTTCCCCCCCTTCATTCTTCCCTTCCTGCTATCTTCTTCTTCTTCTTCTTCTTCTTCTTCTTTTTTTTTTTTTTAACATATAATGTATTATTTGTTTCAGAGGTACAGGTCTGTGATTCAACAGTCTTACACAATTCACAGCACTCACCAAAGCACATACCCTCCCCAATATCTATCACCCAGCCACCCCATCCCTCCCACCCCCCACCATTCCACCAACCCTCAGTTTGTTTCCTGAGATTAAGAAGTCCTCATATCAGTGAGGTCATATGATACATGTCTTTCTCTGATTGACTTATTTCGCTCAACATAATACCCTCCAGTTCCATCCACTTCGTTGCAAATGGCAAGATTTCATTCCTTTTGATGGCTGCATAATATTCCATTGTATATGTATACCACCTCTTCTTTATCCATTCATCTGTCGATGGACATCTTGGCTCTTTCCGTAGTTTGGCTATTGTGGACATTGCTGCTATAAACATCGGGGTGCAGGTGCCCCTTCGGATCACTCCATTTGTATCTTTGGGGTAAATACCCAGTAGTGCAATTGCTGGGTTGTAGGGTAGCTCTATTTTCAACTTTTAGAGGAAGCTCCATACTGTTTTCCAGAGTGGCTGCACCAGCTTGCATTCCCACCAACAGTGTAGGAGGGTTCCCCTTTCTCTGCATCCCCGCCAACATCTGTCGTTTCCTGGCTTGTTAATTTTAGCCATTCTGACTGGTGTGAGGTGGTATCTCATTGAGGTTTTGATTTGGATTTCTCTGATGCGGAGCGATGTTGAGCACTTTTTCATGTGTCTGTTGGCCATTTGGATGTCTTCTTTGGAAAAATGTCTGTTCATGTCTTCTGCCCATTTCTTGATAGGATCATTTGTTCTTTGGGTGTTGAGTTTGATAAGTTCTTTATAGATTTTGGATACTGGCCCTTTATCTGATATGTCATTTGCAAATATCTTCTCCCATTCTGTCGGTTGTCTTTTGGTTTTGTTGACTGTTTCTTTTGCTGTGCAAAAGCTTCTTATCTTGATGAAGTCCCAATAGTTCATTTTTGTATCCTTGCTTCCCTTGCCTTTGGCCATGTTTCTAGGAAGAAGTTGCTGTGGCTGAGGTCGAAGAGGTTGCTTCCTGTAGGATTTTGATGGACTTCCGTCTCACATTTAGGATTTTGATGGACTCCTGTCTCACATTTAGGTCTTTAAACTATTTTGAGTCTATTTTGGTGTGCTGTGTAAGGAAATGGTCCAGTTTCATTCTTCTGCATGTGGCTGTCCAATTTTCCCAACACCATTTGCTGAAGAGACTGTCTTTTTTCCACTGGACATTCTTTCCTGCTTTGTCAAAGATGAGTTGACCATAGAGTTGAGGGTCCATTTCTGGGCTCTCTATTCTGTTCCATCAATCTATGTGTCTGTTTTTGTGCCAGTACCATACTGTCTTGATGATGACAGCTTTGTAATAGAGCTTGAAGTCCCGGATTGTGATGCCACCAGCTTTGCTTTTCTTTTTCAACATTCGTCTGGCTATTCGGGGTCTTTTCTGGTTCCATACCAATTTTAGGATTATTTGCTCCATTTCTCTGAAAAAAGTGGATGGTATTTTGATGGGGATTGCATTGAATGTGTAGATTGCTCTAGGTAGCATTGACATCTTCACAATATTGGTTCTTCCATGAGCACATGAGCATGGAACGTTTTTCCCTTTCTCTCATGAGTATTTTCTAGTTTTCTGAGTACAGATCCTTTGCCTCTTTGGTTAGATTTATTCCTAGGTATCTTAGGGTTTTGGGTGCCATTTTAAATGGGATTGACTCCTTAATTTCTCTTTCTTCTGTCTTCTTGTTGGTGTATAGGAATGCCACTGATTTCTATGCATTGATTTTATAGCCTGCCACTTTACTGAATTCCTGTATGAGTTCTAGCAGTTTTGGGGTGGAGTCTTTTGGGTTTTCCACATAAAGTATCATATCATCTGCAAAGAGTGAGAGTTTGACTTCTTCTTTGCCGATTTGGATGCCTTTTATTTCTTTTTGTTGTCTGATTGCTGTGGCTAGGACTTCTAGTACTATGTTGAATAGCAGTGGTGATAGTGGACATCCCTGCCGTGTTCCTGAGCTTAGGGGGAAAGCTCTCAGTTTTTCCCCATTGAGAATGATATTTGCTGTGGGTTTTTCATAGATGGCTTTTATGATGTTGAGGTATGTACCCTCTATCCCTGTACTCTGAAGAGTTTTGATCAAAAAAGGATGCTGTACTATGTCAAATGCTTTTTCTGCATCTATTGAGAGGATCCTATGGTTCTTGTTCTTTCTTTTGTTAATGTATTGTATCACACTGATTGATTTGTGGATGTTGAACCAACCTTGCAGCCCAGGGATAAATCCCACTTGGTTGTGGTGAATAATCCTTTAATGTACTGTTGGATCCTATTGGCTAGTATTTTGGTGAGAATTTTTGTATCCATGTTCATCAAGGATATTGGTCTGTAATTCTCCTTTTTGATGGGATCTTTGTCTGGTTTTGGGATCAAGGTAATGGTGGCTTCATAAAATGAATTTGGAAGTTTTCCTTCCATTTCTATTTTTTGGAACAGTTTCAGAAGAATAGGTATTAATTCTTCTTTAAATGTTTGGTAGAACTCCCCTGGGAAGCCATCTGGCCCTCGGCTCTTGTTTGTTGGGAGATTTTTGATGACTGCTTCAATTTCCTTAGTGGTTATAGGTCTGTTCAGGTTTTCTATTTCTTCCTGGTTCAGTTTTGGTAGTTGATACATCTCTAAGAAAGCATCCATTTCTTCCAGATTATCTAATTTGTTGGCATAGAGTTGCTCATAATATGTTCTTATTATTGTTTGTATTTCTTTGGTGTTGGTTGTGAGCTCTCCTCTTTCATTCATGATTTTATTTATTTGGATCCTTTCTCTTTTGTTTTTGATAAGTCTGGCCAGGGGATTATCAATCTTGTTAATTCTTTCAAAGAACCAGCTCCTAGTTTCGTGGATCTGTTCTATTGTTCTTTTGGTTTCTATTTCATTGATTTCTGCTCTGATCTTTATTATTTCTCTTCTCCTGCTGGGTTTAGGCTTTATTTGCTGTTCTTTCTCCAGCTCCTTTAGGTGTAGGGTTAGGTTGTGAATTTGAGACCTTTCTTGTTTCTTGAGAAAGGCTTGTATTGCTATATACTTTCCTCTTAGGACTGCCTTTGCTGCATCCCAAAGATTTTGAACAGTTGTGTTTTCATTTTCATTGGTTTCCAAGAATTTTTTAAATTCTTCTTTCATTTCCTGGTTGACCCATTCATTCTTTAGTAGGATGCTCTTTAGCCTCCATGTATTTGAGTTCTTTCCAACTTTCCTCTTGTGATTGAGTTCTAGTTTCAAAGCATTGTGGTCTGAAAATAGGCAGGGAATGATCCCAATCTTTTGGTACCGGTTGAGACCTGATTTGTGACCTAGGATGTGATCTATTCTGGAGAATGTTCCATGGGCACTAGAGAAGAATGTGTATTCCGTTGCTTTAGGATGGAATCTTCTGAATATGTCTGTGAAGTCCATTTGGTCCAGTGTGTCATTTAAAGTCTTTACTTCCTTGTTGATCTTTTGCTTAGATGATCTGTCCATTTCAGTGAGGGGGGGTGTTAAAGTCCCCCACTATTATTGTGTTGTTGTCAATGTGTTTCTTTGCTTTTGTTATTAATTGCCTTATATAATTAGCTGCTCCCATGTTAGGGGCATAGATATTTACAATTGTTTGATCTTCTTGTTGGATAGACCCTTTAAGTAGGATATAGTGTCCTTCCTCATCTCTTATTACAGTCTTTGGTTTAAAATCTAATTTGTCTGATCTAAGGATTGCCACCCCGGCTTTCTTTTGGTGTCCATTAGCATGGTAAATGGTTTTCCACCCCCTCACTTTCAATCTGGGGATGTCTTTGGGTCTAAAATGAGTCTCTTGCAGACAGCATATAGATGGGTCTTGTTTTTTAATCCAATCTGATAGCCTTTGTCTTTTGATTGGGGCATTTAGCCCATTTACATTCAGGGGAACTATCAAAAGATATGAATTTAGTGTCATTGTATTGCCTGTAAGGTGACTATTACTGTATATTGTCTGTGTTCCTTTCTGGTCTATGTTGCTTTTAGGCTCTCTCTTTGCTTAGAGGACCCCTTTCAAGATTTCTTGTAGGGCTGGTTTTGTGTTTGCAAATTCCTTTAGTTTTTGTTTGTCCTGGAAGCTTTTTACCTCTCCTTCTATTTTCAATGACAGCCTAGCTGGATATGGTATTCTTGGCTGCATATTTTTCTCATTTAGTGCTCTGAATATAACATGCCAGCCCTTTCTGGCCTGCCAGGTCTCTGTGGATAAGTCTGTTGCCAATCTAATGTTTCTACCATTGTAGGTTACATATCTCTTCTCCCGAGCTGCTTTCAGGATTTTCTCTTTGTCTCTGAGACTCGTAAGTTTTACTATTAAATGTCAGGGTGTTGACCTATTTTTATTGATTTTGAGAGGGGTTCTCTGTGCCTCCTGGATTTTGAGGCCTGTTTCCTTCCCCAAATTAGGGAAGTTCTCTGCTATAATTTGCTCCAATATACCTTCTGCCCCTCTCTCTCTTTCTTCTTCTTCTGGGATCCCAATTATTTCTAATGTTGTTTCATCTTATGGTATCACTTATCTCTCAAATTCTGCCCTTGTGATCCAGTAGTTTTTTCTCTCTCTTTTTCTCAGCTGCTTTATTTTCCATGATTTGGTCTTCTATATCACTAATTCTCTCTTCTGCCTCATTTATCCTAGCAATTAGAGCCTCCATTTTTTATTGCACCTCATTAATAGCCTTTTTGATTTTGATTGGTTAGATTTTAGTTCTTTTATTTCTCCAGAAAGGGTTTCTCTAATATCTTCCATGCTTTTTTCAAGTCCAGCTAGTATCTTTAAATTCATCATTCTGAACTCTAGTTCTGACATCTTACTAATGTCTGTATTGATTAGGTTCCTGGCAGTCGGTACTGCCTCTTGTTCTTTTTGTTGAGGTGATTTTTTCCATCTTGTCATTTTGTCCAGAGGCGAATAGATGAATGAGAGAACAAAATGCTAACAGGGTAACAACGTCCCCAGAAAAATATACACTAAACAAATCAGAAGAGACCTGAAACTGGGGGAAAAGAAAGGGAAAGAAAGAAAAAAGAAAAAAAAAAGAAAAAGATAAAAACAAACAAACAAACAAAAAACCAAAAAAAACAGAATATGATCAAATATGATCAGGCTGGTGTATAGATCAGTGCCACACACTAGATTTTGGGCATATTTTGGTCTGTTAGAAGAAAGTGCCTCCCAAAATCTTAAAGAAAGAAGAACTTATATATGTACAAAACTAAGGGTTAATACAGTGAAGGGACGGAATATGACTGTAAAGATGAAAATTATAAAAGCTTTTATAAAAGGAATTGATAAGATAAGAAGTTGGTTGAAAAAAGAAAGAAGAGGATTTAAAAAAATAAAAGGAGAGAATGTGATCAAGCAGAAGACTAGAACAAAGCCATACACTAGAGATTTAGGGTATATTTTGATCTGTTAGAAGAAACTGTATCCCAAAATTTTAAAGAGAGAACAACTTATACATATATACCAAAAATAAGGTTAACTACTATGAAGGGATGGAATATGACTCTAAAAATGAAAAACAAAAAAGATTTTTTAAAAAAGGGATTGATAAGATGTTGGTTGAACAAGGAAAAAGAAAAATTCAAAAAAAAAAAATTAACTTTGAAAGACTAAAGAATCATGGGAAAAAAGCCATGAATTATATGTGCAGTATTCCCCTAGTGCTGGCGTTCTGCCGTTCTCATTGATAGGTAAACTTGGTCTTGGCTGGCTGTTCTTGCTGATCTTCTGGGGGGGGGGACCTTTTGCCGTGGTTCCCAGACGTCATTGCCGGAGGCAGAATTGCCCCGCTCTTGCCCTGTCCGGGCTAAGTAATCTGCTCGGGTTTGCTCTCAGGAGCTTTTGTTCCTTGCAAGCTTTCCGAGCAGCTTTGGAGGATGAGAGTGAAAATGGCGGCTCCCAATCTCCACCCTGGAGAAGCCGAGAACTCAGGGCCCCACTCCTCAGTGCGTCCCCAGAGAAAAGCAGTCAGTCACTCCCATCTCCCCGGTCTCCGGCCGCACTCCGTGCTCATCCGGCCTGTGATCGAGCATTTCTATCTCTGGCACACGACCCTGTGTGGAGTCTCCCAACCCAGCAGATCCCTGCGGTGCGCTCCCATGCTGCTCCTCCCGGGGGAGGAAGGTGAGTCTCCCCGGATCTGCCGCTTGTTGGGTCCCTGTTGGAGGAGCAGTGGCCCGACTGTGCTGTGGATCACAGTTTATGGCAACACCGAGCTGAGAGCCCACACCTCAGCTCTGTCTCTGCAGCCAGCTTCCCCGCTCCGATACCTGGGAGCTCTGCCACACTCAGGCACCCCCGGTGTTCCTGTGACCGAGGGTCCTGAGACCACACTGTACCACGAGGGTTCCACCCCCTGCTTAGCCACTGGGGCGACGTTCCTCAGCGGAGCCGACTTCTAAAAGTTCCAATTTTGTGCTCTGCTGCTCTATCACTTGCTGGTAGCGACAGATGGGGGCCCCCTCCCCTGCTGTCTATCCTCCCGAATATCGCCTCGGATTCACTTCTCCACACATCCTACCTTCCAGAAAGTGGTCGCTTTTCTGTTCAGACGGTTGTTGCTATTCCTTTCTTTGATCTCCTGTTGAGTTCGTAGGTGTTCAGAATGGTTTGATCCCTATCTAGCTGAATTCCTGGGACCAGATGAAATCCAGGTCTCCTCCTCCTCCACCATCTTGCTCCTCCTTAAGTCTTTATTTTTAATTAATTTGTGTGTATGGTATAAGATAGTGGTCCTGTTTTATTCTTTTGTAAGTGAATTCCAGTTTCCTAACACCATTTACTGAAAAGACTATCCTTACCTTCTTTGTTGTAGATTAATTGACCATATATGTGTGGGTTTATTTCTGGGCTCTCTATTCTGTTCCATTGATCGGTGTCTGCTTTTATGCCAATCCCATGCTATTTTGATTACTTTGGCTTTGTAATATAGTTTGAAATCTTGGAGTGTGATACCTTCAGCTTTGTTCTTTCTCAAGATTGCTTTGGCTATTTGGGATCTTTTGTGGTTCCATACAAATTTTAGGTTTGTTCTTTTCTGTGAAAAATGCCATTGATATTTTGATAGGGATTACATTGAATCTGTGTGTTGCTTTGGGTAACAGGGACACTTTTATAATATTAATTCTCCAATCCATGAACATGGACTATCTTTCTCTTTATTTGTGTCTTCTTCAATTTCTTTCATCAATTCTTATAATTTTCAGTGTACAGATCTTTTACCTTCTTGGTTAAATTATTCCTAGGTATTTTATTCTTTTGATGCAATTGAAAATGGGATTGTTTTCTTAATTTCTCTTTCTTATAGTTCCTTGTTAGTGCATAAAAAGACAACAGAGTTTTATATATGGATTTTGTATCCTGCAACTTTATTGAATTTTTTATTAGTTTTAACAGTTTTTTTTTTTTCTTTTTGGTGGAGTCTTTAGGGTTGTCTATAAAACCATATCATCTGCAAATAGTGAAAGTTTTATTTCTTCCTTTCTAACTTAGGTGCCTCTTATTTCTTATTCCTGCCTAAGCTCTGACTAGGACTTCCAATATTATGTTGAATAAAAGTGGCAAAAGTGGTCATCCTTGTCTTTTTCATGTTCTTAAGGGAAAAGCTTTCAGCATTTGAGTATGTTAGTTGTGGGCTCACCATATATGGCCTTTATTATGTTAAGGTACATTCTGTCTATTCCCAATTGAGTGAGAGATTTTTCATAAATGGATATTGATTTTGTCAATTGCTTTTTCTGCTTCTATTGAGATGATAGTATGATTTATTTTTATTTTTATTTTTTTAGAGAGAGGGAGAGTAAGTGTGAGTAAGGGGGGGGCAGGGAGAGACAGAATCTTAAGCAGATTCCATGCACAGGATGGAACCCAATGTGGGGCTCCATCTCACAACACTAAGATCATGACCTGAGCCAAAATCAAGAGTTGAACTCTTAACTGACTGAGCCACCCAGGTGCCCCAAGATGATAATGATTTTTTATTTTCATTTTGTTAATGTGGTGTATCACATTGATTGATTTGCATATATTGAACTATCTTTGCATCCTGAAATAAATCCTATTTGATCATGGTTTATGATCCTTTTAAGGCATTGTTAAATTCTGTTTGTTAACATTTTGTGAGGATTTTTGCATCTGTGTTCATCATGGATATTGGCCTATAATTTTCTTTCTTTCTTTCTTTTGTGATGTCTTTGCCTGGTTTTGGTATCAAGGTAATGCTGGACTCATAAAATGAGTTTGGGAGTTTTCCTTCCTCTTCAATTTTTTGGAAGAGTTGAGAAAAATAAGTTTCAGCTCTTCTTTGAATGTTTGGTAGAATTCACTGGTGAAACCATCTGATCCTGGACTTTTGTTTGTTGGGGGTTTTTTGATTACTGATGCATTCTCTTTACTAGTAATTGGTCTGTTCAGATTTTATATTTCTTCATGATCCAGTCTTGGAAGATTGTATATGTCTAGGAATTTATCCATTTCTTCTAGGTTGTACAATTTGTAGGAATATAATTGTTCATAGTAGTCTCTTTTGATACTTTGTATTTCTTTGGTATCAGTTGTAATTTTTCCTCTTTCTTTTCTGTTTTTATTTATTTGCACCTTCTTTCTTTTTATCTGATTGATTCTAGCTAAAGGTTTGTCAGTTTTGTTTATCTTTTCAAAGAACCAACTGTTAGTTTCATTGATCTTTTCATTGTCTTTTTCGTCTCTCTTTCATTTATTTTTGTTCTGATCTTTATTATTTCCTTCCTTCTACTAACTTTGGGCTTCATTTGTTCTTCTTTTTCTAGTTCCTTTAGGTATACAGTTAGATCATTTATTTGAGATTTTTCTTGTTTCTTGAGGTAGGCCTCTATAGCTATGAACTTCCCTCTTAGAATGTTTTTGCTGAATCACATGGATTTTGGTCTGTTTATTTACATTTCATTTCTCTGAAGATATTTTCTGATTTCTCCTTTGATTTTTTCATTGACTTCTTCATTGTTCAGTAGCATATTTTAAAATCTCAACTCATTTATGATTTTTCCAGTTTTCTTTTTGTAGTTGATTTCTGGTTTCATACCATTGTGTTTGAAAAAGATGCTTGATATGATTTCAGTTTTCTTAAATTTATTGAGACTTATTTTGTGGCCTAGCATATGACCTATCTTGGAGAATATTCCTTGTGTACTTGAGAAGAATGTATATTCAGCTGTTTGGGGAAGGATTGTTCTTTATATGTAAATTACTTATCTCCATTTCCTTAAGTTTTTTTCTGGGGTTTTATCTTGGTTTTGTTTGTTTGTTTGTTTGTTTGTTTGTTTGAAACATATTCCTCTAGTTCCTCATTTTGTTTAACTCTCTGCGTTTGATTCTGTGGGTCAGGTGAAACAGCTATCTTTCTCAGTCTTAAAGTGGTGGCCCTGTGTGGGCAATGATCCTTGCCATTTAACTTTGCTCTAGTCATTAGCTGTTTCTTGAATTGTCTCTCCAGGTGTTTCAGACTTATGGAGCCCAGAAACACAGTCCCTCCTGGCTACCAAAGCCCAGGACTCAAGGGGGTCCCTTGTGTGGACTGTGCGTGGAAGGACTATGGGAGGGTAGAGTGCTGCCTGCTCTTTCTGGGGGGCTGCAGTAGTGGAATGGGGGGCTTTCACCTGCCTCTGGCAAGGCTGCAGCATCAGTATGGTTGGGTGGGTGGGCACTAGCTGGGTAGATTGATAGTGCAAAAATAGCACCCACTAGTGCCAGCACTAGCAAAGTAGAGGAAGAATGCAAAAATTTTTGCAGTTTTCTCTGGAGAGAGTTCCAACAGGCTTTTGTGTCTCTGGTGGAATTTTTAAGATTAGCAAGTGAATCTCCTTTTCATATGGTCTGTCTTTTCAAACTGCTGCTTTTGCCCTGGGCCCTGGGGTGAGTGAGTTTGTGTATGAGATCTTTAAGAGTAGACTTTCTATTCCCTACATCCCTATTCTCTTGGATTTAAAACCCATTGGTTTTCGGGCGCCTGGGTGGCTCAGTTGGTTAAGCGACTGCCTTCAGCTCAGGTCATGATCCTGGAGTCCCGGGATCGAGTCCCACATCGGGCTCCCAGCTCAGCGGCGAGCCTGCTTCTCCCTCTGACCTTCTCCCCTCTCATGCTGTTTCTCTCTCTCTCGCTCTCTAATACATAAATAAATAAAATCTTTAAAAAAAAAATAAATAAATAAAACCCATTGGTTTTCAAAACCAGATGTTTTGGGGGCTCATCTCTAGTACACATCCTGAGAGTTGGGGTGCCTGATGTTAGACACAAATCTTTCTCTCCCTGGGAAGGAGTTCCACATTTGTGAGACCCTTCCTGATGGTGGGTCACTACACCCTGGTGGGGTTTTTGGCAAGACTAGGTCTCTGCTTCTGCTACCCATCTCAACATGGCCTTTTTATCCTTTGTTGTAGAGTAATTGTTCAGCTAGTTATCAAGTTCCTTTCAGAGGGAATTGTTCCATATGTAGCTATAGATTTGTTGTATCCATGGGAGGAGGTTAGTTCAGGATCTTCCTATGCTGCCATCTTGAACCACCTCTGGCAAAGGTTGCTTTAAAATTCAGCTTAGGAATTAATTAATTTTCACTAGGGAAATCTTCCCTTTCTTTATTATTGATAAGGCTTATTTATTTAAAACAGTAAAACTAATGTTGATAAAGGTAAATAAAAGTTAGAAAATTATTGTTTCTAAATCAAAAGCCTAGAAAAACTTATTAGGTAGTTGAGAAAATATAATTTTTAATATCTTTTATATTAATTGTGGAAGTACAGTGGAGAAATTGGGACTTGCACAGGTAAGTTATGGCTACATCAACTAAGACAGCTTCCCTAACTGACTCATAACAATTGGTCTAACAACTTTTTACACTCATGTATTATATATTTTTATAGAGTCTAGATTGTGCTTAGGAATTACAAAAACTAGAGGGAGATGCACAATTTAGTGAGAAAAAATGTTTATAGGGAACTCTTAATACTTTAATGTGGGACTTGAGAGTTTAGGTTTTTATTAGTCTTGAACGTAAATCCTAGAAGGGCACATGAGGTCATTTTGAAGCCTATATTTGCTGCTCAAAAGATCATGATCTGCCAAATTAAGTGAAAGGAAAAGGGGATCATCCTGGCCATGTCATTCATGCCTCATGGCACTGGAAACATCTGTTGGAGTTGGCAATGGGCCAATCAGGGACTTCTCCAAAAGCAAAGTCTAGTGACAACTTTTAGGAGGAAGAGATGAAACCATTTAGGGAAATTCTTATATAGTGTGGCATTTTTCTCATTTCTACTACAACATCATCTTTATAATCCTTTCACAAGTAATTTTATTTTTACCATTTAAAGAACATAAATTAAGCATTCATGATGAAATTTCCAGTAGTAAAAATTAAATAGATGTTGAATTGTGTATTCTTTCATTTTTTTGAATTTGTTAATATATATGTTTCTAGCCATGAAAATGTAGGCCTTAAATTTTGTCCCATTTTAGTTATAATATTTAGAATTTTTAGAGTTCTAACTACAGATAAGGTCAATAATGTTCTTCATAGAATAAAACAAAATGATCACATTTTTATCTGTACCTGGTTGTTTTTGTTTTAACCTTTATTTGTTATTTGAGTTTTTCTGGTATTTTATGTGAAAATGATTACAGATTCATTTATATTTATGTACTAATAAATAAGTCCCAAATGTCAAGAGAGACAGCTCAGCCCCTCAGTTTATGTATCTTCTCACTCCTATTACAGATATTGAGCTTCAATGGAAACACTAGAATGTTCTTAATAACAACATAGTAATAAAATAGAAGTGTTTTTTTTTTTTAAGATTTTATTTATTTATTTGACAGAGAGAGACACAGCGAGAGAGGGAACACAAGCGGGGGGAGTGGAAGAGGGAGAAGCAGGCTTCCCACTGAGCAGGGAGCCCGATGCGGGGCTCGATCCCAGGACCCTGGGATCATGACCTGAGCCAAAGGCAGACGCTTAACAATTGAGTCACCCAGGTGCCCCAGAAGTGGTTTTTAATAGTACTTTAAAACATTCATGAGATTAAATAATAGTCAAGTAGATTAATATATAAGTAAGCTATCATGTTTCCAATACTGTGAGTGCAGTTGTTATAGAACTATAACAAAAAAGTAGCTTCACAAGAGGGGGGTAAAGATGGACCAAATTTAGGCTCATTTTAGCAAATTCCAGGAGATATATTATACTCCCACAATAAGAGAATAAAGTTGCATTCACAATGTAAAGAATACATTGTGCAATTAAACTAATACTGACAACATAAAATGTAGTTGACATCTCAGGTTAACACGCAAGAGGATGGTCTTTTATCCGTTATAATATTAAGGGGGTAGAACTTTCGTTAATAAAGCAGGGGGCCTTCCTTTCCTGATAACCTCCTGATTTTTGGAAAGAAAACATGTGTACATTACATTTGTGTTTTTCTTCCTGTTCAGAGCCAAATGATGAGTTATGGATCGGCTTAAATGACATCAAGATTCAAATGTATTTTGAGTGGAGTGATGGGACCCCTGTTACATTTACTAAATGGCTTCGTGGGGAACCAAGCCATGAAAACAACAGGCAGGAAGACTGTGTTGTAATGAAAGGCAAGGTAAGGCAACTTTATTTGCTGATATCTAGCAAAAACCAGAGGGTATTTTTCTTCCTGCCTCACTCACTACATATCATCATTTCGATTGTTTCTAATCTAGGTGATATATCTATATTTCAATTGTTTAGCAAAGTCGAATTTTCAAGAGGACTAGAAAAGCAACAGGCAGAAACTTTCAGTTCAAGGATGAAAGTAACCAGTAACCCATATTCATCTGGTTCCTGTGCTGGGTTCTCAGTGGCAATACATATAGCTTGACTTATCAAATGAGAGCTTTGGTTTTATTTTTGACTGGTTGCTCTGAGTAGATGTCTTTAGGTCTATTCTGGGTTCCACAATCTGCAGTCTGTGCTTGGAGAGCTACATTTGATCTTTTAGGTTACATGGAGATGTCGCATATGAAAAGATGGCATCCATGTCCTAAATATGACTTTAGTGACTGAAGAATATCATCAAATTATCTTTTGCTAATGGATAATGAACTTGGTGGTTGAGAGGCTGGGTTTTGATGCATGGCTTATTCTCTCATTTATAAGATGGGCATAATAATTGTACCCAGCTTAATGGTGGCTATAAGGATTGAATAGGTTAATGCATATAACAAGCACAGTGACTGACCCAAACTTATTGTTCAGTAGGTATTAGCTGTTTCGTCATTGGGGTTGTTTTCATTGTGATTAATTGAAAGCTTAAGAAAAAAGTAGGTGTTAACTATTGAAAGGATAGGCAGAAGTGTGTCCTAGGAAGAGGAAACCAGGAAGCATCGTTCTTGTAAAGAACTGAAAGACAATATGGCTGAAAGCCCAGAGTTAGAGGTGGAAGGGTGGGTAGGAACACTAGCGAGTGTTGAGGTGGAGAAAATATGCCTTAGCCCAGGAGTGGCAAGAACAATTTTTCAATTTAGAAATACTACTCTGGCTGAAAGTTGAGTACCAGATGGCAGTGGGTTGCAACTGAGTGAGAAATGAGGGATCAGAGGCAGACAATATAGAAAACATTTTTCAAGGTGGTTAGTAGTTACATGAAGGAGAGGAGAGGCCATTTTGATGTGAAGTCTCTCAGGAAGGGGGAACAGGTAGAATCTGAAGCTGAGCGGGAAGTAGAGCCTTAGACCCAGGAGGACAGTCATTAATATGAATTGGAAAAGGGAGGAGAGATGACTGGTTTTGGGGTGTTTTCAAGTTTGGTGTGTTGGGCGAGGGAGTTTTTCTGGATGGCTCTCTATGTACTTGGTTAACTTGAAAACAGCCAACAGGAGAGGCTGCGTGTAGACCTTCTTTTGGCACCATCACTTCAAGGCTTACAAACTTTTTTAGTTTCTCTCTAGATTCCTCTACACAGTGGCGGGGACAGCCAAAATATAAAAACATATTGGGGGTCTGCAATCTCTTTTCACATCTTTGTAGCCAGAACCAAATTTGCTGTTGACTTATAAAATGTCAATTTACCTTTCCTTTCAGAGATGCCATTTTTCTCTTAAGAACCTTTGTTTTCCTTTCCTGAGGCCCAATTACAAGAAAACAGTCTCAGAGTCAAACAACTGATAAACATTTTTTTCTCTTTGCTTTCTGCAGGATGGGTACTGGGCAGATCGGGCCTGTGAGCGACCTCTTGACTACATCTGTAAGATGAAATCTCAAACCCAACCCTCGGGAACAGTGGAGGTAGAACAAGGCTGCCAAAAAGTGAGTATTGAGCATGCACAGTAAGTTCAGACCTCAAAACATTATGTGATATCTTGGATTTATTTTTTGGCAGCAGAAGAGTTTTATTATTGTCATAGCCAAATGTTCTAGCTGTTTAGATGTTCAACAGGTTCTTGTTAGGGTTTGGCATCATTGTTCTTCCTGAAGGCCTCTTTGGGTGTTCTCTACAGTTACCATGGGTGCATGTGGTCAGCAGACTTTCAGAACCCCATGGGAATTCTCCCACCCCAATGGGGGAGTGAGAACAGAGAATAAAACCACACACCCAGGGAGCCTGGTGAGGGTAATGAGATTCAGGTGGGTTATGGTCATGGAAGAAAGGTCATTGAAGCCTTGGTAGTTGATGATCCATCCTATGGGTTGTAGAAACATTTCCAGTAGATAACCATTAAGTTTCAGATAACAAACTATCCTGTCATTTTCTCCATTTATAAGGACGTCCTCCATTGAGGACGCTGCTTCTGATGGGGATTCCTCCCAACAGATCCCTGTAGCAAGAGGCAGGAGATCAAACTAGCTGGTGGTAGCCAGCAGTAACCAGTTACACTGAATAAAGCCATGCCATCTTAGTATCTATCAATCTTGCCTATACCTCAGTACTACCTCCCTGCAGCTCTTATAATTCTTTGAGGTTGAAGTAAATGATCTCTTTGAAACAATTTCTAACAGCATAAAGAAACTACAAAATACAGGGTGTATGGTTATCATTTTCCTGTTTAACTGCTGAGTTGCTTGTCTTCCTCTTTTTTCCTTTCTCACTTCTCTTGGATAAAAATAAAGTAGAAACTAATTTTCTTTCCAAGCATGTCATGTTGTGATCAGATCATCCTGTCACAAACACCAGAAGGCTGAGAGTTCATGAAACATAATTTAGGACTGTCCAAATAAATCATCAAGAAACATCAAGCAGACATAAAATCAGAGACTGTTAGAGATATAGGGGATCTTTGTGATAATTGAAATCCCCCCTTTAATTTTTATGTTCTGGAAATTCAGCCCAGAAAAGCTATGACTTTCTTGGAGTGACAGAAACAAGGCTAGAACCCCGGTCTCCTGACCCCACATCTCTAAACTGAAACTAATGGGTTCCCTACCAGTGTATTTACATATTTTTTGCCTAATCATATGGATATACAAGTGAGTGTATATTCTTGTAATTTTATATAAATAAGAAATAATCCTTAAATGTTATTACTTCTATACAATTGATCAAAGTTTGTATACATGTAACAGTTTATATAGATAATAAGTTATATATATATAGTCTAGTAATTGTCATATCTACAATGTCTGATAAAATCCAGTTTAATCAGTAGGGTGGTAATAAGAAAAATAAGACAATATCCATAACTCTTTGTTGAGTGTAGTTACTATGCTGCCAATGATCTTAAAGGATAAATATTATGTTCCTAATTAGACAGAAGGGGAAACTGAAGCTCAGAGGCATTAAATAATTTGGCCAGTTTAAAAATACCTGCTGCTATAGGTTGCTTTCCTCAGAGGACTGGGAAGACTCGAACAACAACAACAAAAATCCACTCACTAGCTAAGAAAGATAACAAGACTTTTTTTTCTTTCTTTTTTTTTCTGTCTGGGCCTGGGCACTCGGTGATGTGGGGACCTTTTTGAGAATTCAAAACCATAGGCGTGTTATATAGATCTGGGGTTCAGTTTTCAATTCACTGCTACCTTTGTGGGATATCTGGGGCAAAGTGGTCCTGAGTCTCTGAGATTCCAAGATGTCTGACAGATGCAAATGTTAAGCTATTTTATACAGAAGCTCCCTTTTCCAGGCTAAGGAGGAATCCCATGGATGAGTTTGAAATCTGAAATTATAAAATCTACTACCAGGAGCTTTAGATGGTAGGATTAATGGATGTGACATTCACATGAATGTGTTTTTAAATACAGAAGTGAAAGGTGGACTTGGAACCCTGGACCAACCAACCAAGTTTTCTTATCGAGTGCTTTCATTATGATTCACTTCCAAATATTTTTAATTTTCATTAAGATTTCTTTGATCCTTGAATTATTTAGAAGTGTGTGTGTGTGTGTGTGTGTGTGTGTGTTGATATTGGTTGGGGGTTTTGGTGGTAATGATGGGAATTTTGTTTTTCAGTTTCTAAATAATTAGAGACTATTGATTTCACTGCACTGTGGATCATAGAGAGTTTTGGTTGTTGTTACTTGTTGAGACTTTATGGTCTAGTTCATAGTTTTTGTAAATAATCAGTGTGCTTGAACAGAATGATCTTTGCTTGTTCAGTTCAGGGTCCGTATACGTTGACTAGGAAAAAGCTTAATAATTTATATTATTTTAGATGTTCTATATTCCTAATATTTTGTCTGCTCAACAAAATATTCTCCTTGCGATTCTGTCAGTTTTTGTTTTATACACTTTCATCTGTGTCATATCTTCCTGATACATCAGTCCTTTAATTATGTAATTACTTTCCTTATTCGTATTGCTTTTTTTAACCATAAAGTCAATTTTAAATAATATCAATATTGCCACAGAAGCTATCTTTTGCTTGGTATTTCCCTAGAATCTCTTTTTCCAACTAATTGCTTTTAATTATTCTATGTCATGGGATGGCTCTTGTAAATATATATCGGCATTTTTATTTTTTATCTCATTTGAGGAACTCTGTCTTTTTACTGGCAAACATGAGTTCAGACTTTTTTTTTTTGCATACTGATATATTTGCATTTGTTTCTACCATCTTATTTTGAATTTTATTTTATTTACTGTTCTGATTTCTTTTCTCTCTTGTTTGTCCTGTCCTGCATTCCACTGGTTCTATTGAATGTTTTGATCCCATTTTCCTCTTCTACTTCTATTATTCATAATACATTCCACTTTTTTTTTTTTAATGGTTAACCTTGGGTTTTGTGTTTTTTTTAAAAAGATTTAATTTATTTATTTGAGAGAGAGAGAGAGGTCACAAGCAGTGGGGAGGGGTAGAGGGAGAAGCAGGGAGTTGGATGCAGGACTCAATCCCAGGGATCATAACCTGAGCTGAAGGCAGACGCTTCACCGACTGAGCCACCCAGGCGCCCTAACCTTAGGTTTTTAACATACATTTCTGACTTGAAGTTAATCAGTATCTCTCTCTGCTTCCTGAACAAAATGAAGTTTATTATTCCACGTAAACATTAACATTTTTTTTTATCTTGGAAATAATGTTAGACTCACAAGGAACTGAAAAAGAAAGTACAGAGAATTCCCTGTACCATCTACTCTCCTCCCCGCAGTGAGAACTTAGGTAACTAGAGTTCGAACAGCTACGTAATTGACATGGGTACAGTATATTAAGGAAACTATACATCTTGTTAATTTCCCATTCCCTAACTTCCCACCTGCAATTAGTTATCTCTGCTATTCATACAGACATTTAGACCTGGATTCACTAAGACATTTATTGGTTTCTTTGTTCAGTGTGACTTTCAGGCTGTTTATTCCTCCTGACTTAAAATTCCTTCTTGCCAAAGTAAATCTTTTCGTGATTTTTTTTCACTGGTGATATGGGAGTGGAACACTTTCTGTCTTTATCTGAAAATGTTCTGATCCCTCCTCACCTTGCATAATAATTTAGGTAGGTTTTAAAACGCTAGGTTGACAGCAATTTTCAGATAGCGCTGTGTATATATCATTTCATTTTCTCCTGGCCTTTATTTTTTGCCATTGGAATTCCTGTTACTAGGCTAATTTTTCTTTTTTAAAAGTGGGTACTCTATTTTCTCTCTGATTGATTTCAAGATCTACTAATTGTCATTCTGCAGGCTTTTAGTACAATATGTTGAGATTTGGATTAATTTTCTTTTGTTTGGTACTCATTGTGTTTCATTTTTAGAATTTGTCTCTTTTAATTCTTGAAAATTATCAGTCATTAATTTTATTTGATGATTCTGAAACTTTTCTTAGGTTGATTTTCAACCTTTTCATTCTATTTTTTGTTTTCTCTCCATCTTTAAAAAAATCTCTTTTCATATGTTCATCTCTCTGTTACATTCATTCAAATGACTAATCTTTCTGAAACCATATTTTCTATATTTAATCTGGCCCTTGAGTTTTTAACTTTATATTTTTCTTTTCTAGAAATTCTATTTTTTGTGTGTTCAGATCATCTTGTTTTTTGTTCAGAGCATTTTGATCTTTCATTATTGATTTTCCTTCTTTTGTCTTCTTTTGTTAAATCATCTGAAACATGTTTTTTGTTTTTTAAAGATTTTATTCCTTTATTTAAGAGAATGAAAGAGACTACATGTGGGATGGAGGGGCAGAGGGAGAAGGAAAAGCAGACTCCCCACTGAGCAGGGAGCCCGATGTGGGGCTCGATCCCAGGACTCTGAGATCATGACCCGGACTGAAGACAGATACTTAACTGACTAAGCCACCCAGGCACCCCTGAAACATGCTTATATATATATATATATTTTCCAGATTGTTTTATTATATTACATTGCTGTCTTTCCCTTAAAATGAGCCTCATGTGGTTTGTAGTTTTTGGCTGTGATTAGTCCCCATCCCATCCCCACCCTAAGCCTCAAATGTCATAGTCTTATGTGACCTGTGTTGTGGAAATATTTCTATTGTGTGGTTCTGCATTTTACTTCTCTGAGTGCCTAGGAATTTCTCCTTTTGTAGACAAGATTTATTTTATGTTTTTGGCTGTGGATTCTAGTACAACGTGAATAGTGTCAAATTGGAACCAGCACCCATCTCTGGCACAGAATCCGTATTTATTTATTTTTATTTATTTATTTATTTAATTTATTTTTTAAAGATTTTATTTATTTATTTGACAGAGAGAGAGAGATAGCGAGAGCAGGAACACAAGCAGGGGGAGTGGGAGAGGGAGAAGCAGGCTTCCCACCGAGCAGGGAGCCCGATGCGGGGCTCGATCCCAGGACCCTGATATCATGACCTGAGCTGAAGGCAGACGCTTAACAACTGAGCCACCCAGGAGCCCCCAGTATTTATTTTTAACAGAGGATTTTTTTTCCCCCTGCACCTAGAACCCCAGGCAGATGACAAGAATCTGCTATTGTCTGGTTTTGTGAATAGAGTTTTCTCAGTCTCCTTTCCCATAGGGGCTCCCCTTAGTGGGTATCATCTTTTTTTAAAAAAAGATTTATTTATTTATTTGAGAGAGAGAGAGAGAGAGAGTGAGCATGAGCAGGGGGAGGGGCAGAGAGAGAGAGAGAATCCTGAAGCCAACTCCCCAGTGAGCATGGAGCCCGACGTGGGGCTTGATCCCAGGACCCTGAGATCATGACCTGAGCTGAAATCAGGAGTCAGCCGCTTATCTGACTGAGCCACTCCGGCACCGCAGTGGGGATCATCTTTATGTAAGGACTTCAGTTCCATTTCCCTGCCTCAAGTGGGCTGATGGACAAATACCCTCATTTGTGTGGACATTAGTACCCCTGCCTCTAGAGCCTAGTATCCTAGTCTAGGTCTGGTACATAATGGGGCAACGATAGTCTCGGCTTGAGCATTTCCCATTCTAGCGTTTTAGTTTTCTATATGTTTTTGGTATCTGAAGATTTCCTGAAATATGAATTTTTTGTTTATTGTTATGTTTTTATTTAGCATTTCCATGTGTTTGAAGTATGGGAGAGAAACCATGCCGAATCACGTTGCCAGAAGTTTGATAAGTATTGTCCTAGGACCAGATGACACAGCTTTATAGTCACTACCTACTTTTGGCTTCAGTAGGAAACTAGGTCTGCTACTCGGCAAACTATTTCCTGTGGTTACCTATTCTAATACAGAAATCTTAGTCATTCTGTTCAGGTTCCTCAGTATGCATTTCACAAATCACTTTTGTTGGAAGATGTATCAGGAGGGGAGAGAATGAATGCCCTGACCCGTTTTGTGTCATAAGAGGAACAATGTACTACTGTTTTCTTTATTCATATAAATATTTTTCATTGCATTTCAAATTTTCCATATTTGTGTTCTCTACATACTTCTGTGATTTATAAATGTATGTTTCATGATATGTGTCATGATAGTACAATTATTAAAATAATATTATTTAATTAATATCCCTGATAATCTGCTTGATAACATTAATAGGGCTGGAAAAGACATGGCTTCTACTGCTATTTGATTGGACACACACTTTCAACATTTATGGAAGCAAATCAAACCTGTATAAATGAGAAGGCTTACTTAACAACTGTTGAAGACAGGTATGTAACTATTTTAATTTTATTTGAATGTATGTCAAATAATGAAATGTTTTCAGAGAAGCCTAAATATCAACACGCTCTAAATTTCTGTAAATTTCTCTAAATTCTATAAATCAACATGCTCTAAATTTCTGTACATCTTGAGGTATGGCTTGCAAAAGTAGGAGCATTAAAAATCATATCCTTATTTGGATTCTTCATTGCAGCACTATAAAATATTTTGTTCCTTTTAGAACTATAAAGCAATATTCAGAACAGTTCATTAATATTCTAGTAAATATAGTTTGTGGATCTGACTTTTTTTCTGATCTAGTATATATCAAATTTTTTCAAGAAGGGAAACTAAGTAAAATTTATTAGTTCAAAAATGCCGCTTTCTATCTTTACCAGTATCTCCACCAAAAAATGTGGTAGAGAGATTTACTGAATATTTTGTTATTCCTTTACATTCTTCTGGGTTTTTGTTGTTGTTGTTGTTTGTTTTTGTTTTTGTTTCCTTTTTTTTTTTTTTTTTGCTTTGCTAGGTTTGTTAGACTGATAGGTCCAGAAAAATCAAAATCACATAGACGTAGAGCATTTTATACAACTTTTTGACTTCTAGAGTCCCAGCCATCTTTGAGGTTTTAGTTTTTATTTATTTTTCCCTTAATCTTTGCAAAGCACTGGATTAGGCATGGAATAAACTTAAAAGAAATTTTAAAATGTGCATTTGACTTGTAATAAAAAGGTAAAAAGGTATCTAGTTTTAATACAATAAGTTATATCTATTGGCCTTTCAAGGCATACCCAATAAAATGTAAAGAATGCTATTGATATGAGGGCACCTGGGTGGCTCAGTCGTTAAGCGTCTGCCTTCGGCTCAGGTCATGATCCCAGTGTCCTGGGATAGAGTCCCGCATCGGGCTCCCTGCTCAGTGGGAGGCCTGCTTCTCACTCTCCCACTCCCCCTGCTTGTGTTCCTGCTCTCGCTGTCTCTCTCTCTGTCAAATAAATAAATAAAAAAATCTTAAAAAAAAAAATGCTATTGATATGAAAAAATCCTTTGATAAAGCCAAAAAAAGGAAGATATAGAATTTGTATAGTCTTTGTAAAAGAGCTTGTAGTTCAACCATATCCTTTTTCATGTACAATTAAATGTCTAATATATTGTAGCACACATATAATGCTAATGCCTGAAAATCCGAACGTAGATAATTTTTATCTTATGACAAGATGAACTTTACATCTTTAAGTACTATGGGAACATATTCTTAGCTGCCCTGTAATTGATCTTTTGGTTTATTGGAGCAGAGATTTCCCTACATTTTATATTTTAGGTTTGTTTTGCTTTATGTTTTCTTGATATTTATATTCAGGAGCTCACTAACTCTGTGGTTAAATTTGTTGCTAGACATTTGAGAAAAATTGAATTTAGGACTTTTAAATTTTTTTGTTTGTTCAATTTAGGGAATGAAATTACTCAGATTAGGGTCATATAAATGTTCTGTCATGGTAACCTCTACATTTCCCTCTCTGCTCTCTCTGGAGTCATCTACCTCTCTTTGTTCCTGGAACCTTTGAGTCTCACTTTTTTTTTTTGCTCCAAAGAAAGATTTTTGCCTACATTGCTGCCTTATTGTGTAATGTTTGTCCGTGAAGACAAACTTTGGTTGCTTTACTAACCAAACTGTGTCATTACCAGATTATGCCAAATACATGGATGAGATCCAAAGGGAGAGAAAATGTGGGACTCTGCTCCCAGTTCTTTCTAGAGATTGAATCTCTGCCTCTCTATTTTTCTCAATAATTTTCTCTTCTGTTTCAGACCTGAGCTGAGAGAATAAAATTGAGGGGGAAATCTGCACAGATTTTTCTATCTGTATCATCCTTGATAATGTTATGACCTTACGATTTACTTAACAAGAACTGTGTAGAGCATTTGAAATATTTGGAAAGTGGACTAATTTTTTAAACAATGTCTTTTGAAATGCTGTAGTTTTCTCCTTTGCCATTTCAGAATTCTTTTACATTTTGAGGAAGGGCAGTGGGGCTGGTGAGGAATAGAGAGAAATGGTTTGAGTATATTTGAATGATTTTATTCAGTAGGCTCTCTGGTATTTTCCCCTCGTTTCCTTAGTAGAAATTCGCATAATTTAAATGACCTATCCACATAACACAAGATGTTTGGATTACCAACTAAATCATAACTCAAACATACAACTGAGATACCTTTCATGTGGCTAATTGGAAAAATTCACATTTCTAAAATTTAATTTTTTTTTCTTAAGATATGAACAAGCCTTTCTGACTAGTTTGGTTGGATTGAGGCCTGAAAGATATTTTTGGACAGGACTTTCGGATGTGCAAAACAAAGGGACCTTTCAGTGGACCATTGAGGAAAAAGTTCAGTTCACCCACTGGAATTCAGATATGCCAGGTATGTGCGGTGCTTGGGGCTGAGGTTTTCATTCACCCTACAAGTCCATTATCCTCCCATGTACCTTTCCAGATAGATTGTGTGCATTAATTATGTTCTCAGCATTTTATATTTCATTCTCTCTCTCTCTCTTTTTTAATTTTCTAATTAGTTCACATTGGTCTGAGAAAACAGGGAGGATAAAACTACTCATTGTCGGCTACTACCCTGTTTGAAAAATATTTAGGAAATCCTAAATGGCCACAGATGTTCCAAGTGGTTAACTTATTTCTGTAACTTAAAACTATATGAAAGGGATTTAAAACTTTCGAGTGCAATGATGAATGGAACTTTTAGTGGGCTTCCGTGGTGGGACAAGGAGTCATGCGCGGTTCCACATGGAACGCATTATTCCACTGTCTTGTATGTACCGCCTTGTTTAGGCTTTTATATGTCCTGGATTTTATTTTATCCTTATAAGAAACCTGCCAGGTAAGTTGAAGTACCTTCATTTTAAAGATGTGGAAGCTAGAACTCAGAAAATGTATGTGACTAGAAATACTCCAAGCGTGGATTTAGGCTAGCCCGTGTGATTCCCAAATCTGTGTCACTTGCCCGAACACCACCGTACCTCCCTATTAGTTTGGATTTGCCTTCCCTAGGAAGTAGTTCTGGAAATAGCCTCTGAAATATGGTTTACCTTCTTTATACACTGATATCACAGCATATGACATTATTCAGTGTGACACCATCCGGAAATTCTATACCCTTTATAGCAAATATTTCGTTGTGTCTTCGCTAAAAGCTAAAGCAAGACCATTAGCTCAAGTGCATGAATTTACTACTTGGCCTCATAAGTCTTAATCTTCAGAAGTCCTTTTAATTTGTATTCTCAAATTATGGACAAATAAGGAAAATAGATAATAATTTGGATAGTGTGATTCTTGGTGAATTATTGAATGTTCTGAAAGGCAATACGATCTCAGTTTATTTTAAAATTAACTGGGCAGGATATTAAGAACTGAGTATACACTTTTTTTTTTTTTTTTAACATCAGTAGGAGGGGTAATTCTTACTCTCTAGGCCAAACTCCTTATTTTTACTGGTGTTGCTCATTCAGCAGTGGGACTCTGAGAGATTAATCTTGGAATGTCCTTAGGGAATAAAAATGGATGAAATCAAAGCCATAGAGGATCAGAGATCTTAGAGAAAATGTTTTGGAAAAGATGTACCTCCCCAGAACTTTGAGAGTTACCTCTAAACACTTAATGTCCATTAAGAGAATAATAATAAAAGATGATCTCATTCTAGCAGCAAAGACTCCTGCTGTTTTCAAAGTTCCATCTTAATGAATTACTATTAGGAAATAATCACAACTGTAAAACAGATTTATAAATTATTAAGCTGACTTTAGTCCTCATTTTATGTACCTTTTTATCCACTCAAGCTGGCCCTCATGACAGCTCTGTAAGGTAGGTAGTGATACTTGCATTTTAAGGTGAGGAAACAAGTCCAAGGTAGTTGCATATTTAATGAATAACTAAAATCTCTAGCTCAGTTGTATTTCATTTTGGAGTGTGTGAAGAACTTCTGTTCTGAGAGACCTACAAGGGCCCTGTGGGGGGAGAAATGGCTTTTAAAAAAATTAAACCACTATTTTTGCCACTATGGTAAACTTTATCATACTAAAATTATTATATTAATTTAAATATCTATATGGGGGACACCCTGACAGATGTCAGAAATACAAAATGTTATCAAAACCCTGACATAGGGGATCAAAATTCTGTTAGGGATGTAGGCCACACAAATAAAAGGTAAGTAACAGTTCAGAATAGCATAAATGAATTGCCAAATGCTGCCGGATTTCTCCTCTCTATTTTCTCTTCACATGCAGACTTTTTTTTTAAGAAAAAGATTTTATTTATTTATTTGTCGGAGAGAGAGAAAGAGAGCACAAGCAGGGGTAGTGGCAGGCAGAGGGAGAGGGAGAAGCAGACTCCCCACCGAGCAGGAACCCGATGTGGGACTCCATCCCAGGACCCTGGGACCATGACCGGAGCTGAAGGCAGACCTTTAGCCAACTGAGCCACCCAGGCGCCCCTCTCCACACTCAGACTTTACCGTGTAGTTTCACAGTCTGGTTTGTACTGTCTTCTGCGAACACGATCGGCCATCAGTAGCACCTGTTAAGTGAATTCTACTTGACGTATTTAATACAGGGCGGAAAACAGGATGCGTTGCCATGAGAACTGGAGTTGCAGGGGGCTTGTGGGATGTTTTGAGATGTGAAGAAAAAGCAAAATTTGTGTGCAAACACTGGGCAGAAGGAGTCACTCGCCCGCCGGAGCCCACGACAACTCCCGAACCCAAATGTCCAGAGGATTGGGGCACCAGCAGTAAAACAAGCTTGTGTTTCAAGGTGAGTATCGACTGCTAAGCTAATGAAGAATGTGGAATATGTTTCGGCCTAAAGAATCACGTGAGGAATTAAAACAGAACCCAAAACCACGGTGCTCAGGCTCAACCAGTAGAAATTCTAATTTTATTAATCTGGAAGGGGAGCCGGGTTTCAGTTTTTTAAAAAGCTCTCCTTGGATGCATGCTAATGACCAACTGCATTTCGACCCACAGACACTCACGGAAGCTTTCTTCACACGCTTTGCCTTCATCACCCTCCCTCTGTCTCTCCTCTCTCCCAAGCTTCCTTGCCTTAGTCTGAGCTCCCACCTCTTTGCATCTTAATGAAACTTTCTGGTTCCCCTTCTGCTCTCCCACTGCATTTCATTTTGCCCTGTTCTTAGAGCCCAGGGGTTTAGGTAAGTGCACTGATCATGCCACATAGGCATCCTAGAGGTAATGCTCCATTGTTCTAATTTAACCCCTGCTTGTTACGCCTGCTGGGAGAGTGAGGCTTGGCTAGGGAGGGGCACTTGGCTGTTCTGGGCCCTTTAAATGATAATTTGATATTCTGCTATCATTTTATCCATTCCGAGGTCACACCATCCATTTTCTCCTTAGGGAGTCAAGTTGACCAAAACAAATGAGACAAAAACCTCAATGAATTATGCATTGGGGTGTTTTTTCATTCTTGTAAGGCATATCCTTTCTTGAGAAGGTTAGATTTAGTCAAATACAGAAATGTGATTGTCTCCTGCTTGATGATACTCTTCTCTAGTGTACCACTCTCAGGACCTCTTTTATTCAGTCCCTTTGGTGGCATATGGCCATGGCATGCCTTGTAAGATAGGGAAGGTTGAGGGAAAACTTGAATTACTAACATGTATCAGAATGAGGGTATTTAGTCTTCTGGAACTCAAGGGGTGTGGCTAGTTGGGTTAGTCACTCCCACTACTAGCCATAGAGATAGCTAACCTGTTCAATCCTGATTAGCCAGTCTGGGCTAAACACATAATTTACCTAGAAGGGAATGTATAGGGCCAAGACAGGAGAGGCTTTTGTAAATGGGTTAATTGAGGATGAACACAAAGCAAATCAGGTGTTTATTGTGACATCAGGAAACTTTGGAATTAACTACACAAAGACCAGTTTCATCCTGTACACCACCATTCCCCCGAGGGTGGTAGGCTGTGGAGATTTGTTGCAGGATTTTGAGAGAAGTGGCAGAATTCTCCAGAGCTGGGAAGTGAACTGGGTTCTGGTAGAGATGTTATCCAGGTGGATATTTCAACAAGACGGAATATGTGCTTCACTAGAAATTTATATAGTTTTAGAGGTGCTTAGGTAGGGTTTGTTTGGAAATACATGGACCATCCTTGTACATATTAAGATAGGGAAGTTATTAATAAAATTTAGGTGATAGTAAATTCATTTAAGAAAATAAAATCTTACATCACAGTCAAGCAGGTTGAGGCTCACAGGAGTCTTGGGAGTTACTGATGTGGAAACTTGCTCAAGGTACTTTTGTCTAGATGGCTTAAGTTAAGGTCAAGGTGAAGATTGCCTTGGGTTGCTTGGTGACAGCTGGGCAGCCATAGTCTGTTGGGAGCAAATCCCATTTCCCACAAGCTTGTGATGGTGGGGACCATGACTCATGAGAAACAATCAATGAAAATTACAAAAGTTGGTGGATACAATGGACTCCTATACTATTTGCATACAGATAGGTATTTCCCAGTCTGGGATTTCATTTCACTGCAGACCTCTGGATAATATGAGATATTCCCTAATTTATATAATCTATTAAATTTAGTTCAGCTTATAACTTTTTTAAATGCTTTGCCAAATAAGTGTCTTTTGTGGCATGTGCTCCAATAGTTGTTAAAATATGTAACTCTAAGGAAAAAAGACAAGACCTAAAGGACACCAACAACAAAGTATTGAAAGACTGCCAGGTTATTCATTGTTTAAGCTAAATAGGATAACAAACTGTGGCATAATTTTTGTTTGCTTGGAAGTTTTTTCCTTATTTGTGTTTACTTTCTCTGCATCAAAAGTTTTTCGGGGCCTCTGGCTAGCTCAGTCAGTTAAGTGTCTGGCTCCTGATCTCAGATCAGGTGGAACCTGCTTGAGATTCTCTCTCTTCCTCTCCCTCTGCCCCTCCCCTCCCCCTGCTTGCACATGTTCTCTCTCTCTAAAAATAAATAAATAAATAAATAAAGTTCTTCTTTCTTTCCCATCTCAGTGCTACTTTTCACTTTAACCAAAAACTAACCCATATGCCTGAAACTTCTAAGATTTTAATCTAATTTCTCCTTTGCTATAAAATGCTTTTATTTTCTAAGGTTTTCTCAACAAAATATAATCCCATACCTTTTGTTACCCAAACACTTACTCCTAAATTGATTTTCAACCAAATTGCTTTGCACCATAGCAGTGTCTTACTTTCTATCGAATGAAATCTCATCAAAAGTAAATAATTATTTCTCTTGATTTGATAAGCAATCGAGTATAAAATAACTTCTGAAACTATATCATCTTTAGCTGTTTGCAAAAGGAAAACATGAGAAGAAAACCTGGTTTGAATCTCGAGATTTTTGTAAAGCTCTGGGCGGTGACCTAGCTAGTATCAATAATAAAGAAGAACAGCAAGCAATATGGCGATTAATAGCGTAAGTGTCTTTTCTGTATAATACTCCTTTCTTTTACCTATTTGGTGCTAATGATGTTGAGAAAATTCTTGTATTTCTGAAATTGTTGGCTCAAAATGCTACTTTAAGTGCCTGTATTATATTCCAAAACCATAGGAACTTTTTGTCTGGTTTCACTTCCAAATGCTTTCATTTTATAGGTATAAATCCTGTGATGAATTGCTCTATAAAAGTACAAGACACTCAATACATGTTATTAAATGAATAGATGAATTACTATCTTTCGGTGCTTTATAATTATATATTCTCAAACGGGGTCTTGTTTTCAGTATATTTATGGGCTATACCAAAATGCAATTGCATAATGCTTATATTTAGTCATTGAATCTCATTACCTGGTTTGGAAGATAACTTTCAAATTTGATTAGCTCTTATAGGTAACCAGACTTGTTTCATCCAATAGTATAAGCTCTCTTTATGTCTTGTAAATTGCAGGGCTAGCGGAAGCTATCATGAACTGTTTTGGTTGGGATTGACATATGGAAGTCCTTCAGAGGGCTTTACTTGGAGTGATGGTTCTCCTGTGAGTAATTTGATTTAATACATCATTTTCTTGCTTTATCCTGTATTGATTTTGATGTTATCCTTGGGCTTAATCCAAATTTTTGGTAAAACAGGTTATTATGATAGCTAGAAACATTTTTCTAGGCAAAAGTCAGTGTTATTTTGGATCATTAATCTGCTCCTGCCCTGATAGAGTTCTCCTGTTCACCCAAGGTATAAGCACGGTGGAATGGTGGACTGGATGAAAAAAAATTAGAAAACTCATTTCACTAGTTTAAATAAAATAATGTTTTCATTCTATCACGCAAAATTGGTGTGCAAGTAGTTAAACTTCTTAAAAATTGAGTTCTAAACAAGTGTTGGCGAGGATGTGGAGAAAATGGAACCCTTGTGCACTGTTGGTGGGAATGCAAACTGATGCAGCCACTGTGGGAAACAGTATGGAAGTTCCTCAAAAAATTGAAAATAGAAGTACCCTATGCCCCAGCAATTGCACTACTGGGTATTTACCCCCCAAATACAAAAACACTAATTCAAATGGATACATGCACCCCTATGTTTATTGCAGCATTATTTACAATAGCTAAACTATGGAAGCAGTCCAAGTGTCACATTGATAGATGAATGAGTAAAGAAGATGTGGTGTGTGTATATATCTATATACAATGGAATACTATTCAGCCCTAAAAAAGAATGAAATCTTGCATTTATAACAACATGGATGGAGCTAGAGAGATAATGCTAGGTGAAATAAGTCAGTCAGAGAAAGACAAATACCGTATGATTGCACTCGTATGTGAAATTTAAGAAACAAAACAAACAAGAGAAGGAAAAAAAGAGAGAGAAACAAAAACCAATGAACAGACTCTTAACTATGGAGAACAAACTAGTGGTCACCAGAGGGGAGGTGGGTGAGGGGATGGGTGAAATAGGGGAGGGGGATGAAGAGCACACTTACCGCAATGAGCCCTGAGTAATGTGTAGAACTGTTGAATCACTATATTGTACATGTGAAACTAATATAACACTGTATGTTAACTATACTGGAATTAAAATTTAAAACTTAATATAAAAATTGAGTGTTTTATAGCTTCTTATAGATCAGGAGATCTGGAAACAACTTTCGAGAATCCACTGGTAACCACTGGGCCTTGTCAGCCTTCCCCATTCTCAGGAATGGAGAAGTGAGAGGCTCGGGGACATGCTGGCAACATTTAGTGGTCTAGTCATCCCAGGAAGTGATTTGATGTAATTTCAGTTCTACCTCCTCTTATAAACCATCAGCAGCTTTTCAAGGCACTTGAGTAAACTGATTTATTTGATAGCTCCATTGACACTTGGATTTCATATTGCTATTTCTGGAAAATGCTTTGTCTAAAACTCTGTTGGCTCTAATTTCCATACTGAAAACTGCAAAGGGGACCTGAACCCGTTGATTTCCACTGTTAATTTAGGTGAAGTGTGGTAGGTTTGTTAGCAGTATTTTGTAAGTCTTTTTTCTTTTATAAGAAGAACTAATTATACTTCTCTATCCTACCTATCTAATGAAGAGAAAGTTTCCAACATCACACTGAAACACTATCCCTTAAGAATTAGGGATATTAGAGATTGAGGAACTCCCAATACTGAGAAGTGGGGCTTTTTTTTTTTTCTTTTGCCAAGTTTTTCCTATATATGAATCCCACTTTTGTGGCCCTGGATCCATTCTATCAATAAGACCAAAGAAGATTTTATAATCATTAATAGCATATTCTCTTCAACTTTGAAAGTTTCCATGTAATTAATGAAAGCTATTTCTTTCCCACCCATTTTCATAAACCTTGCTTTCAAAACCAAGTTATTGCAAAGAAAAGTAAATAGATTTTTTAAAAATGTTAATATACCTTTCCTTTCTTATTGGATAAACAATAGGAAATGGCCTGATATAAATGATTAACAGTTGCAATGTAATGTTTCGGACATAGGTTTCATATGAAAATTGGGCTTATGGAGAACCCAACAATTATCAAAATGTCGAATACTGTGGTGAATTGAAAGGTGACTCTGGTATGTCCTGGAATGATATTAACTGTGAACATCTCAACAACTGGATTTGCCAAATACAAAAAGGTATGGTAACCTGTCCTTTATTTTATCTTACATTGGAGAATGAACCTCCTGATATCCCAATATTTTCCCTTTATGAGCAGAACCAAACAAACAAAATCACAAAATAAGGGAACTGGCAGGGGACATCATTCACAGGATAAGAATGAAGTCACTGAGCACAGATAAATGTTCCAAAGGAACAGAAGATCAAAAGGCCACCCGGGAATCCTGGACAAGAGTCACGTCCTCTGAAATAGTTCCCACAAGCTGTGATTCTGGCTCAGATTCTATAGGGGTGGGAGTGGGTGGGTAGTCTCCTCTGTAAGCAGAGTAATGCAAATGCCATTTCCTTTTTGGAATATTTACCCTCTGACTTATGTTAGCTGTCCAAAAGGTGAAAGTTTCCCAAATATTCTAAAGACAGATTTCTTAAATAAATATTTTCAGCACAAAGAACAAGCACCATTTTGAGGCACCTGGTGCTGTTATACCTACCGTGTTATTGGGGTGGTCAAAAAAATATCACCGCATGCTGTCAGTCATGATCTGGGACTCAGAAAGTTCCACAAATCCAAATCAGGCATTGAGGTCAGAGGATCCCGGTTCTTATATTAAGATAAAGGAATAAACAGATCTTCCCTTGAACCACAATAGACATAATCTTCCTCCTTCGTAAACAGTCAAGTGGAACCACATTGCCCTCTGCTGTTGGGGACCTTGGCTACCGTCCCAGCTCCACTACTAGAGACACTTGCTCTCTCACCATCTGTCTGAGTATTTTCCGCACTTCCGCATAGATTAGTGTTTCACAGTTTTCAGAATGGAGGACTAAATAGTGGCCAGTTTTTCTTTAGAGGTCTCCTAGCTACCAATGACTAGTTTTTTATGTGTTGTTGGTAGCTCTATTCTTACAGATGTGAACTACATGAAGCCAAGCTGGGGAACCTGAGTCCTTTTATCAGGTTCCAGCAAAGTCCAGATAGATCATTAACTACTTGGAAAGAAAAATATTTCATTCACCTTTTAGCAAAACATACATTTAATAAAAATAAGATTCTTTGAAGAAAACATTTTATAAATAAATAATTCATCTTCAATGGTTTCTGATAATGAAATTTTAAGTATTTCACAGCTAATTTTAAGATGCATAACTGTCAACCCAACATCTATTGAGCACCTTCTGCATACCAACAGCACATGTATTTTACCCTACCTCTCTACACATACTACTAACTCCTTTTAGCAGTTGACAGAATTGAAGGTAGGCAATTCCCACTCTGAGATCTGAACCTAGGCTTTCTGAATCCAAAACTTGGTTCCTTTCTTTCCTTTCCATGACACCATTTGTTGGACCTGAAAAGTGTCTTCCAATTTCTGGTGGCTATGACTTACCTAATTCTGCTGTCCTTCCTTCTCCAACTCCATGACATTATGGGAGCACTGGGGAGTGGAAGAGAGGGAGAGAAGGAGAAAGAGAGAACAGTTATGTTTTTAGCTATTTTGACCCAGGAAAATAGTAAAATTAGAAGGATATGTGATTGCAGAAGTTCAAGCACACTTTATAATCTGATTTCCTTTTGTTTTCCAGGACAAACACCAAAACCTGAGCCAACACCAGCTCCTCAAGACAGTAGGTGTTTCCTTACTTTGTGATTTCCATATTGATAGCCTTTTTTCTCTTTCTTTTCTCTATGAAACATACTTAATCTGGGAAGAACAGAGTTCTCAGTATCTTTGAGAATCTTGTGGATCTTTTCCTCTAGACAGATGCTTACATGCACAAACACAAGGCATTTTAATACAATGTCTCAAGGGCTCTTGAATCATATCCAAGGGCCCAGATCTCCTCTTTAGTACTGTATTGGTTTCCAGTGGTTGCTGTCACAAATTACCACAAACTCAGTGCCTTAAAGCAATGTACACTTATTCAGAAATATGAACTCAGTTTCACTGGGCCAAAATTGGCAGGACTGTGCTTCCTTCAGAGGCTCTAAGGGAGAATCTGATTCCTTGACTTTATTAACTTCTAGAACTGCATTCCTTGCATTTGTTAGTTCGTGGCCCCATTCTCCATCTTGAAAAACCAGCAGTGTAGCCTCTTGCTTCATCTATCACATTGCATTCTTCTTCTGTAGTCAGATCTCCCTATTTAAGGATACTTGTGGTTACATTAGGGCCCACCAGATAATCCAGGATCATCTCTCCATCTCAAGACCCTTAAATTAATCACATGTACAAAGTGCCTCTTTCTATATAAGGTAACATTTATGGATTCCAGAGATTAGGACATGGATATCTTTGGGGGCTCTGATTCAACCTACAATAGCACAGAACTGTAGAATACCGTGGTTTGGAAAAAGGCTTAGGAGCCCACCTGGTGTGTGAATTCCTTGGTTCTCCAGTTATACACTGAAGCACCCAAGTCCATCTGTTACAAGCTCTTTGTTATATTAAGATGAAAGCTGATTTCTCCCAGCTTCCATTTCTTGAACTCAGAACATCAAGGGTGCAGGTATGTAATTCCTGACAGCTCTGCGATCCTATTGATAAAAGTAACATTGAGACTTCTTTTACCCAATGACCATACTTGGAACTTAATTGAAGAGAAAAAGTTCCAGAGTTGGTACAAAGTGGATATCTGGCCTTAGGTAATTCAGTCTGTGTTTGGCATAAACATCCTACTTACTCTGGGCTCTCAGAGTTGCAGATACCACTGATAAAGCTACTCTGTCCTTTTCACTCTTGTGTACCACACACAGACCAGATTCTTGAATTTGTCTAAGTAAAATTCATCACCTGTTTTTCATTAATTTTTCAGATCCACCAGTCACTGAAGATGGGTGGGTGATTTACAAAGACTACCAGTATTATTTTAGCAAAGAGAAGGAAACCATGGACAATGCCCGAGAATTTTGCAAGAGGAACTTTGGTGATCTTGTTTCTATTCAAAGTGAAAGTAAAAAGAAGTTTCTATGGAAATATGTAAGAATTTGATTCATTGAAGAATGAAACAGTGACGTGATAAAAAAAGATAATGTCTACTATTGGTACCCCATGGTGCAGTTTCAAATTATGGGCTGAATTTGAATATTCTAAGGTCATGAGAAAGATGTCAATGCCAGAGGAGAGGCGGGTGGTAGCCATAACAGAAATGAGGGACCTGATTGCTTAAATATTCAGTGCAGAATCATAGAATCCAGAAAGTTTTTAGTCGAGTCTTTTTGTAAGGACCCAGACATGATGGCTTTGAGTTCACTAATTTGATTTTCAAAGATCGTAATTCTTAACTAGTTGTTATATATCAATCCTGGATTTTTGTGTATATAGTATAGGTTGGTTATTTAAAAATCTATCTTAGTTGGACCAAATTGTTGGTTAAAAGTACAGCTTGACTATTCACATAAACATCTTCTTGGTTGTACCAAAATTGTCACATTACAGTAAGAGCATAGTTTATTCTTTCCAAAGGTACTTGGCTTAGTATTTCTTTTTCAAAATCTTCATTGCATCCTTGTTGCTTACCAAAAGAGAGGTAAGAGGGAGAGCAGAAAAAAATAAGGTGAACATAATGAAAGCATAAATATTCATTTGCTTACAAAGGTATTAAAGTGTAGTCTGACTTATCTTCATATTTGTGGATATATTTTGGTTTGAAATTTTTAGGATATTTTCTAATATTGCACAAATATACATGTGTATGAAGTCTTTCCTTAGAAGCAAAATACCAAATGGTTACTTTGTTTTAAAGAATATCTTCAACAACCTAATTACTATAGGCATTTGGTATTATAGAGAATGATTTAAGGTATTTGTTTTATAAATTCAGGTTCTTATATGGTTTGCATATTTTTTTCTTTTTTTAAATTTTTTATTATTATTATTTTTAAAGATTTTATTTATTTATTCATAAGAGACAGAGAGAGAGAGGCAGAGGGAGAAGTAGGCTCCCCACTGAGCAGGGAGCCCGATGCGGTACTCGATCCCAGGACCCTGGGATCGTGACCTGAGCCGAAAGGAGACACTTAACCATCTGAGCCACCCAGGCACCCTTTTTTTTTTTTTAAAAGCGTATTTATTTAAGTAATTTTTACATCCAACGTGGGGCTCAAATTCACAACCCCAAAATCAAGAGTCGCATGCTCCTCTGACTCAGCCAGCCAAGCACCCCAATATTTTTCTTATTATTTCTATGAAAAACATCACTTTGAATGTACAACAAAATTTCTGCATGAATCCCTCCTTAGAAAAAGTCCTAAATGGGCTGCCTCATTAATAATTAGGTTTTGTTTAAGAATTTTCTTATTATAGGAGCACCTGGGTGGCTCAGTTGGTTGAGCGTCAACTCTTGGTTTTCGGCACAGGTCATAATCTTGGGGTCCTGAGATCGAGCCCCACATTGGGCTCTGCACTCAGCATGGAGTCTGCTTGAGATTCTCTCTCTCCCTCTCCCTCTGCCCCTCTCCCTGCTCATGCTCTTTCAAATATATATATATAAATCTTTTTTTAAAAAAAGAATTTTCTTACTATATAAGTATGGATTGACCTATATGTAAACTTCCATCTTTTAGGTAAACAGGAATGATGCACAGCCAGCATATTTTATTGGCTTACTGATCAGCTTGGATAAAAAGTTTATGTAAGTACATCAAAATGAAACAACTTTGCTTCAGAGAGTGATCTGATAAACATCTAAGAATTATTTTGAGACTTTTGTTTCGCTGAATACATTTTTAAAGATCCTACTGAGTTCTCAATCTAAGAAGCATCTTCAAAAAACAAAAAGAATTTTTAAAAATCCTCTTAAATGTTTTCAACCTCATAATTCTCAAACAAACAACTCAAAGTCTGATTTAATCTTGCAAAACTCGACCTATCTTTGTTTTCGGGTATTATCACATGTTAGCCAGTGATCTACTAAGAAGATATACATATATGAACACTGAACTTATTTTGAAAATTATGATTCCCATTTGGACCATCCTTGGTGCACAGAATTAAAGGGTCCTTTTATGTTGCCCCACTTACTGTTTTCACAGCGCTGCTTTGAAATACCCTTTCAACTGCCTGAAATGCTTTCCCTTCAAAGGAATGACTGTACTGTTTTCCATTAGATACAGGGGCCAGGAAAAGCTGTGGGAGGGAGGAAATTAGTACATTTTTGGGGTTTCTTTCCTTGTTCATTAATATACATGTTCTCCTAAGTTTGAAGAGCAGATATGTCTTCTTGGCTCATGCACAGATGTTTTAGCCGCATTATGTTCTGCTTGACCATTAATTGCCATTTTTGAGCAACAGAGACCCAAAACTCACACTCATTATTTTTAAAGATCAGAAATGCTTGATGCTTCTTTGGACAAGCACCCATTTTAATCATCTCTAAAATAAGAGGGTCAGTCACATTTGATGATTTCTTGCTGTCTTTCCAGCTAACAGTCTCTGAATTTCCATAACTTATGAAAATAAGCACTGGCCCACATACCTTAGGAGAAACCTGGAATAAACATGGAAATCAGAGTATGGGCTTAATGAGAAACTCTGAATTCTTGGTCTCTCTCTATGGGTGGTTTTGTTTTGTGGGAATCATGCCTACTAAGTACTCTCAGAGGCTGTTTGCTTCTGGCCCACTTCCAGAGAAACCGGGATCTCCTTGACCTCTCTCCCTTCAAGACTAAAGGTAGCTTCTTCCAGAGAGGGAGAAGAAGACAGACAAGCCAGGGCACTGGGTTGCCACAGAGGAGCACAATACCATGGGCAGCACCAACCACTTGGGAGTTTCCCTGCTGGTCTCTCTAGAATCCTCTCTTCTGTTTGCTTAAAATCCTGTGCCCCATTCATCTTCATTGACGCATCTGTTCTGCACACCAGGCTGTAGTCAGTTATCCTAATGTTTGGATTATTATTGCTAAATGCCTGAATTTTCTTTTCCAGTTGGATGGATGGGAGCAAAGTGGATTACGTGGCTTGGGCCACAGGTGAACCTAATTTTGCAAATGATGATGAAAACTGCGTGACCATGTATTCAAATTCAGGTAGACAATGTAAAAATGTTGAGTTTGCCTTGTGGCGTGATGTGTCATTTGCTACATCCCTAGGCTAAAGGTAGCAAGTCGTGCACTCAAATCGGGCAAGAGAAGCAGAGAAAATAAAGAAGTTTAATTTCAGCAGCATCACTGTTCGGTTTGTGAGAGTGGATGCTTAATATTTCCTCTAATGCATGACACAACCTTCTCACTTTTCATTTTATGAAACATTTCTTCATGTTTTGATTTGAGCAAAATATCCAGAATGTTTATCTATCTCCTTTATCCCTCCACACATCTTTGTCTGTAAAATGAGAATAATCACAGAACTTGCCTGTTGTTGAGAAGATTAAACATGCCGTATACCTAAAACCCTAAGCAAATGCTTGGTACATCTAAGGTGAGGTATTATTAGATTATTGTTATTAGCTCTTAGTGGCTATTTAGATAATACATCTGCAACATCAGGTTTATTCTGGGCTCATAGGAAGCTCTCTATAAAGTTGAACTATTATCGGCGTAAGTGAAAGAACAAAAGGGTCGGGCATAGATCTTTCTAGTCACTTGTGTAAAAATGTCTAAGCCATTTCTGAGAATCCTATAAAACATAAGTGGATTTTTTTTAAAAAAAGAATGTTTTTCAATGCAAATATGTAAGTCTAACTTGGCTCTTTTGTCCTTTGCCAGGGTTTTGGAATGACATTAATTGTGGTTATCCAAATGCCTTCATCTGCCAGAGACATAACAACAGCATCAACACCACCATTACTCCAACGGTGCCTTCAGTCCCAGGAGGCTGTAAGGAAGGCTGGAATTTTTACAATAACAAGGTACTAAGAAAATTAGTTGTAGTCTTGGTATTGATCAATGCGGAGAGTGACAATGCACATCGTTCAGTTCAGAGGTAACTTTTGCTTACCTAATGCCTTCAGAAAATGTTAGGTGAGAATAGAGAGAAGTTCCTATGTCAAATTCTTTATGGAAATGGAGAGAATACGTGGAGCTATTTTCCAAGTGGGTGTGTCCTTTGTTCTGAGGAAGAAAAAAACTTGGCCAAGGAAGTTCATGGGTGATAAAACTCACTTAACCTTTTCGATCTCTATTTGGCTGGAGAAAATGTATATGCAGCTATAATCTTCGTGAAAATTTTACATTTCTTTAGAGCAAGCACTATTATCTGTACTTAGTTCCTTTTTTTCTCTTTCATCCAAGTGTTTCAAAATCTTTGGATTTGTTGAAGACGAAAGAAAAAGTTGGCAAGAGGCACGAAAAGCTTGCATAGGATTTGGGGGAAATCTGGTATCAATCCGCAACGAAAAGGAGCAAGGTATGCAGACATTGTATGATCAGTGATGCACTTAAATATGTAATTTTTTTTCCCCTGCTGATAGTAAATGACATTTTGGTTTTCCAGAGTAAACACTAGGCAGGGGAGAAAACCTAACCACATGTGGAGAACTATTTTATTCAGTGTAGGCACCGCGCTGGGCATTTAACAAAGAAAGTCCCTTTTCATTGTTAGGACAACTCTGTGAAGCCGGTTATCATCACCCCACTTGTGAATGAGGAAGTGGTGTTCCGGGAACCCGCTGCTAAGTGGGAGGGTTGGGAATTAAACTGGCTGTTCAACTGACATTCCATTCTGTTCCCACCGAACCAGTTTATTCCCCAAAGAGCCAAAGAAGTAGAGTAGAAATGGACAATTGCTAATTTTCCATTTATTGTGCTTTTAATCACTTGATCACATACCCTAAAAGGCAAAAGAACTAATTTTTAAATAGGAACTTTGAACAAATTGAGACTTTTTTCCCCATAAAACATAAGGGTAATTCAGAGCTTTGAAGAAAACATTGAAGGAGAAAACTCACCGTATCCATATAGCAGATTGTAAAATTTATTATGTTGTCAAGAGAAAGATAGTTGACCAATTTTGTATGGTCTCTTCATGGCCACCTTACCTGAAATAGATACTAAGCTAAATTAGTGACTTGTCACTTGAAGGAGGATGCTAACCACCTGCAGAGCAGCCAGATGAAGTAACTAAATTCATGGAGGGTTTGGAAGCCACAGCAGGCTGTAAGTGAGGCATGTTTGAAAGACCTTCAGCTTTCAGAGCCTGGAAAAGTGTGGGCTTTGAAAAGAGAAGATGTGGACCTGTATAGTTCCGGAACAAATACTTAGCACCAATGAACTGCTGTTACAAAGAAATAGATTTAGGCTCAAAATCTGGAGGTCATTCTCACAATTAGAACTGATTTTTTTTTTTATGTTATGTTAATCACCATACATTACATCATTAGTTTTTGATGTAGTGTTCCATGATTCATTGTTTGCATATAACACCCAGTGCTCCATGCAGAACGTGCCCTCCTTAATACCCATCACCAGGCTAACCCATCCCCCACCACCCTCCCCTCTAGAACCCTCAGTTTGTTTTTCAGAGTCCATCGTCTCTCATGGTTCGTCTCCCCCTCCGATTTCTCCCCCTTCATTCTTCCCCTCCTGCTATCTTCTTCTTCTTCTTTTTTTTTAAAACATATATTGTATTATTTGTTTCAGAGGTACAGATCTGTGATTCAACAGTTTTGCACAATTCACAGGGCTCACCATACCACATACCCTCCCCAATGTCTATCACCCAGCCACCCTATCCCCCCCACCCCCCACCATTCCACCAACCCTCAGTTTGTTTCCTGAGATTAAGAATTCCTCGTATCAGTGAGGTCATATGATACATGTCTTTCTCTGATTGACTTATTTCGCTCAGCATAACACCCCCCAGTTCCATCCACGTCGTTGCAAATGGCAAGGTTTCATTCCTTTTGATGGCTGCATAACATTCCATTGTGTATATATACCACATCTTCTTTATCCATTCATCTGTTGATGGACATCTTGGCTCTTTCCAGAGTTTGGCTATTATGGACATTGCTGCTATAAACATCGGGATGCATGTACCCCTTTGGATCCCTACATTTATATCTTTGGGGTAAATACCCAGTAGTGCAATTGCTGGGTCATAGGGTAGCTCTATTTTCAACTTTTTGAGGAACCTCCATACTGTTTTCCAGAGTGGCTGCACCAGCTTGCGTTCCCACCAACAGTGTAGGAGGGTTCCCCTTTCTCTGCATCCCCGCCAACATCTGTCATTTCCCGACTTGTTAATTTTACCCATTCTGACTGGTGTGAGGTGATATCTCATTGAGGTTTTGATTTGGATTTCCCTGATGCCGAGTGATGTTGAGCACTTTTTCATGTGTCTGTTGGCCATTTGGATGTCTTCTTTGGAAAAATGTCTGTTCATGTAATAAAGATCAGAGCAGAAATCAATGAAATAGAAACCAAAAGAACAGTAAAACAGATCAATAAAACTAGGAGCTGGTTCTCTGAAAGAATTAACAAGATTGATAAACCCCTGGCCAGACTTATCAAAAACAAAAGAGAAAGGACCCAAATAAATAAAATCATGAATGAAAGAGGAGCGATCACAACCAACACCAAAGAAATACAAACAATTATAAGAACATATTATGAGCAGCTATATGCCAGCAAATTAGATAATCTGGAAGAAATGGATGCTTTCTTAGAGATGTATCAACTACCAAAACTGAACCAGGAAGAAATAGAAAACCTGAACAGACCTATAACCACTAAGGAAATTGAAGCCTTCATCAAAAATCTCCCAACAAACAAAAGCCCAGGGCCAGATGGCTTCCCAGGGGAATTCTACCAAACATTTAAAGAAGAATTAATACCTATTCTTCTGAAACTGTTCCAAAAAATAGAAATGGAAGGAAAACTTCCAAACTCGTTTTATGAAGCCACCATTACCTTGATCCCAAAACCAGACAAAGACCCCATCAAAAAGGAGAATTACAGACCAATATCCTTGATGAACACGGATGCAAAAATTCTCACCAAAATACTAGCCAATAGGATCCAAGAGTACATTAAAAGGATTATTCACCACGACCAAGTGGGATTTATCCCTGGGCTGCAAGGTTGGTTCAACATTCGCAAATCAATCAACATGATACAATACATTAATAAAAGAAAGAACAAGAACCTTATGATCCTCTCAATAGATGCAGAAAAAGCATTTGACAAAGTACAGCATCCTTTTTTGATCAAAACTCTTCAGAGTGTAGGGATAGAGGGTACATACCTCAATATCATAAAAGCCATCTATGAAAAACTTACAGCAAATATCATTCTCAATGGGGAAAAACTGAGAGCTTTCCCCCTAAGCTCAGGAACGCGGCAGGGGTGTCCACTATCACCACTGCTATTCAACATAGTATTAGAAGTCCTAGCCACAGCAATCAGACAACAGAAAGAAATAAAAGGCATCCAAATCGGCAAAGAAGAAGTCAAACTCTCACTCTTTGCAGATGACATGATACTTTATGTGGAAAACCCAAAAGACTCCACCCCAAAACTGCTAGAACTCATACAGGAATTCAGTAAAGTGGCAGGATATAAAATCAGTGCACAGAAGTCAGTGGCATTCCTATACACCAACAACAAGACAGAAGAAAGAGAAATTAAAGAGTCAATCCCATTTACAATGGCACCCAAAGCCATAAGATACCTAGGAATAAATCTAACCAAAGAGGCAAAGAAACAGTTAAACTGATTAAATGAGCTGCTTTGTGAGTTCTCTAAAGGGCTGTGAAAATGATTATGTTGGAAAGTTCTCAATTGGGTGCTATAGAGTCACACAGACTGGTACGTAGAATGAAAGATGTTCAATAAATATTTGTATGAATGAATTTATGTGAGATGTTAAGAGGGAGATGAGGAACTGCATAATTTCTAAGTTCCCTTCTGGTTTTGAGATTCTTTGACTTCCAAAATCACTTACTGGAAAACATGGTATGTCTCAGAAAATCTACAAAGAAGAAAGACCCAGGAACCTTCCATGGCCTTTTCTCAAATGTTTCCTCTACTCTGTAAATGCAGCCATGTGCTCTCTTGGAACACATGATGCAGTAAATCAACCAAGGTTTCACTGAGAGCCTTTGTCAAGTTCAGCAACTTGCCAGACCCTGAAAGAAAAGGGTCAAACCATAGCACACAATAGAAACATTTTCAGAATAGAATATTCATATTTTTCTAACTGGCCTACCACATTTTGGGCTTAGCTACCCAACAGAGAAACATAATAATTGACTTCTTTTCTTAACCACAAAGTGCTGATTCCTGGCATCACAAAATTAGAACCTGGGTAATAGAGATGTGCAGAAGGAAACAATTTTCAGATAAAATAACATTATTCCTGGCAAACCCGGCACACGATGTTGAATTCTTATTGTGGTTGTTGGCAGAAAAAAAAGTCAGTGCTGAAATATTGGCAGGTAGGGCTTTTCCACATTCATTTTAATTTGGGGATGGGGAAAGTTAAGATCTTATTTAGGAAATAAAACAAAACCAAAATAAATATCTAGCCATGCTCTTCTCCCTCTGAAAAATGTTGAAAGAAAAAAAAATTTTTTTTTAACTTTAGTTGAGAAATAAGCAAATCTCTGAGCAGAGCGGTTATTTCCTCTGCTACTCTAGCAGGAGAATAAACACGTAACCATGGCCCTTCCATGGAATTGTTTGTTTCATGAATAAACCGATGATTGTGTCTCTTTGGGCCTCTCTCTATTTTGCATTTTCTTTGAGTTACCCAGATGCTTAGTCACTCCATATCCTATTTGCATTCAGGAGTCGGGTGTAAGCCTAAGTGTTTGGAAATTGTTCTGTTGAGTTGGTGCTCATTCACCTGGGCATCCTCGGCTCCTGGCAGACGAGGTTGCTAGCTGTGGCAGGCAGCCGGCTGGTGTGGGAGGCGTGTGCAAGGCCAAGTAGACAGGGGATGGGGCACGTGTTCGTTGAAGCCTTTTACAGCTTCTGGATATTTGCCACCCTCCTCTGTGCCACAGAACAGGCAAGGAAGAAAGAAGCCACACTGGCTCTACATTCTCTGCATTCTTCTATATCGTCTCTCCTAATGATGCAAGTGCTTAATGTCAGGATGCCCCCTTGGTCCGGGCACATGGGGTGGGATGGCTGCTGACCCCTTAGCAGTTGCTGCCGAGAGGGAGTTCCAATCGGGTAGCTCTTTTGGTTTGGAAATCCGAAGTAGTGATAACTTGACAGCCTCATGCTTCTTGTTTTGACAAGTAGGTTTCATTTTTAGACGTTTTCTGGATTAAGAGCCCTATTTGCCCCCTAGTTCTTATGATCAGATTATCTTATTGAAAGAATCAGGACACCTGCTAACTCATAGGATGAGTGTGTGTGAATTAGAAACCGTACCCTCTTCCTGCAGGATGGCAGGCAGCCACAGCCCAGATCGGGGTGTATGACATGGCGCGCGGCACGTGGGTTGGACTCAGCCACCCTTGTCCCAGTTCCCCACTGCCCCTGGGCATGGCCCAGTCTGTCCAGCTGTCTGCAGTGGCCCAGATAAAACCTAGACTTTTATTATACAAAACTTTCCGAAGTACGAACTGAAGTGATAAGGTGATATTAAGGTTAGAATGTGTTTGTTTTCATGGTAAGTGGTTTTAAATAATAATAAAGACCTTAATCACATACACAGTATTTTACAAATATGTATTTTGAATATTTTCCCATATTTTGAGTATTTTCCCCCAAAGGTTAAAATTATCTTGTGGAAATTTCTTTCAGCATTTCTTACCTATCATATGAAGGACTCCGCTTTTAATGCCTGGACTGGGCTGAATGATGTGAATTCAGAGCACACGTTCCTTTGGACGGATGGGCGAGGAGTTCATTATACAAACTGGGGGAAAGGTTATCCTGGCGGAAGAAGGAGCAGTCTTTCCTATGAAGATGTAAATATCAGTTTCAGGTCAACTCTCGGTGTACTGTCAGCCTGCTGCTTATTGGCTGCATATTAGTGATTCATCTTCTGTGAAACATCTACCAGAGTTCTCCTTGATCTGGTTCATTCTTGCAGATCTTAAGTGTTTCAGACTGAGCCAGCCTTGAGAGAAGGGGTATAAATTCAATTACAAACTCTTCAACTTGTGGGGTAGCTGATGGAGGTCTCAAGGGATGGGAAAGCCAGCTCCAATCTGGGTCTATGTTGCGGTCAGGAGGTACACTTGAATCCAGAGTTATCAATTTTATTTGCATCACCTGCCTCTAAACTCTTGAAGCTTGTAGTATTAAGGCTGTAAGTCTGACAGCAACTACTCCTTCCAAAGATAGAAGTTAACATGATTGAGCTGCCATCTGTAGGATACTTACTACGTGCCAAACACAGTGCTAGGTGCTTTCATACATTAACCTAAGAGACAGATGAGTGTGTCATTATTGTAGTACTTTTAATCTTGCATCAATTAACAGCCAACCAGTCAATGTTAAACACCACACTAGGCATTGAGAAAAACACGAAGAAACGGCAGATTTTGTTCTGACCTTAAAGAAGCTTACATTTATGTAAGACCACAAGTCTGATACAGGAAAGAAGGGAGTAAGAAATGCAAGTATATGATGACAGGATCAGTTATAAAGCCCTATAGTAGTTAGGAGTAAAGAAGCTTACTGTGGGATAACGTGATCTAATCAGTCAATACTTATTTAGGGAGGCTTTCATTTGATGAAGAGAAGGAATATGAGAAAAAAAAAATCAGCTATGGGTCTTTTCCTCAAGAGGTTTAAAACAATGATCAGGAAAGTTGGGTATGTGGGGTGGGGAAGACCATGCTAAGTGGGCAAGGTGAATAAAATCTTCAAGAAAAAAGCACCAGGTGGGTCTGGGCAGGAGAAAAATGACTTGGGATATAGCAGGGTTTTTATACAGAAAAGAAGTAGTCGTAAACTTTGCAAGGTTGACAGCAGAATTTAGAGAAATTTAGTTGCCCCAGGAGTGAGTTTGGACTTTGTCAGATGGGCAGTGAGAAAAGGTTAGAGCAGAAAAATGATCTGATCAAAATGGTGCCTTTATGATAGTTAATTGGGTTAGCTCTGTTAGGGTAGATACATTTAGATGATGGGTTAGTGACTTTCTGTGGAGAAATTCTTTGCATCTTCATTACATTCATGAGGGCTAAAAACTTACTGAAGAAGTTAAAGCAGAATGGAGTGAGGTGAGGTTTGCTTAGAAAAATTTCTGGATGGGGGTGAATTTTGTGTAAAGCAAAAAAATTTTATTGTTGCCCAAGTTTTGTTTTGTTTTGAGAACATAAAGACAAGCAGAGACAACAAAAGCAAAATCTGCTATCTCACCATCCAGGGAAAAAACACTGTTAATTTTTTGTTGAATTTATTTCTAGACTTTTTCTTAGTGCATGAAAAATAGTTTATTTCTCAAAAATGGAATCAAAACACACATACTGTGTTGTTACAATTTCAGGACTTGAAAAATGACGAGGATTAAATACAGTGTGATAAAGAGAGTGTGAGAGAACTTTTCTTACGGATTTTGTGGTGGAAACATGCTTGCTCTCTACAGGTTTTCTGGAGTAGAGCACAGACTGTAAGCAAGGGTAATGGAAGATAAGAATAGCTAAGAAGGAAGATGGGAATGAGTGGAGCATCTAAATGTAGGATTGGGAGTTCCCGGAAGTTGAAGTTCATGGGATAATGAGGCTGGAGGCAGGGAGGTTGCAAAGGCATTGCAACCATGGATCAGGGAATGGGGGGACAAAGCTAAGGATTGGGATTCTTTCCATCTTTCTGCTCGGCATCATTGCGTGCTGGCCTAGCTCTTCATTACTGCCTGGGAGAGAAGTTCCAGTCGTTCTGTCCATTCAAGATAATATGCAATCTTCCCTTCTTTTGTGGCTCTTTATCAACAAGAAACCCTTTCTGGGGAGCACTCCTGCTCACAGCATGCTTTGCATTCCTCACTTGCTGAGAAGCACGATAGTACAGTGGCCAAGGTCTATGCCAGGAGACTGCATGCCTGGGGTTTGAATCCTAACTCTTATTTATTAGCTGTGTAACCGTGGGCAAGTTAACCTGTGCCTCAATGAAACTGCGCCTCAGATCTTTCATCTATGAAATGGGCATACTCATAGGACCAACCACTAAGGATGGATGTGAGTTTACGGGAATTAATATGTATATAGTACTTAGAACAATGTCAGATATTATAGGTGTGAGCTATAATTATTAGAACCAATGGGTTAAAGAAGCCCAACACATGATAAATCAAAATCTTCATCTGACACTGGATGAAAACTTCGGCAGGGGCAGGTTTCTTGACTTCTTTACTTGCTTTGGCTCATAGATTGTCCTATGGAAGCTTGATATTGCAAACATATTCACAACAAAAAATAAAAAAACTCTTTCCAGCCTGGCGTACTTCCCTGTAAGATTGCAAATAACATGTGAAACTTTCTAGCTGCACACCAGCAATTTGCTCTGAATCCATAATGGTACTTGTATAAATTAAATTAGCAATGAAAAAATATAGATTATACTTATTTCTCTTTAACAGTAGGATACCTGTTTGGGGGTTTGAATCATGAGAATTTATATGGAGAAGATATTGTATTCTCCTAACATTTGATTGTTAAATTTTGGTAGAGATTTATACCATTTCTGATAGCAAAGTTTCTCAGACCTGTCTCTAAAATTACCCAAATCTATCTGATTTTTAATTAAAAATAGCAAGAGTTCAGTGTGAGAGATTCCCTTGAAAAGTGTGAGCAGTTGCATGGAAAAGTAAGGATGAATTGAAAGTGACTGTAAATGAATTAGGATGATCTTTAGATTTGGTGGTTAGGCATGAGGGATATTCTTGGCTTATTAATGAATAGATTTAAACAATTATTGATTCACACTGCTTTTTATTTTCCTTTCTCCACAAATGTACAGGCTGACTGTGTGGTTATTATTGGAGGGAAATCAAGGGATGCAGGAAAATGGATGGATGACACATGTGACAGTAAACGAGGTTACATATGCCAGACACTTTCTGGTAAGTTCTACCAAACCTTGCCTGCCCATAGAGCTGGGTTATTTAATATATTTTAAAAAATGACCTTCTTCTCAATTTTGCTCTAAACCTTAAACAGCTCTAAAAACATAAAGTTTTATTTAAAGAATGGCCATTCCCATGCACATTGTTTCTCAACTCAATCCATGTGCTTCTGTGAAAGAGCAAAAGGGTGACATTTTCTAGAAACTATTCATGAGTGTACCCCTTCATCCGTTACCAAAAAATTTTGTGCAGATTACACTTGAAGTTGGAACTTTTTCTAACTTCATAAGAAATGTAGGATATTTGCCTACCTGTACCTTTTTTAAAATGTCACAGTAAGAATACTTGGTTCTGTTTGCCTAATTTGAGAACCTTTGGCACAAATCATCATATATACCTCATTGGTTCTGTATTCTCTGCCTTTAAAAATGTAGATATCCTTTTTTTCTTAAAAATTTTAAGTAATCTCTATACCCCACATGTGGCTTGAACTCATAACCCCGAGATCAAGAGTCGCATGTTCTACCGACTGAGCCAGCCAGGCGCCCCTAAAAATGTAGACACCTGATTTGTGTTTCATTTTGTATCTTAGGAAGCCCTATGGTTAAACAAAAATAAAACAGAATATGTGCACATTTACTGAGAGTCCAGATTATGGTTGTACGTACTTTAGTCTCCAGCGAAAGAAGGATACAAATGTCTAGCTACACAAAAAGAGGGCCAGAAATTAAAAGGTGGTTTAGAGAGGAGGGTGCAGAGTGGGGTGGGCTGCTCTCATTCTGAGAACAGCTCTTAGAGTTTGAATTAGAAGGTACTTGTTCTAATGCATCAAACCGATTTTTCTACACTTTCTAGGGAATCAGGGAACTAAGGTCAACTCATGACCATGAGTGAAAATCACTTGAGGTATTTTCAGATGATTGAAAAGTACTGCAGAAATTCTAAGCTTTCATTAATTCAGAAGCTGGTCCAGGACCTGTTGCTTTCCCCTCTATGCTCTGTCCTCTGGCAGCAGAATCTTAGGCCACCAGAAAGCACACATGCCATTTGTGCCCAGGTTTTGAGTAAAAGGAGCGAGTATCCTTCCAGGAGTGAATGATGACTCACAAGCTCTTTGAAAATCTTTTTCTTCCTATTATAAACATAAGTGGTAGAATATTTGCCCCTAGTAAAAGCTTATTAAAAAATAAAAATATTTATCATCATTCACCTATACATTCATGTTTTTATTTATATATATATTCATATATATATAAACCTACCATTTTAAAAAATATGTAACACATGTTCTTTGTTGATGTTTTAGAAAATGCAGAAAAGCATAAAGAAGGGGAAAAATTACCTACAATCCAACCACCTGAAAATAACCCCTCAATATTTTAGTTTTTCCTTATAATTGTTTTATGAGTGTTTTAATAAACAAACCAGTCGGACAGATGAGCTGTTTCCTAATTGCATATAGCCTTCCATGAAACTTTTTTTAAAGCTTTACCTCAAGCCTCATTTGCCACTTTTAGTGGTCGCCAAATTTCCCACGGGTATTGAGACAAACCCAGACCTCCCCAAGCTGGGAAATGGTAAGACAATTCAGTGTCTACAAGCTGTACCATGTGAAGGGTGCTGGTCGGGGTCTCTTGGTTTAATGATATTCTTCTACCAACACAAGGTGGCAGCAGCAGTAGAAGAAAGGGGAAGCTGCCCTTGCTGAAATAAAGTCATTACCATACTAGGCGTAATCAAAAGCACGTTTGGCATTGGGATAGTGACAGAACAAGGCAGATGGTAGATTAGGTCAATATATAGTGGAACAGGTCTGAGAATTAACCAAGACAAAATTGGTAAGCAAGGACATCTAGAACCCTAGAATAGGAGTTGGCAATTTTTTTCTGTAGAGAGACCCATTGTAGATATTTTAGGCTGTAAATACACATTCTCTGTTGCAACTACTCAACTCTGACATGATACTAGGCAGTCATAGACAACACGTAAACAAGTGAACGTGGCTGTGTTCCAATAAAATTTTATTTATGGACACAAATTTGAATTTCATACAATGTTTACATGTCACAAAGTATTATTCTTATTTGATTTTTTTTTTTTTTTTTTTTTTTTTGGTCAGCCATTTAGAAGACATTCTGGGCTCATTGGCTACAAAAACAACAGGCCAGATTTCACCCTCTGGCTGTCATTTGCTAACCTCTTACTTTAGGACATCCGTTAAGGGACACAAAAAGAAACTCTTTTTTGGGGTGTTGACAGTAAGTGGCACGAAGGATGGGTGGGCCTACAACAGCCATTAGAAACTCATACTGGAAGACTGAGGAAAGAAGTTCAGAAAGCCAAAGTGACTCTGTCTTAGGCTCCAGCCCCTGAGTCAGTTTGGTCAAGATATGGGAGGCCTGGCTGAAAGGCATAGGCAATCATTAGTAGGAGAAAAGCCTGATCCTGGGATAAGGGTTAAATGAACCCAGGACTGGTGTCTGGCTTCATGCCAAAACTTAAAGCAGGCTCTCGAAGGTGAGTTAACAGTAGAGTCAAATAGATACAAAGAGATGCAAATTCATGGAGAGGGTACAACAGATGAAGGAGGGGGAGGAAGACTGTTGGTGGCCTTGAAATATGACTGAGGTGGTAAAATAAAGATTAGTAATGACAGAATGATAGATATTCTTTAATTGATGGGATTAAACTGTGTCATTTCTTTTGTTCAGATACTAGATCTCATTGAATTTGCAAGCCTTTTGGTTTTTTTTTTTTCTTTTCATTTTTTGGTTTTTGGGATTTTTTTAGTTTAGAAACTTGATTACATATCTGTATTAATGGTCTAAATACAGTTTGGAAATTATTTCATTCAACCAGCCATACTGATTAAAAAACAGAGCTTTGTTTTTTGGTGTGAAATGACTCATGAAAATATTTTTAGCACCCGATGGTTTAGATTTATGCTATTCTGATTATTTTTATAATGTATGAGATATGGTAGTAAAGTGTACCATTAACACTCAAAGTATGTTTATTGAGAATGCTAATGAAAATGAATCTTTTTGTTCCAGACTCTTCCTTGCCTAATCCTCCAACAACAATTCCAACAGATGGCTTTATTAAATATGGTGAAAGTAACTATTCACTCATGAAATTAAAGTTAGAGTGGAATGAAGCAGAGAAGTATTGCAAGCTTCACAGTTCCCTTATTGCTAGCATTCTAGATCCCTATAGTAATGCATTTGCATGGATGCAAATGCAAAAATTTAATGAACCTGTGTGGATCGCCCTGAACAGTAACTTGGTAAGATGCTGGAAATATGTGTGACTTGACATGATTGATACATTGTGATTAAACATGATTCTCTTTCTGTTCATTCTGTTGGACGTTTGTTATATGTAAGACACTGTGCTGGGCAATGTGAATGATGTGAAGGTGAACTAGACCCAATCTTGCAAGGATCCAATGCCTTCAAGGATCTCACAAGCTAGTGATATGAGTCAGAAATCAAACTAAGATTTATATAGCTTATATTAACTTTAATATTGCTTTTGAATATTAAAATTAGATTCTGCATCTAAACATTTTTATTTATTAATTTACTCCTCTCTAGTGTCCCAATTACAACTGTGCCATCAGAATTAAGAAAACAGATCAGGGGCATGGTTCTTGGATCATGAGGACACTTTTTACTTTTTTTGTGGCAAGCCATTCTAGAGTGATCAGTCCTAAAGTTGTGTGAAGAATTTCACTGCAGTCAATTCTCTGTGTTCCATAAAAGAAAAAGGCAGGTTGGCAGAGAATTGGGGTGGGGGGAGGGGGTGGGGGGCACAGAACTAAGAGTGGTGATGAAGTTGCCAAAATATACCTATAATGAGTCTTCTCTGATGCCCTGTGATCCATCTATCCTCCATCTATTTAGCTAGCCAGGCAGCAAACTTCCTAATAGAAGAAATAGAGATATCTGCAAGTAACTAAGAGACAAGATTGAAAATGTCAAAGAGAGGTATATAAAAGTGCTAACAAGAGGAGAGAAAAGAGATGGGTTGAGTCAGGGAAGAAGGCCGAGAAGGCTTCTCAGAGAAAGCGGGCTTTATAGATGTCATCTGGGATGGTGGAACATAAAGAAAGAGTACCACTAAGAGAGAAAAAGGCAGAAGGAGATAGAACTGGAAAGTAGTTGGTGTCAGATTTGATTGAGCTTCTAATGTTGTGCTGCAGAGGTCAAAAGGTACACTTCATGCACAGAGTAATTCCTGAGTAAGGAAGTGAACATTTAAAAGTAAGTGGTTCCACGATGATTTCTGTGATTAAACTTAGGCAAGACATTTTTATGTCTATATTGACTCTATTTTTAGTGATTAATTTGCTTGATAGTTCACTCGTTTTCTTCTTGTAGACATGGTCACAATTCTCTCATGAGTTTAAAATAGGCTTTTATTTATTTTTGGAAAGATTAAGTAGCTTTTCCACTATACCAACATTTGTAATTAAAACAGTAGTATTATCTTTCTTATATCTGTGGAATTAATGACTATGTAAGCATTATGCGATTAAACGTGGTAGAATACTACAAAATCCTAACTTGGGATAGCACATGCTTTTGAATTTGTCATTAAATCTTTGGTAATTGGCTAGGTAAGTTAAATAATGCAGTTAAAATGGGGACTATTTGAATTATTTTGAAATTCATTTATCTCATTAATACTATGTATCATATCATGTTTTTTAAGCATTACTTGTAAAATCTCTCTTAGGCTGTTAATGGATATTATTGATAAGTAATATTTTTGATGTTATTAACTAATTTTTATGTGATCATAAATTCATTCTACTAAATGTAATAAGAAAGTAAGTGTGTAAATTGATTAAAAAATCAGCTGTGTAAAAATTACTATCATGATTTGTTGAAAGACCACCTTACTGGAAAGCAAGCCACCTAGTCTCCTGTCACCTGTCCAGCTGACCTCACCTGTCATTTGCATGTGCACTTTTTCAAAAGCTAAACAATGAGAAGATCAGAAGAGATTAGTGTTTCTCTCCAAGGTCTATAAGTTCAATGAAAACTACTTAATTTTTATTATCATTTCAGTGATAATATAATACATATTTTATTTGTTCTGAAGACAAAATTTGTATTTTACACTGAAAACCTGTGACGAAAAAGTTTCATAGAATAAGACATAGGTTTCTTTAAGTCTGTGTTTTTCAAATTACCTTTCAAGGATGTAGTTATGGGGAACTCCAAGAGTCTCTCTTAAAGAAAGGTGACATTTCCTGAATTTAAGTTGGTAGAAATGATTTATAAAATGTCCTTTTTGTTCCCAAATGTTGAAGATCGTTTGTCAAATCACAGTCTTAAATATACTTTTACTCCTCACTAGGTTCTTTTGGTGTTTTCTAAATGAGACAAGACTCCATGTTAATGGTTGCTTTTGTCCTTGCAGACCAATAATGAGTATGCTTGGACTGACAAATGGAGGATGAGGTACACTAACTGGGCTGCTGATGAGCCCAGACTGAAATCAGCATGCGTTTATCTGGATCCTGATGGCTACTGGAAGACAGCATCTTGCAATGAAAGTTTTTATTTTCTCTGCAAAAGATCAGATGGTAATTGAATACAAAAAAAGACAATCAAGGGATTTGAAATTTTCTCAATTAGCCAATACATACCACTACTGGTATTATTAAACAGTAACATGTCTTGGAGGTCTTAAGAATAAGATAATAAAACATATCCCTTCACTGAACAAAAGACTGACTTGGTAATAAACAAGTATATATAGATCCAAATAATAACAAATATATATAGATCCAAACAAATATATATAGATCCAAATAAAATAGATCCAAATAATCCAAATAATCCAATTCTATCTCCATCCAATAATGGAGATAGAAAATTTTCTTCAGTGCTAGAGTTTATTTGCATTTTTTAGATTTTTGAGTTTTTATTATTGAGATTATCCTCTGCATCTCTGATGTCAGATTTGTCAGGAAATTATGATTACCTTTTATATCAACAGCACATCTGTATCAAAATAATTTTTATCAGAATGCATATAGATTAATCAGAATCAGTGATATTATGGTTTTAGCTTTCCTAGACTATAGTTCTAGAAGGGGACAGGGATACAGTCCTAGAGTTTTAACTGTCCCATTTAGTTCTATCATAGACATCAGTCATAGCTAACAAGCATTAATAGGGGTTAGGATTTCAGAAAAGAGTGTCTTGAAGGGGGGCTTCCTTTGCAAATTGTTTTTAGGTGATCTTTTTAAGGGACCTAACATCTTTATAAGTATTTATAGATCTGCCTTCTTCAGTATGACTGTGATTTATTTCTAATCTACCAGAATACAGTCTATTGAAATATATTTAAAATGACAACAAAAAGATAAAGTACAAAGAACACCCAATAACAAAAATGGCAGATCCAAATGATCCATCAGAACTTCTTAAAAATAATGATTGGCGATAAAATTTTCCTTAGCTGCTACTATATCATATTGCGAAACTTCAGGTTTTATTTTATTTTAAATGTCTTTTTATTAACAGAAATCCCTGCCACTGAACCCCCACAGCTGCCCGGCAGATGCCCAGAGTCAGAACACACAGCATGGATTCCTTTCCATGGTCACTGCTACTATATTGAGTCTTCATACACAAGAAACTGGGGTCAAGCCTCTCTAGAATGCCTCCGAATGGGTAAGTGCCACCTTAACTGTAAGGAAATCCCATCATCATCTATTCTGGACTACCATGATACTAGTAACACTGTACATTAAAATCATATGGAATGTAAAGATACTTATTTTTCTCCATAATTTATATTGTAATAGAACGGGCAACATCATGTCCCCCCCCAATGTAATTGATAACACTGTAGCCTCAAAATTTTCAAGAATTACAGTAGAAAGTAATCATTTGTGGAACAAGTCTTTCGGACTTTCTGCCCTAATCTTCGAAATGGTTAGGATTGTCATTCTCAGTTGTCCAAAGTGTTGTGTTCCCCTCTTCTCACTATTAGCTTGGGTTCCACAGTGCCCAGGGGCCATTTTGCTTTACCATTAATAGAAAAGCATTTAGCTCAGGTTATCTTATCTGTGAAGAAAAACAAGACAAAACTCAGACATGACATAGATGGATAATTTTCCTCTCAAAATAAAAATGTTAAAGTTAATTTTTCAGAATGCATTTAAAAATCCACTTAATTAAATCCCACTTAAAAAATTACTGAATTATTCTTTTACTACATTTTGATTGTCTTCTAAGTCAGTGGTTTTTTTTTTTTTAAGATTTTATTTATTTATTTGACAGAGAGACAAGCAAGAGAGGGAACACAAGCAGGGGGAGTGGGAGAGGGAGAAGGAGGCTTCCCTTGGAGCAGGGAGCCTGATGCAGGGCTTGATCCCAGGACCCTGGGATCATGACCTGAGCCGAAAGTAGTCACTTAACCAACTGAGCCACCCAGGTGGCCCTAAGTCAGTGTTCTCTATCCAACAGTGATATATATACAAGAGCTATATTCTCATTTCCTTCAAATTCATTCAAAAGTCAACCTTGAGTTTTGACCTTTTCTTTTTACTTTTAGGCTTTTTCCCCCTTCAGTTCTATTGAGGTATAATGGATAAATAAAATTATAAGACATTTAAAGTGTACACTGTGATAATTTGATTGTGAAGGGATTCTCACCATCAAGTTAATTAACACATCCATCATATCACATATATACCCTTTTTTATTCTTTTCTGATGAGAACACTTAAGTTCTACTCTCTGGGCAAATCTCAATTTTAAATATAGCATTATCAGCTATAGTCACCATGTTATCCATTCGATCCTAAAACCTTATTCATCTTATAACTTAAACATTGTACCCTTTCACCAGCATCTCCCTCCCCCCTACCCCACAGTCCCTGGCAACCACCATTCTTTCTCTCTCTTTTTTTTTAATTTTACATATAAGTGATACTATGGAGAGTTCATCTGTCTCTGTCTGGCTTGTTTCCTCAGAATGGTATGGTTAGTCAGTGTTGTCACAAATAAATAAATATATATGTCACAAATATATATATACACACTACATTTTCTTTATGCATCCATCTGTGATGGACACTTAGGTTGTTTTTGTACCTTGGCTATTGTGAATAATGCTGCAGTGAACATGGAAGTAGAGAGATATCTTTGAGAAATGATTTCATCGCCTTTGGATATATATACCCAGAAGTGGGACTGCTGGATCATATGATAGTTCTCTTTAATTTCTTGAGGAACCTTCATGCTGTTTTCCATAGGAGCTGTATCAGTTTAGATTCCCACCAATAGTGTACAAGGGGTCTCTTCTCTCTACATTCTTGCTAGGATTTATCTTGTCTTTTTGGTAATAGCCAGTCTAACAGGTGTGAAGTGATGCCTCATCTCATCGTGGTTTTGATTTGTATTTTCTTGATGATTAGTGACGTTGAGAATTTTTCATGTACCTGTTAGCCATTTTTAAGTCTTCTTTGGGAAAAAAAATGTCTATTTAGTTCTATTTGCCTATTTTTTAATTGGGTCATTTGTTTTTTTGCTATTGAATTGTGTAAGTTCCTTGTACATTTTAGATCTTAAACCTCTATTAGGATATGCAGTTTGCAAATACTGCCTTTTCATTTTGTTGATGGTTTCCTTGGTTGTGCAGAAGCTTTTTAGTTTGTTGCAGTCCCACTTATTTATTTTTGTTTTTGTTGCTTTTGCTTTTGGTGTCAAAAAAAAAAAAAATTATCCCCAAGAACAATGACAAGGAACTTGCCACCTGTTTTCTTCTTTTTGCTCTTCTGGGTATATTTGACTGGCCCTTCTTGGAGGCCATTGTTTCTTGCTTCCACTTTATCTGGTCTGCCATTGAATTCCACCCACTCTTGTATGTTTCAGTTCATTTATTCTTTAGCCCTGTGGTTTCTGTTTGGTACTTTTTGATTCTTTCTCTCTGTGTGTTGAAATTTTCACTTTGTTTGCACATTGCTTTCTTGACCTAAATGAGCATCTTTATAACTGTTATTTTGAACTCTGTCAGATAAATCGTCATCTCTGTTTCATTAAGATCTGTTTGGAGATTTATCTTGTTCTTTTGTTTGCAACATATTTCTCCTTTTCTTCATTTTCCTGGACTCTCTGTGTTGGTTTCTGCACACTGGATAAAACAAACACCTCTCCCAGTTTTGAAAGTCTGGTGTCATGTAGGAGATGAACCTCATCAATTAACCCAACCCAACCTCCTGTTTGTCTCTCAAAACTTTGTGATGGTCTAAGCTGCCATCTTTGTTTTTTAGTGGCTCCCAGTAGTTGAGGGTGTGCAAGGGCCCTATGATGTTCCAAAGGAGAAAATCACAGTCAGCATATAAATGCAGGCTGATTAGAAGCTGGACCCTCAAGTGGCAGCTAGGAAAGTATATAAGCCAGGTGTGTGTACATGCTCCTTCCAGAGAAATATTGGTGACCTGCTTTTGTCATTGTGGCAAGCCAGGGAAAAAAGGTGGTGGAAGTACCCCCCCCAGGTACCCCAGGCTCCGTGGAAAATCACACCTTGCTCATAGATGCATGTAAATTAGCAGCTGGACCACAGGGCAGTGGGTTGTAAAGTATGCAGTCAGTCCCTCTCCAAGAAAAGGCTGAAAAAATGGGCATTTTTCCTGTTTCCTCTTAGCTGAGTCCTGGGGAGATAGCTGTAGTGAATTCTCACGTGCCCATTAAGAACTATTTCTTTGTTTTCTGTAGTCCTGTGGGTCTTTTGGCTGCAAACCCCATTGGTTTTCAGAGCGAGATGGTTTGGTGGCCTGTCCCTTAGGTGGGAGCCCTAAAACTTGGAGTGCTAGAGGTATGGTCCAAACCCTTCTCTCTTCAGGGAAAAGCTGGGAGTTGGGTATTCCCTCCTGATTGTGTGGTGGTCTACTGGAGATAGGGTTTATAGAGAAAGTATGTCTCAGCCTTTCCTACTCCTTTAGAAGTAGAGATATTCTCAGTCACCCTACATGTCAGAGTAACTCAGCTTGTTTCTGAGTTCTCTGAGGTAGTTGCTCCATGTGTAGCTGTTCATTGGTGTGTCTATGAAAGAGGGAGTTTCAGGAACCTCCTATTTTGCCATCTTAGTCCCTTGCTATTAGTTTTGGCTTTAAATTCTGAGTCAAGTGAAGTCTCTTTGCCTGTTTTTGGTTCATTTATTTGGGAACTTTATTGTAAGGGGTGTGTGTGTGTGTGTGTGTGTGTATATATATATATATATATATGGTGTAAGGTGTATATATATATATATAAGGTATATACATGGTGTATGTGTATATATATATAACCTATTTGTAACAGATATATATAACCTATCCTTATATAGATATCAATATATAACATATCTATATATATAACAGGTATATATATAACATATCTATAACATCTATATATATAACATATCTATAACAATTATAGACATATATATGTAATATACATACATATATGTATATTACATACGTATATGTGTATACGTATATATATATACATATACGTACGTATATGTATGTATATTACATATATATGTCTATAATTGTTATATCTTCTTAATGAGTTGAAACTTGAATCATTATAAATGTCCTTATTTGTCTCTAGCAACAATATTTTTTTTTTTTAAGATTTTTTATTTATTTATTTGAGAGAGAGAGAATGAGAGACAGAGAGCATGAGAGGGAGGAGGGTCAGAGGGAGAAGCAGACTCCCTGCCGAGCAGGGAGCCCGATGCGGGACTCAATCCCGGGACTCCAGGATCATGACCTGAGCCGAAGGCAGTCGCTTAACCAACTGAGCCACCCAGGCGCCCTCTAGCAACAATTTTTGTTTAAAAGTTTATTTTGTCCAATATCAGTATAGCTGATAAAGGTACCTACCTTGGAATTTTTTAATAAAAAATATTTTTCCTCTTCATGTTGCTAAGTGTTTTTTTTAAAAACTTGCAATGAATATGGAGAAACTTTGTTTTCAACTTTAGGTGACTATGTTTTCCTATAAATAAGATGAATGATTCTTTCATCTTAGGCCTTCAACTTTTTTTTAAGTTACTATTTGCATGGTGTATCTCTTTCCATGCTCTTACTTTCAATCTTTTTGTGTCTTTGAATCTCAAGTGTGTATTTTATAGATGGCATATAGTTAGATACTTTAAATTTTTATTTTTATTTACTTATTTTAATTTTTAAATTTATTCTGCCAATCTGTTTTTTGATTGGAGTGGTTAATCCATTTACATGTAATGTAATTATTGATAAGGTAGGATTTTTATCTGCCATTTTATTTATTTTCTGTATGTCTTGTGTCTTTTGGTTCCTCTATTTCTCCATTTCTACTTTCTTTCACGTTAAATAGATAATCTCTAGTGTACATTTTAATTTCCTTGTTATTTATTTACTAGGTATAGTTTATTTTCTTAGTGGTTGCCCTGGGGTTGATAATTGCCATTTTAATATGAAATAATCTGGTTCAGATTAATATGAATTTAATTTTAATAGTATATGAAACTTTTGCACTTATATAACTCTATTCCCTCCACAATCCTTTGTGTGTTATTGTCATACAAACACATTTTATATATTGTATGCCCACCAGTACAGACTTATAATTATTAACTTTATGTAGTTAATCTTTAAATCATGTTTTAAAAATGAGTTATAAACAAAAAATAAATTAATACTGTCTTTTATTTTTACTTAGGTAGGTACCTTTATTAGTGCTTTTTATATCTTCCTGTGGATTTGAGTTTCTGTCAAGTATCGTCTCATTTTAGCCTTAAGAACTCTCTTTAGAATTTTTATAGAGTAAATCTGCTTGTGACAATTTCTCTCCATTTTTGTTTATCTAGAATGTCTTAAAATTTCCCTCACTTTTGAAGGATAGTTTTGCTGGATAGAAAGTTGTTGGTCAACAATCATTTTTTTTCCAACCTTTTTTAGTATCTTGTGCACTGCCCTCTGGCCTCCATGTTTTCTGTTGAGAAATCAGTGTTAGTTTTTTTGAGGATCTCTTGTACATGATGAGTTACCTCTCTCTTGCTGATTTTAAGAATCTCTATCTTTTGACAGTTTGTGATGTGAATTTCCTTGCAATTGTCTTACTTGGAGCTTGGATAGATGTGGAGTTTCCTAGATGTATACATTAATGTTTTTCATCAAATTTCAGAATTTTTGGCTATTATTTCTTCAAGTGTTCTTTTTGCTTCTTTCTCTGTCTTTTCCTTCTCAGATACCCATTATGTATATTTTGATACACTTGATAATATCCCACAAATCTCTGAGGCTCTGTAAATTTTCTTTTTCCCCCCCCCATTATTCAGACTGGATAATTTCAATTTACCTGTTTTCATGGGTTTTTTTGGTTATTTCTTTTGCTTAATCATATCAGCTCTTAGGCTGCTCTAGTAAATTGTTCCTTTCAATTATTGTAATTTTCAACTCCAGAATTTTAAGAAATAATTTCTATCTCTCTCTTAATATTCTCTATTTGGTGAGGCATTACATACTTTTTTTTCATTCTTTATACATGTTTTCCTTTATTTCTTTAACATAGCTGATTTGGTCTTTGGTAAATCGAAGGTGTGGCTTTCTCAGGAACAGTTGGTATTGACTGTTTTGTTTCTTGGTATGGGCCATATGTTCTTGTTTTTTGCATTTTCTGTAATTTTTTGTTGAAAACTGGACATTTTAAATAATATGATGGGCAACTCTGGAAATGAGATTCTTTCCATTCCACAGAGTATGCCATTGTTGCTGTTTGTTGTTTTTTTCTGGTTTAGTGATTTTCCTTCACTAATTCTGTAAAGCTTGTATTCTTTTTCATGTGTGGTCACTGCAGTCACTGCTAGCTTAGTGGTCAGCTAATGATTGGGAACAGATTTCCTTAAATGCCTAGAACCAATAAGTCTCCCAGGTTTTCCTGAGGGACTCTGCCTGAAGATACTGCCTTCCACGTTCATTCAAGTAGTTTAAAACTCTGCCTTAGTCCTCGCTTCCTGTTTGTGCAGACCCTCAAGGTCAGCCAGGGGTGAGAGCTTAGGAGTCCCTCAGATTTTTCATAAGCATGCATGTGGTCCCGGCTGTGTACATGCCCCAGTGCCTGTCTGTGGCCTTCTAGATTCCCAAGAATGGATTGAAGGTTTTTGGAGCTCACTATGGACCGCTTATTCCCATTTTTCCTTTTAAGCTTTTTTTCTTTGTTATCCTCTTTTCCTCACCTGTTATCCCTACCTCAGGCATCTATGATGTTAGACAATTGCCACTGAAAGTTTTTGAAAAATGCCCTCAGAAAGAAGGCTATTGACACAGTTGAGTTCTGAATTAGGACAAATAAAGCCAAGCTTTGCAAGTGAGACTTTCCACTGAACTCTCAGAGAGATAAAATAATGGAAATTCATTGAATTGGGACTTTGAAAGAGCTCCGACCCCATTCCGACTATTCTGGTGGCTTCTAGGCTGCTGGTTTTCACTGTGATTTGGGTGCTGTTTGTTTTTAAGGTAAACCGAAAGCTGAGGATAAGGCAATGAAATTAGAGCAAGTCAAAAAACCATGAAGCTCACTCTTCATCCAAAGACTGACTATTTTTTAAATAAATACTTCCTGGATTGTTACAACCTGTTGATTAATTTTTAGGGTTCTGAAATTTGTCAGTGTTCTTACTGCTTTTGTAGAGGACAGGATTTTCATGGATAGTTATTCTGCCATTCCTTATGGTGTCACCAAAGTCTGCTTTGGAATTTTTTAATTAAAAAATATTTTTCCTCTTCATGTTGCTAAGTGTTTTTTTTAAAAACTTGCAATGAATATGGAGAAACTTTGTTTTCAACTTTAGGTGACTATGTTTTCCTATAAATAAGATGAATGATTCTCATTTATCAAAACATGTCACAAATATTTTGAAACGGTTATTATCTTTGAAATCTGTTAAATGGTGGAATATGTAATCATGCAATAAAAACAATCATCAAGGGGATCATCCAGGACCCAGTAACATGGGATGCAGGCATATGGTTAAGTGTAGGGTTTTGAGATTCAGAACGCCTGGATCATGCTATGACTCAGCCCATCACTGGATCTTGACAAATTACCCTCTGTACTTTTGGGTCTTTATCTATTATAAAGTGAGGTAATGGTAGTGCTCATTTAAGAAGGTGGTTGTAAATTTCTAGTGAGACCATACTTGTAAAGCACAATGTGAAATGTCTGGCATAAAGTGCTTAAAATATATTAGTTGTTATTCTTATAAAGCTATAGATATTTACTATAAACTCTAATGCTGACACTGAATCAACCCTAATGTAATGTGAGATGTTGATGCCATAGTAATCTAACCAGTCTTTCAGTTTTCCTCTCTCTTTTTACTTTGTACAGTCCTATACCTAACAGCAGGATTAATAATTAATCCTGCTGCCTGAAGAAACTAAGTGTTCTTTATCACTACCTTAAATACCAATCTCTTTCCATCTGCAGAGAGGCCTAACCCAAGTCTTTTTTTTCACCTGTTGACCATAGTATTCCAGCCAAACTGAGCCATCTATTAACACTCTAAGTTCCTCCCAGTAGATAGATCTATCTATCCATCATTTGTCTATATCCTATCATCATAAACCAAATATGGAGGAATCCATGTATCTGTGTGCCATGTTCTTTTTTTTTATGTTATGTTAAACACCATACATTACATCATTAGTTTTATAGTGAGCATGATTCATTGTTTGCGTATAACACCCAGTGCTCCATGCAGTACGTGCCCTCTTTAATGCCCATCACCAAGCTAACCCATCCCCCTACCACCTTCCCCTCTAGAACCCTCAGTTTGTTTTTCAGAGTCCATAGTCTCTCACGGTTCGTCTCCCCCTCCGATTTCCACCCCCTTCATTCTTCCCCTCCTGCTATCTTCTTCTTCTTCTTTTTTTTTTTTTTAACATATAATGTATTATTTGTTTCAGAGGTACAGGTCTGTGATTCAACAGTCTTACACAATTCATAGCGCTCACCATAGCACATACCCTCCCCAATGTCTATCACCCAGCCACCCCATGTGTGCCATGTTCTTGAAGAAGCTCTATGCTTCCCTCTCTGTCTCCTCTCTCATTCCTTCTCTTCTTGGAATTATTTTCTATTCTTTCCACTTGAAATCCTATGCTTCTTAATATCTTAAATTCTATTTTCTCCATGCTCCCCTTTAGTTGCTCCACCTAAAACAAATCTTCCCCTCATTTGACATGTTAATTACATATCATACATATTTTCTCTTCTAACCCATCCTTCTATCTATGCTATCTCCTGAACCATAACCTTGTTAAGACATACTCTGTGATGACTTGAATAGACATTTTTCCAAAGAAGACATCCAGATGGCCAACAGACATATGAAAAGATGCTCAACATCATTAATCATTAGGGAAATAGAAATCAAAGCCACAATGAGGTATCATCTCACACCTGTCAGAATGGCTAAAATCAAAAAGAAAAGAAATAACAAGTGTTGGTGAGGATGTGGAGAAAAAGGAACCCTCACAGACTGTTGGGCATGAAAATTGGTGCAGCCACTGTGGAAAACGGTATGGAAATTCCTCAAAAAATTAAAAATAGAATATCATATCATCCAATAATTCCACTATTGGGTATTTACCCAGAGAAAACAAAAACACTACCTCAAAAAGATATATGCACCCCTATGTTTATTGCAGCATTATTTATAATAGCCAAGACACGGAAGCAACCTGTCTATCAATAGACAAGTGGATAAGGAAAATGTAGTATGTATATATATATATATATATATATATATATATATATATATACACACACACACACACACACACACACACACACACACACAATGGAATATTACACAGCCATAAAAAAGGATGAGATTGTGCTTTTTTTTAAACAGCACGGATGGACCTAGAGGGTATTTTGCCAAGTGAAATAAGTCAAACAAATACCATATGATTCCACTCACAGATGGAATCTAAAAAAAATAATAAAAAGCAGAATCAGAACTCTAAATACAGAGAACAAACTGATGGTTGCCAGAGGGAGGGAGGTAGAAGGTTGGGCAAAATGGGTGACGGTGAGAGAGAGAGAGATACAGGCCTCGAGTTATGGAATGAGTAAGTAAAGGGAATGAAAGAGCAAAAGGAATGCAGTGATATTATAATAGTGATGTAATGGGACAGATGGTAACTGTACTTGTGGTGAATATAGCATAATATATAAACTTGTCACGTCACTAATTTGTACACCTGAAACTAATGTAACATTGTGTGTCAACTGTACTCAAATTTAAAAAATTCACACACACACACACACACACACACACACACACATTGCTATACCCAAACCCACACTCAAGAGGAGGATATTACATAAATGCTTATATATCAGGAGGCAGGGATCAAAGTGAACCATCTTAGATTCTGTCTACCACAAGAGCTAGTGCGATAATTTGAGTGTGAGATGCTAGTGCCCATTCTTAAGGTAGAGGTAGTAGAAACAGGGAGAAGCAGACAGATGTGACAACTATTGAAACAGTAAAATCACAACAGAATTTGGGCATAGGCACTAGAAAGGGTGGAAGTCAAGAATGACTCTCATGTTCGCGCTTGAGTGAGTGGAAAGGATATATTTGTAAAGGATCAAGAAGTAAGAATTTTCCTTGCAGTACCTATATTCACAGGCCATATCAGCTGCTTGCTGATATGTAAACAGCTAAGGAGAAATAAGATTTCTAGGCAAAAATTTTATGAGTTTGTTTTGTACATGTTGAGCTTCAAGTGCCTGTGAAACATTAAAGCAGAGTTAAAAAAAAAAAAAGACACATTGTCCTACTGGTCTTTGCATGTCTTGCCACAGCTCATCCAGTGCTTATACAAAAATTATGCTTAAAAAAAATCTTTTTTCTTTTAAGAGAGCATGAGCAGGGGAGGGGCAAAGGGAGAGGGAGAGAGAGAATCTTAAGCAGGCTCCACGCCTAGAGCAGAGCCCAATGCAGGGCCCGACCTCATGACCCTGAGATCATGACTTGAGCCAAAATCAAGAGTTGGCTGCTTAACCGACTGAGCCACCCAGGTGCTCCCCCCAATCATATTTTCAGAAGGGAAACTGAAATTTTGAGAAGTCAAATGTCTACTCTTTGAAATTCTTCACCTTAAGTGGAGATGTTGGGGTGATTTTTATTGCTCTTGCTATCAATGCTATCATTATAAAAATATTTTTAGTTACTTAAATGTAGTTCCATCACATTGTTTCTTCATACTTTGCAGGCTCCTCTTTGGTTTCCATTGAAAGTGCTGCTGAATCAAGTTTTCTGTCCTATCGAGTAGAACCACTTCAAAGCAAAACCAATTTTTGGATAGGATTGTTCAGAAATGTTGAAGGTAAATTTGCAGAACAATTATTTAATCACAAATATTTCAAAAGGCTCTGTGCAAAACAAGTTTTCTGTTCCAGAAAGTCTTGCCTTAAATAATGATTAATTTGTGAAGAGTTTGAAAATTCAAACTTATATTTTCATTTAAAATAAGAACTGAAATTTTAAATGACTCACATATTATGCTATCTTGAAGGCTATTGATTAAAGGAGTGTTGTGTAGCTAAGTTAGTTTAAGAAGCTTTAAAAAATAATTTCTATCTTTTGCCAGAAAAAAAAAATTAGGGAAGGATAAGCATATGTATTTGTACTAATTAGGAATCAGTTTTCAACTAAAGCTATATAAGAAACATATTCTTTTCAGTTTTTTTCCCTGCAATAATTGGTCATTGTAATCTTGCATACTAAAAGTCTGGTTGTAAACAACTATTGATTATAGTATAAAATAATATGCTTAGAAATTCTGCATGAATAGGTTGATTTTATTTGAAGGTGGGTAATTCTTAACTTCTCTTTTTACTGACTTCATTTGATCATCAGGAAAGTGGCTGTGGGTAAACAACAATCCAGTCTCCTTTGTCAACTGGAACACAGGAGATCCCTCTGGTGAACGAAATGATTGTGTAGCTTTATCCGCATCTTCTGGATTTTGGAATAATATTCACTGTTCTTCCTACAAAGGATATATTTGTAAAAGACCAAAAAGTAAGAATTTTCCTTGCAGTACCTATGTTCACAGGCCATTGTTTCTTTCAAATATTAAGGGGTCACACGTGGGATTATAATGTGGTTACAGGTCTCATGCAAGCTCTCTCCCTGAGTAAGTGAAGAATCCCTAGTGATTAGTTGTTGTCTGCAGCTCTGTGGGAGCAAACTCTGTCTGTGTAGCTGCCATAATGATTTAGGTATATCAATACATTTATGATGGGATACCCAGGCATATGGACTGTGGAGTTGCAGGTGGTTTGAAGAGTCAGCTTATAAAGCCTTACGGCATAAAAGGAAAAGGGGGTAAAGTTTGTCATCTCCACCAAACCAGAAGGTATTAAGATTCTGGAGAGGAATCAGAATTTACTATGGAATAAATCATGTAAGACCAATTAAATCTCCGTCTGAGATTAAGTAGCAGATCATGTAAAGACAAGGATTGGAGGAATTAATGGTGTTCCATGCCCACCATGTAGTACTCTCTAGACTTTAATAATATTTTATGCCAATCTACTTCACATAATATGCTTCCCAAGAGATAAAATTATTAATTAAATAATGGATTTAAATATAGGAATTAGAGAAGTTAACACTCTATCTCAGTAGATTTTATTATTTTGGAATTGTGTAGTTCTTCAGTCTTTTAAAACTCTCTTTGAGACACTTTGGTGCAGTGTGGGAGTCTTGTTTTACTTTTCATTCAAACGCCTTGTGGTACCTTAGGCTTCCGTGGGCCAATTTCAAAACAGCCTAGAATACGTTATTTTTGGATAGATTGGTTAGATTTTGAGGGTCAGTGTCAGTGGGTCGGATGCAACTCAGTGGACTGTATTTTCAGAATTGTCTTTGTATTCAAACTCTCCCTACAGCTATAGGATGCTGATACAGGATGGGTGGATGGATGGATGGATCGATAGTTACATACATACACACGTACATAGGTCTTCTAGATTCTATTTGTCTATCATCTATCATCTATATATCATATCACCATGAACCAAATATGGAGGATTCCATGTGTCTGCGAACCAAATAATAGTCACTATCTGCATGCAATTATTATGGGCTTTTATAAACATTTAATTTTTTTTTATTTCACAAACAGTTGTTGATGCTGAACCTACTCATACATTAATTACCACAAAAGGTAAGACCATTATGAAATTTTAAGTTCTTAGTAATATATCAATACAATTTGCTTGTTTTAAAAACCGTAATAATCCTTTCCTATACCCCCTGTATTCTCAGTAGAATTGCTTGAGCTGCATTAGCCTTTGTCATTATGTCATCAACCTCCCTTGAATAATGCTCTAAGAGAGCAGACCTTGGAGTCAGGTTGGTATTTTTACCATAGATACTATCGAAGACATTGCTGCATTACAGAGGTGCCTTGTGGAAACGACAGGAGAGATTTCTCTGGAATCCTTGTGGGGTTTTTTTCTTTTTTTTTAAGCAATGTTTTAAATTTTATTTTTATAGACAACTTGAATCAGGTAACTGATGGTAACTGATCTTATTTTGCCAATTTTGTTGGCAGCTAAAAAACCCTCAGATTTATGGTTTGCCTGCAACCTCCTTACTAACCTCCTGGGTGCTATTTGTTAACTGATTATACTCATGAGTTCAGTTTGCTACTACTCTTATTTTCTCTTTTCCCTAATTTTCTCCCTTGCTTTTTTTTATCATCATTATTATTACTATTTATCTTCATATGATGGATTTGTAAGCAGCATTAAATTATTTTGAAACAGGGGTGCGTATTTTAAAACATTGATGTTAACTGGGGTGCCTGGGTGGCTCAGTTGGTTGAGCATCCGACTCCTGGTTTTGGCTTTGATTGTGATCTCATAGGTCCTGGGATCGAGCCCTGTGCAGGGCTCCGTGCTCAGTGCAGAGTCTGCTTGAGATTCTCTCTGCCCCTCCCCCTGCTCTCACTCTCGCTCACACTCTCATTCTCTCTCTCTCTCTCAAATAAATAAATACATCTTTAAAAAACACAACAACAACAAAAACATTGATTTAAAACTAACAGATGGAATATTCCTGCAACTGAACAATAATCTTAACATCTAAAACAATCCTCTATGTCACATGGACTCCTGTTTTCATGTCCTTCATTTCTGTCTGACAAATGTCAAAAAACATTTGAAATGAAAGGACATTCATGCATTTTAGCTTTTCAAAAAAGAAAGTTGTCTTGTTCTCCATAGCATTCTACCTTTTGCCTCCCTCCACCTTTCTCCTCATTATTTTATTTATTTCTAGCTGACCCAAGGAAGATGGGTCCTTCCAAACCTTCTTCCAGCCTGGCAGGAGTCGTTGTCATGGTGGTCCTCCTGATCATAGCGGGTGCTGGCCTCGCGGCGTATTTCTTTTATAAGAAAAGACGTGTGCACTTACCTCAAGAGAACACTTTTGAAAACACTCTCTATTTTAATAGCAGATCAAGTCCAGGAATGAGTGATACGAAAGATCTCGTGGGCAACATTGAACAGAATGAACACGCAGGCATCTAGTATCCTAATGTGATTTAGATATATTTGAATCTCATAACATTGTAACTAAAATGTTAAGGTCTTTAATGCAATGTGATTGTTTCCTTTAAAATTAGTACTGTAGTGAACTGGCCTGTCCTTTTTCTTTGCCTAATTGAAGAAATAATTGCTCATGTTCTATCTGGCAAGGGATTTTCATAGAAGAGGGATAAGGATACTGACTACCACTTGAAAAAAATAGCTTAGGTGAACACACAGCACAAGAATGCCAACTTAAAATTTCAGCATCACTGGTGTGTAGCCAGCATCGACCACATGCAGGTTAGAAGAACCCCAAAGACCTAAGCGTCCTGAAATAGTTTAAGGAGCTCCCAAAGAAATGTTACCTATTGAATTGTAATTCGGTAATCAGAAGACTGTTTTAAAAATCAAGTACAAATAACCTCAGGTGGCATGAAAATTTAGTCACTGTTTTCTCTTACCAATCTTGATTTTTACTTCAGTTATTTAGAATTGTATTTGTACACATGCAGAAAGAATGAGGCAGCTGAGAATCTTGTTTTCTCTGAGCAGGGTTTTCCAGGCTGAATCTTGCATATGTGTTCTTTGTCCTGTTATATGTATATCAGGAACAAAAGATGTGAAATAAAAATGTAAATTTGCATAACTGGATGTACTTAGATAATGTGAAATAAACATCAAAGACAAGGTCTATTTTTAATATATGTGTATTTTGGTGATCTTGGTAAATGTCAATTTTCTTTTAAGTGTGACTTATTTATCTATTTACTTTGTACTTAACTTTACTCTGAAAATAAACAATATGATTAGTAGAGAAATTCTTTAAACCCTCCATCTATTTGGAAAAGATAAGATGCTAAAACACTAGGTGATTGTATAATTTCCCCAGATCTTCCCCTGTAGCATTGATTCAAGTCAGAATTCAACAAAGGTTCTGTTACTGAGAATTAGGTCTCTAAATATCTTTTTCTCACTTTAATAATTAAGAATTCATTTTTGCATTAAAAATGTTGCCTTAGATAAAGCTTCCTGTACATTGTGCAATACTTTGGAGGTTCCGTATCTCACACAGGTACCACACTATCAGCTCATCCTTGCCTTTATCGAGGGATTGCTCCTGGGCAGAAGTTCCTTAACTGAGGTCCCCAGCGGGACTCAGATGGTGTTAAAGAGGTCTAGGAATGTCCAAAAATTGCATGCAAAATGCTGTACCAATTTGTGTTTGTGCCTTTTTTCTTTTTTCTGAGAAGAAAATAGCAGATTTTCAGGTAAGTCTGTAATTCAAAACAGATGAAGAAGCTGATCATTGGGTAGGAATATGATGGAGTTTCTAATACCCCAACTCAGATGAGTAACAGGTGGAAAGAAATAGGAAGTGAGAGGTAGGCAGTTGTGGAAAAGGTAGTTGAGCACCAACAATTCCCTCTTGTACCTGGAACAGTAGAAAACAAGTTGCTTTTTATTTTCTTGGTAAGAACGAAGCATATTCCATTTGAAGACATTCCAGTGGGAATGATTGCTATAGTATCACTGCTGTCTGTGATGAACTATATTAAAGAAATGACTTTCCTAATATATATATTAGGATATATGTATTAAGACTATGTGCTATATATATTATATATATACATATATATACTAATATATACTATGCATATATTACATATATACTGCATATAGTATCTGTTATAGATATTAGATATATACTATATATAGATATATAGATAATTATATATATTATAGATTATATAGATACTGTATACAGAGTATATAGTATATATAGATATAGATATATATTATAGATATATATACATATGCATAGTATATATATAGTATCTATTATAGATATACAGTATATATAGATATATATATATACTATACTATATATTATATATATAATCTATATTATAGTATCTATAATAAATACTATATATAGTATACATATAGTATGCATGGTATATATAGTATATATACTATACATAGAAAGATATATAGATACTATCTATATATATATAGTATATATATACAATATATATACTATACCATATATTATATATGTGTATATACTACATATACTAAAATATACTATACATATATACTATATATGTATAATATATATTATATATAGTATATATATTCCTAATATATATATATATATACTATATATTCTCTCTATATATATCCTTTCCCTAATATATATATATATATATTTTCCCTCAAGATACAAGAGAGAATTGGAAATATAAAATAAGGAGAAATACATAAGTGAGCATGTTTAAAAATTCTGTACAAAAGTCATTATAACTCAGAGCCGCATCCTCACAGAAAATATTTTGGACTCCAAACATGTATCTCAGACTTAAATGTCTTACCTTTTCAAGAAACAGTCCGTATTTGGCAGAGTGCTGAGCATTATATTTCACACTCATGTTATCCACTCAAACATAGTTTGAGTCGGGCGCCTGGGTGGCTCAGTTGGTTAAGCGACTGCCTTCGGCTCAGGTCATGATCCTGGAGTCCCGGGATCAAGTCCCACATCGGGCTCCCTGCTCAGCGGGGGGTCTGCTTCTCCCTCTGACCCTCTTCCCTCTTGTGCTGTCTCTCATTCTCTCTCTCAAATAAATAAATAAAAAATCTTAAAAAAACAAACAAACAAACAAAAAACATAGTTTGAGTCATAGTTAAGTCATTTGTATCTACACATGTATCCAAATACAATACTAAAATATCAAGGGTATTTTGTGGGTCAGGGAGAGGCGTCTAGGGTGGACAAGAGCAGTTTTATGCACTTTTGGTTGTTGGAGTTGAGTTGTTTTGTTTCTTAACCAGAAATTCTATCTGGTGGATTAAATGTTTAAGTACTCTCCTCAATGGCTTGCTTGCTTCAGGTTTGCATCAGAATCCAGCAGCTGGAAGAGTCTTAAGGATATTTCTTCCCCCAGTTGAGCTCAGACAATGTGAATAGTCTGTAACTTCAACTCTAAAATTAAAATTGATATCTGTAGAGACTGGCAGACTCTTAATTCATTTTCAGTATTCGCTAGTGCATCTGGTTGTGTATTTGCCCATTCAACCGTCAGCTATTTCTGGATCATCTGTCACATGTGCTAGACATTGAGCTACCCTCTGGAGATTCAAATATGGGTGAGGAGCAGTGCCTGTCCACAAGATGTGCACAGCCTAGTGGAGGTCAAGACACAGATCATTTTATAACAATGTGGAAGATGCACTGGTAGAAATAGGCTTAAGATATTTTCTCAGCTTGGGACGCCTGGGTGTCTCAGTTGGTTAAGCGTCTGTCTTCGGCTCAGGTCATGATCCTGGGACTGAGCCCTGCATCAGGCTCCCCACTCAGCAGGGAGTCTGCTTCTCCCTCTGTCCCTCCCCCTGCTCATGCTAACTCTCTCTTACTCTCTCTCTCAAGTAAATAAATAAACTCTTTAAAAAATTTTTTTCAACTTTATTGAGCTGTAATTGACATATAACTGTGTAAATTTAAGATGTACAACATAATGATTTGATATTTGTATATATTGCAAAATGATGACCGCAGTAAGAATAGGTAGCATATCCCTCACTTCACATAATTACAATTTGAAATACAAGTTGTCTAAGACATTAATGGAGCAGTGACAGATGCAGACATGGTTTCAGCAGTGCAAGAGCTGAGTTTTGTGGGTCTGAGGAGTTAACTTTGGGGGGCCCTCTTGAAGAAAGATAATACAAAGAAGTAGGTACAAAAGTGAAAATTTATTCAAAATGAAAAAAGAAATGAGAAATTACAATTTTTTTAAAGATGGCAGCTACAACAAATATCCTAAATTCAGGACAATGATGTTTTATTTTTAATAATTAACTGTCTGATATACTTTGTTTTCTAGGATCTACCATAACAAAATATCACAGACTGGTGGCTTAAACAATGCAAGTTTATTTTCTCTCAGCTTTCCTACAGCTTACGGTTCTGGAGGCTGGAGTCCAAGGTCACGGTACTGGCGGTTGGGGGGCGGGGTGGTCCTCTGATGCCCCTCTCTCTGGCTTGCAGATGGCTGCCCACTTGCTGCCCCTTCATATAGCTGTCTCTCTGTGTGCACGAGTCCCTGGTGTCTCTGTGTGTATCCTACCTCCTCTTACAAAGATGCCAGTTAGATTGGACTAGGTATACCTTAAAGACTTTGTTTTTAACTTAATACCCTCCTTAAAGATCCTATCTTCAAATAGTCACATTCTGAAGTACTAAGGGTTAGGGCTCCAACATTTGAATTTGGCAGGGGTGGGGGGGCACAGTTCAGCCTATCACATACTTCAGAACACTTCTTTTTGATTATCCCTCATGTCAGAATTTTCCAGAGAAACTGAACCAATAGAATCTATCTATCTATCTATCATCTATCTATCATCTATCTTTCATTCATCTATATTTTTATCTACTTAGCTATCATCTATCTAAATGGAGAAAGATATATTTTAAGGAAAAGCCTCATGCAATTGCAAATGCCTGGTAAATCCAAAATGTACAGGATAGGTGAGCAGGCTGAAGACTCAGGGAAGAGTTGCAGTTTGAGTCCAAAAGCAGTTTGTTGGCAGACTCACTCAAGGAAGAAGGTCCATCTTTGTTCTATTAGGGCCTTCAACGGATTAGACAAGACTCACCCTTATTAAGGAGGGTAATGTGCTCTGCTCAAAGTCCACTGATTTAAATGTTAATCTCATCCAAAATAACTCCTTCATAGAAACATCCAGAATAATACTTGAGCAAATATCTGGGCACCATGGCCCAGCCAAGTGGACACGTAAAATTAACCATCACACCCCTTTATATGGCAATGGTTTTGCAATATTTTTATGTAGAGAATAGAAAGATAATGCAGTCTTCAGCATGATAGAGCAAATATTTGAAAAATTCTTTGATAGTTAATAGTTTTACTCTATAACTTGTTATTGATAATGTAGTATAAATTTTAGGACTAAGGTCAAATATGGGAAAACCTCTTGAATTTCAGGGCATTTATTTTGAGTGTGTGCATATGTGTATAACGAGTAATTGTAAATACCTCTGAATCTGGTGATAATCACTAATCAGTTTGTTAACATTTTTATAATGGCATATTATGAGTGCTTGGTGAGGTTGGTATTTTGTGTCAAACCTAAATCTAATATGTTCATATAATTCAGTTCTCTTCATTCTCATCATTAACTAAATTACCATATAACCCAAGAGTCTCTTCACTACTTCAACTTTGAAATTAATCTCTTCCTGTTAATAAATTATTACTTTGGGAATGATCTGAAAATTTTCTTGTTCCTATTTGCATCTTGATGTCAGAATAATTTCTATTGGTTTCATTTTGGAATTTTCAAAATTTTCATTTTCAATTTTCTATTGGTTAATTTTTTGCTTTGTTTCATATTCCCATTCATTTGACTTGCATTTTATTCTAATTCTTTAACAAATAAATTTTATTTTTTAAAAAATTTTATTTATTTATTTGAAAGAAAGGGAGAGAGCACAAGAGAGCATGAGCGAGCACAAGCAGGGGGAGTGGCAGGCAGAGGGAGAAGCAGGCTCCCCAAGGAACAGGGAGCCCGATGCGGGGCTTGATCCCAGGACCCTGGGATCAGGGGCTGAGCTGAAGGCAGGTACTTAACTGACTGAGCCACCCAGACACCACTTTAACAAATAAATTTTAAAATGACAAAATAAAGTATATTTTCTACACATCCAAATGTGCACTCTGCCCGCACCTATACAAGAATTTCTCAGTTGTTTTTTTGAGATGTTCCAAAAATATTTTTCCATGTTACAGGTAAAGTAGCATCTTTGATAAAGCTCTGTACCACATTCCCAGCAAACAAAAAAAAAGAGAGAGAGAGAGAGAGAGAAAGGAAAACCGCATAGTGTTTTTATATTGTATAGGCTGCATTACTTCACCCTTCCATTTTAATTCGGCTTTGATGACAACTGAAATTTCTACTTCAATTTTTTTCTCCCTGTGATAATTGAAGGAATTTCTGTAAACTAGCATCTGGTTTCAAATATTTTAAAAGTTGTTTCTTCTCTAAATCCACTTACTTTGGCCCTGGTACCTGAGGATATGCTCATACTGGTTCACAACCAAGGCTGGACGATCTGATACGGTGGATGGCAGGTGCGTTCCCAGAAGCTGTGACGTGGCTGATTGATGTCACAGTTTCCTGAGGCTGAAGCGTAGGACTCAGTTAATCCAACAGGAGTCTAAATGCTCTGTGAAGGGATTTTGCAGAAGTAAATAAAGTCCCTAATCAGGTGACTTTAAGTTGGGGATGTTATCCTGTGTGGGCCTGACTTAATCAGTTAAATGATCTCTCAAATTGGGTCTAGGCTTTCCCTGGGGTGGGGGTTAGGGGCAAACTCCTGCTTTTAGGAAACTGTTTTGGCCCATGGAGTTCCAGCTTGTTCCTGATCTTCCCTTTCTGATGGCCTGCCTTGTGGACTTCAGACTTGCTTAGTCAGTCTGCCACAGTTACATAAGCCAATTCCTTATGTTTCTAGAGATGTTTGCCTACTATCTACCTACCATCTATCTATCATCTATCTATCATCTATCTATCTATCTATCTATCATCTATCTCTATCATCCATCTATCTATCATGTTAATATTTCCTACTGGTCCTCTTTCTTTGCCTGAATCCTGACTGATACCCCATTCCTATACTGACAACCACATAAATATATTATTCCATTAAACCAACCAAATGTGTTCCAAACTCAATGTCCCTTTACCCCGATTCCCAAAAGTGCTCACAGTCACTCCCACGCTACCCAACACAAGAAGGAGTTTAATGGAAGGGTAGTTGGAGTAGAGAGTCTGAAACAATTAGGGTTAGAATATCTTACTTCTGCACAACTTATTTTAAAAACACAACTGTGTGAAAACACGGCTAGGACCCTGTCCACCGGCTTCGAAGGGACACGTGCAAGTGAGGGCCTCCCAAATTATGCTTCATTTGAAAGCTTCACTAGAGAACCACTCTGAATGTCAGGAGTAGTTTCTGAGAGAGGGGCCCCTGGAGAGGAGACCTGAGCACAGTCCGATAAGATGAGAGAAGAGCGTGTCTCAGTGGGGAGGGGGAAGGTAGGAACAGATGCCAAACAGACGAAATCTTGAGCAAAACCAGAGATGAGAACCCACTAGTTGTAGACAGGGAGTAAAATGGGGTGAATGTAAGGACTAGAATTTAGGGGTCACACCGTCAAACACTGACAGCAGGCAGTCTTCTGTTTGGTCCTCCCCTTGTTTCATCTGCATTCAAAGCACCTTCTTTTTTTTTTTTTTTTTAAGGATTTTATTTATTTATTTGACAGAACAGCTGGCTTGTTGGCATAACAAAATTGGAGGCTGAAAAATCTTAATTTAGAAACCCTTGAATTATGAAAAATGTAGGGCACCTCTATTAGTGAGAATTTCTTTTCTGGTAATATCTTAGGGTAAATATATTGCATTGGCTATAAATAGGCATCTCAATCCTGGTTGCACTTTGTAATTGCCTGGGCCTCACCTCGGACCCGTAAAAGGAGAATCTGGGAGTGGACCAGCAGAACAGAACAGGGCAAACCAGCAAAAACTTCCTAGGTGACACTATGAACTGGATAATGAAGAAATAAGCTTAAATAGTACAGGTTTGAAGGTGTTAATTATTCTTCAGCTTTCCCTAGTAAGTCAAAATTCTTGAGAACACGAATACAGTAATATTTCTCAAAATTAGCAGAGGGCAGTTGGTAAATTTCACGATGTATTTGCCCTTAACATAACTTTTTGTTTTTTACTAAAAAGAAGATATAACCAAAAATAGTAATATTATAATTTGTTCTTGCATACTTCTGGTTTTTCTTAGAGAATTCATATTGTATCCAAATATCAAATAAGAAATTTTCCTTAAAACATTGTTTTTGGTAAAGCCTAAATAGATGTTGTCATAAAAATGTTTCAGGAGATTCCTTCCACTGAAACTTTTGTCCAAACTGGTGCAACACATATTTTGGTATTAGAATTTCCGTAGCATTCTATAAACAAGGTTTTTGATTTGGAAGGGCCCCTGATAGGCAGCAATTTTAAACAAAAGATGGCACTGACATTGGAAAGGCTCCCTGAGTTGGCTGGAGATCCTGGCTATGCTGTGGGGGCTTTAAAATATTAAAGTTATTCATGGCGGCTCTGCACGATTAGATTTTGGCAAAGATCGTTGATCTCATTCAACTAGCTCTGTGGGTTGAGTGAAAACCATTCCTATCACTGCTTTCTCCTTATGGGTCTGATTACAGCTCATGTACATATAGTTCTCCCGGTGTTTGAGAGAACTCCACAGAGCAATCATGCTCTCTTTTCTGTTAACTTTTTGTTTTTGTTTTTGTTTTTGTTTTTTAAGGACAGGAAAAGTTTGAGACTCCTTGGGCTTGCTCCTGATTGGGGGCTTCGGCAGGGGTTCTCAAACTGTTATGGGCATAAGAGCCACATAGTGAGTTTATTCAAAATACAGATTCCTCTGGGATCATGGTTATGATTCTGATTAAGTAGAGCTGGGTTGGAGTCCTGGAATCTGCCTTTCAGCCCGCAATCCGGGAGATTCTGATGGCCTCGGGCTATGATTTTGATGAACTCCATTTCGGAATCATTTTGCATTGAGATAGCATTTCCTCAAAGCTGTTAGAAATCTCACAGAATCCCATAATCCGTGAGGTAAAAGCAGGATAGCCAAATAGCATGGGAGTTAACCAAAGTTTCAGTTTCTCCATTCTTTCTGTTAATTAACCAGGAACTGTTGATGCTAAAATCTTTTCTGCACTACTTTTCATGAACTCCCCTATACTCTCTGCTCTCTACTGAATGTTTGCATCTCACTACCCCAACCCCATTCGTATATTTGAGACCTAATTCCCAATGTGATGGTCTTAGGAGGTGGGGTCTTCGGGAGGTGGTTAGGTGATGAAGGTGGAGCCCTTGTCAATGGAATTAGTGCCCTTATCAAAGAGACCCCAGGGGCACCTGGGTGGCTCAGTCGTTAAGTGTCTGCCTTCGGCTCAGGTCATGATTCCAGGTCCTGGGATCGAGCCCCGCATCGGGCTCCCTGCTCGGCGGGAAGCCTGCTTCTCCCTCTCCCACTCCCCCTGCTTGTGTTCCCTCTCTCGCTGCCTTTCTGACAAATAAATAAAATCTTAAAAAAAAAAAAAAAGAAGATACTTTAAAAAAAAAAAAGAGACCCCAGAGAGCTCCCTGTCCCTTCCATCGTATGAAGACACAGAAAGAAGACTACTGTCTATGAACCAGGAAGCGGGTTCTCACCTGACACTGAATCTGCTGGCAACTTGATCTTAGACTTCCCAGCCTCCAGAACTGTGAGAAATAAATGTTTGTTGTTTCTGGGAGCAGCCCAAATGGTCTAAGACATTCTCCCAATGCTATCCTGTGCCTACATCCCCTTTATAATTACCATTAATGAATATGTGTGAGCTGATGATTTGTCTCTCTTGTCCAATCTTAGAATATTAACTCAGGGAAGGGAAAAGCCAGACATTATGTGGTCCTGGGCAGAACCTTAGATCCTTTCTATTTGCTATGGGAGAAAGCAAAGAAATTATCCTAGAGAGACTCCCAGCTCATGAAAATGTCAGTTGCTGTGGGTCAGGGTTTGCTCATGTTATAAAAGGAAGTGCATGGAAACCTTCTAATGCTGTGACCATCAGAACTCTGTAATTTACCTTTATTTTCTTGAGAAGATGGAAAAAAACCTCATCAGCTTCTTTGATAAAAATTGCAGTGAATATTTCAAAGAGGATTCTGTCTCTTATTTTCCCTCAATTTTCTGGAAATCAGGAGCAGCTCTTGGCAGTGAAGGTAATAGGGAGCCTGATTAAGTTCCTGTCATGCTGGACACAATGGCCCGCAGCTGAGTAATTCCAGATGGGCCTGCAGTGTGTTCTGCTGACTGCCATGTGCCACCTTAGGGGTGAACTCCAAGGACCCCCCCACCCCCTTGAGCTGTGGGGACAGAGGAGGAGATTTGAAGTTTCTAAAAGAGAAGAAGGAAGGTTGTGGGATTGAGACTCTCTAGGTATCCACGTCTCTGAATATGACAGTTTGCTTATCAGGCAAGATTTGACTCCCTTGAGGAAATACCGGGTTAAGAGATGAGCAAAATCTCTATGTGTTTTGTGTTATTGATCTTGGGTCTCAATAAAAAGTCCTGATTTTCTCTGGATGTGTCTGGACTTCTCTCCGGGCCTTTGTTCCCACATGTCAGTAGGCTGTAACTAGATATGGATTATGCAAGAACTGCTTTTGTCAGAAGAGTCTGCTTCCATATCCCATGTACCCTGTCGGCTGCTGACGGCTATGGCTGGATGGTAGCCATGCTGGAAACACCTGGACTCAAGCACCTGTGGTGTGTGTGCCACAAAGCAGGTAGTGGGACTCCTGCTTTTACCATCCCGGGCACCACGCCTCACCCAGTGAGGACCCCCAGGCCAACCTGGCAGAGCATGAAGAAGGAAGCGGATCCAGTGTGGGGCCTTCTTCGCTTGAGCAGCTGACAGAGATTCTACTGCCAAGCAACAGAGAATCTGGCATAATCTCTGAAGAGCCTCGGCCAACTGGAACTTCGGAAACCACAGCTTTCCTCTGAGCTCCCCCTCAAGATGTGTATAGTCATCGTGCCTGTTTTGCTTCCTCCGTGTTCTTGTTTAAAAGCCAGATTTCTCCCTGGACAGGAAGCAAAATCTCAGTCTTCTGGGGTTGCCATGAGGGCAGAGAGGAACAGGGAGAACAAGTTTGGGGAGGTTAGGGCAGTATCAGGTAACCTTTCCTGAAGTCGATCTTTAGAGTATCCAAGCCACTGTGTTCTTTTGGACTGTCTTCAACCAAGCATTTTCCACAGTGCCAAGCCTCAGGATATCAAAGAACTGCTCACAAAATATTCTCTCTCTCTCTCTCGTAAGCAGCAGAATGATTTAGCTAAGAGGACATTTCTGCCAACACATATCACATAGACTGAGACAATAAAAAAAAGAAAGAAAAGAAAAGAAAAGAAAAAATTAAAAAAAGACCAAAGAGAATGAGAGTGAGTTCTTGGTGGAAAGAACACAGTCACCCCCCCCCCAAGAGTTCCTGTAATTGGCCAACCTAAGCTACTTTGGTGGCTGCTGTCACCCCTGTGGCGCTCAAAAATGACTAAGACAATGGGAAACGTGGTACCTCAATGACCATAACAGGTACCACAACTGGGTAGCCATCAATATCCACAATCATGCGTTTTTTAGCTCTCACTTTGTTTTCTTCATTCAATGATATTTCAGTTTCCATTGTATCTAATAGTAGTGTCCAGAAGTCAAGTGCTGTAAAGAACCACAACAGAAAAATGACAACAATGTAAGCTATAAACTCAAAAGCTGTTGCTGGTACCTAGGCAAGGTAGGTACATGGTCAAATAGACACACTCTGTTCTTCTGAACACACCAATCGTAACCTGACAACTTCCCCAAATATTTGACAAATCTGCAAAGGTGGTCACCCCCGCACTTCTGGCAGGCCATTCTGTAGTTAGTACAGAACGCAGAGTTACATCCGTTTGGTTGAGTGTTGAGGCCAAAACCACCATCACAGGGATGATCAACACTATCACCCATCACCCCTAAGGAGTCCTGTCTAAGACAGCAGTGATCACTACCAAGGCATGAAGAGTTGAGTCAGAAATGAAGATACCATCCATACCGACCATGGGCCTGAAGGCCACACCCAGTATCACATGCACATTATGAAACCTTACAACTTTCAAGAAGCAGGTTGAGATAGTATGCGGATTACTGATGACAGAAAAATCCAGGGTTGAGGCCATTGTCGGCACTGTCTTGACAGAGCTTATAAAAATGCTAAAGAGGCCAACAACAAACTCAAGACAGCACGGATCCATTGAGTCATACATGCTTGTTGTCACAAAGCTTCCAAATGGCACTAAACAGATTTTACCCTTGGTGGCCCTTTTAATTTCTCTTGTCATATTTATCTTTAAAAGCTACAAGAAGAACTATCACCCAACAAAGTGCTTAACTAATAGACTTTAGATGATTATGAAGGAATTATTGGAAGGACACTTACACAAAAAACGATTTCTGTATTAAGTGTGCTGGGAAATCTGGGGGACATTTCTCCTTCCTTTGTGATCTGTTAAGTCTGAATCAGGTATTATTTTATGCATTATTTTGAGGCAATTTGAGAGCGATGCCAGATACTTAATAGATCTGTTATGAAATTAATGTATTATTAAAAGCTCTCTCCTCTTTTTGAAATTAAAAAAAAAGTTATGTCATGGACCAGGAAAGTGTAGTAACTCTGTCAGCATAGATGTAAGTGATCCCAAGTTCATCATGGACTTAGTTTACTGGGTCATTTTTCAGCTTGATCACGTCTAAAGAGAGAATTCTTGTGGATCTTGACTTTTTTCTCCCTTTTGATATGATGTTATGTTTATAGCCCATTCTAGTTAGAACTTCTGTGAAATGTATGATAATTAGTTTTGTTTTTGTAAATAGTCATTTAAAGAAAAGAAAAATAAGATCCTAGAAAAATAAGTAAGTGTGAGAATGAATAAATACCATGTTCACGGGGTGCCTGGGTGGCTCAGTTGGCTAAGCATCTGCCTTCAGCTCAGGTCATGATCACAGGGTCCTGGGATCAAGCCCCGTGTCATTGGGCTCCTCCTCAACGGGGAGTCTGCTTCTTCCTCTGCCCCTCTCCCCACCCGTCGCTTGTGCTCTCTCTCTCTCTCAAATAAATAAAATCTTTTAAAAAAATACTGTGTTCATGCTGATAAATCTCAAATTTATATCTTTAGCCTTAACTTCTGCTTGGAACTTTTAACTTGCCTACTTGACTGCTCTACTTGAATGTTTCATAGATAGTTCACATTTAACCAAATAGAACACAGCCTTGCCCCCACACTATTACTACTCCGATCTCCATTTTGTCAACATGAGCTATCCAGCTGCTCACTCTAGACAACTTGGAGCCATTTTTGCTTCACCTCTTTCCCTCGCACTCTGTATCTGTCACCAAGTCTGTTCAATTCAACTCCCCAAATAAGCTCTTGGACTTGTCCATGTCTTCCTCTTTCTATGGCTGCTCCCTAGTCTAGCCCCCATTATCTCTTGCCTGAAATACAAAAGTAGCCTGCTCCTTGATCTCCCTGTTTCTGCTTCTATTGTCCTCCATTTGTCCTCCACTTTGCAGCAAGTGGCTTTATTAAAATATGAGTCATATTATGTCTCTCCACAACTCAACACCTTTCAATAGCTTTTAATTTCATTTAGAAGACCACTCAACATTCTTACCATGACTGGTAGGACCCATGTGATCTGCCCCTGGCTTGCCACATGCTCACCACCCATACTCCAGCCAACTAATCCTCTCTCAGCATTTCAGAAAGTAGAACTCTTTTACCCCAGGGACTTTCCACATATTGATCCCTCCACATGGAATGTGCTTTCTTCCCAGCTTCAAGAGCTAGAGCTATTAGATCCCTCAGGTCATTTTCATTAAGGTAGACTCCGATTCTGTTGGTCTTCAACTCAGCCTCCTGCTTGTTTCCATAACACTCATAATTCTTTAATAGTTCCTTTATTTGTTTGTTTCTTTCTTCTTCCACCTCCCAATGTAATGAAGGCAGGAACCAATGTCTAGTTTGATTCATCAGTGAATTTCTGGTGCCTTCTGCAGTCTTTGGCTCATGATGGTGTTCAATAACATTTGTTAACTCCACTGAATCAATGGAAGAATTTAAATAATAAAATAATAAAAGAGGGCAGCAGGCGGAATCCAGGGGAGTGCTAACATCAACATTGACGTGCAGGATACAAACCTACCAGGAAATTCAAAAGAAGCAGTCAGAGAGGAGGAATTCTGCTAGAATATTCTGAAAGCCAAGCAAAGGATGCACTTCAAGAAGGAAGGTAGGGGAGGGGTAGGCTCTGCCAGATGCTGCCAGATGTCAGGTGAGATATGGGTTGAAGCTGTCTGCTGGATTTAGCATTACAAGAGTCATTTGTGACCTTGGCAAGAGCAGATTCCATTTCTCAGTGCTGCTTGTTTCTGGGCAAATCTGTGCTGCTCATTTTATGTAAGATCAAGATAGACAGAGGCTTACAAGTTTCAAGGAGACTGGTGAAGGAGAAGAGACATCAGGCACAAGTTGCTGGAAGGAAAGATTTCAGTACAATTAAGTATAGGAAAGGACCTAGGAGAGAGGGAAAATGTAAGAGCCAGCAATGAGAGACTATGATTAATGGAATACAGCCTTCCTGGCATCCACTTCCGTGGAACCCAAAGCCCAGGTAGAAGAAAGAAAAGACTTCTCTAGAGTCACAGTGAAAGTCACCTGGGGGGCTTTTAAAAGTATCAATGTCTTTGGCCCTACTCTAATCCAATTAAATCAGATCTGTAGGGATGGGGTCTAGATATGATATTTTTATAAAGCATCCAGGCTCTTCCAATGAATGTGCAGACCATAGTTGAGAAATGCCAGTTTAAATAACTGTTTTTACCTTTCCTTCTTTTGTGTGTTGAAATAGCACTTGCAGTTGGGGGGTAGTTTCTTTGCTAAGCAAACACTAAGTTAGGGTAGTTGACTGGAGTCAGCAGGAAGGGGTGAAGAAGTTAGTGGGTACCTTTACCTTTACCTAGCCAAATTGCTTTAAATCCATGCATACATTCATTATAAAATGTGGTAGAATACACATAAAATTTGCCACTGTCATCATTTTTATGTGTGTAGTTCAGTAGTCAGTATATTTACATTGTTGTGGAACCAATCTCCAAAACTCTTTTATCTTGCAAAACTAAGACTCTCTATCTGTTAAATAACTTTCCATTCCCTTAACCCTCAGCCCCAGGAAACTACCATGCTACTTTCTGACTCCATGAATTTGACCTCTCTATGTAGCTCATATAAGTGAAATCATGCACATTTGCTCTTTTGTGACTGCCTTATTTCACTTAGCATAATGTTCTCAAGGTTCATCTATACTGTAGCATGTGTCAGAATTCCTTTCCTTTTTTTTTTTTAAGATTTTATTTATTTATTTGAGAGAGAGAGAGAGCACGAGTGGAAGAGAGGGGAAGAGGGAGAAGCAGACTCCATGCTGAGTGCAGAGCCTGACACAGGGCTCGATCCCAGGACCCTGGGATCATGACCTAGCCAAAGGCAGATGCTTAATCAACTGAGCCACCCAGGCGCCCCAGAATTCCTTTCCTTTTAAAGGCTGAATAATATTCCATTGTACGTATAGACCATATTTTGTTTATCCATTCATTGGTCTTTTGACACTTGGTTGCTTCTACTCTTGGGGATTGTAAATAATGCTGCTATTAGCATGGGTGTACAAGTATCTCTTCAAGACCCGGCTTTTAATTCTTTTGAGTAGTGCCCAGAAGTGGAATTGCTGGATCATATGGTAATTCTATTTTTAATTTGTTGAGGAATGGCCATACTGTTTTCCACAGTGACTACAGCATTTTTTATTTCCACCAACAGTGCATAAGGGGTCTAATTTCTTCACATCCTTGCCAACACTGTTTTCTGTTATTTATTTTTTGATAGTAGCTACCTAAAAGGTGTGAGGTGGTTACATCATTCATTTTTACTTTTGCTATTTTTTTTATTTTTTTAAAGATTTACTTATTTATTTGAGAGAGAGAGCACGCATGAGTGGGGGGAGGGGCAGAGGGAGAGAATCTTCAAGGAGACTCCCTGCTGAGCAGAGACTCTCATGGGGGCTCAATCTCATGACCCTGAGATCATGACCTGAGCTAAAACCAAGAGTCAGACACTTAACTGACTAAGCCACCCAGGTGCCCCAACTTTTGCTTTTTTTTTTTTCAAAAAGATCTGAATCTTTATTTATTTATTTTTTTAAAGATCTGAATCTTTATTTATTTATTTGAGAAAGAGGGAATGTGCCTGCGAGTCAGGAGGGGAGGGGCAGAGAGAGAGAGAATCCCAAGTAGGCTCAATGCTTAGCACAGAGCCCAAAATGGGGCTCGATCCTACGACCCTGAGATCATGACCTGAGCCAAGATCAAGAGTGAGACACCTGGGGTGCCTGGGTGGCTCAGTTGGTTGGGCATCTGCCTTCAGCTCAGGTCATGATCCCCAAGTCCTGGGGTCAAGCCCGGTGTCAGGCTCCCTGCTCAGCCTGCTCAGCCAGGAGTCTTCTTCTCCTCTGCCCCTCATCCCACTCGTGCTCTCTCTCTCTCTCACTCTCTCAAATAAATAAATAAAATCTTAAAAAAAAAAAAAAAAGAGTGAGACACTTAACCAACTGAGCCACCCAGACGCCCCTACTTTTGCTATTTTTGAGAACTTCTTGAGTCAGGCTATAGTGGGTACTGTTGGATTTTTCAATGGATCTCCACCCTGGGGGAGACTAGGATTGGGTAAATTGGACTTCAGGAAGGTCCTGGCTCTCCTTTTCTTGTAGAAATTTTTGACATCTTGAAAATAAAGAAAACCTTACAGTTACAAATCATGTCCTCCGGTCAGGTTCTTCCTCTCTAGGCAAGACATGTGCACACAGGCTTGTCTAAAGTTTTCTGTCACTCTGAATCCCAGAGAGGTGTGAGGAGGGCAGATTCCATTTCTCAGTGCTGCTTGTTCCTGGGCAAATCTGTGCTGCTCATTTTATGTAAGATCAAGATAGACAGAGGCTTACAAAGTGTGCAAGGGAATAGATAAGCCAAGCCATTGACCCCTTTCTCTGGCCCCTTCTACAGAGGACAATGTCAGGCTGGGAGAGAAAATCATGATGTCTGCTGAGTTCATGGGTGGAGGCTTTAAAAATATATATATTTGTTGACAATCTATGTACTTTACTATTATTCTATTATACCCCTGTTGACTTCAGCAAGCAGGACACACTTGATGAAAAAAAAAATGGAAAGAAAATATTAAGTTTGTGTTATGAAAGTTTTCATATCCAAGAGAGCTGAGAATGTGGCACCTGATTATACCAGATTTCTGCTTAGATTACAGAAATGTGAATCCCAGTGCCATTCAGGATCTAACTTTTGTTCCAAGAGGTAGAGTTGCCCTTGCCTTTCTCAGAGAAGCCTGTGCAGGCTAAGCCATTAGACCAAGGAAGTGCTTGAAGGCTTTTGTCTGCTAACGAGCCAGAATAAGCTGTGACTCCACATGGGGTCACTTCAGAAGTCTTATTTATATGTCATCTGAGGAAACCTTGAGAGTTGAAACTAGATGGCAATTTGTGCTCAGTGATAATCATTTTGTTCAAGGGCATTTCCTACCTCTCTGCTTCACTTGATTTCACACAGACCTCTCTATTTTACTAGTGTTCAAGTCTACTTGCCTTTTTTTGGCCCTCACGGAGCCCACACAGGATAAGAGACTCCCATAGAACACACTGTACGTATCATAGTACTTACCCTGCTGCATGCTGTTGGACTGTTGGCCAGGCTTTTCTCTGACAAACTGTGATTGTGGGCAGGGATCATGCTCCATTCATCATTGTTTCACCAGCATATGGTGATGTAGGCATGCTCAATAAATATCTGAGTATGATAACAATGTAAATATGCAAATAACACCTAACGCTCATTGAGCACTTCCTATGTGCCATGTACAATCATTGATTGTATTAGTATTTAATTTAATTTAGGTGAACCCTCACAACAGCTCTATGAAGGAAAGTTTCTGTTCTTATCCTCTCATCACTGAGAAAACTGATAGAAAGTTTAGGAAAGTCATCGAAGGTCACACAGCTAGCAAGTGACTGAACCAAAAATGGAGCCTCGGCAATTGGGCTCTTGAGTCAGTAAGCTGACTTTGAAAGAAATCAAAAAGGAAAGTAGGGAAAACAAGGACTTTTATCTGTCTGAACTCCCTTCCTGGGCAAGACAGAGCACAGGTCACCAAAGGTGGACTAGGTCAGGCTGGAATGGAACTGTCTATGAGGCAGTTCCTGGAGAAAAACCAAAGAGAAGGCCAGCATAACCCAAAGTCATGAGCAGCAAGGCAGTATTCACCAGAGACAGCCACCCAGAGCAGGGGATCTTTGTGGTGGGGGTGCAAGGCCAGTGGGCTTCCCAGCTCCACCCACTCTTCCTTCTCCAGGATATCACTCTTCCCCCGGGCCATTGGGGCAGGGTGTGATATCAAGGATTTCAAGTTGAATTGCCAATATCAGCGCTGAGAACGACCAATCAGGTATTTCACTGTATTTGTTACATTTATCGTCATCCTCATGAATGAATAGATAATGCATATATAGGTACACAAAAGATTCAAGAGGATGGTGAACCCCTGCACCACCCACCCCTACAATCCCATCCCTCAGCCACAGGCAACCACAGTTGATTCTTCTAGAGATCAACTATATATATATATATATATATATATATATATATATATATATACACACACATATATAGAGGTGTGAAGAGGGCAGATTCCATATATAAGTGTATATATATATATATATATACACATACACACACACACAAATATGTATACATACACATACACACATATTTATATATGCACAGCATTTCTCTGGAAGAATATATAAGAAACTTTTAAAAGTAGTATATATACCCATATATACACACACATACATGTCTATATATAGGAGTGTCTACTCATCCATTTTCATCCTTCTAAGGTTTTCTTCCTTTTTTTTTTTTTTTCACACTGCTGTCCCTTCTCTGTTGTCTTTATTTGTTGAGTTATGCTTCTTTTTTTATTGTCATTATAATGGAGTTTGGAGGATAGCTCTGAAATAAACACACACCACGTTTAACTAGAAGTCTTGTTAAAAGGTATTGATGGAGCACAGCTGGAGACGACAGGCCCAGGATTGGGCAGTCACAGATGATCTATGGGAAGCTGGGTCAGCTCAAAGAAGAAAGCAATCTAACAAAATCCTGGTTTTAATAATAATAATAGTAATGTTCATTTGACATTATGAGTGCTAAATGATGTACTTCACACGGTCTCTCTCATTTAATCCTCACATAAAATAGGTACTAAATCATCATCTGCATTTCAGAGATAAGAACGCAGAAGCTTACAAAGATCCAGTAAACTGGCCAAGGTCATAAATCTTATGAATGACAGAGCCCAGGATTTAAATTGACATCTGCCTGAAACCTTTCTCTTAACTCTCTTAACCATATACTCTTCTGGCTAATTCCTGACCACCATGAATAGATTAGCTCATACTTTAGTTTTGTGAATGAATGTATGTCTGGGAGGACAGGATATCCTAAGTACGATTTTCCAGGGTCTGTTGTTCTCTTCAAACAGCATTTGAAAAATAAGAAGAGTATTATCTTAGGAACTGGTTGATGAGAACCAGTTTTAATTCTACTTGAAGGCATCCCAGCTATGATTTCTGAAGCCATCCCAAAGCACCCTACACCTCCACTATTCCCCTGGATTAGCCTTAATCTTTTTACACTCTCTTCAACTCCAAAGTCTAAAGAAGTTCAAATGAGACATGCTATGTAGTTTCAAAGAGAAGCTGAGTTTCCAGAAGTTCTTAATATAACAGGAAGCTGGGTCTCAATAATATTATATTGATATGATAGTTAATATCATATGTCAACTTGACAGGACCATGAGTTGCCCAGGTAATTGGTTATACATAATTTCTAGAAGTGTCTGTGAGGGTGTTTCTGGATGAAATTAGCATTTGAATCAGTAGACAGAGTAAAGCAGATGGCCATCTTATGTGGGTAGGGCTCACATAGCCAGGTAAGGGCCTGAATAGAAAAAGGTGAAGGGAGAATTCATTCTCTCTATTTGAGGATTTCTGAGCTAGGACATCAGTCTTCTTCTGCCTTTGGACTTGGACTAGAACTTAATACCATCAGCTCTCCTGGTTCTAAGGCCTTTGGACTAGATGTCTTGGGACCTCTCAGCTTCCATAATCACATGAGCCAAGTCCTTAAAATCAATGAATCAGTATCTATCTATCTATCTATCTATCTATCTATCTATATCTATCCATCATTTATCTAAACTTTATCTAAATATCTCCTACTGACTCTGTTTCTCTGGAGAAAGTGACTAATCTAATTGGATGGGTGGTCCCCAAAATACAGTGAATAGGGCCACCGCACTGCACATCTCTGGGGGGCCCCATTCACCTCATGGACTATGTGAATGATACTAGGTCAAGTTGAGACTTCCACTCTCATGAATCCAGGGCCCCAGCAGCCATGAGACCCCAACGAGGCTTCTCCTTATAATATAGAAATGCCCTCCAGTTCCAGGAATGTCTGATCTAGGTGTTTGCAATATACCCTTCATAGCAGAAATCCTGGGATATAGCAGTTATTTGAACAAAGGTGTTCAGTTCAGCAAGCAAGGCCCAGACATTAGCTGGAGTTTTTTGGTTTTTTTCCTTCATTTCATCTATAGAAGAGGAGGATTGTAAGTAGAACAAGAGAACAGAGCATGGGTCCCCATGATAACATTTTCTCCTTTCAGCACCTTATTATCTTGACCATGACTTTTTCTTTTTCAGTGGTTGAGCTACTTTCTTTTTAAAAGAGTCCTCTCCTTCCCCAGCGGCAGGTCTCCTGATCACATCCATTTTCTTTTATCCATACAGGGATCACACAGTTCTAATCTACTTTTCCTCCTCTGGCTCATTCATTCAATTATTTATTGATTCATTCATCAGATATTTATTCAGCATCCACTATAGGCAATGTACTTTGTGTGAAAACCGGGATACAGCAGGGACAGGAAGACATAGTCCTTCCTCCTATGGACCTTGGGGGACTGTAGGAAAGACAGGATTTAAATAAATGATTTCATTATTGAAGCAAGTATAAGGGAGGAAACTTAGAGGAAGCCATGAAGGTACATATTGCGGTCAGAGAAGGCTTGAGAAAGTTAAAAAGGACAGAATGAGTCAGAGTTCAGGGTAATTGATAATTAGACGGCTGGGGTGTGGGCAGGGAAGAGCGTGTGGGGAGAAGATACAGAGGTGAAAAGGTATAGAGTGAGCAAGGTGGAAGGCCACTGTTCGGGGTGAGCCTGCCCCATTTCTTAGCTCCCAGTCTTTACAAACGCCTAGTTGAGATGATCTTTTTATTTTCCTTTAAATTCTCCAAAGTTTAATTAAAAAGGAGATCCCTGGATGGAGTTATTTTTCTCGTTGGATGTAGTTCACTAAAAATGAAGTCCTACCCTCTCTCCCTAATCAGAACTGAGAGATTCCTCCACCCCCACACACAACACAGGACGTTCCCTGAACCACTTTGTAGTATTGTTGTTTGGGGCTAGGCTGAGGTCTCCCAGCAGAAACGAGGGCCTGGGAGATCAGAGAGTGTAGGTCGTTGTATTTCACGCAAGCTAGAACAGTAACTTGCACATAGCAGGTTCTAAACACGTGCTGGCTGAATTGAATTATTATGTGTGGATTTCAAGGTTTTCTGGAAATTATCTCCAGAAAATTTACTGTTAAGAACCATTTTCTCAGTAAATGGTATGGACAACTTCCGTTTTCTAACATTAACTCTTCCGGGATTATTTCTCCCAAACAACCCAGTCTATTTCCTGCCCTATTCTGAACCAGAAGCTGGAATTTCAGTGCCCCTTCGCCCCAGGGGTTTTGCACAGAGATGATAAGATAAACATAGACATCACCACAGTGTGGGACAAGTAGGATAAAAACAAAGTATCACCAGGCACAGGTGGTGAGGATTCTACTACTACAGCATGGGAATCACGGGAGGCTTTTAAAAGAAAATGGTATCTGAGCTGGGTCTGAGGAAAAGCGACACAAACAAAAGGAACAACGATTTGGCAGCAGAGGGGAGAGAGGGCCATTTCTGCCTGAGAAAATAGCATGAATACTAGAACCTGGAGAAGTCCCGGGTAAGAGAAGTGAAGGAAAGTGGCCTGGAGAAGGAGCTGAAGAAAGAGAGGCCAGAGAGGGACTGTTCATGGAATTATTACTGTAGAGCTTGCAGAATAATTACAGAGTGATGACAGTCCATTTATTGAACTCACATACCAAAATGCCATAAAGGCAGGTGATAGCCCCATCTTAAAAACAAGGCTCAAAGGGCCCATACCATATCCTACGTGGGTCCAGCATTCTTTCCCCCAGATCTGTCTGATTCCTATTACCACCACACCCTGCTTTAAAGAACTCTAAAACCATCCCAGCTGGCGGTTTGAAAAAGTATTTCAAAGAGCCCTCAGCTGGTGTGGAGTTCCACAAACAATAAAAAATACTTTCCAAATCACAATTATCACTCTTCTCAGATTTATATATTAGGATTCCCTCCTTTAAAAGAAGCATTTTGATGCTAAAACAAATAAATGAATTAGAGAAGGAAAACCATTGATGTATTCCAATTGTCTTTTTAAAATGATGATTTTTCCCCCTGTTGTGCAAAATTGCACATATTTATTATAAAAAATGTAGAAAACATTAAAAAAATAGAAGGAAAAATCACCTATATTCCTACCACCAGTGAGGAACTATTACTAATTTATATTAATATTCTTGCCATGAATATATTTGACATAGTTATGATCTCTGTAACATTTTACACAAATGTGTAAAAATAACTTTTTCTTATTACACAATGTGCCTAATAACTGGATAAATACTGGAAAGATTTCTTTCCATACTGAGAATAAAACCCACCAAATAATAATCACCAAACAATTTATTGTGTAGAATTCTTGTGAATGCCATTAGTTAATATAAACAGTGTTGAATTATTCTTTCTGGCAATAGTTGAGTTCAAAAAATTTTTTTAAATTGTCATTAACTTAAAGAATATTCAAAAGATAGAAATTTCAGCATATCACTAATTCTGAAATACCCATCCGTTGACACCAACATCTTAATCTTAAAAGCAGGCTAAAATGTTAAATCAGGATTTTGCCACTTTTCTAAAAATATTCTAGAAACTTCAGTGGTTTTGGTTTGTGGAGTAAAAAATATGTTCGAGGGTTATGTACCTTAATATCCTTTCATCTCAAATTATAAAGGATTAGTTCTTCATTTGAGGAACAAGCAAAGAAGACATTAAATTAAAAAGGAACACATTTCCAGTGTGTTAGACTGGTGCTGAAGATTCTGAATAAATACTAGATGTTGAATATTTCCTTTGTCATATTTGTGGCTGACCCCAGGAGGGCTTGAAAACAAGTGAAGCTGGGGTGTAGCTGGAAGATGGAGAAAGATGTTGTAAGATGTTCTACCATCTCCACTTCCCCAGAAAAGAGTACGGATGAAAAATACAGCCTTTTGGATGTGAACTATTGTAATTCCCCATGCTTCTCCCATTGACACTTTATGCCCCCCAGGGCTCCCCACCTCCTGGTATTCATCTCCTTCTGGTGCCCCTCCCAGTGTGGGTGGGACACGTGACTCCCTTCTGATGGGTGAAATAGGAAATGTCCCAACGTGATTAGAAGTCATAAGATGGCCAACAGTCGTGTGAGTCTGAAAGGCCCTCCTTCAACCCACAAGTCTTCCAGAGAAACCCCAGTGCTGCCTGACACCTAGGCTGCAGCCTGATGAAGCTCCGAATCGCAGAGCACACAGGGGCCATGCCTGACCCACAGAAACTGTGAGATCATAGAGACTCTTAATCTCAGGAAACAAACTGAGGGTTGCTGGGGGGCGGTGAGGTGGGAGGGATGGTGTGGCTGGGTGACGGACACTGGGGAGGGTATGTGCTATGGTGAGCACTGGGTATTGTGTAAGACTAATGAATCACAGACCTGTATCCCTGAAAAAAATAATACATTATATGTTAATAATAAAAAAAAAAAATGTGTCCTGTTTAGAGCCTCGATTTGTGTGACTCTGGTATGCAGAAATAGATGACTAATACACCTATTTACACAGTGATTCACCCAGAGTGAGTCAGAAACTCCTTATGAAATTAAGTGGTCAGCAGGCCTCTTCAAATCCACTCTCCATTTCCGTTAGCTTTTTCCCTCTCTGCAAGTGTCACTTCCAGAAACAGAAGATGACAAGACATATCATTGTTGTCTAAAGGGGTACCAGCATGTGCATGTGAACATGAACAGAACAAATGAACAGAAGCTTTGGCAAAATGGACCTCACAGGGGTCAGGGCCCAAAACTGCAGGGACAGGCCGCCAGGGTTCCTGCGGTGACTTGGAGGAGAACTTTAGTGTTTAGGCTTCTTCTTCTGTCTTCCTGCTGCTCCAACTTGAGTGGGGAGGCCCTTGGCTTCCTGCTCCTTAGGTCACTGGGGCCACATTCAGTGTCACTTCTGCCTTCCAGACAGGATGCTCCCTTCGGCATCCCCAGCAGACTCCTACTCACATTCACCTCAGATCTGGGTCACACACCTCACTTCTAATGAGTCTGGAACAAAGTGAGGGGTTTTCGTTGGGTACTCTGTTGCCTTGAACAGATGGAAGGAGGAAGGATGGACATGGAGTAGACGTCCTAGCAAAGTTCTGCCACTTAAAGCTTTGTTCTCGCAGAAAGAACCACGGAAAGACAGGAAAAAGGAAGAGAGGAAATAAAAAGAGCAGAAACTAAAGACATGGAAAACAAGCTATAAATGGGGATTCATCAAAGCCAAATGGGAAGGTGAATTTTTAAAATGACTAATAAAATAGATTCATTTCCAGCAAGACTGACACAAGATAATGAGTAAAAATGATGAGTTTTAAAGTCATGCATATAACATAATCCAAATTAGGTTAAAATAATAAAAAGAGATACATTAAAAGGTAACAGATATAATACAGAGAGCACCTTCTTTTTTTATGTACTCTTAGGTATTTTCTATAGGTTTTTTTTAATTAGTGATCATAGATGGCTTTTATAAAGAGAAGAAAATATTGTTTGAAAGTTGCACATAATAAAATGTATGTTTTATTTAAGTTATTTTTACTATCAGTTTCCAAATCAAAGATGGCTTAAAGGTCTAAGTTCAAAACAATTGACGTGTTCTAATTGTTTTTTTTAAAGATTTTATTTATTTATTTGACAGAGAGAGACACAGCGAGAGAGGGAACACAAGCAGGCAGAGTGGGAGAGGGAGAAGCAGGCTTCCCGTGGAGCAGGGAGTCTGATGCGGGGCTCGATCCCAGGACCCCGGGATCATGACCTGAGCAGAAGGCAGACGCTTAATGACTGAGCCACCCAGGCGCCCCAACGTGTTCTAATTGTTATTAATACAGTGATGTTGGTAATGTCACAGAATCAGAAGATGTGCAAGATAGTCCCTACCCCTTAGGGACTGCCTTCTCAGCGGAATATTCTGCTTTTCCTCTGACAAATCGTTTAGAGAACACATAGCATTTGTTTCAAATGCCTGGTAGGTAGTCCTGTTAAGTATTACATGAGAGTAGAGCCCAAGGTTCTGCTTACATTCTTTTTCCTCTGAGAGTTTTTGGACTGAAAGGTTTTGGGGAAGAATCGAAAAATCAGAATGTAGCAGATTATTTCCTTGATGATGGGCTCTCATCTGATTCATTTGTGCATCCCGCCCACCCCACGCTGTGCTGTAAAAAAGCTTGCACTTACAAATAAAACCAAGGGAACTCATAGCACCAACTTCAATATGGACGGGCCTGGATTTCTGGTGACACCTACCAGCTGTGTGACACTGGGTATTTCTGAAATGGATAGTGAGAAGTTCATTAGGTTCTACTGATATAACAGGAGAAAATATACATGAAGTTGCTTAGCACAGTGCCTAGGCATAGAACACACTCAAAAAGTGTTAATGAACATTTATTATTATTATTATTATTATTATTATTATTATTATTATTATTTAGAGAGGTTAGTGTCTTGGAAAAGAGGGAAGAAGACCGTATAAAGGGGCACATGGGGAGAAACTGGGCCCAGAGGCAGCTCAGAACGGTAGGACCTCCTATTCCTGCCAGAGCTGGCCCCACAGGGAGTAGGCTGGATGCTGAAGAAGGACACATACATCCCTCCACCAAAAACAAAGCCTCCTTTCCTCAGGAAATTTGCTGGAAAATTGTTGAAATAAATATAGAAATCCATGATAACTACGGAAGTGAATGATGATCCCTAAAGTTGTACAATGCCCAACGTGCAGAACTGTACAGGGCAGCCCTGAACTGGACCCACCAGATGGCTCTATCCTGGTTTCAGTCTCTTACGTTGCTGCCATTTATTTTAGGTTTCCTGGTGGGCCCCTTTAAATTCTTTCTAGCTCAAGGCAGGGTACACATATAAAGACATTATAAAACCTGTAGAGGAAGTTTGAAACACAGGCCATACCAAAAGGCAAAGAATTGGAACTGAAGGAAAGACTGGTCAGTCCCACCTTCTCTCCCACTTCTCGTCCACTATGTCTTTCTGTGAGAGCACAAAGTGTCTGTATATCAAGACATACTGCAGATGAGCGTGGTCCCAAATGGGGCTAAATGCCTTGTAACTATCAATCAGGAGTAAATTAGCTCCTTCTTCATGCAGGGGGCTAGCTAACATCTGAAACTCATTACCCCTAGAGGTTGATTTGGTTTGCAGATACAAGCATGTTTAAGAAAGGTTGGTTTCAGGCAGGCTGCATGTACTAGCAGTTAAAGTTACAACCCAGAGTCAGGCCCACAAGGTGACGCCACCAGGTTCTGCTAAGTGTTCTGTTCCCTTATGACTCCTACTTTTTTCCTGCCGGCGCTCTACTGCTTGGCCGGACTTGGACCCTACATCCTGGGCTTCTGCCTGCCCCACCTGAAGGCCGCCTCACCAGGACAGGAACAGGACCGTGGCTGGTGGCTGACTGTGGGGTGCAGCAAGTCCTGGGGGCAAACGGAGCAGGCTTTGCCATGTGACATCAGGAGACAGTTCACGGCGGGGGGGGGGGGGGGGGGTCCTGCGCCTGTGGGTAGGCTGGGGCGGGTGGTGGGAGCAGCTGAGAGTTCCTGCAGGAGGTAATGGCCTCGGGCCCTATTAGGAGGGAATCTGTAGCCACGCGGAGTCGGAGACTAGAAAACAGGGCTTCCAGGGTGGACATCGGCACAGAGGAATCGAGAAAGGTTCCCAGGGTCTCAGAAGGGCCACTGTCCTGGGGCCCCAGGTTAGAGCAAATCAAGATCCGGCCCTGCTGCACCCCACAGGTCATGCAGTAAAGACTTGGGCAGGGAGGACAGATTTCAGAACCTGCCAATTAGGGCAGGGCTGGGAAGCCAGGGCTTAATTCCAGAAACAAGGCCAAGCAGAGGTACTGAAATGTAGCACGTGACCGGAGGACTGGGTAATGTGCTCAGTAGGTTTTGGACAACTTTGCTTTAGACACCTCCCAACCAATCCCTGAGACAGATAAGGCAGAGGTGGTCCCCCCGGGGGTGGGGGGTGGTCACAGGCGATGAGCCTGAGCTGCAGGTAGCTTTCTCCATGCTCCTCTGCCCCAGCCCACTCCCTTCTCTGACCCGATTTGGGGCTCCAGCAGGGGAGCTCTGACCCGCTCCTCACTCCTCTCTCTGCTGGACTAATGAGTCTTTTTTTTTTTTTAAGATTTTATTGATTTATCAGAGAGAGAGAGAGAGCACAAGCAGGGGGAGTGGAAGGCAGAGGGAGAAGCTGGCTCCCTGCTGAGCAAGGAGCCCGATGCGGGGCTCGATCTCAGGACTCTGGGATCATGACCTGAGCCAAAGGCAGATGCCCAACGACTGAGCCCCCCCTGGACTAATGATTCTGGACACTGACTCTCGCTCAGCTCACCAGAGAGCTCAGGAGAAACACGCCAGGTCCCTTCCCTTGACAGTTGAGGTGAATCCACGTGCTGTGATGTGTCATTGAAGAGAAGCTGGGCATTTCTGGGAGCTTTTGCCTCCCCTGTTCCTATGAGTGTTACAGCATTCTCTTAGGTTGTCTCCCACTGTTGCTCCCAGTTTTCACATCGTTAGTGACAGAGAAGACGGATTCTCCCAACGTCTTTCTCTTTTCATTTCCTCTGCCTCCCACGCCAAGCCCCACTCCCTCCATACCCAACCCGGGAACTGAACTCAGAACTCGGTCCCTTCCCTGCATCCTTCAGCATCACTTTGTCTTTCACGTACCATGTGCCATCTACATGCACTCTGTCCATTTTGAAATTGTGGGTTTGAACTTCTCTTACCTCCTCCACAATTTAGCACTTTGTTCTCTCAGTCATTGTTTCCCTAATAATTTGTTGGGCTTACACAGGGCCTTGCGGGCCTTACATAATCGCTTCTGCCGCAGACTCTGGGACCAGAATATATTTGCTAAATCAAGTTCCCCACTTCCATTCACTTACTTCCCAGGTAAGAACTTTATGCCTCCAACAAATACTTTTCTTCTTGTTTGAAGACCTCTTTTTACAGATTTTCGAATGTCTTAAGTCTTTTAAACCTCTGCACCTTATATAATTAAGGCTTTAAAGAGCTTATCTTCTCAACAAAACTTTGGCTTGAGCATGGCTAAAACAGTTACAGAATCAACTGGAAAGGAAAAAAAAAATCTTGATCTAACACTAAAGCCTTTCCATTCTGCAAGGTGAAATCCTTTGACCTAGATCTGTCCCTTAAAAGGCAAGTGACTGTAAGAAATTCTAAGATTTTCTTAGACTTTTAAGAGCATTGGTAAATATTGATATAAAAAGTCAGGTTCATTAGCCACTTTTATTTGATTTTCCTGAAAACCTGCCAGACAGAAAGTTCTCATTTTTATCCACCTTCATTGTTACCCCCAGAGCAGCTCTCTCCATGGCAACTGAAAACTTCTCTGGGTTGAAATAATCCTCTCCAGCTTCCAGTGCACAGTCAAGGAATTTTAAAAACACAGGACTTTGTAACCACAAAATACTCTCCGAGATTTAAAAGGCCACGGAGCTCCAGATAAATAATCAGTTATCTTTCTTCTAATGGTAAGCACCACGTTTAGAAATGTTTGTCTCATCTTCTGTCATTTTTTAAATGCTAACATAAGAATCTTAAACTCTCTCTCTCTCTCTTTTCTTAACTGTAAAAGTAATCCCAATATCTCTGTTACTACCCCCACAGTCACCATTAGCTCATCTCTGTGCCAAGATCTGACATGAGATGCTGTTAACATTTTGCAGTCCTTGAGCAATCGGTTGAAGAGATTAATTTTTTTGCAGAAAGCTGATTGGCTCTCAAGTTGTCCTTCATGCCTTTAGGGACCATTGAGTATGTGGATTTATCATGGCTCTTGTGATCTTGAAACACTCGGGCTTTTCTGCTACTTCGTCCTCGTAATAAACAAAAAACTAAAAAATGATGAGTGTTTTCTGGGCATGACTGTTTTCTTCTAGTGTCCTTCCTTAACTAAAACCGTCTCGTTCCATGTGATATGGGTAATTTATTGAAATGTATTTTCTGTTTATTTTCATCTACTTACTTGAGCGATGAGGACCACCCAGCCCTGGGAGTTCTACTTTAGGATGGGATAAAAAGAGAGTATTTCCTGCCTGGGTCCTAGACTGGTACCACCTTGCAGGATGAACAGAGAAACTTCTTCTTCCTAATTCTGCTCCTCTGGTGAGTTTAGAGAGAGGCAACCCCACAAACTTCTTGGCTGTTCTATAGTTTGCAAAGTCCACAGCCCTGAGCGCAATCCCACAAACTTCTTGGCTGTTCTATAGTTTGCAAAGTCCACAGTCCTGAGCGTTGCCTGCTGTTTGTGGTTATAAATGACCTACAGACGCCCCGCTGTTCAGACCCCGCTTGCCATTGCAAATCAGCTTAGCCACCCCATTAATGAATCCTTTCAAACACGGTGCAGGCACAATAATTAAAGCCTTTCCTTTTCCCCTTTACCGCAGAAAGTCCTCTGATTACAAGCTGACACCGACAGCAAGCCACCCAACTCCATCACACACCGACTGGAGGTAAAGGAAGGGTGGAAATGGGCTTCTGGACAAAGCTTCCAGTATTGGGGGTGCCATTGTTCCTTGTCCTCGGCCTTGTTCCCGCTACTGAGACGGAAAGACCCTCCACCCAGGATAGCGGCGGCACCTGGAGCCCCGGCCACCTGATGGAAGTACTACGAGCTCTGTCTGCTGGTGACCCCCCACCCCTGAACCATTCGCGAAGCCTCATCAAAACATTGCTGGAGAAAACTGGCTGCCCACGGAGGACAAACACAATGCAAGGAGGCTGCAGTCTGGTTAGTGCAATAGGATATGGGATCAGGTACCAGGGCGTGTTCAAAAAACAGTGATGGCGGGGCGCCTGGGTGGCTCAGTCCGTTAAATGTCTGCCTTCGGCTCAGGTCATGATCACAGGGTCCTGGGATCGAGCCCCGCATCGGGCTCCGCTCCCCGCTCAGCGGGAAGTCTGCTTCTCTCTCCCACTCCCCCTGCTTGCTCTCTCTCTCTCTCAATTAAATAAATAATATCTTAAAAAAAAAAAAAAAAAAAACAGTGATGGCTTCTCTAGCCCTTTACTTCAGTAAAGCAAACTGGAAATGCAGTTCCCCCGGGGGCGGTGCGGTGCCGTGTACTACGCCCACCGCTAGGGTACCGCCAGTCACTCAGCGTCCTCTGTAGAGCAATTCAAAACAGGGAGAATTTTCATTGACTAAAATAGCAATGTTTAGGGAAGCCTTTCTGCAGCCCTCCAGCATGTTGGGAGGTATTTAGTTGCAAGTGTGAACTTTCAGTTCTTTTTGTGTGTGTGTGTGGTTGCGGAGCACTTGTGCATCACTGGTTAGATGCTATTTGTTTCCGGGAGCAGAATGATAGTGATAGGATATTTGTCTAGCATTGAATTTTTTTTAAGTACTTTATCCTGGTGTTTTCTAGTATGTTGCATGGTGGGTCGTTCATGAATTGGATAATCATCCTCTTAAAAATGACACATCTGAGGGGCGCCTGCGTGGCACCTTCCGTTAAGCCTCCGTTTCTTGGTTTCAGCTCAGGTTGCAATCTCAGAGTCATGGGATAGAGCCCTGCGTCAGGCTCTGAGCTGAGTGCGAATCTGCTTGAGGTTCTCTCTCCCTTTCCCTCTGTCCTTCCTGCTCGTGCTCTCTCTCTCTCTCTCTCTCTCAAATAAATAATCTTTGAAAAAGAATGACACATCCGGTCTGGGGGAGCTAAAATGAGGCCTGTGGCTGGTGGGCCCGACTCCCAGCTTTGCCCTGGTCTGCCCCAAGACTCTCAAACCCTGTCCACACCTCAGCATTGCCTGGGCTGCTTTCACCGAATACCACATTCTGGCTTCTTTCTCCCTCCATAGAAGAGATTTAACTTGCCTGGAATGGAATTTTTAAAAAATCCTCCGCAGACGGCTTTCATGTAAAATCCACATTAACATAAAGTCAGCATCTAACCTAAAATCAGAAAGTCTCCATGGGTGGGGGAGGCATGGGGGGACCACCAGAGGCAGGAGCCCATATTGTCAGACGAGAGCAAACAAGAACAAGCAGAAACACTATTCACCATCCCTTTCCTGATTCAGAGATTTTTTTTCAGAATGAAATAAATAAATAAATAAATGAAGACATAAATAAATAAATAAATAAATAAGCAAGCAAATAACTGCCTCCAGCAAAAAAAAAAAAAAAGAAAGAAAAGAAAAAAATTGGCAGACTTTCTCAATCATGCTTAGTTCTAGAGGAAACATTTCCTGGCCAAGTGTTTTGTTTTTTGTTTTTTTGTGGGGTTGTTTTTTTTGTTGTTGTTCTTGTTTTTCATGACAGAAGGGTCTTACTAATAGAATTTTTTTCTCTGCTCTGTGCAAACAATAAATAATTTGATAATTAGTGAAATTCCCAAAGGCTCCCAGAGAAAACATGTGTGATAATAGGCAACTCATCTGTAATGACATTAATTTATATATATAGCAACATAAGACTTCCCCATGGAACTAACTTGGAGTCATATCTTATTAATGTCCTCTGAGAATTTGCTTCAGGGAAATGTTCTCCTCTGATGACATCAAGTGCCTTATTAAGGCCGGTTGAGTATTAGTCTAGCTAGGGCCAATGTAAACATGCAAAATTATTCTGTTTTTTTTGGGGGGGGGGGCGAGGTTGTTTTGCACTTTTTTGTTTTCCGTGACATTATCAAGCATTTGGCCAATTTAGCTTCTGTTTGAGCTATTTCTTTTCCCAGGAAGTGAAACACTTGTCTTTAATAGCCCTCTTGTTGCTGCTATTTCTCAGTGGAAAAGACTGAGGTTAAAAAGAAGGGGGGGAGCAAATTTCCACTTGACCTGCTCAGAGGGCTTCACTTCACCTGAGTCCCCCATAAGCGAGGATCCCACAAAATCTCTCCTTGTCATTCGTAAAAAAGCCAGGGAGAAACAGTGTCCTATTGGTTTGACAAACAACTGCATTCTGGCACAAACCACAGCTCTTCTGCTGGTTGTTGAATCTCTTATGTCTTTTTAGGGACTTTGTCCATTTAGAGGCAGGGTTTGTGTTAGAAATTCTGTGGTAAATAAACTCTTTTTTAAAAAAAAAAAAAAGGAAATTCTGTAGTAAAAAGAGGGCAAGGGGGTAAGTTCATATCCCTAAATGTCTGGGGAAAAAAGAGGGAAGTGGGTGTTTTAAATTCATGGGGAGAAAAAATGTTCCCAATTTTATTTCAGGTTTAGGTAAAAACTGAATGAGCGTGTGTGTGTGTGTGTGTGTGTGTGTGTGTTTAAATCAATCTGCAGTATCTGAAAGCAGTGTGCATTTAAAAATTAATCCATTCAAGCTTTAGCCTTTGAAAATGGGTAGTCTTGGCCTTTTTTTCTTTTTTTAATAAGAAGGGTTAGAATGGAGTTTTAATGAATTTAATGAGGGATTAAGTAACTCTAAGAGAATAAATTCCACTTCAATTATGGTGGGAACCATGACCCTACATGGGTTCCAGACGTGGTGAAGGGATAAGAACCCAGTGTCTGGGGTCAGCCAGCACTGGGCCCAAATCCTTGCTCTAGTACCTTCTAGTTGTTAGGACATGTTGAACCTCAGCTCCCTCATCCATAAGACCCCAGTGCTAGTTCTCTCCTCAGGGAGCTGTGTGTGAGGACCACATGGCCATGTGTGAACAAGCTGGGGCACAACAGCTCAAGCTCTCTCTGTCCCCTCACATTTCCTGTACATCATGGATGTGACCAACCCCTTTTCCCAGGGACCCTGGAGCGGTGCTGCTGAGAAATGAGATATTCTTCAGCATCCCCCTCCTGCCCCATCCCCAGACTCCCTGCCCCCCACTCTCCCAGGGGCTTGGGGGTTTTTATCCAAGATCTCTAGAAGATTCTCAGACACCTTCAAGGTAGAGAACCACTGCTTTAAGGTCCTGCATTTAATTCAACCCCCCCCTTGTCATTTCTGTCACAGGATAAACAGGGGACAGCTCAAACTTTATCTTAACTTGTTGATCTAACAGGTTTTTCTTATCTCAGGAAGACTTATCTCTGTCAGTCGGAAATGCCACAGAATCTGCTATAGACCCACAAAAAGCCAGGGCCTGCCATTAGCCAACAGCCTTCCAACTCTTGGTTTGGCAGGGAAAGGAAGAAACATAATTTCCTTCTTATAGTCAATTATAAGACCCCCCAAAAAAAGACCTTATAAAAACCTAAGAACTTGAGGGGCGCCTGGGTGGCTCAGTCGTTAAGCGTCTGCCTTCGGCTCAGGTCATGATCCCAGGGTCCTGGGATCGAGCCCTGCATCGGGCTCCCTGCTCAGCGGGAAGCCTGCTTCTCCCTCTCCCACCCCCCTGCTTGTGTTCCCTCTCTCGCTGTGTCTCTCTCTGTCAACTAAATAAATAAAATCTTAAAAAAAAAAAAAAACCTAAGAACTTGAATAAGGCCAGTGGATTTGTCCATAACCCAAAAGCGAATTTAAACATCTTTGAATCTAAAATCTTTAAAGATTATCTACAAGGGTGACAGTTGCCCTATTAACGCAGAAGAAAGATTTCCTACTGCTTTTTGTCACTGGGGCTCTCCTAGCATTAGCGGTGAATGAAACTGAATGAGGCAGCTGGGGAAGGCCATCTGATTTGACTCTAGGAATCCAGAATCTGTGCCCCCCCCAAAATCTTATGCCTCCACCTGACAAGATTAAAGGGAAAATCGATGGATTATTCCTGAATGAGTCCCTTCTTCTTTAACAAAGAATCACTTCACCAGAGTTAGCGCCTTGGATGGATCTCGATACCTAGGGGGTGGAAGTATTTGCCAAATTGTGCTAGACATCCTCTCCCAAACACAACCCAAGCCACTGCTAAAAGCTCTAGCCACTGAAACAAATCTAGTGATGATGAATTGGAAAGTCCAGTCCCCCACCCACCCACATAGTGCTTTCTGTCCTGTCAATGTCTGTTAGTTCTTCTGATGTTCCTGACGGTAGACTTTCCTCAAGCCACTGCCTTCCATACAAAGGTAACTTCTTATGAGTCAAATATCATTGAAAGGCAGAAAGTTTTCAGCCCATGGTCATTTGATTCCCAACTGAGCTTTATTCAAGCAAGCCTCAGAAAATTGAAGCAAGGTTTAGCTAACTTCTGTCCATTCAAGAGGAAAGAAGTCTCTCGTCATTCAAAATGAGATGCTCCGCAACTATTTAAACATTTTCAGTCAGAAATCAATTTACCTTCCATGTTCTATGCTTTTCACAAACCATTTCTTACCTTGTTTTCCGCTGCTCCAGGCCACATCCCTCCTATTCCAATCCTAGTGAGGTACATTGAAAAGGAACCACAAATGGAGAGGGGTCTCAGGCACCTCGGATGGGATGAAGGGTGGCCACGTTCTCTGCTGTGTGCTGTCAACCAAACCCTGGCCACATGTGCCTGGTCTGGTGACCTCGTGGAAGTCCCATTTCTTGTCTCACTGGCACTTTTTTCCGACCTACCCAGCCCTCCTCAAACAACCTGAACAGCACTTGACAGTTTGTCAGCAGGAACTCATTCAATCTTCTCATTGTACGATGTTCTCATTGATTTATATTCGAGCCTTACCCATTCCTTGGTCTCCTTTTTTTTTTTTTTTTTTAAGATTTTATTTATTTGAGAGAGAGAGAGAATGAGCACAAGCAGGGGAAGGAGCAGAGGGAGAGGGAGAAGCAGGCTCCCCACTGAGCAGGGAACCTGATATGGGGCTTGATCCCAGGACCCCGGGATCATGACCTGAGCTGAAGGCAGACACTCAACCGACTGAGCCACCCAGGTGCCCCCAATCCCTTGGTCTCCTAGTTGATCTCTTTTCCTATCAAACAGGAGGGAGAGAAAATTACTGGTTGAAGGGGCTGCACATTAAGTACATAGGTGGGTCTACAGCTTACGTTCTTCGTGGCACAAAACAAAGGAATAAGAGAATAAAACCTATCATTTGCAGAGGAGGAATTATTAGCTTTGTGACCTTAGGTACATTACTTACCCTCTCTTTGACTTGGTTTTCACATATGCTATAGATATACCTTCCTTTTTTTTTTTTTTTTAAAGATTTTATTTATTTATTTGACAGAGAGATAGAGAGAGAGCACAAGTAGGCAGAGGGAGAGGGAGAAGCAGGCTCTCCGCGGAGCAGGGAGCCCGATGCGGGGCTCGATCCCAGGACCCCAGGATCATGACCTGAGCCGAAGGCAGCCGCTTAACCGACTGAGCCACCCAGGCGCCCCCTAGATATACCTTCCTTATAGAAGGAAGACATAACTCATGCTGGATTCTGTGCATTATCCTTGCATACTGCACAGAAATGTACCCATTATTCACTATGCGTTAAATAATTGGGTTATTGGTATTCTTAGTGCTTAACAGTATGCAGAAATATTTGGTGGGTTATCAAATAAGCTGAGGACATTTTGTTTTTCCATTTAAAATAATGGAATAATATTCTTACCATCAAAAAATTCATTATCTGACTTTTTTTCCAGAACCAATTAGATTTGTTTTTTTAAAAGATTTTATCTATTTATTTGACAGAGAGAGAGCACAAGCTGCAGGGAGAGGCAGAGGGAGAGGGAGAAGCAGACTCCCCGCTTAGCAGAGATCCTGATAGGGGGCTGGATCCCAGGACCCTGGGATCATGATCTGAGCTGAAGGCAGACGCTTAACCGACTGAGCCACCCAGGCATCCCACCAATTAGATTTATGTACTGAGGAATGCTTGAATACCTAAGGTGCTTAGCACTGTCCTGGGCACATGGCTTCCAATAAAGGATAGCTGATATTACCAATAGTTTGGTTTCAGGAGGTTATATGTTATTACAAAGAATGGCTTGATTACACTTTTGTTTCAACTGATTCACCTCCTTGAGTCTTGGCATCAGTCCTGCCAACAGCTACCAACCCATGAACTTTTCTTGTGGGCTAACCAAGAAACAGAAAAGGGCTGGGTTGGTTTTGGTGGTTGAGCTTAATAGTCACGTTGAGTTGGTCTTGTTGGGAAGCCTGTTTGCTGAGCTTTTATCCCAGTGCAGTTGAGTTGGGGAGAGAACGGAATCTGTATGGCTTGTGAAGAATGTGATGAATGCTTTGCTTTAGAGACAGATGACATGTTTCTTCCTGACTCAGATGGTATGTCCCAGATGTTAGCCAGTGGGACGCACAGCACATGGAATGAGGACACCTGAAGCTTCCGCCTCAGAGAATAGATTAAAAGATATTCTAGTAAATTGTCCCACAGTGGGAAAAAAAATCCCTTTGGGGGGCTCGGGACAGGCATCCATGCCTTCACTCTGAGGCTGAGGCTGTGCAGTGGGCTGCTTCTGGGATCCTAGGAGAATTCTTAGGAGCACCTCACTGTCTTTGAAGCAAGGCAGCTCCTGTCTTGTCAGGAGAGCTTCCGTTCCACAACCCTGTGTGTATCTTTTTTCTCATTGTCCCATCACGTTACCCAAAACACCTTCTGCCACGTAAACTTCCCAGATGAGCCGAGCCAGGCGTCGGGGCCGTGGGTGTGAAAGAAAGAAAGCATCGTGGAGGTATTTTTAGCAATTGTCGTAGGTAGGGTAAAGGCAAGGCAGATGGCATTCATTCATTCCATTTCACGCCTCAGAAGTGCTAGGCATTGTGCTCGATGCCAAGGATAGAACTGCGCACAGACAAAACTTGGTCCTAATGGACCACTTGTTCTCAAGGGAAGAGAGAAAATAAACATGGAGAGCAAGCAATTTTAGAATACTAGTGCCACGAAGAAAATAAACCTGCCTTATGCTGGAGCTGCCCCTAGCCCCTTGTGACTGTTGGGCACTTGATACGTGGCTCGTCTGAACTGAGACACACTGGGAAGTGCAAAGTACACACCAGATTTTGAAGACTTAGCCTGACAAAAAGAATGTCAAATAGCTCCTAAATAATTTTTAAAAATTTTGATGACATATCAAAGTGATCCTATCTTGCATATATGTTTCAATAAGGTACATTATTAGATAAGTTATTAAAATTAATTTCACTTTCTAAAATGTGGCTCCTGGAAAATTTAAAGTGATGTGTGGCTTATCTCTGTGGCTGGGGTCCTGTTTCCATCAAACAGCGCCACACTGGAGAACATGGGGCAGGGGTTGGGACGTCCTACTTTGGATAGGGTGTTTGGGAAGGCATCCCTGAGGGGGTGTCACTTTAAGCTAGATCTGAGAAATGAGGGGAAAGAAGACCTGAAAGGTGGTGGGAAGGAGCTTGGTGGGACTGATGGAAAATCACAGGGGCAGAAAGTTAAAGAGAGGCGGGGAGAGGCTAAGGTAAGGTAAGGGAGGGGGTAGGCAAGAACCAGACCAATGAGAAAATTGTGTAGAGCTTGGATTTCATTCTAAATGCAATGGGGCATTCCTTTAAAAAGCCAAAGAGTCTACTGGTTTTACTCCAGGCAGCAAATGGACAACTGGAGCTAGAAGGACTACTCTCAGGGAATAAGGGCTCCGCAGGAGCGTATCACTGATGTATAAAAGTCCAACCTGAACTCTCTTATTAGAAGCTGACTACTGGGGCTGCCCACATTCCCCTCGTATTCATAAAATAATAAGCAGGGGAGGACCGGTGGTCGTTAGTGTTCTAGGACTATTTGCTAAGCTTTGTTTCTCCTTGTGTGTTATTTTGTGTTTTTGGAACAGTGCTTTGAACCAGATGCCCTGTTACTAATAGCTGGAGGAGATTTTGAGGAGCAGCTCCGAGAGGAAGTGGTCCAGAGGGTTTCTCTTCTCCTCCTCTATTACATTATTCATCAGGAAGAGATCTGTTCTTCCAAGCTCAACATGAGTAATAAAGAGTATAAATTTTACCTACACAGCCTCCTCAGCCTCAGGCAGGACGAAGACTCCTATTTCCTTTCACAGAACGAGACAGAAGACATCTTGACCCTCACCAGGCTGTACTTTGACACTTCTAGAAGCCGGGTAAGAAGGCCAAGGTGCCAGCTGGCTGTGCTGCTAAGATACGGTCCCCGAGCCTTGTTCCCTGTCACTTATTTATCCCCAGGACAGCCAAGGACTTTTAAGAGAGGGATTTGTGAGTTTTAGTTATGGGATGTTAAGTGATGTCATTTAAAACTCTGAGTATAAAAGGGGGAGATGGGATGACTAATTATTGTAAAATGAGTTCCAGCCAGAAGGTGGGTGGGTGGGCAGGAAAGCCAGCTGACGGGGCAACTCTCTTCTCCTGAACATGAAAGTGAGTGAGTCACGGCTCCTGATCGGTCTCCAAGGACTGACCCACGTAGGGGAGGGCATCGTGCCTATTTGCCTTGCCGTCTGGCCAGGGAAAAAGAAGGCGGGACCATTTGAGAGCGAGGAATTTATCATTAGTTACTCCACCGGAGAAACAGCTTGCAAAAAGCATTATTCATGACCGTCAGCACAGACAATATCCCTTCTGCAGCTTTTGATTCGTGCTGCTTCGGTTCAAGGGGTCTCTGGAAGTGGTTTTCTCTCCTCAGGGCTCCCACTGTGAGGAACCAGGCGTCTGGTCTCTTCTGGCCTTCCTTACTGTTCCAGCAAAAGCTAGCCTTTCAATTACCTTTATTAACTTCGCAGTGGGAAGTCTGAGCGGATAAAGTGCTCTGAACATTAAAAAAAAAAAGAAGTTTTTTAAGCCACATTTTCTTAAAGAATCGAGCAGCCACCCATGCATTTTGAAGAGTGTTGTGAGTCATTTTTTTTCTCTTGAATTTTTCATTGACATGTGTCTCTGAGCTGCTGTAACAAAAATACCATAGATTGAGTGGCTTCTACACAATAGAAATTTCTTTCTCACAGTTCTGGAGTCGGGTGAGAGCCCCCCCATCCTGGTTTACAAGAGACTATCTCCCCACATGGTAGAAGGGATAGAGGAGTGCTCTGGGATCTCTCTTATAAGGGCACCAATCGCATTCATGACGGCTTCACCCTCATGACCTAATCACCTCCCAAAGGCCCCACCTCGTAATACCATCACAGTAGGTGGTAGGATTTCAACGTATCAGTTTGGATGGGGGGACACAAACATTCAGTCTATAGTGATGTGTATAGGTGTATTTGATTTTTGACCTCAATTCTGGCTCCTGGGAGCCCCGAGGTATCTGTGCGATCATGCTGTGGCCTAATGACCGGCAAACACATCCTCCAATTTGCCGTAAAAGCGTTTAATTTCTCTCGTGATTGGCACACAGATGGAAAGACTGTTTCCGAAGGACTGTGTGGGCATCACTCTGGTAACTCTCATCTCATGAATCTCAAAATAGGGCCATATTTTTGTTTCCACTTCCAATTGAGAAAATAGGTTCCTTTCTAGAATTCAGTTTCTGCTTAAATAAGGAAAGAGGCCCACATATAATTTCTTCGGTGCAACATCTATATGATACAAGATTGGTTCAAATTAGCCACTAGGATTTTAGTCATCCCATCTGTTACTGCCTTTTGATGCAGATTACGTGGGAATGAGAACCCAGCACTCAAAAGCAGATGGTGTGTATATGTTCAACGCAGATTTCTGGTTATCCAACACATACTGCAAATACCTGGGCTTCCAAGTGTATGTGAGATTAAACATTCCTAGAGCAGAATAAAATAATTCAATATTATGGGTAGGCCTACTTTCTCCATCTATTCATTCAAGAAGAATTAAGAGCTCTTGTTGGGTTGTAACCCTGGCTAGGCCTTAGACCAGTTGTCTCCTGGAGGATGGCACTGTCATCCTTTAGCCCATTTATTTGGGCTAGAATTCCCTTAGGAATCCTTAGTCAGTCAATCCAGACTTTTACAGGAGGCCAGTTGGCCTCTCACTGGAGGATGCCACTCTCTCCGACTAGAGAGTGTGAGGTCAGAGAAGGTGCTGGTAGACCAGGCCCACCACCACCAGCATCTCTAGGTCTTGGTCTGCACAGGATTCAGCCTCCATAGGTGAAGCCACTAAGGCTCCAGGTAGGCCTTCACCAGCTCAACAGAAACAGCTCTACGCCGGAGTACCCTAATCCAGCCATCCTCCCTGGTGGCGCAGAATGTACATATCCCTCCATTCCTTCATTTTCTTTTGTCCAACTGTTGTTTAGCTCCTTGACTCAATCTCTTGCTCCCAGCACTCTCTGCTCTTTCCACTGTTGGCTATTACCATGATAAATAAACAGGGATCGGTATAGACTTCTCCACTAACCCTGACTCTTATATGGAGGAATAGTGGATGGTATTACTGTCCTACAGTTGATAAACCCAGAAACCTGAGCCATTTTTAACTCTTCAGACTCCTTCACATTTTCTTCCAAGTCCTTTGTAATATTCCTCAAATACATCCACTTCTTTCCATCTCTAGTGCTACCATCTGAGGTCAAGAAATACCTTGGGTTAATCAATAACTTCTTTTATTTTTTTATTTTTAATAATTATTTTTTTTACGATTTTATTTATTTTTCTTTTTTTTATTATGTTATGTTAGTCACCATACATCACACCATTAGTTTTTGATGTAGTGTTCCATGATTCATTGTTTGCATATAACACCCAGTGCTCCATGCAGAACACGCCCTCTTTAATCAATAACTTCTCAACTACACTCCTGCTTTTAAATTCTAGCCCTGGCAATTTATTCACTACTTTGCCACCAGAGCGATATATTTCTATAACATTCCTTATTGTATTATCCTTTTGTTTATAACATTAATGGCTCCTCTGGAGCCTTTAGGGGGAAAGTTTTCATGACACTGAGTGTAAGCCTCTTGCCACCTTCTCCAGCCTACTGTCTGTCAGATGCGCAACTAGACACTGGGTCCAACAATAGTAATACTAAGATTAGCTAACTGTGTCTTATGTACCAGCTACTGTATTAAGAATTTTTCATGCATTAGCTCATCTAATCTTAATAACCTTTGTGGTGGGCAGCATTGTCCTTTTTTACCGATAAAGAACATGAAGGTTAACAAAGTTAATCATTTTGCCCAAGGTCACTCAGTTACAAATCCAGAGATAATATTAAAGCCTTATCTGTCCATCCCAAGCACTATGCCATGGAACTCACTTTGATGATATGAAAGTCCAATAACCCCTCATCCTGTGTTTCCTTTTATTTCTATATACAAGAGGAAGAGTATTTAAAAGCACAAGCTATGGAGTCAGATCTGAGTGCGCACTGGGTGCACACTCCGTTATTGGCCTGGTGATCTATGTAAAGAGTATCCACTGCACAGAGCTCTGGGAGAATGAAGAGAGAGCATAATATAATGGACTTAGCATAGTGTCTGGCACATAATACGCACTCAATTCACTTTAAATGAGTGAATGGATATACTAGTGGAATGCAAAGCAAGATTCTTGCCTTTCAGATGCTCATAATTTAATTGAAGAAAATTGATGTGCACATGGAAAAGATCCTATGTCTGATGGGAGTTCAAAGAACACAGACTGTGCTAGCTTTGATTTGCACTTAGCACACATTGAACTTGAGACTAAAGGCGGGGTGAAAAGAGAAGTTTTCTGTGATGACACAATGCACCAGAGCCAATGTGAAGTCAAGGTCGGGAATATAGATTTGGAAGTCATTACACTGCAGGCTCTTCTTGAAGCTGGAGAGAAACAATTCACCAACTGGAAGGTCATGAACAGTAAGAGCAAGGGATCTTCTTGGAGAAAACACATCTCTGAGGGAGTAATGAGAAAGGTTGGGTAAATAAGGACCGATAGGATGGGAGTTAGAAAATCCAGTGTCAGGGTGAATAAAAGAAACAGGAATTTTCCAAACAGAATTCTGAAACTAGAGAATGACGGTATTCATGTTCCTACAAACAATTCAGACCTCTTAAAGGTAAAGAACTATTTCTTGTTTTTTGGGGAAATCCTAGAGATATTTTAATCAAAATGACTTTAGAGGTTCAAACTTTTCTTTTGACTGTGTATCTGATTTCAGTGTATGGGAACCAAAATGCTTCAGGAAAAATCTGGAATAGTGAGCAGTGACGGTGCTGATGAAAATACACTTCCTCAGCTGGCGGCGACAATCATCGCTTTGTCCCTCCAAGGTGTTTGTCTGGGGCAAAGGAACTTGCCTTCCCCAGACTATTTTACGGAATATATTTTCAGTTTTTTGAATAGTTCAAATACTCTCCACCTCTCGGGTAAGGATGCTTTTCATGAATTTAACTCCCAAGTCATACCTACTAAATGAATTGTGCCCAAAAGAAAGACTGATGCTTTTTGATGACTAAATTTGTTCGGGTATGTTCTAAACACCATTTTATCTTACCATGTTGTGAGACAGCTCAGACTTTTCAAGGCAAACATGCTATTGTCTCTATGTGGTGATGAGGCAAAAATAGGGACTTGGATCATTTGATGGTGGTATTGTGGATTTAGAGCCAAGGGAGAGATTTTTATGAACTGCTCTAAGTACTAATGAACACTTTTCGACTTAGTACATAGCCCTGAGCCAGGGGTCGCAAAATATTGCATAAGAATGATGGAATAGTATGCCAAATGGTGCAAGAACCTTGGTAGTGTTTGCTTGTAACTATAACAGTAAACTATTTAATTTTAAATAAGTCATGTGACCTGTCCTTTCTGGCTACATTCATGACTGCCAGCTTTTTGGAACTGCAAGGTAAAATGGGATGCTGGGAATGGAATCAGAATGTTTGTTTTGCACATTTCTTTGTCCTTGACAAGACATTAAAAATGAAATGAATTTTAATTTTTTGGTAAGATTTATTTATTTATTTTAGAAAGAAAGAGAGAGTGAGTGGGGGGAGGGGCAGAGGGAGAGAGAGAATGTCAAGGAGACTCCCTGCTGAATGTGGAGCCTGACTCAGGGCTTGATCCCACAATCCATGAGATCATGACCAATTGAGCCACCCAGGTGCCCTGGAAATGACATTTTTAAAATCTGTATCAAATTTGTACACCAAGGGCTCCTGGAGTGTCGCATAAGAGCTGATGCTGCTCCCGACACACTTCCTCTTGCGAAGTCACAACATAAAGGGAGATGTGAATTTACCAAGGGACCAACAACACCCGTGATCTGGATAAACCCCCCAAGTCTGAAGGGATCGAGAGCTGTAGCCATACAATTCAGTGTTGAACTTTCCCTGGACCTATTTGCCCAACAATTTGAATGACAGATGTGGTTTTCTACAGTTCACTTGCATTTTCTGTTAGAAGTCGAAATATAATTAAATCATGTTGCCTAGCTGTCGTGCATAGGAAATAAGCCAGGGAAAGTCATGTTAGGCAGAGAATCATTTTGAGGTGGGAAACAGGAGTTGGGAAATTTTAGCAGTGCAGTTCCTCTTGCAACTGGAGGAGGGCAAGTGATTCCATTTTTCAAATGATGTAAAAATTGGAAGGCTTTTGAAGGCTCGACCACTCTATGAAATAGGAGGTGATCGGACCACAATACAGAAGACAGAGGCAAGGTGTGTAGATATTGATCATTGTGCACCTTGGTTAAAAAATCCAAATAACTACCCATGAGAGATCTGCAGTATCACCTATTTGAGCAAAAACCAGCCACTTTACACTTTGAGCACTCAGAGTTCTATTTCAGCATGCCATTCCATCTCAGCGCCATTAGGCGTTTTAGAAGCCATGAGGCATTTTTTTCTCTTATAGCTGCCCCTGAGCTAGGGCGCTGCAGCAACTGATTGTATCTTGGGTGAAAAGAAAGTATTCTAGTTTTAAGTGGTTTTTTTTTTTTTTTTTTCCATTTAAAATCCAGCATAGTGAACGTGCAGTGTTATATTAGTTTCAGGTGTGCGATATAGTGATTCAATTCTATACATTACTCAGGGCTCATCATGATAAATGTATTCTTTATCCCCATCATCTATTTCACCCATCCACCCACCCACCTCCCCTCTGGTAACCATCTGTTTGTTCTCTACAGTTAAGAGCCTATTTGGTTTCTCTCTCTCTCTCTGTCTCTCTCTTTCCTTTGCTCATTTGTTTGTTTCTTAAATTCCTCTTATGAATGAGATCATATGGTATTTGCCTTTGACTGACTTCATTTTGCTTAGCATTATACTCTCTAGCTCCATCCATGTTGATGCAAATGGCAAGATTTCGTGTTTTTATGGCTGAGTGATATTCCACTGTATATACATACCACATCTTCTTTACCCATTCATCTATCAATGGACACTTGGGCTGTTTCCATGATGTGGCTATTGTAAATAATGCTGCAATAAACATAGGGGTGCATATAACCTTTTGAATTAATGTTTTCATATTCTTTGGGTAAATATCTAGTAGAGTTACAGGATTATATAGTGGTTCTATTTTTAGTTTTTTGAAGAGTCTCCATACTGTTTTCCACAGTGGCTGCACCAATCTGCATTCCTACCAACAGTGCCCAATGGCTCCCTTTTCCTCCACATCCTTGCCAACATTTGTTGTTCCTTGTGTTTTGATTTTAGCCATTCTGACGGGTGTGAGATGCTATCTCATTGTGGTTTTCACTTGCGTTTTCCTGATGACAGTGATGTTGAGCATCTTTTCATGTGTCTGCTGGCCATCTGGATGTCTTCTTTGGAGAAATATTTGTTCATTTCTTTTTCCCATTTTTAATTGGATTATTTGATTTTTTGGTGTCAAGTTGTATCAATTCTTTATATATTTTGGACACTAATCCTTTATTGGATTTTCATTTCCAAATATCTTCTCCTATTCAGTAGGTTGTCTTTTAGTTTTTTTGATTGTTTCTTTAGCTGTGTGGGAGCTTTTTATTTTGATGTAGTCCCAATAGTTTATTTTTGCTTTTCTTACCCTTGCCTCAGGAGACATTTCTAGAAAAATGTTGCTATGGCCTATGTCAGAGAAATGACTACCTATGCTCTCTTTTAGGATTTTTATGATTTTAGATCCCACATTTATGTCCTTAATCCATTTTGAGTTTACTTTTGTGTATGGTATAAGAAAGTGGTCCAGTTTCATTCTTTTGCATGTAACTGTCCAGTTTTCCCAAGACCATTTGTTGGGGAGAATTTTCCCATCGCATATTCTTACCTTCTTTGTTGAAGATTAATTGACCATATAATCATGGGTTTATTTCTGGGCTTTCTAATCTGTTCTATTGATCTATGTGTCTATTTTAGTGCCAGTACCATACTTTTTTGATTATTGCCACTTTGTAAGTATAACTTGAAATCTGGAATTGTGATACCTCTAGTTTTTTCTTTTTCAAGATTATTTTGGCTATTTGGGGTCTTTTGTGGTTCCATACAAATTTTAGGATTTCTTGTTCCAGTTCTGTGAAAAATGCTGTTGGTATTTTGATAAGGATTGCATTAAATCTGTAAATTGCTTTGGATAGTATAGACATTTCAACAATATTTGTTCTTCCAATCCATGAGCATGGAATATCTTTCCATTTGTTTGTGTCATCTTCAATTTCTTTCACCAATGTTTTATACTTTTCAGAATACAGATCTTTCACCTCCTTGGTTAAATTTATTCCTAGGTATTTTATTATTTTTGGTGTAATTTAAATGGGACTGTTTTCTTAATTTCTTTTTCTGCTGTTTTATTTTTGGTGTATAGACATTCAACGGATTTCTATATATTGATTTTGTATCCTGCAACCTTACTGAATTCATTTATCAGTTCTAGTAGTTCTTTGGTGGAGTCTTTAGGGATTCTATATATAGTGTCATCTCATCTGCAAATAGTGGAAGTTTTACCTCTTCCTTACCAATTTGGATGCCTTTTATTCCTTTTTCTTGTCTGATAGCTGTGGCTAGGACTGCCAGTAATATGTTGAATAAAAGTGGTGAGAGTGGACATCCTTATCTTGTTCTTGACCTGAGAGGAAAAGCTCTCAGTTTTTCCCCATTGAGGATGATGTAAGCTGTGGGTTTTTTATATATGGTCTTTATTATGTTGAGGTATGTTCCCTCTAAATCTACTTTGTTGAGGGTTTTTATCATGAGTGGATGTTGTACTTTGTCAAATGCTTTTTCTGCATCTGTTGAAAAGATTATATGGTTTTTATCCTTTCTCTTGTTGATGTGATATATCACACTGATTGCTTTGCAAATATTGAACAACCTTTGCATACCAGAAATAAATGCCACTTGATCATGATAAATGATTTTTTTAAAGATTTATTTATTTGATGGGGGAGGGGGAGGGGCAGAGGAAGAGGGAGAGAATCTCAAGCAGACTCCCCACTGAGCATGGAGCCTGATGCAGGTGTCAATCTCACAACCCTGAGATCATGATCTGAGCGAAGACCAAGAGTCAGATGCTCAACCAACTAAGCCACCCAGGCATCCCAGTAAATGGTTTTCTAATGTATTGTTGGAATCAGTGTGCTAATATTTTGTTGAGGATTTTTGTATCTATATTCATCAGAGATAATGGCCTATAGTTCTCTCTCTCTCTCTCTCTTTTTTTTTTTTTTTTTTGGTGTCTTTATCTGGCTTTGGTATCAAGGTAATCCTGGCCTCATAGAATGTATTTGGAAGCTTTCCTTCCTCTTCTAGTTTCTGGAATAGTTTGTGAAGAATAGATATTAACTCTTCTTTAAATGTTTGGTAGAATTCACCTGTGAAGCTGTCTGGTCCTAGACTTTTATTTGTTGGAAGTTTTGTTTTGTTTTGCTTTGTTTTGTTTTGGGGGGGAGGGGCAGAGGGAGAGGGAGAGAGAATCTTAAGCAGGTTCCATGCCCAGCATGGAGCCTGGTGTGAGGCTCAATCCCATAACCCTGAGATCATGATCAGAGCTGAAATCAAGAGTTGGATGCTTAACTGACTGAGCCACCCAGGCACCCTGGAAGTTTTTTGATTACTGATTTGATTTCAGTGCTAGTAATCAATCTGTTCAAATTTTCTATTTCTTCCTGATTCCATTTTGGTAGGTTATATGTTTCTAGGAATTTATCCATTTTTTTCTAGGTTATCCAATTTGTTGCCATATGATTTTTTATAGTATTCTCTTATAATCCTTCATATTTTTGTGGTGTCAGTTGTTATTTCTCTTCTTTCATTTCTGATTTTTTTGAGTCCTCTCTTTTTTTTTCAAGAGTCTCACTAAAGGTTTACCAGTTTTGTTGATCTTTTCAAAGAACCAGCTTCTAGTTTCATTGATCTGTTCTATTGGTTTTTTATTTTCTATTTTGTTTATTTCTGCCTTAATCTTTGTTATTTCCTTCCTTCTCCTGGTTTTGGGTTTTGTTCTTCTTTTTCTTGCTCTTTTAGGTGTAAGATTTGAGTTATTTATTTGAGGTTTTTCATGCTTCCTGAGGTAGGCCTGTATTGCTATAAAATTCCCTCTTAGAACAGCTTTTGCTGCACCCCCAAAATTTTGGACTGTTCTGTTTTCATTTTCATTTCTCTGCATGTACTTTTTTATTTCTTCCTTGATTTCTTGGTTGATCCATTCATTGTTTAATCTCCATGCATTTGTGCTCTTTCCAGATTTTTTCTTGTGGTTGATTTCTAGTTTCATAACGTTATGTTCAGAAAATATGCATGGTATGACTTCTATCTTTTTGAATTGGTTGAGACTTCTTTAGTGTTTATATGTAACCCATTCTAGAGAATGTTCCATGTGCACTTGCAAAGAATATATATTCTGCTATTTTAAGATGGAATATTTTGAATATATGTTAGATCCTGCTGGTTCAGTGTGTCAATCAAAGTCACTATTTCCTTGTTGATTTTTGTTTGGATCATCTGTCCATTTATGTAAGTGGTGTGTTACAGTTCCCTACTATTTTTTATTACTGTCAGTTACTTTCTTTATGTTTGTTATTAACAGTTTTATGTATTTGGATGCTCCCATGTTGGGTGCATAAATATTTATAATTGTTATATCATCTTGTTGGATTGCCCCCTTAATGATTTTATAGTGTCCTTCTTTGTCTCTTGTCACAGTCTCTGTTTTAAAGTCATTTTATCTGATATAAGTATTACTACCCTGGCTTTCTTTTTTAATCCTTGTGCATGATAAATGCTTCTCCATTCCTTCACTTTCAATCTGCATGTGTCTTTAGGTCTGAAATGAATCTCTTACAGGCAGCATATAGATGTGTCTTGCTTTTTCATTCATTCTGTCATCCTGTCTTTTGATTGGAGCATTTAGCCCATTTACAGTCAAAGTAATTATTGATAGGTATGTATTTATTGCCATTTTTTTACTCATTTTATGATTATTTTTGTAGTTCTTCTCTCTTCCTCTTTTCTCTTACTCTCTTCTGTCATGATTAGTTGGCTTTCTTTAGCAATATACTTGGATTCTTTTCTCTTTTTCTTTGCATATCTATTACTGATTTTTGATTTGTGGTTACTGTTCAGCTTGTGTATAACATGTTCTATACATAGCAGTTTATATTAATTTGATGGTCGCTCAAGTTTTAACCGATTCTTTACTCCTCTCCCTGCCCCCACATTTTAGTATATGGTGTCCTTTATATCCTTTTATTTTGTGAGTCCTTTGAATGATTTTTATAGATACATTTATTTTTATTGCTTTTATGCTTCCTATTTTTCTTGCTCTTACTTATGGTCTTTCTTTGCCATGCAAAGGAAACATTTCTTGTACGGCTGGTTTAGTGGTCATGGGTTCCTTTAATTTTTGTTTGTTTGGGAAGCTCTTTATCTCTCTTTCTATTCTGAATGATAACCTTGCTGGATAGAGTATTCTTGGTTGCAGTTTTTTTTTTTTTTCTTTCGGCACTTTGAATATGTAGTGCCACTTTCTTCTGGCCTGCAAAGTTTCTGCTGAAAAATCAGCTAAAATGCTTATGGGGTTTTTCTTATATGTAGCTGTTATCTTTTTTCTTGCTGCTCTTAAAATTCTTTTTATCACTACTTTTCGCCATTTTAATTACTATATGTCTTTGTGTGGACCTCCTTGAGTTGATTTTGCTGGGGGTTCCTTTGCCTTCTGGGTCTAGATTTCTTTTCCCTTCCCCGGATTTGAGAATTTTTCAGCTGTTATTTCACCATCATGTCTGAAGAATTGTTTTGTTGGATATAAAATTTTTGATTGACAGTTTTTTCTTTTAGCACTTTGAGTATATCATTCCACTACTTTCTGGTCTCTGTTGTTCAGATGGGAAGTCAGGTACTATTTGTATTGTTGGTTCCTTGTATGTGATAAGTCATTTTTCTGTTGCTGCTTTCAAGATTTATTTTTTTCTTTGACTTTCGTCAATTTTGCCTCAACGTATCTGAGTGTGGATCTTTTTATATTTATCCTCCTTGATGTCTGCTAAACTTTTTGAACATGTAAATTAAGGTTTTACATCAAATTTGGATAATTTTGACATTATTTCTTCCAATAGTTTTTCTGCATCTTTCTCTTCTGTGATTGTCATTACATGTAAGTTGGTATACTTGCTGTTGTCCCATAGGTCTCTGAATATGTTCTTTTTTAGATCTTTTTCTCCCTCGTTCTTCAGACTGGATTATTTCTATTAATCTATCTCCATTTTCAGTAATTCTTCCTTTTACCTTTTCAAATATGCTGTTGAACTCCTCTAGTGATTTTTTCATTTCACTTATTGTAGTCAACATCAGAATTTCCATTTGGACACTTACATAATTTTGAATTTCTTATTTCTTCTATTTGTTGACTTATTATTGTCACACTTTAATTCTTTAAATATGATTTCCTTTAGTTCCTTTAGCCCACTTTTAATTAGCTGCTTTGAAGTCTTTTTCTGTTAAATCCAACATCTGGGAATACTCAGAGACCTATTTATTGACTGCTTTCTTCCCTGATTTTGGGCCCCACATTCCCATTTTTTTTGCAAGTCTTATAATTTTTTTTTCACTGAAAGTCAGTTATTTAAAATGAAACATTGTAGTAAGTCTAGTTTGTAATTTTTCTTGTCATTAATGATAACATTCAGGAAAATACCAGAGACATTGTCTTCACAAGCAAGAAGATGGATAAATCCAAATAAATTCACCATTATATTTAATTATTCTCTGTATCAATCAATTTAAAAACCTAGAGCTCTACTAAGGGAAACTAAACTGTAATCTATAAACTGGCAACCATACCATGGTAGCATTAGAAAACAAAGTCAGCGGGGCACCTGGGTGGCTCAGTCGGTCAAGCGGCTGCCTTCAGCTTGGGTCACGATCTCAGGGTCCTGGGATCAAGCCCCGCATCGGGCTCCCTCTCAGCGGGGAGCCTGCTTCTCCCTCTCCCACTCCCCCTGCTTGTGTTCCCTCTCTCGCTGTGTCTCTCTCTGTCAAATAAATAAATAAAATCTTAAAAAAAGAAAAAGTCAGCTTGTCTCTACAATCTCAGATCCCTTTTATTTCCTTTCTTGTTTCTGCATAAACAAACCCTTAAAAGGAAAATAATTTTATTTACTTAATCAAATTAAAGTTATAGTTAATCTACTAAGGATGTATATATTACCTCAAAGAAATAAATTTCCTAAGGATTAGGCCAGTTCTATCTTTTGTTTGCATTTTTATAGGGACCATCTAGAAAAAGAAATAGTTGGCTCAAGAGAAGGTATTTCTTTGGAGGAATTGCCCATTGTATCATCCCCAGGAGATAAAAATGGTAGGAACATCTTTGTAAGGCTGATTTAGCTCCAAAGCTTAGTCAAAATCTTGTGAGACAATCAATATTCACAAGAAGTATAAATGTTCTTTTATTATTGTCCAGAGTAACATCTTGACTTTTCATTAGAACCAAATTTATCTAGCAAAATATCTATGCTGTGGCCATAAGAAATTGTGATTATCCTGAGATTGACTTATCTTTATTCTATGTGACGCCAGATTTTGTGTGAAATTTCTAGAACTAGACCAACTCCTCAACATTCTCTGGACCAAAAGTACCTGTATCAGAAAAGATAAAATCCATCAACTTCAAAGGAAACAAAACGACCTATCAGTCTATGATTGGGGCTACCCTAATCTATCTGTATCCACGGGCCAAGAGTCAGATGATGGTTCAGCTTCCTGGGATGAGGTATGGTCATTATTCTTATACCACCAGTTGCTACTGTCAAAGTTGTGAAAGTTCTATAAGAGTTGTGGAAAATTTAAAGGATAATGTGTATTTCCTTAAATGTAAAAATATTCTATTTCTACAGAGTGGTCATGGTTTTCTTCTTCTACAAATAGATCTCTGTAGACATAAACATGAGGCCAAGACATGTAGGAAAAACATATAGTGTAGGTGTGTGTGTGTATATATATATATATATATATATATATATATAATATATATATGATTCTTTCCCCATTGTGTCTGTATTAAATGCACAAATAATTAATTCAGCAAACATACTGAGCATTTACTACCTGCCAGTCACCGTCATGGCCATTAGGGATACAGTGCTGAACAAAAATATGCACAATTCCTTTGGCGCTTACAGGGTAGTAGGAGGATACAAACATTACATATATACCTACAATGATGAATGAATGCTTTAAACATAGATTAGGTTATGAAGAGATTACTTTGACATGTGAGTAACAGAGAAATATTTGTATAGTAGGTAGCACTGAGAAGTTTTTTGAGAAAAGGTGATATATGAGCTTATAAACATATTTATATCCATTATTACCTAAAGTTGTGCTCCAAAGTACATTCACTAGTCTATCTTAATGCTCTTTGAAAAGGGGTGCTGTGGTCAAATTGGTTTGGGAAATACTAGAAATGCATATTACCCTGTAGCTTATTGAGTTATCTGGGGAGGTCCTTTAGCAAATAAACTTCTTTAATCTTATTGAATCCAGCATTTCTCAAACCTTGACTACAGAATTCTTCCCAGCCCTAACCATTTAAAATCCTGATAAATTGATGTTTCACGAACATGGCTTATGTTTATTGAGTATGTACTATGTATTAGACATAGCACTATTTCACCTGCGTTGCGTCATTTAATTATTATCACAACTATATGAGGTTAGGGTACATTATTCCATATTACAGATGAAGAAATTGAGACATGGAACTAATAAATAATAGCTTCAGTTCACAGAAACTAGGATATACACATAGGTTGTCTAAAAACATATTCTGTGCTCTTAACAGCTGTGCTCTTGTTTGGGAAATGTTGATTTAAATAAAACTATTTTTGTTATTTGTATCTTAGGTGAGCAAGGTATAGTCAGGACCTTCAAAGGGCCAAATTCCTTACAGATTCTTAACAATGCACAATGTTGTTCCTGTGAGTTATATATACATGACTGGGCAGTATCATATATTCCCTCCAACCCTCCGATGTTTGTATCTCTTAATCCCCTTCATCTATTCTGCCCGCCCCCCACCCCGAACCCTCCCCTCGGGCAGCCACTAGTTGGTTCTCCATATTTATGAGTCTGTTTCTCTTCGTTGTTGTTGTTTGCTTGTTTTGCTTTTTAGACAAAAACAGATTATTAGAATATTAGGTATTTTTAAAAGTAAATTTCTGTTACTTCTGCTGTATATGTGATATACATACAAGATATATGTATAAGATATAAAGACATGTATGAAAGTTGATTCTTTCAAACTCATGCTAATTGTATTCAACACGTAGTGAAGAGAGCTGATGCCTATGTTAATCTTTGTTTGCCAGGTCTTCTTCGATGCTTCTTCAGGGCTGGCTTTTAGAAGGGAGCAAATTTGCCTAATGAGACCTTATCTTCATAAAGAATGAAAACTGTTTCTTAAAATTTAGGAACTACCTACTTAAGGCATGTGACTTCTAAGAACAGTAATAGTCATTTCCTGTGCTAACAATGCAAATGATTCTTTTCTGTCCCAACATGTCACTGTCCTTGTGACTCTTGATAGGACCCTAAGATAGACCAGATCTGAAGATCCTACTTATGTTATTTAGCCCAGTGGTTCTCAAAGTGTTGTACCTGGGAACTTCTTAGAAATGCAAATTCTCAGGTCCCACCCCAGCATCTGCTGAATCATAAACTCTGAGAGTAGAGGCCAGCACTCTGTCTTTTAACAAGCCCTCCAAGTGATTCTCAAAACTGAAGTTCATGAACCACTGCTCTAGAATGTTTGTAAAGTTATCATAGAAGTCTGATGACATCAAAACAAGGATACACATAATTTGAAGTTTTATGCGAAGGAATAAAGATATTTTAAAGGTTATTAGCTGGATAATCTAAATTTTCATTCTAGTTCTTTATTAAAAATATTTGGGTTTCAGATTCATAGAATATAATGAATCACCATTAAGGACATTTGTGTTAGTGATTTCAGAAGAAATTTAAAACAAACAAATGACCTAAATAACACAGGAACAGCAAATAAAGATCAAGGGCACAGAAGCTTTTAATAGAAGATCCTTACTCTAGGAGAAGGTAGTCTAAGACCAGAACGATTCAATTTCTTGGCAGTGAACTGGTGAAAGATGCATAGCATTCTGTTCATGTTTGTCTCTGCACTGTTTTCCTTACCAGTCAAGCACTTTTCAATGAGAATGTTTATTACAAAGGATTCATCATCAAAACCTTGTTGCCAGTTTCCCTTTGTTGTTGTCAGTATATTTAATGGTGAAGTAATTATATTCCATTAGTAACAAATGGTGCAAAAGAGAATATTGTCTTTGGCACAAATTATTTTGACAAAGGGAAAAAGACAAACCCAGGTTTAGCTTTCTGTTGTTGCTTTTTGTAGTAGAAACCTTTTGGAGTTTTGCCTGGTCCTTTTCTGAGAAATGCCTTCCTCACTCACAGGCGTGAGGCTGGCAGCCCTGTCTGAACAGTCTGATCCCACCTCCTATCTCGTGGGCAAAACTGATTGAACCAGAGGGACGTCTGACCCCAGAGAGCCCATCTGTGGCTTTGCTGAAGCAATCAGATCTCTGTCGGGACTTGCAGACTCCATTCAATCTTGGGTTTGTGGGCTGAGAGGTCACTTCAGAGTTGGGGCTTATATGGCCTTGTGTTTACTAAAGGAGAGAACACTGGACCGCAAAAGGAAATAGATACATGCAGCGGGAAACAGAAAGGAGAAAATACTTGGCCCCAAACAGACAGAGTCAGAAACATCTTTGGTTCTGATTTTCTAGCTTCAAGTTGAGTTCCTCTTGAAGTGTGGCTGCCTTTTCAATCTCAGAGATCCTTAGCATCCTTCCAATACAACCTCCTCTTGGTTCTCACTGATTTGAGTGGGTTCTCTTCCCTGCAATCAAATCTTTCCTGATCAAGATAAAACATTTTTTATTCATGGACTCATCCCCCCAAAAATGTCTGTGGGGAAAACCCAGCAAATATGTCATCATTTTCTGATCAGCAATGTGCCTTTGTTAAAAATCCTTACATTCCCCCGCAGAGCAAATCACACAAGCCTCGTAAAGTACTGGTTTTCTTCAGCTACCTTATTGATTGTGACTAGAGCTCACAAAGACGTCGCACTAGGGTTTGATTTCACCATTTGTGCTGGTGGAACTATATACACATTGAAACTTTTAAATGCCATTTTTGAAGCACACAGTCAGCCCCGAGCACTCCTGAGATGCACAAATTTCCTTGTGGCAATGTTGAGAGACCTGTTGCCTTTGTTGTTTACGAATAACCCTTATCTCTTATGAACATGTCTATACAACATAGAAAGACAGCAAAGGAATCATAATGATCTCAATTGTTTTGGTGGAGAAGGAAGGTCAGTTACAAAGGTGTCCATATTATTTAGTGTTTACACACACGCTGGTTGACACAGCATTCACTTTTTAAAAACATTAACGTTTATTGCTTTTGGAAATACATGTTGCCCACACAGGCTTATTCAATCAGAGAATATTAAAGAGAACGATCTCATTACCTCAGAGCTCCTGTTTATCATATGAAATCTTGACTCTGTTGAGACAAAAGCATCCCCACTGAAAAGCAAAACAAAAAGCATCACGGTTGCCTTAGACTGCTGGTTAGAAAACCATTCGACACATTGTCAAATACAGTGCATGTTTTCAGGAAAGAAAAAAAAAGGGTGCCAAACTCATTCTACATCATACTGAAAGCAAAAGTGAGGTGCAGCTGACTTTGATCAGAGGTTTAAAATAATCCTTAGAAATTATGGTTGCAGGGGAAAACAGGCACGAGTGGCTTCTTGTGTCCTTTTTAGCCCTTCGGTTTGGCTCTGACTTCTCAGGAACAGCAATTGAAGGAAAATCTGTTTGTCGGGATTACTAACGATGTTTTCGCCACGCAGTCTTGCTTCTCTGCGGGGCAGCTGGTGGAGATATTTCTACAGAACAGCCTTTCACCCATTTCCAAGGAAGACTTCAAACGAATGAGTCCCGGAATCGTCCAGCAATTACTCAGCTGCTCTTGTCAGCTGCCTGAGGACCAACAAGCAAAGCTGCTACCAACCACTCTGGAGAGTAAGTGCTGGTGCTTCCTTGAGAAAGTTAGTGCACACAGTGTAATAACAATAGTGACTGTAGGATACGTACTCTATACACCAGGCACTGTTCTCAGCATCTTACATTTCTCAACTCGTTCAGTCCTCACAACAACGCTATGAGCTAGACACTATTATTATCCCCATTTTACAGATACAGGAACAGGCACCTAGAAGTTAAGTGACTTGCCCAAGGACCCACAGCTGGTAAGTGACGGAGTTGGGATGTAAACTCCGGCAAGTGGGCCCCAGCGTCCTTGTTGTCAGCCGCTATGCTACATTATCTTTCATTGAATATTTCCTATTTTGCATGTAAGTCACAGAAATTGATTTTATCCTCTCTATATGACTCAGTCATGGACCAACTTCAAAGTTCCTAGTTGAGAAGTGGCAGGGCATAAGAGAAAGAAGATGAGCGATGGAATCAGAGATGCCAAGTTGAGTCGTGCCTTCTAGCCCCAGCCAACTCGGTCATCTTAAGCCCTCTCTTTATTTCCCCAAGGCTGTCTTTTATTTTTTATTTTTTTCCTGCACGGTAGGAAAGCAGTGATATCACACAGCTCCCCATCCTTTCACACATCATGACACACGTAAAAAAGCAAAGGCACGCTGGGGTAAACCAAAGAGCTCCTCTGGGGTAGAAGTGGCCGTGGGGGGGAGTTGTCAGCCTCCCGACCAGGCTGACCCCCCAGGAAGTGAAGGCTGGATATTTGCACTCCCCTATAACCCACGGAATCACCACAGTAGGTGAGCTCCACTATAAGGCTTCACAGGGTAGCTGTAAGTTTCAAACGGGATAATGTGTACAAAAATGTGTTCTGTCACTTAAAGCACTGTATATTTAAAAGAAAAAGAAATCGTGGCCAAAAACATCCATGATGAATAGCAAAAATGTGACAGTTAACACATGCACACTTTAAATATTGCCAGTGATTGGAGGGCCTTATGTAGGCTTTTTCAGAGCATTTTTCTTTCTCTCTGAGATAGTCTTGCAGTGCCCATCAGGGATGAACCGTCCAGCACTTCTAACACACCGTGAATTCTGCAGCATCAGGTGGCTCATTTGAAGATTTTATGCGAACAAAACCCTGCCAGACCCAAATATCTAAGACTCCATATTCACTGAAAGGAAAAAAGCTTCATTAAACCTGAACAATGAAACAATTCAGTACCTGGTGGTCAGCGTTGGCTCAGAAATGGAGAAGGGGGACAGACCATGGCACCTAGGAGCGTCCATGAGCATATTTACATGCCCACCACCGGGTGCCGTATCTGCTACTTACGGACCACTGCAAAATAGCTTTATGAACTGAAAATCTGTGAGAAATGCTTATCTTTCTAATGAACAGCTAGACCTCCCCTGGGGAATGGTCTTCCTGAGAACAATTCAGAGAAATCACACTTACCATAGAACCCATTACTGTGCTCAATTTAAAATGTTGCATTATGTAACTTAAGGGGAAAGGCATAAATAACAGAAAATGTGGGATGAAGGCAGAGGCTGGGGAGTTGTTAGGAAGAGAAAGTGTTTTGTGTGCTGGAACCTGACCCTTAAGCACCACCTGCACATGGGTTTCCAGGGAAGAGTGTTACGGCCCCGTATAAATTAGATTTCAGACTTGTTCAAGGGAGCTGCTCAAGAATGGCTAGGAATCAGGGGCGCCTGGGTGGCTCAGTTGTTAAGTGTCTGCCTTCGGCTCAGGTCATGATCCCAGGGTCCTGGGATCAAGCCCCGCATCGGGCTCCCTGCTCGGCGGGAAGCCTGCTTCTCCCTCTCCCACTCCCCCTGCTTGTGTTCCCTCTCTGGCTGTCTTTCTCTCTGTCAAATAAATAAAACCTTAAAAAAAAAAAAAAAAAAAAAAGAATGGCTAGGAATTTAATGACTAGGTCAAGTTCTATTGTAATGATGGGAAACATTTATATAGAACCAGTCTGCAAGCTGCCTGACTCCAGTCAAGACGCCATGACACTTCTGTGAGGACCTGGGGGGCTTAGCAGAGTCCTGTGGCCACCAATGTCAGATTTTATGGTTTTCGGGCTGTCTTTGCCTCACGATCAGGTGAAATCTGATTCACAGAGGACCTGAACAGATTTCTAAGCTCTCAATTTAGGAAGGGTCCTTTCCCCTCCAATACCGTACTGTAGTTGCCCTCAGGACAGAGGGGAGAGGAGTTAGAAGAATCAAAGGGCCGCAAATTTTCCTTTTGCCTGGGAAATGCCACACCCTAATTTATCCTTGTGAATTCTCAACATTTTCTGATCTTTTGTAGCTATCATAAAAATGTGGCAACTTTGAACTTCATTAGACGTCCTCTGAATGTCTTTAATTTATGTATTCAATGAGAAGAATGACATTCCCACATAGAGTCTATTTTTGGAAGAGTGGGATATGAACCTTGGTTTAGTATCTCCAGGGATGTATTTATAACATAGGTATTTTTATTAAGTCGGAACAAAATAAAACCTCTGAGTGTATGTCCATTCCAAACCATTTTTATTATTTAAAAAATTTTTTAATTGTAAAAAATTGAAATTGAGATGAAATTTAACCATTCTTAAGTGTCTAGTTCAGCAGTACTTTCACATTATTATGCAATAAATTTCTAGAACTTTTTCATCTTGCAAAACTGTATCTCTATATCCATTAAACAACTGTCTTATAGAGATTCCCTAGAAGTGAAGGGGTGGGGGTAAGAGTGGGAAAATTAAAATTGGAAAGTTTTTTGCTTCTTTTGAGTACACTGCCAACTCTATTTTAATATTAGACTCCTGTATAATTTAGAACTTATAATTCAATAAAAGTCCTCTTAAAAACAAGACTATTACCATGTTACCAGCTAGTATCATTAATACAATCTAATGTAGGTGTGAACCTTCCAGAAAAGTACAAGAATGATAAGAACAGGATATTTTCTATTTTAACTAATTTTAAGATGGCAGTTTCTTAAAATCTACCATGGGCTTTAATTAGTATGATAACTGGGTTGTTTGATTTAACTTATTATCTGTAGTCACTAAAGGAAATGATGGTTTAATTTTGTAGTTACCTTCCTTCATTGTTTACAAACCAATTTGCTATGGCTTATTAGTAATTTCTAAATAAGTAGAAGACAGAGTATTTGCTCTGAATATTTGCAACCAAAAGAAAATGGTGGCCTGGAAAACTCTTTATCCCCAAATCATTTATACAGTTGACCCTTGAACAATACAGGTTTGAACAGCACAAGTCCACTTATATGCAGATTTTTTAATATACCGTACTGTAAATGTATTCTCTTATGATTTTCTTTTCTTTCCTTTTAAATTTTTATTTTAAGTAGGCTCCATGCCCCACATGGGGCTTGAACTCATGACCCTAAGATCAAGAGTTGCATGCTCAACCACCTGAGCCAGCCAGGCACCCCTCTTATGATTTTCTTAATGACATTTTCTTTCCTCTAGCTTAATCTTGTTCAAGGGTCAACTCTACTTGACCCTGAAAGCCATTTTTGCCCCTCCTTTTTCATCTTTTCTCTTTCCTTCTTTGCTTCTTCTTCCCTCATGCATATTTGCTTTTGTTTGAATAATCTTAAAAATTGCACTTCCTGAATATTTTTTGAAAATTTAGAAACCTAGAAACATGGAATAAATTTAGGGGTTCTAAAAAATGATTGTGATAATTTAAAACGTAGGCTGTCCAAATTCATATTATCAACCGTTACACATTCATGGATCAGTTCTTACTAATATAAGCACTCATCTTAGGCACTGATGAGTTACGAATAATTTTGAGAACTTTTGGAAGAAAGTACTCACCTTCTACAGAAGCATAGGTCTTCGATGGCCCCACACCATGTGCCCCCTCTATACTCTGCTTCCTTGACTTCAGAAGGTTTAAATGGGATTAGAAGGAAATCATTACCGGTGTATGGCAGCCGATGTTGTGGTTTAAAGCGAGAGAAGTTCATTTCTTTGGCAGTGGGTGGTAAGCTAGGTCCTTTCTTGCCATGGTGATTTTAGTAAGGGGTAGTTGGGATCACTTCAAAGCAACAAGGTTAATGATGAAAGTCTTTTCATTCTTTTCCTTAAAAATGAAGACCTTTTACACACTCGGCCACTCATATAACAATTCCATATCCCCATCAGCTGTATTGTAAGATGGGTTTTTCTGGCATTTTCACGGGCTGGGGTACCACTAGTGGATGAGGAGCTCTGACTGCTTCGCACTCTCCGTTTGGCTTAGAATATGGCTACAGCACGGCGGCCGTGGCCTTGCTCACACTGGGCTCCATGCTCGGGACGACGCTGATTCTGTTCCACAGCTGTGAGGAGAACTACAAGCTGATTTTACAGCTCTTTGTGGGGCTGGCCGTCGGGACACTTTCTGGGGATGCTCTGCTCCACCTTATCCCTCAGGTAACACTGTTCTGTTTTCCATGGAGCGTTTCTAGTTTCCATTTCCATTGAGTCACTGGTCATGTCGATACACAATGACACAGTGACTCGGCCAGTGTGTCTTCCTTGAAAATAAGTATCATTTCCCCAAAGCACTTAAAGGGGAAAAGAGAGAACCAGTCCTTAGGTTCACCACATGTTATTCTTATTTTTTAAATAAACCAAAAAAGGTAATCAGATACAGATTCCTATTAAGAGAAATTCAGGAAGTAGCCACTAATTATCTGTTAAATAAAAAAGAATGGGCTGCAAGATGTTGTGCTGCATTTTCTCCAGATGGTCCCCAATGCTCCTCAGACCCTTTCTCTGTCCTCTTCTGCTCTTTTTTTTTTTTTCTGCCCCAGAAGATTGCACCTCCTCAGCTTCCTCACGGGCTGAATTGTTGTTTGCCAATGGGAGGCGCAACAGAAAAGCCGGGTGGGAGGAGAGAGGGGCAAGGGTATTTCTTCCCCACGCCCTCCTGGCCCTACACTTGTTCTAGAAGCCGCTGATTACCTACAGTACTACAGCTCCCGTGGGAGGACTCCTCCCCCACGCCACCTCCCACTGAGCTGCAGAAATATTACTTCCAACCTTTGCCCTTTCTGCCCTAAGAGTGAAAATGGTTTCCTGGAGTTGCTAGCTTCTGGGCATCTCATTAGCCCTTGCTCCTCCCCTTGCTGCCCACACCTCTGTCATCACACCATCAGTAAGCTCTCTTCATTGGAACCATCAAAATGAATTTCTTTTTTTGCCTCATAACGTCTAGATTTTCCGTAAGAAAAATATAAGCACCAGGAAGCTGGCTCTTTGCTGAATTCTTCTGAGGCTCTTTATTTGTCAGAAATGAAAGGACAAAGACCTGAGATGCAAGAGTTCAGGCAGAAGGGACTCCAGAGGAGGTTATTTCTTCCCTCTGAAATCTCTTGGGGTAGAGAATGATGGGCAAATGAGCCCCCCTCTTGCAAAGCCGGAGATGTTAAAAATTTCCACAAGCCTCTGGCAATTTCCTACAGGGTCACTCTTGTTGCTCAGAGGCTCAATAATTATTAGATGTTCTGAAAATCACAAAGTGAGCATTGGAAAATGAAATAAACCATTATTTGTTTTAATTTCCCTTGTAATCTAATTTTCTGGAAATATTTCAGGGCTTATTGGCTTGAGGCAGGGGCCGAGGCCTTTTCCTAGGTCCCTTTAGTGGTTGCAGAGCTGCTCACTGCCTGGGATTCTGCAAAACAGCAAAAGCTTCCTGTGCCTCCCCCCAATGGGGGCATGTGGCTCTACGCAGGAGGCATGGACTTGGGGGTGGGGGCGGGAGGGGGAGGCCATCCGCTGGCTCTGCAGAGACATGTTCCAGAGAGGAGTTTAAAAGATTAGCTAGGTTTCCTGAAAATTGGAAGGCAACTGTTTTACTTGAGGGAAGAGATGTGGGGAAAGGAAGAAAGTACAGTACAAGTGTTTGGAAAGCTAGAAAAATCAGTGGCTCCTGACTGTGATCCGTGGCTGGTGGTCAAAGGGCTGCACAGAAACAAGAAAAACACGACTGTCATGATTTCCTTTTCTCAACTAGCAACATGTATTCAACTTAAAGGTCTACATTTTATTCTGAGATTGTAGGGTTTTCTTCTGTTTTGTTTTGTATCCTTGTCATGTCCATTATTTTGTGAAATAACAGTAATTACAAATACTAGATGGGTATCCTTTAATGTCTTTACCAAAAGGAAAAGTTGACTAACGTGTATTGGTTTTTAGTTACATTCATAAACTCAATGTATATACTCGGATGCATATGTACACTCACACGTGTACTCATGTGCCTATGTGTGTATGTACCTACATATACGCGTGTATGTATGAACACATACAAGTACAGTATGTATGCATAGGATTTCTTTTTCCTCTTTTTACTTTGGTGGTCAGTAACATCCTAAATGTAGAAACCACTGAGCTGTTTCCCAAACTGCCTTCTCCTGGGGAGGGAATATGATACATACTGATTTACTAGCTCACAAGAAATCATGAGGTCAACCAATGGGATGAGTCAAGTAGAGGAAAATTCCTCATACATTTCTTGTATCCCTTTGTTTCCCAGAGAGCTGACAGTATTGCTGGCTATATAGTATACACTCCATGGAAGAAGGCTTTCAGGCAGATTTCTCACTTACCTGAACATTTATTAAAAGTTTTCTGTAATTGCAGTGAGGCATGGGGGAAATGAACCTTGGAGGAAATGTATCTTTGTCTTTCTTCTGGATATAAAATACATTGATCTGTTATGAAGACTTGCTGTGCAAACAGATACGGATTGAACTCTTGGGGGGAAAAAAAGGACTGAGAATATATGAAAATTTGGTTCTCCTTTCTTTTCTCTTGTACACATTTTGTTTGACCCTGATCAGATCATATAGTGGAGGTAGTCCTACAACTAAGAGCAAACTGGGCTTTGCATGATTCCAGCAGTTGTTATGGGGTTCCCCAGAAGGAAAGGTGAATATATTCAATACTGGACCTATTAATCAATATTTAAGTCATCAAAAGTTATTTCTTTGTGTCTCTCCCCCCCCCCCTTTTTTTATAAAGGTCCTTGGTTTACATAAGCAGGAAGGCTCAGAGTTTGGACATTTCCATGAAAGCAAAGGCCATATTTGGAAACTGTTAGGATTAATTGCAGGCATCCATGGATTTTTCTTGATAGAAAAATGCTTTATTCTTCTGGTATCACCAACTACTGAGGTATATTTTAAATTTTATTTATCTTTTGCTTTAGAGCTTCATAATATTCATCTTTTATTTCAGAAGTCCTTGTTGAAAAGTAATTGACATCTTCATAAAGTTCTCCAGGTAAGGGATGGGGCTCTGAGTTCCAGAATATACAGATCATAATGACTGGCAGCTTCCCTATAAGTGTGGTTATTAATTTTTTAAACATCTGTTGCTGGCCTATTAAGGTACTTGTTAAAACCCGCTATTTGACCTTTGTGGCTAGTTTAGAAACAGGAGACTATTTCATGTCTGGGAATGAAGGGGCCCAAAGGCCTAGCTACTAATCAGCGTTTTGGATGTGTTTCCTAACCAAAAACAAATAAACATGCAGACAAAAACTTTGAAAATTCACAAAATTACCCATCATTTTCTATCCTAAGAACATTTAAAATTATAAAAACAAGGAGCTCAGAAATGGGACTTGTGGCAGATCTTTTTTTTTTTTTTCAGCTGAATAATTGTATCCATTGTGCCTGTATTTGATCAGTTTCTACGTCTGTGATGAAACGTAAAATGCAGTATGTTTTTTTTTAATGGATTTGTTTTGCTCTTACACATTATCCTATCAGACAATAGATTAACTGGTGGGATGGTTAAAAAGGTAAATGCTTGCAAACAGCTCTAGGAGACCAAAATAAAGCAAATTCTCCTCACAAAGTCCTGGGGCTCTCTAGTCCTCCGTAGTTTTCCACTTATTTTCTGGCTTTCTCCTTGTTCACATAATTTATAATGTCTGCGCTCAGGGAAAACTTTCACAGTCTTTTAAAATATCCAGCACTTGTCTATTATTATTCCCAAATTTATCCGAGATTCAAATTCTGCACATCAGAAAATAAGATGGTTTTATGGATGGACAGAGGGATGACAGATGGAGAGGTGGTAAAACGGTGGTAGTCAGATGTTAATGGTAGGATCTTGGGAGTGAGGATCTGAGTGATAACATTACAGTTCTTTTCTATTTGAAACTTTTCACGGTAAATAAATGCTGTTGAAATTTTCTTTTTTAATGAACAAGGGTTTTTCTTTGTCCTGGAGCCAAAGCCAGGATACTATAGTAATTCAGAAATTAGGAATGCTTGCTTTGATCACAGCCCCTACGCTTGCACATTCAACAACTTCACCTCCACAGAAGGGGTTCTCATCTCAATAAACACAAAAGATAATAATAGATCTCTTTGTCCACAACAGATTAGCGTTCTTGGCCTGGGAAAATTAAACGACAAAGTCAACATATCAACCTGTGTGTAGTAATTAGAAATTTAACCAGGATAGAAATGAGTGAAATAAATTCTGGCCATCCAAAAATGTGCGGAGCTTATTCAGATTGTCCTTGGACTTGTCAGGGAACTTAAAACGAGTTTTGTTTTTTTTTTAAGATTTTATTTATTTATTTGAGAGAGAGAGCACATGAGACAGGGGAGGATCAGAGGGAGAAGCAGACTCCCTGCTGAGCAGGGAGCCTGATGCGGGACTCAATCCAGGGACTCCAGGATCATGACCTGAGCCAAAGGCAGTCGCTTAACCAACTGAGCCACCCAGGCGCCCTTAAAACAAGTTTTAAGAGCAGAATTTCAAGACTCATTATATTGAGTAAAATAAAAGGAAGGCAAATATTTTAGAAGGTACAAGTGCTTTAGTGGATGAATACATTTCCGAAGATATTAATTTCATAGTTACAGGGTGTAATATAGTTTCAGTTATCATCCCTTTGGCATCCCCATCAGAAAGACTGCAAAATTTAATTTTGTAGTAAATATAATTTTTCAGTAAAAAGACAATATAAAAACTGCCACTGTTCAAGTCTTTTAAAATCATGACTAGACATTTAAAGTTTCATTCTTAAGTCCCTTGGAATATGAACGATGTTTCAGAGCAGTCCTGTGCTTCTCCAGGGTGAGACATTTTAGCAAGTATTTATCACGATGAAATTCTCTCAGTGCTTTTTTTTTTAAGGATTTTATTTATTTATCAGAGAGAGAGCACAAGCAAGGGGAGTGGCAGGCAGAGGGAGAGGGAGAAGCCGGCTCCCAGCTGAGCAGAGAGCCCGATGCGGGGCTAGAACGCAGGACCATGGGATCATGACCCGAGCTGAAGGCAGACGCTTAACCGACTGAGCCATCCAGGAGCCCCCCACCCCGTGTTTTTTTCTGTACCACCCACCACTTTGGCCAATAAGCAAAGTGTTAAATGGAACCATGGAATTGACAGAGGCTACACCTGTGTTCTTCTGGCTTCAGCACTAATTTTAAACCATCCTCATCCAGCAGGGCGTGTCCTTGATTAATGGGCATGTGGGCCATTCCCACCATCTTGCACTCAACTCTGAATTAAGTGACCAGTCAGGCAGAGGCAAATCTGCTTCAACTATCCAGTTGGTAGGTTAATGATCTGAGGTATTCTACTGATTTGATTACCTTCTTTCCTTTATTCTTTGATGAATAGGTGAAAATCAGTAGGATAGATAAATCCACTCCTGATTTGCCTTTCTTAACCACGATAAGTAGTTTGGAGATCTTTGCCAAGCACCCAAAAGCTGTTTTAAAGAGCAAAAAGCCTTTCCACAAATTCAAATCCTTGCTATCTACACCACTTTGAAACACATACGATCAGCTCGACATAATGTATATCTCAATCATTTTGTTAACAAGTTTTCATAAAGCAGTTGACCTTTAGGTTTTCCATCCTGAATAATCCTTAGCCATGGCTAGATGGGGCCAAATAAATGTTGAGCAAGGAATTCGTGCATCTAGGAGTGGGGTGATCATTTTATACTGCAGAAAAGAATGGATTCTGTCCCACAAGGTGTCTTTTAGTAAGTGGATTCTGTTACATTGAGGTTTCCAGGACAAATATTCCACTTGAAGTTGCAAAATACAACCTCCAATCAAGTTTAAAACAATGTCCCCACTCTAATTCTCAAAGTAACAAGTAAAGGGACGGAAAAAATATGAAAGTAACAAATAATAGAAAACTTGCCACCTCTAACCATGGCCTTGGGGGAGGTGTTTACAGTTCAAGGATAGATTCCTAACCTAGAGATAAGTAAGCTGAGCCTGAGACATTGACACAGCAAAGAGAAGTCTGCTGGGAGATTGCGGATCTAGGGCTAACTCAAATATGAACAAAACCAATCCTTTAAACAAGTCATTTTAAAAGCCTTATTATGTTTATTGCTTAGTTACTTCACATGTGGCTTGGAAGAAGATAATTTCAGGCTGAGATTAGTTTTAAAATCACTTTCAGGCTGATTTTACTTTATTCCTTCTGTTTCAGTGAAGGGTTTCAGAATCCCAAGATGCATTTAAGCAAATCTTTGATGCTAACTTAGTGAGTTTTGAACTCTTTGCATATGCTACCTTACTAAGAATATACTCACTATTCCTTTTGTTATTTTAGCTGCGGGATCACCCTTAAAGTGAATAAAAATAATATGAACTTTTAAGATTGTTTGGTTCAATTTCCTGGTTTTTCAGGAAGGAACAGACCTCATAATTCTCACCAATCAAGGAGTCCTGGATGCTTGCCTCTAAATTCCTTTATGTAGTATATAGTTTTTTGGGGAAAAAAATGCTAGAATAATTATTTGAACTTCTGTCTTTTAATAGAACTATAGAACCTTTTGATTTTAATCAGGCTTTCGATGTAATGTAACCAAAAAAAATCACATTGTTTTCTTGTTCACTCTTACCCTGTATCCTTCGGGTCCTACCTTAATTCTCAGCCACTTATCCAAAAATAGCCCATTATTGTATCTTTTGAGTAGATGCTGCTGTTCAAATATGTGAGATACAAGTTTACTTTCTCTATTTCACATTTTTTAAAAAGATGCTTATGCCTCACATTAAATTTGTCTCAAAGTTTTTTGGAAGTTTATTTATTTAAGTAATCTCTACCCTCAACGTGGAGCTTGAATTCACGACCCCAAGATCAAGAGTCGCACACTCTTCCAACTGAGCCAGCCAGGCACCCTTGTGAATGTGCCTTTAAAAGGACATGTTCAATAGGCAGATACAGGTTTCCCTCACTATCTGAAAATAGAGCATTCCTATGAAACCTTTTGTAAGCAAAATGGTATAAAGTGAAGAAGCAATTACCAATAATTTACATGGAAAAATGTGTGAGCATTCCCAGACACAAAACATAGCCTCTCTTAGGACCGTTTGATATCTTAGGACACATTTTGCTAACAGGTGCACACAATAAATCGAGATAAAGCACAGATGCTCACAGATACAGGTCGAAGCTCGGGTGGCTTGATGCTGAGACGCTGAGTGCAGTTCCCGGGGAAAGCGCTTGGTGGCGCCACTCAAGGCTGGGGTGCGCGCTGCCCCTTTAGCCTTGCTACAAAACGGACGCTGAATGCTGTTGGTGCTTTTGGCTTTTTTTCATAAAAGCAAAGATCCTCTCCGGATTTCTTTCAGTTGGTGAAAACAGGTCCTAGTGTAGGTTTTTCGTAAAAGCAAACGGGGTGTGACATGAGCTTAAGAAAAGCAGGGGCTACTTATGAAAAGTATTCACATCATGGAATGAGAATCCGGGGCCCCGGGAAGGGAAGTGACTTTCCCGAAATTGATCCGTGAGTCAGTCTCTGAAATAAAATCACGTAATCTTAACTCACAGAAGTCAACTGCAAAATCCTACTTCTCTGTCCTATGAAAGTATAAGAAAAGCTTAAAATATATATTTATCTTTTGTAAGTCTGTTGATGTACTTTCTTCATCAGCGAGATTCTTCTGCTCGTGGGCAACGCAGAATATTATACTCTCAGGAATAATGGGAGGCATTGCATAAGTTTGTTCTCTATCCACAATACACGATGTGCTTTAAGATCAGAGAATGAATCCTAGACCCACAGTCCACCATACAGAAGTGTCAAATTAGGTCAAGAATCAAGAATCGTTTTTTCTACAGCTTTTGGGTTTCATAAAGGCTTATATAATTTAAGAGCCTGAATTACAGACTGTCTCGTTAGCCTCTAACTCCGTGTGGAAGGTTCTGATCTACGTAAGAGAGCTATTTTCGTCTAAAGGTACACAGGGCCAAAAGTTTGCCTCTAACCCTTCTGCTTTACCTTCTATGCTTGCCTATGAAATTTCTAAGTGCTCATATAGCCTAGAGTATTCAAATGTTTAAAAATCAACATAACTCTCCAGATGTTTCATTTTTACACCAAAATGATGAGCATTGCTAATCTTGCATCAGTTATTATTTTTTTTTAATTTAAAATAGAAAGGCCCAGAAGATTCACAGGCAGCTGAAATTCCTGTAGGCAGTATGACAGCCTCCGAAAGAAAATGTGAGTACCAATTTTCAAGAGCTATACTTTAAATATAGAAAGTACCACAGAACAAGGATTATGTCTGTTTGAAAACAATGTGTGGAAATCATATAGATTTCTTCCTGGGTTTGTATCTCATTATTACAGCCTTTATGAGAAAATGTTTAATACTCATTCCCATCGGTCTTCCACACACACTGCTCATTAACATCAGTTGTACTCCGTTCTTTAAAAACGATGTTTTCCTAAATTGTTTAAAACGGATCCTCTGAGAACTGCAGTTAGTGTAAATCCATATGTAGTTGTCAAGGCTCCTGTAAAATCGTGAGTGCAGCATACAGTGTAGACTTGCGGAATCACTCTGTCGTGCACCTGAAACTAATGTAATGTGTGTCAACTAAATATCAATTAAAAAAAAAAAATTCATGCTTACATGATGATTGAACCTTTTACTTCTTTCTCTATGAAGTCTGGAGACTTCTGTCACAGTCTACTGAAATTTAGCACAAACGTCTCTCTCGTGTGTGATGTTGTCCCTGGGACGGTGGAGGTCAAATCGGAGATAACTCATCATTCATATCTTATTCTATAACTCACTTGTTCATATAAATTTCAACCAACCTTTTTCTTTCTGTGATTTTTCCCTCTTTCTGAATTTAATGTACCAATTTTGTATATGACTTTATTCCTTTTGGCTTATGTTTTTGAATAATTTTCTGAATTCTTTTGGTCTCCTTCAGTTTTCATCCATTGCTTCCAAATCTCTGCCCAGTGTTTCTTACTGATAGTACCCTTTTGTGACACAATCTTGTCAGTGTTTTAACGTTAAACAGTCATGATTAGTTACTCCCATTCTACCATAATAGATTAGTTACCTTGTAATAAAACTAGCTAACATTATATGCCAGGCATAGCGTTCAACACATCATGGATTATCTTATTTAATACTCCTATGACTGAACAAAGTAAGAACAATTATTATCCCAGTTAAACAAGCATAGAAACCAGTTGTGAGAGAGGGTAAGTTACTGCCCAGGATTACATAGCTAGTAAGCTCCAGTGGAACTAACGAATGCTAATGGACCAACAATTTCGTGATGGTCATTCATTCATTCATGCATCCATGTCTTCTCTCACATTCTTTCATTCATTCAAGAAATTTTTGAAGATGTGCTGTGTTTCAGGCACTGATGCATGCACCGGAGAATAAAATAAGAATGGTCTTTATCCCTAGTTTGCAATGTGGCTGGGGATATAGATCAAACATGATTGTAACAATCACTATTTTAAATGTGTTATATATATTAACCTCGGTAACTTATTTATTTGATTCAAAATATGTGATTATGTAGTCTGTCTAATTCTGCTCTCAGGACATGGCTAGGAATATTTTCCTTCTAAATCTTTAGTTCCAGAAGAGATTCTAGAATGCCTGGCACCTAGTAGGTCTGCAGTGGTCGTTTCTTCACTATTGTTTTTGCAAGAAGGGAAGAGGGGAGAAGGATACGCCCCATCACATTAGGAGTGCGGTGGTAGATGCTAGATCAGGGAGTAAGGATGGTCTTATTGAAGGATTTTGGAGGCCTCAAATCTTTCCACTTCAGATATCAAGCTTGGCATACAGAATGCACAGTGAACAAATCCAAATTTGATTACTCAACTGCCCTTTTGCCAGGGACATATTGAATTAGCTTCAAATATTTGATTACTTGTTTCACATTACCTCATTGGTGGAACTCAGCTTGTATTTCAAAAGACAGGATGTGAACATCCTACCCACAGTCTGATTTAAATAAACAAAAAGCAACATGAGACAAGGTCCAGCCCCTGTTTCACCATGGAAAACCTCAGATAAGTTAGAAATGTGGAAATGAATATGACTGCCAGGGACATAAGCAAAGATAAAATATTATTGATAATTCTGTAATAAGTACATTAGATTACCAATGAATGCTGGTCTTATCTTCCACTGAATAATGTGTACATTATCTTAAACATTATATACAGTGTGCTTATGAGGTTTACATTACAAATATGTATATTTGCCTGTGGCTTGTTACATGTCCCTGATCTGACATTTAGAAACCCATAATCAGAGGTAATAAAATAATAGACAACGAAAATCGGCCACACTATTTCTTAGCAGAGTATGAATTGAATAAAAACTTTCCATTTGAATATATGCTACTTGTATCAAAACTACACTAAAGTACATGGAAATCACAATACATTTGCATGCTGCAATGTTGCCAAATGTATTACTTTAAATTGTTTTAATTCCACAAAGAAGAGCTTTCTTTCTGCAAATTGGCAGGAATGGCAAAGCGACCTGGTAGGATTATTAGATTCTGAGAGGTTCCAGGCCATGCCAGTAAGAACTCCCTGAATTCGATCATTTGATATTTATTCTGTGTTTATATGACCATTGCCTGAAATTTTCTCACTTTTAATAAAGAATAAAATGAATTAGTAAGCCTAGACTAACTAAAAAAAGACTAACTAAAAAGTTAGTCTTATAGTGATAGGTCTAAGTAAACCATGAATTTTAGAAATGAAATGCATGGGACATGTTTGCACTGTAGTCAATCTCGTGGCTGATAGTTGGGGCTCTATCTGCCATTTACTTGACTGAAGTTACTTATTTATTTATTTTTTTTTTAGTAAAATTCTTTTTTTTTTTTCTTTTTTAAATTTTGAATTTTAATTCCAGTTAACATACAGTGTGATATTAGTTTCAGGTGTACGATGTAGTGATTTTTTTTTATTATGTTATGTTAATCAACATACATTACATCATTAGTTTTTGATGCAGTGTTCCATGATTCATTGTTTGCGTATAACACCCAGTGCTCCATGCAGAACGTGCCCTCTTTAATACCCATCACCAGGCTAACCCATTCCCCCCACCCCCCTCCCCTCTAGAACCCTCAGTTTGTTTCTCGGAGTCCATAGTCTCTCATGGTTTGTCTCCTCCTCCGATTCCCCCCCTTCATTTTTTCCCTTCCTGCTATCTTCTTCTTCTTCTTCTTTCTTTTTTTTTTTCAACATATAATGTATTATTTGTTTCAGAGGTACAGGTCTGTGATTCAACAGTCTTACACAATTCACAGCGCTCACCATAGCACATACCCTCCCCAATGTCTATCACCCAGCCACCCCATCCCTCCCACCCCCCCCACCACTCCAGCAACCCTCAGTTTGTTTCCTGAGATTAAGAATTCCTCATATCAGTGAGGTCATATGATACATGTCTTTCTCTGTATTTTATGGTGTCAGATGTGAAATGAGTCAAACTGTATTCCCCGGACAAAATAGAAAACCGTATTGTAGTACAGTGCCCCTGTCATATTGGACCACATAACAGAAACCAGGAGGTAACCTTTTTCTATTTTTACTGAGTGTATAATTATTAGAATATTGGGTTCAGTTCTAACAGCAACAACTACTTACACCAGGCACACAGTGCATAAGGGGTGAGTAATTAATGAAGTCTTAGACAGTGGAAATTGATTTGAATAGCTATTCCTATCAAATGGCATCTCTAGGTGGTTTACTGTCTTAATAAGTGTTATCCCAGGAGTACTTTTTGAATGTATTAGTTGTCCAATTCCATAAGGGGGTTATGCTAATATTACAGTTTTAGGTTTTTGAAAACAGAAATTCTGTCCATTAAAACCTTGGACCCAATTATGATTGAAAATATGATACTAATTATTTCAGTGAGTCTCCACTAATCAGATAATGTATATTATGTAATGGAATCCCATGAAAACAACTTCTCTTTGTTTTGTTCAATGTCCTGCTGGCCTAGTACTGAAGGTTATTTTTCGGAAAGACAAAGACACTAACTAATTGTACCAAAGCTAATTTGGGGGCCGGCGGAGTTGACCATGGTTCTGTGCTGGTCACAGCTGGGGAGTGAACAAGATATTTGGGGAGGGCCATGAGCGCCAACCAGAAAGGGAAACTCAATGAGCAGAAAATGGCAGACTAATGCCAGGGATAGTCTGACCCAGAGGAGACAGTTTTGGAAAATAGCCTCATTTTAATGACATGCTACGGGGACGGTCTTAAATTATTTTAAAGTGCTTTACAAAAGATGCACATGCAGAGGTCACTGGTGGTATTTTGGAAGGTTCTAACAATATTATGTTTATTTTTTTTTCTTTTGGGATAGCTGAACAAGGTGACAGAATAGTGAATGCCATGCGTAATTTATCTCGTTACTATTCAGATCCATTACGAAAACAATGACCTGCAGCCAAATGTGTCGATTACTATATTTGGGTCTCCAGTCCTGACTTATTTGAAAAGCTGAAACAAAGCGGGGTTGCTTAATTTGATGCGATTTAAGAATGTCAAGGGTGGATGGGGAAGTTGGTTGTGTGTGAAGGGTTCCATGAAATGTCTGGTGCCCTGTTAATTCTTCTCACACCTTTATTTGGTTCTTTAGGCAAAACCATTAGCTTGTTAGCAATAATGATACTGGTTGGGGACAGCCTGCATAATTTTGCAGACGGCCTCGTGATAGGAGCGGCCTTCTCATCTTCATCCGAGTCAGGAGCGACCACCACACTTGCAATCTTGTGTCACGAAATTCCACATGAAATGGGTAAGTCACAGAGTAGTGTGGCTGTCTCCCGCTTGTTGAGAAAGCCAGAGTGTATTTCTAGCTATGGTCTGTAGGCGTCTTTTTCCGACACACAATTGAAAGGTGAATACTTTACATTCATAATCTATTTAAATGGCAAGAAGAAGACAACTAGAAAAAAAAATTCTGTACCTTGGGATAAAATTCATTTAGACTCTTTATGATGTTTCCCCAGGGCCAGAAGTTACTCGTTTTGGACTCTGGAGAGTTCTATATGGAAGAAAGTCATCTAGAGAAACCTTGTTTTAAAGATCTTTGGCAAAGACTTTAAAATCTGCATATTAAATGTGGGAAAAACATTAAGAGGGGAACTTTCCCCATTAGGTCAGCAAACAGGCCAATGAGATAAAATAACATTTAAATTAAAGCCAAACCATGGTTTCATCAACTTGATTTATATAAAATGTCTAAGGCCAAGCATAAAATTGAAATGACAGGCGTCTGGTAGCAGATGCGCATCAGGCTCTTTTTTCTGGATAATCTTAATAGCCCTGTAATTCACATTCTGCCTCCTAGGAAACAAGACAAGACAAAATAGACATTTCCAAAAGAGGCCCAGAAACAGCAAGGACTGGCTCCAGGCACACGCGTGCCCTAGAGAGGGAGCTCTGGACAATCTCATTGCCCCCCACAGCCAGGTCTACATTGCCCCTTTGGGCCACCCCGGCCTCCGGTGTTCAGTGTCTCCTGCTGGAAATCCTGTTACCAACCCATCACGCATCCTTCTTAGAGCAGTTTATCCAAGGACCTGGTCTGGGTGCCGTATACTGTGGCCTTGCCTTTAGCTATTATACTAAAACCACAGAGGAGTGTGACAGGCTGTGGCAAACCAGCAAAGATGTTTTAAGACCTATTCCTAGGGGGCGCCTGGGTGGCTCAGATGGTTAAGCCTCTGCCTTCGGCTCAGGTCATGATCCCGGGGTCCTGGGATCGAGCCCTGCATGGGGCTCCCTGCTCCACGGGGTGTCTGCTTCTCCCCCTCCTTCCTGCTTGAGCTCTCTCTCACTATCTCTGTCTCTCTCAAATAAATAAATAAAATATTAAAAAAAAAAAAGACCTATTCCTAGGACCAGTTATGCCACAGAACTAAGAAACTGAGTCGCCAGACTGTCTCTTTATTGAATTTCAGCCCTTCCCTATCTCCCAAAAAGAGACTCTCAGAGCAAAAGGTCATTCTTCTTTAGGAGGAAAGGTGTGGAGAGAATCTTTTTCTATAATCATCAAGGCAGTAAAAACGTTTTCTAAAGGAAAAATTTGTTTTCCTAACCAACTTTTGCAATGATTTTAAAATCTCATATTAAGTAGTTCTCTGTTTCCCCACAGGAGTTCTCTCAGAAGTAAAGGATAAAAGCCAACGTAACGTGATTTCGCCTGGCAAGTTTCCAGGCAAAACGGTTTAAAAACTCTAGAACAGCAAGTGCTTTATTCTGCGTTTATCTAGGTTGAAAATGTCACAGGGTGTCAGGACCTGAAGAATATGTCACAGTTCTCCCCGCATATGCTAGATTCAGGACTAGTAAAAGGAAGACAGCTCTTGAAATGTAACTTCCTAACGGTATAATGGGAATCCTAGAGAGATAAAAGAAAATGTTTTATCAACGGGTCAGTCAACTTGTAAAATTGGTCCCAGTCGCTGAAATTTGAAGCATCCTAATAGCACATTACTCTAGCAAAGTCATCATCATTTATACAATGATTATATTTTCTTTTTCCCTTAAATTTCAGGAGATTTTGCCGTGCTCTTAAGCTCTGGACTTCCTATTAAGATTGCCATCCTTATGAATTTTATAAGTGCTCTCACTGCCTTCATAGGACTATACGTTGGCCTCTCAGTATCAGCTGATCCGTGTGTTCAAAACTGGATCTTAACAGTTACTGCGGGAATGTTCTTGTATTTATCCTTGGTGGAAATGGTAAGCTTTGTGGCTTTTCCATGTTGTTTTTCTAAACTCTGAAAATGTAAAACAGAGAAAAAGCCATAAAATGGAAGGATAGATGAGAAGAGAGGAATATATTTAATAATATTAAAGACTAAGGAAATATTCTGTGTAATCCAAGAAAGTAAGTTGTAGGCAGAAGAAACATAATTTGAGATACAGAAAATATTGACATCCTTTCAGTGAATTTCAGTGGAATGAATGAAGCCTGTCGAATTGCCAAAAAATGATCATCAGTTCACTCTGCTCCAGCTTTGCATCTCTATATGGTGCCTAGCCTTCTAGCTGAAAAATGGAAAGTGCTGTAACATAGCCACCTATTTTGTTTACGCATTGGAAAATAGTTCATCCGAACTTGCCATTAATCAGCTGTTTGACTTAATTAACCAGCTGTATTTTTTAAAGAAATGATTTCATCCTTATTTTTTACTTTAAGTTTTACTTAAGTTTTACTCTATCATGCTGGTGAAAAGAGAAAGATGATAGTATGGAGCCTCTCACATTACAACATATATTTCCTAAAGAGGTCCTCGCTGACATGAATGGAAACTCAGTTACCACTTTTCATCCTCTCCAATCTGATGAAGGAATTAAAGCTGGGAAATTTTACTTTTTTTTTTTTTTTTTTTTTTTTTGCCTCTTAAATTCTGGAATCTGCAAAATAAACCAGTCTTTTTGAAGTCACCTTCTATTAGACTTGGTACGATTTGGAATGTGTTGAGGTAGAAGTCCAAAAACTATCTTTTCTCATATGTTGGAATCATGCATATTAAAATGATATAAATGAATGAAAGAAATACTGAAGAGTGAAAATCAATAGAAAGCCCATCCAAATGGAGTAAAATATGTGATTACATGAATGTTAGATTGGAAAAGTAAAATAAGCAATCTTGAAGGTCATATGTGGAACAGGACCCTTGGGATTGACTCATGATCTGGCAGAATCTCGCTATTGTCCCAGAACTAAGTGAAGAAAAATGTTTCATGAGGAAAAAAATCTGAAAGGCAGGAGCCTTTACTGAAACAACCAGGTAACAGTGAATTCTGGAGGTAGAATTCAATAAGGGGACTCTTCAAATATAACACAACCATTTTAAACCCCAGTCTACATACTTCTGACTTTTTGGTGGTTTTTCTTAATTCTCATGAGATTAAGATAGATGAGGTAAACACCAAAAGGTACTTCCCTGTTTAGAAATGTTCTTAGATATTATTTACGATACTCAGGGAATTTCCTGATCTTGATAGTAAAGATGATACTAGGGGAGCAAGGTCAGCCCACCTCTTCTGAACTCCAATCCTCAAGCCAAGGTCAGTATCACAGGATCCTATGAGACTTCCAGTTTGAGAAATCTAGATAGCTAGCCTTGCATGGTGGTTTCCAAAGGAACACTTGTCACTCATCACTGAATGTTGCAAACTACCTTTTGTCTAAAATGTCTGTATGTCAGTCCTCAAATTCACTCGTGAGTCTCCTGATTTTCATTTTTCTGCTTCTAAATTCCTTTCTCTTTATGACTCAGTTGGGGGCAGTTGCTGTATTCTTTGGAAGTTTATTCTGTTGTTTTGTTTTGTTTTGTTTTGTGTTTTGTTTTAAGTCTGGATCTCTCTTCAATTATGATGGATGTATATTTATCTAGTTAATGCTTTTTCTTTGTTAGAGAGTCTGATCTCCCAAAATGGACCTGAGAACATTATCAAGAACCGTTTGTCGTGGAGAACCCTAAGCTAAATACGTCATTTTCCCCTCAGTGTTTCCCCCCCGGCTTCGTTAGCGTAAGCAATCACTTGTAAGAAATGTGGCAGATATCCTATGAGATTCCAACTAGAATGAATCTTGACCTTGTTGCAAATTCCTACTGGCCAAGGAAAAGCCGGCATCCTGGCAAAAAGACAGGAAAGAAAATACTCTCGAGTTTCCTGGGGCTACTTCGTATAATCCAGGTCGCCTGCTCTCACGGCCTTTTGAGTAACTTCTAAACAAATAGGACTCTTTCACATAACAGCAACTTTAACTGTTGCTGGGCTCTGGGGCTGTGCCAGAGAAAATAGTCTTTTGTCATTTAAAGGGAAGAAAACAAGGTTTCAAGACTCTGTAAAACAGCAAAGAAAATAAATAACAGTAACTAAAGGGTAAGGGCGGGGGAGAAATACTTTCATGCACTGGTTATTTACTAAATGCTGGAAATTTACCAGGCACCTTCTGAGCAGGGCTAATGTGAAAAGATTAGCTACATTTTTGCCTTGTTTGTTTATCTCAAAGAAATTGGGCATGTTATTTCAAACTCCCAGAAGAAAAAGAACTAGGAGCAAAAATGGGGCCATTAGTAATGAAGTCAGCAAGGCAGAAAGGCTTCACTAGGGAAATCTGCCAGCCTAAATTCTCCAAAGTGGTATTGCCTTATCCAAGCACACTAACTCTCAGAGGCACTGAATGGTTTCTAAAGAAAGTTAAGAATGAATGCAGGCCCGGGTGGCCAGAGGAAACTCATTCTGTTATAACGATCAGTGTCCTAGGATGGGTTTGTCCCAAGCAGAGGCTAAGACAAAGGCATTTGGGCAGGCAGTTCGCCCTGGAGGTGATCCCAGGGGCAGGAATGGAGGGCAGGTGGAGTGGAGCAGAAAATGACAGAAAGTCAAGAAAACGATGTATTTTTGTTAAGTCGACCACCACTATGGGCGATCCGCCACACAAGGCCTTCTGGGTGTGGGGAGGCTCCTACTCCCATTGTTCAAAGCTAGCCCCACAAACATACCCCCCACACATGCCCTTTTCAGGTTATGCATGCTTGAGCACCAAGGGAATTCCCACCGCAGTCCCAAGCCATCACATTGGAGAAGCCCAGGGCAAGAGAAGGAGGAATGCAGGGTGGGCTGAAGCAAAGTTCTGTGCAAAACTAATCAACACCCCCTTGGAAATGGTGTCTGCAGCAGTGGCTGAGTGTCAGAGATGAGAGAATACAAGGAGCCCCTTCAGGGCAGGAGCCAGCCAAAAACTCAGGAAAGACTCAATACGTGATAGTTAGCAGAACACGCTCCAAACCCAGTGGTCTTAAGGTAATATTTGATATTCAACCATCTCTGTCCTCCAGCACCCAACTTTGATTCTCCTCACTTTTCAGGCAGCACTCTGACTGACCCAGATTTCTTTCCTAGAAGGGCAGCCCAGCTGTTCCCTGAGGGGTCTGCTTTGTCCTGGTCGGGCCATGTGTCCTGTGGTTGCCTGTTCCCCATTGTCATCAGACATGGAAGCACCAAGAGATGCTTCAGGGAACCCCTGGTTTCTAGATACGTTCCTTCCTCCATTGTGTAGCCATAACACTACCTCCTCATGGTAGCCAGTGGCAATGACTCCCACCAGTTTCATAACATTTGTCTCTGCTGGTAGATCTATTGGCAGAAAGAGCGCAAGCGTACTCACAGGTTCAAGTTCAGTGGAAATGCTCCCTGGTGTATTCTCAAAAACAAAGATCTGTGATCTGACAGTGCTAAACTTTGCAGGAATAGGAAGCACAGATTCTATCAATGTAAGAGTTGGCAATGATGGTGTATCATTGTTTCAGGATTTTCTCTCATTTCTGCTATTTTTATGATTCCCTTCCTTCTGTTCACCTTGCATTAATTTTCTGCTTCTTTTCTTCCTTTGTGACGTGGAATGACATCTCATTGATTTTAAATCTTTTCTTCTTTTCTAATCCAAGCATTGAAAGCTATAAATTTCCCTCTAAGCACTGCTTTGCTGGATCCCATGTCTTTTAATCTGTTGTGTGTTCAGTACGGATCCCTTTGAAATGTCTTTAAATGTCTCATGTAACTTTTTTCTTATGGAAATATGGTGCCTAATTGCTCAATGTTTGTAACTTTTATAAGTAGCTCTTAGTTATTTTAATTTCTCCACTGTCAGAGAATATACTCTGTATTATTTTAGTCCTTTGAAATATTTTGAGGCATGTTCTATGGCCCAGTGTATGGTCCATCCTGGTAAATGCCCTCCCTCATATGCGTTTGGAAAGTCCATGAGTGCAGCATTTTTGGGTGTAGAGTTCTGTGAATGTCAGTTAAGTCAGACTGGTTGATGGCTTTATTCATATTCTCAAATTCCATACTGATTTTTTTCTCCACTTGTTCTGTTAATTAGGAGTGATGCTACAATATACACCTATGTTTGTGGGTTTCCCTATTTCTTTCTTGGTTTTATCAATTTTGCTTCACACAGTTGAAGCTCTGTTATTTCATGCATGCCTATTTAGGATTGGCCTGTCCTCTTGATTGAATCGATACTTATATCATGCGGGAAGATCCCTCTTTACCTCTGAGAAAACTCTATGTCTTGAAGCTTCCTTTGTCTGATGTTCGTAGAGTCACATCTGCTTTTCTGCTTACTGTTGGCACAGAATATCTTGGCCATCCTTTCGTCTTCCCCTGTCTATAGAAGGTAAGGCGTGACGTCTTGATAGAGTATTTGAAGTGTAATGGAACAGAAGTGTCTGATACAATCAATAATCCCAGGGATTAATAGGTTAGAATCCATTCATCTTGTCTATCCACTTTCTCCCAATTGTATTTATAACCAGATCTATCGGTTTGGTATCTTTTTTGTGTTCCCATGTTTGCTACAAAGATTTCATGCAGATGTGTTCTATAGATGCTCCCTTCGCCAAGATACCCCTGTCCTCTTCTTGGGGACCTGTGAATATGTTATCTTACATATCAAAAGAGACTTTGCAGATGTGATTAAGGTTTAGGACTTTGAGATGGGGAGATTAGCCTGGATTTTCTGAGTGGTCACGTTCTAATCACGTGAGTCCTTAAAAATGGGAAACCTTCCCCAGCTGCAGTCAGAGAGAGATGTGACGGTGGAAGGAAGGTCAGAAAGATGTGGCACTGTGACTGACAATGGAGGAGGAGGGCCAGTTGCCAAGGAATGCCAGCCACCTCTAGAAGCTGGAAAAGGCAAGGAAACAGATTCTGCCCAGGAGCCTCCAAAAGGAACACAGCCCTGCTGACACGTTGATTTTAGCCCCGTGAGACCCTTGCCAGATTTCTGACCTATAGAACTGTTAGATAACAAACTTGTCTTGTTTTAAGCCCCTAGATTAGTGGTCATTTGTTAACCGCAACCAGAGAAAACTAACATATCCCTACTACTACTCCCTAACTACTAACCCTGGGGTAGATGTGCTTGGGAAGAAAGGCCGCTATGTAGGACGGTCCCATTCTACTGGAGAACCGAGAGTTCCTTCTAAGAAAATTCTCAGAACTAAAAAAGTCCAGAGGATTTCTCATATTCACCTTCTCTAAAGTCTACAGACTTTCTCAACTAGAAGGAAAGGACAAGCCTTGGAAGTATAATTTTTCAGGAGTTTGGGTAAGAGAGACTTTATTTTTGATAAATACGATTTATTATTTAAAGAATAAATTAACTCATTTTAAAGAATATAAGAGATTATGGCAAGGAAAGGCTTATTTTGGATCTGAAACAAGTTTCAGACCTTTAGGCATTTTTCCTAAGGTTTTATATCCTGCAAAACTGTTTCCATAACAACGAGCCCATAGAAACTTCAAGAGGCTATCACCACAGATAGAACTACAGAAGTCCCTAGAATTGGCAAAACTGGACAACTGCCCAGGACCCCAGTACATGGATAGCACCCAAGCTGATAGTGGAGAAGTTGTAACTCTGAGAGGTAGGTGGTAGAGAAGAAAGAGTTGAGCTCACCAGTTTACGTCAAAACAAAATGAGATGAAACTCGGGTGCCCCCTCCATGTACATCATGGCCATCTAGTTGAGAATAGACCTTCTTTCCAGCCCCCTCCTCAACCAATCTCCCTAACTATGTAGTTCTCTGGATCTTTCTCCCTTCCCTCTGTGCTTGTTTGTTTGTTTGAAGGGATGCTCTTTTAAAACATTTCTTCCTCTTCCAGATTATTACTAATGCTCCTTCAATCTTGATTTCATTCAATCTTGAAACTGCAAGATTGAAGAGCAGTCGCATAGAGTACCTTGTGTATCTGTCCCCTCTAAGAAGTGTCTTCTTGACGTAATATCATAACCAGATTTTGCCTGGAGGCTTCTCCAATTTCCAGATAATTTTCCTTGAGTGAAAGGCAGGATAAGAATATTTTGATTCCAAACTTAAGATCCTCTGCTTTGAAAATAAATCCACACACACAAAAGTAAGATCTATGTGTTAAACCCAGTCAATAAATAGGATTATCAGTAGTCAGATGAAGAGCATCCATTGGCTTCTCTATGTTTATTTTAATTCAGCGAATTTAATAGCTTCAAGATAGTGAATTGGGTGAAAAGAACATAAACTGACTGACAAAACAGCCAACTTTCTAGCAAGGCTTCTCAGCTTTTCTTAATCACATGACTACAAAATTAAACTAAAATAGACTCCTATGCTTTTAGGATATTGATCCTATTCCCACTTCCCCATTATTCTTTATCTTCCAATTTATTGATTTTGATGGAATCGTGCTTTCTCAGAGAAAGCTAGTTATATCCAATGCAATTTAGTCAATAATCTACAATCACCAAGTTGGTCCTAGTAAAAGAGTCCTTTTTCCCTCCAAAAAACTAGTAAGCTATCTTTTCTTTGAAGTTTGACAATACCTAGGTGTGATACCCTTTAAACAATATGCTTCCATAAAAGGAGATATTTTATTTGAAAGACATATAAAATAACCTTGATATACATATTTTCTTTCAACAAATATTGTACTTGAAATCAAGGAGTGCAACTCACATCATTTAAAATACTCTTTTTCTGTGGAAAAAAATGACAAGCATTTAAAAACCATTTCAGGCAGCAAAAGTAATATAATTTAACATGCAAAATTACTTCTTCACAAAAGCAAGAAGTATGAATCATTCTTACCAACAATTTTGAAAGATTTTTATTCTCTTTCTCTGTAAATCAGTCAAACTCTATGCTTAGGTATTTTCTACTGAGAAAATGACTAATAGACCCAATTTTGATAAATGTTGTGCCCTGTGATTTTAAAAAATTGAATACCAGAAACGTTTGTATTTTTGTTCCTTGTATTTCTTTTTTCCTTCTAGCCAGTCTCTTAAACCATGCACACACATCTTCCAAAGTTATCCATTTCTTAGGAAAATACTAAAGATGACTAATGACTCTCTTTCCTGAGCTATACAATTAAGAATTTGTCTAACTGAATCACTTCCCCTAAGGAAAAAATGGAGAAGTGAACTATTAAATACAAGTTAAAAGCAGGTAATATCCTTGTCTCTCGGAATTGTGTTTGGTCTTTGTCTTACAACTCAGTTTTCAAAAGAGATTTTCATTTATTTTCTGATGTAAACTGCTTCATAAATTCCCTTGGGAAGATAAGATCGGGAAATTAGAAGTCTATAGTATCCTGTGTTTGAATTTTTTTTAAAAGATTTTATTTATTCATGAGAGTCAAAGAGAGGCAGAGGGAGAAGCAGGCTCCCTGTGGAGCAAGGAGCCCAATGCAGGACTCGATCCCAGGACCCTGGGATCATGACCTGAGCCGAAGGCAGATGCTTAACCAACTGAGCCACTCAGGTGCCCCTGCTGTGTTTGAATTTTTAAATAAAATATCGAATGCTGAATTTTAAAAAATAACCTTAAGATAAGCCTCCTCTTTGGTACCTTCACCTTGGTGATCCCAGGTACACTGAAAGCTGTAGTCCTTGCTTTCTTTCCTTGCAAAGGAAAATTAAAACTGCTGTATTAAGTTGTTTTGTGAAGAGAGCTACTAATTTAAAAAGACTTGAATTCAAAACAGGACTTGTGTCAATGGGAACAAATCTCCCAATTTTAGGATATTGTTGAGTCAACATAGTGATCTGTGTTGAGGGTGTTATTATTAGTAATCAAATATGATGCTAAAATAGAATGCACTTTTTTTTTGTCATATAGAATCTGTGAATTTTACTTCAAGACAGTATTATTATTCCGGCAACTGCTTTTACCCCCATGGAATTTTTAATTCCGTTACAATTAACATACAGTGTTCTATCAGTTTCCGATGTACAATATAGTGATTTAACAATTCTATATATCATCCAGTGCTCACCTTGATAAGTGTGCTCTTTAATCCCTCTCACCTAGTTCACCCATCCCCCACTCTCTTCCCCTCCGGTAACTGTCAGTTTGTTCTCTCTGTTTAAGAGTCTGGTTTTTTGTTTGTCTCTCTCTCTCTCTTTTTTTTTTTGTTCATTCATTTTGTTTCTTAAATGTCACATATGAGTGAAATCATATGGTATTTTTCTCTGACTGACTTATTTCAGTCAGCATTATATCCTCGAGAATCCATCCATGGTGTTGCAAATGGCAAGATTTCATCCTCTTTTATAGCTGAGTGATATTCCATTGTATGTATAGACCACATCGTCTTCATCCATTCATCTTTGGATGGATGAGTTGCTTCCATAATCTGACTATTGTAAATAATGCTGCAATAAACATAGAGGTGCATATATCTTTTCAAATTAGTGTTTTCATATTCTTTGGGTAAATACCCAGTAGTGGAATTACTGATCATATGGTAATCTTATTTTTAATTTTTTGAGGGATTCCATACTGTTTTCCACAGTGGCTATACTAGTTTACATTCCCACCAATGGCGCACAAGTGATCCTTTTTCTTCACATCCTTACCACACTTGTTGTTTCTTATGTTTTTTATTTTAGCCATTCTGACAGGTGTGAAGTGATATCTCACTGTGGTTTTGATTTGCTTTTCCCTGGTAATTAGTGATGTTGAGCATCTTTTCATGTGTCTGTTGGCCATCTGGATGTCTTCTTTGGAAAAATGTCTGTTCATATCTTCTGCCCATGAAATAGAACATACTTCTAACCTCCTTTACATTGCTGTCAAAAGAAATGACTAAGAGAATGAATTCAATAAAACAAAAGAGAAAATATATAACAAAAGGATAGATTAGGTTGAAACCACACCCAAACTTTAACTGAATTAAAGTCTTAGGAGATTGTTAGAGGCAAGAATTGATAGAATATTTTTCAGCAAATATTCCAAAGAAAATTTTCATCTTCCAGAATATTGTAGAAAGAGAAATCCAGCAGGGCCCTTCTGAGATTTTGTAGCTGCTAAAACCTCATTCTGTGGATAGCCAACCTTCCCCAACCAATTGCAGCCAGGGAGTCAGCCAGGTTCCTTCAAGGAAAGGAGACATAGACTTCCCTCCATCATGTAATAGCCGACAATCACAAAGAAATTTGAAGTAGTCCACACTGCAGACTATGAAAAAAGGGATTCTAACTCTCTAGAAATGGACTATGTTATGGGTTAATTTCTTAATCCCTTTGGGCTGCTATAATTAAAAAAACGTAGACTGGGTGGCTTGAACAAACATTTCTTCTCACAATTCTGGAGGCTGGGAAATCCAAGATCCAGGTGCTGGCAGATTTGGTATCTGGTGAGGACCTGCTTCCTGGTTTGCAGATGGCTGTTCTGCTGTGTCCTCACGTGGTGGAGTGCAGGGAAAAGCAAGGTCTCTCAGGACTCTGATAAGGGCACTCATCCCATTCAGGAGGGCTTCGTTCTCATGACCTCATCGAAAGCCCCACTTCCTAATACCATCACACTGGGGCATAGGGTTTCAACATGCAAATTTTGAGGGAAAGAAAACATTCAGTCCATAATATCTATGCTCCAGGACTTTGAGATCTAAACGTAACACGTTTCTCACTGCAAAGTGATAATAATGAATCCTTACCAGGCAATGAATGACACCTCTTCCTATCACATAGTTTCTTGGATATAATTAAATACTGCTTATTGTAATATTATAATAAGCTAAAGAGTTAAAGCAATTGTGAAACCTTGGAGAGAGAGTGTGTGTGTGTGTGTGTATGTGTGTGTGTGGTGTTTATTATGGTAAGATACACATAACATGAAATTTACCATTTTAGGGACACCTGGGTGGCTCAGTTGGTTAAGCGTCTGCCTTTGGATCAGGTCATGATCCCAGAGTCCTGGGATCGAGTCCCACATCAGGCTTCTTGCTCATCGGGGAACCTGCTTCTCCCTCTGCCTGTTCCTCCCCCTCCTTGTGCTTGATCTCTCTCTCTCTCTGACAAATAAATGAATAAAATCTTTAAAAGAAATCTATTTTAACCATTTGAAGTGTATAATTTAATGACATTAAGTATATTCACATTGTTGTACAACCATCATTTAAAAACTTTTTTCACCTTCCCAAATTGAAACTCCATACTCATTAAACACTAACTCCCCATTATCCCTGCCCCTACTCTCTGGCATCCACCTGTTTGCTTTCTGTCTCTATGAATTTGACTACTCTAGGTACCTCATTTAAGTGGAATCATAGAGTATTGGTCTTTTTGTGACTGGTTCATTTTACTTAGCATGTGATCTTCAAGGTTGATCAATGTCACCATGTGTCAGAATTTCTTTCCTTTTTAATGCTGAGTAATATTCCATTGTGTGTACACACAACATTTTGCTTATGCATTTATCCATCAATGGACACGGAGTTGCTTTCACCTCTTGGCTACTGTGACTAATGTTGCTATGAACATGGGTGTACAAATAGATCTTGAAGTCCCTGCTTTCAATTCTTTTATGTGTATATCCAGAAGTGGAGTTGCTGAATCACATAGTAATTCTAATTTTAATTATTTGTTTTTCACAGTGGCTGCATCATCTTACCCTCCCAGTATCTCTGCATCTTCACCAACACTTGTTATAGTCTGTCATTTTGAAAATAACAATCCTAATGGATGTGAAGTGGTATCTCATTGTTGCTTTCATTTGCATTTCCTGAATGATTAGTGATGTTCTTTAGCATCATTTCATGTGCTTATTGACCATTTGTATATTTTCTTTGGGAAAAAATGTGTATTCAAGTCCTTTGATAATTTTGTTTAGATTTTTGTGTGAGTGAGTTGTAGGAGTTCTTTACATATTCTAGATGTTAACCTCTTATCAGATATGTGATTTACAGATACTTCCTCCTATTCCATGTGTTCCCTTTTCACTCTGTTTATAATATCCTTTCATGCATAAAAGTTTTTCATGTTGGTAAAATCATATTTAAGCTATTTTTTCTAATGTTTTCTTCCCTGATCTTCTAATGACATATCCAAGAAATCATTGCCAAATCCAATGTTATGAAGATTTCTGCCTACGTTTTCTTGTAAAGGTTTTATAGTTTTAGGTCTTACATTTAGGTCTCTGATCCATTGTGAGTGAATTTTTGTATATGGTGTAAGGTAAGAGTCCAATTTCATTCTCTTGCATGTGGATATCCAGTTTTCCCAATTCCACATGTTGAAAGGGCTGTTCTTTCCTTACTGAATTGTCTCTCGGCACTCTTGTCAAAATCAATTGCCTGTGTTTGCAAGAATTCATTTCTGGACTCTTTATTGTATTCTATTGGTCTATATGTCTGCTTTATGCCAGGACCACACTCTTAATTATCGTAGCTTTGTGGTTAAGTTTGAAACCAGAAAGTGTGAGACCTTGAACTTCGTTCTTTTTCAAGATTGTTTTGGTTATTCAGGGTCTCTTGAGATTTTTTTAAATTAATTTTAAGATGGGTTTTTCTATTTCTGTAAAAAAAATCATTAAGAATTTGATAGGAGTTGCATTAAATCTGTAGATCACTTTACCTACTATTGATATCCAAGCAATATTAAGTCTTCCAATCCATGAACATGGGATGTCTTTCCCTTTATTTGTACCTTCTTCGTTAAGTTTGTTCCTAAGTATTTTATTCTTTTTGATGCTATTGCAGATGAAATAATTTTCTTAATATCCTTCCTTTTCAAAGTGTTCATTATTTGTGTATAGAAACACAGCAGATTTTTGTGTTGATTTTGTATCATACAACTGCTGAATTTTTAATTGCATTTTAACATCTCAGAAGTAGAAAAGGTATTGGCACTGGGCAACAAATTTTTATTTATCAGAAGGATATGTTTCATAAGCAGTAATTTTTAAATGTAATATTATAGTGAATACAGTTGTTTAAGTTAAAGACATTTACAAGTCAGAAGAATCCCATCATTAATCACATGAGCTCATTTCTCTCATTTTGTTTTTTAACTCACTAGAAACAGAAATCTGCCTCAATGTTATCCATTTTTTTCTCTTCTTCCTCAATTATAGTTGTATGAATAGATAAACATGCATTGATGAGAATATGTAAAGAAAAGAAATCTTTACTTTTTCCAAAAGTTAGAAGGGATGAAGACTGTATGACAAATTTGATCCTTGTGTGATTTTTTCTTTAGCAGAGCAACTTCCTTGTTAAATTTATGAAGTCTGTGACAGTGAATGCCAGATACAATCTTGTTTACTCATTAGGACTAACATAGGTTGTTTGAAATTCAGTTCATCTAAAGTTTATTGAAAGCATGAGATGATCACTTCTATGAAGAAACAACCTATGTATGGCTTCATGTTGTCAACAGTCTGGGAGAAAAGCAAAAATGTCCTGTGATTGTTTCTGTGGTTAAATACTTACTAAAACAAGTAAGTTGGTCAGCTGACAGATGAGAGAAGAAAGACAAACAAAAATCAGGCTATCTTTTTATTGGATGTATTAAGGCCAACAGTCTTTCTAATTTATAATTTTTCAGCAAGTTGTGATCTCATGGATGACTTCCTCAGAAAATTTTCTTGGAGACAGCATATGTATAAAGGATCATATAGACTGAGTGTTCGATTTTGCAAACACTGTGTGAACTTGTGGGTGTCATTAAGAACCATAATAAACCTATCTACCTACCTATTTAATGGAAAAACTCCTACATGTCTCTTTGTAATCATTTTGTAGATAACATGTTATTTGTGAATAATTATCAAATAACCCTTCAAAAGATCCAAAGAAAAATTAATTGATTGCCTTATTAACATTGTCGTGAATATGTGGACGAGTGAATATTCAAAGCTAATTTTTTTCTCATGCATTTGACAATATACAGATGTTCCAGTGCCTCTTTCTAGCAATGATGATCATTTGCAAAAAATCTAGATATATTACTGGTATAAGACTGTGGAAAATATTTGGAAAAAAATCCTCTGTCCTGAGTATAAATAGAAGACTTTGAAATGGCACTATCTAGTTTGACCTATGCCACTAAACAGTTCAGTAACTCAAAATATGCTTTAGTTTTTCCTTCTTCCTTTCCTTTTTTTTTTTTTTTCTATTTTTAGAATAATAGGAATGTGTGAGTGGAACAGAAGAAATACAAAATGATCCATAACCATTATAATTCTTCTCCCAGTGGGCCTATACTTCCTGCTAAGAGTGTTTCTTTAATTTATCTAGTGACAGGGGTGCCTGGGTGGCTCAGTCGGTTAAGCATCTGACTTTGGCTCCGATCATGATCTCAGGGTCCTGGGATTGAGCTCTGCTTCGGGCTCCCTGCTCAGCAGGGAGTATGCTTCTCACTCTACCCCTCCCCCCATCGTGCTCTCTCTCTCTCTCTCTCTCTCTCACTCTCTCTCTCTCAAATAAATAAAACCTTTAAAAAAATTTATCTAGTGACTTAGATAATCAGCTTTTTTTTGGTCTATACTATCTGCAGTGGTGGCCACTGCCCATGTATGGCTATCCCATCAAGCCCTTGAAATGTGGTTAGTATAACTGGGAAATGGAATTTTTTTAATTAAAAATTAATTAAAAAAATATTTTTTTAGAGCAGTTTGAGGTTAATGACAAAATTGAATAGAAAGTACAGAGAATTCCCAAATAACATCTGACCTATATATGCATGCCTCCCCCACTCTCAACATCCCACACCACAGAGGTACATTTATTATAACTGATGAAACTATATTGACATTATTATCAGCCAAAGTCTGTAGTTTACGTTTGGATTCATGTGTGGTGGTGTACATTCTATGCGTTTTGACAAATGACATATACCACACTTGTGATATCATATAGAATATTTCCCCTGCCCTAAAAATCCTCTGTATTCTGCCTCTTCATCCCTCCTTTTCTGTTAACCCCTAGAAACCACTAATCTTTTTTTTATCTCTGTAGTTTTGCCTTTTCCAGATGTAATGTAGTTGGAATCATACAATATATACCTTTTGAAATTGGCTTCTTTCACTTAGTAATATGCTTTAAGTTTCCTCCACATTGTTCTGTGGCTTGATAGGTCATTTCTTTTTAGCACTAAATAATATTGTCTGGATGTACCACAGTGCATTTATCCATTCTCTTACTGAAGAACATCTTGGTTGCTTCCAGGTTTGGGCAATTATGAATAAAGCTGCTATAAATATCTGTGTGCAGGTTTTTGTATGAACCTAAGTTTTTTATATATTTAGGAGAATACCAAGGAGTGTAATCACTGAATCATATGATAAGAATATGGCTAGTTTTATAAAAGATTTCCAAATGTCTTCCAAAGTGATTGTACCATTTTGCATTCCCACCAGCAATAAATGAGAGTTCCTATTGCTCCAGATCCTTGTCAGCATTTAGTGTTGTCAATGTTTGGATTTTGGCCATGCTAGTAGTTGTGTAGAGATATCTCATTGCTGTTTTCACTTGAAATTTGCTAGTGACATATCATGTTGAACACCTTTTAATATGCTTATTTGCCATCTATGTACCTTCCTTGGAGAGGTGTGTCTATTCAGGTCTTTTAACCATTTTTTTAAAAACTGGGTTGGGCGCCTGGGTGGCTCAGATGGTTAAGCGTCTGCCTTCGGCTCAGGTCATGATCCCAGGGTCCTGGGATCGAGTCCCGCATCAGGCTCCTTGCTCAGCAGGGAGCCTGCTTCTCCCTCTCCCTCTGCCTCTCCCTCTGCTTGTTCTCTCTCTGTCTCTCTCGCAAATGAATAAATAAAAATCTTTTAAAAAAATAAAATAAAATAAAAATAAAAACTGGGTTGTTTCTTATTTATGTGTTTTAAGAGTTCTTTGTATGTTTTGGATAGCAGTCTTTTATCAATGTGTCTTTTGCAAAATTTTTTTCCAGTCTCTGGTTTATCTTTTCATTTTCTTGACATTGTCTTTCACAGAGAAGAAAATTTAATTTTAAAGAGATCAGTTTATCAATTATTTCTTTCATGAATCATGTCTCTGGTATTATATTTAAAAAGGCATCCCTGTACCCAAGATCATCTGTTTTCTCCTTTGTTATCTTCTAGGATTTTCATGGTTTTGTGTTTTCCATTTAGACCTATGATTCATCTTGACTTAATTTTTGTGAAGGGTAGAAGTTCTGTGTAAAGATTCATTATAGGGTTGTTTTTTGTTTTTTGTTTTTTTTTAACATGTGGATGTCTGATAATTCCAGCACCATTTATTCAAAAGACTATCTTTGTTCCATTTTATTATTTTTGCTCCTTTGTCAAAGACCAGTTGACTATATTTATGTGGTTCTATTTCTGGCCTCTTTATTCCATTCCATTGATCTGTTTCTCTGTTCTTTCACCATTTCCACACTGTTGTGATAATTTTATAGTAATTCTTGAAGACTGATAGTGTCAACTCTCCAACTTCATTCTTCTCCTTCAATATTATGGTGGCCATTCTGGGTCTCTTGCCTCTTCATATAAACTCTGGAATCAATTTGCCAATATCCATGAAATAACTTGTTGAGATTTTGAATGGGGTTGTGTTGAATCTATAGAAGAACTGACATCTTGACAATATTGAGTTTTCCTGCCCATGAACATGGAATATCTCTAGATTTATTTAGTTTTTCCTTGATGTCTTTTACTAGAATTTTATACTTTTCCTCATATAGATTTATACTTGGGTATAGCACTGTTTTGGGGGCTAATATAAATGGTAATGTGTTTTTAATTCAAATTCCACTTATTCATTTTCCTCATATGTAAGAATTGACTTTTGTATATTAACTTTGTATCTTGCGACCTTGCTATAAGCACTTATTAGTTCTAGGAGGGTTTGTTTTTATGATTCTTTTGGATTTTATACATAGATGGCCTTTTTTGGTATTCTTTTCATTTCCTTTTATTCTCTTACTGCACTCACTAGGACTTCCAATTTGATGTTGAAAAACAGTTGTGGGAGGGGACATCCTCGCCTTGTTCCTGATCTTAGCAGTAAATTTTCTAGTTTCTCACCATTGGGCATGATGTTACCTGTAGGTTTTTTTTGTTACAGATGATCATGATGATTTTGAGGAAGTTTCTCTCTTTTCTTAGTTTGCTGGGAGTTTTTATCATAAATGGGTGTTGAATTTTGCCAATGCTTTTTATGCATCTATTGATATCTTCTTTAGCCTGTTGATATTGCAATGTAGATCACAGTAATTGATTGTGGAATGTTGAACCAGCCTTATATAATTGGATATATCCCACTTGATTATGGTGTATAATTCTTTTAATGTATTGTTGGATTCGATTTGCTAATATTTTGTTGAGAAGTTTTGCATCTCTGTTCATAAGAAATATTGCTCTGTGGTTTTTATATAATGCCTTTAGTTTCTATATTAAGACATTGCTGGCCTCATAGAATGAGTTGGGAAGTATTCCCTCTGCTTCTATCTTCTGGAAAAGATTGTAGAGAATTAGTATGATTTCTTCCTGTTTGGTTGAATTCACTGGTGAATAACCTTTTTGCAGGTTATTAATTATTGATTCAATTTTATCCTGCTTGCTATTCCTTGAGCTCCTTGCATCTGTGATATGGTACCTGACATTAATTTGGGAGAAATTCACAGCCATTATTGCTTCTGATATTGCTTCAGTTTTTTTCTCTCTTTCTTTTTTCTGGTATTATATTACACCTTTCCTCCCATGGTTTGGATATTGTGTTTTAGGGGGGTCTTTTTAGTCATTTTTCTCTCTGATTTTCAATTTTGAAAGTTCCTACTGTCATAACTTCAAACTCAAGAGTTTTTCCTCAGCCATGTCTAATCTACTAACAAGCCCTTCATTCTTCATTTCTCTTGCAGTATTTTTGATCTCTAACATCTTTTTTTTATTCTTTCTTAGAATTTCCATCTCTCCATTTATATTATCTTTGATTGCTTATGTTGTCTACTTTTCCCATTAAAGCCTTTACCATATCAATCATAGTTTTGTTTTGTTTTAAGTTCCTGGTCTGATAATGCCAACTTTCCTGCTGTATCTGACTCTGGTTGTCATGGTTGTTCAGTCTCTTCAAACTGTGTTTTTTGCCTTCATGTAATTCATGTTATTTTTGTTGAAAGGATGACATGATGTACTGGGTAAAAGGAACCATGGTAAATAGTCCTTTAATAATATAGTAATAAGGTATGGGGAAAGGGGAAGCACTATATAGTTCTTTGATTGGGTCTTGGTCTTTTGGTGAGCTGGTGCTCCCAGATGGTGAACTTATTGTCTCCTCCCCTTTTAGGTGGAAGAGAATGGCTAGAGGGGGGTGAATTTGAGTATTTCCCTTCCCTAGGCAGGATAAAGGGAAGGGAATAAAACCTAATAAAACCCCAGCAGGTTAGGCTCTGATAAAATAGTTTCTCCTAAGGGAAGTCCTTGTTAAGATCAGAATCCTCTGGCATATTTCAAAATGGCTCCTTTATCTTCCTCCAGATGAAAGCATGAGGGGATTTCCCCCCAATACTCACTGTGAAAATTCAGTAGAGCTCCTGGCAGAAAAATCCACAAAAGTGTGGATTAAGACTTAAGACTGGGTCCCCTTAGATTTTTTTAACTTTTAGACTTACCTACACTAAATCTCTAGTAATTTGGCAATTACAGTTTATTTCTCTACCCTGGCACTGGTTTCCACAAAAGTTTCTGCTTGTAGGTTTCTGCTCAGGTAAGTCTGATTCTCTATATACACTTGTCTTTCTCTCCAATGTTTGGGCCAGCCGTTTGATCTCACTTTTCTGTCATTTCTGAGAAGAGTTGTTGTTTTTCAGTTTCTTCATCTTTTTACTTGCTCTTGGGTGAATTAGTGACTTCTAATCTTGTATGACATACCAGAAACCAGAAGTCTTGATATTAAATTTTTAAGTGTATAGTTTGCATATGCAAACAGATAATTGCAGATTTGCAAGCCAAATCATGACTTTCACTCATAAATTTCCATCTTGTTCTCGATGTGGGTCTTCTGCAAGGACACAATTAAGCTTGTTACAAATGTGACAGTAAGAGCAGTGCATGGAATATGTGCCCCTAGAGAGATTAAGCATTATTAGGACAGCCTATAAAATAAGTTTCTGAGGTTTTCTCTCTCATCATATTTCTTAGGAACAAGAGTGGTTCCTTTTAGCAAATGTAAATGTATATACCCAACTCAGTGTGCACAAAGGGTTTAAGGGATCTTCTGAAAAGAAGATGGTATAAGTCAGTTATCAAGGGAGGTTCATGAATGGAGAAGCAAATCATTTCTCTTGAAAGTTGATAATGCCAAAAACTATGCATTCCTGAGAGAGGAAAAATATTTGAATTACAATCTTAACCTTCAAAAGAGACATCGCGGAATGTCTTCAGCAAGTGAATGTTGAATATTTATATTTAAATTGTAAGTTTTTCATAATGAAAGGACTTAGTTTTTTTAGTGTTTTTTAGAAGCATTGGATGCTGAACTTTCTTTTTCAGTATGTACATTTATGATTCATACTGAAAGCAAATGTTGAAATATCTAATGAGAGATCTTTAACGCCAACAAGAAACCAGTTTCAGATTACAGATGGAAGTAAACAGAGAAGGCTTTGCATGGCAAGACTCTGAAGCTTAGATGTGTAAGGAGAGACCAAAAATCTTAGTTCTAGAGAATGTTTTATAGATCATCCTCCTGTGTGATACGTCTTCCCTGGTATGTAATTATTACATAGCACATGATATTAGAATTTTTCTAGTTTCTTTCCTGATGGGTTCTAACGTTCTCTGTGAGTATTCCTTTTAAAACTTTAGCTTGACTATGAATACAGTTATGGACACTGACTCAAGTGTAAATCATTTACTTAATATAACTTTCTAAAATGTTCAGAAATTCTAATTAGCAGTTGGCCATCATACCTACATCTCAGTTCGTTAGAATTATAGGGGTCATTATCTGCAGACAAGTCAGTCGCTGTGTAGACTTGGTGCATCTCGGGGAATTTCTCTCCTGTGTCTGATTCAAATTTGAAAACAAAACAAAACAATGGCATGATAAAAGACTATCTTTTAGGTAAAGATTTTCTTATTTCTTTTCCTTTTTTTAAAAATTTTTCTTGCCAGAAAATTACAATTCCTTGACTGTCATGTTTTGGCATCCACTGATTTGAGTTGGGGAACTTGCTAAACATTGCAGGTAAAAAAGAAAATTACTTTCTACCTCAAGGTTTCCAAGTTTCTGGCTGAAATCTAAAAAATATATCTCTTGGCTCTATCTCTGGGCAAAGGTGTTTTGCTAACATTTCTTCTCTTTTTTCCTGACCATTTTCTTCATTGTTAACATACTCTATCCATCATTTCACCCCCTCTAGTCTTAGGGTATAAATCAAGATCTATAAAATTGTTCAACAAGAGAATTTAATTGCCCTAGAGGAAAAGGGGACTTTTCTTTCTTGAAATCCAGGGGGAAATGGGACGTAATAAAGCTGATGTCAGGAATATTTTAAAAAGAAAAAACAAAATATATACCCTTAAAAATTAATTCATATGGATCTTTATTTTCCTTCAAAATTTACTGGCCAAAATGATAAAAGAAAATATGAGCAGATTCAAAGTAAGTGAAATGCTGTAATCAGACATGGTTGAGATTTGGCATTTTATATTTGTATCTTTTGGAAAGACTTCTTGTAAGACTCTCTGGTATTTTGGTGTATATCCAAGAGATATTATGATTTATATGTTCATCCATAATCATTCAAAAAGGAGCCAAGTATTGTCTCAAAAGTAAGCTTAGCTGGATTTTCTTCCCAAGCCCATTTATGTACAGACATGAAAAGTTCAGATAGACCATCCAAATTAAGATGATCCATATCAGAATGAGACTCTCAAACTTTTTTCTGAAATGTTAATTTTCATTGTCCATTTTTATAGGCTTACAAAGTTAGTCTTTTTTTTAATACCTTTTTTCAAGTACATGTTGTCTGCCTTAAAAACAGAACCAATAACATAACTTTTATAACAAAAGCAGCATGATATCTATATGTTGCATAATATATTTTCATTATGTTTTCATCACATGCAATGACTTTTATGTCTAGTTGAACATTGTTAGCATTGATATTTACACTTTTTTCTGATTAGGTAGAAATGTGTCGGTCATTATAGAGATGAATTTCAGGTAGAGAGCTGGTCTTTACAGGCCTTTATATGTCCTTGTTAGAAGGTGGAGGAGAGACAGTAAAGTATCCCCCAAACTGAGAAAGCATGGTGAAAACAGAAAATGAAGGAGACCACTCCATATAGTTCACACAAAGTTTTATTCAGGGTAATTTATTGATGGGGGGATAGGGCAGGCAGTGATCCATGGCAGCGGTATAGTTATTCTCTGCAAAATCCAGACCTTAGTGCACAGATTATATAGAGGGGACACACAGAAGGTCATTGTCATGAGATTCACATGCACCTCCAAGGGCTTGCATGCCCCTAACTGACAGCTAACTTTTAATTAGATCTTGGGCATCACCTGTGCATCAGGAAGGGGAAAGACTATGTTATCTCTAACAGATTCATGGGAGGTCAAAATAAGCTTCCCCTAATCCCAGCCTCAGTGGGCATTTCTAAGGTATGTATATTAATCTCCAAGGGGGCCAGAACACATAGCCCTAAGAGAGCTCACTGAACAAACATGAACACAATGGAGGGCCAAAGATGGAGTCTGTATTTTCTGCATTCCTACAGTCCTCTACAGTAATGAGATGAGCTGGCTTCTTGTCCTAGTTCTGAGTCACATCCATGTGACTTTGAGTAAGTCATTACCCTCCTTGAGCCATTGTTTCCTCCTAACTAAAAGGAGTTAATAATTTTGTCTCTTGCAGGATTATGAGGAGTAAATAGGGGTGCGGGATATAAGAAAGGGCATGATAAAACAGATGAAAATGAAAGTAAGCACTGCATAAGACCTTCAGCTCGAGCATCCTGAAGGACCTCAAGGAAAAGATGAGCTGCTAGGAGGCACACCTACATGGATGGCAAGATATTGTACAGCCAGTTATTTTGATTAAAAAGTGAAAAGCAGGGATCCTGCTGCAAAACTTCCCAGAAGATATTGCATTCATGTGAATGGTGGCTCCTGGAGCTGTAAAATATTCATGGTGTTTTCTTGTGGATAATGTCATCTACATACTCAGAATCAAAGATTCTTGGTTTTCTTACTGGGAGTGGGGCCACTGATAGAGCCTGGAAACTCTTCTAAACACATTTATTCAATTTTATCATGTGTTACTATAAGCCAACAGCTGGTCTATAAACTTAGGCTGGTGAGAAAAACAATAGATCAAACACTTGCTTTTTAAAAATTGTGGCATTTTTTTGATTTAGTCGGGACAGAAACTTGTTTGAGATTATGAAGGAAGTCCAAAGACACTAACTTAATCTTTGCAGTTTTGTATCTTAAACATTTTGGCTATTAAATCTACCTAATCAAGACCTACTTCTTTCCAACCAAAGACCCTGAGTAGACGTTTGAGGCAAAGATGGAACTTAGAAAATGAGCTTTCTAAAATGTAGGTTAAGAAATTGATGGTTTGAAAATGTATTTCAAGTTCTATCTGTTGAACTAGAACCGTTTTCACCACCATGCATTGTATCTTGGCTGAAGTATTTTTCTCAACAATTCACTAAAAACAATCACGATGGTTCAGTCAGTTATTCCTATTTTAGGAGTATTTGCCCAAAAGAAATCTTTTTAGAAATTACTTCTACTTCATCAGAGATGAACACCCAGGTGGCACTAGACACAATAGACATAAGACGAGATGTTAATTCATCCACATCTTGAGGATGAATATTAATTACCTTGCTTGCAAAACAAGGAGAGGGAACTACACAATGTCTTAGTGTATTTGGAGATAAGGTTAATCAAAGTTTGAGCCTTTATGTGACCAGAGATGGCATAATTATGTCTCACAGATGGTCTGATAGACAAATAATTGAGACAGAAGGAAACTGGTCACCTATGTTGTCTGGCCTTGAAGTAAATGCTTGAAGGAAATTGCTTACAAACTGTTGAGACTCAGATGTATTGGGTACCTCCAATGCATGTATCTTGTTATTCCCTCAAGAGTACCATCGATTGCTAGCTCTTTGGGAATAGTCTATGGATTTTCAAAATGTCATTGTAAATTTATAATAGATAATGAACCATACAGGATTACTCTAAAGTAGTATGGCTAAGCTTATGTTTAAACATGGCAGAAAAACATCAAAAGGACACATAATTTGTTTAAGGTTATCTACCCAGGACAGCATTTCTGGATCCTACTTTGCCTTTTGGCCCACTGCTCAGTGTTAGGGTGTGAGATAGCAGGTCACAATAATCCTAATCTTCATCTTGTCAATTTCTCTAATCAAAAGGGAGAAATATCTATCTCAAGCATACCCAAAGAGAACATTCAGGATGCTCTTGTACAGACATTAAAAAAAAAACAAGTCAACCTAGAAAAAGAATACATCAACCTTTTGACTGCCATAAATCTAAAACCCTGGCATATTTTATAGGTGTTACCTTTTTCTTGCTGTAAATAACCCAGGAGTTCTCAACCAGAGGTGATTTTTTTTTATCCCCCCAGGGGACATGTGACAACATCTGAAGACATTTGCGGTTGTCACAACTGGGGTCAGAGGTAACAGCTGACAACTGTCAGGTAGAAGCCAGGCATGCTGCTGAACATCCTTTAATACACACAAGAGCCCCATAACAAAGAATTATCCAACCCAAAATGTCAATAATGTCATGGTCCGGTGAAGTCTTGCCTCCATGTTGACCTAAGCCGGTTTTCCAATAGAAATGACTATGTCATGCAAGAAATATAGTCACTCTCACCTTCTTAGGATGAGGGATTCAAAGGAACATGGGACGGAAACACCCCGAGGATGAAAGCTACAGCATAGGGAATACCGTCCATGGTATTCTAGCCTTGTAAGGTGACCGACTGTCGCTACATCTGTGGTGAGCGCACAACGTATAGAGATGTGAAATCACTATGTTGTACACTCAAAACTAAGGTAACAATGTCAACTATACTTCAACTAAAAAAAAATAAGTACAAAGAGATTTTTAAAAAGGAACATGTTGAGGTGCTTTTCCCCCGGACGCTCACAAGAACATTTTTTTCTACAGGGTATTAAAGCCATTCCACTAACTATACAGCTGCCTCTTGCCTCTCCAAGAGTAAAACACAGCCCTAGCGCGTGATGTCTTTATTGTTCTAAAGGTCAGGAAGACCTTGGTGACCTCTTTGGTGATCTCTTTGAAAGGAAACAAATATATGCCTGGTAACAACAAGTATATTTAGCGGCTTCGTAAACCTAACAGAACAGTCAAAAATAATACTTTATATCTACTATCTATTTACATTTAAGCACTCTCTGAAAACAAAAGTAAGAAGGGTTGGGTTGGCTTTCAGCTAATAACTGTCATTTTAAGACTTCTGGCAACACTAGGATCCTTCTAACCACAGTCGAATGATTTAATTTATCTTATATTTTTAAATTTTGGTCAAGAGTAGGTATTAAGCATTTTGTAACTGTTTTGGGAATTTGAAAGGTTATTAAGTTCTGAATAACAGAGTCTCTCATGTTTTCCCACCAAACTTTTCCCAGCAGTGAGTATATCTGGATCTTATTCTGGTTTTTTATTCTTTTTTTAGCTTCCTGAAATGACTCATGTTCAAACACGGCGACCCTGGTTGATGTTTCTCCTGCAGAACTTTGGATTGACCCTAGGTTGGCTTTCTCTCTTACTGTTGGCTATATATGAACAAAATATTAAAATATGAGTCAAAGAGTATCAAAATCCTTCAAAAGCGAATTTATACGGCTTAATTTTGTTTCTTTTGTTGTACTCTAGAGTGGCTGGTAAATTAAGCATTTTTATCTTCGAGGAAGGGTGTGTGTCATTTAGTTCATTAACTTATTAATTTTATGATGCACTTTCGTTTTAGGATATAAATGTCAGGTTGTCCTCAATTAAAATTTTGGTATCAGTACCCAGCACCATGATGGAACTCCTATCTTTTTGAGTAATTAGCAAATTCTAAATTAATGCTGGTAAACTTTCAAACAATATTGTTTTGCTAACAAAGAATGTTTGTAGCGTTTGAAGTGGACAGACGCCTGCTGGGATCAAATTGGCGGCAACTTCTTTGATGTCAGTAATATTTTTTCTTCTTGTAAGACGAGAAACCATAAGCAAAATAAATTACAAATAAATGTAATAAAGTCTTGTGTTAATGTGATGATTTGTATGACCTTCTCTTACTGGGTGTCAGATTCTGAGTCAATTCTTGGAAAACCAATATAACATAGTTCACCTGGAAGCATTACCCACTGGCTCATAAATGCTTATAAATCAGCAAATTCAGGAAGCCTAAAGGATAATAGATCGGCATTCTTTCTAATCACCAAATAAAATCTGTTCTAGGTAAGGAGAAATGGAAACAAAAAGGGAAGTTAAGAATTTTTTTAAATTCATAAAGCTAGAGTCAGGCAGTAGATCAATGCAAAAACTCTCACAAATTCCACAGACTGCGCCTATGGATACAATATTAGTGATGATGTGATATAGTTTATATTTTCTTGAGTAAACCTAAATGTTATTTCAGTAGGTAAGTTCATGAAATGTGCAAGCTGCATTACTGATAACCCAGCAAAATTATTAATATAGAAAATATCCCTGGCTTTAGTTATTTTTCTTGGAAAACAGAGGCCTAATATTTTTCTTATTTTCTTAATGATATATCTTGACAAGGGAAAAAGCCCATTTTACTGCCAAAATGACTCATGGCACTCAATCAAATACGTCTCTTCTGCTTCTTTCTTACCGGTACACAGATACTCTTTGCCATGTCCCACCCAAGCACCATCTTTTTCAACCACCTTTATTTGATTTCAAAATGAGGCTGGTTTCTTCTTCAGTGGTCTTTAGAGCTTGATTTAAGGGGGCCTCATGATAAAGTGCAGTAGTTCACAGACGTTGGCCTACATTAAGATCAACTGGAGGATTTACTCAAACACAGAATGTTCGTCTCCGTACGGAGAGTTTCTGATTCTGAAGGTCTGGGCAGGGTTTGAGACTTTGATTTTGAACGACCTCCAGGCGATACCGAGGCTGCTGGTCGGGGGGGTGGGGCCCTTCGAGCCCCACTGGTGTGGTAGAAGTCAGGCACACCTGGCTTCAAGAAAGAGCAGGTGCACGACCCTGTTGCCCAAATGCTGTGTGATTCTAATTAAGTTGATGAACACTGCAAACCTCATGCCAGACCAGCGTTCCTAGGTTGAAACTCCTTTCTTTCCCTTTGCGTCCTTGCCTGGGAGCATCGGATCAGTTACCGGATGAGGAGTCCACAGGGAGGCACTTTTATTTAGATTTGCCTTAAAGGTAAGCAGACCTGACATCAAGTTTTGCCCTTTTTTTGTTAAAGAACCTAGTAATTTGGAGCTGAACAAAAACGCCTTTGTACAGGTCACCACGGCGTGGAGGTTGCATACAAAAAGCACCTGGCACCATCTGTGTTTTGGTTTCTATGACCAAGTTCTGATGTTGACATTAAGCCTTAATTTATGCCAATTTAATTAGGAAAGCTCTGATGGATGACTTTATTCGAAGTTCATGTTTAGAGTGGTTTGGGGCGAACTAAATTAAAATGTTCGATGTGAGCTACTCCATAACCTTCAAGTTAGAGTGAGTTTCATCTGACCTCTAGGATGAGGTCGTCGGCATGGGGTGGAGGGGATTGAAGGGAGCCACATGTTGGAATGAGTGGAGGGACATCCCCAGTAAGCATTTTGTAAGCCTACAACTAGTGCCCTGATTGTAAGCCATCAGTCCTGGCCATCAGAGGTCACCTATAGGGTAACCCTAAGAATGGTGTGATGTAATGGCTTCTGAGGGCACCTTACTAGGCTCACCACTCCTTCCTTCTGCTACCTTAGCTGGCTCTTTGCTAATCCACTGAGTAACCCAACAGCCTGAGATGGACCTCCAGCTACAAACAATCTTAGAATTGCTAGAAATTCTTTTTCCTCAAAGTTGAGTGGTAATGATAAAACTATTATGACAATTATTTGCCTTCTAAATATGGACAGAGCCTAAATTTAGAGTGGCTGAACTTCGTCATCCGGGTAAGTCATCTAAACCATGTGTTACAAGATTTGTCGTAATTGGTGTTTTCCTTGAAGCCAAATTTCTCAATAATGTTAGAGTATTTCTGTTTGCCAGGCCTAAATTTAGGATTCCACTGTATTTCTCCTTGGTGACTGATTTGTTTTGTAGTCACTGAGCTAGAAATGGTCCACGAGCAAAATCAAAGAGCCAATCACACAGAAATCTTACTTGGACAGCCATCACCCAGTGACAGCCATCTTTAGGGGAAGGGGAATTGGCACCATGTCACTGTGATGCTAAGTGTGGGGCCAGGGAAGATGGGTCCAGGGCTGCGTACTTACCAGGATGAGCGTGTTCTATGTATGTGCCTATAAATTGTGGCCAATACCATTCCTCCCAGAACCCACACTTCGGGAGTGAGACTGTGCCTTTTTCTGTAAGACACACCTGTCAGGACACTGTACATTTACCCTTTCCTTTCTCCTTCAAAGCTGGAGGGGAAGGGTTGTATCACGAGGCTGCTCATCAGTAGGGTAGACTGGACTAATCAGGTTGAGACTCCTGTGTGATCATTAAAAAATCAGGCTTTACACTGGAATCTTGGTTCAAATCCCAGTGCTGCCATTTAATAGCCTTATAACTTCTTGGAACAAAAAATTTCCCTCTTCCTCTGCCCACAGAGAAAGATGCTTTGTCCAGCTGTAACCCACCTGGGCTCCCACCGATTCCCATCTGTACCCTTGGCTTCACTCAAAATTTTGGAAAGTATGTAGGACTTCTGTTTTCTGGGTTAGCTTGTCTCATTGACTCAGCATTCCCTTAAATATCAAGCAATGAAGAGTGCCCATAGACTCAGCCTACAGGATCACATAATGCTGGTGCCGGAACCAAAGTCAAACATTTAATTCAACTCTTTGATTTTATAGGAGTGTTATAATGACAAACGTATTTATAGCACTGTGTATATGTATAGCACAGACACTGTTAAAAGTGCTTTATGAGAGTCATTGAATTCTCTTAAGAACCCTGAGAATATAGGCCTAATACTATTTTCATGCCCCCTTTTACAGATGAACAAACTGAGGCCCAGAGAGGTCAGTTAACTTGCCCATGCTTACAGATCTAAGGTAGCCTGGCTCCAGAATCTGTGATCTTAATCCCTACATCACATGGCCTCTACAGAGGGGAAACTGAGGTTTGGAGAGTCTGAATGATTGCCTGAGCTCTTATCTCTCTGTAAAGGAGTTGACGTAGGACTTAATTCAGATCTGTGAATCTAGTCCAGCCACCTTAACAATCTCCAGCCCTCCCTGGTCCTGCCCAGTCAAACTCTTCACCTGCAAGACCTTAGTCATTTGAGGTTGCTTTTACTACCTAATTCATGTTCATTTCTCCCCATGAGGATTTAGAGTCTAAGCTGCAAGGTTTTTTTTTTTAATTGAGATATAGCTGACATATAACATTATATTTCAGAAGTACAACAAAATGACTTGATATTTGTATATATCATGAAATGTTTACCACAGTGAGTCTAGTTCACAATATCCATCACCACACATAGTTACAAATTTCTTTTCTTGTGAGGAGAACTTTTAAGATCTACTCTCAGCAGCTTTCAGATAGACAACACAGTATTATTGACTATAGTCACCATGCTGTGTGTTAACATCCCATGACTTACTGATTTCATAACTCGAAGTTTATACTTTTTGACACCTCCATGTGTATCTCCCACCCCTATCCTCCTGCCTCTGGCAACCACCAATCCGTTCTCTGGACCTATATATTTGTTTTGGGGTTTTTTCTTGTTTGTTTTTAAGATTCCACTTATCAGTGAGAATATACAGTATCTTTCTCTGACTTCTTTCACTTAGCTTAATGTCTGTCCTCAACTTCCATCCATGTTGTCAAAAATGGCAGGATCTGGGGTGCTTGGGTGGTTCAGTCCGTTAAGCGTCTGCCTTTGGCTCAGGTCATGATCCCAGGGTACTGGGATCGAGCCCTGTGTTGGGCTTTCTGCTCAGCAGGGAGCCTGCTTCTCCCTCTCCCTCTGCCTGGTGCTCTGTCTGCTTATGTGCTCTATCTCTCTCTGTCAAATCAATAAATAAAATCTTTTTTTACAATGGCCAGATTTCCTTCTATTTATGGCTGTATAATATTCCATTTGTGTGTGTGTATAATGGAATATTATATGGAATATTAATATATATGTGGAGTATATATATTATATATATAAAGGAATACTGATATATATATGGTGATGTATACACCTCACATTACTACATATATATCGATATCCCTTTATATATACAGTTCATGTCTAATACATATTATATGTATATATATATACATATATATATGGAGGTATATATATATCACCACATATATATCACCATATACAGGTATAAATATAAATCTCAAATTTTCTTTATCCATTCATCCATTGATGGACACTTAGGTTTCCATATCATGTCTATTATAAATAATGCTGTGACAAAAATGGGGATGCAGATATCTTTTTGAGTTAGTGTTTTCATTTCTTCAGATAAATACCCAGAAGTGAATTGCTGGATCATAAGATCATAAGAAGTGTCTTTCTGGGGAATCTCCATACTGTTTTCCATAGTGGCTACACCAATTACATTCCCACCAGTAGAGCATGAGGGTTCCTTTTTTCTCCACATCCTCACCAACCCTTGTTATTTCTTGTCTTTTTGATACTAGCCATTCTGACATATATGAGGTGATAGCTCATTGCAGTTTTGATTTGTATTTCCTTGATGATTAGTGATGTTGAGCATCTTTTCATACACCTATTGGCCATTTGGAAGTCTTACTTGAAAAATGTCTATTCAGGTCCTCTGCCCATTATTTAATTGGATTTTTTTGTTGGGGGGAGTTGATTGTTTTACCATTGAGCTGTATGAGTTCTTCCTCTACTTTGGATATTAACCTCTTAATAGATACCTGATTTGCAAGTACTTTGTCCCATTTGGTAGCTCCCTTTCTGTTTTGCTGATGGTTTCCTTTGCTGTGCAGAGCTGCTTAGTTTTATGAAGTCCCGCTTATTCATTTTTATCTGGGCTTTTGGTGTCAAATCTAAAAAGTCCTCACCAAGATTGATATCAGGGAGCTTCCCACCTATGTTTTCTTCTAAAAGTTTTAAGATTTCAGGTCTTATTTTCAAGTCTTTAATCCATTTCGAGTTGGTTTCTGTGTATGGTATGAGACAGTGGTCCAGTTTCATTCTTCTGCATGTAGCTCTCGTTTTCTCAAGACTTTATTGAAGAGACTGTCTTTTCCCCATTATGTATTCTTGCCTCCTTTGTCATAAACTAATTGACCATACATGCATAGGTATATTTCTGGCCTTCAGTTCTGTTCTTTTGATCTATTTATCTGTTTTTATGCCAGTATTATACTGTTTTGATTACTCTACCTTTGTAAAGACTTTGAAATCAGGGAGCAGGATGCCTCCAGCTTTGTTCTTCTTCCTCAGCATGGCTTTGGTTATTTGGGGTCTTTGTGGTTTCATACAAATTTTAGGATTATTTGTTCTATTTCTGTTGGAATTTTCATGGGGATAGCATTGAATCTGTAGATTGCTTTGAGTAACATGGACATTTTAACAATATTCATTCTTCCAATCCATGAGCATGGAATATCTTTCAACTTATTTGTGTCTTCTTCAATTTCTTTCATCAGTGTCTTAGAGTTTTGAGTGTACAGGCCTTTCACATCCTTGGTTAAATTCATTCCTAAGTATTTTATTCTTTTTGATACAATTGGAAATGTATTGTTTTCTTAGTTTATCTTTCTGATAGTTCATTACTAGTATATAGAAATGCAACAGATTTTTGTATATTGTGTTGCTGTACATTTCCCTGTTTAGGTCTGTTAATATTTGCTTTACATATTTATGTGCTGCTATGTTGTGTGGCTAAATATTTACAAGTGTTAGGTCCTTTTCTTGGACTGACCCCTTTCTCCTTATGCAATGACCTTCTTTGTCTCTTGTTACCATTTTTGTCTTAAAGTCTGTTTTGTCTGTTGTAAGTATAGCTACCTCAGCTTTCTTTTGATTTCCATCTGCATGGAATATCTTGTTCCATCACTTTACTTTCAGTCTGTGTGTGTCCTTCCTTCTGAATTGAGTCTCTTATAGGCAATATATAAATGGAATTTTTTTTTTACCCATTCAGCCATCCTATGTCCACTGATTGGAGCATTTAGACTATTTACATTTAAAATAATTATTGATAGGTACATACTTATTGCCATTTTGTTAATTGTTTTCTGGCTGTTTTGTAATTCATTTTTTCTTTCTTCTCTTGCTCTTTTTCTTGGTGATTTGATGATTTTCTGTAGAGGCTTTTGATTCCTTTCTTTCTCTTTTTTGGATCTACTATAGGTTTTTGCTTTCCATTACCATGAGATAGATGTATATAAATATATATAAATATATATATATACACACTTATAACAATTTATTTTAAGTTAGTAACAACTTAAGTGTGAATGCATCTAAATCTCTACATTTTTACATTCCCTCCCAACATTTTATTTTTGATATCAAAACTTACATCTTTTCATCTCATGCATCCATTAACAAATTATTGCAGTTTTAGTATTTTTTTACTTACATTTGTCTTTGACTTTCATATGCCTTTATAAGTGATTAGTCCATCACCTTTACATTAGATTATTTACCTTTACCGGTGAAATTTATACTTGCACATGTTTTCCCTTCACTAATTATTACCATTTTGTTTCAGCTTAAAGAAGTCCCTTGAACATTTCTTGTAGGCCTGTTGGGTGATAATAATCTTCTTTAGTTTTTATTTGTCTAGAACTCTTTACCTGTCCTTCAATTCTGAAAGAAGATTTTGCCCAGTAGAGTATTTTTGATTGGCAGGGTTTTTTCCAGCACTTTGAATATATGGTGCCACGGCCTTCTGGCCTGCAAAGTTTCTGCTAAAAAATCTGCTGATCATCTTACGGGGATTCCCTGGGTTTTGACAACTTATTTTTCTCTTGCTGCTTTGAAGATTCTTTTCCCTGTCTTTGAATTTGACGCTTTAATTATAATGTGTCTCTTGGTGTGGGTTTCTTTCGGTTTCTCTTATTTGGATCCCTTTGGGATTCCTGAATCTGTATGTATGTGTCCTTCCCCAGGTTAGGAAAGTTTTCAGTCATGATTTCTTCAAATAAATTTTCTGATCATTTTACTTTCTCCTTTCTTTCTTGGACCCTTATAGTGCAAATGTTGGTTTGTTGGTTTGCTTAATGGTGTCCCATAAGTCTGTTAAGCTATATTCATTCTCTTTTCTTTTGATGCTTTGAGTGAGTTAGTTCCACTGTCCTGTATTTGAGTTCGCTGATCCTTTCTTCTGCTTCATCTGATGTTGAACCTTTCTTGTATTTTTCAGTTCAATTATGGTATTCTTCAGCTCTGTGACTTCTATTTGGTACTTTCTTATATTTTCTCTATCTTCGTTAAATTCTCAGTTTGTTCAGCCATTCTTCTCCCAAGCTCAGTGAACATCTTTATGACCATTATTTTGAACTCTTTTTCAGGTAAATCACTTATCTCTGTTTCATTAAAGCCTTTTCCTGAGGTTTTATCTTGTTCTTTCATTTGGAACATATTTCTTCTATTTCTTCATTTTCCTTGACTCATTATGTTGGTTTCTGTGCATTAGATAAAACAGTCATCTCTCCCAGTCCTGAAGGAGTATACCCATGCAGGAGATGAAACTTATTGTTCAACCCCGCCCTGGCTCTTGGTTGTCTCTCAGACTTTCGTGATTGTCCAAGCAGCCTTCTTTCTACTTTAGTGGCTCCCAATAGTTGAGGGTGTGCTACACCTGTCACTGTCCCAAAGGGGAGGATCTCAGTCAACACCTAGATTCAGGCTGATTAGAAGCCAGATCCTCAGGTAGCAACTTCTAAAATATGCAAATTTGTCTCTTTCAAAGGAAGACTGGAAGGCAGGTGTTTCTGTCTGCTCCCTCCACACTGAAACTAGATGTGAGAACCGTCTGTTTTTTTGCCACCAACCCATTGAACGTATGGACACAAGCCACACTGGCCATCACAGTTAGGCTATCAAAGGCTGTGTGCTCTGTGTAGCAGACACAAAAGCTGGGGCACCAGATGTGTGCACAAGCTCCCTTGTGGGACATGCAGGTGCTCTGGAGCACAGCAGACGGAGAGCACAATGATATCACTCACACTCTGAAGTCCCTGAAGAGGATTAGTGTCAATCTTTCTGTGTGTGTTTAATTGGAAGCCTGCCTTCAGGCCACGGCTACAAAGACAAGCTAATGGGTTTCTTGAACAGCAAGACTGGTGGCCTCAGCCTGTTGCCTCTCTGCTGTGCTCTGCGCATTGGAGCTGGTTAAGAACTCTTTCTCTCTCTGTTTCAGTCCTGGGGGACCCACCAGCAGAAGCCACACTGGCTCCCGGAGCCAGGCAATCTAGAGGTTTGTCCTGGGCAGCGGCTGTAAAAATCAGGGCACCAGATAAATATAGAAGCTCCTTTCTGGGAGATAATGGTGCTGGAATGAGGCAGAGGGAGAGCGCTAAGATGGTGCCTGCCAACCTCTGTCTTTGAAGAATATTTCACTAGGCCCCTAGCTGTGTGTTAAATTGGATGCCTGCCCCTCAGGCTGATGCTTTAAAATAAGCAAATAAGTCTCTTTCACAAAAAGTCTGGGCACTTTTCATTCAGCTTCCTCTGCCCTGGGCCCTGGCATGGGTTGAGGCTCTGTGTAAGCTATTTAAGAACTGTTTCTTAGCTCACTGTAGTCTTGTGGGCTGGGGGGGCAAGTCCCATTAACTTTCAAAAATAGGTGTTTTGGGGGCTCATCTCTCAGGGAGAGCTCTTAAAGTTGAGATGCCAGATGTGAGGTTCAAAACCTTCGTTCCTCAGGAAAAAGGTTAGGATTTTGAGTTCCCTCCCAGCTAGTTTTAGGGCTTTCTTTTCAGAAGAAATTATTCCTTATGTAGTTGTAGGTTTGTCGGTGGGAAGAGGATCCTTCTATATCCACATCTTGAGTCAGAAGGTGTTTATTTATCTTGTGATTTGGAGCAATAGAATAAGCAATTGCAAAATGTTAGATGTGCAAGGTCACCTAATGTGTTTACTATGGATTTAAAAACTCTAAGTTTTAAATGCATTGTCCTTTAAAAAAAATGCAGAGGGAAATACCTGTCTCTCAGGTCAACTTGGAAAGGATAGATGCTCTTTGGATACTAAGTTACCCAGATCAGCAGTTACAATAAATGAATAGATAGGAATAGATGTCAGAAATTGTCTACATATTTTTTCTGCTCAAGAGAGAGAGTATTCTGTGATAGTGTTATGTGTGATGAACCCAGGTAATGAGTACAATACTGAGACCAACACTTAGAGAGAGTTCATGGAAGTAAGTTTTGCCTTTTTTTTTTTAAATGAAGTGAGGACAGAGGGGCATAAACAGAATTATACTTTAATAATAATAGTAATAGCTATTATTTATTGAACTTCTTTATACAAGGCACTTGCTTATTGCTTTACCTATAATATTTCTCTCATCATTTAAGTCCCATGTTAAACCATTTTGGAGATGAGGGACTTGAGTCAGAAAGTTTAAGTAGCTTAATGAAGACCACACAGCTCATAAATGGCAGAGCTACTGTGATTCCATGGTCTTGGGTCTTCCCCATTACACACACTGCCTCAGACAAGGAACTCAAAAGACAGCACTAGAAGAGGTCATTCCGAAGTGCTGTGTGGGAATCCCCTTTCTTACACATCTACTTCCAACAGTGAACAAGCTGCTTTGGAATGAAGGGCGTTCCCCAGTTGGGAAAGGCTATTATTAAGGAGATGTGGAGCTAGATGACCTCTAAGCACCCCCAACCACCACCACCACCACCAAGACTAGGAGCTGACAGCCATGCAAAGGCATTTTGTTGGAAGGAATGGAAATTGACAACATATTTGTGTTACAAAGACTCAAACTTCATACTGTGTAGAACTCAGGGAAGAAAATCACTTTCTCAGCTATTTTTGGAGCTATTTTAGGTTTGCCAACTATATCTGAGGGTTCTTTTTTCAAATATCCAGGTCACTATCGTAACACTCACCAAAAATTTTGAAGTTAACTCTTTCCTTGTCTGTGTTTTCCACTAGACTTTTAGTTCTTCCAGGGTAAAATGATCCCTCTTATTCATGTTTATACTCTGAGAACCTAGCATACTACCCCAAAGGTGCTAAATAAAAATTCGTTAAAGTGAACTGTTGAAAAACCAATCAGAGCACGTCATTCCCTTATTCAAAATATTTTGTTTCTCCCTATTGCTTTCAGGAAAATGTCCAAGTTACTTAACGTGGAATAACTTAACAAATCCATGATTTGTCCTCTTTGTACTTCTCCTGTTGGGTTTTCAGTCCCTCCTTCTTTGTGTTTTACGTTCCAACAAAATCAGACTACTTGTATATTTTCCTCGTAGTATTGTTGTTTCTCACCTCCATGAGTTTGCAACGTGGTCCCCTCTATCTGGCATGCCTTGGGCATGACTTCCTTCAGAAGTTCTTCCCTCATTCTTCCTCCTAGGTCTCACCAAACAGTGGGATTCTATCACCATCTTTTCTCCTTCCATTGAATCTCTATCATGGTAATCATGGCTTTGGTATTTCACTGTTTAGACAATACTCTTTCCCACCAGAAGGCAATCTTCTTCAGAACAGATACTACATTTTGTTTATCCTGATATTTACAGAACCATCATGTTTACCTGACCCATAGAAGGCATTTAGTAACTATTTGATGAATAACTGAATAACTCAATTAAAGTGCTTTGGCAACTGAATTGAAAATTCAACCAATATTTCAGTTTTTAAAATGTTTTCAAAGTCTATTTGAAAACAAACAGAAAACCTCACAGAGATGCCAAATTGCTTTGTCTTCACAAATAAGAAGCAGATCTAATTTACCTAAAGGCACTGAAAGGAAGAAACCATCCCCATTTGCTTCATATGAGCTGATTATCTGGTTACTTCATAGATTCATAAGTTAGCTGAGATGTGTCTAGAAATATGGCATTACTTTGTTTTACGTAGCTATTTATGGTGACAAATGTTAATCCCTGGTGGAGTTGTGCAAATCTTTAGGCTACAAAGAATTACTTTGTATGAGTTTTTTATTTTTTTATAATGGTATATAATTCTTTTCTCAGTGTTGTTTTAATGAAAGGCTTTTAGGAAGCTTTGATTATCAAGAGATTATGATTATCTCTTAAATTCTTCTCCTGGGATAAAATTTATAAATCACCCTCCGTAACTGAAACCTGATAAGTAGAAAAGATGACACCAATCTAATGAAATGCCAGCCTAATCTTTTGGATGGGGTCACAAGTTAGGATATTCAAAGTATTTACCCATAGTTGTACAAGTATTAGTCTGGTGTTTTTGTAAATTATTATTATTTTTTAAAGATTTATTTATTTATGAGAGAGAGAGAGAGAAAGCATGAGTGAGAGGGGCAGAGGGAGAAGGAGAGAGACTCCCAAGCAGACTCTGCGCTGATCATGGAGCCTGTTGTCGGGCTTGACCTCATGACCCTGAGATCACGACCTGAGCAGAAAACAAGAGTTGGGCACTTAACCGACTATACCACCCAGGTGCCCCTTTATTTGTTTTATTTTTGTAAATTATTTTTTAAAAAATCTATTAGTTATTATTCTAATAGTGTCATAAGGTAGATAAAACTGCCTTGTGCTATTGAGTAAATATTGTTTGTGTCCCCCCAAAATTCATATGTTGAAATTCTAACCCCCAAGGTTAGTATTTGTAGATGTGGCCATTGGAAGGTGATTACACTCTCATGAATGGGATTAGTGTCCTTATAAAATGGAGCCCAGAGAGCTCCCCTCACCTCCACCCTGTCAGTACACAGTAGGAAGACAGCCATCTATGAACCAGGAAGCAGGCCTTCACCAAACACTAAATCTGCCTGGGACTTGATTTAAGATTTCACAGCTTCCAGAACTGTGAGAAATAAAATTCTGGTATGTATGAGCTACCCAGTTGAAGGTATTTTGTTATAGCAGCCCAAGCAGACTAAGACACTTTGGTTTTCAAGAAAGGTGATGTTAGATTCTTTTGTCAAACTCAGAGGCTACAGCCAGCTCTGGAACTCAACAGTTGGCATACCACCGTTCAGAAGTTTCCTTTCTGACTAATATGGGAAAAGATAGGTAAAACATGTGACAGGATCTCTGTTTAGGTATCTTTTTTTTTTTTTTTGAAGATAGTGATTCTAGAGATGAGGGTTGGGGGAGCATTGCACATCTCTATCATATGCCATAATGAAAACACCCCTCACACCACTGCCATCCCATGATCACCATCTTCACTGGTTAAGCACTGACTGTGTACAAGGCACTGTTCTAGGTACTGTAAGTATCACCTCCTTTAACCCTTAGTACAACCCTGAGATAGTTATTCTTACGTGAGTACACTGATGTTTAAGAAATTGGTGAGGGGTTAACATCTATCTTTACGGTTAGTGTAAGAAGTACAGGAGAAAGCACACTTGAGAGTATTTGCAAACAGTAAATATCTAAACAAATAGTAGATTATTTCATTCTGGACAATTTACTTAAAGAAGAGACACACTCAGATTTGAGCTCATGTCATAATATTTGTCTGATTGTCTAATTATGTCCTGAATCAAGACTACTGTTGATCTGATAAGTCAGTACCTTAAAAGTTAAATAGAATTCTTCTCTGAAATAGACATGCGATATGAATATATACAACTTCATGTACAGAATCAGAGAATGGTTGGCCTGGAAGGAAACTTTAACGGCTTCCAGCTCAATCCTTTATTTTACAAAGGTGGAACTTAAAATACCAGGAGGCTAGTACAATGTGGTGTGATCAGAACTATGTTGGGGAAACATAGGTTCTGGGTGACAAAGGGTTGGCAGCAAAGGAAAGAGAGCTATGGGAAGAGGTTTGGAGAAACTGATTTAGTGTTTAGTGTTGGGGACAAGGAGTGGGAGAGGGAGAGAAAGCTGTCCAGACACAATGTTGGAAGGGGTGCCACAGCCTCAATCCTAATTCCAGAAGACTTCTTTCCATTTAGCATCAAAGAATCAAAGAATCAAGACAGCAGAGTCGGGTGGGCTGGGGTTGGAGGCTCTGACCAGGATGATGGATGGGTCATTGCATCTCAGGGTTAGACCAGCGTGTTTGAATTTCAACACCACCCCCAAGTCTCACTCTACTGTTGGCTCATCAGAGGATTCAGAAATCCAGAAAATGGAGGTTGGGGAGTCACATGGATCCTGGCCAAGGTGTTGCAGAGCTGAGCTCAGAACCCAGCTCCCCTGACTCGTCCTCTGTCCTCCACACTGCCTGTCTGATTTGAAGCTGTGTTCTTCTATGGTCTTCTTTCTGGGACCTCCATTGTCTCTTTCTTCACCAAGAACTTTCCTTGCAAAAGGATTAACAATATTATTGATGTCACCCTCTAACTGAAAGAATGAGAGGTTTGGGGGAATCATTCTACATCTGCATCCTATCACATAATGGGAATAGCTGTCCCTCCCCCCACCCGCCCTGTACCACTGCCAGCCCTAGGACCACCACCTTCATTGTGAGGCACCAACGTGTACCAGGCACAGTGAGGATATCTACTACTCGGAGATAGTTATTCCTACGTGAGTTCACTGATGTTTAGAGAATATACATGCCACATATGGGTATCATTCGACAGTTCAAATGAATTTACTTCTTTCTATGGTCTGTTCAGTGATCATGAAATTTGTTTATTAGTTCTGGCTTCCATAGCCTGACATATTGAAAGAGCATGGGCTCTGAAGCCTGTCTCTGACACTATTTGTTGTGTTAACTTGAGCAAATTCCTTAACCACTCTGAACCTCCATTCCCATCTGAGGCAGATGCAACACTCTCTGCCTTGCAGTGCTGCTATGAGATGTGTAAGCAACATAACATAGTTCCCAGCATATAATAAGCAGTCCATAAATGATAGCTATCATTGTATTGTTACTTCTGTTAGGAATATTTTGATCAGCCCAGTTATAAGAAAATGAGTAAAGATTAAATTGAGTTCATTCAAAAGCAATAGGAATATTAACATTAGCATAACTTGCCAAGCACTTTCTATATTTTGGGCACTGTTTTATAAATAATGACCTGTATTATCTCATTTAACCTTCACGACGACCTTTACTACCTAACGTTCATTATGAAAATCAAGGAGTAAATACTGGAAGTAGTTAGCGTCGTAACTGGCATCTAATGAGCTGTGTGTTTATTAACACAAAAAAAGATAAATACTATTATTTGCCTCATTTACCAGTTAGGGATATTGACTCACAGTGTGTGTGACTTGGCCCAAGTCACACAACTAGCAGGAGGTGAAGCTGGGACCCAAATCCTGGCAAGCCAGTTTCTGCATCCCTCACAGTGAAGTGTCACAGCAAAGAGTACTGGTATTTCCCACAGAGTAGAAGTTTGTGCCCCATGGTGGACATGAGGGTTATCTTCCATAAACTGGTGGAGTTGTCTTCCATGTTGCCTCTTTCCCTCGTTTCCTTAGATAATGATTCCTTCCAACCCCCTAACATCCAGTTCTCTCTCTATCTTCATCTGCTTGGGTGGTCCTTTGTCTCTCAGAAAACAACTCAACCATAACGATTCTTTTACTCTTTCTGCTCACATAGTGACCATGAAAAGTCACCCCTCTCTCAAGAGACTTACAGTTTTAAAACAGCACCTTTTCTATCCACACCGTATCTTGTAAGTCAAGCCAGATCAGAAATCCATATGCCTTTTTGTCCCCTTCTCTGAGTTTTTCTAGAATGTTCCCAATTCCCCTTTCACACGAATCTCTATATCCTTTGCCCAAAGTCTCAGGAAACACATTCATAAAAATGTGCACTTGTGTTCCAGGAGAAGTGTGGGGACATGTTACCTCCTAGCTGCCTGGGTCTAGTGTGGCGGAATGTATGCTCCTTGTTCGTCCAATCATTTTTACCTTTTCTCCTGCATAACCTATATTGCATTTGTTCGCACAGAAAGCCTCGTTTGTATTCCAAGTCTGCTATTTTGATCTGCACGATAAGACAATCACTGTCATTTGAATCCATAGCTTGCGGGGGACCTCCTTTGCTTTTCAAGTACGATAAGTTCTTAAACACAAGTGAGATGAAAAACATATTGCGCTTCCCTCGGGGACTATTTAAAATGTAAAATATAAATATTTCTCCTTTGAATGTACTTAACTTAGCAAGCCTGTGTCTGGTTTGTGTCCTTTCAGTCATCGCACTGACGCTGTGTTTGCTATTCCTTCATTTAGCTGAGTCAAAATGAGCTGGAGAAGCGAAAATCAGCCCTTCAGCCTCCTCTGTGGAGCCGAGCACTTGAAAGCTTGCCAAATCTCCCTTGATCACATAATGCCTTTTAGATAAGGTTAACTCTGCAGTAGGCCCTGCCTCGTGTTCATGTTTTATGGTGACAGATAGACTGGCACAGGGTCTCCTGTTGCAATGAATCCAGTGTGAGGAAAAGCTAAGAGGACAGTCAGCCATTCAGGGGGCCACACATCCCCTCGCCAGGCTCCGCACCTGGGGCTCGTGGTCTTGGTGAAGACAGGGGACACTCAGTCCTCCAGGGACAGCACCCCAGGGGCGGGGGAGTGGCTTCTCAGTCTCCCAGCCAATGAAACGTTTCCTCAAGCACAATCTCATGAGGAAGCCCCATGAGGATGAGCATTTGGGGTGTGGGGTGAAATATATTTAATATAAAATTTGCCATTTTCACCATTTTTAGGCGACCGATGCAGAGGCATAATGACATTCACGGTATGTGCTGCTGTCCTCACTTCCTCCTCACACTTCTTCTACCACCAGAAACTCCACGGCCATCACGCGATGCCTCTCCATGCCTGCCACAGCCTGGGCAACCTCCAGTCCTCCTTCTGTCTTGTTGACTTGCCCATTCTAGATACTTCATATCATTATACGATATGTGTCTTTTTGTCTCTGGCTTATTTCACTCAGCATATGTTTTCAAGGTTCATCCAAGTTGTAGCAGGTGTAAGAACTTCAGTCCTTTTTTTTTATTGAAATATAATTAATATACCGAGTGATATTAATTTCGGGTGTACAGTATCATGATTCAATGACTCTGCATTTCTCAGTGCTCATCATAAGTGTGCTCTGGATCCCCTTGATCTCTTTTGTCCCCTTCATCTATTTCTTTTTATGATGAAATAATATTCCATTGTATGGATATGCCATACTTTTTTTTTTTTTAAAGATTTTATTTATTTATTTTGAGAGAGAGAGCACATGAGAGGGGGAAGGGTCAGAGGGAGAAGCAGACTCCCCGCCGAGCAGGGAGCCCGATGCTGGAGTTGATCCAGGGACTCCAGGATCATGACCTGAGCCGAAGGCAGTCGCCTAACTAACTGAGCCACCCAGGCGCCCCTATGCCGTACTTTTTTTATCCACTCACCTGCTGATGGACACTTAGGTTCCTTCCACATTTTACCTATTGAATATGATGTTGCAATGAATATTATCATACAAGTGCCTGTTCAAGTTCCTACCTTCAGTTGTTTGGGGTATACGCCTAGGAGTGGAATTGCTGGGTCATTTGGGAATTCTATGTTTACCTTTTTTGAAGAACCATCAAACTGTTTTCCACAGTAGTTGTACCATTTTACATTCCCACCAGCAATGTGAGGGTTTTAGTTTCTCCACATCCTGGCCAACACTTACCATTTTCCATTTTTTAATTATTATTATTATTATTATTATCATTATTATTATTATTATTATTGCCATCTTAGAGGATGTAAATCTCATTGTGGTTTTCATTCGCATTTCCCTAATGCCTAAAGATGCTGAGCATCTTTTCATTGTACTTATTGGTTATTTGTTATCTTCTTTGTAGAAATATCTATTCGAGTCTTTTGCCTTTTCAAAATTGCATTGTGTTTTTGTTGTTGAGATTTTGGATCTCTTTATATATTCTGGAAATATAATCAGGTATCTACCAGATATATACTTTGCAAATATTTTCTCCCATCTGTCAGTTGTCTTTTCACTTTCTTGATAATGTCCTTTGATGCACAAAAGTTTTTAATTTTGCTGAAGTCCAATTGATCTACTTCATCTTTAGTTGATTGTGTTTTTGGTGTCATATCTCAGAGTCTATAGCCAAATCCAAAATTATGAAAATGTACCCCATGTAGTCTTGAACTTTTTTGAAGACTTATTATGTCTCAGGTACCTTTCATATAAAATCTTATTTAATCCTTATAGCAAACCTACATGGTATTATTGTCCCCTTTTGACTGATGAAGACATTTAAGCTTAAAATAATAATTTGCCCAAGATCGTGCAACTAGTAAAATGATAGAGCAGGCATTTGAAAAGTGTTTCTAAATTCCTAATAGATACTAATTAGGGGGTTCAGGAATGAGATATCATCCCTTACAAAATTTCTCAGGAATTCCCCCAAATTGTAAGTTATTCTTCAGAATACTTCCAGCATTCTTTATGACTTTACTCATTATTATGGATATCTAAAATGTTGTGTTTAGTAAATATGAAATATTAAGTTTAGTAGTATTTATAAAGTATGGCAAATGTTCAAACATTGGAAAAAGCCAGCGGAGTTGAATAGTATTCAAATAATGTAATATTTAGAGCTCTTAACAAGATTAATAGAACTACAAAAACATCTTGTGTAGAAATTGCCAATTTAAGGATTTCTTTGCCTCTAAGTCTTGTTATTTCTTAAAACATCATCCACAGGATTTAAATAAAGTATACAGTGTGTATAAACTTATTAATATTTATTTTATGTGCCAGAATGACTCACGATTAGCAGAAGGTAGAGCCAGAAGCACACTTACAAACAGCTACAAGTAAGACTGACTGATTAGATCATAAATATTCCCCTTCTCTGTTGATTGCTAAGCTTTCATTTTTGCTAGAGAATTACGTTTTCCCCTTTCCCCAATTTCTCAATGGATTTTTTGTCAGGATGTAGAAAAACATAAATTTTCTGAGAAATGACAAAAAAGAATTCTTGCATAGAAACACTAATTAGAAGCAGATCTGGATTTTCCCCCTCAAAACCCATATTTTTCCTGTGGCTACATCTGGCAGCCTCCCAAGGGAAGCTAAGAAGGAAGGGGGAAAGGAAAAGACCACTGGGTTTTATGAATAGGAGGTCTTCCCATATAACAGGTCCAAAGTGTTTATTTGTTTCCTATGGCTTTGTTACAAGTTACCACAAATGTGGTGCCTTAAATTAAGGCAAATTTATTCTCTTACAGTTCTGGAGGTCAGAACTCCAGAATGAATGTCACTGGGTTAAAGTCAAGGTGTCAACAGGGCTGGTCCCTTCCGAAGGCTCTGATGTTTTCTTGCATTTTCCAGCTTCTAGCGGCCACCTACATTCCTTGGCTTGTGGCCCCTTCCTGAACATCGGAGCAGATCACTCCAGTCTCTGTTTCCACTTCAGCTCACGTTCTCCACTTACTCTAACTCCTCATCATTGCTCTTTAAGGACTGTTGTGATTACATTGGGCCCATTGGGTAATCCGGGATAATCTCCCTCTTTTAAAGATCTTCCAACTAATCACATCTTTGAAGGCCCTTTTGCCATAGAAAGCAACATTCACAGGTCCCAGGGAGGAGGAGGAGGACTCAGCTCTGGGACCATTATTCAGCCTCCTGCATTGGGCGTTGTGGTCTACTCTTCAAGTAAGAATAAAAGGCAGATAGGGGTGGCCAGGACCTGACAACAGGTGACTTACCTATGGCAGGACACTAAAGAATGTGCCCAGGTGCCAGTGAGGCTTCAGTGTACGAGGGGAAATTCAAGGTCTAACAGAACTCAACAAGCTCTTATCCTGATCAAAGTCAAGAGCTCACATGAGGTCTTAGCTGAATTACAAAGGGTTCACATGGAAAGAAAGGAGGCAGGGTTCCAGATGGCTGATGCTCCAAAATTTAAGTGGACAGCCATCGAGGGGAATCTGTTAGTAGCACCAGAGATCCTGCTTAGGCTCAGATTTAAAAGAAGATCTAGTCTCTTGGAAGGAAAACAGACAAGAATCAAGTGTGTCTTCAGGGTTTGCAGGAGAACCAGGAGAACCAGTTTAGGCCTGCACTGGGAATTCAGAATGTGGAAAAAAGCAAAAGCATAGATATTTGGCCCGAGTGTGTTAGGAGAGTGTAGGTTTTAGAAATCACATTATCCCAACCTGGTATGATGAGTTTTGTGTGGGGTAGGTAAGTGGGGACTCAAGAAAAGTAAGAGGTTCTCTATGGTGAGAACTAGGAATAAGCTCAGGCAAATCAGATTTGCAGAAACAAAGAGAACCAGTTTAGGCCTGCACTGGGAATTCAGAATGTGGAAAAAAGCAAAAGCATAGGTATTTGGCCCGAGTGTGTTAGGAGAGTGTAGGTTTTAGAAATCACATTATCCCAACCTGGTATGATGAGTTTTGTGTGGGGTAGGTAAGTGGGGACTCAAGAAAAGTAAGAGGTTCTCTATGGTGAGAACTAGGAATAAGCTCAGGCAAATCAGATTTGCAGAAACAAAGCCATTATTCCTAAGGCTACTGAGCGTTTATATGTGGCATGCATGTATGTGTGCGCACATAGGGGCGTATGAATTTTAGAAAGTATATACATTTTATTTATCCACTCTCCCAAGTGATACATAGCAAGATTCCCTGTAGCTTCCTGTTGCCAAAAACAATATTGCAATTGGACTCAAATACTTCTCCTTATGGACCCATGTGAGGATTTCTTTGACAGTACACCTGCAACAGGATTTCTGGATTATTATAGGGTAGGCATAAGTGCTTGGTCACTCTCCGGAATGACAGCACCAGTCTACATTTCCCCCCAGCAGTGCCTGAGGATTCAGATATCCCCACATCCCTGTCAACCTTTGTCATTTCTAGCTTTCTAATTCTGCCTTATTAGGTGGTATGTCATGCCTCTGATCACCTATCACAACAGCCTTAGAAGTATGTGACTTTCCTCTGCTATAGATTGCCTCTTTATAGCCTTTGTTGACTTGTTTATTGGAATTGTTACTTTTTTCTTTGTTGATATGAAAATGTCTCTTGTATTCTCAGATATTAATCTTTTGTTGATTTTAGCCATTACAGATCACTTTTCCATTCTGTGAGTCTATAATTTTATCCACAATGTTCTTCACTGAACAGACATTTTTAAGTTCCATGTAATTGAACTCGTCAAGTTTGAGCTTTTATTGTTTGAGGTTTCATTTAAGAATTTTCCCCATTGGAAGGAAAACTGAACGAGAAGAAATCAGAGAGGGAGACAAACCATGAGAGACTCTTAACTAGAGGGAACAAACTGAGGGTTGCTGGAGGGGAAAGGGATGGGTGGGGGGGGGCGGGGTAACTGGGTGATGGGCATTAAGGAGGGCACATGATGTGACGAGCACTGGGTGTTATATGCAACTGATGAATTATTGAACTCTACATCTCAAACTAATGATGTACTCTATGTTGGCTAATTGAATTTAAATTAAAAAAAAAGAATTTTCCCCATTGAAAGTCACAAAATTATTCCTCTACATTTTCAACTAACTTTAGGTCTTCAATCCATTTGGAGTCCATCTGCCTGGTGCTAGCTAGTAACTCAGGTTTATTTGCATCTGATAGTAGTCCATTTTCCTAACACTAGCTACCAAATAATCTATTCTTTCTCCATTGATTTGTGATGCCACTTGACTATTAAATTCCCCTATACACGTGGATCTGCCTCTGACATCTGTTTTCTGTTTTATTGGTCTACTTTGGTGCCAGACTATACCGTTTTTATTACCGTGACTATAGTAAGTCTTAATAATTGATACATGTCTTACTCATAGATTTTCTTTTAAGAGTAACTTAACTCTCAAAGACCTTCATTCTTTTTTTTTTCTTTTTTAAATTGAGATATAATTCACCTATGGTAAAATGTACCCTTTTAAGGTGTACAATCCAGTGGTTTTTAGTGTGTTTGTAACCATCACTATACTCTAATCAGAACCTTTTTCTCACCCTAAAAAGAAACTTTATACCCACTAACAGTGACTGCATTTCCCTTTCCCCAAGCCCCTGGTAACTTGTAACCTACCTTCCATCTCTATGGATTTCCCTATTCTGAACATTTTACTTAAATGGAATTGTACAATACGTGATCTTTTGTGACTAGCTTCTCTCACTTTGCATAACATTTTCAAGGTTCATCCATCTAGTATGTATCAGTAGTACTGAGTATTTTTATGGCCGAGTAATATTCCACTGTGTGGATATACCACATTTTGTTTATCCATTCACAGGTGATGGATATTTGAGTTCTTTCCACTTTTTACTATCATAAATCATGCTGCTATGAACATTCATGTACATGTTTTTGAGTGAACATAGTTTTCAACTCCCTTGGATGTATACCATGGAGTCAAATTCCTGGGTCATATGGCAACTCTGTGTGTAACTTTTTGAGGAACTCCCAAACTGTTTCCCAAAGTAGATGCACAATTTTACATCCCTGTCAGCAGTGTATGGGGGTTCCATTTTCTCCACATTCTTGTTTACTGTCAATCTTTTTGATTGTAGCCATTGTACTGAGTGTGAAATATTACCTCATTTGGTTTTGATTTCCATGTTTCTAATGATTAATGATGAGCACATTTCCATGCACTTGTTGGCCATTTGTATAACTTCTCTGAAAAATGTCTATTCAAATCCTTTGTCCATTTTTTAATTGTGCTACTTATCTTTTTACTGATGAATTATAGAGTTCTGTATGTATTCTAGGTACTAGACCATTACTAGATCTAAGTTGTGAATATTCTCTTCCATTCTGTGGTCTGTGTTTTCACTTTCCTTATGGGTCCTTTGGAGTGTTCCTGTGTCTGTTAGAGGCTACTATATGTTTTCACTGTTCAGTCCAAAAAATTTAGAATCATTCTTGACTCTTCTGCTCTTTTAACCTACATCCAATCTGTAAGGAAGTCCTATTGCTCTGCCTTGGAAATGTGAACAGAATCTGACCCCTTCTCACCATATCCATTCTTACCTCCAGCAGCGCTCCTGTCTTTACCTGGAACATTTCTTAGGGTCCTAGCTCTTTGCCTTGCTTCTACACCAACCCTCAAATTGTCTCTTCTCAGTACAGTACCATAATGATCCAGTTACAGTCTAACTCAGATTGTATCACTCCTGTGATCAAATCCTCCTCAAATCACTAAGAGTTAAAGTCAAACTCCGTGCAGTGGCTTAGGACACCTGCAAGTTCTGCCCCTCCCCATGAACACTTGTCCTGCCACTCACCCCTCACTCCAGCTCTGCCCCAGCCACACTGACCCTTTGCAGTCTGTCACCTCTGGGCCTTTGCACGTGCTGCTCCTCTTACCTTGATGCATTTCCACAGGTGACCCCAGGATTCTGATTTTTCAGATGTTTGCTTCAATGCCATCTTTCAGTGAGGACGTCCCTGTTTACTTTATTTAAACATCACACCTTATCCTCATCACCACTTCCCTGTTCCCTGGTTTATTCTTCTCCATAGCACTTGTCCCCTTCTAATTACTCTATGTGGGGCTTGTTTTTGTTTCTGTCAGTCTCTGTCCACCCCCACTTTAGAAAGTAAGTTCCGTGAAGGCAGGGATTCAAAAGACATTAAGAGGCACAAGAACCCCCCAGGACTTTGTGAAACTTTTCTGTTTGGAAATCAATACAGCAGCATTTCAAAGCGTCCATCTCTCCTACTCGGTGGTGATTTGGGTGAGGTCTTTCCTGTTCCTCTGGGCAGGGCTGCATCCACCCTAGTGCTGTGACTTCTGCAAGGCTAAGTTCATGGCTCATTTGTTTTTGTTTATTTGCTTTTTAAAACCAAAAATTGAATAGGTATCTTGAATAAGAAATGGAATCACTGAGTCCTTCCGAAATCAGTTCCTTCTCTCCTTTTTCTCTGTAGGCAATTCCTGATTGGAGACTGGCTTCCCTTCCCCTCCTAGAACACTCAGCTGCTCCTTAGCAGCTTCTCACACTCATTGGAACCCAGGGGTGAGGGGCCCTAGAGCATCAGCTTCAGAATAAGTTGCCCTCTGTTACCCAGCAATCCTGCTTCCTCCATCGAGACCATTCCCTCACACTTACTCTCTGTATGTGGTGTCTTTTTAAATTTGTTAGTGTAGCGTACATACCGAAAGCACACAAATTATAAGTGCGCAGCTCAATGAATTTTCACCAGGTGAACACATCTATACAACCAGGACCCAAACCAAGAATCAAACAGTACCCAGAAGATCCTCAGCTGGATTTATTGCACTTTAGTGGATGAAGGAGGCCAGGGCAAGAAAACAAACAGATGGACTATAGAATAACACATTTTGTAGCTTTAAAATAATATCATAGCTTTTCAAAAACGAGCTCCCACTGACTGTGCCTGATATTCCTGAACTTCCAAAATGAGCATATCTGATCTCCGTGCATGTATTTGGTATACAATTGGGGTGCCTGGGTGTCTCAGTCGGTTAACTGTCTGCCTTCGTCTTGGGTCATGATCTCAGGGTCCTGGGATGGAGCCCCGCATCGGGCTCCTGCTCAGTGGGGAGTCTGTTTCTCCCTGTGCCCCTTCCCCCAGCTCATGCTCTCTCTCTCTCTCAAAAAGATAAATAAATTAATTAATTAATTAATTAAAATTAAAAAAGACCATAGCTTTTCAAAAACAAGCTCCCACTGAATATGCCTGATACTCCTGAATTTCCAAAATGAGCCCATCTGATCTCCGTGCACGTATTCGGTATACAGTTTATACTAGCATTTTAGCTTTTCTCTTCATTTTAAAAATAAACTTAATGTTGTATTGAGTGGGAGCTCATTTTGAGTGGATGTGGTCAGTTGTCTTTTGATACTGTAAGCGGACGGCTCCCAGGACAAGTGCAGCATGGCACCATCCCACTTTACTCTGAGATAGCAGCACTCTCAAAATCTGGTCACCCCTGTCCTCCAAGCCTTGCCTGGGACCCAAGCTCTCCTTACAGTAAGCAAAATAGACGAATATCAATGCCCCAGAAGTGCTGAGAAAGCCTCAAGCTCAAAATATCCCCTTGGGTTCACTGAATTCAGCTTCCCTAAGCTTTACTTTAATTATCTACAACCTAGTCCTAGAGTCCTGAAGCTCTGTTAAATGGAAATATTCATAATAATAAGGTGGTGGGAATTTAATGAAATAATATATTTGTGGTAGGCAGGATAATGCCCTCCCCCCCAAGATGCCCATACCCTGATCCCAGGAATCTGTGAATATGTTACCTTTTATGTCTGAATGGACTTTGTGGTTGATTATGGTTAAGGACCTCGGGGTGGGAAAATGGCAAAGGGGAATTAAGATGACAGGTGGAATTAAGGGTATAAATCAACTGCCTTAAAATAGGGAAATTATCCTGAATTATCTGTGTGGGTCCAAGTGTCGTCAGAAGGACACTTAAACACGGGAGAAGAGGCAGAAGAGAAGGTCAGAGGGATGTAAAGAACTTGACCCACTGTTGCTGTCTTTGAAGGGGAGGAAGTGGCCCTGAGCCAAGGAATATAGGCAGTCTCCAGAAGCTGGAAAAGGCAAAGAAATAGATTCTCGTCTAGAGCCTCCAGAAAGAAACACAGCCCTGTCGACACCTTGAGTTTAGCCCCGTGAGAACGTCAGGTTTCTAATCTTCAGAAGTGTAGGATAATAAATTTGTGTTATCTCAAGCCACTAAATCAGTGGCGATTTGTTATCGCAGCCCTAGGAAACTAATATTTAAAGATCGTAATCAGGGGCACCTGGGTGGCTCAGTTGTTAAGCGTCTGCCTTCGGCTCAGGTCATGATCCCAGGGTCCTGGGATCGAGCCCCGCATCGGGCTCCCTGCTCAGCGGGAAGCCTGCTTCTCCCTCTCCCACTTCCCCTGCTTGTGTTCCCTCTTTTGCTGTCTCTCTCTGTCAAATAAATAAATAAAATCTTTTAAAAAAAATAAAATAAAAAATAAAGACCATAATCAAGGGCCAGGTACATAATAAATTATCCATAAATACATGTTAGTTATGCAGGGTAAATAGGGAAAAGGAAGGCTTAATGCTTCTAAAAACTTTAATATTTCACGATTTTGTCCAGGGTTGACCCTGTATATGTCATCGAAGTCCTTTTCCTAACTCACGTAGATTCACAGAGCTGGGTTTAGAAATTAACATAGTTCTTCCTCCTTTTTTATGGTCAGGACCAGAGTTGTCGTGTCTAAGTTCACCCCTGACAGCCATTGCAACTGTTCCATAGCCAGGTGTGTTTAGTGGCCCCCATGCTGGAGAGCGTGGGCAGATAGCATGTCTATTATCATAGAGAGTTCTAGTGGTCAGTGCTGATCTAGAACACAGTAAGTGATAGATAAATATCTGAGGAGAAAAGAAAGAAAGAAATAATGATGGGAAAGAGGAAGGGAGGAAGGTGGGGAGGATAAATAAAATTCCAAAAGGATGTCAGGAGAAATGATCCAAGACTTGGGGGAGGGGTGGGCAAAGAGTGTACCAAGTGTCCTTTCAGCAAAGGGCTGAGAAGTCCTTTGGAGATTATCTGATTTTGTAGCTCTGTGTGCCTCTGATTGACTTTTTTTTTTTTTTTTTTTTTATTATGTTATGTTAGTCACCATACAGTACATCATTAGTTTTTGATGTAGTGTTCCATGATTCATTGTTTGTGCATAACACCCAGTGCTCCATGTCTGATTGACTTTTTATTATCCAGGCAATTCTACATCTCTGTGAGGGAAGAAGTTAGCTTGCTGAAAACTGATAGCAATGCCAATGATTCTTGCCCACAACAATGCAAGTAAATGTTGTTTCACTAGAGAAACAATTCACTTCCTGCTGGTATGAAAGACAATCTCAAGCATTACATCTGATTGCCGCATAAGATATTAACACATTGTACTTCTATTAACAACTTTATTTCAGCACTGGTAACTGACTATGTATCTCTCAGTTCTTCAGTCTCTTTTGAAATAGCCTTAGTATCTTACTGGTTCCTTCACTGATTTTTGAGTTGGTTAAAATCCTGGACATGTTCTTTTTTAAGATTTTATTTTTAAGTAATCTCTATACCCAATGTGGGGCTCGAACTCCCAACCCCAAGATCAAGAGTCACCTGTTTCACCTACCAAGACAGCCAGGCATCCCATGTTCATATATGCATGAGAGGTATATTTTTAACATGTAAAAAATTACTTCTTATGAATTTTGGAGGCTGCAGTGCCATGCTCAAGTGGGCTCCACGTGGACGCCTGGTAAAATGCGCCACTTGGAAAGTGCACCTTAGGGGCTGTGTAAGCCCAGGCTTGCCTTTTTGTGGCTTTCAGAGTGAATAACAAAAAGCAATAGAACTTTAACTTTGCTGACTCTCTGTTCTTTAAGTTCTTTTGTCCTCTCTAATGTTTTTGGTTTTTGGAGGGTGTATATGTTGTTTCTGATTCTAGTTCGTGCATGTCCACTATGTCACTTCCCCTTGGTTGTAGCAATGATGAGGGATTTAGTTTTATGGGCTGTTTGGTGTTTCTTACCAGATGGATGATGAAGAGCAAAGAGAGCCATGTTTTACAATTTTTGAAAATTATACTCTAGCAGGGCAAAGGGAGTGACAAATAAAGAGATACTCCTTTGCTAGAGGTCCTTTTTGAGATACTGGTCCCTGTACATGTTATTAAAGAAAATCAGAGGGACGCCTGGGTGGTTCAGTCGGTTAAGCATCTGACTCTTGATTTTGGCTCAGGTCATGATCTCAGGATCATGAGATTGAGCCCCGTGTCAGGCTCCATGCAGGGTAGAGAGTCTGCTGGAGATTCTCTCTCTCTCTTTCTCACTCTCTCTCTCTCTCTCCCCATTTTCCCCTCCCCCTCTTCGTGCTCAGTCTCTCTCTCTCTTTCTCAAATAAATAAATAAATCTTTAAAAAAGAAAATCAGAACCTAACAGTAAAGTGGGAAAAAGAGATTTTATTCAAAAATGATTGCAATAAAACTGGGCTCAGTTCTGAAGACAGCATGTGCACACATGCATGTAGAGATTTATGGCCCAGGAGCAGGGTGGGGGTCACTGGATGCAACATTACTAAGGAAATAGAGGGATAAAGGATTCTGGCTAACTCAACTTGACAAAATTTTGCTAAAGATAGGCTGTGTCATTAAATATCACCTGGGGGAAGTTGGGAGATCAAGAATTTGATCAGACATCAAAGTGATCAGTTATCCAGAGCATGAGAATTCCTCTATCCTGACTTAGCAAGATTTTTGCTAAATTCATTTATGCAAAGTAATCTTGATGTTGACTCCCCCGTCTCTGAGGAGGTGAGTTGCTCTTCTCTTTCTGGGCAGGGTGGGGAAGAGAGAGGGGAAAGAGGAGGGAAGGAGGGGACACCTTCACACTTTTAGGCTGAGAAGGGAAGGACAGAGAACTCTTCCTGCATCTGTTGATTCTGAATTGTCTTCAGCTCAAAATAATCTTTATGCCAAAGTGGCATATTTTGGGATGACATATTCTGATTCCATTTGGAATCAGAATTTCAAATCAGAATCCAACTTCCAAACAGACCCAGAAGTCCAAAGGTTGAGGCCTAATTGAGACGAGGGTCCAGAACAGCCTGGTTTAAGTTTGCTCAAGGAGAGAGTCTTTGTTAGCCTGAACAAAGATGAGAGTTTGGGGTGGCATTTGGAAAGAAGAAAGTTGCCTTGCCAAAGGACAAGAACTGAGAATAAGTATTAAGGGCAGGGGCTAACAAGTGGAAACCTTTTGAGTTATTTTTTTGTTTGAGATGTTAACAGGAAGGAAGAGTCTTTTAAAAGAGCCCCATGTGGTCAAGATAGTTTTTTTATTTTGTTTGTTTGTTACTTTTATATTTCAAAATGTTAAAAGAGGCAAGAAGCCATAAGAAATAAAGAGAATATAGCCAGAACAGAGATTTCTTTGATGGGTATAAAGAGAAATAGGAATAAATACAGTGGTGTCAGGGAGGAAAGTCTAACCTCTACCCTCTTCCACTGAGAGCCCGGGGTGCTGCCAATTAAACTAACAAAAGACAGATTCACAAGAGAAAAGGCACACAATTTTTATTAATATTTACAGGCATGGCAGTTCACAAAAAGAAGTAAAACTCAAAGAAATGGTTAGACTCAGGGGTTTTATACACTCTTCACAGAAACAGTACGGACTGGGCTTCAAGATATGAGACATATTGGGGAAGTAGCAGGAAATATGTGGGAGAACCAATGGAAGAGAAAGGTTATTTCAGTAAGATCTGTTTATGCAAAGTAATCTTGATGTTGACTCCCCTGTCTCTGAGGAGGTGAGTTGCTCTTCTCTTTCTGGGCAGGGTGGGGAAGAGAGGGGAAAGAGGAGGGAAGGAGGGGACACCTTCACACTTTTAGGCTGAGAAGGGAAGGACAGAGAACTCTTCCTGCATCTGTTGATTCTGAATTGTCTTCGGCTCAAAATAATCTTTATGCCAAAGTGGCATATTTCGGGATGACATATTCTGATTCCATTCGATGGCTTTCTAAAACTGTATTAGGTTTAGATGTGTGAAGGTTAATAAAAATTGAAGAAAACAATTATCCATTCATTTATTCATTCATTCAATACATTTTTATTGAGGGCAACTGCTGTGCCAAGCACTTGGCCGGGAGCTAAAAATAGAAGGATGATATTCTTTGCTCTTTAAGGCTTTCACACAAGCAGGAGACAGATATGGAAGAAAATTAAATGAACTACAATGCTATACGTACTGCAGTGTAAGTACATGATACAAAAGAAATACAATAGGATTAATGGTCTATTTTGGTCTGAGGAAAACATATCAAACAATGCAGGAAAAGATGAATATTGCGGTTATTTTCCATAGCTTCCGACAAGCCCTGAGTGCAATCTGAAATCAGTCACTCTGTGACTCAGTAATGACAATTGTCAAGCGGCAGACTTAGCTAGCAAATTAGAATTCACCGGAAGCCATGTTCATTAAACAATTCATTTTCAGATATTACTTTGGTTGAAAGGGCATGTCTTTGAACGTTTTACTAGTTGCTTATTTTCTTCAAAGGAAAGTCAACCAACAAAATGGTAGCTAATTGTATTCATATCCAGTATCCATATATTACCGTAAAAATATATACAACTGGGGGCTTAGGGAATCTCGTGGCATCTCCAAAGTCTCCTTCAGACCATCTGTTCCACTAATGTATGTCCTGCATACCGGTAATCTGACTTCTAACCCAGTCTGGGGAACTTTGGAGAAAACGTTTCTGAACTGAATTTTACGTAGCGACATCTGTTCCCTGTGGGAAAATGCATTAGCCAGATTTGTTTACTTATTTCTATGCCTCCAGTTAATCTTTTTCTTAGAAGTTACCAGTAGCTTGCATGCAAATTCTCACAAGAACTCAAACTTACATAATAGGCTCTTCTCAGCTAGCTAAACTTACCTGAAGTCTGCTATTGTTTTCCTGACTGCTTGCTAATCTCTCCGCATACCTATTATAACCCATTCTCCAACCTATTACCAATAGTTTACCTTTCTTCAGCTGTCAATCAACAGGCAGGATCTCTTTGAATTAAATCAGTTGCCCGGGGCAACGCTGAAGTGCTACATATTTCGAGGAAATCAGCATGACTCTTTGAAGTAAAAAGGGGTAATTTTCCATTCTTTGTGCCAGTACAAAAATCAAGCTTTGGTGTGACAATAATATTAAATGGGTTGATCTTCAATCACAACCCGACTCAATGGCTACTAATGCCAGAAGAAAGGTTCTTTTGTATGAAAATTCTCTCTGTGTCTTTGACCATCCTAGCGTGTGTGGGAGCAGTCCGGGTGGCCATGCAGGTGGCCCTATTAGGCGATGACAGCTGTAAATGCCATTTATTCAGAAAGCCAAGCTGCTCACTTCTGTTTGTGGAGAACGCAGCAATTATTTAAAATTACTTCTCAAAATCTTATCTCTGGCTTCATGTGTTTCTCTTGTAAAGGCTAAGTTCATGTTAGCCTGTGCAATTTATAAAAGGATTTCCAGAATTAATTTTTGTCTGGCGCCATTTTTTCTTGGTGGGTGTTTCTGTCAGGCTGCTCTGTGATTCTCGTTGAGCATCGCGTCCTCTCTCCCACACACCCGCCATTTTACAGACCAGGAAATAAACCTTGATGGCTTCAAGTCCACAGAATTGGCAGAGTTGAGAAGAGGGCCCAGGGGTTCTAATTATAGATCCCACTTGAAGTGGGCCTAAGTATACCTTCTAGAGCATTTTGTTTAATCAGCTGTACACAGAAACTTGTTGCCATGTTACACAGTTCTGAAGAGGATCCTTGAAGCCTAAATATATATGTATTATGTGGTTGACATTTCAGAACACTGTTTCCTTCCCCCTCAGCCTCCACCTCTGGTGAGCCTTAAGGAGGCAATGAGCCTTCCTTCCTTCTCTCAAAATCGTCCCATCCTTCCATCCCTTCCCTTCTAGTTCTTCAGTCTGTTCACTTTCCTCCTGAGCCATTGGAATGGCCACTGAAGTAGAGCTGCCCCCAGTTTTCCTCCTCCCCCAACCAGGTCACCCAACCCAGAGCCAAGCAAGAAATAACCTAACCATGTTGACTCTCAGGCTCCCCATCCCTAAAACTGGAGTCCACAGTCTTGGAGGGGTTTGGTGACCGCCTCTCAGGGATCTCTTACTTTCTCTATAAACAATAATAAATTTTGTGTCATTATGCTGATGACAAGATCTAAAATTAAAATAAGTATTGAATCATCTGGGTGCCTATAACCTAGGGTTGACAGTTTCACCATCTGTATTTGTCTCTGTGTTCACTTGTCCCCTACGGAGCTGGTCAAAAAAAAAAAAAAATTAATGTAGTTTTTGTTTAACTTGGGGTGAGAACTATATGGGACTTTAGACTGAGTGAACTAGTGAAGCAGGTTTTTTCGAAAGGCCATTTAGACCCAAAAATGGCGATTTTCAAAGTCGAGGCACATTTTACAAATTTTTCGAGGACTGAATATAATCATGCTCAGTGGTAGAGGATTCTTGTCGAATTGTCTCCACCATTAAAAGCCTCAGTCGGATGGGCATTGGTCATATTTGCATTTCACAATACAACATGGATCTGTCTGCTTTCTCCCGTTAGGTGGTCTTCTGGCTTTCTGGCTGCCGAGGCTGCGAGTTTCAGAGCTGTGTGCTCAGCACCTCAGGGCCGCAGAGTTTTATAACATGTTGCCCCACTGCCTAGCCTCAGCCCGGCCTCCCACGCTGTTATCTGTTCTCAGAGTCTGGTGACTAAGTTTTTCAAACTGTCAGGTGCACGTTTCAGCAGGGCAATCACCCATTTGCTGGCTCCTCATGGCTGTTGCAGCTCCAGATCATCGTGTTTCCTCTCTCATTTCCTTCTGATTTTAAGATTCCTGAGGTTTTTGTGTCTTCCTTCCCAGGAGCATGGCAAAGTTTGGCTTGATGGGGAGGGTAGGGACAGGGAGCATGTTTGGTTCTTTGGGGGGAGCATTACTGACTTGTTTATCCGGTAGCTGGGAAAGCCTTCTCATTTGTGATTTCTCCTACTCCTCCCTCTTGCCTTTGCCTGCCTTCCAGTACCTCCTCTCCTGTCTCTGTCTGTCTCTGTCTCACACATGCGTGTGTTTGTGCTGTCCGATAAGTCACGTAAATTACTTTTGACTCCTAATTCCTCTCCTACATGACAACGCCTTGAAAAAAAATGAAAGCAGTTGTATAACATGTGAACTGGGTCAGGTGCTCTGCTATTAACTTTAACACACTGTGTCCAAGACACTTTGAAGAAATCCACCTCTGCTGTTCAGGCAAAAGAGGGGATATCTTGGCTCCTATCTACAGATCAGCTCCATTTTTCCCCTAATCCCTTTTGCATTTTGCACCCCAGGATTTCAGCCACGGCGGGGAGACGAACCATACTCATACTGGTTGGAGTGCAAAATGTTGGAGGGTGGGACATTGGCTTCACCTGGGCCAGGTACCCACCCTGGAACCAATCAATTGGCTCCAGGGACAGGCATGTCTTCTTAATGTGGCAGCTCCCAGATGGCCCCAGGGAAGGACCTGCAGGGGGTAGGAAGGAAGGAGGGGCTACTAAGCAAATCATCTTAGGGATCCATTTCCTATATGGCATAGTATATGAAAATCTCAGTGATCACAGGAAGTCAATATCGTTATTCCCGTTTTACAAATAATGAAAGATTCTTGGAGACGTTAAGCCACGCAGGTGATAAATGGTTGGTCAGATTGATTTCTGCCACAAAATTTACCCCGTTTCCACTGTGACATGACACAGAATAATATTTGTTTGGAGATGAACATTGAGTTTCTTTAGTAAAATAAAGGAATTCTTAACCAATTGTTATCCAGTATCGCTCACTGAACTTCGCTAAAAGTCATCATTTTCTTAGTTATTGGTCATATTATCCCAATAATATGACATTAGAGCTACAAGGGACCACGGACCTCTCTGCCCGAAACCCTGCTGGAATTCCAGTTGCCTTCAAACTCCATGTCAGCAGCCTGACTCCCCACATTCCCATCACCCAGTTCCTGGGCTACTTGAGCTCCTCTCACTCTCCACTCTCCTCGCCAGACCCCAGATATCATACCCCTCCAACTGGCTCCTTTGTAAAATCTTAAATCCAAACCTTGCATTCTCTGACTACACCGTCCCCTCATTCTGGCTCTCAGGCATTCCCACCACACCTGCCATTGTCTCAATGAGGTATCCAACACTTTGCCCCCAATTTCCCTCCTGCCTCCATCTCCTCCAGCCTCCCCTTACCTCCCCGGGATGCTTCTTCACGTCAACTAGTCTTTACCACTTTCCTCTAGGCATGGTCTTCACATCATGCTGTGGAGCGATTCCCCAACCTTGAACCAATGGAATTGTTTGTGTTCTCCACTCATTTGTACTCTTCAGAAATAAAATCACCAAAAGCACAGATTGGTACCACAAGGCATGAATCTCTGGGCACTCACTGTCCCATTCTCCACAGTGGCTATTTCAAGACTTCACTGTTTTCTCAATTCTTCTACCCAATAGCACCCTCCTCATGCTCAGCAGGTGACCTTGTCTGCTACTTCAGAGGGGAAATTGAAGCCTTTTTAGTAATAATCTTCTCACCTTCCAACCTGGGAACCTGTGACCTTTAGTAAATGTTTTATCATGAAGGAAGACCTGACCCCCTCTCTCTGGACTCTGGGGGCCAACTCCCCTTCTTCTCAGAGAGCACAGTCTACAGATTTTCTTCCTGTTTTCCTGAATCTTCCATATCTTTCTATCTATAGCTCCTTTCTCTCAGAGGTAAAAAATACTAAGTTTGACCCATCAAAGCAAAACAAAAAATATAACTTCCATCTTTAGACTTCTTCTGGTCGCTCACCAGTAGGATACAAACTCCTTGAAAAGAAGCGGATCTTTCCTCAGCATAATCCCTGCTGTTATTAGAAATATTTATTAATATGGGGCACCTGGGTGGCTCAGTTGGTTAAGCACCTGACTTTGGCTCAGGTCATGATCTAGGGGTCCTGGGATCAAGCCCCACGGCAGGCTCCCTGATTAGCAGGAAGTATAGTCTGTTTGTCTCCCTGCCCCTCCCCCTGCTCGTTCTCTCTCTCTCTCTCTGTCTTTCAAATAAATAAATGAAATATTGTTTTTAAAAAGAAAGACTTATTAATATTTGATAAAATGAATGAATGAATGAATGAATGAATGAATGTACAAATTCAAATGCTTCGATTGATAGGTAAGGAAACCGAGGTCAGCTCATTGTCCAGACTTCTTATATAAAGCCAAACCAGGTTTTATGAGATATTTGTAAATGATAGGTATTTAGTGTTTCCAACATTTTAGTCAAGTGGTATAAGAATAGATATTCAAATACAATATATAACATGATTTATATATAGTCTGGGATGCTTTTGAGATACTCATTCTGGAGTTGCTAAAGAAGAACATCGTGTATGTGTAGAGTAAGCTGATTGGGGATTTACTAGAGTGAAGCAACTGCTCACAAGTAGTAGTTACTAAGGAAAGACTCTTGTCAACACAGCAGCCAGAACCTTTTAAAATCTACGTCAGATCATGACACTTCTCTGCTCAAAATCCTCTATCACTTCCCACCTCACTCGGAATAAAAACCCAAGCCCTGACCATCACATCCAGGGTTCTCCAGGATCTGACCTTCCTTCTCCAGCCTGATCCCTCCATTCCTCCTGGCCCCTGAACCTGCCAACCTTGCTCCCTCCAGAACCTCTGCCCTCCTTCCTTTGCCTGGAAAGCCCGTACCCTGGGGAGCCACCTAGTACACACTCCCTCACCCTCCTTTGCTCAAAAGGCACCTTCTCAGTGAACTTTAGGAAACTATCAGTCAACAGAATTTAAAGGATGAAGTTCTCTGCATAGAGAAAACCATTTGGGAAGACATCTCCCTGCTGTGTTATGGGAAGAGATGACACCTCCCAGAGGCTTAGGAAAATTTCAGACAGGCTTTGCCTTGGAATGGCTCATCTCCCTTTCTGCCTCTGAATGCCTCCTTTCTCCCTTCCCAGAAGAAAGGAAGCCGGTGTGCTGATGCTTCCCTTGGACTAGTCAAAGCCTCAGCACTCAGCCCCTGACATTCCGTTTCCAAAAGTGCCTTCCCATTTTGCTCTTTCCTGCCCCTGCCCTCCCATCGAAACCTCCTTTTCCTCAGAGCGACTGAATTTGTGGGGTGTATTAAATCAGTGGGCACTACAGATAAAAAGTCTGCTATGTTTATTCTCTGCACAGGTTGTTTGCATCTTAAAAGCTGAGTGTATTAATTCCAACAAATAGTGAATTGGTAGATGATCCAGGGAGGCTATTTTTGACTAGGAAAAATCCTGTGGGGACCTGGGCCTCCTTCGGGGATACAGTCCGACACTGTGACAATATAACACAGCAAGGGGATACCTTACTTTCTAGAGTTGATCAAACCCTGATATGTGAGAAATTGTTTTTAAAGTTTCCAAAAAACATAAGCCATTGCTATACTGAGATTTTAACAGCAATATGCCCTAGCTAATATTATTCAATTTGGCATTTCACATATGTATATAGATTTTTCAAGTTGTCTTTTTTTTTTTTTTTTTTTGTAAAGCCAATACTACAGCATTTGAGCAGGACCCTAGTCCTGCATTATTTTTGGCTGAAAGTGCTCATTAATTTCACAGGGTAGTACTTGGTGATCATGACCTTAAGGATGTGTTCTGTTTTTAAAGGAAATGTTTGACCATGGAACAGGACAACTTATCACAGGCACTTAATTTAACATGGAAACCAGCTGTTCCTTTCTCTGGAAGTCTTAGTAACTGTTAAGGAAGGTAAAGTGGGAGAATTGGAACCCAAAACTTGGTTCAGGGGCCAAAACTGTTTTCAGAAGAAAAGCCTCCAATTGGCTGACGAGAGAGCTCAACACACGAAGGACACCCCCCAGAATAAGAAGCCAGAATTCTCGGGGCACTTCAGACAACTACAGCCCAGCCTCCTTGAGCTGTCCTTACTTGGCTGGTAGCCAGAGGAAGATTTGCGGAACTCCTGGGAAGCATGCCCAATGCAGAGTTCAAAGCTCCCTATTTGAACAGATTCCGAGTACCAGTAGATAAAAGGCTGTCATCGTTTTAGAAAAGACTAGGGTGCTTTGCTTCGTGGCCTGATCTCCAAATATCTCAGAATGTGCTGGTCTCCCTGTACCTAGTATATCCCTGTCTATTTGTCTTTAATCAGCAGCTTTACCCAAGCTGTATTTTGGGGGTGGGTTTCACAAAATATCATAGCTTTAGAAATTACAGAGTAGTCAGAACAAAGGCTTTATGTAGAAAGGAGCAGTTGTATATAAATTCCCATAATGTAATTTTCCCCCAAATGATAGGATTCCAACTCGGTCCATATGCAGATTTCAGATTGGATGACTGGTTTTGAAATGTTGTGAGGGGGAAGACTAAAATTCTTTCCTTCAAATTTTAGCTTGATAGCTTAAGAGATTCCCTTACCTTGCCACTATTCTTTAAAGGTAAGCAAAATATAATAATTATCCATTATCACTGTTTGGCTTTAAATTTATGAGCTACTTTGGGGTAGTATTTAAGGGAATCAGAATGATTCTTTGTGTATCAATGAGGATTAAGAATATAACAAGACAATTGAAAACTTGTCCTTCAATAGATACTGTGGTAGTTCCTTGAGGAAAATTACTATGTCTTATTGAATGGTTTCCCTAGAGCCTAGCACAGTGCCTGGCAGGTTGTAAGTGCTCAGTAAAGTATGTGTTGAATGAATGAATGAATGAATGAATGAACAAAGGACTAAACAAACACTGGGGATTCATTTTTTAGAAAGTATAATCTTTGGGGGTTTATAAGAGGCAATCCTTATAATATTTTAAAACAATATTGGAAAGTCTATATGTTTAGGAAGTTCAAATAAGTCACTTACAGAGAAACTGGTAAACCTCTGAGCAGTTAGAACTGGTTGTGCATAGAGGAGAGACGGAACACAATATAGCTTGAGTCAAAGTCCATTTAGGCCACCCAAGAAATGGGAAATTGGATAGGTTGAGAGTGGTCACACGGAATCTTCTGACAGTTGGGTAAATATCGAGAGTTCCTAAGTAAAGGCAACTGGGAGAAGGTGAATATGATTTTACAGTCTGCCCCTGCCAAACACACATGGGAATGCACATTAGGGGCTAAGTCAACACCTCTTTGAGTTTCAAAGTCCTAGCTCAGGGTTCCCCTGGAATCCCTGGGAAATGAGCCTGGGCAGGTTTGCAATTTGCATTCTCTCCTGCTCTTTTCATATGGTGACTGTCTGAACTGGCAACATCAACTCTTTGAGCTCTTCCAAGAAGACCTTAACTCGGGCAGCCTGGGATGGGCCTCCATCCAACAGGTGCTTGATCGCTGCCCAAATGTCCCATCTGCCACTTTGGATGAGTCTCTCATGGAGTCAGTGACAAACAATTTCAGGTCTGCACACTTCATTTATCGTCTGTTGTTTACCATACGTGTGACTGACTCAGGCCCATCACCATGCAGGCTTAGCGGGTTGGTGGTACCTGGGGTTTACTGAGTTTTGTACATGGAAAGGCATGCAGTACCAGGCCCTACCCAGGCCTTGGGAGTGGGAACTGTGAGGAGGACAGTGGGGCTGGGAGGGCACAGAGTAGCTCCGAAGAGCCTCTGACTGACTGTTGTGAGAAGCAATATTGTAAAGGGGGAATTTATTAAGATGTTTTATACTGGCATCCTTGAGATTTGGTCAGAGGCTCCAAAATCATTTTCACATATTGTGGCATTTGATCAACACTGGGAGCACCTTTTAAATTTCTTTTCCTTCCCATGTATCCCTCACACAAGGCACTTATTTACTCTTCAAAGCCTTTTTGGCCTCTGTCACTATTCTGACACTAATGAATGAGTCCATTGGCTTGTATTGATTACTTGCTGTGAGGTCAGCGCTGTGCTGGCCCCTGTAAAGACCTTGCTACCTGCCCAGTTTTGAGACTCGGTCACTTCAAAGAGATTATCATCTAAGTAAGGAAATAGAACTAACATGGCAGAGCACAAAGTGCGACAGGAAATCAGGGAAGAGGCACATCTGTGAGGGATGGGCCAGTCTCAGAAGGCTTCAGGGGAAGCTGGAGCTTGGGCAGGGTAGAAGGAGGAACCGGAAAGAGAACAAAAGCAGAGCCTTGAGGAGGACAGCCCAGTCATCAGAGGCAAGTAGTGTGTATACGCGTGTTGGTGGGGCGTGAAGGCTTGAGCTGTGCCGGTTGAGTCCTGGAGCCCAGGGAGAAGTTGCAACAGCATTTCAGGCATGTGGTAATGAGGGCTTGGGCGAGGGTGTCAACAATGAGAGTGGAGAATAACTCGGGTCATTGAAATACATGAAAGGAAATGAAATAGGAAGTCCTTTATATTGACTGAATGTCAGAACTATTCATTATTTCTTGTTTTTCCTTCTCCCTACAATTTTATGCTCTAAATGTTCTTAAACATAATGTTTTCTGAATTCCTGAGTACACTGGAGATTATATCCTTCTTCACCAATCTTCTAGCTGCAGCATATAATAGAAAATAGAATGAGGGTATATGGTGTCAAATCACAGGAGCCTATATTCCTGCCTGGGCTCTGAGGGGTGTGACCGTGGGCAAGCTAGTGAACTTTTCCCCGTCTCCAAATTGGGGATAGGAATGTTCCGTAAGACAGGTGTGAAAGGTAGGTGAAGATTCCTAGCATATAGGACCCCTTTCCTTTTTTTCCTTCAGGAAGCTCATGAAAATCTGGAGAGCACCTGGCCTGTTCAGTCCCAAGTTGTAGACTGTAGATTTGCCAAATACCAGCCATATAGACTTTACAGGACACACTTGCCCTTCACCTTGCAATGCCATTTATCCCAGTGCTTATACAATATCCTCTCTGGATCCCCAACTTTACATACTTCACTTTTTCGCCTTTCCCTCTACCCCAATAGATATTAGAGTTTGCAACCTAAAAAAGCATAAATAAATAAATAAATAAATAAATAAATAAAGGCACATGCTTTTGTAACCTAGAAGCAAATATCCCTGGTTCCCAGTGGGTCTTCTTACCAGGCCTCGGTTTGGCCTTCCCTATCAAGAATGTCTCTGTATTTGCTGCAATTACCTTGTAAATGAACTCATCTTTCCCTTGGTGGGTGCCTTTTTTTTTTTTTAATACAAAAATAGAAAGCATAACTTAAGCAATAACAGAGTTGAGTGTTAAGCTTATTACTTTCTGGAAATACACTAAATAGCAATGATGTAAAGAACAAGAAATAAACATTGTGTTTGAATTATTTTTTAGCCTTCTGATTATTTCAAATTATCAGCCAGGTCTCCTGTGTAACCCTTACCCACCCGCAGGCTAGGCGGGGAAGATGGGCTGCTGAAAGGGTACTTGAGATGGGAAGAGAGAGCTTGTTTCACATTAATCAAGGGTGAGTTCTCCTCGCTAAGAATAACATACCATCCATAAGACTTTGAGTCACGAGCCAGATCAGATTTTGATGTGCAAAGCTGAATATCTAGGGTATAAGGAAGGAAGGATTCTGAGTTCAATGTCAACTCTTGGTTCAGTGTCCCTAAATTGTAAAAGAACAGGCTTTTATTGAAGACTTACTGTGTGCCGAGTATTGAAAATTCCAAGGATGTTCCAAAAGAGCCTAAGTGCTTGTGTAAGTGGCAGAAAAATGCTCTTATTGTCAAAGCTGGCAGAGTTTTGGACAGGCTGCCCTAAAAGGACAGAACACTGCTTAAGTGGGAAAATGGTCTTTATATGGGAAAACACCTAACAGGCCATTGGATTCTACAAATAAATTTCAGAGTTAGTCAAGTTGAGAGAAGGAGAGAGGCTGGCCTCCTAGTAGATAAGACAGGGAAAATATCTGAATAGAGAGAGGAGTGGAGGTTGGTGAGACCTTTCTCCAATGAGAAGGATGGTCACCAAGAACGTCCCTGTGCTAAATGACTTGGGGGGGGGAACAGTGACACCCAATATTCAATTCCAAGTTATCTCCTGGTTTTCTAGGTTGTGCTGTTGTCCATTATTATCCCAGTTTTTAATAAGCCTCAACTACAATAAATATATGTTTAAAATAACTTTCTTTGGAGAATGAAGGAGGAAAAGATATCCAGAAGAATTGTGAAAGATTTTATAATGGAAAAAAAAAATACTCAATGTCCAGAGCACCCTTCTGTGTGACCTCCAGCTTTCATTGTCTTTTGGGCTATTTTATAACTCTAGAAAGTAGAATAGCAGTAGTGATACAAATGATTCTGTTCCTAAAAATGCAAATTATGTAGGGGTGCCTGGGCGGCTCAGTCAGTTAAACGGCAGACTCTTTGTTTCAGCTCAGGTTGTGATCTCAGGGTTGTGATCTCAGGGTCATGAGATTGAGCCCTGTGTTGGGCTCCATGCTCAGTGGGGAGTCTGCTCAAGACTGTCTCTCCCTCTCTCTCTCCCCTCTTACCCCTCCCCCTGCTTGCATACACTCGAGCTGTCTCTCTCAAATAAATAAATAAAATATTTTTTCAAATGCAAATTATGTAGAGGTGCTGTTGATTGTTGCCATGTGGTATTGGCCACTTTTACTTTGATCTGTACATTTCTTTCAACATATGTGTGTATATTTTTAAACATTCTTATTTGAAGCAGTGGTAACATCTTACTGGGTCCCTCATCATTAATAAATTAAATCTTTAGCAAGGGTTTATTACACATTTGTACAACCATCACAATTTAACTTTAAATTTCTAATTTTAAAATTTTTAATTTTTTAAAAAATTATTTATTTATTTATTTTTGTGAGAGAGAGAGAGAGAGAATGAGCAGGGGGAGGGACAGAGGGAGAAGCAGGCTCCCTGCTGAGCAGGAAGCCCAATGTGGGACTCGATCCCAGGACCCTGGGATCATGACCTGAGCCGAAGGCAGATGTTTAACCAGCTGAGCTACCCAGGCATGCCCCAAATTTTTAAATTTTAACTTTTAATTCAAGTATAGTTGACATATAGCATTATATTCTTTTCAGGTGTACAACATAGCGGTGATTCAACATCTATATACATTATGAAATGCTCACAGGAAGTGTAGTTACCATCTGTCATCATACAGAGTTATTGCAGTACCATCGACTATGTTCCCTATGCTGTGGCTTTTATTCCTGTGATTTATTTATTTTATAACTGGAAGTTTGTAGCTCTTAATCCCCTTTATTCCTCCCATCCCCCACCCCCAACCTCCCCTCTGGCAACTACCAGTTTGTTCTCTGTATTTATGAGTCTGTTTCTGTTTTGTTTGTTTGGTTGGTTGGTTGGTTTTGTTTTTTTAGATTTCACATATAAGTGAAATCATATAGTATTTGCTTTTCTCTGTCTGACTTAATTCACTTAGCATAATACCCTCTAGGTCCATCCATGTTGTCCCAAATGACAAGATGTCATTCTTTGTTATAGCTGAATAATATTCCATTAGATGTAGATATCGATATCTCACATCTTTTTTATCCATTCATCTATGGATGGACACTTAAGTTGCTTCCATATCTTGGCTATGATAAATAATGCTACGATGAACATAGGGATGCATATATCTTTTCAAATTGGTGTTTTTGTTTTCTTCATGTAAATACTCACGACCCTGAGATCGTGATCTGGGCCAAAACCAAGAGTCCGATGCCCAACCGACTGAGCCTCCCAGGCGCCCCCACCCCAAAATTTCTTTTTGAAATAAATTAACAATGTCGTGCCTCTGGGAGGAAAGATATCCAGAAAGGGAGGCAAGGGTGGTGTGGTTCTCCAAGGAGCTTCATCCCTCTGAGGAGTCTCAGTGAGGGCAGCACTAGAGAAGTAGAGGTTAGGGTTCTGCATAGGAAAACCTCAGGTTTTTCTTCTGACTCTTCATTATCATCTCCTTTTCTTTGTGCAGCCCTCACTCAATCCTCCCTGGGAATTACCACCCCAAATCGGCTTCGCCCTAGTGGCAAATGTATGAAGGCTTTATGAGAAGAATCTCAGCCACAAATAGCAAAATCAGAGGTGTCCTTGTAGCCAGATAAAAATAATAAGCGTGAGGTCACACAGACTTGACTTTTCATCCTAGCTCCCCGTTCTTCAAAATGTAGTAAATTCTTCACTTCCCTAGAGATTTCTCAGAAATGAAATGCTGAGATAACAATGCTAACCTTAGAGGCTATTGATTGGTAGGGAGGCAGGTAAACAAAGACAATTCCTAGAACTTGGCATATGGTGGATATTCAGTGTGATTTCCCCTTTCCCTGAGACAGCCAGCTCCAGAGAATGAACTAGATCTGAGAGGCTACAAAAAGATTTTAGGAAAAGGAAAGATGAGATTTCCAAACGATTAGGATTTGGGGCTTGGGTTTTTCCATCTTTCTTTCATTAGGTTTGTACCTGTCCAGGGACAGATGTGTAGTTGGTTCTCAGGGACAATAGATTTGTTCTCTCACATCTTTCTGCCCTATTGCAGTGACAAAAGAATCCTGATCCATCAGTGGTCTGTCCTCCATCAGTTATTGACCAACTCTCTGGCAAAGATACCAGGCTGCTGGCAGCGTGACCTTTGAGCATCTATGTAGAAGAAGCACAAACTAAGGGGGAGTACGTGCTGTCTTTTGTGCTCACTCTTCAATACCAGTACATTCTGGATTTGTTTGTGGCAGGTAGACTCAGCCTCAAGACTCTGTCTCCCCCACCACTAGTCATCTGGTTGACTCCTACCCACAAAACTGCCTGTAGGTGGGAATAATGCCTCCTCCTAATCAGTGAGGATGACTCAGTGTGAGCTTTTTGTCCCTGATTATTTTCCTGTAATTTTGACTTATCTAGTCTAACGCCATGGCGCTGGTAACATTCCTTTTCTCTTCACAGGACTATCTGTAAACACATTGCTCTTTCAGAGAGTGGCGTCAAAGCCAAGGGCAGGAAAAGAATTTCCAGAATGGTCAATGAGCAGGTCACATTTTAAGAGGTTTCTCAGGCATGACCAAGAACACGCAGTATTTCAATTCCATTCATCCCTCACTTCAACACTTCTTGCAAGGTCACTCTACCTCCTGATTCGGGAGGGTACAAAGCAGCTCAGCCCACTGGCACCGTGGGGGCCCCTGATTGTCCATACTGCAAACACTCTGAAACAGGGATATTATTTGATGCCATGTACTATTCATTCATCTGTGTATAAATGAGTGATTTGTGGTCACAGGCGTATGCTGAATAGGGTTGTTTTAAAAAGAAGAAAGAAGAAAATGAAATGTTAAGTCACATTTTTGTGGGAGGAGTCACCAACAAGGTGATGTCAAAGCCCAAGACGGAGTGCTTTCTGGCTTTGGAAGACAGATGACAGAAGTTGTTCTGACCCTGTTTAAAGAGCTGGCAGTCTTTTGTCCGTGCCCTGCTGATAATATTTCAAATTGCTTAGATTTAAACAGTTGCTATAGGCAACATATTGCTCAAACTATTAAACTCGGGAGGGAGGTAAAGATGGCAGAAAATCACCTCATTGTTCTCCTTTGCAAAATAGGAATACTGTCCTCATATCTGTCTTACAGGAATATTAAATGCTTCTTTTTGGTAAAATACTTTGAGTTCTTCAGAGAGAGAAGCTCTGGAGATACTAAGAAATTGTTATTTTTTAACATACTAGTAAGATACTCTATTAAACTATATTTGCACATGAGGATTTTATCAGATTTTAAGGCCTTACTCTCTTGGTTCTGATCAATTCCCTTGAAGCGAATTTTCATGTTTATGGTAGTTTGTGAAGATCAAAACCAGCAAAACCAAATCACGAATATGATTGCTCTTTTACTACAGCTAACAAATGGAAACAGATAGGGTACTTGAGTCCACTAGAACTTGTTCCATGAACTCATGTAAGTCACCTGTATTTCTCGCAGATTTCTTAGTTCCTTAGAGGTTCCAGAGAACCACACCTTGCTCCTTTCCCAAATGAATAGTGTTTCTGTTATAGTAACTAAGTGAATCCCCAGGGTGCAAAGCACATATGAACACACTCTATTGCCTCATCTCTTATGTTCTACCAGAATTCCATTTGAAAGTGTCCAGGGTCCTTTAGAAAAGAGAGTGTGCACAGGATCTCATGTTTCATGGATCATCAGAAGTGTGAAGATTAACCATTGTGTGCTTCTTTCAGAGGTAACTAAGTTTGCTTAGATTTATCCCCATGTACCTACATACAGTCAATAGGAATATTTCCATTACCAGATACAGAATCCCTGTTATTTTTCTTGGTACTTAGTTGTCAAAATGTCTAGGTACTCTTGTGATAAATCATTATCATTACATACAATAATAATAATATTAGTAGCCACCATTTCTTGAGAACTTGGCAGCACCATGAGAAAGACTTCACATGCATTATCTCCTCTAACCCTGACAATAACCTGTGAAGCAAGTATTATCTCCATTTTACAGATGAAAAAAACAAAAGCTTGGAGAGAGAAAATAATTTGCCCAGGACACACATCCAGAAAGTGGTAGAGTTGGATGGTATTTATGCAAATAATTAGGTGCTGGTGTTTGTTTTGTTTTGTTTTGTTTTGTCCCATTTTTAGTGATCCCACATAAAAGGATAGAGTAAAATGTCTGTAGGTTTTCTGCATATGTTGCTTCTGATCAGCCAGGGGACCACAAATTAAGTCAAGAATGTCAACAAGCATTTGTGTTCTGTTACCCTGCCTCCCTGATACAAGAAGGTCTAATGGACAGGGTAATACCTCGATTAGTTCACTCAACGATTGTTTCTTGTACGAGTCTTCTGATTTTATTCATCCTCAAGCCCCTGCTCCAATCTTCCTCCTCCACAAAGCCTTCCTCAATTTATCTTTATCAGTTTGTCCTTATACCCACTTGCTTGTTATCCCTTTATTCCTAAAATGTGATATGTGGACCACTGGGGAGATACGAGATGGTTCTAAGTGACGTACAGACAACATTTTTAACAGTTTTAGTTTTCTGTTGCTTATTAGAGAAAATCTAACTAGCACATTAAATCTGTGATTTCACAAATATTATTGTTTATGACAAAGCTAAATTTCTTTGTCAGTTAAAGACTCTAAATACATGACCTTAGTGTTGGAGATACAGGGCGTGAATTCTGAAGTGAAGGAGATGTTGGGGAATACCATATACAGTGACAGATTATTATATTTTATAATGTCTAATTTTCACTGTATTTAAGTTTTATTTTATAAATGTGACCGTTATCTTCACGAACACTTCTGAAAACTTGCTACATGTCCATTTCTATACTGAAAACCTAGATACATCAATTCTTTCTTATGACAACTCTGTGAGGTATGTACTATTACAAACCCATTGTATAGAAGAGGAAACTGAGGGTCACAGACATTAAGAAACCTGCTCAAGTGCACCCAGTAAACAATAGAGTTAAAATCCAGGTCTATCTAATGCCAGAACTCATCTTATTACCACCTATATGGCCTCCTTTCTATTCGTATATTCCTCAAGGTTAGAAATTCTTGGAGAGTATTCTAGTGCCTGAAATTATTGCTAGAGTACTTTGCCTTTACCAGAAAAGTTTAGAAAGCTAGAATGTCTCAGAAGAAGGGATGACTTTTTTTTTTTAAATAATAAAGATTTTTATCTTTTAGAAGAACATAAAATAAGCAGCAAGAATTGGAATAGCCTTGTGTCCTTTCCAGTAATAAGCAGAGTGAGTGTAAGTGCTAACATAATTCTGTCTTTAGTGATTCTTGAGAGACACTCCTGATTGAAAAAGTAAAGAAAAACCCCCCAATACCTTTGCTTCAACATACACACTCACATACTCACACACACACACACACACACACACACACACAGTATTTTAGATGTCAAGCCAAAGTTCTGTTTCAGGCAACCTGATTGTGGGGGGTAGAACTGACTTGGGGGTGGGGCATAGTCAACTCTGGGAACATAAGCAAATTTTGTGGAATACATTCACCCTGCCAATTTTCCGACTCCATTGCTTGAACTAAGATCCAATCCTCTCTACACTAAACAAAAAGATAAGAATATCAACCTGTTAAAAATCTGTGTTGGTTTAAAAACCAAAATGAAACAAACTGCTAAAGCCAGATTAACTTCCTTTCAAATCCTTTGAGTTTTTAATAGAGAAAAATCTCCTTTATATTTTATTGATGAACCCTAGAGATAGATTTGGGTTTTTGGTTCATGGCATTCTCAATTATTAAAGTAGGTTCATTATGGTGATTATGGGAAGAAAACTTCATCCTATTTTCCCCAAGTCATTACCTTGATCACTTTTCATCTGACACTGGAATCCTGAGTTCCTCAGGTAGGTAGTGAATGGGCTGACCCTGCCAGTCTGGGCCTACGTATATATATTAGTCACATTCTCCAGAGAAAGAGAACCAATAGCATATATGTATATTTCCATACATAGAGGGGCGTGGTATTTATCATAAGGAATTGGCTCATGTGATTATGAAGACAGTTAAGTACCGAGATCTGCAAGGTGAGTGAGCAAGCTGGAAACCAAGGAAAGTCAATAGTATAATTCTAGTCCAAAAGTCAACAGGGTTGAGACTCAAAAAGAGCCAATATTTCTGTGTTAAGCCCACAGGCAGAAAAAAAAAGGAAAAAAAAAAATGATGTCCTAGCTCAAAGGCAGTCAGGCAGGAGGAGCTCCCTCTTTCGGAGGAGAGTCAGCCTTTTTGTGCTATTCAGGCCTTCAACTGATTTGACGAGGCCCACCCACAGTAGGGAAGGCAATCTTCTTTACTCAGTCCACAGATTCAAATGTTAGTCTCATCCAGAAACAGCCTCACAGACACACCTAGAATAATGTTTGACCAAATCCATGTGGCCCAGTCAAGTTGACATATAAAATACACCATTACAGTATACTCCCTACTTTGTGATGAACATTTTTAGACTGTATCTCCTAATTCTTAGCCCCAACTTTGCAGAATTTCCCTAAGCCTGAAAAAGTTCCAAGCTTCTTCTATGCACTTCCCAATGCTAGGCCCTTAGTAAGGAATCAATACATGTTGTTGAAATTATTTTTTTAAGTGCCAAGGACAATCAAAGCTTGAGAGACGAAGAAGGTGACAGTGGACTCCATCAGCTAAACTTCTATTTTCTTTTTTTTTTTTTTTTAATTTTTTTTATTGTTATGTTAATCCCCATACATTACATCATTAGTTTTAGATATAGTGTTCCATGATTCATTGTTTGTGCATAACACCCAGTGCTCCATGCAGAACGTGCCCTCCTCAATACCCATCACCAGGCTAACCCATCCTCCCAACCCCCTCCCCTCTAGAACCCTCAGTTTGTTTTTCAGAGTCCATCGTCTCTCATGGTTCTTCTCCCCCTCCGATTTCCCCCCCTTAATTCTTCCCCTCCTGCTACATTCTTCTTCTTCTTTTTTTCTTTCTTAACATATATTGCATTATTTGTTTCAGAGGTACAGATCTGAGATTCAACAGTCTTGCACAGTTCACAGCGCTTACCAGAACACATACCCTCCCCAGTGTCCATCACCCAGTCACCCCATCCCTCCCACCCCACCCCCCACTCCAGCAACCCTCAGTTTGTTTCCTGAGATTAAGAATTCCTCATATCAGTGAGGTCATATGATACATGTCTTTCTCTGTTTGACTTATTTCGCTCAGCATAATACCCTCCAGTTCCATCCACGTCGTTGCAAATGGCAAGATCTTATTCCTTTTGATGGCTGCATAATATTCCATTGTATATATATACCACATCTTCTTTATCCATTCATCTGTTGATGGACATCTTGGCTCTTTCCACAGTTTGGCTATTGTGGACATTGCTGCTATAAACATCGGGGTGCACGTAGCCTTTCGGGTCCCTACTTTTGTATCTTTGGGGTAAATACCCAGTAGTGCAATTGCTGGATCATATGGTAGCTCTATTTTCAACTTTTTGAGGAACCTCCATACTGTTTTCCAGAGTGGCTGCACCAGCTTGCATTCCCACCAACAGTGGAGGAGGGTTCCCCTTTCTCCGCATCCCCGCCAACATCTGTCATTTCCTGACTTGTTAATTTTAGCCATTCTGACTGGTGTGAGGTGGTATCTCATTGAGGTTTTGATTTGGATTTCCCTGATGCCAAGCGATATTGAACACTTTTTCATGTGTCTGTTGGCCATTTGGATGTCTTCTTTGGAAAAATGTCTGTTCATGTCTTCTGCCCATTTCTTGATTGGATTCTTTGTTCTTTTGGTGTTGAGTTTGATGAGTTCTTTATAGATTTTGGATACTAGCCCTTTATCTGATATGTCATTTGCAAATATCTTCTCCCATTCTGTCAGTTGTCTTTTGGTTTTGTTGACTGTTTCCTTTGCTTTGCAAAAGCTTTTGATCTTGATGAAGTCCCAATAGTTCATTTTTGCCCTTGCTTCCCTTGCCTTTGGCGATGTTTCTAGGAAGAAGTTGCTGCGGCTGAGGTCGAAGAGGTTGCTGCCTGTGTTCTCCTTTAGGATTTTGATGGACTCCTGTCTCACATTGAGGTCTTTCAACCATTTGGAGTCTATTTTTGTGTGTGGTGTAAGGAAATGGTCCAGTTTCATTCTTCTGCATGTGGCTGTCCAATTTTCCCAACACCATTTGTTGAAGAGACTGTCTTTTTTCCATTGGACATTCTTTCCTGCTTTGTCAAAGATTAGTTGACCATAGAGTTGAGGGTCCATTTCTGGGCTCTCTATTCTGTTCCATTGATCTATGTGTCTGTTTTTGTGCCAGTACCATACTGTCTTGATGATGACAGCTTTGTAGTAGAGCTGGAAGTCTGGAATTGTGATGCCGCCAGCTTTGCTTTTCTTTTTCAACATTCCTCTGGCTATGCGGGCTCTTTTCTGGTTCCATACAAATTTTTGGATTATTTGTTCCATTTCTTTGAAGAAAGTGGATGGTATTTTGATGGGGATTGCATTGAATGTGTAGATTGCTCTAGGTAGGATTGACATCTTCACAATATTTGTTCTTCCAATCCATGAGCATGGAACGTTTTTCCATTTCTTTGTGTCTTCCTCAATTTCTTTCATGAGTATTTTATAGTTTTCTGAGTACAGATCCTTTGCCTCTTTGGTTAGATTTATTCCTAGGTATCTTATGGTTTTGGGTGCAATTGTAAATGGGATCGACTCCTTAATTTCTCTTTCTTCTGACTTGTTGTTGGTGTATAGGAATGCCACTGACTTCTGTGCATTGATTTTATATCCTGCCACTTGACTGAATTCCTGTATGAGTTCTAGCAGTTTTGGGGTGGAGTCTTTGGGATTTTCCACATAAAGTATCATATCATCTGCAAAGAGTGAGAGTTTGACTTCTTCTTTGCCAATTTGGATGCCTTTGATTTCTTTTTGTTGTCTGATTGCTGTGGCTAGGACTTCCAATACTATGTTGAATAGCAGTGGTGATAGTGGACATCCCTGCCGCGTTCCTGACCTTAGGGGGAAAGCTCTCAGTTTTTCCCCATTGAGAATGATATTCGCTGTAGGTTTTTCATAGATGGCTTTTATGATATTGAGGTATGTACCCTCTATCCCTACACTCTGAAGAGTTTTGATCAAGAAAGGATGCTGTACTTTGTCAAATGCTTTTTCTGCATCTATTGAGAGGATCATGTGATTCTTGTTTTTTCTTTTGTTAATGTATTGTATCACGTTGATTGATTTGCGGATGTTGAACCAACCTTGCAGCCCAGGGATAAATCCCACTTGGTCGTGGTGAATAATCCTTTTAATGTACTGTTGGATCCTATTGGCTAGTATTTTGGTGAGAATTTTTGCATCCATGTTCATCAGGGATATTGGTCTGTAATTCTCCTTTTTGATGGGGTCTTTGTCTGGTTTTGGGATCAAGGTAATGCTGGCCTCATAAAATGAGTTTGGAAGTTTTCCTTCCATTTCTATTTTTTGGAACAGTTTCAGAAGGATAGGTATTAATTCTTCTTGAAATGTTTGGTAGAATTCCCCTGGGAAGCCATCTGGCCCTGGGCTTTTGTGTTTTGGGAGATTTTTGATGACTGCTTCTATTTCCTTAGTGGTTATAGGTCTGTTCAGGTGTTCTATTTCTTCCTGGTTCAGTTTTGGTAGTTGATACATCTCTAGGAATGCATCCATTACTTCCAGGTTATCTAATTTGCTGGCATAGAGTTGCTCATAATATGTTCTTATAATTGTTTGTATTTCTTTGGTGTTGGTTGTGATCTCTCCTCTTTCATTCATGATTTTGTTGATTTGGGTCATTTCTCTTTTCTTTTTGATAAGTCTGGCCAGGGGCTTATCAATCTTGTTAATTCTTTCAAAGAACCAGCTCCTAGTTTCGTTGATCTGTTCTACTGTTCTTTTGGTTTCTATTTCATTGATTTCTGCTCTGATCTTTATTATTTCTCTTCTCCTGCTGGGTTTAGGCTTTATTTGCTGTTCTTTCTCCAGCTCCTTTAGGTGTAGGGTTAGGTTGTGTACTTGAGACCTTTCTTGTTTCTTGAGAAAGGCTTGTATTGCTATATACTTTCCTCTTAGGACTGCCTTTGCTGTATCCCAAAGATTTTGAATAGTTGTGTTTTCATTTTCATTGGTTTCCATGAATTTTTTTAATTCTTCTTTAATTTCCTGGTTGACCCATTCATTCTTCAGTAGGATGCTCTTTAGCCTCCATGTATTTGAGTTCTTTCTGACTTTCCTCTTGTGATTGAGTTCTAATTTCAAAGCATTGTGGTCTGAAAATAGGCAGGGGATGATCCCAATCTTCTGGTACCGGTTGAGACCTGATTTATGACCTAGGATGTGATCTATTCTGGAGAATGTTCCATGGGCACTAGAGAAGAATGTGTATTCCGTTGCTTTGGGATGGAATGTTCTGAATATGTCTGTGAAGTCCATTTGGTCCAGTGTGTCATTTAAAGTCTTTATTTCCTTGTTGATCTTTTGCTTAGACGATCTGTCCATTTCAGTGAGGGGGGTGTTAAAGTCCCCCACTATTATTGTATTGTTGTCGATGTGTTTCTTTGCTTTTGTTATTAATTGCCTTATATAATTGGCTGCTCCCATGTTAGGGGCATAGATATTTACAATTGTTAGATCTTCTTGTTGGATAGACCCTTTAAGTATGATATAGTGTCCTTCCTCATCTCTTATTACAGTCTTTGGTTTAAAATCTAATTTGTCTGATATAAGGATTGCCACCCCAGCTTTCTTTTGGTGTCCATTAGCATGGTAAATGGTTTTCCACCCCCTCACTTTCAATCTGGGGGTGTCTTTGGGTCTAAAATGAGTCTCTTGCAGACAGCATATCGATGGGTCTTGTTTTTTAATCCAATCTGATAGCCTGTGTCTTTTGATTGGGGCATTTAGCCCATTTACATTCAGGGTAACTATTGAAAGATAGGAGTTCAGTGCCATTGTATTGCCTGTAAAGTGACTGTTACTGTATATTGTTTGTGTTCCTTTCTGGTCTATGTTGCTTTTAGGCTCTCTCTTTGCTTAGAGGACCCCTTTCAATATTTGTTGTAGGGCTGGTTTCGTGTTTACAAATTCCTTTAGTTTTTGTTTGTCCTGGAAGCTTTTTATCTCTCCTTCAATTTTCAATGACAGCCTAGCTGGATATAGTATTCTTGGCTGCATATTTTTCTCATTTAGTGCTCTGAATATGTCCTGCCAGTCCTTTCTGGCCTGCCAGGTCTCTGTGGATAAGTCTGTTGCCAATCTAATGTTTCTACCATTGTAGGTTACATATCTCTTCTCCCGAGCTGCTTTCAGGATTTTCTCTTTGTCTCTGAGACTCGTAAGTTTTACTATTAGATGTCGGGGTGTTGACCTATTTTTATTGATTTTGAGAGGGGTTCTCTGTGCTTCCTGGATTTTGATGCCTGTTTCCTTCCCCAAATTAGGGAAGTTCTCTGCTATAATTTGCTCCATTATACCTTCTGCACCTCTCTCTCTTTCTTCTTCTTCTGGGATCCCAATTATTCTAATGTTGTTTCGTCTTATGGTATCGTTTATCTCTCGAATTCTGCCCTCGTGATCCAGTAGTTGTTTATCTCTCTTTTTCTCAGCTTCTTTATTTTCCATCATTTGGTCTTCTATCTCACTGATTCTTTCTTCTGCCTCATTTATCCTAGCGGTTAGCGCCCCCATATTTGATTGCACCTCATTAATAGCCTTTTTGATTTCTACTTGGTTCGATTTTAGTTCTTTTACTTCTCCAGAAAGGGTTTCTCTAATAACTTCCATGTTTTTTTCAAGCCCAGCTAGTATCTTTAAAGTGATGATTCTGAACTCTAGATCTGACATCGTACTAATGTCCGTATTGAGTAGGTCCCTGGCAGTCGGTACTACCTCTTGTTCTTTTTGTTGAGGTGATTTTTTCCGTCTTGTCATTTTGTGCAGAGGAGAATAGATTAATGAGAGAACAAAATGCTAGAAGGGTAACAACGTCCCCAGAAAATATACTCTAAACAAATCAGAAAAGACCTGAAGCAGTGGGAAAAGAAAGGGAAAGAGAGATAAAAGAAAAGGAAAGAAAAAAAGAAAAAAGAAAAAGATAAAGATAAAAACAAACAAAAGCAGAACAAAACAAAACACAACAAAAACAGAATGTGATCAAATATGATCAGGCTGGATTATAGATCAGTGCCACACACTAGATTTTGGGTGTATTTTGGTCTGTTAAAAGAAAGTCCCTCCCAAAATTTTAAAGAAAGAAAAACTTATATATGTACAAAAATAAGGGTTGATATGATGAAGGGATGGAATATGACTGTAAAGATGGAAATTATAAAAAATTTTTAAAAAGGATTTGATAAGTTGTTTGAAAAAAGAAAGAAGAGGATTAAAAAAAAAAAAAAGAAAGAAAGAAAAAAGGGAGAGAATGTGATCAGGCAGGGGAGTAGAAAAAAACCATACACTAGAGATTTAGAGTATATTTTGATCTGTTAGAAGAAACTATCTCAAGATTTTAAAGAGAGAACAACTTATATATATATGCCAAAAATACGGGTAACTACTATGAAGGGATAGAATATGACTTTAAAAATGAAAAATAAAAATGTTTTTTTTTTAAAAAAGGGATTGATAAGATGTTGGTTGAAAAAGGGAAAAAGAAAAATTCAAAAAAAAAAAGAAAAAAGGAAAAAAGAAAAAAAGACAGTTAAAAAAAATAATTAACTTTGAAAGACTAAAGAATCATGGTAAAAAAGCCATGAATTCTATGTGCAGTGTTCCCCTAGCGCTGGAGTTTTGCCGTTCTCATTGATCGGTAAACTTGGTCTTGGCTGGCTGTTCTCGCTGATCTTCTGGGGGAGGGGCCTGTTGCCGTGGTTCCCAAATGTCTTTGCCGGAGGCAAAATTGCCCCGCCCTTGCCGGTCCGGGCTAAGTAATCTGCTCGGGTTTGCTTTCCGGAGCTTTTGTTCTCTGCAAGCTCTCCGTACAGCTTTGGAGGCGGAGAGTGAAAATGGTGGCCTCCCAGTCTCCGCCCCGGCGGAGCCGAGAACTCGGGGTCCCGCTCCTCAGCGAGCCCCCAGAGAAAAGCGGTCAGTCACTCCCGTCTCCCCGGTCTCCGGCCACACTCCGCGCTCACCCGGCCTGTGACCGCGCCTTTCTATCTGGCACCCGACCCCGGGTGGAGTCTCCAAACCCAGCAGATCCCCGCGGTGCGCTCCCGCACCTCTCCTCCCGGGGGAAGAAGGTGAGTCTCCCCGGATCTGCCGCTTGTTGGGTCCCTGCTGGAGGAGCAGTGGCCCGACTGTGCCGCGGATCACGGTTTATAGCAACCCCGAGCTGAGAGCCCGCGCCTGGGCTCCGTCTCTGCAGCCGGCTTCCCTGCTCCGATACCTGGGAGCTCTGCCGCACTCAGGCACCCCCGGTCTTTCTGTGACCCCGAGGGTCCTGAGACCACACTGTCCCGCGAGGGTTCCACCCCCCACTTCGCCACCAGAGTGACGTCCCTCAGCGGAGCAGACTTCTAAAAGTTCCGACTTTGTGCTCCGTGGCTCTATCACTTGCCAGAAGCGGCCGACGGAGGCCCCTCCCCCGCTGTCTGTCCTCCCGAATATCGCCTCGGATTCACTTCTCCGCACGTCCTACCTTCCAGAAAGTGGTCGCTTTTCTGTTCAGAGAGTTGTTGCTCTTCTTTTCTTTGATCTCCTGTTGAGTTTGTAGGTGTTCAGAATGGTTTGATCCCTATCCAGCTGAATTCCTGAGAGGAGACGAAATCCAGGTCTCCTACTCCTCCGCCATCTTGCTCCGCCCCTTAAACTTCTATTTTCTGTACACTCGATCTAGGTGTTAAGAAAATAGAATTCCTTGAAGACAGTAACAAATGAGACTAGCTGGGTATGTCACACATTGTAGATAAGAAATAAATGTTTATGGTACTGAGAGTGTTAAAGGAGCATTCTCAAAGGTACATTGTCTCCAACAAACCATATTTTTAACATTTGCATAATTATTAAAATGAGATTTCAGAATTATTAAAATGTTGCTTTCAAAATGACCTTTGGTACTTAGTTACAAAAAGAATGGTCAAAATACTTCCACATGTTCTAGAAAATGAATGGGCATGCAGGGTTTGAGGATGAATTATGACAATGATTTGCATTTTCTTCCTTGTTGCCAAAAATAATGTTAGTGCCTTCTGGTGTTCGTGGCAGGCAAAATAAATGCCCTTTGTCTTTCCCCTTGTCAGAAACACACTAAATCATTCAGGGTTGTTTGAAGTAACTTCTTCTATTTTTGGTCCTGTTTTCACGAGCATGAAATCTCTCTTTAGAACCTGGGGAATGCTTTCTCTTACAAAGCCATATTACAATATGTTGATCAGTCCTGGCTATTTGTATGTGCATCTCATGGTCTTGAGGGAACAACGTCACTTTGAGAAAGGGATGCCCTTCCCTTGACTTGGGCGTTCAGCCAGGAACCGGGGCTTCTCTCTTTCCTGCACATCCTACTGGTCATACAAAAGCACACTAGCACCCTGTGTCAAACTATTTTTAAAGAAAGATGAGTGATGATAATATTCTGCACCAGGCCGATGACAATAACCTGAAGGTTTCAGACACCAACAACCTCTTGCTCTTTCAGGGTCTTTTATCATGACGTCCTCCATGAACTAGTTCCATAGTTTGTCACACTGCCCTCTGCTGGCCTGGCCGGTACTTGCTGATACAGAAAACGAAAAGATTTTTGGAAGGGAAACTTCAGCATCCTTCTCTGGCTCTGACCACTGATTACAGCTCTTCCAATGTAATCCATAAGTCCATCCAAAAAGTGCCACCTCTATAACACTCAAGGATCGCTTACTCTTTGTCAGGCAATATAGGCACTGAGAATATAACAATGAACAAATCATAGACTCTGCTCTAAAGATGGTCTGGTAAACTCGTAATTATGGCAAGAAGTGAAAGTGTCCACATGTGGGTAATGACAGTGTTGGTGGTCTTCCTGATTGTGACTATAGATCATACTCGTTCTGTTGGTATAAGAAGATCATATCCCGGTCTTGATGTACTTACCACAAATATTTGGCATCATAGATTTGTGACACTCTGTATTCCCTTTGGGTGTAGGCCTGTTCATTGTTTGACTGCAAAATTAATGCCTAAGGACACCTGTCCAACAATTTGGACATGTAGATAAAATGCAGTGAATGGTTAGGCCCAATGTTTTAGTCCACAGTTACAAAGACATCCTAAATCATTGAGACATATCTAGAAGAGCAACCCAATTTCTAATACATTTGGTATTCTGTACCTTCTCACCAATATTCCTCAGTGAACAAACCACACTAGAAATATGATTTGATTGGTTAAAGCTTAAAGAATAACAAACTAGTCATCTGCAATTACAGCAAAAGCATGATCATAATTTAACTCAGAGGCTTTTCAGGTAAATCTAAAGATACAGGTGATCAACGTGGGGTCAGAGTAAGGATCGTGGCTCTGAAGGTAAGCAAAGGTCTGAGATGGTGACTGAGAGAGGAGCCTGCATCTTTAACTATTCTTTGCAGTTTTGGAACTGCAAGATCATTATCCCAGGGGGCTGTTTATTTTACTTTTCTGAAGTTAGGGTAACTGCCATTTGGATCTTGGTCCAAAGGCATCTGAGTCAAAGAAATTCTACAATTTTCCACTCAGTTGTGCTGTTCTATGATAATAAAATTCAATTAAAAAAATTTTTTCAGGGCACATGGGTGGCTCAGTTGGTTGAGCATCTAACTCTTGATTTCAGCTCATCTCTTGATCTCCGGGTCCTGGGATCGAGCCCCATGTGTTTTGGGCTCTGTGCTCAGTGGGGAGTCTGCTTGTCTTCCTCTCCCTCTCCCCCTGCTCTCTCTCCCCCTCTCTCTTAAATAAATAAATCTTAAAATTCTTTTCAATTAATAAACTATAAACTATTTATAAAACAATTTAAAGGAAGCCTGAAAGAATGTAGTTGCTTCAGTATCTTTTCTCACTAGTAACCAGCTTGCATTAACCATTGCTTAGTTCAACCTAGTTTTCTTTCATACTTGAGTAGAATATGCCCACCTAACTCACCCTGGGTTTTTGGTTTTGTTCTGTCTTGTTTTAGCATGTCCATGGCTTCAAGATCTCCATAGCTATCTTTTCATAAGAATTTTACACTGGAATTTTTCCTCTTGTTCTGGATTTTACTTAAGTTAAAAACTCAATAGCTTCCAACTTAATGAGAAAAGCTACTAATGTGCCTGCTCAATGCTCATAATTAGTCCTCTGAGTTCTAAAATTTTGTCATGTTCTCTGTGACATCCATTTTTGTCCTCCCTACTCTAGAAAATAAGTAACTAAAACTATCAGGGAAAGCAGGAATTGTAGAAAAAATACACTTGTGGTAACCTAAAGTGTTCATTTCATTATTTATTTTTATTATTGGAGAAAAGTTTCCACTGGGATATAGTAGCACTCCTTTTGCTATTTCTCAGCACTCGAGCTCGGATCCTGGGGATATCTGCCATCGTAGGGGAGGCTGAGACAGAGAAACAAGGCTTACTCTGTGCGGGAGAAGTTGTGCTTGGATAGAGGTCTACCAGCAACCAACTCAAACTTATCACTGACTTCTAGCAATGTACTTGAGGTATAGCAGGTGAATGTTTGTTGAAGGAATGGTTAAATGGATGAGTAAATTTCTTTCCATGCCTTGTATAACTAAGGGCTATTACTAGTGCAAGGTCACACAATGACATATTGAACAAGTATAGAAATGAAGCCAAATTTCTTGACTTCCAGCAAATGTGCCCCATTCTATCACCCACCTGCATTGACAAGGACCAGATGTCACTCAGCCCTCCTTGTATCTGCTTTCACAGTCGGAGTTGACTGATAGAGTGCAAGGGTGGGGGAGTGGCCTCTTCTCCATTCTTTTTTTGGATATTTCAAAGTGGATCTTTCAAAGTTCTTGTCGTTTGTTATAGTTTTGTAAGAAAGTAAAGAGTGGAAATTGTCGACGTTCCTGATAGAGTGCAAGGGTGGGGGAGTGGCCTGTTCTCCATTCTTTTTTTGGATTTTTCAAAGTGGATCTTTCAAAGTTGTTGTCTGTTATAGTTTTGTAAGAAAGTGAAGAGCGGAAAAGGTCGACGTTTAGAGAGTCAGACATTTGAAAATTAGCCAAACTACCTCAATCTATTTCTTAGATGGGTTTATATTTGACAAGAAACTGAAATATTATCATACCATGTTTTCTACGCCATAAAAAGTCAAGCTGTTTTTAGACATCTTGTGATCTGGAAAATAGAGGATTTTATAATTACTGGCCCTCCCACCACTCACTGTGTTTCACCCCATCGGATGGTGATATTCAGTAACAAATTTAGTATATTTAAGGATATCCATAAATCCACAACTCAATTTGGTCTTGAAAGGTAAAACCTTATAAATAGAGTGCAGTTTGGGTCCTGAAAAAAAAAAAAAAATCTCAGAATCTTTAATAACAAATGAAGTTAAATTGCTCTTAATTTATTTAAGCTGAAAAATGTTCTTCTAAAAACAGACTTAGATCATGAGACCCGTAAAGAACGTATCTGAAGATTCCGCTATCAGAAATAGCCAGCATAACACAGGAAATGTGATCCTTTTTTGGGCATGAAGCGAAGGCTTAAGTGCAGGTACTTGGACATTCTCTGATAAAGTAAAATGACTAAACATTTATCTGGATTAGGAGTTTAACAAGGGGAAGAGAGGAAGCTGGTCAGAAATGATCTACAGGATAGGAATGAAGACCAGCTTTCTTTTGTGAGTGCTTTTCAAATGTTTGTATCTCTATGTCTCTAATAAAATAAATAAATATTCCCCAACACTTGGGATTATTTATATTACTGTGACCCCTTCCTAATCTGCTCATGTTTTAAAATCTCTTTCATTACACTCAGGTTTATTCTTAATTGCCAGCCTTACCTTCTTCTGTCACTGTGGATTTCAAAATTTTGTTTTAGATCTTGTAGCTTTCTTGCAAAGAAAATAATTCAGTGTAATTCTTCATTGTTTTCATCTACTGGAATACTCAAAATGCAGCAACTCATTGAGGTGGAATGCAAAGCAGGGACCAAGCCAGATGTTCTGTTCAGATTTAAATCCCAGCTTGGCCACTTGCTCCAATCTTTGACCTTTAGACATGATTTAAGTATTTGTGCCTACACTTTTGCATATTTAATAGAAATTTTAAAGCTCACATAGAGTTATCATGAGGATTAGAAGAGATACTCTTTGTCAAACCTTAGTTCAGGAACAGGTCCTTAACAAAGGTTGGATTTTTTTGTAATTACTATTTCCTTGTTCCTGCTAAGGATCTAGTGTTCTAGAGTTAGCTAAAATGTTAAGAAGGCATTGTGTGAGGAGGTGAAGGTGGGCAGTGTTCCCTCTCAGCAGTTCACAGCTTAGACTCTGGACCTCATTTGATCATAAAAGGAGGGGAGCGTTGTGTGTGTGTGTGTGTGTGTGTGTGTGTGTGTGTGTGTGTAAGAGACAGATAGAGAGAGAAATAATCTTGAAACTTCTCTTTTGTTTCCATGGGCACAATTTCTGGGTATCCTTTTTACACTGCTCTTTTTTGCTGGCTCCATTTTTCCTCCCTACCCCCCTTCAATCAGTCCTTGGATCTCTTGTTTCTCTCTCCACACTGTCCCTAGATGATCAGGTCCTCACCGTGGTTTCAACCCTCACATGTCTGATAAGGGCACCCAACTCTCTACTTCTAGCTCTCCTGAGCATTAGATTTTTATTCCAATGGCTCATTGGGCATCTCCCTCTAATATCCCTTAGTATTTTCAAACTCAACATCTTTAAATATGGGACACATTATTTTAAGCCCCTCTCTCAGCTGCCAACATTCTCCTCCTGAGGTCTTTTCTTGGCCAGTAGTGTCATCATTTACCCAAACCCTCTAGCTTAATAACCTCAGGGTTGTCCTGAACTTCATCTTCTAAGTCAACTCAGCTGCCAGGTCTACCTCCAAATCAACTGTCATTTCTTCATAGGGGTGCTTAGGGGTGTTTCAGTGAAAACCAACACAAATTAACTCCAAAAAGCATGGATGCCATGTTGTTCTTTGCTGAAGTTTTCTGGTGGAGAAAGGGAACACTTTGCACAACTCAGAGAAATATTTTCTTTGTAAAGTTTCGCTCTTCATGGCAGCTGATCAAAATTTCACCAGCTCCTCTCTCTTCCTCTTTTTTGGCTCTATCTCTACCAGCACCCCCAGCCTCATCCACCTTCCTGGATCTTTCCCTCTGTGTGTCTTCCTGAGCTTATCGCATGCAGTAAATTTTGGCCTCTCTGTACTTCTTCAATCAAGGAATTATAGTTTTAAACAGTCAACACAATCAAGTTCAGTGTCTAAGCAGAAGAAAACACAGAGAAACAAAAAGATGATAGAAGGCAGTGCTGTGGGAGAGTAAAAGTAATAAATAAAGATAACAGAGGCTATAAATTCTTTAGCTTCATTTTTTGGCCTCTCTCATACCAATATACCTTATAAATTCATACATGATGAATTCTCTACTATGAGTGCTCTGCCCTTTCCCTGGGCTTCTAGTCCAAATTTTCAGCTTTACCTAGTCATCCCTTGAGATTTAGCTCAAAGATACTTTTTGCATTTTTCCAAAGTACTCACCAACCCCCCACAACTAACACAGTAAATTACTCTTATTTTCTGTATTCTCAAATAACCTTGAACACACTAATTGTGCCTGTACATCCTCTCCCACTAGAATGTAAGCCCCACAAACGGGAATCTCTAATTCAGTGAATGATGATTGAACTTCGACTGTGTGCTAGGCTGTGTTCAAAGTGGTTGGGAGTCATGGGTGAACAAAACAGAGAGAAAGTTCTGCCCATTGGGGAGCTTGCATTCTGGGTAAGATACAGACAATAATAGCATTCTAAATGAGTAAATCAGACTAGGTAAGAAGGTTGTGAGTTACAGAAAAATGGAAATGTAGAGGAATCTGGAGTACGTGGAGGTACAGATGGCAATTTCAGATTGCATACAAGGTTGAGAAGGTGAAATTCAAGGAAACATAGAAAGAGATGGAGGAGATAGCCTTGGATATACCTGGGGAAGAGCATACAGAAAGATGACACAATCGCATCATGGTAAAGGCCCCAAGGGTGGATCTCCCTAGAATTTTGGAAGAAGAGCAAGAAGGTTGGTTTGGCTAGAATAGAGAAAACGAGGAAAGAGTAGCCAGAGAGAAGGTTGCAGAAGTGATGGGAACCATATCATATAGTGCCTGGAAGTCAACAAGGCTTTGGCTTTTACTCACATGAAATGCAAAGCCACGTCAGGGTATTTAGTAACAGACTGACACCATCTGACTTACATTTTGGAAGGACTGCTCAGGCTGCTCTGTGGAGCACTGACTGTAAGGATACACAGATAAGGAGCAGGGAAGCCTGTTAGGGGGCTATCATAATAATTGAGATGGGATGGTGGTTGCTAGGACCAGGTAGTAGGATTTCATAACTGAAGGAATTCAAAGTCAGCAGGAATTCGAGAAAGGACTGTCAGGATTTGGGTCTGAGCAACTGGAAGGGCAAACTTTCTATGAACTGATATAAGAAATACTTTGGATGGAGTAAGTGTGAGTGTTATCAGTATCTTGGTTTTGGACATAAGGAGTTAGAGATAGCTCTTCAACATCCAAGAGATACATCCAGTAGACATTTGGGTATTTGAATCAGTATGGGAGAGAAGTCTAAATTGGAAAAAAAAAAAAAATGGGCATCTTTAGTACATAGATGACACAGCCATGTAACTTGAGTGGGTGTAAAGAGTGAAAAAGAGAGGATCTGATACCCCCTCCATTAACTGGTCAGGACACAAGGACAAATGCGCAGAGGACACTGATGAGGCACCAGCAAAGTATGGAGAAACCCAACAGAGCATCCTGGAAGTCAAGTGAGGTGATTAACTGTGTTAAACCTGATCATAAGATGAGGACTGACACCCAAGAGCAATTTCCATAGAACGGAGGGAGAAGAGGCCTGACTGAAGTGGGCTGAGAGAATGGAAGGAGAGGAATTGACAACGATGAATGTCAACAGACCTTTGAAGGAAGTTTACTAAAGGGAGCGGAGAAATTGCTTAGAAACTGGAGTTAGAGGAAGTGGATTGAGAGGAATTTGTTGGTTTTGTTTATTTCCTCATTCGTTTTAAGATAAAAGTACGTTTGTATGCTGATGGGAATGCTCTAAAAGGCAGGCTGGAGGTAGATGAAATGGGAGAGAAATGGAGAGATTCCTGGATCGCCATCTTTGAGAAGGGAGAGGATATAGCACCAGCTTTATTAGTTCATCCATATTAACAAGATCGAGATTGAGCTTTGTTTTCCTGAACTAGCGCCATGTTTTGTCCATGGTGAGTATCCAATGAATGTGTATATAATTATTTGCTTTTTCACTAATGTAGAGAGGGAAAAAAATTCATTCTGTCTTATATCTTCTTCCCTCTCTCTTCTATCTATACCATGTTATACTGTAGTCCATCCCCTTAGTTCATCCAACATGTTCATAAGGAAAGAAGAGAGAGAGCAGTGGTAGTGGGTAGGGAAGCATAGTGGGAGGTGGGGCAGTCAGGGAGAGACAGAGACAGAGAGAGACCTGTGAAACATTGTGGAACATTAGTGTTCAATTATCTAAAAAATGAAAGCCAAGCAATGAAGAGAATACTGTGTTGCCTGTCCCTGCCTTACACGCAGCCGGGTAGTTTTCAGGGTAACCTAGTTGTGAATCAGCCAAAGTCCTCTGTCTCTAGTAGCTTCGTTGCTAATGGAGGGGGCTGTTTCCCAGCTACTTTTTCTCCCTCTCTTCTGATGCTGCAATGTTTTCCTCTCTTTGGCTCTGTCCCTACGTTCCCAACTGTCTTTCCACCCACACACACACACAGGGACTGATTTCCAATGTGGGACAAACTTTTTATTTTCCTTATAAAATTTTAGTGTACTTTGTGTTGCTAAATTAGTTCTCTTTCTGTTCCATGTCTAAAGAGCCTGTTCTAAACACTGGTGAGAACTGACTTAGTGTAGAAAGACATTCTAAACTCTTCTCCTAACATTTTCTAGTAATTAAGTATCTTCATGATCAAAATTTTTAAAAAATTAAATCTCTAATAATGAAGCAAATCAGACCACCACTAAACTACCATAGGAATAAGTTAGTAAAAAATTGGTATGTCTCACCTGTTTGATGACTCTGGGCCCCGTAATAAATGGCAGGCACTGTAAATCTGACTGTTCTGGGAAAAGCCATCATTCCTCCTGGTCCCTCCATTTCAGGAATACAGGATTAGCCATGGATTTCGCAGAAGAGTTGATCCAGGGCTATTTTAAGATTTCTCTAGTTCAGAGATTCTTAGATCAGCAATTGGCTCAGAGAATACAAGCTAATGCCAGATGTCTATGGATCTGGAATTTTCTCTTACATATTTAAAAGTTATAGATTCTTGCCATACCTTCATCTAATGTATGCAATGAGGCTTACAGGTGCTATATTTCAGTCTCTGAACTTTCACCCAGAAGCTGAGGTTCTCTTTTGAATTAACTTTTGATACTATGTGTGTATTATAAATGGCAGACAGAGCTTGTTGAAGAAGCAGGCTGTGCCCTGGAGGACCCTTCTAAATCTAGAATAGATACTTACGCAATCATTTCAGAGGGTGATCAGTGATTTACAATGGGGGCTGGTACAAAAGGACAAGATGGGCCAATCCCTATCTTACTCTTGTAGTTTCACTGGGAAAACGAGTTAGGTAGTTAGTTTTACTACTTACTAATGGTGAAGTCATGATGAAAGCAAGAGTGGTCAGGGAAGCCCTCATGGGCTTGAGAGCCGAGTTCATGAGGAAGCAAGAACTACGGGTAATCAGAGGATACCAGCTGGTAGAAAGAAGATGCTTAACCCGCAAGAGAGAAACATTGCTGCCTAGGAGATAAAAGGGTGAACTGGCAACTGGAGGTGGACCTGGGTATTTAGGGCCTGCCGGTTACACAATTCTAATTGTCTTATGTAAGAAAAAGGATATAAAATTACAAATATAAAACCACTAGAGACTCTCCCAGATTCATGGTGAAGATCCAAGCTAGTCAAAGGTCCTGAAAAAAATGACTTGAATATGCAATTTTTAAAAGAGAATATACAAGTGACCAAAAACTATGAAAAGGTGTTGATCTTCATTATCTGCACATTAAAACTGTAATGCACTGCCATCACCACTGAAAGATAATTCTCCATAAGTCTCTCAGGTGTGTGCATGTCTTGCAAAGAGAGCTAATACTCTGCTTTGAGAGTCTGGTTTTTTTTCCAGACTACGTTTTCAAAGATGTTTGCAAAGATGTTTGCATAATGTACAGACTTGGAAGATGGAAATAGCGTCTCTCTCTTTGGAGCAAAACAGGCCTGCTTACTGCCCACTATAAAAGATTAAGGTTCCCTAACACAGGATTCCTTTCCTATAATGCAACTCACTGCTCATGCAGGTGCCATCTGGCTTTCTTTGCATTGCTCTGCAGGATCTGGGGCTCAGAGAACCCATGTGGATATTCTGGTTACTCTAATGGCTGTGAAATAAACTGTCCTTCATCTCTGACCCAGGAATATCAAGTCTCTTTCCAAGGTCGGGGAAGGTAGAGTAAAAAACTACATAGGATAAAAATCTCAGATGTTTACAGTCCTTGACACTTGACATGGTACACCCTCTAGAATGGCTAAAAATAAAAAGATTAATGATATCAAGGGGGGGTTTATGGTGGTTTGTGAAAGTCAGGGAGGACTCTGGTATTCTAAGGTGCTAAAAGTGTTTTCTTGATCTGAGTAGTGGTGATGCAAATGTGTGTTCATTATGTGAAAATGCATTGAGCATATTATAGAGTATAGACTCATGATTTGTGCACTTTCCTATATGTATGCTTTATTTCAGGAAAAAGACTAAGAAAATCACAACCCAGGTCGTTTACTTAGCATACTGTGTTACCTCATGGTAATAATTCTATCTAAGAATAATCTCATTTAAGATTAAACTGAGCATAGTTTAGAGTTTAATGGGTTTAGAGTGCATGGTTAAAAAACTCCCTCAAGAAAACCATCATAGTGGAGCACCTGGGTGGCTCAGTCGGCTGAATATCTGACTCATGATTTCAGCTCAGGTCTTGATCTCAGGGTTGTGAGTTCAAGCCCAGCATTGGGCTCAGTGCTGGGCATGGAGCCTAGAAAGAAAGAAAAAGAAAGAAGGAAGGAAGGAAGGAAGGAAGGAGAGAGAGAGAGAAAGAGAGGAAGGAAGGAGAGAGAGAGAAAGAGAGGAAGGAAGAGAGGAAGGAAGAACGAAGAAAACAAACATAGTACTAAAATTGCTTTAAAGTGAGGTGCTTTAATGTTTATGTCTTCTGGCATACTCTGTAATTTTTCTTATTTTTTTTTAAATGTTGCTGTATGTTATAAAGAGAATTATACTGATTCAGATTATGTTCATTAAGATAAAAAATGAGAAATTTGCTTAATTCCAGATTGTCTGGAACTAAAACTTCACAAAGCCTGACATACCTTTACTAATAATAACTAAAATCATAGTAATAATAACTAACTTTTACTGATGGTTTATTGTGTTCAAAGCAACCTTTGTTCTTGATGGATGTCGTTCTATGGAATCTTCTCAACAACTGGGTGAAGCTTCAGAGTCCTTGAACTCTGCACACATTCTTTGAACTCTGCACACAGTCCCTATGCCAGTGTTGCTCGTGGGTCATTTCCTTACTTTAAGGAGCGTTACAGATTACATTATCAACTGTCAATCTGCCAAAATAAACATAGCAAATATAATATGGAAGGTGACAGCACCCTATGTTAAGAAGAAAGTAAAGAATAATTTTTAAGTAAAAAAAAATTATTGGAAGTAACCACCATTCTCTGAAAACCTGCTCTACAAAACTTAAAAAAAAGATTGATTACTCATAGTACTTGCCCACTTGTGTTCTGACTCACTTGCCATTTAATATTACGTTAAGTGAAGGTAAAAATGCAGGAAATTAACCCAACCTTGTCAAAGTGTAGAGTACAGAGTTATCTAAAACCAATTTTAAAGAAGCTCATATTAATTGACTCTGTCCAAAAATCCTTATTTGTTGAGGCTAGAATTCACTACTATATTACATAATACTAAAGAAACAGGAAGACTTCTAAAACTGTTTTGATGTTCTCTACTTCGGGCCTTTGGTGGAGGCAGGGTTGGGAGATTGTTCATACACGGTTCTAATTCTTACTTCTTAAAAGGGTTAGAGAAGATTTTTAAATCAAAATTAAATATTTTTCCATTTAAATGTGCAAATCATCATGTAAAAAGAGTCATTTTGGGGTAATTTTTACTAGGTTACATGTTACATCAAGAGATGGATAATTTACGTGAGGTAATAAAAACAATTTTTTTTAAAGTTCGCTTTGAAATTGATGTGAGATGCCCAGAATAGGCCTATCCAGGATTGTGTAATCTTTAAAAACTGTCCTTGAAAAACTAGTGTTTCACATACTATTACAAATGCAAGCAATCTGTGTTATGGACTTTTAATCATGACTCAAACATGCCATGGTAGTAATAGATAAATTTCTGAGGTCTCTGAGACCCCATCACACGTTCTTCATAAGGTTCAATTTGTTCTTTTTTGACAAAGTTTGATGTACTTGTTTATTTTGGTTCACCTTTCTTAGAAATGATTAATAATGGGGCACCTGGGTGGCTCAGTCGTTAAGCGTCTGCCTTCGGCTCAGGTCATGATCCCAGGGTCCTGGGATCGAGCCCCGCATCGGGCTCCCTGCTCGGCGGGAAGCCTGCTTCTCCCTCTCCCACTCCCCCTGCTTGTGTTCCCCCTCTCGCTGTGTCTCTCTCTGTCAAATAAATAAAATCTTAAAAAAAAAAAGAAAGAAAATTTAAAAAAAAAAGAAATGATTAATAATGGACACTTCTAAAGTACTAGCTATAGGAGTAACACATTTAAATTCTATGTATCTCCTTTTGTAATTCCCTGGAAAAGAGAACATCATTTATTAAGGCGATAAAATAATTTAGCCCCCAAAACATTTGTAAGTCATCGTAGTCTTATCCCCCAAATTCACACTTAAGAAGTAAAAGCATGGACACACAAATATATGTGAGGTGACTTTGTTGGGGGGGTTGCTTTAATCTATTGAGAAAAAGTTCCAAACTTCTTTCTCTTTCAATTCAGATGGTCTGAATGATGGGCTTATTCATTGGTTCACACACCCATCTATAGGTGTGGTCTAGATGGTAGATATAATGTTGGATACAAATAAGCAGAAAGGAGGGCGTGGGCAGAGTAAAGATTCCAAGGCTGGGGGCAGAAGAGTGTGGGGAGAAGGAGAGAGAGTGGCCAAGGGCCTCCACTGGGACCGGCAGAGTCTGACACAGCAGCAGGGCCTTAGCCCAGAGAACTTGGTAGAAAGTTTTCTGCATACCAGAGATGCTTGTCACAGGCAGTGTTTTGCTTTTTAAATGAATCTGCAGGCAGTGTTTAGATGTGAATGGAGAGAGCGAGGCCTCTGGACCACCACACTGAAGAGGTTTCCAGATGTAAAGTGAGAAATCTAGATTTGGTATTGCTGACTAGGATGATGACAGACAGAAGAGAAAAATAGAATTGCTTTGAAAGATATTTGTAAGGGAGGAATTAATGTAATGTCCTATCTGATTGGATGGAGAGAGAAAGGAGAAGAAAGATACCAGGGAGGGTTCCAGCTGAAGCAATTAGGAGAACAGAATTTCTATTGTGGAAGAGAAAGTCAAGAGATTTGGTAACAAGATTTTCTTTTAGATATGTTCCGGGGTTTTTTGCTTTGTTTTGTTTTGATTACACTAATGTCAGAGCTGAATTTGTTCATCAGCAAGAAGATTGAAATGTGATAGTTTATGTTCTGCATAGAGCTCCTGTGAAAATATTTTAATTAAAATAAATGTTTATCTGTTTGCAAGTATCTGGTGGTTGGTTTAGCATTATAGCTGTGAGGCCGATAAACAAATGCTGAAGAGTATCAGTCCTTTACTTTTTATGAATCTCCTTTTTTCCTTCTTTTCTCATTCCTCAGAATTGTGTGTGAGTGGTGAGTGTGTGGTGAGTGTGTGTGAATGTGTGCATGTGTGAAAGAGAGAGAGATAGAGACAGAGAGACAGAGAGAGACTTGGGTTACCACATTCATCACTTGGCACAAAGGAAGAAGCGATGAATGCCCTTACCCTGCAGACATCTGCAAATAGGCATCAGATTCACCATATAAAGAGCCCAGCGTTTGCGGGATTCACAGCGACCAGCTAATGTTTTCAGAGAAGATACTAAAGGAAGTAATCACAACAGAATTATCAATCTGAGCTTTTCAGCTATGAGATTCTTTCCTGTCCACTGCCTCTTTACTGTCACCATGTGTAAGTGAAAGTTAACCAAACCTGGGGGGATTATCTCTCATTCTCTCTCTACCAACAGAAAGGAGGAGACGGATTACTATCTATGGACTGGTTACCATTCGTTAAATCTCCTTAGGCTTATTGCTACATCTAGTATCCACAAGTTTGAGAAATAGGGATTATTGTTCCTAATTTATGGATAAGAAGCCTTCTCCCGGGAGGTGGAAGAATTTTTCCAAGGCCCCACAGAGCAGGATGGTATTTGTGGGTATATGGACATAATGTCAGTGCCCCATGGCATGAAGCCATTTTGCAAACCGTAGAGTTTTATTCAAATGAGAGGACCTGGACTCTTGGGCCTGTATAGAGCCAGACTTGATGATGAAGTTCATCAATAACATTGCGTAACAGCCTTGATTCAAGAAGATTTCAGCAGATTGTTCTCTCTCCTTTCCTCGTTCCTTCCTTCTGCCCTCCTTCCCTCTTTCTTTCTTCTTTCCTTCCTTTTAGAATATGACCTTGGAGAAGAACCATGAGAGACGATGGACTCTGAAAAACAAACTGAGGGTTCTAGAGGGGAGGGGGGTGGGAGGATGGGTTAGCCTGGTGATGGGTATTGGGGAGGGCACGTTCTGCATGGAGCACTGGGTGTTATGCACAAACAATGAATCATGGAACACTATATCTAAAACTAATGATGTAATGTATGGGGATTAACATAACAATAAAAAAATTAAAAAAAAAAAGAAAGAATATGACCTTTATTTCATGGATTAAAATACAAGTACACCGCAGGATGGTGACAAAATTTCACCATGTTGAATTACTAATTTATTTATCCATTTTATAATTAAATGATTCCAAGACAGATCTCTAATACCAAAGTAGAAATGATTATATTCCAATCAATATATATACATATGTATGTACATATATATACATATATGCATGCACATCTCTATCTATACACATATATAGATATACACACACATATATATCTATATGCATATATATAGATACAGATGTGTATGCATGTATACATGTGTATATAAAATCAATTATCTGCTCAGCCTCAGGCAAGATTTTTCTCCTTGCTAAGCACCTTTTCCCTCATTATAAAGGGGGGATAATAGTGGAACATATTTCACAGAACTGTTGCGAGGATTAACGTATTAAGCACTTGCATAGCACCTGGTCCATATTAAACACAGAGTGTATGTAAAAAATTCAAATCGTGCATACATCTCATTGAAATATTACATTTCTGTTGCTTAGGGTTTAACTTGCCTCCTTATTTTTGTAAACTATTATGTGTTCATATTCCAAGTCCTTCTTTACCTTCCTGTTGAGGAATGCATTGCTGCATTCAAGCAAGCAACACTTCCAAATTGTTATCCTGTTGCTCTGTGGGATCAAAGGCACTCTTCTAATCTCTTTACATGGGGCTGTGCTTAAGCGTATTCCTTTACCCTTACAAAACCCTTTGAGATCTTTTAGGATGAAAGAAAGGTACTTTCTAACGTATTGTCGCCATAAGGCATTTTGTATCTGTTTCATGTCTGTGGTTGATGTGACAACAGTATGTCATTCCTCCCAAAGTCTTCAATGTGCAACGTAAAATCTATTTGCCAAAATATTGTGAGGCTTCATTGATTTGTAAAGTTCCTTGGGACCCTTGAGTTTAGTGTACCATAACTGGTAGAAAATACTACTATTGGTACTTTAATTATAAAGCCCTTTTAGATGCCTCTTCAAGTATGATTGAGACATTTTCCTTCAATATGTGATTCAGAGAGCTAGTTATTCTGGCATCAGGATGGCTTATTAGAGGAGCATAAAATACTTATAAATGTGCTGAAGTTCACAGAATGTTGTATTCTCAAATCCATAAGCATGTACTTTTTTACTGAATGTGACACTGCAGATTTTAGATTCTTTGCTACTTTATTTGGCACACTGTATAAAGGTATTGAATCATCTGGAATCTTTTTGAAAAATTCCATGTTTCCTTTGAAGGGGTTATCTCCAAACAAGACAAAAAGTCGAAGAGGTAGCTATAAGACAGTATTTCATTTGCTTTCAACTTCTCTCCCTCAAATCTTAGGATTTCAGAGCTGAAAGGAATCTTGAAAAGTAATAAAAATTTACTCTAACTTCCTTTTTTAAATGAAGGAAATTAAAGTTAGGCAGCAGAAGTCATTAGTGTTTACATCTAGAACTTGTTCTTACATCTTTTGAACCACAAAATAAATACTATTGTGTTAAAAACACTATCCAGGTTACCATCGGAAGCTGCCTGTCACGTATTATGATTTAGACATCTCACTTTTCAGCTGCCAGGATCTAGACATCTCAGCTAACTGGAAATGGTTTTCCACACGTTTAAGAAAAGACAGAATAGAGTAGGAAGTGAGAGAATCAGTTCAGTACATTTATTTAAAATAACAAAAATACAGGGGCGCCTGAGGGGCACAGTGGGTTAACGCTTGGTTTTGGCTCAGGTTGTGATCTCAGGGTCACAAGATAATGCCCCGCAGGGGGCTCCGTGCTCAGTGGGGATTCTGCTTATGACTCTCTCTCTCTCTTCCTCTCCCTCTGCCCTTCTACATACCTCTCTCTCTCAAATAAATAAATCTTTAAAAATTAAAAAAAAAATTAAAATACAGAAAACTATCTAGATTTAGTTTGGATTTACTGTGATAATTGTTCATACTGATACTCTCTAGGACTTCATGGCCATAAAATATTTGCCTAAATTAAAATATTTTGAAAGACTCTTCAAGAAGTCTCCTCAGTGTTTCTCTGAATTCAATAAACCAAAATATCATATACCCTAAGATGACTGGATTAATAGAGGTTTTTGGTAATGGCATTTTAAATTTTTTCAAAATTTCACATCTTAATTTTAAAAAAGATATAAAAAGATATAAAAAGCAAAATTCCTTGTAATGTTGCTGACTGAAGTCTGTTTGATAATCCTAACTTAACTATTTTCACTTTTCTTAAATGATCATAAATAATAGCTTTCTGTGAAATTATAAACATAGGCCACATAAACACAGGTCACATCCATCTGGCGATAAATTTTTAGATGTGACACCAAAAGCACAATGAACTAAGCATAAGATAGATATATTGACCATCATCAAAATGAAAAATTTTTGTGCATCCAAGGACACTATCAAGAACGTAAAAAGACAACCCACAGAATGGGAAAAAATATTTATGTCCAACATATATAAAGAACTCTCACAAATCAGCAAAAAGACAAACAGCACAAATGAAAATGAGCAAATGAATTGAAAGGACATTTCTCCTAAGAAGACCTATAAATAGCCAACAATCAGGGGGGCAAATGCTAAATACCACTAGTCATTAGGAAAATGCAAATGCAAACCACAGTGAAATACAACTTCACACCTGCAAGGAAGCTACAATCAAAACAATGGAATATAACGTTGTTTGTGGGGATGTGGAAAATTGGAGCCCTGATGCATTGCTGTTGGGTAAGTAAAATAATGCAGCTACTGTGGAAAAGATTTTGGTGGTTCCTCAAAAAGTTAAACAGAATTACCATAGGAGCCAACAATCCACCCCAAGTAAAGAATTGAAAAGAATTCTCTACCCAAAAGAATTTAAAATAATTATTCAAACAAAAACTTGTACATGAATGTTCACAGAAGCACTATTCACAATAGCCAAAAAGTAAAAATAACCCAAATGTCCATAATGGACGGTTGGATAAACAATATGTGATATATCCATGCAATGGATTTATTATTTAAGCATAAAAAGGAATGAAGTTCTGGGGCACCTGTGTAGCTCAGTCGGTTAAGCGTCTGCCTTTGGCTCAAGTCATTACTTGGGGTCCAGGGATGGAGCACTGCGTTGGGCTCCCTGCTCAGCGGGGAGTCTGCTTCTCCCTCTCCCTCTGCCCTTCCCCCCAGTTTGTGCTCTCTTTCTCTCAAATGAATAAATAAAACCTTAAAAAAAAGAAAAGAACTGAAGTTCCGACATGTGCTACAACATGGTTGAACCTTGGAAGCATCATGCTGAGTGAAATAAGTCAGACAAAAAAGGGTGAATAGTGTATGATTGCACTTATATTGAAATATCTAAAATAGGCAAATTCATGGAGATAGAAAGTAGATTAGTGGCTAGCAGGGGCTGAAGGGCGGGAGAGATGGCAAGTTACCATGTACCGATACAGAGTTTCCATTTGCAGTATTGAAAATATTTCAGAACTAATGAAGATGATAGGTACACAGCACTGGTGAATGTACTACCTGCCACTGAATTGTACCCTTTAAAATGGTTACTTTTATGTTACGTGGATTTTATCTGCGTGTGAAAGAGGAAATTAAAATATCAAATTATATACTAGCCTAAAATAAAAAAGAGAGGTTTACAAATATGTCACTAAATATTGCAGGGATCTCTGGAAAACTTTTGTTCTAAATATGTGTTAGAGATTTAGAATGTTCTAAATTCGAAATCTAAATTTGAAAGTAAGCGTTTGTTCTCACATCCTCTGATAAAGACAAAGCTTTAGGTAAGCGAAGACTAATCAACTAAAAGCACTAGAACAGCAGTAACTCAAAGTACAAACATAACAGAAAAATGCAGCCTGGGACTCTGACAGCTTGAGTGGCATTTTACTGCGTATCTGCTTGCCAACGGAAATGTGGGAACAGTTAAAAATAGAGCCGATGAAGGAATCAGAGCAAATGCTAGGGGCATGTCTGTAATAAGATTGAGGTTGAATTATAAAGATAAATTCTTTTCATTATTTACACTAGTGTTTATTCCAGCCCTATTGAAGTAAGGATTCATATTTTGCTGAATTTTACCAGAATAACATTTGCTGGTTATTCACAAATGGAGACAATGTGTATTGGCTCAGCCATGAATCTGAGCTTGTGTAAAGCTCAGATCCTGCATCGCTTACCTTCTCTGAGCCTCAGTTTTCTCAATTGTAAGATGGAGATGACAATACCCTGCTCTCCGTGTGTGGGGAGCATAACGACACCATGTACGTAAAGCAGACAGCCTGGCACAGAGAAGGCAATTATTAAATATTAGTTCTCCATTTCAAGGAAAACCCTCTATATCTAAAGCTGTCTCAGTGAGGTTTTTGTTTAATATTTGTACTGTTTTAGGGTTTTTCTCAGGGAGGGGTGAGAGGAGAATTGCTAAATTAAAAAAATTTTTTTTAATCTTTTTTAAAAAAGATTTTATTTCTTTATTAGAGAGGGGAGAGGGGCAGAGGGAGAGAATCTGAAGCAGACTCTGAGCTGAACGTGGAGTCCAACGTGGGGCTCGATCCCACGACCCCTCAGACCGTGACCTGAGCTGAAACCAAGAGTCGGATGCTTAACCGACTGAGCCACCTAGGTGCCTCTAAGGAAAAGTACCATGGAGTTTTCAAGCTCAACCTGAAGCTTTTCCATGCTTTAAGAAGTGGGCTACTTCACATAAAATTCTTTATACAGTTAAACATTATCATAAAGGTTCATCTCTGAATAAGCACATTTCTATTGTTCTTTCTCATGGATATTATTTTCTTATTATTTAATCATCTAAGAAGATACAGTACCGAAGCTGGGAATACAAAATTTGGACTCTTACCTTATATCATAAACCAAATTAACTCAAAATGGATCAAAGACCTAGAGGTAAGACCTAAAAGTATAAAACTCTTAGAAGAAAACAGGGCAAATGCTTCAGAGCATTTGATTTGGAAACAGGCAATAAAAGAAAAAATACACTGGACTTCATCAAAATTAACAACTTGTGTGCTCAAAGGAAACTAGCAACAGAGTGAAAAAGCAATCCATGGAATGTGAGAAAATATTTGCAAATCATCTACCTGGTAAGGGATTAATATCCAAAATACATGAAGAATTCCCATAACTCATGACAACAACAAAAAGCAACTCAAAAAATGGACAAAAGTCTTGAATAGACGTTTCTCCAAGAAGTTAGACAAATGGTCTATAAGCACATGAAAGGATCATCAATATCACTAATTATTAGAGAAATACAAATGAAAATCACAATGAGACAGCACATCACATCCATTAGGATAGTACTAAAAACAAAATAAAACAGAAAGCAACAAATGTTTGTGAGGATGTGGAGAAATTGGAGCCCTCGCACACTGTGGGTAAGAATGTAAAATGGTTACAGCCACTATGGTCAACAGTATGGCAGTTTCCCCAAATAATTAAAAATAGAATTACCATATGATCCAGCAATTCCTCTTCTGGATATATACACACAAGCACTGAAAGCAAGGACTCATACAGTTGTTCGAAGCAACGTTATTCACAATAGCCACAAGGTGAAAGCAACCCAAGTGTTCATTGATGTATAAATGGATAAATAACGTGTGGTATGTAAACACGATACAGTTTTATTCAGCATTAAAAAGAAAGGAAATTCAGACGCATGCTATGACATGAATGAGCCTTGAAGACATTATGTTAAGTGAAATAAGCCAGTCACAGAAGGACAAATACACAAGGTACCTGGGTTAATCAACTTCATAAAGACAGAAGGTAGAATGGTGGTTCCCAAGGCGTAGGGAGCAATGGTGAGTTAGTGTATAATGAATATGGAGTTTCAGTTTGGGCGGATGAAAAAAGTTCTGAAGATGGATGGTGGTAAGGATTGCGCAAGTATGAATATATTTAATGCCACCGAACTATGTACTTCAAAATAGTTAAAACGGTCAACTTTATGGTATGCGTATTTTGGCATATTTTTTAAAAATACTGAATCTGTACACTAATAGATTCATCACAATGAAAAAAAGGAACAACAGTAATAGACTATAACTTAGAATTCAAATATATTTGCTTTTCTTAGGGAATCCAAGCAGGCAATCCATGATCCTCTTGAATAGCACTGTGCAGCAGAGATATAATGCAAGCTACATATGTAATGATAGAAGTGATTTAAAAATTTTTAGTAGCCATATTTATTTATTTTTAAAGATTTTATTTATTTGAGAGAGAGAGAGCTAGAGAGAGCTAGAGGGAGCATGAATGGTGGGGAGGAGCATAGGGAGAGGGAGTAGCAGACTCCCCGCTGAGCAGGGAGCCTGATGCAGGGCTCAGTTCCAGGACCCCGAGATCATGACCTGAGCCGAAGGCAGACACTTAACTGAGTCACCCAGGCTAGTTAAGCTATGGCTACCCTTAGTAGCCATATTTAAAAAGTAAAAAGAGGGCGCCTGGGTGGCTCAGTCGTTAAGCGTCTGCCTTCGGCTCAGGTCATGATCCCAGTGTCCTGGGATCGAGTCCCGCATCGGGCTCCCTGCTCAGCGGGAAGCCTGCTTCTCCCTCTCCCACTCCCCCTGCTTGTGTTCCCTCTCTCACTGTGTCTCTCTCTGTCAAATAAATAAATAAAATCTTTAAAAAAAAGTAAAAAGAAGCAGGTGAAATTAATTTTAATAATTAATTTGAATAATTTAAATAACATTTTATTTAACCTTACATATTCAAAATATATAATTTCAACATATGGTCAATATAACATTCTTAATGAGGTATCTTTAGTCTCTTTTTTGGTACATTGCTTTGGTTTAAAAATGTTTAGAGGTGGCACTAATTACATTTGAAGTGCTCAGTAGGCTAGCAGCTACTGAGTTGGGTCCCAGAGCTCTATTGTGTTTGCTTTTCCCCCAGAGCCATTAATCTGCTGAGCTGAGAAATAGTACCTGCCACAAGGCAAGCACAGCGAAAACTCTTCTAGTTTACAAACTGTGGAAGAACTGCCTTTGAAAGACATTGCTCAATTTGATAATATCACAAACTGGCTATGTTAAAACTGGCTACTAAGTGCAGAGGTCCAGAGAGTGCCTGCTTATGGACCTAAAGGGAAACTAGAGCAAAGAAAGTTTGGTTTGCTCTCTGAGATGTTTTGTTTATTTCTGGCTGGGGAGGCATAGAGTGATCAAGGAGAGTGTGAAGGGAGAAGAGAAATATCACAGTAGCAGGGGAGGCCAGGAAGGTGGTGGTGAGAGAGAAAATAACAAAGAAGCATCTGTGTTTGGGAGAAAAATATGATTTTATCTTGGAACTTTTTTTTTAAGATTTTATTTATTTGAGAGAGAGCAAGCACGAGTGGGGGGAGGGGCAGAGGGAGAAGCAGACTCCCTGCTGATCGGGGGAAACCCCCCCTCATGCAGGGCTTGATCCTGGGACTCCAGGATCATGACCTGAGCTGAAGGCAGACGCTTAATTGACTGAGCCACTCAGGCGCCCCTGGAACTTTTTTAAAAATATATATTGTATTTTTTTTTTTTTTTTTTTTTAGAGAGAGGAAGCAGGAGGAGAGGGGCAGAGGGAGAGGGAGAGAGAGAATCTCAGGCAGACTCCACACTGAGCACAGAGCCCAACACGGGGCTCGATCTCATGATCCTGAGATCATGATCAGAGCTGAAATCAAGAGTTGTGCGCTTAACCAAGTGAGCCAACCAGGCGTCCCTATCTTGGAACTTTTTTATCTTTGCATCACCATATCCTAAAGCCAAATCTTTTTTTTCCCTTAGCAGGGATATCAGAAGTTGAACACTGTATTTACCAAGTGCAAAAGGGCTGCCTAAGGGATTACTATCCAGAATATATAAACAACTCCACTGTTTTTTGTTTGTTTTTATTAACATATAATGTATTATTTGTTTCAGGGGTACAGGTCTGTGATTCATCAGTCTTACACAATTCACAGTGCTCACCATAGCACATACCCTCTCCGATGTCTATCACCCAGCCACCCCATTCCTCTCACCCCCACCAGTCCAGCAACCCTCAGTTTGTTTCCCGAGATTAAGAGTCTCTTATGGTTAAACAACTCTACTGTTGATAGCACAATACCGTAAAGATTAAATCATATGCTGTATGTAAAAAAAGCAAAGAATTAAAATCTAATACTGACTTCATTATAGTGTGGTACCATAATAAGAAGGTGGATCAGTCTGAAATGATCACTCTTTATAGTTGCTTCTCAACAGTTTTGTTCACATAAATTTGCTTTAGTTTAGTGGCTCTTTAGTGAGTGTGGCACAGGGTAGCTGGGAGTGTAAAGATGAATAGAAGGGAAAAATGAAGGGGGGAAATCGGAGGGGGAGATGAACCATGAGAGACGATGGACTCTGAGAAACAAACTGAGGGTTCTAGAGGGGAGGGGGGTGGGGGGATGGGTTAGCCTGGTGATGGGTATTAAAGAGGGCATGTACTGCATGGAGCACTGGGTGTTATACACAAACAATGAATCATGGAACACTACATCAAAAACTAATGATGTAATGTGTGGTGATTAACATAAAATAATTAAATTAAATTAAAAAAAAAAAAGATGAATAGAAGAGGTGCCCTACCTAGCAGTCTAGTGCAGAAGAGAGACAAATTGTCATTTTCATTCCAGTTTGTAAGTGCAAAAAATAAGAATATAAATAGCAAAGAAAAGCACTCCATCCCACACTCAGGTGGTGAGGGTAAGCTTCCTGGGACAGAGTTTAAAAATAAATTGGGGGTAGCCAATGAAGAAAGGCATGCCCTCCACGCCAAAGACAGAGTGACCAAGCATGAAACAACAAGAAGGGAGTAACTCTCCATCTGTGAGCAAGAACTTCAAAGATCCACATTGTTAATTGAGAAGCATCATCCACTTACTGTCTGAGTGATTTTTAGGAGGTTATTTCTCTGAGCCTTAGTTTACTCTTCCACCAAATGGGAACAGTAATGTAACATCTCAGAATTGTTATGTGAAATAAATGAAATAATTTATGTGAGGTCCCTAGTATGGTGCTTGGTACAGATTAAGCATTTGATAAAAGGCAGCTGTTATTAATAAACTTAGGTAAATAAGTGTTGTATTTTTTAAAAATTCATCTATTTATTTGAGAGAGAGAGTGTGTGCACACAGGAGTGGGGGGAGGGGCAGAGGGAGAGAATCCTCAAGCAGACTCCCCCACTGAGCCTGGTGGAGCTGGACGTGGGGCTCAATCCCAGGACCCATGAGATCATGACCTGAGCCAAAACCAAGAGTTGGATGTTCAACAGAATGAGCCACCCAGGAGCCCCTAAATATGTGTTTTCAATACAGAACTAATACTGTCATGTTCACATAGGATTTCAAAAATGGAATATGTTATATTCTCCTAGGGGTAGTTAAATAAAAGGGCAACAAATACATCAACCTATATATGAAGTTCTATTTCTCAATCCAGTTTGCTAGATGCACTACACAAAACTTTACAAAAAATTACACAGTAAAATCATAACACAAAGACAACTATGATAATGTTAGGTTGGGGAAGGATCTTTTTTTGGTCCCATTTCTCAATTTCCATGATGACTCCTAAGAAAATATTAGGCTGCTCCCAAATATGAGAAAAAAAAAAGGCTATTTTTGCAAGACGGTCTTCCTGAAGTCTTACCTCATCGAAGTTTTTTGGATTAGTTATTGAAGATCATCATAAAGGTAAACATCAAGGAAGCATCCATATGCTTCCTTGTCCACAAAATATATATAAGAGAGGTGAGTGATGAAATTCTACCATTTTTAAAGATAAAAGTTCACTTCAGATGGAATACTTCAATCTGTTACTAAATGATTCTGCCCCCATTTTATGAAATTCTTGGGAGTCAAATTGCACTTTCTGTTGTTTTGCTGATTCTCATTGTGATTTATTTTCTTGTGTGTTTTTAATTTTGGAATTTGAGTCCATGCTTATCAAGGCTTTATGACAGAAGTTTCATATGCTTCTGCCAGTGTCCATAGGACTATAGCCACAGGACTACCCGAGCCACCTTATACTTGGAGAACACCCTGCCCATGGGATTCTGCACTCAGCACTCAGAATTGCTGATGAGGATATACAGAAATTGGAAACTTTGTGCACTGTTTGTGGGAATGTAAAATGACAGAGCCACTGAGAAAGTGTGCTGGTTCTTCAAAATATTAAAAATAGAATTACCATATGATCTAGCGATTCCATTTCTGCATATATACCTGTCTTAGACTATTCAGGCAGCTTTAACAAAATGTCACAGGCTGGGTGGTTTATAAAAAACAGAAATTTTTTTTTTAAAGATTTTATTTATTTATTTGACACACAGAGACACAACGAGAGAAGGAACACAAGCAGGGAGAGTGGGAGAGGGAGAAGCAGGCTTCCCGCGGAGCAGGGAGCCCGATGTGGGACTCGATTCCAGGACCCTGGGATCATGACCTGAGCTGAAGGCAGACGCTTAACGACTGAGCCACCCAGGCGCCCCAAACAACAGAAATTTATTTCTCACAATTCTGGAAGATGGAAGCTCTGGTTCTGGTGAAAGCTCTCTTGTGGGTAGCCGACTGCCAACTTCTTGCTATATCCTCACGTGGCAGAGGGGCAAGGAAGTTCTCTTCTGGAACAGCACAAATCCATCCATGAGAGTCTGCCCTGATGACCTAAGGCCCGCCTCCTAATACCATCACATTGGGCATTAGGTTTTTAACATACAAATTTAGGCGGGTGTGGCACAAACATTCAGACTATAGCAATTACCCCCCAGAATTGAAAGCAGGGTCCTGAATTTGTACACCCATGTTCATGCAGCATTATTCACAAAATTGCTAACATATGGAAGCAACCCAAGTATCCATTGACAGATGGATGAGCAAAATGCTGTAGATACATACAATGGAATACCATTCAGCCTTAAAAGGAAATGACATCCTGATGCATGATACAACATGGACGAACTCTGAAGGCATTATGCTCAGTGAAATAAGTCCGTCACAAAAGGACAAATCCTGCATGATTGCACATTTATGGAGGTACCTGGAGTAGTCAAATTCATAGGGACAGAAGGTAGAAGAGGGATTGCTGGGGGAGGGGGATGAGGGAGAATGAGGAGTAATTGTTTCATGGGTATAGGATTTTAGTTCGGGAAGATGAAGAAAGTTCTGGAGATGGATGGTGGTGACGATTATACAACAATGTGAATACACCTAATGCCACTGAAGTGTACCCTTAAAAATGACTAATATGGTAAATTTCATATGTATTTTATCACAATAAAAAGATTGAAAAAATAACTAATTAAAAATCCAAAATTAAATTTGTAGACTCTAACACTCCTTTCTCATTAATTGATCTAGTAAGTAGACCAAGCAAAAAAAATAGTACACATATTGAAGACCTGAAAAACACTACAAGCAACGTAATCTAATTTATATTTCTCTAACATTCCACCCAACAACAGCAGGATACAAATTATTTTCAAATATACACCAAAAATTCACCAAGGTGGATGATTTCCAGAACCACAAACATAAAGCAAATCTCATCAAATTTAAAACGATTGGAAGTATACAAAATATATTCTCTGATTACAATGGAGTCAAACTAAAAATCAAAAGCAGAAAAATGTCCTATGTATTTAAAACTTCAAGAACTGACTTCTGTATAACCCAGGGGTGAAAGAGGCAATCACAAAGAAAATTGGCAAATATTCTGAATTACATGAACAGAAAAACACAAGTCAGAATCAGTGGATGTAGCTAACTAGGTGCTTAAAGGAAAATGCATACTATCAAATGTTTGTATTAGGACAGAAGTAAGGTATGAGAAGATCTAAACTTTCACCTTAAGAAACCAGGAGAAAAGAAGGGAAAAAACAAGCCTAAAGCCAGAAGAAGGAAGAAAATATGGGGCACCTTTGTGGAGCAGTTGGTTAAGCATCTGACTCTTGGTTTGGCTCAGGTTGTGATCTGAGGGTCATGGGATGGAGCTCCACATCCAACTCTACACTCACCAGGGAGTCGGCTTGACATTTTCTCTGTCCCTCTCCCTCTGCCCCTTCTACCTGTGCTCTCTCTCTCTAAAATAAATAAATAAATCTTAAAAAAAAGAAGGAAGGAAGAGAAAAATAAATATAAGAGCAGAAATTAAAAAAAATAGAAAACAGAAAAATAAGAAAATCAATGAAACCTAAAGCTTACTTGAGAAGATTGACAAAATTGATAAGCCCTTAGCCAGATTAATCAAGAGGAAAAGAAAGAATGCAAATTATTAATATTGGGAACAAAAAGGAAAATGTCAGTGTAGAACCTACAGACATTCAAAGGATAATAAGAGAATACTTATAACATCTTTATGCCAATAAAACTGATAAACTAAGATGAAATGGACAAACTTTTTGAAAAACGTGAACTATCAAGGATCAAGAAGAAATAGATAACCTGACTAGCCCCAGATCGATTAAGGGAATTGAATTAATATTAAAAACACAGAGGGGCACCTGGGTGGCTCAGTCGTTAAGCATCTGCCTTCTGCTCAAGTCATGATCCCAGGGTCCTGGGATCGAGTTCCGCATCGGGCTCCCTGCTCAGTGGGGAGTCTGCTTCTCTCTCTCCCTCTACCCCTGCTTGTGTTCCTGCTCTCACTATCTCTCTCTGTCAAATAAATAAATAAAATCTTTAAAAAAATAAAAATTTAAAAAATTTTTAAAAATAAAAACACAGAAAACTCAGATCCACTAGTGAATTCTTCCAAATATGTATGAAAGAAGTATCACTAAGTTTATATAAACTCTTCCAGAATATAGAAGAGGAAGAAACATTTCCCCACACTGGCCCTCACTTTATGAGGCCAGCATTCCCCTGATTTATAAACCAAGATAAGGTAAATTACACCTTAAGAAAGTTAATTTTTTTTTAAAGATTTTATTTATTTGTCAGAGAGAGAAAGAGCACAAGCAGGGGGGAGCAGCAAGCAGAGGGAGAAGCAGGCTTCCCGCTGAGCAGGGAGCCCAATGTGGGGCTCGATCCCAGGACCCTGGGATCATGACTGAGCCAAAGGCAGGCGCTTAACTGACTGAACCACCCAGGCATCCTAAAAGTTAATTTCAAAAGAAAAACAAAATGTTTTGAGTAATGAAAGGATTACTGGGCTGGTTAGGTTTGGTATGATTTATCAGAAGACCTAAAGTAACAGAAGTTTAAGCAATCTAAATGCTTCTTTCTGCCTCACAAGTCTGAAAGTGAGCAATTCAGAGCTGGTATGGTGGCTTTCTGGCACCATCAACAACCCAAGCTCGTTGAATTCTAGCATGTGGCTTTTATGTGTCTTCATTGTCTAAAATGTCCACTCGTAGCTTAGCTAATACATCTGCAATCTGGTCGTCAGCTGGAAGGAAGAAGAGGAGTAAAAGCCTTTGTCTCCCTTTTATGGATACTTCTCAGAAGTACTTCACTACACTTGGCTTACGATCTGCAGAAATGTAGCCACATAGCTGCATCTAGCAGCAACAGAGACTGGGAAATACATAGTTTTTTATCCTCGCTACCAATGTGCCCAGCTGAAAACACAGGTTCCATAAGAAGGAGGCATGGACAGCTAGGAATCTCAGCTACACATAAGCTGACTGCTTTGAATATGGAAATTCAGATGTGTTTCTTTTTTTTTTTTTTAATTTTATTATGTTATGTTAATCACCATACATTACATCTTTAGTTTTTGATGTAGTGTTCCATGATTCATTGTTTGCGTATAACACCCAGTGTTCCATTCAATATGTGCCCTCTTTAATACCCAGCACCAGGCTAACCCATCCCCCCACTCCCCTCCCCTTAGAACCCTCAGTTTGTTTCTCAGAGTCCATAGTCTCTCATGGTTCGTCTCCCCCTCCGATTTCCCCCCCTTCATTTTACCCTTCCTACTATCTTTTTTTTTTTTTTTAACATATAATGTATTATTTGTTTCAGGGGTACAGGTCTGTGATTCAACAGTCTTACACAATTCACAGTGCTCACCATAGCACATACCCTCCCTAATGTCTATCACCCAGCCACCCCATCCCTCCCATCCCCCACCACTCCAGCAACCTTCAGTTTGTTTCCTGAGATTAAGAATTCCTCATATCAGTGAGGTCATATGATACATGTCTTTTTCTGATTGACTTATTTTGCTCAGCATAATACCCTCCAGTTCTATCCACGTCATTGCAAATTCCATTCCTTTTGATGGCTGCATAATATTCCATTGTGTGTGTGTGTGTGTGTGTGTGTGTGTGTGTGTGTGTGTGTATATATATATATATATATACACACACATACCACATCTTCTTTATCCATTCATCTGTTGATGGACATCTTGGCTCTTTCCATGGTTTGGCTATTGTGGACATTGTTGCTATAAACATCGGGGTGCACAAACCCCTTCGGATCACTCCATTTGTATCTTTGGGGTAAATACCAGTAGTGCAATTGCTGGGTCGTATGATAGCTCTATTTTCAACTTTTTGAGGATCCTCCATACTGTTTTCCAGAGTGGTTGCACCAGCTTGCATTCCCACCAACAGTGTAGGAGGGTTCTCCTTTCTCTGCATCCCCACCAACATCTGTCATTTCCTGACTTGTTAATTTTAGCCGTTCTGACTGGTGTGAGGCGGTATCTCACTGAGGTTTTGATTTGGATTTCCCTGATGCCGAGTGATGTTGAGCACTTTTTCATGTGTCTGTCAGCCATTTGGATGTCTTCTTTGGAAAAATGGCTGTTCATGTCTTCTGCCCATTTCTTGATTGGATTCTTTGTTCTTTGGGTGTTGAGTTTGATAAGTTCTTTATAGATTTTGGATACTAGCCCTTTATCTGATATGTCATTTGCAAATATCTTCTCCCATTCTGTCGGTTGTCTTTTGGTTTTGTTGACTGTTTCCTTTGCTGTGCAAAAGCTTTTTATCTTGATGAATTCCCAATAGTTCATGTTTGCCCTTGCTTCCCTTGCCTTTCGTGATGTTTCTAGGAAGAAGTTGCTGCGGCTGAGGTCGAAGAGGTTGCTGCCTGTGTTCTCCTTTAGGATTTTGATGGACTTCTGTCTCACATTGAGGTCTTTCAACCATTTGGAGTCTATTTTTGTGTGTGGTATAAGGAAATGGTCCAGTTTCATTCTTCTGCATGTAGCTGTCCAATTTTCCCAACACCATTTGTTGAAGAGACTGTCTTTTTCCATTGGACATTCTTTCCTGCCTTGTCGAAAATTAGTTGACCATAGAGTTGAGGGTCCATTGGGCTTTCTATTCTGTTCCGATGATCTATGTGTCTGTTTTTGTGCCAGTACCATACTGTCTTGATGATGACAGCTTTGTAATAGAGCTGGAAGTCCAGAATTGTGATGCCACCAGCTTTGCTTTTTTTTTTTCAACATTCCTCTGGCTATTTGGGGTCTTTTCTGGTTCCATACAAATTTTAGGATTATTTGTACCATTTCTTTGAAAAACATTGATGGTATTTTGATAGGGATTTCATTAAATGTGTAGATTGCTCTAGGTAGCATTGACATCTTCACAATATTTGTTCTTCCAATCCATGAGCATGGAACATTTTCCCATTTCTTTGTGTCTTCCTCAATTTCTTTCATGAGTATTTTCTAGTTTTCTGAGTACAGATTCTTTGCCTCTTTGGTTAGATTTATTCCTACGTATCTTATGGTTTTGGGTGCCATTGTAAATGGGATCGACTCCTTAATTTCTCTTTCTTCTGTCTTGTTGTTGGTGTATAGGAATGCCACTGATTTCTGTGCATTGATTTTATAGCCTGCCACTTCACTGAATTCCTGTATGAGTTCTAGCAGTTTTGGGGTGGAGTCTTTTGGGGTTTCCACATAAAGCATCATATCATCAGATGTGTTTCTTGATAATGCAGGTCTCATTAGTCTCTAGTCCTTTGACACATGAGTATACCTGTGCATGTGTATCTCCCATAAAAGAGTCACAATGATTTGGAAAGAAAAAGCATGAAGGGCCAAAGGCTTTGCTTATAAATGGGACATTCCTATCAAAAGAATGAGGCCATAGGAGAGCAAACAATATGGTAAGTTGGATATTTTTCATTATGAATTGTCTGCCCACCCCCCTCACCTTCCAACTCTACCTTCTAGCTGTACTGAATTTCTTCACGTTCCATCTTGGTATTATCTGCTTGTTTTGCCTGCAGCATTTTTTTCCTGATTTTTTAAATTGCCTCCCATAATATTTTGCACTCATATTCATCATATTTTATCTGTGTCTTGCCGACTCCACTGTAGTTCCATAAGTAGAGAAGCCATATTTTGTTCAATGCTATTATCCTTATTGCTCTGGATTATAGCAGATGCTCGTGGACACACACACACACACAGCCTGGAGTAATAACACTTCTGCTATTCATAGCTATTCATGAGATCAAGTTTACTTCTAGTAAGTACGTTATTATAGTTATCATAATGTGCAAGCAAAAGAAATAACATAAATCTGTTTCTCTACCCAAAAATCCAGCCTTAACCTGTGTAGCCTTTGAAGTACACCAGACAGGCAACTATGTTGAACTAAAAAGGAGTCTCAGAGTTGGGGTTTCAGAGTCGTGTGGTGAAGGCTTGCCACTCATGAGCTATTCAGGCTTGGTTAAGTCAGTCTCTGCTCACTGTTACTCAAAATCCACTCTCCTTTTCCACGACTGGATTGTGTTTCTCAACTTGTCTTACAGATTTTTTCATATGACTGAGTTCTAGCCAATAAAATATAAATGGAAGCGATGGAGGCCACCTCTGAGGTGGGCCTGTAAAAACATGCAAACTACAAATCCTCTACCCTCTTCCTGCTGACTAGCTCAGATGGGAACAACCATGGTGACATTGGGAGCCATATTTTGAATATGATAGATAGTCACTCAAGACTTGGTTCCGGGGGCGCCTGGGTGGCTCAGTCGGTTAAGCAGCTGCCTTCGGTTCAGGTCATGATCCCAGGGTCCTGGGATCGAGCCCCACATTGGGCTCCCTGCTCAGCAGAGAGCCTTCTTCTCCCTTTCCCTCTGCCTGCCACTCTGCCTACTTGTGCTCTCTCTCTGTCAAAAAAAAAAAAAAATCTAAAAAAACAAAACAAAACAACACTTGGTTACTAAATGTCATCAAGAAGCAGAACTCCTTTTGATGGTGAACAACTACCCCAGTATCAAAGGGATGTTTCTTGTTCTCTGATCCACAAAATATTTAAGATGTACTTGTTACAGCAATTGGACTTATCCTAATGAACATAAGGAATACTGATACCTAATTCATAGATGAGATGAGGTATATAAATCCTTAGCACAAAGCCTGGCACCTTGTATGTAAACAAAAGTACCAGTTGTGGTAACAGGGTTTAGATGAGAAATAAATAAAAAATGAATGTGCTTTATAAACTAAAAAAGTGCTATAGAATATTAGATACTCCAGAGTTCTGTCTCCTAGGTAGTTCTAAGAACTCATGAAATCTTACTACTTCCATGAAGCCTTTTCTTCGGAAATGAAATTAAGGTTTCCCTGACCACTTGCACATTTCAGTTGTAACCTTTCACTACATACACACACACTTACTCTCTTATACTGGGTTTGCTTGCATCTTTATATGCTTTTAAATAACAATCCGTAATTCACAACATTCATTTTATAGTGTAAGTTTACAAAAAGCAAATATAGTTTTGTGGAATTTAGTGGAATGCATTATACCAAGTTAGGTCAGTGGCGGATACAGGTATATCCTTATGAAAATGCTATAAATAATGACAGAGATCCAGAAGCGTAATGTGGTGAAAAATGATTTACTAAGTAAAATGAAAAAATCACACATGGTGCTTATCTGTCCCAGAGAGCTCTTACTCCAAGGATTTAAACGTAGTCACAAATCTGCAAGTGAGAGAGGAGTAAAGTAATTGTAATCAGTGTTTCTCCCACTTGGAGGAAAAAACCCTACTCTTTTAAACTTCTGGCTTCCTTGGCCAATGTTTCTTACTGCCCCCCCCCTTACCTCTTCTCAGAGCATTAGTAATGCTCATAATATGCCTGTCCATTACATTGGCTAATGAGCACGCTGAAGTTTACATACAGCTTGAACAAATTAGTCATCTGCATTTGAATGCCTCCACTGATGATTGTACATCCATTATTGCTGGAGAGCATCTGCATAACTTTTAACATTGAAAAGAATTAGGCTTTACTTATCAAATTTAAGCATTCATCTGTGGCTTTTAAAAACTGCAAAAGTCAAGGTATATTAAAAACAAAACTGACCATGATAGAAGGCATCCATAATAAGCTTCTCAAAACTTTTTTTTTTTTTTTAAGATTTTATTTATTTATTTATTTGGTGGGGGGACAGAGGGAGAGTGAGACGCTGAGCAGGGAGCCTGGACATTGGGCTCCATCCCAGGACGCTGGATCATGACCTGGGCTGAAGGCAGACACTTAACCAACTAAGCCACCCAGGTGCCCCTCTCAAACCTTTATCTATATTTATTCTGACATTTATTCCTTTTTTAGGTAGGGGTAACATTGCCTTACATTTTATTTGAAACCTTCAAAAAGCAGACTAGAGTCTGAATGGGTCATTGTATTGTGTTACTGTTGAATACACTAAATTAGCACAGGTTATAGAGAAAGAATTAATGTGCAGATAATTAAGTATACTATAAAAAATCACACAGATGTCTTGGGAAAACACTAAGTTTCCTCAAACTGGGTGTTTTTTAAAACCATGTTGGAATGCTTCCCCCCTCCCTCCCTCCCTCCCTTCCTACCTTCCTTCCTTCCTTCAACAAGTGTGTATTGATTGGTTTCTAAGTGCTTATTAACTAGACTGTAAGCCTCAAGAGACCTGGTTTTTGTTGTCTGTATTCTTCCAGTGGTACACAATAGAAGCTTGAGTCATACTTTATTCACTGACTATTGAAAGAACTCAGGGCAACTTGCCAGATTCTGAATGTGCCCTGATGAATATGAGGGGCTCCTACCCACACAGAGCTTCCAGTCTAATAGAGAACTAGACTTAATGTTATCCCTGAAATGTGAACACTCTCTCAAGAAAACTGAACAGTTTTGTTAAATGAATAGATCTAGGAGGGTGATGTCATCAGCAGATCATGAAGTTAATATAGACAATAAATCCAAAACTTTAAATATCTTTTGTATTTTTTGTATATACATGTATGCATATACACATGAACACATAAAAACACTGCTGTTTCCCCCCCTCCCCAATTCTTAGCCAGGGTTTTGGGGAGGCTTCCAGCCATGGCTACAAAGCAAAGGGTGCTCTCTCCTTTGTCATCTGGCTACTCACCCATATCCTAACCAATAGCCTCCCAGCTTCCCAGGCTATTGTTTTTCAAAATGTCACATTATTATTATTATTATTAATATTATTATTATTATTATCCAATACTTCCGGTGCTTCTATTTGACATTCACAAAAATTTAAGTAAAAATGACCTTTTTAACATCAAAGATTAGGAAAATCAGTGACACAATGGATATGACTAATTTTTAACCTTACCAAAACCTGTTCTTTCAGCCTGACTAAAATTAGCGATTGATGGAGATAGGTTTAAACTGTCGATCTGTGAGAAGAACAAGTGCTGTGTCCCACAGGAATTTAATATACCATGGCAAAATAGAAAAGGCAGTTGAAGCCTACCGGAGTAAATTTCTGTATGTATATTTCAGCACACAAAAGCGTGCACGTCGTATTGTTACACAACAACACTGATGCCTCGAAGACTGGTTCTACCGAGTTTCGCTGTAGTAACAGTTGTTGAAGTAAGAGGCTCCCTCTGGTAGAAGAAGGAGTCTTACTAGGCATATCTAAACGGAGTGCTAAGTGAAATGTTCTTGCTATGTCCACTACTCTCTCTACCAAGAATTCAGGATAGTAAAGAAGTGCTTATTTTGCCCAAAACGTGACAGGAAGACTTCCCCACTTGGTAGGAAAAGCGCACTCTGTGAGGAAAGCAGTGCTGTTGGGCCAAGAGTTAAGACAGGCGTCACGAAGGAAAAACTTCGGACTGGGGCTGGGAAGTGGTGCTTCTGGACCTAGCGGAGGAGGCCAGCTGCAGATGCTCGGGTCCTCAGCCCCACGTCTTTCCTGCCTCCCCATTACGGCCACCATCAAGTGCCTTCAACGGCTGACGGGAGGTCCCCGGCAGGCACCCGCCCCCGGGGGCCGCCGGCCGCCTCCACAGATTGCCGACGTCCAGTTTAGTAACGGAGCCCGGGCGATCTCTGCCGCTCCCGCCCCGCTCCCGCCCGCGGGCGGCCAGGCTTCCCGCGAGGTGGCTGGGGAGCAGGGGGAAGCCGAGCCCGGCAGCCCGAGCGAGGAAGCTCTCGGGCGCAAGGCCTCGCTTTCGTGGCTTTGAAAACTTTCCAGCGCGCGTGCCACGGCGACGCGCAGCGGCTGGGCCGGAGCCCACGCGGCCCGCGCCTCCCGCGGGGAACTTTTCGGCGCTCGGCTGCCTTGTCACTCTCGCTTTCCGACGCGCCTCCCCCTGGGCTCGCGCTCCCCGGGCTCCCTCCCTCCCGGCGAGGACCTTCCCCGGCGCCCGCGGCTCCCGTCCCCGCCGCCGCCGCCGCCGCCGCCGCTCTGCGCTCGCCTTGCCCGGCCGCCCGGCCGCGAGCCCGCGCCACCACCGCCGCCACCGCCGCCACCGCCGCCCCGCGTCTTGCTTTTCAAAATGGCCCGGCCCCGTCCCGCGCCCTGAGAGCGGCGAGCGCGGCGCCGAGCCCCGGGCGGCCCCCGGAGCGGGGAGCGGGGGGCGGGGGAGGGGAGGAGGGGACCCGCCGCGAGGGGCTGGCTGCTAGCTTCGAGCCGACTTCTCGCCAATGGTCCAAAGCGACATGTCCAGGTCGCCTCCCACAGCGGCGGCGGCGGTGGCGCAGGAGATCCAGATGGAACTGCTGGAGAACGCGGCTCCCGCGGGGGCGCTCGGAGCGGCCGCACAGGTAGCGAGAGCGCCGCGCCTTCTCCTTTCTTTGTGAGCAGCCGGGGCGCCGACCTCCCGCTCTCCCGGCGCCTCCTCCGCTCGGATCCCTCGCCTTGCCGCTCCCCCCGGCCTGGGTCTCCTCTGCCACCTCCTCTCCCCTCGCCCTTTGCCACCCACTTCTCCTCTCCTGGCGCCGGGGACCCTGCCCTTTTTCGCCTGTCCGGGGCTCTTCTGGGGCTTCCATTTTTCTCTGCTTCCGAAAAGCAAGTGGGAAGGGGCGGGGGGAGACCTCCTGGTCTTCAGAGGCTGCCCCCGGGCTGCTCGGCCAGCCTTCCTCGCCCCTTCCCGGGAGACGCACATGGAGAGACATGAACCAGGCGAGTGGACTGGACCTGCTCAAGATCGTGAGTCCGGGTGGGCGGGAGGGGCTCGGCTCCCCGCGGCTCTGGCTCCGACGCCGACCCTTCCGGGCGAGCTCGGGGCAGGGGTGGGTTAGGGGGCGACGGGGGGGAGGGGTGGGCGGCGAGGGGGCGTGGGTGGGGGCCTGCGGCCCGGGTCTCCGCAGGCCCCCCTCCCCCTCCCCGCACCTGGGTAGCTCTGCCGCCTTGACAGCTCAGCTCCCCTCGTGCCACCGTTTGCCTGCACCCCTCCTCGTTTCTTTCTCCTAAGAGAGCGAGTTGGGGACGCGAAAGTTTTTATTTTTCCATTTCCCCTGAAATGTTAGCCATTCCGGGGAGCTTCAGGACCACCTTCCTCTCCGATGAGGAGTAGCGGTTTCTGGAAAAATTCCGGTTTGCTGCTCAGTTGTGAAATAGGAGATGTCAGTTGTAGGCGTTGGGCAATGATAAGGTGCTGGCTTTTACGTAAGGCTTTGGCAGGTACAGTTTGGATTACAGACACCTCCAGGTCTCAGCGGTAAGGAGTCTCTCAACTTTTATCCTAGCAGGCAAATGACTTCAGACTCCTAGCTGTGGGGCTGCTTGGGGAGCGCTGTGAAGAGGTTAGGGTTCTATTTCAAGCATCATTTTGGAGAAATATCTCTGCCTAGCGATATGGGCTTGTTGATTTCAAGCCTGCATTTGCTAGATTGTAAATGTGGTGGTGACATATTACTATATTTACACAAAACTTATAAATGTGTTATTTATATATTTTATATTTATATAGAGAGATCCATGTTAGAGTATTATTTCCTGTAGCAATGGGGGCAGGAGTAGGACACGCTAATAAAGGTTATAAATGTTTTGTTGCCGTTGTTGTTTTGATAGGGGATGGAAATTGACTGCTCCAGGTATTTTGATACTGTTAATAATGGTCGTTCCAGTGGCATAATCATGGAGCTTTAGTGAACTTTCTTTAACCACTGGGAAATAACCTTGCTAACTTAAAACACATAATTCACTTTGATTTGAGATGGAGGAAAAATGTAGAAACCAAGAAGTTGTGTAATCAGAAACCCATTTCTTTCATAGGGGTAGGACAGCTAGATTTTAGTCAACCTTGGGCTGTTCGGCTGCTGAACCAGAGGGGGGACATGTAACGAATCACCTACATTTCCATCTAGTTTCTGCCAGGGGACCTGAATTCTCACCAACACATGTCGCATTTGTTCTAGACTTGTGATTTTATCTAGACACTTAATCAGGTTAGATGAGAGTGAGAAACGTACTCCAAGAACTCTGTTATTCCAGGGTGAAGGTCTTGAATTTTGATAGAAGAAAGGACTCTTAGACCCTTTTTTCCTTTGATCTTCCTTCAGGGATTTTTAAAAAATTTTTTATTCTTATGATAAAAAGAGTTCCTGAATTCCTGGAGATCAAAGTTAAGGCTGACTGAAAGCATGACTGCATTTAGATAAGGAATACTAAATTCACTTAGTGATTTATGTCGTTATAAATATAAGTCAACAAGTATTTGTTGTCAACTGCAATGTGGAATAATCTGTAAGAACTTCACAGAAGAGGTGGCTTTTGAGAAGAGACTCAAAGGATGGATGAGATTTGACCAGAGATTGTTAGAGAGAGGTGGGAGCCATACAGGAAGTAAAGTCACAGAAGTTATAAATCTTATCACGTATTTCTCATGTGTAGCTTGAAGAGAGTACGGAAAGTTAGGGATCAGGCATAGTTAGATGTAAGACTGACAAGACAATTTGAGGCCACACCTTGGAGGTGTTGGAACCGGCAGTGTAAGGAATGATGGAGAACCATGGAAAGGGTTCAACCAAGGAGTTGCATAACAGCTCATTCAGAAGATTCACCTGGGAATGTTCTGGAAGGTATTTTAGAGTTTCAGGAGTCCAGAGGTGGAGCTGCCTGACGGGAAATTGGTCTAACAGTTTGGACAAGAGATAACAAAGCTTAAACTGAAGGGAGAGGAAAGATAATGGAGATGACAGGCCCATGCGTGGGACATTTCAAAGATTCAGTGTACAGGAATTGGCAAGTGAGTGGACACGAGAGACAGGAAAAGGGAAGGAAAGGCTATTATAAGCAGGTTAGAGGTATAAATATTCAACTGCATCCCCATCGATCTCCTTGCTTTCTCTACCTTCCACAAATGAAAGCAGTTTTCCTTGAATTGTGTTTATATCACCTCGATTATATGAGGGGAAACATTGCCATGTTTATTTTATATCTAATAAATCATGGCATCATAGGGCTGTGAGAGCTTGGCAAAGACTCTCTATTCCATCTCTCTGGGCGGGACAGGACAGCAGTAAAACCACCTGAAAAGGGGGGGGGCTGTCTCAGGAGCATCCCCCTTTTTCTGATACTGATACTTAAAAATGGAATTTTCACTTGCAAATGGTGTCTCTAAGCAATCTTTGGTTTTAAGAATCCTTTCTGTTTTAAAAACCTCTGGATTTTATTCCAAGTTTCGTTTGAACAAAGCAAAAGATGTAGATTCACAGACTGCCCAGTTTCCTTTTTTATGTTAATTAATCCTGCCTAGGGATGGGGCACCCTCCTACATTCCAACCCTTTCCCTCCAGCACATTATCATAAACAACATGAATATTATTTCTTATGGGAGAGGCGAGTTGGCAACCTAACTACATATTCTTGTAAGTTCTGATTTAAGCAGATTGCATCGCTTTGTAGGTGACCTGCTGAACAGCTTCAGCGCGAACTTGGACACAGTCTACCTACAAAGTCGGGGTGCTAATTTAGTATTCTCCCTCCAGAGCTCCACATCTGCGTTGTCCACTGCTCCTGCCACTGGCCACACGTAGCCTGAACTGAGATGTGCTGTACATATAAAATACACACCAGATTTCAGAGACTCGATATGAAATAAAGAATATACAACATCTCATTAATCATTCTTACATTGAAGACAGGTGGCCGTGATAACATTTTGGATATATTGGTTTCAGTAAAATATATCACTGCAATTAGTTTCACTTGTTGCTGCTTCCCTGTTTAGTATGGCTACTAGAAAATTTCGGTGACGTGTGGCTTGCATTATATTTCTGTTGGATAGCCGTGGTCTAAAATATGGCACTGGTAAATCTCTGGGGAGTGGGACTGACGGTGTACGGAGGCTGTGTGGATGGAAAGCAGGTGGGAGGGATTGAGAGTAGGATGGAGACACGGGAGGAGATGGACAAGAAACAAGACCAGTATCTCAGCACCATTAGGCCTCAAAGACATTGTAACCGGCACCTCTCGCCACACCTGAAAATGAACAGACAGTAACCAGAGGTCCTGTTTGTTTTGCTCCTAGCAACAGAACCCAGCTGGTTCCACCCCAGCTGAGTTTGCCAGATGCTTTTCAAGCCTGTTGTAGTAATACAGCCTAGTAATGGCAACATCCTGAATCGATGCAGCAAGGAGCTTTATCTAAAAAGAACAGCAACTGCTCTCCTGTGGCTCTTGAGCCATGTCAGTACGGTTTTCCAGAAACACTTGTAGGTCCGAGGTACAGCTCAGTCTTTTGCAGTCTCCCTACATAATGATCACGGGTCTTGTGTTTTATGTTTTGCTAGAACCTTCACTACTAACCCCATCGCTTTCCTCTTAAATGGTATTTTTGTTCTGGTGTTGCATGGGAGAAATTTTAAAACATGCCAATCAGAGTTTCCGAGTGTGTTTTAAAATGTGAAATGTAATATCTGATTGAGTGATGTGAGGTTCGGTTGGTCTTGTCGATTTTATGGCTCTTTTCTTTTTGTCTTTCCTTTAGTGGAAAGACTTAGTCTACCTGTTGCTGGATTTAATTCCATTGAATTATACAATTATGTAGCTTTGGTCCTTTCAAGAAAAGCTGAGCAAAATGTGTTAACCCCATAGGGGGTGGTCGCACTCTTTAATTTCACAGTGACAAGGAGTTAGAATTTGTTATGCCACCAACACAAGGAACTAAGTCTGTCTCGAAGTTCTTTCCAGGCCTGCCTGGAGGTAGCTTATGAAGAGGGCAAAGTTGGTCCGTGGACTTCTCCTGCCCTCCCTGCCCCTGGAATTTCCCACTAGACATTTTTCTGCTTCCTGGCCTTGTCCCTCCTTCCTTCTCTACTTCCAGACCCCCCAAAAGAGTTCTATTTACGCTGCCTCTTGATTCCCTTCTGCTTTTGTGTAAACTGATCCATATTGAACAGAACTTATGTCCTACCTCCCTTTCCCTAGGCAGGTAGTCTCAATCACTTCACTCCTTAAAGGATCTGACAACCCCATTCATACTGAGCTGTCAGTAAATGAGGAGATTTAATGTCTCATTTCTCTCTGGATCATTCTGGCTGCGAGTGTCCGCAATTCAAAGGGATAAATATCAATGAATGTTAATCGAGAGGGATGGAAACTAATTTCAGGTATCAGCGTTATGCTCATGGGGAGCAATTTGTAGGGAGGAGAACTGTTATCCTATCTCTCAACCACAGAAGCAGCATCATTCTTCAAGCTGTCCCCAGGGTCTGCCACGCCAACTTTGCATGCACAGCTGGGCTCAAATCTCCAGTTGACTGGCAACTTCTAAAATTAACTACTATTGTCCATTTCAACTATACAGAAATTAGATTTCAATTACCTGTGAAATATAAACATTTATGTGCTGATTTTAAAACTACAGCCCAGTTTCAAAAGTTATTTAGTATCAAGGAAGACATTCATTTACACGAAGCTGATATTTAACATCATGAGGAATGTCGGATATCATTTTAATAAGTCATTTATATATTTGTGGAAATTTCTTAGTTTTTTTTTCTAGTTTCTGAAATCTGACTTGGTTTGGTTGATGTTTTAGGAGAAGTGAAAGAATTTCGGTTTATGGTTTTCTTTTTCTCCTTTCTGCTATGGTGACGTACTTTGTTTTCATGAAGCTTCATATAACTAATAGGAAATGAGTAGAAATTAGTGGCTTTACAGACTGTGCTGTAAAAAGGACTTAGGGGTCTGCATGTGTCAGGGAGAGTGTGATGGGTTACACTTTGCACTCTGGCCAAACCCAAACTCCCTTTCTCCTCTGCCTTTTACTTCCTGAAATCTGGGTGACTCTGATTGTGAACTGTTTCATATATGGGGTGTTCATATATTTAGTGTTGCTAAAAAAAAAAAAAAAGTTAGAAAAACCATTGGTCCTAAAAGAGGCTGCATTTGAAGTAGCTCCTGAACTAAGAAAACTATACTTCTTTTCTAAACTGAGTCAAGTAAATATTTGAATAATTAATCTTTCCTGTCTTTTTCCATTTGGGGAAGATTTGGCTTTTACTCTTTCTTTCTTTAATTCCTGCAGATGAAACACTCTAGTCCTCGTTTTCAAGGATTTAAAGTAACTAAAGAATAAGTAATTCCAGCAAGATGGACTTAATTTTAAATATGCATTCGATCAAAGGAAACTTTGTTTTGTAATGGTAGTATAAATTTTCACTAACATTTTTTAAAGTACATTGAAATGGACTGTATTAGCTTTCCCAAAGATGCTTTAATTTTTTTCCCTTGATCTAGGATATTGTTATAAAAACATTAAAAATTAAAAAGGAGACTATGGAAGAGAAATGACTGCTGAAATTAGTAAGAGAACAGAACAGAAGTGTAATTAAGCATATCTATTTATTTTAGATTTAATAAATATACATAATTAATAAGGATTTGCTACACTATTAAGACATGAACAAGTTAATACTTTCAATAAAGCATTCTCCATAAATTTAAGTGATTAAAGGACAGTATAGATTTTTCAAAATTATCACCAATTTGCATGGAATTCAGCCATAGTTTTTTTTTTTTTTTTGCCTTTTGTTTGTTTGTTTGTTTAGTGTGCAAACTGTGCCTTAGTACAGTTGAAAACTCTGATAATCTAATATATATACTTAGGTATATGTTGTATAGGTAGCTAAGTGCACCCGAAGTAATGTTTATGAATAGTATTCCTAGGGGCCTGGAAAAATTAACATACATTTAAAATTAAACACTTTTTAAAATGTGTCTAATTTCTTGCAGAGAAGTGTCTCCTCCTCTAGGACTGAATGTCTTAAAAATTGTGTGGTTTTCACAGCGCCTGTTGTGCATTTGTGAGCAGCCACGAAAAAGCTTACACACCAAAGCAGCTGAATAATAAAACATATTTATCATGAAAAATCTGAAGCAAATGACAATGATAGAATTTCATATTCTCTTTCCACCCATTTCAAAATGGTACTAGAAAGACACATTATGATGGAGTAAGATTATATTTTGTCTTTGTTCTCAAAGATAATTTATGCTCCTCATGAAGAAAAATATATGTTTAAAAAAAAAGAAAAAAGAAAAACAGTGTGTTTAACATAGGTTTGCCCCTTCCTCCCCCCCCCCAAGAAACACATTAGGCCTTAAAAAAATGCTTTCAAAGGTAATAAGTCTTTTTCCGTGTGCAATAATATAAAAAATATTTTTAATTTTAAAAAACTTTTCATGCTTTATTTTCGTGTTCATAGGCTTTGGAAGACACTTCTGTCCAAACCTTTATATAATAATCGGAAAAGGAAGAACGCTCTTGAAAGAATGTTATTTTTCAACAGTTTACTGAATAATGTTTACATAAGTAAGAAGAATAAGCTGCTAAGTGAGGAGATCCTTGTATGATACACTGTGAAAACCCAGCCTAGGTTGTCTTTCCTTTTATGAAGTTGAGAGTTAATTAAATGCCATGGAAACACATTTGTATTGTATAAATCCGGTAGATACTTGAAAGAGAACAAACATGGTTAAGAAAAATTTTTGCTTTAAAATTATACCACCCTCTCACTGATTGCAAAGTCATCTAAGTTACTCATAACACAAATGTTTGTAATAGGTCTTAGTTTGCCTAAGTGCTACGTATACCATGGTTTGTAAGATATTTCTTTTTTTTTAATGAAAACCATCTGTGTATATCAAATATAACAAAGTAGTACTTTCAAAACCTGAACCCAGTGATTTAAAAAAAAGTAACTTTTGTAAATGCTGATAATCTTATGAAGTCTCTTTGAGCCTAAGCATTCTAACCATGTTACGTACTTCACCCCAACTTTACCCCACTCTTCCAATCTGTATGTGGATATTACTTTTTTAAAAATATTATTCTGAGCCCTTATCATATACCAGGTCTTATACTAAATGCTATAAATCTATTATTTCATTTCATTTAACCCTGTGAGGTAAGTAGCAATATCCCCATTTTAAGGATGAGAAGACTGGTGTTTGGAGCAGTTAAGACATTTGCTCACGGTCTGCTATGGCAGGATTCCAGCCTATGTGCATTAAACTGTAAAGCTCAGTTTTGAGCTATTTTTCAATTATATGTTAATGTTCAATATTTGCAACAACTTTACCTATGCCTAGAATTAAGCAGAGATTAATGCATAGTTTGCTCTTAGTGCTCCGAGTATAAACTGTGGATATAATAGAAAAAGCAAGTTCATTTGCATATGTTCATGCTTTGCTCAATCCTGTTATTGAAGCAAATGGTCTTACTTTTAACATCCCATTCTTAAATGCTTGTCCTTTTTTGTAATTATTGTTTTTTGTAATTATTGTTATTATTCTATAAAATTTATTTTTCTCAAATTCTCAGCAAAATCACTAAGTGGTTAAAAAGCCAGATTTTCGGGGCACCTGGGTGGCTCAGTCGTTAAGCCTTCAGCTCAGGTCATGATCCCAGGGTCCTGAGATCGAACCCCGCATCGGGCTCCCTGCTCCGCAAGAAGCCTGCTTCTCCCTCTCCCACTCCCCCTACTTGTGTTCCCTCTCTCGCTGTGTCTCTCTCTGCCAAATAAATAAATAAAATCTTTAAAAAAAAAACACCAGATTTTCATATCACATTCAAACATTGCAACAATGGGCCAGACATTTTTATGAGGCATTTTAATTTCATCCAATTCACTACCACTTACAGAGCTCTTTCACCACTTCTGAAAGCAGCGTCTAGATTCATAGGATTATGTGAGGAATTGGCACCATGTTTTCATTAGTGTTCCATGTAGACCTGTGTGTGTGTGCATATATATACATATACATGTATATATAAATATATATATTTCAAGGTAATCAGAATTCATATTATACAATGTTCTTCAGCTACCATATAGTTCTTACAAGTACCTATGGGATTACAAATTAAAACATGAAAAAAAGCAAAAATGGAGGCCCAGTGGCACTGGAAATAGCATTTCATGATCCACAGAACTGTTGCATTCATGCTGTCCAAGAGGCTTTGACACATTACCTTTTCTCCTACCTTACTGCTGTAGCTCTGTGCTCTCCTACCTCAAAATGCTTACTTTTAAATGTTAATCTTTGGTGGCTTTGCCTCTTGATGACCGATATGCTAACAGATAGCATAACTTGTTGTAATTCAAGAGTTATTAAATGCTTTGTCTAGAAACCTCTGCTCCCTATAAACTCACTGTTTTGAAATTAATATTGGTGATTCCAGCAACAATGATTTTCAAATGATGCCCACATGGTGGCAATTTATATTTTGTTTTGGTTTTTGACCTCTTTCTAGCAGTAGACCTAGATTTCTCATTTGTCTTTTTTTTTTTCTTTTTCTTTTTTGTAGTCTTATGGAAAAGGAGCTAGAAGGAAAAACAGATTTAAAGGATCTGATGGGAGCACTTCTTCTGACACTACCTCAAATAGTTTTGTTCGTCAGGTAAGAGAGCTTTTAAATTTCTGGTCTGGAGAAGTATAGTCAAATGAATTTAGTTTTTTTTTTTTTTTTAAGGTGATTTTATACCATTATTGCTAAAACTTATATGGTATTATTGTACTTTTAGTTGAAGTGAAAAGTGTGCAGTTTCACGTGATAATTAAAATACTTCAATTTTAAGTGAGACCGTGCAGTAATTACACCCTTTCTCGGCACGTTGGGATTGCCAGGAAAAAGGATTTCTTCATCACAGAATCAGTGAACGCCAGCAGCAATGATTACAGATTTGGGTTGGTTTTTTTTTTCAGCTGGGGACGAGGGGATCTCAGTGGGCATCCGTATTGCCAGCTATGACATTGAAATACTGGTGTTCCTCTAACTTGAGTTTTCTTCTTCCCTCTTGGGGTTTGGATGGTAAAAGAGGAAATCATGTTTGGTCTTGGAATGTTTGAGGCTACTAAGGTTAAATAAAGTGCGTGCTATCTTTGAGGAATAAGGTAAACTGCCTTTGGAGACAGAGCCTTTGTTCCAGGTAACATGCGGTGCATTCCTGTGCAACAGTTTGCAGCTGTCCCCCGAACAGCGTGAGCATCTTCAACATAGGAACATTCACACGTGCTAACAGAAAGGACTTGAGTTGCCAGAGCAAGGACACAGGCGGCCCGATCCCCGAGGACGATAGGTTATGCACTAGACTGAAGTCTCGTCAGGGTGTAGGTGTGTATCTTCACCTAACCCTTCCCAGTGGAGAAGGAATTGCGCAGGACAGTGCTAGACAGAACCTGATTCCGTGGCTGAAGGACCCCCGGTTTCTGGCTCTTGTGCTCAGAAGTAATTTGTCGGTGACCCCTCATCCCCCAAAACGATGGTGGTCCATTGGAAAAGCTGCTCCATTTCTTTTGCTTGCCACGCTCCCCGTTGCTTGTGGTGTCCCACTCACACACCTCTCGCCCCATAGTTAGTTAGCAGCAGTTGAGCCGAAATGGCTTTACCTGCTGCACCAGCGGGGATTCTGTTCTTGGCTGGTTGCCGCCTCCTCCTGTGGTCCTGACACAGACAAAGGATGATCCCTCCTAGGCCACCCGTTCCCGCCTTGCACCATCAAGTATGCCAAAGGTTCGCCTGAGTAACTGACACACAACTGGAAAATTCTTGGTTCTGGTCAATGCCAATTAAGAATTGTTTCAGTGACAGGAAGTTAGAAAAAGAGTTGGTTAAGAAAGAATGGAGCTATTTTGCTAAGAAACATTTAGAAAGAGAAAAGAAGATGGAGCCAAGCAAGGCCCAGCCCTGGAGCTATGTTTTAATGGTGTCAGAAGGAGCTGGGAAGGGTATAAGAGGAGCCAAAGGTGTGTGCGTTGGCCTGATGTCATCATGGGCAGAATGCAGGCATCATGGTCCTGAGAATGAATGAAGGGTCTTGAGAAATAGTTACTTAGGTTCGGTGAGTCAGTTAAAGGAAAGTTACCCAAGGCCTTTTCCATTTCAAGCATCCATATTTATTCTGCCTCTGGTACAAGGAGATTGAACCAGAGTAGTGAGAATCCACAACCGTGAGTCATCATCTCTGTGCCCAACACTCGAGGACCTGAAGCAGGAAAGAATAAGCTTCTTAGGACCCAGAGTAGTTGTGGCAAAAGCCACACAAAACGACAGGCAGCTTGTTGAGATTACATGGAAAGAAAAACTGATGTTTCAAGTGAGCAAGATATTGTGAACAGAAATTAATAGTACAGAGCCCATTATTGCTCATTGTAGCTCTGTAAAAATGTCATTTCAAGACAATCGCTGGACTTCATTTTTCCAGTTGTCTCTTTGGCTCTGAATTCCCCTTCCATGGTGTTTTGAGAACTTAATTCGTTAAGTTCATTCGTTAAGGAGTAATTGCCACACTGCATATAAGTTATCTGGAATTTGCTTTTTGTCATGATAACTTCCTTTTGACTTTGTGTTCTTGGTGATGTGTGTGAGATTCTGTGCTTGAAACACAATTATAAATAATAAAGAGAGGGGCGCCTGGGTGGCTCAGTTGGTTTAGCATCTGCCTTTGGCTCAGGCTCTGCTCAGGGGGGAGCCTACTTCTCCTTCTGCCCCTCACCCCTGCTTGTGCTGTCTCTCTTGGGCTCTCTCTCTCTCAAATGAGTACATTAAAAAAATCTTTAATAAAAAAATAACAAAGAGAGCTGTTAAACTATTTACTGTAAATTTAGTTATATATTGCCAAAACATACGTAAGCATTTAAGAAGACAAAAAAAAAAAAAATCTATCCTAAAGGTCCATCTCCTTGAAATAAAGCCCGTCTCCTTGAATCTCAGCAGAATAAGGTGCTCGCTATGGCATGGATTGGGGGTCATGATTACACAGGCGTCAAGAACCCTGAAGTGCTAGCTTCATTCTATCACAGAAGGAAAACCGGTGTCTCTGGCAAGAATGCTGTGTTAAAAACCAGTTTTCCTTTGATAATTTAATCTCTATTCTGTTTAAAGCAGCATTCATATTTTGCTGCTATTTGAAAATAAGCAAAAGCTACCTTGCCATGTATGTAATAGAAATGGTTTCATCATTCAGTCATTCATTCATTCATGGTGGATAGTAACAATAAGCATATGTTAGATTATTAAATAATCTGGAAGAACATCTTTTAAGTATTTTTTTTATCATAAGTAGACGTTTTGTTAAACAAGTGACTTGTGTCAGTGTATGTTACTTACTTGTCTGTGGCTGGGGCATATGTACAATTGATATTGGAAAAGTAGTCACTATGAGTGAGATCTATTTAAAAATGTCTTACAGTTAGATTATATTCCTGCCCTTGAATTAAAAATAATTTCCATATAACTTTGAAACCTTAGAATTATATTTTTACAAGTATATTATTTGTAAAGACTTTTAAAACTACTTGGGAACCACTAGGTACTTTAGAAAGCTTCGGAGGTTGAAAATGTGAAAATTTCATATAAAAATAATTAAGAATTTTAAAATAAGTAACAGAATATCATAGAGCTTGTTATGAATGGAGTTGTAGCTCCCCCAAATTCCTATGTTGATTGTATTTGGAAGGTCTATATGGAGGCAACGAGGTTAAATGAGCTCATAAGAGTGGGGCCATAATCTCTGTAGGACTGGTATCCTTATAAGAGAGAGATACAAACTGGTATCCTTATAAGAGAGAGATACAAAGAATATGCACACACAGTAAAATAGCCGTGTGAGGACATAGCGAGAAGAAAGCCATCTGCAAGCCAAGGAGAGAGGTCTCACCAGAAACCCACCCTGCTAGCACTATGATCATGAACTTCCAGCCTCCAGAGCTGTGAGAAAATAAATTTCTGTTGGGTAAACCACCCAATCTGTGCTGTTGTGATGGCAGCCGTAATAGACTAATACAGGTATATATATATTTGGCCTCTTTTTATTTATTTACTTTTTTACTTTTAAAGTAAACATTCTTACTGATATGTAACATATATGCCCTGAAATGCACAAATCATAAGTGTTCAGTCTGATGAGATTTCACAAAGTAAGCACCCACGAAACGACCACCCAGATCAAGAAATCCGTATCACCAGCACCCTAGACTCCCCCTTTTGATCCTTGTCAATCATTTTTCTTCTCATACCATAAGTTCATTTGGCCTGTTTTTGGAGTTTTATATAAATAGAATCATTTTGTGACTGAATTCTTTCACTCAGCCTTATGATTGTTACATTTATCTACATTGTATGTTGCAGTAATTGGCAAATCTCCTTTGCTGTACAGCATTCCATTATATGAATACACCACAATTGTTTATCTACCCTACTGTTCCTAGACATTGGGTTATTTCCAGTTGGGGTTATTGAGAGTAATGCTGCATGCATATTCTTGCATCTACCTTTGGTATGCATTTTTGGTATGGTTTTATGCATTTTTTGTTCTATGAATTGAGTGGAATGCTGGGTCTTATGTATGCATATGTTTAACTTAAGTAAACAATGCAGTCCAGTTTTTCAGAGTGATTGAACCAGGATGCATTCCCCCAAGCAGTGGGAACAGTCTCAACTGTTTTGTGTCTTTGCCAACCCTTGGTATTGTCAGTGTTTTTCATTTCAGTCATTCTTGTGACAGTGTAGTAATAGCTCATTGTGGCTATTAATATCCATTTCCCTCATAACTAAGTCACAATTTACCTGTGTTGCATTTTAGTCCTATGGCTCTTTGATGAAAATTATAACTATTTATTGGAATATGTTGAAACATACCGTAATATGTTAGAACACGAACATGAAGACTATGAAGTAAAAGGGTGAGAGGCATTTTTTCCAGTGGTTTTGATTTTCTCCAAACTTTTTGTTGTATATTTTTTAGCCATCATTTGTTTGTGGTGTTCTAACTAAAGTTATTTTATAAGAAGAATCATTAGTCTTAAGGAAACGTTGCTTATAGATATGTTTCTGCTTCAGGTCCTGAAGCAAGGTAACAGGTGTCATGACAGAATTCTTGTAGTCATAGATCAGGATTCTATTTTGTTAGTTGATCAGTTCACCCTAAGTTAACCAAGTGAACAGTCTTCTGGTCCTTCACATCATCAACCTATTTGATGTCATGATATTTCAAAGTGGGGTTTGGAGAGAAAGGATGAATACTTATCATTTACATCGATGTGGATGGAACAGGAGGGTATTATGCTGAGCGAAATAAGTCAATCAGAAAAAGATAATTATCCTATGGTTTCACTCATATATGGAATATAAGAAACAGTGCAGAGGATCATAGGGGAAGGGAGGGAAAACTGAATGGGAAGTCATCAGAGAGGGAGACAAACCACAGGAGACTCTTAACTATGGGAAACAAACTGAGGGTTGCTGGAGGGGAGGTGGGTGGGGGGACGGGGTAATTGGGTGATGGGCATTAAGGAGGGCACGTGATGTGACGAGCACTGGGTGTTATATGCAACTGATGAATTATTGAACTCTACATCTGAAACTAATGATGTTCTATATGTTGGCTACATGAGTTAAAAAAAAAAACACAAAGTGGGTGTTGGAGGATGACATCTCACCTAAGGGTAGTTAATTTCCCCCAGAACATCGGTTTTATGCTGGGGCTCAGGGGAGGGCCAGAGTCCTGATCCGTGCAGCAGTGTGGCCGCTGTCCACAGGGGTGGTTGGCTATGTGTGGCATATTATTGGTAGGGCTTTCCAGGGGCTCTGGGAAACGAGGTTGCTGTGGCTTCTACTTTCTATAAGCTTGTTGTCAAGTGATGGCCTAGCTCACCTTATATATCAAGCATTTCAAAGAAGAACTTGTCCCTCCTAAGGTTTCCTAAAACCATTAATTGGAGGGAAAGTTAATTGTGGTGTTTTTTTAAAGTCTTACTGCTTTATGTTGCAGTTGAACTGTTAACCTGTATGCAATATATGTTTTCAATATACTGAACTTAAAATTTCCATAGATCTCTTTTGTGTAAATTATGATGTTAGGAGACTTATTTAAAATGATTTCTTTTCAAGAAGGAGGTTAATGATTAGGGGTCGTGGTTAAGGGACTGGACTCTGAAGCCAGGCCGCTCAGTCTGAATTCCAGCTCTGACATTTACTAGTTAGCCTTTGGACAAGTAGATTAATCTTTCTATACCCCAGCGTTTTTCTCGGGGGAGTAGTGCCTACCTCCAAAGTTAGTTGAAAGGATAACATGAGTTCAAATTTGTAAATTGCTTAGAACTGTACCTGGTATCGAGGATATACTATTAAGGAGTTCATTATTATTGTTTATAAATATTATTTCCCATTGAGAACATTGGTTAAAACCTGAATAAGGGGCTCCTGGGTGGCTTAGTTGGTTAAGTGTCTGACTCTTGGTTTTGGCTCAGGTCATGATCTCTGGGTCCTGAGATGGAGCCCTGTGTCAGGCTTGGGCCTCAGCGGGGAGTCTGCTTGAGATTCTCTCTCTCCCTCTCTCTTTCACTCTCTCTCTCAAAAACAAAACAAAACAAAACCTGAATAAGAGGTAGACCATGGCAGAAGAAATAATAATAGTTAATTGTTATTTGAGTGTTTACTGTATATTCTATCTGCATCTCCATTTTACGGTTAAGAAAAATTGAGGCACAGAGAGGTCAAGTAACTTGTCCACAGTCATACTGCAAGTAAGGTTGGAGTCAGAATTTGAATCCAGGTGGCTGACCCGATTCTTGCTTTTATGGGGTATGCTACATCTCCTTGTAACAAAAGCTGTGAATACATAAAATCAACAAGTGTTTTATTCTTTCAGCTAAGGAAAACATGTAGAAAGATTTCTACCTGTGTTTTTAGGATGAACGCATACAAAGTTAGTCTTCTTTTAACTTCCTTCCCCATAAGAAGGGGAGGATGCCTTCAGCATTGTCAACATCCCCTGGGCATCATGATTTAAAAAACTAAAACAACAAACCAGTATTATCCCCTTATTGTTTCATCAGAAATTGCTCTGTGTCCCAGTTTGTACCACCATTCAGCCCACTCCATGTCCCGTATCAGTAATGACAAGTAGAGAAGTAGCTGTGGAAATGTCTGTTTTCCCCTTCCTCCCACAGAAGTCACAGAACACACACTTCTTAGAATCCTGAAATTCCTCTTTTTCTTTTTCTTCTTTTTAATGAACTTGGATGTGGACTCAAGTCCCTATCACCTGCAGCATCACGCTGGTCCATTCTGAGGTCTAGCTGAGGCTGACGCAGCCCATGAATCATCCTTATTGTGAATCTGGGTAACATTAGGTGCATATACAGCACTTGGTAAACAGTTGGCCCATTAGAAATGTTTTGTTAGTTCTTTAGGACTGTTGCTTCATAAACAGGCATTTTAGTTTTAATTTAGTAAGAGGCAGAAAGTGTTAAACATGACTTCTAGGCACCCTAATTAGAGTTAATGAAGATGAAGGTTCAAATTGTTTATGTACCAAATGGTATTTAATACATAAAGCTGTGGTTACCTTGGATTTATTAAGATACCGAGGTTGTCTTCGACTCAGGGAAAAACTCTTTGTACTCTGGCTCTGTGTTGTGAACAGATACGTTGATAAAAGAACTTCATTTATCATCGTAATAAGGCTGGAAAAGCTACCATTCTTAGAATTGTTTGCATGTAGTGCCTTGCATAAAGTTATAGCCTATTAAGATAATTAAGTTTTCAGATAATGTAGCTCTTCCCTCCAACTTCATCACAGAAAGAAAGAAAGAAAGAAAGAAAGATTGATCTCAGAAGTCTGTTGTCAAAGTAGGAGGAAAGGAGAAGAACTAGTAGTTTATTTTAGCACAAGAACCTAAGTGAGTAAATTAATTTACTGGAAGAAAAATAGATGGAGAGGAGTAAGAAGGCCTGCCTGGCATTGAAGGATAGAACATTTGTGCTGTTCTTTTCAAGAGATTGTGCAAGAACTGCTAACTGTATAAATTCCTTGATTCTGCCAAGGTCAGGGGAAACTATGTACATCTGCAAATGAGCTCTGGTCATCAAAGTTAAAGCAGCTCATGGGGGGTGGAGAGGGTAGTGTTAGTAACCGCTTCTCAGCCGACTCAGCTCTCTGCTGTTCTCTCTCTTTTTTCTTTTTATTTCTTTTTTTTTTTTTTCATTTCTTCATTTTCTTAAAGACATGTGTTCTCCCTGGCTACATTTATGTACCTGGCAGTATTCCTAAGATGAACACCAAATGCTAAGCGGATGCCTGCCAGGTTGCTTTACTTGGACGACTCCCCAGCATGGCAACTTTCATTCAGAGTACACCATCGTCTGAGCTCTGCTATATGCCCTGCCGTGGGTGGCCAGGACTCACAAACTGTTTCCACTGATAACTTTCACAGGTCACCTTGTGGTGCCAACTGGTGTCTTTTGCGCAGAGACTTCAGCCCTAGAAATCAACAACTCTTTTTGGAATTTTCAAGGGCCATGATTCTTTGGGGCTCATAGGGAGAATGCTGCAACTGATCTGGGATTGTGCTCGCCAACATATGTTGTGGTTGTAATGAAATAATCCTGTAACTTCTAAGAGCTTCCAGAATACAAATCAGGATGACAAAATGGAATGAACCAAATATTTAACAGAAGGTTGCATGACACTTTCAGAACATGGTATTCTAAACAAATTCCATCCTCTTCCAGTACCATGTTCTTGGTGCTGCTTTTTTGGACCTTTTATTAGTTCAGATTGGCTTTAAATACGAATGATTAATCACAGAGACACACAGTCTATTTTTTAGTTTTGTTTTGCAAAGACAGATTAAATTGTGATAATGATTACAGACTCCAGGCCTGCGTAGACTGATATGTTTAAGGTTGGATAAATCTTTCAGCCCTTAAATACTGGCTTGTTGCCTTGTTATGCTGTATTCATCACAAACACAGCTATAAATAATAATGTGGTAGATTTATTGCCACTGTGACTTCCTGTAAATGGCTTTCTATCTTATTAGGCATTCACCTAAGGTTTTGTGAATGGCAGAACCTGTTCTGAGACCTCTTAAGAACTCTTCTTAAATATATCAGTAGAAAAATATTGAACTTTTCAGTAAAGAATTCCCTTGTTCTTTCTGCAGTATAAATCTCCATACTGCCGTGAATGTTTTACTTTCTTCTTTTAGGAGACATACATATTTTAGAAAGTATTACAACAAAATTTAGATTTTTGTACTTCATATAATTAGCTTTAAAATGTCTTTTTTCACAGAGTTTTTGTGGGAGAACAAGGGCATGATTAGATATGAAATCTGCCTCATTCTCAGACTGTTCTTGTGTGTTTGGAATGCCTGCTCTATGAATGAGGTTCAATTAAGATCTCTCATTATTAAAATAATTTTGTGGATTGAGACATTTTTATCTTTGCATGTCTTTTTTCCCCCACTGATATAAATATGTAATTTGAAAACCCAGAATTATTTCTGCAGGTGTTTTTAGTTTCTTTGACTCTCAGATGTTTCAAATTACAATATGCTTTCCACTTATACCCCATTTTTGGCTATTATTGTTCATCTTCTGCTTGGCCCATCTATGCATTCTTAGAAGTCATAGACCAAAGTTGCCCCACGAGATTGAGAATTTGCAAGTGATCTGATATGGAGTAGCTGGTAATAACTAAGTAAATGGAGTTTCATTAAATACTGAATTTACAAAAAGTGTATGTTTCAGTTGACCCCTAAACTTTTAGAAGTACCACTGAAGATCACTTACTTAGCTTAAGGTTAATTATTCATGTGTCTTAGGTCTTCACGGGCATCATACCCAAGTTAGTAAATAGTCTAGTCCAACCAAGGAATTGTCTTTTATAGATGGAAATATTGTCAGCTTCTCTCCCTATTGATTTGTTTCTGGAAATCTTCATGTCTGATGATAATCAAATGCTAAGGAAGTCCTTTTTGAGATTTTGGCTTATGTCTCTAAAATACTTGCTACAGTTTAGTTCAACAAGCAAGTATTCCAATTCTATCTCATCATTATTTCACATTCGTGGCCAGGCGTGTGTGTTTATTATGAAGACCCGAGGTGGAGAAAAGTAACCCAGCCCCTGCCCCTTCCTCAGATCTTACCATGCTTCCTTTCAACATCTGCTTATTTTAGAGTTTGATCATAAGGGAGGGGGAAGAAAACAGGAAAATGGTCACAGCAGGAGGGGAGAAACTTTCCATGGATGCATAATTAGGAAAAAGTAGTTGAAGGGTGTCAGGAAGTCCCTGTCCCCTGCCACCATCTCACGTTCTGTGCCATCCCTCCAAAATTATCATCAGGTTTTAAAGAATTATCTTGGATCAGGGCCTTACATCTCCCTTCATGATTTCCTTATGTCTTTGAAGTCTGTAGAAAAGTTCCAGTACCCATTCCTTCTTCTACTTTATACCTGGTGACAAGTAGCCCAGGGGACTGCTTTTGACAAATTTTGGGCTTCTGACAAGACACTTTGCCTGAACTCTGCTTTCTCTTCTCCATCCTGTCTGAGAGTGATTGTTGTGACCTCCCCAGTTTTTCCTTCCTGGAAATAATATTTTCTTTCAGCACGGGTCTTCATTTTCACAGAGGTGGAACCTGGAGGGTTTACTCCCCTATAGAGGTCTCACTCCCATGGAAAGATGTGTGATTGATCAGGGTACTGTATCTGAAAGTTGGAAATGGCCAACCACCTTTTAAAAAAACCCCAACCGCCTCCCCCCAACCAAAACAAACAAGCTAACTGTTCATTTGAAAGAAAAGTAATGCAGATGTACTCCTTTGCTAGAGCTGTTGTAACAAAGTACCACAAACTGGGTGGCTTCAACAACAGAAGTTTATTGTCTCAGGGTCCTGGAGGTGAAGGTTATGAAATGGAGGTGTTGGAGGGGTTGCTTCCTTCAGAGGCTGTGAAGGAAGGGTCTGTTCTAGGCCCCTCTCCCTGACTTGTAGGTGACTCTCTTCATGTTCATGTGGTTGGTTTCTCCTTGTTGTGGGTCTGTCTCCACATTTCCCCTTTTTATAAGCACATCCATCATGTTGGATTAGGGTTCATCTTAATGACTTCATTTATCTTAATTACCTCTATAAAGACCCGATCTCCAAATAAAGTCACATCCTGAGCTACTGGGGGTTCAGACGTCAACATGGGGGGGGGTCACAATTTAATCCATAGTAGATGGTGACTCTGTTATAATTAGCTTCATATATAAATTTTTTGTTTTCTTACAGCTCAAGTGTTTAACATGAAGATAGATTTACACTAAAAAGCCAGCATAAATCAGAAAAACAGCTTTTGCTAGACTATTAAAGGAGTAAAAAGGTGCATTTCTCCCATATGTGTCAACGTGATACATATATGGTCCTGTGGATGAAGTAATACATGAAAATTTCATTATTTTTTATAATCAATCTAATAAACTCAACTAATATTTTAATTATAAACTCACTTCAATTTTCCTCATCGTATGAATTTTCATTCAGATTATTCCATTTCTTCCAGAGTATAAAACCTCCTCCTAAGGCCTTGATAACTTGCACCTAAGCACATGTCAGGGATTTATAAAATGTTCAAAAAGCTTGGGGCTTTTAGAGATTAAATTCATTAGTATAACCCAGAATCTGGTTCATTCCCTCTTTAGTATAATTTGTCTGTTGGGTGAAGTACATATGAACTATTACATATCTACAATAGATGGATTCTTGGCTCTTAGCTTCATGATAGCTGTGAACACACACACACACACGCAAGCATTTATGTGTACATGTGTGTGTATGTATTTGTGACTTTTAGGTTTTCCTTGTACCCTTTTCCCTCTCACATTTAAAAAACAGAGCTATATTTTGTTATTTATTTGTTTGGTTATTTATTTATTTATTTTAAAGATTTTATTTATTTATTTGACAGAGAGAGACACAGCGAGAGAGGGAACACAAGCAGGGGGAGTGGGAGAGGGAGAAGCAGGCTTCCCGTGGAGTGGGGAGCCCGATGCGGGGCTCGATCCCAGGACCCTGGGATCATGAACTGAGCTGAAGGCAGACGCTTAACCGACTGAGCCACCCAGGCGCCTCAAAACAGAGCTATATTTTAAAAAATAATTAATTACATGGCCTAAGTTAGTATCCTTCATATGTATCAAGATTTGAGCTATTTAAAAATCATTTTTTTTTAGGGGCGCCTGGGTGGCTCAGTCGTTAAGCGTCTGCCTTCGGCTCAGGTCATGGTCCCAGGGTCCTGGGATCGAGCCCCACATCGGGCTCCCCGCTCAGCGGGAAGCCTGCTTCTCTCTCTCCCACTCCCCCTGATTGTGTTCCCTCTCTCGCTGTGTCTCTATCAAATAAATAAATAAAATCTTTAAAAAAAAAAAAAAAAAAAATCATTTTTTTTTAAAGATTTTATTTATTTATTTGACAGAGAGAGTCACAGCGAGAGAGGGAACACAAGCAGGGGGAGTGGCAGAGGGAGAAGCAGGCTCCCCGCTGAGCAGGGAGCCCGACGCGGGGCTCGATCCCAGGACCCTGGGATCATGACCTGAGCCGAAGGCAGACGCTTAACGACTGAGCCACCCAGGCGCCCCTAAAAATCATTTTTATACTTGCATTTCGCACAGTGAATTATTAACTCTGTTGAGTTCTTGCAGTCATGACTTCTAGCTTATAGACATTTAATACCAAGAAGAATGAGGAATTAAGTTCCTCACTTAATCTTTCAGACAATTACAAGGAGAGCTGTAGCAATGAGAAAAATCACATGGTAGGTCAGAATGCCCTGTTATGTACTTATGGGGGAAAAAAAATTCAAACATCATATGTCGTCTCTTGCTGATCTATTTGATAATGCTTACTGGTTCACCAAGGTGAGGAACATGCTGAAGAACATTATTTATTCTTTTCAAGGTCTTATTTCAAGTAATGTTCCTTTACTAAGCAGAATGTGTTTAAGGATCCAGTCTAGAAATCTCTATTAAAGAATTCATAGTGAAGTGTGTTGTGAGCATCACAGGACTGGGCATGTGCATTTTGGAACAATTACCAAGGGATCATGATTAAACACTATTACCTGGAAGGGATCAAGGGATGAGACAGGGTCATAAAGAAAAAAATTAGGTAGGAAGCAGCCACCAGGAAATTAGTAAACCAATGCATGACTTACTGACATACAAAGCCATTTGTGAACTTAGAGGTAAGTGTGCATTATAGTAGAGGGGCAAAAGAGAGGCTTGTGTGAGCCCTGAGGAAATGGTATTTTATTCTGAATAGTAAGAATAGAAAGTATTTGAGCATTTATTCCAAGAATAATTTTATATTCAAATTTTCCATTTCAATTTAAAAATTTAGTTTTAAATAAAAAATTTAAATCAATATTTAAAATTAAATTAAGGATAATTTAAAATTTAAACTATTAAACACACAGTGTGTTTGGGGGATGGTAAGTACCCATGTTTGTGGAATCTGGATGTATGGAGAGCTGCATGGGGGATGAGCTTGGGGTGTTGGAGGGCACCAATCACTTCTGTGCCATGAGTGAGGATGCAGCATCTGGGATAAGAGAAGGTTTGAAAGGATGCACTGATGGGATTGGCTCATTGGAAACCAATCCCTGTCAAAGAACATAATTGAATAAAGATGGTAGTAATAGCTAACTTTTATTGAATACTAATGGTGTGCCAGCCACTCTGCTAAATACTCTATTTAATCATTAGCACAACTCACTGAGGTGGGTGCTATCAGCATTCCCATTTTTTTTTTTTTTTTAAGATTTTGTTTCTTTATTTGAGAGACAGAGAATGAGAGAGAAAGCGCATGAGAGGGGGGAGGGTCAGAGGGAGAAGCAGACTCCCTGCTGAGCAGGGAGCCTGATGCGCGACTCAATCCAGGGACTCCAGGATCATGACCTGAGCCGAAGGCAGTCGCTTAACCAACTGAGCCACCCAGGCACCCAGCATTCCCATTTAACAGGTGATGAATTGAGGCCTTAGATAGGTTAATTAATTTGCCCAAGTTCATACATTTACAAGTACATAGTAATTATTAGATCAAATTAGTATATCCTTGGGAATGTTTAGGTGTTTGCTTGGTCAGTGAGAGACTTCAGGCCATACTGAATGCTCAGAATCTGGGAGAAAGTGACGTGGTAGTTCTGGGTCATCAGGCCAAAGCCAGCAATTATGACCATGCGTGGAAGGCCCGAGGTCCAGCCACCTGAGCCACGACTCTGCCAAGAGCAGGGCAACCTATTGGGTCCCAAGAGCTGAGTTGGCCTCAAGCAGAGCCCCAGCTCCATCAAGGAGTTAGGAGGGTCACCTCTTTAGTACTGAGTATATATGAAGGAAGAGAGCTGTTCAAGGGGAGGGAATCTAAGTGGAGGCTGTATTCATCATACCATTCTTTTAATTTTTCTATAGTTTTAAATAATTTCAAATTAGTTTGGGGCAGAGGGAAGTGGTGGGATGGGAGGGAGAGGGCGGAGTGCTGAGTGAGCTGAGTGCCGAAGCTCTGTGAGAGCCCAGGACCCGAGGCAGGGGTGGGTGAGCTGTGTCCACTGAATCGAAGCGCACGGAGGAGGAGTGATTTCTCTCTCAGAGATTCCCTTTGCGGCGTCCTGCCTGCCTGCCTCTCTGCCTCTTCAGAAGATATTTCTGAGGCCAAAGTGCCTAATAAAACAGAGCTGGGAGGCAGAGGTTGATGTTTTCTATTGGCAACTTTATTCCAGAATTTGGCATTAAAAAACTCTTTTAAGACTTTTCTCTCTCTCTCTTTTTTTTTAAGACTTTTTCAACATATAAAATAAAACCATGTACAAATACAATACAAATAGGTTTTCCTCACAGACGTCAAGTTGGAAAAGGTTAGAAGGTTTATAGCCCAAACAGCTGCTTATCGTAATACTGTATCGTGGCTCTTTCAGTGAATTTGCACAAACCCCTTGTAACCAGGGGTGCTGACTAACAGCCATTTTCCCCTGAGTGGGAGTAGTCATTAGTGGTCATATAAGTTGAAATTCAGCCATTCTCTTTCTGCCTCAGGCCATTTGTTTGTGGGAGAGCAGTTGTTTGAGAAAATTAGGTTATTTTGGTTACCAAGAGACACTGCCCTTTACCCTGTCTAATTACCCTCTTTTGGAAGAAGAATTGCTTAATATTTGTTAGACAACTCTGCATGCTAATGGTCTCTGGGGAGATGTTTACAGTCTTCCTATAAAACAAATCAAAACTGTTTTACTCTCGTTTCCATGGTTTCTCTCTATTGCAGTTAATATACGAAGCATCAGCATCCTGAAGATGGGATAAGTACTATGAATGTAATATACTGTGTTTTAATGATTAAAAAAAAAAAAAAAGATTGCATGTGGCCTGATTTTCAAACACAGTTGTTTCAAGACAGGACCGAATTATCAGTGTTTAGTCTTACTTATTCAAAGCCGAGCAGTGACTCTGGATTCAGGATTTGAAGGTGTCCACAATTTTTTGTGAAATAGTGTCTCTGAGCTTTTGTTTGTGTCAGTGTGAAAAGTACCTTGGAGACAGGCCAAGTGTGCATGTACTTTCTGACTCTGCTAGATTTTATTTGTACTACATTCTCTCTAAAGGTCCTCATTTACTCATGTATGTATCCATTCATTTGTTTATTCACAACCCATGTGGAGTGTCTTTGTCAGGCACTGGGCCAGATAGAAAATAAAATAACCAAGTTCTTTCCAATTATAAAATAAATAAGTCCTGGGGATATACCGGACAGCCTAGTGACTATAGTTAATAATACTGTATTGTATATTTGAAAGCTTTCAAGAGAGTAAACATCCTCATCACGAGGGGAGGGAAAATCTAGCTTTGTGTGATGATGGATGTTACTTAACTTAGTTTATTGTGGTGATGTTTGGTACATATATCAAATCATTATGTTGTACGCCTAAAACTAATACAGTGTTATACGTCCATTATAGCTCAATAAAAATAGCAAGATTTCTCGATTAAAATATTAAAGCATTAAATGTATTAGTGCTTTAAAGTCCATTGTTATGAATTCTGTAATAGAGGTGAGTTCAAAATGTGGCAGATACAAAGGCAAGGGACTGATTAATTCTCCCAGGTCCTGTTTGAGCTGGAGATTGAAGGATGAGGGGAAATGTCCTAGGAGAAGAACCTGGGAAGGAATGTGGCAGGCTGAGCGAGCTCATCCTGTGCCAAGGCAGGAAGAGAGGGGGAAAATGGCATGCTCCATCTGTTCGGGCTGGTGGCTGGGTGGGTGGGAGATGAGGCCATGTAAGTATGGGTGTGTGAAACCCGGAGAACGCTGTCACCGCACCTGTGTCCCCCACGTAGGACACCTGTGCTGTCTACTTCTATAGCAGGGGCATGTTTACATATCTCTCCAACACCTTATTCACATACGTGGGTCCGAATAAACTCCTCAGGACCTACTCTGTCTCAACTGACACCATATAAAGGTGGACTCTCATGGCTGTCGGTTAGCGTGGGGCATTTTATTTTATTTTTTATTTTTTAAAGATTTTATTTATTTATTCGACAGAGAGAGACAGCGAGAGAGGGAACACAAGCAGGGAGGGGAGTGGGAGAGGGAGAAGCAAGCTTCCTGCCAAGCAGGGAGCCCGACATGGGGCTCGATCCCAGGACCCTGGGATCATGACCTGAGCCGAAGGCAGACACCCAATGACTGAGCCACCCAGGCGCCCCAGCGTGGGACATTTTAAAGGGCAGTGTATTTATTAACAAAAGCCATAGGCCTTCTTATTTCCCTTCAAACTGACATTAGTTTGACCATAGATGTTTATACTTCTATGGTTCAAGGATTTGGAGATTTCTGGGTCAGACATATTGTGCTTTATTTTAGATTTTAGAGCAAAAGGAGTCTACTGAGAAAGTTATGTAATTTAAAAAGCAAGCTTTAAATAGCAAGCTTTAAATATAGATTGATCCTATATCCATAATAGGTATGACTATAGATAGTACACATATATGTATAAGTGTATGCCCATTTCTTTTGATAGATTATTTTAGGGATTACATGATTAATGTAACCTGCTGTTGTTATTAAGGTCATAAGTATTTCCATTATATGTTAACAGTAACAAATCTTAAAAATCAAGGCAGTTCAAATATGAATTAATTGATACCACATGTATTTAGGAGTTCCTTGTTTTTATTTTTACTTTTTATTTTTTGAGAAAGAGAGAGAGCGCGCACAGAATTCAGGGGGAGGAGCAGAGGGAGAGAGAGAATCTTAAGCAGGCTCCACACTCAGAGCGGGCGCCCAACACAGGGCTCGATCTCACGACCCTGAGATCATGAACTGAGCAAAATCAAGTCGGACCTTTAACCATCTGAGCCCCCCAGGCACCCCAGGAGTTCCTTTGTTTTAATCAGCAAACTTATAAATCTTCCTGGATGTATGTTTGAGAGATTATAAACACTTCAGTATTTGGGGGCTAGTTTATTTGTGCACTAATCCTTTTGGTTTATGAGGTATAGTTCAGGCTGACAAAGAAGGAGAAAAAGCTGTTGAGGGCCCTCAGGTCTCTCCGGAGTAGGGGAGAGAAAAGAAATGAAATGAGCAAGGCTTGGGAAGTACTTTGAGGTCTCTAAAACTTCTAGATCCCAGTTCTTCCCATTTTCCTTCCCAGTTATTGAGAATGAAGCTGGAAAGTCTCTAGAGCCTGCAGCCACCACTCCACCCTCCCCGACTAGGTCATCCCCACCCTGTTCATAGAAGTCAAGTTGTTTAGAATAGTTCTCAGCTTCTTATGGGAAAATCGGTACAGATTAGGTGGGGGTGCTGCGGAGGGCGAGGGGGGAAGCACAGCCATCCTTTTCCTTCTCATTAGTCTACTCAACCCCGCAGCTCATCTCAGAGATGCTTGAGCAGACTGTGGAAAATAGTACTTATTTTATTTGAGGCTCAGCTTCTCAGTACCTGTGTGACCTGGTAAAGTTACATGAACCCTCAGCTCCTCTGGAAAGTAAGGCTAATAAAACAGACGGCACAGGGGGATAGATGCTGGGGGGAGCACTTCAGCTCGCTCATAATCTCCGTCATCACAAATCTACAATCCAGGGGAAAACAGCACATTCCCTAGGCGAGTGTGCCTTTAAGACACGTGCCCTATCAAACAAATGGAAGACCCCAGTGAAAGCTACATGCTTACCAAACAAATGCATCTTCTCAGCAAGTTTCCCCAGGCCACCTGCCACCCCCATTCAGGGTACTTTACTCTAGATTTTGCCTTTAAATCTCTTTGGGTTGGAAATGTTGGAGGAATCATTGCCGTACCTCCACTTCTAAAAGATAACCATGTACATGTTTCATATTCCATGCAGCTGGATTGTCGTTGTTGCTGTTGTTTGTTTGGATTTGTTTTTTTTACTTCTTTTGCGAAGCAGAGCTGGGGAGGCTGTTGATCGAGGCTGAGAGGTGCTGTTGCGGAATAATCGAGCTACGAGAAAAATCCGTAATCAACAGATAATTAACTTATTTTTTTCCCCTAGAAATTGATTTTGAGCAAAGTGTCTTACACAAAAGGACCTTCATTCAGCGAAAATGTGATTTCTTGAAATCTCAGTCTAGGTTTGAGTGCTTCTCACCCATCTCATTTTTTTTTTTTTGGTTTGTTTCCTGAAGCTATATTTAGAATACATCAATCACTTTATACTGCCATTTTTTTTTTTTTTTTCATTCTCTGACCTCAGGAGCTAAGAGATCCGTTTTGTCTGCTCAGCTTTCCAACTTGACTTAAACATTGGAGTACAACCTCTGGGTTCTCTTTCACCGGCGTGCATCCAGTACTGTGTGACTGGAAGACTGGCCTAGGTGACTTAGTGGACAGTTAGTTGGACTATAGAAATCCATTTTGGAAAGTAAACATGTATTATTTTCCCCAGATAGAAGCTCCTGGTGAATGATTTACATAAATCAATGATGTTAATTTGGTTGGGGCTTGTGTTTCCCTGCAAAGACCTTATGAAATGTGCTTGATCTGGAGACCCCTTTCTTTTCTATAGTCTCTTTACAGCCCAGAAATTTGAAAAACTATTTTCTTCTATTAGTTCATTCATAATCCCCATCTTAACTATACATAATAAATGGTAACTATACATAAATAAATGGTGACTTAACTATACATAATAAAAGGTACCCGGACTAGCTTGAATAACCCGATTATACCAATCATTAGCTACAGTAGCATAGAATTTCAGAGAGAATCGGTACTGATAATACTGTTGCCTTTGTGGCAATTTAAAAGAAGCCAATTCTTCCTGTTTGATGTATCCAACATGTATTAGAAAAAGAAATAAGTTTGATTTAAAGATGGTCAGGAGTACATGGTGTGACAGTGTTTTGGTCCAGCTAGAAAAGCTTTGTATGCAATGAGTGGTTCTTTTGTTCGGGACACCTGCGTGTTTACTAGGTGATTCCACTTAAAATATCTGCTACTTTCATTCTTGTTTTATGCTTAAAATAGGTTTTTTTTTCCTGGTCATAAAATTAATATATGCTCACTTAAAGGTTAGCTCATGATTCCTCTACCCAGATCTATTTCCATTTTAAAGTACAATGTAGAGAATGAGGATAAAAGCATAATCGTATCGTAAAAATACTGTCCTCTGAATAAAGTCCTCTGATTGAGTTCAACTTCAGAGTATTTTGCTCAATTTTAGGTTTTCGTCCAAATGTTTATGTAATGGAAGGTGGATATTTTATACTATATTTTATACTAGGTAGTATACATAAGCTTTTTTATTAGAAAGTTCTACTTGGTGATGGTATTTACCTCCCTGTTGATCACTTACATTTATAGTACCAGTTTTTTCATTTATTCACATCCTTCCTCCAATTTCCCAGTCCTGATCTGAAAAACAACCACAACAAAAGGGTACATCAGTTAGAACTGTCCATTTGCAGGAGACTGTAAACATGACCAAGGATGGCTTAGCAAAAAGGTAATTTGGGGGCCCACTTAACTGTGAAGCCCAGGTGTCAGTGACTGGAGTGGCTCACATGTCATTGGGCGCTTGATTTCTTTCCATCTCTCATCTCTACTTTCTCCCATGTTTGCTTCATTCTCCATTCTAGGTGTGACAAGATGGTTCCCAACAGCTCTGGGCCTACATCCTTCCAAGTTGAGTCGTATCTCGTTGACTCTGATTGAATGACTATGTAGCCATGAGCTAATCGCTCAAGTGGCCCATGATCTACTGATGGGCCAGACCTAAGCTGTGTGCTCTTTCTAAAGGTGGGAGGAGAGTCAACTTGACAGAAGGCCCATGGACTAAGAGAGAGAAAAGTGGTGACTTCCCAGGAGAAATATCAGAAGGCTGTTTGTTACGAGGTAGAGGAGGGTGGAAGAGAGAATGAGGTCCACTTTAGGGGGTGAATGAAGCCTGTTGACCTGGGAATGGGTATGTAAATATATCCATGTAGGAATATATGTTGATGGCCGTATGTGTTGCCTGTATATTTTTTAAATGATCAAATCGTAGTCTTTATGTGAAGCCACCCCAGGTTGACGGTATAAAATTAGAATGTTTCAGCGTTGTATGTGTGTTATGTATGTTTTCTGAAAAAAGCCCTTGTGGGGACAAGAAGCCTAGCTAAATCTAATTATTATGGCCTTAACAACATTTGAACAGCACCAGTGTGCTAAAGGCAGAACAGAGAGTTACACCAGTTTTAGAAACCAATAACTTAAGTTCTTTTTTTTTTCAATGAGTTAAGCATACAGTGTTTTTTATAAGCAGTAAGTCATGTTCTTGACAATGGTTATTTTTGGCTTGAATATAGTATTGCTAGGCTTTACCACAACACTAGATAGCTTCAGGGAATATAAAGAGCTGTTTGAGAATATTACTAATTGGGGGAAATTAACATATTGAGATTTAGATTGTATTTTTCAAGTAATAATGATAACTTTTGCTTGGAATCTTCATTCAGTGGAAAGACTCATTTGCCAATTTGTGAGATGTTTGATACTGCCTATGTTCTATTTAGTACCACTGGCTTTGTCATCGAAAGCATGCTTGGCACACATCCCAACAAAGTTGTTGTTCTTGTTTTCAGACCTTTGTAGTGATAACCGCCCTTTATGCTTAACAGCACAGGACATGTGGCAAGTGGAATTGGGTAGACCTGTTAAGGACATACAGTCTTGTCGTCTGCTGAGAATTGGGGTTCCTTCTGGCATATGTTTCACTCAGTTTCTCCATCCAGGAAATGTAAGGGCTGGCCTTTAGAAAGGGGATTGTGACAAGTTAGGATTTTTTGGTTGTGAGTGTCAGAATCCTATCTCAAACTTGTATAAGCAAAAGGGGATTTGTTGCCCCCCATCAGTGTAAAAGGCATGGATATTATTGGAGAGGACAAGATGCTGGCAGGACTCTGTCTCTCCAAATCGGTGTTGGATTCGCTTTTAGCAGACAAGGTTTCCCCACGTAGGCAGGGACATGGCAACTGCAAGCTCCAGGCCCCCTTCCTGCCAGCTTGGACAACAGAGAATAAAAGGCTGCTTCTTTCTTTTCACTCTTTCTAATTCCAGGTCAGTGAACCTCAGAGTAGGACTCTTACTTGACCTCCTTAGTTCATGTGCCATCTTTTGGACCAATCCCTGTGGACAAGGATGAAGGACCAGCTTGGTCAAATGTGGGTGTGCAAGGGCAGGCGGATGGCATGATTAGAGCCGAGGACATGCAAGTCAACCAAAGAAGGAGGCTGGGGGATATTATCTGACAACGTTGAAAAGGACGCTGGGCAAGCCAGTTGTCCATGGAAATACTGGACTTCCATTGTATGCGATGCTTATACGAATGTCTCTTTGTCCCCTGCACACTGTGCAGAAGGAAGCAGACACTTCATAGAGATCATGGATCCTTTATCATACCCTGTGTTTTTCTAATGAAGGGTTGGGCAAGGTGGGAGGGTAAAAGATCTACTATCCTGGGGAATTCCAAGAGTGACATCTTTCAAGGTATGAAGGGCTAACACTTCCTTCTGAGTAGTTGATTGAAAATATGTTTACCTTGAATTTTCACGGTTCCCCTTAGATTCCATTTGCCCCGATGCTTTCTAGTTTTTCATGCGTTTTTTTCATACATTGTTTCTTTCCGGTGATACAGTATCTTCTGATACTGGAAGCAGAAGTTCACAGAAATTAGGCCCAAGGTTCCCCAGCTAGGAGATAGCAGAGGCAGGATTTTAACCCCTGTGTCCTGTGCCCACTACACCACACCAGACTGTCTTTGTTATCACAATTGTATTTTTCTATTAGTGTCATCAGCATCCACTGCTAAAAGCTACAAATATTTTACTTTATGCTCAGTGTGTGTCCTACTTAATTGACAAGCATGAGACTAGCGTGTCGATGTTGGCCATTCATGGCAGAATTGCTGAGCTCTTCCAAGCCCAGACTCTGGGAGTCAGACTGCCTGAGTTCAAGTCTGTGCTCCCAAATCTCCCCAGTCGTGGTCTGACTTTGGGCAAGTGACTGAACCCTTCTGAGTTTCAGTTTATCTTCAAATGGGGGAAAATTAAAGGGCTTACCTTATAAAGCTATTGTGAGAAATGAAAAAAAAAAAGTGATGTAGATGAAGGAAAGATATTTCATCAAATCCTAAGGTTTATATTAGCACCCTGCCTGGTACTTGGTAAACTCTATAAATATTGGCACGAAGGGTGTTAATAAAACATTCAGGCCAATGGCTTATTCTAGGACAGTGTGTATGTCCTTACAGGAGACCCACAGGTAAGAGATGTATTCATGATTGGAAGATTCTGGAACATATTAAGAGGTGCCTAGGAGCTGTAGGCCATAGAAACTTTGAGTTTGGTTTTAACTTTTTGGGGAGGGTTTAGGATTCCTTATACCATCAAGTTCATTGTTTAATATTTTCTGCCTTTGCAATTAGCGTAGTATAATGAATGTTGGGGGTTTTGAATATGGGGAAGCATAATTTTTAACTGTTGAATATCACATGTTTTCTTAACAGGGAAGGCAAGGACATTATGTGTTTTGTTGATATTTAGACGTTTGTATCCAGTGGTAGGGCTGGGTCTTGTTACATTTTTGTAGGTTTTGAAAATGCTTGGCAATTCACTGAGACTTTTAAATGTTTAGATTCTACATTTCTATAAAAGTACCACAGATATATTTGCAAATTAGTAAGCTCGGGGGAACTGGTAGTAGCAGAAGTAGTTTGCCAAAAGAAAGCTGTAGTTGGTGAGTCTCAAATGGCCTTTATTAAATGAGTACTTTTATTAGTAAAAATCTAGTAATAGAAACTTCTGGAGAGTGAAAAAAAGAGACTCTAGTCTATAATAGTAACTAATAGAAACTCTGTTCAAACAGTTTACTTTTTTTTTTTAAAGATTTATTTATTTATTTGAGAGAGAGTGAGAGAGAGAGCATGAGCTGAGGGAGGGGCTGAGGGAGAAGGAGAGGCAGACTCCCCGCTGAGCAGGGAGTCAGACACAACAACACAACATAACTCTGGGCTCAATCCCAGGACCCTGAGATCATGACCTGAGCCAAAGGCAGACACTTAACCAACTGAGCCACCCAGGCACCGCTATAATAGTTTACCTTTTGAATACTTTGAAAATTGGTTTAATCTTATCATTGCTCAAGACAAGTAAAACTGAGTACCTTTGAAGATGGGAATTTGAGACACGTTTATTTCTGACTTCAGATTTGCTTTATTGTTTTGCATGATTCAGTCACTGTGGAGGAGTACGTGTACCAGCTATCTGTTCTTTCTAACACTGGTTCAAATTTAAATACAATTTAGATTTGTTGAGCTTGACCTTTAAACTTTTCCCTTAACTGATACAAATGTTTAAAAAACAAATTCATTTTATTATTTATTTATTTATTTATTTATTTTTGGTTTAAACAACAGAAATTTATTTTTGCACAGTTCTGGAGGCTAGATGTCCAAGATCAAGGTATTGGCAGGTTTGGTTTCTCTTGAGGCTTCTCTTTTGACCTGTAGATCGCCCCCTTCTTGTTTTATCCTCATATGGACTTCCTCTGTGCTTGAGCATCCCAGGTATCTCTGTCCAGGACACCAGTCAAATTGGATTAAGGCACGTCCTTATGACCTCATTTTACCTTAATCACTTCTTTAAGGGCTTTATCTCCAAATGCAGTCACATTCTGCAGTGCTTGGGGCTAGGACTTCAACATATGAATTCTGAGGTGGTCACAATTCAGTGTATGACATCATTCATTGCATTATATATTAAAACTATACTGTGTTCAGCATTTTAAATTATTTTGTGCTGGGAGCAAGTAGCTGGAACTGACTTCAATACTGCTTTCTAAATCTTTTTTTTTTTTTTCATTTTAAAGAATTGAGACTTTCTATTTTGTTTTCAAGACCTAAAAAATAAAGATATAAATTAAGACACACAAAGCAATGTGAAGAGTGTTACGGCATCAGTGAAATAACAATTATTTACAAATAAAATATTAACATATAATTTATAAATGAAATAACCTTTAAACCAGTTCTGTTCGGCGCCTGGGTGTCTCAGTCAGTTAAGCGCCTGTCTTTGGCTCAGGTCATGATCCCAGGGGCCTGGGATCGAGTCTCGCGTTGGGTTCCCCGCCCCACAGGGAGTCTGCTTCTTCCTCTGCCCCTCCTCCCACTTGTTCTCTCAATCTCTCTCTCTCTGTCTCAAAAAATAAATAAAATCTTAAAAAAATAAAATAAACCTATTAACCACCTTCAGCTAGAGACTAGTAAAACCATTTCATCTGGTTGATGAGACTTTACATCACTATAGGGTCTTACTTTTAAATCCTTTTAAATAAATCTAAAGAATATTCCATTTTCCGTGTTTCTTAATATTAAACACAATGTAATTATGTGGGCAGTGTCAAAATTTATGCAATGTTGTTTGAAATACAGATAGTCACTGTTGCTGTGAAGTTCTGCATTGACATTAGTTTGATACTGGGGTATCTCTCTTGACTGATGGCCTCAAAGTAGCAGAAACTTGAAAGATCTGCCCTCTCAAGCATATAGGTGGTTTACCTTTACTCTGTTGGTTTACTTTGTTGCGGAGTAGATAAACAAGATGGATGGGAGTCAAATGATGTGTAGGTTGGGTCGGAATTAAACTATTATGTATGGAGAAAAGGTTAGAATTATTGAAATACCAAATCAACATTAGGAACAAAATGTTTTATGAGGAACATTCATTTTATTAAAGTTAACAGGTTCCTTATTCATTAAGTCTTCAGGTCTCTTTCCCCACACGCATGCGGGCACTTTACACCACACCCACCCACTCACACACATGCCCAGAGGCACTGCCCAGGGACAGGGGGCTCCAGTCTTCTGCCTTTTTAAAAATAAAATTACCACCCCCTCCACCAGATTATTATGGTGTCCAGTAGAAAGAAAGCACCCTGTATGCTTTTGCAGTAGGAACCCGCGCAGGGGCGGGGTTGGGTGTGGATGTGAGTTCTTGCTGCAAACAAGGTCAGGGGGTTAAGACTGGATTGAATTCTGAAATCAGCATATTGTAGATGAGAACACATTTTACGTCTTCATCAGAGTCATTTTTAGGATGCCAAGGAAAATTGTGCACTCCAATCCTGATCACATAGTGTTTACTAAACAATCATATGAGCGTATGTATATTTGGCTTATAAACAGGGTAAGGAAAGAAAAGCATCAATTATTGGGGGGAGGGGTTACTGACAATAAGTGCACACGGATACACATCCCAGATACTCTCTCTCCTTTTTTTGGTGGTGGTTATTGTGGATGTAGGGTTGAATTGGGGTAATGTAGAGATGATGTCACTGCATTGTATTTGCAATTTCTTTTCAGTGGTCAGTCTGTAGGGATTGAGGACTTTACCTTCATAATCAGCGCACGTGATCCTTAGTGTGTGTATTTGTGATATTTGTTGTCAGTGATCTTCACAGTGAGTTTTAAATCCTTTGAAATGGTACTGTAGGCACTAACTCTACCTTATTAGTCTTTGTTAGAGCCCAGGTAGTAAGAAAACTTCTCAGATTCATTCTCATTCAGGAAATGTTTATTAAACATCTGATTTGTTCCTGTCTATCATCATTCACACACATGTCAGATGCTGAAAGTCATAGAGATCAATCAGACTGGGGTCATGTCCTCGAGGATCTGATTGCCCAACACAATATCTTCTATTTTGATTCATTTTATTCTTATTTATTTCTTTGGGGTCCCATAAGGTCACAAAAGAGACAGTGATTTGGTGGGGGTTCGTTTTCCTTTTTCTTGTTTCATTTAGCATGGATGATAGAAACATCTTTGGCTGGAAGTAAGAATATTGGGTGTGAGGGTGCATATATACTTGAGATGTAAGTGCTAGCAAAAATTCCATGAAATCGGAATCACTGTTTCTGCTTCTGCTGCATTCTGCTCTGAAGTTTGTCAGGTCTGGCCTTAGTGTTGCCATGGGGACCAGGACTTAGAAGGTGCTTCCATTAGCAAGTCTGTTTGAAACAGAGACCCTCTGAGGCACTGGAAAGTGGCTCTGGAATAAGCTGCCAAGCCCTGCAGGGATGAGGGTAGAGGAAATGGCCAAATACAGGGCAGCATGGAGCTCTTCACTCTGCCATTTTAAAGAGAGAGACAGACGGAAAGAGAGAGACAGACCGAGAGACCCAGACCTGGCAACTCTGTGTTCCAGTTGAGACATGCGCAGAAATAAATCATAACTTCCTAGGCCTTACTGTAGAATGGTTTTTCTACCAGCTGAGGAACTACAAACATTTCCATTGCAATGGAAACTTAATACCCTGAAATAAGTATCAGTAACTTTTCCCCCCTGCTCCTTTCAGGAGAATATCAGAAAACATGAAGATCGTGTTGTGAGTTCTAGAGACAGAAAGAGCTTGTATGCATCCTCACGGCAGCCCTGGCTGTCTTGTGAATTGTTGTAGAGAGTTGATATTTATCCCGTGATTATTAATAAGGACCCTCCGTGCCCCTGGGTAAAAGGGAGGGTGACCAAATGAGCTCTTCGACGGTTGAACTAGTGGCACTGGTCTTCCCACCCTGCACCCCACCCCCCAGCACCACCTTCTTTCCATTTAGTCTATAACATACCTGGTCATTGTTGTTAAATAAAACTTGGACTTTGGTGATCAGATACAGTTTTTTTTGTAATCTGATTATTCTGAATTTGCCGCAGTAAGATATGCATATTTACATCTTTTTAGTAAATCTTTTTAGGATCTTTGGGTAAAGATAAGCTGAAATCAGATTTTAAAGATGGAATTCGAGGATTTTTCCAAGGTATTTTAGTTTCGCAGCTTGTGTTTTAGTTTGGTATTTAAATTTTTGTGTATGCCTTATTGCATACGGGGTTATTTTTCTTTTGCTTATTAGTAAACACAGGCACGCATGTGTTTAAATTGTACTTCCCCATGAAAGAATGACATTAAAACTCTTTTAGTTCAGACAAGTCACCCACACCCAATTTTCCCCCAGGAGTCTCACTTGTGAATTTTACCTTTCTCTGACTTGCGTAACTTGATGAGAAGACTCTCGGTTCATTGTTGACAAAGGTGTTGTTCTTCATGGTATTCTCCTTGCGTATAGATAGATGAGGCTTTAGGAAAAGACGTGCCCTGAAGAATCCATCCTTATGCTTCTATGTACAAGTTGGCATGACTACAGGATCCGCTTCCTCTGCTGGCTGGAACTGGGGCTATTTATAGTTTCTTTTCTTGGCTTCCGAGTTAGCGTATCAGCGTGTATTTATGCGAGGGAGAATTCTGAGGCCATATAAGACTGTAGTTTAGAAACCTAGTAGCCTCATTTGCCTTTTGCTCTCTGGAAGGAGAAGAATGATCTTGTATTTTGCCAACAGAGAAATGTAACAGGATGGAGTGACAAGATACATCTCTCTGGCTTCTCTGGAACCATAGACAGCGGACATAGGCCAGGCTTGAGAGAGAGTCTACACATGGAGAAGAATTGTCCCAAGGATGAGTGACAGGGGCATCTTCCTGGGCAAGGGGGCTGCTATCAGTTGCACTAGATTAAATCTTCACTTCCTTTCGTAGGTGGGCAATACCTCAGATTTCCTCTAATTACCAGAGGCATTGACGTTTTTCACCGAAGCCAATGATTCCCCATTATGATACCAGGGCAGGCAAGGTTATGTAATGCAGAGAACTTGGGCCAGACAAAACCAGCTTTCATCTTGGGTCCTGCAGTCACATACAAGTCAGGTGATATTATGAAGGTCAGCCTCCCTGGTCTCCAGTTTCCTCATCTGTAAGATGGGGAGATCACATCCTTCCCTCAGAGGGCAGTTTTGAGGAGTAGGGATAATGTAACCACAAATGAACGTCTGGCATGCAGCAGGTGCTGATCAAATCCTGAAAACTCGGGAAAAGAAATAAAAGTAGATGGATCATGGGCCATCTTCCCCTCAAGGATCCACATTAAGGCTTTTAGCCCAGATGAAACAAAGAGATCAAACGTATCTTTGGGATCCATTTCTCATTTCTTCTGTCTCTGCTCCTGGTATCCATTGACCCAGGGTCACGTTGCCCTCTAGACCTCTGCATTTGAGTAAATGCCTGGACCCAAATGACCTCACCTACGTCTCTTCCTTCCTCCCGTAGAACTTCCCTCCTGGCAAAAGGAAAGCTGAGACTTTGAGACATTCTCACAATCAGTAAGCTTAATCTTACTGTGAGTACAGGTGAGCCCACAGCTTTAGTTAAACCTCTTCCCCTTTATGGCACTTGGTACCTTTGCTGATGGCATTCGGCTGAGGTTTAGCCTTCAGAGAAAATAGCCTATTTGCAGTACCCTTTTGCCTTTTTTTAAAAAAGATTTTATTTATTTATTTGAGAGAGAAAGAGGAGAGAGCGCGCCCAAGTAGGGAGGAGGAGTAGAGGGAGAGGGAGAAGCAGACTCCCCGCTGATCAGGGAACCCAACATGGGGCTTGATCCCAGGACCCTGAGATCATGACCTGAGCTGAAGGCAGATGCTTAACGATTGAGCCACCCAGGCGCCCCTGTTTACCATTTTCTAAAAGTAGGTGGAAGAGCTAAAAATATTAAAAAGTAAGAAATCAGATAACATTTTACAGCAACATAAACTTTCAGTCAGTTCAATCACAGTTTGCTATGTTGCTTTTTTCTAAACATAAACGTAACATACACTCATAAGAGAAAATGTGAAAAAAGTAGAAAAAAATTTTAAGAGGAAGATAAAAATCACTAATTCCCTCCACCAAAAGTTGTAACCATTATTAATACCCTGGAGACTTTCTGCCCAAATCCTTTCATCTCATCTCTCACTCACACGCACTCACATTTATGTAATCACCACATTTGTAGTAGTTGAGAAAATGGTATGCAAACAGAATTTTAATATCCTTGTATTGTTTTCATCAGTAAGCGATAGAGAAGCAGTGTGGTGGAGAGATTGTGCATTTGGACAGCCCTCATTTGAGTCCTGGCTTTGCAGCAAAGTATTTGCTGGTGGAAGTAACTTCAGGTCTCCCTTTCCTCCTCTGTGAGATGCAGATACAATTATCATCCCATACACCGTGGAGTCCTGAGGAGTCAGTGAGATGTTATCTGTAAAGTGCTTAGGGTGATGCCAGCATCGAGTCCACGTTCTCCGAACGGTGGCTCTCCTGCCCATGTAGCATCATCTGTCCCCTCCCTCGACCCTGTCCTTCTAACCCTTTTTAAAATCCTACAGGCCGTTTAAGGTACAACTCAAATGTCGCCGCATCTGTGGAAACTCCCCAGGTGGTAGGGATTCTTCTACATGTGCACAGATAGATGCTTCTGGAAGGCTGTGTGGTGTCGTGGTTAGAAGTCCTGGTGCTTCACTAAACTCCCCAGGTTTGAGGTCGGCTCTGCCATTCACTAGCTCAGCATTCTTGGGAGAGTTGCTTCATTCCTCTAGGGCACTAAGTGCTTCTCTGTGGGAGCATAAGTATAGCAGTTACCTCATGGGGTTGTCGATAGGGTTGAAAGGCTTATCCCATGACATATGCTGAAAACAGTGCTCAGCCTGTGTTAGCTGTTACCACACAGAGCATCTGCATTGGGGTTAGGGACTTGGGTGTTGTATTCTTCATATTGGGAGAGCATGGATTTTATCTTACCCATCTTTATATTCACCTTAAACCTACCCCACTATCGGGCCTAGAGCAGAGGTTCAGTTTACACTTCTTCAGTGTAATTGCATTGGGATGAAAATTACAAGGAAAGTCAGAACTTCTTAAGATGATGGCACACCGAAGATTTTATTGCGGAAGCTTCGGGTTATTGGAAGTAGTAAGCACTTAAGCTTACAAGATGAGAAAGGAAACTAAAAGTCTTCTTCTTTATTAACTTTGTATTTTAAGATAGTTTTCAAGGTACAGAATTATCACAAATTAGGTCCAGAGAGTTCCCATATGGGCAACACCATTTCACCCACTTATTAGCGTCTTGTGTTAGTATGGTATATTGGTTACAATTAATGAGCCAATACCAACTGGTGTCCATACTTCATTCAGATTTTTCTCAGTTTTTCCTTAATGTTCTTTTTCTGTTCCAGAATTCCATCCAAGATATCTTACTGTATTAGTCATTATATCACCTTAGGCTTATCTTGGCTGTGATAGTTTCTTAGACTTTCCTTTTTTTCATTACCTTGACAGTTTTGAGGAACACTGATCACGGACTTTGTAGAATGTTCCTCAAGTGGGATTTTTAATTGAGAGATCTTTCACATACCACAAAATTCACCCTTTTTAAAACGTGTACAGCAAACTAACTTTAAAGCAGTTCTTTGGTAGCTTGATTTTGCTAAACTAAAATTTATTAATAAAATCAGATTTCTTAAATTGTATATAAAGTGCTTCCAGATAGGAAGTGTGTTATTTAAATTCCATTTATATGGTGAGCTCAGCTGCTTCTGGTGAGCATTTATTTGAGCAGGGTTATAATGCATTTTGGCAAAAGGGAACCAGAAGGTCATCTTGGGTTCGCTGTTGCCCTGGAAATGTTGAAAGGAATGAATTTGTTCTGGCATCTTGGACTGTTTTGGACACAGTTTCTAGCAGGGTACTTGTTTTTATATACTAACTGAAATAGTACTGATGTCAGAGTAGCTTGCATTTGGAAAACAGAAAGGAAAATGGAAATACATCTTTTACCTTGAAAAGCTAGCAACAGATGGGCAGAGATTATCAGAAAGTAGAAATCAGGGTGTGGGAGTGGGATTCCTGTTTGTGCAGCTTTCCCTGCATACCCAGCTCATTCATTCATTCATTCATTCAACAAATCTTTATTCAGTGCCTACCATGTGCCAGAAACTGCTCTTTGTCCTTAGGATACAGCAAAGGACAAAGTCAACAAGGCCATGCTCTCCCAGAGCTTTCATGTGGGCAGTGTAGACAGACAGTAAACAGATAAATGTATGTCGGGGGGGGGTGATAAGTAGTTTGAAAGAGCATAAAGTGTGGTCAGGTGATACAGAATGGTGGATGGGAGGTGTTCCAGAAAGACCATTTTGAGTTGACATTTAAGCAGAGACACAAATATAGGTATTTGACTAAAAGTGTGTCTACAACATGGAAATTCTCTTTGGAATGAAGTTCATTCGATCAAAATTGCAAAAGGTTAATGGAGTAGCTTTCTACCAATGTCACCATGCTACGTTCTAGGGATTTAATGGTCAGTAAATACTTAGCCACTGCTTCCAAGGAACTCCCTGCCTTGGGTGGGAACAGGGTTAATCAATTGAAAATCAGGCCTTAGTGACAAGGACTGGCGGTGTAAGAAGTACTGGGAAGGGGGCACAGGAGGCTGTGGGCCATGAGAGGGGACAAGAGGGAACCAGTGTCATCTGGGTCGTCAGGGTAGGCTTCCTTGAAGAGGGACACTTGATCTGAAAGCCAGCGGAGGAGGAGGCGGAATGAACAGAAGTGATTAGGACTTAGAAGGGAGGCCAGAGAGCTTGGGCACCAGGAGCCAGGGAGGATTGTGGGAAGAACGTGGTGGGGCCAGTAGCTAGGAGAATGTCAGTCACAAACGGTGAGAGGAAGTTCTAAATCAGTTGGTGCCATCACATTCTCGGAAATGGATATTGTAAGTACCTGGTAAATGGTACTAAGTGAGAATAAGTTTATCTGAAAGAGGCCACCCAGTACTTGCTTTGACATTTTTGGAATTTATTTATTAATTCTTTAAAGATTTTATTTATTTGAGAGAGAGCACGCGAGCGTGAGCAGGGGGGAGGGGCAGAGGGAGAGGGAGAAGCAGACTCCCTGCTGAGCAGGGTCCTCCATCCTAGGACCCTAGTATCAGGATCTGAGCTGAAGGCAGATGCTTCACCAGCTAAGGCACCCAAGCACCCCAGCGTTTTTGGAATTTAGAGTGTACGTCAAGTTTTGCAAAGATCAGCTAGAATGTGCTATGATGCATTAAATTTCTGATACTTTGTTCGAATAGCCAAAAATTAGAAGAAATAGATCGCATGACATTGTTTTCAAAATGATTGTGTTAATAAGAAAAAAGAACAGATTCTTCTCAGGAATACCATTTTTAAACTCAAGACATTGAGGGTTCTTGTGTTTTTCTTGTTTTTTTTTTTTTTAATATCATTAAATGATATTTTAGAGGAGATATTTAATTGTATTATGCAGTAAGTGTGGTTCTTAGAGGCAAAACAGCCCTCAGGGAAAGTTTTTTAATCTAGGAAAATGAATTATCTTTGTTTAAAGCTTTTCCTCTAGTACATTCAGTTACTTAATGTTGTGCATCATCTTTTAAGAGTGTTTTGATATGACATGCCCAGAGCCCAGTGACTTTATAAAGACTGAACAATGCTTTTGCTAAGGATGCAAAAATGCCTAATCTCTGGCTTTTAAAATGTTTCTGCCTTTTTAGGAAAATCAAGATGTGTACGTGGAGTAGTGTTAAATGAAGGGCTTACAACAGTGGTGGTGGTTAATAATGCTGGCATGATGGCGGTGGTGTGTCTCTGTCTGTCAGAATTGTGTTTGGATTATGACCCTTCCATGCATGTACACAGCAGATCCTGTTTGGTGACAACAGCATACTAAGTTTTGTATTTCTCTTAGTTAAAGCAACTACAAACATACCACCTGAAATTCCAGTGATCATTTAAATTCTTTCCAAAGCTTCAAAATTTTGATCAAACTTTGAAACTTGGGACCATTTTATTTGTGTATTTCTAGTGGGTTTTTGTTTTTTGTTTTTTGTTTTAGTTATGAAAGCAGTATAGGCTTTATTTGGAAAATATAGGAAAAACAGGAAAGTAGGAGACAAATGTTTAATCTCATCACTTAACCATTTCCTTATAGCATGTGAAAGTGATATTTTAAATGCAAGTGGTTTTTTGTGATTATAGAAATAATATATACCTACTTCAGAAAGAAAGACAATATATAGTGAGATAACCACTCTTAGGATTTGGGTCATTTCTGCTGTGTGTATGTGTGTGTGTTTCATATTATAAAACTTGAATTCAGATTAGTCTCAGAAAGGGTTAAGGGAGGTACTTTAAAAGATTGTCTATTAAGAAAATTTCTTCAAAGTAGCTTCTTGAAAATCTTGGGCTTTCACATTTTGATAATATTCTGATATTTTCAAATATTTTTCAATATTTTCAGTATTTTCAAATATTCTAATATTATCCATCATATTTTCTGGGCTAATTTCATAATGTCAGTTGTAGCTTTGAGGGCCTTATTTTGAATGTGAACTTACTGTTTATGAAAGGCCATTAGAAATAGTTACTAAATCATTTAGCCAATAATTCATATTAATTGAACAAGGATTCAAAAATAAATATAGCAAAAAAAGGAGGTAAACATGTATCAAATAACTTCCCAGATACTGTACTTCTATTTCCTTCCATGCTTTTTTGGATGCGTGCATGCATGTGTGTGCGTCTGTGTGTGTGTGTGTGTGTGTGTGTGTTTACACAAAATTATCTCATATTATTTGTATTATTCTGTAGCTTATTTTCCTCATTAAGTTGAATAATATGAGCATTTTTCTATTTCACTCAACAGAATTTTCTATTAGTATTTTCGGTGGCTGTATATAGTATGTGATTTTATAGTAATATTGTAGTTGAAACAATTTTTTATTATAAAACATTTGGGTTGTATCCATTTTTTTCCATTATTAAAAACAGCACAGTTGTGAATACTGGTGTTAAATTATCGCTTGAAGGTGTATTTCTAGAATTAGAATTTTTCAGCATTGAGAATATGACTATTTTTAAAGCTTCTGCTACATATTGCCAACTTATCCTGCTGGACCAGCACATTTTTCTTCACAATTCATCAGCAGTGTATATTATCATTCTTTTAAATTCTTGCCTACCTACTAAGCAAAGAAAAGTATCTATTGGCTTTAGCTTCCCTATACCCTGGTCTCTTCCATATCATATTTTTTAGACAATTCAGTTCACAGTGTTCATAGGAAACCTTGTAGGCATATTCGGTTAAACCTTAGCACTTGGATCCTGACCTCAAGCCCTTGTAACAAACAAGATGACAGTTGATTTCAGATTTTGAGAGTAGAGAATGGGAAGGAAGTTTTGGAATTCAGAACTTAATTCATATTTACTTCCATGTCATGATTGGTATACATGCCACTCAAATGGAAATTTATTCTTTGTGAGAATGTATTCCCATCATACACAACAAACAAACTATCCAGTTTCTAAACTTATATTCCATATAAATTTAGTGATTATCTGAGTGTTGGGAGATTCTGTGGTTTGTCCCCAAAATTCAAGTATTATGTAAATTTTCTCAATTTCCAAAATTTAATTTTTACTAATATTTAAGGAGCATAGAATCCCCTAACTAGAGGAGCTTTAGGATATCATGTCCAATATTCACGTATTTGGAACCTAAGGCACAGAAAGGTAAAATGGCTTGCTTGAAGTCAGAGGAAATCACAGAACCCCAGGAAATTTGTGTCCGTTGGTCTTGTGCCTTGTCTTTACCTCTTGTAGCTGAACATGTAAACCTGCGAAGGAGAATGTCAGTTCCTCCCCTACCCCATGCAAATGTGCCCAACGTGTGCACAGCCTTTAGGTCAATACAATTGGTCAAGTTGGAAAAAACCTCTTAGGTGAAGATGGAGTTGGGACTAGTGAGTGGGGTATGAAAAAGACCCTTACGAAAATATTCTTTATTGACACCATCACATTTTAAATACTTTGCTCTTCTTTGGGTCTTCCCCCTCATTTTTTCCCCCTAGGAGTTACATTTTTATGTGTGCATAATTCTTAGAAGTCAGAGATTACATTTATTTTTCCTGTATTTCCCAGCACTGCATGTGGCCCTCCTTGGCTCTGTGTGTATGGAGGTAATAGTCCTGACCCAGTGCCTAAAGATAGGTGCATCTCCCTTTGGGAGGAGATAGTTGGAGGAAAGCTGTCCTGTGACTGGGGTTTCCATTTCTGTTCCTTGAATAAGGCTTTTATTTATATGAAATTAATGATTCACATGGGTTTTGAACCTTTGGCCTTATAGTACTGGGTAGGGTTCTCTTCCCAGACAAGCTGATGAGCTGATGAGATGGGGTCATGGTCAGTGTCATAGGTTGGGTTCTTTGGGAGGTGGACTCTGAGGCAGGTAGCAGGCAAGAATCTACATGACTGGAAGGGTGTGGGAGTAGGAAAGGAAACGGTCTATGCAGAGAGAAGTTGGGATGGAATATAGGACTGACAGCGGCCTCAGCCACCACCCAGGGAGCTCTGGAGCTAAAATGGCATGTCAGACTTGTCTCAGGTTGGGCTGAAATGACCGGATTTTTATCTTATTTTTTTTTTACTCTTTTTTTGTTTCTGTACCTTGGATTTTATTTTTTATTTACTTTGTTAAGTTTTTATTTACGTTCCAGTTAACATACAGTGTGACATTAGTTCCACATATACAATATAGTGAGTCAAGCCTTCCATGCAACACCTGGTGCTCATCACAACAAGTGCGCCCCTTAATCCCCATCACCTGGTTCCCCCCACCCAGCTCCCCTCTGGTAGCAGTTTGTTCTCTATAGTGAAGAGTCTCTTTCTTGGTTTGCCTTTCCATCTCTCTTTTTTTTTCCCTTTGCTCATTTGTTTTGTTTCTTAAATGCCCATATGAATGAAATCACATGATATTTCTCTTTCTCTGACTGACTCACTTCACTTAGCATAATACCCTCTGGCTCCATCCATGTTGTGGCAAATGACAAGATTTCATTCTTTTTTATGGCCGAGTAATATTCCATTGTGTATATATACCACATCTTCTTTATCCACTCATCCGTCGATGGATACTTGGGCTGTTTCCATAATTTGGCTATTGTAGATCCTGCTGTTATAAACACTGGGGTGCACGTATCCACTTGAATTAGTATTTTTGTATTCTAGTGGTGCAACTGCTGGATCATAGGGTAGTTCTATTTTTAACATTTTGAGGAACCTCCGTACTGTTTTCCAGAATGGCTGCCCCAGTTTGCATTCCCACCCTTGCAAGAGGGTTCCCCTTTCTCCACATCCGCACCAACACCTGTTGTTTCTTGTGTTGTTGATTTCAGCCATTCTGACAGGTATGAGGTGATATCTCATTGTATTTTTGATTTGTGTTTCCCTGATGTTGAGCATCTTTTCATGTTGCCTTACCCTCATAGATAAGTCATCAGGTGGGGACCACGCAGGAAGGGCTGTGACCTTGGTAGAGGCACATTTCATCAATGGGGCAGCAAGTGATTGGGGCCACATATTCCAAGGCCCACTGCTGTCAGCATCAGTCCTCTCTGGATAAGTGGTCTTGTGACCTGTACAAATGAAGAAAAGATCATTGACCCTAGATATGGAGATAATGAGCTTCATCTCATTGGTTAAACTCTAAGAGTTGACATTTGTTGAGCAGGGGCAGAATGCATCTCTAATATGTGTAAATATGAAACAAATAAAAAGAGACAGAAGGAGTTGCAGCTTTCACATGGAGCCCATGTCTCCAGCATTAATAAGTCTGTAAAGGGAGGTGGTTTTTTATGGGAATTTAAACACTTCCTCCTCCCTCGGGGTGGCGGGGACTGACTCTTCCTTCTACTGTGGGTTGAAAACCTTGAGCACCACACATTCTCTCTCTTCATGTGGGATTTTGGGTGAGTGGCCATAGATGACAAAGGGACGTGGGTCAGATGGGCCCAGGGAGGCTTGTCTACTGCACATGGTTGTGCCGTTGGTGCCAGTTAGCTCCTACAAGGCACCTGTGAAGGTCCTGCAAATGGGACTTGAAATTTGGCCTGGGCCTCCTCTGGCTGGAGTTTAGGAGAAGGGTTGCCTTTACTAACTAGTCTGCCTAGGGGCAGTCAACTTTGTTTTTTTACAGAAAGCATTGTCTAAGCTGGCCATAGCCCTGTTCAGAAACCCTTGTTGAAGACAATTTTAAGTGGGGTGTGGGTGTATGTGTATCGAGAGTGCTTATATGTGCCTATGAATATGTGTGTGAACATGCGTGTGCGTGCATGGAAGGCTCTCATAAAGCTCAGGCCAATGTGGGGGATGTGGTAACTCACACATCAAGAAGCTCTGGCCTGACTTCCTAACCATCTGAGTCCCTGCATTGTTGGAGCTCCTTGAGGACCCAGCCTGGTTCACTCATGTTTGTATCCTCTGTACTGTTTAGAATCATAGCCCCTCGACAAATACTACTCAGAAAAAGGATATTTACACTGGCTTTGTACACATGGTCCAAGAGCAGGAAGACCCATGTGATAGTATCTACATATTCACATAGGTTTTCTCCAATACAGAGGGTCAAGAATATGATGATGTGGAAGCAGCTTCCTATCCCTTAAGGATATCCCCTCCAGCTATTCTTGCAATAAGAGAAGATAGAGCACCCACCTGCCATGTTTTCCCTGTCTGCCCCCTGAGAGCTAACCATCTGAGAGATCCTCCCCTGTAGCAAGGGCACTTAATCCAAGCTTGGGGTAGGTATCATGGAAGGCTTCCTGGAAGAAGCAATGTCTTATTGAAACCTTATGATAGAATTTGATAGACTTTACCCAGGCAGAAGGTTTAAGGAAGTGGGAATGGAGAGAATCTGAGGGAGGTAGAAAAATGGGGAACTATTTTAGACAGCATGGTGTATGTTCAAGAAACTGAAAGTGAAGTGTTCATGAGAGAGGAGCAGGAAAGGTAAGATAAGGTTGTATCAAAAATGTCTTGAGGCCATGTTAAGGAGTTTGCTCTCAGGGCCATGGGGAACTGTTGAAGGGTGTCTGGCAGGGGGGTGAATCATTAGATTTGGTTTTGAAAGATCGTCTGATAGCAAAGTGGAGAACGCATGGGAAGAATGCAAACTGGAAGTAGCCATCGCCTGCCTTAGCTGGTTAGGGCAAACCAGGTGCAATATGATGATGATAATAATGTCCTGAAGGGAGTGAGTGGACATGAACATGAAAAGAAATACATGGATTTGCAGAACAGGAGGAGGAAGGATGACAGGTATTTGCAAAGTACTTACATTCCTTTTCTCATTTGACAGTTGAAATCAACCAGTAGATAAGTAGGATGAGAATTCTTATCTTTTTTTCATGAGTGAAGAAACAGAGGTTCTTAGAAGTTAGCTGAATTTTCCAGTGACACAGAGCTGGTAAAGAAAACGAACTTGAGACCCGTTGCGCCGTTGTATTGCTTCTTTTATAATCCTTTGCTTGTTCCAGTGATCGAGGAAGGTTAGGGAAAATGAAGTACCTCCAAAGCTAGTTTTCTTGATCTCCACTGCAGTAAAAAGGACTAAAGTATTCTCTGATATAAATCCAAGGTACAAGTGAAATAAAGAGTCTTGAGGCTGGGGTCTAGGATGAACACCTGAATGCTAGGCAGCCACCTCCCCATCCCCAGATCACTTCCTCTGACCTCCGATGGGTACACACAGAGGCGAAGAGAGTAAGGCCAAAGGCACACTGCATTACTTAGTTGGCTTTGGACCCAAACCCCAGTGCATTGGACAACTTGAACCTTCAGGATTCTTTGTCTATACCTAGTGAACCTAAGTGGCTTCTTTTTAAAAATTGTTGCTTAAAATAGTAAGTCATCGAGGTGAAATTCACATAACATAGAATTAACCATTTAGGGTGAACAATTCAGTGGCATTTAACACATTAACAATGTTGTGCAACCACTGTCTGTGGTTAGTTCCAACACATTTCCATCACCCCAAAGTAAAACCCCTTCCCTATTAAGTAGTTTCTCCCCATCCTCTCGTTGCCCCCCAGCCCCTGGCAACTACCGGTCTGATGGTTCTGTCTGGCCTTCTGTCTCCATGGATGTATCTATTCTGGGTATTTCATGTAAATGGAATGATACAATGTGTAACATTTGGTGTCTGGCTTCTTCCATTTGACATCAAGGGTCCTCCATGCTGTAGGGTGTATTGGTACTACATTCCTTTTCATGGTTGAATGATATTCCATTGTGTGAGTGTATCACAGTTTGTTTACCCATTCATCTGTTGATGGACATTTAGACTATTGTTTCCACCTTTTGACTGTCCTGAGTAGTGTTGCTATGAATGTGCTTGCCCATTTTCAATTCTTTCGCGTATCTACCTAGGAATAGAATTCTGGGGTCAGATGGTAACTCTGTGTGCAACTTTTGAGGAACTATCAAATTGTTTTTTATGCTGATGAACCGTTATACATTTCCACCAGCAAGTACAAGTGTATAAGTGTTTCATTTTCTCCCCATCCATGCCAACACTTGTCATTTTCTGTTTTATTTTGCTATTTTTTGTTTTAGCCATCCTAGTGGATGTGAAGCATAAATGGCTTCTTTCTATGAGGCCATTCCTGGTTTCCACCAGAGGAAAAAGCCCCTTTAAAGTAGAAGGGAAACAGGCCAACTTCATTTTGCCAGCTATCATGGGAGGAAAAGAAATCTCCAAGGAGATGGTTCCTAGAAGGACCCCAAAAGAGGGGGTGTCTTTCTGGAGCTCAAGGCTTTAATCTCTTGGCCTGGTCCCATGATCTTCCCACTCTAGCATGGAGGGTTGATAGATACTTTACCTTGGAGGGAGGGACTCATTCCTGTCCTCTCATTTTGAAGGTGGGATAAGCTGGCAAGCTATGGAGGAGGATTTGTGGGAAGGAAGCCAAAGCTTTCGGGACAGATAAAGTCATAGATTCATTCATTTATTCGATAAATATTAATGAGGTATCTTTTTATGTGCCAGGCACTTTTCTGGATTCCCATGATACATCAGTAAGAGAAACAGATAAAGTCCTTCCTTTCACGAGCTTTCATTCTGATGGGTGCAGATGGAAATTGAACAATACACATAACAAATAAATTACATAGTATGTTGGAAGGTGGCAAGTGCTATGCATGATAGGAAGATTGTGGGATGCTGGGATGGGACAGTGTGAAGTATTACATAGGATAATGGGTGGATATTTTTGGGAAGCTGGGAATTGAGCTCAGCCTGGGAAGACTTGGGCATAGAGAAACTCTCTGAATCAAAAAACTTTATCCACACAGCCCAAGATCATCAGGGCCATGCTGACGTCACGGCTGTGGTTTTCTTACTGTCCTCTTAGTCCTCACCTGTTCAAGTGCTCATTTTTGTAGTCGTCTTTGATGTTTATCTGTCTACCTCACTTTGCTCAGTACACAAACCAACCTTTCCAGTTATGACTGGTTAACTACAGTGAAAATTAGGCGCCTCAGGGCCTTGGGCAAGTCCTGGCCCCTGGGAGGCAGGAAGCCAGATGCCAGTGACCAAAATCTCCCCAATGTAGCTGAGGTAGAGACTCAACATTGCAGAGGCTTGGAGGCCTCGCTAGGTGTGTGAGGGTTCTGTGTCTTTGTTTTTAGTCTCTCCTCTAGAAGGGCCTCCTAGAAGATTTTGGATATCCTAATACCTCAGAGTTCAGAAAATGTGTAATTCTCCGACACCCCCTGCACTTCTGGTGTTTTGCTCCGTGGACCCCCAAGAAAGGCTTTGAGCTGGCCAGGTTCCTCTTGCAATTTCCTCCTTACATGGAACTGTTTCTTTTGAGACAAGAGACCACAGTAAGGCGTGGGCAAGTGTGAGGGAGCTAGACTTGTGTAGTGTCTCCATCAGGAGGCTGGCAGTTGGAAGAAGAGAATCAGAATCATTTTGACTCTGAGACCATATCCATATTCGATCTTATTTTTGCAGACCTTTCGCTGTTGTAGGCTGATGTTTCTGTTTTATGAAGGCGAACGTACCTATAATCATGCTCTCAGCAGAACCAGTCACGTAAAGCGGGAGAACACAGCGTAGACTGCCTGATGTGTGTTCCCTTTATAGTGATTGCTGATTTTGAGTTTGTCAGAAGATGATTTGTTTCAGAAATAAAATTTGCTTCCAATTTCAAATGTCTAGCTCTAGATTCAGCATTTAGAGAACTGTACATAGGCTGGTTATTAGTAAATTTATGGTCTCTGAATTTTTTTTTTCTTTGAATTTAAAAATCCATGATTAAGTATAACGAAGACAAGATGTTGCTTTAAATATCCAGGTATTGCGAAGGAGAGTTCAAGATCTCTGGAATACTTTTCCAAAATGAGATGGGGTTTGCTCTTTTTCACTTCAGTTATTTTAGGCAGTCATTAAACAGTTGTTAGCCAGTTTAGTAAGTTTATATAAAACTGCATATTTTGAGGCTTTAAATGCCACAGAAGTTCCAGTGTAAACAGAGGAGAACAGAGTTAGTGCTTTACACGGAAGCGCCCGGCACTCTACCTCATTCCAATTGAGGAAATGCTTACAAGTCCAAGGCCAGGCACAGGTTGACTCACCCCAGCAGTTAAGGAGGTTCTGGTTAGCGAGTTGGGACCAAGAGGCCAGATCCCGGTGCCATGCCACGTGGGTCAGCTAGACTGACTTTGTTCCGCAGTTACTGATTGTGTCTCAGACCCTGGTAAATGCCTCATAAATGCATTCCACTCTTCAAGAGAGTGTGGATTATGAGCTGCTGGCTCATTGCCAGACGGATGCTCAGCAAGCCTCCAACAGGTGCACCAAGAATGTTCTCTGTTCGGACTGTCAGTGCCTAGCGTGGTGAAGACAACTCTTGCTCAAAGTGACACCAGCCTTTGGTGGTAAGCTTTGGAACTCATGCCTAAATATGGTGACTGGCTCTGATACTGGCCAGTTTCTCCCTGAGTTGCTGTTGAGAAAGGAAAAAAAAAAGGAGTAGAAGCCGCTATTGATTTCTGGGTAACGTCTTTGCACTTGAATTTATCATGAGAGTCGATCCTTTGGTACAGAGCACCTTATTCACTGTTTCGTTAATCAAAATGCTTTTGCACTCTTAAAAAGCTTCAATCTGGATCTCTGCAAGGCCTTTTTAAAATTCCTGGTTTCTAGCTGCTCTCGTTTACCACGGAAGAGTAGCAGTAGGGACCTTAGCTCTAGCTAACACTTACTGAGCCCTTACTGTGTTCCAGGCTTTGTTTTGCACATTTTACATATATTAACTCATTTCATCCTCAAAGTAACCCTATCAAAAAGAAGCTATTCTTAGTATGGCTGTCCTTAAACCCACTGTGAAGCTATTTAATACAGCAGTAGCAGTAACAACGTGTTTTTGAGTGTGCCTTCTGGGCCAGTCACTTATGAAAGCAAGGCTTTACTTTTATTATGCCATTTAATCTCATTGGTGTCTAAAACAAACTTCTCCCTAACAGAGAGGTACCTTATCTTTTTTTTTTTTTTTTAATGCCAACACGATGGATGAAATGCCTTCGTATGTGTGTCCCACTTGATTCTAAAAATAATTTAGGAAGGCTTTGAAACAATTGTCTTCTAGGCAACAAAGCTTACACAGTCAATTTTCTCTATTTTCCTGATTTTACCAGTATAGTGTCTGTAGATTCCATCTAATCCTGAGTTTTTCTTGCTATTCCCAAATTTAGGATGCTCTCTTATGCTTCTCTTTCTCCCCTGCCCTTTCTCTCTGTCTTTTCATTCTCTATAGGACACTCCATTATGCCTCTTAGCTACGCGGGCATTGCTCTGTTATAATGATTGTGACATTAGCCAACAATTTTCAGAGCTCTTTGATGGCAGGAACTGTGTCCTATTCATCTTCTTGTTCTTCCAACACCCAGCATTGGGGCCTGGCACATAGGGAACACTCAGTAAATGTTTACTGAATGAGCAAATCTCTTCCTTCCCATTCCTTCTTTTCCTCTGCCAAAAACCTACTCCAGACACTCATTATTATTTCATGCCTAAGGTATATCAGAATGTTTTTGCCTGCACGTAACAGCAAAGACAACTCAACCTGGCTTAAGCAATAAGGAATTTTACTGGCTGACAGAACTGGAAGTCCAGAGATAAAGCAGACCTCAACATGGACTTAATCCAAGCACTCCAGTGTTTCTTTGTGATTCTCTTGGCCCTGTCCTCTTTTGGCTAACAGTGTGGTGGTTACAGGAGTTCAGATCCTCAGATTTGACCCCAGATTTGGCCAACCTGTATCTTAGGAGTGCACTTGTCCTGGAAATTTCTAGGAAATATCACTTTGTATTTCATTGGCTTGATTTGGGTCATGTATCTGTTCTTGAACCAGTTCTTATAGCCTGAGGATTGCCATATTCTGATTAGTCTACAGCTGGATTTGCAAAATAGGCGGTGGCATGAAGGAAGGAATTACTTTGAGATAAAAATAGAGTTGGGTCAACTTCTTCAAGTGCATGGCCTCTTACAGAGGGTGGGTGGAAAGCTGACTAAAATTTAAGGTACTGTTGGGAAGGGGAGCTGGACTTGGGGGCAGCAGCCATCACTGTGATGGCTGCTCTCTACAAAACTTCCCAGTTGGTGTTTCTCCCTCAGGACACTCCCTCCTTCCATACACAGAGCCACTAGATTAATCTCTCTGAAACATGAGGTTTATGATACAACACTAATGACTCCTCGTTGCCTATTGAAAAATATTCTGACATTCAAGCTGCTGTTTAAGACAGTCCCATTTTATTCTTGCAGATTTGTCTTCTAGTTCTCTTCCATACTAAAACTGGTATTATTGACTGAATGTTTGTGTGACCCACAAATTTGTATGTTAAAATCCTAACCCCCAATGTAATGGTATTAGGAGATGGGGCCTTTGGGAAATGACTAGGTCATGAGGGTGGAGCCCAGAGAGCTCTCTATCTAGTCTTCTTTCTGCCATGTGAGAATATAAAGAGAAGGTGCCCATCTGCTTTCTGGAAGAAGGCCCTCACCAGATCCCAACCATGCTGATCTCAGGCTTTCAGCCTCCAGAACTGTGAGAAATAAATCTCTGCTATTTATAGGCTACTCAGTCTATGACAATTTGTTACAGCAGCGTGGATGGATTAAGACGGCTGGGCTTTGGCCAAATTGGCTTACTAATCATTCTCTGATAATGTAAGTTTATACCTTTGCTTCGTGTGTTTTCATTTCCTTCACCTAGAATGACCACTTTCCTTCTCTGTGAATATCAAAGTCATAACCTTGATTTCAAGATCCACCAAAGAAGAGAAAGAGAAGAAAGACAGAAAGTATATTTAAAACAATAACAGCTGAAAACTTCCCAAACCTGGGACAGAAACAAACATTTAGATCCATAACGCCCAGAGGGTCCCAAATAGGTTGAACTTTAATAGGGATACACCAAAACATATTATAATGAAATTTTCAAAAATCAAAGACAAAGAAAGAATTTTAAGAGCAGCAAGAGAAAAGAGAGAAGTTACATACAAGGGTCCTCTCATAAGACTGTCTGTGGATTTCTCAACAGAGATGTTTCAGGCCAGGAGAGAATGAGATGACATATTCAAAACATTGAAAGAAAATAACTTTCAACCAAAATTCTATACCTAGCAAGGCTGTCCTTCAGAAACAAAGGAGGGATAGAGACTTTTCTGCTTTTCTGAACAAACAAAAGCTGAGGGAGTTCCTTACTAATAGATCTGCCTTACAAGAAATGCTAAAGGGAGTTCTTGGAATGGAAATCAAGGACCACTAATCAACATCATAAAAACACAAAGAGATAGGGTAAATCTCACTGATAATAGCAAGTATATAGTCACAGTTAGAGTCTGCAATATGATAATAGTGATGCATAATTCACTTACAACTTTAGTTTAAAAGTTGGAAAAAAATGAATGTAGTAAAAGTAACCATAGCTAAAATATCTGTTATTAGTTACACAATAAAAAAAAAAGCATGTAAATTATAATAGCAAAAATCTAAGATATGAGGGGGAGGAGAAGTAAAAGTATAAAGTTTATGAATTTTATTGAAGTTATTATCAGTTTAAAATTGGGTGTTACAGGGTGCCTGGTTGGCTCAGATGGTTAAGCGTCTGCCTTCGGCTCAGTCATGATCCCAGGGTCCTGGGATCAAGTCCCACATCGGGCTCCCTGCTCAGCGGGGAACCTGCTTCTCCCTCTGCTTCTCTCTCTCTCTCTCTCTCTGTCTCTTATGAATAAATAAATAAAATCTTTAAAAAACAAATAAATAAAATTGGGTGTTATAAAGTTCTTTATGCAATAGTCCAAGAATTGGTGCTGGAAATAATTCATTTTCAAGTTGTTTGTAGTCTACTTGGATAATGCATACATTTTTGAAATATGTTAGATCTCAGGTATAACATTTAAGTTTTATTTTTTGTAGAATGTAGTGTAGCATTTTATCTTCTTTCCATTTATATTTGGGAAAAATAAAAGTGGACTTGTGTGTAATATGCGAGAAAACCAAATAAATTATCATTTGTCTTTAAAGAAAATAAAAAAATAAAAATAAAATTGGGTGCTATAAGTTTAAGATATTTTATGTAAGCCTCCTGGTAACCACAGAGGAAAATCTTAGAGTAATTACACCAAAGAACATGATAAAGAAGTCAAAGGATACTGATACCAAATCAGGTCAAAACAAGAGAAAACTGCAGTATAAGAAACAGGGAACAGTGGATCTACAAAACAACCAGAAACCAATTAACAATATGGCAATAGTAAGTCTTTACCTATCAGTGATTACTTTAAACATAAATGGATTAAATTGTTCAATGAAAAGACATAGAATGAATGGATTAAAAAAGTAAAAATAAGAACAAGATCCAGCCATATGCAGCCTATAAGAGATTCACTTTAGTCTTAAAGACACATATAGACTGAGACTGAAGGGATAGAAAAAGACATTTCAAGCAAATGGTAAGCACAGACAAGCAGAGGTAGCTATACTTCTATCAGACAAAATAGACTTTAAACTAAAAATGGTAAAAAGAAACAAAGAAGGTAACTGTATAATGATAAAGGGATCATATATCAAGAAGATAGAACAACTGTAAATATTTAGGTACCCCAATGTTGGCACCTAAATATTTAAAACAAAACTAACAGAGCTAAAAGGGGAAATGAATGGTAATCCAACAATCGTTGGGGACTTTAATACTCCACTCTCAACAATGGATAAATCACCCAGGCAGAGAATCAATAAGGAAACAGCAGATATGAACAACACTACAGACCAAATGGACCTAACAGACATTTACAGAACATTCTATCCAGTAACAGCAGAATATAGTTTTCTCAACTGCACATGAGACATTTTCTAGGACAGACTGTATTAGGCCACAAAACAAGTCTTAGCAAAATCAAGTGGAAATCATGCCAAGTATTTTCTCTGACCACAGTGGCTTGAAACTAGAAATCAAGAACAAGAGGAAAACTAGGAAATTCATAAACACATCAAAATTAAATGACACTGTCCTGAACAACCAGTGGCTCAAAGAAGAAATTAAAAGGGGAATTTAAAAGTTTCCTGGAAAATGAAAATAGAATATACCAGAACTTGTGGAATGCAGCAAAAGCCGTTTTAAGAGGAGGGTTCATTGCAGTAAACACCCGCATTAAAAAACAAGAAAGATCTTAAATAAACAACCTAACTCCGCCTTAAGGAACTAGAGAAAAAGGAACAAATTGAGCCCAAATTTAGCAGAGATAAAGGAAATGATAAAGATTAGAGCAGAAATAAATGAAATAGCAGAAAAACAATAGAAAAGGTTAAGTAAACTAAGAGTTGTTTCTTTGAAAAGATAAAACTGACCAGTCAGAATGGCTAAAATCAAAAAGTCAGGAAGCGGGCGCCTGGGTGGCTCAGTTGGTTAAGCGACTGCCTTCGGCTCAGGTCATGATCCCAGGGTCCTGGGATCGAGTCCCACATCGGGCTCCCTGCTCCGCGGGGAGCCTGCTTCTCCTTCTCCCACTCCCCCTGCTTGTGTTCCCTCTCTCGCTGTGTCTCTCTCTGTCAAATAAATAAATAAAATCTTTAAAAAAAAAAAAAAAGTCAGGAAGCAACAGCCAGATGTCCATCGACAGATGAATTGATACAGAAGAGGTGGTATCTATCTATCTATCTAATGGAATATTACTCAGCCATCAAAAAAATTGAAATCTTACCATTTGCAATGACATGGATGGAACTAGAAGGTATTATGCTAAGCAAAATAAGTCAATCAGAGAAAGACAATTATCATATGATTTCACTCATATGTAGAATATAAGAAACAAAAAAGAGGATCATAGGGGAAAGGAGGGAAAAATAAAATAAGATGAAATCAGAGAGGGAGACAAACCATAAGAGACTCTTAACTATAGGAAACAAACAGGGTTGCCTTGACATGAGTCTCGGTCATGATTTTTTGGATCTGACACCTAGAAGCACAAGCAACAAAATAAAAAAGAGTGCGACAACATTTAATTTAAAAGTTTCTGCACAGGGGCGCCTGGGTGGCTCAGTTGGTTTAGCATCTGCCTTCAGCTTAGTCATGATCCCAGGGTCCTGGGATTGAGCCCCACATTGGGCTTCCTGCTTGTCTCTCCCTCTGCAGCTCCCCCTGCTTGTGCTCTCTCACTCTCTCTCTCAACTAAATAAAATCTTAAATAATAATAATTTTAAAAAGCTTCTGCACAGCTAAAGAAACCGTTAGCAAAGTGTAAAGAAAACCTACAGAATGGGAAAAAATATTTGCAAACTGTATGTTTGATAGAGAGTTAATATCCAAAACATATAAAGAACCCATACAACTCAGGAGCCAAAAAAACCCCCCAAAAACCAAATAACCCCATTAGACAGGGGCAAAGCACCTGAAAAGGCATTTCTCCAAAGAAGATCTATGAAAAGCCAAGTGGTACATGAAAAGATGCTCAGCATCACTGGTCATTAGACAAACGCAAATTAAAACTGCAGTGAGATATCACCTCACACCTGATGGAATGGCCACCATTAAAAGGCAAGAGATAACAAATGTTGGCATGTTTGTGCACTGCTGGAATTGTAAATTGGTGTAGCCGCTGTGGAAACAGTATGGAGGATCTTTAAAAAATTAGAAATACTGGGGCGCCTGGGTGGCTCAGTCGTTAAGCGTCTGCCTTCGGCTCAGGTCATGATCCCAGGGTCCTGGGATTGAGTCCCACATCGGGCTCCCTGCTCGGCGGGAAGCCCGCTTCTCCCTCTCCCGCTCCCCCGCTTGTGTTCCTGCTCTCACTGTCTCTCTCTGTCAAATAAATAAATAAAATCTTTAAAAAAATAAAAATAAAAAAAAATAAAATAAATTAGAAATACAACTACTATGTGACGCAGCAATTCCACTTCTGGAAATGTATCCTAAAGAAACAAAAACACTACCTTGAAAAGATATATGTACCCCAGGGTCCTGGGATTGAACCCTGCATCAGGCTCTCTGCTCAGCAGGAAACCTACTTTTCCCTCTGCCTGCTGCTCCCCCTGCTTGTGCTCTCTCTCTCTGTCAAATAAATAAATAAAATCTTTAAAAAATGTTTTTTTTTTAATGGCAGCATTATTTGCCAAAGCAAAGATATGGAAACAACCTAAGTGTCCATCCATGAATATATAACATAGAATATTATTCAGCCACAAAAAAGGAATCCTACCAAATTTGACAACATGGGTGGACCTTGAAGGCATCATGAGGAGTGAAGTAAGTCAGACAGAGAAAAACAAATACTGTATGATATCACTTATATGTGGAATCTAAACAAACAAACTCATAGAAAAAGAGATCAGGTTTGTGGTTACCAGAAGTGGAGGGTGAGGGGAGGGGCAGTTAGATGAAGGCGATAAAAGTGTACAAACTTCCAGCTATAAGATATATGAGTACTAGGGATGTGATGTGCATCCTGATGATTATAGCTAACACTGCTATATGATATATAGGGAAGTGGTTAAGAGAGTAAGTCCTAAGAGTTCTCATCACAAGGAAAACTTTTTTTTTTTCTTTTTTTCTTTCTTTTCTTTTTACTGCATCTATATGAGAAGATGGATGTTAGCTGAACCTATCATGGTAATAATTTCACAGTATGTGTAAACCAAACCATCGTGGTGTATACCTTAAACTTACACCATGATGTCTGTCAGTTATTTCTCAGCAAAACTAGGGAAAACAGGTTGTTTTCTCTGAAGCATTTCATTATCACTCTACTTTGAATCAATGTGCCTCGACTCTAAATATTACAGCATCTATTAAAATAACATGGTGCTCAACATAATGTTGCTTTGCAGTGTTGGATAATTTTTTCATTTAAATTAAGTTTATCTTTTTCTAGTCTCCCTAAAGGTAAAATTAAATATTTATATGCATTCTTGATTCTCCTACTATCTAAGTCACTTCTTGTAAGTGGGTAGATGCTCAGTACAGAGCTTATGTGTGCCAGCCGAGGAGAGTGGTAGCAAAGAAGGATAGCTGGACCACTGAAAATGGGAAGGTTCCAGCCAGCTTTTTGAAAATTTAGTAGTACAAATACAGGCACCGTTCAAGGTTCTGGAACTTAGAGCAGTGAATAACCAAATCCCTTGCCTGAGTGAGCTTCCATTTCTGATGTGGAGATGCCCAAACGAATCAGTATGTAGTAAATGTCAGATGGTGGCAACTGCTGGAGACAAAGGAAGATAAGAGGATATTTTGAAGGTAGAGTAAGGAGGAAAGGCTTCTGACCAAAGCCCTGAGCGGAGCGCCAAGAGAGGATATGGGACAGAGGGAACCCGCTGGGGCACAAGCTTTGAGGAGAAAGCCTGCTTGGCATGCAGAGAGCAAGCCAGAAGGCTGAGGTGGTCCGAGGGTGCTGATGGAGCAGGAGGGATGGGAGCCGGGAAGGTCAAGGGAGCCAGACTTTGCATAGTGGGCCATTGGTAGGCCATACCAGAAGTTCAATTTGAAGTGACAGAGAATGCCTTTGAAGGACTTTGATCTGGAGAGTGGCCTGGACTGATAGACCTTTCAAGAAAATTACTTTGTCTTCGGTGTGGAGAAGAGATATTTGAGGAAGACCAGAGACGAGGTGTTGTGGAAGTAGAGAAGAACGGTGTGGCCGGGTCTGGAATGTTAGTGGTGGACCTGGGGCAGAGTGGTCGGATTCTGTCTATAGTTGAAGGTGGGAGCAGCAGAATTTGCTGATGAAATGGCTCTGTGACATGCGTTTGTGTGTGATGATAAACAAAGGTAGGTAAAACGGAGTGAAGTAACGTAATAGTGGCTTTTCAAATAGAATGCTTCATTTAGTTTGAGTTTTAAAGAATCACATAGACATCCTTCAACAGTGGACTTTTTAAACTACTGCTCCTAAGAAGTGCTAAAAATTTCCAAGATTATTTATAAGTGCTATATAAATGACAAAATGATAAAAATCAAAGGGTGCCCAGAGTGATGAATTGCATTTATGACATTACCATTCTGAAATCTCTATGTTTTAGACATCTTTTTGTAGACATGGCGTTAATTATATTTTTTAAAATTTTGCTGTGTTGAACATCTTTGTTGTGGGAGACATGATTAACTTGAGAATAGTTTGATTTCTGTAATCTGTATCTTGTACTCACTTTTAAAACTGACCCAGGTTGGTATAATCTTTGGTATATCATGTGACTTGCCTGAAATTTGAATACATCTCCTTTCCACTGATCAAAGGAAGAGGAAATTTGCTAGAATTAGTGCATAGGAACAAGCATAAATACTTTAAAATAATAAAATTTAAAACAATTAAAATAATACTTTGTTTTAAAAACTATTAGGCATGTTTTCTGTAGTATTTGGTTATTCATTGTTTTATCTTTTTTAATGAATTGGTTCATTTTTTTTTTTCCTTGATGAAGGGCTCCTTCTGAAGCATTTAATATTCTTATATTCTGAGAAACTCAGAACTTCATCAAATTCATTAATTTTTACAATAATTTTATAATTGTCAGGTGGCAATTATTTGTCCCCATTTCTTAAGTCAAGACAATTTAAGGGATAGGAAATGAATAATTGCCATTAGAAATTATTTTCTAATGCCCCCATGCCTGAGGTAGCCTCTTTGTAGAGCACCTTGCTTCCAGAAACAACAGGTTTTTCCACTATGTATATTTTTTGCACTGAAATTCACCTCCATGGCATTCATACTAACTCTATACAATGGGTAAGAATTTGGTTTCAGCAGGATTATAGGGCTGATGTTCATTTGATGTTATGGTCAAACAAAATCTGTTGGATGCTAATTTTTTGATGTCCCTCTAGGAAAGTTATTATTTGCTTACTTATTACTTAATGACTTACTACTTGGAACAATTTATGTATGCATTCCTATTTTATTCATTCTTTCAATAGAAATATATCGAACACTGTCTTTCTCTGGCCACTGTGGTTGCTTACTCATTAGAAATTTCAAAACAGTCATCCCATTAGAGTTCCTACCCACTGCCTTATAACAGGGTCCAGTATAATTTTTTAAACCTCTTGTACAGGCAGAGGGCCCAGTACAACAGAACAGGTAGAATTTATAGCTTCCCTCCCCTGTATCTTCTTATCTCTTTTGTCAGATTTTCTTTAATTATGTGGCAAAATTTTTCATTATGTAGCTAAAGAGAAAATTATTATTATTTTTTTTTTTAAGAGAGAGCACGCATGAGCTCAGAGAGGGACAGAGAGAGAGGGAGAGAGAGAGAATCTCAAGCAGGCTCCATGTCCAGCACGGAGCCTGATGTGGAGCTCGAGATCTCATGACCCCGAGATCATGAACTGAGCCAAAATCAAGAGTTGGACACTTAAGCGTCCCAGATATAAGCCACCCAGATGCTCCCAAAATGATTAAAATACTGATTTTGGTTGCAGGGCTCTTCAACCAAAATTTTATCAGTGTACTGCTCATAGACAGTTCCCTATTTTAGTGATAGATTAGAGAAAGGAGAGCACGTGTTTTAGACTCCTGAAATAGAAGGTAAAATTGACTTTTTTGGGGTGAAAGATCAGTGAAAAAGTTACCTGGAAAGATGAGCAGAGGTGACTGTGGACAGCCTCACGATATTACCTGGGGTAACCCTATTGACTCCTTTGGTGAGGTCAAACAGAACCTGTGAAGAAGGTCATCCTGAGTGATTTGGAAGACAAGTGTTCACAAGATAATAGATCTGATTTCTCGTTTCTTCCCTGGCTGTGATTGAGTCCATATAACTCTCTTCTCTGGGCCTCAGTTTCCCTAGCTCTCAAATGAAGCTTCGGATATAGTCTGAATGCATCCCCTTAAAATTCTTATTGAAGGGCGCCTGGGTGGCTCAGTTGATTAAGCGACTGCCTTCGGCTCAGGTCATGATCCTGGAGTCCCTGGATCGAGTCCTGCATCGGGCTCCCTGCTCGGCAGGGAGTCTGCTTCTCCCTCTGACCCTCCCCCCTCTCATGTGCTCTCTCTCATTCTCTCTCTCTCAAATAAATAAATAAAATCTTTAAAAAAAAAAAAAAATAAAAAAAATAAAATTCTTATTGAAATCCTAACCCCCGAAAGTGATGGCATCAGTTGGTGGAGCCTTTAGGAGGTGGTTAGGGCATGAGGGTGGAGCCCTCATGAATGGGATTAGTGCTCTGATAAAGGGGACCCCACAGAGTTCCGTTCCTTTCTCCCCCTGAGGACACAGTAAAAAGATGTGTCTAGGAACCAGAAAGAGGGCCCTCCCCCGGCCATCCCAGCAGCTTGATCTTGGACTTCCCAACCCCCAGAACCAACCATGAGAAATAAATTCCTGTTGTTGATAAGCCACCCAGCCTCTGGTATTTTGTGACAGCTCGAACAGAGTAAGACAGCACCAAACTTCATGATATTGAGAGTCTCTTTAGAATCTGAGAGACATGGATCCAAAAGTCAGCTCCGCCATTTACTTCACATTATTTCTTGACTTCTTGACTCCTCTTCATCTCCTCATCTGTGCAGTGGGGATAATGATACACAATCTCTATGGACTTAGGAAAATTTGAGATAATATAGATTAAGGATTTAGCACAGTGCCTGCTCCATGAATGGCAGCCAAATAGAATGAATTGAGAAGGTTGTAACAGGGTCCGTATTTCCAGAATCACTCTCAGGTTCTATTTTGGGATGTTTATCCATTCTGTGTTATGCCTGTGTGGTAACCTCCATCTGACCTGCTGTAGCTCCTAGAAACAGCAAGTCTTTGCCCTTGCTCTCCCGGTCTCAGGAAGAATTCACTTTGTAATCTGATGTTTTTACCTCGGAGCTCGCTTTCTCAACATATATACTGACACAGTGGAATTAGGTCAGTTTCCTATTGTCTCTGTTATTAAATTAGACCAAATTGTCATTGTTTAGAAAACTCTGTTCACAGGGTCCTCATTAGCTGAGGCATCAGTGAACACTGGCCTGACCGATGCTTTCAGCTTCTGTCACTCCCCCTTTGAAGATGCCGGACTGTGCATCTCTGGAGCAGGTGTATCCTGTGGGTACAAAGGAGACACAAGAGATGAGTGTATGTCCTCTTGCCATAGCATCCAGAGCCAATCCTCAGTGAGGACGTGGTTCCTTCCGTATCCCACTCCACCACACGGAAGTAGACATAGTCAGGCCGGCACTAGGGAGCCATCTTTCCTTTGTAGAGATATAATGGACACAGAGCACTGTGTAAGTTTAAAGTGTACAGCCTACTGATTTGATAAATTTATGTTGCAGTATGATTGCCATTAAAGCCTTAGCTAACACCTCTCTTGCATCACATAATTTTCATTTCTTCTAGTGTTAGGAACAGTTAAGATCTAGTCTCTTTGCATGTTTAATGTGCATAATACAGTTTTGTTGTCTAGAATGACTGCACTATGTGTTAAATCTATGAGTTGCAAGGATGTACCCTTAAACAGCATCCCCTCGGTTCCCCTACCCCCCAGCCTTTGGTAACTACCATTCCATTCTATGGTTTTTCAAATTTGCTTTTTTTCGATTCCCTATATGAGATATCATTTTTTTTTTTAAAGATTTTTTATTTATTTATCTGAGAGAGAGAATGGGAGACAGAGAGCATGAAAGGGGGAGGATCAGAGGGAGAAGCAGACTCCCCGCTGAGCAGGGAGTCCGATGCGGGACTCGATCCCGGGACTCCAGGATCATGACCTGAGCCGAAGGCAGTTGCTTAACCAACTGAGCCACCCAGGCGCCCCTCCCTATATGAGATATCATACAGTATTTGTCTTTCTCTGACTTATCTCACTTAGCACGATGTCCGCAAGGTCCATCCATGTTGTCACAGTAGCCATTTTTCCTTATTTGAAATTTATGGCTTTCTCTTTCCTGCGTGTATCCTCTGGGTGACACACCTTGACTTAATGCACAAAAGCTTTCCTTATAAAGGTAATGATTTTATTCAAAATGAAAATGTTTTCTTATTTTCCTATATTCCATCCACTAGTACCTTAAGAAAAAGATGATTTAATGAGGGAGAAAGTTTAAATAAATCCATATGTATGCATATATGTATGCATATACCTAATACATGTGTACATATGTATGTGTATATATAAAGACAGATTTAAGAGTTACATGTGAATGATTGTCGATTACTTAGCAGAGCTGGAGAGTGAGCAGCATAGTTAAATGTATGGTAATGAGGAAAGAACAATGATTGTGCTGTAATTTCCCTACTCTGCTTTTTTTGCTATTGGCAGCTATTATGAAAAGCAGGTTGTTGGAATTCAGAACACTAAATAAACAAAGAACTGTCATTTTATAAGACCATTCTATAGAATTTGTCTTTTGAAATACAATAAAAATGTTCACAATCCATGTTTCTCTGCTTATGCCAGTTATCCATTGTGTTTGCACTTATTCATTTATGCATGGAAGTTTCAGTAGGAAAAATACAGTCGTTTTTGTAAATGTTAGTTTTATAAGCCTCCGTAAAAACAGACTTATTCAAACAAAAAAAGCAATCAGATTGCAAAATGGCAAATAAAAGGGGAGCCTATCCTTATAGAAGAAAAATATTAAATTTTAACATTATGTTGAAATAGACAAAGGGACCTACTGCAGACTTTTCAAGTGCTCATTTTGCTTCCACCGCTATGGTTCGGCTTACAGATGGTCCAGGCGATAGTTGCTATAGAAACCAAACCTTTTTCATCAATCTCTCTCTGTTGCTATGGTGTGTTTGGGGTTGCTGCACGTAAACTTTTGTATTAAGTGTCATTTATGTTTTTCATGACTGACCTTAAAATGAAGCATATCGATTGCGCATTAGCCAACAAAGTATAGCAAGAAATGATGTATTACCACTAACCAACAGTTACTAAGTAGAACAGGCGGGCCTGAAATTATTTGTAGACGTGTGCTGTGCGTTTGTTAACCAGGCTATTTAAAGCATTAATGTGATTTAAAAAAAAAAAAAACTTACTCAAATCAACAGAAGTAGAATCTTTTTTTTCTTGAAAGTGATCCTTTTTCTTGTAAGATTGGAGATCTCCTCAAAGTTAAATCTGTAACAGGATTCAGAAATCCTGTATTGTGATTTTTGCTCTGACATTTGATGTGTGGCTTTAGGTAAATCGTTAAGCTCTGGAATTAACCTCTGGATTCATTATCATGAGATAATAAAACAATGGCATGATAGAGTTATATATGGTTAAGCTCCATGAGGATTGGTACACACCTGTTTTATTCACTCTTGTGCATTCAAGAGTAGAAGGAAGGACTGAGGAACAAACCAAGCCCCATCCAATTGCAAGACTCAGGAGTCTGGTTCGGAGGTCATAGAGATCAGATCTGAAGCATATCTGTGATTGGGATTTTAAAGTGCCCAGGACTTTTTTTTTTTAATAGCTCAAAATGACCAGTAGGTTATGGAATATGCCTAATGTTATTAAGAGAGCCCTACCCAGTGGAAACATGAGGGCTGGCACTGCAGTTAGAGGCACTGGATAGAAACATAAAGTAAGTCAACCCCCAGATTTTTGACTTTCCAACTAACTAGACTCAAGCACATCCCAGCTTGGGAAGTGCCTAGAGAAAAGAGCCTGGGAAGTGCCAGTGCAGTTCATATTTTAGTTTCTGTATTAAGTCAGTTTCAAGAGTAGGCTTCATTTCATTTTAATTCAACAAATATTCATAGAACTGCTAGTAGTGGTAAAATGCTTCACTTCTTGTTTAATTCCTTACACTTTACCAAAAAATTTGGCTTTCATTCCTGGGATTCTGTATTCTAAATTCCCTAATTTTTACTGATCTGTGGACCTCAAGTGTTTTGTTGTTGTTGTTCACAGCTTAAGGTATGCATCCTTGAATATAATTTTTCTGATCATTCCTTTCAAGGTACATTATTAACAAGACACTTGGCTATCGAATGCTTAGAAGCACGAGCCTTTGACTCAGGCTGACTCAACCATCAACGTACTACCTCTGTACCATTGAAAAGGCTACTTCCCATTGCTAGACTGTTTCCTCATCTATATAATGGGGATAACAATACCTACCTCATATAGTTATTATGAGAGTTAAATGATTCATAAAGTACTAAGCGCAGCAGTCAACAGAGGGAGAGCTTCATGAATGGTAGCTGTTGTTCTCTGTGCATGCAGAGAGGATGTGCTTGAGTCTAGTTAGTTGGAAAGTCAAAAATCTGGGGGTTGACTTACTTTATGTTTCTATCCAGTGCCTCTAACTGCAGTGCCAGCCCTCATGTTTCCACTGGGTAGGGCTCTCTTAATGACATTAGGCATATTCCATAACGTACTGGTCATTTTGAGATATTAAAAAAAAAAAAGTCCTGGGCACTTTAAAATCCCAATCACAGATATGCTTCAGATCTGATCTCTATGACCTCCGAACCAGACTCCTGAGTCTTGCAATTGGATGGGGCTTGGTTTGTTCCTCAGTCCTTCCTTCTACTCTAGCCACTTGGACTTGGGGGCAGAGGGTGGTGTTTGACTCTTCCCCGCCCCTCATCAAACCTAACTCATCCGATGCAGTAGCTGAGATGAGAACTGATGGCAGCAAAGATTCTATATAACCTGCCAGAGATGGGAAGAGGTCTTTGTTCTTGCTCAGGTCCTGCTCTGGTTCCCTCTGTTGCTGTCTGTGGGTGGGCCCCAGGGAGAGGGCACGCCTGGTTACAGTTTCCCCAGGCCCCCTTCCTCGATGAGGCTTCTCCAAAAAGGACAACCATCTCTCCTTTTGACTCTTGCCATCCGCCCTCTCCCCTAACTTCCTCCCCAAGTGGAGCATCCTCTTTCTTGGGCTACTGCAGGGTGCATCCCCCCAGCAGCTGCCCCATGGAGCCTTAGACACTGTGACTCTCTGCAGCCCATTTCTTCCACTCCCCTGCCCCCATGCTATGCCGTCTTCCTGTTCCCTGTTGGCAACTGTGGCTCCTGCAAGGCTTCTTCCTCCTTTTGGAAAGACTTGTTTAAGGAAATGTAGACACAGGACACAGCTGTGTTCATGTACTTCCCCCAAACTCCAGGAGGCACATCCAGACTCTCCCAGGAACTCCCCAGCATGCTCTGACCCTCTCCAGAGGGAGTGCTCATTGAGCCAGAGGCCCTTCCTGCTGATGCTGAGACTGGGCAAGCAAAGGCCAGGATGAAGATGCCAATGTCCTTTTCCTGTTGGCGGGTAAAGTAGGATGTCCTCACATATATAGGTACATCAAATTTTTAAATCCTCTGTGGAGCAGAGACTGCCCTATCTTAGTTAATAAACATATCCTAGAGCATTACAACACATGTAGTTATCATTTGCCAAAATTAAAGTTTATAATATATATAGAAGCCATAGGGCACTTAAATCTATAAGGTAAGCACCTGCAGTACCATCAAGTTTAGAAAATCATTTGCACACATTCATTTGCTGTTTGAGCCTTCGTTGTTCTCTCTTTTCAGATATATTTAACATGTAAATTCTAATCAACATGATGTATTATGTTGCATGCCATACAAAAGGAACTTCACTTGTTACTTAAGAATAATTACTCTGAAACAGATTTGTCATTGTACCCGCAGGAACAAAAAGAAAATCAGTAGAGTTTTGATATGGAATTCTGCATAGTGCAAGTTGACGTGTGCATATTTTGTGTGTGCTGCTTTTTTTTTTAATCTCAAGGTTCTTTTTAAAACCTTGAATTTTAAGAAGATACAAATATGAGGTGTATCAATAATGGTCGAACACAAATACTAAGACCCACAAATACTAAGATCCATGGGCTGACCAGTCCTTTTTTTTTTTTTTTAAGATTTTATTTATTTTATTTGAGAGAGAGAATGGCAGAGGGAGAGGGAGAAGCAGGCTCCCTGCTGAGCAGGGAGCCCAATGCAGGACTCAATCCCAGGACCCGGGGATCACGACCTGAGCCAAAGGCAGACGCTTAACCGACTGAGCCACCCAGGGTGCCCTTGACCCGCCCTTTTCTTAACCACTATGAGGAGCTCCAGAAAAGCTATTCTGATGGCAATTCTCTTCAATGGGTCTGCTGCCATTCCTCATTCCTTATGGCTTGAGCACCTCATCTGTTAAATTTTCATTAGCAGGCAGACTGGCGCTCAGCCTGAAGAACATCTGAAGTCCTTCTCCACAGTCAGCTCACTGACTGGAATGGCAACTCTTAAATTAAGTATTTTATTAATTTATTTTTTTAAGAGTTTATTTATTTGAGAGAGAGTGAGCACGAGTTGGGGGGCAGGGGCAGAGGGAGAAGCAGACTCCCTGCTGAGCAGGGAGCCCGATGTGGGACTCGATCGCACAGGATCACGACCCAAGCAGAAAGGTGGACACTTAACTGACTGAGCCACCCAGGTGCCCCTTAAACTTAGTATTTTAGAGAAGGTCTAAGCAACAGACAATACCATGTTTAGAGAAAGAAAACCTTCAAGCAAAGATGAATTCTAAAGAATCCTAAGGAATTGGTAAATGCACGTCTGTATAATAGCGTGGGGGTGATATTGAGCCTCTCCTATGTGGGACTCCATGTTGTTGCCACTGTATTGCTTGATGGTGGTGAGACCACTGCATCTCAGCTGGAGAATGCTCGTATTTAAATGGAAACTAAATCTAGTCAATGCAAAGCAAATAGAATCTTTTCCAGATTAGCTGCCATTCCCCATTACCTGCAGAACTGTTGCCTTCCCCTGCTGTGGGTCACCGGCTTGAGTACCTGTGAAAAATAATGTAAATAGAAGGCCTTATTAGTGCTTGGAGGAAGAACTGCGTTAAAAATGACTTTCCATCACACGCACAAAAATGTGGCTTTTTTTTTTTTCTTCTAAATCATGTGCCTTAGGCAAGAAGCAGTTTAATGGCAAGATCAACTTCATGGAGCACTAAAAATTTTCTTTGATAGATGGATGTGTTTCTCCAGGGCTTTCTGCTTTAACGTACAAATGGTTATTAAATTTTCAAGGAAGGTCTTCTAACTCTCAATGTCAACCTATTTTCGACTTTTACAGCAGGAAAATGGAGTGAGGATGTGCTTTTCCAGATGTTTCCATCTTGCTTTTCATTAACTGAGTGGCTTTATAACTTGTTACCTAATTTTGATCTGTATTGTACTGACAGATCTATTTGCAAATTTGTAAAAACGTTGCAGTCTTTTTACTTATATATGTTTTATTGACTTGGGAAGAATTGATATATATTCACTATTGATGTACATTTATATATAGCATATCCAACTTGATGTTTTGAACATTATATCGTTATAATTAGTGCCAACAACTTGGTTTTAAGGGCAACTTGATATAGCCTTTTTTGAGCTTAGGAATTAGTATTTCCAAAATTATTAATTTTCTTGAGCTATTTATGTGGTTGACTATTACTCTGAACACATTTAACAGGAGAAACCACATATAGTCTAAAAAAAACTTTTTCTTAACCTACAGTTTTTGTGAAGATAAAAATATTAAATTAGTTTGGATATGCAAAAGAGAAGACAGTATTTTGTCATTGGCAAACTATTGAAAACTCTTTACGAATGTCTAGGTTTTAAAATAGATGGAAGCAGGGGCACCTGGGTGACTCAGTCGGTTAAGTGTCTGACTCTTTATTTCAGCTGAGGTCGTGATCTCAGAGTTGTGAGACTGAGCCCCACGTGAGGCTCCACGCTGAAGATTCTCTCTCTCCCTCTGCCCCTCCTCATTCCCCTCCCCCAATTTGCACGTGCATGTTCTCTGTTTCTCTAAAAATAAAAGTAGTAACATGGATAGAAGCAAAAAAAAGAAAAGAAAATGATGTCTTTCTTCATACCATCAGACACTTAAAGCTAATTTCTCAGAGAAGCTTTGCTGAAGTTGATGAAAAAAGATCCCTCATAGGTTTATGGAAGGAGAGAATGTTCTATTCCTCAGTTCAAAAGTGAACTCTTCTTACTATGGCCACATTTCTGGTGATTCCGTTTTGGAGCATGACAGCGTTGGGACCCACCAGACAAGGGCTCAGACTTTTAGACTGCATCAGAATATATTCAAGTTGGTGAGTGTAGTTAATTTTAAGCCAGTGTAAGTACGTCAAAGGGATAACGCAGTTCTAGAATAGAAATATAAACACACACATATGCACTCCTTATAGAATGCTCTTTGATAAAATGTGATTTTTTTTCCCCCACAGACCTTGAGAGTTGGCAGGCATTGGGGGTGACTCAATAGAGCCAATAAATGGAATGTCACTGTCATTAAGGACCTGGGCTTTTGGGGGCGCCTGAGTGGCTCAGTCAGTTAAGCATCTGCCTTCGGTTCAGGTCATGATCCCAGGTTCCTGGAATCGAGTCCTGACTCAGGCTCCATGCTCAGCGGGGAGTCTGCTTCTCCTTCTGCTCCTCCCCCAGCTCATGCTCTCTTGCGCACTCTCTCTTTCAAATAAATAAATAAAATCTTAAAAAAACAAAAAAGAACCTGGCTTTTGAATTCTAGAAAAGACCTGGGTTTGAGTGTTTGTTGTGCTGCTTGCCAGGTCTATAACTCTGGATTATATTTACTTACCTCTTCTAAATTTCAGTGTCCTTGTCTGAAAATTGATTATTATAAAGGATTCTCCCTTCTAGAGTTGTTCGTATCAAATGTAACATTAATATGTTATGGATCCAAAATTTATAAGTAACCTAAGTTTTCCCCTCAACCTACCTATCTCATCTTAACCGAGGAACTTACATGCTTTTAAAGTAAATATACAATATTTATGATATTTTGCATGCCTCTTACGGAAAGTTGGAATAACAGAGTTGATAGCAGTATGGCATTTAGACTCAACATGTGGTTTGGGATCAGGGGTCCTCTATTTTCCTTCTGTGTCCAGGGACATGTTTCTCAGCCTTTCGTAAGTTCCTCTTTCCCCACCAGTAAACAAGTATTGTTATAGTCACTGCTTTGCAGAATTGGTGTGAAGATTCAACAAGATATTGTCTGAAGCACTGAGAACGGGGCCTGGCTCATGGGAAGGCCTCCAGAAATAGGAGCTATTCTTATGGTTGTGGATATTTTAAAGAGACTGGGAGAAGGGTCTAGTAAATTGGTTTGAAGCTGAGAGACAGGAGAGGAGAACCAGAAGAGCAGAGAAAGAGGAAGATAGAAAACAAGACTGCAGACAGAATGGAAACTGGCAGGCAGTGGACTCTTGGTTTTAAATGGAAGGGTAGATGTCCATGTGACTTTCTACTTAGACATTTGTATCATCTTGGAACCTCTAGTCTTTGGAATGCATAATTCTTCATTCTTTATATAAACATTTATTAGCAAATAACTTGACTGGTTCTATTTTTAAAAATGTATCATGCAACTTGAGGGGCGCCTGGGTGGCTCAGTCGGTTTAGCGTCCGACTCTTGGTTTCGGCTCAGGTCATGATCTCGGGGTCTTGAGATCGAGCCCCATGCTCAGCATGGAGCCTGCTTAAGGTTCTCTCCCTCTGCCCTTCCCCCACTTAAGCTCTCTCTCTCTCTCTCACTTAAAAAAAAAAAGTATCATGCAACTTGAAAGACATACAAAAATGTATAAAGAATAATAAAATAAAATCTTGACTGGGTTCATTTTTATGGCCAATACACTTGATGCCTTTTGTGCAGCACTCCCCCGCTCTCCCACTGGCAGAAACCATCACCTTAATCCTTAAATCAGCCCCATGAATTTTTCATATCTTCATTATGTCTGAATACGTCTTTAAGCAGTGTACAGTACTGAGTATTCTTACATGTTTTCCCGTAAGTTTTATTTATGTGTTTCAGCTTTATATAAAGAACGGAATACTAGAGTATGCTTCTAACACTTTTTGTCTGCTAAACATATGGTTGTAATTCATCCATAATGTTACACATAAGGATGGTTCACTCACTTTCATGCAGTAGTCTATTTTGTGAATGTAGTAAGATTCATTTTCGTTAGTGAATATTTAGGTAGTTTCCTTCTTGTGGGGGTGGGGGGGGTGGGTGGCTACGACCTACAAGGATGCCATGAATACTCAGGTGCATGAGGCCTGCTACAAATGTGCAGGAGTTTTTCTGAGCAATGCTTTCATGATCCTTTCTGAGTTATGGCGTATATAGAAAATAGTATTACTGTAGGCCATTCATAGCTGCAGCAACTGGCCCTATCCCCCACACCTCCCATCAGGCCTCAGCTGCTCCTAAAGCTGAGTGGATTGATATCTCAGCCATAACTGGAACTCATTTGCTTCATTGGCCTGATTGAGAAGCTCTGCCTAAGGTATACCTTGGAATGGAAAGCCTCAGTTGTAGAGTGTGCAGATTTTTGCCTTTATTATTGTCAAATTGTTCTCCAAAATAGCTGTGTCATTTCTACATCCCCAGCAGCAGTATATAAGAGTTCTCATTCTTCCACATCCTTATCAACACTTGGAAATATTGGACTTTTTCACACTTTTGTCTGTCTGACCCTCTTTTGCTTTTATACCTTGCCTTTATATCTTTTGCTATGTATCTATTGTGCTGCTACCTTTTTATATGGGGCTGAGTAAGACATTTATATATTCTTTATAATAACTCTTTGTCAGTTACAAGTGTTGCAAAGATCTACTCCCAGTCTATAAGTTATTTTTCCACTTATTTTTGTTTTTGTTTTTTTGATGAGTATAAGTTCTAAATTGTGATATTGTCAGCTCCAACAATTTTTCCTTTATGTTTCTCTGTTCTTAACTTGTAAGAAATCCTTCCCTAGGGATAAGGGCATTAAAATATTCTTTTATGTTTACTTCTAAAATTTTTTAAATTCTTGCTTATTTGTTTTATGATATGAGGTAGGAATCTAATTTTATGTTTTCTGTTTGGATAATAAATTGTTCCGGGGCCGCTTATTAAATGGTCCTTTTTACCCTACAGATTGTCAAGGACAGCTTTGTCATAATACCAAATGCCTGTTCCGATTTTAATTTTAAGTTTCATATGTTTTGATTTTGAAAATAGAACCTTAGGATAAAACCGTGCTTCATCCTTTTGAAATTAAAATCACTGGATTGGAAATAAGAAGATTTGGGTTCTGAGTCAGATAGAGAGCAAGAGCCCCAGTACTAGCCAACAATATAAACGGTATATATGATCTGAGTCAAAAGTGTTAGATTTTTTTGGCTTTGAGTGCAAGTTCCAAGTACTTCTACTTTGGGAGTTTATGGTAAAGCACACAAGGAAGAAAGGGAATAGAAGACCCTACCTCTGTAAATGATTACTCCATGCAGCTAGAATGTCACTTGTGGAGGCAACCTGGTCAAAACTCATTCCTGGTTTGTTCACCTGTAGCTGTCGATTGCTGGTCACATGACTCAAAGCCTGGGTTCGGAGAGAACCCCCTGGTGCTGCTTTCCTCATAAGGCAGGTAGCTTGTGGTAGACGCTTGGGAGTGGCAAGGACTTAGCTCAGTAAAGTGAGTCCTTAACCTCTTTGATCTTGGTTTTCCCATCTATTAAACAAGGAACACGGAGCAGGTGATTTCTCATGCTTTCAGTTTTTGAGAGTATGTGGTATGTAACTAGGCGTAACTGTAAATCAGTCACTGTAGAACCAAGAATCGGCTGGTGGCTTTCAGAATCTGTTAGATGGCCTTATCTTTGCTCTTTCAAAGATGGATGATGTTTTATTTTATAATGCCTGAATATCATATCTGAAATAAATGTCAACTTAATTTTGGAGAGCGCAAAAATACTATTAAATAATTTCCCCACTTCATTCCATGATGTAAATTATCCGACAAACAGAAGTACTTTATTAAAATTCTCCACTGGAAGAAATGTTAGTTTTACTGATGTGTTTTCAGTGACACACATCAAATTTTGAGAGCCCCTTTGTGAGTGAAATTGCTATAGACTGTGGGGTGGGAAATTATTCTTTGATCTCCAGCACTGTGTCCTACACACCCAAAAATACCTCTTTTAGGCTACTTGCAAAGAAATATAGCGTAATGGCTAAGAGAACCATCTCTGGAGTCAGATCAGATTCCAGTGGTCAAGAACTGGAAAGATGACCCCGAAGACATTGATCAGCTTCTCTAAGCCTGGAATTATTATTTTTTTTCTGTGAAATGCAGATAGTAGGAGTAATTAATTCACATGGCTCTGAATTTTTAATAAGTTAATGCATGTCAAATACTGATTGTCAGTTCACGTAACAACTGAGCAATATGTGCTACCTACTAATATTATTATTGATGTATTTCTAAAATTTTTTATTTATTAAAAATCATTGCACAAGCTCCAACTCAGGCTGAATTCTTTACCCTCTGACTACAGGCTTTTCCCAATTTATTTCCCAAAACTTTAAATTTCTGTACACAGAGTTGACATTTTTTGCCTAACGCACTTATATGATCTGGATCAGACTTTATCCTTAAAAAGATATTTGTCTTTTTATCATTTACATGTGGTGAAGAACTGTAAAGATAAAAAAGTTTAGAAGATCTTTTTTTTTTTTTTTTAAAGATTTTATTTATTTATTTGAGAGAGAGAATGAGATAGAGAGAGCATGAGAGGGGGGAGGGTCAGAGGGAGAAGCAGACTCCCTGCTGAGCAGGGAGCCTGATGTGGGACTCGATCCCAGGACTCCAGGATCATGACCTGAGCGGAAGGCAGCTGCCCAACCAACTGAGCCACCCAGGCGCCCCTAGAAGATCTTTTTCTACTATTTACCTACTTTTGTATGTAATATAATCCAGAAATATTTTTGGAAGTTCAATGTCCAAAAGACAAATTTTTAACTTTGGTGTTACACAAGAAGTTCCATCTCTTACAGACAAAAAAAATGTTATAAAATCCTTTATTATGCTTCTCACAGCACTGACTGCTGTCCCAGGCAACAGGGTAGATAGGTAAGAATCTTCACAGGCATCTGGTGAAGGCCCTTATGACTAAATATGAAAAGAAAGTAGCTGTTAAATTCAGTTTATGCAGCCCCAGATAAAGCAAAACAAAAAGCCAAGAGTTCTGATACTGAAGAAAAAAAATCTATTATATGAGCTTTCTTGATTTTCAGCCTCCATTAGTAGAATGTCGAATTAGTAGAATGTAGGTCAACTCTAACTCATTTGCATATTCAGTCATGACAGTTAATAATTTCGTATTTTATGAAACAGTAAATTTTGTATTAGATTTATCTAGCAAATGAATATAAATTCTTTGCCATGAAATTTGCATGATGTTTTCCATGCAGTCATCCTTGTTCTAAGCTCTCTTTTTTAATTACATTTTTATAAGGAATAAGGAATTCCTCCTAGTACTATGCCCAAAAATACATAAAGAGAACCTACTAAATATTTTTAAATAGAAGATTAATTCCTGATAATTTCCTCAGATTATCATAAATGTTTTTTTCTGAACAAGAAATATTCTCTGAATTTCTATTAGTCAAAATATAATTCCCACAAAGGCAGTAAAACCTATGCTCATCCATTATTCATGTCCTGTCCTTCTCCAGTTGGAGATTGGCAACCTGGGAACACCTAGAAGAATTAATTAATGATAAGGTGGGTTATTTTCCAAACTCCACACTGAACTTGAAAATACATGTCCTTCATGAAATATCACTAGTCCTTTTTATTTTTCCTAGTATGTATTTGTACTTACATTGCAACTCACCCTCCTCCCTTTTCTTCCAAGTGTGTAGGGAAAAGTTCAGACAAGAAATTGTTCATTTTGTTTTCAGATAAACGAAGTAAAATTGTATGCATGTATAAATGTCCTTAAAAATATTTGGCTGTCTACATCTTTTAATTTTAAAAACTTTAAAATGCATGAACCACCAAAATCAGTGACTTACAGGACCGTACCAGACTGAGAGGCTGTGTCTCTCTCATTCCTACTGCACACACACACACGATCAGGAATCACAGAATTGGGAAAAAATTGGCTTCTATTGTTTATACCATTGTTCTTATTTATACCATTATTTATATAACTAAACTTTTATTTCACACCTGTATCTTTTGGTTATTTCTGTGGAAACCCACTCAGCCTTCTTTTGGAAGGTACCCACATTTCTTTCAGGTCCCTGACTTTATTTCAAATTTGTTATCTAAAAAATTGCAGAGGATCCTGGAGCCGACTTAGAAACAAATGTTTCTGCCTGGATTCGATGAAAACCAGAGGACTCCTACTTCTGCATCCATTTTACCTTACCCGGGGATGATACAAAAAAGACTTAACTCTAAAGAAATATATAGTTAACAAGTGTCTGCAGCATCAGCTTGCCTGTCGGGGAGAGCACCCACCATAACCTTGCAGAGACGGCTTGGAACCCCTGTGATTGTTGGAGCCTGGGGACGTTTGGGACAGTGATGTGAGGAGGGCTTTTGAGGGCTTGAGCAGGGACTCTTTATGAACCAGTAAGCAAGTGTTGCAGGATTCAAACAGCTGGTATGGCTGTGCCGGTGTGTGCTGGGTCCGTGTCCTGCAAGGCATCCCCTCCACCTTAATTTGCCCAGACTCTGATAAGAATCAAATACTTATGGTCACAATACAAGTTGTACTTATTACTGACATGGCTTGAGTTTTTAGGAAGAAAAAAAAATGGTGAAAAATCTTTGGGCTTTATTGGCTGTGAAATGCTAACCTTACAGGGCCCAAATTAAGACAATTGGAGTCCAAAGTATATTGAGTGTTCCCTTACTTTACTTTCCAGCTTCCCAGGATGGCCTTTCATGGGAGCAGTGACATCTAGTGTTCCCTCCCAAGACAGCAGTGACTCTGAGCTAAGTAATTGTGTTTATTTCAGAAGTAGCCTTACAAACTTGATTACTTCTTCCAGGGCCCGACTCTCACCATTTTCGAAGCATGTCACATTCCAGATTTTCATAAGCACTTGGGCAGGTCTGGCTGGGAGGCCAGATATTTTCTTGTATTCTGGCCCTGCTCCAAGGCCCCCTGGGAATAAGGCATTTCTGGGACCAATCTGAGGATTTGCAACAAATTTTAAGTGAGTACAAAACTTCTTTTAATAAAAGGAGGGCACAAACTCATACCTAGCCTTTTCCCCTAATGCATTTTGACCAAAAGGGTCATTTTGAATTAGGTGTAATTGGGAAGGTCTTAAGAAATAAAAATGAAAACGCACCAAAATCTTTTAGGGCTATACATGTTCTCACTTTTGCTGTTATTTATTTATCTCTCTCTCTCTCTTTTTTAATGCTTGGGATTTCATGAATATTTTATTTGTACTTCTTGGTGCACACAACAGGGAGGAACTGAGTTTGAGAAAGGAAAAAAAATCCTTAACCTTCCATTGCCCACTGAAGACACCATGTTGATATTTAAGAATAGCCTGTGGTTTCTGGTTTGTTTGTTTGTCTAATGTTGGTGGCAAGGAGGTGCTTTTATTATTTCTTATTTAGATCAATTCTCAGTGCTTTTCTTGCTGGGCTGCAAACGGTTAGGCTTGTGGTCATGTGTACCTTTGAAATTCCCAGTTATTACCATTCTATAATTCTTTTATTTTAACGGAAAACAAGTTTTTGTCTTCCCTGAAATTCTTGAGTATGAACCCCTCTCATAGAGTCTATCAGAAGACCTTTTCCATAGGCCCCTTCGGCCCCTTCAGTTTTAAGCAGAAACAAAAAATACATGGTTATTTCATTACTTATAGGCGTGTCCTAGGATTACAACTTTTTGTGCCATTATTAGCACCTGACTTGGTGAGTGATGTCAGTAATTAACTTGCTAGAATGTTCCTGTCTCAGTGGCTTAAGAGCATTGAATTGTTGTAGACAATTTTTTTTAACTGAAAGCTTGTACAGAAAACCCAACTGCTCATCTAGATTGTTGGGAATGGGGGAAGAAGGCTGAAGCGCCACCTGCTGGTGCCTTCCCTTTTCTCACAAAGTTCAAAGTACTTCTTGTGTTTTTAGACAATCTATTAGGTGAAATTTAGCCATTCCTTAATCTCTCCACATTCCGGAACAGAGGTCTCATGAAAAGTCTCTTAAAAGCAAGTATAAATAAATGCATCGGCTTATAGATTGCCTCTAGGTGATGGGCCAGTGACAACATACAGTTGTCCAGTTAACCAGATAACCCAGCTATCCTTCTTGGATTATAAATGGAAGCTTTATATTCATTCATTTCTTTATACATTTATTGAATAAACATTTTCTTAGTATGTACTATGAGCCAGGCATGTGGGATATATCAATGAACAAATATTTCTTATTATCCTATATCCAACTCCAGGAAATTCCCTGCCCACATGGGTTTACATTTTATGGGGTGAATACAGTTATAAACAAGAAACCTAATAAATAAGCCTATTGTTTAATATGGCAGAAGCTTATAAATGTTATAGAAAAAAAAAAAAAGAAAATGGAAATCAGGATAAGGGAAGATGGGAGTGTGTGTTTCCATCTTTGATGGGGAAGTCAAGACAGTCCTCACTGAGAAAGTGTCATTTGAGCAAAACTAGATGGGAAAAATAGGTCACATGGATATCTGGGAGGAGAAGACAGAGGGATGAGCAATGGCAGATGCCTCAGGAGGAAGTATGTCCAGCATGTTCAGAAACACCAAGGGGACCAGTGTGGCTGGGGCCAAGAGAAGGAGGGGAGACGGCATGTAGGGCAGGAGGGGATAAAGGGAACCAGGCCAGCACATACATAAGCTCAAACATGTTTTGCTCTGCTGTCTGCTCCCCAGGAAATGCCTGCCCCTGAATCACCTTTCATAGTCTTTCCTTACTGGAGATAGCTGTGTGTATTCCAGCTTTTTTGAAGGAGTCTCACACCATTACGAAGAGCCTCTTGTATTTTTGGTATCGTTCTGTGTCATGCTTGATGTGCCATTTTATCCCTGTATTACATTTTGGAGGACATTCTAAAGGTTCTGGGGAGAACTGAATTCTCACACACGATGTGCACTGAGGCTGTGATAGGAAAGGCACGTGGCCGCCCGCTTTTATCTTAATATGCCGTTACCATTTTAACAGAAATATTTCCGGTTGGACTAATCCATAACAAATGGAAATTCATGGTCAGAGTTTGTCTTACTAAACTCTGAGGTTATTTTTGCCATTAATGGGATGATGATATACCATCTTGACTCATCAGTTCAACTAAACTACCCATCCATTAAGTCACAGAGACAGACTGATTGGCATTCCCACCCTATTAATCCCCATTGAATCTAATTCAATGCAGTGAATTTGAAATGATAAAAGTACAGATTCTTTAAATTTTATTTATTTATTTTTAAGATTTTGTTTATTTGAGAGAGAGTGTGTGAGCAAGAGAGCAAGAAGGAGCAGAGGGGAGAGGGAGAAGCAGAAGCAGACTCCCCGCTGAGCAGGAAGCCTGATGTGGGGCTCGATCCCAGGACCCTGAGATCATGACCTGAGCCAAAGGCAGATGCTTAACCGACTGAGTCACCCAGGCACCCCCAGATTCTTTAAATTTTAAATTTTAAATCTCAAGGAACATTATTCTCTGGTGTCACTTTTTCATCCCACAGGTGAGAAAATAGAGGGCCAGAGAGATTTTTTTGAGGTGTAACACAACTCTTCAATCCGCTTTGTATGCATCTCAAATTTACCTCTTCTTGAAAATGCCTCTTCCTCCAGAGTTCAGAATGGTATTTTTCCACTCTCTTTCTTACAAGAAGACAAGTGAATTTCAGAGATTTGCTGGTTATAACTTGTTCCTTTTTTTGCCTCAAATATAAAATGACTCAGCAGTCATTGTACTCTTAGGGTGGGGAAATAAGTGATTTGAGCTGGTGGTGAAAAATAGGAGAGTCATGTGACTTGATAATGCAGTTTCCAGGTGCTATCAGCTGAGACGTTTGACCTTCTCAAAAAGGTCAGCCTCTGAGGACTAGATATTGTTAACTTTAAATACAGTTACTAGAGAATGCTTTTCCTAATCCTTTTGCCTTGTCTTCTTAAAGCATACAGCCCTGGGACAAATTGTCAAGGACAAGCGGACTAGCACAGAAGACATATTAGAAATTCTGTCTCACTCTATATGTCACTTACAGATTCCAGTAGCCAGTTGGGGCATCTTTGGCATATAAAAACTTGGGGAAATTTGTTTTTTACATTTACATTTCCCTAAAGTTCAGTAGCTTCTATTATTCATCTTATCCCTGACAAGTTTTACTTTCAATCTTAGCTCGTCTTCTTAATTAACTACTTACTGGATATCATTATCTCTATTTCTAGAGTCTAGAGGATCCTAAAGGATGAAGTTTGTATTTTTCCCCTTTATAGGAAAATACAGTCTCCCTTGTGATGCAGAGAAATTAACCTGGAGGAGGGTTGGAACAATTCTGCCTGGCTGGCTGCTTTGTTCTAGTGGGAGAGAGAGCTCAGCTGAGGGGAGTGGAGGGAAGAGAGAGAGAGAGAGAAAAGGAGAGGAGAGGGGAGGGGACACCAGGCAACTTCCCAGAGGTCTTAGTCCTTTTCCTCAAGTCTCAAGAATTTTCAGAACTTTATGCCTGGGCAAGTATATAAACCCATCGTAAGGCCAAGTAGCAAGAATATTGATTATGTCATGGAGCCATATGGAAATTAAGAATTTATTGTTTCTCATGCCACATGCATATCTGCTAATGCCTGGAACTATTGCTTATTTCCATCAGAATTCATTAGATATCTCACAAGGTTCAATTAGAGAAAAGTATTTGCTTGTGAGCACTGTACAACCATTTTAAAAGATCTTTATATATATCCATTAAAGAGAAGTAACATATTTGAAAAGGATATCTCTTTCTCCCCTGGTAACAGTTTTCCTTTCACTCACTGAAGCCAATCCAGAATCTCAGAATGCATTTTGTATCACATCTTTATCAAAAACTGCAATGATTACTTTTTGAAAGTAGGATGGACTAAATTATTATTGAGGCAGAGTTTCTCTTTATAGGAGTATTCCAGCTAATAAATGAAGAAGGGCCCAAGAAATTAGTTTCACCATTCTGTAATCCTAATGATCCATTGGCTGGAGGCAGGGATATTATGGGTGCTAACTCCATAAAGAAAGGAAGAACCTGGTATATGTTCCTCCTATAAAGTGTCCTCGCCACATCCAGATAGAAATCTGATCATACCTCTAGATTTAGCTAGCAATATACACTGGAATGTGTTCAGTGACAATACAAGAATTCAAAATCCAGAATGGGTGGAACTCTGTAGGACAAATGGCCAGTTTTCTTCCACAACCGAATTGCAAGGGGAACAATGGGAAGGGATGGGGGAGGGGCTGCAGGATAATGAAAGTTGAGACCCAGTAACCAGTTGCGATTTAAGCAAAAAGTAAAAAACAAAAAACCAACCCCCCCCCAAACAAACAAACAAACAAAAAAACCACCACCAACAACAACAAAAAACAAATGCTCTGGGACAATAGGAGAAATGTTAATTGACTGGATGTTTACTACTATTACAGAATTAATTTGTTAGTTTGCATTCATTCTTATTGGATTCTTTTAAAGTAGTACCAATTTTTTAGAAATACATGCTGCAATTTTCATGAATGAAATGAAAAAAATAGTATTGAAATGAAAAAGCACATTGATAAATTATATGAAACTTGTCTCAAAATTATGCTTTCATTCCACTGTTAACTTATTTTTTTTATTGTTCTCTGTATTACATAAATGACCCATAAATCCCATCTGACCCAACTTGAGAACACTTGATGTTTTGCTGTCATTCACATACATGTGTTACAGGCATGACACACAGACCAATGACACCATTTACATAGGATTCTGAGAATTAACTGATTTTGCTTCAGAAAGAATTCTTTGATTTTGATACTTTTTGCTTAATCCTTACATGTATGGTCTTCAAATATGAACTGTGGTTTAAATCGTATACCCAAACCTTTTATTTATATAATACTGAATATTGATTTTTTTTTTTTAAAATTTTATTTATTTATTTGAGAGAGAGAGAGTGATAGAGAGAGCAGGAATGAGGTGGGGAGGGGGAGTCCAGAGGGAGAAGCAGACTCCCTGCTGAGCAGGAAGCTGGACTGGGGCTTGGTCCCAGGACTCCAGGATCCTGACCTGAGCCCAAGGCAGACACTTAACCAACTGAGCCACCCAGGTGCCCCTGAATATTGATTATTGATCTAAGTCACCGCAACTCCACAGCACTGTAGAATATTATATCATTTGAAAAGCTATCCAGCAACAGGCATGCAGCCAATATTTGTTGAATAAGTGAAATTTTATTTAGTTATATTAGTTTTTTTGCAAAAAGAAAAGAATCTTATACCCTTAATACATTCCTCTTGTTCAGTAATTACTGACAACATATTTTACAAGATTTTAAGAGTGATCATTATAGTAAAAATATACTTTTTAATACTCATGCAGAAAATCACATAAAACAGAAATGCTCCTATATTTCTTTTCTTTTCTTTTCTTTCTTTTTTTTACTTTAAGGAACTTCCTTTTATTTTAAAAAGAATTTTTTCTTTATACACTATTACATAGTCACTAATGAAAACTCCAAAAGTACCGAAAAAATTTTTATTTCATTACCAGACACAACCACTATGAACATTTTTATTTCTATTTGGTCTTTTTAAAAATAGAGCTATAATCATATTAAGAAATACTCTTGCCTTCAATTTTAGAGACAGAATTGCATTGCATAAATGTTTTCTTTTACATTTCCTCTTGGCATTATTTTTTCTCTAATAAAACAGGAACTTCTCAGCTTTTTAGAAAATGGGAACTCTTCTATCCAGTGAAATATGTAGAAAAAATAGAAAATAAGCACACTCAACACTTTTCAGTAACATATCACTACATCTTTAGAAAAGGGGGGCCTATTTTAAAATTTTTTAATATTTATATTTATTTATTTGCCCTGAGAACAATGGGGCTATTTGAATTTCTAGAAATAGTGAGGTTTAGTTTGGTGAGTACTGTTTTTAGATGGACCTGGAGATTAGTAACAAAACAAATTATACCATGATATAAAATAAATAAAATATTGGGCCTTTGCAATGTTTGCAATTGGTGTCTTCTCTAGTTGTGTAAACCGGTTTCCTATTCACATGCAGAGCTCTGAACCTGGAGCTACTAGAACCTGGAGCAAGTAATCAGATATCTTTTACTTTTTTGTTTATGTAAATAAATAGCACTTTTTTATTTTTTAAATTTTTCTCGGGGTTTAAAACTTTTTATTTGCATATTCTAAATCTTAACTATCTTTTACTTTAAACACAGCTGAACTTTTGAACTCCATCCTTTTGGCCCTAAGCACGATGAAGACCTACTTTCTTTATGCCCTCTTCCCTTTTTCTTCCTCCCTCTACCAAATTCTCCTTTCAAAAGAAATTTCTAATTCCTTTCTGGGCTCAGAGCTCTGCATGTGAATAGGAAACCGGTTTACACAACTAGAGAAGACACCAGTTGTGGGAAGTGAGTTGTCTTTAAATTAAAGAAATTCTATCCCATTTGATAAGATTGCTTGACTCCTTGCAGTCTCTCATTTTGTAACCGCTTTACATTTTCCAAAGGCTTTCTTTCTCTATCCCAGGAGGAGATGGAGCAGACGTGAATCTTATTTTCTTGAGACCTAGGCAGTTGGCGCAAGTTAGATCAGGCTGAAGAGCTTGTGTTGGACAGAGCTGGACAAGAACCAGGCCGTTACCCACAGTTTCTTGCATCATAGAGTTGGAGGCTATGCCTGGAGATGGGAGGCTTATGTCCCACAACCATGACCAGCCGTGTGTTTCTTGGAGTTCATTGTGTTGTTGGCTCACCCTTCCAAGGTATAAACTTTATAACAGGCTTCCATGGTCTACGGAACCAAATTGAAGTCAAGCCAAGTCCCTGATCATAGGAACAGAAATCAGTTAAATGGCCTAAGCTTGGCCATCTGCATCTTGACCCAAATGTTTATCTGTACCCCAACCTCTCACTGCCTTTTTCCAGATTTGCTTAGTGTGAGCACCAAAAAATGTTTGCTTATTCTCTCATCTTCTCTAAAGTAATTGTTCTTCTGTCAGCTAGGCTTCTTTTTGTTCAAGGTCAAGGGGACCTGACTCCTTACCAGACATTTCATTTCCTTCCTTGTAAATGACTACTGTTTCTCAGTTTTCTGGCTTTCTATAAAAAAACTTCTAAAAGATGTGATCCATTGTATTCTTCCATATTGGGAGGAGTCAGTGGAACCTTATAATATTGAATATTATAAATTCCCTGGCAGGGTGAGGGTGAAGAAAGTAGAAAAATGGCTAAGTAGCTTAACAACACTTCCATTGTATTAAATCTCTACTCGCTCAAACATTTTATATGTCATCTCAAAATATTATAGTAGTTTTTCACAATAAATATTGTGTCCCTCGTTTTACAGAACCAGGGTTGTAACAAGTATGACCAGAATCAGGACTGAACATGGATTTGTGGACACTACAAACAGGCTATCCTCTGATCCTTATTCAAATATGCAAAACATTTTCTTAGTGGGGGAGCGGGCTGGCAAGGATGATGAGGGCTGCTTTTATATTGCCATTTGCTGGCACTGGCCACTTCAGCAGGAGTTGGGCCCATTTTGTCAGCTTCATAAGAGTTACTAAGAAATCTTTTTCCAAAGTAGTCTAGCAATGTTTTAATGCCCCTACAGACCAGTCCTCTGCTTTCCACTCCTTAATTTGCTGTGATGCTAGGCTACATGGCCAGTGAGTGGTAGACAAGGGGTTTAAAACCTGATCTTCCTGTGTCCTTTGCTTCTACCATCTGCCAGCGCTTCTTTTTATTTTTTGTTTAAGTTTTTATTTATTTATTTGACAGAGAGAGAAAGCACAAGCAGGGGGAGTGGCAGAGGGAGAGGGAGAAGCAGGCTCCCCGCTAAGCAGGGAGCCCAACATGGGGCTCGATTCCAGGACTCTGGGATTAAGACCTGAGCTGAAGGCAGACTCTTAACCGACGAGCCACGCAGGCGCCCCTTGCCAGCACTTCTTAAGATTCATGGATATGTCATCAAATGATCATTAATGAATTACTGAAACTTTGAGTGTCTGTTCTATGTCTTACATTCTATGTGTGGCTTTACAATTTACAAAGAGTTTTTTACAGCTATAATCTCATTTCAATCTCACCCAGAAACAGATGAAAAAGGTAGGCCAGGGGACATCACAACTAATTCTCCTTCTCATGCAGAACAGGGCCTTAGTAGAGTTGGACACTCCCATCTTCTTTTTTTTTGTCTTTCAACACTATTTTTTTTTCTTTCTTTCTTTCTTTCTTTCTTTCTTTCTTTCTTTCTTTCTTTCTTTCCTTTTCTTTTCTTTCTTTCTTTCTTTTCTTTTCTTTTCTTTTTTTGATGTAGTGTTCCATGATTCATTGTTTGCGTATAACACCCAGTGCTCCATTCAGTATGTGCCCTCTTTAATACCCAGCACCAGGCTAACCCATCCCCCCATCCCCCTCCCCTCTAGAACCCTCAGTTTGTTTTTCAGAGTCCATAGTCTCTCATGGTTCATCTCCCCCTCTGATTTCCCCCCCTTCATTTTTCCCTTCCTACTATCTTCTTCTTCTTCTTTTTTTTTTTTTAACATATAGTGTATTATTTGTTTCAGAGGTGCAGGTCTGTGATTCATCAGTCTTACACAATTCACAGTGCTCACCATAGCACATACCCTCTGCAGTGTCTATCACCCAGCCACCCCATCCCTCCCACCCCCACCACTCCAGCAACCCTAAGTTTGTTTCCAGAGATTAAGAATTCCTCATATCAATGAGGTCATATGATACATGTCTTTCTCTGATTGACTTATTTTGCTCAGCATAATACCCTCCAGTTCTATCCACATCGTTGCAAATGGCAAGATTTCATTCCTTTTGATGGCTGCATAATATTCCTGTGTGTGTGTGTGTGTGTGTGTGTGTGTGTGTGTGTGTGTGTGTGTGTATACCACATCTTCTTTATCCATTCATCTGTCGATGGACATCTTGGCTCTTTCCATAGTTTGGCTATTGCGTACATTGCTGCTATAAACATCGGGGTGCACGTACCACTTCAGATCACTCCATTTGTATCTTTGGGGTAAATACCCAGTAGTGCAATTGCTGGGTTGTAGGGTAGCTCTATTTTCAACTTTTTGAGGAACCTCCATACTGTTTTCCAGAGTGGCTGCACCAGCTTGCATTCCCACCAACGGTGTAGGAGGGTTCCCCTTTCTCTGCATCCCAGCCAACATCTGTCGTTTCCTGACTTGTTAATTTTATCCATTCTGACTGGTGTAAGGTGGTATCTCGTTGAGGTTTTGATTTGGATTTCCCTGATGCTGAGTGATGTTGAGCACTTTTTCATGGGACACTCCCGTCTTTTAACTCCAAGTTTTATGATTCTGTGTAACTTCTGTTTTGCTGGGTTTCTTTTGGACGCTGCTGCTGTTCATCCTGGGAATAAGAAAAAAAGAGGGGAAGGAAGAAAGGATTACTTAGCTGCAATTTTGAAACAAGGAGAATGGCCACTTATGAAACCGTTTCTTCTCTGGTAGCTTCTAAGGATGGCATTAGCAGCCCAGGTTAACGGCTGAAAAGGAAACCTTCTGTCTGAAAAGATGATAGTGATAACGCATTTCCTGAAACTAGAGGAAGAATTTTATGTTAGATTACATAATGGGATCATCAAGGCTTCATGGAAATGATGCCATTGGAAATGGATCTTGGTGAGTGAGTCAGAATTTATCCAGAGCCAAAGGGGGATAAGAGGCAAGACCTTCCTTACTGAGAGACAGAATAGGAACACACACCCAGAGGTATGACAGGGAATGGAAGGTTCTGGAATGGTGAGGAAGAAAGCACTTAGGTGTAGGCTGGGAAGTGGCTGAAGCCCCTGGGAAGTTCTTTGCCAGGTGTTGTAGAATCAAAGAGGTGTATGAGAATAATGCATGACCCAATTGGGAGGGTGAGCTGATAGAGGAGGAAAGCCCAGAGATGGGGTACTCACGCTTGCAATTCAGTGCTTAACTCCATCATAATAAATGTGTTTATTGGAAGAGTGTGAGGGAACAAGTGGGACCTTCAGTGTATCTTCTGAAAAGAGAAAAAGTTACAGTGTTACCATTTTTATATTCTTTCAAGTGAGAAGAGAGCCCAACGCTGAGTATCCTTTGGTGTACAGATGAAAACCTCACAATCAAAAGGTTTGATTATCTGATGACTCATTTGAAAAATAATACATGGTTTTCAAGCGGAGATGGAATGCATCTCCTTTGTCCTGCAACAGGGCACAGAGCAGTAGTAATGGGTGTGGTTCCTAGAGACACACTCCCGGTATCGGAATCCCAGCCCTGCCATGTCCCTGCTGGGTGAGCTTGGGTCCGTTACACAGGGTGGGCACAACACTTGGAGGAGGGCCTGGGGACAGAGATTAGTCTGTGACTGTAGTTAAGTCCTGTGCCAGGTGTGAGGTGCCAAACTCCCATCCTTTTCCTGCTTTCTTTCTTCATTTAATGGATTTCTTTGCAGTTTTAAAAAGCGTTTTTGCAGTGAATATACATATGGAAGATAAAATATCTCAGCTGTGGTTCCTATGGAGTCATGTGAGTAATGTTAGTGTAATTAGCATGAGCAATTAGTATTGCTAGTATCATTTGTGTGGGTGATTTTGGCATGTTAATGAAGAAGAGAAGACCAGGATGTTGCCAATCTGAAGACTAGATCCACGATTTCAGTTACATGATTTTATTTATTTATTCTTAGAAAACAAGAATGATTATTCCCATATTCAGGGGTTGAGGCAGAAGTTCAAAACTTGAGTTGTATTTCTGCTTGGGAAAATAGCAGAGATCTAAAATTAGTCTTATAAGACCACAGATATGTACCAAGCCAAATTTAATGTGGGATTTTAAAGTTCATGGAGTTAAATAGTTGAAAGTAGCACTGTACAAAGCAAATAGAAAATGTACTTTCAAACATTTTTTTCGGTTTTATTTGGTAAGATATCAAAATCACTTAAGGAATGTATTTCTGTTTTTACGATGATACTTCAAATACTTGGCATCATGCAAAATATATTAAATATTAAAATATTAACAAAATGAGAGTCTTTCTTTAAAGGGATTCCTTAGTAGGTATCATATTTGTTATATCAAAAGAGGTAGAAGTTTCTAATTCTTAGCAGCACATCTCATCATTTGTAATTTAGTTTGTACTTCTGTGTGGCAATGACGAGCAGCGAAACTACCGTGTTAGAGCACTTTTTAAAAGGATGTTTAGGATTGAGTTTTCTTTTTTATATAGTTGAATAAATTTGAATTAAGGCTTGGTGAGATCCAATTAGATATAACATTTGTCGGGAGTGCCTGGGTGGCTCAGATGGTTGGGCGTCTGCCTTCGGCTTGGGTCGTGGTCCCGGGGTCCCGGGATCGAGTCCCACATCGGGCTCCTGACTCGGTGGGGAGCCTGCTTCTCCCTCTTCCTCTGCCTCTCCCCCTGCTCATGCACTTCTCTCTCTCTGTCTCAATAAATAAAATCTTAAAAAAATATATTAAATATAACTTTGTCCTACCATTTAGAAAACTGAGTTATGGCATGTAGTTAGTATCGAAACCAGGGACCCACTTTCAAAGCAAAAACGAACCACCACCACCACCACCAACAATGAAACAAAAAAGAGAAAGAAAGGGAGAAAAAGAAGAATCTCATGATTGCTTCCTCTCTAATTCAGTCCCGATTCTTCCTGGAGTATGTGAATCCAGGTGACAGCCATTATTTTAATGTGAACCACTCAGTGACCAATATTTAGTTCGCTGATCACATTCCAGGAATATTCATTGCAATACCTAGCAGAGGAAGTTACTGGCATGATATCTTACACAGTAGGTTCAAAAGGGCTAATTTCTTATTAGAGGGGAGGCAGGGGAGGCAGGGGAGGCAGGACACAGCATCTCCAACTCCTTCATTCCCTGACATAGACAGTACCCTCCAGAATGGAATGGTTAGGGGGAAAATGATAGAACTGTCAAAAACATCTCAAGTCGACAACGTAGGTTTCTGCCATTAGTGTAAAATTTCCTTGCCATTAGAGAATAAAAGCAAAAAGAATGAGTTCCATCTTGTGGAGGGACCATCCTTTGTCACACTCATCTGTTGCCCCCATCTTTTTTTCATATGCTTATTCAACAAACAAATGGACATAATATGCAGAGTTTATCAACTGTGGTGTGATACGAACTATTTCCAATAGATAAAGAAATCCAATAGCATTAGTGTATAGTATATAGTTTCATAGGCTAGTTTTTGAGATTTAAAAACATTTCTCACCTGGGGCACCTGGGTGGCTAAGATGGTTGAGCATCGGACTCTTGGTTTTGGCTCAGGTCATTATCTCAGGGTCGTGAGATCAAGTCCTGTGTTAGGCTCTGCGCTCAACAGGGAGTCTGCTTGAGATTCTCTCTCTCCTTCTCCCTCTGCCCCTCCCCCACTCATTCTCTCTCTCAAATAAATAAATAAATCTTTAAAAAAATATTTTTCACCTGAAACTAATGTGACATTATGTGTCAACTGTACTCAAAATTTAAAAAATGTAAAATTAAATAAGTAAATAATTTTAAAAAAACGTTTTCAAGATATGTAGTGCTAAATAGTGATAAAAGAGAGTGCAAAAGGGGGAAAATTAGTTTTGTCTTGGAAAAATCTACAAATGATGTCTGAAGCGAAACCTGCCATTCTTAAAGAATCACCAACATTCATGGGACGCCTGGGTGGCTCAGTTGGTTGGGTGACTGCCTTCAGCTCAGGTCATGATCCTGGAGTCCCGGGATCGAGTCCCACATCGGGCTCCCTGCTCAGCGGGGAGTCTGCTTCTCCCTCTGACCCTCCCCCCTCTTGTGCTCTCTCTCTCTCCCATTCTCTCTCTCTCAAATAAATAAATAATAAAATCTTTAAAAAAAAAAAAAAAAAAAAGAATCACCAACATTCAGAAGGAGCCTTGAAGATCGTTTAGTCAAACCTCTTAATCTTGCCAGATGAGGGGATACCTTTTATAATATTTGGTTGCTATAATACATGACTCTTGGTGTATGCCATAATACAACTGCTTTGTTTTGTGTGTGTATCCTTTGTGTATTTGAATTCTCTCCTCAATTAGACTGCCATCTTTTTTAGGGCACATGACACATACTATAGTCTGTGTCTTATCCACCTTAACTGGTGCCTTTTGTGGTACTTCAGAGAACCTTGATGGTACAATTGTTGCTTGATAACTGCATCTTTAAAATAGAAGCTTTATGTTTCTTTATCTATGGGATTCAAAGGTTAAGTATGATAAAGACGTACCTTTCTATATCAAATATTTTCCTTCTTTTTTTCTCCATATTCTCTCTGAGAGTTGATTGCTTTCTGTGTCTTTTATTCAAGATTTAAACTAGGAGTACAGCCCTCCATGCTTCCCTAGCCTAAACCTCCTTGTGAACAATAAGACTTATTTCTTTTCTTTTGTAAAAGTCTTAGCAATGATAGTGATAATATCTGCATAAATACATATTTGGAATGGACAAACCTCCCATATAAAATATTCTAATGCCTTATTTTGGAAGTTTTCCTCTACTGGTTTTATTTTCCTTCTCCAAGCACATAAAAATGACCACAGCGGTATTTATACAAAACATTTCAAGCTTTCTTTTGAAGATAGTGATATTTGATGATTTTATTTTCTTTTGGGTATAATAATAAAAGCCTAGTAAAAAGAGTTTGCCTCCAGACAAGATAGAATGCTATCACTAATACTGCCCATGGCACTTTATATGTCATCGCTCCTTGAATTCTGATGACCAGTCCATGCAGTTGATTATATTATCACCATTCTCATTTTACAGAAGCTTAGGAACAGAAGGAGCTTGAGTAACCTGTCCACGGTTCCTTGGTGCAGATTTGAGCCCACACCTGACTTTACATCAACACCTGGTTAGCCACTGTACTGGGCAGCCTCTTGAACATAGGGAAAATATAGGACAAGAATAGCTGAAATCTCAAATTCATGGTGTGCAGTGTTTGTTTTAGTGAGGAAGAACAGTTTATTGAATTATCTGTGAATCTTTAAAAGTATCCTTTTGGGGGGTCAGAATTATACTAATTCTTGAGTTGTTGGCCTGACAGTGAATTTGTGTCTTCAGATGGCAAGGCTGAGCCTTGTCGTCAGCTTTGTCTATTTGCACTGCTCTCGGCAGAGCTATTGCAATTTTTGGAAACTTTAAAAAAAAAAAAAATTATTTTGTGTACTCATTAAAAGCGTAAGCCTAAGTTTCCCAGTATCTTAAATAGTTTGTAGAGCTTGGGAAAACACAAAGATATGTTCCTCACACGTGCTTTTGACATGAAATTGGCAAGAGTCTGGCCTAGCAGCTACTCCCGGGCATCATACTAGCGTGGACCCTTATGTTCCAAAAATGACCGTCATTCCAGAGAACACTAAAGTCGCCCCAGCAACTTCCCGTAATGCAGTTTACGCTGGAGGATGGAGCGCTTGAGCCACCTCTCAATTTATTAGCGATGTTGCTACTTTTATGTGTTCAGTGACCTTAACTTGTAATTTTTGTGTGTTGCTTTAGAAACTTGTAAGCCCTTGAGGCTTGGGAGCTACTCCCTAGTGGAAACATGTGTTTGTTTCTATTACTATGACTAGCTAGGTTTCTAGTTGTTAGGTTAAAAAAGGGATGGTGTCCCAAAAAAGAAAGAAAAAAGGCTAGGATTGGAGTTTGATCTCAGGCTCTGATCAAAACAGTGACTCCAAGGAAGGAAAGTCAGCTCTCTGGGTGGCATTGTTAAAGGAGCCATTAGTTGAGCACTAATTAGTGAGTGCTAAGTTCTTGTGCCTGTTGTCTTTACCACCAGGCATCTTTTGACTCTCACTCTTTATGAAAGAAGTACTACCCTCAATTCCCTTGGGGCTCAGAGATAAAAGGAGGGCCTCTCTCCCAAGACTTTATTCATGAATACATGGGGCCACCTGTATTATAACAAATCTTATTTGAAAATTCATTTTAGTAGTAACTTTGGTTAAAAAACACACACACACATTATGTCCCGTCGCCTGTCTCCACCCCTGTGTTAAACATACAAACAAGCAGGGGTGCCTGGGTGGCTCAGTGGGTTAAGCATCTGACTCTTGATTTTGGCTCAGATCATGATCTCAGGGTCCTGAGATCAAGCCCCGGGTCGGGCTCCGCGCTCTGCATGGAGTCTGCTTGTCCCTTTCCCTCTGCTCCTCCCCCTGCTTGAGTGTGCACTCTCTCTCTCTCTCTCAAATAAATAAACAAGTAAAATCTTAAGAAAAAAAAAACACATACCAAGCAAGTGCCTTGGTGGCTGAGCTTAGGAGAATCAGCCAGTGTCTGTGTCCTGCGGAGAGGACTGTGTCTCTGAGTGCCCACTGACCAGGAGCAGACTGGCTGAAATCCCCCCAAGTCCCCCGAAACAAATACGTTCCTGCTCAGAGTTTAGAAGGCCCCTGCTAATGTGAGCGTAAGACTGCAGTCCAAAAGGAGAGAATGGTAATTCCTGTTTCCTGGCACTAGATCCCATCAAGGACCCGAGGCAGGCAGAACTTAGCCGTGGAGCTTAAGCTGCAATGTTAGATCCTGCCCTCAGAGGCCAGTTCAGGACTCAGACACATGATCTAAGAGAGACACGTGTTCTCGCATCCTGGCCTGAGGTTGGCAGGGGACATGGTTGGAGTCTTGTCTTCTCATGTGCTTTGCACCGAACAGAGGTGTCTGGGGTCACTTCTTCCCTTCAATATATCTTAAGATGAGAATAAAGAATGCAGCCTCGATGAGATTCTAAGATGGTGCAGCCACTATGGAAAACAGTATGGAGGTGCTTCAAAAAATGACACCGAGAATCACCATGTGTTCCAACAATTCTGCCTCCGGGTAGACACACGAAAGAATGAAAGCAGGGACTCAAAGAGATGCGCACACAACCATGTTCACAGCAACAGCATTCTCAGTAGTCAGAGCATGAGAGCGACCCAGGTGTCCATCAGTGGATGACTGTGGAAACAAAATGTGGTAGATCTGTACAGTGGGATATTACTCAGCCTTAAAAGGAAAGAACTTCTGACACCTGCTGCAACATGATGAACCTTAAGAACACAATGCTGAGGGAACTAAATCACTCACAGAAGGACAAATACTGTGATTCCACTTAGATGAGGTGCCTCCAGCCACCAAACCCAAAGAGAAAGAAAATCGAACGGTAGATGGCCGGGGTGCTGGAGAGAGATGAGAGGAGGGAGCTGATGTTTACTGAGTACATAGTTTCCAGCGGGGTAGGTGGAAGTGTCCTGGAGATAGAGGGTGGTGCGCCCAACAATGTGAATGGACTTAATGCCACAAAACAGTACCCTTAAAAATGGTTGACCTGAGGGGCGCCTGGGTGGCTCAGTTGGTTAAGCGGCTGCCTTTGGCTCAGGTCATGATCCTGGGGTCCTGGGATCGAGCCCCACGTCTGGCTCCCTGCTCAGCAGAGAGCCTGCTTCTCCCTCTCCCTCTGCCTGCCACTCTGCCTACTTGTGCTATCTATCTCTCTGTCAAATAAATAAGTAAAATCTTAAAAAAAAAAAAAAAATGGTTGACCTGGGAAATAGTATTTTGTGTATCTTGTACCACAATAATTTTTTTAAAAAAATGCAGGCTCCTCTTCCAGAAGGAAGGAGGGATCTATTTGATGAAACTAGAAGGACATAATACAAGATGGTTCACAGCGGATTTCCATTCAGGTTGAGCGGATTGCTGCACTGGCCCTGCCAACAGTTGAAGACAGGTCAGCTCACTTCAGCCCTGGAGCTGCCCCAGACCTTAGGTTGGCTTGCTGTGATTGAATCAGACAGCAGGAGGGGCGACGAGATTTTGGTTGGTGAGATGGTAGTCGAGGTCTCTGATCCTGTGGTTCCAGGTTGGCTGCAGCCTGAACCCAGGACTCTAATCCTGTGTCATGCCTTCCAAACCTGGTTCCAAGCCAGGTTGCTGAAGCACCACCTAGATCTCTGAAATGCGGGGAGAGAGTGTGAGCACAAGTCATAGACACTTTTGTATCATGAATCTACAAAGAACAGATGAGGCCCAGAGAAAAAGAAGGGGAGGGGGGCTCTGCAGATGCATTTGAGCTTCCCATGGACAATCCTTCATCCTATCTCTACTTCCAGAGCTGTCTCACTAGGTCTCCCCAAGTGCAAGGGGCCACCTTCTGCAGAAGCTTAAAACCAAGTGTCAGAATCAGTCAAAGTGGATAAAAAGAATGAAATGTACTAGTTCTGGGTCAAGCTACAGCAGAAAAACATACTCTCCTAGGAAACATATATTTGTGTCATAAAAAAACCAGTACCCCCAAAGTGGCAGGTTCAGTTCACAGTCTACTCATCCTCCACCTCTCCCTGCTACTCTCTAAAGCCATCAACACCCTTGGAAATATTGTCTTCAGTGATCCAGAGATTTATGTCCCTACCTCCACCTTTGTCTTGTCCAGAACTTTGCAGCCAGAGTCTCCCTTCAGCCAAGGTCTCCTCTGGGAGATTGTTTCAATCTGACATTGTAGCTTATCTATAGGGAAAATGCCAGGGAGCTAGATAAAGTCCAGAGCCAAACTGCAGAGAATTATACTCATTCATGGGCCCAGAATACTAGGCACCAGGCAAAGTGCCAAGCAAGGCAAACACAAGAATGGAAAATGGAAAGGAAAGAGGCCATTGCTCACCTGGGGATCCGACAGACTGAAGAGTGTATGTATGCATAGCACTTGCCTCCAGTGTGGTTAGTGTGTAAGAGAGGTCCAGATAAAGGCTAAGGGCAAAGAGGTAGCAACTAATTCTTGGGGAGAGATGGGGAGTAGGAAGGGGGAAAGGCGCTGTGTGGGTTGATTGTGTGCCCCAAAAAGATATGTTGAAGTCCTAAGCCCCAGTACCTGTGAATGTAGCATTATTTGGAAATAGCATCTTTGTTAGATGTGATCAAATTAAGATGAGGTCCTACTCAACTAGGGTGGGCCTTAATCCAACATGACTTATGTCCTTATAAGAAGAAAAACCGAGGTACAGACACACAGAGATGGCCACGTGAAGATGGAGGCAGAAAGTGGATTGAGGCATCTACGAGCCAAGGAATGCCAACAACTCCTGGCAACGCCAGAAGCCGAGAGAAAGGCATGGAACAGATCCTTCCCTACAGCCTTCAGAAGGAGCAGTTCTGCAAGTGGAGAAGCAAAAACAAGAAGAAATGGAGCAGAAGGAAAACAAGAGTCATTCAGAAAGGGGTGCTCCACTGGGATACGGGGATACTAGGTCACACTGTTGTACCCTAGCATACCAAGGGCAGAGTCAAGCTATGACAGGGAATGTGGCAGAAAGATAGGCAGGAATCAGCCCAGACAGGGCATTTCTGCTCTGCTAAGGAGTCTGGACTCTATTCACTGAGGATTTCATGGCTGATTGATTGTAAAAAGGCACTTGCAGCCTCACGCGCTCTGTTCTCTGTAGCTTAGAGTGTATGCTCGTTTGGACCTGATGTCTTGCCCTCTGGAGTTCTTCCAGATGGAAGGTTGGGCCAGATGTAGACTGACTGTAGGACTGGAAATATGGAGACTGTTTTCTGAAATATCTCTCCTCATTGCTTTTGGTTTTACATAGCTCCCCATATCCCTCCCAGACACAGCTTTATGACTGGCATATAGTGCGCTTGGATCCAAACCACGACTAAAGTCTGTTTTGTTTTTCAGATTCTTGGCACCATTTCATGAAACTCTTCCAATTCTAGTCTGGTCCTCACTTAACAAAACCAAAACTTTTGATAGCTGGTATTCCAAGATTGCCTTGTGCGCATATTCTGCACCGTTGAAAACCAGAGTCTTTGGTCTGCCTTGGTTCAGAGTTTCAGTTCACATTTTCTTATCACAAAACCACTTCAATCTTTCCATTTTTCTGATTATTTCATTAATGATATTTCCAAACCTTCTGACTCATATGTTTTTGACCTAATGTCAGAACAACAACAATAAAAAATCTAAGTTAAACAAAAGAAACTACTTGCTATGCTTTCTTAAAGGACCATTTTAAATCTTTTGCATCTGAGTTGCTTTATATAGAGTAGCATGAGTGAATTGACTGCCAAAGGGTATGGGATGGTAGTGATTCAAAATTTCCTCATGATCTTCTCAAAAAATGACTTCATATTTGCCAGAATAGCTTCATTCAGATGATAGTAACTGTTACAGTGCTATAATTTTAAAAACAGAGTGGAAAAGTACTAAAGGAAGATGCCAGCGCCCTGAGTTTGAGCCCCATCTCCGCCATTAACTAACACAACAGAAAACTATTCAATTATTTTTGGCCTCAGAGTTACAGACAGTGAAAAGGGGCCCAGATAGAGTGTTTCTAAAATCTGCAATTGTGCAATTGCGAGTTTCTTTTTTAACTATAGAAGCAATGTGAACTCTGAGGAAGTATTTTAACATTTGATGGCAGCTATAACCCAAATACTTTTACTGCGCTTTTCAATGAAGGCAGTATTCTTTAGCAAAGTTTGCCACCTAGTGGCCACAAAGACTGAAAAAGAGTTTTGCTTTAAACAGTGGAACAAAAGAAGGCTCCTTTATGAAATTTCATTGGCCACTGAATGCAATTATTATATTAAGTTTTTTAAAAATTAAGTCCACCTTGTAAGTAGGAAATTGTTCTAAATACCAGTTAGTCTTGGGTCTTAATTGTTCCGGATTTTGTTTTGTTCTAGACCCTCCAGCACCACCCCACCCTACCCCTCAATCTTATACAAGCCCTTAAATGCTTTTATTTGTCTCAAAGAAGGACTTGTGGGGTCTGTGCCCTAAGTCTTACATCAGCACATGTGGACATTTTCTTAACTTTGTGGATTCCTTTGGAGTCTTACATACACAACTGCCTTATCAGCTTCAAGAACTTCACATGACCTTTGAATAACCTCATATTTTAAAAAAATATTTGAAAATCTTAAGCATGAGAGGTTAAGTATTATCTTCGTAAAAATATTGAGTGACTGGAATGATAGGAATAGGTCATGCTCTGAACTAGCAAAACAAAAACTGTGAGTATTCTATTGACATTAGACAAATGCCTAAAAACATTCTACTTGACATTTTGCTTGGTTCCACTTGGACCTTCTCTTGGACAATATTAGTCTACAGTCCAGAAAAACATGTTGCAAAAGATTTGCTGTGACTCAGATAGCTAAACATCTTCGCTTGCATTTATAAAACTTAACCGAAAATTTGATTAAACATCTTTACAGAGAATTGATTTGCACTCAAAAGGAGTCCCACATGGCTCTGCATTTTTGGTAATTTGCCCACAGTGAGATGAGATAGTGGAGGGTATAACCAGGTAATTCATTATTAATCTTTTATCTGGGGAACAAATCCAGCTGCCTTCTTGACATCTACTCTCAGTCTTCTCAAAGACTCCTCACACTCAGTAGGTCCAAAACTGAACTTGAGGTCTTGCCCACCCCTCCCCCCCACACCCTCCCAGACCTGGCTCATTTCCAGTCTTTTCTCCCTCTCCCTTGGACCCAGTAACCAGTCTATGACCAATTCCTTTTTTTTTTTTAATTGATGTATAGTTAATACACACTGTTACATTAGTTTCCGGTATACCACATAGTGACTCAACAACTCTATATGTTATGCTATGCTCACCACAGTGTAGCATCTGTCACCATACAACACTATTACAGTACCATTGACTATATTCCCTTTGTTGTACCTTCCATACCTGTGACTTATTCTTTCCATAATGTGGAAGCCTGGATCTCCTACTCCCCTTCACCCATTTTGCCCATCCCTTTACCCTCCCTCCCCTCTGGGAACCACCAGTTTGTTCTCTGTATTTATGGGTATGTTTCTGCTTCTTGTTGTTGTTGTTTGTTTGTTTTATTTTGTTAGATACCACATATAAGTGAAATCACATGGTATTTGTTTTTGTCTGACTTAATTCACTCTAGGTCCATCTTTGTTGTTGCAAATGGAAAAGTCTCATTCTTTTTTAAAGCTGAGTAATATTCCATTGTATATATGTACCACATCTTATCTATTCATCTATTAATGGATGCTTAGGTTTTATTCATATTTTGCTATTGTAAATAATCCTTCAATAAACATAGCATATATCTTTTCTTTTTTAAAAAAGATTTTATTTATTTATTTATTTATTTAAGAGAGAGGGAGAGAGAGAGAGAGCTAGCGAGCATGTGTGCGCACATGAGCATGGGGTAGGAGCAGAGGGAAAGGGAGAAGCAGACTCCCCGCTGAGCAGGGAGCCCAATACAGGACTCGATCCCAGGACCCTGGAATCATGACCTGAGCCCAAGGCAGCCTCTTAATAGACAGAGCCACCCAGGTGCCCAGCATATATCTTTTCAAATTAGTGTTTTTGTTTTTATTGGATAAATACCCAGTAGTGGAATTACTGGGTCATATGGTAATTCTGTTTTTAATTTTTGAGGGAATCTCCATGCTGTTTTCCACAGTGGCTGTTATCTATTTACATTCCCACCAACGGTACACGAGGGTTCCTTTTTCTTCACATCCTCACCGACACTTTTTATTTCTTGTCTTTTTGATACTAGCAGTTCTGACAGGTGTGAGGTGATATCTCATTGTGGTCTTGATTTGCATTTCCCTGATGATGAGTGATGTTGAGCATCTTTTCAAGTGTCTGTTGGCCATCCGCCTGTCTTCTTTGGAAAATATCTACTCAGGTCCTCTACAGATTTTTAATTGGATTATTTGGTTTTTTGGTATTGACTTGTATAAGTTCTTTATGTATTTTGGATATTAACCCCTTATCAGATATATCATTTGCAAATATCTTTCCCCATTAGTAGGTTGTCTTTTTGTATTGTTGATGGATTTTTTCCCCACTGTGCAAAAGCTCTTTATTTTGGTGTAGTTCCAATTGTTTATTTTGCTTTTGTTTCCTTTGCCTGAGGAGACGTATCTAGAAAAATGCTGCTACAGCCAATGTCAATTGATTTATGTGTCTATTTTTGTGCAAGTAGCATACTCTTTTGACTATTATAGTTTTGAAGTATATCTTGAAATCTGGAACTGTGATACCTCCAGCTGTATTCTTCTTCCTCAAGATTGCTTTGGCTATTTGGGATCTTTTGCAGTTCTATACAAATTTTAGGATTATTTATTCTAGTTCTGTGAAAAATACTATTGGTATTTTGATAGGAAGTGCATTGAATCTGTAAATTGCTTTGGGTAATACAGGCATTTCAACAATATTCATTCTTCCAATTCAAGAGCATGGTATGTACTTCCATCTGTGTTGTCTTCAATTTCTTTCATCGGTGTTTTATAGTTTTCAGGGCACAGGTCTTTCACCTCCTTGGTAAGTTTATTCCTAGGTATTTTCTTCTTGTGATGCAATTGTAAATGAGATTGTTGGCTTAATTTCTGTTTCTGCTAATTCATTCTGAGTGTATAGTCACACAACAGATTTCTGTAAATTAATTTTGTATCCTGCAACTTCACTGAATTGATTTATTACTTCTAATATCACCAGTTCTTTTGGTTTCACCACGCAAGTATCCTGAACAGATCCCTTCATCTCCTTCCCCTCCTCTGCCAACTAAATTGGATCTCCATATCTTCTGCCTGGACCACTACAGTGGTCAGCTGATCTCCACTCTGTCCTCCCTCCAGCTCATTTCCCATGCTGCATGTAACCAGTTTGATCTTTCCTAAATGAAAGTCAAGTCATATACCCCTCTTGCTAGAACCCCTCATTAACTTTTTTAATGAATTTTTATGACAAATACAAAACCCCTTAAAACTGCCTGCAGGCCTTGCATGGTCTGGCATGGCTTTCCTCTCCAGTCCCAGTAGAACTATCTTCCCTGTTAATGTCTCCACACTAGCGGTGCTTCCTCCTACAGGACCTTCTCCCTGGGTTGCTGTTCTTTTCTCCCTTTCACCAAGTTAACATTATCATCTTTCAGATCTCAGATTTTGTCTCATTTTCTCAGGGAAATCTTGGACCAAGTGAAATAGGAACTCTGTGGTCAGCTCTTACAGCACCTAAATTTTTTCTTAGAGTCATTTGTTGTAGTTGCAATTTTACAGTAAGTATATTGAGGATGAACTCTGTCTGCGTCTACTCCCCAGTGAATCTCCAGCTCCTTGTGTAGTGCCAGGCTCATACTGAATGCTCCAGGGGCTCATGAAGCAGATAAATGTATAAGGCACATTCTTTTATCACAATTTGCTAAACTCAAAATGTCAAAATAATCCAAACCAAATAGAAATTTGTAAAACTCTTGGATAATCCTAATTTGCTTGAGGAGGAAACTAATGTTTTACTATCGGACTATTTTGACCAACAGTTGGATACATTTTTCTTGTAGCAAACATTAACAGAGCAGATATACTGGGCACACTCCCATCAACAGTGCTAACCAGTATGTAGGTTGAATAAAACGTTTGGACAGTTCCGGGACACCTGGGTGGCTCAGTTGGTTAAGCGTCTGTCTTCAGCTCTGGTCATGATATCAGGGTCCTGGGATAGAGCCCCATGTTGGGCTCCCTGCTCAGCAGGGGGTCTGCTTCTCCCTTTCCCTCTGCCCTTCCCCTACTGCTCATGCTCACTCTCTCCCTCTCAAATAGATAAATATAATCTTTAAAAAATTAAAATTCATGACAATGGAACAAAACGTGAAGTATAAAGAAAAATGAATGCTGGAAAGAAATGGATGATCCTGTCATATAAAACCAAAAACAAAAAAAAAATCAAACACATCAAGTAAAATCCATTTAGAATAAAACATTTCAACAAAGGTAGATGTAAGAAAAAATACATAAGATACTGCTGTAATGGAGTTTTAAAATTGCATTGAAGAGACTAGTTTTAGAGTAATAACAGAAAATGTATGCTTTTTTAATGTGTTCTTTTTTAATTTGTTCCATTAAATATACAGGTGACCTGTAAAAAGGTATATGGAAAACAGAAATTAACAATTACTTAACAATAGGCATAAAAATGTGGCAAGGGAAAATAAAGGTAAAAATCAAGATGTACTTCAAATTCCCAAGGATAAACTTAAAGAGAGATGTGTATAACGTATTTAAGCTAGAAGATAAGCATCTTCCATTAAGGCCCCCTCTCCAGGATAGATGGACATAAGGCTTTGAGGGAGAAAGGGAACATATGCGTTACAGATAAGATTGGCTGAATCAACCTCATTGGACTCTGAAGTGTTGACTGTCACAGGTGGCTTGCCCTAGAATACACAAAGCTGTCTTTTCAGCTACTGTGTCTCTAATGGGGACTCTATGGGGAGTGAACTCTAATGGGGACTAAGATGGTGAATTAAAACTGCATCACCAAAGATCCCTTCCCTCATGCCTAGAGAAATAAGCAAATGTTCATTAAAAAGGCAAACAAATTTTTATTAACAGCAACCAAATAAGAAAAAGGACATTATCTAAAGAAATCATTTTCAAAAACTGGCATCTAAGGAAACAGAAGATTGTGGGGTAGAGGCATGTCCCCAGTTCAATTCTTACAAGTTAGCAATCTTGAGAATTCCTACACATACCTTTATGTTTTCCTTCTAAAAGCAAGGAGTCCTGGAAACTAGTAAAAATGGGTGAAACAGAAAGTAAACAGCAGGACCAGCACTTTCTGCAGAAATGAAAACTTCAAACCTCCATAATGAATTGAAGAAATTTTCCAAAGGAAAAGGGTCACTCCATCATTTGACAATTAACAAAATCTCAGAAGAGAGACCAAAGCCCAGGTATTACAACAGAGACTTCCTGCTACTTAGTTGGGTCCCTTGTTCCCACACCTCCATCCCATTATACACACAAATACACACTCACATGCTCTCATTTCATAAAAATAGAATATGAGAAATGTACCCCTTGATGAATGAACTGTAACTCAGAGGTGGAAACAAACTGATCTGGAGAAACATGGAAAGAATTTACTCACCTTATAACAAATAAAATGACAGGGCAGAGCTGCCTAAGCATGAACCAAAACCAGAAACAAAAGACCAAATAAAATGCTACATCAAAAAAACACTTTAAAAAGGAGCATATAATGCAAAGCAAAACAACAACAACAACAACAACAACAACAACAAAAAAAAAACCCACACCCCCAAAGAAACACCAAGGTGCTGAAAGAAATTTCTCACAATTGCTTCTTACATGGTATGATTGATAAAAACATGGATTTAATAAAATAACCCTCATGGAAAACATGAAAAAAAAAACAACAGAATTTTAAAAAGGAGATAGCGGTTATAAGGAAATAGAGGATCAAAACTATCATTTCCAAACTACTGTATCAATCAGAAACAGCAAGAAAAAGATTATAAACCATAGATAACTGAATTACTGACACAGAAGAAAGGCTTGGGATAATCATAGTGACTACAAATGAAAAAGGCTAGTATTAAAAGCAATTAGAGAAAAACTAATAGATACAGAAGGCAGACAAAGGTGAGCCAACATAAGGATAATTGATATTTAGCAGGGGAGGAGGAAAAACTCAGTAAGACGCAAGATGTATTCTTTGAAATGAAGAAAAAATAAGGAGATTGCAAGAACTCACTATATTCCATAAAAATACTATACAAAATATTTATTGAACTGCAAGGATTTTCTTTAAAAAAAGAATTATTCAAATGAGGGAGAAATCAAATTTCTTCATTTCTCCATATACCTCTTAGTTCCAGAGAACAATGAAACATTTTCTACAAAGTTCGCAGGGACAGGGTGTGTGATCTAAGGATATTGTTCCCATCTGAAATATCCGTCCAATATAATGGCAAACATGAGAAACCTCAGAGAATATTTAATCCATGAGCCTGTTTTGAGAACCTTGCTTTCCAATGAAATCCAGCCATTCAATGCTCAGATCAAGAGAGAGAGAGAGAGCTCAAGAAAAAAGGTACTATGGGAAAAGGTCTATAATAAGCATCAAATCCATTTTAATATAGAACTGCACTGAGCACAGAGCCCGACTTGGGGCTGGATCTCATGACTCTGAAATCATGACCTGAGCCAAAACCAAGAGTCAGATGCTTAACCAACTGAGCCACCCAAGCACCCCTCTCCTACTCCCCTTCTTAACTATAGAGGGATCATTTAGGAAATACTGTCTATTGTGTAAAACTTGAGGTTCAAAAACTTGTTCTTTTTATTTAATTACAAAGATAAAATATTTTTAAATGTATTGCAATACTTACATGTAGTCTTAGATAAGTTGAGAAGTACTATAAGAATCTAGATGACAATACTAAATATAAAGATACCATATTTCATCCAAGTAGATTCATAGCTTTTGATTTATATCTATGATAGATTTATCCCTACCAAAATCACAAAGGTATTCTTTGTAAAGTAAGAAAGAAGTAATCTTTAAACATTAAAATGTTTTAGAGGAATGAGAATGTAAATGGAGTAGAGTAGGGAGTGACTCATTTATGCTTTCTAATTTGTTTAGCCACTTAATCAGTCGGCAAAATTTTCCTCACCGTGGTCTTGAGCAGCGGAGCTTCATGAGTTTGGATGGGCCATACAGGTTTCACAACATAACACCCAAATTAGAGGAATGTTATAAGTATTTGGCAATAGAGATCCTTTCCTCTAGCTAAAACACAAAGGGGAATGTGTCCCACATTCTACCTGGTACATTTCTGTAGCAAACTAGATTTTGCGGTTAACCTGAGCAATTTAGGTGGTATCTTAATTGTTTTTATTTGTAACAAATTTTACTGACTTTAAACTTTTATGTGTGCATTTTACTGGAAAGTCAGAGAAATGACTTTTGAAATGTTTATACAAATAGTGATTATCACTAAAATGAGCTCCCATATTGTGTAATATTTTGAAAGAGGAAAGTGGTAAGCAAGCAGATTAATCTTTTTGGTTATTATTGTATATTCAAGTAACAATCAACAAAAAAAGGAGATGCATTCAAAAATACCAACAGGACATTCAAGAAAACTTCCAACTGGCCTTCAATTTATGCAATATATATTAAAAAAAAACACAAGAAAACAATGAAGTAAGAATATGTAACAAATAATATTAAATTGGGGGGGCGCCTGGGTGGCTCAGTCCGCTAAGCGTCTGCCTTCAGCTCAGGTCATGATCCCAGAGTCCTGGGATCAAGCTCCCGCATCAGACTCCCCACTCAGCAGGAAGTCTGCTTCTCCCTCTGTCTCTGCCCCTCCCCCTGCTCCTTCTCTCTCTCTCTCTCTCTTTCTCTCTCTCACTCTCTGTCTCTCAAATAAATAAAATCTTTTAAAAAATGTATTGGGACAAGTAGTTAGCTACTTAAAAAAATTAGATCCACATCTTACTGTCAAAACCAGTTAAGGAGTTAAATAAAACATGTCCTTGGGTAAAGAGTTTAATATAAAACAAATTATGGTTAGAATAAGAGTGTTGCTTTATCAGGACAAGGAGAAAGTAAAAAAAGTCTTGGTTTTGATATGATAGAAAAAACTCACAAAGAACCATGTACTGTTATTTTAAAATATTAAAATGCATACAAGAAAACAAATAAAATGACAAGGGAAGCCAGGAAAATATTTGAAGCAAGTGCATAAATGAAGACTCAAAATACCGCATAGTTTCTACAAATTGGTAAGGCTACAGCAATAAGGAAATCGAATTTAAAAGTATCTGTATTGTAAATGCAATTAAGTAAAAATAGCTAAATTTTTAAAGAAACTATGCAAAAAAACCTTCAAATTCACGCATTGAGATATGAACTAATATTTTTCACTTCCTAAAGCAACAGTATTGTTATATTTTCAATAAAATTGGAACAAATGCATCAAACATTCTGGTAGATATGAGTTCTATTTTAGAACTATTTGAGAACTCCCAGGACCCCTAAGACAAAAATCCCTCAATTTCAACAACAATCTTGACTCACTGTTGTATTAAATACGACAAAAAATAAGCAGAAAGTTCCTGGGAAGACATTGATTGAAGTTAAGAAACAAATGGTGATTCAGAAGACTCCTGCATAGCTAGGTGGGAGATTTTGTGTCCAAGGGTGGGGCTGCTAAGCCCCTCTCCTGGGATCATGCTAGACAGTGTGGGAACTGGAAAAAAAGTTGAAAGAGGCCACCACCCAAGACAGGCTGGCAAAGTTGAAAGCGCAGGGGTTTTGGTGTCCAAGGGCTTTGAGCTGGAATCCCAGCTCTGGCACTCACCAGCACGTGTCCTTGGATGTGTCAGGTCACCTGGGAACCCAGTTTCCTTAGCCGTGAAACTGAGCTACTACTCACTGACACTCCATTTCTGGGGAGAGTTACATGATGCAGTGAATACAAGGGAGAAGGTGCTGGCTCTTGTCATGGACTTTTGAAAAGCACTCACTTAGCAGGAGCCAACTGGCTTCTCCTGAGTACAGTGTCCTTGCTATCTGCCACAATGACCTTGGCTGCAAGACTATTACCTCATCAAAACCCCATCACGAAAGAGTCTGTTTGGAACCACAGATGTCTGGTGTCTTTGCTGAGATCCGTATAGAATAAGATCACTGAGCTCAGCAATGAATTTCTGACATCAAAATTTAACCTTTGAACGAAAACCACTTAAAGACTAAAAGTAGAATGATTCAACCATTTCCCAACCCCCATATGCCTATAGTGATGGAGGTCCCTGTAGGGTTATGACTTTTTCTAATGTGCAGCCTCATCTCTCGTTTAAAAAAAAATTGCTAGTGCCTATCAGGTGAAACATAACACTGATTCTTGCCCACAGCAGAGACATCTGTTAAGTGCACCTTGGAAATTTTGCCTGGGAGTTTGCATTTCAGTTGTGAATTTCAAATTTCTGAACAGTATTCCTGATTCTTTTGTCAACCTTATGGAGGATGTCTTGAGGCTTGTTAGGGTTCCATGGTGAAGCATCCTTGGAGAAGGATGTGTGCTCCCGGCCCAGCACACACAGGCATGGGGGCTGACAAATGTTCCCCGCCAAAGAGGACTCTATCCTAATCCCTGGAACCCCTTGAATTTATTACCTGACGTGGTGAAAGGGATTTTGCAGATGTGATTTTGTAAAGGATCTTGAGCTGGGAAGGATTATCCTGTATTATCCCAGGAGGCCCAGAGTAATCGCCAGGGTCCTTACAAGAGAGGGAGACAAGAGAACCGGCAGCAGAAAAGGAGATGGTGACCACAGAAGCAGAGTTCAGAGGGATGTGATTGCTGGCTTTGAAGATGGAAAAGGGGCCAGGAGCCAAGGAATGTGGCAGCTTCTCGAAGCTGAAAAAGGCAAGGAAACAGGTTCTCCCCTAGAGTCTCCCAAAGGAACACAGCCCCGAGGATACCTTTTTCTCCCTGTGACACTCATTTTGGAACCTCTGACCTCCAGAACTGTAAGATAATAAATTTGTGTTGTTCTAAGCCACTGGGTTCGTGGTAATTGGTCACAGCGGCTGTGGGACTCGAACATAAGCACATGGTGTATAAAGTTGCCCCTGGTGGGCCTGTTGTGTGTGTCGCGGCGAAGTAAGGAGGAACCACAAGGTTGTCGCCTGTGCTCATTTTTATTTTTGCCAAAACAACGCAGAATGTGTTTCATCTTTTGGGTTAGCCATGTGATTACCTCTTCTCCACCAAGAAGTGAGAAGGTCAGCTGCTGCTAGGCATTATCCTCTCCAGCGGGGTGCATTCTAAAGCAGAGCAGAGCATTTTCATTTAAGAGAGAGAGAAAATCCTGGGGAGGTGAAGGGATGGGGTTGGAAGTGTTCCTACTTTCCTTTATACAGCAAGAACTTTCATTTATTTTTATTCTGACCTTGCTTTCAACTATACGTAGTTCTCATACTAATCAGGAGCTGGGAAGCAGTCCATGGGCATTATGGGGTAGGGGCTGGGGAGGAGATATAAAGAGCAATCATTGGGGTGCCTGGGTGGCTCAGCTGTTAAGCATCTGCCTTCGGCTCAGGTCATGATCCCAGGGTCCTGGGATCGAGCCCCGCATTGGGCTCCCTGCTCGTCGGGAAGCCTGCTTCTCCCTCTCCCACTCTCCCTGCTTGTGTTCCCTCTCTCGCTGTGTCTCTCTCTGTCAAATAAATAAAATCTTAAAAAAAAAAAAAAAAGAGCAATCATACACTCTGGTGCTGGGAGAAAATGTTCAGAAGAGACCCTCTGTTGGCTCTTCCATTCCAAGAGTCCAGAGAGCAGCTCTTGGTCAAAAACTGCAGCAGCTCCCTGGGTCCCTGGTGAAAAAAGCTTTAGTTGAAAGGTTGGATGTTCTGGTGGCCAAATACCACCTCCTCTTTCAGACCTCCCCCCCCTCCCAAGAACTGAAGCCCTGCTTCCCATCCCCTGGCTCTGTGAGCTGAAGCCAGTTAGGTAACCTCTCTGTGCTCAGTTTTCCCATCTGGTAAATGGGTACAAAAATACTACCTTAAAGGATTGATGTGAAAATTAAAGGAAAATATAAAGAGTTTAGCACATAATGAGCGCTCCGTCAATGTTAGGCTGTCATTAAAATTACTATAACCTTAGGGAACATCAGAATTTTTAAAAGGGAAACCCATAGGCTCAAATGTCTCTATTTCTTTAATTTTTTTTTTTTTTTTTTTTTTTTTTACAATATTATCCCTGCCTCTGTTACATAAATGAGCCAAAGGTGGCCTCTGTGTATTGGCCCCTGGGTTGTTTATTTCTTCAGGGGGCTGAAACCTGTTAGCTCAAAAGCCAGCTGGTGCCAAATGCAAATTCTTACATATCCAGTTGTTTTAAACATAGCCCCAAAGCAGATTTTTAGCCTTTTAGGGCCCGCCTGCTTTGCTTAACCCACGAATTTTACCCACGTGTACAAGCCGTAAGGGCCCCAACCTACTTCAGACCTTTGGAGATCTCCGACCCAGAGGCTCTGGGTGACGATGCCGAGTGACATCACCAAGGCCCCTCTTCCAGTCCCCTGGCTCTCTTCTCCTCCTCCCCTTCTGAGTAACACCCCTTGAGTGCCATAGCCTCTGGACAGGCTCCTACTGTGAGGAACCTCCCCCCGCCAATGCAAATCTGTCAGTCACTCAATAAAACTTCTGTATGTCATTGCCATCTCAGAGTCTTATCTTTTTCCTTGATCATCCCCCAGATCCCACAGACCTCCGCCTTCTCTTTTCCAACTAACACCAACTCCCAGTAAAGGAACATTCAAGCACATTTTTGCTTCTCCCCCTCATAATAAGCTAAATAGAATCAAAGGACAGAAATGTAAATGTCTTAGTTTTCCATACAGTTGCCCAATTTGGGACATGAAGTGTTGGATATAGGAAGATTGTCAGGAATGCCAAATATCTCAAATTATTACATTCTTTCCATCACACCTTAAAAAAAAATCACACTAAGATTTTAGGCACATCTGTTGGCACTTTCCAAAATAAATCTACCAAACGAGAGAAAATGAAATTCAAATGTATAAACCTAAGCTTAGAAATTCAGCAGGAAGGCCTCACTTCTCCAGAGCCAATTAAGTTGAGTTAGGACCCAAATGAACTGTTCTTTATGAAGGAGGAAAAGTGTTTATATCAAACATAACAAGTTGGATCTTTCAAAAAAGGAAAATTCATAGTTCAATTATTTTTCCTTGGAATCTATCTGGTTCACAAGTGAGAATATTAAAATACTTCTGTGGCCTGTAATAAAAAAAATGGGCAAATACACTATTTTTTAGATGTTGTTTATCCCTAACCAGATGACTCTCCCCAAATTCCACCCTTTTGATCTTCCCTTTGAGAAGACTGTTTTTCTGTTGCATCTATTATTCTTATAGCATTCTCAACTAATTAAATTGAATAGAAAGAAAAATTGAGATTATCTTGTCCATTCCTTTGCCTTCATGTTCCTTCACAGCTAGTACATTATTATAAGAAAGTGAACTTCTTTTGAAGACACCTTAGAAAACAATGTCTGTGATCTCATCTGACATGTCTGATATTACTCTCCAAAAGCTCTTCTTGTTATTCTATAATTTTGTATCTTTGTAGCCAACATCTTTTTTTTTTAAAGATTTTACTTATGTATTAGAGAGAGAGTGTGAGCGGAGGGTGGGGCAGAGGGAGAGAGAGAATCTCAAGCAGACTCTGCGCTGAGCATGGAGCCCTACCTGGGTTCGATCCCAGACTCTGAGATCATGACCTGAGCCGAAATCAAGAGTCAGACGCTCAACCGACTGGGCCACTCAGGTGCCCCAATAGCCAACGTCTTTTCATAGCCCATTGTGCCCCCTTCTCTGTATTCTCACTTTCCTCTTTACTCTGTTTAGGTTCCATGATCCACATATACGGTGTCATCTCTGCTTCCTTCCCCCTCTGTCCAGTGCTCTTGGGAAATCCCAAGCCATGCAAAATCCGACTCTCACTGACTCTGCTGTTGAATTTGAGCGGATAAACATGGCAGGGAAGAACCACAACTGTTTTCCTTTAAGTTCCTGACCACTAATGTCGACCTGTCCTCAGTACTGCCTATGAGTCCTATTTCCCTGATCAAGCCACTCAGCCACTTCTGAGATAATTCTTTCATACCTTCTTCCTTGTCCTCCAACATTTTCTTCCTTCTTACTCTCAGTTAATGACCTTTCTTCTAATTTATTCTGAGGGAATAGCAACTCTCCAAAAACACCTTTGTCCTACTACCACCATTAAATCGACCCACTGGTCCTCAAATCCTCTGCCTTCCTTTCTGTTACAGTGGGTGGACCAACTGAGAGTCCACCTCAGCTCTGCTTGTGCACAAGGTCCCATTCCCTCTGGTGTACCCAAGGACTTCGCTCCTGCAATTATCCAGGGTTGCTCTTGAAACATCTTTCCCCCCACCCCTTACCTTTAACACCTTCCATTCAAGGAAAAACTTGCCTTATTCCCACATCATATCGCAGCTGTGTTTTCACTTTTCTACTCTTTGCTACAGAAAGTCTCCTTGACAAAGTTCTCTCTACTCACTGTATCAGGTTCTTTGCCTCCCTCTCTTGATCGAATTTATTTCATTCAGACTTTTGACCCAGTCCCTCCACTGAATTCACTCTAGTCACAATCATCAGTGGCCTCCACCTGATCACATCTGAGGATCCCTTCTTGGTCTGCATCTTTCTTGACGTTGCCCTGGCACTGGACCAGACGAATCCCTCCCACTGTCTTGCAGAAAGCCACACTCCTTTAGTTTCCTCCCAGAGTCGCTGGTTGCTCTGGAATCAGCTCAAGGAATCAGTTTCCAAACCTCGTTCCTGTCCATACATCTCTAGGAATTTCCCTAAAACTCATGGTTCTAAAGATCATTTCTCTGTATATAACTGACTTGCAAGTTAATATCTCCACCCAACCCCCTTTTCTCAACTTTGGAATCATATGCTAGATTGCCTACATGAAATTTCTACATTGATGTCCTATAAGCTTCTCAAAATTAATATCCCCCAAAAAGTATTTTTTTGTTTTCTCCTCCAAACCTGCCTCTCCTTAAGTGTTCCTCTCCTTGGTAACTGGCTTGACCATTCAAACAGTTGCTCAGCTCTTGTCTGCCCTTCTTCGCAAATTGCGCTCATTCCTGGCTCTTCCCTTTTTCTTCAACACAACATCAGTCAGTTCTGTCACCTCTGCCTTTCAAACACATCCACAATCCAAACACTTCTCAAGATTTTCTCCCACTAGGGCCTTGAAGCAAGAACTCTCTTTCTTACCTGGACTGTTGGAATAGTCTCAAAAACAATCTCTGTGTACCCACACTAGCTCCTTGCATTCTCCACACAGCCGAAAGTGCGCCACTTTGAATGTGTAAATCAAAGTGTGTGTCCTTTACACAACGCTCCAGGGACCTCTCTTCCCATGGGCCAAGTGTGTTCTCTCTCCGTGCATTTGTCTGGATTTTTCTATCCCCAGATTGTCACTTGTCCCCCCCGCCCTTTATTCTGCTCAGAGTTCATCTTTCTAACAGGCTGATCAACATAACAGAAACTTCTCTCTGTCTTCACTCCCTCCTCCCCCCACCACTTCACCCAATGCAGAAAAATTGCATATTGATACTTCTAATATTTGTTTCCATTTCCACTGTTAAGTAATATTTTATAATAAATATATAATATATATTTTTATATTTATATATTTTAATTTTAATTTATATATATATTTTACTTAAAGCAGGAAACTCAGCATTAGACAAATATCTAACAAATATCTTAATGGATATGGTTTTTCCTGTTGTTTTTTTTTTTTTACTAACATATCAAAATTTTTTTAAAATTCTCGTTACCAACTCATTTCTGCCCATTCTCTATTTTTAAATGTAAATACTATTCTTTATCTTTTCTTCTTTTTTGTGTTTATTTTTCTCTAAGAGGATTCTTATATCACTGTATTTGTTTTGTACATTATTCTTGATGCTTAGACTTTGGCCTGGTGTTTTCAATGTCAAGGGATAGTTAAGGGTATATGTTCATTTATTTAACCAAATTGCCAATATTGAAACCCTATTAGGTAGTAAGAGCATAATCTGAAAAGGACTCAGCGGTAGTAAAAACATCAATTTGTTTTCAGAGTTGAGTTTAGTAGGTAACAGAAAGTTTGGTAATCTGGGAGGATATTTCCATGAGAGTCTCAACAGATACTTAACAGAATCTACACAACATTTGGCTCAAGTGATATTTTCTTACTTTGTTTCTAAATGGAAAATTTTAGATTTTGTGGAAGTATCTAAAGTCTTGCTTTTGAGAATATATGCAGAGTCTTTGCTCCCCTGTTGGTCACTTTCATCTCCTCTTGGCTGACATCCATTACAGTGCCCCATCCGTAGGAGGAACGCACTAATCGTCCTGAATTGAACAGGGCCTACCAGAGCACTCCTTTCATCTTCTGCAGTAATTAAGTTAATCTGGAAACACTCAGTTTCATATTAGGATAGAAAAGAATAACACTGCATGCTTTCCTTTGAGGATATGTTAAAATAAAAAAGCTCATTAAAATTATAAAATATAAAATGAACACAAGGTGATATTAATACCTAGTCTAGTAGTCTATTTTTAGAGAGTTTGCGAAGTGATTTTGAGCATCTCTTCTAATTTAGAGATTTAGTAATTATTTTTTAAAGATTTTATTTATTTATTTGACAGAGAGAGACACAGTGAGAGAGGGAACACAAGCAGGGGGTGTGGGAGAGGGAGAAGCAGGCTTCCGGCGGAGCAGGGAGCCCGACATGGGGCTCAATCCCAGGACCCTGGGATCATGACCTGAGCTAAAGGCAGACACTTAACCGACTGAGCCACCCAGGTGCCCCAAGATTTAGTAATTTTTGATGTAATTCCATTTCTCCTAAAATGCATACAGACACTTTGCTGTCAATTTTTCAGCTTCTGCTCCTGTCTAATCCTCCCCAAAGCAATGTGAAAATGGCCAATTCGATGCATGCCCCGTAGAAGTTAGTGTTTTGACTATTTTGAGACGTCTTTTCTTACTGTTCCTGTGCACCCAATATGGGTGTTCCAATCCAGTGGAGGCCAGCGGTGGGGGCAGTGAAAGAATTTACCCAAGGCGGAACAAAAGAGATAAAAGTTTATCAAACACTGCAAGGGAGCGGTGGACAAAGGAGAACCTGTCTGCCACGAGGAGGTGGTGAGGGACCACACTTATGGGAGTGCGGGAGTACGGGAACACATGGAATTTTCCCTTTTTGGTAATCTTAGGAACCGTGCCTGGTCGTCATAGGTCAGTTAGGGCCTATGGTTATTTCCAGGTGGCTCGCTTAATGAGCCTGTTTACACTGCCTGTTTGTATTCAGCTCGGTGGGGGGTGGGGTGGTCCGTGGTCGCTGTGGGCCCTTTTACCTTTTCAGGTTTCCATTGTTCCAGCTTGTTGCCTAAAAGCGGCCTCTACAGTTCACAAGGCTAGTCGGCCTCCCCTCACTGTGATCTCTCTTTTTTTGAAGTTGTCCATTCTAAAATATGAAGGCTCTGCAGCAAGCAGTGGCGATACAAGAAAGTTTTTTCTTTTCTTTTTTTTCTAGGATAATTGCTTTTTTTTTTATTATGTTATGTTAATCACCATACATTACATCATTAGTTTTTGATGTAGTGTTCCATGATTCATTGTTTGCGTATAATGCCCAGTGCTCCATTCAATACGTTCCCTCTTTAATACCCAGCACCAGTCTTACCCATCTCCACACCCCCCTCCCCTCTAGAACCCTCAGTTTGTTTCTCAGAGTCCATCGTCTCTCATGGTTTGTCTCCCCCTCTAATTTCCCCCCCTTCATTTTTCCCTTCCTGCTGTCTTCTTTTTTTAACGTATAACGTATTATTTGTTTCAGAAGGACAGGTTTGTGATTCAACAGTCTTGCACAATTCACAGCGCTCACCATAGCACATACCCTCCCCAGTGTCTATCACCCAGCCACCCCATCCCTCCCACCCCCCACCACTCCAGCAACCCTCAGTTTGTTTCCTGAGATTAAGAATTCCTCATATCAGTGAGATCATATGATACATGTCTTTCTCTGATTGACTTATTTCGCTCAGCATAACACCTTCCAGTTCCATCCACGTCGTTGCAAATGGCAAGATTTCATTCCTTTTGATGGCTGCATAATATTCTATTATATATATATACCACATCTTCTTTATCCATTCATCTGTCGATGGACATCTTGGCTCTTTCCACAGTTTGGCTATTGTGGACATTGCTGCTATAAACATCGGGATGCATGTACCCCTTCGATTCCCTACATTTGTATCTTTGTGGTAAATACCCAGTAGTGCAACTGCTGGGTCGTAGGGTAGCTCTATTTTCAACTTTTTGAGGAATCTCCATACTGTTTTCCAGAGTGGTTGCACCAGCTTGCATTCCCACCAACAGTGTAGGAGGGTTCCCCTTTCTCCGCGTCCCCGCCAACATCTGGTGTTTCCTGACTTGTTAATTTTAGCCATTCTGACTGGTGTGAGGTGGTATCTCGTTGAGGTTTTGATTTGGATTTCCCTGATGCCGAGCGATGTTGAGCACTTTTTCATGTGTCTGTTGGCCATTTGGATGTCTTCTTTGGAAAAATGTTCATGTCTTCTGCCCATTTCTTGATTGGATCATTTGTTCTTTGGGTGTTGAGTTTGAGAAGTTCTTTATAGATTTTGGATACTGGCCCTTTATCTGATATGTCATTTGCAAATATCTTCTCCCATTCTGTCGGTTGTCTTTTGGTTTTGTTGACTATTTCTTCTGCTGTGCAAAAGCTTTTTATCTTGATGAAGTCCCAATAGTTCATTTTTGCCCTTGCTTCCCTTGCCTTTGGCGATGTTTCTAGGAAGAAGTTGCTGCAGCTGAGGTCGAAGAGGTTGCTGCCTGTGTTCTCCTTTAGGATGTTGATGGACTCCTGTCTCACATTTAGGTCTTTCAACCATTTTGAGTCTATTTTTGTGTGTGGTGTGAGGAAATGGTCCAGCTTCATTCTTCTGCATGTGGCTGTCCAATTTTCCCAACACCATTTGTTGAAGAGACTGTCTTTTTTCCATTGGACATTCTTTCCTGCTTTGTCGAAGATTAGTTGACCATAGAGTTGAGGGTCCATTACTGGGCTCTCTATTCTGTTCCATTGATCTATTTGTCTGTTTTTGTGCCAGTACCATACTGTCTTGATGATGACAGCTTTGTAATAGAGCTGGAAGTCCAGAATTGTGATGCCACCAGCTTTGCTTTTCTTTTTCAACATTCCTCTGGCTATTCGGGGTCTTTTCTGGTTCCATACAAATTTTAGGATTATTCCATCTCTTTGAAAAAAGTGGATGGTATTTTGATAGGGATTGCATTGAATGTGTAGATTGCTCTAGGTAGCATTGACATCTTCACAATATTTGTTCTTCCAATCCATGAGCATGGAACATTTTTCCATTTCTTTGTGTCTTCCTCAATTTCTTTCATGAATATTTTCTAGTTTTCTGAGTACAGATTCTTTGCCTCTTTGGTTAGATTTATTCCTACGTATCTTATGGTTTTGGGTGCCATTGTAAATGGGATCGACTCCTTAATTTCTCTTTCTTCTGTCTTGTTGTTGGTGTATAGGAATGCCACTAATTTCTGTGCATTGATTTTATATCCTGCCACTTTACTGAATTCCTGTATGAGTTCTAGCAGTTTTGGGGTGGAGTCTTTTGGGTTTTCCACATAAAGTATCATATCATCTGCAAAGAGTGAGAGTTTGACTTCTTCTTTGCTGATTCGCATGCCTTTTATTTCTTTTTGTTGTCTGATTGTTGTAGCTAGGACTTCTAGTACTATGTTGAATAGCAGTGGTGAGAGTGGACATCCGTGCCGTGTTCCTAACCTTAGGGGAAAGGCTCTCAGTTTTTCCCCATTGAGAATGATATTTGCTGTGGGTTTTTCATACAAGAAAGTTTTTTACTTTTGGACAAACTGAAGATTTAAGGTGTAGGATATGCAGATACTAGTGACTCCCGGAGAACTATGCTGTCGTTTAGTGTGGAACTAAAAAAACCCAAAGCAAATTGCTTTGGAACCAGACAACCTTTATCTTTGGCTTCCTCTGTGAACATTCCCCCATGTCTGCAGGCTGAAGACCCAGTACCATGCAGGTTTAAGCTTCAGTCTCTCCCAGGTCTGTTCTTAGGCCCCAGGTGTGCATTCACGGAAGCTACCTACCTCCTTCTCCCGTTCTCTGAAATGTCTCCACAGTAGTGAGGAGTTGGGAAGAAAAGCCATTTTCTGTGCTGCAAGCTGAGATGGAGTGGCCTTATCCTGTTCTTCTCTTTCATTGTACTTCCAGCTTGATTATTGGGTCCGTGTTGAAGGAGCCACACACAAAAAAATCAGTCTTAATGTCACTATCATGTAAATCTTTATCAGAAGCTCATCAATGAGAAACAATATTTCAGTGGAATTATTTGAAGGACACAGAATCCATCCCTATGTAAAGCTCTGCAGTCCTAGTGGTTGGGAGCAGGAGCTTTGGAGTTCAACAGAACTGGGTTCAAATCCTGTGTCCGCTGCTTACAAGTTGTGTGTGGCTTGCACCGAGGTGCCAAAGTCTGAAGTCTATTCCCTCCTTGTCACCCAGGGATAAAATATAACCCTACCTCCCTCAGAGCTGGTATGAGGGTTTAAGGAGTAGTGTTTGCTCAGTGCCAGTACCAGGAACTGTTAGCTCCTTTTCTCATTGTCATTGTCTCTATTCCTCGTGCATCAGGCCACATCTGTGAGGAGTCTGGTGTCTTGTCCAGACCCTCCTCCCCACCCGCCCCCCCCATGTCTTTACTGAATGCAGTATGGCTTGAGACCTGTACTTGCCAGTGAAGGTCAGGCCAAGGTGCAGAGCTTTAAAACCCACTGTGGCATTTACCATAAAGAGTCCAGAGTGCTCTTTATCACTTTACACAGTGTTCCTTTTTATGGGGACCTCCAGGAGAATTCGGTGCCAGACAGAGTCGTTCTTCTGAGCATTTGGGTTATTTTAAGCTTATGGACAGTAAATTATGTAATTGACCAAGTTTCCCTTCTTGAGTTGGCTGCTAGAAAGCTTAGAGCCAAATGTATGCCTCATTTGTAGGAAGTGCATCGATTCTTACCGGGTGCATTTCAAGCCTCATTTCTGCCTCCATTGTATGTCCTCATTTTCTTCTTCTTCTTTTTTCTTTTATTTCACGCTACCTAAATGTTATTTGAAAATGTATTCTTGTAAATTAACTTAAATTATTTCTGAAGCAAGATGGGGGAATAGCTAGCTAGCTAGATATAGATAGGTAAAATAAGGTTTTAAATAAATTAACCCATGTAAACGACTTATAACTTCAATATCTAAAAGAAGTTTAATTTTTGTAAGAAGATACCTGTTATATAAAGATGAATTTTCCAATTAGTAAAATTTCAGACATTGCAAGAACGAGAAAGGAATAAGTCAAGAGTGTGAATGTTTTGCATTTGCACTGAGCTCAAAAGGTGTCTGTTGTGTGATTGATTTAATTAATTGATGAATCATTGTGTTCTACCCCAGGGTCAGCTTATAAACATAATTTTGGCCTTTGATAGAGAGCAGAGGAAGACCAATGGGCTCAGGGGTCAGACTCCTTGATAGAAACCCTGGCTCTGTCATTTCCTTGGGTAATTTACTTCATTGTACCTCCATTTCTTCGTTTATAAAGTGGATATAAAGCAGTACTTACCTCATAGGGTTCACAGGACATTCAAAGGGAATCTGTGTGAAGTGTTTACAACAGTGACTGACAGTAGAAGTCAGCGCCTCTCACCTATTCTTTTTCACCTTTTGCACTTGAGAACTTTGAACTTTGAAAAAGGTGTCCTTGGTCAATTTTGTAATGAGTGGCATAGTAGGGTTAGTCACATAGTGGTTGGGCTGATGCTGGTGGCAGTCTTCATGACAAATAAGGATTCTAATAAAAAAAGAAAAAAATATATATATATATATCGTTTATACATACATCACAGAATTCCAAAATCTATCAGGAATGTTTCCTGGACACTTCAGAAAAAAATGTGTGTTTCTCTTTCTTGGTCTTTCCAGACAAACAGGAAATCAAAATAGCTGCTGTGAAGTATCTTATCCTGTTACCATCATAGACGTGCTCATGAAATGTTATACTATGAATAGTGCACTTTGCCTTTTATCACCAAAGTGTCAGTGTTTTCTTTCTTGTATACATGTTGGATTTCCTTGTAGCTATCGTGAATGAGATGAACTGATCAAATCTATTCTCTGAAAAAATTAGGGTGGCATGGAAAAATTTTAAGCCCATAAATGTTCTCAGCTTTTCCCCCTCTCTTTCTTCACTTCCTCTGCCTTCCATAATATATGCCTATTCATAGTTACTTCTTCATCAGCTCTTCTTCCATGCTCCCTCACACCCAGCCACCCTGTGATACAAGACCTAAAGTCTGGGTAGAGAGAGAACGTGCTAGAGATGTCAAACAGAAGGGGTAAGGTTTTTGTTTGCTGGCTCTCTTTGTTCAGAATCTGAGTAATGGACAAAATGGGGAAAATTGAAAGAAAATTAAAAACAACAGAAATTAAGCAAATGTGCCAAATATAAGGCTGGGGATGTATATCGATGGAGAGAGTATCAGGAGACTGAATGCCTGGGAGAGGAGTTTTTTTAACGTTTTTGTTTGTGTTGAAAAGTGAGGGCAGGCTTACAAGTGGCTTTAGGGGAAGAGAGAATTAGCGAGAGGGGCACCTGGGTGGCTCAGTCGGTAGAGCGTCGGACTCTTGATTTTGGCTCAGGTCATGATCTCTGGGTCGTGAGATTGAGCCCCGCGACCTCTACATGCTCAGTGCCGAATCTGCTTGAGATTCTCTCTCTCCCTCAACCTCTCCCCGAGCTCGTGCTCTCTAAATAAATAAACGAATGAATGAATGAATGGATGAATGAAATCTTTTAAAAAATTCTTTTTTAGGGGGAAAAAGAAAGGAAATTCTCGGGCAGTGTTGCTGAGTTAGAGGATTCTCTGTTTTTTTCTTTGAGCTATATATAATTAAAGATCAGCACTTAATTTTCACTTTTTCTTGGATTGCATTTCTTTCAATATGGCTAGGCTGTGAGAGACCTGGGATTTCCTGGAGTTGCATCGTTTTCTCATGATTTTGAATACAATGTGTATTTTGACTCTAGAACGCAAGATGTGTTCTAGACTTACTGAAGTCAGTACACATTTCCTGATTATTATTCATTTTGCGAGATGACTCCTCCCCCAGTCACATTGCATGGAACTGTTTCGTTTACTTCTGCTGCTCTGTGTATGTGAGTGGCAAATAAACTAGTAATGCCGCTGTCACCACTGAGAAGAAACGCCTGGTTGTTGGTCTGAAAAACAAACAAACAAACAAAACAACCAGTGGATAAAATGAGAATCTGGACGCTCTGGTAAGAAAAAAAAAAAAAAAGGGAAAACCAGAGAGAAGATTTTCAGTTTGTAGAAGCTGGAATAAAATAGAGTGGTGCTTTTGGATGGCAGGTAAGTAGAGCTGAATGGAAGAGACAGAGGGCCAAAGAGAGATCCTGTTCAGGATTCGGAGACGTGAGGATTGACTGAGAATGGAAACAAAATGGAACTGACGTGAACATAAAGATTTGTCATGGATTGTGCTCCTGGAGACTGACTTTCACTAGTGGATGGAAACATCCAGAATTGAGAGACTTAAGAACATGTATCTTTTCCATTGGATTTCTTTTTCTGTTTTCTGTCCTTGCGCTTATCCACTTTTATTTCCTAACTATCTCATGGATTTATCCACTTCTCTTCCGTTCCACCTCCTTAGTACAAGATACCATCATATTTTCCTGGATAGTCACAGCAGCTTCTGAGCTGGTCTCACTGCCTCCTCACTGGCCATCTCCCACTCTTCTTCAACTCCACTACCAAAGTGTGTTTTAAGTGATACAAATTTGATCATGCCTCTTAACTGTATGGATGGAATCCCACTGCTGTTAGTGTAAAGATAAAAGTCCTCAGCATGGTCATCATGATCTGGCACTTACCTACCTTTCTATCCTATTCTTGTCCCACTCTCCCTCTTCCTTTATCCTTCAGCTGCTTTGACTCAGCATTCTCTCTTCTACCACAAAAACCTTCGTAAATAATGTTCCTCCGTCCAGGATATGGCCACCATATTCCCTCTCCCTGCCTTGTCTCCCTTATATTTGGTTAACTCCTCCCCACCCTTCCCACCTCAACTCAAGGCACTGCGTCAGGGAAGCATTTTCTGACACCTCTAATTCTAAAAGTTGTCTACTGCTATACAGTGTCATAATAGTCTATACTTTCTTTCAAAGAACTAGGCAGTTTGCAATTCTGTGTTTATGTGATTATTTGATTTGCCTTGTCTTTCCCCCTGGGTTTTAGTCTCTCTGTAGTCAAGGACCATGGTGATTGTACTTGTTCTTTTATCCCTAGTGCCCAGCAGATATATGCACATGGTAAGTAGCACTCAATTGATATTGTTGACTGCATGATATTGTTTCTGAGTATAGACATTTGGCCCTTTTGTCTTGTTTTGTTTGTACTGAAATCAGTGGAGAACTTTTTGGTGCACTTAAGAACACTAGGCTCTGAATGGTTGCCTTTACAACAACATACTATGAAGGAAGAGCTCAATGGATATATGGGCTGGAGTGTCTGTGAGGGGAGAGAAACCATCGTCACAAAAACAGCCATAAACACTCAAACCAGAAGCAGCCGTGATAAGGAGCCTTCAGCTCTTCTACAGAAGGCTTCTCTAGATCTGGTTTTATTCTTTGGTATCAAAAAATTTTCTTCTCAAAAGAAGCATTTCCTCTTCTTTTGTGTGTGTTTAACATCCACTGTGTACTTTTTTCCCTCCGAACTAATAGTAATGTAGAAAGGGAAGAGTAAATTAAGATGAATTCCCAAACTTTATAAAGACTTCCCAGGTATAAATATCTTGGACTTTTAAAAAATACCTGGCCTCAACATCATTTATCCACAATTATTTTTAATTTGTTGCTTTTGTCATTCTACCTCTCATTGTCACCTTTTAATACTTTACTTGAGTATGTTTTGCACTATAACAAAATAGTTAATCTAACGATTCATTAGATTTGTGATTTAGCCGCATGAACCAAACAGCTAGTTTTATTGACTTTATCTGATTTGGTTTTTTAGTAGATAGACATTTATTGTAGACAACTACACAAGTTCAAAAGCTACAGATTTCTTACTAATATTGAACTTTTTACTAGTTTTTAAAACTAAACAGTCTGGAGATTTTTTTCCCCTACTTTTTATTTTTTTATTTTTTAAAGGTTTTATTTATTCATTGGTCAGAGAGATAGAGCCAGAGAGCATGGGGGTGAGCTGGGGTGGGGGGTGGGTAATGGCAGAGGGAGAGGGAGAAGCAGGTTCCCCGTGGAGCAGGGAGCCCAATGTGGGGCTGGATCCCAGCACCCTGGGATCATGACCTGAGCTGAAGGCAGATGCTTAACTGACTGAGACACTCAGGCACCCCTTTTCCTACTTTTTAAATAAAACAACAGATACCTTCACATTTAAAGACTTCGCTAATTCTGTATGTCCCATAAGATAAAGTCTAAAGTCCTGGCTATGGTGTTCAGAGTGCTTCACAGTCTAGTCCCATCCTGCTCTCAGACCACTCCTCCACCTCCTCCCCAGTCTTAGATTCTGTGAATTAATCATTCATTTCAGAAATATTTTGAGGTACTTTCAAAATACACACTTAGTGGGGGGCCTGGGTGGCTCAGTTGGTTGACTCCAACTCTTGTTTTCGGCTCAGGTCATGATCTCAGGGTCGTGGGATGGAGTCCTGTGCTGGGCATGAAGCCTGCTTAAGACTCTCACTCTCTCCCTCTGCCCCTGCCCCCTGCTCCTGCGGTCTCTCTCTCAAAACAACAACAACAACAACAACAAGAAAAACACACACACACTTGGCTTCTATAACTGAGGTCAAATTATAAGTGACTTAAGTAACGTAGGAGTTTATTTCTCTTTTATGTTACAGTCTGAATGTAAGCAACAGGGAGACTGAGGAGCTTTCTTCTTGCTCTGTTCTCCCAAACATTCAGCCTCCTCCTCAATTTAAATGGCTTTTAAATGGTTCTAGCTGTCAGCACTGTGTCTATAGTCAGGGCAGCCAGAAAGGGAAAAGAGAACGGAAAAGGCATGCTCCATTCCCTCTAAAGATGGGACTGAGACGTCGGCAGGTGTCCCTTCCTCCTGTCCTGTGGAACAGAAGCTGGTCACATGGCCATACCAAGTTGCAAGGGAGCCTGGGATATCTGTCCTAGCCCAGCAGCCACATGTCGATTTCTGTTACTCTTAAGGAAATAAAGAAGGGATAATGAGGGAACAACTGTGAATCTTTGTCACGCCTACTACGTGTCCATCACTGCACTAAATGCCAGGGATATAGAGATGAGTGAGGCCTGGATTTGGGGGAGAACCTAGTTTAGTTTGAAGGACTTCGGGTTCTCTGAATATGTCGTGACTATGTAATCTATTTACGTTTTCTTTACATTCTATATAAATAGAATTTATTTTGTATATGTTCTGCATATAATTTTCTGTGCTTTTGCATCTGCTGTCCCATTGCCTGGAATGCTTTCTGCCCCAATTATCCACTGGATGCAATTCTACCTACCCGTTCTGCAAAGACTAGCCCAGGTTCCCATGTTCACGAAGCCTTTCGCATTCCTTCTAGCGATAGGGAGGAGTTGTATCACTGATATTCCCATAGCACTCAAACTCTGCGTTCTCTTTCCTCTGTTTTGTTATAAGTCCCTAGAGATAGGTAGGGACTTATTTTATTCATTTCCCATTTCGAGCAGCTAACATAGTGTCAAGCAAATAGAAGGTGCTCAATAAATGTTTGCTGAATCAAATTGGTGCTTAGCATACTTTCCTGGATTCTTGAATGGCAAGGTGGGTGGAATCTCTAATGAACTGGGGATCTCTCTCATTTTGTGTATAATAATATCAGAGTTAATAAAAAGTTAAGTGAATTCCAAATCAAATTCAGAATCATAGAAGAGATCATATCTCCAACATTTTCATCTTATTCTTAGAGTTAATTTTAATTCTTCATTTTTATTCAGTTATTCTAGTAAATGTGTCCTGGATGAGATTGATGAAGGGGCTTCAAGAAAAAGCCTAAATTTGAATTATATATTCTCTTATATCACTTACTTATATTTCTCACTAAAGTTTCTTCAAAAAAACAAATTGATATCCTACCTACTGGAAATGTATCTTGGATGGTCCAGGAGACATTGAGGTTTCTTTTCTCAGTTCTTCCTTCACAAGCAAGTTTGCAATGTAATTTAGAAATTTTATTTTATTCTAGGTTTCTGATACAATCACAAAGGTAACCTTATTGTCTATAGTTTATTCATTACTTCCCTTTTGGACCTTCAAATACATGGAGGATTAATTAGTATATGATAAAACCATAGAATTTTCATAGACTATTTAAATGACATAAATTACTAGGTTTATTAATACTATTGCTTATGTTACTTATAGACAAAACGCTTGACCATGTGGCACCTTAATTACTTTATTAGTGAAATGAGAACACTGAACTAAGGCAGGGTTTTTTTTAATCTCTAATAGTCTCCTGGACTATTAAAAATGATAAGATTTGTTACTGTAAATCATAGGTTTTAAGGAAATATTGCTGAAGTGTTGACCTCCTCATAGGCTGGCACTTTCTATGGGCCTAAAGAGCATAATGGTGAGTGATCTTGGTCTGTGACGTGAAATAGTTAACATATCTTCCAAGTGGCAACAGTATCTGGAGTGACTTGGACATGGGGGCACATTTGGATCAATAGCTGCGGCACACTAAAAGGCTCTATGAATCATTGCTTACTAGAACGGTGGATACCATACAAATTAATAGTTTTATCCCCAAATGCCTATTAATAATTCATCTTTTCAGGTGTGACATGCACAAAGTCCTTTTAGGAAGAATGTGATGATCAGCTCAGCCGCTGCAAACCATGTCTTTAGAGAAGGATGCAAATTACAGCTTGCGAGGACCCTTCATTTTCAATCTCTTGTGCTTTGAAGCCCCCCTCATTTAGTTTGTCCTATCTAAATCATAGGTGAGACATCCTCTAATTAATTATATTATCTAATTAATTCTATCTGACTCTGATCAGATTGGCTCACCGGGGTTCTGTGCTTTTCACGTAGGAAATGAATGTTTGGCAGTGAGCAAACGAGAGAACCGAACCTGGTTAGCTGCAGTGGTTGAGTGAGTCAGTCCCAAGGCCACTCCAGCAATCTTTCCTACAATTCATGAGAGACACGTACTGCAAGACAAAGCGTCTGACAGTTTGGAGGGTGGCTCTGTAGTCCCAGGAATCCAGAGTGAATTAAAGTCTAGACTCAGTGATTTTTCAGGATCAAGGGAGGAGGGAGAAACTGCAGATCAGATATGCCCCAAGTGTGACGGAGGTAACAGGGCAGCAGGGATGCTGTCGCCGGTCTGAGCATTGTAAGGGAGGAGGTAATGGCAGAGCAGTGGCAGGGCGGGGAGACGGGGGGGGGGGGGGCGGGGGGGCGGGGGGAACGGCATGCTCTGAAGCAGGGACATCAACAGCATCAGGAGTAGGCCTCCTCTTGTAAAAAGCAGGATACTGCAGGCTCCCGAAAGGCGAGATTCTCTGATGTTTGCCCATCTCCCGAGTTGAGAATGGCTACTGTAAAAATGTTGCCAAGAAACTCTCCTGATCCAGACAGTCACCACTGTGTGCTAGTACTAGTTATCTCAGGAAAATAAATTCTACTCTTGGTAGATTTCTGGTCAGTAGACAACTTCCCTGAAGAAGATCTCAAATTACCCGAAAAAAAAAAAAAAAGGAAAACAAAGTTTTGGCATGCTGGCAGGACCTGGTGGTGTTTTTTAGAAACTACCTGGGAGGCAGAAGCTAAGTGTTGATTTGCCCCATGCCTCTTACCTGGGAGTGCAAGGTGGGAAGCAATGGACAGTGGCTCTGATGAGAAGAGAAGGCACAGTGCAGCTCGGTGAAGCCACACGCTGACTGCGTTCTGCACCGCTCTTCATGCAGTGCTGTGGGCTGGTGCATCGGCGGCGAGTACGGGTGTCCTATGTAAGTTTCTATGGCTGTAGAATTGCAGCGAGGGGCTGAAAATACGATTCGTGTCTGTCTGGTGCATGTTGCCTCTTTCAGATGTTTATCATCCCTGTGCTGAGGATCAGCCAGAGAATCAATCATTTGTCCTACGAGTGTTCGAGGCACCCTAGCGGTATATGAGATTCTGAGATTTTTCCGGAGATATATATATATATTTTAAATAGATCTCTAGTGCCGTGTTACTTTGATAAGATTGGAAATAACTTGCACGGGGATTGTTTGGGAAGTCCATTGTCTCAGAGATCTGTATCAGTTTCAGACCAGTTGATATTCTCTTGTACCAAAAGGAGTCCTGTTTTCATATTTGAATTATGGCAGGAAAAGAATCTCTTTTAGAGAGAAACACCATGGAGTTGGTGAAATTAAAGATAGCCACCGAGGCTACTATTAAATCCTGTTTTGAACGGGCTTCAGAGAAAGAGTAGACGATAATCGCTTGATGGATGACACAGCTGTTAGTAACGCCAGCATTGACAGCAGCTTTATCATCCTGTGACTGTTTCACTGAAATAGCCCTTATTTCACGGACCTGCTGTGTTTTGCAAAATGGCTGTCTGAGTATGAAATTCTACAAGGCAGCCTTCCACACACACTGAAGTATCACTACTTAAAATGACTGGATGCTAATTGACATCTGCTGGGCTGCACACTAGCCGACGAGTTCCGAGGAAGCGCTGGCTTTATTTTCCTACTCCTTTTGCAAGCGGCTGCTTCATTTTCCGGGGCTGATGCGAAAGAGAACGAGAGGCTTACGCAGGCTGGCCAAACTGCAGTGCTGAAACGCTTAACGCCGGCTTGAGGTTCCTGGCTGCAAAACACATGGAAATTCTACAAAGGGAGCGAATCAGTACTTAAGGGTATAATGTAAAGAAACCTGTGACCTTGGAAAATTGGCCACTAGGAAAGATATATGTGCCGCTTCCAGGACAAACAAGGTCAAAATGTGATATGATCTAAATAATAAAGTTGAGGACTGGGAGTTGGAAGGGTGGGGGGAAGGATAGCTACATGCCCATCAGATCTTAAAGGTAATGTTTAATGTTATTAAATAGGTAAGAGCATAAGAAGCCCCTGTAATTGGAAGAGTCTGTGACTGTTATATATTCGGTGCCGTTTGTCTTTTGAATGCAACAGTTGACACATACAGAGGAGATGTGAGGTAGCCAGCAAAGATTTTTAAAGACGACATCTGCAGAAAGAGATGTGGCTTTTTCCCCGCCCCCCATAGAAAAATTGCTTTTTAATAGGAATTGGGGGGGGGGGAAGTGTTAGAAAGTTTTTAAAGTGTAAAATTATCCACATAGAGGAAATCTTAAATTAAAAGTAATTTGAAATTAAAAACTCATATGTTTATAGAGTAATGAAGGCTGAGAGTTCCATAGCTGTACGTATTTTTCTTTGCTCATATAAGGAATTAGAAGAAATCTGTGGTTATGTGGCCTTTTCAATAGAAGAATTCTGAAATAAGGCCTCAAACAAAGTAATAATCTTTGCCCTACTTATTTTTGCCCTTTTTGTGATATTGAACATGTAAATAAGTGGAAGAGACAGCACAATCTGTATTTTTTGGAGTAACTTTAAGTTTAGGAGATTTGACTCATTTGCTCATTCTCAAACTTTTTTTTCACGTGCATTTTGGCTAAGGGATCACAAAACATACAGCACAACTATATTTTATTTTATTATTTTTTTAAAGATTTATTTATTTATTTATTTGACAGAGACACAGCAAGAGAGGGAACACAAGTAGGGGGAGTGGGAGAGAGAGAAGCAGGCCTCCTGATTCTATCCTCTTTGCCCCATAAAACCACCAAAAACCAAAGCCCAAGTTTGCCTAGATGGGAAAATGTTCTCAAGGCAAAAGCAGTATTTTTTTTTAAGATTTTATTTATTTATTTATTTGACAGCAAGAGAGAGAGAGGGAGGGAGAGGGAGAGAGAGAGAAGGAGCACAAGTAGGCAAAGCGGCAGGTAGAGGACGAGGGAGAAGCAGGCTCCCCACTGAGCAGGGAGCCCGACGTGGGGCTCGATCCCAGGACCCTGGGATCATGACCTGAGCCGAAGGCAGATGCTTAGCGACTGAGCCACCCAGGCGTCCCTGGCACAACTATATTTTAAAGATAAAAGAAATTTACACTTTGGTTGCTAGAAATAAATTTTCCTTTATTTTAGAACATTTATCTCTTGGGAACTCTCACCTGTCGCCCACCTGCTGCTATTTCAGCCTCTTTAGCTTTGGCGGTTTCACGTATGGATTGCAATTTGCTTTAGAGATAGCCAGCCCAAAGCTATAGGCATGTAAACTCTGAAATATATTTCATTTCCTTGGAGGAGAAGAATCCTCTATGGATATATCTGCCTGTGAGGTCTCTAATGTGCCTATAAAGCAGATGTTATGTGGGGTCTGGAAGCTGCTCACTGAATAATCAGGGGGACAGCAGGGCGAAGGGCAGCCCAAACCTGGATATGGTACCAGTGATTGGGGCCTTGTCCATTAAATGTCCATTATGTCCTGGTGTCCTTTCTCCAGTCATTGTCCATCTCAGAGGATGATGACTTAGACCATGCCAGTACTGAATTCCAACTGAAACTTGGGAATTTAAAATGTGTATAAATAAAAAATATATATATTAGCTATAACATACAAATCAGTTGATACGTGTGTGTGTATGTGTGTGTGAGCCCTCCACTAGTTCTTAAGATCTTCTTTTTAGTATGACAGCTTTCTTAAGGATTCCTCCTACTCTAACATTGTCTCAGAAAGAGTATGAAAGTTACGTGGGTTTTGAATAAAGTTATGTACATATGCCATAGTTCCTCATTTCTAGGTTTTTATCTTCCACAGCTGTCCCCTTTATTAGAGTCCCTCCCCTAGTTTGCATAATGCTGCCTCCATATTCAAAAATATTCTGTGATTGGCACCTACCCTGTAGGCTGTGGCCCCTTTCTTTTTCTGTAAGGCTCAGTGCATAAGCCTCTCTCTTTGGCATTCTTCTTTGAATGCAAGATCTAGTCTCCATTATTTGGTTTACACCTAATGATCATTCTTTTTGAACCCCGCTTCATTTGTCAGAAGAAATTCCTATTTTTATCTAAACTGTCTTGCTATTTTTATCATATTGAATGACATGAAAACCTGTCAGCTGAATAAATACTCTTAAGCTTAAAAGGATATATAAGCATAGTAAGCCCTGTGTGCACCCCTGTGAAGCACTTCTAGAATACTGACATTTGCATGCCTTGGGGAGCAGAGATTGATACTAACTCTCTTCAGTAAACTTGCTATTGAAGTATAGCTTCTCCGCAGAGAAGTGCAAAAATTATGTGTCGATCTTTTTCTTTTTTTTTTTAAGATTTATTTATTTGGGACGCCTGGGTGGCTCAGTCGTTAAGCGTCTGCCTTCGGCTCAGGTCATGATCCCAGGGTCCCGGGATCGAGCCCCACATCGGGCTCCTTGCTCCGCAGGAAGCCTGCTTCTCCCTCTCCCACTCCCTCTGCTTGTGTTCCCTCTCTCGCTGTGTCTCTCTCTGTCAAATAAATAAATCTTAAAAAAAAAAAAGATTTATTTATTTTGAGAGACCACTAGAGCACAGGGGGAAGGGCAGAGGGAGAGAATCTCGAGTAGACTCCCTGCTGAGCCCTACCCATGGCTCTGTCTCACAACCCTGAGGTCATGACCTGAGCTGAAATCAAGAGTCAGACACTTAACCGACCGACTGAGCCACCCAGGTGCCCCATAAGTGTCGATCACGACGGAAGTTCACAGGGTAAACAAGCCCATGTAACCAACACTGAAACCAAGAAACCAAACAATGTCAGGACCCTCGTCCTCTCTTCCACTCACTGATCACCTCCCTCCCATCCAGGGTACCCACTAATCTGGTTTCTAACATCATGGATTAGTTGTTCCTGTTTCCGAATTGTATACAAATGGACTTACACAGTATATACTTTTTTTGTTCAGCTTGTGTTGTTCATCATTATATTTACGAGATGAATCCATGTGGCTGCATGTTGTGGCTTATAGCCTATTCATTCTCATTGCTGTATTGTATTCCATCACATGGCTGTATCATAATTTAATTCTCCATCTGACTGTTGATAGGCATTTGGGGCGTTTCCAGGTTGGGGCTGTTATGAATACTGCCTCTAGACTTATTTGTGACATGCCATTTTGTGGATGTTTACATATGCATTTCAGTGGAATGTGAAACTAGTGATGAAATTGCCAAGTTGTGGGGTATATATATTATATATATTCAGCTTGAGGTGATACTGGTAAACCACTTCCCAGAGTGGTTCAGTCAATTTACACTGCCACCAGGAGTGCCTCACCGAAGCTTGGTGTCATCTCTTACATTTTAGCCAGCCTGGTGAATGTGTACAAGTACGCCATGATGGTGTTACTTGGCATTTCTTTGATGACTAATGAAATCAAGCACCTTCTCAGTTATTTATTGACCATTTGGACATTCATGAAGTATTTGTTCAAGTCCTTGTCTCTTTTTCCATTAGGGTATTTGTTTTTTGAGACTTTTTTGTTCAGGAAAGAATAAGCAGCGGGACACCTGGCTGACTCAGTCAGTGGAGTGTGCGACTCTTGATCTTGGAGTTGTGGGTTTGAGCTCCACACTGGGTGTAGGGATTACTTTTTCTTTTTTTTAAGATTTTATTTATATATTTGACAGAGAGAGACACAGCAAGAGAGGGAACACAAGCAGGGGGAGTGGGAGAGGGAGAAGCAGGCTTCCCGTGGAGCAGGGAGCCCAACGCGGGGTTTGATCCCAGGACCCTGGGACCATGACCTGAGCCAAAGGCAGACGCTTAATGACTGAGCCACCCAGGCGCTCCTGTAGAGATTACATTAAAAAAAAAAAAAATCTTAAAAAAAAAAAAAGAACCAGCAAGAAGAAAAGCAATTGATAATTAGCATAATAAAATGATTGGAGACAAAGGGGTATTATATAGACATCATTAGAATGTGGACTCAGGCTAACCTGGGGGTGATTCTTGATGTTCTCACTTATTTACTTTGTGATAGTGTGGGGTTCTTTTCTCTCTGACCCCCACTTTTCTGATCTATATAATTGGGAAAATAGGAAAACCCTGCAGGGTTATTTTGAGAGTTGAAATGTTCATCAGCACCTAGTATATTGCCTGATAAACAGTTGTTTTTCCAAAACTGGAGCTACTATGTAGTGAGATCATGACACAAAGTGACTACAGTGAGAGAGTAGTAGGGAGGACATGGTGGGTAACTGCTCTCAACTGGCTGCTTACACCTGTGTTACTTACTCAAAATCTTGAAAAGCTTTGACAAATGGGTTAGATGGTGGAGAATGACCTAGTCTATTGCCAGTCTCTTCTAAGAGCACTCTGTCCTTGGTATATGATCACTTCTGAACTTTTGGAGCATGTAAATGGAGTGAAATCACCAAATGATGTTACTTTTGTATAAATAGTTGACCCTTGAACAACACAGGTTTGACCTGAGTGGGTCCACTTTCGATAAATACAGGTTTTTTTCAATAAATACAGCAGAGTACCGTAAATATGTTTTCCTTATGGCTTTCTCGATAACATTTTCTTTTCTCTAGCTTACTTCGTTGTTAGTATGTAGTATTTAATACCTCTAGCATACAAAATATGTGTTAATCAATTGCTGATATTACCAAAAGGGTTCCAGTCAACAGAAGCCTATTCATAGTTAAGTTTTGGGGGAGTCAAAAGTTATACACGGACTTTCAACTATGTTGTCGGGGGGGTGTTGGTGGTCCACATCCCAACCCCCATGTTGTTCGGGAGTCAACAGTATTACATAACTTATGAGCAATTCAGTACTCTAGATAAATTCTGATTGTTATGGTTATTTGATGCACAATCATATAGTCTTTTATAGAGTTTACAAAATACTTTTATGCCCATTATTTCATTTGATGTTAAAGCAACCTTTAAGGCAAGGCAAGTGATAATCTCACCATTCTCTAGATCAAAAAACTTCAAATGAAGAATAACTATGGCCACAGGCCACAGAATCCAGTAGGGGCCAACCTGAGATTTAAAGTATAATGTATTCTTACTCATATTTCTTATGTCTTATTTGGGATGTATTTCTAATTTTCAATAATGGGATTAAAATTAAATTTAATTAATGCTAAAATTTTGTGGTGCTTCTGAGTATGAAAATCAATTATCATTGAACTTAAGAAATGCTAAAGTGCCCATTAATGAGATTTCTTGGTAGTAGCATTGTAGGTTATGTGCCTTTTCGACTTAGAGTTTTCTCTCACAATTTATACTTTATCCAATTATCAGAATTGTCTTAACTAGTTAAAATAAGTTCAAGCTACACACTTATTATATATGCATTGGAAAACCCATACGTTTTTCATGGAAAATGACTTTTTAAAGAGTTTTTGGTGGCATCAATTCTATCCCTTCACAGATAAAAGAATAAGATTCATATGCATAGTAATATATATGTGTATATATGTATGTATGTGTACATGTACGTATATATGTGTGTATATACTCACATACCTTAAATCATTTGGAGCTTTTCCACTTTTCCACCTTAAAGGTTGCTTTAACATCAAATGAAATAATGGGCATAAAAGTATTTTGTAAACTCTATAAAAGACTATATGATTGTGCATCAAATAACCATAACAATCAGAATTTATCTAGAGTACTGAATTGCTCATAAGTTATGTAATACTGTTGACTGCCAAACAACATGGGGGTTGGGATGTGGACCACCAACACCCCCCCGACAACATAGTTGAAAGAACAAAAAGATGTTCTTTTTTTTTTTTTTAAGACTTGTTTACTTATTTTAAAGAGAGAGAAGGTGGTGGGGAGAGGGACAGAGGGAGAGGGAATCTTAAACAGACTCGGCGCTTAGCGGGGAGGCTGACTCGGGGTCTATGTCACGACCCTGAAACCATGACCTGAGCCGAAACCAAGAGTCAGACGCTTAACTGACTGTGCCACCCAGGTGTCCCGTCTTATTTAAGATGTTCTTGAAGAATAATACTTGGTGTTTAAAACCTGTGTGTCGGGCGCCTGGGTGGCTCAGTTGGTTAAGCGACTGCCTTCGGCTCAGGTCATGATCCTGGAGTCCCTGGATCGAGTCCCACATCGGGCTCCCTGCTCGGCGGGGGGTCTGCTTCTCCCTCTGACCCTCCCCCCTCTCATGTACTCGCTCTCTCTCATTCTCTCTCTCTCAACTAAATAAAATCTTTAAAAAATAAAAATAAAAAAATAAATAAAACCTGTGTGTCTTTTAAAGTCAAATTTATATATATTTTGCCTGGCCTGCTCTTAAAGGGATTATCTCAAGAGATTGCTGACTTTTCAGATTTGGGACTGCATGTTTTTAATAGCTTTTAATTTTGGCCATATTAAAATCCTTAATTTGACCCTTCAATTTTTTTTTTTTTAAAGATTTTTATCCATTTATTTGACAGAGAGAGAGAGACGGCGAGAGAGGGAACACAAGCAGGGGGAGTGGGAGAGGGAGAAGCAAGCTTCCCGCTGAGCAGGGTGCCCGATGTGGGGCTCGATCCCAGGACCCTGGGATCATGACCTGAGCCGAAGGCAGGCGCTTAACGACTGAGCCACCCAGCGCCCCTTGACCCTTCAAACTTTAAGGTGCCATTAATCCTAATTTTTTTTTTTTTAACTAACGCTCATCTCTCTGGGATGTGAAAACATCCTTCAGAAGACATATGTTTGCATCCGAGCAGTAGACCCCAGCTTCAGAAATGGCAACCACAAATGTTTAAAGTATTTCACAATAAAAACACTACTTAATGATTTAATTTTTTAGAGCTTTAAGCTTTGCTTTAGTTATAAGCTTCAGTGCAGGACATATTTTTTTTTTTTAGATTTTATTTATGTTAGAGAGAGAGAGAGATACTTTAAGTTCCACTGTCTTAGCACATTTCAGTTACACAATACAGTGTTATCAGCTATAGTCACCATGTTATACATTAGATCCTCAGACCTTATTTATCTTATTGCTAAAAGTTTGTATCCTATTACCAACCTCTTTCTATTTTCCCCACTCCCCAGCTCCTGCCAACCACTTTTCTACTTTCTGTCTCTATGACTTGGATTTTTTTTTTTTTTTTTTAGTTTCCACATATAAGTGATACCATGTAATATGTCTTTGTCTGGCTTCTATCACTTAGCATAATGCTCTCAAGCTCCATTCCTGTTGTCACAAATGGCAGGACTTCCTTCTTTCTCATGGCTGAATGATGTTCCATTGTGTGTGTATATCTCACCTCTTCTTTATTACATTGTATAAGTGTGTGTGTGTGTGTGTGTGTGTGTGTGTATCTTATCTTCTTTCTCCAGTCCTCTGATGATGGACACTTACATAGTTTCGGTATCCTGGCCACTGCAAATAATGCCACAATGAACATGGGAGTGTGGAAAGGCAATTTATTTTTATTATTATCATTTTGTAAAGAGGGGGAGAGTGAGGGATGGTGGGGAGGGAGAGAGAAAGAATCTTAAGCAGACTCCATGCCCAGTGCAGAGCCCGACATGGGGTTCCAGCTCACACCCTGAGATCATGACCTGAGCTGAAATCAAGAGTCAAACCCTTAACTGACTGAGCCACCCAGGTGCCCCGAGAGACAATTTCATATGTGAATGACAGACTCTGGAGAGAGGCCTAAAATTTGTATTTTGTAGACCCTTGGGCAAGTCAGTCCATCACTCTGTGCCTCAATTTCCCTTTCATTAAATGAAGAATAACAATAGAATCTTACTCATGGGCCTGCCATGTATTACACTGTGGAGATACTTGGCACATAGTAAGTACTCAGTGAAGTCTGAGCTGTTTGAGTTACTGTTGTTCCCACTGCCCTCTGCATCTGAGCACCACTTCTCCTGTGGTAAGAAAGTTGCCGAAAAAGAGCCATCACTTTGGGAAGGATGAATTCATCGTTTTAAAGAAAACTTTTGTGAAGTTGAGTTACTTATGGAGAGCTACAGCTGTCGTCATCTACCTGTTGATTCATGAAGGGATTCCTCAGCACCTGCTCCTCGCCCACAGCTATCCCAAAAGTCCAAAGTACAGAGAGGAACTGAACCCCTTAATCCCTGCCTTCAGGAAGGCCTGGCTTACGGGTAGAGATACGCGAGTTTACGGAACACTGGAATGTTTGAGCTAAGAGGCATATCCAACAATAGGACACAACAAATGGTCCACCACCTACAGCAGAGGTTTGTACAGACTGACATGGAAGGAGGTCTATGTTCTGAAAATATGTTACACAAAAATTAAGTTGCTGAGCAATGTATATGGTATGATCACATTTACTCTACATGCATTTATATCTATATTGGTGTCTTCAAAAGAAGAGGTCTACAAGGCTATACCAATGTGTGCTGAGCTCACAGAAGTGGGATTATAGAGGGACCGGTGGGATTTAACTTTTTATGTCATTTGACATTTGACAATGAGCATACTTAATTTTTGTAATAAATATTTAATAAGATAAATACCTTTAAATTAATTGATCCCTCACCATCTTCCAGAAAGGCTTATCAAATATAAATGAATATATATGATGCACATTTTAGCTCATCAGAAAACACTCCACTTGAAATGCATTGAGTGGAAACAATCCAAAAATGGAGGAATCTGTTAACTGAGAAATTGTCAGAGGTACTTACAGAACTATTTGGAAATAAGAAGGGCAAGGTCTGGCTGGTTGCTTAGGCCTATCCTCCATGGGGTGTTATGTGTAGATGCGCTCAGCTCTGGGCCAGGGTCGAGTCCTTCCTGTTGCGTGCTAAGAACCTGTTTCGTGAAGGGTGGTCAAATTGTATTAAATTTGTTTGCACTCTGGCATGCCTTTATTGTTGGCACATTTCCTAAGCAAATGAAAATCAGAAGGAACGAATATATTCAATCTAAGCAGAGGAACGTAGATCATCTTAAAGGATATTAGCATTAGTTGATGCTGGCCTAGTGTGTCTTTCTCACTGAGGATACACACCAGTCTGGATGGTCAGGTGGTCAGAGCGTCGGCCATGGTCCCGTCCCATTGTACTGAAACAGCTTGCCCTTTACGTCTGTGATACCTCATGCACCTGCTTCCATAGTTCTCTCCCTCCCTGTGCCTTCTCACATGCATGCTATATCTTTCTTTTCTCATTTATATTGGTATTCCTTCAGGCGGTCACACATCTGTCTTCAATTCTTAGAGACACTGATGAAGACCAAAATACATTTGAAAAATGCTCTAAAGAAGGAAAACCTAAGAAATAAAAAGTAGACTGAAGAAGAAATGGCTGAAAACACCGAAGGAAAACGATTCTTTGTATATGCTGATGGTGACTGAATCTCTAGGCCCAGCTCCAGATCTTTCCCCCAAGTTTCACACCCATATAAACATCGAACAATTTCCGGGCATCTGTATTTGGGAACTGCTCTGGCCCTGCAAACACAGCCTGTCCAAAACTGACCCCGTCAGCTCCACCCTGCTCTGGCTCATCTCCGTGCCTCCTTCCGCTCTTCCACCAACACCTGCATCTCTTCCACCTCATCGGTCACGTTGGAGGCACTGGGATCCTCCCGGTTGTCCAAGACAGAAATGAGTCATTTTCCCTTCCCTTCACTCTCTGACCCAATCAGTCCTCACATTCAGTCACTTCTACCTCAGGAGCTCCAGAATCTTCTCTCCTCCGTCCCATCTGCCTCAACCCTGGTGCAGGCCTCCCAAATTACTGCAGCAACCGGCTAACTGGTCTCCCTGGCTTCGTTGTAATTCTTAAACAATCCTTTCAACACATTGTAACGGCCATTGTGATTCTTCTCAAATGCAGTCGTTATTTCCTTGCTCCAAACCCCCAGTGGATTCCCATTCTCTGAGCGTAGTCTGATCAGCATGGACAAGACGCTTCCTGATCAAGCCGTATTTGCCTCCTGGGCCTTAGCCCTTAGCTCCATCCCACTCAGGTCGCAGCGGCATGGAATGCCATTCATTATCCACAATGCCCAGTGTTCACCGTTGCCTCTGCTCCTTAGTAGAGTCTATTCCTAAGTCTGGGGTAGGTGTCCTTGCTCTTTTCCCACAACAGCACTTACTATACCTTATCATAATTACTCCTCTAATTGTGCCTCTTTGAATTCTAAGTTCCCTTTTCATAATTGTATCCTGATTGTCCAGCAAGAATGTCTCACCTGTGGCAGATGGTCAAGACATATTTTTTGAATGAATAATTAAATAGTGCTGGACAAATATGGTTAAATTGTTTTGTGTTCATCATTATAGAATGCAATTTTTATTTTATATTTATATAAATTCATTAAGAACATGGGTATATGTGTGTGCAAACACACACACGTGCACACACACAGCTTTGTGATGATACAAGTTAAATTCCTTGGTCTTTTCAGTATTTATAAAGTAGAAGATAAATTTTGTTGCTAGACTTTGAAACTACGGAATTATTTACTCTTTAGGCCTCTTTTCATTGTTTAGATTATATTCTGTTCGTTTCTTTTAAGGATCTGAAAACGAGAACCAGCTATTTACTCATAACAAGGACCTGCTCTGGGTGCAGAGGAGATCTTAGCTTGATTTAAACAATGAGATTCACCAAAATCCATAAACTAACTTCATTTAAAAACAGTGGTTACAAAATAGGTAAATGTGTTTTGTTTTTTTTTAAACACTTATTTTAAAGGATCTTGAAGCACCGCCATTTAAAAATAAAATCACCACCGGATTAGTTTGTGGAGGCCTTGAATTAAAGGCTTTACCAGCCATGTGTATTCAAAGCTGCCCCATCTTTCCCATATTAAAGCAGCGGCTCCGATTTCAGATGTGTCATTCCTCCCCACGTCCCCCCATCAGAGCTCAGGCAGGTATTGCTGTTCTGACGCAGCCTTTTGTATTGTTGGCTTAGGGGCCTTCTATTGCCAGATGACCTTTCTGCTGAATAGATCTGCTTCCCATTGAGCCAGACCACTCTGTTTGTTCTCTTTCTTGGTATTACATTGAGGTAACAGCCAATTCTCTTCTGTTTGCATCATCAAAAGTGGCTCCATTTATTGTTTACTGGGTTATTTTTCCCCCCTTGCACTTTTGTGATGAGCATATCCCTGTTCTCCTCCCCATCACCAAAGGAATAAATAATTTATATAATCCAGTCTGATTTCCAAACAGCAACACAGAATAAAGGGAGTAAGGGGCAAAGTGGCTTCTCTCAGCGCTGTGACTAAGGCACTGGGTGTGTTGGAGTTTCTGTACTTCTTGTCTCTCACCATTCTGGGGGGGTCTGGGGGGGAGGGTGATGGTATCAATGAGTCTGTGAAGCTTCCCCACAGGAGTCATTGACTTCTCTTTGGTCATTTCATTATTGGGAAAATCAGGTTCCTCCTTTGGGCGGATATTAGACTATGAAACAAAGTGGTACTCATTCGAAGGGGTGGATTGCAGCCTTTTTTTCTACACAGATTGTTGGGACGCACTCATAATTTCCAAGGGATGTAGTTGAAGGAGAACAGAACAGGGTGAAGGGGAAGTTAAAAAAATCCACTTGAAAGATCTGAAATCTCTTTTCTCCTCTCTCCCCAAGGCACAAACCATCAATCATCATTTTGCAAAGCTTTATAAAGGGTGGATAGGATAAGGTAATTTGGTGGTAGACAATAGAAATCACCTCTTTCTAATTTAACGCATGAAATTTTTTGGTTGTTTACGGCAGTGTTTCTCAGTGTGTTCTTTGGGTCACTAGCATGAGAATTTTTAGGAGTGTTTGTGAAAAGAAGTGCACATCCCTGGGAACGATCCCAGACCCATAGAATCTGCATCTCAGGGGTGGATCTTCATCATTTAATTTTTAATAACCTCTCAGTGTGATTTTTGTGCACACTGTTGCTTGAGGAGATCTCAGAGAATCAAAGGAAATTTGAAAGTCAGGGTGAGGGTATCAGGAATTGTGGCTAGGCTCTTCATTGTCCTTCTTCTAAGGTGAGTCAGCTCACCTCAAGTCAACTGTGTCAGGTTACTCAAGGTTCAAATTCCTCAGAGAGAGGATCCAAGCGGCCCAGCTTGGTCTTCTTTGGGCCAGGAGAGGGGAGGACTACTTGACTGACAATGGTGAAGAATTTCCCAAAGGAAAAGCCAAGTGTTTTTTCTAGGAAAAAAAAAAGGAAATAGATCCTGCGTAGCAGAAACCACAGATGATCTTTGCACCGACATAGAACATAATGATAGGAATTTTTAAATGAACCATGCTCTCCCATGGTTAAAGCTTAGGAAGTGAAGCATTAACATCTTTAAGCTTAGCAGCTAAGTGCTGATGTTCCTTGGTTACATAAATGGGGATTATGGGAGATGACATTTGTAGGAAAAGTCCAGAATTGTCTTTCCAGTAGAATTAGTGCCTGCTAAAAACTTGACGAGAGTAAAGACTTAATATTTGAGTTGATTTAAGTAACTAATAATGACAGTAAAGATTTTATTCAGATATTCTGTAAATACTGGCAACCTATTGAATGATAATATCGAATTATTATAGAATCAGCTAAGGAACACTGTGAAGAGTCTATCAATAAAAGAGCTAAAATAAAATACCATATATTTTTTTACTCCTTGCAAGGTACAACTCTTGTTGCTAGATCTGACTCATACCATGGATTTCTTCTTGAGCAACACTGACCTTCTGGGAACTATGGGTCTGAGCAGACAGTTTTGATCAGTGTCTAGCATGAAAGATATACTGTAGATTTCATATTTCTAGAAAGTTCTACTCCTTGGCAGTCTTAACTAACCTCTAACTGTTCGATCACTGTGGATGCCACAGAAAGAGATAGGATATCCTCTGTGCCATGGTGTGCGAATAGGCTCCACCCGTTAAATCTACTGGCAGCTTTTCTTACAGCAAGGTTAACTTGGTTGAACTAAATGGACTTGACTCCTTATTTTAATGAACTAAATTTCCGTTCCAGAAAAGTAGAGAAGGGAAAGAAAGCACCTGAAGTAGAAAGGGATAAGAAAGAGTTTTTACAAACTTGTTTCAAAGTATCAGCACCTCAGTACCTTTTTTTCCCCTGAAAGTGCACTGAAGATGCCTTTAAAAGTGATTTAATTACACGCAAGAAGTTTCCTGAACCAGTTCCCGAATGTGTACCCCTCAAATTTGAATAAAGCAATACAGACAGACCCTAGAATTTGTAATCTTATATTAAAGGGCTCTCAGCAAGTTTTGCCTGTTCACTTTTGTCTGACTGGGAGGGAGGAGAGATCAGAGCTTCTGCCAGTCCCATCTTCTCCTTATTTGGGGTCAGAAATATTTTAAAAGAGAAATCTGTGTATTTTTTTTTTTTTTTGTACAATGCAGACCTCTACTTTAGTTAAATCCTTCTGGTTTTAAAAATTTATTCTTTTTAAAAACTCTTGCTCAGTCCCTCTTGAAATAACCAATTTCATAGATTTTCATTTCTGAACCATAATTATAGTGTGCTCATTACTGTTTAAAATAATAGAATTCTTATTTCTACAGACCAAAGAGCACTTTAAATTTTGAAATGAATCTCTAATTCAAAGTGAAAAGCCATCATTGCTGGAAAGTACTTTTCTGATTTTTCATTTTTCCCCTATATGATTCCTTATTGCACTGTTTCTTTCATTGAACTTGACTCTTGAACTGTGATTGACAGTACAATCAGATTAAAGAATACTCTTAGAAGACACTGATTTGGGTTCTTTTCACCCTACAGCTCCATGAAAAATGAGATAACAATCTGACTTTTTTTTCTGAGTTGATTGGATGTTCTGTGTTTACCTTTTTAAACCCTTGGTGAGACATGCACTTCTCCATGGCATTTTTTAAAGTTGTTGAGGCAGTGAAGATTTCTCTCTGACAACTCTGCTCCATTACTCTCTGGAGAATGTGGCAATCATTGGAGTTTACAATTTCATCTATGATTAGATTTCAGGCTTGTTAACTGCTAGACCTCCGATGGGTCTGATATAAGGACTGATGGGCTATCTGAGTACTAGCTATCAGAATTCACTTCCCTAACATTATCCTATTAACGCTAGTACTTCTTCATACAGGGGAAATGTTAGCCTCCTAATAAAGAAATAGATGCAAGAGACCGCAGACACTTTTTAAAAAGATTTATTTATTTATTTCAGAGAGAAAGAGAGAGAGAACAGGGAGAGGGGAGGGGAAGAGGCAGAGGGAGAAGCAGACTCCCCCAATGAGCACGGAGCCTGACTTGGGGCTCTATCTCACAACCTTGAGGTCACGACCTGAGACGAAATCCAGAGTTGGACGCTTAACCGACTGAGCCACCCAGGCGCCCCAAGACACATGTATTGTTGAAGATCAGCTTCTAGGATCTGATGGAAGGGTATGCACAGAGAATTATTCTCATTGTAAATGAATTGGCGCATGAAGAAAATAAAGTCTGTTCCCATTCTCCCATGCAAGAATGGCTTTTAAAGTTTATTTTAAATAATGGCTCTGCTTTTTGTAAAGCGCACACTAACACAATAAATGTTCTTACTAAGGCTTCTAAATTACCATGTAGTCTAACTAAGCTCAAGATTTTAAATTTCAGAGTAAATCTCAGTTTTTATTAGTAACGTGAACCTATTTCTCTGGTTTCAAACTATGCAACTTAATTGCAACCAGAATGCTGAAACTTTGTTTAGATTAAATAAGGAACTCATGATTCAACTTTTCTTCATTCTTTGCCAAACCTTCCTAAGTTTCCATGAAAGTATGAAAATATATTTTATAGCAATTTTAAATAATAACTAATCAATCAACTCAGAACATCAGCATGCCATGTGTCGTTTTCAGCTTCACATAATACAAAAGATTAGAACTGTCGCAAACTTTGGGCCAAGAGCAATGATCTCCGTTTCATAATAACTTAAACTTAGAAACAAAGAGTGAAACTGATAGAAGCAATACCATAAAGAAGTGAATAATTATGCCAACCTTATTAGAAATGCCAATCATGTACTTGTCAGCCTATAGCCTTGTGTTATGTGAAATTGCCGCCCACATCGTTACTGCCAAAGGGCAGCCCTGTGTGAATTACAGAGACCACACGGCCCCGCCACCCCACAGGCAGCCAAAACGTGCTCCATCAGGGAAAGTGCTTTGACTCGGGAATTTAAATGAGGGATTCACAGAATCCTTTAGCTCCAGAAGCAGGAGCTGAAAACTTGTCACGGAGGGGAGGTGGAGTCACACGGAGTCGCAGCAAGCCCAAATTTTGAGTAAAAATAAGCGAGGAAGCAGAAGCTACGTGGTAGAGTATACATCGGAGAAGGAGAGACTCATCGAAGTGGCTGAGGGGGCAGGAAAGAGAGCTTGCAGGAAGCACGGCCTCTGAAGATGGCACTCGGGTTAGCAGGTTCTGGTCATGGCAGAACATGAGAGTGAAGATCTTAAAAGGGTTCCTGGCCTTTCTGAAGTCCGATGGTTCACTTTTTCTGAGTTCCTGCAAATGGGGTATCCTTTAAATAAGGTCCTGCCACTTATGGGAACTTTAGTGATCTCTGTCCTTTTGAACCAAGTGGTCCAAACTCTGATAAAATAAGGAAAAAACATGTTCATGGAGGAGACGAGAGTGAATACCACATGTTAGCATGAACTCAAATGTTATACATGACGCAGCAGTATAAGGTAGAGATTAGAGGTATATGCAGAGGTTCATAAAACAAGAATGATCATTAAAACATGATTTCTCGTGCTCTGTAAAGTGAAACATAGTTAATTTTTAGCTTAATGATGTTTAGGTTTATTCATTTATTTAATATGTATTTAGTGCCTGGCACATTTTAGATACTCTGTTATTGTAGAGGAATGTAAAGATGAATCAATAGTCCCTTTCCTCCAGGAACTTAGAGTATGTGCCTAGAATAAAACAGTATCTTTTATCTTTAAAACAGCGAACTGCTTTTGAATTCTCAAACTGTTATCCTCACTTTGGTAGATCATCTATGGGAATTTGTCCTGGAACCATTTTCCTATAACCAGTTATAATGTAGCTATTTGCCTGTAAATTTCAGCTCAGATCTTGGATTTAAATGAGTAGCCTTCATCCTGTCCAGAAATGGATCTTTTCTCAATAACATATAAAAATTTGTGTACCAATATATCTAATTAGAAGGAAATGACTACTTTTTTAAAAGATTTATTTATGTATTTGAGAGGGTCGGAGAGAGCACGGGCACATGTGAGCTGGGGGAGGGGCAGAGGGAGAGGGAGAGAAGCAGACTCCCTGCTGAGCGCGGAACCCCAGGAGCCCCACTCGATCTCATGACCCTGAGATCATGACCTGAGCTGAAATCAAGAGTCGGACGTTTAACCAACTGAGCCACCCACGCGCCCTAGGAAATGACTACTCCTAATATTACTGTTACTACATAGCTGAAATTTAAGCCTAATCATACAAGGGCTATACGTGCATTACAACCAAAGAGGTGCAGGATTTGTACTGAGATTTGATGTGGTGAGAAATAAAGACGCCATACTCATGATCATAAATCTACAAGAAAGACTCTTGGCAGTTTAGGCAGTTGGACTCCAATGAGGAAGCTCAGGAAGACCACACTCTCCTATATTCTCCAGATGAGGTGATAAAAGGATGAGAATCTCAGCGACGGGGGCTGTTGAGAGACAGAAAAGACAATGGAATATAAATATGGTGATTCTAATTTTTCCTATTTTTACTCACAAAACATTTATTTAGACCAAAATTTTATTCGTCCCAAAGGAAATAGAGCTAGAAAATGGTTAAGATTGCCAAAGATAGTCATTCTGCTTTTCCCAACATATTTTGGGTTAATCATCCCCCCAAAAGAGTTGTTTGTTTCTTAATCTCTAGTAAGTTTTGGTTAAAATTGAGGATACTTGCAAATCTCATGATTTCTCACCACATCCATCCCTTCACGCTTTTCTTATCAAGGACATTTTGATTTAGCTGGTTGGCCAAATTAATGAAATCTGAATGGCTTTGGCTGTGGTTTTGAAAGCTGTCCAAGAACTGATAAAAATACAAATGGTTCTGTTCTTTCTGGAAGAAGTTCAGATAGGCCCCCCTCCCCCCATGACCTCCCTCATTTCCCTCTCTCTCCTCCTCTCCCCATGTTCAGTAAGAAAGAGCCAGAAAATGGCTTCGTGACTATTTTTCAGTGACCAGTCCTTGTTGATGACTCCCTCCAAGGGACAGGATGCTGTGGTTAGACCCTTGCTTAAGAAGTCATTGTTTTATGACTTTTTCCATGTCCTTGTCCTCTCTGGGTTAGATTACTGCAGCATGCTCTACTGGGATGTGCCTTTGAAGTTCACTTGGCAAACACTTATATTATCATTTCAGCCAACATTTTTTTTGTGTATAATGTATCATAGTACTATATATTAAAATGATGAATGTGGTTCTTGCCCTTGAAGAATTGTTAATCCAACAAGGATCAGCATTTAGTTAATAGCCCATCATAAGATAATAAGTTGTCATAGGAAGTATCATGACTTATTGACAGAATTTTAAGCAATCTATTAGAAATATTTGTATTGGAAAGGCATAGTCCCTGGCATAAAAATGTGTTCAATATATGCTGGGTAGATGAATAAATAATTCTGGGTGGATTTTATTTCCTTCCCAAATAATGTTGTCTCTGATATCCAGAATATGAATGCAACTGAGATTCTTGTGTAATAGTTGGGTATTTATTTGTAAGTGACAAAAACCTCAATTTAAAGGAACAAGTAAAAATTGAAAAAAAAAGGAAATATTCAGATTGATCTAAACTAAGCACAGAGCTCTTCAAAGTCACGGCTTCTAATAGCGCTGGCTTGAGCTAGACGATTTCCTGTGCAAGAGAACAAATTCTGACAGCCATTTCAAATCATCAGAGCTAAGTTTTTATTAACCTGTATGTTTCAGTAGTCCATCGATTTATCCATTATATTCATCAAAAATTAAGAAAAACAAATTTATACATTGCTAATTGGCCTGATTCAAAAACATGTGTACACACAGTTTGGTTTTGAATAGACCTAAATTCTATTTTGAATGATGAATACTGTATGCCATTTCTTCACAATTGGCACATCTGCATTTGGATTATAATGTGAGTTACATTTAGAGAATAAGAATAATAATAATTAACAATTAGCATTTACTGAGTATATACTATGTGCTAGGCACTCTTCTAACTGCTTTGTACATATTCATTTAATCCTCATAACCTGTGAGTACTGTAAAACCGTTTTCTTTTTACATGAACAGATTGAGGCACAGAGGGACTGTGGCCAAAGTTGTACAATGCCAGAACCAGGATTTGAATCTGAGGAGTCCACTCTTTTTCATCACAGCCACTCTGTGGCCTTAGAAAAAGGATTGTCTTTGAGTGGACAAATTAGAAAGATGCCACCCCCATTGGGCAGATGCAGCCTCTGTTGATTTCACCCCTAACTTACCATTTTGGCCAGGGGCATTTATGCAGTACACAGAACGTACAACACTTCATGGCAGCCTCATCTTTACCTCCTCCACTACCTGTCAGTACTTTTGCAAATCTCAAGTAGCTTTCACATGCTTGATTTTATTTGATTTTGGCTTCGGCCATATTAAGTAAACGTAAAAGTTAATTATCCTTCCTTTACAAAAGAGAAACCTAAGACTCAAACAGACTTATCTATTGATCACACAGTAAGTACCTCTTGAAGACCAAGCAGGAAACCAGGAGCAGGGTGATCCCAGGTACTGAGCCACTGCGTGCTTTACTATCTACGTGCTGTACACACGGTTTCATACAACGCTCACAAAAGCTGTGTGGGCTAGTTGTCACTAGGGTCTTTATGTGGATGAGTAATCCAACAAAGCTAATTACCTTGTCCTGGTTTCCATATTCTGTAAATGGAGGAGTCAGAATTCAATGTTGGTCTGTTTGACTCCAAATCTGTGCTCTTTCTGCCATGCTTACTCCATCTCTACTTGAGTATATCTGATCATTAGGTGTAGGCATGTCCATACAAAATAACACTCATTAGTGTTGGGTACTTGGAGTTTAGGATAAAGCGTTGCTTAGACAAAATAGCCTACAGGGATACACTAGGGAAGATATTGCTTGAGATTTTAATAGGTTAGAACATAAGGAGGTAATACTTTCAAGAGGGAGAACCACTTACTTAATCAGGATGCACTAATTGAGCACCTGTTAAATACCAGGCGTCTATTTAGTTGTAATGTGAGCTACAACGCTGAAAGTAGAAGCACTTATCCTCCAGGGTATCACAGTCTGGTTAGTGAGATAACTAAAGAGCCTGAATGTGAAAACTTTAGCTACTCAGTAATCTCCAAGAACCTCTTTCAGTAGGGGCTCCCTTAGTGGATTCACAGAAGATTTGGAAACTCACAGACTTGGAATTCCATTTTCTCCACTGAATAGAGTGGATATATCTACTAATAATAGATCTTGATCCCCAAATGCAGAGCCTGAGATAAGGACTCAGTGCAGGCAGTTTATTGGGCCAGTGGTGTTTGGGAAACAGGGAACGAGAAAAGCCAATATAAAAGAACATTATCAAGGTTGTGGGCAAGGGGGCTAGAGTGCACCGAGTTCCCCTGAGAAGTGTACCAAAACCTCCCAGAATTGTCCCCTCAGAGGATAGCAGTCAGGAGCCTTTGTGTCCTATTTTGTCTCCCATTCATTGAGAGTTGACTCTCATTGACTGTCATTCAGAGTCGTCATTGAGAAGTGTGACCCCACACTTCTGGTTTGACTCTAGGGACAGGGACTCCCCCATGCTTCTGGGTTTGCTGGCTGACTGAGTGGATTTTTGCAGGATCTAATCTAAGACTCTGGGGCGGAGAGTGGAAAGTTGCATGGCCTGGTTTAAAGTAAGACCTAGAGTAAACTGCAGCTGTGGCTGAAATCAGAGGTGGGTTGAGAGGCTGGGAACCTATTTCGGTCCCTTCCATGACTGGCAGCACTGGTCAGCTGTTCTTGTTATAACTGAAAGATAGACCAACCAAGCGGGCAAGGAGAGGCATCAGGCCCTAGAGGGTCAAAGCTGCATGTTGCCCTGGTCACTTAAACTCTCTGTGTCTCCACGGATGCCCCTCACCCCTTACCATGAGCCACATGCCCGGTGTGTTCATGCCCTTATATAGTATTCATTCCCTCTGAATCTGGCCTGGTCCTCTGGTGCTCTTACTCACTTCTGACAAGTAGAGCACAGTGAAAGTAATGCTGCATGATTTTCAAGGTTAGGTAAGAATCGTTGCAGCTCCCCACAGGGTTTCTTGGAATGCTTGCTCTTGGGATACCATCTCTTGGAATCTAGGTGGCATACTAAGAGGGGCCCCAGCCACATGGAGAGGTCACGTGTTCTGCTGTGGTCCCCAGCCCCAGCTGAGCTCCCAAGTGACAGCCCGTATCAACTGCTAGCCATGTGAACGGCATCTTGGGTGTCCAATGTAGTCAAGTCTCCGGATGATTCAGCCCCAACATCTATCTGACCATAACCACATCAGAATCCCCAAATGGAGACTACCCAGCGGAGCCCAGGGAACCCACAGAACCATGAGACGTATTAAATTATTATTGTTTTAAGCCATTAAGCTTTGGGACACTTTGTTACGCATCAGTCGTTAAGTGGCGTGGGATATAAATAAATTATTTCTTAGATATCAGCAGGGTTTTACTTTTGGTACAAAGTTGCTACCTGACATTTTAAAGACTCCATTTTTTACTTTTGACTTACCGTAAATTCGATCCTTTGAAATAGCTTTATGGAATAAAGCAAAGCACTTATCAGTTTTCTCCTGGTAACATTATAGATGAAATTCTTAGATTTATTGTGCTGTGAATCCTTTTGTAGTCTGGTAAAACCCAAAAGAGTCTTTCTTAGAACATTTTTGAGTGTGTAATATGAAATTTGTAGAGCTACAAAGGAAACTAATCATATGAACACATAGTTTGCAAAATATTTTAGAAGCCAAATCTGTGATACAGTAAAATATGCACTTTTTATTAGTGTATTAAAAAACAATACTAACAATCCTGAAAAAGTCTTATACCCATATCCTCACTTCCTAAATTCTCCCATTAACATTTGATACACTTTCTTTTTTTTAATATACTTTATCACATCTGTCCATCTAAACATCTATCCATCCATCTATGCATCATCAAACCATTCTAATGTTTTTATGCATGTCAATGTAAATTGCAAAGCAAATCGCAGGTTTCCTCTAAATAATTCAGCATGTATATCATAAACTAGAAGATGGACATATATCAAGATATCTGAAACAATTATAATCTGATCTGAACATACGTGTGATTTCTCTTGCTAATATCACAGGTACCGCCAATACTACTGTGGTTTGTTGTTAATATCCATAACTGAGAGGAATGCTACATTTCAGTCAGCAGTTACCGAAAATAAGAGGCAGTGTTTTTCCATTCAAGTTCATGAACTCCCTAGATTTTATTCATAGATTCCTTGGGTTCCAAGAGCCCCACGTTAAGGGACCTGATATGTGAAATATGCAGATAGTCCATGAATGAATTTAAAACTTAAGTCAAATGTATACAATAATATAGGTATATTTTAAAACTCAAGTTTTAAAAATAAAACCTGACATTTTTACCTTTAAGGTTCTATAGCGAAATTAATGAAAGAAGCTTAGAGTACTCCAAAGAATCATTGAAAAGAAAAAGAAAGGAAGAATTATTGAACTGACATCTGTATTAGTTTGGTAGGACTGCTGTAAGTACCAAAACCTGAGTGGTTAAAACAGGAATATAGGGGCGCCTGGGTGGCTCAGTCGTTAAGCGTCTGCCTTCGGCTCAGGTCATGGTCCCAGGGTCCTGGGATCGAGCCCCACATCGGGCTCCCTGCTCCGTGGGAGGCCTGCTTCTCCCTCTCCCACTCCCCCTGCTTGTGTTCCCCCTCTTGCTGTGTCTCTCTCTGTCAAATAAATAAAATCTTAAAAAAAAAAAAAAAAAACAGGAATATATTACCTTATAATCTAGAGGCTAGAAGTCCAAACTCGACATATCAGCAGGGCCATGCTCGCTCTGATGGCTCTAGAGGAGAGTCCTTCTTTGCCTCTTCTTGCTTCTGGTGTTTGCTGGCCATGCTTGGCATTCCTTGGCTGGTAGATGCAAACTTCCAGTCACATGGCTGTCTTCTCTTGTATGTCTGCACATCTTCTTTCCTCTGTGCATGTCTGTCTCTATGTTCACATCTCCCCTTCTTGTAAGGATACCAGTCATATTGGATGAGGACCCAACCTAATGACCTCATTTTAACCCGATTACCTCTGTAAAGACCCTATTTCCAAATAAAGTCACGTTGTGAAGTACTACTCTGGGTTAGAACTTAAACATACATTTTGGGGGAGGACATAATTCAACTGATAACAACAGCAGACCATTATAATTCAAAGGAACAAAGGTTTAGTTGTTAGTTTGAAACCAAATATTTCTGGAAGGATCTGAGATTAAATATGACTGGATTTACATGATCTGGTCTTACTTTTATACAACTCCCTTCTAGAACAGTAAATTTGTGCTGGATATCCCTGCATGATTTTTAAAAAATTTATAATATAAAAATGCAAATCTAAGTAATCCCTAGCATTCATGTTTTAGTCAAAACATCAGGTTCCAAATTGCTTTATCTATTTTTCAACAGTATTACACTGCAGAAAATTTTAACAGAAAATTATATTCAAAGAACTGTTTTAAAATTCATAGTTGGGGGACGCCTGGGTGGCTCAGTCTTTAGACGTCTGCCTTCGGATTGGGTCATGATCCCCCAGGGTCCTGATCCTGCGTCGGGCTCCCTGCTCAGTGGGGAGCCTGCTTCTCCTTCTCCCACTCCCCCTGCTTGTGTTCCCTCTCTCATTGTCTCTTTCTGTCAAATAAATAAATAAAATCTTAAAAAAATAAAATAAAATAAAATAGTGGAACTGTACCTGATTAGTCAACAATGGTTATTGAGCAACTGTGAGTACCATATTCCCTGAAGAGAAAAAAAATATAGTAGACGTGAGCCATGTCCTTAAGGGGTTTATAGCATAATGAGGCAGATGAGATTTACTCACACACACACGGACTCACAGGATACTCAAAATAAAGGAATTTTTTAATTTTAAAAATCCTTTTTTATCTCGACTTTCATGTCAATCTAAAATTCTTTTCTGATTTTGAATTGGCTGAAAATTCAGTTCATATTTATAATTTTAATTGTAGTATTGGGCTTTTCTTTTTTTTAATTCAATATTGGTTAGTACTGCCTCTACAAAAATCATCCAAAATCACTAGAAATCAACTTCATGAGATTGTTGTTGCTTTGAGTAAGTGAGATAAAAATGGCAAAAGACTTACCCACATAGAACATTTTAATAAATGTTGACTATTATTATTAACTACATCTGTTGAATGTATAGCACAAAATCATTAGTCATTTAGGCCCTTTATCTGTAGCTCTGATATTTATGTGGCTAACTGTAGCCCCATCATAGTTGCTTTATACTTTACAAAAATGCAATCCAAAATACAGTTGACCTTTGAACAACGTGGGGGTTAGGGGTGCCAGCCACCCACACAGTTGAAAATCCACATCTAACTTTTGACTCCCCCAGAACTTAATTGCTAATCACATACTGTTGACAGAAAGCCTTCCGGATAACATCGTCAACTAGCACATATTTGTATGTTCTATGCATTATAGACTGTATTCTTCCAATAAAGCAAGCTAGAAAAAAGGAAATATCATTAAAAAATCATAAGGAGGAGAAATGACATTTATAGTACTTATACGTATAAGTGGACCTGATCAGTTCAAAGCCATGTTGTTCAAAGGACAACGGTTGGAACATTATTATTTTCAAAATAAATAGGAACCACAACTCCACAGAATTCTTAGACACTTAAAGGAAACATATGGTCCTTAAGGGAAAAATATATATATATATATATTTATATATATATATAAATTCTTTGAGACTGGAAACGACTCAAAGAAAAATATCCAGATGCCATTTGATTTCAGAGAGAGAAGAGTCTAGAAAGCATTGCTTTGGCTCAATAGGTCTTCACTGAAAGGTATTGAATATCTCTAAATCTTAATTCCTTATTTTTAAGGTGTTGATATTAATACCTACTTCCAGGATTGCTTGCCCTGAGTATATGTGAATTCCCTTATGGTGTGTTGGGCATATAGTAGATGCTCAGGAGAAGTGGCTTCCAATTCCCAGCCCCTTCTGTAGTCTCCCATGACCTCAATCTCTTGGTCAATGTGGTCACCCTGCTAGGAAAAAAATTTTTGATGCAATGGAAAAATGCTATGCATTTCTTTTATAGTGATTTAACTTTCAACCTGAGAGAACATTAGAATATGGAAGAAAAACCAAGTAAAAAGTGAAATAGATGGTTTGCTCCCCCTCTGTTTGTATCTGTCCAGCTTCAGGGGGCCAGGATTTCCCTTGCTAGCAGATTCCCTCCTGCAGAACCTTCCAGAACACTTCCGTCTGATGAAGAGAAGGACAACAGTATGGTGTTGTTCCAATCTCATGGTGTTGCTTGCTGAGGAGGAAGGCAGAGGCCCGCCTGTATAATCCGATTTCATCAACTCACACTAATCACTACTGATAGTAGCAAAATTTAGCCTGGATCTGCTTAGTTAATCTAGATTGACAGGAGGTAAAAGAAAAGGGACACAAGGACACAGAAACAAAGGGAGGAGAGCCAACACTGATTTCCAGCCTTGCTCTTCCATCTGGGGCTTCTAAATTGCTCCCCTCTGGGGCTTCTATTTTTCTTACCTTATAAACAAATGTTACTGGTTGTTAGGAGACCAGCCTTTTCACGGAGCAGTTTCATCAACAACAGGTGCACTGTGAGTCTCGGGGACTGCGGAGAGAGCAATACCTACGCGAGGCTGCGCAGAAGGTACTTACAGGTACACATTGTACCTGAGACTATGTATTATTTATTGAAACTGAGCTCTGCATTCTCTTTATCCTCTGGGCAGCCCTGGAGTCAGGCGCCTCCTAAAATGGATGCCACCAGCAGCTAACCTGCAAAGTCTCCTAAGTGCTTTGCTTTCAACGATTTCTCTTACTAAGTGATTGTAAGCTATCGTCAGCGAGCTTTTCGTTAAAGCTTGGGGAGTAATTGGAACTTGCGCTTTAGCAGCCGAGGGAGGAATTCCTCTGTGATTTTGGACATTTGCACATGGATCCACGTTCTCTTTTCTAAGGGAACACTCCACTCTGGATTTTGCGGGTAGAGAGAAGACACACATGTTGCAGCTTCTGCCTCCATATACAGAGTGATTAAAGTAGTGATCTGTTATGTGTGCGTGCAGATGCTTAGTACTGAGAAGAAAAATGGGTTATCTGAAGGTTATCTTCATTGTTGCTTATGATATCTGTGTCTGGCAAACCAGGGAACTTTTTGCATTTGGGTAACAAAGACATTTGGAATATACTCCATTGGATTTTCCATGTTGGTGAAACTGTTTTTGGCCACCTCACTATTGCAGGTTGCCATGCTAACGACACCCAAGGGTAAAAATGTCTCCTGGGTAAGTAGATCATGATTTTATATCTCTTAAAAAAAAAAAAAAATATATATATATATTTTAAGCAGAAACACATAATTTGAGGACTTAAAGACATCTAGTGGTTTCATGATAGTAGAAGTGTTTGGGAGACTTTCAGAAAGGATTTGCCTTAGAAAAGCGTAGAAATGTCTTTATTAGTGTTAGAAATCCTTGGGCAAAAGCCCGGTGGTGTGCCTGCTAAAATATGAACTATAAGACATGCGAACTCTAGTTTTGTTTTGCCACTCTGAAGTTGCTTTGGATTTACACGTACACACAGAATTTAAAATGCATCAATACGAAGTCAAGCTTATGATTTTAAGGTGTTTTTAACTGTTCATGTTCAGTAAAGATAGTGTAGATTTCTTTGGGGAGTATTAAGTCAAATTTTGCGAGTAGGATGGGCAGAGTTTTCATTATTTGGGCATCTTGTTCCCCCCCTTTTTTTTTTCTTAGAAACAAGATAACAATAGGTATTTTTCAATTTTACAAGTCTAATTAAATTCTGTCAATCCATAATAGGCACATACAGTGGAAGTTTAACATTCCAGGAATAACAAGGACATGTTAATCCTAATTGAGTTTGACTCTTTAATGTTTCAAGTTAGTTTCCTACCAAAAATATAAAATATGTTAGATGGAGCTCAAAAGAATGAGAACAATCTGTAAACTCTTAGAGGAACAAGTAGCTTTAGTTCTCTGCTATCATGTTTAGTGAGCTTGGTACATTAAAATGAATAGGCCAATGGATTTCCTTCTACTCTCCATATAAAGTTGGGTCTCAAACACCAATGTGTTCAGCCAGGACCAGCACCTGCAACCCAACCATACTCAGTGCAGAATTTATTAGATTTATGACTGTGGTCTTTTTAAAATGACTCAGGAAAAAGAAAGGATTCTATTTTTACTACCTTAATTGGAAATTTACTAATTAGGTTATTCTTAGTTTATGCGAAATAACACGATACATATTTGAAAATGGTGACTGATCCTTTTCTGTTATTGATGGTTGTTCTTTACAGTACGTAGTAAAAAGAGATATATCTTGGTTTAAAACACAATTCCCAAAATTATTTCAAACAACTGACTTTTTTTTCAAGTTATTCATTGTCAAAAGTTATATTGATTTTTTTTTTTTTTTTTTTGGTCTTGGTATTACTGCTACTGTTGATTTTTCATCTTGTGCCAGTAGAACCAAGACGTAGGATCCACAGACCCGTGGCCTATCCAGGGAGTTTCATTCCCTCTCTGTACAGTTGGCTCCGACAGCTGATTCTGATTCCCACTTGGGTCTCTGCCACTTTCTCCCAGTACATAAACACCAAAGAAAGGAGTGGTTCCAAAAGTATATCCCCGCCTTCATCCGATTAATCCCTTCTAAAAGATTGATTCTCCCAGAGCAGTGTCTGCCTAATGGAGTGTTTCTGCCATGAGGGCAAAGCTTGAAACATTTTATAAGCTTAGACCACCATTGGGTTTGGTTTACTTCAGACTCAATGATGCGAATATTTTTGTAAAAGTTCAAGTAGTTGGCTAAAGATTTAGGAACAGTTATTTTAATAGAGTCAGAATACTTATATTTTCTTAGGTTATAATCTTCACAGTATATTTTGTATAAATGTATAAATGTCTCTGTACCAGGGCTTGTCAAAGGCAAAGTTTATGAGTTTAATTACTGTTACATCACAGAAAACACAGTAATTCAGTTGGTGTGTGCTGATCCTTCAATGAAATAATGCCTGTTCCTTAGTATTATAAAATGTCTTATTTCAAATATAGGGTGCAGACACTTTCAGATGTTGACCATTGCTTCGAATTTAATCAGTTGTGGTGGTTTTAGGCATCGAATGACATTTCTCTGGGTTTTTTGGCTATGTGGAATGAAATGTATCTGATAGTCCTGCCTTTGCCACTGGCCAGTTTCCATTTGAGCATTTATTTAGACTTGAATTCAAGAGGGGAATAAAATGATTCATCTCATCTCAAACCACACAGGGAAACTCTCAGTGGAGAGAGTGGGTCTTCTATCTCTCTATCCCTGGCTTGTCTTGAGTATTCCTTAGATATACTTTGCTCCATATGATAAACACGAACACATATTGCTGAATATCACAATCCAGGGTGAAAGACCACTTTCTTTTTGTGGTGCGCACTCTATAGCAGCGTGGTATCTGGGCACCTGCGTATATCATGCCTGAGAGTTTCCCTGGCTGTAAAATGAATGAGAGTAGCAACTACCTGCTCCTCTGAGATGCAGTGAGGATTAGCAAGTCATCTTGCTGTAAGGGTTCAACAATCATTCAACGAATGTTTATTGAATGCCTCTTCTGTGATATTCTCAGCACCAAGGAAACAGCGGTGAATAAGATACTCGAAAATCCCCATCTGCATCGAGCTCACATTTTAGTGAAGGGAGACAGACAAAAAGCAAACACAGAAGTAGTATGTAATACGGTGAATAAAATAAAGGAGGGAATGGGTTAGGAAGTGCCAGGATTTGGGAGGGGGTGTTGCAAATTGGTTGATCCAATTATTTGAGCAAATACTTCAAGGTCACAGAACCAGCCATGTGGAAATGTAGGAATCAAGCATTCCCAGCAAAGGAACGTGGAGGTGCAAAGTCCTGAGGCAGGAGCATGCCTGAAGTATGTGAGACTAGCATGGCTGGACTGCAGGGACCTTCTGAAAATTTCTTTATGTCTCCTGAATGCATTTGCATATCTTTGGTAATTGCTTCACTGGGGATTCCAAGGCAGATCTAAATGTCTCTATTCAAATCTCTGAGACCGGCTGTGTGTAGGGGCTTCCTAGGACAGCACACACCACGTTTGCCAGATAAAGGTTACAGACGGCACAAAGGAAGGAGAGAGAACTGATTATTATAACACATTCATGCTTTATAGAAAGTGTTATGGCCCTTGAGAGTTGAGAAGTTTGCTTATTTTTTAATGTTGTTGAAACAGTTTTACAAATAAGCATAATGATGTTTTTGGAGTAACCAAAATTAGAATAAATTTTAAAGTAATCATAAAGATAGTATTGAGAAAGAATATTTAGGGATAAAGATCCAGATCTATGAAACACAGCTTTCCCAATAACAAATTTTATTTTGTTAGGATACTTTTGATAGGACTTACGGCTAAGTACATAATACAAAACTTTACTGTGGCATCTCCACATATTCTTGGACTATAAAAATCTCTTCCAGAAGTTTGTGTTTTGAGACATTGTCATGTGGACATTTGTTCATTAAAGTTGTATGGACCCCTTAAGGCTGTAGATCTGTCTTGATGCCAGACTGACCTACTTTGTGGAAAAGTCGCTCTGCCCTGAAAACACAGAAACAAAAGATCCCACTTAGGATCCTGTCACTGAGCAAACTGCCTTGCTGTTCTTTTAATTCTCAAGAACTGATATCAATCACACTGAAGTTTCTGATATTCCAAATATGCGGTCTTCTTTAAAATCATTATTTCTGTATAATATATAATATATTTCATTAGCTGCTTTTCTATTTTTTTACTCTGAACCATAAAAAGCTAATAAAATTTATGTAAGAAAATGAAGGCAGGCTGTAAAGGACATAAATGAATTACATTCTCCTCACAGTGCTAGAGATTAAATAAGAACTCAGAACTTTGGGGGCTACCTTCTATTTCTTGATAAGGATGCTCCTAGCAGATGCATTAAGTATTCACATGTTATTATAAAATACACATAACTGGAAATTAGCTTGAAGACTAACATGAAAATCAAGCACACTCCATCTAGGATGGGGCACTAATGGGTTTCTGAAGTAGAAAAGCCGTACTCCAGCCAAAGAATCTATCACTTCTCCTTGGTCGCTATCTGTGTCATCTTATTTCCATATGAAGGTCCTTCAAAGATTCACTAAACTTCTGAGGTGTTTTTTAACTTCTCTGATAGCTATTTGTGTCTTTCTTTTTTTTTTTTTTTAATTTTATTTATTTATTTATTTATTTGACAGAGAAAGCAAGAGAGCACAAGCAGGGTGAACAGCAGAGGGAGAGGGAGAAGCAGGCTCCCCACCAAGCAGGGAGCCCGATGTGGGGCTTGATCCCAAGACCCCGGGATCATGACCTGAGCCAAAGGCAGACGCTCAATGACTGAGCCACCCAGGCGCCCCTATCTGTGTCTGTCTTGATGAACTTAAAGCTGAATGGTTTTAAGTTATTACTTTGTCAGAGATTTACCTCTTGTTGCTTTTGCTTCATTAGGTATGTTTCACTGTAGTAACGAGATTACTGGTCTTTCAGTCAATAACAGTTTCTGAAAATATCCAATTTTGTATTTCCCTTTTTTATGGTCTGAACATATGCCACTGCCACTGTCATCAGAAATATTTCCCTATTGGCGCCTGGCTGGCTCAGTCGCGTAAGCGTGGGCTCTTGATCTCAGCTCAGGTCATGATCTCAGGGTCATGGGTTTGAGCCCTGCATTGGGCTCCACTCTGAGCATGGAGTCGGCTTGGGATTCTCTCTCTCCCTCTCCCTCTGCCCCTCCCCACCCTGCTACACACACACACACACACACACACACACACACACACACACACATCCCTTATAAATATTTCCTTACTGTTTTTTTCTCCCCTCTGGTTCCTTGTTGGATTACATTAGGTTTATTATACTCATTTCAAGCACCTGTGCAGGTTTTCACTTTTTCTACTTCACTCACAATTGATAGGAAATCAGAGTGATACAGATAAATTATTTACTTTTGCTCACAGATGCTAAGATTCTTTCAGAAACTCCCATATGGAGGCAGTTTTTACCTTCTTCATATATATATAATTTTTTTTTTTACTAAACAGAGAGGCTCAATATCTAGGCTTGGAAACCTGAGAGATTATACCAGGGGACTTTAGTAAATACTCATTTATTTAGCTTTATATATGCCAGCCATAGAGCATTAAGAAAGGTGTACTTGTATGAAGACTGCTATTATTACTTATGTTTTTAAATATTAAAATGTGCACCTTTTAAAAATAATTATAGTTCTAACTTACCGGGTACTTATACATTTATTTATTTATTTATTTATTTATTTATTTATTTATTTATTTAAATCTTATTTTATTTTAGTATGTTATGTTAGTCACCATACATTACATCATTAGTTTTTTGTTTTTTTTTTTTTTAAGATTTTATTTATTTGTGAGAGAGACAATGAGAGACAGAGAGCATGAGAGGGAGGAGGGTCAGAGGGAGAAGCAGACTCCCTGCTGAGCAGGGAGCCTGATGTGGGACTCGATCCCGGGACTCCAGGATCATGACCTGAGCTGAAGGCAGTCGCTTAACCAACTGAGCCACCCAGGTGCCCGACATCATTAGTTTTTGATGTAGTGTTCCACGATTCATTGTTTTCATATACCACCCAGTGCTCCATGCAGTACATGCCCTCCTTAATACCCATCACTGGGCTAACCCATCCCCCTACCCCCCTACCCTCTGAAACCCTCAGTTTGTTTCTCAGAGTCCATAGTCTCTCATGGTTCGTCTCCCCCTCCGATTTCCCCCCCTTCATTTTTCCCTTCCTTCTCCTAATGTCCTCCATGCTTATTCCACAAATAAGTGAAACCATATGATAATTGGCTTTCTCTGCTTGACTTATTTCACTTAGCATAATCTCCTCAGTCCCATCCATGTTGATGCAAAAGTTGGGTATTCATCCTTTCTGATGGCTGAGTAATATTCCAGTGTTTATATGGGCCACGTCTTTATCCATTCATCTGTTGAAGGGCATCTCGTCTCTTTCCACAGTTTGGCTATTGTGGACATTGCTGCTATGAACATTGGGGTGCATATGGCCCTTCTTTTCACTACATCTGTGTCTTTGGGGTAAATACCCAGTAGTGCAATTGCTGGCTCATAGGGTAGCTCTATTTTTAAATTTTTGGGGAACCTCCACACTTTTCCAAAGTGGCTGTACCAGCTTGCATTCCCACCAACAGTGTAAGAGGGTTCCCCTTTCTCCACAACCTCTCCAACATTTGTTGTTTCTTTCCCTGTCCATTTTTGCCATTCTAACTGGTGTAAGGTGGTATCTCAATGTGGTTTTGATTTGGATTTCCCTGATGGCTAATGATGATGAACAATTTTTCATGTGTCTGTTAGCCATTTGTATGTCTTCTTCAGAGAAGTGTCTGTTCATGTCTTCTGCCCATTTTTTGACTTGATTATTTGTTTTTTGGGTGTTGAGTTTGAGAAGTTCTTTATAGATCTTGGATACAAGCCCTTTATCTGTAGTGTCATTTGCAAATATCTTCTCCCATTCTGTGGGTTGCCTCTTTGTTTTGTTGACTGTTTCCTTTGCTGTGCAGAAGTTTTTATCTTGATGAAGTCCCAAAAGTTCATTTTTGCTTTTGTTTCACTAGCCTTTGGAGATGTATCTTGAAAGAAGTTGCTGTGGTCAATGTCGAAGAAGTTACTGCCTATGTTCTCCTCTAGGATTTTGATGGATTCCTGTCTCACATTGAGGTCTTTCATCCATTTTGAGTTTATCTTTGTGTATGGTGTTAGAGAAGGGTTGAGTTTCATTCTTCTGTATATAGCTGTCCAATTTTCCCAGCACCATTTATTGAAGAGACTGTCTTTTTTCCATTGGACATTCTTTCCTGCTTTGTCGAAGATTATTTGACCGTAGAGTTGAGGGTCCATATCTGGGCTCTCTGTTCTGTTCCATTGATCTATGTGTCTGTTTTTGTGCCAGTACCATACTGTCTTGGTGATCACAGCTTTGTAACAGAGCTTGAAACCCAGCAACGTGATGCCCCCAGCTTTTTCTTTTTCAGCATTTCCTTAGCGATTCGGGGTCTTTTTAATTCCATACAAATTTTAGGATTGTTTGTTCCAGCACTTTGAAAAATGTCATCAGAAGTTTGATCGGGATGGCATTGAAGGTATAGATTGCTCTGGGTAGTATAGATATTTTAACAATGTTTATTCTTCCGATCCATGAGCATGGAGTGTTTTTCCATCTTTTTGTGTCTTCTTCAATTTCTTTCATGAGTGTTCTGTAGTTCCTGGAGTATAGATCCCTTACCTCTTTGGTTAGGTTTATTCCGAGGTATCTTATGGTTTTTGGTGCTATTGTAAATGGAATCAATTCTCTAATTTCTCTTTCTACAGTTGCATTGTTAGTGTATAAGAAAACAACTGATTTCTGTGCATTTTGTATCCTGCCACATTACTGAATTGCTGTATGAGTTCTAGTAATTTGGGGGTGGACTCTTTTGGATTTTCCACATAAAGTATCATGTCATCTGCGAAGAGAGAGTTTGACTTCTTGTTTGCCAATTTGAATACCTTTTATTTCTTTTTATTGTCTGATTGCTGTTGCCAGGACTTCTAGTACTATGTTGAACAATGGGGCATCCTTGACGTGTTCCTGATCTTAAGGGAAAGGCTCTCATCTTTTCCCCATTGAGGATGATATTCACTATGGGTTTTTCATAGATGGATTTTATGAACTTGAGGAATGTTCCCTCTTTCCCTATACTCTGAAGAGTTTTAATTAGGAAAGGATGCTGTATTTTGTCAAATGCTTTTTCTGCATCAGTTGAGAGGACCATATGGTTCTTCTCTTTCCTCTTAATATGTTCTATCACATTGATTAATTTGCGAATGTTGAACCACCCTTGCATCCCGAGGATAAATCCCACTTGGTCATGGTGGATGATCCTTTTAATGTATTGTTGGATCCTATTAGATAGAATGAGAATTTGAGAATTTTGGAATCCATATTCATCAGGGATATCAGTCTGAAAGTCTCCTTTTTTGATGGGGTCTTTGCCTGGTTTCGGGATTAAGGTAATACTGGCCTCATAGAATGAGTCTGGAAGTTTCCTTCTGTTTCTATTTTTTGAAACAGCTTCAGGAGAATAGGTATTATTTCTTCTTTGAATGTTTGGTAGAATTCCCCAGGGAATCCATCAGGCCCTGGACTCTTGTTTTTTGGGAGGTTTTTGATCACTGCTTCAATCTCATTACTGGTTATTGGCCTATTCATGTTGTCAATTTCTTCCTGTTTCAGTCTTGGCAGTTTATAGGTTTCCAGGAAGGCATCCATTTCTTCCAGGTTGCTTAATTTATTGGCATATAGTTGTTGATAATAATTTCTAATAATTATTTCTATTTCCTTGGTGTTAGTCATGATCTCTCCCCTTTCATCCATAATTTTACTAATTTGTGTCCTTTCTCTTTTCTTTTGGATAAGTCTGGCCAGTGGTTTATCGATCTTATTAATTCTTTCAAAGAACCAGCTTCTAGTTTCGTTGATCTGATCTACTGTGTTTCTGGTTTCTAATTCATTGATCTTTGCTCTAATCTTAATTATCTCTCTTCTAATGCATGGCTTAGGCATCATTTGTTGCTTTTTCTCTAGTTCTTTAAGGTGGAGAGTTAGTTGGTGAATTTGGGATTTTTCTATTTTTTTGAATGAGGCTTGGAAAGCTATGTATTTCCACCTTAGGACTGCCTTTGCAGTATCCCATAGGTTTTGGACTGATGTGTTTTCATTCTCATTCGTTTCCATGAATCGTTTAAGTTCTTCTTTGATTTCTTGGTTGACCCAAACATTATTGAGCGGAGTGGTCTTTAGCTTCCAAGTGTTTGAATTTCTTCCAAATTTTTTCTTGTGAATGAGTTCCAGTTTTAAAGCATTATGGTCTGCGAATATGCAGGGAATAATCTCAATCTTTTGGTATTGGTTGAGACCTGATTTGTGACCCAGTATGTGGCCTGTTCTGGAGAAAGTTCTGTGTGCGCTCAAGAAGAATCAGTATTCTGTTGTTTTAGGGTGGAATGTTCTGTATGTATCTATGAGGTCCATCTGGTCCAGTGTGTCATTCAAAGCTCTTGTTTCTTTGTTGATTTTCTGCTTAGATGATCTGTCTATTGCTGAGAGTGGAGTATTGAGGTCTCCTACAATTTACATATTGTTATCAATATGACTCTTTATTTTGGGTACTTATACATTTAAAAGGAAGCAAATCATCATCTCCTGTCTCCAAACTAATGCTTTTCCCCTATCTTCCTGTTTCCCATTTCTCTTCCTGGTGACATTATTCTCTCATATACCCAAACTCAAAGCATTGTTGACGGTGCTTTGAAATGGGGAACATATGGACTATAGTGGGGAATATATGGACTTCAGAAGCAAATTCTGAGTTTAAAGCTTGAGTCTTCCACCAGCTGTAGGACCTTGACATTATTAACCTCTGAGATTTAGTTTGTTCATCTGTCAAAGGGGGATAACAAAACTTTTCCCGTAGGAATATTTTTAAAATAGTGTATGTGAATTGCTTATCATAATGCTAGCACTCACAAGTAATTTGTTAAATTCCAATTTGTTCCCTTTGTCCTTTCCTTTCCAATCTCATGGCTATAGCGTGGATTCAGGGATCTCTTGTCTTGTATCTACTGGACTGTGTAGCAGCCTCTGTATTGAGGCTTCCAAATTTTCTCCTCTCCAACTCATTGCAGATATTTCTACTCTTCAGTAAGTTCCCTTAAACCCAGATGTTCATCAGTTCTCCAGCAGACCAAATCCTTCACAGATTCCTCATCATCCATAGATAAAGTTAAATGTTCTTGAACCCAGCTGATTCCCTTCACGGAGAAGACAACTGAGGGGTCTAGAATCGGAGGTAGTCTGGGAGCCAAAGGTCCTCTGTTCACCCCTCCACCTTCTTTCTCGTGGGTTTGAGCCATGGTCTTAGACCACTGAGCATCCAGCTAGTGGGACTTCTCTTCTAGGGGTTCTTACTGAGCACATGCCTGACAGTGAGGGAGAGATTCAACTCGACTGCAATGCAGATGCTTCTCAAGTTTTCCCCTTGGGGCTGGCCTTCTGCCTGGATGTTCCCGGGACTGAAGATCATGGCCTGCAGGCCGATGGAATGTGGGCAAGGAAGAGAGAGGGAAAATCTAATAATTATCCCTAAATCACTTAGTGGTCGGCTGAACTCTTTCCCCTTTTCTATTTGGTGAAGGTTTAAAAAAAAGAGAAAGCTCAAGCAGGTGCATGAAAGATATCATTTAAAATCTAAACTCGAGAGCACCAAATAAGAAGAGACTAAAAAGAAGTGTGACATTTCTGAGAGAAGATGTTGATCTATGTCATAGTTCATCTTAGATCCCACATCTGAGGCATTTGGAGCCCAGGAATGGGAGGACCAATTGTGAATTGTTCCTTAAAATCAAGAGGTGATACCATTTGCAGTGGGTTACCAAATCACAGTGTGTTCAAAGGAATCTGAGTCTGTGCCCAGTTGGGGATTTTGTTCCTTCTGCTGTTCAAGACAGACCCAGCAGGCATTAGCTGCCTTGATCAGCAGGGCCAGCAAACCTTTCAGGGAAAACGCATAACAGCCCTACAATTCTACTGCTTGGTAAGCAGGACAGGTATGGCAGCCCCCCTTAAAGAGAGACAGAAGGTAAAGCAGAAGTAAAATAAGGATGCATTGGTTACTTCCAACCTGAGAAAACTCTGTGGGCTGTACGGGGTGGGGGGTGTCTCCTTTCAGCAATTAGATGGTGACATATTCAGGGATGCTACCTTTGGGGAAAAGTTGGAGAGATTCCACTGTGAACAATTTCAAATTAAGTTATAAATGTTAGCCCTGTTTCAGGGAGTCAGCCAAGTTAAGGTGACCAGAAGTCCCATATCATGCCCGTTGCCTTGCAACAATTAATAGTGATTTTCACTCTCAAAAATGTTCTGGTTTGGACAATAAATTACGTGGTCACTATCAATGTACAACAGAGTAAGAATGGATGATAAAAGTGGAGAGCAGTGGGGAGAAGGGCTGGGAAGGTCTGAGCTACCCCCAGAAAATTCTGGCTCTGCTTTGAGTACTCTTGACACTCAAGGAGAAGGAGAGGGTGCACACGTCTGTGGCATCAGGCAGGGAGGCATCAGCTTTGTGACTTTGGGAAAGTTAATTGATCTCTTCAAGGATCCCTTTCTTTACCTGCAAAATGGGGATCATTATACCCACCTCATATGGTGGTTGTAAGGATAAAGCATAAGTATCCAAGGAGCATAGGTACTGGAGACAAGAGATGTCATAAGAATAGTGAGACAAGCTGGGCTACTTAAAATTACCTCTGCTGCCAATCTAGATTTCTCAGCCCGACCTGGAAGAGTGTCAATATCCAGCCTCAGTCTAAGGTTCTGGCCCAGTTCCCAACCATTTCCACAGTTAGAACCTCTGCCTCTCTGAGGGGCGCCTGGGTGGCTCAGTCAGTTAAGCATCTGCCTTCAGCTCAGGTCATGATCCCAGGGTCCTGGGATCGAGTCCCGCATTGGGCTCTCTGCTTAGCAGGGAGTCTACTTCTCCCTCTCCCTCTGCCCCTCCCCCTGCTCCTGCTCACTCTCATATGCTCACTCTCTCTCTCTCTCAAATAAATAAATCTTAAAAAAAAAAAAAAGAATCTCTACCTGTCTGAACACATGTGCATCTCTACCCCTGTGCTCTGTTCCCACTCTGTGGCTAACAAGTTGACACCCACACCCCTGAAATTTAATTGCTGCTACTTCTGAACCAAGTTCAAAACTAAGTCTTATTAGCAAAGATCATGTGAAAGAAAAGAGATCATTAGAATTACCCTCACCACATATATGTGTAGCCCTTGTGTAAAAATAGGTTTGCATTTATGTCATTAAAACTAATAGTACAAACTGCAATAAATATCAGAACTGTAGGTGTTTATTATGTCTTTGATAACGAAAAAATGCAGTCAAAATACGTTAGTTTTTATCATTAACGATGATACAATGACTTCTGGGGGAATAAAAACAGGATATTCAGCATCCTCGGCAGAGGAAAGAAAGACAGGGTTTCCCCTAAGGACTAAAGCTAATCCAAGCACGTAAGACAATATAAGTCAGGAGAGACCACTATTTTAATCTGCATTCTACCAAAAGATTAAGGTGAGGGGGAAACTATCAAATGTGGAGGAAGCCCCCACTGCATTCAAAAACAGAGACTCATGGGCGCCTGGGTGGCAGTCGGTTAAGTGTCTGCCTTTGGCTCAGGTCATGATCCCAAGGTCCTGGGACTGAGTCCTGCGTCTCAGGCTCCCTGCTCAGCGGGGAGCCTGCTTCTCCCTCTGCCTGCTTGTGCTCTCTCTCTCTTTGACAAATAAATAATCTTAAAAAAAAACAAAACAAAAACAGAGACTCATATGCCAGAGTGCAAGCATATCAGTATTCCTCTCACCATGGAAGTTTTATATTTTTATCTTGGCACAGTTTGCTAGCTCTTAGGTCTTAAATTTATGATCTTATTAACTTCCCAAGTCAAACCAGGAGAGTGAAAGGAGCTGACTTAGCTGTCTTTGGTAACATGGAGGAAAGCACCCGAAGGCGGATGACAGGGTTCTTCCATCTATCCCACCTGGTTGAACCATCTTCACAAGGTAAATTCACTGGGCTTCCTCCTAAGGTGTAGGAAGGATACGAACATCTTCCACTTTCTGGAGGGCCCCCCAAAAAAATAACCCAACGGATGCATTCTATTTAAATTAGCCTAGCCTTAAGAAAGGCTGGGAGTAGAAATGTGAGCAACCTATCAAAACAGAAGGAAGAACTAGAGCTGCCATTGGTTTCTCAAAATTGCCATCATCAGGCACCCCAGCTTGACAGAAGAGAAATCATACTGGAATCACTCATCTGAGAGAAAGGACTCTGAGGTCCTGTCACGGTGACCCTCAGAACGTACGCAGCAGCAGTCTGAGGAGCTCAGTAGGGCTGCAGCCATCTTATTAGCTGCTAGCACCTGGGAACAGGTGCAGCCGTGACAGCACGTATTTTAAACTGATAAGAACAGATACTACACTTGATCTTAGCCAAAAGGCCGAGAAGCGATACAGCACGTATTTTAAAATGTGAGTGACAGTCAGGTGGGGGGTGTACTCTTCTAGACTTGCAGCAGATTGCAGCCTTGTGCAAACTGGGCTTAGCATATCCAACCTGCTTTCTTCATAGAGCTCTCTTCCAGGTTCATAGCTGGAAGCAGGTGTCCTTTAGCCTCAGAAGCTTTGTGGGGTCTCTTTGGGATCATGAGTCCCGAAGGCGAATTCGCCGTGAAGGGATTCAGGTTAGAGTCTTGTTGGGGCCACCAGTGTTGCCTCCAGAGATAAAGGATCGGAGAGAGTTTATTTTCATTTTTGTTGTGTCGTCAAGTCTGTGCGGGAGCACAGGCAGAAAAGCAGGGATGTGAGAAACGTTGGGGAGAGGGAGAAGGAAAAGAAGAACCACATCTCCGTGCCACGTGTCTCCGATGACACGCTTGCTTCTTTGCATAAGTCAGTACTGAAGTCTTGGACGCCGTGACAGCTCACAAGACTGTCTTCACCTTCTGCCACTTTCTCAATCATCTTGTAAAAATACGGTAGAGATTCAGGGTACCGGCTGTTGAGGCAGGCTATCCATGTAGGTGCACATCCCAGCCCTGCCCTTGCCCAGTTGCGGCACCAGTACCTTATCTCCGTGAAGACCTTTTTCATGTCTGATCAATGGCGAGAGTTCAATCTGCCCACTCCCCTCAAACAGTAAAGAGCAAGCCGATCTCTGTGAGAGAGTCTGCCACTAGCAAACATTATAAACATGGGATTTTATTAAAATGAGATTGAGATTCATTCGATTTCTAGAAAAGCTATCCGTGTTCTGAGACCAGAATTGCACGTCCTAGTGGCCGTGGACACGTGCATTTCTCAATACACAACTGGCAAGTGCATTACTTTGGAGGAGGAAATGAACTCCCCCTTCGGTCTAAGAGAGTGGAGTGTAACAAGAGGTATTAGATACATTTGTTTCAAAGACGGAGTTGAAAAGAGTGCTTGTTTCTCCAAATTTCCAGGTGAAGGATAAATCTGCGCTCATTTTCACTCCACTTTTTTTCCCCATGTAACCTAAACCTGTTAATATCTATATTCAGCAAAGCTGACATGGTTGCTTGGCAACCTGGCTTAGTGGGCTCGCAAGGCACCAAAGCAAGAAATGAAATGCAGCTAACAAAACCGTGATTTATGCTGCCGTTGGACAGAAATTCATTCCCCATGTGTTGTGTATCGTTTTTATTTTCAAAATATAAATAAATCTTTCCAAATGTTAGCTCAAGGCTATGAGGAGTTTTAAAATGATTTAACATTTCAAGGTGGTTAAATAAGTAGGGAGGAGAAAACTCTCTGCTCTTTAATTAAAACAGGGGGTAGTGTTTTTTGGTTTTTTTGTTTTTTTTCCCTTGTAGGTCGTCTTCTACTCTTCACTCTCACTTTTTATTTCCTCTGCGGGAAGATGTATACATTATTCTTGGGATAAGATTAATGGAAATTTAAGTGTCAACACTGGGAAATAGAAGTTTAGGATTAATTACTGCCAAACATGTATTTTTGTGCCATATACGGGGAGTACAAAGAAGAATGAATTAAAATGACTTTTCTGATGCAGATTTTTCTACCTTTCCACCTTGATATGCTTTCTTTTCTTGTATTCTTCCCCGTGGAAACTTGATCACCCTAAAATTAAGAGCAGGGCGCCTGGGTGGCTCAGTCCTTAAGTGTCTGCTTTCAGCTGAGGACATCCCAGGGTCCTGGGATCGAGCCCCACGTCAGGCTCCCTACTCCGCGGGAAGCCTGCTTTTCCCTCTCCCACTCCCCCTGCTTGTGTTCCCTCTCTTGCTGTGTGTCTCTTTGTCAAATAAATAAATAAAATCTTTAAAATAAAATAAAGAACAAGGAAAGCCTTTGGATTAAAGAAAATATCATCTACTTCATGGACAATGTAGACGATATGACTGCAGGCAGAATTTGAAATTGACGGTTTACATTGTCTATTGTTTTATTATCTCACTTGTTTCAGAGTTCAGGTTTTATTAGGTAAGTTCAGTATTCAGAGGAAAGTAAACTAAAGGACTCTGAATCAAATCCTTTTTGAAATAAGACTGGGGAGTAATGTAAGATAGAACAAATAACTGGGACTCTGAAGTGAAGATGTAGGTAAGTCTGACAAGGGTGAGAACAGAAGACTGATAGGCTGAGCTTAGTAATATCTGTGGTTATCAGCATGAATCCTCAAAATCTGCCTGAAAATATCCTCTGGTATTTCCTACATGATGGAGGAAACCAGTCTTTCATTATTACTTTGCTATCGAATAGTCCTTTATATCCATTTGATGTTCTTCTTTCTTTTATCCTTATTCTGTATTGGTATGAATTATGGTTTTTCAAGACAAATTGACAATCCAGATTTTATGTAAAAATCTCATTTTTAAGTGTTGACTTCAGTAAAAATGAACCACCTCAATACTCTATAGGCCAGACGGAACATACCTGGAAACCAGAATATGCTTGTGGTTGTCACTGGTGACTCCTGATGCAGGGGGGAGAAGGAGATTGACGGAATCCTAAGGAATTCTCACATGTGCAGAGGCTGCAAATAAAAGTGAGAAGTTATCAGGGAGGTAAGACAAGAGACAGGATCCTGCTTGACACCACAGTTACGAGGGATCAGAGGATTTCAGGGGGAAGAGAAGGGGTATGCACTGGGTCAAAAGTGACTTTAGTGAAAGGGCATTCTCGATCTGAGAAGAGGAATTTCAAGGGGTTGGTGACAGTCAAGCACAAATGCCATGAGTTACCAGAAGTGTGTGGGTGATGAAAGTAAAAACCGGCAGAATGTAGCCTACACTGTCCAGAAGGTGGAAGTATGGCCACAGTCACTTGGAAGAAGTAAGTTGAGAGAAGATGTGAATATATTTGTAGACAGAGCACAAATTTCAGGAACAAGTGGCAGAAGAGAAGACCAAATACAGAGGTCTAGAGTTAACTTGTGAGAGAATTAAGAATTTAAAAGGAAGCGGAACACAAAGATGAATATGAAGGTTTTGTGTGTGTGGATAATGACATAAATTATGAATTGACATTTTAGTTGATATGGCTTGTTTAGTTGACAGTAGAGGTGAGGTGCTTGGAAAATGAGAAGGGCAGCGTGAGATAAGAGGAAGAAGGGGAAAGGTCTGTTATGAAATCATTGTGAGCACCATTGAGAGTCATGATGAAATTGGATAAAGTGATATGTGTTGAGAACCTCCAGCAATTCGTGGTAACCCTGGAGAAAATGACTAAAATTTTCTCTAAAGTGAAGAGGTATAAACGGAAGGTAGTTAGGGAGTGAGGGCTTGTGGGTTGCTAAAGACTGATGTTGGACCTTGGGAAGCGAGTCAGGGAGAGAAGCAAGTGATTTCAGGAGGAGATTAGTAGCCCAAAGATACGGCAGAGGTATTAAAGGACTCAAGGTCATGGGAAAGGCTAATTGCAGGTTTATTGTAAGAGAAGGAGCAGACGAGGTAAAACTAATATTATGATCGGAGAAAAGTTTCAGGGTTTGAAGTCCTTAGTTAAAACAATTTGGGGGTACCTGGCTGGCTCAGTCAGTAGAGCACATGACTCTTGATCTCGAGGTCGTGAGTTCGAGCCCCACATTGGACATAGAGATTACTTAATTAAAAACACACACACATAATTTGAGGTAGAGACCAGAAGAGGTAAGGGTTATGCATGTGGGTTCCTGGTGAGGAAGTAAAAGCCCTTCTAGTCAGGGAGAGCCAGGGACCTAAGGGGAAGGACAGAATTTTGCATGTGATGTCCCAGATGATGGCAAAGGCTCTAATAGAGAGGCTAACCAAGCCAGGTGAAAGAGTGTTTAAAATACCTGAGGGAATATCTCAAAAGTTGGTAAATAGACACTCTTACGTCATGGTACTTATCGTAATTTACAATTAGGTACCAGTTTGTTTGTTCTTGATACCTTTCTTCCCTCCCTACTAAGTTGAAGACAAAGATTATATTTTATCTATTTTGTTCACCACTGAATATAATACCTAGTTCCCAGCACAGGGATGGCTCACAGTAGGCATAATCAGTAAATATGTTACTTAAATTAAAAGGTAGCAACAACAGTGGGAGGGGGTCCTGCAATTTGACGTCATGGATTTAAAAAGCCGTGAGACCACTGACTGAAATGAGGGGGAAATATTTCGAGAGTGACAGTAAGAAGCTTGTCTCTCTCTTTTGTTTAAAGATTTTATTTATTTGAGAGAGAGAGCGAGAGAGAGAGAGAGAGCATGAGCGGGGTGAGGGGCAGAGGGAGAAGCAGTTTCCCCACTGAGCAAGGAGCCCAACGTGGAACTTGATCCCAGGACCCCTGGGAACATGACCTGAGCCGAAGGCAGACACTTAACCGACTGAGCCACCCAGGCGCCCCATGAAGCTTCTCTCTTGATAACCATATAAAAGGCAACAATTTCCAAATTGTAACAAAAGAAAATTAATTCAAACATTTGTTATCCTGCAGGGACAAAGAAGAAGGTGGATTAGTCTTTTCGTAAGAAGCATGTATGCTTTTCACCGCGTAGTCCTGTAAAACCAAAAACATGATGGGTTTAAGACTAAATAATCTACACCAAAATCTTATACTTGCGTATCTCCTGAAAGATCATTATAAAGCAGCACATGTATTGTAAAAATGTAACCCTATAGCAGCATTCACAGTGATTTCTTGGGTTACCATTCAGTTTTCCCACAAGGTCACTTTCAGTAGTTCATGCGATCGGCTTTTGGGGTCATGATGAATAGTAGGTTGGATATGCATCTGCCTGCCAAAAACAACCCTGAGAGTGCCAAGTATAGGAGCCAGCGAAGTTACGGAAGGCAGAAGGTATGCCTGGCACCTTTGGCTCCTGGCAAAATGAGTCAAGTGTATGACTTGACAACTTTTTTGGGTGAACAAGTTGTCCCTTTTGTATAATATGTCATCAACTCACTGATGTGTATTTGCTGATGTCAGCCAGAAAAGGAAGCACTTTCAAAAATGTAATTTTAAAACAGAGTAATATTTGAATATAAACTTACTCTGGTTCTCATTTTTGTTTGGAAGCATTACAGAATTGTGTTTTGTTTTGTTTTTTTAATTTTTTGCCCTCAGGGGTGCCTGGGTGGCTCAATGAGTTAAGCGTCCGACTCTTGATTTCAGCTCAGGTCTTGATCTCAGGGTCTTGAGTTCAAGCCTCGTGTTGGGCTCCATGCTACATTTAAAAAAAAAAAAAATTATGCCCTCTAAGTGATAGTATTGTATTTTTTCCCTCATTGTCACCACTTTTTTTTTTTCTTTGCTAAAACTAACATTTTCGGTATTGAAGTAAAGGTAAAACTGTTGTCTGACACGTTTCCCCAAATTAAAAAAAAATCTGATGGTAACTTTCTGGACTAAATTTGTTATTTATGTGTAAAAGGGAGAAGTAAGTTATACTCTTGGATTTTGTGAAAAGGGGAAAAGTAGGGAAATATCCAGAAAGAGAGAAGACAGAGTCAGAACATCTCCAGCAGTTACATAAATATCAAGCTGTGAAAAATCTCTATATGGAAACCGGAACTTGACTAGGAAGTAAGTGTTCTCCCCCAAGAATAGGAAGATAGGGCTTCCCAAGGTGCTGCCCTCATCCATCCATCCATCCATCCATCCATCCAGGCCTTGCATGTAGTAGATCCTTAAGAGGATGTTGATTTTATTTGATCCATGAATTGCTATTTGTTTCAGAATGGATGTCCTGATAAGCAGTTCAATGAGAATGAGGCAGGCATGTGTTTCTAAACACGCATATAATAAACGGCTTATTGATTAGCCAATGAGAATCAAGATAGGAAAGAAATCTAACAAGCAACATTAGATTTGTGAGTTTGAAAAAATTAAAGCATGAAGATATCTTTGAGACCAGTTGTTACATGAAGAAATATTATAGGAACACTTATTTTATCCATCCAACTCCCAACTAGTAACTATTGAGTACCTGCTCTCCTTACTGAGGAATCCACGATAAACAAAGTGCTGGCTCTCCAGGAGCTTACCTTTTATCCAGGAGGTGGGGAAGGCACAAGATCAACTGACAAATAAATATACAATGTGGCAGGTGTTCAAAAAAAAATGAAGCCAGAAAAGAAGAAAAATGACAGGTCAGGGTATGGGATGCATTTCTCTGAAGGGGAGTCAGAGAGACCACTCTTGTTAAGGTAATGCTCGTTTTCCAGGAAACTAGAATTTGACTCATCATCTGGTACTATTCGAAAATGATGGCAGTGCTACTAATTCCAAGCCTATCTGTAGATACTCAGTTATACCGTTTCTCATATTTCCTTTATTTTCACATAGTTTATTCCCAACTTTGAGTAGTTCAGCTTTCTTTTTTTCTGTTGTCTTTTCAGAAATATGTTTTAAAGCTCCGTCTTTGAAATTCTAGAATTTACCAATTATGTTTGGATTTTGTAGTTTTTAAAGAATGTTTTTTTTCCTCTCTAATGTCTACTTTGATGGCAATAATTAGGTTTACTGTAATTGTAAACCAAGAAAAGCTTGCAATAGAAAAAAATAAATTTTTAAAAGATTTTATTTACTTATTTTAGAGAGAGAGAGAGAGAGAGTGTGTGTGTGTGTGAGTGGTGAGAGGGGCAGAAGAAGAGGGAGAGAGAGAATCCCAAGCAGACCTCATGCCAAACTCAGAGCCTGACTTGGGGCTTGATCCCACAACCCTGAGATCATGACCTGAGCCAAAACCAAGAGTTGGTCACCTGGCCAACTGAGCCACCCAGCCACCCCTATAGTATTATTTTTAAAATTGAAAATAATCATCATTTGCAGTATCATGATTATGAAAATGTCATTTGCATATTGAATCCACAGAGAAAGAAATAGGCTCTAATGCCATTAAAAGTTGCTGGTCAAGGGCACCTGGGTGGTTCAGTCAGTTAAGCGTCTGCCTTCGGCTCAGGTCATGATCCCAGGGTCCTGGGATCTAGCCCCACATCGGGCTCCCTGCTCAGCGGAGGTTCTGTTTCTCCCTCTCCCTCTGCTGCTCCCCCTGCTTGTTCTCTCTCTCTCTCTCTCTCTGTCAAATAAATAAATAAAATCTTTAAAAAAAAAAAAAGTTGCTGGTCAAGGGTGACTCTTCATTCTCTCCCAGCCGATGGACTCTTGTATTTTCCTTAAAGTTTCCATCTGTTTCTTCTCTGTTCTATATTCAACTGATAGTGTGGTTGATACCCCATGAAGTTCTTGGGTTATTTATTGTTTTGTTAGAAAACCTTTAGTAAGTACATATGTATGTTTGTGTGTGTGTGTGTGTGTGTTATACACATTTAAAAATCTCTTGGGGCCCCTGGGTGGCTCAGTTGGTTAAGCGTCTGCCTTCAGCTCAAGTCATGATCCCATGTGGGGCTCCCTGCTCAGCGGGGAGTCTGCTTCTCCCTCTGCCCCGCCCCTACTCATGCTCTCTCTCTCTATCTCTCTCTCAAATAAATAAATAAAATCTTTAAAAAAAAAATCTCTTCATAGTGTTTCTTCAATCATTCAGGATTGCTGATGAGAAATCAACTATTAAGCTGATTCTTTTCTTTTGTAAATAATTTGTCTGTTTTTTCTCTCTAGAGCTTTTCATATTTTCTCTTTATCCCTGAATTTCCAATTTTCATCAGGATACATCTAGGTGTGAGTCTTTTTCTCCACCATTCTGTTTAGCTTTGGGTCAAACTGTCGATCTGCATACATCTGTGCTTCTTACATTTTCTCCATTCTCATAAGATAAATGTTGAAACACTACGATCTATTCAAATTTCTTAAGCTCTTACATTTTCCATCATTTTTTCCCTTTGGTTTTCTAGACCTCCACTTTGGTCTTCAAATGTATCCATTTTATTTATCATCCTGGCCACTGAATTTTTTTAGGCTGGCAAGTCTATTTTAATTTGCAAGAACATTCTCATTGCCCCATTGCTACTTTCTCATAGCTTCTTGCAATAATCTCTTGACTCTCTGAAGATACTAATTTGGATTTTTTTTTTTTGCTTATGTTCCTTGCTTTATTTCTGTTTCCTTGGGGGAATGTTGGATCTTCTCTTTTAGATTGCTCTATTTGTTTTTCAAATGTATGGCTTTCCTTATTTATTCATTCATATTGTGCATGAGTGCCTACATTGGTTCATAAAGGCTGGTGGCATGGGGTCTTTGAAGTTTTAAGTATTGTTTCCCCCATAGACCCATCATGCCTGAGTGGGAGGGTGAGTTGCAGTTCTGTGTAGGTGAATAGGACGGGTGGTAGTTAGCCTTCCCTGTGGGGTGTATCATCAGGAAACCCCCAGGCTGGAACCCCACAATCACCTGAGTTAGGGAGACTTTAACCCTTAGGGGTGGAGTACTTTAGTTCACTTCTGGGAAAACCTACTTTTTCTCCTCCCACAAGAACCCCTTCCAAGCCTTTGAGGATGTCAGTATTTTTACCTCAAAGCTTTTTTCCTCTTTCAGTCCCAACACCTTTTAAACTTCATTTATGTATTTAATACTCCTTGTCTTTTTTTAAGTTATCTGACAAAAACTCTGCAAGTAAATAAACCTTATGCAATAAATTAAAATTATAAGTATGGTGAAATTTAAGGTCTCCTAAATACTCAGTATAGTACATAAACTTAGTAAGTTTTCAACTGAAAATCCCAAGTCTAAACCAATTACTCAGTTATATATTTTAAGTCGGAATTAAAAAGCTCATCTGTTTCTACTGGGCCAAATTCTCTTAAATTTGAAAAATACATAAAATACAAAGTATGCAAGGCTACTTTGCATAAAAATTCAAATTGATTATATTTGTTTAGTCATTGAAACGTTGCTGTTTTAATTCTCATTTTTTCTAGGTTTACCCTCCGAGGAAATAATTTATGTTATCTTATCTCAGCCAGTTAAGATTATATAATGATCAGAAATGTTGGCACTCGGAATGAATCCTTGTCAACATCACGAGACATGCCTAGCTCTTTAAGGTCACTTTATCAATGTCCTTTAAATGTATTTATTTAGGGAGATGTGGGTGTGGGATGGGGCGGGGTCATCCAGAGCCCTCCTCTGCTCCTCGGTCTACCTCCTCCTGGACTATACTTTGCCTTTCTTCAGTTTTTAAGATTTGTCTATGCCTTTTCTGCCTAACTGTAATTGAGAAACCCAGCCTCCTTTTTATGTATTTTCGAACACTTAGGACTATACAGTTCTCTTGGAGGGTATTCAGAGGATATCCTACTGAGTTCTAGAGTTCCCTAGACTGACTTTTTTGTCACAATGTTCAAGGTCATGCCACTGGCAGTTAGTGACAGAGAGACAGCAAGAGACTGCTGACCTCTAGAGGATGCTTGATGCTACAAGTGATCATTTTTCTGCACAATAACAGCACTCCCATCAGATGGTTGTAATGAATTTGGATTGGGATAATTCAAGTAAAGTGCATAGCCCAGTGTCTGGCATATAATAAGGGCTCAGTAACTGTTATCTTTTATTATGGCTACATCTGGTAAATAACTATCAATAAAAAAATATTCATATTTAGAGGAGAGAGAAACTTTTAAGCAGGTATTTAGCTGATTGGTGTTGCGCATCTCCCCATCTTCCCTTTGTTTTGATTAATATTTTATTAACCTAGTATTACAATAATAAGTTAGCTTTATAGCAGAGTTTCTCCACCTTAACATAGTTGACATTTTAGGCTGGATAATTCTTTGTTGTGGAGGGCTGTCCCGTGCACTGTAGGAGGTTTAGCAGCATCCCTGCTCCCTACGTGAGTAGCAAGCTCTCTGCCGTAGTGACAACCAAAAATGTCTCCAGACTTTGGCACATGTCTTCTGGGGAAGGCAAAATCACCCCTGGTGGGAACTGCTGTTTTATAGTGACACCAATTTGCATATTTTTTAAAAATCATTTTTGTCTTTGTTTCTCTGAACTCAGTTCCTATTTTTGGAGCTTTCTATTTTTTGCCCTAACAGCAGCCTAAACTATGTCATCACCTCCTTTTTCCTCCCAAGCTCAGGGTCTAAAGATGGGAATGTAATTGAGATTAAATTCAAAGCTTTATTGAAATTAATAATCAACCTATTAGGAGAGGGAATGTTTCCCATAACCCATAAGATAGCACTTCTTGTGAGCCTGCCTTTTGCTGGTTAAGAGAATTGCAGATGTATTCCTTTGAGAAAAGTGGTATGTTCCCACAGTCGCGCACAATATTGTATTCTTCTAGTTAATCAGTTTCAAAGAGCTGTTTCTATTTGTGGTTACAACAAAAATAATGGCTTTCAGGTCATCTATTTATGATAAAGTTAATTCCTCTCCATTAAAATATTACAGGCTTTTGATGAAAGGAATCCATTTACTAGAAGCTTCTAGACAATCAATAAATATTTTAACTTGAAGTGTAAAATACCAAATGATTACATAGTAACCTCGTAGTGTTACTAGCTTTTTATATTTGGTAACTATTGAATATTGAGTGAATAGATGATTGAGCATAACATACACTGAATTTTATCGCATGGAAACTCTATATAATTAACATACTACCAATATTGTAGTTAACAGCGTTCCAGAAGAGAGAGTTGTTATAAAAACCATTATGTACCACTGTTAAAAGTTGGGATTTGGAGGAAAGAAAAAAAAAACATTTAATTGACCAACCTATCAAAAAATAATCCTAAGGAGGGGTGCCTGGGTGGCTCAGTCAGTTAAGTGGCCGACTCTTGGTTTCTGCTCTACGCTCAGTGTAGAGTCTGCTTCAGATTTTTTCTCCGTCTCTCTCTGCCCCTCCCCACTCGTGTTCTCTCTCTCTCTCTCTCTCTAAAATGAATAACTACAATCTTAAAAAAAATAATAATCCTAAGGAATATTTCTCTTGTTTGTGAATTTGAATATTAATTACATTGTTCATTTTGGACAAGAAGGCTACCAAATGCACCACTGTGTTGTTATTCAGTAAATTGTTGTATCAATAAAAATCATAGGATCTTTTTTCCCTCTGTTTTTCCTTTTTGTGTAAGTCTGAAAAATGACTTGCAGAGAGGTAAAAACACATTTAGACAATTGAAATTCCACAGTTCATCTTCTCACATTCATGGGCAAAGAAAGTTAGCCTTTCTAAACATTCAGCCACAATAACTGAACCAATCTATTACCATTGCCCTCGGAAATTCACATATTGACTCTAACCCAACAAGTTAAATAAAGACACGCACAAAGCAACTTCTGATTCATAGATAGGAACAGTGGTGTGCTGGCAAATGTTTAATATAAAGCTATCCAGAAAGAAAGAAAGGAAGAGGGGCACCTGGGTGGCTCAGTCATTAAGCGTCTGCCTTTGGCTCAGGTCATGAACCCAGGGTCCTGGAATCGAGCCCCACATCAGGCTATCTGCTCAGAGGGAAGCCTGCTTCTCCCTCTGCCTGCCACTCCCCCTGCTTGTGTTCCCTCTCTCGCTGTGTCTCTCTGTCAAATAAATAAAATCTTAAAAAAAAAAAAAAAAGAAAAGAAAGGAAGAAGGAAGGAAACCTTCTGATTTGTAGCATTTGCCAGTTTCCATGGTGAAAATACTCCCATCATGGCCAGTTTCAAGCTACAGTGTAACCTCGCTGAAATGGTTCTGGAAAAGAGATGTTCACCAGCACACCATAATTTGGTATTTCCATCGTACAGGTACAACAGACATAAATCACTTCAAGAGTATAGATAGCAGTGAAGTACAGTAAAAATAATCAGGAAATTATGAGTTTTCAGTACTTACTATCTTTGTTTTTAAGCATAATTTATTTCGTTGTAAGTTGTGTAATTTGACTTTTAGCAATAGCTATATTTAGTAATAGCTATATACAGTAGCAGCTATATATAGCCCTCAAAAGTCTTGAAATTTTAACAATCAGCTGGGCCAGTTCCAAGAGCACATCGCTAGCATTTTCTTCATTTATATGTAAATTCTCTAGAAGACTAATAGGTACTTGCAACATCTGTTTCCCAAGTATTTTCAAAGTAATTTCCTTGCAGTATTAGTGTATATTTATTCACTTATAGGTCTAGTGCCTAAAACAGGCTGGCATATACAAAGTTCTCAATAAATGTTGGGTACCTGGCTGATCTTAAAAACGTGAAACAAAGGGCGCCTGGGTGGCTCAGTCGGTTAAACGTCTGCCTTCGGCTCGGGTCGTGATCCCAGGGTCCTGGGATCGAGCCCCGCATCGGGCTCCCTGCTCGGCGGGAAGCCTGCTTCTCCCTCTCCCACTCCCCCTGCTTGTGTTCCCTCTCTCGCTGTCTCTCTCTCTCTGTCAAATGAATAAATTAAAAAATCTTAAAAAAAAAAAAAAGCGTGAAACAAGCCTGGTAAACCAAAGGGAAATTCAGTTAGCCCCTGTTGATACTATCTCAAATTATCTCTGAATTCAAAATCTATAGGGATGAATAGAAAATGTCTCAATTTGCATACAGATCCTAGGAGAATAAATGAAAGGCTCCTCTCTATATTGTCTGCACTCTTCCTTACTGGGATCATGCAAAGTCTCAGGGTACCCTGGGCCCCAGCAGACCCTCCCAACTTCCTCTTTCGGTGTAATTATTTATAATTTCCTTCACTAAGGTAGAATTATTTAAATGTTTCTTAGGAGAGTGAAGAAGAGAAAAGGTGAGAACGGCTTTTACAGGAGCAAATGTTCCTTTTCACTTCTGCTATTTGCTTCATCTAGTTGGAATGGAAGGAAACACATCGTGACCTTCCCTGTGCTCTTAACCCCACAACACTCTGCTCTTCCTTCCCATCCACATCACAACCCACTTTACTAAACCTGCCCTCTCAAAGGTCTCCAAGGACCTTCTCCTTGCTCAATTCAGGGACCTCTTTTCACCCTTCATCCCACTGAATTTCTTTCCAGTGTTTGACTTTAATGAGCACCCATTCTTTCTTGAAAATTTCCCACTTCTAATCATTCATTTCATTCAGTAAATATTTATTGAGTTCTCAGACCCAGGCATCACTCTGGGCATTGGTAAATCAGGCATGAATAAGACGGATGAGATCTTTTTCTCCTAAAGGTTCTATTTTTTTTTTTTTTAAGATTTTATTTATTCATTTGACAGAGACACACACAGCGAGAGAGGGAACACAAGCAGGGGGAGTGGGAGAGGGAGAAGCAGGCTTCCCGCTGAGCAGGGAGCCCGATGTCTAAAGGTTCTATTTTAACTGAGAAAGGCAGCAGATAGATAAAGCAAATAAATCAACAAATTAAGGAGAGTGGTGGGTAATTTGCAATACAGTGAAGGCTTCTCTAAGGAGGCGACCTTTGAGCTGAGACCTGAAAGACAAGGAAAAGCCACGCTGTGATCTAAGCTGTAGAGCCTTCCAGGCAGAAAGAAGTGCAAAGGACGGGAGGAAAAGTGAGCCATGTGTTATTACGGAACAGAGAGGCCAGCGTCGCTGGAGTAGAAGGCCAATGGTGGGGATGGCAGCACATGAGGTCAGACAGGTCGGCAGGGGTCAGGTTCATTGTTCTGCTCCTATAGTCCTGCTCTTCAGTCTCCTCCAAGGTTACATAACCTTCCACTAATTCATTCCCTTTGGTCAGCCCTTGATCCTTCTCTTTATACTCTCCCACCTCCAAGAACATATTGAGTCCTCCATAAATTGGTTACTTCTCAGTTAGAATTAATTTCTTCCTCTTTGATTCTCCTACAAAACTCTCTTGCCCCTTTCATACCCAGTTCTTATGTACTCCTTAATTTTTCTATCGGCAGAAGCTTCTTAGCATAAGGAGCTTATCTTATTTATGTTAAGCGAGGGCAAAGGCTTTCTTACTGGTTTTGTTTCGTTTGGTTAGGGTTTTGGTTCTTTGACATATATGTACAAAATAAATGTTATTTGTTTGTTTAATTGAATATGTGAGTACATAGTGTTTCAAACATAGCTTTGAAAATTAAGTCCTTGAATAAAAGAAGACATGATCCTCAGAGGTAGTAGTATTGAAATGTTTGAGAACACAAAGTCTGAATCTAGACTTCTGGAACAGAACCCCAGCCTGACCATGTACTAACTCTATCATGCCTATGTTTTCTCATCTGTAATATGGGGATAGTTGTATGTATCCCATAGGGTTATTTTTTAGGCTGAATGAATTAAGACATGTGAATCACTAGAAAAGAGCAGTCAGAACTCCATAACCATTGGCTATCCTTAATTGAATGGTGGGCTGGAAAACTTTGTAGTGCATATTATAGTTGATTTTCACTTAGGTGTCGAGCAACTCTTATTTGATTTTTAGCAAATTTTGGAACACCCCCAAAAGCTGTTTCATTACGAGTAGACTAACCGTAGCCAAGAAACCAAGGATTTGACTGAAAGAATGATTGTCTTACTTAATTTACTTGATTTGTGGCTAGAATGACTGTTGACAGCACTGAAGGGGAACAGAGAGCCCATATTTTTCCTTCTCAGGAGATTATTAGTAAACTCTTCACTCCTCATCCCAAAACAAGCCAGGAGGGAAATGTGTCTCTTAGAACACAGAGGGAATTGGGAAAGCGAGAACAGTCCCTTCATAGGTAAAGCTGAGGAGCTCTGATGCAAGCTTTAGGACATTTTTTCAGCTGAGTGAGAAGTTGATTTTGAGCCTCTACACACTCTGAAAACCCTCCCCCACCCCCAACATAACCCATCACATTCGTTGAGTAGATCAAGTTGGGATATAAATGTGACAATATAACCAGCATGGGTTTGAGTTCTTTGCATGCATTCAGGAATACCACAGCACCCTGAGGATTGAATCATCTTCCACAAGCTACCAGGAGTACAGCCAATCAGTGACTCAGAAGGCAGTTGTATGTTTTTTGGTGTGTTTGCTCCCTGCCCCATCTTTGTAAATTCTGGGGTGGAGGAGTGGGGAGCTGGGGTTGTCAATAGTGAGAAAACTCCTAGGATGCTTAAGTCCCTTGGGTGCACTAAACTCTGATTTCCAAGAGAGCATAGCTAATGGCAGGAATCGTTAACATGAGTCAAATGACACCCAGAAAGAATGTGACTCATCTTTCAGGGATGAAACCTCATGACTTAGAATAAGCAGGTGGTGAGCAGATATTTTGTGGTTAGTATCTGTTGACTATTAAAGATCTCTGCTGTTCACTGACTCAATCAGTATTTTGTTGTTTGTTTTATTTGTAAATATATGTAACAATGTCTGTCCAATGTAAACATCCTACATTTCCATAATTTTACAAAATGACCTTGGATGAGATGAAATAAGCAGATTAGAAATAATGATTTGAGGGCTATGAAATATCTCCACCTACATGATTTCATTTCTTCTAAAGAAAATGGAGCGGGGCGCCTGGGTAGCTCAGTGGGTTAAGCATCTGACTCTTGATTTTGGCTCAGGTCATAATCTCATGGTCTGCGCTAGGCGTGGAGCCTGCTTAAAATTCTCTCTCCTCTAGTCTCCCTCCGCCCCTCCCCCTCCCCTTTTGTGCACATGAGCACTTTCTCTCTCTCTAAAAAAAATAAAAAGAAAAAAGAAAATGGAATAGTATTTGATGTTAGTTATATTAATTTCTGATTTCAAAATGAATGAATGTGAAAGAAACAATAACTTTATTTGTGAGCCTAAAGCCCAAAGTAGATAACAAATTGTCAGAATGACATTAAAGGAGTAAATTCTAAAACATCTTCTTTTTGCATTAGAGATTAGAGCTTGCTAAGTCATTTTGGATTAATAGACTTTTAATGTTTTTATATGCACAGCAGTCATAAATGCATTAAATATAAAATTGTACTTTCTGTCCGAAACTGCCTGAAATCCAAAAAAAATTTTAGAAACCAAATACATATAAAAAACTGCAGCCCAAACCCCCACCTTACCTATAAGCAAATGACAGCAAGCAAACTCCCATATAACCCCTCCAAAAAAATGTCTACAAAATAGAACTTTTCCCATCAGCCCCCAGAAACATCCCTCTGCCTCCTTATCCTTTCTACTCACCACCACTGCCTAGAGGTAACCACTGTCCTGCCTTCCTGACTTTTATGGTGATAAACTCCTTGGTTTTCTTTATCATTTTATCTTTCTCACTCCTGTACGCCTCCCTACGCTCTATGAGTTGTTCTGCCTAATTTTGCATTATGAAACCCTACTACTCTTATATATATGCTTTGGAGGTTTGCTTTTTTTTTTTTTCCCCACTCAATATTACATTACTAAGGTTGTTCTGTGATATTTGTATAATCCATTAGAGAATATATCATAATTTACGTGTCCACTCTACTGTTGATGAACATTTGGGCTGTTTCTAGTTTTTGAGGACTAATAGAATTATAGTGCAGTAATTATGAACCTGAATCATCAAGAAAAGGTGCACTTGTATTCCATATATTCGATGAAAGAATACATAGAATTAGAGATTATTTATATCAGAATGCACCTAAATGTGTTATTTTTGCACACTTAAGGGAATGAATTTTAATACCAGAAAACTCACTTACTTGGAATGTCTCAGTAAAAAGATAGAATCATATTCAGTAACTATACTGAACTAAGAAGGAGAAAGCTAGGAGCTACATGTTGCTAATAGATTTTCCTACCCTTTTATTTTCCTATCCAGAAATAATAGTAGTGAGTTTCTTTCAGGCATGTTTTAAGGCGTTACAATATGATTACAGGTCTTTGATCGTATCAAAATGAGAAAATAAAAACCTAGTTATCTCTATCTTAAAGTCATTTGTAGCCATTAACAGCCTGGCTGATATACGACAGATAACAGTGGTACAATGTAAGGAAGATACAATATACCATGTACAAAGATAGGGAAAAATCCTATTTTAAACATCTCACTGAGCGTAAGAGTGAAGGTAATGGCAAGGGAGTCAAGTGAATCTTGGCTAATACTTTTAGCTTATGGAGATTTAACAGGTCATTCATTTCTTCGTGCACCAAGTATTTATTAGGCACCATCTGTGTGTTAGACCCCAGTGATACTAAGAGGAGTGCACACAGATTTTGCTCATGAGGTGCTACAGACTTTAGGGAAGAGAGGGATGTTAGGTAACTATTTGCATTTACAGAGTGATTGGGGCTATGACAGAGGAATATGCAATGAATGGACAATGAAGGGAGCCTCTCACCCTGAGAAGATCAGGGAAGGCTTCTGAAAGGAAGAGAAGCTTGAACTGGGTCTTAAAATGTGGCTGGAAGTCAGCCCAGGGAGTCCGAGGTGGGGAGAGGGGTCCATCCCACAGCAGAGATTTTGCTATCACTGCCGTCACAGACAATGAATGGGTGGTAGTGATCCAGAAATATTCCAGGAGAAATAAACCAATTGGGAAGTGAGTAACGTAGCATTCAGAGCAATGGAAATAATACTTAAAAAGTGGTTTAGATTTATTGGAAACTTACGTGTGCCAGACACTGGGCTTAGCATTTTATGTATGTTGTCTCATGTGTTCCTGACACTAGCCTCATGGAAGATGTACAGTCAGTCTTTCCAGGCATGGTGACCTGTGGCATAGTCACAGTGATATAGTGACCTGTGCTTAGAAGGGCCCTAACTTTGGGTTAATGTTCTGCCAGTGCCATCTTGAAATTCTTAATAATCTTGGGCAAAGGCCACATTTCCATCTTGCGCTGCACCCTACAAATTATGTGGCTAGTCTAGAGGGTCTGCACTGTTAGTTGCAAAACCTGGGGCCTGTGGAGGAAAATCACTTGCCCTAGATCACACAGCTATTAAGCAGAAGAGTCAAGACCCCTGTCTAGTTCTTTGGGATGCTGATTCCTACTGTCCTAACTCCTGTGCTAGTCTCTTCTGCCTTCGATTTTCAAAATAAATGAATAACAGAAGATAGGAGCAACTACAAGTAACCTGAGCCTAGTATATTGAAATGGAAAGGAAAAAAAATCAGTAGAGGAAAAGAAAAAATGGATCGAATGGTTAGTTTAGGAATGAATGAAACATGATCCTCTCATCATAGCCACCTTGAGTTAAATACGGAAATCCAAAATAAGTAATTAGTCATGTAAAGCCCTTCCCCAGAGGAAACAGAGCTTTGAATTCACAATCATGTTCCAAGGTAACTCTGCTGTGTGTCTTGATTATCCAAAGTGCAATTTGATGTTGACCCAACTATGCTCTTTCTTGGTAGTTTATGCAAGAAAAGCTAAGAGCAGAAGATTCAGTCCAGGCAAAAGGAGCAGATGAAGGAAGACATGCAACTCCTCCTTCCTCAGACTCCATCAGTACTGTTGCGCCCTCTGACTGTATTACATTAAAAATTGAAAATAAACAAGATCCCATTTGATCTTAATAAGCACAGCTCACTTGGAGGAGGTTCTACTTTAAGATATCCTCATTTTTCTTTGGAATATGGCAGCTTATGCCTCTAACCATGAGATATGCTTCAAATTTTTATTAATGCTCCACATTAATTCAGCAAGTAGAAAGTAATGATTTTTAAAAGCATTTCCTTGGACAACCCTTCCTTGAAGACTAGTAAGTCCAGCTTCCATGATATTAAAAAATGATATTCCAGAACATTCATGATTTGTTCATTTTGTTTTGGATAAAACCTTGAAATATGTTCTTATGTTATTCCAAAGCACCTGTGGATTTCAGGGTCCAAGACAAGTGACCACAAAAGAACATGCCTATTATATGAAGAACATATTTTTTTTGTAAGTGTATTCATTACACATTCATAATAAAAACAACATAATTCTCTTTTGATTCATTTCTTTAGCCTCCAAAAATATCAGATATACTTAAATATTATCTTGTGGAAATATGCACATCTGGAAATACTAAATTGCACCAGCAGTGTTTTTAATGACCACATTCATGCCTGTGCTCTGTTAAGGGCAGAAGTTTAAGACTGTATCTGACTAACTTCCTCTCATGAATGGCCAGGGTTCAGCACGCTAGGGCTTCTGGAGCTGGGACTGAGTGGGGACCAACAGGGCTGGTTTCAGACTTTGGGGCCAAGAGAACTTGTGTCAAAGGCCTGGCTGAAGGCAGAATGCTAATTGAGGACAGGTCAGAAGTGCCAAATGCTCGTAGCAGATAAAAAGTTAGGACTGGATACGAAAAAGAGCTGCCTGTGGAGTGATTAGACCCTGCCACCCGTTCTCTGGAAGGATCCAAGACACCGGGAGACAGGGTGTATCATGGCAACATCAAGGGCTAGGTTTCAGGGTATGAATTCGAGAGCTACAAGAATTCAAGGCACAAAGACTGAACAGAGAACAATGATGAAACCTGCAGAGAGAAGAGGAGAATTTACACAGCTGTAATGCAATAGTTTGCTATCTTGGCTGCACATTAGAATCATCTAGGGAGCTTTTAAAACTCCACATGCCCAAGCTGCATCTCAGACCAGTTAAGTCAGAATCTCGGGGGGTAGGATTCAGGCATCGGTAGAACTTAAAGCTCCCCAGGGGTTCCACTTTGCAACAAAGCTGAGAACCACTGGTTTCAAGCAAGCAGTGGTGTTTGCCCGATTTAACCACTTATGTATCATGTGCATCATAATTCACACATTAACCACATAATACTTAAGTATCTTTATACTTAAGGTGCACTTATTTTTTCAAAGATTTTTTTATTTATTCATTTGAGAGAGAGAAAGAGCACGCGCAAGTGAGAGCACGAGCAGGGGGAAGGGCAGAGGGAGAAGCAGGGCGCCTGACATGGGGCTTGATCCCAGGACCCTGGGATCATGACCAGAGCCAAAGTCAGACGCTTAACCGACTGAGTCACCCAGGTGCCCCTTAAGATGCACTTATATAGTCGATCTACATATACATTAGGGAGTTCTGCTTATCAGATCGTAGTGTTCATCATCAAAGGCAGGGACCTCTGAAACAGACAGCACATTCTGTCACCGTCAGAGACCAGTACAGAATAGCAAGACATTTATCCTGAAGAGACTACTTACATTGACATATATTTGGGGCTCAATGAAAGGAATCACCCACTATAAGGGGTGAAACGAGCTGCAGGGCTCATTTGGAAATTTGTAGTGTATGATTTCATCGGATAGGTAGAGAATAAGGAGACAATTTTAAAACTTCATGTTTATTTTTGGGATATCTCCAGTTTTTCATCTGATACTCAGAGAATCGTTTTGACCTCAAAGATCGTCTGAAATGGTCTCTGGGTCCTCAGTCCACACTTCGAGAACTGCCAACCTGAGGAATGTACACGGTGAAAGTAGTTAGGAGTACAGATCCGTAGATGTATTTCCCACTTTTCTCCTTCACGCTCTGTCCTTCACTTGTGAGAATTTTATTTTTATGCCTGTTTCCCTTATCCTTTCTTCACTCAGTTGTGGTACATGATGAACTCAGACTGAATGTGTATATTCTGGGCCAGGTAGGAGTAAACGCTATTGATGTAGATGCACAATTGTACTACAAAAAAGAATCATAAACGCTCAGGAAAAAGGTCCTCCCAAATAAAGCACTAAGAAGTTGTTAATCTCATCTTAAAACATGAATAAGGGTCCCACTCGTAATATAGTCCAAAATTCCTCAAAAAATAAGAGCAAGAGTCTCAAGTTTTTATTCTCATAAAAGCAAATGATGAAACCTGCCACCATTGTTTTAAGAATGTGGTTGGGAATATATTTTTTTCTTAGAGTTGGTACTCCTAAATCATCCCATAATAAAAATAGTAGTGTGGGGGAGATATAAGCTTTAAAGATGGGTCTGTGTATGTAGTAAAAATTAGGGAGTAAACGTCTACATTTTTGTGATTTACACTAAATTTACATCTAGAAAAATCAACTCATTTCACTACTTCGTCAGAGGAATTAGTAAAATTAAATCACATGGTAAGAACCATTCCTTTTGAGCTCATGATCTTATTTTTAGCATTCCTGTATGCTTTTCTGTATCCCTAATTCATTGTTTCCCCTAGATCTATTTTTTAATCTATTTTCTTTATCTACTTAATTTTATTCTGTTGTACTGAATTTATAAATTCATGTTTTTAAAACTTAGAAGCTCATTGTAGATTAGGAAAATGGATGCTGGGGCTAGGTGGTGGGGAGAAATAGGGAGAAGATGATAAAAGGGTCCAGACTTTTAGCTATAGGATGAGTAAGCTCTGACGATCTCAGGTATAACATGATGACTACAATGGACAACACGAGGTGTTCCCGCACTCACTACAAAAAGATACCACGCGAGATGATCAATATGTTAATTAACTAGATGGGAGCGAGCCTTTCACAATGTACATGTATATATCAAACCAGCACAATGCTCACTTTAAATATCCTACAATTTTCTATGTCAATTACACCTGACTAAAGCTGGAATTTTAAAGATTAGACAAATAAGTCCTAAAAATCATATTCACTATTTAATACTTACAATGTTTGGCAGACTTTATTTAGGTCTATATTATATGATCAACTTGCAAATGCAGCGAGATATCAGATATGCTCCTTCTAGGACTCACTATGTCATCAAGGTTTAGTTTGAGTAAGAATTAGGTGAAAATTTGATTAACCAAGCAAGTGCCAATTATTTTGGCCAATTTTTTTTTTTACCTAAATTAGTTGTGAATCTCCTAGAGATTATAACTGGAAGCTCTAACTAATTGAGACTATTGTATAAAGTCTCTTTCCTCCAGCGTGTTTAACAGAATAGTAATTTTAGAACTGTTAGTGGTAGGACTAGACTAAGTCATTAGTCTCTCTTTGGAGTGACCAGTTGAACAACCTCTCTTTGCATTGGAAGCTTCTGAGGCTTCAGGCATATCAAGTCACTTAACCAGTTAGTTAATGGCAGCAGAGTTGGAATTCACTCCATTCTACTACCTCTGAGTCTAGTGTCCTTTCCACTTTATTGAATGTACTTTCAGATTGTACTAGATAGCAGACTAGACCATCCTCTTCCAAAAGCAGAAAGAGAGCATGTTCATGGTGGCCATAATAAAGCTGAAACTAGCATGGTGGACAAGCCAGATGTTCTATACTCATTCTAATGGAGAGGCAAATATGATCTAGAAATCAATAGCTTGGGTACCTTCAATGATTGCTATAAGCTGTAGAGAAAATCAAACAGGGTCCTGTGACAGAGAGTAGTTCCACCTTGGTCCCAGAGATCAGGGCTTCTCTGAGGAGAGGAGTTTACCTGAATGATGTAAGAAGGAGGCAGCCATGTGTGTGTCTCTGGGGAAAGCATTCCAACTGGATAGAAGAGCAAATGCAGATCCCTGACACTGGAATGCATGTGGTGCAGTCTGGGGACATCAGGAAGGCCAGTGTGTCTTCCGCTGTGGCGCCGACGGGCAGCGTGAGGGGAGGTGAGGTCAGAAATGTGGCCAGGAGCCAGTTCTCACCAGCCCTGCACTCTGTGCTTATTTCAGCTGCACTGAGAAACCATTAGAAGATTTTAAGCAGCAGAGCGATCAAAACGAATTCATGCTTTAAAAAAGACAACTTTGGGGGCGCCTGGGTGGCTCAGTCGGTTAAGCATCCAATTCTTGATTTGGGCTCAGGTCATGATCTCAGGGTTGTCGGATCAAGCCCCGCATCAGGGTCCCTGCTCAGCGCAGAGTCTGCTTGTCCCTCTCCCTCTGCTCCTCCCCTTCCTACTCTCTCTCTCTCACTCTCTCTCATATAAATAAATGAATAAAATCTTTAAAAAGAAGGGACAACTTTGGCTATCTGTGGAGATGGGACAGTAACCATGAAGTGAGTTAGGGGCTATTGCTAAGCAGGTCATAAGAGAGGTGACAAAGTTTGGCTCGAGTGGACAGGACTTGCCAGTGAGTTTTTGGTCTGGCGCCAGGAGAACAGTGGTGCTATTCACTACAGTGTGCAGGACTGGGGTGTTGGGTGGGGGAAGAATAAGTAGTTCCTTTGGAGGCAAGTATGTTTGAGAATCCTATTGGAAGTTCATGGGGAGGTGTCTTGTTGGCGCTACATGCAAGAGCCTGGAACTCAAAGACCTCGAATATTTAGGTCCGCCTCACAGAAACTGAGGGTAGGGAATCTAGGAGTAGGGGATAATTACTCCCTCAACGCAGGTGAGAAGTGAAAATTTCAGGTGGAAAGCCCTTAAGATGGCAGAATAGAGCAGGGCTGGGAGAAGAGGATTAAGAAATGGGGTGTGTGTATGTTGGGGGCAGGGGTATCTCAAAAACAGTGCAAACCCAGCACTTGAGGTAACCTCCTTAATCCCCAGCACACACCTCATATTGCATAATTCAGTGGCAATTGTTTTAAAGGGAAATACTGAAACATTAAACACAACACATTGAATTACATAGGTTCATTCAGTGACTATAGAAAGTCACCAGCAGTTTATCCTATAGATCACTCTGGAAAGACATTTAATGATAAGGAGAGTTTTATTATGTTAAATGCAGGTTGCAAGTACCAAAAAAAATTATGAACTATGCCTTTTGGGGTCAAATTTATTTATTTATTTATTTATTTATTTATTTATTTATTTATTATTTATTATTTTTTAAAGATTTTATTTATTTATTTGACAGAGAGAGACACAGCAAGAGAGGAAACACAAGCAGGGGGGAGTGGGAGAGGGAGAAGCAGGCTTCCCGCGGAGCAGGGTGCCTGATATGGGACTAAATCCCAGGACCCCAGGATCATGACCTGAGCCGAAGGCAGACGCTTAACGACTGAGCCACCCAGGCGCCCTTGGGGTCAAATTTACAGTAGAAGAGATCTATGGGGGAATAAAAAGGTCAAAGGAGCCCCCAAAGCACCCTCTCCTCCTTTTATTTGTCCTAGAATAGTCTGAAGTAGCAGTTTTGATGTAGATTAAAATTACTGTGGCTCTTTATTAATAACAGTACTCAAGGATATTTTCAAGTCTATCTTAGCCAATAGTGAGGGAAAACAAACGGTGGAGAAGAGAGTTCCTTTCAGCTCTTGTAGTTGGTCAGTTATGATATGTTTGAAATTAGTACATTGTCTCAGAAAGAAAGTTGTTTGGCCAATGTAAGTTCTTAACTAATGGTAAAGTGCATAATATATTTAAAAAAGGGGGAGCAGCTCTTTTATCAAGGAGGGAAGAAGGACAAGAAGCTAGCTGAATTCCATCCACTGCTAGATTTTTTCGAAATAAAGAGGGGAGCTTTCTTTATTGGAGTGGCTCTGATTTAAATGAAGATTCTCCCCTCCTCTGCAGCTAGATGAATTAGGGCCACGATTGATAACAGACTATTTACGGGAATAAAACGTGAGGAAAGAAATTGAACAGCACGACCATTTGGGTCAAATAGTACAGATGTGGGGAAAAATTGCTTTGTTCTTTCTCATGTTCCTCTGAATCAATAACCAGTAGAAATTTGTTGGAATTTGTTGTCACATGAAATAAAAAGATAAATAAACTTAGTGACAACAATATCAGTTAGGCAGAAAGAAAATTCAATTATAAATGTGACTATTTTCATTTTGGGTTTTTTGTTTGTTTGTTTGTTTTCTCTATGGCATTTGGAATTGTTTCCTATTTTTATTTCTTTAGAAAAACAATGTGTTTGGCTGTTATTTACCAAAAACACATGGGAGGTTTAGAGTGTACACACACGTTAAGAGTTTTGTTTTCTGTTATGATTCACTGTCTGGCTAATGCACGCCATGATTATCCATATTTGTACACATATCATGTGGCCTTTTGTAATCAAAGACGACACTGTTGATGGCACGAGGTCTACATTGGGGTGTGATCAAGGGAGTTTCTTTTTTCACAATCCTTGCCGGTTAGATAAACAGTCTGGCCTTTGAAGTCTAGAGTGGCCACTCGAAATACGTGATCTCCAAAATTTTGCCTTTTTTGTTTTGTTTTGTTTTTTGTCTCTTGGCAACATAACATATTTATACTCTGGCCGCCACCCCCCATCCAGAAAGGTCTGCTGCTGTGTTAAGTTTAAAACAACAACTGGGACTGTTGCCTCAAATTGAGGATTCAGGACTATTGAAGCTCTCCTCCCTGCCTTCTGTTTATGTAGACAGATAATAACAATTCTGAATACAAATGTAGCAATACAGAGAACCCTTCTCTTGGCAGATTGGTGAGCATGCTTCTTTAGTTATAAAAGTAGCACTCCCGGAGTTCTCTAGTTCTAATGTCAATTTCATGAAGCCTTTTTCACAGTTTAGCAAAGACAATTTGGGGGTGTTTGGGGGTGTTGGTAGAAGGGAATTGGAAACAAGCTAAAGCAAAGGATTAGTGGTGTGAATGCCAGTAGGGACTGCAGAAACCTCTGGTCCTTCCATCCGAAATCTGACACCAAGGTAGCCCGTGGTCTAGATTAGATTAGATTAGATTACTGGTTTCTCGGTAGAAAATCACAGCATAACCAGCCATGTGGCTGAGCTCCCAGGGGCTGCCTCTGAAATGTTCCCAATTCACAGAGCTCGGCTTCCCCTGTCCCCGCCCTTTGCCTCTCCAACCCTCTATCCCACATTGAGGCAACCTGGAGTAGATGTAGATATGGTTTGAATTTCACAGGCTGTCATCTTGGGTGATAATTTAAAGTGCTTCACGTTGATAGCATTGATATAAAGGGCACATTTATATCAGATTTCTCAACCTCAGCACTATTGACATATTGAGCTGGAAAATTCTTTGTTGTGGGAGACTGGCCTGTGCATTATAGGATATTTAGCAGCGTCCTTGGCTTCTACTCACTAGATGCCAGTAAACCACCCACCCGTCCCAGTGTGGCAATCAAAACTGTCCCTCGACATTGCTAAATGTCCCCTAGGGGCAAAATCATTCCCAGCTGAGAACCACCCAGTTATAACAAAGAAAACTAACATTTATTTGTCATCTCTGATGTGCCAGATGCGTATTAGATGTTCCATATAATCCTGACAATTCTCTTTTGAAGTCTTCTCCCCTTTTCATAGATTAGGAACCTGAGGGATGGCAAGGATAATTGTTGCTATTTGTTTTCTTTTGTTCTGGGTTTTTTTTTTTTTTTTTTAGTTTTCCAGTACTTAACAATGAAAATGCTTTATAAAACCAGGGAAATTATTTTATACCTAGAAAAAACAGAAAATGTCATTTTTAATATCTTTATCTATACTGTGAGTGTGTATTTTAGACATTCTCTAAATTACAAACACTTAACTTGAAAATTTGCCAAACGTATGAAAAACCAAAAAATCACTACTGGAGGAGCACCTGGATGGCTCAGTCGGTTGAGCATCCGACTCTTGGTTTCGGCTCAGGTCATGATCTCAGGGTTGTGGGATCAAGCCCTGCATTGGGCTCCACACTCAGTGCCTGATCTGCTTAAGATTCTCTCCCTCTCCCCCTCCCCCCCGTCAAATAAATAAATAAAATCTTTGAAAAAAAATCACTACTGGATATTGACTTACCCACCTAAATTAAGGTCACTTTCCCTTTCCTACCCTCTTAACACTGGACAGTGACCAAATTATCTTGGATTTGTCATTTCTTCTGGTATCTGGCATGATAAACTGATCTAAAATCCTGCATGTATTTCTATTATCACCTTCCTGATTATACTTTCAATAGTCTATTTGTCCCTGATACCTGTATCTCTTATATCACCTCTCTTCTTCTCTGTTTTTCTTTGTCTTCCCAGAGTCCTCAAGAAAATGTCCCTCAGTTCCATTTGAAACGAAGAAAAAATCCTATTTAGTGTGTGAAAAATATGCTATTCCTGTAACAGGGACATACTCTTGTTTAGTATTAAAGAAACTACAGGAGCTTGGAAAGGCATTGAAATTGGCTTCCAGAATTTCCGTCCTCCTCCTCCTTTTCAAACCCCAGTTGTTTTTTGCTTACCTGAAATCAACATTAGTGACTGACATTTTTCTATTGGAAGTATATTTTAGTGGCATTATATACTAATATGGGCTAGACTTGGAAAGCTAGCAATCACATACGTCATTGTCAGAAACATTGAAGGCTGATGTCCAAGCGTAATTTTTCAAAAATTTCAGAATGTTTATTGCAGATAAATGTACAATGAATATGTGTCAAATATTTTTTTTTAATTTATTGAGGAAACTGGAAGGATGGTAAAACCAGTTTAAAAGATTATGGGAGAGACCTAAGTATTTATAGTCATTGAAAGGAAGATACAGGGCTAAGACTGTTAAATTAGATACAGAACTGGTTACTGCTATACCAGGCAATAATACAGTCCGTTGGCTCGGGGGTTATCTTTTATACAAGATGGAAATCATTAGCATTTTTACTAGACGAATTTGTTTCTACTGGTCAAATTCATTGGCATTTCTATCAGCTTTCTACAAGTTAATATCTACCCTCACAAATATATAAAATATCCTAATCCAAAGTAAATAATGAGTTAAACAAAGGTTTCTAATTTCCCTAGAAAATTGGATAATCCTTGGTTGCCAGTTAGACACTTAAAACTTTTGGGAGGGTCGAAAAAATAATATAAACCTATTATAAAAAGTTTGAAAAATACTAAATTTTTTATCTTTTATTTATTTATTTATTTATTTATTTATTTATTTATTTGAGAGAGAGAGAGAGAATGTGTGTGTGTGCACAAGCCAGGGGAGGGGCAGAGGGAGAGAGAGAGACAATCTTAAGCAAACTCCCTGCTGAGTGCAGAGCCTGATGCAGGGATTGATCTCAGGACCCTAAGATCATGCTCTGAGCTGAAATCAAGACTTGGATGCTTAACCGACTGAGCCACCCAGGCACCCCAAAATACTAAATTGTTTAAAAGGAGAGAAAAAAAAAAACCTATACCTTCAACCCACTACCCAGATGCAACCACTATAAATAGAATTCATGTTTCCTTATGTTTTTCTCTAAATATTTTTAACAGTGGAGTCACTATTATGAGAAAAAAAATTGGTAAGCTACTCTTTTTCTTTTACTTACTCTCATATATCGTATGTATTTTGTTATATAATGAAAGTGTCCTATAAACATTTTTATGTCTATATAATGATTTGGCATTTTTGATTCATTCTTTCCACTCTTTTTTCTAATCCTAAAATTATTTCTTTATTATGAATAAATAATGTATTTATTGTGAATTTTTCAGAGTTACAAAAAATACATAGAAAATAATATAGTGGCCAATGGTGGAGGTACAACCTAGTTTAAGAAATAAAATATCACTGGGGAGCCTAGGTGGCTCAGTCAGTTACGTGTCTGCCTTCGGCTCAGGTCGTGATCCAAGGGTCCTGGGATCGAGTCCTGCATCAGGCTCCCTGCTTCTCTCTCTCCCTCTTCCTGCCTCTCTTCCTGCTTGTGTGCTCTTTCTGTCAAATAAATAAGTAAAATCTTTAAAAAAAAATAAAATAAAATACCAGTAATAGAGTTGCCCCATTCTCCAGGAATTCTGCCAGATGTACTCCTTTCAAGATGTAACCACTCTCCTGCATTTAGTACTTTTTCATATTTATTTCTATACTTTCACTATCTATAGAAAGCATATAGTATTTTTGCACATTTTCAAAACTTTTTACAAATTGTATCCTAGGTTCTTAAGGTATAAAGGTCCTACAACTTGCTTTTCTCTGTGGACATGTTTGTGGGGATTTAATCCATGTAGTTACTTATAAACCCTTTACTCCCCTTGCTGTAGTGTCTCAAACCTTGTTTATCCACTTTCCTGTTGCTACACATTGAATTTGTTACCAGGTTTTTACTAAAATCCCCAATGTTGCTAGGGACATTCTGTTCCTACGGTTCCGTGTGGTTGTGTGAGGGAAAGAATGGCCAGCAAAGGCATGGTCATTAACAACTTCACTGCCTTCGCCTTTCACAAAATCCCGAACGTGGCTGTACCAATTTATACTCCCACCAACAACATCTGAGAGTCTGATTGCTCTGCATCAGGGGTTGGCAAACCTTTTCTGGGAAGGACCGGACCAGAAATATTTAAGGCTTGGTAAGCTACACGGTCTCTCTCATAACTCCCCAACTCTGCTCCTGTTACGCAACAGCAACCATCAACCTTACATAAATGAACGAACATGACCGTGTTCTTGTAAACCTTTGCTTGGGGACGCTGAAATTTGGATTTCATCTAATTTTCGTGTGTCACAAAATACAGTCTTCTTTTGATTTTTTTTCAGCCATTTTAAAACGTAAAACACATTCTTAGCTTGCAGGTTATGCATGATGGGTAGCTGGTTAGGCTGTGCCAATAGCCCCTGCTTGATGTCCTCACCACGATCTGGTATTTCAAATACCTTAAATGTTTCTACCCGAATGGGTGTGAAATGGTAAATTGTGATTTTCATTTGTATTTCCGACCAGCAGTGAAGTCAAGCATTTTTCATGTTTCTTGGCCACTTGGGTTTTTCTCTTCTGTGGTTTATTTATTCATTTTTCTTCTCCTTATTCTTTTATATTGTGGGTCTTTTATTTATTGGCTTTTAGGAGCTCTTTCTTCTGGATAGTAATCCTTTGTTACATGCTTTGCAAACATGTTCTTAGAGTATAGTGGTTATTGTTCCATTTTTTAAAAGTCGTATTTGGATGAAAAGATGTTTTCAGTTGAAATAAAATTAAATTTATCCAAGTGGTATTTATTTGGCTGTGTGAAAAAAAATTGTATTTTTCATGCACAAGGAGAATGTGAAAGGTGACCACAAAAGAAAGATATCACTTTCTTGTATGCGAAGGAGGAAATATTTCTTCATCGGATATAAGCACAAGAACATTCTCGCTTGTGTTCCAGACTTTTTTCACAGTCTAGTAGTTTTCTTGAACCTGGACAGCTCGTCCAGCTGTGCAATCTGTTGTTCTATAGTAAAGAAAGTATCCTTAAGCACCGATGTTGCCCCGAAGGCTCGCATCTGACATTGATGAAATGTTAGTTGCTTTCACAAGTTTGCAGGCTTTGCTCTTGCAAGCCAGCTGACGTAATTGGAAGGAGAAAAAGACCCTCCCACTTGCGTTTGTTAATTGACTTTGATGAGCTTGTCTGCGATGCCTAAGTGATTCCAGAACAGAGAGAACTGTTGTAATCTGAAGAACTTTAGAAAGTCACACTGGCTGGCTAAGGACGCACACCTCAAGCCAGCAAGGAAAAGGAGAGCAGTTGCTATGCCGGTCAGCAAAGCAAGACTTGGCTGCCTTGAGCTTTTTTATTGAGCTCTTGCCCCTGTGAAGCACATTCTTGCTCCCTGGAGAGCTGGGTCCACTTGGAACGGGGCTGGCATGCTTGACAGACGCCTCATGTCTCCTCAGACTAAGTACATCATTCCTAGGGTAAGCACTCGGGCAGGGAGGCAGGCCATTTGCAAGGTGTGGTTTAAAGAAAACAGGAATGTCCTTTATTGTTAGCGAGCTCAAGCTCAATCAGGTTCGTTGCTTCACTTTTTAAAAGTTTTGCTTATCTTGCCAGAAATGTCATTTGCAATGTGATTATGTAAATGTTCCGGAGGGGTTTAAGCAAGAAAAACTGTAACTCTGGTTTTAAATTGTATGTAATTGAGATCAGTGTAGTAGCTTGCGGGAGAGAAAGAGCCTGGGAGACGCTGGAAAATGGAAATGGTTTCTCCAGCTGTGGACGGCTGGTCACTTGTTGCATTGAGCATCATACTGACAGCCCGGCCACTGAGCTGCCTTTTTTTTTTCCCCAGAAGCCTTTCTATGTAAATCAAGATGATTTGACTTCCTGCATGGCTGCAAATTCAGATTTCATTGCTTGTCACTTCAAAAATTTGTGAATTTAATGAAATACAGAAATGGGAGTCTAATGTTTAAAAAAACCTAAGCACAGAGCTTTACTGTGCCAATATTGGATGTTTGGCTCTTTTGATTCGAGATGGATCTTTGAAAGTAAAGATCGCATCATTATGGGGGCCCTTTCTAAGGGAAGGCTTCCAAGAAAAGTAATCATCGTTCTAGAACCCAAACGTAAATTAGAGCCTGTAAAAAGAAAAACCCTAAGGTTACAAAGATCTGTGCTAATAGGACACAAAAATACCTTTCTAAAATCAATAAAATACAGCTTGCCTAGAAATTCTTTCCAAGGTACCTCAGCTCCAATCCACACTAAGTTCATCTAACGAAAAAACAAAAATACTTGCTGAGAAATACCTGTGTATGGTAATCACGTGTTACATCAGATGAAAGTATTAGCACAATCAGGAAACTGGGATGAGTCACTTAATCTATGTGCTTTTAATGATCTTTTATTATATTTCATCTAAAATTTTCTAAGCACACCCTTTTCCTTCTTTGTGTTTGCCCCGTTAAATTTTGCATGCCACAGTTACATTTCTTTAGGCTCTGGCGTGCATGGCAATGTGCACACTAATTCTAAAGTGGCCACTTGCAAATATTTAATTTAGAAATTATTCAATACCTGTTTGTTCTGAGGGGCATCTGGAATCATCCTTTTCCCGTAAACTTGCCTGCTTTCTAAGAATGTGATCACACACAAAATAGCTGTTATGGCTGTTTCTGCAGAGGAATTCTCTTACGAATTAGGAAAATGTATAATCCCGAACCCAAATTGCTAAGTATCCCAAATTGCCCAACACATTCCAGTGGTCATTTTGAATATTTTCGGCAGTGAAGTTGGGCACAAAAACGTCACAGTTATTGAATTGGGATGTCAGTGTAGATGACTTCAAAATAGTTGAGTGGTTTATCGTACAGTTAATTTCAGTTCTGTGAAGGATGATGGGGACAGGGACGTTTTATCCTTTTAAACTACTTTCTTTCCCCCGATCCTAGATTTTTGTTTCCTATGACCTAATCACTTCTCATTTTAACTAATACCAGTGTTTGAATAGGCTGATAAATACATGGATTTTTGCCTTAATGGTTAAAATTTAAAATAAGTCTTTATAAAGACAATTCTCTTTCCATTTTACACCTTCATCCAGTCATTCTCAAAACTCCCCGATAATGACAGAAGTTATTCTTTCAATTTGGACAATCATATAAAGGGAGATCATTTTAAAAATCCATATATATCTATGCATACGTTTATGTGAATATGTATATGTATTATAGAATAACTTTTTAGGAGGCTTAATAAGCTACATGGCCCTTATTTTTGTTCTAATCAAGTATGATTTCAGCTTTTATATCAGTCGTACTTTAAAATCATGGCAAATCCCAAATCACAAAAACACATTTAGAAACCATACATTTAATTCTTATCTTAGATTGAGGTGAAATTAATAAACCTGTAAAATTTGGTATTGATAATTACTTTTTCACTGTCTAGGGCAAAAAATATGACTCTGACTAGTATTAAGGGCATTTGTTACCTTTTTATGAATTCTGGTGTTGTTGCATTGTTAAGTTTCTTGAACTTGAATATTCTTTATGACTGAAACTGTGTACCATAATTCTTAGATCAAGATGGGCGCTCCCTCTATGTCCTTGCCTCCCTTCCTTCCAACAAAAATGACCTGTCAGACTTGTGCAGGCTTTTCTGTTTATTTAGCACATTACCTGCAATTTCATTTTTTTTCTGACTGTGGTTAAGAGCAAAGTATTTGAATCCAGTCAGACTTGACTTTGACTATTAGGCCATTCCCTTAATAATAACTGTGTGATCAGCAAATTTTGATCATCTCTGAATTATAAAATTAAGAATACTAATATCTGCGTTTCCAGTAGTGGTAAGAACTTTTCTTAAAAATCGCAATGCATATAGACTGGTTAGCACAGTACCTACTGTTACTAAGGGAATGCACTTACCTATCTACATTTTCTACCATGGCTAATAATGAAAGAACTTAGCTCTGAGATCCAAAACCATGATCTCTAGGAGAGGCAGCAAGGGAAATTTGTGAGCTGTTTTTGATTTGCATATTGGAAGAAAGAGAGATTAAAATAAATAACAGTCCTGCGAAGTGGGACTCCTAATTGGATATCTGCGGACCTGGGATCGATCAGAGGGCTGGGAGAAGGCAAGTGCAAACCCTCCGGAAATGATACGCAAATATTTGAGTCTACATATACATTCTCATTTTCTAGTTCCGTAGATGCTTACTGTGGCCCTCAACTCCCAAACAGTAAAGCACCAGAGCTCCTGAAATACGATCAATCCGAAAGAACAAAAAAAGATGAAGGAGATTAAATGTTCTAAGAAGTCTAGTAATTTTTGAATTATTATTCTTTCTTTCTCTTTACCTTTCTATTGCTATAGCAGTTGAGAAGGGAAAAAACAGGACGTTGACGGGAGCCCATGTATTCTGTAGGGGAGGAGAACTTTCCCTTTCTTCCCTTCTGGGTTCTTTGGCTGCTCTCATAATTAAATTGACATGAAACAGATGAACAGGAAAAAAAACAAATTTAATTTTGTACATACGGGAACCCCATAAAAATACGAGACTCAAAGAAATGACTAAAGCAGGCAGTGTTTTTAGAAAAAGAAACAATACATTTGTGAAGAATTGACAAAACAGGGGTTTGGGCTTGAAGTAGCAAATTAGTGAAGGAGTAACAGGGTTTGTTCATACGGGACTTTTGGCCTTGAATTCCCTCTCTCTGGTGGTAAGGACACTTTCTACTCTCTTGGTACAGGGAGGGTGTCTTCAAATGGGACATTTATTTTCTGCTCTCGGGGACAAAGGAGGTTCAGAGTGTCCTTCTTGCACCAACTGTTTCTTGAGTAACTTTAATTTAAAATAATGAATTATTTGGGGGTAGCATATTCTGCTCTCCAGGCCCACCTTTGAAATCCCCAAGGAGTTTCACAATTCAGAAGTTGAGTTGGTAAATTGCTCCAGTATTTTACTGAATTGGTTTTCTTCGTCTTGAAAATAAATCAGTTAAAAATTTTTTAAATTAATTTTTACCATTTTTAATTTTTAATTAAATAGATGACGTACAATATTATATTAGTTTCAGGTATTCAGCATAGTAGTTTGACATTTATATACACTGTGAAATGCTCATCATAATAAATCTAGTTACCATCTGTCACCATGCAAAGTTGCGACAATATTATTGACTGTATTCCCTGTGCTATGCTTCACATCTCCATGACTTACTTATTTCATAACTAGAAGTTTATATCTCTTAATCCCCTTCATCTATTTTGACCAACGCCTCACCTCTCTCTCCTCTGGCAACCACCAGTTTGCTCTCTGTATCCATGAGTCTGTCTCTGGTTTTGTTTGTTTATTTATTTTGTTTTTCAAATTCCACATATAAGTGAAATCATAGCGTATCTGTCTTTCTCCGTCTGACTTATTTCCCTTAGCATAATACTCTGTAGTTTCATCCATGTTGTTACGAATGGCAAGACTTCATTTTTTATGGCTTTTTTTAAACAAGTATAAACACACACGGACACACACTCACCACATCTTTATCCATTCATCTATTGATGGACACTTAGGGTACTTTCATATCTTGGCTATTGTAAATAAAACTACCATGAACATAGGGATGGATATATCTTTTTCAGTTGGCGTTTTAATTTTCTTTGGATAAATACTACAGAAGTAGAATCACTGGATTGTTTGGTATTTCTATTTTTAATTTTTTGACGATCTCCATACTGTTTTCCATAGTGGAAGTACCAATTTACATTCCCACCAACAGTTCATGAGTGTTCTCTTTTCCCCACATCCTTGCCAACACTTGTTATTTCTTGTCTTTTTAATACTAGCCATATTGACAGGTGTGAGGTAATATGTCATTGTGGTTTTAATTTGCATTTACCTGATGATAGTGATGTTGAGCATCTTTCCATGTGTCTGCTGTCTGTATGTCTACTTTGGAAAAATGTCTATTCGGGTCCTCTGCCCATTTTTAAATCATTGTTTTATGGTGTTGAGTTGGATGATTTTTAAAAAATATTTTGGTTATTAACACTTTATCAGATACATCTTTTGCAAATATCTTCCTGTTCAGTACGTTACCCTTTCATTTTGCTGATGATTTCACAATTAGGTATTTAGTAAGAGGCATTTCTGTGGAAACAAAATAAAAATAAGGGTTAATGATTTGAGCAAATTATAAACCCAGTCTGAGTTCTGCAGGTCATCAGTCAAGATTTCTAGACTGAACTCAAAGCATTTTCAGATAAAATGAGGACAGGCAGTAGCAATCTAACAGATTTCCTGGTTTGAAGTTTGGATGTCTCTGGTGATCTTCATGAGTGGCCACACAGCAATAGGCATGAAGACTGTTTATACTTGAGCTGTTGTGATGATTTCCCTAAAGTTCGTATCAAGTTGTCCAACTTTAGTTTGCATGGCTTTAAAAAAAAGAGCAGTTTTAGTTCTCAGTGATTCCAAGTCAGAGGGTGGGAGAACATTGGAAATTTTGGAAAATTGGAAGTGGGTTATTTTGGAACATTAGAGCCAGATATTGGAGAAAACTAGAAGAATTCAGATCCAGTTACTTTACAGTTAGTACAGGACAGGCATCTGATATCCAAAAGGGTTTATTTATAGTTTTCCACTGAAACAAAATTTTTCTCTGTACAGTTACCCCTATTTCTATCAAAGATAATCAAAGTAAGACTAATTTTTTGCAAAATAAGTCTAGGCCCATTAAACTTGGCCTGATTATTTACATTAAGTGCAGTAAGAATAACAGTTGACCATATCGACTTTTCAAAGTTTGCTTTGCTGGAACATTTTTTAAAAGATTTATTTATTCTTATTAAAAAAAAAAAAAAAAAAAAAAGGGCGCCTGGGTGGCTCAGTTGGTTAAGCGACTGCCTTCGGCTCAGGTCATGATCCTGGAGTCCCGGGATCGAGTCCCACATCGGGCTCCCTGCTCAGCAGGGAGTCTGCTTCTCCCTCTGACCTCCTCCCTCTCATGCTCTCTGTCTCTCATTCTCTCTCTTTCAAATAAATAAATAAAATCTTTTTAAAAAAATTTTTTTAAAAAGACTTACTTATTCATTTATTTATTTGAGAGGGAGAGAGAGAGCATGAGTAGGGGGAGGGGCAAGGGAGGGAGGGAGAGAGAATCCCCGAGGAGATCAGGTAGGAAGAGTAATTATTTCATCTTTGTCCATGGGTAGACTTTACCAAATTGCTCTAGGTCATAGGTAGCAGAGGGGCAGGGAGTGGGGGGAAAAAGAAGTTTTTCTTAAATCTCGAGAAATAAAACTTCAAGGAACCAGCAGTATTTCAAACAAAAAGTCATGAAAATGATAATCATCCCCATCAGTTCATTTAGCCCCATGTAATTAATTCTTGTTCTGCTTGAATTCAATTTTTCCATTAGTTCTGGAAATTCTTACCCAGTTCAGTGATACAATCTTAAGGTTATCAGAAACCTCTATTCTAGAGTACTTGTCAGAGTCTTCTCCATGAACCTCTCTGAAGATGAAACATATTTGCAAAAGCATCAGAGTAAAGCAGTAACTTCTGTAAATGACAAAAGACTTAAAAGTGACCATGGTTAAAGATCTGATGAGAGTTCATTATAAGGCAATTGACAAGGGAATTTGGTTGTTTCTGCAACATACATTTTAAAATAATTACTAGAATTATGACTGATAATACCAGTCCTGACAGCATTATACCAGGACACATCAGATTTTTAGGAATTTCATACAATTTCTAGAACACTTATATTAATAATTTCTATATATATTTCCTAAAGAAAGTTTAGCATCACTTCTTATTTGATAGGGCTTCCCATCACTTCTTATTTGACAATTTAACATATCAAATAAGCTTAATTAGTGTAATCTGCCTTTTTTTATAAGGGGTGCGGGAATAAATCTTTGAGATATTCTAGGGATCCTTTAGAAAATCCCAAACTTAGTTTGAGGTCAAAAAGATTTCATTTAGAATTTGATTTGGGGAAGCTTCTTCAAAAATATCAAAAGGTTTTGGACACTTGACTAAATAGGATTATGGAACATTACAAAATTTAAGACTGAATTAGCTATTTAACCAAAGTGACAAAAAAAGATTATAAAAACAAATACAGAAGGTTACACAGCTGTGAGCAAAACTTAGCTCATTTAATATTGAGAAGATTCAGTTTTCTTAAGTAATCAAAGACCTGATTAAAACAAAATGTAGAGTAGGAAATTATTTTGGTAAGACACAAAATCTTTGCTTTCTAGGCAGATTTACTAAAAGATAAAGAAAAAATTTTCAGTCTCTCATAATCAGCAGCAGACCAAGAATCCAACAAAACTTTGTCCCTTTTGCAGATGAAAGAAAATTAAGATTTATTTTTACATAACCACCCTATTAAAGCTTGTTTTTAAAACCTTTGTTAATAATTCAACTTCAGCCAACTTGATTACACAAGATAAAATTCTCTCTTTCTTTCTATCTCTCTTCCCAAACGCCTATTTCCATTTAGTTTGTCCTTTGTTTCCCTTTTTCTCATTCTGAAATAACCGGTTGTATTTTAGGACAAAATTATTGTCTTCTCTCTTAACAAAAATTCATGGCCATATCTGATACTTTTTCTTGCCCCAAAACATTTTTCACTTTTCTTGCATAAAGATTTGTTTCCTTTATTATTTCTACTTTATTTACTCTATTTCTATTTTAATCATATTTATTAAATAGAATTCATTCTTAACTCTTAGAAACCGTAATTTCTACTAAAAACTAAGAAGTGAGCAATTGTGAACTGTATATTATATCTGCATACTTTAGATTGGCAAACTTACGAATACATTTTATAATTCATAGAAACATAGGCTTCCTCATAGTTTAATTTTTAAGTGTGGTACAAGACATGTTTACTAACAGACTCAGATATCTTTAGTTCCTCTGTAATAAGCCAAAACTAGGTAAAACTTATGCTTGGTAATTAATGTTTCAGTATTCTCTCTTATTTAGAAATGATCTAGCTAATACAGTAAGACAATTGTTTAGGATGAAAGCTCTCTAAAAACAATTGTTTCCCCCAAATATAGACATTTTTCCAATTCAAAGATCCTTCATGTGGCCATTGATCAGTAGGATCTTATATTAATCTCAATAGCGACTCAAACCAATAAGCCTTTTTATGGCTTAACCAGGGATACAAGAGGTGTCCCGAAGAGAGTACAAAAGCTGCAGCCCTTACAAGACCCAGAAAGTTCACTCCCAGAGTTAGCCTAAGAAAGCCAAGACCTTCATTATCACAGGCAGTAACAATGGCATAGTGAAAATAGCATCTCTTCTTTTCCCTGCCTCCAGTCAAAGACGTGCTGATCTGTGACACCAGGCAGGTGCTCCTGGAATGGGACTTTTCCAGCACTAACAAGACAGCAAAGGTTCAGACGACAAAGGCCCTTTAAGGACTGGGACCCCTTATGACAAATTCCCCCGAGAGCTTGCACGGAAGACAAAAGAGAAGGGTGTTCATGACTTCAGGTCTCAGAATCCCATTCTGTTTGACTGGTCCCCAAGATGCACGCTGGTACGTGTACCTTCTGGCTGGTGGAGACCAGAGAGAATATTCTCCCTGGTCATAACCCAAGCTCTCAGGACATAGAACGAGACAAAAGGAAAACCTCATCCCGTTTTTACCTAGGGGACCTACAGTAAAGTTCATCTAAACAGACGCTGATCTGGTGAAAACTATGAGCGTACCAGTTGGTGAGGCCAGCTCAAACAGCAGGCTTAGAAGACCTAGGCCTGCATTCTCCCCTCTGGTTTTCCTCCTTATTATAGATGACACAAAAGACAGAGACAGAAGAAAATAATGCCCATTTCCGGGAGGAAAGGGGTCAACAGAAAACCGGGGTACTTTCCAGATAGGAACTAGGAACTTTTCATTTTCCTCTGCTAATCTAAATTTAGAAATACAAAAGGACTCTCGCTACTCTTGTTCCCAATAGAGGCTGCAGGCAGCGATCTGGGAGACTGATGTGGCAGGGACTCTTACCTTCTGCTGGCTCTTGTCAGGGGGTCCAGAATCCTGCAGCTGCAGAGGCCCTGGAGTGAACAGTGTCCAGCTAGGGGAGAACCCCACTTTGGGCACCAAACCTGTGTTGGAGGAAAATTTCCCTTTTTCCCTTCTGGGTTCTTTGGCTGGTCTAATAATTAAATTGAAATAAAGCAGATTAACAGGAGAAAAGCAAATTTAATTTCATACATATGGGAGCCCATAAAAATATGAGACTCAAAGTGACCAAAGCAGACAGGGGTTACACCTTTTAGGCCAAGAAACAATACATTTGTGAAGAATTGGCAAGGTTTGGGCAAATCAGTGAAGAAGTAACAAGGCCTCAGATTCCCTATCTCTGGCCATAAGGATGCCTTCTACCCTTCTGGTAAATGGAAAATGTCCTAATGTGGGAGATTTATTCCCTGCTTTCTGTGGGGACAGAGGAGGGTCAGAGTATCCTTCCTGCACCAGCTGTTTCTTAAGTAACTTCAATTCAAAATAATCATTATTCCACTTTGGAATTTTTTGGGGTGGCGTATTCTGCTCTCCTTCAACTCCCATAAAACAAGTAAGTGGTCTAAGGCTACAGGTTTCTGCATCATTTTTCAGGGATAACTTGTATTTAAATGAAAATATAATGTTAAAAAGCCCTGGTGGCTAATATATGAACATGGGGAGGCTTTAAAGGATGATCACAGGGATGCTGGATTTATCACTTGGAGATGTCAGAATGTTTGATTTCACCTTGCTCCATAAAACAATCGGTTCGTAGAAAAAGATAATTTTGCACGATCCCAACAGAGAGTTGCCAAAATATTTTTATTGTTAAAATTGAAAAAAACTTGAAAGAGAGCTTTACACATCAAAGTAATTAAAAGTGATTAGTATTAAAAATATAACAAATATTATGGAGCTCCTGGTGGCTCAGTTTGTTGGGCATCTGACTCTTGATTTTGGCTCAGGTCGTGATCTTGGGGTCCTGAGATCCAGCCCCGAGTCTGGCTCCAGGCTCAGTGGGGAGTCTGCTTAAGATTCTCTCTCTCCCTCTGCTTCTGCCCCTCCACCCCCCACCACCACTCATGCGCACGCACACTCTCTCTTTCTAAAATAAATAAATAAAAATATAAGGAAATGTGTGTGTATAAGAACACCATTGTCTCATCTCTTTGGGTCAAATATTTTTGTTCTGGCAAATTATATCCCAGTCCTTTTCCATAAGCTTACATATTCTTATGGTTGTAACTATAGTATACGAACTATTCTGGATTCTGCCTTTTTTCTTCAGCTGTGTTTTGAGATCATTTTTAAATCATAGCATGATATAGCATTGTACGGATTTACCATAGTTTGTCTAAATAAGATGGTCATTTATTTGTGGGAATTGTCATGCATTTTATAATTTTGTTTTTTATAGATAAATCTGTAATAACAATTTTAAGCATATAGTTTTTGGCTCTGTTAAATAACTTCCTTGAGATAAAGTCTCAGATGTGGAATTATTTGCACAGTGAGTGGGTTTGAATGTTCTTATGTCTTTGGCTTTGCTTTCCATATCTCTTTTCAAAATGATTGTAACAGTTGCCAGTGCCAATGTAATATCAATACAATACTAATTTCGGGCGCCTGGGTGGCTCAGTTGGTTAAGCGACTGCCTTCGGCTCAGATCATGATCCTGGAGTCCCGGGATCGAGTCCCACATCGGGCTTCCTGCTCAGCAGGGGGTCTGCTTCTCCCTCTGACCCTCCTCCCTCTCATGCTCTCTCTCTCTCTCTCATTCTCGCTCTCTCATATAAATAAATAAAATCTTTAAAAAAAAAATACAATACTAATTTCATAACAATGCACCCCACATTAGGTATTAATAATTACTTTAAAACATAAGAGTTTACACAACAATGCTTTAATTTCTATTCAGTAGACTACTAGCAAAGGTGAGTATTTAACTGAATATTGTATATTCTTTGGATCTCTGTGTAAATATTTTATTAGGTTTCCCGGGGTTTAGATACTAATGTTATTTTTATTTGTTAGATATTAACAGAATTACAGAATAAACTATTAGACAGTGTTTTCCCCTGTTCAGTCCCAGCCATCAAAATAGCTCCTTTCGTAAAAACTGATCTTACATTTAGATTGCAGCACCCTGTTGATATCACTAAAGGGTATACAACACTAAACTAGTCAAAAGATCAAGCCTTAATTTTGGAAAGTGAAACGAAAAGCTTCAACTTTGTTTAGATATCTAAGTTACTTTGTGCAGAGAGCTAATGACTATCCACAAAATAAGAAAAAAACCACATCTGACTCAAGCTGTAGTTAATATGAGAAGTGTATTCTGTCTTGGCTTTAAGTTTATAGACTTTGCACTGTCGAGGACGGCATGTACCACTAGATGATCAGGTTGTTGATTCAGGGCTATCAGAGCTCAGAAAGGGCTCTATACCCTTAGAGCTTCCCATGGGGCTCCCCTTTAAGTGGTCGTTCGGGGGGGCTGTCTCCCCAATTCTTCCCATAGAGTTGGAGAGCTAGAACTTTCTATACTCTTTCTTGGCAAGGTGCCTGCTGTCGTTTTGACTTTAATGTTACTTGTTAACTTTACAAACGTACTTACTTGTCTTTAAACCTTGGTCCAATTATATAAGCAATTATTTTGGTAAAGGCATTCTAGGTATCAGGAAAGAGAAAAATCTGACCCCTGATATCATACCTAAGATCCTTGTCTGTGCCACCAACACATAAAATAGACCTGCCACAGTCTTGAAGGCTCGACACCCTTTGCTACAGATGCCCTCTTTACCAAGTCTGCTTTGTACCATCCTGGGCCCCCTCATCTTCTTAGTTACAGACAACAGAAAATGTTCTCCTTGACTGGAGAACATGATAGGGTTAGAGAACATGATTAGATGGACAGAGCTCACTGCACCGAAAGGAGAAGAACAAGATTTTTTTCTTGGTTCTAACTCTTGCATCTTCATTTGGAAGCAAGTCCATTAACATCTGTAGGTTTGTTTCATCACCTATAAAGAAAGTAATAATTCTCATCTCTGCATTCCTCCATATGGGAGGTTGTAAAGGCCCATGGGGGTGGAGGGGGGATACAAAGTACTTAAAGCACCTCAGAATAGCTGTTTCTAGTTTTGTATTCCCTGTGAAGTCCTAGGGATTGCTTGAAGAATGTACCTTCAGTATCAGTATGTATAAAATCCAGTAATCTAACCTCACATCATTCCCCCCCCCATTTTTTCTTTTTCTCCTTTTCCTTTCTCTTTCTTTTCTTTTTTGGGCCTCTCTTGTCTTGGCATCAACACAGGTATTATTGTAGCATGAAACCTGATGAGCCTGAGATCCCGCCCTGCTGGATCCAGGTTTATGACCGTTTTCATGACCTCGTTTAATAAGGTTTAATGTTCAATAAAAACACATGCTTGGAAATCTTTCAAGGCTAAGTGCCACATCGACGGGTTTTGTGAATCATTCACAGCTCTGCCTCCAAAGCTTTTACAGTGGACTTTCATGGGAGACTGTGAATAATTAATGCTAATTGATGTTTGGGTGTTTTTAAAAAAGCCTCTGTACATGCACTCAAATATAACCATAGAAAAAGAAGTAACCTTATGATATTGCCAAAAATATTAATCACCTGCACATGCTATGCATTGAGTGCCATCCAGGTGAAATTAAATGAGGTCTCTGTCGTTGAGGACATTACCATTTATTCAGATAATGTTAACCAGATAAAAAATGCATGCACCTGTGCAAATCCTATGACAAAGAACCACGAATCTCTCTACCATAGACAGAATAAATATTTAGAGAATGCTCAGGGTAAAAGATCTGTTGAAAGTGCAGAAGTTGTGGAATTCAGTTCAGTTTAACAGCAGGGAAAGGATAGGTTTGTCAACAGTCTCTTGAATGTGATTGAGTTGACTTACGTATGTCTTTCGCTATGAAGATCCAAGACAGTGATGGGGCTGAATTTGAGCTCAGTAAAAGTTGATATTTTAAAGAGCTCTCCAACCTGCTTCTCTTCTGTGTGTTTCCTATGAAAGGGAGGAATTCAAAGGCCATTGTAGAAGTTGTGATGGGTCTCAGGGTTCCCATGAGAACTGTCACGGGACTGCTTCTGTGTTAACTGTTGAGGGATGTGATGTTGGAGCTGGAACAGCTAATTGGTGGAGACACTGGAAGTTGTTTAAAGAGAGCCCCAAAGAACAGTTGTTCCTCAGCTCCTGGTTAACAAAACTACCTTAGCGAACAAGAGATAGTTTGTGCGAATAATAAAGGGTCCCCGTTGCCAATGTAGTATCTGCTTTTGGGGTGAAAAAATGTGTATTTGCTTAATTTCTACAGCTGAGTGAGACTGCCTGCCTTCTCTAGGACCGTTTTTCATTCTCACAGTGTAAACCTAGCACTCATAATGCCATTAAAATGGAAGGCATCACGCTGAGTGAAATAAGCCAGCCACGAGATGGCAAATGCTGTATGTTCCCCTTAACGTGAGATAGCGGGAGCAGGCAAAGTCACAGAGCCAGAAGGTAGAATGGTGCTTGCCGGGAGCTGGGGCGGGGTGGGGAGGGGGGGAAGGGGGAGGAGTGTTTAATGGCTTCAGTGTGGGATGATGGAAAGTTCTGGAGATGGATAAATGTGATGGTTGCACAACAATGTGAATATATTTAATGCCCCTGAGCTGTGCACTTCAAAATAGCTAAAATGGTAAATTTTATGTTGTATCTATTTTACCACAATTTTAAAAATGCAATTAAAGGGGCACCTGGGTGGCTCAATGGGTTGGGCGTCTGACTCTTGGTTTCAGCTCAGGTCATGATCCTGGAGTCGGGGGATGGAGCCCCACCTCCAGCTTCCCACTTGGCGTGGCAGAGGCTGCTTGGGATTCTCTCTCTCCTTCTCCCTCTGCCCCTCCCCTTGCTCAAGCGCTCTCTCTCTCTCTCTCCAAAATAAATAAATAAATCTTACATAAGATAAAATAAAATGCAATTTTTAAAAAAAGCTTGTAGGGTGCCTGGGTGGCTCAGTCGTTAAGCGTCTGCCTTCGGCTCAGGTCATGATCCCAGGTCCTGGGATCGAGCCCCGCATCGGGCTCCCTGCTTGGCGGGAAGCCTGCTTCTCCCTCTCCCACGTCCCCCTGCTTGTATTCCCTCTCTCGCTGTGTCTCTCTCTATCAAATAAATAAGTAAATAAAATCTTTAAAAAAAAAATAAAAGCTTGTAATACGCCTGCGTGTTGAATGCGGCCCATGCTTTGTCTGTATTATCTTGTTTAACCCGCACAGCCACCCAGGGAGGCAGACACGTGGCCATGTCTCCAGATGAGGCATCTGAGCACAGCCAGGAAGGTGTCAAGTCTAGGGCTACACAGGTGCCGAGGGCAGAAGCAGGGAGTGTGGGTCAGGGAGCTGCTTCTCACGCGCACACAGACCCGCCTGCACGCGGCTTCCTTTTTCTTCCCTCTGATCACTGTGCTCTTTACTGCCCAGGCAGCAGCTGCTATTGCAGATTTCCTTGAAGAATGGGGGCGTGGGTTCATGAGGTTCCTCCCAGACGTCTGAGCCTTGACTGTGTAGCAGCAGCAGGTGAAGCCGCCTGTCGTCCCTCCAGGAGCCGGCCAGGCACTGCAGACCCTGTGCACACCAGCCCCATGCTCCTCCTCCCCGGGAGTTCATGAAAATCACCCAGTACTCCTGCTACCACCATCGATCTCAAACTTAACTCGTACTTTAAAATCATTTTACCCCTCTCTAAATGAACCTCTTTCATTCAAATGATTTTTTTTTTTTTTAATCTTCCGGAATGGTCCATTAGAAATTAAAGAATGAGCTAGAGGGGAGGGGGTAGGGGGATGGGCTAGGCCTGTGATGGGTATTAAAGAGGGCACATACTGCATGGAGCACTGGGTGTTATGCACAAACAATGAATCATGGAACACTACATCAAAAACTAATGATGTAATGTATGGTGATTAACATAACATAATAAAAAAAAAATGAGCTGTTTTTTCCTTATCATTATGTCCCAGCTACTTTTCAGAAAAACAAGAGCCGACTCATTCCCAGAGGGAATGTATGTAAAAGCCAAGTAAAGATATTTTCGTAAAGACTATGTTTATCCCATTTTTACTTTTTTTTTTTCTTGCTGGAATCTGTGTTTGTAACCAGATTTCACTAAGGTTTTTGTTGTTGTTAGTTTGTTTATTTTGGGGTTTGTTGTTTTGTTTTGATATGTTTGTTTGGCACTTAGAGGATTTGGACCACGTATATTCTATATCCCATCGTCCTGGTGAATTGCAGAATGGAAGACAATTCTGGGATAAAATAAGTTACGTAAAACAAGGAGCAAGGTGGTTGTTGGGGAACGGAGCCACGACATCGTTTGCTGATTCTGGTGATCATTGCCTCTTACATCCTTCTACCTCTGTTTTTCAACTAGGTGAAATGATGAACCTAAAGGCACATGCTACATCCAGAAATTTCAGTGTCTTTCAAAATCTTGTTGGGAACACATGCTATTCCAATGTTCCCACTTTCTACCTTTTTCTTTTTACCAGGGGAAACCAGCTGGCCTGTACCAGCTGAGAGAAATCACTTCCAACCCGGTATATTTGCATAATTTCCTCTCTGCCCTTAATCTGGAACAAAGGAAACAAAATAATAGGCCAACACAATGACTTAAATCAAGTTCTTAATTACGGAATTAGGAAACTTTTTAACATAATTTAAGATTCCGTGCTTGTGTTTCTTTCAAAGTTGTTGAGTCTATTTGGAGCTTTTTCCTGATTAGTTCATCAATTCAGTGAGTTGAAATGCTGACAGTTTTTGCAAACCTACGAAAAATAATTGTGACACTTAAAATACAAATATAGATGGCCAAATTTCAAATCCTCTGTTGTCTTGCTGCTTTCTCAAGGCCAGTTCAGTTTTTCCTAATAAGGACGTTTGACCAGCTCTCAGGGCTCTGACAGATGATATTTCTACAGGTCTGGTTTCTCCTGTGCATTCACTGTAGTGACTGAGCTGAGCAAGCTAGATTGGCCTTATTCACCAAAGGCATATTCCGCCGAAAAGTACACTTCTAGCACCCAAGTCCGTCTCATTAGACTTCATGCTTACCTTCGGAAAAATAATGTCACCTTATTTGGTATTCATGTTTTCGCTCAGATTGCATGAATTGAGATGACTTTTACATATCATGTCTCATTACCGGGCTCCTCTGTGAAGCCGGGGAAAACATGGCATCTGGTGCCGTTAATTCTTACAACACCAGAGAACATAATTGCTTTATCGCAAGATAGCTCATGTCACCACTGTATGAATGTTCTTAGGCTACGGAATTTGGTCAGTACCTAACGTTATCATGCGACTGTACTGAAGTAGAGAGCCGTGGGATTGATAAATTGTGAAAAGAGAAGAGTAGCCAGAATAGTAGAATGATAAGCAAGTACATTGCTTAAAAGCATTCCAAGAGTTCCAGTTATAAGAACTCTTATTCCCTTTGTTTTACTATCTGCTGGATGCTTTGGAAGAGTTGCTCTCAACGAGACGTCATTTTTCAATAATCTATCCTTCATTGTTATACAAACGGCAAGAGGACACATGGGTTTAGTTACAGAACTGTGTTTTAAGTAATCCTGAAAAGAACCATTTCTTCATGGCATTTCATTGTTGTTTTTAAGGGAGAACATTTTACATATAATATTCAGCACAATGTGAAATTATTCATGTATTGGATGCTCTCATCCTCTAAGCAAGTGAATGAATATATAAATTTGTATCTATGAATGGTATATGGGGGCATGTTTTGAATCTCAAGCACACATTATCTGTAGTAAAATTATAAATTATAGTAATATTTTAGTAAGGTTATTTTTCTTATTCATGAAATGTTATATTTGGGAGCAGGAAAATGTGATCTGTTCAGTAAGAGGATAATGAAAGAAAAATCTTATAATTTCTCTTTTCTAAGAGAGATGTTTCTTAAACAATAATATGACTTAAATTTTAATTCTAGATCTTAAGTTTTCAAATTAGAATTATTATGATTCTGTATGAAATCTATATTTTTATGTCCTTGGAAAAATCTTTCTTAAGGGCATGACTCTTCTCAACTGTTTTCAGCTCAATAATTTGATGATATGAACTAAGTGTGTAAGCATTTCTTTTCTTTACAGTGGACTGATCTGTGTTGATTTAGTGTAAGGTACACATTAAAGTAAAATGACCTACAAAGACATCTGAAACTAATTGAAGGGAAAAAGAGAGAATGTAATGCTTCAGGGATTAATGAACTATTGACATTTCTTATTCACTGTCATCTAGTTTGAGAGTATGAATTTAGATTTTCAGCTTTATTTTCCTTTAAAAAATTCCATACGCTGCTCTCTGGCAGTTGAGATCTTTGTATTAATCACATTTATCCTAAAAGATCTGTTTAGTCTATTAACTCTAACAATATCCATTATCTATGTCTTTGCCCAAAGACGTTATAATGAAATATTATGAGCATAGTCTTATTTATAGTACAAACAATATATCTTTCTAGACATTGGTCAAACTCTAATATTCTGGTTCATGTTTTGAAAACTGTTGATATTTCTCAATGCCAGCAAGTGGCTGGTAGCCTGATGAGTACTTGATTAGTATTAAAATGGAATGGATGTTTCTTTAAAAAGCTAGAATAGGCTTTAATTAGATGAGTGACATTGGACACATCACCCAGTGTCTCTGAGAGTCCATTTCCTTATTTTTACAATTGAATAATAATGATATGAGCCCTATGGGTCTCGAGGATCAAATATAATATATGTGTAAATCTTGAAAATAGTAAAGTGCTATATGATGATAAGGGATTCATCATTTGAAAACATTTGTTAAGGACTGACATGTGTTTTTCCTCCTGACTTGAGCCCTTTCTTGCCTACCCTCCGGCCAGTCTTGAGAACAGTCTCCTTGGGACAATCCCTTGAGAACTTCTCATTGTGCCTGGTCCCAACCCCCATTGCACCCTCTACCCCACCTACCCCTTCACTGCCTTGCTCTGCCCTTGAAAAGACCCGAAGGTTGTCAGAAGAGTCCTGGGGAGAAAAAGCTGGTGGTCCATGCCCACACAGTTGTCATGGGGCCCAAGGGGAGCTGAATGATGTCACAGAGTGGTCAGCTGCGTCCGGAGCAGCTGAGGATCTAGGCTGCAAAGAAAGCTGGAGTTACTGTGTTTATTTGTATCTTGTTGTTTTGGGGTATTGTTTCTTTTGCAAATTGTGTCTCAAGACAAAATGGAGCCAAAGGCCTAATAGCAGAGGACTGGGGGGACTTAGGAGAAGTAAGGCAGAGCAAACAGTAAGAGATAGCTCCTCTGAATCTGAAAATAGGTTCATTATCTACATATCCTACACATGGGATTGGCAGGATTCAGAGAATTAAAATATAACACACCCTTGGAACAACGCGTGGTTTCTTTCTTCAGGAGTCACTTCTGAAGGGAAGATGTGAACGGTGTTTCAGGGGGGCTTTAATATTTCGAACATCTCTTGTTTGAGTTTTCTAGATTTTTGGATTTTAGATAAAGAGCTTATCTTTTGTAAATCTTACCTGTAGCTGTTCTTTTCTAGGTATGAACCTAGTTAGAAAAGTCATATTAAAATAAAAAAAAGTTTCTAGAAATGGGGCTTTCCATATATAACTAACTATTTAGTGTTGATTTTACATATGATTTCTTCTCAAGGTGATTAATGATGTCACTCGAATGATTATAAGTCTTGAATAAATGTAGCCTTTATTTTATTTCTTTTTACGTGCAGCAGAGCTTCTGCTAAAGCTGAGCTCCACTTACGATCAAAGAGGTATCTGGTAGGAGCCCAGCTACTTAGGCTCTCTGTGTCTGATCTGATTTTTTTCTTTCTCTTGCATAGTTCCTGAAGGAACTAACCTGCAGGTAAAACATGAAAAACAAACAACAGGGGAGCCTGGGTGGCTCAGTCGGTTAAGTGTCTTCCTTCAGCTCAGGTCATGATCCCAGGGTCCTGGGATCCAGCCCCACTTCGGGCTCCCTGCTCAGCGGGGAGCCTGCTTCTCACCTCTGCCTGCCACTCCCCCGGCTTTTCTCTTTTAAATCTTAAAAAAAAAAAAAAAGAAAGAAAAGAAAAGAGAAACAAATAACAACAACACCTCTCTAGAAGGTTTTCACAGGGATGCTCCTGGTGCACAGGGGCTGTAGATCCCGGGAGACCAGATGTCTCAGCCCATGCAACCTCTGGTGTTTCCTACACACCCCCTCCACTTTATGAGCCAGAGTTCTAGGAACCCCATTGGGGCCACCATAGTCTGGACCTCTACCCAGCTTTTTTCCTGCCACACTGATGCCTGATTCATCCATATAGCCCAGCCAGTCCAGCATCTTCTCTGTGTCCTGCCCGTTTCGGGTACCACCGAGAAGCCCTCCATCGCCTGCAGCATTATGTCCCTTTGACTTGCTGCACTTCATCATCATTGATTTTTTTTTTTCCCAATTTCTCCAAGAAGCCAAGTTCTTTCCAACATCATGGCCTTTATGCTTGTTGTTCTTTTTTCTTGGAAATGTTCTTTCTCTCCCTTCCTCTTATTCGTAAGCTTTCAGTTAAACCATAATTCTTCAGAAAGGTTTTCACCGACTGCCCTCTATAAAGTGGTTCCTCCCATTTGTCTCTGTCACGGAACGGAGTTTATTTGCTTCCTCCAAATGCAATTACTTGGCTTCCTTCTTGTCTGGAACGGCAGATCACATTTCTAGCAGACTTGGTTGTCTTTTACGAATACTTCAGCCTGCCTCCTTCATGATCCTGAAATGAAAGTCATCTTGAATGTGAACGACTCACACATAATGTAAAACCTCAGTATAAGTAATTTGTTTATTCTTCAGTAATGTGTATTTCAGTTTGCGATGGCGCGGGGATGACCATGCTGGAAGAGGTACGTGTCTGCCCCTGTCTGTGGGTAGCGTGAAGGGGGCAGCTGTAAATGCAGGTTAATGGTGGTGGGGGACACAGGTGGGTGGCTATTGGCGACAGTACTTCACAATTCTTGGTAAAGTTCCAAACAAAGTACCATCTTCCGTTGATTTACACACTACTTTCATTTGTAGAAAACTCAGTACATTTGACATCTATACAGAAATGCTTTGTGCTTGTATGCTTAATAGGGTTAGAGTCTGGGTTTGGAACACTTTATAAACAGATTTTTCACCTGCGTGAATTCCAGCAGGACCAAGGGCATGAGGGGTGCTCACCCATTTTATTATTACACGAGACCGTTGTGCACAATGCAGGACATTTGTATCCCTAGCCACTGCCCACAGCCAGCCTGTAATGTCCCACAATTGTTGAGATGACCAGGAATGCTGCCACGAATTTCTGGAACACCTTTTTGGAACAACTAGTCTAGGCTACAATCTCCACTGAGTGCAGGACCCATGTTTGCCTGATCAACCTTGGAAGACTTGATATCTAGCAAATTATCTCTATCACAGCAGTACATGACAAATATTTAAGGAGTGCATGAATGAATGAATGGGAATATGGAAACAGAGAAACATGTTCATCCATTCAGTTAAAAAGTATGTACTGAGCAACTACTCTAGGTGCTAGGTTGCTGTTCTAGGACCTAGGAATGCAGCAGTTAATGAGACAAATACCCTGTTCTAATGAGCTTCCTCTCTCTCCATATATGAAGCTACTTTGTGACTAAAATGGCACCTAGATTTCCTCTGTAGGATGACTGTAATTTTGGTGTATCAAGTTCTATTCAATTCAGAATACATACCTTATATAGTTAAGTCACTTGATCATGATGGAGAAAGCTGAGGAGGGAATAAAAAGTAATGGAAGGAAATCAGGTTGGGGGAATTGCATCTAAGAAACAAACAATTGAATAAAATGACAACCTGAAAATAACTTCGTTATTTGTAGGTTTCTTGTGTCTGTCCACATGGTATCATGGACCAAAACATTTAAATCCAAATCATTTTGTTGTTCTCATAGGCATGATGACAATAGGATTCTATTCCTCTGTGCAATACATTTTACACAGTAGGTATGTTGGAGGCAATGGACGTGCCTCCTTGAAATGAGGTGAAATCGTAAACCTGAGTGTTAAGCACCCATTTGAGCATTTTGCTGTTAGTATAAGTATCTTTATATAGCATTAGATTCACCGCATCCTCAGCTTAAGCAGCCAGTCGATCAAATGGCAGTCAATATAGGGGCCAAAGGAGGCTGAGGGAAGTTGGCAACAGTGGAATATGTCTGTGAGAATCTGTATGTTCATTGCTCGCAGTTCTGGAAGCTCCAGCAGAAGATGATAGGTCAGCTTTAGTATATGCCCTAATAGAACTGAAAAACTGGTCACACCAGAAAAGGAACATTTTTGGGGTCTTTTTAAAAAGATTTTATTTATCTGAGAGAGAGTGAGCACGAGCGGGGGTAGGGGCAGAGGGACAAGCAGACTCTCCCCTGAGCACAGAGCCCAACTTTTATCTACTGTGAGAACCCAGCTCTTCAATTTCTCATCTACTCCTTGGACTCAACCAAGCCTTTATGTAGCCATCCTTAAGTAGGTCTTAGGAGAAAAAAATCCACACAGACAAGTGCATCTGCTTGTTATGCATTTCTCCGTGGTGGCTGGACCACTGTTACCATGTTTAAGGTGAAATTTTCAACTGCACTTCTAACTTGCATATTATTACTACTACATATTTACCCAAATCTAGGTCAGTGTGTTTGATAGCTAACCATGTTTATCTCATGGTGGTTCACCTAATGCTTTAAGGCTCATTTGCATGTTGTTTCTGTACGTATCCAGGTGTCCTGTTCTTTTTAGTCATCTTTCTGACTTTTATAGACTTCTTAAACATAATTCTTAAAAAAACATTTCCAACTTAATCGGTATTTCAGAAAACTAATTACCAAATTAGCACCGTGGATATTTTTATTTTAGTTATAACTACTTAAGAGATGTTTATATAAAGACTTTTTCTTCCAAATGTTTTGTGAGTAGCAGTAAATACTTGTAAAATTCATAGAAATTTTACCAGTTTTATCCAATTGTTTTTGTTACATTGTGTAATTACCATGGCCTCCTTGTTTCATTTTGCTTTTTTTAAGTGAATATATGAGTACTGTAGTCATTTTAGAGATTTTAACACAGAAGTAGCCTTAGGTGAATTGATTCAAAACACTTTTTTTTTTTTAATTGAGATATAATTGACTTACAACATTATATCAGTTTCAGGTATACAATTTAATGATACATGTTACAAAACAATCACAGTAAGTCTAGTAAAATCCATCACCACACATAGTTACCATTTTTTTCTTGTTATGAGAAACTTAAAGATCTACTCTCTTAAATAGGTGAAGAAATGGATGAAGGGGGTGTCAAAAGGCACAAACTTCTAATTATAATAAATAAGTCCTGGGATGTAATGTACAGCATAGTGACTATAGTTAATAATACTATATTATAGGGGCGCCCAGGGGGCTCAGTCGGTTGAGCGTCAGACTCTTGATTTCAGCTTGGGTTATGATCTTGGAGTTGTGAGCTTGAGCCCCCCATGGGATGTTGGGCTCTGCACTCAGCAGGGAGTCTGATGGAGACTCTCTCCCTCTGCCCCTACCCCCACTCGCACTCTCTCTTTCTCTCTCTCTCTAAAATAAATAAATAAATCTTAAAAAAATAATACTATATTATGTATTTGAAAGTTGCTAGGAGAAAAGATCTTAAAGTTCTTTAAAGTTTTATTTATTGATTTAAGTAATTGCTACACCCAACGTGGGGCTCAAACTCACTACCCTGAGATCAAGAGTCATGTGCTCTTCCAACCGAGCGAGCTACACACCCCTTAAAGTTCTTTAAATTTAAAATAAAAAAACTAAAAGTAATTATCTGTGAAGTAATTTATTTTAAATTGATAAAAAATAAGATCCATTAGGAAATACTGCTATAGAAAATGAGAGTAGACTCTGAAGCGAACTCTTCATTAAGCCAGTTCATAAACTATGTGCTAATTGGTTTTGCCAGTAAGGCTGCTTGTCTGAGTTGACCACCTTTGATCTACGATCTCCTCGCTCCTTCACATTCACCAAGTTCTCTCCCCCACCCATCTCTGGCCTTTCTGCTTCAGAGGCCATCTTCCTAGAAAAGCAGAATAGATTTCCTAAGTAGAGATGTTAACATCTCAACGCCCTGTTTTATAATCTTGGGTGGCACCTTATTATTTATAGGATAAATTTCAAACTCAGCCTGGCATTCAAGGCTCTCACAGGATGGGTGGCTCAGACTTGTCTGCGGTTCCCATACAACTTTGATGGATTGATTGATTGATTGATTGATTGGCTACTGTCTGTCCTCACTTGAAATGTCTTGTACCCAATGACCCCAGCTTTCTTCTCAGGCCTGGTTCAATCCTGTTCCTTTTGGGGGGTCTTCTGTGTTGCCCATGGAGGCCCATCCTCTGATCCTGGGATCTGTTCACTGTTTGTCTTGCTAATTACTTGCTGACAATTTCTGCCTCACATTTTTAAAGATTGTGTATGCTTTGAAGGCTAGGTATGAACTTATGAGTTCCTCATTTTCCCTTCTGTCTCCTGGTCCAGGAAGTTACTATCATGCAGTGTTTAATAGTATCCTTTTTTTTTTTAAAGCTATGACTAGACAGGCAGTGTGATATGGTTGAGAAAAGCGTGCATTTGAGTTAGAGGGTCTGAATTCACATCCTTGCCTTATGCACTCCTAGGAGCTCTCCAACTTTGTCCACGGCACCTAGCATCTCTGAATACCAATTTTGTTTCCTTGCAGAATCGTAAGGATAATAATACCAATCAAATTGGTTTGGTTGAAGAACAAACTAAATTGCAGGAAGTACGTTCCATGTCATAAACTACTATAAAAATGTCAACATGGTAGTTATTTTTGTGAATGCCTTTTAAAATAATGTGGCCTTCAATGCAGTTCATTCTTCTGGTCTACCCTTGTCTTTTTTTCTACATCTTCAGCCTATTCCTTTTTTCCCTGCCTGTTCTCATACTGCTACTTAGGACCTGCAGCTTTCTCCCATGTGTCACTACATAATTTGCCCTACTTGCTTTGTATTTCCTTTCTCGATTTTCCTCTCTATGTCAAAGCCCCATTTCCCATGCAGTATTTCTTTCTTCATTATTATTTAGCTTTCTTTCTTCTCAGGGTTCAACACTGACAGGAGATGGAAGAGTTCTCATAAAATCCAGAAGTCTATACAAATTCTGTTTTGGTTTTGTTGGTTTTGTTTGTTTTATGGTAGCATTTTAGGCAAAAGCTCTTATTCATATGCACAGGTTTGGAAAGGTAGAGGTAGAAGGAGAGGTGGAAATTCATCTAATCTGGTCCACTTGGTTAAAGGATGAGAACAAATGTCCAGAGGACTTAAGTGACTTGCCCTGGATCTCAAGGTTAATTACTGATGGAGTTGATAGTTAAGACTGTTTCCGGAGTTCAGCCCACTCTTGTTTCTTTGTACTTTTGCTATCCACTGTATTGTGTGTCCCGTCCTAGAGTTTAGCTGAGGACATTATCTAGGGGTTAGTTTGTTCCCAGCAGGCAATCTAGTTGATTGACTTTGGGTAAGTTATCTAACCTCTCTGGCCTTGAGATTCTCATCAGAATAGGAGAGGACCAGCTACTCTGCAAGGCATCTTTATAATCCCCCATCTTCCTTCATTTAACAAACTCTTTGATGACCAGTGATTTACAAGTATAATGTGAGTTGGATTCTTGCACATGGTTTGCCTTTGTGGTGGTGGTTGTTTTTTTTTCTCCAAATGACACTCAGTGTTGAACTTCTTTTGCTACATTACTGTATTTTGATCTGTACAAGCAATTAAGCCTGTCCAGTATTTGGTTAAATTATTTCTAATTAAAACATCACGGCTTCCTTGGCAGAATTCCTGTCCTTGTACTACAGGGATGTTTGGCAAGATTTTTATTATCGTTTTTTAAAAGACTGTGGGAAAATGAAGCATTTTGTTGAAATATTTTCTTTGAGTCATAATGTTGAGACAGAACAATGTGACGTTCTTTTATATACCACCTGAAAGTTAACAAAAGAGACACATTATTTTTCATTTAAGGACCAGTGTAGTATTAATTATTCATGGGTTTCTTCGTATACCTTCCCATACAAATTATTCACAATTTGAAACCAACGCACACCAAGAGAGAAATGTGTACAAGTATCTTGTTGAAATAATAATGATAGAATATGTCAGCTAATTTGGCTTGTGAGTGATTCAAAATCCAGTAAGTTACTAAGTCTTTTAACTTTACACAAACTAACATTCAAATTCCCTTTAAATTCCTAGAAAATCTTTCTACTTATTTAAATAAATGGAAATGAACCATGAGCAGTATGTTTTTTCCCTGTTGACCTGGGTTCCTATAATGTTTGCTAGCCGTCCATTGAGAACTAGGAGCCTTTCTGTGTCAGGTGTAGGTCAGGTGATAAAACCACTTACCAAAAGAGTGAATGAATATCCACCGGCCCAACATTTTCTTGGGTCTATTTTGCTTTTAGTAATCAATTAATATATTACATCAAAAACTGATTTTGTTTGGTTGTGGAATTTTCACTCTGTCTGCCAGACCATCATTTCCTGAAGTGCTTGCAAATAGTCATTTTTTGTCTTTCGGTGTCTGAGAGCCTATTTTAAGAGCATTGCCAAGCGTGGGAAACTAATAGCACTATATCCTAGCTGTGGAAACAGAATCACTATGATAATGCACTCTAGCTTCCTGCAAAAGGACTTCTTGATGGCCACACTGAGAATCTAGTTTGAGGCGTAGAAGAAACATGTACCATGATGGCAGTGAGCATTCTGAAGTGGTAAGAAACTCCTTTTAAAGTCATTGACATCTAGCATTTTTAATCAGTTTTTATAATAATTTCAAAGTTTGTTTTTAAATTTTCCTCGCAAGTGCCTGGCATCACAGAAATGTCAAACAAATCTCTCGTTTCTGAAAGAATAGCACAAATGCTGAAATAGATCAGAACAAAGTTTGAAATCAAACACATTTTGGAATTTTATTATTTGTTATATTTGAGATTATTTTTGTACTTGAACTGGGATTTGAAATAGTTAATCTGTATCTTACAATGTCTATGAAAAGGTGTTTTAAAAAGTCCGTGTAAGTGTACTGATGGCAGTTAAGATTAACAAAAAATTCTTGATTTACCAGTGAAATCATATCTGTTAAATATAATTGAAAGTAATTGAATTGAGAATTTTTAAGTCATAAAACACTCTTTGGATCATTTGTAAATAGTAAACCGTTAGTAAAATCTCACTCTTTGCTTAAACATTAAATGCATTCCTTAAACATTAGAAAACATTTAAATTAAGAGTATATATATAGAGTACCACATTGTTCTCAACCCATAAAATATGTAAAAATCCACATTAATCCATACATTGTGCATTATGAACAGTTAGTGTTTCTTATATGCAAATAAAAATGAAGTTAAACTTCAAGAATTATAGACATAGTTTTGAAAGTGTCAAAAGGTATTTTGAACCATATGTTCCTTTGAAATACTGTATTTGATTCAAATTCAATAATTACATTTCTGATTCTTTCATATCTTGATGAACTTAGATGATCATTTGATCTGATTTTACAAAGATTTATAAACTCTATGTTCAGTAAATAATACCATAGTTTAACTGTTAAGAAATAAACCCGCATTAAATAGTCAATTTCAGTTTTCTGGTCATATTCCACTAAAAACCAAATTCCCTTTTTAGGTGTGTGTAGGCATCATAGAATGAGATGATTTCACTTCTTGTCATGCAGCCAGAAGGAAAGAAATTTCCCGAAAAGCAACTGAAATTTCTACTTTAAACATAGCAAGTTGAAATCACACAGTTTTCTATTTAATTTGATTTCTTTATTCCAACCATTGGCATAAGATCACGATGATAGATACAATTCCAGAATGAGAGTTGAAGGTTTTTGCCATAAATTTCAAAATGGTCTTATCTAATATGGTCAGTGTTTTTTAAGACCTCCTTTTGTCTTTTGATCTTTGCTCTCAGGTCACTGTCAAGATGAGCAAACATTTTTTAAAGAGCAGGATAGGACTCCCTTCAGATGTTCCTAGGAATTTAAAGTTGCAAAATTAAAAGTTTTCAGAATAAGACACTTAAAACTCCTACTAAATAAATAGCACAGAAATGCATGCAACGTTTACGTCCTACTGTCCCTTGTTACCGTCTGCACTGCATGCGGCTCATGCGGATTTTTCGAACTCTTTAAGAGTTGCACTCAAGCATAAGCTGTCAAAGAGGAAAAAGTATTTTGAGGAATGATGTTAACATTTTAGGAAAGCATTCCTGAAAATGAGTTCCAGGTTTTTGTTACTTTTTAATAAAGAGTGTAAGTGAATGCAGAAATTATTTCTTAGAATACACCCCAAAGAGTATTTTAGGAATACAAACATTCATTAATTAGCCCTTGTGTGTTTAAAATACACACCTGTTGGATATGGTTATGCACAGAAGCCAATTTTTCATGAATAATTTCTATCATTTTTGTATAATTTAAGGAACCATATGTTCTATAATGAAGAAAAAATATTTGAAGTCTGCAATCGTGTTAAACAGTTACAGTATGAGTCACCATACATACATACATATATATATATATATATATATATATATATATATATATATACACTTTTTAAATGCTGCCCTAAGTGTGACAACAGGAACTTAAAGGATTTGAAGCATGCTATTAATTTAAAATCACTGTAAATTTATTAATTTAGGCCATTTTGTTTATTGAGACCAAATTTGGAAACTTTCCTGTGTTTAAGCATTAAAATGATTTTTTTTAAAATCTGAGGGGCACCTGGGTGGCTCAGTTGGTTAAGTGTCCGACTCTTGATTTTGGCTTCAGGTCACAATCTCAGGGTCGTGAGATTGAGCCTGAGTCAGGATCTGCGCTGGGCGTGGAGCTTGCTTAAGAATCTCTCTCTCCAGGAGCACCCGTGTGGCTCAGATGGTTAAGCATCTGCCTTCGGCTCAGGTAGTGATCCCAGGGGCCTGGGATCAAGCCCCATGTTGGGCTCCTGGCTCAGCAGGGAGCCTGCTTCTCCCTCTCTGCCTCTCCCTCTGCCTCTCCCCCTGCTCGTGTTCTCTCTCTCTGTATCTCTGTGTTTCAAATGAATAAATAAAATCTTTAAAAAAAAAAAAAATCTCCCTCTCCCTCTGGCCCTCCACCCCCTCTAAAAAAAAAAAAAAGAAAAAGTCTGAAAACTAGATTGAAATACTCATTGAGTACTTAGATTTGTATTTGTTTTATAAGAAGAGGCCTGTATAACTATTTAAGAAAACTGACTTTAGTAATTCTTCTAGGTTTTATAACTAGCCAGAACTGGTAAATTTTACTGATATCATAAAGAACAGTGATAAGCACTTAATAAATAAATTATTTTCCATTTCTTTTAGCTCCAAAGTCCTTTTTCTGTTTTTCTTCTTGTGAGTCAAATATTCCATTTGTATTACTAATATTTTTTTGTAGTTTTGTCATTATCATTGAATATTTGAGATGTCCTTTACTTTGCTATAGCATAGGTAACAGTAGTCTAAATTTGATATTTCTAATACATCCATATCTAAATTTTAATTTTTGTGGGAAGGTAAGAATTGTCATTGATATGGTCTTATTTGTAATAAGAAACATATATCAGTAAGAAACATATAAAAACATGCTACATTTGAAGGGACTACCTTATTTAAGAAGGTATATTTCCCTGTCGTGTCTTGTTAAGAGTATGGAATGGGGCCAGTAGTGGAAGTTGTAAGAAGGGAGAAGGTATGTGTCTTTCCAGTTTAAAAACTGAGTGAACTCACTAAGAAATGGGCTGCCAACTCCCCATTCTTAGAAGTCGGTATCCTGCTTTTGGCATGCTCTAGCCAGAAGAACTTTTTCTGATGATTGAAATATTCTGTATATATGGTGTCCAATATGGTAGCCACATGTGGCTATCGAGTACTTGGAACATAGCAACGGAAGAATTGAATATGTAATTAAATTTAAATAGTCCTATGGTAGCTTCTACTGGACTCCTTTCTACCCAGAGTGTTGCTCCATGGACCAGCAGTTCCAGCATCACCTTGGAGCTTGCTAGGAATGCAGAATCTCAGGCCCCACTTCACACCTACTGAAATGGAATTCTTGTTTTAGCAAGCTCTCCAGGTGGATCGTGTGTTTATTGTCATTTAGCAGAGCTGGTCCAATAGGCATTCTTACGCAGACTAGATGGCTAGATGAGATGAGTGAGCCTATAATTTTTTAATTTCAGAGAAGTTAATTATTTGAGATTCATAGAGTGGTAAGGAGCCTCCACTTTGAGGTTAGACCGCAGGTAGAAACACAACTTTGCCGTGTATTGGCGGTGAGCGACTTTAGGCATACTGTTCTATCTAGGGCTCAGTTCCCCCTGTGTAAGGGAGGGATACTGATGATGAAATAGGACCCGCCCCAGTGTTGTGAGGATGAACTGACATAAGGTAAGCAAAGTGTTTACACACACAGTAAACCCTCAAGAGGATTGGTTTAACTCGTGTTGTTAACTCATGTTACAGAAAGTTGTGCCTGATTTCAAATGAGACAGGTGGACGAAACTGAGTAGACTCTGTCTTTCTTCTAAATTAAATGGGCTTTGCAAAGTCTCCAATAATGGCTGCTTGTCTTAAAAGAGGGTCTGAGTCCAATGGTTGGATTTTTTGTCACGTGTTACATTTTTAAGATTAAAGTGAGAAGCAGTGATCCAGCCTCTTTAAACTCTGAAAGGGTCCTTAAATTGCAGACCTAAAAGCATAGCTGCAGCTTCTTGCTGCTTTTACTTTTAAATTCCCCTTTCCCTTCCTCTCCTAGAGTTGACGGAAGCCCCCAGATGCTGTAAAAGGTCTTGAAAATTCTGCCTCTCTGTGTATCTCATAGTTGGGGCCACCACAAGTGAGGTTCTGCCCTCCCGGTTGCCAGATGCGGAGGGAGGTGTTTGGAAGGCCTTCTCTGGAGTACAGACAGAATTTCCTTTTCAGCAAATGCTATGTTTTAAAAAGAATGAACCTAGGGTGAGCTCAAACTATTAGTCACAAGTTTTCATCTTTATTGATGGTGCTTCATCAGGAAGCTAATCCAAGTGAGGGTGGGAACAGTCTCTTAGTTAAAAATAAAAGCACATCGTTACTTAAGATTCCCATCATTCTTTCGACACTAAAAAAGTAGTCCATGCTTACAGAATATAATTTTCAAAGTACTTTTTATAATTGAGCCATTCTCCCACTGTTGGATATTTAGATTGTTTTACACATACATACACATATGTATACACACATACACACACATATATAGACGATGTGTGTGTGTATCATCCCATGTGAACATTCTCGTACATATTTCTTTGCATCTTTATTTCCTTCACATAGATTCTGGAAAAGAGAATTCCTGAATATATACTTTTTAAAAGAGTAATATATCTTTCCAAGTTGCTTTTCAGAAAGGTTGCATTAAGTTAGACGTCTACCAGCAGCGTTTCAGTTCATTTCACTGTAGTATTGACTATCATTTTTTAGATGGTTAATTTGATGGGATGGAATATTATTCAGCCATTGAAAGGAAGTCCTGCCATTTGCAACAACACAGATGGCCCTTGAGGACATTATGCTGAGAGAAAAAATTCTAACAGAGAAGGACAAATACTCTATAATCTCACTTACATGTGGGAGGTGGGCAAAATGGATGCAGTTGGTCCAAAGGTACCAATTTCCAGTTATACGATAAATCAGTTCCGGGGATGTAATGTACAGCATGGTGACTGTAGTTAACAATACTATGTTGTATATTTGGAAGTTTCTAAAAGACTGGATCTCTTTTTTCTTTTTTAAGATTTTATTTATTTATTGGCAGAGAGAGAGACAGCGAGAGAGGGAACACAAGCAGGGAGAGTGGGAGAGGGAGAAGCAGGCTTCCTGCTGAGCAGGGAGCCCGATGTGGGGCTCGATCCCAGGACCCCGGGACCATGACCCGAGCTGAAGGCAGACACTTAATGACTGAGCCACCCAGGCACCCCTCTAAAAGACTGGATCTTAAAAGTTCTCATCACAAGAAAAAAAATTTGTAACCATGTGTAGTGATGGATGTTAACTAGATTTATTGTGGTGATCATTTCATAACATGCAATGCATACATATATCAAACCATTTTTTATATACCTAAAACTAATGTTATATGTCAATTATATCTCAATTTAAAAACTAAAAATAAATAAAAAATAAAAATAGTTTTAAAATAATTTGATAGGCAAAAATATCTCATTTTTAAACATCTGCATATTTTTTTATTATGGTGAGGTTAAATATTTTTTCATATTTTTTAGCCATAGTTGTTTCTTCCTTACTTATGTGTCCTTGGGTGAGTTACTTAACTCTGTACCTTGTTTTTTGTTTTTGTTTTTGTTTTTTTATCTCAAGTCACTTTATAAGGTTAGCGTGAAGACCAAATTTGTTAATATATTTCATGTACTTGGAATAGTAGGTGTTGTATAAATATTGGTTATTAGTCTTTGGTGAATGTTTGATTGATGGCTTTTGTCCATTTTTTTCTGTTGAGATCCCAGGATTTAGAGCTTAATTGACTTTTCTCACTTCTTTGCATGAAGTGAGAGAGAGTGAAACTTTTCTGATGAATCTGGTAACTGTAATTTCTGAGGATGCTAGAAACAAAGGGATGGAATGCTCCTCAGTATTAAGGTTGAATCCTCACCATATATTCATAGTCTGATGTTTTTATCCCCATTTTATAGATACAAAAGAACCCAAGGTTTTGAAAGTTTCAGTAGCTTGTCCAGAGTATGACCAACTTCTCATCGTCTGCTACCTCCTTGCTGCTGGAGATTAAGGTCACTCACCCCTCTGAATTGTACTTAGGTTTACACCTTGCTAGAAGGTAAAACAGCGTGGTGGTTGATGTAGGCTCTGGAGCCACATGGCCTAAGTTCAGCCCCTGGCTCTGTCACTTCGTAGCTATGGGATGTTGCAAGCACTCTCACTTCATCTGTAAAATAGGGATGGTAGTAGGACTTACCTTAAGGATTGTTGTGAGGATTAAAGGTAGTTAATCTATGTGTAAATCACCTAGTAGTTTTGTACATGACAGCTGTTATATGCCAGCCACTGTGATCACAATAACCCCGTCTTCAAGGGCATGTGTGGCCAAAGGCCTGCCTGACATGTTAAGGGCATTGCCTTTGTATTGACTACACACCACTTCAGGGACGGATTTGGGGGGAGATCTCTTAGTGGACTAAGAACTTGTGCTTTTGCTCACCCCATGTCACAATGAACCAAAAAGGAATTTTGCTCAATGAAAACTGTACCCATTCTGATTTGGTTTTGTGCAACTGGCAGATCAGAAATCCAGAGTCCCCCAGTGCCTCCCACTTGTTATAATTCCTGAGTGGAGGAGCTCACTAGCGAGGCCACCTTCACCCTCTTCTGTTACTTTTTTGGGGGGCTTGAGGGAGGAGCTGCCAAATGCCTTCCCAAGGCCACAGTCAGCTGAACATCAGCTCAGCAGTGTGGCTCCTGTCCACACACATGTGCACCTCTCCCTGGAGATTTTCACTGTTGATAGTGCAGGAAGCTCCCTAGATCCCATGGTTTGGGGGAAAAAGAGAGAGAGAGAACAAAACTTTGTTATGAAGCAAAATCACATTTCACAGGCCAGCCTCACCTCAGCCTCCACTGTGGAGAGACCATAAAGAACCTTCTTTGTGGGCGCCTGGGTGGCTCAGTCGGTTAAGCGTCTGCTTTCCGCTCAGGTAGTGATCCCAAGGTCCTGGTTTGAGTCCTACCTCAGGCTCCCTGCTCAGCGGGGAGTCTGCTTCTCCCTCTGCCCCTCCCGCCCAGCTCATGTGCTCACTCGTGCTCTCTGTCTCTCTGTCTCTGTCTCATAAAAATAAATAAATAAATAAAATATTTAAAAAAAAACCAAAAACCTTCTTTGTGAAGGTTCTCATGATCTGTGATGGAGGCGGAAGCAAGACCTTCCCCTCCCTCATTTGTTCATTCAGCAGGCATTTACTGAACCCTTACTATGCTTCCTCCCACCCTAAACCTAGGCTGATTTGTATCTGATTCTACTTTTGTATCTTAATTCCTCTTTTTCTTTCTCACAAACAAAGCTGGATAGCCTTCCTTAAGGGACAGCAGCTGGCTGTTTGAAGATAACAGCTATTATTTATTGGATATTTATGTGGGGCACTAGATTAAATGATTTATATCTGATAATCATTCAAATCAATTTTTTTACCACCCACAATTTACAGATAAAGAAACTGTGATTCGGGGAGGTGTTTTTTTTTTTTTTAAGAATTTTATTTATTTATTTGAGAGAGAGAGAAAAAGAGCCCAGGGGGAGGGGCAGAGGGAGAGGGAGAAGCTGACTCCCCACTGAGCTTGATCCCGGGACCCCGGGATCCTGACCTGAACTGAAGGCAGATACTAAGCCACCCAGGCCACTTAGGGATTCAGGGACTTATAAAATGTAAAAATGTGCCCAAGAGCACATAGTTAAGAGGTGGGACCAGAATTTCAGTGTTGGGTAACCCAACTGCAGAATCCAAGCCCTTCGTTGTCCTGTGCGGTTCCTCTCATGAGGTCAGCCTCATGGTTTCTCCATTTGCTTTCTTGAGCATTTGGGCTAACCTGTATGTTCCTTCAGATTTTTCATCATAGTTTTTTTTATTTTGTCTTTATTTAATGAATAAGGTGCTAGAATTGTCAACCCAGTCAGTATGGGATTTGCTTTTGGAAAGTATTTATCCAGTAGATGTCTCCAAAAGTCCATGTGTCATTGGGACACATACCATACAAATTGGTTCTCTCTCCAAGATGGTGCTGATGTACACATTTGAGAGGATCACATTTCCAAACTAAAGTTAAATGTAGTGACAAAGAACAAAGTATCAGAGAAAATCTTGAAGACTTGTGTAGAGAATAGAAGTGAAGGTAAGAATAAATTAGCTTCCTTTCCCACCCTCATTTGTGTTGTAGAGCCTGCATTGATCTAGAGAAAACTAAACAATTATGGGCATATCTGGGTGAGATAGTGACCAAGGATAAACAGAATGCTAGAGGAAAATGCAACTATAGAGACTTATGACATAGAGTGATGTCCCTGAGGTTGGAAGGATTGCTGAGGTCACCAGATGGAGCAGGAGCGGAGAAGAGTGAGATGAGGTGTTCCCTCAGGTTTCCAGGAAGGTAGAGGGGGCTTAGGGGCAGGTCAGTGGCTGGAGAGGTGCCAGGTAGAACTGGCAGGATGGGCAATAGAATCCCAAGATCGCCTCGAGGGGTTAATCTTGAATTAGTAAGAAAGGAAGTGTCTCCTCGGGTTTACAGTAAAGGCAAACAGGTGCCTTCAGAAGGAAACAGAGGCAACATAAAGCTAGTCAGAGTTCATGGGTTGCTGAATAATTCGTTGACCTCCTTTGTCACTGAGTTGGGTTTTCTTTGTAAAGTGCTTGGCATCCTAAATGGTTTACTTAGCCTTTTGTATCCAGTGCAACCACAGAACCACAAAGTCACGGTAAATGGCACTTCCCCGAACACTTCCCCACCAGCTCTGTGCTTTGCACACATTACATACATCACCGTAGCTTTATGCACCAGGTGTACCTCCCTCCCATTTTCCAGATAAACTCAGCCTTTGTGATGTTCCATAACTTGTCCAAGGTCACCCAACTAAGAAGTGTCAGGTTTGGTATTTGTTACCCTGCCCCCTAAAGAAAGGTCCTTTTAGTAAAAGCAAGGGGCGGGGCTAAGAGATAGCCCCAGGAATGATTCCTGTTTTCTCTGTTAGAGATTGAAGGTGTGAGCTGAGTGCTTTGACTTGTCCTGTTCTCTTTTATTTTGTCTTGTGATTTCACCCTCCCTATCCTGTACCAATGCCATAAGGAGGGAGGTACATGTATCTTTATTAAGATAAAGATAATCTCAATGTGCTAATGGGGATGAAGTCCATTGTTAAATTAATCATTTTGTAGATCCTCTGAGAGGTAGTATTTACCCTTTGGATTGAGCTTTCAGAGCTTTGCATTGGAGAAAATTGGCAGGCAATTTAAACTAGGAAAAGCATCTTTTAATTGATGAAGACCTTTCATGTATTTTCCCTAACTAATCTAGTTCCTTGGAACTGGGAAATGGAAGGTGGTATTTGCCACAAAATACAGCTAGCAAGCAAGTAAAAATTCAGTTCTCCTTGACCTTACTGGGAATGTACAAGGGGCCCATGCTCTGAGCAATGAACTTGATGTTTATAGGCCTGACCATGATTATCAGTAGATGTGAAGGCTGGACAGTCAACACCTGAACAAGCCTAGGTTTGAAAGATGGTTTGATTTTCCTGGTTTGTCGATACGCTGAAAACCACCACGAAGGTGCCTCTAAATGCCAGGGACACAGATTTGAGGAGAAAAAGATTTTTCTCATCAGTTGAGGTAGTCATGAGATTAAAAACCACTGTACTAAGACACTAACTTAAGTATAAATAATTTCAGCTAAAGAACTTAACAGAAGGAGAGGAAATATCTTTTTTAAAAAAAGATTTTATTTATCTATATGAGCGAGAGAGAGAGCGCGCCCACACGAGCAGAGGGAAAGGGAAAAGCAGACTCCCCCACTGAGCAGGGAGCCTGATGCGGGACTCGATCCCAGGACCCCGACATCATGACCTGAGCCAAAGGCAGACGCTTAACTGACTGAGCCACCCAGGAGCCCCAGGAGAAGAAATACCTTGTGCCCCATAGGTAACTTCCAAAATCAAACCCTTCAATTACTGTTATTAAAAAGAGGAATTGGAGTAAGGAATAATCAGACTAATTAGATATCAATATTATGCAAGCTATGTAATTTTAAGCCTGGCATATCATATAATAGAGAAGTTGACAAATTTTTTCTGTAAGAGCCAGACAGTAAATATTTTTGGCTTTGAGGCCATACATCCTCTGTCACCATCACTGAGATCTGTTGTTGTAAACCCAAAGGCAGCTATTAGCTCACGAGACACAAAAAGAGACGACAGGATGGCTTTGGCCCCAGAGCTGTGGTCAGCTGGTCCCTGATATCATCTGTGTGGCCAGGGCCCTGAACATATTTTTATACCAGCAGAAGTGTAATGCTTTCTACACAAGCCTGGTAGAAAATCTGAGAATGCACTATATATATGCCCCTTTGTAGAAAGCTATTTTATTTGAGGTTTTTGAAAATTATCCTCGGCCAACTCAAACATTAACCTCTGCTCTTTAATTCGGGGATTTTATTCAAATTTCTTCCCAGACCTGGGAACTGACTGAAAATAATTATTATGAAAGACACAGATCCCTTGAACCCTTTCTTCTGGCTATTTTGAGGGGTCATTTTCTTTTTTGCTAATTAGGATCCAGGAACATCACGCTTCAGCTGCTTACGTAAGGTATTATCCTTAGAGGAATGGTCTAGGTAAGAGTTTACATGGGGGTGCTGGGACCAGCGACAGAGAAAACCCAGCCAGTAATTAGAGAAAGGTTCTGAATACAAATCCTCAAATGTGTCACTTTTCACGTTTGAATCCCAGTGCCTTATACTCAACGACCGACAGCATGCTTGGTGATATGTCAACATTTTAGCTCTGAATGAGTGTTAATTGGATATTTTAGTGCTGAAATTATTTGTTACCTAAAACACTGACACAACCTGAAGTTCCCTGATTTTTATAATTATATAGCACATACAGAGTCTCTTTCTCTAGATTTGATTGCTTTTACAAAATGTATTTAAGGCACACACTTTAGATCAATTAATAATTCAGAACTGTAATTATTACACTCTATGGTGACTTGGTAGTAAGCCTTCCTGAATCAGCTCGTTCACAATTCGGGGCTGGTTGGAATTGTGAACTTCAACTGAAAAAAACGGAAAATACCTCCCCTCAATATAATGTACACCGTGAATGTAGATAGTAGTCCTGCTGGATGATATATTTGGAAGTTGTTAAGCAGGTAAATCCTGACAGTTCTCATCTCAAGGAAAAAAAAAATATGTGTATATATGTGTATATATATGTATATACATATATATAGTTTTGTATCCAGTGCAATGTGTGTGTATATATATATATATATATACACACATACATATATATATATGAGATGATGGATATCAACCAAACTGTGGGGGAATCATTCTGTAATATATGTAAGTCAGGTCACTGTGCTGCTTACCTTAAATTTACACAGTGCTGTATGTCAACTATATCTCAGTTACACTGGGAAAACAATACCTCCCTGTCCTCCCTTTACTTCCCAACTGCCTAGAACAAATGTGTTGAGTGGCTGCCCAGTCCAGCACTGGGCTAGGAGGTTGGGCACAGTAAAGACCAGTGCAACCAGCAGCCCTTGCTTTCCTGGAGCTATTTGTTATGTATTTCCTTCCCTAATAGAATTTCTTGCTCTCTTTCTCTCTCTCTTTTTTTTTTCTTCTTTTTTTTTGAGTTTGGATGCTTACTCTGATTTCTCTAACAGAAACCATGTGGGTCTAAAAAAAATTTTTATTGTGGTAAAATATACATAACAATATTTACCATTTTAACTGTTTTTAAGCATACAGTTCTGTGGCCTTAAGTGCATGGGCTTTTAGCTTGTTTTTTGATTTTTTTGAGAGAGAGAGAGAGAAAGAGTGAGTGGTAGTGGGGGGTGGGGAGAGGGGCAGAGGGAGAGAGAGAACCTTAAGCAGGCTTCACACCCCAGTGCGAAGCCCAACACGGGGCTCAATGCAGGGCTTGATCTCATGACCCTGAGACCATGACTTGAGCTGAAATTAGGAGTCAAAAGCCTAACCGACTGAGCCCCCCAGGTGCCTCTAAGTGCATGTTTTAAATACTAATTCCCCATTTCCTCTCCCTACCCCGGCCCCTGGCAACCACCATTCTTTCTGTCTCTATGGATTGTGACTACTCAGTGGAATTGTACAGTATCTGTCCTCATATGATTTGCTTATTTCACTCAACATAACATCTTAAAGGTTCATAGGAAACTGTGGTTCTAAAAAATGTTTAATTTTAATTCAAGTTCAAGGTTTTTATCTCAAGAACAAGAGTGTTCACTATTCCTTTAGCAAAATATTTTTTTTAATGTTGACGGACTTACCAAGCAATATTTTCATTTTGTTTTTGCCTTAGTCAAAAATAAAAGATTTGATTGGTTGGAAATCTTTGAGCATTACATTCTAACCATGAAGACCAAAGTGCACTCTCTGCATGGGAGTAAGGAACTATTTTGAGGATGGTCCCGCTTTAAAATACTTTCTAAAGCAAATGAGAAATTATTAATTAGGAGAATTCATTTTTGTAGGTTATTTTTAGAAAAAGATGCAGCAGAATTTTCTTAACTTTTTGGAAAAGAAAATGTGAATAGGAAAACACATACTGTCCCAACTGGGGGATCCTACTTTTTAGAAAATGTGTAAACTTTTCTCCATGTAATCCCAATTTTATATTAACTAGCACATTTCCCCCTGTGTATGGAAAACCGTTTGTGGTACCCTCCCTTTCACAGTGGGCTGCCTTGCTGGTAAGCACCCCTAGGAGCCACTGGGAAGAACGTGAGCAGCAGTATTTTCTGAAAGTAGAAAGAAGTGAGATCAACAGAGTTGTTAATCCTACTGCTGAGACCAAGTCTTCAGACACAGCCCGCTGGGGAAATTACACTCCCGGCTGCTATCCTTTGGTTCTGTTGTCAGTAATAACAGGTAGGAGCCCCCATCTCTCCTACCTAATAGAAGGTTCATTTTACTGTGATTTAATTGCCTACAGAGGTTGGAATGTGGCGGGCAGGAATTCTATCAGTCAGCACTGCATTTGTGAAATTCATGGTTCACAGGTCCTGAAAAGTATCGGTTCCTAATGACGTGCATTCATGATGTGGTCCTCCCAGAGCTCCAAAATCCTGCCTTAGCCTAATAGGGTCCACTCATTCCAGGCATTTCTCTGGCCTCTATGGAAATACTCTTTTACTTAATTCTTCCTGGAAGTTACAAAAGGATAATTCTTGAAAAGGGTTGAACATCCATCATGCAGTGAGGTTTCCATGTGTTTTTACCATAGGATCCTAAGAAAATTAGTGTAATTATATGTGATATACATTGGGAGTCTGATACTATTTTTGTCCCTTCAACTTATTCAACTTACTGAGGTAGACTAAAACTCTTGGGGATAGCAAAAAAAAGAGAAGAGAAAAGAAAAAGACCATGCCCCACATCTCTTGTCTTCTAGTCTTGTTCAGATTTTGCCAGGCTTTTCGGGAGGATTGTCTCTTCTGATAAGCTTTGCAAATGCATATCACCCCAGGCACAGTTTTTCCTCTCTATTTACCACAGTTTTATCTTTCTCTGTCCTGAAGTTTCCTTGTTGAGTTGGCTCGGTGTCTTTCCTCTGCGTTTCTCAGACGATGGGATGGTGTCGGTCCTGTTTCACTCACGCTTGGATGCCCCACTGGTGGGAAATACAGATGTTATATTATTTGCTAAACAATCCATGGGACACTCAGGGAGGCCCCTGAAGTTGTCTTTTTACCTCCTTAACACCAAATATCACCCCAAGTTTGATATGATAGACATATACTTTATTCACTTACACAAAAATATTTACTGGGCAACTACTAGGCACCAGGGTGGGTGCCAGGTAATCAGCTAGGAGCAGAAGATCCTGATATGAACAAAACGGAGTCCCCACCATAGTGGTAGACCCGCTTCTTCTGGGTCTGAGGCCAAGAGGACCAAAGGAGGCCCAAATAGTGCATGCCTTTATGACTGTGAAGGCCAGTTTGAATTTATAGTTAGCCTTGGAAGTACTGTCTAGAAATCTGGTAGTGGAGAGAGCTGATATATAGACCTCACGTCCCATTGGGGTCTGTCAAGGTTCTTGAGGGGCTTTTGCATGTGAGTAGAAGCCTATGCCATACATTCAAGCTCCTGCTCAACGCTGCCTACCTACCTCATCACAGAGCTGCCCCTAGCCGCACTGGGTCTAGAAATGTGGACACTGGTAGGGAAGTGTATCCTGGGAAGTAGGAACTTGGGAAGAAGCCCAGGCAGGCCTAACAGGCCCATGGCCATTTGATCAGCAAATTCCAGGGTCTCTGGTACCCAGACTGTCTAGAGCTACCCTGTATAATATGGTAGCCCTTGCCATGTAGGACTATTGAGATGTCAATTCATTAAAATTAAATAAAATTTTTAAGACTAAGGGCAGCTGGGTGGCTCAGTCTGTTAAGTGTCTGTCTTCAGTTCAGGTCATGATCTCAGGGGCCTGGAATCGGGCTCCGCGTAGGGCTCCCTGCTCACCGGGGAGCCTGCTTCTCTCTCTCTTCCCCAGCTCGTGCTCTCTGTTGCTATCTCTGTCTCTCTCTCAAATAAATAAAAATAAAATCTTAAAAAAAAAATTTAAGATGAGTTCCTTAGTCACACTAGCTATATTTCAAGCCACATGTTGTCTAGAGGCTATCATATGGGAGAGCTTGGATATAAAACAAATATATATATATATTACATATATAGCTACAGAACAAATATAGTTATTACTGCAGAAAGTTCTGGGTTAGAGGAAAAGACATGGGCAGCAAGTGTATACAGGCACCGCTTTCCCAAATCTAAGAGTTGCATTTTCAGAGCTTGCATTCTAACTGGGAGACACGGGGAGTGGGGCAGATGATTAAAAAGTAAACAATGATTGGGGCGCCTGGGTGGCTCAGTTGGTGAAGTGTCCAACTCTTGATTTCAGCTCAGGTCCTGGTCTCAGGGCTGTGAGATCAAGCCCCAAGATTCTCTCTCTCCCTTTCCCTCTCCCCCTGCCCCCTAAACCCCTCTCTCTCTCTCTCTAAATAAATAAATAAATAAATAAAGGAAGAAAAAGGAAAAAATAAGCAATGATTCAACAAATCTTTTCCTAATCTGAGAGAATCTCCAAAGAAGATAAGCTGGGTGATGTGATAGGGAACTGTAGCAAGAGAGAAAGTGGAGCTGCAAGCACTGGGAAAAACAGAAGTAGAAATTCTAAAGCAAAAAGAGTTTGGTTTGTACCAAACAAAAAACAAAAAAACAAAACCAAAAGGCGGTGTTTATGACTGGAAGGTAGTGAAGGAAAAGTAATGCAAGATGTGTTTGGAGAAGCAGGCGAAGGCAAAGTATATAGGCAAGAAGTGGGTTTTACTTTAAGTGCAATGGGAAGAAAGAGAACTCTTACGCAGGGGAGTGATGTGATCTGGTGGGTGTTTGAAGAAGATCCATCAGACCATATGCATGGAAGGGCTGGGGGTGGGCAGAAGCAGAAAGACCAGTCAGAAAGCTGTGGCAGGAGTCCCCACACCGCAAGCCATCTGACTCCGGTGGGGGTGGTGCGGTAGAAAGAGGTGGATGATGACATTTGCATGGAGCAAAACAACAGAGCAGCTTGATTTGTAGCCAACAAACATTTACTGAGTGCCTGCTGTGTACCAGGCCCTGTGCTAGGTCCTGGGGACTCAACAGAGAATGAAACTGACACAAACCCCTGCCTTCGTGGAGCTAAGATCTTAGTGCAGAGTGTAGAACCATGAAAACATCATCAGGTCCCTACATGGTGTGCCAGAAGGTGAGAAGACAGAGAGACAAAGCAGAGAAAGGGGAATAGTGAGTAGCTGATGGATTGCCCTTTTAAATGCTACAGTTATTTTTGTCAAATGTGTGACCTTTGACTTTGGAGATTTACAAAGACATTTTGGGGAAAAAAGAACAAAGTGTGTCCAAAAGCAGAGTTAACAGGGCCAAAGAGGCATGAGGGTCACTAAGGGTCCTGTAGTCCTCCATGGAGTCAGTACAGAGATTCCTCCCAAAATCAGTAGGCTCAGCTTCCTGCCTCTGGGTCATATTGCCAATATCAATGGTCACATTTTTTGTTTGTTTTTTATTTTATTTTAATTCCAGGATAGTTAACATACAGTGTTATATTAGTTTCATGTGTACAATATAGTGATTCAACGATTCTGTACACTACTCAATGCTCATCACATTAAGTGTACTCTTAATCCCCATCACCTATTTCACGCATCCCCCCATCCACCTCCCCTCTGGTAACCATCAATTTGTTCTCTGTAGTTAAGAGTCTGTTTTTTGGTTTGTCTCTCTTTTTCCTTGTTTTGTTTCTTAAACTCCACATATGAGTGAAATCATATGGTATTTCTTTTTTCTCTAATTTCACTTCATTCTACCCTGTAGATGTACCCATGTTGTTGCAAAGGGCAAGATTTCACTCTTTTTTATGGCTGAGTAGCATTCCGTTGTAGATATATATCACATCTTCTTTACCTATTCATCTATCAATGGATGCTTGGTTTGTTTCCCTATCTCGGCTATTGTAAATAAGGCTGCGATAAACATAAGGGTGCATATATCTTCTCAAATTAGTGTTTTCATATTCTTTGGGTAAATACCCAGTAGTGGGATTACTGGAGCCTATGGTAATTGTATTTTTAATTTTTTGAGGAACCTCCATACCATTTTCAAAAGTGGGTGTACCAGTTTGCATTCCTACCAAGAGTGCATGAAGATTCCTTTTACTCCGCATCTATGCCAACACTTGTTTCTTGTGTTCTTGATTTTAGCCATTCTGACAGGTGTGAGGTGATATCTCATTGTGGTTTTCATTTGTATTTCCCTGATGATGAGTGATGTTGAGCATCTTTTCATGTATCTGTTGTCCATCTGTGTGTCTTCTTTGGAGAAATGTCTGTCCATGTCTTCTGCCCATTTTTAAGTGGATTATCTGTGGGTTGTTTTGGTGTTGAGTTGTATAAATTCTTTATATATTTTTATATTAACCCCTTAATCAGATTTATCATTTGCATATATCTTCTCCCATTCAGTAGTTGGTCTTTTTGTTTTGTTGATAGTTTACTTTGCTGTGAAAAAGCTTTCTGTTTTGATGTAGTCACAGTAATTTATTTTTGCTTTTCTTTCCCTTGCCTCAGGAGACATATCTAGAAAAATGTTGCTATGGCCAGTGTCAGACGATTTACTGCCTGTGCTCTCTTGTAGGATTTTTATGGTTTCAGGTCTGACACTTGGGTCTTTAATCCATTATCAGTTTATTTTTGTGTATGGTGTAAGAAAGTGGTCCAGTTTCATTCTTTTGCATGTTGCTGTCTGGTTTTCGCAATGCCATTTGTTGAAGAGACTTTTTTCCATTTGCATATTTTTGCCTCCTTTGTTGAAGATTAATTGACCATATAATTGTGGTTTTATTTCTGGGCTTTCTATTTTGTTCCATTGATCTATGTGTCTTATTTTTGTGCCAGTACCATACTGTTTTGATTACTACAGCTTTGTAATATAACTTGAAACCTCCAGTTTTGTTTTCTTCTTCAAGATTGCTTTAGCTATTTGGGCTCCTTTGTGGTTCTATACAAATTCTAATATTACCTGTTCTAGTTCTGTGAAAAATACTGTTGGTATTTTGATAGGGATTGCATTAAACCTGTAGATTGCCTTGGGTAGTATGGACATTTTAACAATATTTATTCTTCCAATCCATGACTATGGAATATCTTTCAATTTGTTTGTGTCATCTTCAATTTCTTTCATCAGTGTTTTATAGTTTTCAGGGTAGAGGTCCTTTCACCCCCTTGGTTAAGTTTATTCCTAGGTATTATTTTTGCTGCAGTTGTAAGTGGAATTGTTTTCTTAATTTCTCTTTCAGTTACTTCATTATTAGTGTACAGAAATGCAACAAATTTCTGTATATTGATTTTGTATCCGTGACTTTACCAAATTCATTTATCAATTCTAGTAATTTTTTGATGGAGTCTTTAGGGTTTTCTATACATATAGTATCATGTCATCTGCAAATAGTGGAAGTTTTACTTCTTCCTTACCAGTGGTCACATTTTGAGAGTAACTTCAGTATGTTTCATCATAAAAATAAAGTGTACCTCTTCTTTAATTGAAAACAAAATTCAAAGTCATGGCTGTGTATATGAAAATTTTACCACAAAAATTGAGAGAAGGGAAAGTTGTTATAAATTACTGATAGAAAGTGACCTAGGAATTTTGTTTATAAATGTCTCTTGTTAAGGTATTATGATCATGGTTTAAAAAAAATGCAGGGACACCTGGGTCGCTCAGTCAGTTAAGCATTCGACTTGGCTCAGGTCGTGGTCTCGGGGTCCTGGGATGGAGCCCCATGTTGGGCTCCCTGCTCAGCGGGGAGTCAGCTTGAGGATTCTCTCCCTCTCCCGCTCTACGTCCCCCACTCTCTCTCTTTCTCTCTCACTCTCTAAAATAAATAAATACATCTTTAAAAAATACATAAATAAAAATTTTTTAAAAATACAATTTTAAGCATTACGGAAGGTTCCACAGTGAAAAGAAGGCCCTTCCACCCCGGCCCTGGATCCCTCAGGTTTCTTCCCCAGAGGCCATCACTGTTAGGGGGCCTGGCACAGAGTTCTCAACCATCAGATGCAGATGCTTAAAAAATCACTGATGCCTGGTCCTGCCCCTCAGACTTTCTGGTTGAATTTGTCAGGGATATAACCCAAGCATAGGGATTTTTACTCCCCTCTCCAGATTACTTCATGTGCAGCCACTTAAATGTTCTAGAGTATAGCCTAAATACTAACGTATATATGCATTCTTTAAGAAAATGTATGCAGATGATAGAAGAGTATCCACAGTTTTGCCTCTTGCTTTTTTCTTTTTTACTTGTAAAATATATCTTGGAAATTGTTCCATGTTAATATATAGCTGTATATACCTTATTATTTTTAATGTCTCAATACTGTGCCATCATATGGATGCACCATAATTTATTTAACCAGTCTCCTACTGATTGGACATTTACACTATTTGTTTTATTTATTTTTTATGAAGAACTTTTTTTTTTAAAGACTTTATTTATTTATTCGTCAGAGAGAGAGAGAGAGCACAAGTAGGGGTGAGGCAGGCAGAGGGAGAAGCAGGCTCCCCGCTGAACAAGGAGCCTGATGGGGGACTCAATCCCAGGACCCAGGGATCATGACCTGAGCCGAAGGCAGATGCTTAACCGACTGAGCCACCCAGGCATCCTGGACGGTTATGCTATTTAAAGTCATCTGTTAATACAAATAATGTTGTAATGAACATTCTTTTTTATTTTTACATTATTTTTATTTTTTTAATGAGTGTTCTTATATATGCATTCTTTATATATATTTGTACATACCTTTAAGATTAAAGTCCTAGAATCAGAATTTGAATTATTTACCAACAGGCTATGTCCAATGTTTTATTAAATATCCTTAATATAGTCTGGATTTCCTAACATTAATAACATATTAACATACCCAACGACACATCTCTAGCCAAAAAAAATGAAGGATCATTCAATTTTGATAAGTGCAACCAAATTTTATCCTTCAGGGACAAAGATGAGAGTACCACATTAACAAGTGCTTTGCTTTTAATCTTTGCCAATAAAAACTAGTATTTTTCTTTGATTTTTGTCTCTTTTAACATTAGAACTGAAGTTGGGCATTTTCCATATGCTGAAAAACATTTCTTTTTCTGTGAATATGTTCCTTTTTTTTGTTGTTGTTGCCCATTTTTTTATAGTAGTATTGGTCTTTTTCTTATTCATTTCCAAGATCTATTACTATATGAAAGATGTGAACTTTTGTCATTGGCACATTTTTTCCCAATGTTATTACTGGGTTTTTTTACTTATAATTTTTTAATTTTACATATAAAATGTATGGTTTTTATGTTTTGAAATTTTTAAATATCCATTGGTATTTGATCCAGGTACGCAAGCTACTTGAGGGCAGGGAATGTATCTTATCTATTTTCGTATCCTCAATGTCTGATGCATGATAGGTACTTGTTGAAAGAATGGTTGGATGTAATCATGATGATGAAGGATCATTCAAGCTGATTGCATGTATTCATCCTGGAAAAGTTAAGGAATTAATGGTATTACCATAATTTAATTCCCTTGGTAATTGGATGTATCATCTTACACTTGAAGGACTAAGTGCCAAAAGACATATCCAAATGAGTTCTCTCAAAAGGTTTCCTCTTGCTCATTAAGCTCTGGCTCCTTACATAGGCTAAGAGAATTCTCTTCAAGTTGGTCCTACTGCCTTGGAACATTCTTCCCTTACCTCTTTCTATAACTTGTTGCCTTTCAACTTGAAACCCAGCCTAAATATGCTTTTCCTTTTTAGAAGCTTCTACTTAGTCTCCCTGCTACATAGGACCTGTGCATCTCCTATACAGTAATAACCAAAACTGTCATAAAAGCATATTTAGGTTATTACCTCTGGAATGTCTGTCTCCTTCACTAGATTATAAACCCCAACCAGGTCTTCTTCCCAGATGTACACTCTCCCTAGGGATACAGAGGTGAAAAAAAAACACACCAATTTTCTGCCATCCTCATGGACAGGAAAATAGAATCGTACATTCTAATGTATGTGTATGTTGAGGAGGGAGAGATAATAATAAATTTCGTCATCCACAATATTAAATGATTGCTATTTCATCGGAGTGGAAGACCTAGTAGGTGTATCTTTGGATTGGAGTGCTCCCATGGGGTCTGCTTTAACAGTAGAAGCGTCTGGCATACAACATGCGCATGCTCTAGTGGACTCTGGAACAGTGGTCCCCAGGCCATCCTGCAAGCGTCCACAGGCATGGGCAGCAGCAGTGACCTGGTCTTTTCTAACCTTTACCAAACTGTCTTCTTACCAAACTGCCAAGCCATTTTTGCCTGGCTTGATCGAAGTTTTACCAACACTGGCGTTCATTTTACTTTTAAACAGAGCATATATTTCCATGGATCTTCGTCCATGTGAATTATTATTACAAAATACCATAGATGAGTGGCTGAAAAAAAACAGGTATTTGTTTCTCACCATTTGGGAAGCTGGGAAGGCCAAGGTCAAGGCGCTGACAGATTCTGTGTCTGGTGAGAGCTTGCTTCCTGGTTCACAGACAGCCCGCTTTTTTGCTAGGACCTCACGTGGTCAAAGGAGCAAGGGGGCTCTCTGAGGTCTCTTACAACGGTATTAATCCCATTCATGAGGGCTCCACTGTGATGACCTGATCACCTCCCAAAAGCCCACCTCCTAACACCATCACTTTAGAGATTAGATTTCAACATATGAATTTGGGGTCGGTCTCTGGAGCCACATATTGCATATTTGCAATAAAAATGCTTTCTTATTTGTGAGACAGGAAATATCCTATGAATTGGTTTTTGCCAACTGGCTATGTCTGCTGTTTTATTAAGTGTTCTTAATATAGTCTGGATTTTCTAACATTAATAGCATATTAACATACCCAACGACACATCTACAATTTGCAGCATATTTCCAAACATAGATTTGTTTAAACCAGATCGTCTCTGGTTCTTAAATCACCTCCTGAAGGTAGGTTAGCTGCTTAAGGGATGCATTCATTATTTTAGGTCAGTAGGGTACTTTGCGGTGCTTTATTACTAAATGCGCCAGACCACTGGCACTTTTCCAGCCAAATCCCTGATCGCGTAGCCTGTTTTTAATATTAAATTTAATATTAAATCTCTCTGAACCAAAGTCATATCTTTCTGGAAGGTTAGACTTTTAGAGCAGTATATTAATAATCTACTACCAAATTACTGAGTCATTTGGCCTGTTTAAGTATCTAACCCAGTAGCAAAAAATTATTTAAGCAGTCATATGAGAAAATCCCAGTGTTTCAGTGGAAACTTAACATAATCATTTTAACACATTTTCTACAGAGAAATGTAGTATGTCATACTTTAAAATGTTAACATTGCAGGTTCCAGTACTTTTCTTTTAATTCTTATTTCTTAACCTGATGTAATTCATGCATCAATATTTGCTTGCTTCCTTCCCTCCCTCTCTTATTCCTCCCTCCCTCCTTCCCTCCCTCTCTTGTTCCTCCCTCCCTTCCTTCCTTGGTAATTGGATGTATCATCCAATTTCCTTCCTTCCTTCCTTCCTTGTTTCTTTCCTTCCTTCCTTCAATGTGCATAAAGAGTCTTTCAGAAGGCCCAGAGCTTGCCCACATACAAAAAAGCTGTCAAAGTTAAATCAACAAATTACAGAAAATATGTATCTGCAAATCCTCTTTTTTGCAACACAAAAAATATGTTCAGGGTATTTTGTTAGATATTTCAATTGCATTAACAGCTTTTTAATTCTATTAAAAAATGGTAACAAAACAGAAAAAAAAATTAAATTAGCTCCCTGAATTGAAAACAGTGAATCCAACTTTACCACTTCTGTTCATTTTGTGTCTTCCCAGTATTTTTACATACATGAATGTATGTATTTATAGAAATGATACAGGGGCACCAGGGTGGCTCGGTGGGTTAAGCATCTGCCTTTGGCTCAGGTCATGATCTCTGTTCAGCAGGGAGCCTGCTTCTCCCTCTCTCTCTCTGTAGCTCCCCCTGCTCGTGCATTCTCTCTCTCTGTGTGTCAAATAAATAAATAAAATCTTTAAAAAAAAATAAATGAAAGAGTTTTTTTTATTTCTTTATCTTTTTAACCAAATATAATCATCATTAACATTTGCCTATAATGCTCTGTAGGCTTTGTAACTATTATTAAGATTATATAATAATCTAAGTGTTGTATGGAACATAATTTTAGAATTTTCTCATTAGTTTAAATACATATTAGTCTGGATACACATCTAGATACAAACAGAAAGAACATTGCTTTCCCAAAGGGTTTAATGAAAGTCAAAACACTATCAACAAGATGTTAAAGCATCAGTTTTAATGTATCCTCATAACATTGTGAATTGGTACTTTGCAGAGAGAACTCATTTAATGAGGAAATGGTATTGTGTTTCATTTAGCAGGCTGAACACTTTTTCCAGATGCTTGTGACTAGTTGATTTTTTGTGAAAGTTGATTTTTTGTGAATATAACTTTGTCTAGTTATATCTACTGATTTTTGACTGTTTTCTTATCAATTAATATAACTTTTGTATATGCAAAGAACATTTAAAAAAATTTTTTTAAAGATTTATTTATTTATATGACAGAGAGAGAGAGAGGAGAACATGCACAAGCAGGGGGAGCGGGAGAGGGAGAAGTAGGCTCCCCACTGAGCAGGGAGCCCGACGCGGGGCTTGATCCGAGGACTCTGGGACCATGACCCGAGCCAAAGGCAGATGCTTAACCGACTGAGCCACTCAGGCGCCCCTATGTAAAAAATATTTTAGAGGGTAAAATCTTTAAGGACTGAAGCCATATCCCTTTTAATAGCTGTGTGGTTCCCTGGAAGACACATATGATGACTATGCTTTAATGTTTTTGGATTGATTGTTCATTGCCACCTAGGAGCATTCACCCTGGAAGGCAGGAGCCAAGATTTATTGTTTGATTGTTCTGCCACTCAAGGAAAAGCTCGCCGCTGGACATGTCATCTTTTGATGTGACCTTTATTTAGTAGTAGAGAGTCCATTAAGATGTTCCAAAGTTTTATATATCTGTCCAGTTAGTCAGTTGCATTTCTTTTAAATATGTTACCCAGAGTTTCTTGAAGAAATATCTTCCTTCTCTGCTGGCTTGATTTTTTTGAACACTCCGTCTGACTAGACATTGTATGTATAGTCACGTTTTCTGCTGTGAATTTAAACTCGATCCCCATAGGAGAGGCAGGGCTAATGCATGAGAAGTAACAGTCAGTAAACAGTCATACAAAATGTCATATTTACAGTGTTTTTTCAACCATCTGTAAGAAAATTTTTAAGAATATTCTTTCTAGTAGCAATGATTTTTTTTATACTCATTTTACAGAGGGGGAAATTAGCCTGGGGAATATTTATATGACTTGCCTATGGCTACACACTGGGTCGTTGGCCATTTTAGGATTGGAACTTTAAATTCCTGGAATGAAGAAGTACAATCAACGAGAAGAGGATCTTCAAATGGCAAAAACTGACAAGGCAAGAAGCAACAAATGTTGGAGAGTTTGTGGAGAAAGGGGAACCCTCTTACACTGTTGGTGGGAATGCAAGTTGGTACAGCCACTTTGGAAAACAGTGTGGAGGTTCCTCAAAAAATTAAAAATAGAGCTACACTATGACCCAGCAATTGCACCCCTGGGTATTTACCCCAAAGACACAGATGTAGTGAAAAGAAGGGCCATGTGCACCCCAGTGTTCATAGCAGCAATGTTCACACTAGCCAAACTGTGGAAAGAGACAAGATGCCCTTCGACAGACGAATGGATAAAGAAGATGTGGTCCATATATACAATGGAATATTACTCAGCCATCAGAAAGGATGAATACCCAACTTTTACATGAACATGGATGGGACTGGAGGAGATTACGCTAAGTGAAATAAGTCAAGCAGAGAAAGTCAATTATCATATGGTTTCACTTATTTGTGGAACATAAGGAATAGCATTGAGGACATTAGGAGAAGAAAGGGAAAAATGAAGGAAGGGAAAAATGAAGGAAATGAACCATGAGAGACTATGGACTCCAAGAAACAAACTGAGGGTTTTAGAGGGGAGGGGGTGGGGGGGATGGGTTAGCCCGGTGATGGGCATTAAGGAGGGCATGTATTGCATGGAGCACTGGGTGTTATACGCAAACAATGAATCATGGAACACTACATCAAAAACTAATGATGTACTATATGGTGACTAACATAACATAATAAGATAAGATAAAATAAAATAAAAGAGAAGAGGATCTTCATAGAAAATAAGCCTTAGTCATATTTTCGAAATATAAAATCTCTCCTACATTTCTTGGAAGAAGGTTGCAGTATAAATTTTAAGTATGATGACTTTTTTTTGAAGTGGCTTGCTTGTTATGGAACATGTTTATTTAATCAACTGATCATAGTTGACATTTACATTAAGTTCATGAAGTTGGTATTTATTGAGGGTTACGATAAAACACCAAGTATATCTTCAGGCTGAAGTCTTAATTTTATTCTCTTGCTCACTGTAGCAAGTATTTATTAGCCATTTACAATCTGGGTCAGATTGCTGTTGGTGTTTTTTTAGTAAGGAGGTGACATGAGAATATTTAGGAATATTTAGAAATGTTTAGGAAGGCTAAGGAGGATACTGTAGTGGAAGAGTTTAGAGATATAGGATGTGAGGGAGAATAGGCTCTCTCTCAGGTAACCCTTATTCATTCATTCAACACATATTTATAGAGCATGTATGCTGTACCAGGTACTATTCTAGGCACTTGGGGTAAATGAGTGAACAAAACAGGAAAGAAAATATTGCCCTCATGGATGTTTCTATTGGAGGGAGAAAGACTCTGAACAATAAACGTAAGTAAATTACATCGTATGTCCGAAGGCAAAAGCACCATTTACAAACACAAGTAGAGGAGGGTAAGTGGAATTAGAGATACTGGAGAGCCCTGGGGGTTACAGTTTTCAGTAGGATGGTCGTGGAAGTCCTCATGGAGAAGGTGAAGTCTGAACAAAGATGTGCAGGTGGTGACAGCTGGTAGTGTGGAAATCTAGGGACAGAGCATTCCTGGTGCCTATGAGTGATGAGTGAGGTTGGAGCAGAAAGAAGGAGGCTGTGTGTGGGAAGGAGGCTACCGCAGATGGGTCGAAGAGCAGATAACCAGCAAACGAGACTTAGAAGAAGCAGCCAACAGGTCAGAGAAAGACCGAGAGAGTGGTTTCTGGAAGCCATGTTGAGAAAGGGAATAAAGGATGGGGAGTGATATTGAACAACCATGCTCAGTTTTCCCAATAGGTTAAGAAAGATGCACATGGAGAATTGCCCTTTGGACTTAGCCATCTATCACTGATCACCTTGATGAGCAGTGATGGTGGAGGGCAAGGAGAGAGTAGGTTTAAGAGAAAACTAGAAGAGAATTGAAGGGAGCATAGGCAACATCTTTGGGGCATTTTTTTCTGCAGAGGAGAGCAAAGAAATGGGATGGGAGCTGGCAGAGAACATGGAGTCAAAGGAAGGTTTTCTTGGGCAGCGAGGAGTGAGAGCATGTGTGTGCTGATTAGAATGACTCAGTGGGAAGACTAAAGGTAGTGATGTCCATGCAGAGTTTCTGACAGTATCTATACTCACCATGAGTTCCTATGCCAAAAATGTCCTATGTCTGATTCATTCACTCCTTTTCCCTCATTTAATTTAAAATTTTTTCAGCAATAATTTAGGAAAAGTCAGCTTTCCCAGGCTGCAATTTTTCTGCTTCTTGCCTACTCATTTCCATTTTCATGGCTGAAAGGTAAAGTTTTAGGTAAGAAATTATATAGCCTGAAACATTTTTGTCATCTATCACCATCAGTAAATCTATATGAAAGGCCTACAAACCTCCCTCAGCACACGGACCCCCCCCCACACACACACACAGTGTTGTAATTATGAAGGGAAATTATCTATCCTATGCCTAAAATCCCAAACTCAAACTAACATTAAAAATGGCCATCTAATTTTAACTTTTTTTAAATGGTTCTTTTTAATGGCATCAAATTTTGGACAGGGGTTCTTCTGCAAAATATAAACAGCCACCATGCCCTTCCTTTAAGAAATAATTTGGTGGTGGGCGCCTGGGTGGCTCAGTCGTTAAGCGTCTGCCTTCGGCTCAGGTCATGATCCCAGGGTCCTGGGATCGAGTCCCACATCGGGCTCCTGCTTGGCAGGAAGCCTGCTTCTCCCTCTCCCACTCCCCCTGCTTGTGTTCCTGCTCTCGCTATCTCTCTCTCTGTCAAATAAATAAATAAAAAAAATCTTTAAAAAAAAAAAAAAAAAGAAATAATTTGGTGGTAACAGTGTTTTAATATATTACTCTTTTTTACGAAAATATTCTTCTTAAAGATTGGTAAGTTAGTCCTGTCTCTGATTTGTATGTTTTAATGACTTCAGCTTCAGTGCTGAACACCAGCAGCTGTCCCTATTGAACATACACTCAGAAGATGCTTGAATTCCAGCCGGCTGCAGGCAAGATCAGCTGCCAGAATGGCTACCGAAGGCCAGCTTGCCAAAGTTATGTTCATTTTCAGGGAAAAGAGAGAAATTTAAATAGCTGGTTTCTTGACTTCCATTGTTTTCCTCTTCTACTTCTCTACTTTCCATTGTAGATAAATGATGAAAAGAAGACTTTACAATTTTGAGATACTCTGAAGGGAGGAAAATTTCAGGGTAGCAGCCAACTCTTTGAATCCTTCTTTGCACAAAACAGCATTACATTGTTGAATGAGAAATTATCTGTTTCATTGGACCTTCATTGTGCCTCTTGGGAAGATAAAATCTGAGGTTCTGTGAGGATGTATATGTAGGGTGTGTGTGTGTGAGAGAGAGGGAGAGCGTGCATGCGTGCTAGGTTTAGCAAAGACAGAATGAAGAACTTGGAAGTCATTTTGGCATTTTATGACCATTAGAAATGGCTATATGCATGCCTGGTAGACAGAAAAAGAGATATTTTCAATCAGTAGAAACATTAGTTGCAGGTAGGGATTTGTTCTGGCTTTTATTTTTATGAACTGATGCATGCATAGAACCTGAATTCAGATTTGAATTCAGTTTAAAAGCTGCCTCCCACCTCTGTTGATTATTAGCTTTGTCACCTTGGTCAGGTCATGGAACTTCTCTGTCCCTTGGTTTTTTCATCAATGACAATGGAGTTAAAAATTTAATATTAAATTATGTTTAATATTCAATTTTAAAATAAATTAAAATTTATTTTTAATAATATAAATTATTTATAAATAATTTATATTATTAAATAATATAAATTATATTATTTATATATATTATATACAATATTATAATTATATATTATATATTATATAATATATATCATATATTACATATATTATAATAATTTATATATATTTATATTAAATAATAATTATTATTTAATATTAATATTAATATTATATTATATTAATATATAATATAATATGTGTTATATATATCAGCCCAGTGTCTAGCACAGTGTTAAAGCATTCATGAAAAATTAGCAATTATTATTATGATCATTCATATAGATAGGCTAATCTTAATAAATGGATTGCTCTAATTATTAATGTAACATACCACTATCTCAAAACGGACTGACTTTAGCTCTTAGGAGATAGCGCTGGATTTAGAAGGAAGAAAATCTGAGAACTCTGTTTAAGTCTCAGAAGACATGATTTTCCTCATAATGTGGAATTTACTGACAACTTAAATGCCACAGGGATAAGGAGTTTTTCTGTGAGGTGATGCCACATAAATGAGAAGGATTCCCAAAATCCCTTTTGCAGGTGTGCTTGAGTGTGTATCTACCTGCAGAGTGAGAAAGAGGAGGGGAATAAAGGGGGAGAGACTGAAATAAATACTCTGGAAAAAGAAGCATGTTAGCTACACTGATCTCTTTTCACTTCCTCAAACTGCTGAGTATTTCTTGTCCTCATGCCTTAGCAGATGCTGTTCCCTCTTCCTGGACATCGCTTTTCTGAACACACCCTAAAGCTAACTTGTTTTTTTTTCCTTTTTCTTGTGAGATATTTCAGCTTAAATAGCATCTCAGAATGTTGTCTCATCACCTTAACTAAAATAGCTTCTGCTCACCATTATTCTGTTTCTCAGCCTGTTTTGTGTTTTCTTGTTGGGATTATTTCTTTGATTACTTTAAAAAATTAGTCTCCTTTTCAACTAGATTATTAGGCTCCCTGATGGAAACTTAGCTTTCATCTTTTCCGCTGTCATATTCCCAGCATTTAACTTAGAGTCAAAGCACGTACACTTTAACAAAGTAGTAAGTACTCAGTAAATGGATGTGGTTGGGTTTTGGTTTTGCTTTTGGTAACATTTAGTCTTTTTGTCAGTACATAGGGCAATTACACAAAGTTTCTAAATTTCCCTGTGCTCTTGAGAAAATTGCAGCTACTGTTTTAGCTTTTACATAATCATCAAAGTTACCACACAGGTATGAACTCGCATGGATTTATTACCATCACCTTGCTTAATGTTTTCACATTAAGCAGGCCAGTCACATTTGAGAATTTCATTAATTGAATGGGTATGAATAGTAATTCCATGACATTTGCAAACTAAACTATACAGTATTCATGTAAATGTGCTTCATCTCAATAGTCTGTATCATTTTTAAATTTTTTGAGTCAGGAATTGTCATCATTAGTAAACAGTTTATGGTTTTGTTGTAACCTCAACAATGCAGGGGCTAGCAATTCATTCTCTTAGAGATCCAGATCTCTTCACAGAAAAAAAATTCTTCTGACCTGTGGAAAGAGGTGACAATATGAGAAATAAAAGAATTATCTCTGCCAGCTAATGCAAGCAGACAATACAAGATAGAACTCTTTCCCATTGGTCCTTGGCCTCAGAAGACTGTCCCATTTTGCTTTTTCCTAAAAGTGTGGGCCTGAAGAGTATGGCAATGGGATGTCTATCATCCCATGGCAGGTCAGGAGGAAACAACTGAAGTCAAACTTGCCATTGGTTTAGCATCCTCCTATACATGTGGAGGGTCATTTGAAGTCTTGAGGGTTTGGGATGGAACATAGATTTATCTAGACTCAGGGTAGCCTTGGGATACCATGAGAAATTGATTTTGCCCAAGAGCTTTGCTTTAGTCTTCATATGAAGATTTCCTACAGAAATAGATGAGCACTTTGGGATCCAAGATGCCACTCCTAAATAGGCTGATTCTTCCCTTTTGACTTTAAAAGAGAAAATACAAGAACAAGAACGCTCAAGAAAAATGGTGCTGGAAATATATATGATTGAAACAGTAGAGTACAGCATCAAACAAGCAAACTTTATAAATATAAAAAAAATGTGTTAAAGGAAAAGGGTGACACTTTTTTGTGCACATATTTGGCATAAATTGGAAAAAGACAAAAACTGGAGAGTAGATAAAAAGCATGAGTTAGGGGCACCTGGGTGGCTCAGTCCGTTCAGCGTCCGACTCTTGAATTCAGCTCAGGTCATGAGCTCACAGTTGTTGAGATCGAGCCCCGCCTTGTGCTCTACGCTGGGCATGCAGCCTGCTTAAGATTCTCTCTCTTCCTCTCCCTCTGCCCCTCCCCACCACCTCCTCTCTCTCCCTCTCTCTCTCAAAAAAAAAAATAGTAATAATAATAATAATTTTTAAAAAGCTTGAGTTAATCCAATTTAACTAACTTTCCCATAAGCAAAGCACACATATTTGGAGTAAGAGTTCTGAGGATAAAAGTGAATGATCCGGGATGAGTTTTGGTAGACATCACGTTGCAAGTTACATTTTGGAACTGTACCATGAGGAATGAGAATATTAAGGTGTAGAAAAGGAAGTATTTGTAGCTGAACATGTGAGGTACCCACAAGGACAAAACTACAAAAGACCAGCTAATCACATTGTAGCAGCCCAAGAGATCAAGGGTACATCTTGTAATGAACCTGTTCTGGAGTTATGGAACAGCCTTCCTGCGGTCCTGGCTGAAGACTACTTGAGGCCGAATGACCCAGAACGTCCATATGCTACCAAAGGCAAAAGCCTAATTAGATATATTACTTCTAACTGCATAAATCCACACTCCCAGAAGGAAGCAGATTAATTGTAATGCACATGTGAGGAGGGTGACTTTCAAAAACGCAAGAAGTCTGGAGGCTAAAACATGCTACTCTTTAATAGTGGTTATCTTTGGGTGGGAGAATTTAAAGTCCCGGCTATTTGTGTCTCTCTCTGCAGTGGGTTCATGTAACTTCTATAATGAAAAGACTTGGCCGTTTTGCTATTGTTAATACAGATACAAAGAATGATGAAAGTAACGTGGCTCCTTCCATAAGCTGCATTACACATCAGTTGAGAGTCACATCTCACATTGTAAAAGAGACAAAAGTTAATATATTGTTGCAAATATTCAAAAGATCTTGGCCAAAGGTCACTGTAGTTTTTTTAATGTTTATTATTTAAACCTGGAAACAGGTGTCAGCATGACTGCAATTAAAAGCTACATCTGATCATTAGCAAAGGACTTTTTAAATCTTATTTTCTTCAAAAGGGAAGGGGATAGCGCACAATTATGTGTGTGTTAGGCTCTTCCTCTCCGTATTATGGGGGTTCTTAATGACAGAAACTTTGTATCCTCACTGAGGTGTGAACTGAAACTTCCTCAGTGTGATTGGGTTTAAAATGCCAACACTTGTGACAGTGGGGCCTGAGGCCCTTTTTGGGAGAGAGTTGTGCTTCCTGGTAATTTTGTACCATGCTACTCCTGCGATGAGAAACCCTCTGGGAAGATTAAGGATCCCCTAGGATGTGTGTTGGAGAAAATTCCTATCTCCCTTGTGAATTTTATTGGAATAAAAATTGCAATGCATTTTGCATCTCCCGTGCATTTTGCATTCACTTCATAAGAATATAAATAATCTGTTTATTGATTTATGATACCACAATTAAGGTGCATTCAGTCTGTAACTTTTATTCAAAAGCCTCTATTCTACTGTATTTTCTAGCATTTACATCATGAAGATTGGTCTTAGTTCACAGACGAAAGGCAGGGGGGAGGAAGAAGGAACGAAGAGAGAAAAAATAACAAATTGTCTTAAAAACACCTTTCATTTGCATGTGACTTTATAAAATAATCTCCTCCCCACCACGCAAACAAAATTGTAGTTTGGAAAGCAGTGATGGAATTTTATGTTTAACTTTAAGAAATCTAGAAGTGTGTATTTCTTCATAAAACTTTAAAAATGTAATCCTATTAGTAGAGAAAATAAGTATCTTCTCAAGCTTCAGTCACCTTATTTATAAGAAGAACTTGGACTAAATTATTCTGTAAATCTTAACTCGAGCTAATCAACCAAGCTTTGCAATTTCTTCATAGTTATTGTTCTGAAAATTCATACTGTTATTTATTCTAAGGACTTTCAAACGGTAGTTTCTCAGTTGGAGAAACAGTTCAAAGTCATTTTGAGCTCAGTTAAACTCATTGCTTAGAGCTGTGATTACTTTCATGTCCTAATTAAATGGGCAAATCTGTCTCCTGCATCTTGTACGGGAAGTCACAAGCAATCAAGCGCAGGTTGGTGTTATGACTGATGAACATCATTCGTTGATTTCTCCTGTCCAATAACGTGTGTGTAATATTGCTTATTTTTGAATTGTCGTATGGCAGAGGATATACTTTCTCGGTAGCAGGGTAATGGAAAGGGATCACTAAATAAAAGGATTGCATGCTTTGTCTCTGAGAGAATGTTTCATCTGCAACAGCAACATGACAGACATACCATGTGCCTGTTACTATAGAACCGAAAAGCCCTTTCCAGCTGTTTACACTTCGGATGCAAAATGGCAATTTGACATAGACTAACAGTGTGATGTAGCATCTGCGTAAAAAGGCTACATATGGAGCATGCCCAGTGCGGTGAGTGCGTCCTCCGCCCTCCCCCTCCAGATCTCTGAAGATAAGGCTTGAACTTTGCACTTGCAAATGTCACTGCATACGTTTTGCACTAGGTTTTTTTTTTTTTTTAAAGGTTCTCTTACAACTAATTTCCTGTAACAATCCCAGAGCAGAGAAGAGAATATTTAGAGTGATGAGATCCGTCAAGTTTAGAACGAGTTGATGCCTGTCTTTGAATGCACTTGAAGTGTTCTTTATTTTTTAAAGCAATATAAGGCATTCGAGTGTTTGTTTTCTATCCCCCCCACCCCCGGAATGGGAAAATAAGAATTTCCTTGGATCGGAGTCCTCCGGGGTAGGGCGTGAAAGCCCCGGGGGCAGGAAGGGACGGAGAAGAGGGGCTTGCCCAGAGCATGGATAGGAAAGGAGCCGGGGCGCTCCAGGGCTCAGCGCGCACTGAGGATCTGTGCCCGGGGCTGCAGCTGCGGATGAGAAAGGCGCTGTCTGGCTAATGAAGGCCACCTGGATCAGGCTTCTGAAAAGAGCCAAGGGAGGAAGGCTGAAGAATTCGGATATCTGTGTAAGCTCAAGGGCTTTAGTCTGGGGGAGACGCTATGTTGTCGCTGCTTCTGCTGTCCTTACAGTGAGTGCTGGCAGGGGCTCCTGTGATTTAGTAATATGATCCTGATGGCAAGAGAGGGAGCGAGGGAGAGTCCTATAATTTTCTGAGCTCCTTTTCCGATGTTGTGATTTATTGCCAGAGCAGCTATCCCGGGCAGGTGTTTACTTTAGGCAGCTTTTATTAAACGTCGATTTAAAAGCTATGGAAAAATGTGTTGCTTAAGGATCGGGTGAAGCTGGCTACTGTTGTCTTACAGTTTTGTCAGTGAGGGTATCAGGTGAATGGAAAGGTACAAAAGGATGCTTAAGGTTAAAACGGGAGTCATGGTAGAGAATTCAAGTTTATAACGCGTTAGACTTTCTTTTATGTTGTTTTTTAGTAGACGTATCTCCTTTCCCGTTGTAAATACTTGCTTTAGCATGTCGTCTGTTCTTGAAGGCATCCTTGAAACCCCTCTGTGCCCTTCAGCCGGGCACTGCACCACGGAGCTGGTTTAATTATAAAGGAACTTGCTCTGGCTTCCAGAAAGGATAGTCATTGGAGCATAAGCCTTGGGAAGGAATGGTCCCTTGGTAGGCACAACTATCCTAGGGAGTGGTCTGTCAAGGAGAGCACGATGTTTCTAGATGGCTTGCCCCGAAATGGATTATTTTCTGCTCTTTTCAGGAATTTATAGCAGAATCTAGGAAGCAAACTGCTGTGTCAATGAGACTTTTCCAATGCAAACATCATAGATGGAATCTCTTTTAAAATGCAAATTTTTCTCTCAAGGGTTCGGCAGACTCCTACACCAGCCGTCCATCCGATTCAGATGTTTCTTTGGAGGAAGATCGGGAGGCAGTGCGCAGAGAAGCAGAGCGACAGGCCCAGGCCCAGTTGGAAAAGGCAAAGGTAAAACCATTTCTCCTCTGCCAACCTCTTTCTTTGCCAGTCGTGCCGGCTCTGTGATGGGCCACCTGTGGAAGTTTCTCTTAAAGCGTATGTTTGGTCTCTTACAGTATTTCATTGTCTGATTTTAAACAGGTGCAAGAAATGGAGTGTATTTGATTTCCTTGGTAGAAAAAGGAAGTGTGATATATGAGTGGTCTTGGCTTTTATGTTGTTTTATAATCCAACCGACTCATTTCTGTGGGTGGATAGTTTATTTAAACACACAGAGAAGGATCCCCAAATACACAAAGGGGAAAAATCTGCTTCTAATAACAATGATTTCACTTCATTTCTCCAGTCAACCATTTCTCTGCTTGGAAAAACAACTTTCTTCAAGGTAATGTGTATTTTCTTAGGCTTGAACAATCTTTCCCCCAAATTTTAATCCATAGGTGTTTTATAGTATTTTCTTATATTGAAAAAATGGATTGCATTATTCTTCTCAAAAATAAAGCAATTAAAGATTTTATCAGTTAAAAATGTTCCTTCCTCAAACATGTTCTTCATTGTATAATAAAGTGTGTATATGTGGATGGGGGACTGGAAATCAGATATAAAATCTGTAAGTACAGTATTTAGCCAAGATGGTGGTTCATTTCACTGATTGTAACGATGAGAATTCTTTTTCCCATGCAGTCATTCGAATGGCAGCTATTTCTAAAAGTGTAGATTGTTGTTCAAGTTTACGGTACCTTGGTTTGTGTGATCTGGGTAACTTTTGAAATGAACCTATTTCATATGGTTGGTGGTTTTCTTTCGAAAAAAAAAATTATTGCTTTGGAGAAAGAATAAGTACTGTGTTGCTCTTGCTTAAAAAAAAAAAAAAAAAGGCAAAAAAACCAAGGATGGCATTAGGCACTCTTGCTGGCTGCTTCGTCTCTGAGATGAGTAAAATCTCTGTGTGTTGCTATGGGAATTATGGCTTGGAGATTCTGGCTTGAATGCATGGACGGCCCTTATGTAATATTCATGGCCCCTAGCACAGTTGCCATAGTAGTTACAGAGGCACTGCTAGGAGGCCTTGACTTTTAAAAAGCAGTCTTTCCATACATCAAAACAGTGTTCTCACCTCAGCGGGCAGGGAATTCATTTCCAGATCTGACACCGTCTTGACTGCAAGACAAGCCATAAACAGCAGGAGCGAGGAACTGATAAGGAAAGGTGTGGCCCGGTTGCCATCAACTAATCTGCTCTACCAGGCTTCACCCATTTAAAACATGAGGATGAGACACTATGGATGAAGCTGGAGGACATTATGCTCGGTGAAATAAGCCAATCGCAGAGGGATGAATTCCACTTGGAGGAAGCATCTAAAGCAGTCACACTCCTAGAAGCAGAGGGGGGGAATGGTGGTTGCCAGGGACTGGGAGGAGGAGGAAATGGGGAGTTGCTAATCAACAGACAGAAAGTTGCAGTTATGCAAGATGAATAAATTCGAGAGATCTGTTGTGCGACATTGTGCCTAGAGTTAACACTACTGTACTTTGCACTTCATATGTTAAAAGGGTAGATTGCTTGTGAAATGTTCTTACACGATAAAAAAAAATATAAAATTAAGTAATGGAGAAGATTAAACAACAGATGTATGACTAGTGAAGTTCATGGCCACAAGTGTGCAGTGTAGCTAATATATCTCGAGATTGAGAATCTGAATTCTTCTATATTTTTGCACCAGGGTGCAAAGAAGAGTCTGGAAAAAAAAGAAATAACAGTCTGTGTTCCAGAAATAAGAGTGTTTTATTTGCACTAATTTATTCATGTGATTTTCACATACCAAAATTAACCAGTTTCTCAGATTCATATCACATGGTCATACAACCCACTGTCTTAGAGGTTTGGTTTTCAAAGTCTTTAGTTATCTGATTGGGGAGTTTTTGTCCATAACTGTGTGTTGTAAGTCCTCGATTAAGTGACGCAGCTGCGTAGAAATTTTAAATATCTTTTAACCAGCGTGGACCAAAATCCTGTTTCCCAAATCAAACCAGGTTCATGTTACTTGTCATACAGGCTAAAAAGTCTATCATTACAAGTAATGTAGAAGATGAAAGAAAAACGAAGAGAGTTTAAAACAAAGGCAAAACAATAGAAATGTTTCCTCTGTTTAATGAAAATGGTTAATTTACATCCATTTTTCTTCCTTAAAATTAGGTTGGTATCTTTTTTAAAAAAATATATCTATTTATTTTAGAGAGAGCACAAGCAGGAGGGGCAGAGGGAGAGGAAGAGGGAGAAAGAATCTCAGGCTGACTCAGGGCTCAGTGAGGACCTGGACACAGGGCTCGATCTCGCGACCCTGAGATCCTGACCTAGGCTGAAACCCAAGAGTCGGATGCTTGACGGACTGCGCCACCCAGGCATGCCATTAGGTCCATATCTTAAGCCTTTGATGTGTTCAAATGAGTTACACTAGGATAGGTGAGAATTTGAATATATTCTGAAAGACCATGGAAGGACTCGGATTTAAGTGTACTTTATGTGAACTCATGGCTTGGTAGGTCTGGTTTATTAATTCCAGGACCCCTGAAGAAGGAATGCAAAAGAGGGATTGGAGATGGCTTTCTCATTAGCCTATTTTTTTTTTTTTAAGATTTTATTCTTGGGGCACCCTGAGTGGCTTAATCGGTTAAGCGCCTGCTTTCAGCTCAGGTCATGATCCCAGGGTCCTGGAATCGAGTCCCGCGTCGGGCTCCCTGCTCAGTGGGGAGCCTGCTTCTCCCTCTCCCTGCAGCTCTGCCTAGTTGTGCGCTCTCTCTGTCAACTAAATAAAATCTTAAAAAAAAAAGAGAGAGAGAGAGATCTTAAGTAATCTCCACACCCAGCATGGGGTTTGAACTCACGACCCCGAGATCAGGAGTCGTGTGCTCTTCCGACTGAGCCAGCCAGGCACCCCTCATTAGCTTATATTCTCTCTTTGCCTTCCACTGTGCCTTTGTGTCAGTACGACTTTGTGGGCCCTATTTTAAAACGAAGCTTTTAAAGTTTAAAAATCTATGAATTCATCGTTTAATTTTAGATCATTTAAAACACTTTGCATGACCATCTTGGGAGCATCAGAAGTTTTCCGCGTTTCTGTTATAGCCATCCTAGATAGCATCCCTCCAGCAGGAAGGCTTTCTCAGTGGGTGCTCTGTCTCCCTGCCCCCCCGCAGATCACGTGCAGTAAGATCACTGGACGAATGCCTGGGAGAAACTTCAGTGGTGCTTTCAGAACCCGGCCCTCTTTAAATATGAACTACATTATCCATTAATTGTCCTCAAAAACAGGTCTGTGAAATAAGGTGATTGGCAAGGAGTGAGACTAGAGACGCTGCCTTTTGAAATTAAGTGACCTACAAAAGGTTCTATAACCAGGCACCCTGTGCTTCCAGTAAAAGCCAGTACCTTTTACTCGCACTTTGTTATGGTTTCTCTTAAACTGGTAAACTCTACAGTGAACAAATTATGTATTTTCAGGCAAAGAAAAATCAGCTGACCTGACTTTTTTTTTTTTTTTACCTTGTTTTCATCCAAAATGAACGTTTTGTTCCTTTTCAGTTTTGCCATCCTTTGCAAATCTTGCCTTGTTTAAGCTCTTTGATTTTTGCCTTCAAGACAAGGAATACATGGATTTAATTTATTCCCATAGCGATCTTTTTTAAAAGCCCGCTTTACTGAGGTATAATTCACGCATTTAAAGTATACAATTCGGTGGGTTTTGGTATATTCACAGAGGTGTGCAACCATCCTTACGATCAACTTTAGAACATTTTCATTGCCCCTTAAAGAAATCCCGTGTTCTGAGATAGAACTCACTCCTCTTTCTTCCCAACCCCTTCAGGCCTAGGCAGCCACTCCAGCTTTCTGTCTCTGTAGATCTCGCATATAAACGGAATCCTGCAGTGGGTGGGCTCTTGCGACTGGTTACCTTCACTTAGTGATGTTTTCAGTGTTCATCGAGCTGCAGTGCATGTCAGTACCTCAGGCCTTTTTATTGCCCAATGATATTCCATTTATTTATATATGTATATATCACATTTTATTTATCCATTATCATTCAGTGGACATCTGGGTTGTTTCCACTTTGGGCTATTGTGCATAATGCTGTCACGAAGATTCGTGTGCAAGTTTTTGTGTGAACCTAAGTTTCCATTTCTCGCACATGTATATCTAGGAGTGAAATTGCTGGGTCATCGGAGCATCTTTTTTTTTTCCTTTTTTTTTTTTTTTAAATGAAGGAATGCTGTTTTTCTTTTCACTCTTACTCCCCGGAACTGATCCCTTCTCTGTGTGCAGAGACTCTGAGTTAGGAAGTCCGGGTGTAGAAGGGATTGGAGCAGACATGAAGTAGGCTCAGTGCAGTATTCTTAGTAGAATGGATTACCGTGAAGTTTTAAATCCACCGTTCTCTCATCAGTGAATGTCTCCTTGATAAAGAAATTATATTAGGCACGTTGGTGAGTACACGGGCTACGAGGCCAGAGCTACAAGGAAGAAATAGGCAGCCTGCAGAAAGCTTCTACTGTTCGTTTAGGGAGAAAAGTCTTGGCGTTAAATCATGCTGATAGGTGGAGTAAAAGTACCATACAGGAGTCAGGAGCATCGGGGTGGGAAGACTGCCCCCTACTGGCGGGAACAGAAAGTCCTTCCAGAATGGACATGGACTTTAGCTGATAAATAGAAAGTGGCCAGTGGCCTAATAAGTAATGTAAGCAAATGCCAACATAAGGAAATGGTTGGCAGCAAGAAAACATGGAACCTTCTAGAGAAAGTTCTTTTTTTTTTTTTTTTGAGGTCTTGCCAACTTGAAAATGTCTTAATTCTAGCCTCACATTTAATTCATAGTTTGGCTAGGTATAATATTCGGGTATGATGAATACTTTTCTTTGGAACTTTAAAGATGTTATTTTGTTGCTTTTGCCTTCCAACACTGTTGGTATGCTCACCAATGTCATTGGGGTTTTGCGGGTTTTGGTTTTTAGTTTTCAGTATGTCAAGGACTGCTCTGCCTTTGGTATTTTGAAATTTTGCCTTGGTGTGGCTCTCATTTTTTGTGCCTGGCTTCTTATATGAACATTCATTGTGAAGGGCCAGTCAGTTCAGTTCTGGAGAGTGACCGACTTTTATTTTTATCATTTTCCCCACTGTATGTTCTTTTTCTGGTTCTCTAGTTTGATTAGAACTTTCTTCGGATTTTTTCTGTGTCTTTGTTTTACTGTCCAGTCTTTCTCCACTTATGTTCAAACCCATCCATTGAAATTTTTATATTTGAAAATTTCTGATTCCTAAGAGTTTTCTTCTCCTCTCCCCTTTTATAGCTTCACTGTTCTTATTCTGTGGCTGTAATATTCTCTCTTACATCCCATGAGCTATTCATTTTAATTTTCCTGTACTGTCACTGTTCTTCAAACTTTTAAAATTTGGTATTATGTTTACATACTGGAGACTTTCTTCAAAGATGTGCTTTTTGGCTGTCTACAATGTCTTGCTCTTAATTATGTATAAGGCCCACTGGAAGCTCTAAGTCCAATGGCAAAGCTTCTTAGCTGCTGGTCTTTTATAGGTGGATTGGGGGGGGGCATGTCTTTCCTCTTGTCTGGTTCATGTTCTCAGACTAGAGTCTCCAGCCTGTTGGTACTTTATGTTCTCACTCTTTCTATTCTGTTAATTTCCACCGTCACTTTCTATAGTCTACATTTTTTGTCAACTCTCCTCTCATTTCGTGTTCTTTTTGTCTGTGGGTTTATAGTTTCTCAAAAAAAAAAAAAAATTTTTAGGAAGAAGCATATGTTCAGTTGACCATGTTTTATTCCCCCGTATTTATCAGTAAACATATTGTATAGAAAAGAGAAAATGTGTTTCTCCTATTGTCCTTGTCCATAAAAGCCTTAGACATTGGGAGAATCTGACCCAATTAGAAATATTCCCTGAACCAGCCTTTTCAGAAGAAAGAAAAAAACATGAATATGTATATTCACCTTCAGCCTGAAGATGACCTTTTAATTCCAAAAATGTTAAACATGTTTTCAGAAAACGTGTCTGATTGAGTAAATTCTGTGGGAGGTAGGAGAGAAGCGTATGTATATGCCTATATTACATACTTTCTTAAACCTACCAGAGAGACTATTAGAATCCAGAGAACATGTGGCAGATATTAAACGAGAAAGCTGCTCATAGGAAAACACTATGTTTAATTGGTGAAAATCCAGCAGAGCGCAATCATCATAGAAAACACAAATACAGTAGACATTCTTAGGACGATATTTTAGGCTAAAATTATTTTCCCATCACCGATCTCAGTGCTGTCTTTTAATTTTTGCATGGAAAAATTGTCAACTCTCCTTGGCTCATAGCAATTACCTTCCAAATAGAAGAAGACTGGCTAAATAGGTCTAATCTCCAGTAGCCTGGGTTAATTTAAATACACATTAGCTTAGATTGCCTATTTTTCCTACCTGTAAGAAATCAAAAACTTGTGCATGTGACTGGGTGGGGATAGCCCTGAACACTGGTGCTGTAATCCTGCTCATCTCACGTGGTAGGTGACAATAATGGTAATAACAGTAATGATAACATCTATTGTGGGATCTTTGTTCATGATAGACACTTGGAAAGGCAGAAAAGGAAAATGCAAAGCTGTGTGTCTTCAGAGCATTTTGAAATACTTTTGAGCAGTTATGACCATGAAGTACATACAGCATTGGATTGGTGCCTGGACTGTCTTGGACGTCAGAAAAATCCTCCTTTGTTCTCTCCGTCAGCTTTTGCCACAGAATGAACTGCTCTCGTCACCTTGAAGTCCCCACCATTTTTCCTCAGGGCCCCATTCTCTTCTGTGCATCGCTGGCCAGTTGGCAGGTTGCCTGGTGACCGGGTCATTTGGGATGGCCTCCTGCAGGTGTGCATTTGGCAGCTGTCAGCTTAGGGGGCTCCTTCTCCTCTTCTAGGTGGTCTCTCATCCCTCAGCAGGCCGGTTGGCTCGTTCTCATGCTGGTTTCAGGGCTACAAGCACATGAGCGAGCACAAGCCCCAGGGGGATTATTCGAGTCCCTTCTGTGTCCTGTGTGCTGAGGCCCCATTGGTGACAGCACGCCACGTGGCTAAGCCTGGAGTCCAAGTGCGAGGGGATGACCCCAGGACCTGGATTCTGCTGGCGAATGGTTGCAGCCTTTTTCTGCAGAGTCTGCCATTTTTTTCTCCCTTCCCCTTTTAGAAAAAGAGCTACCTCCTTACCTTCTAAAAGAAACACCTGTCTTCCTTCCCACTCCATCGTTCACTTCCTGTTAGTGCCAACCTTCCTTAACAGCAGGTTCCACCCCCCACCCCCCCGTTTCCAGTTATTCATTTCTTCCCCACCTCTCTGAAACTCATTTCTGTCTCTCTCTACTGATAGTGACTGAACATCTCCAGGGACCTTCTAATGAAGCCAAATGACCTTTCATCAAGTGTTCCCTTGACGTCTCTGTAAGCCTCACCTTGTTTTTCTTCCCTACCACATCCCCTTCCTGGCTACAACACAAGCCTGTTTCTACTATCTCTCTGGCTCCTTTTCCATCTCCTTTGCTGCTGCTTTTATGGAAGTCCATCCAGCCACATGCTCAGTGCTCAGACCTTGACCTTGTGGCTTTCACTGCTTTACGCATGCCATTGCTTTTCAGACTGATGGGTTCCTCAGGAGCTGCTGCAGAGGCAGAGGGGAGCCCAGCAGGTTGTGTTCTGTGCATTCTTAATGGATTTGGCCAAAGCATCTCCCTCCATTCGTCTGACATACTGGGACTCCCGTGTATGTTTTACTTTGGATATAGATCTTCACCTCCACAATGAGTTTTATTATTATTATTTTTTGATTTATTTATTTATTTTAGAAAGCACACGGGAGAATGAGGGGTGGCTGAGGAGCAGAGGGAGAAAGAGAAAATGCTGAAGCAGAATCCCCGCTGAGCGTGGAACCCTATGCAACGTGCAGTGCACACCGTGGGGCTCGATCCCAGGACTCAGATCATGACCTGAGCCGAGATCAATAGTTGACTGCTAAACCAACTGAGCCACCCAGGCGCCCCTCCACAAGGATTTTTTCAACCACTGCTCTCTTTCCCTTTACGGTCTTGCACGTCCCACGTCTTCCACGTTTCATCTGCAGCTCTGCCCCAACCTCTCTCCCTAGTGTTAATAATGTCACATCATCTTCTTTGTGGCGTCCCTATCAGTTCTGCCCCCCCATTTAAAATTGAACTCCCCATTTTTTCTTTCAATCCCTTCTCTGCATTTTCTGACTTCTGTCAAGGTTAACATCATCCTCCTAAGTTAGTCCAAGGGTTGGCAATTTTTTTCCTGTAAAGGGTCAGATAGGAAGTATTTTAGGTGCCTCAAGTCTTGTGGTCTCTGTCACAGCCTCAGAATGCCAGGAAACCTGGATTCAGATTCCATCTTTGCCGTGGACGAGCTGCTTGACCGTTCGGTAAGCTAGGTGTGAAGCTCAATTGTAGTTGTGGTGATAATTGCGTGAGCTGGTACATGGTACGTGTCAAGCTCAGGGTTCCCAGTCGGAACAACTGGTACCCATGGTTCCTGCCATCAAGTTCAGTGTCCACTGGGGAGTCTGTATTAGAAGTTACGAAACCACTCTTTCTGTTTCTCTTTAATGAACACCATACACTGTTTGGTGACTATCATATTCAGGTTACTCGTTTCTAACTCAGTGGTGAGTGCTGTCTGGCCGATCGGTAGGTCCAGTGGCTACATGGGGAGGGATGGACATTCACTCCATCACATGATCTTTACAGCAGCTCACCATATCAGGTCAGATGGCATCGCATCCAACCCATGACCCAAGCCTGTGTCCTGTCTCCTGAACTAGACTTTGAGCCCCTTGAGAGTAAAGGTGTTTTCTGTGCTGCTTCTCACTGTACAGATTCCTGCCTTCATTACCAAGAGTGAGCTAACATGCCCTCTTGCTCTTTTCACGTCTTCTAACACCTGAGTATTTTAGGAATAAAATTACATATCGAACTGTATGACTTTGCGGTTCTATTTATCTTGGCAATCTACCTAGGAGTATGGGTAAGAGTTACATGTTTTAAAGAGAGCCTGATACTGTATCTAATTCAACACTCTTAGAGTGGATTTATGGTTTTATTCACGGAAGTTCTAGAGGGCTGAAGTTCGCCCATGATTACAACTACACTCTCGTGTAAGAACCCTTATAAGGACTGTTAACATAATACAGACTTCTGGCTATTTCAGAGCCATAAATGGTTTGGGAAGGATTATTATAAACTTTTCAGCTCAAGCTTTTCTTTTTTTCTCCTTAGAGAGCTGTAACTGAACATCTTTGTTGTATCATTATAAACACAGCTATAAATACACGATGTTTCTCCTTTTTCTTTGCCTGATTTGAATGGGGAACACACAAAGACCTTTACAGGCCACTTAAAGTCGTCCTCTCGCTATTCCTGAGTTTGGCCCCAACAGCGAAATGAAAGATGATGGAAACTGTGAAACAGTAGAATTTATTCAGTTAGTGAACATTTGATGGGTGGTTATGCTATTGAGCTAGGAGCTAGAAGAAGGGAAATCAAAGATGCGTTAGATGTGGTTTCTCCCTCAAGAAACCCATGGTCTAATGATGATGCCAGACATGTGTGTGTCACCGAGAGTGATGTGTTAAGTGTTAAACTAGCAGCAGTGTAAGCCAGGTGCTGTGAGGGTGATGAGCAGGTGACCCTCAGTTCTGGTGGGGATGGGGTGGGGCGGGTTGGAAGACACAAAGGGGGGCACTTGGGATTATAGATGCCTCCATTGTTAATGTGAATGTCTCTTTGGAGGCAGAACCTTTGTTAACCCACAGCATGCATTTCTAAGGTTTGCAGGATTGATTGCTAACCTGGGGGTCCAACAAAGGCTGTTGTTATTTTGGTTTAATTTTGTTTAAATCCTACTTAATTCCAATTTACCTTGAACTAACCACACTAATGGATTTTTTTTTTTTTTTACCTCTTCACCATTTTGAAGAATACAGTTCGTAGTGTTAACTGTGTTCACACTGTTGTATCACAGATCTCTAGAACTTTTTCATCTTGCAAAACTGAAATTCTATACCTACTGGACAACAGCTCCTTATCCTCCCTACCCCCAGCCCTTGACAACCACCATTTTACTTTGTTTTCGTGATTTGGGCTACTTTAGCTACCTCATATAAATGGAATCCTACAGTATTTGTCCTTTTGTGACTGGCTTATTTCCTCAGCATGATGTCCTCAAGGTTCATCCATGTTGTAGCAGGTGCCAGAATTTGCTTTTTTTTTTTTTTTTTTAAGACTGAATAAGATTCCATTGTATAGATATGCTGTATTTTCTTTATCCATTCATCTGTCAATAGACATTTGGGCTGCTTCCATCTCTTGGCTGTTGTGAATAATGATGTGTTTTGTTGTTGTTGTTGTTGTTTTAATCTTGGATTTTTTTTTAATGGTCTTGTTAAGCTATTCTGTCAGCAAGTAGTAATTAAAGCTGATGTTGTACAGTGTCTCAGTGCCGACCTTCCCAGTGTATTTTACTTTGCTTGATCCTTTGCCACTACTGAGTGAGGAAGGGAGGGTAGATAGAGTTACCCCATTTTATGAATGAGGAAATCGATGTGGATATAGAAGGCTCTTGCCCAAGGTCATTGAACTCTTTAAGTGGCAGAATGAGGACAAGGACCTAGGCTTTTGGTAGGATTCTCTTACATTCTTTCACCTAATCAGTGAGCACCTCTTAGAAAGACGTAAACCAAGAATGTACTAATGTTGCCTCTTTGTTTAATGTTCTGGAGGTATTAAAGGACTACCACATTTTTTTTTCTTTAATGATGGAAGCAAAAAACAAAAAAAGACAACCATTACAACAATCTTAAAAATAAAAACGCCACCTCTGCCTTTTTTCTTTTTTCTTTTTTTTTTAAAGATTTTTATTTTTTATTATTTATTTGAGAGAGAGAGAGAGCCCATGAGAGGGGGGAGGGTCAGAGGGAGAAGCAGACTCCCTGCCGAGCAGGGAGCCCGATGCGGGACTCAATCCTGGGACTCCAGGATCATGACCTGAGCGAAAGGCAGTTGCTTAACCAACTGAGCCACCCAGGCGCCCATTCTTTTTTCTTTTTTTTTTTCCTGTTGAGTTAGATAGCACAATTGGAGTTCACAAACAAAATATTCATCTTTATTCCCACATTAAGTTTTGCTTATGGTCCTTATGCCACTGATTTGGAATGAGTACAGTTTTAAGAGAGGAACTTTCAGGATGTATGTGTGTACTCTATTCTTGGTTCAGTGGAATGTGCTTGAAAATATTTAAATAGGATCTTCCTATAGAGAAATGGAAAAATAAGCAAATATATAGGAAATAACATTGTAAGAAGGATGTTAAACAGTTTAAGTAGGCCAAGGGAGAAAACATTGAACTTACAATGAAACTATTTGGAAAGAGTTTTAGAAAGTGTTGTCCTGTTCCTACCAAGAACCAAACAAACAAACAAAAACCCAGGAATGATCTAAAAATCATAGCCAAAAATGTAAAGTTAAGTGTTATAATTGACTAGAGAGAGTTGAGAATATGTTGTCAAGAAAGACTAGGAAACTGCCTCAATGATGGTTTAAAAGAAATTTTTGTGGCTTAAAAAAGTGTTGTTGTCTTTCTAAAAACTAAACCCTTAGGGGCGCCTGGCTGGTTCAGTGGATAGAGCATCCCATCCAACTCTTGATCTCAGGGTCCTGAATTTGAGCTCCATGGTGGATGTAAAGATAACTTATAATAAAAAGGAAATAAGATTTAAAAAAACAAACTAAACCCTGTCTTTAGGAAGGGAGATGAAGGGCACAATTAACTGTCATTTATGTTCTACTGCTTACCTGCTAATAGTTCTTTCTACTGACACTTGCAAGAATGCCCATTGCTTTAAAAAAAAAAAAAAAAAAAAAAAAAAGGCGGGGGGCGGGGGGGGTCGGTTCTTGAGGATTTGAGGCTAACACCATGCTTCCCTACTCTCTCAGCACCGGGTTAGGAAGAGTATTTGGCAGGAGCTGGGCAAAAATGTAGGCAGTCATGTCTTCTAGACTTTATGCTTTCTGGTTCCATTCCCTGGATCTTAAACAATTGAACTCTCCCCTTTGTCTTCTTAAAGGAACTTAGTCATTCTTGAATGAATTCATTACTGGACCAGTTTTAATCTTACGTTGGAGTCCACCCACATTCCTTACGGATGAAAGTCACGTTACAAGTTTGTTTACAGGGCAACACAGCATCACACATTTGTCCAGAGTTAAAGCCGATCTTTGGCATATGCCACTTGCTGAACTGTGTGAGTTGAAGTAGTTTGAAGCATGTAATAGGTCCCCTAATGATGCACACAATGAGTTTAGAAATCATTTGAATAGGTGATCATGTTCACATGCTAAATTACTGCATTATTCATATAACGTGCACGCATTTGGTCACCTCCCTTGTGGTGAGCGTGATGCTAGAAGATAGGAAATCAGTAAGTCTTGCTCCCCGATCTCTAGGAACTCCATCTAAGAGATTTAAATGTACCATATCACCTTATTCATCTCCTCCCTTTGAGATGAGAGAGGGAAATTGGGAGCAGACGGGGGGTCAGGTTTCACAGCTCCCACATGCACTAAGGTTTATGAACTGCCATATGTTTTGTGCCCATTTGACCACATGCCTCAGAGATGGCATTTCAGATGTGGCAGGGGTGTCCGCATCCTCTTATCCAAGCAATCGAAAGTCCACTAAAGGGAGATAGCCCAACCTTAAATATTTCATATAAGCTTAACGCATTAATAAATGTATACCCTGGCACTCCTCTTTTGCTACAAAACCAAAGCGTGTTCTTTGAGGAATCTAATGTATGTTTCATTGGTACCCATACAGCCATCTCCGGTATAGTGTACTTTGACATTCGAGTTTGACTCTATCCAAGGGGATTTGGGTTCCAGACAATACGAGAAGAAATGAAAAGGATTAATTTAAAACCTAGTCTTTACTTACACCTTAAAATGATAACTCAAAATTTCTCCTATCTTGGTTTTACAAAACATGAACCATTTGTTTCTAGCCTTATACTTTTTGCCAAATGTCCTGGTAAAATAAAAAGGCAAGATTTGGGGTAAAATGTAGCATCTTTATAATGAAAGAGGGGTTTGAATGATGTTTCTTTTTTCCTAAAAGTGTGTATGTATATAAAATGTTTTGATCTTAGTAAATGTCAGTCAACTCTTATTAAACTCGAGCCCCCAAAAAACTATGAATTCGAGTTTAAAAACAAACAGGGTACCTTATAATCTTGACCCTTGAAATAATTTTTTCTATTTCCCTGAAATATGTATGCTGTTTCCTTGGCTGAAAAATGTTCATTGTGACATCACCAATATGGAATTCTTTTTTAAAAGATTGTTTATTTTTTTCTTAAGTGTTTCTTCATCTTTTCTGGATCACAAATGTCTTTGAATATATGATAAAATCTGTGAGTCTTCTCCAGAGAAGCATTCAGTTTCCATCCTACAGCGGGGCTTATATTTCCAGGTCTTCACAGACCCCTGAAATCAATGCATGTATCCTAAAGGTTTACAAAGTACAAGAACCTTTGTTGAAAACCCAGCGTTCTTCCATTTAGAATGGCGGATGCCTCCCGAACTGTGGGACATTACCCTAAGGAAGAGGCATGTTTTCCTTTGCTCTAGATACTTGAGATTACCACATACATTCGTCTTGGAGTTTTCCTTTTAGCTATAGTGTTTAGTCTAGTGTGGAAGCAGAGGTTGGGCAAATACACAATGCTCCAAATACTTCCATGTGCTGTAGCTGTGAAGAGTGTTCTAGTTTAAACAGTTGTCTCTGGCTAGCCATGTCAGGGTTTTGTTTTGCTTTCAGATTTTTCAATGATCTGTATGAAAATGAACAAAACTGAAAGATGCTTTCAAGTTGAGCAGATAGTTGGAGCTAATTTTTCTGTGGTTGGTCCTGGCCGCCTGCCTATGTTGGCTTCTTGGTCTGTGAGCTTCTGAGCTGCTTTATCTTGTGTTAACGCCCATAAAATATAATCTGCATATTTACTCTGTTTATTCTTGCCTGGATTATCTGTTTGATTTGGACACTGATGAGCTGTTTGGAGGGGAGCCTGCCTGCAGGTTACAGAACATTAAGGCTGTCTGTTGCCTAATTGTCCTTTTCCCCGAGATGAGACTGAAACCTCCTGCCATTTTTATGGCCTTCTTGGAAAAATAATTGAAATACTACATATTCCCACCAGCAGCACTTTTTCCTGCCCAGAGGTTTAGGATTCCATTGAGAGGTTCACTGTATTCAGTAGCCATGGGCTCTGGTCTGATGTGGCTCATCGCTCTGTCCACCAACCCTCCGTCTCTCCTTGTCACCGCCTGCCCCACACAACTCGTTCATGTGTTCGTGTTTCTTAGAGCCCTTCATGCCCCATTGGGTTTTGTTTCTCTCCCCAAATATGTAAACTGGGAGCAACTTGAACTAAGATTGTCCTGTTGACATTTACAATTTACCTCCTTTGTGGAAGCGTAACAAGTATTTGTGGAGTGAATGAATCACATGATGCGGGAGTGATAGGGAATGTGTGATTGGAGCTCAGAACCTTTGGATGTAACCACATTTTGCCATCTGCGTCTCGTGACTGAACTATTTTAGGAGGTTCTGTCTTGTCCCCACAGTTACATGTGGCCTTGGAGAGGGGAACCGGGATGTACGGTTTGTTTCTCCTTCTACTCCAGTGAGTGATATGCAGAATGGCTTTTGGTGACTCTGCATTTTTTAGTGAAGAACGAAAATTGAATAGTTTTTGGTGGAGATAACTGAAGAAGTCTTTTCAGAAACTCTGGTGGAATAGGGTCCCCCTCACCAATGCTGCTGTGTAAGGCGAGAGAACATGTTGTAGTAACCACAGCTGAACAGAGGTGGTCTCTGCAGGAAAAAGGGGTATCCCTCCAGGTGGCCAGATTCCTGACTCACAGCTGCCAAGACTTTCTGTTCTCATTCATAGGCAAGAGTCCTTTCCAGCCTAGTTTCTGAGGAGCTGTTGTAAAGATGTAAAGGAGATGAGGAGCTTATGTAAAGATGAGTTTTTTAAGTTGGGGTACCTTTTAGAGAAATTGAGGTCTTTATGTAAAATCCACCTTGTGTGTATTCTGCAAACCCGTTTCCAGAGTTCTTGGTCTTTTTCAGGTCTGATTGCTTTCTTTTTTGGAGTAATTAGTGAAGAAGAGAGAGAGTAATGTAAAGGACTCAAACATAAGTCCTAAAAATGGCTGATGGGTTCCTATGTGTAGACTATCCGATCATTCGATTTGCTTTTGTTGTTGTTTTTAAATTTGCTTTTGTAACATGGGAACATAGCTGAAGAAAAAACTGATTATATGACTTCATCATCATTGGAAAGAGTTTGTCTTCTTAGGTACTGATGAATGTGCTATAATTGAGGACTGATAAGGAATAGTGACATTTTTCTGCAGGTGTTGACTCTTAAGTATATTATCATATAATAGAAGTTTATTAAAAAGAGGACATCACCCTCTCAATTATATTTTCAGGAAATTAAATACTACTTAAAAAAGATTACAACCCGTGCCCCCACAGCGCTGATTAAAGATCAAGAGCATTGCCAAAGGCTGCCCTGTGGTCCTTGACCTTGTCATCTCCCTATCAGAGATTATTGTTACCCCGAATTTGATGTTTCTCATCTCTCCTTTTTCATTCTATTTTGTCTTAACCATATATGTTTATATTCCATATAAAATACTGCTTTGTTTTTGTGTTTTGAACCATTGTTTAAATGACATCCTATTAAGATATTCTCTTATAAATTGCTTTTTTTGCATAACATTACATTTGTTAAATTTATCCACGTTGACTTTTGTCATGGTAATTTGTTATTTTTACCAGTCTATGGTACTGCAGCATAGGACTCCCACAGTTGATCTGTCCTCCTGGCAGTGGACAGTTGAGTTAGTACATGCAGTCCTGCTGTGGAAATGTTTCTATTTCTCTCTTGGTTACACATTTGTAAACATTTCTCTAGGATATGTATAACCAGCAGTGGAATTGTTGGGTGATAAGGTGTGTGTGTTTTTACTTTTACTGGATAATGGCATCTGGTTTTTAAAATGGTTGTCTTGGGGCCCCTGGGTGGATCAGTCAGTTGGGCGTCCAGCTCTTGGTTTTGGCTTAGGACATGATTTCAAGGTATTGAAATCAAGCCCTGCATCAGCCTCTGTGCTGGGTGTGGAACCTCCTTGGGTTTCTCTCTCCTCTTCTGCTCCTCCCACTACTTGCATACTCTCTTTCTCTCTATCTAAAAAATAAAAATAAAATAAAAATTAAAGTGGTTGTCTTAATTTGTACTCATACCATCATGGGAGGAGAGTTCCCTTTGCTCCATATTCTCCATATCCTTGACGCTGTCAGACTTGAATTTTCGGGGGGCCAATCTAGCAGGTGCAGAATTTAAAATCTCATTGTGATACGATTTGTATTTCCATGATTACTTAGGAAATTGAACACATTTCATGTATTTATTGACCTTTGTTTTCTTCTACTATGCATGGTTTTGAATTAATTTTCAATCAAATCATCTTTTTCTATTAATTTGTAGGAGTACTTCACATATTCTGCATCCAATTATTTTGTTGTTATTTGTATTACTGAAGGCTCTTAAGCTGTAGCTGCTCTTTTCACGTTTTTGTAGCATTCTTAATTTTAATCAAGTAAGATTTATCCATCTCTTCTCTTACTGTTTGTGCATCTGGAATCTTGGTTAAGAAATTCTTCCCCACCCTCAGCTCAAACAAATTCCATCTCTATTTCTAATAGTTTTAAAATTTTGTCTTTCATATTTAATTCCTTAATCTCTCTGGAATTGATTTTTATATACGGAGTGAGATAGAGATCTAATTTTATTTAAGAAATAGCTGATTCTCTCCCCAGTGGTCTGAAATGTCTGCTTACTTGGAAATCAATTTTTTATGTCATGAGTAAGGTCTGTTTCTAGGCCTTTTTTCTGTGTCCATGTCATACTACTTAATTATTACAGTTTTAAAATAAATACTGGGCATGTCAACCCACTGTATTCCCCGGGAAAGAATGAGCTATTCTTAGACCCTTGTCCTTCATATAAATTTTAGATAACACATGTGAAGTTCATCACACACACACACACACACACACTGAAAACAGACCAAAAAACCTAAAAAACACAAACATACCCAGCTGAGATTTGGGGTTACATTTAAGTCTACAGATCAACTTGGGAGAAAATGCCTTTGTTGTACTCTTGAGTCATACTATACATGAATATGAAATATATGAAATATATCTCCATTAATTTCGTTCTTGAATGTTTTGTAATTTTTTCCATAAAGGTCATGCTTATACTTGTCAGGTATGTTCCTGGGTATCTTACATATTTTTTTAGTTATTTTGTATAGTCAGTCCCTCTGTCCCACTTTCTCTCAAGTTATAATTTGCTGATGTATGAAAATATACTTGATTTTGTATAAAAATCTTTATATTTGTCAATCTTAAAAGCTTATTAAATGTTAATAAATTTTCTGTAGATTCTTGGGTTTTCTATCATAGATTGGATAATCATATCATGTGAATAATGAAAATTCTATTTCTTCCTTTCCAATCCTTTTAACTTTTCCGTGTGTTCGTATCTTAGTACACTGGTTAGATCCTCCATGGAAGTTTTGGGTATTGACAGGTACAGCATCCTGGTCTCTGTGAGTGTTTAAAGAGAATGCTTTTATTTATTTATTTTTTTTTTATTATGTTATGTTAATCACCATACATTACATCATTAGTTTTTGATGTAGTGTTCCATGATTAATTGTTTGCATATAACACCCACTGCTCCATTCAGTACATGCCCTCTTTAATACCCATCACCAGGCTAACCCATCCCCCCACCCCCCTCCCCTCTAGAACCCTCAGTTTGTTTCTCAGAATCCATAGTCTCTCATGGTTCATCTCCCCCTCCGAATTCCCCCCCTTCATTTTTCCCTTCCTGCTATCTTTTTTTTTTTAACATATAATGTATTATTTGTTTCAGAGGTACAGGTCTGTGATTCAACAGTCTTACACAATTCAGAACGCTCACCATAGCACATACCCTCTCCAGTGTCTATCACCCAGCCACCCCATCCCGCCCACCCCCCACCACTCCAGCAAACCTCAGTGTATTTCCTGACATTAAGAATTCCTCATATCAGTGAGGTCATATGAAACATGTCTTTCTCTGATTGACTTATTTCGCTCAGCATAATACCCTCCAGTTCCAACCATGTGTTGCAAATGGCAAGATTTCATTCCTTTTGATGGCTGCATAATATTCCATTGTATATACATATATACCACATCTTCTTTACCCATTCATCTGTCAATGGACATCTTGGCTCTTTCCACAGTTTGGCTATTGTGGACATTGCTGCTATAAACATCAGGGTGCACGTACCCCTTCGATTCCCTACATTTGTATCTTTGGGGTAAATAACCAGTAGTGCAATTGCTGGGTCATAGGGTAGCTCTATTTTCAACTTTTTGAGGAGCCTCCATACTGTTTTCCAGAGTGGCTGCACCAGCTTGCATTCCCACCAGCAGTGTAGGAGGGTTCCCCTTTCTCCGCATCCCTGCCAACATCTGTCATTTCCTGACTTGTTAACTTTAGCCATTCTGACTGGTGTGAGGTGATATCTCATTGAGGTTTTGATTTGTATTTCCCTGATGCCAAGTGATGTTGAGCACTTTTTCATGTGTCTGTTGGCCATTTGGATGTCTTTGGAAAAATGTCTGTTCATGTCTTCTGCCCATTTCTTGATTGGATTCTTTGTTCTTTGGGTGTTGAGTTTGATAAGTTCTTTATAGATTTTGGATACTAGCCCTTTATCTGATATGTCATTTGCAAATACCTTCTCCCATTCTGTCGGTTGTCTTTTGGTTTTGTTGACTGTTTCCTTTGCTGTGCAAAAGCTTTTTATCTTGATGAAGTCCCAATAGTTCATTTTTGCCCTTGCTTCCCTTGCCGTTGGCGATGTTTCTAGGAAGAAGTTGCTGCGGCTGAGGTCGAAGAGGTTACTGCCTGTGTTCTCCTTTAGGATGTTGATGGACTCCTGTCTCACACTGAGGTCTTTCAACCCTTTGGAGTCTATTTTTGTGTGTGGTGTAAGGAAATGGTCCAGTTTCATTCTTCTGCATGTGGCTGTCCAATTTTCCCAACACCATTTGTTGAAGAGACTGTCTTTTTTCCATTGGACATTCTTTCCCGCTTCATCGAAGATGAGTTGACCATAGAGTTGAGGGTCCATTTCTGGGCTCTCTATTCTGTTCCATTGATCTATGTGTCTGTTTTTGTGCCAGTACCATACTGTCTTGATGATGACAGCTTTGTAATAGAGCTTGAAGTCGGAATTGTGATGCCGCCAGCTTGCTTTTCTTTTTCAACATTCCTCTGGCTATTCGGGGTCTTTTCTGGTTCTATACAAATTTTAGGATTTTTTATTCCATTTCTTTGAAAAAAGTGGATGGTATTTTGATAGGGATTGCATTGAATGTGTAGATTGCTCTAGGTAGCATTGACTTCTTCACAATATTTGTTCTTCCAATCCATGAGCTTGGAATGTTTTTCCATTTCTTTGTGTCTTCCTCAATTTCTTTCATGAGTATTTTCTAGTTTTCTGAGTACAGATTCTTTGCCTCTTTGGTTAGATTTATTCCTAGGTATCTTATGGTTTTGGGTGCCAGTGTAAATGGGATCGACTCCTTAATTTCTCTTTCTTCTGTCTTGTTGTTTGTGTATAGGAATGCCATTGATTTCTGTGCATTGATTTTATATCCTGCCACTTTACTGAATTCCTGTATGAGTTCTAGCAGTTTTGGGGTGGAGTCTTTTGGGTTTTCCACATAAAGTATCATATCATCTGCAAAGAGTGAGAGTTTGACTTCTTCTTTGCCGATTTGGATGCCTTTTATTTCTTTTTGTTGTCTGATTGCCGTGGCTAGGACTTCCAATACTGTGTTGAATAGCAGTGGTGATAGTGGAAATCCCTGCCATGTTCCTGACGTTAGGGGGAAAGCTCTCAGTTTTTCCCCATTGAGAATGATATTCGCTGTGGGTTTTTCATAGATGGCTTTTATGATATTGAGGTATGGACCCTCTATCCCTATACTCTGAAGAGTTTTGATCAAGAAAGGATGCTGTACTTTGTCAAATGCTTTTTCGGCATCTATTGAGGGGATCATATGGTTCTTGTTCTTTCTTTTATTAATGTATTGTATCACGTTGATTGATTTGCAGATGTTGAACCAACCTTGCAGCCCAGGGATAAATCCCACTTGGTCGTGGTGAATAATCCTTTTAATGTACTCTTGGATCCTATTGGCTAGTATTTTGGTGAGAATTTTTGCATCCATGTTCATCAGGGATATTGGTCTGTAATTCTCCTTTCTGAGGGGGTCTTTGTCTTGTTTTGGGATCAAGGTAATGGTGGCCTCATAAAACGAGTTTGGAAGTTTTCCTTCCATTTCTATTTTTTGGAACAGTTTCAGAAGAATAGGTATTAATTCTTCTTTAAATGTTTGGTAGAATTCCCCTGGGAAGCCATCTGGCCCTGGGCTTTTGTTTGTTGGGAGATTTTTGATGACTGCTTCAATTTCATTTAGTGGCTATAGGTCTGTTCAGGTTTTCTGTTTCTTCCTGGTTCAGTTTTGGTAGTTGATACATCTCTAGGAATGCATCCATTTCTTCCAGATTATCTAATTTGCTGGCATATAGTTGCTCATGAGAATGCTTTTATTTTTTACTATTTTATTTTACTATTTATAATTGATGTGGGTTTTCTGTAGATACACTTTATCATGTTAAGGAAGTTTTCTTCTATTACTAGTTTGCCAGGTTTAAAAAATATCATGTATTGATATTGAATCTTATCAGATGCCTCTTTTTTTTAAGATGATCATATGATCTTTTTTCTTCAAATTTCTTGTAAATTATATTAATAGATTTTCTGTGTTAAACTGACTCTGCATCCTTGGATAAGTAACATTTTCACAACATTCTATCCTTTTTAATATGTAGGTGGATTTGGTGCACCTGGGTGGCCCATTCGGCTAAGCTTCTGCCTTCCACTGAGGTCATGATCCTAGAGTCCCAGGATCAAGCTCCACCTCCTGCTCTTGCTCAGTGGAAAGTCTGCTTCTGCTGCTCCCTCTCCCTCTGCCAGCAGCCCCCCTCCCCATGTTGTCTCTCTCTCTTGCTCACACCCTCTCTCTCAAAAAAGTAAACAAAATCTTTTTTTTTTAAAGATTTATATTTGTTTGACAGAGAGAGACACAGCAAGAGAGGGAACACAAGCAGGGGGAGTGGGAGAGGGAGAAGCAGGCTTCCCGCCAAGCAGGGAGCCCGATGCGGGGCTCAATCCCAGGACCCTGGGATCATGACCCGAGCCGAAGGCAGGCGCTTAATGACTGAGCCACCCAGTCGCCCTAAGTAAGCAAAACTTTAAAAAATATGTGGCTAGATTTGACTTTCTAAGGTTTAGAAAATGGTAATGAGAGAAACTGGCCTTTAATTTACCTAATTTGCACTCTTTTCCATGTGGTTTAAGATCAAAGTTTGCTGTGCTCATAAAATTGGTAATTTTGTTTGTTCATTTTGATTTTCCCCCCCCCCGGAAGAGTTTGTTCTAATTACTTATTCCTTGAATAGTTTCTAGAACTCCCTGGGGAAAACTCCTGTAGGTACTGTGGTTTTATTCTTTGGTGGAAGGACTTTCAAACAATTGATTGAAATTCTTTGATAATTACAGAACTATTCAGTGTTTTCACTCCCCTGTCATTTTGGGTATTCCAGCTCCCTCATTCTTTTTGGTTTTCATCTATGTTTTCAGATACATTAGTCTAGGTTTATTTATAGTCCTCTCTTAAAATCTCGGTCATATCTATCTCAAAGATAATGACCTATTTGATGAATATTTTCAAATAAAATTTGTAATTTTCTCTACTTCCTATTTCATTAATTTTTCCTCCTTTTTTTTAAGATTTTATTTACTTTAGAGATTGAGAGAATGAGTGAGGGGAGGATATTGGGGGGGGAGAGTTGCTGAGGGGGAGGAAGATAATCTCCAGCAGACCACGCACTGAGGGCAGAGCCCAGCCTGGGACTGAATTCAGGATCCTGAGATCCTGACCTGAGCAGAAACCAAGAGTCAGACCCAGGTGCCCCTGTTATTTTCTTCTCATTTCTTTTTTCTTGCTCATTTAAGTCACGTACTCAGCTTTTTATTTCTCATACTCTTTTCTGTTAATTATATACACTTTTTATGTTTCTGAATTCCACAAATATCGGTGGGTGGCATTTCATTATTGTTCAGTGCTAAGTGTTTTCGTTTTGATTTCTTTTAACTTTTTTTTTTTTTTTTTTGAGAGAGAGTATGCCCATGCATGGGGGGGCAGGGGCAGAGGCAGAGGGAGAGAGCATCTCAGTCAGGCTCCACCCCCAGCACAGAGCCCTTGGGGCTCGATCTCAGGACTCTGAGATTGTGACCTGAGCTGAAATCAAGAGTCAGATGCTTAACCGACTGAGCCACCCAGGTGCCCCACTTAATCTGCTTTTAATAGCACACGTTAGATAGTAGTAGTAGTAGTAGTAGTAGTAGTTATATTTTTTAAAAGTAAATTTATCTTTTTAAAGATTTTTTCCATTTTGTTTCTCTTGCCTTTGCTCACCATTTCTTTCAGGTACCAGGGATTCCTTGTGATATCATTGTTACTATTGATATTTATCATTATAAGTTTCTTTCATGAGAGCAATTTTGATGAGGAAGTTTGTTTGTCTGGAAAAGAAACTCATTTATGAAAGATAGTTTTGCTTAAAAACAATTTTAGGTTGATAGCTATTTTTTCCTAGTACTTGGAAGATGATATTTTACCATCTTTTGGCTTTTGAGGGGTCTGTTCTCAGGGTAACTATCAATTGTTTGTATGCACACTCTCATTTTCCTGGCTGCTCTAAGATCTTGCCTCTGTGTTTGGTGTTCTGTAGTTTCACTATAGTCTGTCAAGGTACCGATTCCTTTTCCTTTAAAATCCTGATTGGAATTGATTGCACCTCCTGAATCAAGGATTTGAATATTTTACTAACATTGGAAAATTCTGAACCATTATCTGAACTAACAAACAAAAACAGAAAACAAAAAAACAAAAACCAACAACTAATCTAGCATTGTTAGTTCATCTTTGGAGTGTTTGTCCAAAATGTCAAGTCTGCCTCATTGCCAGAATTGGGAGATGCATTAATAAAAGGTTAAAGGGTCATATTCCCCAAAATAATGGGGGGGGGGAAGAACCTTTTCTAAGTAGGACAGGTGCAATGTCAACAGACATCAAGACTCCTCTCGAATGATAATTCTCATTCCGACTAGATATATAAATGTGTGTTCGAACTAAAATAGTCACACAGAGTGTGTATAGTCTGTATTTTTGTCATGTATGGAGGGAGGCGGAATTATTTGTATCCTCTTTAAAGTTACATATGTAGATTTTTTTTTCTTCTTAGAGATTTCTGGTCAACTTCTAAAAGTATCTCATTAGAGTTCACTGTCTCAACAAGGGACTGGGTACTATGAGGTGTTCTGACCTATGGTTTGTGTTGCTGAGACATGTTTCCAAAAAGAGAAGACTAAGAGTTGATTCTGATGTCTAAACGAGCTGGAGGAGAGTGATAAGTGCGTGTGCACTCGATTCTTATTCATCCACATGAGAAACATTTATATGTTTGCATTTGATGTGTCTACCAAATGGATAATTTAAAGAGACCATCTCTTAATCACTTATATTTGGGTTCAGTCAGATGCTTTTGTATTTTTATTTATATATAGATGTCTCCTTTTCTGAGGTTTTATAATACTTCAAACAAATCTACAGTAAATGTCCCTTTGTTTGCTTTCTCCATTTACCACATTTGGCTGTGGGAATAGAATAAATCTGTTTTTCTCCTGATAATACCTAAAGTAGGTCCTGAGCTCTCTTTATAAATTTCTCAACAGTGCCTATAAAACCTATTTTGCCTTTTCCTGTGGTTATTGCTTACAAGAGCAAACATATTCTATTTAAATAAAAAATGTACTTCAGGGGCGCTTGGGTGGCTCAGTCGTTAAGCGTCTGCTTTTGGCTCAGGTCATGATCCCAGAGTCCTAGGATCAAGCCCCACATTGGGCTCCCTGCTCCGTGGGAAACCTGCTTCTCCCTCTCCCACTCCCCGTTTGTGTTCCCTCTCTCACTGTCTCTCTCTCTCTCTGTGTCAAATAAATAAAATCTTAAAAAAAAAAATGTACTTCAGTCGTGTTAATGAAAATGTTGACTTCAGCATAGGCTTTATTCCTAATAATCCATGATATGAAAAGAAGAGCTGACAACATTTTTCCCTTTGCTTAAAAGCTTTACAAATACATAGTAATCTTTAGTCCTTGAAAAGCCAGAAAAGCAAGGAAATTAACTGACACATCTCGACTATAACACTCGTCTCATAAAACTCGAGAAACAAAATGGATAAGCCCCAAGGATATTTTTGTTGACCCCATAATTACCTCCTTCCTCTGGTCATTTATCTGTCACAAGACTATTACTTATCTTTTTAAGAAAGAATAAATTAACTTTAGAAATAGAGATGTGTGATTGCAAGCCTTATGGATAAAACTGAAAACTCTTTTTAATAATTTAAAATGTCAAGCTACTCACAAAGATTTTCCCTTGAGTCTGAAACTAGCCAGAGTTGGAGCAAAAATACCACATGTATTCTATTTGAAGTAAGATTTAAAATTTTAAATATGGCAGTGAACATATTTGTCACCCCCAAAATGCTTTTCTGTCATCCTTCCTTCTTGCCCTTCCTGATATCCTGATATGTTCGTTACCTTGATTGTGGTAGTTGCATAGTTAAAGAAGTTAAAACTTAACCAAATTTGGGCACCCCTGGGTGCTTGGTCGGTTAAGCATGTGCCTTCGGCTCAGGTCATGATCCTGGGGTCCTGGGATTGAGTCCCACATCAGGCTTCCTGCTCAGCAGGGAGTCTGCTTCTCCCTTTCCCTCTGCTGCTCTCTCCCTCTCTCTCTCTCTCAAATAAATAAAATCTTTAAAAAAAAAAAAAACTTAACCAAATTGTACTCCGTGTGTGTGTGTGTGTGTGTGTGTGTAATTGTTTGCCACTTATACCTCAATACAAGTGTTTAAAAACAAAAATACAAAAATAAAATTTCAGGGGTGCCTGGGTAGCTCAGTCGGTTAAGCGTCTGCCTTCGCCTCAGGTCATGATCCCGGGGTCCTGGGATCGAGCCCCGCGTCAGGCTCCCTGCTCAGTGGGTAATCTGCTTCTCCCTCTCCCTCTGCCTGCCACCCCCGCTGCTTGTGCTCTCTCTGTGTCTCTGTCTCTCTCTCTCAAATTAATTAAAAAAAAATTTTTTTTTTTAAATTTCAAAAACGTTTCATGAATCTTAGGAAGAAGAAATTCACTTGCTTTGTATTTCAAGTGACGAGCAATACAGCCAAAAAAAAAAATGTTTCAACACCATTGAGATGAAAGATAGATGACCTGTGCCAGTGCTTTTTTATTACTGCCTGAGCATCTCTTCCTTTTGGGCTGCATGTTGCCGTGCTTGTTATTTTTTGACTTCATTAGAGTGTAACTGTTTAGATAATACTGTTGATTCATTTAAATATATAAATATATACATGTACATATATATGTGTGCATGTGTGTATATGTGTGTGTGTATTTATTAAGAGAGCCTGTTAGGTACTAGGCAGTTTGCCAGAGCTGTGGGTGGATCCAAAGATGATCAAGATAGGATGTTTCCTTTTTCTTTTTTTTTTTTTTAAGATTTTATTTATTCATTTGACAGAGACACAGCGAGAGGGAACACAAGCAGGGCGAGGGGGAGATAGTGAGTGATAGTTACGGTTAAAATTTTGGAACTATATATATACCCCTGGGGCAAAATACATTTACTATGGCAAATTTGAAACTTCCTAGCCTCAAATTCTTTCCTACAATCAAAACTATTGTTTTTAATCGTATGTTTGTTATTTTAGTCGCATGGAACTCCCTGGAATACAGTTACTGTGTGAGAACAAACCGTTTTGCAGTATTCATATCCATTTCAAGAAGAACTGTGGTAGAGTTGCATGTAATGCTGTATCAGTTAATTTTGAGCTCTCTCTGAAAGGCACATGGCATGTTTTCTAGCAAATAACCGTTTCGAAATGGAGAACACTGAGAGTTTGTTTGGTCATCAACTTGAGTAGAAATTAGTTTGGGGCGCCTGGGTGGCTCAGTTGGTTAAGTGTCCAACTCTTGGTTTTGGTTCAGGCTGTGAGAAAGAGCCCCGCATTGGACTCCATGCTCAGTGCGGTGTCTGCTTGAGATCCTCTCCTTCTGCCCCTCCCGCTCATGTGCGTGTGTTCTCTCTCTCTCTCTCTCAAATAAATAAATCTTTAAGAAAAAAAAAAAATGGTTTGAGGGTAGGTTCTTCTAAGTCATACTTGAGGGTAGAGGTGGGAGTAGGGAAGAGATTTCCCACATGGTATGATTTTAAAGATTTATTAAAAACAAAGTTATAGTATCTTGTATTGAGCATCACTTCAGCTCTCTCATGATTTCCTCAAGAAAACAAAAACCACTTTAAATATTTCATGGAGGAAGGAATTTAATATAGGAATTAGAAGCTGATAAAACCTAAAAGGGACTCAAGAAATAAAGTCAGAGAACACTTTTCAGGTTTGCCAGTAGCTTTGGGACATCAAGAAGTTGCCAGAACCGAAGAAAAGTCACCACTGATAATTACAGCTACCTAAAGCACTGGGCAGGGGATTCTCAGGGCAGAGCCTAGAACAGCACTTCGCAAACTTTTTGGTCTCAGGAACGGTTTCTGTTCTTGAAATTTCGTTACTGAACACCTCAGAGAGTTTTTGCCTATATAGGTTGCATCTATTGATATTTATCGCATTTGAAAGTAAAACAGAAAATTTAGAACACAAGAATATAGAAGCACACATTCCCGTAGCAGTCAGAGCCATAACCTCCTCATGGGTCATGTATGTGGCTTCAGGAAAGTTCCACCGTACAGTCACGGGAGAATGAAAGTATAAAAGGCACATAATGTCTTAGTGTGATTATGAAAATAATTTTGACATGGTGAACTCCTTAAGAGTCTCAGAGACTTCTGGAGGTTCCTGAAGCGCACTTGGAGAACTTCTGGCCCGGTGGATCTGGAAAGCCTCTTGTCTGTTGGTGGTATAGAAGTGTGGCTCTGCTCTGCCTTCCGATGGTCTCTCACAAGTGCCTCTTGGGGCGGGGGGTTGGGGGGTGGAATCCAACCTGCTTCCCTGCTGGCAAAAATTCTGTAAATATAATTACCAGGTAGCCATGCCCTCTGGTCCATGGGAGAATACTGGGTGGGGTGAGGGATGATAGTGCCAAACTGGTAACGGGTAATCCAACACAACATCTCATTTAAAGACCTGATTTGACAATATTGCATACACATAAACGGTACATTTTCTGTGAAGGTGGGGTCCTTGCTATTCTTTCAGCTTCCCTAAGCCCTTCTCAGTTATCATCCCTTTGCCTCAGTCTTTCACAGAAATAAAGCAATGAAGTAACCACCAAATAGATCTTTGATTCCTCTCCCCCCAAATTTTCGATAGAGTTATCTATTCTGAGAGTTAGTTTGTGTGGTTGTATGCACACATGTGCAGACACACATCAAAATTGTTGAGATCTTCTTAGAGCCTGACAAATTCTAGTCCAATTTGGAGAACCTGGGGAGCCCAGAACCTTAGCAGTTGTCATGTAGATCAAACCTTGAGAATGGGCTGACTTTTTTTTTTTAAGTTTTTTTTTTTTTTTTAATTTTTGAGTGACCTCTACACCCATCATGGGGCTTGAACTCACAACCCCGAGATGAAGAGTCCCATGCTCTACCAACTGAGCCAGCCAGGTGCCCCATGAGAGCAGGATGACTTTTCAAGCACTCTAAAAATCTCTCTGGTATTTTTAGATAATTTTTAGGGAATTAATAAAGTTAATTTTTTAAAAGGCCATCAACAAAAATGACTATTATACCTTCTATGAAGAATGTTTTAAAAGGTGAGTTCAGTTAGGTAGGAAAATTCTTAAGCTGGGTGCAATAAAAGAGTAAAACACAAAGTGAATTAATAAAATTATAACAAAATTTTTGTTCATCAGTAGTCTTCCAATAAAAGCTTTCCTCTCTTTTTCCTCTAAACTTCTCCTCTGGAGAAGTTTAGAAACGTCTGTTTAATTTCAGATTTGAATAAAATTTTAGAAACCATTTCAAGTATACTTTGCTAAACCAGGAATTTTGGCAGCATACTATACGTTTGAACCTTCTGGAATAATATATTCCTTTTGAACAAAGCAGAGACCAACAATAAATAAAACTAATCACCCAATCAAAGCAATGCTATTTCCTTTCTATTAATCATTGTGACATTTCTCTTGCCTGCCCTCTATCAGTAAATAAAAAGTAGAAAAGGGTTTATAGGTAAAAATTGGTCCTTCAAAGTTCTACTTAGACCATATACATGTGTGGATTAATTCTCCTTGACATATATGGCTTTATAATCAGAAGCACTGTTGCTTGCAAAGCATATTTCGTATTTTTTAAACACAAAAGCACCTGAAAAAATAATCAGATTCTTCTACATACAAAATGTTACTAGGTCCCCATTTCATGAGAATGCCAAAAGCAAATGAGCTTATACAACCGAACAAAAATAAATCATGTTTATTTTTTCCATATGCACTTAGAAAGAGAATATGTAAAAATAAATGCTCAGAAATATAAATTTGCCAAAGATTACCACATATGCCTGAACATAAGATGGGCTTTTTCCCAAAAAATCATTCCTCAGAAAGGAGTGAGTCACCTTCTATTTGATCCCTCACAGAATCTCTCCTGGTGCAGGAAGCACATTCTCTCTCACTTACTTTATTTTGAACAACAGTGCTCTGTTTGCTGAAGATGCATCAGCCTGATAATCTCAATCAATCTTATTTTGGGGAATTTACATAAGTCACTTGATAAATTTGTCTTAATTAAATAGAGACTTAACATTTTTATTTCTGGGAATGTGACCTCACAGTTGTAAATACTGGATGCTGTGGTAAACTGAAGGATGAAAAAAGTATGTTTCCAATAACTTGGATGAAAGTTTCCTCTGGAAAGGAGCTACTACTAATGTCCATGAGATAGATGCACAGTTCAGAGAAAGTTTTATGAAATTTGAATATGAGTTTGGAAAGAGGGACATTTCTAAATTCATATGTTTATATACTGTAACACTTAAATAGTATTGTGTGTAACTAAATTTTAAGTGAATGTTTGTTTTGGGACAAGTAATGCTACCTGTCACACACAAAGCTAGACATCTCATTGGTGGGACATAGTGAAGAGTTATTTATGTCACAGTCCAGTGCCTGTTGAGTGGCTCTCCTCCACACAGTGGCATGGGGATGAAGATTCTGTATTTTGCATGACTGCCGTTTTTAGCTACAAGAAAAGATAAAGAACATGGAAGACCACGTGGTTCTTTTCCTACCAGGCTGGGAAATGCCAGGCATCAGTTCTGCTCACATTCTGCTGGCCCAGACTCAATCACCTAGGCCTAACCCAACTACAGGGAAGGCTATAAATGTAGTATCCACATTCTGAGGAGGCAAGTGGGGTTAGCAAGCCTCTAGACTATCTGCCACAGCATTTGACTGTCTTCTCTGATCCTAAGAGTTGGCCCCAAAAAAGGTTGAAATATGTCTTTTGTGAAATGTGAGGTCAATTCTGACAATATCTTCCTGGGGATAGCGTGAGATCCCACAAATTAAGGGCTCAGTCCCACAAGAATGCAGACCCACTGTCCGCATCAGATGCCAATCACAAGTCTAGTTTGTTACCTGTGCTTCTGACCGACCAGCTGCAGATTAGAGGGGGTTCTTGTGACCCTTTCCTTGGGTTTGATTCATTTGCTGGATTCATTTACTGGAACTCAGGAAAAGTTTACTTATTAAATGACTGGTTTATTATAGAAGGATAGAACTCAGGAACAGCCAGATGGAAGAGATGCATAGATCAACATATGAGGAAAGGGGACTGGAGCTTCCATGCTCTCTGGGTGCACCACTGTCCCCAAATCTCCCATCTGTTCACCAACCTAGAAGCTCTCTGAACCCTGTCCTTTTGGGTTTTTATGGGGGCTTCTGTACGTAGACATGATTGATTAAATCCTAGACCATTGGTGATTGAGGAACCTCTAGGTTCCCTCCCCCACCTTCCCAGAGGTCAAGGGGTGGGACTGAAAGTTCCAACTGTAATCACTGGGTTGGTTCCCCTGGAAACCAGTCCCCATCCTCAGGTTACCTGGGGCTTCCCTAAAGTCACTTCATTAACATAACAAAGACACCTTTATTGCTGTTTTAGGTGCTCTGTGCCAGAAACTGGGAGGAAAACCAAATACAAACTTCTTTTTTTTTTTTTTAAGATTTTATTTATTTATTTGACAGAGACACTGCAAGAGCGGGAACACAAGCAGGGGGAGTGGGAGAGGGAGAAGCAGGCTTCCCGTGGAGCAGGGAGCCTAATGCGGGGCTCGATCCCAGGACCCTGGGATCATGACCTGAGTGGAAGGCAGAAGCTTAAGGACTGAGCCACCCAGGCACCCCCAAATATAGATTTCTTTATAAATCGCAATATCACAAACATATTCAGTAGTTGCCTCAAGACTCCAAAGTCCTAGACAATTATTAGATTTTAAAAAGCTTATGTAATCAAGAGAAATTGACATCAAAATAAAGTAGAAATTCATTAAAACTGACTTTTCCATCAATATAGTTGGACTAAATGATAGAGTGCATACCCACTTAATTATTTCAAGTTCCATTTTCAAAGTTTGAGTGTCTAGATTCCATATTCTTTCAAAACTGCTAGCTAGTAAATGACATCAAAGAATACAGTTTCAGAAGTAAAAGGGACACACAGATCCACGCCTGTGGTTTTTAAACTCTTCTTATTGGTAGAATACTATTTTTTTTTCCTACCAAATGAAATCTATCATACCTCAGTTGGTGAACCAGATTACATGGCTATACTGGTAGACTCAAGAAAGGGGACCTAGAGCTTGGCCCAGTTGGACTCCCCTCTCCAACCTCCACTAAAACATCCCTGAGCTATTGCCTCTGAACCTTGGGCTCTGAGGAACCGAGTTTGCCAACCACTGATTTATGAGGGCCCAGATGAACAGATTGGTCAGTTGGCAGTCAAGGGCCCCTAGCTAGCAGGTGGTAGCTGAGACCACGCAGTCCCAGAGCACCTGTGCACTGCTGTGTTTACACTGTGTCCCACAAGTAGTGATCCAGGCCAGTGATCCATTTCCTCTCCTGCACCACATCCCTCCAAAAGGCCATCTTGTCTGCTCTTGGCTGGCAGCCAGTGTCTTCTGCCAATAGCTCATTTAGAGCCTGCTGATTTATATACAGTGTAAGTCTGCCTTGCTTTAAGATCAACTCTTTGATCTGAGTTCTATCCCCTCTGGGCCTTGTGGGGTATATAATCATCTCCTTCTCCTTTAGACTTTTTCTTTTCCAGCCTAAAAATCCTTGAGTCCTCAAGTGACATGTTTTTATGCCTCTTTACCAATTCCTCCTGTCTGAATGTGCTATAAATACAACTCTTACAAAGTAGGACTCACGTTGAATTGAATACTTTAGTTGTGATATGGCCAAGCACTAAATAGGATGGACAAGGAAGGCATGTGGATTGGTGGTGAGGTGAAGGTTGTTGGGAGGAAAAACTTTTCCTCTACACTCTTTGGTTTATTCTCCCGGACCTGCAAATAAAATCAGCAAAGGACGGACTAACAGGAGAAGAGGTGTATAGTGTTATTAATATTTTTATGATCACAGGAGTTCACAGAGAAGAAGTAGAGCTCAAAGTAGTTGTTAGACTCAGGGAATTATATTCCAGTTTTAACAGAGGAAAGTGGGTTTGGCCTCCAAGAGATGATAAATTAGGGGAGGTGACTAGGAAATATATAGGGGAAACTAATGGAAGCAAAGGGTTATTTTATTAAGATTTGTTTGTACAGGCCCATCTCGGAAGTGGCTTTCCTCTACCTGTGGTGATAAGAGTTGCTCACCTGTTCCTGGTTCTGGCGAGGGAGACACCTTCACAAGGGAAATTGATGCCCAGGTTTTGGGCTGGTAAGGAGAGGGCAGAGAAGGCTTGCTGTGTCTGTAGATTCTAAGCTCAAAATAATCCTTATGCCAAAGTAGCATGTTCTATGGTAGCATATTGTGTATCCCTTCCAGAATACCTGCTCCCCCTCCCCTGACTTCAGTTATTCTATACTGTGTTCCTCTGGGGCTTGGGTCCCCTACCTCACACCACCACCTTCAAGATTATGCTCTAAATGTCTCCTCAGATTATCACACACACCATGGATTAGGATCCTTGAGGTTTCGTTGTTTTTATGATTATGAACTAGCGTCGTCATTATTCTGTCATTCACCTTCTATCCCAAGGATAAGAGGTCTCATCTGGTACTTGGATGAAATCTAGATTCATTCATTCATTCAGTGTGTGCCAACCACAGGGAATAGAAGTAAACAAAATCCCTGCCCTCAGGGGGATTGTGGTCTATTTGGGGGAAGCAGAGCATACACAAACTTCTACATATGTAACTTGATGTGGTGGTAAGTGCTGAACAACCAAATTAAGAGCAAGAGAATGAGGAGTTAGAGTGAGCAGAAATAGCTTCTCTGAAGAGGTGATGTTTGAAAAGAGACCTGAATGAAGTGAGAGTGTATGCATGTGGATATTTGGCGGATAGAGTATTTTCCAGGCTGTGGAAATAAGAACTGCAAAGGTTCTGAGCACATCCTGGGAACAGCCTAGAGACCCTTGTGTCTGAGTGCAGGGAAGGGCAGGCGGGGGAGCCAAAGATCCCATGGAGACTTGCAGGCCTTGGGGAGACCTTGAACTTTCTTGTGAGTATTGGGGGATCCAGTAAAGGTATTGAGCAAGAGAATGATGTTACTTGTTTAAATCTTAAATTTCAAGAGCACTGAAAGGAAAGGAAGAAAGAAGGAAAGAAAGAACAAAGCAAAGCACTGGCTGTTTTGTGGGGAAAGGCTGTGGGATTAGGAACAAGTGTGGAAGCAGGAAAACCAGTCAGGCATCTGGTAGTCCAGACATACTATGTTTACCTCATTCTTTGATTCATTAATTTAATAACCATCCAAAAAAAGAGAGTAAGGCTTGCCTAATGAGGTTTGTTTTGCATCGACATTTTCTGGCTCCCAGTGATTCTGATTTTGTTTTCTAAGTACTTTCAAGCTAGTTCCCTTGTGATTTCTTCTAGAGCATTCCATGATTGGGAAACAAGTCCTCTGAATAAGGTGGGCATACAATGTGAGGTAGCAGAAAGGGCTTGCCCTTTGTAGTGGACACTCCTTATTTGAATTTGGCTCTTCTTAGCTCTGGTAGAGTAATATGAGGCCCAGGTTTCCTGTGTAGAAATGAAGGTGGTAACGCTTCTCTTAAAGACCCGAAGTATGTATGGTTCCTGCAACTTAGGGGCTCAGCAAATCTAAGTTCCTTTTGTACCCATTTTTATTTTACTTTAGCATGCCTTTAACCCGACTGTGCAGTTTATAAGGGTATGAAATAGGTTTTGTTTATGTTTGTGTCCCCTGTGGAGTGCCTGAGTCATAACAGGTGCTAAATTTAGAGTGAATCAATGAGTCTGTGCGATCCTTGGCAAGTTAGCAAACATCCCGATGTCCTAACAGAAGCAAGAAGCTACTTCCGGGTGAAAGGCACCGTGACTGTGGAGGTCAGCAGTTTACCCGGTGTCCCTGAGGCTCATTGTCAGGTTGACTAGGTGACCCCTGAGGCTTCTGACAAACAGGGCGGTCAGGTGTGGGCAGCAGGAGCACCAAGGATACTTCTTAGCACTTTGTGCTTCTCTGCTGGGTTTCTGCTGCTCTTTGTTGTCGTTTTATTTCATACTGTTTCCTGGACATCTAAAGGGGAGGTAGTGACCTAATTACTACTTCAAGGTAGCCTTGAAGGGCATCCACTAATTTGAGCAAAATATCACTCTCAAAGGAACGAAGATCCTTTGTATCCTTTCTGGATGATCCAGTATAGCGTTAGAAGAGGATGTTCTGTCCCCCATCTGGGTGCAGGGAACTTAGTAACTAGGTGGTTCTACTCAACATACGCACTGTATTAGCCCAGACCCTGGAAAACGATTACTTTTCATTATTCTGAGTGTTCTTGATGATCCCACCCACCCACTCTACTCCATGACTCCTCTAACCTGTCCTTGAGATGTGCATACACAAGCAGAGAGCAGGGGGTCTGGACCCACAGACAGGATGGGCCCACGAAAGGGTACTCTTGTGAAATGTGTTTATTTTAAAAACCTATGTGAATTTTACCTTTATTCCAAAATATGATTTAAGAGAAAAATATTTTAGATTGCTCAGCAGCTAAATTACTTAAAACATTTCGCTTACAAATCTTTCAGTAGAATGGACAGAACTGGGAGAGAATAACTCCTATTTATCTCTTAGAGGCCTCATATACCTACAGCCTGTATTAAGGACTGAATTGTGTCCCCTCCACCAAATTCATATGTTGAAGCCCTAACCTCAAAATGTACCTCAGAATGTGACAATATTTGGAGATGGGATCATTAAAAGAAATAGCTAAGGGGTGCCTGGGTGACTCCGTCGATTAAGCGTCTGTCTCTTGGTTTCGGCTCAGGTCGTGATCTCAGGGTCATGAGATTGAGCCCTGAGTCAGCCTTTACACTAACGGGGAGTCCACTTGAGATTCTCTCCCTCTGCCCCTCCCCCACTCTCATGCTCCCTCTCTTCCTAAAATAAATCTTAAAAAAAATTTTTTTTAAATAAAAAGTAATTAAGTTAAAATGAGGTCCTTAGAGTGGGCCCTAATCCAATATGACCAGTGTCCTTACAAAAAGGAGATTAGGACCCAGATGCTCCAAGGTTGAGAAGCAACCATGTGAGGACACGGCGAGAAGGTGGCCTTCTGCAAACCAAGGAGAGAAGCCTCCAAAGAAAGCAAGCTTGCTGACACCTTGATGTTGGACTTCCAGCCTCCAGAAATGTCAGAAAATAAATTTGTTACTCAAGCCACTGAGTCTTTGGTATTCTGTCATGGCAGCCCAAGCAAACCAACGAAACCCGTGACCACAGACTTTGTTGAAAAGCACAGCCTAGGGCGCCTGGGTGGCTTAGATGGTTAAGTGTCTGCCTTCGGCTCAGGTCATGATCCCAGGGTCCTGGGATCGAGTCCCGCATCGGGCTCGCTGCCCCTTGGGGAACCTGCTTCTCCCTCTGCCTCCCTCTCTCTTTCTTTCTCTCTCTCTGTCTGTCTCTCATGAATAAATAAATAAAATCTTTAAAAAAAAAAAGAAAAGAAAAGCACAGCCTAACATGGTCACCTCTGAGAACGGACACAGAGGTTCTTGTGAGGGGCACTGTTTGCTCCCAAACAAAGTACCACACTGGCTGGTTCTTTCTGAAGCCTGTGAGGGAGGGATCTGTTCCAGGCCTCTCTCATGGGCTTGTAGATGGCCGCGTTCTTCCTGTCTCTTCACCCATCATCTTCTCTCCATGTGTGTCTCTGTGTTTAAATTTCCCCTTTTTCTAAGGACACCAGTCATACTGGGTGAGGGCCCTAATGACCTTATTTTAACTTGTTTCCTTCTGGGAAGACCCTGTCTCCAAATAAGGTCACGTTCTGGGGTACCAGCAGTTAGGACTTCGACATATCGTTTTGGAGGGGGGGACACCATTCTGCCCATAACAGACATCTTCTCAGAGGTTGGAGACTATGGTCTCATGTTGCCCCTCAGTTTATTTATAAACAGCACCTGCCACTGAGGACAGTGGAGTGAGAACAGCCAAAAAGGCCTGGATTTCAGCAGGGGCCCTGCCATCTGTGTAGCTGGGTGTCCTCAAGCAAGTTACCGCATCAGTTATATTTTCTGTTTATTGGACACGTATTCATATAAAGAACTTATGATTGCCAAGCATTGTTCTAAGTACTTCGAGGTATTACCTCATATAATACTTGTAAAAACTCCAGGAAATAGATGCTATTAGTATTCCAGTTTTATGAAGGGGGAAGACGCTGGTGAGTAACTTGCGTGAGGTCACACGTCTAATAAATAAGCAGGGTTTGAACCCTCATGTGTAGTCCCAGAGTTAGTGTACTTACTCGCTCTGCTGTGCTAGTGTGGTTCCTGGGATTTGTCACATAATAGCCACTTGGCCAAGGTTGTTCCTTTTCTCTTTACATTTCGTCATTTTATATATATGGATGTATGGTGAGAGCATAAAATGCTAAGTAGACTGGCTGAAATATTAGTGAAAGACCATGGCATTTGGAATTGTAAACCAAGGGAGCAAAGGGTAAACAATGAAATCAGGAGAAACAGACAGAAAAGAGCAGACTTTGTTGAACGTTTGTCCAGCGGTTCTACTAAGTTTGACTGGTTTTACCCTTTGTTTCTTTGGAAAGATTAGTGATTCCAAGTTGTTGGTTTTGTTTTGTTTCTTACCAAAGTATTTGTGGCTCACTTGTTATGTAACAGATTGAATTCATCCCAGTTTTTCCTTCTCAGAAGTATCTTTTTTTTTTTTTTTTAAAGATTTTATTTATTTATTTGACAGAGACACAGTGAGAGAGGGAACACAAGGAGGGGGAGTGGGAGAGGGAGAAGCAGGCTTCCTGCTGAGCAGGGAGCCCGATGCGGGGCTCGAGCCCAGGACCCTGGGATCATGACCTGAGCCGAAGGCAGACGCCTAACGACTGAGCCACCCAGGCGCCCCCCCTTCTCAGAAGTATCTAATGTAGTGAGGACAGTAGTAGGAATCGTTTGTATATTTTGCATCAGCCCATGGTATTTTGGGTAATAACAAACACATTAACATTATTCGGTTATTTTTCAGTTCAGGGTTGAAGTATTATTGGGAAGTTGAACACTCCGATTCCTCTCAGAAACAGGGGAGGACCTTGTCTAGCAGCTGGACCTCGGGAACTGGTACAAATTACTGTGTCTCAGAGCATATCTTGAACTGTGGTGTTTATAGCTACCAACAGAGCCTCAATTTAACACAATTACAGCACTTAGTATTTAAAAGCCGCTTGCACTTTAAGGAAGAACATAGAGAGTTTTCTTTTCCATCACACATGTCTTGACCACATTTTGGTAAAGGAGTTTCCGATGTCATGGGGTCTGAATTTAAAAACGTCGGTTTCTTTTTCTGTGTACAGGTCGATGTCATTTGATCCTTACTCATTATCCAGGTTATTTCTAGAGCTTTCTGAGCAAGGCACTGTGTTAGATACAGCTGGGGAGGTAAATATCTATGAGAGGCATTTTATGTCCTTACCAGGCCTCTTTCTGAAGACACAAGACCAGATAGGATAAGTGCAGTGAGCACAGTGCCTGGGGTTTCAAAAGGAGCAGTGACAGTGTATGACTGGGGCATCAGGAAGCTTCCTGGAAGCATTGGTATCGTAGCTGAGCTGTGGAGGATAGGTCATCTTTGAGAAGCTATGGTGTTATTGGAGGGTTTTTCATGATGAAGCAAGAGAACAGCATGAGCCAGAACATGGATGTGAGGACAAGTGAGGGTCAAGGGTCCGTTTGAGTTTAAATAGAGGGTACAGAAGGATGGAGAGAGGGCAAGGGATGGCAAGCAGGGGTTCATCTGGGTTAGAAAGGACCTTGAATGTTACTTCCTGTATGATGCTGTTTATTCTTTAGTCTAGTGGAGATTTAAATCAGGAAGTGAAATGTCCTGAGCTGGACTTTGAGCGAAGTAATCTGGTCTCAAACTAAGCATTCAAAGTTCAAGAGAAAGAAAGTGAGATGGTGAGTTGCAGAGCTGGGCAAGAAGTAGCAGGTCTTGAAGTAGGGAACTGACCAGAGGACAGGAAAGAAGATCTCTGCAAGGAAAAGTCAGCCAGGCTAGGCAAATAATCAGAGGTAAAAGGCAGAGTTGAGATGGTCGATAAAGGTTGCATCCTAATGTGTATTGGTAGATGTTCTGAGTGACACTGCTTAGTATTACCAAAGAAACTGAGATCTTGCCCATATCAATTGGCAGTGGCATGTGTCATTTTTTGGGGGACAGGATTTCTCAGAGCTTCTAACATGCTAATACACACTGTGAATCTCCCAGAAGAAGATGGTGGTGTCCCATTTCCCAAACTTATTTGTCCATAGACACTTTACAAACAATTTCTAAATCATCTAGCATTTTCTGGAACATTATTTTGGGACATAGTATACTACCTTTGGAGAAAGATGATGTAACGAATAAAAACTGGGAAATTGAAATTAGCCTTTGGTTTGGGCCAGAGACCATAACTTGACGTTGGGATCTGTTAAGTTTGAGGTGCTGTGGACCATGCACCTGCAAGCATCTAAAAGTCTGCATGTTCTGAGGAACCATCCTAGATGGAATGTTTGGATAGGAAGAATTTGGAGTTACCATCTAGAGGTGATAATTGAATCCATGCAGTGAGATCAGTAGGAAAGAGAACTTTAGTGAAGCCAACCAGAGAAGTCTGGGAAGGATTTGTCTGAGATAGAAGGAAGAGAACTGGTTAACAAGGTTGAGAAAGGATGATCACAGAGCAAAACTGGGGTCTCTGAAGACCAAGGAAGTGTTTGGCAGAGGGATTGAGGAGGAGGAGAACTTTAAAGTTTGGGAAATAAGTTATCACTGGCCTTGGAAAGAATAGCTTTAATAGAATGTAATAGAGATGGGAGCCCTGTTTAAGGAGTCTTAGAGTGTTTTTAAGAGAAAGCGTGAACAGAAAGTACATTGTATTCCTTGTTTAGAGAATGTTATCAATGAAATAAAATAATATTTAATGAAACTTTGTAGGAGGAGCACGATTCAGACTTTTCTTCCTTAAGAATATGGATTAACATGATTAAGTAGAAACAAAGAAGAGAAGGAGTAATGAGCATGGGGATTCTTGCTTTACTGAGTTCCTGGAATAATAGTTCTTAAGTGTTGGTTTGCATTAGAAGCTCTGCAGGTCTTGTTTAAACACAGACTGCTCAGCTTCAGCCCCAGAGTTCCTGGATCAGCAGATCCCAGGGTGGAGCCCAAGACATGGCATTTCCAACAAGAACATGGGTGGACCTGATGCTGTTGGTGTGGGGACCACAATCGGAGAACCTGTGTTTTAGAGGAGGAATAACGTGGAATCCAGGTCGCAGGTGGAAGGTGAGTGTTGGGAGAGAGAAAAGACATGTCTTTGTCAGAGAATGACCAGAAGTGAAAAAAGAAACAGTGGATGATGACACACAAAATCTTCAAGTCGGGATAGAATGGAGATGGCAGGACTGGAATTGAAGAATTAGGAATTAGAATCCTGAAAGTTGTCCCTGTGTATATCAAAGTTACGACAAGGAAGAAGGGACAGGGTAAGGAAAATGCTGTGAGCCCTGTGCTGAAACCATCAAGAAAGGTGGTGTAGGGGAAGAAAATGATTTTTCCTTCTACTTTCCTAAGTTCTTTGGCTGGGGCTGTGTAAAATTAGAATGACCCATGACAGATTAATGAGAGACAGTTGACCAACACATGCAGCAGACATCATGGGAGAAACGTCGGTGAAGAGCAACTCAGAGGGGCCATTAGAACTTGGGCTCATGTAGCATCTTAACAAAAGAACAATACATTTTAAAAGATGTGACAAGACAAAGGAAAAGAACTTTGAATTTTTGGCAGGGCAAATTGTGGGAAGGTGAATATATGGACAGCTAATGCAATGAGGTTTATTTGTACAGGTCCCTCTGGGCACCCAATTTCTTCCATCCTCTTCTCAGCCATAAACTTCCCCAGGAAGAAGGGACGTATGGCAGTGCCCATTTTTCAAAAGTTTCTACTTAGAAGTCATTTAAGGAAGCTCTGGGAAGGTGTGTTCCTGCATCTATTGATTCTCATTTGTCTCCAGCTCAAAAGAATACTTAGGCCAAAGTGGCATATCTTGGGGCAGCATATTCTGGTCCCCTACAGTGGACATAAGTGGAAGGAATGTGCCTTATATGAAATGGGCCACGATTGTTGGGGTCCTGTGGTCTGGAAATGCTAGTCAGGCAGCAAAGGCCAAACCAAACTCCTTCAGTTAAAAAGAAAAAAAAAAAAAAAAGGCAGGAGAGCAAAAGGCCCCCATTGCAGAAGGTCATGAAGACATTGATATGATCACTCTAAGCTACTGTTTCAGCGAAGGCAGAGCTAATGGGTTGGGGTGTCTGATGAGAACAGCAAGCTCTTACCTAGCACTTTACATCTGCTAACTACTTTCATCTTCTCAAGGACCCTTTGTGGTTGATACTATGACCCCTGTGTCACAGTTAAAGACATGAAGTCATGAGAAGTTACGTAATTGGCCAAGTTCACACGGTTGATAAATGATGGCACATGGGACTGAATCCAGTCTCTGGGGAGCTTGATAGAATCTCATTGTGTGTATTTGGCACATTTTGACTTTCCGTCCCCCTTTCGCCGGGGCCTGATGAGAGTGCCAGCCCCCGGGGGTTTGCCTGGAGGTGTGCCTCCCAGAGGCTGCGCTCCAGATTGGGGGGTGTTCTAGAGCTGCTGTTACCTAGACATGATTGCCTGGGTCAGTTAGAGTGGAGATGGGGAACCCAGGAGTGTCACACTTCAGTGCCGAGGTTTGGAACAAGAAGCTGGACAAGGCGGAATGGTTCAGAGCATAGACCCAGAACCCACGAAGGAGCCCGTTCCCTCCAGAATGCAAGGGGCAGGCAGGTGGCATAAGGCAGGAGGGCATTTCATTTCATTGGCTCAGTCACACCAGTTCTGTTCATCATAAAATTTTTGTTTTCTCTGTTCCTTGGGTCTGCTTGATTCTCAAATTAAGACGTCTGTAAAGCCCAAAACTGTACTATTAAGGCACAGTTCCAACAGTCTTAAGGAATGAATGGTTTGTAAAATATTTATCTGCTACATTTCTCTTTATGTCTGTCCTCTAAAAATTAAAAATACATCATTACTGGAAACACAAGATTTGACCGGAGGAAACCCTTCCTACTGCGCCGTGCCCATAAACCCATTCAATAGGGAGAAAAAGTGGCCTTGAGCCAAAGCGGTTTTCTCATTTCCTTGCTAGATATTTATGATGTAATGTATCCCATCACCTAAAAACCAGTGCTTTTGGGGGCGCCTGGGTGGCTTAGTCGGTTGAGCTTCTGACTCTTGATCTCAGGGTCATGAGTTCAAGCCCTGTGTTGGGCTCTGCGCTGGGCATGCAGCCTTCTTAAACAAACAAAACTCCACCAGTGCTTTTAGTAATTATTGAGAAAGAATAAGTAAAGAATGGGGTAAATAATGTGATGAGGTCGCTCACCAGAGGTAGCAGCTGGAGATAGAATGTAAGTAGTAACGGAACCCCAAGATCTGGGTGTTCCTTCTTGCTTCCTCTTAAGAAAGCATCTCAGTGCAAGGGGAAACAGTGCACGGATTTTTGCTGTAGTGTACATTTGTATAAATGAAAAAAGAATCACTACCGATATTTCAACATACTACTTGGAACACATTTCCCATAATCAGGGAATCAATGGCAAATTTTGTGATCTTAACCATATATATGATAAAAACCTATGCAGGTGAAGAGATCATGTGTATACTGGATTAGATCTGGGGAGAAATGCTTGCAGCACTGGGATGTGCGGGATACATTGGGCTTGGAAACATGTGAGCATTTTCTCCCTGGTTCTTGAATTTCACCTTGCTTCTCAGCCCACTCGATGTGAGAAAAGCAGCCTGCTTAATGGAGGCATCAGAAATCAAGGAGCAGCCATCTGGGTGGTTTTATCTAATAGATTTTCAGTTGCAATTCCTGAAAAGGTCTAGAGTCATTTGAGCAGGTCAAGCATCACTGGACCAAGATAGTCCCATAGGCTCCCCCCTGTCCCTGGCTCTGTTTCAAATTTTGGTCAGACTCCACAGGCATGAGTACAGTGTTTCTGTCATCAAGCTACATCTCATCTCTTGTGTCGATTTGGCATGGTTTTAAACTGGATTGTGACAGAATTTGTTCAAAGTGAAGTTTTCTTGATTCGGTGTGGATTAAGAAACAGAATGGCTTCAGAACCATGTTCTGCCACTAAAACACATTTTTCCCCCTTCAGAAAATGTTTGGCTGTTTTCTTTGTTACTCTTCTCCCACAAAAGAGGGAGGGGGCTTTTCACAAGTAGGGACTCTCCACCCCGGTGTCCCTGTGTCATAGCTCTGTCGGGGAAACACTTTTGTTCCTTTAAGCACTGGTGGTCACCTAGTTCATTATCAGCACTGCAAATACAGACATACCAATGAAACCTCCGTTTTCACTGCATTTAACTTTGAAGGCTTCTATCTATCAAACAGAATGCTGGCTATGTCATAGTCTGCAGATGGATAGGGCTCAATTTATTAGACCTTTATGTATTCTTTGTAATCTATTGTGGTTTTAATTTCAGCATTTTAAGAGCTATATAAATTCAGGTCCCCAAGGTGGTTGAAAGAGGTGGTCCAATTTCATATCTGGCTTTATTCCTCCACCACCACCACCACCACCACTTCCGCCATCTTTCTTTTCCCAGTGTCTCCAATTCCAATCTGTGTCTTAGTCCGTTAAGCTGCCTTAACAGAATCCCATAGTTCAGGCTTATAAACAACAGAAATGTATTTTTTACAGTTCTGGGGGCTGGAAGTCTTAGATCGTGGTGCCAGCATGGTCTGGTTCTGGTGAGGACCCTCTTCTGGGTTATAAATGGCCCTTTTCTTATATCCTCATGTGGTGGAGAGAGGGTGAAACAGCTGAGCGGGGTCTCTTTTATAAAGACATTCTTCATGAGGGCTCCATCCTCAGGACCAAATCACCTCCCAATTGCCCACCTCCTAATTACCATCAACATTGGGGGGTTAGAATTTCACCACATGAATTTGAGGGGGACAAAAACTAAGTCCATAACACCCCATACAAATGTTTATCTTACTGGGTTGTCCCTATCTTAGTAAATTAACTTACATTCTTTCAGAACAGGCCAGAGTATGCATAAATAAAAATAAGCAGAGCCCTAACAGCACATTAAAAAAAAAAAAAATCTAGCCAATGATCACATTGAAAAACTGCTTTCCTTCCATTGATCTTTGCAGTGGTGGAGGTTATTACGGCTGGCCTTATGAGTAGAAGTACTCTCTACCTAGTATGATTTTTTTAAAGATTTGATTTATTCCAGAGAGCAAGAGAGCAGGGGGAGGAGCAGAGGGAGAGGGACAAGCAGACTCCACGCTGAGTGTGGAGCCCAATGTGGGGCTTGATCTTAGGACCCTGAGATCATGACCTGAGCTGAAATCAAGAGTTGGACGCTTAACCAACTGAACCACCGAGGAACCCCTACCTAGTATGACTTTTATATTTTATATTTATACTTCTATATTTTTGTATTTCAAAAGGGAACCCTTTTGGTGAACAGCACCCTGGCTGTTTTTGTGAAGTCTAGTCATTCCTTAATGAATATACCTGGTAGAGCCCTACCAATGTATAAATGACTTAGTGCAGATCAAGGTTGTCCTATTTCTTCCTGAGATCAGGCTTGGGTGAGGGAGTCCAAGACAGAGCAAATCAGAGACTGTTAGACATTTATTTTCTCCACAGCTTGGATTAGAATCAGGTCTTGATGTTACAGAAATTCATACTTTGTGGAAAAACCCATCATATTCTTTTGTGAAACAAAAATATCCTCAAGAAAAAGAAGAACTCATCCTTTCTTTCCCTCCCTTCCTTTATTATAGACCACATTTAAAAACCGTTCTTGAAAAAATAGAAACTGTATGGGTCTTGCAGTGTGCATACGGGCTTTTGGTTCAAACAATCTATAATACTGACGTTTACTTTCCTGCCAATGTTCTCTTTTACATCAGATCAAAACAGTGGTTTAGCAGATGTTTATCCTGAATATTTGCTCCAGTATGGGGTTCGCAGATCAGTAATATCAACATCAGTTCTTACAAATGTAAACTCTTGGGGCACTATCCCACATCTACTAAATCTGGAACTCAACACACAGGTGAGCCCACCCTCTATGTTTCAACACACCCTGCAGGAGATTTTAATCTACACTCATGGTTGAGAGCCCCTGCTCCATGAAATACCCACCCTGCGTTTCTTCTGGGCCTCATCATCTTTACTGTGTGACTTTTGGCTTCTCATAAAATTCAACCTTAACTTAACCACCTTAGCCCATCAAATTTTCAAATTTCAGAGTATTTTATTTTCTCACTTCTTGCCTCTGAGGTAGACTCATAAAAGTTTAATCGATGCCTTATTTCCCTAGTAAATTGGCAAGGAATTGAAATTAATAGTTGGAGAGAAGGGAAGTTGAGATCTTTCTGCCAATACTTACTTACTATGCTGTATTTCAAATGATCCCAACCATTTCATACACAAATTTAGTGATACCCTTTAAAGACACCAAGTTTGACAGAATTTCCCTGTCAGAAAGTGCCTAGTGTAAAGATAATAGAAGTTTCCCAGAATAAGAATGACTATTTGTGTGGTAGGTCACTGTGAGAATATTACCTAACAGGATCATGGTCTCAGTCAGGGAAGTTAAAATTTACATTTAGAATCTACTTTCAGATCCTTAGAAAATCAGACACTTTTACCTGTTCTCTTTTAAAATTAAGAATTAGGAAGGAGATGACTTTGGTAGCATACCAAGTGAAAAATGTAACTTAAGACTGGTAAGAAATTAAGAATTCATCCAGTAAACTCTCACTTATGGTTGAAGAGCATTCCATCACATTCATTCAGTTAGCTTTCATTGATGGTCCAAATATAAGTAAGTCCCTGCTTTGGAGGAGCTCAGGGGCTGGTGGAGAAGCCCAGAACACATAAAGGATGGGACTAAACCTACTATATCAAGAGCCATTGTTTGAGACTCAGCTTTACCATAAATACCTCAGTGGTTGGCTTCGCTGGGGAAGAAAGATTGGCTAGGCCAGGAGCCCACGGTGAGGTGATATAGTCCTGGGGTTAAACTGGCTGTGGCCCTGACCAGCTAGTTGTAGGATATTAGACATGTCATTTTTAGATCCTCCGTTTCCTTATTTTTAATACAGGAAAACTAATATCTGTCTCTAGATACTATGAAGCTGATACGACGTAATGCTTCATTTACTCAGGAAATTTGTACTAAATGCTAGCTAGGGTGTCAGGCAATGTGCTAGGGACGGATAAAACTTAGATAAAATCCCATTTTGACAGATGTCATCGCCATCCACTTAGTTGCTTAAGCTCAACCCATCCTCCATTTCTCTTGGTCCCTCTCCTGGGCTCAGATTATTTGTACATGTCCATGTTTCTCCATCTCTGCTGCTGCCATGTTAGCTTGTCTCATCTGGACTATGAAGATCAGAGTAGCCCTCCCAACGGTCTCTTTCTTCTCCTGGAGCCTCTCCCCATCTTCTCTCCCCATGACAGCTAGGGTGATTTTCTTAATATTTAAATTGGATCCTGTCTCTGTCCTGCCAAAAAAAACCTATTGTGGCTTTCCATGGCTGTAAGATAAATCGAGACTTCTTACTGTCATTTTTAAAAGCAGGGCACGAACTGGCTTCCATTGGCCTGACTTTCCGGTGTCATTTCCTGCCAGTCCCCCACCCCACCATTCTCACCCCTCACAGCCCCTCCGGTCTCCACAGTTCTCCCCTCCAGTGTCTTTCTGTTGGTCTGTTAGGCTTGGAATCTCTTCTGTCCATTGGAATCTCTTCTTACCTTCCCGGTCCCAACGAATGCTCACCACCTCAGAGATTTCTTCTTGACCACTGTCTTCCCTACCACCCTGCTTACTTCCTCCACAGAACTTTAACGTAGTACTTTATTGATTGTGTCATCCATGTGTTTACCTATTTCTTAGCTTTCTTTGTCACAAGTAGGATGCAAGTGCCCGGAGCCCAGTGTTCTTATTTTACCGTTTTTCATTGGACTTCCAGGGCTGGCCCCAAAGCCTTTCTCACAGTAGAAACAAATGTTGAATGAAAGTGTCTCTTCTCTTGAAGTAAGCAGAATAATGAAGGGATTAAGTCCAATGGCCATTTATAATGTAGCATGATGGCGATGGTAGGGGAAGGATTCATCCCTTAGGGACATCCAGGAGAAGTATTACCAAATACTTGGGAATAAGAGAAAGCATCCCAGAGAAAATGAGGTCTAGAGAGTTCAAGGATCTCTAATAAATAACTATATTGGAGGTTACAGTAATCACATTTAAATGTTCAATTTCATACAATTTTGACATCAAAGCAGTGTTTTTCGATTTTTTGTTATTACCACCTTAAGGAAAACCTTTTCGAGACAGTTTTTTCCTAATCACCATCCCCTCTTCCCAATGACGTTGTATACCACAAATATACTGTACATCTGGTTATGTACTCTGTGTTTACCTATGCTTTATACCAAAAAAGGGTTTTGTTTTTTGTTTTTTACCTTGTAAGAGCAAATTTTTGCCCCCTTGGGGGCATAGTCGCTCTCATTGAAAAGGCATGTATGAAAGCATTCAATATAGATCATGGGACCAAGTTTTGAATAAAATGCAGTTGATATGCCTTTGTAGTACTTGCTCTTTGAATGTCAAGTGGACTTTGTATTGTTTAAAAAAAATTGTTTTTTCTTTGTTTCCATTGGGAGAAAAAGAGATGGAATTGTTCTTTTTTTAAATGTGATATACATGCTCATTGAAGGTGAAAAGTCCCCATTAGAATCGCAACCTAAGTCCCACACAATGATTTCTGCCATATGTGATGGGGCACCTGCCTCCATAAAGAACATTAAAAGATATATTAGAGGAACTTGTATTTTTAGGGAAAAAATGTGACAGACAAATGCACAGTAATCATTGCACAGTTCGGGGAGGAATATGTGGGGGCTGGTTGATTCTGAGAGTACGTGATGGTATGTATATTAAGGAAGGATGACCTAGTAAGGCCGTGTTGCCAAAGAGGTGATTTAGAAATGGCAATTAAGTTATTAGGTAAGTGAGTGCCGAAACAGTTACCTGGAAGAAAATTAGGGCTAGGAGAGCTGGGTTGAAGATTCATGGAGAGAAGAAAACATTTTCGGAGAGAGTCTGTACTCTGGCTTCCATCCGGCTATCACTGTTCCTGGAGGTGAGTGCTGTTTGGAACGGGCGCATTAACACAGGTAGATGCCAAGTGGTTATTCCTTGGACCACGGAGTGCACAGAGTTGGGGCGGAGAATGCTGGTAGAGGAGTTTTTAATCGTGAAAGGTAGCCCGAGGGCAAATCATGTATCACTCAACTCGTTCCACTTGCTTATCTTTCAGGAATTTTAAGAAGGTTAAAGCACTAAGTTGGTTAAATGGCTTAACTCTGTAGGCTCCATTTATCTTCTTGCTGTTATTTGGCCCCTACACATGGACTCCACGTCAGTGTTATACTAAGAAGGGCATCACCCAGAAAATGGTGGGCTTCTAATTCTGTACTCTTAGCCGAATTTTTTTTCATTAGCCAAGTAGAATTGAGCTTTGTTACTGTGCAATGAAATGAGGCATGACTTAGCTTGATGGTCCCTGAAGGATGCTCGGGGAGGGTGACATTTAGTTCCTTTGAGGCAGATGTTTCTATTTATACCAAGGATAGTTTTTGCAGTAACACAAGAGACAAGATATTTCCTAGTTTTATGGACAGATACATCCTTTTATTTCATTTCCCACTTAACCAGCCTCCTTGTTGCCAATTATTCTTCTTTCTCATCTATTTAATGTAATCTTGACTTTCTTGACAGATGAATGTAAATCATCACTTTCATAATGCATCTCCCTTAAGAAACTTCCTGCTAATCCGTACCGCCTGCGGACTGCTGAACTTCATTAACTGGCGAACCCACACTGCTCTTCTTTTTCCACCATTCTTTCTGAGACTCCAAGGTTTAATCTGTTTCTTTTCCCTAAAGCCTGTTCCCTTCAGCTGCCTCTCAAATCCTTTGCCTTCTCATGCTTACAGCCTGCCTTCTGTTCTTTCTTGTAGCGCCCCTAACTTCTGCCTTCTGTTACTGGGCACAAGATATGCACAGATCACGGCTTCTATCCATGATGGTTCCTTTCATACTAACTTCGAAACAAAGTGCTCGCTGCCTGAGTTCTAGCAGTGTTTGGATACATGGTGGTCACCCCAGTTCACTCTTCCTTTGATAGTGTATAAACGAATCTCATGAATTTATTTAAGACCTCCTGTATCTTTTTACCCAACCAGTGTTCCAACCCTGGAGAAGGCTTGTTGCCGTGTATTTTGACATGCTATATACATGGACTGATGGCTGCACTAAGTAAATGGACATTACATGAATTTTATTTGTTAGAGCACTTCACAAATGAGAAAAGGATACTGGATTACTGTCGTGTGGATGAATGGAGAGCACAGATTTTGCCCTATAGGCAAGTTTCCCCTTGTGTACAAGTTCATAGATTATTACTATGATATTGACCTCTAAGAATTTTTTCATTTTTATGTAATATTGGGATTTTTGTGCAATTGTTGTGATAAAATATACATAAAATTTATAATTTTTTAAAGTATACTGCTCAGTGCCATTAAGGTTATTCATTGACATTGCTAAGCAACCATCACGACTGCCATCTCCAAAACGTTTTCATGTTCTCCAACTGAAACTCTGTCCCCATTAAACACTCATTGCCCACCCCCCTCTCCCCAGCCCCTGGCAACTACCATTCTACTTTCTCTATGAGTTTGACTACTGTAGGAATAGTACTGCCTCACGTAAATGGAATCATACAGCAATTGTCCTTTTGTGACCGGTTTATTTCACTTAGCTCGATGTCTTCAGGGTTCCTCCCCGCTGTAGTACGTGTCCAAATTCCTTTCCTTTTTAAAGCTGCGTAATACCCGGGGCACCTGGGTGGCTCAGTCGGTTAAGTGTTTGTCTTTGGCTCAGATCATGATCTCAGGGTTCTGGGATAAAGCCCTGCATCGGGCTCTCTGCTCAGCGGGGAGTCTGCTTCTCCCTCTGCCCTTCCCCCCTCGCGCTCTCTCTCTCAAATAAATAAATAAATCTTTAAAAAAAAACCGTGTGGGGATGCCTGGGTGGCTCAGTTGGTTAAGCAACTGCCTTCGGCTCAGGTCATGATCCTGGAGTCCCAGGATCGAGTCCCACATCGGGCTCCCTGCTCAGCAGGGAGTCTGCTTCTCCCTCTGACCCTCCCCCCTCTCATGCTCTCTCTCTCTCTCATTCTCTCTCTCTCGAATAAATAAATAAAAATATTTAAAAAAAAAAAAAAAAAACCGTGTGATATTCCATTGCATGTGTACACCACATCTTGACATTCATCCATCGGTGGCCTCGTGGGTTGTTTCCAGCTTTTGGCTGTTGTGAATGACGCTGCTGTGAACCTGGGTGTACAAATAGACCTCCCAAGAACTTTCAAAGGGAACTGTTAGGTTCAGACAACTGATGCTGTTCCCTTAGACTATCTCTATGGCATAACTTGCGTTCCTCCTACACCATATAGTCCCTTGTTTTTAAGATGCTGCTGGGTAATAGTACGTGTAAATTTAAATATGTACCATCTCCCTCTCCCCCTGGTCGAATCATGATCTTTTTCAGCAACCTCTTTTTATAGTACAAGAAAATTAGGAAAAAAATGTTTGGAGAACTAAATCTAAAAATCAACTTATTTTTAGTAGCATATATTTGTTCTCAACATGGCAAATTGTTCCAGATAATTACCCATCTTGGACTACAAGTATTGGACGCTATGCAAACATTAAAGTTTGAAAAATACACAGTATCTATTAAGGGTTTAGTTGCAGGTGAATTTGTATCCTCCTATGCAGCAGCAATTCAACATAAAAATATTGAGGTCCTAGTCGGAAAACAAATTTGGCAAATCAAATATTGTATAAGTCTAGAAAATGTGAAAATATCCTAATTCACTTTCATGTTTCACTATTGATTTGCATGTGGTGAATTTCTACTTGTATTCTAACAGTTTTTATACACTCCATGAAGATGGGGATTTTTTTTAATTAATTAATTAATTTTTTTGATGTAGTGTTCCATGATTCATTGTTTGTGTATAACACCCAGTGCTCCGTTCAATACATGCCCCCTTTAATACCCATCACCAGGCTAACCCATCCTCCCACCCCCCCTCCCCTCTAGAACCCTCTGTTTGTTTCTCAGAGTCCATAGTCTCACATGGTTCGTCTCCCCCTCCGATTTCCCCCCCTTCATTTTTCCCTTCCTGCTATCTTCTTTTTTTTTGTTTTTTTAACATGTAATGTATTATTTGTTTCAGAGGTACAGATCTGTGATTCAACAGTCTTGCACAATTCACAGCGCTCACCATAGCACATACCCCCCCCAATGTCTATCACCCAGCCACCCCATCCCTCCCACCCCCCACCACTCCAGCAACCCTCAGTTTGTTTCCTGAGATTAAGAATTCCTCATATCAATGAGATCATATGATACATGTCTTTCTCTGATTGACTTATTCGCTCAGCATAATACCCTCTAGTTCCATCCACGTAGTTGCAAATGGCAAGATTTTGTGTTTTTTTGATGGCTGCATAATATTCCATTGTATATATATATCACATCTTCTTTATCCATTCATCTGTTGATGGACAGACGATGGGGATTTTATCTGTTTTGTTTATTGCACACAGGAAGTCATTAGATATTGGATGCATATAAATGAATAATTATAACAGTATCATTTGGAAAGTCCTCCATAGATTCCTTCATGCTTTAAAGTGAAATTAATAGAGACTAGACCCCCTCAAAAAATACCCCACAAAGGACATAAATAATAGTATAAGTAAAGTCGAGGGTTTTTTTATGATTTATTATTCTAATTTTAATGACCAACTAATTCAAGGCCTCTGCATGCTAGTATGAAGGAGGTAAAGAAGGTGAACTTTTACAAAGCTTTTTCAAAATTTCTGCCCTTGATAGTAACTCAACATTGATTCACTTTCTGAGATGTTATTATGTGACATTTTTTTTTAGAATGTATAGTTTGGGTTTTTCTAAGAAAGTAATAATATATATAAAAAAAATTTCTAAAAAAATAATATATATAAAAATATATAAAAATATACGTATAAAAATAATATATAAATAATACATTAAAAATATTTATAATAATATATATAAAAATAATATATATAAAAAATCTAATTGCTGCCTTAAATTCACACTTGTCGTTGTGAATACCATCATGTCATCCACTGATGGCACCAGGAGCATTGGGCCCATTGTCCTGTGAGTCTCCCAGCCACCTTTGCTGTGTTTGTTCTGCAGAAATGTCACTGTCCTCTGGAACAGCTCTGGAGGAAGGTGGTGGCCAAGACCATCCAGTTGGGCATGGCTTTTCTGGGCTGTGACCATCCTAGTAGAGCTCCATGGGGGCACCTCCAGGGCGCAGATCAGCTCTGTGCTGAGGCATACTGAATCCTTCAGGCTTCGGAGAGCCATGTGGTAGTGCTACCAGTCAGGAACTAAAGATTTTTTACCTGAGTGGGGTTCCGTGGTGTGACCAGTGCTGAAAAGAAATTCACCAAGCATAGCAAATAATCTTTTCTCCCTTTTATGTTGTTATCCATATTATGATTGCTAATTTAAAATATTCATAATATTTGAGACACTGTGTAATCAATTGAACAGTTCTTACCACCATTTTGTGAAGGTAGAGTGCTAACATATTTGGGGTTTCTTTTTTTTTTTTTTTAAGATATTATTTATTTATTTATTTGACAGAGAGATAGCACAAGTAGGCAGAGTGGCAGGCCGAGGGAAAGGGAGAAGCAGGCTCTCCACTGAGCAGGGAGCCCGATGCGGGGCTCGATCCCAGGACCCTGGGATCGTGACCCGAGCCGAAGGCAGCTGCTCAACCAACTGAGCCACCCAGGTGCCCCCATATTTGGGGTTTCTTTTAAGGAAATCATTATTTTGGGGGCACCTGGCTGGCTCAGTTGGAGGAGCGTGTGACTCTTGATCTCGGGGTTGTGAGTTCGAGTCCCATATTGGGTGCAGGGATTACGTAAATAAATATTTTTTTTATAAAAAAAATATTGTTTGTTTTCATGTATGTACACACACACAACACACGTCTTTTCAAAAGACAAATGAAATGATGGAAATCTAATAATACATGGAAGAAGGGCATGGAAGAAATTAGGGATTTTTTTTTTGTTTTTAAAGATTTAATTAATTAATTAATTAATTTGGCAGAGACACAGCAAGAGAGGGAACACAAGCAGGGAGAGTGGGAGAGGGAGAAGCAGGCTTCCCGCGGAGCAGGGAGCCTGATGCGGAGCTCTATCCCAGGACCCTGGGACCATGACCTGAGCTGAAGGCAGATGCTAAATGACTGAGCCACCCAGGCTCCCCAGGGGTGTTTTTTTTTTTTTTTTTTAAAGATTTTTATTTATTTATTTAACAGAGATAGCACAAGTAGGCAGAGTGGCAGACGGAGAGGGAGAAGCAGGCTCTCCACTGAGCAGGGAGCCCGATGCGGGGCCCGACCCCAGGACCCTGGGATCATGACCCGAGCTGAAGGCAGCCGCTTAACCAACTGAGCCACTCAGGCGCCCCAGGGGTGTTGTTTTAATTCATATTTTACCTCCCTGTTTGTGGTTTTTGTTAGATTAACATAAAGGGGGTTAGGAAGAACCAGAGCTAGTCTTCTAGCCCCACATGTTGGACATTTGCTTCCACATTTATAGTCTTTCTGTCAGTGGTAAGCTCTGGAAGGTTGAACTAGGGATAAGTTCTGATGGAAGGCTTCCCAAATTCATTCCTTTACAAGATTTATGCAGTCATGGCTCTGATATTTAATTAGGATTTTTTTTACATCTGATTTTTTTTCTATCTGTAGGAATATTTCAAATTATTCACCCTTTTTTTCCTGTAGGAGTTCTGATATATACAGATGTGGAGGCTGAGTTCATCAATTGTTCCAGGGAGAATTTTCTTTTTAGCAGATTACAGTGTGTTTGGAACCTTCTGCTAAGGAAGGGGACTTTCCTTAATGTCTACTTCTCTATACCAGTGTTCCTTCTTCAGTGACTCTGGCTTCTAGAGAGCACTATCCTCAGGGGGCTCAGCTTGTCCAGCCATGTCTTCTGACCTTTGTCCGGAGTAATTCTGTCATTATAGACCTATTCCTCCCTGGAGTGACCCCACTCTGGGTGTCACTTTCTTATTTGGTAGCACTCTCCCCCTCTAGTTCCCTTAGAATCCAGGGTCCATGATTTTCCCCTTGATTCTATTTACATAAATTTATGTTTTCAGACGATATGTCTTTTGTCTTTAGCATTTTGATAAAATCTTTTTTTTTTGGCCATTGTACTTCTACCCAAGTCTGGACCTCCTCAGTATGGTTAGGAAATGCTAGTGGCCCCAATCTGGACTCTGTCATCCCAGGAGGGAGTTCATTTACTGTCTGGTAAGACACAGCTGCCTCAGAGTACTGAAATCTTTCTGATGCTCTGGACATAGAGCCTGAGGTGAATATCCCCTTTTGGTTATTCACTTATTCCAAAACCAGATACCTCTCCACCCTCACCGTCAACAACTGATCTGATTCTGGGGAATGGGTACCCTATCTTGGCCACTTGCCCAGCAGAAACTAATAGCATGAGATCCTCAGAAGCCTTGACTGTGTGGTCTTTCTCTAGAACCCTGCAAAATGTCCAAAAATCCTGGGGCAGAAGAGTCACAATAAAAATTTATGAAAATGTATAAAAATAGAAATAGCTTCTCACACTGCCCATAAGACCGCAAATAAAAGCACAAACAAATAAAAGCACAAACACAACCATAGATAGTGTTCACTTTCATATAATCCAAGATGGTTTTCCTACCTTCTCCTCTCTCCTCAAACTAATTATTCTCTCACTTTTAGGTTTTGTTTTGTTTTTTTTTCAAAAAAGTTTTTTTTTTTCACTTCATTTTATACTTAGAAAACAGAAGTTCGCAGATGGTAACACTCTCATGTAGCCCCCAGTCTGTAAACCTGTCGTCATCCGTGCTCCGTGTTTCCCCCTTCCCTCCTCCTCAGAGGAGACATCTCCCCTGCTGTCAGATTCCTCTTGTTCTGTTTTTCACCTCCTCAGGACTTCCTGCCTTCATTCATCTTTCTCTTTCCTACGGCATCCAGTCTTTCTCTCTCTACTGGATCATTCCATCAGCATGACATACTGTGGAGGTGCCCATCCTAAAAGCCTTATATCCCAGCTCCTTCAGCTACAGCTTCATCTCTCGACTGCCCTTCCAAGCCAGACTTTCTCATCTCAGTTGAATGGTTGCTGCACTTAAACTTCTCTCCTGTCCCCTCACCAGTCCGAACGCTATCCCCTCAATTCCAACAACTCCAGCAAATTGTTCTGAGCAAGGGCAGCAATCTATGCTGTCAGATAAGTCAAAAGCTTTGTTTTTTTGTCTTAAGCTGTCAGCATTCAGAATGGTTGACCACTCTTTCCAAGTTAAAATGTAGTCTGCTCTTGGCTTCTGTGATACCATGTTCTTTGGCCATCCCTTGCTAATTCCTCCCTTCCCCTGCCCTCCCTTCTTGGTGGGGAGGGGTAGGCTCCTTCCTCTATACTTAACCTCTTCAGCACTCAGCATATGGCTCTCTTCTTTTCTCTCCACCCTGAATTCCCAATTTATATTTATAGTCTATATAGCATCTCCACTTACATGTTCATTCAGACCATTTCCAAAATGTTTCCATCTCCAAAATGTACCCAGCTTTACCAATACAGCACTAGTCCAAGCCACCATCATCTCTCATCTGGGTTCTGTTTCTTCTCTTCCTCCTTTCCGACTTGTTAAGTAAAATTAGAGAAAATTGGCACCACGCAAATTTAAGCCTGGGGCAAGTAAAAATGGGAAAGGAGAGGATACTTTGAAAAACTATATATATTTAGCAAGTAGAACAGACTATAGTGAGCCAGTGGGAAATGGGAAAGAGCTAAGAGGCAGGAGTCCAGGCTTAGGTGCTATTAAAGAAAATGGGGAAAATACGAAAGTTTTGACTAGATGACTTAATCCTTGGACGTGTTGAGCTTTGGATTGTCTGTTGGATATTCTTGGAGGCAGTTGGATATAGAACCAAGCCTTCGGGGCTAAATATATAGACCTAGGAACCAGCCATTTTAGGTTATACCTGAAGCCATGGAAGTGGATTAATCACTTGGGAAAATTGTATAAGTGAGTAAACGAGAGTCCCAGTCCTGCTTCTCAGCCTCCTTTTGACTTCTTTCTTAGTCTCCCTTCTGTTACTTCTCCTCTCTTCATGGCCACACATCACCTACATTTACCCCTGCTTATTCCCTTCCTAAGCTACATGCAGAGTGAAGCACAGTGTCCCATGAACATTTTCAGTCTTGTTATTCACAAAGATAAGCACGTACGTCCACTTTCTTTATAAAGTTTTTGGCACTAAATAATCTTAATTATCTAGACTAAGCAGGAGAGTGACAACACTTGACAAACAAGTACAGTCACACCCTCCCCCGACCCCCCCCAACCAGGGATGGATTATCTGACATTCCAGTGATGGTGCAGGAAGCCAAGAATCTCAAGCAGCAAACAAAACCTTTAAGTCCTTAAAGTAATTAGAACATCTAGGCCCTGAAACTGGAGTCTGTTTTCATCTCTTTTACCTACACTTCTAATGAGCTTGGTCTTCTGACCGTGGCTGTTAATTTTGAATTGTATGAAAATCCTACATGGAAATTTCTATCCTTGTGTTTTGGCAGAAGGAAGAAAATCAGATTCCTTTGTGGTCACTTCATTTGATCATCCATTATGGATCCTAGCAATTGCTGAAGGACTCAGACTCTCATTTACATGGAACTTCACAATCTTCATCTAAAAATCTTGGCTTCCTGGTCGTAGGACAAGTTCTAGACCAACACCTATTAGAAACATGGCTTAACAAACTGGACCTTAGATTGGAACAATTCTAAACAAGACGTGGGATTTAAATAACATCGAGATAATGTTGAAATAATGTTTTAAGTGGAATAGGATGAAGCAGAAAGGCATTCTGATTTTTGAAGAGCATGAAACAATCCATTCTAAAGTCATTCCATTGAAATGATAAATTGACATCACATTCTCCTTTTGTCACAAACATCAAACATTCACTGATGGTGTGGTTAGCCCTTGAGTTCAAACTTCACCGTGAGATGCTTTACACTTGAAGACCCGTCTATATTCTTGGGGAATGTTGAGATCAAGAAATGTTTATTGAATGCCCAGTATTTGCCAGGCCCTGGGAAAACGATGATGAATAAAAGGTAGTTCCTACCTTGACAGGCTTACAGTTTGGTGAATTTATGGTCTAGCTAGACAAGACCTGCATAAAAGATACAGAGCAGTACAGAGTGGAGGATGTCCAGTGCCAATGGAGTAGCATACATATTAAGCGCTACCAGATGTCACAGGGGGAAGTCTCGTGGGCTGCCATAGAGTGACGGGAGAATAATTTACTGCTGTCTCTTCAGCAGCAGTGGCCAGGAACCAGGGAGCCCAATGTCTTTGATTTTCCAACCCAACTCAAATGGCTTCGCCCTAGCTTCTGTGTCTCCCTGCTCCCCTTTGGAACCCGTCCCAGGCCCCGTGGATCCATCCCTTCTCTGCGACCCTGATGCTTCGACCCTTTGTTCTGCACTTCACTGAAATGCCTGGGATGTGTTGCAGTTGTTGGCAGGACTGTTTCTCTTTGAGATTCAGATCTCGAACTGTAGATTTGTCTTGTCCATCTTTCAGTCTCTACTGCCTAACTGCCTAATCCGGTACCTAGACTATTGTTAGTGCCCCTCAAAACAGTGTTCTTAAGTGAGTGAATAAAGAATGAATTTACAAGATGCCAGTTGGCCCTGAAGGAAGTTTGCAACTTTGCATTTTCTTAATCAGTAAAACAAAGGCCTTTACCCAGGCACATGGTAATCAAAAATAAAGAAAATTAAATAAATAGGGGTTCTCAAACTTCAGTGTGTTTGAGTTACTTAAGACTCATATGCAGATAATATGAACGCCCACCTCAGACTTAGTAAGTCTGAATTTCAAAGCATCTGAATTTCTTAAAAGTTCCCTCGGTGATATATACCGCCAAGGTGGAGAATCATTTAAAATCTCATGTAGTTGACATTTGGGGGAATGAATATTGGTCTTCTAGATAACTGTCCCTGGCTGTGGTGAACAAGCAAATATTTTAAATTTGATGGAAATGTATGTAAAATTTTCTCCTGCCTTTTTTTTTTTTATCTGAGAGGGAGAGTCAGAGGGAGAGGCTGACTCCCCACTGAGCAGGGAGCCTGACGCGGGGATCATGATCTGAGCTGAAGGCAGATGTTTAACCAACTGAGCCACCCAGGTGCCTCCCTCTCTCCTGCCTTCTTAAACAAAAAGCACCATGCATAGTTTGGTATTGCCTTTGGGAGCTCCTGGTGAGCACCAGAGACATCACCATTGGATGCCTTGGCCTTCTTTCAAGTGGGTCTATCAGTTATCCCATCTCCTGACACCACTGATCTGTTGCTGATATTTCTGCCTCTCTTGGGCCATTGACCTGTTGCTTTTAATACGCCATTGGCTAGGACAACAGATAGCCCAACTTGTTAGCAACTGTATTTTGAATGAAAATGAAACTCGTGGACTTGAGGAACTTTATAAAAAAACTATTTTAGGTGCCCCAAAGTGCTTTTGCTTACTTTGGGCAAATTTCCAGAACATACCTGACCCCAGAAGTCTGACCTCTGAGTGGGGTATTCATAGAGTTACTTTAGAAGAATTACAAATAGTTTGGTTGTCACCCCCTTATTTTACATCCAGGCAGGTTGAGGCTTAGAGATTTAATGAATTTCCTGAGTTGGGGAGTTATTGTTAATAAACCAGGTTCAGAGGTGCCTGGGTGATTCAGTTGGTTAAGTGTATGACTCTTGATTTTGGCTCAGGTCATGATCTCATGGTCATGAGATCAAGCCCTGCATCAGGCTCCGCACTGCTTGAGATTCTCAGGGGTCTACTTGAGATTCTCTCTCCCTCCCTCTGCCCCAACCCACCACCCCCCCCAAAAGCTGCTCACACACTCACTCTCTAAAATATAAACAAACAAACCAGGTTCAATAGAATTTGCATGATTGAGCCAGTAATCACTATAAAATCTAAACTACATCCATGGCAAGAATATCTGGCTCCTTTTAAGAATAAATTTAATGGTTGGTACAGTTTCTCTAAATTCCCCCATGCTTTATTTTAAAACCTATTTAATCACATCTGTACTTACTTATATTCAGTCTTTTCCACCCTGACAAATCTCAGGTACCTAGAGGTTAGGGAACCTGGTTCTATTCACTTTTGTATGTAACCCAACAACTTAAAGAATATTCTCACTGTCCTTTTTTTTTTTCTTTTCTGCCTTGTCATGCTTATAAATCCATTTTTCAATCAAGAATGTATGTGAATTAGTAAATGACCATTTTACGTAAAGTTTCTAACTTAGGAATTGGTACCTGGAAATATGTGTATGAAATGCTTCTATTCAAGGAAGCCAGATGCTTGTACTAGGCAAAAGAATCCAGGGTTTTTTTTTTGTTTTTTAAAGAGTATGCAGAAGAAAAACTTCAGAATTTTATGAATGGCCTTAACATAAATGCAAAATGCAGCTTAAGGTTTTCAGTGAAAGATAGCATCTTTTGGGGGTAAAATGCCAATGATACACTGAGGAAGCCACATAATGCTGTGAATATAGTTCTTACTGGGTTTTTAAAAATAAATGTTCAGTACTTTTGTTTCATATGCTTAAAAATGTCTCCAACCCTGTCTGTGTGTATTATGTATGTACTTATGTATACATATATGTGTTTCATCCACTAATATAAACTTCTCAAATATGGCCAAGGCTATGATACAATAATATGGTTTAGAATTTTTATCTTTGGCTTTTTTCCTTCTCTGGGTCTGCTTCAGGTTATTCACCAAAATTTTATAGTTCAGCAGATTCTATGACACTGTGGCTCTTCACTCCCCATGACTGACTTTTATAAGCCAGTCGTGTTGTCGGTGTGGAGCATACAGTACGCGTACTGGTGTGTGGAGGCTTGGCGGTGGCAAAACAGAGAGATGAAGGTGAACGCCCTCTCCCCTTAAATCTGGTCAAGAAGACGGGCATGCAAGACAGAAAGGGTATGAATGTGTGAGGCAAGCATGAGAGATTCCCTTCTCCTGGCTCCAAACAGGAGTTTCAGGGACATGTTGGAAACCACTTCAAGTCCTGCATATGGAGCGTGGCCAAATGTAAGGTATGGAATGTCAGCAATGGAAAGTTGGTCAAATGAGTGTTCCTGCAAGACCTTAAGATGAAGGAATTATGATAAATTATGATTTAAAAAAGGAGCTACCTTTCCTTACAACATGTTACTGGAATATTTAACATCTTAACGATTCATCCCGGTGACTCTTAGGTTCTCCAAGACAGGAAATCATGATTCTACTGCCACTTGTCTTGTTAAACTGCCCTTATTGTAAGCCTCTGGATTTTCCACTTCCCCTGGAGCCCTTGTTAGAGAAATCCTAAAATTGGAGCAGAAATTATGATGTAGTGGAGTTAGAATTATGGGTTAGGGTCCAGTCTCCACCACATATAACCACGTGGATTGGAGCCTGCCATCTGATTCTCCTCATGCAAATGGAAGTAATAATACTTAATTTGTCTACTGAAGGCATTTGACTCAGAAGAGATCTTGAAATTTTCAGTTTACAGTTGAGATGAAGAAATGATGACTAGGTGGAAGGATGTATGTAGCTAATGATGAAATATTGGTCAAGGTATCTTAAGAATTAGGGGTGCCTGGGTGGCTCAGTCGTTAAGCGTCTGCCTTCGGCTCAGGTCATGATCCCAGGGTACTGGGATCGAGCCCCGCATCAGGCTCCCTGCTCAGCGGGAAACCTGCCTCTCTCTCTCCCACTCCCCCTGCTTGTGTTCCCTCTTTCTCTGTCTCTCTCCCTGTCAAAAAATAAATAAAATCTTAAAAAAAAAAAAAAAAAAAAAAGACGTCTTAAGAATTATAAGTCCCTGTACAGAAGTCAGGTACCAATCATCCAACATCATGATATCACCACATATTTGTTTTTCTGCTTAACTGCTTTTAGAGTACCTACATATAAAGTAACATGTAGTAAAGTAATATGTCTCACTCCAGACCTGTTCAGCTCCAGAATCTCTCTGCTTAACTAGCCGTTCCTCTCTGTCTCCTTCACGACCATCATTCCTCCTACATCTGGTCTTGGATCTCAGATGCGTGCACCTTTGAGATTTAGGTTCCTCTGTTTTCTCTTGGTGGAACATACCTTCCTAGCTTCACTTCCTTTTCAATCGTCTTAAACCCTACAACTGAAGGGCTGAACCATTTTTGGATAAGGAGTCGCAATTTATTCGAATTCAGCTCATCCTTCTGCTCTCCCTGCCTACTGTGGTTCTATGATGTAAGCCACCTCCTTAACCTAATGTTAACACCAAGAGTGAGGGTGTGGGGAGTTGACAGAAGAGCTTTGGTGACCTTAAGTTAGGTCTGGTTTAAAATTATGTCTGACAGCGACGTCTCTTTAATAAACTTCTTGGTTTACTCTTTTCAGTTCCATTTTTAGAAAACAAGTGGCCTTTTCAGAAATCTTCCAGAAAGTTTTAGTCTTCAAACTCTGTGTGCTTCTGAATATTCTTCATAGCTTTGTTAAAAATGCAGTGTTTTAGGTTGGGGGTGAGACTTGCCACTTATATTTTTAACAGGCTCCACCCCCAGTGTTTGAATATGATGCAAAACAAAGTTTGAGCATCACTGTTCTAGAATACATTTCCCTCTTCAAATGGAGATTTCCATTCTCCAGGAACATGGGGACGTGTGAAAGCAGCACAGCAGAATTTGCATTGCTGTTCTGTGCTGTCAGGTGTTCCTCATCGAAGACACATGCTTGAGAGTCAACCATGATGGTGATTTTGAAGGCCACCGGTAAAAAATATTCATGTTTTGGCTCCACCCACTGGCAATTCAGTGCAAGACATTTCAGGTGGGGCTCAGCACCTTTATTTACTTATTTTTAGATTTTTTTTTTTAAAGATTTTATTTATTTATTTATTAGAGAGCGAGCGAGAGAGAAACAGCATGAGAGGGGAGAGGGTCAGAGGGAGAAGCAGGCTCCCTGCTGAGCTGGGAGCCCGATGCAGGGCTTGATCCCAGGACTCCGGGATCATGACCTGAGCCGAAGGCAGTCGCTTAACCAACTAAGCCACCCAGGCACCCAATTTATTTATTTGAAAGAGAGAGAGCATGAGCAGGGGGAGAGGGAGAGAGAGAAGCAGGCTCCCAGCTAAGCAGGGAGCCTGACTCGGGGCTCCATCCCAGGACCCTGAGATCATGACCCAAGTCGAAGGCAGACATTTAACTGACTGAGCCACCCAGCCGCCCCTGCACCTTTATTTATTTATTTTTTAAGTATCACAGGTGATTCTGCTTCATTTACTAGGATATGATACATCCACAATGGAAATACATGCATGCTTCGGGTAGTAATATTTTGATTTAAGTTAATACGTTAATAAACATAAAGTCAATATTGGGCTAGTTTTTCAAAGAATTTATAAGAGTAGTATGTTATCCAAGTCTATAGATGTACCATCAATCCTTTTTCAAAAACACAGTGCCTCTGCCCAAGCCTTGAAAACAATATATGTTCTGCTCTCCCCTTCCCTCAATGAAACCACATTTAAATTCACAATCACCAGTGCTAGTTTACATTCAATTCAAGACAGCAAGCCCTAAAATAGCCTTAATGACTCATGCAAAGCATTTTCCTAGGAACAGACTCTGGACTTATTAGTGTCTGAAGCCATCAGTCGATACTGCTCTGGTGCCCTGGTGCGCGAGGGGGTGGTGCCAGCAACGTGTGCCTTCTCCTATCTGTTACTCAGTCACACAGACAATTAACGTAACGTGCTTTAAATAACCCAAGTGGGGAGGGAGATTGACTTTTCAGTGGTTCCTGCTGCTTAAAAATACTTCTCCTTTCCTGGCTGTAAAATAGCAATTGAAAACTACCATGCAAAGTTAAAAATCATTTCCCAGGGTTTCAGTTGTGTTTTCCATGTATCTAAAGCGGGGCCAGGGTGTCGCTGGATGCGGGGCACAGAGCCCCCGATGCAGCCCTGGGCCACGCAGCTATCTGTGACCTTGAATGAGACCCAAAATTGCCGGGCGACATCTTTTCATTTTTAAAACGAGAAGGCTGGATTCACTTGTGAAGGGCTCTTTGAGCTCTCAACGTCAAGACGATGAAACATGATGCTTCCAGATATCTCCCTGAAATTTCTCACATAGATAAAAGAGCCTTTTTTTAAAACTATATAATGAGACTTCTAGTAAGAAGCTCTCCTGGTAGGGCGGGGGTGGGGGGGGGCATGGCAAATCTGAACTTGGCAAATCTGAACACCTTGCAAGGCAGGGTGACTTTCAGGGCCCGTGGTCTAAGCCAGGTGCTTAGTCAAGCTCCTGAACTAAGGTGCTATTAGTCAATCAGTGAGGATTGCTAGGCTGCATGAAGGTGAGGGTGTCAACTCACCAAGCTTTTTCCTCATTCATGCATTCTTACTCAGCAACAGCTCACCATCCCTGGAGAGACAGCCTGGGTAGATGAGCGTGTAGCCCTGAAGCACAGGAAGCATCCAGCTTGCCTTTTGAAAGATCAAATTCAATGTTGGTTTCATTAGCCTGGTGATGCCTGCTAAATGTTGGGGTGCATGCTCATCCATGGACCACATCCTATGAGTATGGCTATAATTATTGCCATCTGGATCAAGAGGTGCCTTACTGGTTTCTCCCTGACCACCCCTGTCCCCACCCTATAAGCAGATCTTACTATTTATCTACTAGTACTAGACTGGCAGAACTCAAGATTGGTTAGGAAGGGGCCTCTGTCACTTTCTGTTTTGATGGTCACCATTTTTTGCATGTTTCTCTGTGCCAGGCTCCTTGCTGAAAGTGACGTATGGTTCCAGCTTGCTTCTGATTCACAGAACCCTCTTTAAGATATGGGAACCAGGCTTAGAAGGGTTTACGTGTGCTGGGTCACACAACCAGTTCATGGCCAAGGCTGGTCTCCCCAAGCCTTCTCAATAATGCAATGACTGCATCCTGTTCTACTTTTCTCCCAGAACCCCCCGGGGAAACCCACTGACTTCTATTTAGCCACAGCTCAGAGTCCTGACTTTCACGGTTTTAATTTTCTTTTCCGAACAGTGTCCAACTGTGATGTTCTCTAGGACTTTAGTTAAAGAGATTTAAAATGTATACAGTGAAAAATAGGTGGCATGTTGGCTTAGCTACCAGTTGATATTGAGCATGAAATGCGTAAGCAGTCAACTTCCTTGGTCTGTTAAAACACGGGAGAGGATGTTAGTTGGGAGCCCAGCCGATAGTGGTATTCGTGTTTTTATCCATGTCTGACCCGGTGGCAAAGCTTGTCTTTCCACCAGAGTATGGATGCAAATCTGGCTGTTCTTAAGCTCGAGGCAGACAGACCCTGAAATGCAGGAAGAACAGAGCAGGAGGCGAAGAGCCAAAGGGCCACACGATAGAAAGGAAAGACATTGTCCAATTTCTGAGTAATTGACATCAGGAGGATTTGCGGGGTGGTGGCAGGGAGGTGGTTTTGTTTTGCTCTGTTTTGTTTTTGAGAGAACACAGGAAAGAAACACCTTTTTGTGTATAAGTCTGCTAAAGTGTGCATTCATAGTGATGTTCAGGCGACTGCAAACAGGCTACTGTTAGTAATAAGGAACTTAACAGACAAAAGCTACCATCCTGGGCAGAAATGTACCAGGGGAGCCCTGACATGTGAGCATAGGGAGCGCTGTACTGGATCAGAAGAGAGGATTTCTGAGCCACCCAACCGTAGAAGGAACAAAAGGCAATTAATATAAAACTCTGCAACATACCATTAATAATGTACTTATATGTAACCATGCTTATGTTGCAACAAGCTACATGGGGCACATTTTTCATTCTGTGGGGGGGTGTTTCATTTTTCTTAATGATTGTGTTGTCTGTAGGAAGTTCCAGATTAAAAGTTCCCTCTGGACTATCAGTAGCCTTTATGGAGCTCAGAGAGGGCCTGCCTATTAGGAGCAGCCATTGGGGGGGTGGAGAGAAATGAGGAGAAGTTGGTAAAAGGATACAGACTTACAGTTACAAGATGAATAAGGTCTGACGATCTAATGTATAACATGGTGACTACAGTTGATAACACTATATGGTGTAATTGAAATTTGCTAAGAGAGCAGAACTTAAATGTTCTCAGAAAAGTAAATATGGGGGGTGGTTATAGATTGTTAATTAACTTGGGGGAAATTCTTTCACTGTGCGTGTGTATCAAATCATCATGTAGTATACTTTAAATGTCTTACAATTTGATTTGTCATTTATACCTCAATAAAACTGGAGAGGAAAAAAAAAGCCATTTAGAAAACAAGAACAAAAACAACTCTTCAAAGCTTTTCCTTCCCCGGGTGCACTACAAATTACTTAGCAGCCAAAACGATTCCAGGAAACTTAGCATACCTGAACTGAAATAAAATGAGCAAGATGCACAAAAGGAAAGAAGTAAAAAGTAGATCATTTCTTTGTTACTACTTCTCCCAATTCTTCTATTGCTGGAGGGGGGAAAAAAATCCTATAAATTGTGACTGGGTGTTCACAATTGTGGTTAGTATTTAGCACTTCTTTTTAAAAGTAGAAATACTTGATTTTGTGGGGGTAGATAGAAACATATAAATTATTACTGAAACCCTTTGATTTTTTTCTGCCACGAGTAAATACAAATAACCCCAGAGCTTATGATCCAGTCTCTTGACAGGCCTGTGCTAAGAAATTTCTGCAGGCATACCTGGAGTTCCTAATAAAAATTCCAAGAAGATGGCTTATGGGAAGCATAAGAAATTAAGAAAACTTTGGGGAACCATGATAGGGACTAACTTTCTTTCAAAAGGTGTTGACAGATTGCTAGGACTGTCCTCTGAGGCGATGTATGAAGTACAGAAAGAAGATAGCTCATTACTTTTACAGTCAAGCAATGTTTGTAATGTAAAAAATTTATGTCTCAGGTTGACCATTATCCATTAAACTTGGCTTTGAATGACTCTGGGCTGTTTCAGAAAAACTAACTTGTCCTCAGAGGAAATGAGTTATCAATATAAAGGGCATTCAAAATTATCATATTTTTTATTTTGTTTGACACTTTCAGAAAATGAACTTTAAAAAATTTTCAAACAATGGTAACAACTCTGGAATACATGTACAGTTTTTTCCAAGAATACCTTCTTGAAGGGGCCAACGCTGACTTGGACAAGTTTATGTTTGCTTGATTTTGAAAAATTACTCAAATTACCTGAAAATCACAATTTATTTTTAATTTGTCTTTAAAATATTAGAGGTGTGGGGTTTTTTTTCTCTCTGGGTTACCAAAAGGCTGGTTCTCCTTGACCTCTAGAATAAGGGAAGTCCCTCTATTTAAGCCTTCTGGTTAAGTACCATCACATCAATGCATCCCTTTTGTAAAACTTAGCACAACTGCAGTGAATGATGTTGTTATATCAGTATTTACCTCCCACTAGGATATCCATCTCACAGAGCAAAACCGTATTTTTTCCTGTTAAAGATTTTTTTTTTTTATTTGTTAGAGAGAGAGTGGGTGAGAGAGAGTGAGCAAGGGTACAAGCAGGGGGAGTGGCAGAGGGAGAGGGAGAAGCAGGCTCCCTGCTGAGCAAGGAGCCCGATGCGGGACTCGATCCCAGGGCACCGGGATCATGACCTGAGCCGAAGGCAGATGCTCAACCGACTGAGCCACCCAGGTGTCCCGTATTTTTTCCTGTTAATCTGTGTTCCCCTGAAGAGAGAACCTTGCACATAGAGAAACTGAATAAATACTTGATGAATTAAAGAGGAAATTATTTGATTACTGAGCGAATTCTATCAAGTGTAAGTAGTTAAACTGTAGGAAGCAGAATTCAAAGATTTTCTCCAACCTGTCATCTTGAGACTTTGGATTTATAGTCAGGGCTAAGAGAAAATAGGTATTTTTTTTTTTCCCCTGTCAGTAGGCAAGAGAAATAGCACATCTTTCTGGAGGGAAATTTGATGATTTATATCACACTTTTTGGATATAAACACCTCTTGATCTGAGAATTTATCAGAGGAAATAATTAAGGATAACATGTTTTATTTTTTTTTTTAAAGATTTTATTTATTTATTTGACAGAGAGAGAGATAGCTAGAGCAGGAACACAAGCAGGGGGAGTGGGAGAGGGAGAAGCAGGCTTCCTGCCAAGCAGGGAGCCCGATGTGGGACTCGATCCCAGGACACTGGGATCATGACCTGAGCCGAAGGCAGACGCTTAACGACTGAGCCACCCAGGCACCCAAGGATAACATGTTTTAGATGTGTGCATGAACTGAATATTTGTGTCCCCCCTAGAATTCGTATGTTGAAATCCTAACCCCCCAGTGTGAGGTTATCAGGAGGGAAGGGCCTTTGAGAGGTGATTAGGTCATGAGAGTGAAGCCCTTAGGAGCGGGATTAGGGTCCTTACAGAAGGGACCCCAGAAGCTCTCTTACCCTCTTTTCTACCACATTAGGATAAAATGATAAGCTCTAAGATGGCTGTCCACCACTGAAAGAGGCCTCTCACCAGACTGACCGTGCTGGTACCTTCCTTTTAGACTCCCAGCTTCCAGTATAGTAAGAGAGACATTTCTGTTGTTTATAAACCATTCAGTTTATGGTACTTTGCATAGCAGCCTGAACTAACATATTGTATATTTTAAATAGCAAAAAAAAAAAAAAAAAAAAAGGTACTTCTGATGCACCCCCACGAGATGCCCCTAGCCCCATCTCTGAGGCAGTCCATCTGCATGGGCTCTTTCTGCACCTCACTTCCTATTCACCTCACCCCACTCAGGTCTTCCCTGTTGACACAAGATGTTCTCGTGCCGGACCGTGCTTGTCACAGAGTCTGTGGACGCAGGAGGGTCACACCAAAGCCAGAACACGTTTGACCAGTGACGAGGTTAAGTAATACACTCTTCCTGTCAGATTGTCCGAGACCTGGCTTATGTGGCTTCTCAGAGGATCGTCCAGAAGGATTAAGCAATTCCTAGTGGCAGCCAAGTCAGTAATGAGCCCTCATAGTTTCTTTCTCTCCTTCTTTGCTTTACTGTCTCTCACTTCTGTTCCCTGGGTTTACTCGTCTGCAAACACTCTGCCTCACCTTCTGCTTTATGGGGGAACTTAGAGGTCATCTAACTGGTTAAGTAGGACACATTATTTAGTCAGTGGGTATAGATACATGCGACCATTAAAAATGACACGGAAAAATACCTTTCTGTTGCCACAGAGATGCCCAAGTAAGTCAGTGGTGCTACTTCTTACGTTCCCACTCAGTAGCCAACTCCTTTCTCTGAAGACTTGACTCAGAAGGCCATTAGGAAGCGGGAAATGGCCCCTGACTTGAGTGAAGATGTTTGAGAGATACTTGAGATGCGTTTAGTAAAGGTCTGTAGAGTCATTATAAGTGTTAAAGTAATTAAACAAAGAGGCCATTTGACTGGGGTGACTCTAATGCCTTGGTAACCTATGAAAGCACCCCAAAACCAAGCCAGAGTCGATTCCTATAAATGCACTTGTATCCCAGGCAACAGACCAATCACTCATAGCCAACTAGACTTTCTCGCAGATAAGGCAACCGCTTAAGCTGTAGCCAGTCCCTTTCCTTGCTTTGCTTCTGTGTCCTCTCTATAAAAGCCTTTCCCCCAGCTCCTGTGGGTGGGGTGCTCCCAACTGCTTGTGGTTCGGGGCTGCCTGGTTTGACTCGGTGTTTGGTCAGACTCAATCTTGAACATGTTAATACACCTCAGTTTATCTTTTAACACAAGTTATTATCAGAGTTTAGTGCAAATGGTAACCTTGCATCTAAAAATCTAAAAATACAACCCAGTCAATATTCAGCATTCGTCATTGTTACAAAATTTTTCACACATCAGAGGTGATTTCTGCTTTCCTCCTTTGCACCCTGTCCTGCCCTCTCAAGGACAGTACCAGGTGGTCACAAAGCTTTACTTTGGCTAGTGGTACAGCCATGTGAAGGATCAGACAGGGTCTCCTGTTCGGAACTTGCTACCCACAGCTCTGCACACATTTATTCTCCGCCAAAACATTTGGTTTTGGTCACGGAGGTCATTGGCTCCATGTTTTCTGTTTAGGAAAAACAAAGCACGCAGTGTGAAATAAACAATAACGAATAAACACACGCCAACGTGCGTAACTTGGGATTGCTAGAACGGAGGGACTTGGGTAGTGAAGACTGCAGCTGTTGGAGAAGGAAGTGAAGATTGCAGAATGAAAACAAAAAAATACCATGTCTCCCCTGGTTTGTCAGCCTGTACTTTGTCAAGGCTTCCCTTGCATTTGTGTAGAACGCTTCTTGGGAAATTCTTTGTGGTGTATAATTTTCTAAGTATGGAATAGACCTTTTTATAACAGTTAAATGCAAAGCGGAACTTTAGAAGGGATACCACTGCTGGTTTGTCTTAATTCTTTCGTTCCTGTCCTTGCAGTGGAATAAAAATACATAGCACGAGCTTGATGGCAACATGTCAAACCACTTGTGCGAGAGGTTCTGGATGTTTCCAGGCTGCACTTTGTGGACTGAGGCCCTTCAGAGAATGATGGGCCTTGCTCCCTGTTGATAGGACCCTACATTGCCACACTTTTTATTTATTTATTTTTTAATATTTGCACTTTAAGAAAAATGGAAACGATGAAATTTGGAGAAAACTGGCTAAGACCTAGGACAGCTAGGTAGGTTCAGTATAGCACGCAAGCAAACAGAAAGAATGGAAACAGAAAGTAGCTATGCAGGAGTTCGAACCACAACTACACGAAAGGGGGAAGTGAGCAGGTGTGTTTGAACCCACCCCCCCAAGGATCCAGACTTTTCCACTGCCCTTGCTAAAGCACTTGGGTCTGGTGGAGACACCAGCTCCCCACTTGAGTAAGGAGACCCTGAATCCTGCACCATCCAGTCTTTTGACATATGCAGTGCTGGATTTTAAACAAAGTAGATGTTAAGTAAATGTGTGTTGAAGTGTGTGTGTGTTGTGTGTGTCTGTCTGTCTGTGTCTTTTGACTTGACATTTCCCTGATTTTCTCTGAATTTTGGGAAAAGAAACTCTCTTTGGTTATGAATGACTTTTATGTCAAAATAATGTAGATTAAAGTTGTGCTTTTTACTAGAAATGTAAACCATGATATGGATTTGGTTAAAGCAACTGTGCTGTTCTGCTTTGGCTCCCCTAATAAAATACCATACACTTTGTGGCCTGAACAAGAGAAATGGATTTTCTCACAGTTCTGGGGGCTGAAAGTCTTCAGTTATGGTCTGGCGAGGTCTGTTTCTGGCAGGGACACTAACCTTGGCTTAGAGAGGGCCCCCTTCTTGCAGTGTCCTCCCTTGGCCATTCTTTCCTCTGTGTGCACCCTGAGAGAGAGAGAGTTGACTGGTGTCTCCTTCTCCTCTTACCAGGACACCAGTCCCAGTGGACTAGAGCCCTACCTTTATGACCTCATTTCACCCAACTTCTAGAAAGACCCTATCTCCCCATATAGTTGCACTGAAAGCTAGGGCTTCAGTATCTGAATTCGGGGGGTGGGGGGCACAAACATTTAGTCCATGACAACAACTGAAGAAAAGACAAGTTTTTCAGATTGTTTTTTTTTAAAGCAGTGAGCATAAAGTAAAAATTGTTTCTGAATTATACCATTAACTTCCAAGTAACTTGAGAAATACTGTCATCATTCTTGGTAAAACTAACCAGTAGTAAAATTAAATATAAACACTTCTTTTCTTCTTAAGAGGCTGGCTTAGCCGAAAATTACTTCTAAGTAATCTCCCTTCTAAGGTGAGGAGACCCCCATTTCACAACCCAGAATAAATAAAATCGAGCACATTCTCCTCATGTCGGCTTCTTGCCCAGTGACTTGGAGGAGTCGTTATGGCCTTTGAAGATAGTGCTCTAGGGAGAGACAGCCTCATTGGGAAAAGAAGCCAATATGTTCTTTCTGAAGGAGAGTACATTCCACAGATGACGGGGAGTTCACTGAAATTGCCGATACGGTCTTTGTTCTTCATATGGGATTTCTTACTTGATAAATCTCTCCATGGGTGTTTGCTAATCCTTTACATACCGTAGTTGAAGACCTCGGATCCAAAGTGATCAAATTCTTTTTTTTTTTTAAAGATTTTATTTATTTATTTATTTGACAGAGAGAAAGAGGGAACACAAGCAGGGGGAGTGGGAGAGGGAGAAGCAGGCTTCTCGCCGAGCAGGGACCCCAATACGGGGCTCGATCCCAGGACCCTGGGATCATGACCTGAGCCGAAGGCAGATGCCCAACGACTAAGCCACCCAGGCGCCCCGATCAAATTCTTGATAAGCAGAAAGAAAGATGTGTACTGCATTTCTCTGTGTGTATGTGTGTGCACGCATGCATATTAACCATATAAAACAAAATCCTGATCAGACCAACCTTGCTCCTGTAATGATTTAGCCATTTGGGCTTTATAGGCCCCAGCTCTGTGGTAGCAGAACCTTGCATTGAGTAGGTAATGCATAAGCACCTGATAATTGATTTCTCTAACAGAAAAAATCAGTCCCTTAATTGAGTCCTTTAACAGTTATTTCTGTATACCTGCTGCTATGGTAAATGCTTGGAGTCCCAGGAGTGCGACTGCTGGATTATACAGTAGTTCTATTTTTAAGTTTTTGAGGAACCTCCATACTGTTTTCCATAGTGGCTGTACCAATTTACCTTCCCACCAACAGTACATGAGGGTTCCCTTTTCTCCACAGTCTTTACCAATACTTGTTATTTCTTGTCTTTTTTTTTTTTTTTAAGATTTTATTTATTTGAGAGAAAGAGAACACAAGCAGGGGGAGGGGCAGAGGGAGAGCGAGAAGTGGACTCCCCGCTGAGCAGGGAGCCCGATGCGGGGCTTGGTCTCAGGACCCTGGGATCACGACCTGAGCCGAAGGCAGATGCTTAACCGACTGAACCACCCAGGCGCCCCTCTTGTCTTTTTGATACTAGCCATTCTGACAGGAGTGAGGGGATATCTCATTGTAGTTTTGATTTGCATTTCCCTGGTAATTAGTGATGTTGAGCATCTTTTCATGTGTCTGTTGGCCATCTGGATGTCTTCTTTGGAAAAATGTCTGTTCAGATGCTCTGCCCATTTTTTTTTAATTGGACTGTTTTTATTTTATTCTTGAGTTGTGTGAGTTCTTTATACATTTTGGATATTAACCCTTTTTCAGATACATGATTTTTCAAATATTTTTCCCCTTTGGTAAGGTTGCCTTTTTATTTTGTTGATGGTTTCCTTTGTGGTGCAGAAGCTTTTCAAGTTTGGTGTAGGCCCACTTACTTATTTTTGCTTTTGCTGCTTTTGGTGTCAGATTCAAAAAATCATTGCCAACACCTGTGTCCAGGAGCTTATCACTTATGTTTTCTTTTAGAAGTTTTATGGTTTCAGGGGCGCCTGGGTGGCTCAGTCGTTCTGTTCCATTGATTTGTGTGTCTGTTTTTATGCCAATACCATATTCTTTGATTACTGTAGTTTTGTAATACAGTTTGAAATTGGGGAACACAATGCCTCCAGCTTTGTTCTTTTTCTCAAGATTGCTTTGGCTAATTGGGGTATTTTTTGGTTTCATATAAATTTTAAGATTTACAAATCTAATTTATAGATTAGATATGTAAATCTAAATCACATTTTTACTGTGACAAGTGCCATTGGAATTTTAATAGGGATTGCATTGAATCTTAGATTGCTTTGGGTAGTATGGACATTTTAACAGTATTCTTCCACTACATGAGCATGGAATATCTTTCCATTTATTTGTGTCTTCCTCAATTTCTTTCATCAGTGTCTTACAGTTTTCAGTATACAGGTCTTTTACCTCCTTGGTTAAATTTATTCCTAGGTATTTTATTCTTTTTGATGCAATTGTAAGTAAGACTGTTAATTTCGCTTTTTGATAGTTTGTTATTTGCATAAAGAACCACCACAGATTTTTGTATATTGATTTTGTATTCTGCAACTTTACTGAATTGGTTTATCATTTCTAACAGTTTTTTGGTGGAGTCTTTAGGGTTCTCTCTATATAATATGTCATCTGCAAACAGTGACAGTTTTACTTCTTCCTTTCCAATTTGGATGCCTGTTACTTCTTTTTCTTGCCTAATTGTTCTGGCTCCCAAAGTCTCTTTTCAATTAACAGCCACCTTAGTACTGTTAACATATCAGACCACATCACTTTGCGGCTGAAAACCCTCCAGTGACTTACCTCATTTAGAGTAAAAGCTGAACATCTTGATTGTGACCTGAAAAGCCACATCAAACCTGAGAGCTCTGACCTCATCTTCTGTTCTTTTCCCTGGTTCCCTCCACTCAGCCAGATCTTGTCTTCCTCTGGCCTGCTTCCCCATTCAGGCCTCTGCTGTGCCACTTCCCTCTGCCTGGAGTTCACATATCTGCATTCGCTCACCCCCTTCATGCTTTTGTTCAAATTCCACCTGCCCTGTCCCCTTGCACCCGGGTTTTCCTTGTTTTAATTTTTCTTTTTCTACAACATGCCTTTGAACATATACTTTGTCTGTGATGTCTGTTATTTATGCCTTGTCTCTCCCCCTGGAATGTAAGCTCCTAGAAGGCATGAGAATCTTAGTTTCTATTGTTCACTGTCCCAAACAGTGCCTGACACACAAATAATGAATGGATGAGAACTCTAAAGAGGTTTTCCCTAACTGCCCATTTCATGTTGCCTATTCACCCTTCACCCCCCATGGTTACTCTCTATTCACATAACTTTTTTTTTTTCCTACTTTGTTATTTGATATCCCCTCTACTAGAATACAAAATAAGCTATGTGGGGGCAGGGACTCAAGATAGTAAACATGTTCTTATAAATATTCATTAAGGGAATCAATTCTAGAGAAGAAGGACTTTGAAATTTCTCAAATCCATTAACTGCATATGTAAATTTTATCTTGTGACAAATCTGATGATTTGCTTATTCAGTCAGAGTCAATGTTCAGTGGTCAGAATACATAATTAGGTACATTCTTTTTATCACTGTGGCTTGATATATTTGGCTGTTAAAGAATTCCCAGGGGTGGGGCACCTGGGTGACTCAGTCGGTTAAGCGACTGCCTTCGGCTCAGGTCATGATCCTGGGGTCCTGGGATCGAGCCCCCACGTCCGGCTCCCTGCTCAGCGGAGAGCCTGCTTCTCCCTCTCCCTCTGCCTGCCACTCTGCCTACTTGTGCTCTCTATCTCTCTGTCAAATAAATAAATAAAATCTTTAAAAAAAAAAAAAGAATTCCCAGGGGTGCCTGGGTAGCTCAGTCAGTTAAGCATCTGCCTTCGGCTCAGGTCATGATCCCAGGGTCCTGGGATCGAGCCCCGCATTGGGTTCTCCCCTCAGTGGAGAGCCTGCTTCTTATTCTCTCTCTGTCATTCCCCCTGCTTGTGCTCTCGCGCTCTCTCTCTCAAATAAATAAAATCTTGAAAAAAAAAAAAAAGAATTCCCAGACTCTCCTTGGTAGTTTATAATAAATTAGGCAAATATTTTTTAAAAGTGCAATGATTGGTAAGACTCAAGACAAGATTTTTTTACAACATGCTGTAGAACCTTTCGCCTGTATGTAAAGGGAATCAAAGAAGATTTTCATTCTATATGGGAAGGATTTTTGATTATCACTGAAAGTAGCAAGTTGTACAGGGAAGAATAAGTGGGCACTGAAGTATTAATATGTAAAAAAATAAAACAGCTCTGATTTTATTCTGGAAAGTACATTACCATCCCTTCGGTTCCTGAGTATTTCCTGTGTGAGACTCAATGGTGATTCTCCCATTTGAGTCCTTTTTAATTATGGAAGAGTATAGCAGGTTTTATAGGAAATGATTACCACAAGAAAGTAGATCAAAAATCCAATTTGATTTTAAAGCTCTTTTCTATAGTCTCATAATAGGTAGCTGGGTCATACTTTTCTTTAAATTTCTTTTAAAAATATTGTAAGTTGGGGCTAGTTAATATTTAGACAAATCCATTATAGACATTAAAACAGACTATGGATTTTTCTTATATGTTATTAGATATTGACAGTTTCAGAATGAAAATGGAAAAAAACCTACCTTGCTATTGAGCATAGTAAAATGCATCTTTATATTAAGAAGAAGAAATTAAGAAGAAGAGCCTGGGTGGCTCAGTCAGTTAAGCATCTGCCTTTGGCTCAGGTCATGATCCCGGGGTTCTGGGATTGAGTCCTGCATCCAGCTCCCTGCTCAGCGGGAAGCCTGCTTCTCCCTCTGCCCCTCCGCTGCTTGTGCTTGCTCTCTCTGACAAATAAATAAAGAAAATCTTAAAAAAAAAAAAAGAAAGAAAGAAATCAGTACATGAAAATTCAAATAACTCTACTAATCACGACCAGAAGTTTGTTTTGAGTGAATTTCATTCTGCTTTTTAACAGTAGGTATTATACCACTAGCACATTTTTAATAAACATTTTGTTGTATCCATTAACATGATTGGTTTCATTATTAACTCATTAAGTCGTTATCTAGGAAGAAAACTAGAAATAGTGCCATAAACTTGCTATAATCCGTTTTATCACAGTCACTTTATGACCAAAGAGTTTTTGGTTTGCTTGTTTTTTGAGATTCTACATGTCAGATCATATGGTATTCGTCTTTTCTGTCTGACTTACCTCACTTAGCATAATGCCCTCAAGGTCCGTCCATATTGTCACAAATGGCAGGATTTCCTTCTTTTTATGGCTGAATAATACTCCATTTATCCATCGATGGACACTTAGGTTGTTTCCCTGGCTTAGCTGTTGTAAATGATGCTACTGTGAACATGGGAGTGCAGATATCTCTTCAACATAGTATTTTTGTTTCCTTTGGATATATTCCCAGAAGTGGACTGAAACAGATTTTTTTAAGTTCATTATTGCCTACTTATAATAACTGTGTCCTGATAGCCTTAGGTCTATGATTCCAGAAGGTTGTGAAAATAAAAAAATTTGCTCCTGCTATAAACCTCAAACGTATCTCTAACAAGAACCTGTGGGCTGTCACTGGCCCAGCCTCTGGAGCGCTGACGCAGCTTCCTTTGGTTATGTGAAAAAGCAAGTCCTGTGGCCCCAGAGCTGTGCATGAGCACCCCCTGCACCTGCTAGTTGGGTTTCCATACATGCCTGTGCATAACCAGATTCCGGCATCCATCCCTCAGCACAGTAGAGCATGTGGCGGCAGGATGAAGGAGGACCTAAAGGGAGGCTAGACGGCATGAGTCAGAGGAGGAGGAGGAACAATTGGGAGGGTTGAGATGTTGGTGGGCCATCCTTCTGGGTCAATAGGCTGGACTGGGGCTGGATTGGGCCTGGGGCAGGCGGTGGTGAAACCAGGTGGTTTGGATCTTCGGCACTCAGCTGTACTTAGAACTCCGTGTAGGCATCACTCAGAAGAATTCTACCCTGAGATTGTAAACTGACAGAAACTCCCCAGGCTTCCACAATTGGAGCCAGAGCATCTTTGGTGATACAGCAGCATAGAAAAGGAATCTTTCCAAAAGTAATAAACTTGCAAAGCAAAGTTAGAATGCTCCCAGAGTAACTGTAAGGCCAGTGAAAATCCTTAAAAGTTAGTCCAGGAAACATTTTATCATAAGGAACTTTGCAAGATTTTCTTACCCTTTTCAAATATAGTATATATATTATAAATTCCTTATGTATATATTCTTTATAGTATATTCTATATATATATATATATATATATACATATATATATAGGAATACATAAGGAATACATAAGGAATATTATAGTACAATGTGATATATATATATATATATATCACATTGTACTATAATATAGTAGCTGTGGTCTTTCAGCTCTCCCTGTTCAACATCTTTTGTGGCATTGTTGAAAGCCACGAAACCACATATGTTTTATTTATTTTATTTTATTTTTTAAAAGATTTATTTATTTATTTATTTGACAGAGAGAGACACAGCGAGAGAGGGAACACAAGCAGGGGGAGTGGGAGAGGGAGAAGCAGGCTTCCCGCTGAGCAGGGAGCCCAATGCGGGGCTCGATCCTAGGACCCTGGGATCATGACCTGAGCCGAAGGCAGACGCCTAACGACTGAGCCAACCAGGCGCCTCACATATGTTTTAATATCTTAATTCTCTTTGCATGAAATAGAGTTTTATATGTTGTGGAAAACAGAAGAGAGAAAAGTCGTATACAAACAAACAAAAATCATGATTTGACATTGTTATTGATTTATTGGACCACAAATTGATTCAAGTGCAAAGAGGCAGAAATACATGACCTTTACAGTAAATGCCCATAGTTCTGTTGTTTTTTTTTAAGATTTTATTTATTTATTTATTTATTTGAGAGCGAGGGAGAGAGTACAAGCAGGGGGAGGGGCAGAGGGACAGGGAGAAGCAGACTCCCCGCCGAGCAGGGACCCTGATGCGGGACTCCATCCCAAGACCCCGGGATCATGACCTGAGCCGAAGTCAGACGCTCAACCAACTGAGCCACCCAGGTGCCCCAAACACCTTGTAGTTCTAACACATGAAACTGCTCAGTGTTACCTGTTTTTTTTTAAAAAAATGGACTAAATGACGCTTCAAGGCAGACTTTGGCCTGATTTTTTTTACCTCTTTCTGTCCCAATCAATTTTTGAGCATTTTGTAAAGCACAATTTTCAAGTGTTCAGAATTTCACCTGGACATTTAAGTGCTCTAAAATTGCCGTCAATGTACCCTTTTGAATGAAAGGCAGCCCAGGGCTGCAGAAGGCTCAGGCTTTAGAATGAGATCATTGGGTTTGAATATCCACTCCATTATTTGTGGCCTAGGAGAACTTTTTTGAGCTTCATTTCCCTCATCTGGGAAAACCAGTTGCTGCTGGGATTAAAAGAAATGCGCCGGTCTCTGCATAATACACAGCACACCACTCAGACGTTCTGTAGTTCTTATAATTTGATTATAAGTCGTGCCGTGTACAAGATGAAGGAGGACATGGAAGAGAAGAATAGAATTGCTTTACATCTGTATTATTTATTCATCTCCCTTTTCAAACATATTTGAAAACAGACCAGAAAGAGATAGTATGGTGAAATGACACAACCTTTTGAAAGCACTTTTGCATGCTACTCTGGAAGATGAGATGCTCTACTCTTCTACAAATCGGTACCTACTGAGTGAAGAATCAGTTCAGCTTTAGTTCACAAGCTGAAGTGCAGCAAACTTTTAATTCTGTGTGCCAAAAAGGCGACTACAAAATGAGAGGGCTTTACCAACCACCTTATGCTATGGAGCATATACTGGGTAGAAGGTACTAAAAAAAGGCAAAGGAATCCAACCACCTTCTTACGTGGACCCAGGGGAGTGAGAAGCAGAGACTGGTAGGAGAGTATTCCCCCACCTCCTGTGGCCTCCACCGCCACAAAACAAGTGAGCTGGGAATCCAGAGCAACGCTAGACTCCAGCTGTGGCATTGGCCTGAGAAAGTTCTTAGGATATTAATGAGGTCAAAAGAAAGTGGAATTAAGGATCACATGGTCTCCCATTCAACTTATTATCCCAGTGATTCTGTGGAGGAGGGTGATTCCAAATCTCAATCTCTGTTGGGATTTAAGTGCTGTTCCACACTAGTCCTGCTAGGACCCTACCTAGGGCTATGGGCCACCTTTACATGTGTGTTTTCTGCCTTGCTTCCTTCTTACCGTGGGTCACTGAAGCACGTCCCGGGGCCCTGAGGAGAGAAGCGATGCTGGAAAAACCATAAAAAAAACATGGCAGGTTTCCTTCTGGGCTGAAAGTGCGTATGTGAGTGGGAGCGAGGCCAAGAGGCCTGAATGAGGAAAAGAGGAAGTCCTGTGAGGACTCTACAGCCAGCAGGCCAGAAATGTGGGTGTCCACTGAAAGCAGGGTATGTTTGGTTAAAAAAATAATGGTTTCATGGGATAAACATTCAAAGATTCCTTAAGCCATGTTCCGTTGGGACTTCAAGTTGGTTAAAAAAATAAACGCCTCTGTGACTGAGGACTACGGAAGAAAATGAGAATTCAAGAGATGGGACGGTGGAAGCAAACAGATCTGGGGAAGCCGTACCATGTTCTCAGGTCGGAGATAGTATGAAAGAATGCACGCTGGAGAAAACCATCTTGAGGGGCACCTGGGCTCTTGAGGGGCTCATTCGTTAAGCTCAGGTCAGGATCCCAGGGTCCTGGGATCGAGCCCCGCATCGGGCTCCCTGCTTGGCAGGAAGCGTGCTTCTCCCTCTCCCACTCCCCCTGCTTGTGTTCCCTCTCTCGCTGTGTCTCTCTCTGTCAAATAAATAAATAAAAATCTTTAAAAAAAAAAAAAAAGAAAGCCATCTTGAATGTAATCGTCATTTAGCATTACGGCATATGGCAGGTCCTCAACTCTAACTAGTTTGGTCTGAGGAGCATCACAGTGGAAGAACACAGACGAAACCGTTCATGTAGGGCCTTAAAAGATGGGTGAATATGGGCAAACACTTATTTAGGTATGGCATTTATTGTGGTGTATAGCAAGTGCCCATTTATTTTTTATTAAGATTTTATTTATTCATTTATTTATTTATTTGAGAGTGAGTGGGTGAGCAGGGGGAGGAGCAGAGGAGGAAGAAGAAGGAGGGGGCAAGAATCTCAAGCAGACTCCCTGCTGAGCCCAGAGCCTGACACGGGGCTCAATCCCACGACCCTGAGATCATGATGGAGCCAAATCCAAGAGTGAGGCTTAACTGACTGAGCCACCCAGGTGCCCTGCAAATGCCCATTTATTGAGCACTCTCTATTCTGAACACTGGCCTGGCCTTGTGCGTGCATATTTTTAGAGTTTGGGTTTTTTGGGGGAGGACGGGCAGTGGTGGTTAGACTCCACATATAAGTGAGATCATATGGTATTTGCTTTTGTCTAACTTATATCATAAGCATAATGCCCTTGGGGTCCATGCAAGTCCATTGCAAATGGCAGGACTTCCCATACCTCGTGATGTGCATTTTCTGAAATCCCATAATCGTGCTGCCACATTGGTGTTATTACTCTCATTTTAGCCATGAGGAAACATTGCTCAGCGAGGATAAGAAATCATGCCCAGGCTGCTCACCTGGTAAATGGCAGAATCAGAGCTCAAATCCAGGCCCATTTAAAATACCCTGTTCTTGAACCCATGTGAATGGAATTGATGTAGAAAATGTCTTCCATGCAGTAGGCGCACTGCTTGAGTTAGAGCTGAAAGGAGTTCAGGGAACCAAAGGTGACATCATCATTTGGCCCTTTTGGTTCGCATCCTGGAGTCTTTTTCTCTTATTTTGATAAAAGCCTTGTTTCTCCTCTTCACTTTCACTGTTGTCCATTCTAATTTTAGAAACAGAGTTCCTGTAGTAAAGACACCGAGGGACGGGATTCCACTGTTCTTTGCTCCTCACATGTTGTATACAGCTGATTCCCCTATACAGCTCCACATTTACTGTGAGCAGTACTGGTTACAAGACGTGAGCCAAGCAAGGAGGAACACTCTGTATTTATGTCTTAAGACTGTCAGAACATAAAATTATTATCTGTGGCCCCTGTTACTATATGCTAGCCTGCACCACACCTTCAGTTTTTCTGTGTTTCAGTGTTTCCTCTTCCTGGGACTCCAGTCTTTGAAAAGTTAATGCATAAAAGACATGAGATTTTTCATAGGATCCTCTGTAGAGTTGTACGTTTAAGATTTACATCTTCTAGAGATGAAAACACATATGCAATGCTTAAACTCTGTATCCTCCAAAGAATAAAAGACCTTAAGGGAAATGAGATCACGCTAACATTAAAAAAAAAAAAAAAAAAACTTGGATCTACATTTTTGTGATCAGAAACTCTCCTGAATAATGGAAAGATCTATTCAAGAAAATCCTATTTCTAGCAGTAAAACCAAGTCTGATTAAGACTATGTCTTCGTTTAAAGGGCACCGTCATATAAATTGCTGGTTGCAATTTAAAATGGTGCAGCCCATTTGGACGGTAATTTGGAACAGAATTTAAGAAAGTCTTGATAACTCATGGCTTACTCATGCTACCTCTGGGAATCTGTCCCAAGGAAAGAATTCGAAATAGAAAGAGGCTTTTTGTATAAAGATCTTTCAAAGTAGAATATTTATCTGTGAAAAAAAATTATAAACCTACATAGCAAAAAAAGGTAAATAGTTGGAATAATTTTTAAATGGTAGATTTAAAAAGCATATCATATAAATAATATATTACTTTAAAAACTGGAAAAAAGTGAAATACGATTATAGCTGTGGGAGTAAAATCTATAATATTTAAAGAAATTTCAAGAAGAAAATGGAAGCACCATTACTTTATCAAGGATTGTGTTTCACAAAAATAGACTCAAAATGGATGAAAGACCTAAATGTGAGTCAGGAATCCATCAAAATCCTAGAGAACACAGGCAGCAACCTCTGTGACCTCAACCACAGCAACTTCTTGCTAGACACATCTCCAAAGGCAAGGGAAACAAAGGCAAAAATGAACTATTGGAACTTCATCAAGATAAAAAGCTTTTGCACAGCAAAGGGGAAATAGTTGACAAAACCAAAAGACAACTGACAGAATGAGTAAAGATATTTGCAAATGTCTTAACAGATAAAGGGTTAGTATCCAAAATCTATAAAGAAGTTATCAAACTCAACACCCAAAGAACAAATAATCCAATCAAGAAATGGGCAGAAGATATGAACAGACATTTCTCCAAAGAAGACATACAAATGGCCAACAGACACATGAAAAAATGCTCAACATCACTTGGCATCAGGGAAATGCAAATCAAAACTACAATGAGAGACCACCTCACACCAGTCAGAATGGCTAAAATTAACAAGTCAGGAAATGACAGATGTTGGTGAGGATGTGGAGAAAGAGGAATCCTCTTACACTATTGGTGGGAATGCAAACTGGTGTAGCCACTCTGGAAAACAGTATGGAGGTTCCTCAAAAAGTTGAAAATAAAGCTACCCTACGATCCAGCAATTGCACTACTGGGTATTTACCCCAAAGATACAAATGTAGTGATCTGAAGGGGCACGTGCACCCCAATGTTTATAGCAGCAATGTCCACAATAGCCAAACTATCAAAAGAGCCCAGATGTCCATCGACATATCAATGGATAGATGATGTGTTAATCTAGATGCAATGGAATACGACTCAGCCATCAAAACAATGAAATCTTGCCATTTGCAACAATGTGGATGGAACTAGAGGGTATTATGCTAAGCGAAATAATCAATCAGAGAAAGACAATTATATGATCTCACTCATGTGGAATTTAAGAAACAAAACAGAGGATCATAGGGGAAGGGAGGGAAAAATAAAACAAGACGAAACCAGAGAGGGAGACAAACCATAAGAGACTCTTAATCATAGGAAACAAAGTGAGGACTACTGGAGGGGAAGGAAGATGGGGAGATGGGATAACTGGGTGATGGACATTAAGGAGGACATGTGATGTAATGAACATTGGGTATTATATAAGACTGATGAATATCACTGAACTCTACCTCTGAAACTAGTAATACACTATATGTTAAATAATTGAATTTAAATTTAAAAAATAAAAAAATAAAGGATTGTGTTTCAGTGGTAGAATTATAGGCAACTTTTTTTTTCTTTCTTTTTTTAAAGTCCCTATTTCTAGGCACCTGGATGGCTCAGTTGGTAAAGCATCTGCCTTCAGCTCAGGTCATGATCCCAGAGTCCTGGGATCGAGTCCCGCATCAGGTTCCTTGCTCAGCAGGCAGCCTTCTTCTCCCTTGCCTGTCACTCCCCCTGCTTGTGCTCTCTCTCTCTCTGACAAATAAATAAATAAAATCTTTTTTTAAAAAGTCCCTATTTCCATTAGAGGAAGAGCACCTTCTATGTCATTAAAGATCATAGTGGATACCAAGAATCAGATTTCCTATACTTATGTCCACTCTGTGTCTACTGTGCCTTTATCCAGAATGTGGTAGCCTTTCTCAGTCTGCATATTGTGGATGGATCTGAGTGACTTCTTGGCTCTTAGCTTGGTCCTCAACCCAGACAACAATCCTGTGAACAGATTAACTGTGGAAAATTTGGAAATAAAGATGGGCTCTTATTCCAAATCCTCATTTTTCCTCCCTGACAAGCCAGGCAAAAGAAGAGCTCCTTCAGTAGGGAGAAACTGCTCAGAAAAAGTCCATGTGCCCACATTGTGAAAAAACACAATGCCAGTTAAGACAATAATACCGCTTTTCACCGTTTCTGTGCTTACCTGTTTTTTCCTCACCTTGTAGATAAATGGGAATTGCCTAGATAGAGGACAAATACTTAACCTGTAAATTTGCAAAGCATCAAATAATGAAGGATGGCTTAATTCATGTGACCATCTTCAATGGTTGACCAAACTCAAGGAGGAAAAATAATAGAATTAAAGGTCATTGATGGGCACCTGGGTGGCTCAGCCGGTTAGGTGTCCGACTCTTGGTTCAGCTCAGGTCGTGACTTCAGGGTCGTGAGATCAAGCCCTGCATCAGGCTCTGCGCTCAGTGTGGGGTCTGCTTGAGACTCTCTCTCCTCTCCCTGTGCCCCTCCCGCTGTGCTCTCTCTCTCTCTCTCTCTTGCTCTCAAATAAATAAATCTTAAAAAAAAAGAATTAAAGGTCACTGATTTCATAATTCCCTGCAGCCATGAATTAGACATAGTCTCTGGTTCTTTTTTCACCCCAAACACTGTACTTCTAGAATTATATCATTATTCATTAAAGTAGCTGTTTGGGGTGGGAGTGGCAGTTACTAGGTCTTTTTCACTGAGACCAAAGAAGAACGGGGCACTTTATCCTTCTGTGTGTGTCTCCTGATTTCCAGTGGCTACAAGTTATTATGTTGTAAACACATGTTTCGGGACTTCATCTTCACCTTCATTACTTGTATTGCTTTCAAAGAGAACAGTGGCCTTTCCCTAGTTCAGAAATGGGTGGTATGCGGTGCACAGTGCAAAGATTTCCTGTGCCGTGAATACTAATGAGCTGTTTTGTGAGAAGGAACACAGATGGAAGAAAACAACAATGACAGTAGATAATTCAGTGTATGTTGGGTGGTATCATGGGGAGAAAAGAGAGGAACTCGGTTGTTTTTCTCTTTTCTTTTTTTTTTTTTTTTTTTTACTTTTTTCTCCCTTTCTTTTCCCTCTTTAGACAAAGCCCGTTGCATTTGCCGTTCGGACAAATGTCAGCTATAGTGCAGCCCACGAAGATGACGTTCCGGTGCCAGGCATGGCCATCTCCTTCGAAGCAAAAGATTTTCTGCATGTTAAGGAAGTAAGGAAAAGGATTTGAATTTCTGCCCGCATGCGTTTTCACCTTGAGACATCATTTCTTCTCTCTCACGGCCGTGACATAGCATTGCACGTGGCCCCCCCTTGTGTAACGTGCGCGGATGCAATGCCGCTCAACCTTTTCTAATATAAATATAACCTTTTTAAAGAAGAAAGAAGTCAAAGGCATCTTGCACTAAGTTCAGGGCTCCCCTGGGCTCTGTGACCCAGAAATTGGGAATTACTGGAGTAGAGGATCCTTTTTTATGCATAACCTGTACTTTTTCTTTTAATTTTTAACCTTGGCCGTGTGTCGTTTTCCCCTCACGTCTCAAGTTTAACCATCTGGGGAGGGTTAATAATAATACCTAGAATTCATGATCTCTCCTCTTCTGCTGACAATGCCTGAACGCAGACCACCGATGCCCTGGACCCTCCCTGGGTGGTAAATATCTGCCGTGGAAGGGAGAATGGTAAGCCTTGGAGCTACTGAGGCAAAGGAGTAGAGCAGAACACTCCCTTTTTCTCCATGCCAAAGGTCTCCACCTGTCAGTTAACAATGATTCATATCCGTACACTGGAAAAATGCACCCTTAGTTAAGGTTTATTTTGAGTCAACATTTATCAAATGCCTGCTCTGCAGAATATGGTATGAAAAGAGCAGAAATTCCCACTGAATGATGTTCTCAGTGTGTGAGTATGAGGTTTCCTTGGACCTGCAGGAATGAGAATTGGAGCGACTTGCATCTGAGGGATGACAGGTCATGAGGAGCATATGTAAATTTCAGTGCTCACTGTGATACGGGCTGTAAGTAAAGGAGGTGATGACTGCCAATTAAAAGAGCTTAGACTAGACTCCAATAACAAAAATGTATTAAAAAAAATAAATCCATACTCTAAAACTCTGGTAAAGAGGTAGAGAGGTACAGTTTTAGCCTCGACTCAAATATGTTTTTTTATATATGTAAGAAAAAAAAGCCCAGAGAATTTATTTTTTTTTAAGATTTTATTTATTTATTAGAGTGAGAGAGAGCACGAGCAGAGGGGAGGGAGCAAGGGCAGAGGCAGAGGGAGAAGCAGACTCCCCACTGAACAGGGAGCCCGAAGTGGGACTCGATCCCAGGACCCTGGGATCATGACCTGAGTCGAAGGCAGACGCTTAACCGACTGAGCCAGCTGGGTGCCCAAGCCTAGAGACTTTAGAGCCTACCATTTCATTAACTTTTAGAAAGAGATATGAATACTGGCTGGGAAGGAAAGATAGAAAAAGTTGTCAGAATTAATGACATGCCTGGAATCTGGCTTTACAACAGGAAGTTAGGTTAGTCTAGGGTCCCCTCCTGATGGCTGCTATTTGAAGAGAGATCTCTTTTCTACCATGGAAGGAAAAGAAAAACAGAGTGGGTAGTCTTCTTTGAAATGCTCAAGAACAGACTGGAAAGATACCATTCAGTTGAGAGAAGTAAAACCAAACATAAAGATTTAGGAAAAAATATTCTATCTGCAAGAGAGAAACTGTGAACATCCACGTGAGTGGAGAAATCCTCTGTGAATACTGTACCATAATCAGAAACCTGTTTGCACAGAGGGACATTTTGCTCTGACACAAGATATTTCAGGTAGATTTCGGTTTTTCTCTCCCACTCTTAATATTTTTAAGTAATCTGATTATAGAAGAGGCCTCTGTAGCACTCCCTAGTTCCTAATGGTCTCTTGATAGGAAGGGCTGTTAATCTTTGAACCAGGGGAGGTGATCCTACAGAAGCTGCATTGGAATTCAGGCTAGTCTCAAAGCATAGCAGTAAAGAGAAGGAAGAGTCTAGCCTGCCGGTGGATTGCTGAGCTCGTTGAAATACTTTACTCGTACATGCTCAACCATGAAACCCTTAGAGTTTCTCCAGTTGTGATGTTGAGGCATAGTTTACTGTAATTGCCGTAACATGCCTCTCCACCGAAAATAGTTAATGTAGAAGAAAAACAATCTGAAGGCATGAACTTCTGTGCACTGATGGCAAACAAATTTGATTTTGTCTTTAGAAATTTAACAATGACTGGTGGATAGGACGATTGGTGAAAGAAGGCTGTGAAATCGGATTCATTCCAAGCCCGGTGAAACTAGAAAATATGAGGCTACAGCATGAACAGAGAGCCAAGCAAGGGAAATTCTACTCCAGGTATGAGAAAAACAGCGTTTGTGTAAAAGTCCACATTATATGGTCATTTGTGTCTTCCTGTTTTCTGTGTCCCGCAGTCTTTATTATGTGTTGAAAAGCGGACTTGCGGTATGGTTTAGTGGTGGCATCCCAGCGTCTGATTTTCATCTTATTTGGGAATCAAATTAATTGTTCTCGTTAATAATAAAGGCATCGAGTATTAAGTTTGGGCTTCAGTGCAGAGGAAGTTCTAACGTCCTAATCTCTTACTGAAAGCATTCTGGCCCTGAGCAGCCTTGGTGACTAATCCTGGTGTTGCTAGCTGCCCGGCAGGGTGGGGAGGCATTTTAGACATGACGGTCTTAGTCATCACTGGCCAGGAGCAGGTCTTGTGATCTGTTCATTTCATCCTCAGTTGGGAAACTCAGTTTTCAGGTCTACCCATTGCTAAGCACTTATAGGGAAACCCAGTATGAAACCAGTTAAAACTGCCTTTGCAGATAGCAGTTAAACGAATTATGTAATATGCTGGGGCTGAGTACTCCTTCCTAGGATTCTTGAAGTTATATGCCCCTCAATAAAAGAATCACTGGAAGACTGAAAAGAATTCACTCAGACATGGAGTGAATTTGAAATTGAACCTAATGTGGATACCTCTGAGAACATGGTCTGCTTCTCCCCGTGGGAAGGGATGTGATTTGGGCAAATCTTTTCACTAATGTGAACAGCTAGGCTTCTGTTTTCTCTAGCTTAGATTTTGTTTGTTTCTATAATGCTGTAAAATCCTTTGTATTCAATGGTAATACTTTAGCATTAGCAAGAATTTTTTTTTTTTGATCAAGCATCTGCAAACCAGTAAAATATAAGATCCTTTTTGGTTTGGAACATCCATCTTCTTTAGTATTTTGTAACTGTCAGGTTCTTTTAGTTCAGATGCAGTTCCTCCCTTTTTGGAGACCTCTACCTCATCTCTGGCTTTCATTAATCCCTACGTTATTGGCGGCTCTCAGATTGTGAGATGCATGTAGTCATATAGAAGTAGATGCGTGCAGATCTACAAAGCATGTGCATCTGACTTGTAGGATGTTGAAGATCTGATTCTGTTCATACAATTTCCAGTGTTCTCCTGGCTTTATTGTGTACTCTTGTGTGTATTGTGTATTCTTCTGTTCTCTGTATTGATCCTGGTATCTTAATACTAGCTAATAAAATCTCAATGTGGAAAATTATTTTCATAGGGTATAGATATTGCTGTTTTCAATTTGGCGGTATATAGGTTGTTGAGGTTTGATGTTATCTCAGATAGGGGATGCTTGTTTTGGCTTTAGTTGTTAAGAATAATTCAGCATTTTCAAGAGTTTTCCTGGTCAAGTAAGTTTAGGACAGTACTAGGTAGGTACTAGGAAATTATTTTTTTTAAAGATTTTATTTACTTATTTGACAGAGAGAGAGAGAACAAGCATGGGGAGCAGCAGAGGGAGAGGGAGAAGCAGGCTCCCCGCTGAGCAAGGAGCCCGATGCGGGGCTCGATCCCAGGATCCTGGGATCATGACCTGAGCCGAAGGCAGACACTTAACCAACTGAGCCACCCAGGTGTCCCTTTTCTGGGCCTTTAATACATCAATGTGTACTGTGAATCTGGGTAGTGGGATAGGGATATTTTTCATGCATATACTAAAATTATCTTAAATTTTTCTTGGTTCATGTCTTTGGAATAGCGTTTTGTAGAATGCATTATGGAAAATTTGGGATGGGTTTTTGCAGAGACATACTTATCTTTCTCTGCTTATTCGTGTACAAACCGAGAAAGGAAAACTACTTCCTAAAGCGTAGGAAGGGAGAAGTTTTGGCCAAAATTGTTAAGGAAGCACGGTTTCCTCTGCCTCCCGCGTGGTCATCCCTGGTCTGATGTGAGTCATCAGCTCAGCTTTATAAGCGCTTGCGGAAACAGTAGGTACTAGAGCTTCCACTTTCCAGATGGGGCAGCAGGCAAAGGGAAGGTGGGGAACTTGAGCAAGTTTGCACAACTAGTAAGCAGTAGAATCAGGATGAAAACTGGATTGATCTGACTGTAGCCTGACCTCAGACAGATTACCCTGCTCCATCGCACATCACGTAGTGAGGCCTGGCACAGCAAGGACAGAACAGATCGTTATTAACATTGCCATCTGTTATTATTTACTATATTAGACAGATTGGCTTGCTATTGCATTTTTTTTTCCCTTAAGAGACTATGAATTACATTTGGGGAGTAACATCTCATAACTTATTCTAGGGAGCTAGGTTACCTTTCCTATAACTGGGTGTCTTTTCTCTTGATTTTCTTGATTTTATTTTGTCTTTTCTCTTTACCTAAGCTTTTGCCTCAGTCTGTGAAGGCATTTTTACTTGCTTTTAGAGATTTTTACATTTGGCTTCTAACACTCAAAGTACAGTTTTATTTTGAGGACGTAACCAGAATTCAGCAGTATGTAAAAACTCTGATTATTAAATTATAAAAATCGACAGAAATCAAAGGTAGTAAATTGGGGCAGAGGTCAGGAATGTTGCATTTGTCTAGAATGAAAAGGGCAAATTTGCATTTTGAACATTTTGACTATTTGTGCTGTTTGTCGAAATTTTACACAATCCAAATAATACTTTGACTTTTATTAAAATTCAACGAGAATGTAAAACAGACCCATGCTTGAACTGAAATTAGACTTGGGACTTTAGAAAAAGTGAAAACAAAAACCAAACACATTAAAAAAAAACAAAAAAAACTTCTAGAAGAAAATGTTTTGGTCCTGGGGTAATGGGTATATTCTTGTAAAACGACCAGAAATTGCTTCTGTAAATACCACTTTTTATTAATTTTACGTCCTGTCTGGTATCCTTGTTAAATGCACTGGCGTATCTCTTAAGAACCTCAGAAAGATGCAGAGGCTCCTGCTATAGCTGCTTTCCGTTTGTGATGTTGGTCTGTTTTACGCATTAAACTGCCAGAACAGAAGCAATACAATTCAACCTGCTTACTGGTGTTTTAGTGGAATTTATATTTTCATATTAATATTTATGTAACTTAAACATTGCCCTTCGGTGCATAGACATTGTAGCAAATTTTTTTTTTTAAGATTTTATTTATTTATTTGACAGAGACACAGCGAGAGAGGGAACACAAGCAGGGGGAGTGGGAGAGGGAGAAGCAGGCTTCCCGCGGAGCAGGGAGCCCGATGCGGGGCTCGATCCCAGGACCCCGGGATCACGACCTGAGCCGAAGGCAGACGCTTAACGACTGAGCCACCCAGGGGTCCCTGTGGCAAATTCTTTCAACTAGACCCAGGGTTGGCTCTGATAATAAATGTTAGGCAGTAAAACTGTCTTGCCAAGATCGCCTATCCCTTGCTACTCCTTCCCGTCGTCTTCACCTGTGAAGGAGGCCTTTTAGTAATAGGATATTTAGCGTGCTGGGATGCTGATAAAAAACATCAGTGCTCTTGTTCTGATGTTACGTCTAGAGTTTCCAAGACACTGGCATGTCACATATCGAATTTTAGAATGTGGTGGTTCCGTAGTATGTGCTCTTCAAATTGTGCCTCAATGAACCAGGTCGAAGCCTCCATGTTAGTCATGCGTGAGACACGTTCCGAATGCTAACTGCTAGTGAAGGGTTAAATCATGTCACACCGTGTTTGTCCCGTTCCTTTGTGTGTCTTGCAAAGGTTAGCAAGTTGAGTGTGGCAGTGTTTTTCTTCTATAGGTTGCTCAGGAAAGTTTGAATACTTTCGGTTTTAAGACACTAAAAGTGACCAAGCCGAGACAAAGAAGCAAACCAAATGAGGAGAAAACCCCAAGTTTTGGTGTTAACCTTAAGGTTCTCTGCACTGCTTCAGAGGGTCTCCAACCTAAGAAGCAAAGGAAGGCTCTGTTGCTGTCTCTCCGTGATGCTGGCAGAGAATTTGAGGGCTGCAGAAATTACCCAAGTTCTTTTCCATTCTCCCAGGGCCTTTTAAAATTAAACCTGGAATTTGAAACCGAGACTATTACATGGCTGTTTCAAGTACTCCAGGAATCTCCACTGGGAAGTTGCTATTTTCCTCCTTGTAGGAAAGACAAATTTAAAGTTCAGTAGAAACCCAATGACTAATCATGTTTATTGAGCGATACAAATGTTTTAATGTCTGAAATAAGTGTCAGGTGTAATAAAATTTTTGCTTTACTCCAGTAAATCAGGAGGAAATTCATCATCCAGTTTGGGTGACATAGTACCTAGTTCCAGAAAATCTACACCGCCATCATCCGGTAAGTAGGCAACGAGTGCGGAATGGTACACTCTGCATTTCATGCTCTCCTCGATCTCCTCTAGTTGTGTGACTGTACATACACAGGGTCCCTTTGTGAACCCTAGAAGGATTAAAAGCCATTAGAAATAAGAGTGCCTACATGGAGTAAGAAATAATATGGGGAAATTTTTTTCAGGGCTTTGAAAAAAGGAAATATGTCCATGTGTTCACTGTAAGTTGTTTAGATGACCAAAACGATGAATGTATCTAACTTTTTATCCCTATGCACACACACCCCCACACCGTGGTGCCCAGCACATTGTCATGGGCAGCGAATGGGTGAATGCCCACCATCAGCCACAGTGCAATGTGTGTTGTTGGCCTCAATATTCAATAAAGGCAGAAGAAGAATAAAAGCTTTCGAAAGCCAAGGAAAGGAGAATAAAGTGATGGTGATGAGTTTTATCCCAAAGGCTCTGTGGAAGATGGAGGAGATGAGTAGAAGTCTTGAAAAGAGACAGAAACACTTGTAGGAAGAGTAACTATTTTCTTTCCAAGGCAGTGGAGAAGGATGCCACATTAAATTTGAATTTCAGATGAATGAATAATTTTTTTCGTGTAAGTATTGTATGAGAAATACAGTAAAAAAAATTTATCTGAAACTGAAATTTGACTGTATTTTTCTTTGTTAAATCTGGCAACTCTACCATTCTGGAGTTGTATATAAATTGGAGACTAATTGGTAGAATTGCAGAAAGCCCATAATCATCAGCATCTTAGTGTGCTAAGAGATGCAGATGAGTCAGAGTAAGATCGCAAGGACTCACCAGCGGAGTATTTGAGTGGAATGATTCCTAGGGTGATTTTGAGGAAGCTGAAAGTGGGAAGAGCGCACATCTATGGACAAGTTAGGGAAGTGATTGCACTCTAGCCTGTCTTAAGAACAGGATTCCCCTATTACTCCTGATCACGCCTTGTTCCTGAATGTTGGTGACTTTTAGAGACCAAAGTCTTAATAAAAATGATAGAACTTTTTAAGTGCAAAATCTGAGCACTTAAATAAGAAATAAATCGTTTTAGGGTGCATATTGATTTCAAATACCTTGTACGTACGACTTGCAGTAATTCTGAGTTGTCCAAAATCAAGTAAAATAGTATGTTTGAAATGAAAATTGAAGCCCTTTTAGGGATTATGTGAGGCTTCTGTCTTCCCTCCACCAGTGGAGGGTAGCTGTTTACTGAATGCACAGGGCAAAGGAGGCTTATCTCCACTCCTTCTCAAACATGTAAAATTATAGAGATTAGGACAGAAAGCTGTACCCTTTGTATAATATCTTAAAAGCCGTCTCAGAGACTCCGGAGGACTATCACCAGGCTCCTGAAATGGGGAAATGTTACATCATCTAGTGATAGTACTGCAGCCCCATCCGCAGAGGTCAGCACTACCCCTATAGACCAGGAAAGGTGTGTTTGTAAAATAACATTCTGTTTTTGTAGACGGATATGTATCATTAAAACTAAAGGTTACTACAATAAAGTAAAGATGATTTAAAACTTGATCCAAGTTTTATACAGATACAGGACGTTGGAATAACTTCTCTGAATACCGAGAACAGAAAACGCTCGCGACTTAAAGGACTGGAGACATTTGCTAACTATGAATTTATAGTCGGGCACATCAGGAACCTGCTATAATTTTCATATCAATGCCACAGCTTCTCTAAAGGAAAACTTTAGAGAATTTCTACAGAGAAGATTCCCCCACCCCACCCCACCCCACCTCCAGGGTAAACTGCCTAACCAGTCCAGTATGGATTGGCCTACAGTCCTAACTTTCACCTGTATCTCCCAGAGGCCCTATCTACAATTCACCTCACCCATTGCTAGACCGAAGAATACAAGCATTTGCCTAAAGTAAATATACTTGGAGTTTCTCAAGGAGTTGAAAAAGGAAAAATTTCTACTTCTCCTCTAGGTAATGGGGTGGTAGCCAGTTACACAACACACACCCCAGACCTACTTGTGCATGCCTGCACGGGTCACCCCAGCATGCCCCTCAACTGGACCCAAGTGTCTAAGATGAAGTTACAAATTAGATTTCAAAAAATGCTGCCAAGGCTCTCCACCAAAAAAAAAAAAGAAAAAAAATTCTGTTGAGGACCAATAGAAGAAACTATTTTCATATTTATGGAAGTAGTTTTCCCAATACTAATGTTTGCCAAGGTCTGCAGATACAAGTATGAAACAAAAAAGGGCAACCATCTGAGTCTAATAAAGTGTATGGAGCTCTGAAGAGTTGAACATGCTTCTTAACTGTCTTAGTAAATTTCTTTAATGTGTTTTGAAAGCGGCCAAATGTTTTAGAATTCTCTGTGTTTTGGAATGAACCCAGATGCTTTTAAATTTAAGTTAACCAAAAGTCAGAACTAATAAATTGGAAAGTTCTCAATTAGGCATTTTGAGCCCTTGTGTCCAAATATAGGTAAATTTCAAACCTGACTCAGGCTCTGAGGCTATGTGTGGGTCGCCAAACATCTGGGCAATATTATAGCTAAACTTTTTATGCATTTCCACTCTTCCTATAAAAAATTTTTTAAAAATCCACCCACTGATCACAGCAGACCAGACTGAAGGGCCAAATTGTAAAATCTATTGTATGAACTTTGCCAACGTCCTGTCAACTCGGGACATGCTTGTAGGTATCCTCAGTTTCAGAAACGCTCTCAGGAAGTACTGTCCCTTGAAGGTGGCCTCTACAAAGCCCAAGAAAAGATGAGAAAGGGAAAAATAGATGGGAATTTACCACTGGAAAGGAAACTTAGCTGATGCTGGTTAAGGTCTATCCCAGAGATAGTGAAGAACTGATCCAGATCCTCTCCATCGTAGCTGGGAAGACACAACATGCTTCCTAAGTTAGGATTCAATAGGAAGAGCCTTATAGGGTTGGATAAAAGTCAGCATCAGTTCATAGCGTTTCTGTCCCACGCTGCATGCTGACCCTTTCAGTGCGTCAACGTGTGTGGGTGGTGCAAAGAGACTTATTTACTAGGTAAGTCTAACTAAATAGCTGGAATTAACTCAGACTGTTAGTACTTTCACCGGAGAGAGAATCCTACGCGCTCTCTGGGCGAGCAGTCGTTGATACGTGCAACGTTGTGCAAACAGTGCCAGGGAATCGCTCCATCACACACCTTCGACCTCCTCAGATGACTCAAAGGAACAATTAAGCGAAAGCTCTTAGTCTTCAAAAGGCTGAGTCACCTCATATCCGTAATAACCTCAAAATTGAAAAATAATGTGACGGCTGTCGGGTGATCTGCCCCCATACCGAAGAGGGTAGCAGCGGCTGCCCGAGTGTGACCCCAGTGTGCTCCTCGTGGGGCACAGGGATGGGGGCTGCCCTGTGACGCCGAATGGTTATTTCCGATGGTAATTTGCTCCTTATCTGAATGGACTGTGGTTTTTGTTAGATTTCTGTGACCTCAACTAAACCATAGCCTAATTTTCTCCTGAGCTCCACTCTACGGCCCCTTCCTGAATCCTGGCAGTGAGGACGGACCCCCCACCCCCACCCCCTTGGGCTGGGGGAAGGAAGGGTGCCTGCATGGAGAGCGCTCACCTGCAGGGGCAGCGAGGTGCGGGGGTGCGGGCACAGGTGGGGGCTTGCTTCTGAGTCCCGGCTCCGCCAAGGTTTTTTTTTGTTTTTGCCAAGAGCAAGTCCCTTCAACTCTTGAATTATCATTTCAATCTTAAAAATAAGGGGGTTGAAAGTGATCTTCAAACTACTTTCCAGCTCTGGTTCTGCGGTGGATAAAACCCTGTAGTAATTGCAGGTGGAAGCGTTTTTTATAAACCTCGAAATGAGATTATGGGTCTTTTTTTTTTTTTTTTCCATTTAACACTTAATCATTGAGCGCTCTGGTTTTCAAGGCAAAAGATTTTTAAAGTGAAAGCATGTAGAACCACAGACCTAAACCTCTTGTTCTGCAGACAAAGAGACCCCTGCCATGCTCTCTGGGGTCTTCATGCCCTTCCACTCCATTTCTCATGTTTAATGCATTTATATGAGGGCTTCATATCAATCAGTGGAAGTCCCCTTATTATGTCATTTTATTAGACTCATTTCATTTGGAGACCGATCTCCAAATGAAATGTTTTCTAACTAGTTTTCAGTCAGCCTGCCTGAGGGGGTCTATACCATCTTGAAATCGTTTTAATCCTGCCCATCCTGGAAGCCTCCTGGGATCATTTGCCTTGTGTAGGACTCCTTTGTGTTGCCTGAATTGGGGATTTTTCTATTCTCACTTTTCCCTCAGATGCCTCTTGCGTTTTTAGTGACGCTTTCCACATTGCCCTTACTTTTTTCTCCCCACACAAAACCAAGCAAAACAAGAAATCTGAGGCACATCATGATAAAGGTTACCAATGCAGTTGCTTATTATCGGAAAGCTGACTGAAGATACTGTAAGACGTGAAGCCAGATGTTCCGGACCATACCTTCTATGCAGTTGACATGGAAAACTATCAGTAGTCTATTTGAAACTACAAATTAAAAATGTTGCTCTAAAAATCTTATTCAAGAGATCTAGCATAGAACTCACGTGTTCAAGCAGACAGATATCATGAGGGGATCTCTCGGTATTGTTAGGTTTGATTGCATTGCGTTCTTAACGTGCCTTACCTTTACATTTTACTTTGTTGACTATGCTGAGCACTCATGATAGATCTTTTACTATGGTTCGTTTTATTTGCTTTCATTTTATTTTTTTTTTATAACCTGTTTTTCCTCTCCTGTCTGCCTGATGATTTTTGAATTGTTTGTCTGTATATAGCTATAGACATAGATGCTACTGGCTTAGATGCAGAAGAAAATGATATTCCAGCCAACCACCGCTCCCCTAAACCCAGTGCAAACAGTGTAACGTCACCCCACTCCAAAGAGAAAAGAATGCCCTTCTTTAAGAAGGTAACATTAACTTCCAAGCTCCCATCTGTCCACCCGCTCAACTGCACTGCGTCACATTTCTAGTCCTGTTGACTGTCTGTGTCCTTTGATAAGCCAATAACGTGCATGCTGTGTTATTCTTTGTTTCTTTTCCATGCTGCTGTAGCTAAGCAGAAGCAGAAATCGGTAAGTTTACATTGACATGAGCTGTGTTTATCCTGCCACTGGCATCATTAGCATCAAAGCCCGAAGTTTTAGTAATAAACGCAGTCATTTCTGTCCTAAGAACAGAACCTATCAAACAGCTAATTGAGTCCATGCATTTCAAACCGACTAAATTCAGTGAGTGGACCTGTTAAAGCACTATTACAGTACTTATCCTTTTTGATGGAATAATATCTACCACCGAGGGACTTGGTTTAAACATCCCCAAGACGTCAAACACTGACAACCCCACATAATGCACCTCTATTGTGCATGCTTATCCTGTCTGTCTTTGTCTCTTTTTTCCAGAAATTTAACTTCTATCAAGCATATTAAAACCATTATTAGATTCTGATTTATGATATCCAGATACATAGCTTGTACTAAAAAAAAAAAAAAGTATTCAATTTTTAATTTAGTCAGTATTTAAACTTCTAATCCACTAGGTGCAAAATCTGCAGATGAACAAGACCAGTGGAAAACTGCAGGCTTGTTTTGGCGGTTTACTGTGAGTTTTTCCTATTGTCATCTATAAATACTCTCCCGATGTTCTTGCCTCCCCCGTCACAGTCAGGCTGCAGGATCTCACCTGTCGGATAACGGGGCAGTGGCTGTGCGTAGAGCCTTTGCCACTGGCCAGCCACAGTGCTACGCGGTGAGGCTCCTCGTCCCCCGACTGGAAACCAAGGGTATTCCTGAGCTCTCTTGACTCCACACCAAGTCTGTTTCCTTTCACGCATTTTGTAGCTTGAAAGCATTATTTTTTAAGGACATTCGCACCCCACCCCCGCCCTTAAACACACACACACAATTTCCATTCCTTCCTTTCTTTTCGCACACCACTTTGCAGAGCCAACTGTGCTGTCTTTTGGAATCCTACTTCCTCCTGTCGCTGTGGCCGGCACACCATGGGGACATCGTGACGTGGGTGTGGAGGAAAGCCTCTTCTGCCCCAAGCTCCGTGTCCTCGGCTCTTTCCCCCTGCACACGAGCGTTTTGCCACATGGAGGAACTCTAAAATCACGAGGTGTCAGAGACTGAACTGGGAAGTTTGTTGTTTTTGTTTTTTAAATAAATGAGGGTTACTTTTATAATGCAAGACCTCGGCGCTCCAAAAATCAAAACCCGGATTTTTTTGTGTTAACACAGACAGCCCTAGCCTGATGCACACCTGCACCTGTGGGCCCTCTCTTTCTGGTCCTGTCTTCTCGGCGCAGCTAAACCTTGCAGCCAAGTGACTGAGTTCCTAGCGCCGATGCCTAGAAAATCAGCATCACTCAGATGCTCTGGATTTTCCAGAGCGGTGACATGAACTAAAACCATGTCCGTCGAGATGCGTTTTTGGAAGTTTGCTTACTCTTAAATTCCCAGCCTTTAAAAATGTTTATCACAATTTTTCAGCTAAAGAATTGGAACCAAAATAAGGCTAGTGGGAAAGAGTAGATAAAAATGATGGTGTCGGTATCCATAGGGCATAAAGTACCAATATTCCATCAAATAAGGTAATTTCTGTAGCTACCCTATTGAATAAGAAGCTGATTGATGACCAGCATGGGTAACGCTTCTCTTAGTTGGCAGCCAGAGAGCGAAGGAACCAAAGACCTCTAAAATACGGGGCCACGAAATACTTACAGACTCGAAATAAAAATTCTTGGTAGCCGTGCAATTTATATTCCTAATTCCAACAATGGAAAAGGTATTCTTATATGGAATAGCTATAAGGACTTGGCTTCGAAACAGTGTCAGTATGATCCCAGGTGGTATCAATGTCTTGACAAATATGCTTATGATGCCTTCGGCACTGGTATTCATTCTTCTGTTATTGATTATGTGGTGAACTTCAATGTAGAGCTCAAAACCAGAGAGACAACCTGAGATTCACGGATGAGACTGTTTTCCATGTTTCAGGTTGCTTTTAGAGTGGTGCTTGTGGCCTTTGTGCTGTTACTGTATTATGTTTGTCTTGTTTTTTTTTTTTTCCCTGTTTGAAAATGTATTCTACCTTTCTTGTGTTTATTAAAATTAATTTTGAATACTAGGTAAAATTTGAAGGACTAAAATTTGACAGCACCATCACAGTATTATTTTCGCCCCCTGTAAATATATTTGTCTGCCTCCCTGGATGAAATCTCAGATGGAAGCTGTTGAAACTGAAATGCTTTTTAACTCTGTCCCGCCCCCCCCCACCACCCCACCCCCAAGTTAAATTCAATCGAAGTCAGAAAGTTTGTAATGGGCAACTTTTTTTAAAAGATTGATTTCTTAGAGAGGCGGGAAAGAGCATGAGGGGAACAGGGGGCAGAGGGAGAAAGAATCTCAAGCCAGCTCTACACTGAGCACAGAGCCCCACGCAGGGCTCAAACTCACGACCCTTGAGATCATGACCTGAGCTGAAACCAAGAGTCGGACGCTCAACTGATGGAGCCACCAAGGCGCCCCTATACAAATGGGCAATTTTAAGCAACAATAAAATGTTCTTGGGTAACAGGCTGATGCAGAAATTACAGTCACACGTTAGCTTTTCAAATTCTTAAAACAGTTAAAAAAATTTTTTTCTGTCTCTGTGATTCTGAAAATATATTTTTTTAGACACTCCTTAATGCAGAAAGATTCAGGTGACAGTGATTTGTTTACCCCCATGTTTAAGGCCTTATCTCTCTCTTCTGCATTAAAAAAAAAAAAGTCATTTTGAGTCCACGTAGCATTTTCTGCCAACTGGGAAGAGTCGGTTTTAATGTAATCAAACAGATTAGCTGTTACCTGATTTTTTCTGGAAAAACTTTATTTTGATCATTTTATGTGAAGCAGCTAAGCTGAAAATTTTGCAAAGTTTTAGAAATTGCTCCAGAATTTAGCTCCTCCCCCTGCTCTTCCAAAAAAGAAAGAAATTGTGAAGGCATGAATTAGTTATATAACAGAGACATTACCTAAACCACTCTTGAGAAGCATATTAGATGTGCAAGTTGATAACAAAGCTTTTGAGGCCCCTGCAGCATGCTTGACTATGTTATCACATGTTAACCACCTTCCTTCCAAGACACACAAACCTTACATTTTAAGTTTTCAAGTTCCAAGGTCTAGAAACCAGAAATCCAAACCCATTCATCACTAACCTGTGACAATGATCCTAACTACTGGAACAAGCATGCTTTTTAAACTTCAACTCGCACAGTAAAGCAGAGATTTTCAAGTATTTGGTAGTGAACGTTAACAACGTTTTGAAATTAGGTTTTATCCAGGTAAGACAAACATCTAAGATGCAAAGCTAATTAAGACCTTTCTTTTCTCCGTAATACCCACATTAGGCCTGATGGGTTAAGTCTGCAGAAAACTCTCAAATTCCTTTGAAAAGCAGTATTAATAACTTCCTGTCAAGCCTAAAGCACCTACTCTGCATGAGGCATGTTTTCTGTCCTTCCAACTAGTTTTTGTTCAAAAAGCAGCTTTAGGAACTAATATGTCAGTAGTCTTTCTTGAAGAGAGCAAGAAAACTGTAGACAATTCAGTAACTTGAGAACTTGAGGAAAATAAGCCCACCAAGCTTTGATTGGTTTTCTTGAGGAAAGAGGCGAGTTAAAAAAAAAAAAAGGAAAGGTCTGGAAAGCCGGTGCCTCCCATTACACAGTTCAGAAAGAATGATTTATACTTAGAATACTTAGAATATTTCTGGTCCTCCTGCCTTTTAAGCATCTCAAGTCCTCTCCCCTCTCTCTGCAGACAGAGCACACTCCTCCTTATGACGTGGTACCTTCTATGCGACCAGTGGTCTTGGTGGGCCCTTCTCTGAAGGGGTATGAGGTAGGTGGCTGCCCTGGGGGGCACACTGCACTTGACCTTCACAAGCTGAACTGCTTTGTGAGTCCACCTCCTTGAATTTAGAGCTTAAAGAGCTTGCAGCAGCGAAGCACGTTGTTTTCCAAGCTGTGGTATAGATTGCTTCCTGTTTTGTTCTGTTTTTATGGCCGTTGCTTGGGTGCTTTTGCTAGCTTCAGTTTCCTGTGTGGGGAAACATTATCAAATGGAGAGCGCCTGAAACCACCTGCGACGTCATGTGTTGTCACTAAAACATCAGGACAAATTTGGGGAGCTTCGCCTTTTTTAATTGTCATTGTATCAGATCTCAGCAACAGGAAAATGTGGCAATCTCACACATGCTGCGCTTTCCAAATGGGAAGCCTAGGTCTTTAAACGGTCTTGGGAATAAAACTGTTTTGTCGTAATTAGGAACATTTTTGTTGTATCTTAATTTATTGCTTGCTCAATTGCAGGTCACAGATATGATGCAAAAAGCGTTGTTTGATTTTTTAAAACACAGATTTGAAGGGCGGTGAGTATTTCAGAATCCTGGATTTTGTGGATTTCTCCTTGAAGATGACAAAACCCGGGTGGGACAAGGCATGTGAGCACAAGAGAAAACTGCCCTCTGAAGTCTATATGGCGATGGGCAATGAGTTTCATCCAGTTCGGCTGGATTCAGTAAATATCTGTCATATTTGCTCGGCACATCCTCAACCCTGGATAAGCCAGCTCTCTGTTCCTGCACCTGTGTCTGTAAGCTGAACTTGGCCACATCCCTGTTGACCTGTATCTCCCTAAATTCATGATCAGCTGGCTCTTAAGGCTGCCCAGAAATAATACTCAATATCCCTCTTCTATTCACGTTTCCCCTCTTCAAGACGTCTGCACCGTCTCCTCTCTCACCAAGCCCCAAGCCCCTTCTCATCTCCCTCCCCAATGAACTTGCTTCCTCTTTGACTGAGACTATAGAGGCAATCAGAGGAGAACTTCTGAGAGTTCCCACCACCACACCAAGCCCAACTTGCGTGTTTGCCTGAATGCTCTGCTTTTTTTTCCTTTCACTGTGTTCCTAGCAATGGCCAGCCCACCCACTTGGGCACCAGGTCCCATTCCCCATCCCAGCACAGCTGTAAATCCTTTCCTTTCTCCTCATCACTACTTCGCATTCTAATGGAAACTCCATCAGCATCTAAAAATGTCGTTATTTCTCCCTTCAACCGAAGTTTGAACCATATTCCCCTCCAGCTGTCCCACTTTTCTCCTTTTCTTTACAGCAAAGCTCCTTCAACACATAGTACATCCTTGTTCTCCTCTCATACTGAAACGTACTCAACCAAAACTAGTCATGTCCAATCATCAGTGACCTTGACATTGCTAAATCCAGGGGGTGAAGCCTCAGTCCTTCTCTTAATTGACATGTTGGATTGCTTCATTCTCTTTTAAATACTTTATATGCTGGCTTTCGGCAAGCACACTTTCCTGATTTTTCTTTTATCTCACTTCGTCTCCTTTTTCTCCTTGGCTGGTTCTTCCTCATTGACTAGACATCTTGGAGCGCCCAGGGCTAAGTCCTTTGGTCTTCTCTCTTCTAGTTACATTCATTCCATGAGTGATTTCATTTGATGTTTGACTTGTAAATAGCATTCCTTCGCTGGTCTGTCCTCTGAATTCCAGATCCATATATCCAACTGCCTATTCAGTATCACCACTGAGATGTCAGATGGACTTCTCAGACTGAACCTCCCAGCTTCCCCCCAAACCTGCTCCTCTCCTAGTAGTCCATGCCTCACGTACACCTCCTTCGTCTTTCAGACCTAAGACCCATCCACCCCAAATCACTGAATCATTCTTGACTATTCTGTGTCTCTTATATCCCACATCCAAATGCCGTTGACTGTATCTTCAAAATATATCAAGAATCGAACGACTTCTCACACATATGTCTCTGCTATCCTTTTGGCCTAAGAAACCAGCACCTCTTCCCTGGATTATCATCATAAATAGCCTCCTAACTTGTATCTTTGCTTCTGTCGTTGCTTACTTGATGTCTCTTCTCAATTCAGCAGCCTGGACAATTCTGTTAAACTGTGAGTGGATCTCATCCCTGCTTTGTTCAAATCCATCCAGTGACTTCTCTTTTGACTCAGCATAAAAATCAAAGTCCCTATAGTGGCTTTTAAGACCCTCTCTAGTCTGACCATCCACACTCTTACCCCCTCCTTACTTTTGACTTCATCTCTTAGACTCTCCCACTTGCTCATTCTGCTCCTGCCACACTGACTTCCTTGTGGTTCCATGAGTGTTCCAGACAGCCAGATACATGCCCACCTCAGGGCCTTTGCACTTGCAGTTCCCTGTGCTAGGAAGACATTTCCCTCAGAGACTGTCCTAGGTATATGTGCACACACACACACATTCTCTCTCTCTCCCTCTTCCCTGACTCTTTCCATAACTCTTTTATATATTTTATTTATTAATTTTGTTTATTGTCATTCTCCCACAGTTAGAACAAAAACTCCATGAGGGCAGGCTTTTTTGCTTTTGTTTTTGTTTTTCTTCAATCTGCTGTGTGAACTGTTGCGTTCTCAATGCCTGGAATGGTGCTCATTGTGAACAGTACGTGGGTGAGTGTTGAATGTCTCCCATGTATGCCCTGCTAAAGAAATGCAGAGATGGGGAAGCCACTCACAGTCTTTGTGGACCTCAGGTGTTGACCATAAATGGAAAGCTTGAGCAGTAAACTACAAAGTAAAGCAACAGAAGGCAGCTCAGCACCTGCGTGTCCGAGGTACACATGGCGTAAAGGGAGGAAGGATTGACACTGACAGGAATGTTAACATCTAGGAAAGGTTTTTAAATGGCAGCTAAGATTTCACTGACTCGAATTAGAGAAAGGCCGGTCCGGTGGAGGGGGTTAAATGGGTGAAGGAATCAGGGTGTGACACAGCATCATGTGGAAGGCAAGCTCCTTAGAGGTCTTCAAGTCAAGTCTCTAGACAAGGAGTAACTGGTGACAGAGCTAGGGTGCCATGTTAATCGGCTTGGACGTAATGCTTTTTCTCTCTTCCCCTCCCCCTTCAGCTTGCTTCAACAAATTTTATTGAGCATACTCTGTGTGCCGGGCATTGTGAGGAACAAAGTCAGACAAGGGCCTTGGCTTCATGGAGCTTATTTCTAGGTAATTGGAAGGAAGCCTTAAGTCAAACAATCCAGGGACACTGTGGTCAAAGTTAAGCCAGTTCCTGAAGCATCAAAGCTATGATAGGAGTCTAAAATGGAAACTTCGAAATTTAAGCAAAGAGTAGATTATAGGGGACCTGGGAGCACACAGGGCGAGTTCATATTTCTGTATTTTTTAAGATTATATGTATTTATTAGAGAGAGTGCACACACGAGCCGGGGGGAGGAGTAGAGGGGAAGAAGGGGCACAAGCAGACTCCCTGCTGAGCAGGGAGCCCGATGTGGGGCTCGATCCCAGGACCCCGAGATCACGACCTGAGCCGAAGGGGGACGCTTAAGTGACTGAGCCACCCAGGTGCCCCTATATTTCTGTATTTTTAACAAGACAGATCTGGTGCCTCTACATCCCTGTCCTTCTCACATCCTAACAATACAACAGATAGTATGTGTGGGTTTCAGATTCTTTTAAATTTCTTATTATACTGCTTTCTTCCTTGACCACACCTGCTCCTACAGCCATTTGTAATTTATATCGACTTTCACCAGGGAGGCAAGGACACACAGGGAAACCGACAGCAGGACAAGCAAAGGGCCGAAAGAGACAGAAAAGGAACAAAAGCAGAAACTATGTTCCCAGGTGTAAAAAAGACTTTATAATCAAGTTCCATATAATCACACGTTCTAATTTGATTTTTTTTTCATAACTTTATGAAGTATTTTTTAGTTTGGGCCAGGAAAACACAGCGTTTGGCTTGGTCCAAGGCTATCTGGCACTGGCCAAGTGAAAAAGGCATACACCCCTGATCAGGCTCATTTACCGTTTAGTTCTTTATGCTTGGCTCTGTCATTTATCCTAATTTGGGGTTGTCTCCTTGAGCATGCACATCCAGAAAATTGCTAGACAAAGCACTATGCTTTCCCTGACTGAGTTAACCCACTGCCCTTTCCAAAATACCGAAGATGGAGAAATGAGATGGCATTTCCTTACTGTTTAAACCTAGTAAGTTCTGAATTTGGAAGACAGATTCCAGCCATAGGGCATATCTTGGACCCATGTTCTAAAGTATTAGCCCATCCAGACTGATTTCATTTAAGAAACAAATGAACAAAATATCTGAATGTTGTCAGTCTGCTCTTTCTGGCCAGAAGTAATTTCCACATGATTTTATTAATGCACCTGCCTTGGCTCATTTGACTCATAGAGCTCAAGTTCAACATTCTAGGCTTGAGATCACCAACTAAAGATCCTCAAAGGAATTGATAGGGTCCATAAGATACACTTACAAAAATCCATGCAAAAATTTTTTAACCCATGGCAAGACACCCAGAGTACCTGAATCATTAAATGTTTTTGGTTTTGGAAGCAGTAGGGGGAGGAAACTGAGCAAAAGTATCAGGTACTTCTATATACATGTAATTTTAAAAGGGAAAAATGAATCAGTCCTTCATTATCTATTAAATAAATTTATTTTAAAAAATTAGAAGCCCAAGGGGAAGAAAATATGAAATATGAAAGGAATATGAAATATGAAAGGAAGTGTTGGTGATGAAAAGATTCTTGATAGGAATTCTTTTCTGTTCTTAAACCTAGTTAACTTCACTTGTTGAAGCCCTGGGGAGTTGTCAGAATCGTGATCCTGACTGTTAAATAGCATAAGTGTGTCAGGTCAAAGAATAGATGATAATTCATTATCTTCTTTCTGTTGTGTGCAATAGAGTAGCCCATTTACAATCAGATCCATCCTAACCAACTCTGTCATGTAAACAAAGCAATCTTTGGATTCACTGTGTAGGACATTGACAGGTAAATTAACAAGGAAATTGAGGACAAGAAGGAAAGCTACCACCAGTGATGAATTTGGTTTTCCTCCCCAGTGACTTTGAAAATGTCAGCTGTCAGCACTGAAGTGTCTGGAATGGGAATGGAATTGTAGGGATATGTAAACTGTCGAATTTTCTGTGAGGGAATCTTATTGGAAATCAATAATCCTGGGCAACATTGCATCACTTTATTTTGTCGTGTAGATAATTTGCTTAGATGTGAGACAACTTCTTCTAAACTGGTGGTTTATCTAGCCTGGCTGCACATTAGAATCATCTGCAGCACTTTTAAAAATAAAACACCAACCCAACAACAAGGGCTTGTGTTCCACCTGTGACCAACTGAGGTCAAATCTCGAAGGTAGGATCTTCTGTAACTGTAAAAGCTTATGTGGCAATCTTGGTATATACCATGAGGGTTAAGAACCACTGCTCTAAACTGAATTGTCCCCAGAATCTTGCCCTTAGGATTTTCAAGGTCTCCTTTTTGGCGGAATCCCAAGTAGTGACAATTCCCAAAGCATAACTGTAGGAGTTGAAATAGAATAGTGACCCAACTTCATAGCCTACAGTGCTAACCACAGAAGCAGGTCAGTGGATTCTCAGCTGAGCAGTGACATGTGCAGAAAGGTCCAAGCATGTGGGAGAAGGAGGATGTATTACTACAGAAAATCCTGTCCCGCTGCTGAATCAGTTCCCCGCAGGCTGACTGGGTGACACCGCTGTCTCGTCTGTCTGGTCACCGTTGTATCCCCAGGAGGGTGCCCATCACAACAAAGGGGGCAGCACAAGGGGATTTTTGGGGGGGGGTGGAATTATTTTCTTGACTGTGGTTACAGGTAGAGAATTCTATGAATTGGTCCAAATTCATGGAGAACTATACCCCAGAGAGAATGAATTCTAAAGTATATAGATAAACACAAATTTCTTTGCAAAAGCCAGGGTCCCTTCCCACACGTTACCAAATGCCCTGCTCTTCAATTGGTAAGCACTCTAAACTGTTTTAGCTGTATCTTTTGGTTATTTACTGCTTGCCTCTAAATAACGTGCAATCTTGATTTGCTACTTGAATTTTCAGTATTAGGCATTATCTGTTGCCTTCCTACCTCGCAGAATATGTAGCTCTCATGCATATTCTCTTCCTGTCTCTCCCATCCTGCACCCATCTCCGCCTTCAGTCTCCCAACAGTTAAATCCTAATTTCAGCTGGCTCCGTTTCTTAGGATGTATTGTGACTCTGTGGATAATATTCAAATGAGCCATACTATACGCCATAATGACTTTGTCCTCTGTGTTTTCCATGAGATAAGTAATTTTACTTTTTACGCTCGCTTAACTTCCTCTGTGTTTGGCATTAATTCAGCCTTGAACTCCCCAGCTGTCTGAACCTCCTCATGGTAATATTGAAATGCACCCTGTCGTCACTCAGTGTTGTCTTCTTGAACCTCCGGGAGCGTTCTGGCCATCTCTAGTCTGGACGGTTTCTCTCTTTGATGGGTGCACATTTGTCATTCCGGGACATCCTTCACCATTATTCTTGGGATTCCTTTCACTTTCCTCTTGGGTCGGAGCCCCTTTTCCTTAGATCCGTTGATGTAGGGTTTTACTCTGTCATTTCAGTTTAACAGCATCCTCCAACAGTTTCCTATAAAAGTACATAACTTTTTGAGGCCCTGAATGTCTAAAAGTATCTTTCATCAACCCTCCCATTTCATTGAGAGTTAAAACGGCTAGAGAATTCTGGCTGAAATAATTTCCCTTTAGGATTTTGAAAAAACTCTGCCCCATTCTCTTCTGGCTTCCAATGTTGAGAAGTACAGAACACTTCCATTTCTGACCCTCAGTGTGGGACCTGTCTTTCTTCTTTGTCTTCCGTGTCATGAAATTTGTAAGAGTACATCCTGGTAATAGAACTCTCAATCTCTGTGCTGGACCTTGTCGATTCGGAAAATCAAGATTCTTAATTCTGGATTTTTTTTTTTTTTTTTAAGTTTCTCTGCTTTCTTTACTCTTTTTTCTGGAGTTCTTATTATTTGGAAGTTGAAACTCCTGTGTGATTCTCTCATTTGTATAGCTTTTCTTCTGTGTTCTTTCTCTTTGCCTTGTTTGTTTGACCCTTCTGAGTTTAACTTTTATGTCCCAGCTCTCTTCTTTTGAATTTTTCTTTCTACTGTCATTTCTAATTGCCAAAAACTCATTCTGACTTTTTAAATAGAAATTTGAGGCGCCTGGGTGGCTCAGATGGTTAAGTGTCTGCCTTCGGCTCAGGTCATGTTCTCCAGGTCCTGGGATCGAGCCCCACGTCCAGCTCCCGGCTCAGTAGGGAGTCTGTTTCTCCCTCTCCCTCTGCCCTTTCCCCAGCTTGTGCTTTCTCTCTCTCTCTCAAATGAATAAATAAAATCTTTAAGCAAATAAATAAATAGAAATTTGTTACAGTTTCACAGATATAATAATTTCTTAGCTTTCACGTTTGAATACAGCTGACCCTTGAAAAACAGGGCTTTGAACTATGTGGCTCCACTTCTAGGAGGATTTTTTTTTTTTTTTTCCAATAAATACGTTGGAAAATTGGGGGGAGGACTGTGACGATCTGGAAGAATTAAGAAAAACCTAGGTATAGTTGTAAGAATACAACATATAATATATGTCACATACAGAACATCTGTTAATAGACTGTTGAGGTGATTGGTAAGGCTCCCAGTCGACAGTAGGCTACTAGTAGTTAAGCCAAAAGCTCTGTGTGGATTTTGGACAGCATAGGATGTCAGCGCCTCTGACCCCCACGTCGTTGCAGGAGTCAGCTGTATTGTTCACTTACTGACTTCCGTTTGTTTGGGCTCTCATATAAGAGGTTTTCCCTAAGATGCTCAGTGAACACTGTGGTGCTCCAATTTAAGAATGGGACATCACATAGTCACTTGGAAATTCCGTGCTCATAGATGGAGCTTGTCAGCTTTGTGCTTCCCTATAGGACAACCTCACTGGACCATGTCCATAGGAAACCTCCAGTGTTACTGTTTTGGAGTCTTTTTCCCTTTGGCAGTCAGATGTCCCAGGGAAAAAGCGCTTCCATTCTGACCCCTGGAGGATGGAAGCCTGGCTATCAAAATTCTCAGATGGGGAAGAGGCTGGGGGCTCACCATTTAGAATCCTTTCTTTTCCATCTAGTGTCCCTGTCCTCACTCTGCCTGGGGTCTCCTGGTCACAGGCCCTGCATGTTATTGTCTGTAGAGAATAAACCAGCAATCTTCTATCACACAGGGAAAGGAGCATCACCTGGCAACTTCATGTAACAGAGGGGAGGTGGAGGGCTCTAACTCTGAAACAGACTTTTCACCAAACCTTCTGTTTTTAGTCTCCCTTTTACCGTTGTCTTCAAGGGTATTGTGAGGCTTCTATTTTACCCCACGGCTTTTTCTATTACTTGTATATTTGGCTCTCTCTGGTCTAAGTCCTTTTACTGTTTCCAGCTTCCAGATTGTCGTGCTGTCATTTCTACCATACCTAAAATGACCCCCTAACTCCTTACTACCTGGCACAACACTGTCTTCTCCACAACAGCCATCTTGAGCTTTAGTTAATTTTACCAGTTAATTTTCTTGTTTATTGCCCATCTCTTCCACTAGACTGTTAGCTCTCTGAGGAAAGATCATGTCTGTCTTGTTCTTACTCTTACTTGTTCTTTGTGCTTATCATAGCACCACACTTCTGGTGCAGGGGCTAAGAAACCAGATTTTCCGGAGTCTGGGTTCAAATCCCTGCTCCACCTTTTAGAAATACATAGCCTTGGATAAATAACCTACTTTGGCTCATTTTCTTCATCAGCAAAAGTGGGATTAGAAGAAGCCTCTCTGCTAGAATTTTGGGGATAATTCAGGGAGGTAATCCAGCTTACAGTGCTTAGTACTTGGTAAGCAAATGATAAATGCCAAGTAAGGAGGTACGGGGTAAGCAAAAATCAATGATTTGGTGCCCTAACATCTTTTCATTTGAAAATACTGTTCACTATGTATTTCAAACTTAGGTGAGTCTGGGGAATGTACTTCTACCCCCTTATATTCAATTAATAACCTCAGGGTCTTGTGTTACTTTTCCCCCAACAGGATATCCATCACAAGGGTCACGGCTGACATCTCGCTCGCCAAGCGCTCAGTGTTAAACAATCCCAGCAAGCATGCCATAATAGAAAGATCCAACACAAGGTCAAGCTTAGGTAAGTCTGTGCAGTAGACTGGGGCTTAGGCTATTTAAACTTTTCTCTCCCGAGGTTGCCAATGAGAAGCTCTAACTAGATGGTTAATTCCATGTGTCACAGAGCAGAGAAGAAATGGACCCACGTTGCCAGTGGCTAGTGCTACAGTTTTAGTAATTTCATGCTATGGAAAGATTTGTTATGATAGTTTCGAGTTAAATATTCCACTGGCTGTCAGCATTAATGTTTTGGTTGTGGTGTTTTGTTTTGTTTTGACTAATGTGAGCTGCTGTGTACACACTAAAAATTCCTGGCTTTGCATTGGTGTTACCATGAGCAAGCTCATGGACCTCTGTAGTGCCTCCTTTCCTCATCTAGGCAACAACAACAGGAGAGAGAGATATTAACTACTCCCTACCATTATTGTAAGGATTAAACACAGTTGTTCTCCATCAAGGATAGCTATTATCCAAAGACCCTTAGTAACGGAATTTTATCAGTGATTATGTCATATTCAGGATAGTGTGTGTAAGGGGAGGGGTGGGTGTTGAGATAAAAGATATAGATGTAGGAGTCAGTGGTTGAGGAGTCTGGGAAGAAAAAGCAGGCCAAGGGGTAGAGAGTAAGCTGAGAAGAGTGTGATTTTACATGGGGAAGACAGGAGCCTCTTTGAGGAAATGACATTTTAGCAGAATGATTTGTTGTGAATTCTTTAGCCTTACAGCTACCTGCGAAAAGACTGTTTTGGGCAGAGGGAACTGAAGGTGCAAAGGCCCTGTGGCAGGAATGTGTGTGATATGTTTAAGGGATAGTGAGGAAGCCAGTGTAACAGATGTGGAATGGCCAGGGGGCGGGAGGTCAGAGAGATGGTGCCTGATCATGTAGGACTCTATAGGGCTTTTATCGTGGATGTTGGTAGAAAGGTGTAGGAAAGCAGACCATATGACACGACAGGACTTGTGTTTTAGAAGGATCGCTGACAGCATTGTGGAGAAGAAAATGGAACGGGGCAAGAGCCAACTCAGGGAAAAACTCAGATTCTGTTGAAGCAGATTCAGGGAGAAATAATGTACTCTGTGCAGAAACTAATAAAACTGGTGCCTTTAGGAGAATCCCTATAGCAGTGGGGTGGAGATGGGGCAAGAGTTGGACAGGGAGGTCATTTTGTAGGCTGTCATCATCACTCAAGGTAGAGGTTAAGAGAGGACTGAAATAAGACAGTGGCACAGGGGATGAGTAGAATGAAAGGAATCCAGAGATAAGAGAGTCCGGTATGGGCAATCTATGGAACATGAAGAAGCCAACTCCAGCATGATCTCTAAGGTTTTGCTTTCAGGAGCTGGGTCACTGATGGTGTTATTCTGGGGAGAAGGGATTCAGGATGAGGAGCTAGAGGGAGTGGCCTGAATTGGGGATAAGGAAAATGACGGCCGCATTTGTGCACACGTTGAATTTGCATCCAAATACCCAGCAGGCAATCACTTGTACGTACAGACCTGGAACTCGGCACAGAGGACGGGGCTTCAGATGCAGTCAGTTCTCAATATTCACAGTAGTTACGTTCTATAAAGTCTCCGTGAACACTGTACTAGCAAATACGGAGTCTGCTCCCAGGGAAACACAGGGGTAGGTTCCTCTGTAAGTATGAGGATTTTTATTTTTTATGGCAGCACTAGGAAATAAGTCATGATGGGGCGCCTGGGTGGCTCAGTCGTTAAGCGTCTGCCTTCGGCTCAGGTCATGATCCCAGGGTCCTGGGATCGAGCCCCACATCAGGCTCCCTGCTCGGCGGGGAGCCTGCTCCTCCCTCTCCCACTCCCCCTGCTTGTGTTCCCTCTCTCGCTGTGTCTCTCTCTGTCAAATAAATAAAATCTTTAAAAAAAAAAAAAAAAAAAAGGAAATAAGTCATGATAACAGACAGGAGAATGGTCAGCTGATACCTCTTCTGTGTCACTACAACATGTTGAGTAACAAGTTATGCTTGTTATGTGGATTCTATTGTATAGGAAACATGTTTATGATCTAACAGTACAAAACTGATGCTTGAACACTCCAGGAATGTACGTATATGTGGATATGCTATACCTTAAGATTCTTCTATATTTAGTTGAGGTTAAATTTGAGAAGATCTACCTCAAATCTAATAGAGGAGATCAATTTCAGCATTTATCTCTTTTACAAAAGGATGAAAGATCCAGTAGAGTGAAGATATAATTTGATAGGTAAAAATTTGCTTTAGACAACTTCTGTTACATAAACAAAAGCATAGTATGTTGCCTTTGGAGTTTATTATGCTGATGGACCTCTGTATGATAGGAAGGAAAAGAAAACCCTGAAAAATCTGAAGACTTAAGTACATCTTCTTTGCTGTTTTGGGGTGGTATAGGACTTCTCTGCACGGACACATGGCTTTATTTATACTCATAAGACTCATACAAGTTCTAACCTTTTGTCCCCGTTGCATCACAATTTATCTACATTAGCTATTCAAACGTAGGGAATGCAAACAAAGAACATTACACTCTTAGAAATAAAAATATTATTTGAATGTAAATAGTTATGGGTGTGGGTACCCAGTTATTTGCCAATTCCAAGTCCAAACTTTTATTTTTTTTTTAAAGATTTTTATTTATTATTGAGAGAGAGAGAGAATGATAGCATGATTAGGGAAGAGGGTCAGAGGGAGAAGCAGACTCCCCGCTGAGCAGGGAGCCCGACGTGGGACTCGATCCCAGGACTCCAGGATCATGCGAAGGCAGTAGCTTAACCAGCTGAGCCACCCAGGCGCCCAAGTCCAAACTTTTAAAAGTAATATATTTAGATAATGATATTATTGCTTTCTAAGAGGAGTCACCTTGGTGTTTCTTCAAACTGCCCAACTTCTTCAAAAGTATGGTTTGGTTTTACCCCAAGCACTTTCCCAGAGACAAATCAATTTAGGGAAAGATGGGTACATCTTTGCACACGTTTGTACACAGAGATGTGAATATAGTGCCTGTGTGTACCACATAAGAGCAAAAACTGTGTGCTAAAGGTGGGAAAATATTGAGCAAATACCCAAGAGTTAAGGAAGCAAAGGCAGATTTAGCTGCGCACATGGCAACAGTTGCAGCTGATGGCATGCAAGGGGTAAGGAAAGGCATTTACTTTGTGTATTAGCAACACAGGTGGATAGATAACAATGTTTCCAACCTGGTAAATATTTTAACCCAATTGAAGAGCTCGCTTAGACCATTTATTTTGCCACTTATTCTTGTGATGGAAAAGTTCCCCTTAACTGTAGTGCTGACACATGAACCAACACATATGATAAAATTCTATACAGCTAAATAGACATACGTACAGGGGGTACAGGAAAACTGGAGAAGTCTGAGTAGGATTGGTGGATCACGGTAACATTTTGGTTGTGATACTGCACAATAGTTTTGCAAGAGGTTTCCATTGGGGAAGACTGGGTAAAGGGTACAAGGGAGCTCTGTGTTTTTCTTACAACTGCGTGTGAATTTATAATTATCTCAATAAAAGTTTCAACTAAGCAAAGCTCATCACTTACGTTATAGCACCACAGACTTTAGAACTGGGGTGACAAACCTGAGAGCATTCAGTTCAGTGGTTCTTGAAGTGTGTTCTCCAGATCAACAGCGTCAACATCATGGGACATTAGTTAGGAATGACAGTTCTCAGACCCAAACCTGACCTACTGAATCAGAAACTCTAGAGGTGGGGCCCTATAGTCTGTTTGAACAAGCCCGCCAGGTGATTCTACTGTATATGCCAAAATGGGAGGACTACCAACTTCCTTCAAGCCTGTCACTGTACAGTAAAGAATCTGAGAACCAGGGGCGCCTGCGTAGCTCAGTTGGTTAAGCGTCTGCCTTCGGCTCAGGTCATGATCCCGGGGTCCTGGGATCGAGCCCCGCGTCGGGCTCCCTGTTCAGCAGGTAGTCTACTTCTCCCTCTTCCCCTCCCCCTACTCATGTGTGCATTCTCTCTCTCTCTTAAAAAAAATCTTTTTTAAAAAAATCTGAGAACCACAGGAAATGAATAGCTCTGTGTAGTTTTATACTAAGGTATAAAACCAAGACTGGACCCTTGGGGATCTTGACTAGCAGTCCAGATTTTTTTTCCATTGAGCAGTGCCATGTGGCAGTGACGCTTGATTGCATTTACTTGACCATCTGCCCCCTCTTAGGAAGAATGGAGAGTGAAGGGCTGATGACAGAAGGCTATAAAATTAGCCTTGCAGATGAACATGGAATTTATGTGACTAGTTGATCTTTTGAATCTAATTTCTTTCCTCCTTTTGATCTCTTACCATTATAGCTGTCTCGAGAAATTAGTACACTCTTTGTTCCACAACACGGCATTGATGGCCCAGCTCTAGCAATCTCTCTACCCAAGGGGAGTAGTTCACTTTGTCTACATATATTTTGGTAGTCAAATTCGTTATTTAATTGACTCATTCTTTCAACAGAATTTGAGTGCCAACTTTGTACCAGGCACTGTATTGTAAGGGAAGGAATAGAACTAATAATGTATTGTTCTCTCGGTTCACTGCCTGTTGGGAACATTTTCAATCCTGTCATTGAAATTCAGCGGGATAATTGTTAATAGAGGTAGGTACAAAGCACTACAGTTGACCCCTGAATGATGGGGGTTAGAGGCACCAACCCCCACATGGAAAATCCAGGTATAACTTTTGACTCCCCAAAAACTGAACTACGAATAGCCTACTGCTGACCCTAAGCCTTACTGATAACATGAACAGTTGATTAGCACATATTTTGTATGTTAGATGTACTATATACTGTATACTGTATTCTTAGAATAAAGTAAGCTAGAGAAAAAACTGTTACGGAAATCCTAAGAGAAACATTGATGGTGCTGTATTGTACTTATTGAAAAGATCTGCATATAAGGGACCCGCACAGTTCAAACCCATGTTGCTCAAGGGTCAGCGGTACTTGACATCTATTACTTACTATGGGCCAGACACTGTAATAGATGGTTTGCATGTTGGTTCATTTAATTCTCATTTCCATTTTCCAGAAAAGAATACTGAGGCTCCAAGAAGTTAAGTATGTTTCCCAAGGATCACATAGCTCTATGAAGTAATGAAGACTATTTCTGCCCCAAGCCACTTTGGTGCCAGGGAGTTAGGAGCACAGGGGCAGAACTTACTGGGCTTGGGGAAAGGAAAAGGTGCTTAGAGAAGGCTTTAGAGATTTCCTTTTTTTGGGACAAAGAAGGCACTTGTCAGAATTAGAGTTTTGTGCTTAGTGATTATGCAAATGGCATTGCAGTTATCATTCAATAACTGATACTAGAATGATATCATAGTTTTATTATTAACTGACCACTTAGATTTCCTATAACACAATGAAAGTAACAATCTCCTCACTCTGTTTTTACAAGTATTGTTCAGTTACAGAAACTTCTACAGAAGTTAACTTTCTCTTTCTTGTCTTGGAGAAAACATTATGATTGTTCCTGAGTATTGCTTTTCAATGTCAGATATAAAGCACTGACAAAAATGTTATTCATTTTACCAGTGCCAGTTTTAACTCCGTGGGTATGAGGGACTGTAGGATGTGGACAGATGAGTAAGGCCTGCCCATCTTCATGATGCGGAGTGTGCATCCTTTCACTGGGTAGGACGATATTGATGGAATAAATTGACTTTAAGACTGCTTTTCACTTTCAGGAAAGAATGCTAAGGAAGTCTTTGGCCATTTGTTTTTTGAAATAAATTCTGAGCATGATGGACTCTAAGGAAAATCTCTAGTACAGATACATTTCTCACCTCTCTCCCTTTTTTATTGAAGTGTAATTAACATACAGTGTTATACTGGTTTCAGGTGTATAGTATAATGATTCAGCAGTTCTATACATTTCTCAGTGCTCATCAAGATATGTGTACTCTTAATCCCCTTTATCTTTTTCACCCCCTCCTCCGCCCCTCTCCCCTCTGGCAACCACCAGTTCTGTGTATTTATAAGTCTTTTTTTGGGGGGTAGGGGGCTCTTTCTTTGCTCCTTTCTTTTCCACATAAATGAAATCATAAGCTATTTGTCTTTCTCTGACTTAATCCGCTTAGTGTTATATCCTCTAGGTCCATCCATGTTGTTGCAAATGGCAAGATCTCATTTTTTATGGCTGAGTAATAGTCCATTACTTATAGATGTACCACATCTTTGTTATCCATTCATCTATCATTGGACATTTGGGTTGCTTCCATATTTTGGCTATTGTAAATAATGCTGCAATAAACACAGAGATGCATGTATCTTTTCAAGTTAGTGTTTTTGTTTTCTTTGGGTAAATACCCAGTAGTGAAATTACTGGATCACGGGGGTAATTTTATTTTTAATTTTTTGAGGAAAAACTCATACTATTCTCTACAAAGGTGGTACCAATATGTGTTCCCACCAATAGCACACAATGATTCCTTTTTCTCCATGTCCTCACCAATACTTGTTATTTCTTGTCTTTTTGATACTAGTTTTTCTAATAAGTATGAAGTAATATGTCATTGGTGGCTTTGATTTGCATTTCCCTGATGATTACTGATGTTGAATATCTCTTCATGTGTCTGTTAGCTACGTGTATGTTTTCTTTGGAAAAATGTCTATTCAGACCTTCTTGCCCATTTTTTAAATCCGATGGCTTTCTTGCTATTCAGTTTTATGAGTTCTATATTTTGAATATCAAACATGTGATTTGCAAATATTTTCTCCTATTTGGTAGGCTGCGTTTTCATTTTGTTGATAGTTTCTTTTGCTGTGCAGAAGCTTTTTAGTTTAAGGTAGTCTCATTTGTTGATTTTGGCTTTAGTTGTGTTTCCTTTTGGTGTCAAATCCAAAAAATCATCAACAAAACTGATGTTAAGGAGCTTACTATCTATGTTTTCTTCTAGGAGTTTTATGGTTTCAGGTCTTACATTTAAGTCTTTAATCCATTTGAGCTGATTTTGTATATGGTGTAAGACAGTGGTCCCATTTCATTCTTTTGCATGTGGCTGTCCAGTCCCAAGAGACTATACTTTCCCCACTGTATGTTCTTGGCTCCTTGGTCATAAATTGACCATCTATGTGTGGGTTTATTTCTGGGCTCTCTATTCTGTTCCATTGATTTATGTGTCTGTTTTTATGCCAATACCGCAGTTTTACTATAGTATCATAATATAGTTTGAAATCAGGAAGCATGATGCTTTGTTGTTCTCACTCAAGATTAAGTTGGTCTTGACAAAATGGGAGAAGACATTTTCAAATGACATATCAGATAAAGGGCTAGTATCCAAAAATCTATAAAGAATTTATCAAACTCAACACCCAAAGAATAATCCAATCAAGAAATGAGCAGAAGACATGAACAGATATTTCTCCAAAGAAGACGTCCAAATGGCCAACAGACACATGAAAAGTTGATCAACATCGCTCAGCATCAGGGAAATACAAATCAAAACCTCAATGAGTTACCACCTCACAGCAGTCAGAATGGCTAAAATTAACAAATCAGGAAATGACAGATGTTGGCAAGGATGCAGAGAAAGGGGAACCCTCCTACACTGTTGGTGGGAATGCAAGCTGATGCAGCCACTCTGGAAAACAGTATGGAGGTTCCTCAAAGAGTTGAAAATAGAGCTACCCTATGACCCAGCAATTGCACTGCTGGGTATTTACCCCAAAGATACAAATGTAGTGATCTGAAGGGGCACCTGCACCCCAATGTTTATAGCAGCAATGTCCACAATAGCCAAACTATGGAAAGAGCCAAGATGTCCATCAACAGATGAATGGTTAAAGCAGATGTGGTATATATATACACAATGGAGTATTATGCAGCCATCAAAACAATGAAATCTTGCCATTTGCAACGATGTGGATGGAACTAGAGGGTATTATGCTAAGCGAAATAAGTCAATCAGAAAGACAATTATCATATGATCTCACTGATATGAGGAATTTGAGACACAAGACAGAGGATCATAGGGGAAGGGAGGGAAAAATGAAACAAGACGAAACCAGAGAGGGAGACAAACCATGAGACTCTTAATCTCAGGAAACAAACTGAGCATTGCTGGAGTGGAGGGGGGTGGGAGCGATGGGGTGGCTGGGTGATGGACATTGGGGAGGGTATGTGCTATGGTGAGCAATGTGATGAATCACAGACCTGTACCCCTGAGATAAGTAATATATAATCTAAAAAAAAAAAAAAAAAAAAAAAAGAAAAAGATTAAGTTGGCTTGTCAGGGTCTTTTGTGGTTCCACACAAATTTTAGGATTGTTCTATTTCCATGAAAAAGTCATTTGAATTTTGATAGGGATTGCACTGAATCTGTAGATTGCTTTGGGTAGTAGGGAAATTTTAACAATATTCTTCAAGTCCATAAGCACAGAATCTCCATTTATTTGTATTTTCTTGAGTTTTATCATCACTGTCTTGTAGTTCTCAGTGTGCAGGTCTTTTCCCCTCTTGGTTGCATTTAATCTTAGGCATGTTCTTCTTTTTGATGCAATTGTAAATGGGATTGTTTTCTTACTCATTTTGATAGTTTATTTTTAGTATGTAGAAACACAATGTAGGTTTATATACTGATTTTGTGTCTTGCAACTTTACTGGATTTATTTATTCTAACAGGTTTTGGTGGAGTCTTCAGGGTTTATAATAATGTTATCTGCAAATAGTGACAGATTTACCTCTTCCTTTCCGATTTGGAGGTCCTTTGTTTTTTGCCTAATTGCTCTGGCTACGACTTCCAATACTATGTTGAATAAAAGTGGCAAGAGTGGGTATCCTTGTCTTGTTTCTGATCTCCAAGAGAAAGCTTTCAGCCTCACCACTGAGTAGGATGTTAGCTGTGGGCTGATCAAATTTCATTATGCTTACAATAATATTTAGATTGGAACTTGATTGTTGGGGGTCAGTGGCCATGAAGACAATGGTTGGGGACAAAGCCACACAAGGTGATAAATGAAATAAAAATTTAAAGGTCAACAGAGAATATCTGAATAATATTAGTAATATTTTAGAACACTATTATGAAAAAAATCAGAATATACCATTTTTATTTTTAGAAGTGTTTTTAAAGGAAATTCAAATATATAAGGAAGTAAAAATATAACCTCAGGTATTTGTCACCCACTTTCAACATTCATGGCCAGTCTTGTTTCATTTCCAGCAACCCCCCCATTCTCCCCCCAGCTGTCTCTGGATTATTTTGAAGCAAATCCTAGACCATATGATTTTATCTGTAAATATTTCAGTATGTGTTTTTAAAGATTAGGGACTCTATTTAAACTACAATGCCATTATCATATATTAACAATACATCCCTAGTATCATTAGATATCTATTTAGCCATGTATCATTTCCCAATTGTAAAATGTAATTATATATATATATATCATTTTATTCATTTATATATTATAAATATATTTTTGAATCAGGATGCAAAATCCATAGTGATTGGTTCATAGGTTCGTAAGTTTCTTAATCTGTAATTTTCCATATGTCTTTTTTTTTTTTCCCTCTTATAATTTCTTGCTTGAAGAGACTGGGTCACTTATCCATAGGGTTTCCAGAGTCCGAAATTTTCTAACTGCATTATACTCGTGTAGTTTATGTAATTGTCTATTCTTTGTGTTTCTTGTCAACTGGTAGATCCAGAAACTTAATCAGCTTGTTTTTGGTCTTTCTTTCAGCAAGACTGTCATAAGCAGCATGTAACCAAATATTATCTTAAAGCTAGTACTGTAAATGGTTTAAGCCCAGATTTTAAAGACATCCAGGTAAATAAAAGGACTCTAGTCATAACATACTGTGAGGCAGAGGATTAGTGACTTGTCTTTTCTGCAACAATATACTAGTTGAAATTATCTCCAGCAATCTTCTGCATGGGTCTAAATGCGTAAGAGGAATTAAAAGGTATTCTGTAGGTCTAGGAGCCTCCTAGAATCTGCCCTTCATGATTGTAGAGGACACTACAAGCTACACGTTAGGCCTTTATAGATCTGTGCTGCCAGGACAGTTGCTTCTGGCTACCTCACTTTTATTTAAGTTTAAAATTCGAGCTTCTCATTCACACTAACTACGGTTCAAGTGCTCAGCAGCCACCTGTGCCTAGCAGCTATCATACTGGATGGCACTGATACAGACTATTTCCATCATCACAGAACATTCTATTGGACAGTCCTATTTTAGAATATAGAGGGATCACAGAGTGGATAGACTGAAATTTTCTTGGTGTTCAAGCATATTTTTAGTTAAGTTTTCTATGAATCTTATAGTGTGGATTTCTATAGTGCTGCCTCTAATGGATAACTACCCTTTTAAAATATGAATACTGCAGGACCATTCGTCTGTTGGCAGAAACTATGAGAAGTGTGTTTTTGGACAAGTTTGTTACAGATACTATTAACGTCCCTCCTATTTTATGTTGGATTTCACCTTGCTAATAAACATATCTAGGTTATCATATCCAGAAAGCATACCAATAGGTGACAGTATAAACACAGATTAAGCTGATGCAGTGAAAAGAAACATGGTGATAGTTGCTATGGTAACATGGTCAGAAACAGACACGTTAAAGATATCCTTAAGTTTCTATTTTACAGTGTCTTTATGAAATGATTTTACAGAGTGAAGTTTTATAGCACGAAGAGTGTTATACTGGAAGCAAATTTTAGAGCTGGCTGAGAGACAAATTCCCTCAATTCTAAAGGTTCTGTGGAGAGCCAGCTCTTTCCAAAGGATACCTTTTATCACCTCGATTGCCTGTAAACATGAACCTATTGGCTGCCCTACTTCCCTTCTTGTTGAAGAAACAGTGTACCATTTTTATTTCAATTTGGTTTAAAAATACTTTAATTGAACTCTGCTTAACCTTTTACAGCGGAAGTTCAGAGTGAAATCGAAAGGATTTTTGAACTTGCAAGAACATTGCAACTGGTAGTCCTTGATGCGGATACTATTAATCATCCAGCTCAACTCAGTAAAACTTCTTTGGCCCCTATTATAGTATATGTAAAGATTTCTTCTCCTAAGGTAAGTAGGGTTGTTATTTGCTCTCTAATCAAACCTAACTACAATTGTATATGTTTTGCTTTACAGTTATAACAAGCTATATCTCCATCCATCATAAAGAGTTTGATGAGACAGGGTAGTCAAGTCTTTAAGATTCAAGTAAGCAAGCATGATTATTAGTTTCATGGCTTAGAACAGCAATTCCCAAAGTGTGGTCCGTGGTTTCCTGGGGGAAGGTTCTGAGAAACTTCTAGAGAGTCCATGAAGTCAAAATTATTTCCATAATAATACTAAGACATCATTCTCCTTTTTCACTGTTTTGACATTTGCACTGAGGGTGCAAAAGCAGTGGTGGGTAAAACTGCTAGTGTCCATGAATGGAGACAGTGCTCCCAGTTAAAAACACCACCACCATCCAGTTTCACTGACACATGTCCTGAAAAAGTAGTAACGTTTATTAATGTTACTAAATTTTGACTCTTAAATACAAGGCTTTTCAATATTCTGTGTAATGAAACTTGAATAGCTGAAGCACTTACTTTTACCAGTTAGCTTGAGGACATTCAGTGACTATTCAAGTTATAAACTCAAGGAGCCTCTTTTTTTTACCATTTTTATTTGAAAGAACTGACATGCTGTGTTTATTAAGACTTAGTTATTTGGCAGATATTCTCCCATTTGTCACCAGTGATAAAACTCAAGCATTCAAACGAAAATTAAAATTTCAGAAAATTTGTATCCACCTAAGAGCGTTGCTTTAATATTGTATAAGAAGTGTGTCAACATTTGGAAGATCTGAAGAATTCAATGAACCATTATTTCTCAAATGATCAATGAATGATGTTACAAATCACGCACGGTAAAATTTCAAATTTCAAGATAAACCGATGCAATGAAATTTAACAGTAAGAAAAGTTCATTGATAGGGTTTAAGCTTTCACATGGCAACTAGTCTTTAAGAAACTACCACTTGTTGAGTTTAGTGTAATATCAAAGAACAATGTATCCACAGTTCCTGAAAAGGCTACTACAGTACTCCTCCTTTTCTGAATTACCCATCTGTGGAAGGGTGGATTTCTTCACATTATTTCAACCAAAACAAGACACTGTAGCAGGTTAAATGTAAATGTAGCTAGGAGACTTTGGTTTTTTTATGAAGCCAAGCATATTAGAGAAATTTGCAAAAAAATGTAGATATTTTTTACAAAAATAAGTAATTTGTTAAAATTTAACAGGTTTATCATTCATTTTTAAATGAATATTTAAAAATGTTTTCAATTGTAGTTTCTACTATGGTAAACATTATACTTCACATAAACAAAAGCTCTTGGGGTTTTCAATTTTTTTAAACATAAAGGAGTCATGAGACAAGTTTGGTAACTGCTAGCTTTGAAAAAAGGTAAGAGTCAGAATAAGCTCCATGCTAGTTATCTTCTTTAAAGTCTTTTTAAAGCTTGCAACTGAGATTTATACATTTTATAGCTCAATCTATTGTAAACCACTTGGGCTATATGTAAAAAGGCCCTAGAGTGAATAACAAACTTTGTTCTTTACCCAAGTGCAGATATTCTTCTTGTTAAATCTTATCTTTCACAGGTTTTACAAAGGTTAATAAAATCTCGAGGGAAATCTCAAGCTAAACACCTCAATGTCCAGATGGTAGCAGCTGATAAACTGGCTCAGTGTCCTCCAGTAAGTCATCTCTGTATACAGTATACTCCACCCTGGCATTATATTTAGAAAGCAAGCGGGCAATAACCAGACAGGTAAACAGATGTCGGGGGAGAGAATTCTCCCCACTTAGCCATGGTCTTCATTCCCAAAAGTGAACTGCCCTACCTCCTCCCATGAGCATTTGTCTAGATCATGGCTTACAAAAAGCTCCAGTGCATTCGGTGGTGACCTCGCTTTAATATCTAATACGTATCCTAAATGAAACAAGATTATGTTTTCAAAATTTGGTTTATAAAATGGATCTGTTTGGGATTTATTATTTGCTTCTAATAGTTCCAGTTCTTAATAACTGAGAAATTGATTTGAGACCATGTGAAAAAAAAATTTTTTTTTCTAAACAATCAAGTTACCTAGCTTCTGATACCTGAACACATTCCTCCTCCTGATCCCTGCTTTATATATCATGCTTTGGGAGTATAGAACACCTCTAAGTTTTTGTTTTGATATGCAGATGTATCAGAAGCTATAAGAATTATGATTTATTTTGAAGTTTGGACCCTGTCAAATTATCAGTGGTTTCAGCTTTCTTCTGCCAAATTTCATGTCCTAATCTTGCCTCAGTAATTTCCAAGATTAAGTTTTTCATTCATAGTCTCTATGTCAAACCCAGGCCTCTTACTGTCCAGATTATGTATTTTTTTACCTCTCTTTTTGATCCTGTCCTAAACAACTATCATTATACCCTTCACTTTTTGGGCATTGCTATTGGTTAAGCATCTAGGGTTGTGAGCAATGATCTGAAGTAGACAGATGCAATCTGACTCAACAGGACATTCAGCCAGTCTGAAAAGGAGAAAGCAGAAGCACATGAGCCCCTTCCTTTTGTGAGTGTGGGTGAGAGCAGGCTGGTGTAAGTGTGTCATCGGAAATGTTTGCTGCTGCAGGAACTGTTTGACGTGATCCTGGACGAGAACCAGCTCGAGGATGCTTGTGAGCACCTTGCCGACTATCTGGAGGCGTACTGGAAGGCCACCCACCCTCCCAGCAGCCATCTCCCCAACCCTCTCCTTAGTCGTACGTTAGCCACTTCAACTCTGCCCAGTAGCCCCACTCAAGCCTCTAATTCACAGGTAAGAGGGGCTCTTTCTTAAGCCTTAACTTGGCTGCCTTAGGTCACCTGGCTGGGATCCAAGCCCAGTTACCCAGCACAGTGCCTGTTACATTGAGTCATTTACTGTCTTCAGTGTGAGTTGTGTACCCATAAGAAAAACTGTATAAATAATACACTACAAACATATATAAACTCCCTAATTACATGTCCTGTAAGACAAGGGTAGTACTTTTCTACACTGTCAGTAGGACAACCATGGGATCAGACTGCCTGGGTTCAAATCCCAGCTCCACCTCTTATTGGGTGTATAAGGTTGGAGAAGTTGCTTACCTGCCCTTTGCCTCAGGAAGACAACCTGTCTCCCAGGGCTGCTGCATTACTGAGTTAGTTAATACAGAAGACTAAGTGCTATATGTAAGCATCTGATATTTTATTTCTTCCCCCTTAATCCTTAAGCAAAGCCAACATCTTTAATCTTCCCACAAGTATTCACGTAGAAGTAGTGAAATGTACACTTGCGTGTAGAGAAACCTTAGGGACGTGTATCTGATTTGAAACCCCAGGAGAACATATAAAAGGATGCCCTCCCCCCCTTCATTTATTCATAAGGAAAAAAAAAAGTCTGGTATAAAAATGCCACCGGATGTTATCAAAAGAATTAAGTAACTGAGTTAGGTTAGATTTCATTTTCGAAACTCACAAGGGAATAACCCTGAAAGGGCAGCCTTGCTCTCATGACATGTTAGTTCTTTACACACTGACCTTGGTTGATGCCTGTGTTTGCTCCCTTCCCCGCCAGGCTTGTCACGGCGATCAGAGGACTGAGCGCTCCGCTCCTGCCCGGGCTGCCTCCCACGCTGAAGATGAACCCTGCCCGGAACCCGTCAAGAAGCCCCAGCACCGGTCCTCCTCCGCCCAGCACCACAGCCATCGCAGTGGGACGAGTCGAGGCCTCTCCAGGCAGGAGACATTTGACTCAGAAACCCAGGAGAGTCGAGACTCTGCCTATGCGGAGCCGAAGGAAGATTATTCCCACGAACACGTGGACCACTATGCCCCCCACCGAGACCATAACCACCGAGATGAGCCCCACGGGAGCAGTGAGCACAGACACAGGGAGTCTCGGCACCGTTCCAGGGACCTGGATCGAGAGCAGGACCACAATGAGTGCAACAAGCAACGGAGCCGGCATAAATCCAAGGATCACTATTGTGACAAGGACGGAGAAGGCATCTCCAAAAAACGGAACGAGGCTGGGGAGTGGAACAGGGATGTTTACATCCGCCAGTGACTTTTGCCCGTTTGTGTTTCTTTTTTTTTAAGTCTTGTATACCACCACCCTCAGACTCAATCTTTGGGGTCTACATTGCAGTCGTATGTGATCTGTCCTGTATACTTTATCATGCTGTTGCTCTTCAAGCAACAGCAATACAGAGAGTATTAATATACTTTTTTTTCTTTTGTAAGTGCTACATAAATTTGCCTGGTATGGCTGCAGACCTCCGGTTGTATACTGGACTTTTCAAAAACTGTTTGGGATCGCTGCCACTTGAACAAAATCTGTTGCCATCCAGGTGGCATTAGTATTTTAAGAAACATAGTTGATGTTTTCAAAAATGTAGTTAATGTATCCAGCAAGCCAGAATTGGCCCAGGTAAAAAGTGGAATTTCTTGATGCTCCAGATTTTTAATATGTAGGCACCTGATTTGCATATTCATTTAACCATGGACCACTGTCTCTTGCTTGTACCTCTGGCTGACTAAATTTGGGGACAGATTCAGTCTTGCCTTACACAAAGGGGATCATAAAGTTAGAATCTATTTTCTATGTACTAGTACTGTGTACTGTATAGTTTGTAAATGTTATTTCTGCAAACACCTTCTTATGATAATTATATATATAATATATATATACATATATATATATATATCAGTTTGATCACACTATTTTAGAGTCTTAATGCCAAGTCAGCAGATTTGCTTTATGAATTACAGGGACTAGAAATGCCCACCTTCAGGAAATTTGTAATATCGTCTAGACACCTATCCCCATTCTAGTAGAAAGTCTGTACATACTGTAAATATGTGTGATTGCCTGACTTGAAAAGGTTTGATTTCTGAATGTTTTACCATCCTTGTAAGTTTATAATTTTGACCATAAATTATGGTATAAATATAACCAAACTCCAAAGGTTGTTCTAATCCATGCAGTTCACACTGATTGTGACACACACATTCTTAGTAGCTAGTGTCTTATGTCACTGCACTGGAGTTTACGAGCCGGACCTCCGTATGCAAGTGTGTCTGTGTGTACGAGTGTGTAAGAGTGACTGAGATGGAGCTGAGTGCTCAAGACTCGAGACCGATATACTTAGAATTCTACCCACCTGGCTTTGTATTTAATTGTGCTACGTGTTGCTTTGAGAATCCATTGAGCAGTCAGGGAATGTGAGGAAGCTTGCTGCCAAAGGTGACTAGGAAGGCATTCATCCGCTGGCTCCTTGTTTTTGCTCCTAGAGAGGAGAAATACAGGCAACTTTTAACTGTGAGTGTTTCACTGGAAATGTACAATCTTTGTGTGTTTGAGTATTTGTTTTAGTAAGAAATGTTTACACAGCTTGTAGAATTATTTCGTGGGAAAATAAATTTTTCTAACTTCTCCCACCTCCTCCTTTTCTAACCTTGCCTATGGTTCCTGCTGTTTATCTCCCTTCAGTTTCCCCCTTCATTCCATTCCCTGCCGCCAACTCCCAACAGTTTCGCTGTCCATCAAAACCTAGAAGTGCTTCTTATAACCAAAGTTTCTGCTCTTCAGAAGTAATCAGGGCAAAATGAGGTGACTTGAAGTGAACAAAATGTTAATATCTTCCTCCATTAGACATCTACTCTGAAGGGGAACCCAGAAGATAACTACTCTCCATGCCTCAATGAAAGCACCGTAAGCAGCTCACAGTGTGGTTGTCACGCTAAAGGCTAAAACCACCTTCTCCTTGTCACTATGTGTACATTTTGTCCAGTCATGACTGGACAGGTAAGACAGTATTAGGTGTGCAAGTACCCAGCACCTGAAGTTTGTCCCTGGAAAATGCCGAGCTATAATTGCCTAACTTCGGATCTGTACATTATGAAATTATTTTGTTAAATAAGTTCATCTATTTTTGTTTTGCTTCTTTGATTATTCCAGGTTCTTGCCAAAAATTCTGGGACCTTTCTAAGTAAAACTGTTTCACATTTAACTCCTTATTTCCCTTCCCCTGCAAGAAAACTCAGTTTTAAAAACGAGTTACATTTGAAGGGTTTTATCAGCTAATAGAAGGAACATTTTCCTCAGAATTAATCTTTTTGTTAATTAGCTCTGTACTGTTGACAAATTTATTTATTGAATATAAAAACAGTAGTCATAATATATACATTTTTGATGTAAAATATTCGTATCATTGGGAAACCATATTCCAGTTAAAGTTAACTTGTATAAAATATTTCTGAAAACTTGCATCCCAATTAATGACTTTGGGATATTTAAAACTCTTGAAGTATAACTGGTATTTATCTTACTTGCTGCTACCACTAATCCCTTTCAAAGAGTCATGCTAACAGATTCCAGTTTTAAAACTTTTTACCTGGAGTCTTAATTTTTCACTTTACTGTGAAACATACTAGTCCAAATCAGAGTATTCTTCGAAAAACTATTGCAGGATTTGACTCTGAGCATCTGTACGTGAAAACTGTATAGCAGGCATATGTGTGAACAGTGTGTACTCAATTTGTAAATGAAGAAATAATCCCAAGGGCAATGGGAGATTTTACTGACTTGTGGAATGTAAAATTAGTCTTTTCACTCAGCAAAGGCTTAACCTTAACCTACTCAGTTGTAGAATCATGATCTTTGTAGTCAACCTAGAAAATGCTGGAAATGGAACTGTTCTTAATAGTTCTGTGTTTTATTGTCAAACCCACTTCAGTTTTTCCTATGCTCTTTCTCTACTGCTCATTTAAGTTACTGTTACAAAAAGGTGCTGCTAAATATAGGATGTCTTAGTCATATTGTACTTTGGGACAATGCCACATTTTTAACATGGTCTGCTATGCATTCCTGTTAAACATTCACTGTCAGCTACACTGAACTGTTCAACAAATCTGGTTTAAAGTCATTCATATAAAACAAATAAAGAGCTGGCTTTCTGCACTGTTTATTAGTAGTAGTATTAATTGCCATTTTAGGAATGATTCTTATAGTTGAGAATATGTCAAATTTTCAACAACACTTCTCACGGTGGAGCATCTTTCTTAAGGGCAATGCTAATCCCTAAGGTTACTTTAGTGATTTCCCATTATGTCTGATAAAATGCTAGTTTACAGAAGGTAAAGATCTTTTAAAATAGGAGCCGAGTAAGCTTTCTCCCACCTTAATTCACTATGTGTGGCAATTCTTGATTCAGATTTTTTTTTTATTCTTCCTTCATAAAATGAAGATCCATCTTGATGACAAATTTAAATCCTCACCCTTATCCCCCACTTTGCTCAATGATACAATGCTGCTAGTCTTGGATACTCTCATCTTATTAGTAATATATCAAGTCACATAGAGAAAATAGGTAACTAGATGATTCTAGGCCAGTTATTTAATTCTGGCTATATTATATTTGTACGTCACCTTACTATTTAAAGTAAAATGTGGCACAGGGTTTTGAAGTAAAATGTACTCACTGTTAAGTTGAAATTTTTTTTTGTTTGTTTCACAGAAATATCTATGTTAACCCTGAAATATGTTAAGAGAGAATATATTCTTTTCCTCCACATTTCCCAGATTTTTTTCCCTTTTTATTCTACTTTTTCTTAACTTTGTGTCCCTTAAGATTGTGTCTTATTTTCCAATTTGCCCCATTTTTGGAAGGAATGAAACCCACTGAAAAGGTCTTTGTCAAAGCCAACATTTTTGAAATTATTCTTTGTCCTCCTGTTCTTAATATGCAAATATTTTTCTTTTGTTTTGCCTGCATCGCTTGTATTTTGCTATTTGTCAGTATCAATCAACAGTTTACACGTCTACTGCTTGTCTCCCTGTCTACGATTTTCAACTGAGCACGTAAGGCTTGGCAGAGAGCATGAGAAGACGTGCATTTTTTAAAACAAAGTTTGGAGAAATGTGCAGAGCCCTAGAAACGGAATTACATAGGTCAACAGTGCTTCTCTTTAGTCCAAGAACATCTACTGGATAAAAAGGCAGAATGAGGGACATAAAGAAGTCAGTCACATAGTTGAATCTTTTGGAGCGTGAAATATCTTGTCCCTCTTTCAATAAGCATGTATTGATGATCTGCTCTAAAGCAGTGAGAGAAAAGACAGGGTTCCTGCCTCCAACACTTTCTGGGGCCTGGGGGGAGGGAGGGGTAAGGAGCATGCCTATTAAACTAAGAGTGAGTGTGTTCAGTGCCATGAGGGCAGCAGAAGTGGTTCCTAGGGGGTGTATGGAAAGACAAATGCCTAAGCCAACCTCCGCGAAGGTTGTTCAAGAAAGCCTTCTTCAAAGAAGAGGCCTGCTAAATATCTTACCTGATCCAAGAGACCTTGCCATCTTGATGGACACAACAGTCAGGAGAAATTCCTAATAGAAACCTTGGAGAAAAAAAAAAGAAACTATTAGGCAATTGTTCCCAACTGTCTACCTTATTTATATACCCGAGGCTGAGAAACTCGGGGGTGATCCAAATGAAAGTTAAAACATTTAAATGTATTTAACACTATATGAGACAGCCTTTAAACTGGGCTGGGTATTGAGTATTTTAACATGTCTTATCTAAAAAGCGGTAGGATGAAGCAAGCCTAAGGTTATAATTTTTAATAAAAGCAGTCACATGTTGGCCACTAACAGTGGGATGTTTGGTCACTTTTGCAGTTAACGGGATGTTTGTGTTTTTTGTTGGATTCTAGATTTTGATTATGAAGTGGTCTTTTCTTGTTGTGATCTACTATATTCACAGTTGCTTTGTCTGATGTTGGTGTTCAGTGAATTTGTTTATGTTCAAGAGAACACCAAGGTGTAAGTGCCAAGCCAGTTCCCAGCTACCAGAAGCTGGTTTTTTCCATCTCCCCAGTCATATCACATTAACTTGTATAATAGGTGTTCCGATGGATGATGAAAGGTACCCAAATTGTGGAATATTCTCATAATTTTAATGTACAGAGTGAAGAAAATATTTGTTTTGGGTTTTTAAAAGCATGAAAAAAAGTAAACTTGGTAAAGGCACACTACCATTTAGGAGAGATCTAGACTTCATTTGAAAGAGTTGATTTAAGGGGCACCTGGATGGCTCAGTTGGTTAAGCATCTAACTCCTGGTTTCAAGCTCAGGGTCGTGAGATCGAGCCCAGTGTCGTGCTCTGGACTCAGCACGAAGTCTGCTTGAGATTCTCTCTCCCTCTCCCTTAGCCCCTCTCACTCACGCTCTCTCTCTCTCTCAAATAAATCAATAAATCTTAAAAAAAAAAAAAAAAGTTGATTTATCAAATAGTAAACGGAAAAACTCTGATAAAATGCTCAACTCAGTTATGGGTACATGGAAAACAGAGTTCCCATACCCTGAATTCTTAGGGAACTACTTTAGGAACTCAAGAACATTTTTTACCAAATTAAATATTGCTCATTTTATTCCTTTGTTACAATCACACATTTTAACATTAAAAATGACTTACATTATTTACACATTAAAACACAAAACCCCAAATGAAAATATGCTCCAGATATCCGCAGGCACCTCCTTTTCCTTTTACTGTGCTAAATCCTTAAGAAAAAAATTATTTAAAAAACACAGAATATAATCTCATACCACCCCCAACTACTTCCTCCATGAAGTAGAGTCTCTTGGTCAAATCTCTTGGTCCCTGGTCCAACTGCTGACAGTCTTTTCTGCTTCCTTAGCAACTATGCCATCCATCACCAGACCCGACAACAGCTGGGTAAAAAAAAAAAAAAAAAACAAAAACAACCATACAGCAAACGTTTGGAATTTTCATTTCTAAGGATCCTTCTATGTGCTTTTGCATTTTATGAATTTTGCAATAAAAAACCCTATACAATCCTTATTTGCCAGCCAAATCATGTCTTCTATTCTGGCATCTCTGAGAGAATCAATGTCAGTGTCCCGTAATGGCACGACAGATGGATCAAATCGCTGCAGCTGTTTCAATTGTTCCAGTGAGAGGCCAGCTCCCATCATTCCTTCTCCTCCAATCTGTGGTTCCTGTTCGGAGAAAATGAGAAGATGTGAACATCCTATCATTGGTAAGTGTGCCTGCATACAATTTAAGTTAAAAGACAAAACTGAGGTATAAGTACCACCAATTCCAAAAATAGACAAATGGTATCTCTGTGGAATGACATGCAGTTTTTCTGGGTAGTAATATATGGTCATCTGATGACTGAGTATCTATTATGACCCATATGCTCATCAAAAACTGCAGCTTTACATTTTTGCTGTGTGATCTTAAGTAACTTTACCTAACTCTGTTTCCTCATCTATAAAACAGATAAAATACTTAGTTCTAAGACTTTATTTAATAAGGTGGTAGTCTGCCTGGCATATAGTGGTCACTCGGTTAAGTGGATCATTTTTATCAATAACAGCAATAAAAGAAAATTCAGCTTTATTATCACACTCCCCAAAGCTGACGGCAGTTCCTCAGGCACCTAAAGGTGACTTTCTCTGACCCATATCAACTGGATGATAAAAAATTCCTATTGTTGTTTTTGAATGTACTAGAACAAATATTAGAGATAAACTAAGGCTGCGTCAATTAGTTTAGAATACAGAATCATAAGGAATTGAGTGATATGTGTGAACCACGACTGCACAAGATCCATAATCCTAAATCAAGTCAACACTGCATAATTGTTACGTTTAATACTTATGTATTATTAACCTACTGTTTATTAATCCATGGGGGGGATTTCTATCTCTTTCAGCTATAATTGAATGTATATGCATATATTGAGTGTATATGCATATGTACACACACACACACATAAAATTCAAGTGAATTCTGAAGTCTTCCTTTCCTCTACAATGCAATTACCTTCCTTTCTGAGTCTAGAAACCATCTCTGGATTGCTTTTTATTCATATATTCCAATTAACTAGAATTCTGTACAGGAGGGTACTGAAGTTAGATGTTCAATGTATCTAACTGAATGTGAGCATTATTACAGATTTACACTTCATCCCAAACATCATGGGTTAAAAATATAGTCATACTTTTGACAAAAACCGAGACAGGTGAAATAAAGTATAAGAAAGCTTTTTAAATGTTAGATATTTTATGTCAGAAGCCATAAAGAAGCAATATTACTGAACCATTTGTCCCCCCCTTGGCTAGCCCTGATGTGACTTGCGAAAAAATGGTGAACATACTCCATACCAGCACAATCTAGGAGTAGGAGGGGAAAAGAACCAACAACTTTTTAGAAAAAAAAGTTCTGAGTAACATAAACAAGAGCCACAAGTGAAAGAAGTATGTAACACAGGGACACCTGGGCTCTGTGGCATTTTAACACAACGGCAAGGAACGAAAACAGAGAAAAACTTCGTTAGGATGTGGAAATTCTCTCCGGACAGTCTAAAACGGATCTCATTAGAGAAGCATTCTTGTTTACTGCAGTATTTGTTTCCGAAGTTTTGCTTGACATAGTTCTTCCTATAACAACCTTGTGTTTATCCCCACACTCATGTTTCTGTAATTTGTCAGATTACACAGAGAAAACTGAAATTATTCTTACCTGGGGCTGAAGCTGAAGGTAAGGAAATGTTCTGAGGGCCCAGGCAACCTGTTCTTCGTTTTCTGCCAGTGTGATGGTGCATGTGCTATAAACCAGCACGCCCCCCGGCTTCAGCAGCTCAACTGCCTAAAGAAACATGATCAGACTCTGTGTATCACAAGGCAAAAGCAACATTTTATGGGATTTTAGATTGAGAGGATACCACCTTTCAAGTGTTTGGGATAAATGTTCCATATGACCAAGATTTGTTCTCTAATTAGAGTATTCCAGACTAGGTACATTTCACTATCTTGGAGCTGTTATAATCCATTTAAACCAAGACTTTCCTGAAAATATTCATTCAGTTTCACTGCTTTAGATACCACTTTTTGTGTCCAAAACTCACACACGCACACTTTTTAAGCCATACTCCTTTCTGAACTCTGTACTCATGTATTCACTTGCCTTCTCCATATGTCTGCTATCAAATTCGACAGGTCCCAAAGTGAACACCTATCTTCCCTCTGAGACCTATTAGAGATGTGCTATTTTCAGGCCCCAAACCTGATACTATCTTTTATGCCTCCCTTTCTCTCACACTCCCCATCCATTAGCAAATTCCACTGGCTCTTCCTTTAAAATCTATCCAGAATTTGGCTCCTTCCACTGCTATCATCCTGGTCCAAGCTCCACTGTCTTTGGCCTGGATTACTGCAGCCTGCCTCTTAGTCCACCTGCTTCCTTGTCTGCCCTCCTATAACCTCTTCTCCATACAGTTGCCCGAGCGGTGTTTTTAAAAACTTGTCACTTCTTCACGCAAAACCCTTCAAATGCCCTGACTTATGACTCGGAGCCGAAGCCCAAGTCCTTACAGGGGTTTTCCAGGCCCTACCCAGAGCAGGCCTCTGGCTGCGCTTCTGACCTCACCTCACACATCTTGCTTACTCTGCTTTAGCAACACCGGCCTCTGCTGTCCTGGAGTACACACGGCACACTCCCGCCTCAGAAGTGGCGCACAAGCTTGGAAACTCTAATTCTCTGCACTGCTTCTTCACAATCTTCTTATCTTTGGGTCTCTGCTGCCTTTCCAGCACCTGATGGTCCCACGTAACACTACAACCATTCAAAGCCAGCACTCCTATCCTCCCTTCTTTAGTTTGCTCCACAGGGTTACTGCTCTGTTACTATACTTAATAACTTAATTCATCTTATTTTCCTCCCCAATTAGAATAGACACTCCATGAATAAGGCAGGGATTGTTATTTTTTTCACTACTATATTGATAAACACCCAGAATAGCATATATTACATTATGGTTGGGTGTTCAACGAAAATCTGGTCCAGTAAGTAAGTGAATCAGGAAACCAATATTATAAGAAAATGAGTTTTTCCCAAATAACTAAGAGTTTATCTTTTTTTAAGATTTATTTTTTATTTATTTATTTATTTGTCAGAGACAGAGCATGCACAAGCAGGGGGAGTGGGAGGCAGAGAGAGAAGCAGGCTCCCCGCTGAGCAGGGAACCCAACGTGGGACTCAATCCCAGGACCCTGGAATCATGACCCGAGCCAAACGCAGACGCTCAACTGACTGAGCCACCCAGGCGCCCCTAAGAGTTTATCTTTTCAAACTCCCAGATATTTAAAAACATTTTAAAGAAAATCTTTAAAATATATACTATACATAGTATACTATTATACACACACACACACACGTTTTATATAGTATATAGAAGTATGTAAAACTATATAATATATAGCATACCATATATACTACATATAGTATATTTTTATTATATATAGTATATATTTGTGCTTTAACTAGAGTAGGCTGGTCAAAATTTAAACTGTTACTGTGTGCCAGTTATTGTTGTAAGCATTTTACATGGATTTTCTCAATTTACTTATAACCATGAGGTATGGTTACTACTGCCAATGAGGTGAACCTATTAGGTAGACTTATAATCCCCATTTCTCATATATGGAAACCAATGTACCTAAAGTCAATTATGTGGAAGAAGCACAGCTCCAAACAAGATGTGTGTGATTATAAAGTCTACAGTCTCAGCTAATACCTCAGTGCTAAATGGCAAACCTGCTATATTCTCTTTTGTACACAGTCAGCTGTTCCTCTTCATTGCGATCACTGCAACTACTCCTAAGTAGCCTTTTAAAATTTTCTTTCTGCTAGGACCTAAAAAGAACAAAAAGCCCAGTCTTTTAAATTTTTTTTTTTAAAGATTTTACTCATTTGTGAGAGAGAGCGAGAGAGAGCGCGCGTGCACACATGCGCAAGCAGGGGAAACAGCAGAGGAAGAGGGAGAAGCAGGCTCTCTGCTGAGCAGGGAGCCCAATGTGGTGCTCGATCCCAGGACCCCAGGACCTGAGCTGAAGGCAGACGCTTAACCGACTGAGCCACCCAGGCATCCCAAAAAGCCCAGTCTTTTAAAACAGTGTCCTGGGGCGCCTGGCTGGTGCAGTTGGTTAAGCATCTGATTCTTGGTTTCAGCTCAGGTTGTGATCTCAAATGTTGGACTCCGTGCTCAGCGTGGAGTCTGCTTGAGTTTCTTTCTCCTTCTGTCTCTACCTCTCCCCCCTGCTCCCCAATCTCTCTGTCTCTCTCTAAAATAATAAATAAATGTTTAATGAAACAGTGTCCTAATTTTACTCTCAAGTCAAAGTGGGTTTCAGCTAGAGGTAAAGCTTCCTTTTTTTTTTTGCTGTTCGCTTCTAGGTTGTGTTCTTTGAAGACAGTACAGAAGAAGAAATAGTTAAATAATCTACTACCAGCGCATCCTTTGTGTATAACAGAAGATACCAGACAGATAAGCAGAAATGTACTCAAAGACAACTTTAGAGACTGAATAATTACAGTGCATCCATTATTGCTGAAGCTTATGTACTTAGAATTACAGGGCTGAGGGGAAATGATGAAGTCATCTTTGGTCAAATGCTGTCTACGTTCTGTGCAATCCACGTAATCATTTGTGCAAGCCTGAAAGAATTCCTCAAATGTTCTATTTGGGCTTCTCCTGAAACACGCTAGACACCAGTTAAATTGGCAAAGTTTTTATGGTTCTTCTATATCCTATACTGAATAGTCCCTTCTCCTTTTTATCAGTGTGCTTCCCTCCCCTGGACTTCCTGCTTCTCATATGCTAAGATGATCCATAAACCCTATATAAAAAAAAAAGAATAATTTATTTTATATCCCATTCCTTACACATCAGTTCTTAACTATGATGTTAACAGCTCGGGGACTTCTTTGAGACATATCAGAATACTGGGAAGTCACTGAATGTCTCAGTGAGGAAATCCTGCTACTGCTTTTAAATGAAAGAGTGATCAACATAAATGAAAGCTTCTTGTATTTAAAACTAGGTTTTCTCTGTCCTTTTTTGTATGATAAAATAAAATTTGCCATCGTTACCACCTGTAAGCGTACAATTCGGTGGCATTAAGTACATTCACGCCGGCATGCAGCCATCACTACCACTCATCTCTAGAACTCTTCATCTTCCCAAACTCAAACTCTGTACCCAGGAAACACTAAATCCCCATTCTCCCGCCCCTCCAGCCTCTGGTGACCTCTATTCTACTTTCTGTCTCTACCAATGCTCCTATTCTAGTTACCTTATATAAATGCAAACAGACAATATATGTCTTTCTGTGTCTGGCTTCTATCAGTTGGCAGAATGTTCCCAAAGTTCATTCACGTTGTAGCAGAATTTGCTTATCCATTCACCTGTTGATGGACCTCTTGATGGACTGTTTCCACATTTTGGTTATTGTGAAAAATGCTGCTTTGAACACTGCCCTCGGTCTCTGAAACATCGAACTATGAAGGTCAACTTTCTTTCACATCAAAGTATCATCACATACCACAGTGAAGAGTTTTCTCTGTAACGGCTGATACGATGTCACTTCTTTCAAAGTCCAAGAACAAACCATGTTTGGTCTCTGTCCCATTCCACTGCATGGTGCATCAAGAAGAATTCGGTCAAAAGATTCTGGTAAGAATGGAGGTTTTCCTATGAAGAGAATTATAAACATAGTTTGGTATCTGCCTACTGGTCTAGAATAGAAAACTCCTGAGATAGAAACAATTATCAGGAATTTAAAATCATAATCTAGACTACAAAGAAAAACAATTTCTCCTTTCAAGTAGCTGATAAAACTAATTCCGACATAGGCAAAATGGTTAAAAATGTGATTATTATAATTGAGGGTTATTCTGTTGACACTGTACAAATCAAGTCCTAATCAAATGAAACTCTGAATCCCCAGTGTCAGAAGCCATACTTTATCAGAGCTAGGACCTGGAATTAATTCTAGTCATCCTGAGAGCTGACACTTCTCTTGGCAATCCCTACTGCAGACAGCCCCAGAAAGGAAGAGTACCTGTTAGGTTCTGGTCAAATCTACTGGTTCTGAGGTTCCTCACTCTCCTTGCTTCTGGGCCATCAGCAAGGCTACGCTCTAGAGTAAGTCAGTATCTCCCTGCATCCAATCTTCCACAGGTTTCCCTTTGCATTCACTTGAATAACTTTCCACTAACTTTTGAGCTATTTAAGTGTTACTGGACAAAGTCATGAAACCAAACAGTCTGCTTACATATTTATGCTATCTAACTGCAAGCAAGACATTGCTGCTGACTGCTTCCATAGGAAGCCAGTTGATTGTCTACAGTAACCACAGCAATGTTCTGACTATCACACCAAGATAACCTGCTTTTCTCTGACTGCAAAACTGTCAGACAGGAGCTCTTGCCAATTTAACTTATCTCCGTCTAAAACCATCCTTGCTTTCTTACCTACGGTCTCAGAATATCTTCTCCAAGTAAACAGTTATTTTTAAGGTTTTTGATACATACTGAAAAAATGCTCTAGAAAGACTATACCAATTTCCATTTCCATTGTGATTATACTTATTCTACCCAAATCTTCAAAGGATTATTATTTTTATTATTATTATTGTTTTATCGGCCATTTGTATTTTTTCTTTATATAGTCACATTCTTTGTTTTGTCCTTTTCCTACTAAGACTCGTCTTTCTCTTTTTTTTAAGATTTTATTTATTATTTATTTGAGAGAGAGCATGCACAAGCAGGGGGAGGGGCAAAAGGAGAAGGAGACTCCCCGATGAGTAGGGAGCCCCCCATGCGGGGCTCGATCCAGGACCAGGAGATCATGACTGGGCCGAAAGCAGATGTTTAACCGACTAAGCCACCCAGGCGCCCCCGTTATCTCTTATTGATTAGAAGAGCTACAGGGGTAGTAGCTGCTTTCTGCAGTGATTAGCTCTAGGATGCCTCGGTGATCTTTGCTTTTCCAGCTCTTCAACATCTATTTCACAGATTCCTTACACTACTTATTTATACTAAATTGTCTCTCTTTAGTATAAATTTATAATGAATTCTTTCTGTTGAAATACCTTGTATACTTTTTTTAATCCTGTGGCCAAATTCTCCCAAAAACACAGCTCTCAGCCAGTTATTCATTTCCCTTTAACAAAGTAAAACAAAACCAAAAACTATTCCCACAGCTACCTAAATCTCTGGAATCAACTCCTGAGACTAATACAGACCATTAACAATGAATAATCTGGCCTCATCCAGATTGTTCTCCAGCCCCATTTCTCAGTACTCCCCCATATTCACCAATATTAAAAACAAACCAACCCACATCACCACTTTGTTACCCAAAAATGTCATGAACTTTCCTATTTCCATGCTTCTACTAATTCTATTCACCTGAGAAGCCCCCTGCATTCATTTCCATTTGTCAAAATGCTGTCTACCCTTTCAAGGCCTAACAAATGCCACCTCCTCACCTAAAAGCTTTTTCCATCATCCCTCTAAGAAGTAATCCTTCCCTCTGAGTTCCCACAGCATTTGGTGTCTTTTGGATGTACGGTAGTTGTTTTTTTTTTTTTTAATTTATTTATTTGAGAGAGAGAGAGCATTAGCACATGGCAGGGAGGGGTAGAGGGAGAGGGAGAGAGAATCTGGAGCAGACTTCATGCTGAGCACGGAACCCAATGTGGGGCTCCATCTCCCAACCCTGAGATTATGAGCTGAGCGGAAACTGAGTCGGACGCTTAAATGACTGCACCACTCAGGCACCCCTGGCTGTATAGTCTTATAGTCCTTAGTGTTCATGTCTTACTTCCCCCCAGGCACTGACAATTCCTTAAAAATATCTGCAAGCCCACAAGATACCTTTGTGTGAACTAGGATTAAGCTATCTGCACCTCAGGATTCACATAGTCCTGCCCCATGATAAACACAGCACAGGTTGGAATTCAGCCCCTCAACATATCCCTCAGCCAGGTGCCCTTGGACAGAGCATAACCATATGCCATGGCCCTGACAGGGGGAGGGACAATAATGCCTCACCACTGAACTGTTCTTAAGAAGTACCATTTTCATAAAAGGTAGTGGATAATTATACAGAAATTGAGAAATTCATAAAAATGTTCTAAACGTATCTAAAATCAGACCAAGATCACCAAATGGCCCCCAAATGTACCTGGTCCAAGAGAAATTTCTCTTGTTCAAAACTAGAAAGCCACGGAATGAACATCTAAGGCTTATACATTGTATAAGAGTACCCAACTTTTCACTTATGCAAACCTTTTTCTCTTAATATATAATCTCACAACTACCTTTAGTGATTTCTAAAACTGCATTAGTTTGGAGCGTTGTTTAATTAAGGAGCAATTTTATGATACAAATAACGAGACTGAGACAACTTTTGGAATGAGGGTATGCAGACCTTCTCTCCAGTGAAACAACTGGTAAAAATTACAACAAAAACAAAAACCACCATTTAAAGTCTCTAGAAAATGTCCAGGATATATATCAAATGAAGAAACTTATTAAAGAACATCTAAGAAATGTGAGTATCTGTGGTATCTGAGCCACAATCTGTTCCTTCCTTTGCCCCAACAGCCTCTTCCCTTAAGCTCAGAGTAAAAAGTGATCCACTTCATGTGGGTGCAGCTAAGAACACATAGCTGCCTCTCTCCCTATACTCCCAGGCAAGAAATATGGTAATTCACTGGAAGTGACAGGCCTGCAAGCATTTCTCATCCCCTCAAGTCCCAAGTTGCTCAATTCCAGGTGAAGACCAGCTGAAAACTCTGGGGCTCCCTTCCTCCATCCAGCCCCCACTCATACATGGGCAGCTCTAGCCCAGGCAATACCAAAGCCCCAACTCTTCTTACCCCAACCTAACAAAAGAACCTCCAAATATAAAAAGCAAAAACTGGGAGAACTAAAGGGAGAAATATACCATTCAACAATAGTTGGAGACTTCCATACCTAACTTTCAATAATAAAAAGAATAACCAGGCACAGGATCAAAAAAGAAATAGAACATTTCAACACAAAGGAGACCTAACAGATTATCTACAGCACATTCCACTCAACAATGGTAGAATACACATTCTTTTCCAGGGCACATGGATCATTCTCTAAGAGAGAACATAAGTTGAGGCCATAAAACGCCGATCAGTAAATTTTAAAAGGTTCAACTCATACATTTGTTATCCACCAAAATGGAATGAAAATATGTTAGTGATACAAGGAAATTTGGGAAATTCACAAATATGTGGAAGTTAAAAAACATGCTCCAAAATAACCATGGGTCAAAGAAATCACAGGTAAATCATAAAATGATTTGACATGAATAAAAACAAAAATACAACACACCCAAACTTATGGGAAACAGTGAGACACTGCTTAGAGGGAAAATTACAGCTGTAAACACCTACATTTCTAAAAAAGATCTCAAATCAACAACCTAGCCTTCCATCTTAAGACAATGGAAAAAGAAAAGCAAACTAAAAAATGAGGAAAATAATAAAGGTTAGAGCAGAAATTAATGAAATAGAGAATTAAAAAAAAAAAAACAAAAAAAAACGAGAGAAAGTATCAACAAAACCAAACGTTAATTCTTTAAAAGGAGCAACAAAATGGACAAAACTTTAGCTAGACTGACAAAGAAAAAAAGAGAAAAGACTCAAAATACTAGTATCAGGAATTACAAAGGGGACTACTGACCTGATGGAAAGAAAAATAATTAAAAAGGAATACTACGAACAACTGTACAGATAATTTAGATGACATGGATAAATTACTAGCAAAACACAAACTACTGAAAATGGTTTAAGAAGAAAATCTGAATAAATCTATAGTAAGTAAAGAGACTGAATTAATAATTCTTAAAATTTCCACAAAGAGGGACACCTGGGTGGCTCAGTCAGTTAAGCTCAGGTCATGATGCCAGAGTCCTGGGGTCGAGTCCAGCATCTGGCTCCTTGCTCAGTGGTGAACCTGCCTCTCCCTTTGCCTACTTTGCCTGCTCTCCCTGGCTGTGTATGCGCTCTCTCTCTTTCTCTGTCACAAATAAAAAATCTTTAAAAAAAAAATTTTTTTTTCCACAAAGAAAAGCCCTAGCCAGATGTTTTCACTGGTGAATCTACCTAACATTTAAAAAAGAATTAATAATAATTGTTGATAAAATCTTTCAAAAACAGAAGGAGAAAGAATACTTCCCAACTCATTCTATGAAGCCCGAATAACCATATAACCAAAACCCGACAAACACAGCACAGGAAAGAAAACTACAGACCAGTATCTCTTATGAATATGGACACAAATACAAACAAAACCAATCTAGCAACATGTGAAAAAGATTATACACTATGACCAAGTAGGATTTATTCCAGGAATCCAAGGTTGGTTTAGCATCTGAAACTCAATCAAATAAAGGTCAAACACCACAAGATCATCTCAAGGGACACAGAAGAAGCATTTGACAAAATCCAACACTATTTTATGATTAAAAACACCCAGCAAACCAGGAATAACAGGGAAATTCCTCAGGCTAATAAAGGTTATCTATGAGAAACCTATAGCTAGTTTTAAGTCACTCAAAAGACTGATCAGCAGTGAGATATGGATGTCATCTTTTACCACTTCTGCTTAAACATTGTACTAGAGGTTCTAGCAAGGACAATTAGGCAAGAAAATGAAACAAAAGGCATCCAAATTAGAAAAAAAAAAGTAGACTTACCTTTATTTGTAGATGAACAAAGCTGGAAGACACCCCCCTTTCTGATTTCAAAATTCACTAAAAAGCTACAGTAATCAAGACAATCCTTACTAACTTATAGATAAAAACATCAATCAATGGAAGAGACCTGAGAGTCCAGAAATAAACCCTATGTTTATGGTCAACAAGGGTACCAAGACAATTCAACAAAGCAAAACAGTTTTTCAACAAAAGGTGCTAGGGCAACTGAGTATCTGTGGGAAGAATCAAAATCAAGTTGGATTCTTTCATCACACCATAAACAAAAATTATTTCACAATGGATTCTAGATCTAGATGTAAGAACTAAAATTATAAAATTCTTACAGATACCTAAAACACAAATAACAAAAGAAAAGATAGGTAAAGTGGACAAAAAATTAAAAACTTCTGAGCTTCAGAGAACATCAAGAAAGTGAATGGACAACTCACAGAATGGGAGAAAATATTTATAAATCCTATGTCTAATAAAAGACTTGTATCTGGAATATATAAAGAATTCTCAAAACTCAAAACATAAAAAGACAACCCATTTTAAAAATGGGCAAAGGATCCGACTAGACAAAGAGATATAACATGTCCAACGAGCACATGAAAACATGCTCAACATGTTAACCATCAGGGAAACCTGCAACAGAGAAACACATATCAAAACCAGGAGAGAGTATTCCACATCTACCAAGAGGCTATAATCAAAGGGACAGATGCTGGTGAGGATGTGAAGAAATTGAAACCTTCATATACTGCGGCTGAAAATGCAAAATGATCCAGCTGCTTTGTAAAACAGACTGGCAGTTCTGCAGAAAGTTAAATGTCAACTTCCCGTATGATCCAGAAATGCCACTTGCAGGTATATGCTCAAGAGAAATGAAACCTATGTCCACACAAATGTGTACACAAATGTTCACAGCAACATTATTCATAACAGCCAAAAAAGGGTAGACAACCCAAATGTCTACCAAATGATGACCGGATAATTATCTGTGCAGTGGAATATTATTCATCCATGAAAAGGAATGAAGTACAGAGACATACCACAACATGGATAAACCATAAAAACAATACAGTAAATGAAACCAGTCACAAAAGCCCACATACTGTATGATTTCATTTATATGAAATATCCAGAACAGGCCAACCTACAGAGACAGAATGTAGATTAAGAGTTGACTAAGCCTGGGGGGTGGAAGTGTAAAGGAAAAGGGAGTTGAACATTAATGAGTATGAGGTTTCTTTTCAGGGTAATGAAATTGTTCAAAAATTAGATTGTGATGATGGCTGCGGAACTCTGAATAAAAAAACTTAGTGAACCGTAAACTTTAAATGTGTGAATTGTATGGTCCATGAAGTATATACTGATACACAACAAAGCTGTTAAAAAAAAGTGAGGTCAGATTATTAAAGATTACAAATTTTCATTCTAAAGCAATCTTTACTATTCATCCTATATGAAGAAAAACCATTATTTTTTCCCCCATTTAACAAATAACACAGGTGGATTAATTTAAAATTAGGTAAGAAAAAAGAGTAATCTTTCAAAAAATCTCTAATATGACATAAATGTTTCCTTTGGCATCAAGAAGAAAAACTGCTTTCCGGAATGATTTTTAGTACTTACCTTATATATTAAAAAACAACTGGTTTCTTTTTATAAATTGTATTTATGAGGGAAAAGATAAGATTCAGGCCAGTCCTTACAAGTAACTATAACATTAAAGGTGTGGATAATCTTTATTCCTAATAAATGAAAGCCAAACTGAATATACTTAAAGAGTTCAAACTGAGTATTTTCTCTTTTTAGTTTTTTTTTTGGTATTAAAATCACCTTGCTATGTTATGTAAAACTTTTAATCATATTAATTCAATTTACAGAACAGGTGAAAATCACCCTGAAGTAAATTGACAGAATTACTGTTTTTGTGCTCTTTCATTTTCCAAGCCAGTATTTATTCTGTGTCCAGCTAACAATCTATTGTGCATATAAATTAAAAATTTATAGCTAAGCATACGAATAATTTAAAACAAAAAAAAATTATATTTTCCAAAGATGGCTATGACAATACCTCCCATCCCACATGCCCTTCAATTTGACATTGACTCTTCTCCCACAGGAGATGGGGTCTAATGTTCCTTCTCCTTTATTCTGGACAACAGCAGACTTGATGCTACATGACTTTTGGACGAGGTCATAAAAGGTGATACAGCTTCTGCCTGGGACTCTTGGGACACTTGTTTTCAGAACCCAAATAACATGGTCTGAGAGAGTCCAGTGCACGGAGAGGCCATGTGTAGGTGCCACTTGAGAGCCACCATTAACCTTCAAATAGGTATGTGGTAGACAAAGCTTCTGAGGTGACCCTTCCCTCAAGTACCACATGACTGCTGTTGCATTAAAACACTGAAAGTGAGAACCACTTGGGTTCCCAGTTGATCCCTAAAATTGTGAGAAATAATAATAAAGTTACTGTTGTTTTAAGCCACTGAGTGATGGGATGATTTGTTACAACAGCAGTCTGTACCCCGAACAAACTGTTTAAAAATCAAAACTACCTAGGAACTTGGCCTTAGTGCACGGTGACTGAGTCACTGAATCAACTCTTTGCCACTTTATGCTACACACCTCAGTTATCCACTCGGAGGATTTCAAACTCTTTCAACTTAAAAAGAAAAGAATTTTATTAACGAAAAGGAATAAATTTAGAAAATTTGGGGGTAAATGGCAGAGTAGGAGGATCTTGAGCTCACCTCATCCCACAGACACACTAAACCAACAACCACATCTACTACAACTAATTCTGAAAGTCTGAAGACTGTCAGAACAGATCTTCCACAGCTAGTCATAAAGAGAAGGCCACATCAAAAAAGGTAAGGGGGTGGAGACAAGGTCAATAACCAAACCCCCAATGTGACTAACCACAAAAGGAAGGGACATCACAAACATGAAGGAGGGGATCAGACCCCAAAACTGGCAACCTCAGCCCTGGAGATTTACACTGGAAAGATGAGTCCTCATGATACCTGGCTTTGAAAATCAGCAGAGCCTAACACTGGGAGCTCTGACAATTAGGCTATCAGTTGATTTTTCTTTTTTTTTTTTTTAAAGATTTTTATTTATTTATTTGACACAGAGAGAGAGAGAGTGAGAGAGAGAGATCACAAGCAGGGGGAGCGGCAGGCAGAGGGAGAGGGAGAAGCAGGCTCCCCGCAGAGCAAGGAGCCCGATGCGGGGCTCGATCCCAGGACTCTGGAATCATGACCTGAGCTGAAGGCAGTGGCTTAACCAACTGAGCCACCCAGGCACAACAAAAAATCTGTTGATTTTTCAACAGAAACTCTGTAGGCCAGAAGAAAGTGGCATGAAACATTCAAAGTGCTGAAAGGTAACACCTACAACCAAGAATACTCTACCCAGCAAGGCTATCTTGAAGGAGAAATAGAGTTTCCTGGACAAACAAAAGTTAAAGGAGTTTATCCCCACTAAACCAGCCTTATGAGAACTGTTAAAGGGAATTCTTTAAGAGGAAAGAAAAGACTGTAACTAGAAGAAAATTATGAAAGAAAAAAACTTCACTGGTAAAAGCAAACACACAGTGAACACAGATTAATCTCTCAAAAACCAGTATGGAGGTTAAAACACTAAGGTTGTGAAATCAAGTATATCTACAAAAATTAAGGAATACACAAAATAAAAAGATGTAAACTATGACCTCATATACATAAAATGAAAGGGGAATAAAATTTAGTGCTCCCAGAATGTGTTTGAACTTAAGTGACCACCAACTTAATATAGACTGCTAATACACAACAGGATGTTATAAATGAACACCATGATAACCACAAATAAAAGACCTGTAACAGATACACAAAAAATAAAGAGAAAAGAATCCAAGCATAACACTAAAAAAACCCCACTAAACCACAAGGGAAGAGAGCAAGAAGGAACAGAGATGAACTACAAAAATAACCAGAAAGCAATTAACAAAATGGCAATAAGTACATATCTATCAATAATTACAAGTTTTTTTAAAGATCTTATTTATTTATTTATTTGAAAAAGAGAGAGAGCATGACCAGGGGGAGCGGGAGAGGGAGAAGGAGACTTCCCACTGAGTAGGGAGCCCCTCACAGGGCTCGACCCCAGGACCCTGGGATCATGACCTGAGCTGAAAGCAGACACTTAACCAACTGAGCACACAGGTGTCCCAATAATTACTTTAAGTTTAAATAAATGCTCCAATTAAAAGACATAGGTGACTGAGTGAATAAAAAACCAAGACCCATCTATATGCTGTCTATAGGAGACTCACTTCAGACCTAAAGACACACAGAGACTGAAAATGAAGGGATGGAAAAAGATATTCCATGCAAATAGAAGGAAAAAAAAAGCCAGGTAGAAACACTTATATTAAACAAAACAGACTTTAAAACAAAGTTCTAATAAGAGACAAATACAGGCATTACATAAAAATAAAGGGATCGATCCAATGAGAGGATATAACAATTGCAAATATCCATCCACCCAAAACAGGAGCAGCTAAATACATAAAGCAATTAACAGACATAAAAGGACAATATGACAATAATGTAATAATACACAATAGTAGTGGACTTTAATAACCCAATTACATCAACTGATAGATCATCCAGACAGAACAACAACAAGGAAACAGTGGCTCTGAATGACACAGACCAAATAGACCTAAAAGATACAGAACATTCCATCCAAAATGAGCAAAACACACATTCTTTTTCCAGTGCACATGGCACATGCTCCAAGACAGATCACACGTAAGGCCACAAAATAAGTCTCAATAAATTTAAGAACACCAAAATCATATCAAGCATCCTTCCCAACTATCACAAGGTGAAACTAGAAATACATTAAAAGAAAAAAAAAACTGGAAAAAACACAAACACATGGTGGCTATACAACATGCTACTAAACAACAATGGGTCAATGATGAAATCATAGAGGAAATCAAATAATACTTGAAGACAAATGAAAATGGAAACACAGCAGTCCAAAATTTTGGGAAAACAGCAAAAAGTTCTAAGACAGAAGTTTACAGTGATACAGACCTATCTCAAGAAATAAGAAAAATGTCAATCTGACCTTACACCTAAAGGAACAAGAAAAAAGAACAAAGCCCAAAGTTAGTAGAAGGAAGTAAATAAAAAGATTAGAGCATAAATAAATTGAGACTAAAAAAAAACAAAAACAAAAACAGAAAAGATCAATGAAACCAAGAGCTAGTTCTTTGAAAGGATGAACAGAATTGATAAACCTGTAGCCAGACTCATCAAAAGAGAACTCAAATAAGAGAACTCAAATAATAAAATCAGAAATGAAAGAGTGGAAATAACCAACACCACAAAATATAAGGGATTATAAAAAATTATATGCAAACAAATTAGACAACCTAAAAGAAACAAATTCCTAGAAACATACAATCTTCCAAAACTGAATCCGAAGAAACAGAAAATGTGAACAGACTTATTACTAGTAATGAAATTAAATCAGTAATCAAAAAACTCCCAAAAAACAAAAGTCCAGGGCCAGATGGCTTCAAAGGTGAATTCTACCAAATACTGAAAGAAGAGTTAATACCTATTCTTCTCAAACTATTTCCAAAAATAAAGGAGGAAGTAAAACTTCCAAATTCATTTTAAGAGGCCAGCATTAGCCTGCTACCAAAACCAGACAAAGAAACTACAGAAAAAGAAAACTGCAGGCCAATATCCCTGATAGAGAGATGCAAAAATCCCCAACAAAACATTAACAAACCAAATTCAGTAATACGTGAAAAGGATCATTCACCATGATCAAGAGGAATTTATTCCAGGGATGCAAGGATGTGTGATACATCACATTAACAAGAAGGATGAAAACCATATTATCATCTCAATAGATACAGAAAAACCATGTGACAAACTGCAATATCCATTCATGATAAAAACTCTCAACAAAGTGGGCTGACGGGAAACATACCTCAACATAATAAAGGCCATATATGAAACAATGCACAACCAAATATCATACTCAATAGTGAAAAACTGAAAGCTCTTCCTCTAAGATCAGGAATAAGATAAGGATGTCCACTCTCATCACTTTTATTCGACACAGTACTGGAAGTCCTAGCCACAGTAATCAGACAAGAAATAAAAGGCATCCAAATTGGTAAGGAGGAAATAAAACTGTTACTCTTTAGAGATGACATGATACTATATATAGAAAACCCTAAAGACCATAAAAAAAAAAAAACTATTAAATGAATTCAGTAAAGTTACAAAATGTAAAATTAATGTACAGAAATCTGTTGTGTTTCTGTACACTAATAATGAAGTAGAAGAGAAATTAAGAAAATACCATTTACCAATGTACCAAAAAGAAAAAATACCTAGGAATAAATTTAACCAAGGGGTGGAAGAACTACACTCTGAAAATTTTAAGAAATTAAGAAAGAAACTGAAGACAATACAAACATATGGAAAAATATACCATGCTTATGGACAGGAAGAATATTGTTAAAATGCCCATACTACCCAAAGCAATTTAAAGATTTAATGCAATCACTACCAAACAACAACAGTGCTTTTCACAGAATTAGAATAGTACTAAAATTTGTACGAAACTACAAAAGACCCCAAATAGTCAAAGCAATCTTGAAAAAGAAGAACAAAGCTGAACAATCCCAGATTTCAAGATATACTATAAAGCTATTGTAACTTAAAGAATATGGTACTGGTGAAAAAACAGATCAATGGAATAGGATAGACTGCTTGGAAATAAAGCCATGCTTTTACATTCAATTAATCTATGAAAAAGGAGGCAAGTATATACAATGGGGAAAAGATAGTCTCTTCAATAAATGGTGCTGGGAAAACTGGGTAGTTACACGCCAAAGAATAAAACTGGACCACTTTCTCACACCATACATAAAAATAAACCCCAAATGGATCAAAGTCCTAAATATGAGACCTGAAACCATAAAATTCCTAAAAGAAAACACAGGCAGTAATCTCTTTGACATCAGCCTTAGCAACATATTTATGGATATGTCTCTTCAGTAAAGGGAAACAGAAGCAAAAATAAACTCCTGGAACTAAATCAAAATAAAAAGCTTATGCACAGTGAAGGAAACCATCAACAAAATGAAAATGCAACCCTACCGAATGAAAGAAGATTTCTGCAAATGATGTATCTGTAAGGGGTTAATATTCAAAATACATATAGAACTTATACAACTCAGCACCAAAAAAACCCCATATAATCTGATTAAAAATGGGTGGAGGACCTGAGAAGACATTCTTCCAAAGAAGACATACAGATAGCCAAGAGACACACAAAAAGATGCTCAACATCACTAATCATCAGGGAAATGCAAATCAAAACCACAATAAGTTGTCACCTCACACCAGTGAGAATGCTAGTATCAAGAAGACTAAGAAATAACAAATGTTGCAAGGATGTGGAGAAAAGAGAAATCTTGGGCACTCTTGGTGGGAATGTAAATTGGTGCAACCCCTATGGAAAACAGTACAGAGATTCCTCAAAAAATTAAATAGAAACACCATATGATCCGGTAATTCTACTAATTACCCAAAGAAAATAAAAACATCAATTCAAAAAGATATATGCACCCCTACGTTTATTGCAGCATTATTTACAGTAGGCAATATTTTTTTTAAGTAATCTCCATCCCCAATGTGAAGGTCAAACTTAGAACCCCGAGATCAAGAGTTGCACGCTCTACTGCCTGAACCAGCCAGGCACCCCTTTACTGTAGCCAATATACTGAAGCATTCTCAAGTGTCTACTGATAGATGGGATAAAGATGTGGTGTGTATACACACACACACACACACACACACACACACACATCAGTCAGCCATAAAAATGAATGGCATCTTGCCATCCATGACAACATGGATGGACCTAGAGGGTTTGATGGCTAAGTAAAGTAAGTCAGAGAGAGAAAGACAAATACCATAGAATTTCACTTATATGTGGACTCCAAATGTCAAAACAAATGAACAAACAAACAGAAACAGACTCATAAATACAGACAAAAAACTGGTGGTTGCCAGAGGGGAGGTGGGTGAGGGGATGGGCAAAATAAGTGAAGGAAATTAGGAGGTACAAACTTCTAGCTATAAAATAAATAAGTCACAGAGATTAAAAAAAAAAAAAAGACAAAACACAGCGTAGGGCATATAGTCAATAATATAGTAACATTTTATGGTGAGAGAAGGTGACTTAATTGTGGTGAGCACCGAGTAATTTATAGAACTGTAGAATTGTTACGCTGTACACTTGAAACTAGTAACACTACATCAACTACTCTAAAATAAAAATTTTAAATATAAATAAATTTTAACGATCATCATCACTTTCAGTGATACAAAGCCTTTGTCAGACTGCTAGTTGTTCTTCAATACCCATTAACCTCTTTTTCTAAAGTTATGTTTTGAACTGGGCACATGACTACACAGCTAATGACTACATTTTCCAGTCCCCTTGCAGCTAAATTGATCAAATGACTAACCTGGTCAGTGGCATGTGCATTCCCAAGGATTCTGATGCCCTTTCCCCTCCCCTTGAAAGAACTGGAACATCTGTCTTGGACCCAGATATTAAACTACCAGCATCAGACACCCATTTCCGTTAGGTGAGACCAAAATAAAACACAAAAAACAAAGAAACAAAAAATGCTTCTATCTTTTCTAAGCCACTGTATTTTGGGTCTCTCGGATATAGCCTACTAGCCAATGCGCTATTATAAATCTCCTGCCAACTCCTGGCTAACTCTTCTGGGTTAACAATCAACTGACCATGAAGTGCTGTTCTCATGTAATCAGACAATTACATCTAACCTATTCCCACCTCTGTAAGAAGATAAATAATAGCCCAGACCTTGCTCTTCAGAATAATCCGTTTTTCTAGGAAGCTTTACACGTGTTTCATTTGTTTGTTTATTCCCATGAGGTTTATTACACATTAGGCAGGTGTCACAAAATAACTTCTCACTTTCCAGGAGTCCCAAAGATATGGTGATGTTCACATTACTACTGATACATTTTCCATCAAACAGATTGGGTCTATTGCCAGACATTCTAGGTTTATCACCCCAAATCAAACTATCATAGAGTATCTGTGATGAAACAGGTCTTGATAAAAAAAAAAAACAGAGCTAAAGATGACAACCTATGACCATCAGCTAATAAAGTGATGTGGATGAGTGAAAAATCAGTGGACTATCCCAAGTCAATTAATGAATGTCTCTCTATAGCACTGAAGACCAAGCTCTAAGATGGCTACCCTACATCTTGATTGTTCTTACCCCAATCTCAGTCTATTATGCTTTTGAGGATGATCACTTTATTCAGTGATATGTAAACATGGTGAACTACCAACAATTTCAGTAAAGTGACAGTAATGAATTATATTGACCCATCCACTGTCTAGTAGTGATAGTAGTCAGTACATAAGTCAAGAGCTTATATATGGGAAAACTAGATGGTCTGTAAGGTGTGGGGGAGTCAAAACCATGTCCTCAGCTTTAATAAAGTAGCATCTTTAATCAATAAACATTTTGGGGAAACTACCACCAATTGGTTCATTACAATATTCAAATTTCTTGAGTATTTCATGAAATCAAGTCTAAACAAAGAAAGAGAGCAATAAAGGGACTTAATAAATGCAACATTTTATTCCAAAACAAGATATGTGGCAGTTTTTCCTCCCTTTCCAGCTCCATAGCCCCATTCTCCCAAGAAAACATGAAGACAACAAAATAGCTCAAGAATCACAAACTTGAAGGGCTAATAAGCTTTTTGAGATTTAATATGAAATTAAGACAAATACAGTAAGACCAAAGAGTTTGACCAAGGCTTGGGGTTTGATTTTATATTATTAAAATCTGACATAGATGGAGCCCTGCATCAGGCTCCTTGCTTGGTGGGAAGCCTGCTTCTCCCTCTCCCACTCCCCCTGCTTGTGTTCCCTCTCTCACTGTGTCTCTCTCTATCAAATAAATAAATAAAATCTTAAAAAAAAAATAAAATCTGACATACATTATATATAGGCACTGTATATATGTTCTGGGATAAGATGAAAAGCAAAATGGTATCTATTATGGCAAAATATCTTAGATCCATGCCAGTTTCAAGGTTTTATGGATATTTTAGGGCTAGAACAATGACAGCAAAATCCAAAGCCAATTATAGAAGCCTGTAAAGATAAAATTTAACTTACCTTCAGCATCCTTAACTGTATTGAGTTTAAGAGCCTTTGTTCCATCAAAGCAAAATGCCTTGATGGAATTCAGTCCTAACAATAAAGCGTTCTGTTTAATTTTTTCTACTTTGTTGGATATTTTATCCAGTGCTATTACTTCTCCCTAAAGAACAAACAAAACACATAAAAATAAAGTGTAAAACCAAGGCAGTCATAAAAACTATTAATAACGAGGAAAAGTGATGAAAAATTATGGTCTTCCCTACTATCCTCCCACCCCTAGTTTTAAAGCTGAATTCTTTAAACAAATGTGTATCAAATTTACATTAAAATACTTAAGTCTTATCTTTTTAAAAAAAACCCATTCTTAGAGACAAACCAAGAAACATTCTTAACTACAGAGAACAAACTGCTGGTTACCAGAGGGCAGGTGGGTGGTGGGGCGGTGTGGGTGAAATAGGTGATGGGGATTAAGGAGGGCACTTGTGATGGGCACCCGGTGATGTATGGAAGTGCTGAATCACTAAACTGTAGTGATATTACACTGGATGTTAACTGGAATTTAAATAAAAACTTAAAAATAAATACAAAATAGGAAAACACATTCTTGCCAGGTTAATTTTCTTATAGTGCACAGCTATTTTTAATTAACAAAACTCAAAACCTATATAAATAGTGTTTGCCATCTAAGAACTTAACTTGAAAATATCTATTGGAGGTAAATATTAAAAAAAAATCACCAATGTGATGCGCTTTGTTCACATCCGGAAGAATATGAACTAATGTTCTGAGATATCTGTTTTTCTAGTGCTTTGGAATACAGATGAATGTTACTTGTAAAATCAATCCTCATCTCAATATTTTCTGAGTTGTACATGTAAACAAAATTCAATTCTAACAATTATAACATAAAAATACTGACCTGTATATCACAGCAAAATGCTCTGGACGGTATAAAAAGTAGTTCAAAAATAATTTCTATGGCAACTCTTTGGTTAAGTTAAAGTCAACGAAGATGAGGCCACTCTTTTACAAATGTGTTGTGACATTCATATAATTTTTTAAATATACTATGAAATGATATTGCAGAGATGGCGAGATTAACTCTTCAGTGTCTTTTCTTGCTTTTGTTTCTTTTATATACACCATCCTTGTATGACAAATGCATCAATTACAATGCTGCTACACTTTCTGTGGTCATTTCACACAGCACTATGAAACCAAACACAACATGGACACATCTAAAATATCCAGACTCTTTTTGGAAAGACTTTTTACTAGAGAGAATAAAATATCCGTGGATAAATACTTCTAAGCAAACACAATAAATATCATATACCATAAATTAAGGGCAGATTGTTATCACTTCTTCAAAGCATATCATCATCTTTACAATTAAGGATTTCAGGTAAACTGAAAACTGATTCAGGTAAACTGAAAACCACAACTCCATAAAGTGAATCCTTCTATTTCATGTTCTGTGTTTTATGCACTGGTGGTATTTAATGCATTTTTCCTTAAGGTTTTTACTGTTACCACCTTCAATTCCTTTGGGACAAAGAAGAGTATAAATAAACAGGAAAGTACATCTCCTCTAATGAACCAAGAGTATTAATACCCCAAAACTTTAAACAACAAATATCTTTTCCTTCCTTCATTACTTCCTTCATTACTTTAAGGCCACTCACTGAGGTTATATGTGTGTGTGTGTGTGTGTGTGTGTGTGTGTGTGTAGGGCACATATATAGAGTGCATATATACACACACAGAACATATATACAGTGCCTATATATAGTGTATGTAGATTTACATACAGTGCAGAGATAGGTTTTAACCCTTCCATATATTTATTGAAAATATAAATTTATTTATTTATTTACATATATATGTATGTGTGCATTATCTCCCTGCTTGTGACATAGTGAATGTTTCAGAAATTGTAATAGTATCAAATACTAATATGCAAGTAATGTGAATTTTTAAATTTTTTTTTTCTATTTATTTTTGAGGGAGAGAGAATGACAGAGAGAATGAGAGGGGTGAGAGTCAGAGGGAGAAGCAGACTCCCTGCTGAGCAGGGGGCCTGATGTGGAACTCGATCCCGGGACTCCAGGATCATGACCCGAGATGAAGGCAGTCGCTTAACCAACCGAGTCACTCAGGTGCCCCAGTAATGTGAATTTTTATCAGAAGTCTTTGGATAAAATGATTTGCACTAATGAAAGGAAAAAGTTACAATTTCATCTTGACACAGTAAATGTTCCTATTATTTTCTGTGCAAGATTGCTTGTAAATCACTTGACTTAATCACTTAGATATAGATCAAAAATGATCATCTGGTAAAGTCCAACATCTGGCACTTTGGGGAGTGGGCACACAGATACTACATCTTCTATCAAGTGAATCAGAGCAGAAGGGCTCTGCTAAGCCTCGCAGAAGTATATTTCTATACCAGAAAGTCTTACACTTCAGGTAGGCAATTTTTCCTTATTTATAAATGAGTACCATGAAAAAAAACTGCCAAAGAGTTTCCTAGGTGCCTAAGAATTCCTACCACTGTATAAATCTGAGCTAACTTAGAAAAATATGAATGGATCTACTGCCCTCAGTCTTTTACTGTCCTTGCTATGCTCTTTACCCAGTTTAGATTCCATGTTGTATCACATTACTCTCTTATACACATGCTTCTGTGTCTTAGATATAAGCATGACAAAAATGCTGCTGTGGTTAAATCCAATTCTTCACCAACTTCACATCTACATCCAGGCAGCTAAAAAAAGCCCATCACTATCCCAACAAATCTTACATTCATGACCATTGTATTCACGGAGCCCATAGTGCAAACTGGAATTGCTAGGATGTGTCCATAGCCCATTCTCACTTCCATTTTCCTAGATTAACATTTCATACCTCCTAGCTCTTACCACCTCCTTCCCCATCCCCATTCTCATCTGATGACCTTGCTTCATATTTCACTGAGAAAACTCAAACAACCAAAAGAGACCTTCCTGTCTCTTACCACATTGACCGGCCCACCAATATCTGCACCCGTGTACTCCGCCTCCCCTCCGATTTCCATGGATAAACTGTTGCATGCTACCATCTAAAGCCACTTGTGCATCAAAATGTATCCCATCTCACCTCCTCAAAGATACTGCTAGCAATTTCCCCTTTTAATGGATCTCTCATTAGCATACAACCATGATCATTTCTCTCATCGTAAAATAAAGTACTCCCTGAGTTCACCTCCAACTACTGCCCCATTTCACTGTATTCCTGTACAAATAACTCCCCACCACCACCACCAAAGGAGTGCTCTTGATTCACTTTCTTGGATTCCCCTCATTCTCAATCCAAGCAAGCATTTCCACTCACCAAAACTGCTCATGATAAGGCTGCCCATCACTGACCTGGTGCTAGGTCCACTGGAAGTTCTCAGTCCTCATTTTATGTGGCCCAGCAGCAACATCTGACACAGCTATCTCTCCACTGTCTTTCAATCCCTTTCTTCACATTGTTTCCAGGGTGTCCTACTACTCCTCTGGTTTTCCTCTGACATCATTGGCCATTCCTTCTCCTTTCCCCAACCTCTGAATGTTGGCACACAGTACCCGTGCGGCTCAGTCTTCCGGCCTCTTCTACTCTCTATTGCCACCCACATCAGTTTTATGGCTTTATGTATTATCTATATGCTGATGACTTGCAAATTTCTATTTTATATGTATTTACATTTCCAATCTATATTTTTATTTCCAGTCTATACCTCTGTCCTGAACTCCAGGCTCAAACATCTAATTGCCTGCTCAACATCATCCCTTGCAAGTCTAATAGACACTTCAGTTTAAAATCTCCAAAACTAACTTTCTGACTTTTCCCTGCAGAACTTGCTCCTCCCATAGTCACCCTCACCCAAAATCTGTAGGAGTCATCCTTAATTACCCTCACATTTCCATAACCCACATCCAGTGCATCGGCAACTCCTTACAACTCCACCTTAAACACATCTCCAGAACTTCTTGCCACCTCCACGATGCTTCCCTGAATAACTGTCTCCAAACCAGTCACCCTTGCCCTCTTCCAGCCTGTTTTCAAGGCAACAGCCAAAAGGATACTTGAAATAGTAAAGAGGCTTATGTCACTCTTCTGTGACTTCCCATCACTCGAGCATTAACTAATGTCCTGTCAGACCCTGCCAACAGCTCGACCCAAACATCCACCCCTGGGACCTCCCTCTCTCTGGTCTCTTTTCCTCCTCACTTCGTTTCTCTCAGCAAACTGCAGAGATTCCTCAAACAGATCAGATGCCCTCCAGCCTCAGACCACCCACACTTGCTTTTTCTCTAGCTAAAAATATGCATTCCACGACCTCCATATTGCTCATCACCTCCAAGTCTTTCCTCAAAAACCACCTTCACAGGGTGCATTTCTCACTACCCTCCTAAAAACTGCATACTCACTCCCCTCAATACTCCCGATGCCCCTCCCCTTCCTCTCTTGCTCACCACCGCCCTTACCACAACCCTACATGCCATAACTTGTATTCATTTAATTTATTATCTGTCTCCTCTTAACTAGAAGGGAAGCTACACAATAAAGACAATTTTGGTCCCAGTGGTTTGTTGCTGCCTCCCCAGTACTTGGCATATGTAAGTACTAACTGTCTGTTTAATCAACCAACCAATCAATTAAAATCTGCCTCCAGATCAAAGTAGGTGAAGATACTAGTGTGTCTAAGCATTTCAGGAACCATGTAATTTTATGGAATTTGAAACAAGAAAGCATCAACTGGCCCTATCCTTCTTGAGCTGAAGAATCTTAGGTCCAGCACAGAACGGTTACAAGGTCACACTGAGTTTTGAACACAGACTAACCCATAATGAAAGAAAACATATTGTCAAATACATATATGTGGGGAAAAAGCAGTAAAATCTGAAATAAAGTTATTTAAGACTTACTATATTTTATGACAATGCAACAGACTCTATAATTAAGCCAGATCATAAGGTTTTTATGGATCTCAAGAAAATGTATTTGATGTGTACATATCATAATGTACATATATATATATATATATCAGTGTATATATTGATACTTCAGTAATGTGCTGTCAAATCAAGTTTTAGCGGCAGAATTTAGTAGTTTAGAAAGTGTCAAGTCTTATAATTAAGAACATAAAAAAATCTCTTAAATGTTGCAGTTAAACGTAATTTTATGAAGACTTCTACTCTACAAATGTATTAGTAAATCTGGGATTCAAGAAGATCTTCAGATAGTCTTCACAAATGATAACCTGAACTCAACACGTGATGAATGCCATCACTGAACAGTCTTTACTTTGGCTGAATCTGAAATCATTCAGATTATGAATGTCTACATAATGTTTCATAGGTTATGTGTAGTTCCACCTTCAACATGTTGTGAGCAGTTTTTGCTGTGAAGACAGTCTCACCTGATCGTGCATTAATGCTGCAATGTGTGTTGTTTTGCCTCCAGGTGCTGCACACAAATCTAGAATCTTCTCTCCGGGTTGAGGATCCAGAACATGAGTTACTACAGCAGATGGTAAATTCTATAAAGGAAAAAAAATCAATTATCAGTGATTCTAAATCCTTTTAAAGTTCAGAATCAGAGAACATAAAGAAATCTTTGGAGGTAATCCAGTATAGCATTCTCTGCCAAGAATAGGTTTTCTGTAAACATAGTGTCATGAAATTCACAGTTTCCTAGAGTATCCTATGATCTCATTGGACATTCACACATGAGACACACACATGCACATGCATGATGCATTTCCCCTATCAATTTAACTAAAAAAGCACATTTTTTCCCTCAATTCAGTGGCTCTCAATATTTTGAAGGCCAAAGCCCTTTCAGAAATATAACAAAGCTCTGGATCTTTTTCTAAGAAAATGTACAAAATTTTGGAATTTTGGGTGCTTCACCATCTAACACCCACTTAAGAATTCTAGTTTTATGCTGCTAATGCCACTCAAAGACGTCTGGGTTCCTATCTCCCCGCCACTACCACATTTCTGTAGGAGAAAAGTAAAATGTAAACCAATCTATTTCTGATTGGCACCCAGAAGTATGAGATTGGACAACTCATGTATCTACAGCAATAAGCTATATGGCAACAAGTTATATTATACCGTTAATTCATTATTAGTTTTGATCATACAAGGACTGCTACTCTAGGATAAGTTTGCCTTAAATAAAATAGAATAATATCCCAAAGTAATGCATTTTTTTAAAAGACTGTATTTATTTGAGAGAGAGAGAGCGCACACAAGGAGTGGGGAGAGGGAGAGGTAGAAGCAGATTCCCCACTGAGCAGGGCGCCTAATGCAGAACCCTGGGATCGTGACCTGAGCCATAGGCAGATGCTTAACTGACTGAGCTGCCCAGGTGCCTCAGTAATGCATTTTTTTTAAAGTAATGTATTTTCTAAATTACTTTCCAAGAAAAAAACAGTAGAGGCTAATAAGCAATTAACACACTTTTGGGCAACACAGGGTTTTTTAAAAAGTTTAAAATCAGTTGAGAGGGGCACCTGGGTGGCTCAGTCATTAAGCGTCTGCCTTCGGCTCAGGTCATGATCCCAGGGTCCTGGGATCGAGCCCCACATCGGGCTCCCTGCTCAGCGGGAAACCTGCCTCTCTCCCACTCCCCCTGCTTGTGTTCCCTCTCTCACTGTCTCTCTCTGTCAAATAAATAAAATCTTTAAAAAATAAAAAAATAAATTAAAAAAAATAAATAAAATCAGTTGAGAAAAAGAAGAGAGTATGTACAAAGTTTTTTTGTTTTTGGGGGTCTGTTTTTTGTTTTGTTTTGTTTTTACTGCTTAACCAAAGGTAGATCAGAAAAAATAAACCACAAAAAATATGGTAATAGAAAAAAACCTTAGATTTGAAATAACTTACCAAAGTTATGTTTCAATGTCTTTAAATATTTTACTCTGACAAATACTTGCCTGTAAAAATAAGTAGCTGGGCAGTACATTGTCAAATGAGGGGCTGAGATATATCGGTTCTGTCATTCTTATGCCTATACCTCTGAAAAGCAGAAAAATCTAATATTAGTCTGTATAAATTCCACAGTCCATACAAACTCAATTTCCAGGGACATACCCACATAGCACAACAAATATAAGATGTTCTGCCTTTTTAAAACCTTTTTTACTCAATACCACAATACTTAGGATATTCCTGTGAATTGACTATGACTTAGTCCTTGCAGTAGAAGGCCATCAGGAAAACTAAAAAGGATAGTTAAATTTTTCATTTAGGCACAAAGGAGTTTCTTCAGAGATTTGAACAAACTAAAAAGGCAAAGAACATGAGTCTTTTTTTTTTTAAACATAGCTACTTAATTAAAAATGCTATTTATGTTAACATAATGCGTTTGTTCTTATTTTTAATGCCAGTTCTTATTTATTTTTAATGCCAGTATATTAGTTTCAAGTGTACAATATCCTGATTCAACATTTCTATATGTTACTCAGTGCTCATCAAGTAAGTGTACTCTTTTTTTTTGTTTGTTTAAAGATTTATTTTAGAGAGCGAGCGAGCATGCACGAGAGAGGGTGGGGCTGAGGGAAAGGGAGAGAGTTGCAGACTCAGCACTGAGTGTGGAGCCTGACGTGGGGCTCGATCTCATGACCCTGAGATCACAACCTGAGCTGAAACCAAGAGTCAGATACTTAACTGACCGTACCACACAGGTACCCCAGGGTAAGTGTACTCTTAATCCCCTTCACCGATTTCACCCATCCCCTACCCACCTCCCTCTGGGAACCATCTGTGTGCTCTCTATAGTTAAGAGTCTGTTTTTTGGTTTGTCTTTTTTTCCTTTGTCCATTTGTTTTGTTTCTTAAATTCCACATATGAGATCATACGGTATTTGTCTTTCTCTAACAACTGCATCTTTATTTGTTGATTCATTCTAATCCTTCTGGTGGGATTTTCTGAATGCTTCAGTTTGCAAGGCACTATGCTAGGTACTTGTATGAAAAATAAAAATATACTTAAGAATCATGCTGATGCTAAGCAACCACAAATATGCCACACAACTCTCTCATCTCTTTAGAGAATAACTGCCCACTACTGACATAATCCTCAACATGAGCTTTTCTACCTTTATCCCATGTTATAAGCGGCAGTGGAACTGATCAGAGCAGGAATGTCCAGGACCCAGGAGAACGTGGTGGACGATATTTCATTAGAACAAACATCGCCATCTGAGAGAGGCTGTCAGTGACCATCAGAGGCAAGAGAAAGCATACAAATACTGTTGGAGAAAGCCAAACATGGCCTGGTGTATCAGACCACACCAGAGAGAGCAAGAAAAAAAGGGAAATCAACACCATGTTAGAGGGATTAGAGGGGCACAGAAAAAGTGCACTCTAATAATAAAGGCAAGATTAAGAATCTGGATTTAAAAAAAAAAAAAAAAGAATCTGGATTTAAACCAGGTACAGGAGTACAAGCAAGGAATACAGTCTAAGCAAGGAGAACAAGAACACACCCCTCAGGTCCAGTACACTAGACAAGTTCAGAGCTTCTGAACCAATGTTGGCAGGGAAGCACCTATGTGGATGATGTGCACTGAGCTTGAGGTAGGTAGGTGGGCTCACTTTACTCACAACACTCCTGACACCAAATGTGTGGCGTTTTTTCTCGCACCAGTCCTGGCACGACCTGCCAGGGGTTATTGTGAGGCGCCACGGGCTCAACGGTTGGATCCAACGAGACTGGTGTCGCTCCTGGGGCGCCTGGGTGGCTCAGTTGTTAAGCATCTGCCTTCAGCTCGGGTCATGATCCCAGGGTCCTGGGATCGAGCCCCGCATCGGGCTCCCTGCTCCACAGGAGGCCTGCTTCTTCCTCTCCCACTCCCCCTGCTTGTGTTCCCTCTCCCGCTGTGTCTCTCTCTGTCAAATAAATAAATAAAATCTTTAAAAAAAAAAAGACCGGTGTCGCTCCAGACACCAGCTGCACATCCGGGTTGCCGTCTGTACTTCTCACCAACGGGCTGTGAATTTGGGGGTTTCCACACTGCCCTCTGCAGGTTTGAAAATTCCCTAGAACAACTCACACAACTCAGAACAACATTTACTAGCACCGGTTTACTATGGAGGATACAACTTAGAAATGGCTGAAGGAGAGAGATACACAGGAGAAGGTAAGGGAGAGGTGTATGGTTCACCACCTTCCCCACACCTAGATGTGTTCACCAACCTGAACCCCATCATTTAGGAGTCTTTATGACTGATTGATTAAATCACTGACCACTGGATGTGAACTGAATTTCCAGGCCCTCTCCCCTCCCTGGAGGTCCGGGGGTAGAGCCACAAGTTCCAACCTTCTAACTACAAGGTTGGTTCCTCCGTCAAGTGCCTTCCAGAAGCTATCTAGGGACCCCCAGCTACCAGTCATCTCATTAGCATACAAAAGACACTCATCTCTGCAGAGATTCCAAGGATTTGGGGAGCTGTGTGCCAAGAACCCAAAGACCAAATCATTATTATGCCACAAAAGGGTAAGTTTACGCTGCTTTTTAGAGTGAAATAATTTCTGTAGATATTCATGGACTACAACTACAGTGGTAATGACTGTGATGTCCAGTCGGTTCTAACAGCCTTTGTCATACAATAAACGTTAACTCCTTTCTCCCTCTTCCCATCCCTTTTATCCTCACTTGCTTCTTTACCACCTGACATGTCTGAATCTGTACTTTTAATCAGAGTTAAATCAGAGTTAGTTAATCAGTTGGTCTTTGGTCCTTGCTCCAGCCAGAATCAAATCTAACCATTTCCTACATAGTACCTGCCCCTGACCAGAAAAAATACAAAGGAACCTTCTGAAAAGTCAAAGCCTCACATTCAAAAGTCAGTCATTTGTTGAGACAACTGGCACACTGACCTTGATCAACACCTCAGCCTCTGCCCAGTCTGGACCCATTATTGGACACCTTGAATTCCATGACCTGCTCACTCTTTCATAATTTAAATGACTTTCTGACTTGCACGACACTAGTCCTCTGAAAAATACTCAAACGTTAACATTTATATGCCTGCCTCTAATCCAGTTCCTACCTAGTGCTTCAAGTTCTGCTATTTCTTTGTCTCCTTCTGACCACCAGCACAAGTTGTCCATCTTTGCAGTATTTAACTTAAAACGACTCGACAAAGAATAATTTAAACCAATTATTGTTCCAGTATGGGATTACATTTCTTTTTTTTCCCTTGACTGCCTTTTTTTTTTTTTGGAAATTGGGCAAATTTTTTATTTTTATTTTTTAAAAAGATTATATTTTTATTTATTTGAGAGTATAAGCAGGGGGAGAGGTAGAGGGAGAGAGAAGCAGACTCCCCACTGAGCAGGGAGCCCACTGCAGGGCTCGATCCCAGGACGAGCTTCCCAGGATGCCCCTACATGTTTCTTTTAAAGTTGTTTTTGTGGAGTGCCTGGGTGGCTTAGTCAGTCAAGCGTCTGCCTTTGGCTCAAGTCATGATACCAGGGTCCTGGGATAGAGCCCCGCGTCAGGCTCCCTTCTCAGCGGGGAGTCTGCTTCTCCCTCTCCCTCTGCCTTCTGTTCCCCAAGCTCTCTCTCTCTGTCAAATAAATAAATAAAATCTTTTAAAAAGTAAAAAATAAAACTGTTTTTTTAATATGTATTTCCATATAGTAACACAAAGAACCAGATCTCATATGATAAACAGGTTGTTAGTAAATTAATCTACCTCTATGAAGTCTATGACTGAGGTCCACTGTAATTCAAGAAAGCAAAGGGTGCAAATTTACTAGTTGAATAACAAAGTACCACTGGTAGACACAGTTCTAAAATTTTATAATAAGAAACATGATATATGTGTAGCATTTCTTTGTTATGGAAGCATGCTTTTCCTCACATAGGCAGAGAAAGAAATTCTAACAGCATAACTGAATGCTGAGTTTAAAAGTTGAGTTTTAAAAAAAACAACAGTTTTTTGAAAGATGGCTGCCTGCTACTCCTACCAACAAACATTACTCAGAAAAGTCTGTCAGCAAAGTTACTGGAACTACGACATTGAATAATATAACAGAATGAGGAGTGGAAGAGGGTTCAAGATGGCAGAATAGTAAGATCCTGAGCTCACCTCTTCCCACAAACACAACAAACTGAACGGACCTAGAAACTGGATGAACAGAGTCCCCACAACAAGGGACAGCATCAAGATGAGTGGAAGAGGCAAGGATACAGTCTTGCTAAGGAAAAAAAACCAAACCCCTGGAGCAACGTTCCATGGTCAGAAGAGACCTCAAAGGAATGTTATCTCCCTGAGGAGAGTTTCAAACTCCACATCCAACAACCCAACCCTTAGATAATTCACGAAGAGATGAGCTTCCAAAACATCTGACCTTAAAAACCAATAGGGAGTATGTCCAGGAAAACTACAAAACTGTAAGGAAAGGAAACCCCATTCATAAAGGGCTTGCACACAAACTCAACCCAGAAACCAGTACAAATGGTTCCAAATCAGATCAAAAACCGTATCAAAAAGATCAAAAGCCAAATAAAAAAGCACAAAGACCATAGGTAAAGTAGGCGTACTTACTAATCTTGGAGCACCTGCTTAAGAGGATTGGGTGGGGGGGCGTGCCTCGAATCTCCCTGAGAAGTAAGACACTGGTGACAGCCATTTTTGCTATCTTGTTCTGCCCTGCTGATGCTGGAGCTGACAGACACCGTTTTGAAATCTCTCTAGAATGTAAATGCCAGGGTGCACATGCCACTGAGAGCCCCATACAGCCCTGCCCCTCAGCAGAGCCTTGCAGTCTATAGGACTCCACCTACAGCACACCTGTAGCTATCAGGAATAGGCTGCCAGCTAACCAGGCAGGGGAGGGAAGCCAGCCTCACCCAAGAGGGCACCTGCAGCTGTCCAAGGGGCTGCCACAAGAGGAGGACGCACAAAGCCCACTCAGGGAACACTCTTGAAGCACCTGTGTCTGGGTACCAGGTAAGAGAATTGTACTACTGCGCCCTTTAGGACATCTCTTATATAAGGCCACTCCTTCAACACCAGATGTAGATGAACTACCTAATACACAGAAACAAACACAGTTAGGCATAATGAGGAGACAGAAGAGTATGTTCCAAACAAAATAACACAAAACATCAGAAAAAGAACTAAACAAAATGGAAATAAACAATTTATCCAATAAAAAGTCCAAAGTAATTGCCATAAAACTGCTCATCAAACTCGAGACAAAAATGGATAAACACAGTGAGAACTTCAACAAAAAGAAAATATAAAAAAGTTCCAATCAGAGCTGAAGAATAACAGAAATAAAAATACACTATAGGGAATAAACAGCAGATTAGTAACACAGAAGAAAAGAGCAGTGATCTGGAAAACAAGGAAGTAAAAATCACCCAAACTGAACAACAAAAAGAAAAAGGAATTTTAAAAATGAGGATAGTTTAAGGGACCTGTGAGCTAACAGGTGCACTAACGTTCCCTTTATAGGAGTCCCCAAAGGAGGAGAGAGAGAGAGAAAGTGGCAGAAAATTTATTTGAGAAATAATAGATGAAAACTTCCCTCATTTGGCAAAGGAAGCAGACATCCAGATCTAGGAAAAAGAGAATCCCCAAAACAATGAACCCAAAGGGATCCACACCAAGATACATCATAACTAAAATGTCAAAAATTAAAAAACAAAGGCAGACTCTTAAAAGCAGCAGAAAAAAAATTAGTTACATATAAGGGAATCCCCATAAGGCTATCAGCTGATTTCTCAGCATAAAGTTTGCAGGCCAGAAGAGAATGAGTGACACAATACATTCAGACTGCTTACAATCAAGAATAATCAGCAAGGTTATCATTCACAATTGAAGGGGAAGATAAAGAGCTTCCCAGAGAAGCAAAAGTTAAAGGAGTTCATCACCCCTGAACTAGTTTTATAGTATTAAACAGACTTCCATTTAATAAGAAGTAAAATATATGAAAGAAAAAAATCTCACTAGTAAAGGCAAATATATAGTAAAGGTAGTGGATCAACCCCTTACAAAGCTAGTCTGAAGGTTAAAAGATAAAAGTAGTAAAATCAACTATATCTATAATAATTAGCTAAGGAATACATAAAATAAAAAGATGTAAAATATGATGGCATAAACATAAAATGCTGCAGGGAAGAGAGAAATGTTTTGGAATGTTTGGAATTTAAGCAACCACCAACTTGAAATAGACTGTTATATACATATGTTATTAGAGACAAATCTCACGGTTACCACAAACCAAAAACCTGTAACAGATACACAAAAAGTAAAGAGGAAGTAATCCAAGCCTAACACTGAAATAATCAAATCCCAAGAGAAGAACAAAGAATTACAAAAACAATCAGAAAACAACAAAACGGCAATAAGTACACATGTATCAATAATTACTTTAAATGAAAGTGGACTAAACAATCCAAGCAAAACACATAGCATGAATGAATGGATAAAAAACAAGACCCATCTATAAGCTGACTACAAGAGATTCACTTCAGACCCAAAGACAAATACAGACTGAAAGTACAGGGCTATAAAAAAATATTCCATGCAAATGAAAACAAAAAGAAAGCAGGGGTACCAATACACGTAGGACACAAAACAGACTTTAAAACAAAGGCTGTAATAAGAGGCAAAGAAGGATATTAAATAATCATAAAGAGAATCATTATAATAGTAACAATAGCAGGAGACTTTAAAACCATATTTACATCAGTAGATAGATCATCCAGACAGAAAATAATGTAATAAGAGCAAACACCACATCAAACCACATGGACTTGATACATACAGAATATTCCATCCCCAAACAGCAGACTACACATTCTTCTCAAATGTACCTTTAACATTTTCCTGGATAGATCATGTTAGGCCACAAAAGAAATCTCAATAAATTTAACAAGACTGAAATCATATCAAGCTTTTCTTCCTATCACAACAGTATGAAACTAGAAATCAATTATAAGTAGAAATCCATCACAGGAAGAAAACTGTCCACTTATGATAAATGAATGGATTAAGAAAATGCAGTGTACACACACACACACACAGAGAGTGAGAGAGAGAGAGAGAGAGAGAGAGAGAGAGAGGAATATTACTCAGTCATAAAAAAGAATGAAATGCCATTCATGACAACATAGATGGCCCCAGAAGGTATTATGCTAAGTGAAATAAGTCAGACAGATAAAGACAAATACGGTATGATTTAACTTGTATGTGGAATCTAAAAAACAAATGAACAAACAAAACAAAACAGAAACAGAAACATAGAGATTTGATGGGTGCCATAGAGAAGGGGATAAGGGTAATGAATAAAGTGAGAAAGATTAACTTTCCAGTTATAAATGAGTTATGGGGATTAAGTTATGGGGATTAAACAAATTATAAACAGATGAAATAAATTATCAATAAAACATGGAATGTAAGGTACAACACGAGGAATATAGTTAATAATATTCTAACAACTTTGTATAACCACAGATGGTAATGCCTTATTGTGGTGACCATTTTCTAATGCATATGAATATTGAATCACTGTGTTGTACACCTGAAATACAATATTATGTAGCAATTATAATTAAGTAAAAAAAAAAATTAAGCCAGTCACAAAAAAAAAGAGAGGATGAAGAGTATACCACTAAAAATAGAACCAAAGGAGGAAGTCAAAATGTTTATTTCCTATTACAGACCCAAAGATAAACACATATATATATATATGCTTTATCTTTATATTCATAAAGTCTTCTAAGGAGAATAAAATCTTTGCTCTTGGCCATTTGGAAAGTACTGCTATCTAGAGTTAGTTAATCCAATAATCTGTTTCTTCAGAAGAATTAACTTCAACTATAAACCCAGACTGTTGCAACATGAAAACTGTTCCAGGAATCAGGGATGTAGTCCAGTTCTGCACGGATAAATTCAGTTTTCGGCATGTCTACATCAGCTGTCAACTGTGGAGTAATGGAGCTGTCCACAGAACTCCTTAAACAGCTGAAAATATGAAGCAAAATGATTCTGGACTGCCCACAGATTTAATTTATTTAGAGTCAGTAGCAACCCAAGATGATTAAAAACTTTTTTAATTTGGTTTGAGTAAATCCAAATGTTCTTTTTTTTTTTTTTAAAGATTTGAGAGCACTTGCAAGCATGAACCAGGGAAGGGGCAGAGAAAGAGGATCTCAAGCAGACTCCACACTGAGTATGGAGCCTGACATGGGGACCGATCCCATGACCCTGAGATCATGACCTGAGCTGAAATCAAGAGTCGGACGCTCAACAGGCTGAGCTACCCAGGCACCCCAGATCCAAGTATTAATTCTTGACCACAAGTAGCCATGTGATTGCTGGCTTTCTGGTAAAAAAATGTCTTAATAAAAACTTTTCTTTTTAATTTATATTAAAATCATAATCTTTTTGTTTCACAAAAATCAGACTGTTTAAACAGTTCTGGATAAGTCACATAATTCATCCTTTATCAAGATGCAAATCCCCAAAAGGTGCAAAAATTTTCAAATCACTAAATAAAATTCAAAAGGAAAACTGAAACTAACAATTACAGCATGACTGCTTGCTTATGTAGGTGAGCCCTTTAATCTAAGCATTTACTCTTCTACCCAAAAGCAATTTTTCAAAAAAGCATGGAAATACGCATTGAACAATTATTTTCCAGTCAAATTTATACCCCCAAAAAATATTTTTATAATGCAACTAGATATATTTTTTACATTGTTTTTATTTTTCTTGAACCACCAAAAAGAATGCATATTTCCTCCAAACACTTGATGACATACTTCAGTTCAGGTAGCCCACTGAAGATTTCTTTGCGGCTTAGTTCAGAAATTCCATTTCCAAGAAATACTTTTGTTCCATCAAATTCTTTGGCTCCTTTCTTACATTTGCCTTTTATATCAGAGTATACAGAAATAACATCTCCAGCTTTCATAACTAGAAAGAAGAAAATCAGATTATACTTATTAGACTATATTTTGGTATAAGAATAGTGAAAATTCTTTAAGCTAGACTAGGGACATCTAAGGGCATCAATTGTGGGCATGAAGAGGTCTAAACTGGCTCATTATCTCAAAATAACCCCTTATAGAAAATATGACTTTTTACTTTTAAATGTTCCATCACAATATATCTAACTGAAGACTTTTTTTCTAGGAGAACAAAAAAATACAAATCTTCAAAACATCCTATCTAAAAAAAAAAAAAAAAAAAAAATCCTATCTAAACTGGAACTCTTTAGCTAAGCAGAAAATGAAGGGTATATCTCCTATTTATTTTTTCCAAACTTAACATTCCCTAAACAACTTCATATAAATTTTGGTATCTTTGGCTCAATCCTCAAAGTTCTAAGTTTCCCTTAAAAAGATTCATCAAAAATGTACACTAAAATCCCTCAAAGAAATGTTTCTAAATCGCCTAACCCTATTGTTATTTCTTTGCAGGTTTCCTATTACAGCAATTAAGACAGAGATTTTAGTAAGTACATTCATTCATATGTGTGCATGTGTGTATATACATGAACATGTGTATACATACGTACATGTACCTATGTATATATATGCATATATACACAGTGTATGGAGTTGATTCTTACAGCTAATTAAGTCTAGAGGTTTTTGTAGCCATTTCATTAAATTATTTTCAGTAACCAATCCCAGGGACTTTAATAATGGGAAACTCTATTCCACTTTCATGTTCTTAGACCTAGCCTGTCATAAATTTGTCTAGCCCATTAACTTGGTAACAGTAGTGAGCAGTCTATCAACTAGAGCTAGAAGGACTGTTCAAATCGCATAGATCAGAGGTCAAAGAACTTTTCCTATAAAGGGCATGTGAACTCCTTAGGCTTTATGAGCCACATAAGGTCTGTTGGCATATTCTTCTTTGTATTTTTTTTAAACAAGCTTTTAAAAATGGAAAAACCATTTTCAGCTGTGAGCCACACAAAAACAGACATAGGCCAGATTTGGCCAGCGGGCAGTTTAGCACACCCGAATGCACGTCAAATTATTTCACAGATAACATAACTAAAGCCCACAGACTGAATAACTTCCCAATAGAGCAAAACACATGTGTCTTGATTTCAAGCCCAATAAATTAAGACTGAACCACAGTGACTAACTTATTAAGCATATGTCATCAACTGAGTGAGTAAATTAAGAATACTGGCTTTTATTTCAATATTAAGATCCCAAGTTCAGAAGGTTACCCTCACAAATGACAACAGAAGTCTGAGGGCAATGGAGTTAAGAATACAAAATAAAATTTCACTGACATCTTACACTCTATTAATCAGTAATGATCCTCTAAACATCATCTCACACTCTTTTATGGAAAGAAAAAAAACTGGCAAAGAAACCACATATGGATGCCCAATTTGTGAGACCATATCAGATAAATCTCTTTCTGGCTATCCCAAATGTAAAACTTGAAAAATATCTGATAAAAGTAAATTTGAAATACATCTGAATGATAGTTAAATACATTTTCCACTTGATAATGTATACAGATTTTAAAGAATCTTTTCTTGTACAGAGAGGCTGAAACATTATACTTACGTTTTGAAGCTGACACAATTCCTGGAACATAGACATGGGCTCCTCTTAACACCGCATTGCCACATTGTGCTCCAACAACTGCTTCACAATGTTGTTTTTTTATATTCTTCCTAGGGATGTAAGATGAGCAATTTTAACAGAGTAATACACCTCCAACCCCTACCAAACTTTTTAATGTTTCAATCTAAACCCTAAATAACCTCTTTTCTCCTGACTGTCCCAAGATAATGCCAACGAATGAATAAATAAGAAAAAGCAAGCAGAAAAAAAGAAGGATAAATATAGAGGAAGTAGTTTAGAGAGGGAGATGGGGCACACTTGAGGAAAAAAAAAATAGAAAGAGGTCTATCTGGTAGAAGGCAATAAAGTAGCACCAAAAACTGCTTAATCATTTAAAGAGCACTGCTGTTTCCATAATAGCATTAGAAGGAAGAAAAATAAAGTCCTTACCTTCAAAGACTAAAACAGACAATATATAAGGAATTCAAAAGCATCTCTAAAATGGTATATTGCTGTGTGGTCAACTATTCATATTTTTTTTTTTAATTATTTTTTTATTATTATGTTCAATTAGCCAGCATATAGTACACCATTAGTTTCTGATGTAGTGTTCAATGATTCATTACTTGCGTATAACACCCAGTGCTCATCACCACATGTGCCCTCCTTAATACCCATCACCCGGTTACCCAATGCCCGCCCCCCCCCACTCCCTTCTATAACCCTCAGTTTGGTTCCTGGAGAGTCCAGAGTCTCTCAACTATTCATATTTTAACCAGACGAAGATGTCTTTTACTCTTCCTTTACTGTCCAACTTTTTTGAGTGTTTTCCAATTTCTCACCTTCCATTCATTCCTTAGACCACTAACAACTGAGTATCACTTCTAATACACAGAAAGACTTTTTCAAAAGTCAGGGGGTGCCTATGTGATCAGCCCTAAATAAAGACCTTAAGCACTGAGTCCCTCATGCATGTTTGTGGTTGGCAACATCTCACATGTGTTGTCACAACTCCTTGCTGCGGGAACAGAGCGTGTCATATCTTCCTTCCGTGATCTCCAGATAGTCCTATCTCACTGAGCTTCTCAGTTTTGTACCACTTGTTTGTCTCTCACGTTCTCACTGCTCATTCCCTATCTACTTCTTAAAGAGGTCCATTCCCCCATGTTCCAAAACATGCTGCATCTCTTCTCACCTTGCATTCTACTCTTGGTGACCTCAGGCTTTCAGTAATCACTTAGAAAACGATCTGTATATTCTCATGTTCGACCACTTGGGTAGCATGAATCTGAATTCCAAACCTTTATGAGGTATGGAACCACAGTTCCACATTCACAGATTTGTTTTCTTCAATCAAGACTCTAAGACAAGACAGATCCAAGGGTGCCTGGGTGGCTCAGTCGGTTAAGCGGCTGCCTTCAGCTCGGGTCATGATCTCGGGGATCGAGCCCCGCATCAGGCTCCCTGCTCAGCAGGGAATCTGCTTCTTCCTCCCCCTCTGCCCCACCCCCAACTTGTGCATTCTCTAATAAATAAAATAGATAATAAATAATAAAATTTGAAAAAAGATAAGAGAACTCCAACTCCTTAATTATTGTCTTGCACTGACTGCTGGATATTTCTCACCTCCTAGTGTTCATACCCTGTTATTTCCTACATTAAAAGGAAAGCCCCTAGGGGGTGCCTGGATGGCTCAGTCGTTAAGCGTCTGCCTTAGGCTCAGGTCATGATCCCAGAGTCCTGGGATTGAGCCCCGCATCAGGCTCCCTGCTCAGCGGGAAGACTGCTTCTCCCTCTCCCACTCCCCCTCCTTGTGTTCCCTCTCTTGCTGTCTCTCTGTCAAAAAATAAATAAAATCTTAAAAAATAAATAAATAAAAGGAAAACCCCTAAATTTAGAACACCGACCACCTCCTCTCCCACATCTCCCAATCCCCAAATATTAGCTCTGTTTTCAGTTACTCTTCATTCTAACCCCTAAATATCTCACTTATATTCTCAATCACTCAGTTGTGCATTTTATGGCCTTATTTTTTATTTAGTATTCCTAGGTGTCTGTAGCAGAAACATTTTCAGGTTATCTAGATTACCACATTGTTGGAAATAAAACACTCTGAAATGATTTCCTAATTTGTTTCCAGTCTTAGAATTTATCTTCTTTTTTTTTTTTTCAAACTTTTTGGACTGTAACCCACAGAAATGCACTTAATATCACAACTCAGGACACATGTGTGTATGTATGTATGTATACACACATGCATTTATACACACTTATATTTACATCAAATGTTTCATGAAACACCTTCAGTATGTGCAGTGCAATATGATACATTACGAAATACCCATTTCTTTTTTAAAAAATGCTAAAAAAAGACATTAAATTGATTTTACAACCTACTAATGGATCATGATCTCCATGCAGTTGGAAAAATAGCTTTATGCTACTACCAGTATTCTTTGGCTCCTATTCTTTGGTTCTAAGCAAAAAAATAAACATTCCTTACTTAAAAAAAATCTTTTACACTTCACAGCTTGCCTCTCCCAACTTCTTCAATTGCATGTTTCACCACCCTCTCTGAAAAAGCAACTAAGTAGCCAAACCTGATCACTTTGTCATGAGCCACCTTACATTTTCATGCCTCCATACTTTTGCTTTCTCTCCACCTCACATACCCTTGACCATCTTACCCCATCAGCCTAATGCCTCATCACCTTCAAGGCTCAACTGAAATATTATCTACTTGAAGAAAATCTTTACCAACTTCCTTTCACTCAGTCCTTTCTATTCTGTGCTCTCATGGTACTTCATTAATACCTTCATTGTAGCACTTTTAACAGTCTGACTCATATGAAGGTTTCCCGTTTTTAAATGAATCAACTGCATTTCATTCATCTTTGTAACACCCTTGGGTCTTACACATAGCACCAATTAAAAAATGTCTTGGGAAATAGAACCTTGTAGTTTTAATCAGAATGTTTTTATGGGAATAACCATTTCATGGAGAGGACAGAAAGACTATGGAAAAAAAGAGTTAACATAAGAGTCGTGAATTACTATCCTTTCCTTGGACAGCATGGTTACAAGGTTGGTTCTTGGCTGCCATCTGGGAACTTAGATTTCAGAAGGATACCTGCTATTAACTAAATCATCTGTACAAATAGTATGGTTTATGGCCAACAATGACTTTCCTTCTGAGAGGCCAGAATGTGGGCATGTGCCAGGCAGGGAATGCCTACATGACCGTCCCAAATAAAAATCCTGGACACTGAGTCGCTAATGAATTTCCCTGGTTGGCAACATCTTACATGTTGTCAAACCTGTTCCTGAGGGAATTAAGTGTTTCCTATGTGACTGCATTGGAAGAGAATTCTGTAAGCTTTCAACTGGTTTTCCCTGTACTTTTTCCCATGTGCCCCCTCCCTTTGCTGATTCTGCTTCAGATCACTTCACTGGAACGAGTCATAGTCACAAGTACTACTATATGCTGAATCCTATGAGTCATCCTAGAGTCATCAAGCCAGGGAGTGGTCTTGGGGATCCCTCAACACTAGGACTAATTGTATAAAAACATAAGATGCCATATATGCAAGTATCAAGGTGTAATTCAGCTTTGCTGAAGGGGAGAGTTTGAGGCAGCAAAGATAAAAGGAAATGTAAGAGTTGATGCAGAGCCATAAAACATGCTAAAAGCTTAATTTTTTATTATAATATTTACAAATAAAGAAGTGAACCAACAACATTAAAGAAAGGATTTTCTGATAGTACAGTAATACAGATAGGAGGGAAATAGTATGAAGGTACTCAGATTAAGAAAAAATTAGTAAAATAGCTTTAAAAATGAGGTGTCTATCAATTACAAAGAGTGGAATTATGAGAATGTCCCACTAAAATATATATAAAAATATGTATTTATTCATTTGGAGGTGGTTTTTTTTTAGGATTTTATTTATTTGAAACAGAGAGCGTGAGAGAGAGAGAGAGAGAGCACACAGGGCAGAGGAAGAGGGAGAAGCAGACTCCCCGATGAGGAAGAAGCCCAATGCGGGGTTCAATCCCAGGACCCCAGGATCATGACCCGAGCTGAAGGCACACGCTTAACTGACTGAGCCACCCAGGCGCCCCTCCATTTGGCATTTAACTGCACATATTAGCAACTCCACACCAAATAGGACATAATGATTATAATTTTAAGATGTTGTATATTATTGCATGCCAACCAGTATCTCTTTTTCAGCAGGATTGCCATCTGTACTTAATCATCCATTTTTGTGCAATTACTTGAATATTCTATTGCATATACCATATTATTTCATATACACAAACAGCAATTGAAATATTAAAGTGCTGGTACTAGCAAGACAACTATGAAAGACTGAAATCAAGCAGGCTGAGAGACGCGAATCCAGCCTCATTTGGATCTCAAGAGAATTATGCTACTAGGTTATTCATTGTGAAGGAAAAGAAGAAAATTTTCTGACCTGTTAAAAATACTTTGTTGAAATTTTTGTTAAAAAGGGAGGTGCACTAACAAAAAAATGTAGACATTCTTAAAAATTATGAATTGAATGTTGACTTAAAAAATTCTACTAACATAAAATCAGTCTTCAGAAAATGCTGATTGGGTAGAATGTTAAAAAAACACTCATCAAAAGAAGCCTGGCATTCAATTTTCTCCTGTTTTTTAATTAAGTTGACACTGATACTATCAAATTCAACACTACAACCTTATGTTCCATCTCATTATATTACCAATGATAAAACTTTAAAAAACATTAAATATATATTTAATCAATATATCACGTATCATATTTAAATAAACTGGGGGAACCTGAATTTATGGTGAGAAATTACTTTTAAAATTGTTCATTATCTACAAATACAGTTTAACCTATATTTTGATATTTTAAATAATTATGTGATATTGAGTTTCCAGTAAAAGATCAGTAAAAGACTAAGAGTGTATTTCTTTTTCTGAAGTCTGTAGAAATGAAGAAAGAAACAACGATCTGAGAAGGACATGCCATTTATAATAAAGCTAAGAAACGGCTATATTCCCACTGAGGAGGAATAACTGTCTGACACACAGAAATGTGGATCAAACCTAGTTCCTCAACAGGGTATGAAAGTCTCTAAAAAGGAAAAGCTCCTGGAGGCCTAATCAAATATTTATTACTTAGAACCCGGACTGGGGGCTCAGGTTGAGAAACGAGAATCTGAGGTGTTGTTAGAGTCCCATTCACAGCAGATAAAGCTGAAAGAGGAACAGGGTTGTCAGCTGCGGCAAAGCAGGCATCTGCACTTTCCCTGACAAATCTGGATAAACTGCCTAGAAGTAGCTAAGGGAAGGGAAGTAGCAACCAAGTTTGGTGCTCCTCAACAGAGTTAACTAAGCAGAAATAATTAAAGCCCCATGCAAAAAAAACCTGTGAGCTGGAACCCTTCACAAAGAGCCTTAGTCTTTATCAGCTCTGCTCACCAGGGCTAAAAATGTGCCACTAGGGAAAACCTGGTGAAAGCATTTTTGAAAAACACATCTGTTTAGGTGTCTAGGGACACACTTTACCCCATTCTATATCATTTTTGAGCAAACTGCCAACTAGAAGAAGCCATGTGAATGCAACTGTTTCCACTCAGTGAGTTAAAGAAGCAGAAAGGATTCATTCAACATGGGACCCATACATAGGTAGTAGCAAAAAAAAAAAAAAAACCCAAAGAAAAAAATTTCAAATACGTCTTTATATTTTCCAAAAGGAAAAGGAAAAACTCAAAAACGGGATAGAAGAAAAACTAGATAAGAAACAGGAAGTAGTGAACTGGGAAATAAACGATAAGAGAGCCTCCAAAATAAGAGAGAACACAACAGGCTTGAGACTGCTATTTTTAAAAAGGCCTGCTTGCAAGGTCAACCCTTGGCTGGCATCTGGAAACGTGACTGGGAAACAGTTCCTAGCAGTGACTGAAAAACTTCCATAATGATAAGAGTAGATTATTGTTCCTAAATGTTTGTACAAGCAATGTGCTTTGTTCTGAACACCTGTTTTCCTTTTGGGAGCCTGAAATTTTGGTACATGCCAGCCAGAGGGTGCCAACATGACCAGTGCCCAATAAAAAACTTGGCCACTGAGTCTCGAATGAGCTTCCCTCCTAGACAACTGTTTTACTCTCGTCACAATTCGTTGCTAGAGGAATTAAGCATATCCTAGGAACCCTGTGGGGGAGAGGTCTCTTGGAAGCTTGTGCCTGGCTTCCTCCAGACTTTGCCCCATGTACCCTTCCCTTTGCAGATTTTGTTTTTGTGTCCTTTCCTATAATAAATCTTCACCATGAGCACAACTACATAATGAGTCCTGTGAGTCCTTCTAATCAATCACCAACACAAGGGGCTACTACATGCACTGGAAATCCAACCTACAGCCCTAGTGGTTATTTTCTTAAGATTTTATTTATTCATTTGAGAGACAGAGAAAGAGAGACAGAGACAGAGAGAGCACATGAGCGCAGGAGCAGGGGGAGGGGCAAAGGGAGAAGGAGAAGCAGACTGCCCGCTAAGCAAGGAGTCCGACAGGGGGTTCCGGGGGCATGATCCCAGACCCGAGCTGGAGGCAGAGACACTTAACCTACTGAGTCACCCAGGCGCCCCCTAGTGTTCTTATAGAGAATACAGAAAAATAGTCACAGAACTACTGGCAGACTTGTAACTAAAAAGTTACACTGTTTCATTAAAAAGTAAGAGAGAATGGTAATAATCAAGCTATATCCTAGCCCAGTTTCTAAAGTTAAATGATGGAGAATTTGTAGATCTCCAAGCGAAAACTAAGATGCTGTTGGCGGGGGCCTCTGATTTTTTCTTCACAGCAACACCTGATGCCGTAACATTGTGAAAGCAATGTCTACAAAGTGCTAAGGGAAATAACATGGAACCTGAAAGTACTATAATCGGCCAATCTATTGTTTAAATATAAAGGCAACAGGCAATTCTCCAGCAAGAAAGCAAATACTTTGGAGATGAGAATACTTACTTTGGAACGGGAAACAGGTGCTACAGACCTGATAAATTACTATACTCACCAACCAAGACAGTAATCAAGACAAAGAACTCAGGAATGAACTATTGGGACTAAAAGTAAGCACAGCATCCATTTGAATTGTGTTTCTAGAATAACAATGTTATAAGCCTGTGCAATGCTTAAAGAACTAACACAGTAAATAAAAATTGGCTGGTGGAGGTTTTAGGGGATAAAATTTAAGTGTAAGAACTTCCTCATTTTTCATAGTGGAAAGTCATAAAAATAATAATAGTGATAATGAGTTTTAAAAACAAAAAAGAATTGACTTGCTCCTTTTAGAAGTGAAAGGTAGGTAGGTGAATCTATAATCCTAGATGATTTTTGAATACTTTCCTCTCATAGCCCATCATTTGTGTTTTATAGTTCACTAACATTCTAATGAGTGTCTAAATCACTACAAAGAATAGAACGAAAGGGTACTAAATTCAGAAAATAAAGTTAAATCATCTAAATACTTTAAAAGGGCTAGCATGGCCAGTATTAGCAAGAATGAAAGATTGAGAATTTCTCATATATTGCTAGAAACATTAACTGGTAAAACTTTTTAGAAGGCAGTATGTCTCAAACTAAAATATGCACAGACCAGTGAACCAGTGATTCCATGCTGTACCAACTTATCCTGTAGACATGCTTATGCAAGTTCACAAAGAAACATCCTTAGAATATTCAGTTGGTAATAATGAAAAACAGGAAAAAATTAAATGTCCATCAATAGAGGGATGAAAAAATGTTGAAAAAGTATGCATATATTAAAAAGAATGAAATAAGAGTGCCTGGGTGGCTCAGTCATTAAGCGTTTGCCTTCAGCTCAGATCATGATCCCAGGATCCTCGGATCGAGCCCCACATCGGGCTCCCTGTTCCACGGGAAGCCTGCTTCTCCCTCTCCCACTCCCCCTGCTTGTGTTCCCTCTCTCGCTGTGTCTCTCTCTGTCAAATAAATAAAATCTTAAAAAAAATAATAATAAAATAAAAATAAAAATAATGAAACAGGGGCACCTGGGTGGCTCAGTCGGTTAAGCATCTGCCTTCGGCTCAGGTCATGATCCCAGGGTCCTGGGATTGAGCCCGGAGTCCAACTCCCGGCTCAGGGGGAAGCCTGCTTCTGCCTCTCCCTTTGCCCCTCTGCCCCACGCCCCACTCCTGTGCTCTCAAAATCTTTTAAAAAAATAAATAAAATAAAAAGAATGAAATACATTATATAGAATCAGGGAGAATTATGGACACCTCTCTACCTTGACTGAGGTGGGTCTTGGCTACACAGCTGTACAAATTTGGGGAAACTCAGCAAATGGTACACTTAAATGAGATCTCTCCATTTCACGGTCTACAAATTTCATCTCGGGGTGCCTGGGTCGCTCAGTCATTAAGCGTCTGCCTTCAGCTCAGGTTATGATCCCAGGATCCTGGGATCGAGCCCCACAATGGGCTTCCTACTCAGCAGGAAGTCCACTTCTCCCTCTCCCACTCCCCCTGCTTGTGTTCCCTCTCTCTCCATCTCTGACAAATAAATAAAATCTTTAAAAAAATAAAATTTCATCTTAAGAAACAGAATAAGGAACTCACAGAATCCTTTTTTTTTTTAATTGCAAAAGGAATACATGCTTATAGTAAAAATAACACAAATGTTACAAGTGAAAATCTCTTACCCCTTTTCTCCCAATCCAACCTCTTCAGAGTTAACCACTCAAAATTAACCTCTATTAATAGTTAGGTATGTTAAAGCCTTTGGACTTTTTTCTATATATAATATACATAAATGTGTAGTTGTTTTTTGTAATTGCAACAAAAAGTGTAATTATCCTATACATGGCAACCTCCTTTTGATACTTAATTGTGACTATCTTCTCTTATTGGTACATATAATTCTCTCCCATTAAAGCCCATATAATATTCCACTGCACAATAAACCATAATTTACTGAACCACTGCTTTACTACTGACCACTAAATTATTTTCAAGCTTTAACAAAATGAGCGTTTTTCTATTTATTATAATTCTTAGGGGCATAAAAAAATTAAACCGTAATTAGGGATTTAAAAACATTCCTTGGGAATTGAACTCCCATGAAAATATGAAAGCTTTCCCCACCTCCAATTTTCAAACATATGCCTTACAAATATATAAATGAGAACAATGCCTGTTCTACTCATAGAATATACATAGTAATTTAACCTAACTGTGAATTAATAAAATTTTACAAACACATCAGCTATGAAAGTGGGAAATATGTTACTTTGTATTTTTTGTGGCAGCTCAAAAACAGATTTAAATTAGCAGTGGAATCTCTTAATACATATAAGTAAACAAATGAAGTTTCTTACTAAGTAGGAGGAAAAACCACCCATCACCACACCAAATGGACCTAAAATGCATTACTTTCAAGGAACCTGGGTCCATTCCTAGTCTTTTGTAATATCTTCCATGGTAGAATATGAAGTTGCATTTATGAATTTGTGAACTGTCTATATGAAGTTGCTAATAATAGAGAAACTTAGGATTATCACCAAACAGTAAGAAAAAAACCTGTGACAAATTTTTAGAAGAATTTAATTTGAAAATGAAATAGTTACAAACCTAGGTCCAATAACAGGAATAAGTAAGACATCCTGAAGGTCTGGATGTTGAAGAATAGGAACACTTAATCCATTAAACTGCTGTTAGAAATAAACAGAATTATGAAGCCATCAATATAATTGATAAATTTCAATTTACAGGTCTTTTCATTGTCATTACCTAGCAGAGCATGAAGCTTGGTTTAGGATATTCTCACTTTATTCCACATAATACTATAAAAAACAAAGATTTCAAAACAACTATGTTTTCCTCTGTATTTTCTGAAGTATCTCGATTTCTTTATAAGGTTCAATTTTGTTTACAGTTTGGCTTTATAAAAGACAACCCATGTTTACCTTAGGTAACTTATTTTGATAATACATATCCAATACAGAATTGCATACAGTACTCTTTTTTTTTTAAGATTTTATTTATTTATTTGACAGAGAGAGAGAGACAGCTACAGAGGGAACACAAGCAGGGGGAGTGAGAGGAGAAGCAGGCTCCCTGCTGAGCAGGGAGTCCTACGCGGGGCTCGATCCCAGAACCCCGGGATCACACCCTGAGCCGAAGGTAGCAGCTTAACGACTGAGCCACCCAGGCGCCCCTATAGTATACTTTTTTTTTTTAAAGATTTTATTTATTTGACAGAGAGAGACACAGCAAGAGAGGGAACACAAGCAGGGGGAGTGGGAGAGGGAGAAGCAGGCTTCCCGCCGAGCAGGGAGCCTGACGTGGGGCTCGATCCCAGGACCCTGGGATCATGACCTGAGCCGAAGGCAGATACCCAAGGACTGAGCCACCCAGGCGCCCCCTTATAGTACACTTCTAAGGAAAAGTTCTGAATAGGACATTAAGGAATGAGATTATTAAAAACTATTATATACCACTAATACTGAATGCCATGTCAGTTTTGCTGAGGGAAATAAATGCTTTTTGGCAAAAGTTCAGGATTTTCAGTATCCTCTATCATACTTGGTCTTCAGACTAGAAATGGGTGCATGACCAGGAGTATAGGTGCCAAGGCCAGCTCACACAGTCTCAGGAGAACCAATTATGTGCACCTCTGGCAAATTTCAAGGTCACACTGGCAGCTTGATTTGACCACAGTGGGAGTATTTACACCACTGAAATCAGCAAATGCTACAGAGGGTTGTTTTTCCCAGAAAGTGGATTTTTCGATATCTACCAGCACACCACTGTTGCTGGCAGAAAATAACTGGGCACTGCACTTATCAGAATAAAAAGCAGAATAGTGGAATGGATAGCAAGGACACTATAGTCTAAGGGCGAGCAACATGCAAATATTTCAGAACAAGTCTCTGCCATGTAGGCTAGGGATTTTAAATCATGAATTTTCACATACTACATGAAAGAACAGTAACAATAATAGATATTTCCATTGCCCTGTGGTATCCATATACTACCTAGAAAAGCTCTTAAAATCAATTTATTTCCAAGTTGGTAAGAGAAAAAATTTGTATTTTAGCAATCTATATATCTACCAAGTCAACAGCTCTGACTTTTGCTTCTTCCAGGCAAAGGAGATTTCAGACCAACCTTACCTAACAGATGGCTACTAAGAAATCTGAAATGTAAGGGTGCCTGAGTGGCTCAGTCAGTTAAGCGTCTGCCTTTGGCTCAGGTCATGGGGATCAAGCCCTGCATCAGGCTCCCTGCTCTGCCTATTGAGGGCTTACGACCCAACCTTCTCTGTCTACTCTTAACCTTTGAGGGACTCAAAGTCCACCCAGAGTGATTCTGTATGCCTTATCCTAGATACTTGGTCTGTAAGATCATATAGGCCCATCGGACTGGAATACAATATCTAGGTTCTAGGAATAATTTGTTAGAAAACAAAATAATCTGGATCTGCATGAGTTATGGACACTTGTGATGGGCCTCAGAACACTTTCTTTTCTACTAGTTGAAACATATGCATAACCACATAAAAGTAATAATTTTAGTTGCCAGAGAAACTGCTTATATTTTATGCCCTATGACATTACTCTCAATAAAATTATCACTATCAATAATTCAAAATCAGATTAGTTTTCTTCTAAGTCTTATTATTATACTAAGTTTGGGTCTCACATACTCACATAGCTGATCGTTCTTATAACATGATCATCTACTCACAACTTAAAATTTATAAAACTGTTCTTAAAGATAGTATGACAAACATTCTAAATGTAATGAGATTACAGGCACCTGGGTGGCTCAGGTGGTTAAGCATCCAACTCTTGATTTTGGCTCAGGTCATGATCTCAGGGTCATAAGATCAAGCCCTGCCTCAGGCTCCACACTAAGCATGGAGCCTGCTTATCCCTCTCCCTCTGCTCCTCCCCACCACCCCCCTCAACTCATACATGCGTGCTCTCTCTCTCTCTCCCCCAAATAAATAAAATTCTTAAAACAAAAATATAAATAAAAATAAATGTAATGAGATTAAAGGATAATAAATAAAACTAAACCAGTGATAATTCTCTGAAGACTTAATATTATATCTAGAGTAATAACACAGCCTATAATATACAAATACAAGCCCTTTAATCATGCTTGCCTCTTGCTTTTAATTTAGATACTAATTAGGTAACTTATTACAAAATCAGGCTTTCAAGGTTAGAATGTTTTCTATGTATTTTCATATGTATTCTATGTATTTTCATATGTATTTTAATGATGAAGTACTGAGGCCCAGAAGGGCTGAGTGACCTATTCAGTCACTATAATAAATTCAGAATCAGGAGTGCTAGGTTCAAGTTCTTACCATTACCTCTAACATTACCACTTGGACAACTTAACATTCGAGATCTTCGATTTCCTTATTTGTAAAATTGGAATAGTATTTTAAATTCATAGGATTTTGGTGGGGAGCAACATGACACAGAAACGCAATTATGGACATAAATAATAGCAAATTTGCACATACCTTCTGAAGTTCATCAAACAACAGATCTTTCACATGTTGCACTGAGGCTAGATGTGTATTTACTCTGACAGTTGTGAATGATGGAGGATGTGACAAGTGATTTAACAGAGTTTCAAATCTCCTTTCTGCTTCTTGTTTCCCAAAAGCAGATACAACCTGAAAACAGAAAAACAAGTTAATGTTTCTTTTTTTTATTTTAAAGATTTTTTATTTATTTGACAGGGAGAGACACAGCGAGAGAGGGAACACAAGCAGGGGGAGTGGGAGAGGGAGAAGCAGGCTTGCTGCTGAGCAGGGAGCCCAATGCTGGGCTCGATCCCAGGACCCTGGGACCATGACCCGAGCCGAAGGCAGACACTTAACAACTAAGTCACTCAGGCGCCCAAGTTAATGTTTCAATGTCATTATAAAAATTAACAATATTAAGCAGATTATGCAACACATGTGTTCTAATTAAACATCTTTCAGCAACTGTTCAGTTCCACTTCATTTTGCTGTATTGTTTACATGTTAATAACACTAACAGAATGTAATACTTCACAGGGTTTTGGAGTTTAATTGTGGTAATAAACACCTAACAAAATGCCCAACATAAAGGGCATGGAAAAACACTGCCTCAACTTCAAAGCATTATTAACATTTTGAACATATTAATGTCTGCTATGCTTATTCATATAAATTCATGATTTTATTCTATTTATATCAAATATTATATCACGTTGTACAGCTATTTACTTGCTAGCCTCATACCTAGAACAAATTCATTAGCAGCCTTTTAAAACACCAATATTTGAATAAGTAACATTGATACTGTCATCCAAAGGTCATCCACATCAGCTTTTTAATATGGTATTTTTAAGTGTAACAAATATCATCCAAAAAGACAGGTAGCAAAGATAACCTGTCAGAAGTGGAAATTTAAAGACTCAAAAAACCAAGTCCCCCTGTGATTAACTGAAGCTTTAGGAGACACGTATTTTCCCACTTTTGTCATCTTTGACCGTACCCTGCCTCACAGCATCTTCATAAACCACCTGCCAGCCTACTAATCCACCAGCCTCAAAGTATTAGTACTTTCTCAAGTTTAGTTTGTTTTTATTAAAACTGAATATACCTTTACCTCCAATACTTTTACAAAGGAATGGCTTTTTTGTAAAATCATTTACAATTAGTGGGTTTGAGGCAGAGATGGTGTCAAAGACAGACATTTGGATCTTCTTCTATAATACAATATTTACCATTTTAAAAATTGAGAAAAATTGCTGAATGCCTCTCTTTCTCTTAATATGCTCCTTATATTTTTAGTTCTTTGAAATCCAGAGAAGATATTTTCTCTTTCCATACTCTATAATCCCTTAATGTAATCTTTGGAAATAAAATGTAGGAATCAAATCTAAACAGTCATAGCTTCAGTAATAGCTTCATACACAAATAACATTTAAGTCTTAAGACTTTACTTTGAATAAGAAAAGCAAAGATTTAGAAAATACAAAGTTGCCTAGAGGCAGGATAGTAAAAGGTAAAGAGCAGGAGCTTGGCAATCAAAGACAACATTCACTGAGGACTTCTGTGCTAGACACTGCTAACAGCACGTGGAATGAATATTTGTTGAGGACTACCGTGCCAGAACAATACCAACTGCATTCACTTATGGTTAATATTTTAAAATAACCTTGTAAGGTAAATACTTTTAACATCCTCAGTTTCCACATTAAAGGAAATTAAGGTTAAATGGTATGAAATAATTTACTCAAAGCATAGGGACACAAATCAAAGACCTGGGATTCCAAATCTGTATTTTTTCATTATACCTGAGCTCTTCAGCTTCAGATTTCAGTCCTATTACTTGATAGCGGTGTCAATTTGGGTCAGCTACAGGACTCTTTGGACCCTCAGCTCTCTCACCTATTAAAATGGAGAAGAAATCTCTACCAAAAACAAGAAAGAGAGAGAGATTGCTAATATTTTTTTTTAAATGTTTTTTTTTAAAGATTTTATTTATTCATTTGAGACACAGAGATACAGAGAGAGAGAGAGAGAGAGAGAGAGAGCATGAGCAGGGAGAAGCAGGCTCCCCACCGAGCCAGGAGCCCGACGTGGGGCTCGATCCCAGGACCCCAGGATCATGATCCGAGCCAAAGGCAGACGCTCAACCATCTGAGCCACCCAGGTGCCCCCCGAGAGATTGCTAATATTAAGATGTAAAGGTCTGCAAATCACCTAGCACAACTAGCGGCATTTAAGAGGCATTAACACATTATAGTATCCCTTTCACCTGAGTGCCACAGCAAGCGCTTTAAGAACACGGGTGTATCTTCTCCACTGGACTTAATTTCTCGAGAACAGGAATCTTTTTCCCTCATTCTTGTAACCCCTTCAGTGCCATGCCTACTGCCACACACATAACCGCTCTTTTCCCTTCCCTTCTTTCACATTCGTTAAGTGTTGAAACGTAGACCTCATTCACCTCTTATCTCGCAAACATTAAATACCCGCGGGAAGATACGGGCAGTTTTCACAGTCGGAAAAAAGAGTGGTAAACAATGGTGTAAAGATTAGGTCTCGCTTTAGGTTTTTTTTTTTTCCCTATTTCTCCAGCGTGTGTAAACATCTGAAAATTTGCAAATATCATCTAACAGGTTTATTTTACCTACCTCCTTATTCATAAAACCCTCTTTAAGATACTTCTCAACCTCAAGTCTCAAAGATATTTTAGGGAAAATGGACATTTTCCCTATTGTTTTGTTCTCCTCCAAAAAAAATGCTGGAAAACGGTGATTTTTTTTCTCTTTCCGAATTAACAGTGAGCAGCGTCTTAGCAATGAATAGCCACCCACACGCGCCGGGACCACCAGAGGGCCAGGAAAATCGCGCCGCTCTTTCCAAGTTATATTTGCGATTGCGGAGGTACATCCACGCTTTCCTCAGCGTAGCCACTTTAGAACGGCTTCCTCACCTCCACCACACCCGTCCTTGGTCCTTCTTTAGAGACGCTCACGGAAATCACTGTGAAGCCATGTCCCTCATGTTGCAGAGCATACACAGAAAAAAAAAAAATTGAAAAGCTAATCCGTTGTGAACTGGTTTGGAAAATAGACCGGCCTCTATTCACTCACATTCACCCTTCAGACCTCTTTTCAAAACCGCGCCCCCAATTTCTCTGCAGAAAGCCGCTTCCGGCTTGCGTCACTTCCGGCGACGCGTCCCACCCTCCCTGGTTCCTCAATCCGCAACCGCAAACGGTCGTACGTGAGGTCACCGGAGTTTCCGAGCTCCGCTGGCGGCACCTCCAGGTGCGGTTGGTTTTCTGGGCGTCCGAGGAGGGAGGGGCGGCCGCCTGGGGGAGCCTCCTGATCCAGCGCCTGGGGTGGGTGCCAGGGGAAATGAGGAAATGGCGTGGGTGAAATCGAAGGCTTTGCTGGCCTGAGTACGTTGAGAGGTCCAATTAGGACCTGCTAGTTCACCTCCGACGAAAGGAGGAAGCCAGAGTTTATTTGAACCTATAAAACACCCTTTGATTTCAGAAACTACTTTATCTCTCGGAGGCATACTAAGCCGACTTCAGCCGTGAATGAACGCCATTATTCAAATTTTTGAAAGCTGGGTTGATACCCATGAATGATCAGTTAAAACTTAAAAACCCGCGTATGGTATTTACAGTTAGTTGAATGAGGCTAGCGGTTACCTGTATCACAGCTGAGTTATTAAGGCTCCGAGACCCTTGGCATAATTGAAGGAAAAGATTCAAAAGGAGAAGGTGCCTAATGAAAGACATTTTATGATTGAATAGGAAACTAAAAATAATTGTCTCCTTGCCTTAGATTTTTGTTTGTTTTTGCAGCTCACCGTGGCCATTTACATATAACTGCAGGAAAACGTTTTTAAAGTCTTTAAGTCGCACACAGAGATGTTTAAAAAATGTAATAATTACTTAATATGATACGCCAACCAGGTTCTGTATAAAATATTTTAACTTACAGCCACACAACAACCCTGTAATGTGGTGATACCCTTTTATGAAAGAGTAAAACAAGGCTCCCAGAGCTGAAATAACTCTGTGGCCTCACACTTGGTTAGAAAGTTAGAATAAAGACCACAGCCACCTGCCTTTTAAATACCAACTCTTTTCACCATGGCATACATACTTCTTCAGTAGGTTGATGGGATGCTTTCATGTCTAAATCATCTAAAAGCGATTAGGAAAATGTCAAGGGGCATCTATCTGGGTAGCTTAGTCCATTAAGACTTGGTTTCTGCTCAGGTTTCCGCTCAGATCCTCATCTCACATTCCAGATTTTGAGCCCTGCATTGGGCTCTGCCCTCAGCCCAGAACTGGCCTAAGACTCCCTTTCCCTCTCCCCCTGCTCCTCCCCACTGTGCACGCGCCCCCGCTCTCTCTCTCCCGCTCTAAAATAAGTAAATAAATCTTGAAAAAAATAAAAGTGATTAGGAAAATGGCTAGATCAGGCATTTCCAAAGGAATTTTTGCAGCCTCAACATTGTGACCATGGCACCAATAAAGGCTGGACTCTATCTTCAGGAAATAAGGGAGAAGAAGGAACAAGTTGGAGAAGAAGGAACAAGTTGGACTAGATTGTAAATTCCATGAGGGTAGACTTCATCTCATCACTGCATACCCGTTGCCTTAACAAGTAATAGGCACTTAAACGTTAAATGACTGGATGAATAGATGGATGGGCATCTATGTGAACTAGAGAAAGAAAATGCTGATAAAGCATGTATTTGCTGGAAATTAGTTCACTAGTTAAGCACATGTGAAGAGTGCTGAGCACAGACTATTCTTGTCTTGACACTATTGTAGTGACAGTTATGTTGACGAAGATGCCTCTTGGTGTTCCAGGTTTGGGTCCAAGAAAAGCATATTACAAATCTGAAGTTGCCATAGTGCATATTGTCTAAGCAAAGGAAGACTCCTATAGGAATACACCCACATAAGGGGTCATTTAGGTTGTATTTTCTCAGTGGGGTGATATGGCCCCCAATGTGGGGGAGCAAAAAAATCTTAGTTATAATCTTAAATCTCAGTTTGTGGTGCTCCAAAGCTTAACTTTATCAAAAAACAAACATATTCCAAAATATTTACTTTCATGAAGAAGGTATGAGGGGATTAGGAAAAAAGTCTAGGAAAGCTGGAAATCTATCGATCTCAGCTCATCTGGAGACTAAAGTCAAAGTGGACATAATCTTAAATGTGTAAGAGAGTTGTTTTTAAAGAGTAAATTTCATTCCTAGTTGGCAGAACATGCTGTCCCTGGACTTTTGGTTCAAGCCGTGCATGCAATTTATCTTAGCTAACAGAGTAATAAATTGAATTCAATTCCTGCTGTAGCCAATCCTTCTTATTATCTGAAGTTAGTTTATAATTAGTTCCTTCTAAGGAATACAGTTTGAATTTCCTAGTTGTTCAATGTTTCATTTTTTCCTTGAAATTTTTATTTTTTTGTTTTGCTCTAAATACAACACTTTTATCTTTTTCTTAAAATTTGTTGGAGAGAGGGGCGCCTGGGTGGCTCAGTCGTTGGGCGTCTGCCTTCGGCTCAGGTCATGATCCCAGGGTCCTGGGATTGAGCCCCGCATCGAGCCCCGCATCGAGCCCCGCATCGGGCTCCCTGCTCGGCGGGAAGCCTGCTTCTCCCTCTCCCACTCCCCCTGCTTGTGTTCCCTCTCTCGCTGTGTCTCTCTCTGTCAAATAAATAAATAAAATCTTAAAAAAAAAAAAAATGTGTTGGAGAGAAAGATTACCAGCATTCCATTTTAATTAAAGGAAGTTATTTCCAATTAACACTTCAGAAAATAAGTTATAATCCTAACAATAGTATTATATTCCTTGTTTATGACTTTTTTCTTATTTCATGAATTCAAAATATATTTATATACAAATAGTAACATTTCATAGAACAGTTACCTTCTTTGGATCAAAAGCTACACTGAAATTAGTTTTAAAAAATTTAAAGGGATGTTTTCAGAAAAAATGAATAAAGGTGTTATGTTTTAAGTGCTATATTTAAAAAGTACATGACTCAAAATTCTCTAGTTTGATTAAATTCTTGACAAGCGTTCCTACTATAATTTATATAATACAAATGTACAACATGAACTAATCTTTTCTAAAAGATAATTATGGCATATTAGCATGATTTGTTTAGATAATTCACAACTATATTTTGTTAGTCAATTGTAGATTTTTTTAGTTGTGACTAAGTTTTCTTTCCTTCCAGTTAGTAAAAATTTCAAATTCCAAAGTCTGCAAATAACACTTTCTAATGTGAAAAGATATTTTAAAAATATTACAGCAGTCCTGTTGTCAGGTAAATTTTAGAAAAGATGACAAAAATTAGAACAGTTCTTCAACATAAAGTTTCAGACATTTTGGGTCACCTGGCCAGCTCAGTTGGCAGAGCATGCAACTGTTGATCTTGCGGTTGTGAGTTAGAGCCCCACGTTGGGTGTAGAGATTACTTTAAAAAAAAAAAAAGTTTCATGGGGCGCCTGGGTTCGGCTCGGGTCATGATCCCAAGGTCCTGGGATCAAGCCCCCCATTGGGCTCCCTGCTTGGCGGGAAGCCTGCTTCTCCCTCTCCCACTCCCCTCTCTCGCTATGTGTTCCCTCTCTCGGTATGTCTCTCTCTGTCAAATAAATAAATAAAATCTTTAAAAAAAAGTTTCAGACATTTTGAAAGAGTAGAATCAGTAGAAATATCAACAGTCCTGCTCAAATATATTCATTCCACATAATTAAAAGTGAAAAAATACTTGAAATGTACTTTCTAAAGTATCATTACACCATCATAAAACTATTTAAGAAATACATAATTTTTTGGCTTCAAAGCTCTGCAAAAAAACTGCTTTATTTCAGAAACTGTTTATTGGAAATCTGAAAGCCAGAAAAAAGAATGTGGTTTATATATATGTCTGACAATTGAAGAAGCTAAGTAACAGAATCTAAAGTTTTTTTTAATTCATAATGAAACTAGGACTAGAAATGACCCTTCAAGCCTGTTTTCACAAACACAAAATCATCTATATTTGAGCCAATTCATGGTCCTGAAAGGTAAACTAATTTACATAGGCTCAGTACATACCTTTTCTTCTATGTGGGAGGTTATAACTTGTCTTAAATATCAAAGTTGGAGCACATTATCCCATATATGTCCTAAAGGGTCTTTGAATCATAACACTGGGAGTCATACACTTCATCTCTTTGTACAGTAACGAAATAGTTTGGCATGTTAAAAGGCCACTCTGCCTGGGTTAAAATCTACCACCTGACCAAAGTACATAGCTTTTCAATTAAGTTCTCTCCATAACTGGGAATTAGGCTTCATCCCATGCTGTGAAGCTTTTAAAAGAAAAAAATGGAGAAGAAAGTCGAATTGTGTAATAGCATTGTACCATGACAGATGGTAGCTACACCTGTGGTGAGCATGCCATAAGATAGAGATGTTGACTTACTATGAGTGAGTACACCTGAAACCAATGTAACATTGTGTCAACTATCCTCAAAAAATTAAAAATTAAAAAATTAGAAAGTGGAATGGAAACACTTAGGTAAATTGAAATCACTTCCAGCCACAGCCAGTTCTTCCAGGTATTAAGTTCACAACAGTTCCTTCTAAGGAATATTACATACTTTTTAAATTCCCTAATTCGACCTTTTTCCTTGAAATTTCAGTTTCTTTGCTCTAGGTACAGCACGCTTTTCCCTCTATTTTGTTGAACTGGAGAGATTACTGGGATTCCATTTCAGTTAAAGGAAGTTAATTGATTTCGTGTATTTGGGCTCCATGAAAATTCCGAATGCGTGGCAAAACTGGGGGGCTTTAAGTTAATCACATAACTGAACTCTGTGGCTACCGGCATTCCCTGGATCGTGCCCCGATCAATTCTATTTCGAATCACAGCAGAACCCCAAGCCTGCCAGCCTGCACAGGGGTGACAGTTGTGAGAGAAACACCCTTTACTTCTGTGCAGTAACAGGGCAGCAAACGGGCGCTACTCGGTGGGAGGAACTGCGGTTGTCCCTACTTCAGAGGACGAGGCGCACCTGTTCAACAACAGAAACTTAAGTACCGGAACCTGGCAAACGCTTGCAAACAATGACCAGTACAAGCGCTCACGGAGGGAAACTCCCCGACTCCCACGCAGCCAAAACCTCCCACTCAGCGGAGCAGTTTGGAGCCCGCCCACCGGAAGTGAAGCCGGGGGAACCGCCACGTCGAAAGCGTGTGTAAACGTAAGCGTGATGACGTCAGGCCTGTCCTTCCGGCGATGGGTGGTCGGGAATCGCGAGGGGAGGCGGGGCGAAGGCGGGGCTTGGGGTTGGTGGAAGCTCTGGTGGGTAGGTGGGTTCAGACCGAGGGGACTACGGGTCGGCGTTGGGCTCAGTGGGCTCGAAACAAAGGACTGTCCGGTAGGGACTCGGCGCGGTGCCTCCTGACCGGTAGCTGAGCGGCCGATTGAGGCTTCTCGGCCAGCCAGTGCCCTCGCCGCGCGGTCTCAGAAGGCTTCTCCTCGGTTCCCTACAGCCAGCGCCGTGGTGGGGGGCCCGGCACAGCGGCACCTGCTGCTGAGGGACCCCGCGGCCCGCCCAGGTGCTCATGATGGGGCTGATCTTCGCTAAACTGTGGAGCCTCTTCTGTAACCAAGGTGAGAAGGATGGAGCTGCGCAACGGCTCAACTCCAAGGAGGAGGGTCCGGCCGTTTTAGGGGACAGCCAGAGGCAGGGCTGTCGGTGGACACAAATGTTCTGAGACGCAGAGAAGTAATTTTCTCGAGGGGGCGGGTAGAAACTCGGTATTTTAGGCTGGGAGAAGGTGCAGGAGAGACTGGATGTGTGGGAGAAATGAGGAGTGAAAAGAGGCATTTGGGAGCCTAGAGTCCAAACTAAGAATTTTTGGATTTTAGCGAAGCAAAGCGGAAAGCACCTAGTGATACCTGGAGGCATTTTGAGGGTCTTTTCTATCTCTAATTATGCATCCTGTGGCTTGCCCCAAGATAAGTGTCCACCCAGAAACCTATCAGCTTTTTTTTTTTTTTTAATTATTATTACTAGTGCTGCTTTTTTGCCTGCACTGGTCTTGAAGCCAGTGCGGCTTCACGTTCTCTCTGATTTCGCCTGCTCCCTCAGAGTCGGGAATGAGTTGTCCTGTGAGATGCACGGGTTTCCGGAAATCTGCATCCTAAACCCTTTATTCCTTTCTTAGGTATTAAGAGAACTAAATGCTTTTGGTTCTGAATAGGAGATTGACGTGCCCGTAATTAGTCTAGAACAGGTTATGAGACATTTAGAAGTTGGAAGTCCAAAGGGCCAAGAAGTTGTAAAACCTGTTCTGAGTCAGAGAATGAGATGTAATGTCTTCTGAAGAGAGAAAATACACGACAAAAAAGGGCCTGGCAGTAGATAAAGTTTTAGGCATTCTTTGAACCGAATGCTTTCTTAGTAATTGGATCTACTTTTTAAATTCAGTTTCGTTTTCCATTTAATACCCGACATAATATAAACCAATGTTTTATAATGATACTAGTTGTTACTGCCAATGTGGAATTTTTTTTTCCCTGGATTTGAGAAGTCGTGAAGAAAATGAAATGGTTTTAGTTCATTTGTTCCGTAGATAAGAACACTAAAATAGTCTTTTCCAAAGTTATAAATATGGATATATGTATACACATTTACAAATGTGTATATATGCAATTATATGTATATATGCAGTTACCACAGATATCACACTTCAGGTGATTTCAGAGTGGTCAGAGTTTAACTTCCTAAGGATAGCTATACATTTAGTACAGGTTTTTTCAGCAGTTTATATTTTCTAGTCCTCGTTACATGAATTCACTACTATATGTGAAGCAGTATTTTAACACATGTTAAAAAGTATAAAGATCAACACAATTATCATCTGCTTATCTTTTCCCATAGTTTAAGAAACAAAACATTACCAAAGTCTTTGTTTCTCCTTGTGTTACCCATCCAATTCCTCTTTCTCTCGTTTTATTACTGTTGTTTTATTATTATCTTCTTATTGAGCCTTCCTTAATTGCCTTAAGCAGACTAGAAGGGAACAGAGGATGGAGGAGATGAAGAAAAACATTCATGGGCTGCTTAAAGTCCCATAATTGTTCAGGCCTCTTAAATCCCCATTACTATTTATAATTTTTCTTTTAACTTTCCTGTTGAAAATTTAGAGCCGTGGTTAGCCACTCATTTTACCGTCATTCATTCATGCAGCTAACATTTAATCAAAGGCCATCACCAGTCTTCAGTTAGGCATAGGAGATACAAAGATGAAAAACAAACAGAAAAGATAACATAGTTACTCACAGAGTACTCAAAGATCAAATCAGTGTGGTAAATTTTTTAACAGATGCGTATAAAAGTGTGGTGATCATCACCAAGAAGCAAGTGATTAACTTTTCTCACGTGGTTCCTGGAAGACTTTACTGAAAAAGGTGTACTTTACTGTAAGTGGGAATTTACTGGGCATGCTAAGCAGACTGAGTAGAAGGGGCATATTATTCTAGGCTGAAGGACTAATAATATGCAAAATGGGAGAGGAATCAAATACTTGGGTACATTGAAGGAAGCTGAAAATAGTTTAGTTTGGCTGTATCTTAGTTGGCCTGTGGGGGAGTTAGAGTTGAGGTTGGAGAGGTAGCCCCTGGAACCGGATCACAGAGGGCCTTGTGTGTCAGCCGACTAAGACATTAAACTGTACAGAGCCGTTGAAGAGATTGCTCATTGTATGTTTGTGTTTTTTTTTAAGATTTTATTTATTTGACAGAGAGAGACACAGCGAGAGAGGGAACACAAGCAGGGGGAGTGGGAGAGGGAGAAGCAGGCTTCCCGTGGAGCAGGGAGCCCGATGCGGGGCTCGATCCCAGGACCCTGGGATCATGACCTGAGCCGAAGGCAGACGCTTAACGACCGAGTCACCCAGGCGCCCCTCATTGTATGTTGTTTGTAAGCTGGGGAATAATGTCATCAGACTGATACTTTAGTCCTGTGTTTTTACTTTCCATATCAACAAAATTAACTGACAATCTCAGCATTTTCCATTTTCACCACTATACTGCAACTAATCCAGAGATACTCAAATCACTCAATCTTGGTTTCATATTAGAATAATAAGCCCATGGCCCTATCTCAGACCAGTTAGATCAGAATGGGGCAGGGTGGCCTGGGCATCACTGCCTAGAGGATTCAGATTTGCAGCTAGAGGTGAGAACTCCGTATCTGACTTTAAATACTCCTTTCCCTTATCTGTTTTTCAGTATTTGCCTCCCATCTTTTTTTCCTGTAGCATTTTACAGCACAGAGCATCTTCTCATAAATTTGATACCTTTCTGGGAATAAGTATGCTAAAACGTGGTTGTCAAAATAAAACTATGACAAAGTACACAGTCTCAGCAATTTTGTATTGCTTAATTATAAGCTAGAAGACATTACTTGGATGCAGTTATCAGTGAGGGAAATAATTTCAAATCTGATTATCTTTACAAAGTTATAAATATATCTGTTCCAGTACCTACGTCCATATTTTTTAATAGTATGCATATGTAGAAATTTTAAACACTATCATTTGTCTTTTTTTGAGATATAATTGATGTAGAACTATTAGTTTCAGGTGTACTAATCATTTGTCTTATGGTAGAAGAGAAATTAGTACTTTCTCCCTTATCATCCCAATATAGCGTTTTGGTTTACACACACTGTGTCTTCATTATTGTGACTATAAAATTTAGTTACTCCTGAGCCAGAGTGTGCTAGAACTATGTTCCCCTTTTTCTTACAACTTTTTCCCCCTAGAGTAAAGAATTACAATATCTCTTTGCCTTAGTTTTCTTTGTATGTTTGACTAAGTCATTTCATTCTATCCCAAAACTCTGTACAAAGTTTTCCCACATCACACTTAATCAGATGATTTATCCCTCCTCCCGACTCCCTCAGTATTCCCTTCTGCTCCAAACTGAGCTTGCTTCCCTCTGCCTGCTCCACAGCTGTGCCGGACTTGTCTTTGCAGTCATTCCAGGAATTTCCTTTGCTTTTCTGTTTTATTAGAACTTAGGTCTTTCTTGCTTTACTCTTTTTTTTTTTTTTTTTTTTGAAGCACATCGTACAGAAATTCCCTGCAAAGGTGTCCAAAGCAGTAATTTTTTTTTTCTTTTTTGCAATTCCAAATGCCTGAAAATGTATTGGTCTCTCTTCACTTTTGATTTATAATTGGGCTGAATATAAAATAATGAGTTGGAATACATTTCTCTCAGCAGGCATTTGAAGATACTGTCATGGTCCTCTAGCTCCCAGTGTTGTTAAAAAGACCAGTATTTCATTCTTATTCTGAGTGTTTCTCTTTCTAGTAGATTTTAGGATTTTCCATTTATCCCTGGTATTTTTAAATTTGCAAGGCGTGTGCCTTGTAGTGTGTCTTTTTTGGTTCATTATGCTAGGCCCTCTGGACCTTTTCAACATAAAGTTGGATGTTTTTCGGTTCTAAGAATTTTTTTAATTAAATTTCTCTTAGGATGTTTTCCTCTACTTTTCTGGAAATCTTATTGGTTGTATTGTGCTACTTGATTATCTAGTATTCTTTTCCATTTTACTGTCTTTTTTCCCTCAGTTCTACTTTCTGGGGTATTTCTTTTGTCTTTTAATCTTCCTATTGAATATTTTGATTCCGCTATCATATTTATGCCAGTTTGTTTATTCATTTGCATCATGACAAGTTGTAATATGTGAATACTCAAGACTTTTTGTAGACATATTTTCATTTCTCTTAGATGAGTATCTAGAAGTGCAATTTTTAGGTCATAGACTGGATATATGATTAGTAAGAAACTATTAGATTGTTTTCCAAAGTTTTATACCATTCTTATACTCTCACCAGCGGTGTTTGAGACATCTACTTTTTTTTTTTTTAAGATTTATATTTTTTACCTTTTACCTTACAGAGAGCCCGGGCACACACATGCAAATTGGTGGGGGTTGGGGGAGGGTGGACAGAGGGAGAGAAGCAGACTCCCCACTGAGTGTGGAACCCAACACAGGGCTCAGTCCCATTACCAATGAGATCATGACCGGGGTGGAAAGCAAGAGCCAGCTCCTTAACCTACTGAGCCACCCAGGCGCCCTTGAGACTTCTACTTTTAACATCCTTACCAACAGTTGATGTTGCCAGTCTTTTTTAGTTATTCGGTTAGATGAGTAGTGATATCTCATTTTGGTTTTAATTTGCATTTTTCTAATGACTTGGGTGTTAAGCACTTTTCACGTTCTGACTGGCCATTTGTATTTCTTTTGCAGAATGTTCAAATCCTTTTCCCATTAAATTATTTTTTTGTCTATAAAATTATATATATAATTATTTATATATTTTGGAATTGAGTCCTTTGTCAGATATGTGTTTTGTGAATATTTTCTCCCAGTCTTTGGCTTCCGTATTCATTTTCTTAATGCGGGTTTTGCTGAGTGGAAATTTTAAATTTTGGTGAAGTCTGATTTTTCAACTTTTTTTTTTTTTTAAAGATTTTATTTATTTAGTTGACAGAGAGATAGACACAGCCAGAGAGCACAAGTAGAGGGAATGGCAGAGGGAGAGGAAGAAGCAGTCTCTGCACTGAACAGGGAGCCCGACGCGGGGCTTGATCCCAGATGCTTAACCATCTGAGTCACCCAGGTGCCCCTCGACTTTTTTTTTTAATGGCTGTTGCTTTTTGTGTCCTGTCCCTTTGACCTACAAGCTTTGTCTTTTATGCTTAGGTCTATGAGCCATCTCAAATTATTTTGTGGTTATGATGTGAGTAAGAGGTTGGGATTCTTTTTTCTTTCTTTTTTTTTTTTTTACATGGACATCTGCTTGTTCTAGCATAATTTACTGAAGACTTTCCTTTCACAATGGATTGCTTTAGAGCCTTCGTGGAAAGACTGAGTCTTATCTCTGGACCTTTCTCTTGCATTGATCTATATGTCCATTATAATATCATACTACACTATCTTAATTATTGTACTACTTCCTGATAAATTTTGAAGTCAAATAGTGTCAGTCCTCCAACGTGTCTGTTAATCTTTTCAAAGATTTTAGTTTTCTCTGTTTTCTGCTTTTTATTTTACTAATTCTTGCTGTTTATTTCCTTCCATCTAATTACTTTGGGTTTACTTTACATCCCCGTCCCATCTTCTTAAGGGTGGGGTGTGTGTCATTGTTTTTGTTTCAAATGTATTCCATTCATATGTAACATTTTAAAGCTCTAAGTGTCCCTCCTAAGAATTATGTTAGCTTCATTCCAGAAATTTTAATTTGTTGTAGGTCATTCAGTTTTCCAACTGAATGACCAATATTTTAATTTTTTTGTTTGTGATTTTTTTCCTAATTTAATTCCATGTGGTCAGAAATATACTCTGTAAGATTTCCATCTTTTGGTCAGATTTATTGAGGCTTTTTTATAGTCCATCCAAATGGTCTGTTTGGTGCATGTACCTTTTGTGCTTGAAAAAAATGTGTAATCTGCAATTATGTGCAATAATCTAAACTCTGTAGGTTGAGGTGGTTATTAGTGTTGTCCAGATAGTCTATATCTTAATGTGTATCTCTGCTAGAGAGCATACAGTATGATCTTTGGTTTTTAATCTAGTGTGAAATTCTCTTTTCGTTGTAATGTTTAGTAAAATTTATTGATGTGGTTCGATTCATGCTACAATCAGATATTAAGGTATGCTATTTTATTATTTCCTGTTTGCTCCATCTGCATTTGTTTTGTTTTGTTGTTTCTCTATTCCTCCTTTCCCACTTTGCTTTGGGTTGTTTTTTGTTTGTTTTCTTAAAATTCCATTTTATTTTATTTACTGGCTTTTTTAGTGATCCTTTTTGCATTATTTTTATGGTCCTTAGGGATTGCAACATACATGTTACCTTTCCTCAATCTACTTAAGAGTTAGTAATGTAACACTTGTAAAGTTGAAGAACCTTGAAACTGTATATAGTTATACCCTCCCTTACCCTAGTCCTTTATAACCATGCAGGTTATATGGCATAAGAATTGTACCTACAGGGGTGCCTGGATGGCTCAGTTGGTTAAGCATCTGCCTTTAGCTCAGGTCATGATCCCAGAGTCCTGGGATCAAGCGCTGCATTGGGCTCCTTGCTCAGTGGGGAGCCTGCTTCTCCCTCTCCCTCTGCCTGACACTCCCCCTGCTTGTGCGTGCTCTGACAAATAAGTAAAATCTTTAAAAAAAAAGAAAAAGAATTATAGCCAGATTAGTTACAAACTGTACAATACAATGTTATAATTTTTGCTATAAAGGATCACTTGTTCCTGAATATTTTGAGAAAGGGTAAAATTTTCTCTTCTATTTACTTACATTACTATTTTTAATGTTTTGAATTTCCATCTAGTATAATTTCCCTTCCAGCCAAAGAATTTCAGCATTTTTGTAGTGTAGCCCTGTTGGTGATGAATTCTCTTAGTTTTCTTTTATCTGAAAGTGTCTTTATTTTGCCTTCATTCTTGAAGTATATTTTTGCTGAATTTTAGGTCAATTTTTTTTCTCTCTTTAGTGATTTAAAGTTGGCATTCCATTGTCTTCAGGCGTCCCCCTTTTTTTTCCATTGTGAAAAGTCAACCAACATTCTTATCTTTACTTTCCCTTAGGTAGCCTGACATTTTTCTCTTGTTGCCTTCAAAATTTTCCTTTTATCTTTAGCCTTCAGCAGACTGACCATGACATACCTAGCTTTGCCTTTTTTTTTTTAACCTGTTCAGAGTTTGCTGAGCTTCTTGTATTTCAAAATTTTGTATATTTTTGCACTCATACAGTTCACTTGTATTTCTCAAATACAATTTTTTCCCAAATTGTCCAATATAACCCGTTAGTAAGTTATAAAGTAAACTTAGTGAGGATCAGCATTAAAACAAGGAATGAACATTCTGAAATTGAAACTATTACAGTGTATCTCAGTTAGTAAAGGTACCATTATGTGAAACTTTTGTTCAGTTATGTGTGTCCTGGGTCATAATGCAAAATATATTTATAACTGCAAAATATATTTATGTTGTATATATATAATATATAACCGTGGTCCTGGTACAAAGTTTGAAAACCATGCATTGTCTCTGCCCCTTAACATTTGCTTCCCATTGTAACCTTCCCCTGGGCAACACTCGAATTCTCTAGAAAACTGTGTGAGTTAAATCAATTTCAGTATTTCCTGTTGAAGCCTTTCTAATCATTGCGTTTGTTCAGCAAGTTGGGGGTTGTGGGGGGAGTCTTTGGTCTTCACTTCACTCTGGCCTGGGACCTTAGAGTGTTCTTCCTACTTAGACTCTTTAATCTTCTTCTTCTTCTTCTTCTTTTTTTTATCTGTATTTTTATCCCTTATCTACCAGAAAAGTGTTTTTGTTCTATCCGATACGCCATTCTTATTTATTATTGTAAGATACTAAGACTTCTTTTTGTCATAAAGATGGGGAGGCATCACACTGGGAGACCATTAGCCAAACTTCCCAGCATGTTATTTAACTTAAGACTCCATTTCCTCCTCAGTAAAATGAGGAATACCACCACTTTCTCATAGAATGATTGTGAGGATTAACTTGTACAGTGCACATAAATTACTCAGACCGAAATTCTGTAATATTCTTTTTTACCCTTGACATTTATCTCCTTACCTGAGAGCTGGATTCTAGATCTCACTTATCCTTGAGAATATTACCATATGATACTTCCATATCTATTGCTTTGTACTAATAATGCTGTGCTGTAAGTGCTTATTTCTGTACTCGCCTTTAAGATTTTTGAGGGTAGAGATAGCTTGCCTTGTTCATCCGTACCCACCTTTAAGATTTTTGAGGGTAGAGAGAGCTTGCCTTGTTCGTCTTAATCACAAATGTTAAAGTCAGGCATAAAATGAACTCAATAAATGTTGAATTGTTGAATCATCAGATTTGCGTAGCTGTTCTTTGCAAAATTTAGGTACCCAGGAATATGGGAACTGGAGTGGGAGTGGGGGGAGACTGAACAATTTGGAAGGGGAGTTAATACTTTATAGCCAAAAAAGTAGGACAACAAATGCTGGCTCTTACCAGTGTTTACTAGGACAAATTACTTAACTTCATAGGACCTTAATTTCCTAATCTATAACATAAGCAAGAAAAAGCCCAGGTCGGTAGTGTCATGTGTTTTTTGAGACCTTGGTTGCTCAGAAATGCCTTTATAGGTGGGCCCTTTGTAGGTGAAGAGGCGGGAGAAAAGGAATAGATCTCAAGTTCCGCAGTCTGTTCCAAGCTATAAAGTTTTATGATTCTATAATCATTATAAGATAGAGTTCGTTTTTTTTTTTTTCAAAGATTTTATTTATTTATTTGACAGAGAGAGACACAGCAAGAGAGGGAACACAAGCAGGGGGAGCAGGAGAGGGAGAAGCAGGCTTCCCGCCGAGCAGGGAGCCCGATGCGGGGCTCGATGCGGGGCTCGATGCGGGGCTCGATCCCAGGACCCTGGGATCATGACCTGAGCCGAAGGCAGATGCTTAATGACTGAGCCACCCAGGCGCCCCTCTTATGGTAGTGTTTTAACCCAAACTTTACTTGGCTATCCATGAAAGTTTTAAGTTGTACACACTCCGTCCCCAACATATACATTTCTGGCCCCAAACATGGGCAGCTTCTACTCTGTGACCCCATACTGATTTTAATCATGCTACTGAAAAAACAATAAAGAAGGTAAATTTCTATAATTACATTTGCAAAATTCATTCTAAATAAAGAATTTTGTATTATCCATGTTCATAGTTTTCCCTATTTAAGGTTACATAAGAATTGACTGTGTCTCAATCTATCAGCTAAGTATTTCATTTTCTTGGAGAGTAATTGGAGGAGTTAGAAGAATCTATAGCTTATGTATGCATGTTGAGGATCGGTTGAAGTTGTGAAAGTATACAGTTGTATAGTTTTCTCCTCACAACTTCAGACATTTCAGTGGGTCTGTAAGTAAAAGTGATGTTAAATGGTTAATGCTCATCTGATTGGCAGCAATTCAAAAATCTGACCATTAGGCTAGATTCTTTCTCACCTTAACCAAGACTGAATTGAACTATAATGATATATTTTGAAAGTTTTTTTTAACCTACTAGGTAAACAAATAATAAAAATTATTGCTGGGTGATATAAATAGTACAAATTTACAAGCATCTCTTTATTGCTTTTGTTAACTATGATAGGTGAAGGAAACGGTTTTATCATGACCACAGGAAATCACTAACACAGTTCAGTGGATATTTTTCTGTTTCAACACATAAAATAAGATTTGTGTGTGGCCTGTTGATTATGCCCAGCCAAAAAGACAGCGATACAGAAAAAGCACCTTAAGTCATGTTTTTAACATCAACCAATATCCTATACCACCACATGATTTATACTTTATTAATCTAGACACCACTGGTGTACATTTAAAGCAACACATTAATTTCCTTTTCTGCTTACAGCAAGAGTATGTGTCATTGTCCATGTTTTTCTCATTGTCCCTTGAATAGGTAAAAACTGTACTAACTAGCATTTGGGAACTAAAGTCTTCTGGTCATGGGCGTACTCCAGTAGCAGCTAAGGACAACGGAGGCATTTGAAAGAAGACGGAGGAATTACAGTTATGCCACAGAGTAGAAACAGCTCTTATTTTGTATTTGGCTTTTTAGTAAATGTTCTTTGAACTTGATTTCCCTCTTACTGTACAGATGATGTTAAGGAGATTTTTTTCTTCAAAGAAAACATTTAAAATAAACTCTGTTACTTCATGCTTTTAAAAAGCATTTAGCTCTTTTCTGTTGATGATGTTTTGTTATATAGACTCAGGTTGTTGATGATAATATCAGAAGATAGGCCTTGGTTTAACTGAAGGATTGATGTTAATACATTGTTAGAGTTGAAATTGTGTGTTTTGTCTTAATTGCTAGAATTCCCTATCACTGAGCAGGGATAAAGGAATCTGAAAAAGACCTTAAGTTAATCATGCAGTTGAAACTAACGAAACTCATACTCTATCCCCCTTCAGAGTTTGTCACCCCTGACTTAGTTCACATTGGGCACCAGTCTTTCAAAATGATGCATTATTTATGAGTTTAGCCATCACATGCCTTCAATACCGTGATCGTCATCATGATACAAAATGTGAAGCCAAGAGCAGGACTCGTTGAAAATGGCCCTGGGTGTTGGTTCACTTCAGTTGCCTCGACAGTGAACCAACCACCTGGTACTACTTCTGTTCGCCTCCCCCGGCAGAAGTATCTGCCCCCAGGTTTAGCCTCCTTCCAGACTAGTGGCTTCCTTCTTACTCCTGCAGGTACCCGATGGTCTCCACATGCCAGGCAGGTGGTTTCCAGCTGTCACCAAAATTTAGAAAGCTTGTTCTTCCACTAGTAAGAGGGTTCTCCTTTTTGTACCGGAAGGGAGAAAGATAGGGTGACACTTAAAGATTGGCTCTGTTAGAAATTAGGGGATATGAATGGAAAGAGTCAAAAAAGGAGAATTATAGTGAGTTATAATCAAACAAGTTTTGTTCTGTTGTGTTTTTTTGCAGAGCAGCTTCTGTCATAGTGGAAAAAAGCCCTTCCAGAGGACCATGGCATTTGTCCTGCAATATTAGAGGCAGGACTGACAGTGGTCAGGTCATTAGAAGGCACAAACATAGTTAGTCACCGAAGAACTTGTCTGTGAATTATGGCCCCTCTTTTTGACTGATACAGTCAAAGTAACACTTTAGAGGAAGAATACGAGATAATATTCTATTAGGTGTATAATCAAAATTCTGACATTCACCACAGGTTAACAAGAGGAGCAGGGTTCTTTTTTTTTTTTTTAAAGATTTTATTTATTTGACAGAGAGAGAGACAGCGAGAGAGGGAACACAAGCAGGGGGAGTGGGAGAGGGAGAAGCAGGCCTCCCATGGAGCAGGGAGCCTGATGTGGGGCTCCATCCCAGGCTCCTGGGATCATGACCTGAGCCAAAGTCTGATGCTTAACGACTGAGCCACCGAGGCGCCCCGAGGAGCAGTGTTCTGATAAGAACTATGTCAGATCATTGGCTAAAAATAAATCGACTGGGGACGCCTGGGTGGCTCAGTCGGTTGAACATCTGCCTTCGGCTCAGGTCATGATCTCAGGGTCCTGGGATCGAGTCCCGCATCGGGCTCCCTGCTCAGCAGGGAGCCTGCTTCTCCCTCTGCTTGCTGCTCTCCCTGCTTGTGCACGTTTGCACGCTCTCGCTGACAAATAAATAAATAAATAAAAATCGATTGTGTTGTGGTTCTTACAGAGGTTCACTTTTTAAGCATTCTGCCCTGGGGAAGAGAGGTATCTTCTGTAAAGGTTAAAATCTAGAAAAGATGATTCTAGAGTGTTTTTTCCTCTGTGTTTCAGAGGAGGTTTCAGAATATGTACCACTTAACAGAATAATTAGATGGGCTTTAAAATGTGTCTGTGAGACAAGTGACTGTTCTGTGCATGGCACTGGAAGAAGGTGGAGGAAGTTTTTGTTGCATGAAGAGCAGAAATGGTATCTGCTCAAGACAGTTGTAAAATCCAGGGGTGCCTGGGTGGCTCAGTCGTTGGGCATCTGCCTTCAGCTCAGGTCATGATCCCAGGGCCCTGGAATCGAGCCCCACATCGGGCTCCCTGCTCAGCGGGAAGTCTGCTTCTCCCTCTCCCACTCCCCCTGCTTGTGGTCCCTCTTCGCTGTGTCTCTCTGTCAAATAAATAAATAAAATCTTTAAATAAAAAAAACTAGTTTGATTAGCAGAGATGACAAGCAGATGTGTAAAACAACTTTTTTAAAAGATTTTATTTATTTGACGGGGAGGGGGGCGCACAGGAGCAGAGGGAAAGGGACAAGCAAACTCCCCACTGAGTGTGGAGCCCGATGCAGGGCTGGATCTCAGGACCCTGAGATCAGAACCTGAGCCAAAATCAAGAGTCGGACGCTTAACCCACTGAGCCACCCAGCTGCCCCCAAACAATTTTTTTTAAACTTATATTTTAAGTCATAATGCCTTGTCAGGACCAGAATTTGTGTTTTTCCTCCCAGACTCAGTATTATAAGTGAGCAGGTTATCTTGTACGTCCCTCCTACCCATATCTCACAGGTGGAGGACATCATACTAATTTGCCTCTCTTAACGCAGGTGACCTTGACACCATGAAGTTCTCTTTACTCTGTATTTTAAGAATCCAGTAATAAGTATCCAGTGAATGATTCTCATTAGAAAGCTAACTAATAGTCGTTGCTGAAAGCATGTAATTGTAGTATGCAGTAGTGTTAAATGTTTATGGTTTGTTTTCTTTTTGTAGAACACAAAGTAATAATAGTGGGACTGGATAATGCAGGGAAAACCACCATTCTTTACCAATTGTAAGTATAGTTATTTACTTAAACAGTTTTCATTATTTTAGTTATTAAAACTAGTTTTATGTAATTAATAAGGTACCATTGTAATATAACGGAAAAGCTCCAACATACGGTGTTGTATTTTACCAAACACAAAATTTGTTTAAAAAGTGAATAAAACTGCTGTATGTTTGCTAAAGCCTTCACAAACACTTGTTTTTTTCTGGCCTTGAAAGAGAGAATTAATATTAAACTAAAATAAATAAAGCACATATAATAGTACTGGAGTGAAGTGATAAAGTGCATTTACTTAATTCTTCCAGAACTGCAGTTCATGTGAATAGATGGATATCTCTAGGAAGCTTATTGCTACTCTCCTGACTAATAGCTCTGAATTGTTGAACGTAGCCAGACTTGTCAAATCAAAAGAAATGAAGATCACCCCTGAAAGTACTGCTTTTCTAGCTTGCAGCAGGGAAAGGCTTGAGACTTCCAGAGAAATACATTAATACTTGCAGGAAATTTTAACAGCACATCAGTCCACTTGTCCAAGTAGCTCCTGTTATCCTTTCAGTGTTCATGAAACGATCCATGTTAAGCAGTGGAAATGGATCTGTGTCCCAAGCGTTTTAATAAATAGTTATTAGATACAGTGCACTGTTGTTTGGCTCTTATCTCTTTCCACCTCGTCCTAAGTGTATCAGCTGACAGCTCTCCAGAAATACTTCACTTACGCAATGCCTAATGTATTTTTCAGCTACTTTGCTAAAAAGCTCCTAACTTGTGGATTGTTGTTTTAGAGGCGAATAACTACTTGTTTTACTTTAAAATATTCATTCATTGGCCATTATGTATTTAATATGACTTCGCCTTCAAACATCAGATATAAACATTTCAGAAACCTGTCAGTTTCTGAATATTTTCCATGTAGCTTCAAATTTTCCATGTAGCTTCAAAAAGATACATAAAACCCAAGAGACAGTACAGTGTAGGCTCCTTCCAACACAGTACCAACTTAACTATAGGCAAATACGTATTTGTTGAATGAATTAATTCATGTATCTCAGCCAATAATTATGGTAATATATGTGGTATGAGCATTGGTGTTCTAAATATATTTATAGTTATTTTAATTAAAATTTTCATTTGCATATAGCCCTATCTTTTTAAGGCTGTAGTTTAGGTTGATAGGCCTGAGTCTCAATTTTCTCACCTAGACAGTCTTCAAAATTACATATAGCCTACTATTCAGTGGTTGATACTTTGCAAGTATTGATGTCACAGTCACCAGCAAACTTGCTCTTTCAGGAAGGGGCACTGGTTCTACTCTGATAACAGGGCATGGTGGTTTTGGAATTTTGGCCACAGAAATACAAACTCACACCGTGGTGTTCCTTTCTCTCCAGATCAAGCCTTTAGTTTATTTATTCCACTAAAAGAAAAAAAAAAAGGTCTTCCTTCAGGAGTTGTTCTTTGTCTAGATATTTGTTTGCACAAATACTCTCTAGGGTTCTAGTTTTTTGTTTTTTGGTTTTTTTAAAAGATTTTATTTACTTATTTGACAGAGAGAAACACAGCGAGAGAGGGAACACAAGCAGGGGGAGTGGGAGAGGGAGAAGCAGGCTTCCCGTGGAGCAGGGAGCCCGATGTGGGACTCGATCCCAGGACCCTGGGACATGACCTGAGCCGAAGGCAGATGCTTAACGACTGAGCCACCCGGGCACCCCTAAGTTTCTAGTTTTGATGCTTATGATTACCATCGGTACAAATGAGGAAGGGTGATTGATACTAAAAATATAGAGATAAAACTTCCTTTGGATTCTCAAGATTTACAGAAGATTTTTTTATGGTGTCTTTCAACAGCTTAATGAATGAAGTGGTTCATACATCTCCAACCATAGGAAGCAACGTTGAAGAGATAGTTGTGAAGAACACTCATTTTCTTATGTGGGATATTGGTGGTCAAGAATCACTGCGCTCATCCTGGAACACGTATTACTCAAACACAGAGGTATCTAAGCTGCCTTCTGAATTTTAATACAGAGAACCAAAGAGTAAACCCAGAAAATAGATAGGCTGTACATGAAGGCATATTGACAGTTGCTTCTCAGTAACATCGTGTTCTGTATGGAATGTGAGGTTTTCAAATAGAAGAGAAAAGGCCAGTAGAAAGAGTAATGTGCAGTGTTTGTTGTGGGTTTACCGTAGTGCAGACTCTGAGCTCATCCTCCCAGTAATCCTATTAACATTACTGTTGGAGAAAGTGGAGACTGGGATCAATCAGATAACCTGTCCCAAGATCTCACAGCTTTATGAGGCTCTGGTTAGGGGAGGAATAAAATATTTTAAGCATCATTTAATACAAGATTTTCAAAATTCAAATTTTTGGTGAGATTATATTTTAGTTAAAAAAAATGGATTTACTGCAGCCCCTGCCGACCCCCCTCCCCCCACCCGCCAAATTCTCTGTCAGTTATTTCATTACTTTACTACTTCAGAGCGAACCTGGGAAACAATCTGGACTAGCTTCTATTTCTGTTTTTATTTCTTGTTAGAGGCAGATTTTTTTTAAACAAATGCAGTGCTATTGAGAGATTTATCTTTGAGTATACTAATGTACAATTGCATCCATAATTTCTCTTTACAAACAGGTACATCTAACCAATTATTTTTTTCTAAAATGAAGCCTATTAAAAATTGAGTGGGTGTTTTGAAGGGAGTGTGCAGAGGAGGTGGGGAGTTGCAAAGTTTTGGTGAATAAGTTTCTTTTATGATTATATTGCAGTCGCGTGAGTATCTGTGTGGATATATTCCACTGCAGTTTGTGACTGTCAAAACCAAATGGCGTATCATAGATCTTTAGCAGTGGTGCTAGCACTTAATTCTTTTTATTTGCAGGGGAAGATAGGATGGTAAGCAAATACGGTTATAGGTTAGCTTAATACATACTTCTATCATAAAATAACATTCCAAAACTAAAACATATTAGAAAGTAAGAGAACAACAACCTTTTAGCATGATTGCAGTTGCCCCTTGAACGATGCAAGGGTTAGGGACACTGACCCACTTACACAGTCCAAAATCCACGTATAACTTGACTCCCCAAAAACTTGACTGATAGCCTGCTGTTGACCAGAAGCCTTACCGATAAGAGTGGATTAACACGTGTTTCTTATGTTGTACGGATTATATACTGTATTCTGACAATAAAGTAAGCTAGAGAAAAGAATGTTATTAAGAAAATCATTAAGAGAAAATGCATTTACAGCACTGACTACACAGTTAAAAAATCACGTTTAAGGGGATCTGCTCAGTTCAGACCCATGCTGTTCACCTGTATTTAAGCAGCATAGCTGTTGGTGCCTGTGCAAAGCTCACAAGTAACTGCAGGTGTGAGAGAGAAGAACCATCGGTTCTGATGAGTAGGTTAGAGTTGGTTCTAGCTGATCCATGTATATTTATAGCATTACAAAAGGGTAGTTTCTGAAGTTGTAGAAACTCTAGAAGACTTAGCATGGGTCCAGAAAGAAAGAAATACGTTATTAATGACACCATTTGCATGAAATGTTTTTTTAATAAACTCTTTCTATAAGAATTTCAGAATTGCTACACAAAGACCCTTTGGCCTTTACTGCAGCACCCCAGCATAGCACCTAGCCTTTGCAATCTTAGATGCCGGGTAGGGATCCTGTCTATGTGGTGTTTCCCTCATGGCTTTGTTCACCAGCATCAGCTTCTTAAATTCCTTACCTTGATGAGTCCGCCAAAAGCCAAAAGCGGAAGGTCTCTGTCACATTGCAAGGAGTTCAGCTGTTGGCAGATGCCTGACACACCCCTCTCAGTAGAGTCACTTCCCCATATTCACTTTGCCATGTTTCTTACCTTTCTTCCTTCTAGTCTCTTCCCTTTTATCCCCTTTGAAGCCATTCACATTTTATATGCAGATCACTCTAGTTGTCTCTGCCGAATTTTAAGGTCTTCTGAACAATCTGGTGTCACCCTCTCTCTCTCCATTTAGTCTGTGTCATTCCTTTATTACGACCTTTAGCATCGCTTTAATCTCACTTCTTAACTTTTTCTTCTAAGATATTCAATTAGGGGCCCTTTGCACTATATCTTCTTATTTTTCTTACCAAAGATCCTTTTATTTTTAATGTATAAGACCCACCTTTTTTCATACACACCTTTACCAGCAGCTTTCTCCAGTCCTCTTAGCTTGCTCCTCTTTCATTTCGCCTGCATCCCTTCTAGCATATTAACCCCTAAGTAGGTATGTTTCTAGTTAGCACATTTTTTCTGGGGCTTTTATTGTTGATCTTGTTATGATAAAATGTCTTGTTCATTAGTTGTTTTTTTTTAATTTGTTTCTCTTTTTCTTTCAAGCTGTGTGCTCCTTTCTAATAGGCAGGAGGCTGTCTGAAACCAAAATAATTACTGATTGCTTAAATGAGCAATTATAGAGTACTTTCAAGTTTTAGTAAAAGTTATTTAAATTACCATGACTTTTTCTTTGAAAATTATTTTTTATTACCTGCATTTAAAAATAAATCTTAGTGTTACAGAGTATTATGTATTAAGACATCATCTTTTTAAAATAAACTTTGGGCATAGTTTTTATTTGTTGAAATTATGAGTTATTTTCTTATTAACATTTGGATTTTACAGTATAATATAAACTCTTTATGATGAAAAAGCAGTAGACCAGTTTATGGTAATGATGATGTCATGTGAAGAAAGTACTCTCACTTGAGAGTTTTGCAGAAAACTTGAAGATTTCATTCAATTTTCTTTCTTTTTGATTGTCTTCTAGTTCATCATTCTTGTTGTTGACAGCATTGACAGGGAACGACTAGCCATTACAAAAGAAGAATTGTACAGAATGTTGGCTCATGAGGTAAATTTTGAAAGCAAACTTAAACCATGGAGTAAGGTATCTGTATACTGGTGCTTTCTTACAAGGATTATGGGCTTTGCTGTTGGTTATTTCATCATTAACAGAATTTTATACTTTGATTAAAGTTTTTTTTTTTTTTTAGGATTTTATTTATTTGACAGAGACACAGCGAGAGAGGGAACACAAGCAGGGGGAGTGGGAGAGGGAGAAGCAGGCTTCCCGCAGAACAGGGAGCCCGATGCGGGGCTCGATCCCAGGACCCTGGGACCATGACCTGAGCCGAAGGCAGACGCTTAACGACTGAGCCACCCAGGCGCCCCTTGATGAAAGTCTTAGAGTCAGAAAGTTTCATTACATTTTCAAACTTGAAAAAGCTCAACACGTTAATTTGTAGAGTATTACTGTTATTGACAAGATTTTTCAAAGTTTAAACCACTTATTCAAGCCTTAAAGAGTCTGATAAATTAAAGCAAGAAAGAGGAAAATTTAAGTGGTTTTTTTCCCAAGAGTTTATAATAACTGAAAATTCTTTAGTGAATAGTATGAGATCACTTAATTCTATTTCAGATATACAAAAGACTTAGATAATAAAACACATTTGTCCACCATCCATTCAGTATAAGATACGAAATATCTTATGTGACCACCAATCTCATTTTCTTCCTTTCTCTCAATTCTGAAAGAATTACATTATCCTAAAAGTAGTGATTATCAATCCCATGTATATGTTTATACTTTACCTACATTTTTATTTGTCAGTTGATTTATATTTCATTGTTCATAAACTCTTATATAATGATAAAGATTTTTTTTCCCCTGTAACTCAGTTTTGGGGTTTTTTTGCACAATATTGTGATTATCCATGTCAGTACATAGAGCTTTAGTTCATTGTTTTTGATATGTTGTAGTGTATGATTAAACTACAATTGATCTATTCTTTTTTTTTTTTGATCTTCTATTAATGAACATTTAGGTTATTTCTAAATTTTGATAGTATGAACAATTCTACAGTGAATATTAATGAATGCAGTTAGTCTATACCAATACTAATAAGTAAAATAAGTATTACCCAGCCCTTACCGTCAGTCCTCTTCTTTAAATTTGGAGAAATTCTGTAGTATTTGGTAACATATTACCATATTTGCCCAGTAGAGTATTGCTCATAGAGTTTTAAATCCGTGTTTAAGATGCATGTTTATTTTACTTTTAGTTTGACCCCTTTGGCCCAACAATATAAAATAACTTTTGATTATCTGGCTTATGTTAATAAGCCTATCTCTGTTAGAGTCAATCATTAAATCTCTGTTATTTGAGAAAATTTTCATTTCAATACAACTTTTATTTATTTATTTTTTTGAGTTTTTATTTTTTAAGTAAGCTCTAGGCCCAGCATGGGGCTTGAACTCACAACCCCGAGATCAGGAGTTGTGTGTTCTACTGACTGAGCCAGCCAGGCAGCTCTCAATAAAATTTTTAAATTAAATATTACTGCCTAATCATTGAAAGTAGAAGGATTACTCAGAGTAGAAGGATTTCATTATAACTGTCCAGTTGGGCATATCTGACCTTCCTGATGTATTAGTTTAATTTGAATCGTGGTATTTCATGTATTAGAAATATTTCATATTGATTGCAGGATCTACGGAAGGCTGCAGTCCTTATCTTTGCAAATAAACAGGATATGAAAGGGTGCATGACAGCAGCTGAAATCTCTAAATACCTCACCCTTAGTTCAATTAAGGATCATCCATGGCACATTCAGTCCTGCTGTGCTTTAACAGGAGAAGGGTAAGTGCTAAACGATAGGAGGGGAGGTATGACTTCTTTCAAATTTCTATCAACTTTTCTTCTTTGATCCTGTTCCCTTTTTTGTTCTTAAAGATAGTTTTTATATTGTATTTCAATTTTATAGGGTGGAAATTATTTTAGTCTGTTACTGTTGTTAAGTTACAGTTTCGCAGAGTTATTGACACATTTTTGTAACTTTTATTATAAACAAAATGTTTTACCAGAAAAAGTCAATAACAAACATTTGAATTAAGTTGTCCCAATCCAGATTTTTAGTTGCTGTTCATTTCTTGCTTATATCATTGACTAGCTGGGGGTGGGGGGGGGGGCAACCGGAATGTTGCCTGAATTAAAGAGGAAGCTTCAAAGAAATTTCACATTTTCTATAAAGGCTTAATTAAGCATGAGCTCTCAGCTTTCCACAAGAGTACATCTCCTTTCTAATTAGGAGTTCTTTCAGGGGGGCTTACTTCGAAAGAGGAAACATTGGAGATAAATGCTTCTTAGAGTATATTTTTCTTTCCTAAGAACTTGAGTTTGGATAGAGTAGGCCAAAGAGAACCCAGCATGTTAGACATGACTTATCCAGTTGATTTCCAGGAGTTTATTTATCCTCTAATCAACCTGACCTTCTTAGTTATGCTCATATTAGAAATAGCTTGTAATATAATAGTAGATGTAGACTTTTTTGACTTATGCTTCTGCGACTGGGCCATAAGCATTCCATTCTTTAGAATTTAGGAGGGTAGGGCAGAGTTCCTGTTGTCTTTCTATAGTGGCTTCAGTTTTTTTTTTTTTTTTAAAGATTTTATTTATTTATTTGACAGAGAGCGAGAGCAGGAACACAAGCAGGGGGAGCGGGAGAGGGAGAAGCAGGCTTCCCGCGGAGCAGGGAACCCAATGTGGGGCTCGATCCCAGAACCCTGGGATCATGACCCGAGCCGAAGGCAGATGCTTAATGACTGAGCCACCGAGGCGCCCTGGTGGTTTCAGTTTTAATCTTAAAAGGGCGAGAGGAGTATTTGCAATCTTGATGGTAAAACTGCCCAAGCGGTTATCTTCAAGATGAGACTGAAACCATTTCCCAATTACTCAACTAATCTGATTACCATCATTTTGTCTAAGTGAATCTTCCGCTTAAAAATTGCACTTCTTATGGTGATACTTATATATTTCACTTACCTGTATAAATCATTATTGCAGTATCAACATTTGGGTAAGATTTAAAAATACTAAGTATGCTTTCAATTATAAATAATTCCATTTTGAAAATACTTCTATCTTTTGTTTCAGGTTATGCCAAGGTCTAGAGTGGATGACTTCCCGGATCGGTGTGAGATAACTTTTTGCTTGGAAAGAGACTGCTCTATTTATTCTGTGACATGAACATTTTCCTAGTACCTTTGGCTGCTAAGGCAGCAGCATGTTTAATTTATAACAACACAAACCTCTATGAGCAACACTTGAATCAAGTGCAGCTGAACTGGAACATAAAAAGATTTTTTCTTAACTTTTTTTTAATGCACTAATCTTCAGTTGGACGAACATAATGTATAACTATGTTTTCAGCAACATAATTCTTCTGACTGCTGATTCTAATTATTCAATGACTGCCTTGTAAGAAATGTTTGTTTAATGTTTTCTGAAGTATTGTAATAACTTTAATGACCAATTTCTTGACCACCCCCTTTCCCTACCAGATAATTACTGGTTTGACAAAGTAGTAGTGGAAATCATCAGGTACTGCTTGCAAACTTAACCAGCACTAACTTTTGCTCCCTCTTCAAACCACTGATCTTTTGGACAGAACTTATTATAGAGAAAGAAATCTGGCTAGAAGTTAGATATGTGTGTGTGTGTGTGTGTGTGTGTGTGTATATATATACACGGAAGACTGACCATCATGAGACCTGCTTTTAAGTTAATTTCTCCCACATTATTACAAGTCATGAAATAATTTTAAGTTACTATTAGCATGGAAATTAAGTAGGCTGTTTATCTAAAAGAATTAAATTCACTTTTCTGCCTCCAACACAGGATTAGTTTTGGCTAAAAACTAATCAAGGAAAAATATTTGAAAGCCCAACTTTGATGGTAAATATTTTGGATAAATCTGATAATTTTAAAAATGTCACATTATTCAACACATACATTAACTATCGGAAATTATTAAAGGATACCAGCACTACTATCAAAACAAGACACTTGGAATATATTTTACTATCAATTATAAGCAACTTTATTATCAGCAAAAAGTTCAACTATTCCATTTGCAAGGGAGAGCACATCTGCTTTGGGCAATAGCTAAAGCAGAAGTACAAACATTTCGTTTCTTAAAAATTTGAAATTGTGTGAATTTGAATAGTGTTTCTACCACCAGCAGTATGTTACTTAGAAAACCATATGACTTTTCCATAAATCTATCTTAGGTTATAGTGTAATAGGCTTAAAACAGTTGCCATCTTTATAGAACATGATGTTCTGAAGTCTTTTCCTGGGTTACAGGAAACTGCTGAATTTAATCCTAGCTTTTAAAGTATTACTAGGAGATTGAAAGTTAACTCTAACATCTTATAAATTAAAAAATAGGAAGAAAAAGTCATAATCTATCAAAAGTCTATTACATATCATTCAAAAGTTTTCAAGGCAGTTGTCTTAATATAAGCAGTAATATAAATAGTGTGAGGACAAGTAATTTTGATCCTCTATTTCAAATGTGTGATTTTGCTATAATGAAAGGGATAAAATGCATACTTAGAGAATAATACTTCATTTTTGCAGTATTTTTTTTTCATTTGGGTCAAAAATAGGATTCAGTGTTCATAAGAGTATCAGAATACCTGTTCAAAAGTGGTATTTTAATTTTAATATTTTTTATTGTAAATTGGTTTTACTTTTGCTCTGTTTTCAGGTATACTTGATTTATTATATTTAGTCTAATTTAGTTGAATGTGGTAACATTTTCTTTCTATTTAGTGGTAGCACACCCCCTAGAACTGAAAAATGACCAGAGGAAGGCTTTCTGGACTTTGGGAAATAGCGGTTTATTAACCTTGTCTTGAACCTTTTTCTTAGTGATTCTATACCAGGTAGAGAGTAAATTTTGTTTTTAATAAAATCCATAATCTAGAACATGAGAGAAAAGCAAACATAAATCAATATGGATGCTTTGTGGTATGTGTTTGGGGCAGGGGGCAGGAGGAATTATGAAGATACCATTTACCTAAAGCACACTTTGCCAGAGTTTCTATCTTGGTTACAGAGTTTAGCCATAAATACTGAAGATAATTCTCTTAGCTCCATCCTGAGAAAACATATTTAATACCCCTGTATCCATTCTTATTATGAAATTTATCTTATATCTAGTAAGATTGGCTGGTTCAGTTTTCTTCTATCAAATTATACGGTTATTTTTTTATATTACCACATCAGCATTATACTGAAAGTGTTTTTAATAGTTGATTGTATTTTGTCAAACAACTACTAGTATAGATTCAAGTTTGCTGTTTAATTTTTTAAAATACAATTTATTTTCTAAATTTTTTAAAAAAGCATTTTGTTAGTTTGGGATTAGAAATGGTTTATGTTAGCTGTGTTAAAAATGAAATCGACATCCCACTAGTTTTTGTGGTAATGATTGGGAAAAGTTCAAATAGGAAATTCATGTAAAACTTTTTAAAGGTGAAAGGTTCTCATTAGAGATTTCCTGTTACAGTGATATGAAAACTGATTATCCTTTACTCCAAGAGAATGTTTTGTTTGACCCAAGCGGGTATCTAATACTAAAGCATTGATTCTGACATGCATTGTCAATTAACTATAAGATACTATCTGATGAAAAATGTAAATTTGTAATTAGTGCCTTTATTCATATTTCGAGATGAGTTCTCAATTTTGTACTATACCTGTTCTTTAGAAGTCAGATTAACAGCTGATTAACTTGACAATGAACTAATTCGAGATTCACCCTACCTGCCAACCCTTCAGTTGCCTAGCAAAGTTTCTAGTACCTAGTGGAAAGCAAGGGACCCACCCACATTCCTTTTGGGAGATTTTTCTAGATTTTATTTTTATTTTGAGGATGAAGAAATGAAAGTTTAACAAATCTTTTCAATATTTTATTAGAACTGAAATGTAACTGCCACCCAAATATGGCATTTTTCTTCATTTTGAACACTTTCTTCATATTTAAGCCCACTGTTCTTACTGCAGCGCATTTGGGAACTCTTAGAATTAACAGGCCCTTTTATATGGGAATATACTACATAATTTGTATTGTTAGTGTAATTTAATTCCTTAAAATCTGAAATAATATATATATATATAATCTATTGGAAAACTCGTGGTTAAATACATAATTTTTGCTTTTAGGTTCTGTGTTAGGTGTGCTTAAAGGTATAATTTTATTCTGTATTCATTAGAAGAAAGATAATAAATTCAAGTTTTATTGTTAAGAATAATTTTTAAATGGGCACTTACCCTTATAGCCAAAGTCATTTTGTTTAAGCATAAATTAACTTTTATTTTCTATAGCATAAAGAGAAAATAATTATTTTCCTATGGAAACAGTGAGTGATACAGGCAGTGCTGTAAACAATATTCTCTGAAGAGCTATGGGGAGTCAACAAAGCAAAGAAAATTTTAAAACAAATGTTTATATTTTTAAAAATCTTTGGTGTAGTATCTTAGGACAAATTAGAAGTAGAATTGTTTGTGACTAGCACTCATTTAATTCTTAGCTATGTAAAACTATATCAGTAGAAAAATGTAGTGGTATTATGCCTATGGATGGGTAAATTCCATTGACATTTATATTTGAAGACCAACTTCATGAGTCTAATCTTTTCATCTGTGGCTTTGGATCCAAAATATTTTATATCCAGTTCAATTCTAAAGGATCTTTTATATTTTGTTGGGATAAAGTCACTTCAAGATGCAGTCTGGTAACTTGTATGTAGTAGAATATTGTGCCGGCTGTCTAAAGAAGTGTATTTGAATCTTAATTTGACCATTACTTGTCTAGTTGAACTTAGGCCGTTACTGTTCACGGCCTTTCTGTTTTTTCCCCCATACTGAGGAACTTAAGCCAACTAGAACTCCTTATCTTTTGGTTTTAAAATCCTGAATCCTTATACACTACATTAAAGTCAAAAAACTAAAAATACTAGGAAAGGACACGTAATAGGAAATTAAATTCACTTTTATCTGTTCTTTGATTCCCACCTCATTATCATTTTGTTCAGTTTATGAATACAATCAAATAAGAAAACAAAGTATCAACTAGTAACAGCTACTTAGCTTCAGTTGAGCTAAGAGCTAATGACAATGCAGAAGAGAAAATAAGCCATATTGCTAAGAAAATGCTTTTAAGCTGCTGATAAAACACCAGTGTTGTGTTTAAAATACTCTCTTCTAGAGTATATCCTGCTTATTTTCCTGGCTTTTACTAATTAGAAGTGGTCGGTTTGTTCAGAGTGTGTTGGCTTTAGATGCTACCCCAAGCTCCCAATGCTGTTTGACTTCTTAGTATTGAAACAATAGTGCAGCCAGGCTGTCAGTATTTTTGCAGACGTCCGTGTAAATCTGAGAGGAGTTTACATTCAAGGTTGGTTCCTTCCGTAATGTCTCATCCTTACTCATTTAGCATTACTGTGAAGCCTGAAATCCAAGGCTCCCAAAAAGTATTTTTTTAAGAGTTCCAGGTGGCCAAAAATAAATAGAGAAGGTCGATCAAAAAATTTTTTTTCTCCATTTTAAAGTAGAAAAAATACTGTGTTCAACAGATCCAAAATCAGTTTTAAATGTATATGATTTGGTAAAATGTTTGGAAAGGTTGACTTGGGGGTATAGAGTCATACCTAGAAACAAATGTCAAAACAGTTGATAGTAAAGATAAACATGAGGTAGAAAAATCTTCAAAAGGATATTAAGTAATAGAAAATGTGAATGAAGACAGTGAATTTCCCTCATTTAAGGCACTTAAAAATTACTAGAAAGTACAGTCTTTTACTGTAGAGCTAGATATCTTACTTTTAAAGTGGCCAAAGGACCAAAGACTGATCAGGTTTTTAGAATTTGTTAGTGTTCTCAGTCACATCCTTTTTACTTTTTTTTTAAACTGGTAACCTACATTGTCTCCTAGAAATGGAGAAATAATAAAATGTGCCGTACATATCTTTTGGAATAGATAACAGAGTTCTAGAAGAATGGAAATGTTCTCTTGCACAAACTTGTAAAATTTTAATTAAAAAGTTACCTCATTTTTCAATCCATAAGGTGCTTTGCTCAAGCTTGTGGGATGTTACACCCATAAATACCCCCTTCACCCAAACTGTGTTTGAAATATGCAAAATTCACAGCTAAGGGGTAGCATTCCTTGGAGATTCTGTTTCGTTTTATTCTTGTTTGCTGCCAGCAGGGTAACGTGGTATAGCAGATTCACTTACTGTCTTCATTAAAGCACACAGGCAAGTGCTCAGCCAATACTTAATTCGTTTCATTAAAAATCAAATAAGGGCAAGGAAGAACCCTAAAATTTGATCGATTATATTATACTGTGACTGTATTTCGTTCCGTGTTTGGAAGATACCAAATGACTGTCATTTGATCTTGGTTGTGCATAATGTATTTGCATATTTTGTCCCTATTCATAAGAGATGATTATTTTAATCCTTTTACATTTTCCCTCAGGAAGTTCAGGGACTTGACAAGCCCCTCTTTTATTCTCTTGGAGTAAACTGTTCAGTGTAGTTATGAAATTTTTAATTTCGATTAAAAAAAAGTTTAGCTGCTATTTCGTTAAAAGTGTGGATCATAAAATGATGGTTATGATTTTTTTCCAATTATGTAACAGTTTTAAGTTTTACCCTATTTATCTGTTGCACAGAGCATGGTTTTTAAAAAGAAAAGAAACAAAAACTAAAAGCAATTACCGCCTAGTCCCTGGATTTCTCCTAATCAGAATATAATGGTTATAATCACACATTGCCATCTTCATATAAATTGGTGCTTTAGAGCATTAAAGAGGAAACAGCAGGCCCTGTAAAATACCCTTCTTGCTTCAGAATGTAAAACTACTTTAAAGTGTATTTATATTTATGTTCATTTCTTAAGGTTTAAATACGAACTGTTGTTTCTACAAAAGCTGTAACAATATCTTAGCTAATTAGCTTGGTCAAAATAGATGGTATTAATATGGGCAAAATTAGGCATTGGATCTCTCTGTGGGTCCCTTGGTATTGCATAGAAGGGAAAAAAGAATGTCTTTCACACCACCAACTGTGCTTCTTAACCCCAACCAAGCAACTGAAATGTGTGCTATTGGTCTAGTATATAGCATTAATAAAATTAAGAGCAAACCAATTACTTGATGCATTTACATCATCACTTCTTGAAAATGGTTCAAAGCATGTTCTACTAATGGTGGGGCTGTTTAAAGACCTGTTTTAAATTTTTTAATAGCTTCGTTACTGTCATAAAATGCTTTTATATGTTAAGTTTAGGTTGCTGGTACTCAAGAATTTTTTTATTTCTGCAATTATGTTATAATGAGTTGCTTGCATGCCTACTCACCCAAGTAAAAAGGATGCTGTTTGCTCTGGAATGTTCATCTTTTAGACAGGTTTTGGCTCATTTGCAATCATGGTGCAATACAGTGTAACATTCATTTGTTTTCAGTCAGCAGTTTTATTTTTGTCATAATAAATAATTACTTTTCCAATATGACACGAACCCAGTGGTTTCCTTTAAAGGTAAAAATCTGTTTTAACAATCTGTTTGTTGCAAGTGATAGAAAACTACCTAAGTGATAGAAAACTACCTAAGCTAACAAAGCGATGGGAATTTATTATGAGAGTGAGGTCCTGTTGTGGGTGCTTACGGAATTCAAGGAAGTCAAGGGTACAACTGGGTTTTTGGAATGGGCTAGGACCAGAGACCCAGACTCAGGGATACTGAGGAGAAACCAGAAAGCTCTTTCTCTTACCCATCTCCTTTTCACTTGTTTCCTAGGAAGTCCACATGGCAGATAATGTCCAAACCAAATAGTTCCCAGAGTTTTATCTTTGTACAAGTAAGAAATCAGATCATCATTAGGGTCTTAGTTATGTTGTTGAAAACCAACCTCCATACTTTGGAGTCAAAATAGAACACGAAGACCGAGTTTGGGATAAAGAGGAACAATAATGATGTAGGAAGAGATGTTAGGGTTCGAAGCTGACGGCCAAGAAAGAATTCTTGAGACATCTTTGGTGCAAAAAGGTGGTTTTATTAAAGCACATGGACAGGACCCGTGGGCAGAAAGAGCTGCTGCACCGGGGTTGTGAGGGGTGGCCCGTTATGTACTTTCGAGTTGGGAGGTGGTTAGGGATAGCGTAAGTCTTGCAGGTATTTTGGAAACAAGGTTTCCAGGGCCCTGAGGGAACTAGCTATCATTAGGAAAAGGTCCTTTATTACTGTTTAGTAAAAACTCAGTCATGAGACCCTTCAGATGTATATCGGTGGGTCATAGGCTTGGGGGATGATGGCCAACATGTATCTTGGGGAGTAGAGATAAAGGAGGTTTCCAAAGGAATTTTTATATATGTTAAAGTAGACTTACAGGATTCTAGGGGTCGGGCTAAGGTTGCCTCTTATCCTTAGCAAAGTATTAACATCGAGGCAGCTGAGTTCCTTAGAGGAATGTCGCTCTGCCTTTTTCAAGGACTTGTCAATGGTCTGTAAGGAGTAAGGGAATTTAGTAATTTTTCTTCTGCTTTGTTTCCCACATCAAATAGCTTCATTGCTTTGCTGGGCAAAGGAGGCTGCAGCAGCCTGACATTCAAAAACTGCATGCAGCCCACTGGGAGGAAGGGGCTGGGTTGGGGGATAAGGGAAATAGAGGATCTAGCCAGTTTCTACATGAGTTTGTACCTGCTCCCAGCCTTGTTGGTCATGTTTTCAGGGTGGTTCAGGGTTCCTGAGACAAAAGACCAAGAAGGGAGGAGGGGAGGTGTGCGGAAGAGAGGAAAAAGGTTACTTAGTTTAAAATCGAGCCTTGCCATGGCCTTAATATGGCCATTTTGATTTTTGTTCAGCTTTTTGCTTTTAGTCGGTTTCAGTTACAGTTTCATACTCCCCAGGGACATTGTTCATTTCCCTTCAGTGAATCAGTTTCTCTTTCTGGTCTGAACAACTGTGGCCTGGCGGAAGGTACACGTACCAGAGAAGGGGAATCCCTGGGCTGTAGGCAGGCAATCCAAGAGGGGTGTGTGTGGTATAAAAGGAAAAAATTTGGTCTTTGAACCCTGGTCCTGAGACAAAGCTCCTCAAACTCTTGGAATTTCCTGAATGATTGTAGTGTGTTTTGTCATTCATAAGAAGGCTCTTTTGAGCTCATGTAAATGAGGTGACTCAGGGTGGGCCCCTAGATAGGCTCAGAGTGGAGCTGGTCACAAGGAATACCAAATGATTAGAAGGTTGGAGCTTTCAGCTCCGCCTACTGGCCTCTGGAAGGGGAAGATGGAGGAGGGGTGCTGCTGATGAAGCTCTGTGAAAGCTCTTTTTTTAAGATTTTATTTTTTTAAGTAATCTCTACACCCAACATGGGGCTCAAACTCACAACCCCGAGATCGAGTGTCACATGCTTCACCGACTGAGCTAGCTAGGCACCCCTCTGAGAACTCTTGGACAAGACTAATAAGCTTCTGGGTCAATGAACACATCCATATGAAAAATGAAATAATGAATATAATGAAAATTTATGAATATAATGAAATTTATGATCTTGTCCAATATTAGATTATAGCTCAACTTTTTAAAATTTATTTTTAATTTTTTTTAATTTTTATTTTTTAAGATGAGCCAAAGGCAGATGCTTAACCGACTGAGCCACCCAGGCACCCAACTATTACTCATTTATAGATGGCCAAATACAGGGGCATTGATAAGGGAGTCCTCATTAATCACATGGTTAAACTGACTTAACAGTGCTCTGTAGCTTCCACATACAATTTATATGTAGTTCTCGCTCTTTTTTTTTTTTTTTTACTAGTGACACTTTTCTTTAATAATGCACAGCAATACCCATGACACAGTGCACCCATTACTTGGACTGATGATCGGAACTCCAGCTCTAAGAAAGATCCAATTTAAGGGAAATAAACACCCAAAACAGCAGCAATGACTCTTAACAAGAGGAGTACTCAGGAAAGGAAGCAGTAACTACCTTGTCTGGGCTAAAAAGGTTGGAATATACTTTAAAAATGTGCAAGGGGTTGTGGGAGTATCCCATAACTTGGAAGTAGTTAAAACCAAAGGGAAAAGACTTTTTTTTTTTTTTTTTGATACTGGGGACACAAAAGGGAGGGGTGGAGGAGTGGGAGAAGAGTCAGCAACTCACCATGGTTACCACACTCACCCTTTCCTATTGCCACTCTTGCCATAGGAGCTCAGATCTTAAACCAAGAAAAGATAAAACCTTCCATATAAAGGACAATCCATACCATTACTCATGCTGCCCTCCAGACACACTAACAATCTAGCTGAGGCTCTAAGATTAACACCCATCTAAATGCTCTATTCACCAAGGATGTTAAGAGTCCACCCTCTAGAACAGTGAAAAAACATTGCCATTATTGACCCCCAAACCCCAATATCTCCTCCTCAGAAACTCCTAAAATCAGACTTTTATTCTGGAGTGGCCTCATCCTCCAAACAGAACCTCTTGGTAAATGCATAATAGAAAACCAATAAGAGCTATAGCCCTTTAAAGACACCAGTTATCTAAAAACTAGTTATTTAATGACTATTTATCTTTACTGGGAAATTATGAGTTGGGGGGGGGTGGTTAACAGGGATTCTGCTCCCAGAAGTATTGCTTAGGATGCTCTTGCCAGGTTCTTTATATAATGAGGTATAATGCTGATACTGGGCTGAGGTCATAAATTCAGAGTGAACCAATGAAATGTGCTCTACCAAGAAAAGGGAAAAAAATTAAAAAGACAAGATAATTGGGGAAATCAAAGGAAAGGATTTCTGTGCTCACAGGCATAAAAGTCTTAGGAGTTCCAAACTAAAGCCATGCGGTAGACACTGACCTAACTAAGGTAAAGCCTCTAAAGCCCATGCATTCTCCATTTTAAGTCCATCACCCACAGTGCTTCTCATCAACACCAACAGCTGTATCTCTAGCCCAACCCCCCCCTTTCCTTATCCAACTATTTTCTGTACACAGCCTGTGTTCAGCCCTCCTCCCAAAGAGGGTGGTTCACCTTGAAACTCTCCGTTGTCAAGGCCCCTGAGGGCCTCCACTGCATCCTCTGCCCGCCCCATGTGTACGAAGGCATAATCTTTCACGATGTCACATTCGATGACTGGACCGTACTCCTCCAACTTGGCCCAAAGCTCTTTGTTGGCACAAGTGGGACCGATGTTGCCCACATGCAACTTTGTGGAGGCTTTGCTCTTATTCTTGCTGGCTTCCATGTTGATGTTCACCCCGTGCAGCTTGTAGTGGTGCAGGCTGAGTATGGCATCCTCGGCCGCCTTCTTTTTATTTTTTTATTTTTTTATTTTAATTTTTTATTGTTATGTTAATCCCCATACATTACATCATTAGTTTTTGATGTAGTGTTCCATGATTCATTGTTTGTGCATAACACCCAGTGCTCCATGCAGAACGTGCCCTCCTCAATACCCATCACCAGGCTAACCCATCCTCCCACCCCCCTCCCCTCTAGAACCCTCAGTTTGTTTCTCAGAGTCCATCGTCTCTCATGGTTCATCTCCCCCTCCGATTTCCCCCCCTTCATTCTTCCCCTCCTGCTATCTTCTTCTTCTTTTTTTTTTTCTTAACATATATTGCATTATTTGTTTCAGAGGTACAGATCTGTGATTCAACAGTCTTGCACAATTCACAGTGCTCACCATAGCACATACACTCCCCAATGTCTATCACCCAGCCGCCCCATCCCTCCCACCACACCCCCCACTCCAGCAACCCTCAGTTTGTTTCCTGAGATCAAGAATTCCTCATATCAGTGAGGTCATATGATACATGTCTTTCTCTGATTGACTTATTTCGCCCAGCATAACACCCTCCAGTTCCATCCACGTCGTTGCAAATGGCAAGATCTCATTCCTTTTGATGGCTGCATAATATTCCATTATATATATATATACCACCTCTTCTTTATCCAGTCATCTGTCGATGGACATCGTGGCTCTTTCATACGATCCAGCAATTACACTACTGGGTATTTACCCCAAAGATACAAATGTACGGATCCGAAGGGGTACATGCACCTCGATGTTTATAGCAGCAATGTCCACAATAGCCTTGGCCACCTTCTTGTCCTCTGTGTGCACAAAGCCGTAGTTCTTAATGATGTCACATTCCAGCACCTTCCCATACTGCTCGAACAGTGAGCAGATCTCCTGCTCTGTGGCCTCCCGGGGCAGGTTTCCGATGAACAGCTTCACCATCTCGACACAGCCCGCACGGAAATCAAGCAAGGGCTCTTCCTCGAGGTGCAGACGCTTCTGACAAAACGCTAAAATAGCGGCTATATGTAGTTCTCTTAATATCCCTGTCATTTTCTTATCCCTAGCCTAAGCTTGCTTGAAACATGCTTCACGGGAGTGGAGTTTTTTGTTTTCTAAACCAAAAAGTCTGATGTCAAAGTATATTTTTTAAAGTATAAAACTCCCACTTAACTATATAGTGAGCACTTGTCAAAGATTTACTTAAGTTGGTAATTAAAGAAACAGCAGGCTATAAAGCTGATTCAAAGGAGTACACATCAGAAAAACTTACATTGTCTTCATGTTTCCAACTAACTTTATATAGAGTCTGGGTCCTAACTGATAGTAAATAGTAGCTCAAACAGAGCTGCATCATCTTGTAGAAAGTCAGATGGTTCTTCAGCAGACTTGGTAGACGATGCCCTAGTAAGACTTTGAAAGAGCATAGTAATCTTTCCGTCTTATTTCCAAGTTTTGGATACATTTTTAAAAGAATTTCTTTTTTTATTTTATTAAAACCCTGGCCTATTGAAATATGGAACACAAAGTGGGCTGCAGGGAAGGGAATCAGCCAACCAAGTGACAGGACTTTTTTGGTGAAAAAGGGTGAAATCTAGCATAAATATCCAACTAGTGCAAAACAGGTTCTCTGACTCGCCATCTCAAAACCCAGGATGGTTCAAACCAGAATAATAATGCAGACCATCTCGTGCAACCAAGAGCTACTGGGAAACCAAACTAGAACGCTCTCTGGGCAGTGATTTGGTAGCTTCGCAGAACTTGCCCTATATTACAGTTGATTCAGGAAGCGACCATGTGTCACATGAGAGACTGTTTCAGTTCAGGACACCTTTAGCTCAGGAAGCTGAGAAAGGCAGAGAAAAAACTTGTCCCTGGAAGCCTTCACAAAGAATGCAGCCCTGCTGGCAACTGGATTTTAAACTATAGTTCTGGAATACATTTTTGTTCTTTTAAGCCGTTAAATCCGTGATAATTTGTTACAGCAGCAGTAGGAAATGATTACAGGACCATATGTGTTTTCCCAAACTATTAAAGATCAGTGAACTAGGGCGCCTGGGTGGCTCAGTCGTTAAGCATCTGCCTTCAGCTCAGGTCATGATCCCAGGGTCCTGGGATCGAGCCCCACATCGGGCTCCCTGCTCTGCGGGAAGCCTGCTTCTCCCACTCCCTCTGCTTGCGTTCTCTCTCTCTCTCTCTCTGTCGAAAAATAAAAATAAAATCTAAAATAAATAAATAAATAAAGATCAGTGAACTAGAGAAAATCTAGCAGAGATTTTACTTGGGAGAAGCAGTCAATGTGTGGTTTTCGTGGCTCTTCCGGACAGAAAAAAAAAAACTAGTTAGGTATTAAATGAATCAAGCTTTATAAATTTTAAAACCTCATTTTTCCTTACATTTTTAAGTTCAACTTTTTTTGTTTCAATTTTGCTGAGACATAACTGACATACAGCACTGTATAAGTTTAAGGTATAGAGCATGGGACCCGACTTACATACATTGTGAAATGACTATCATGATAAGTTTAGTTAGCATCTGTCATCTCATACAGATACAAAAAAGATGGAAAAAAGGTTTTTTCTTATGATAAGAACTTTTAGGATTTACTGTCTTAGCAGCTTTCAAATATACTCTTCAGCAGTGTTAACTATAGGAATCATGCTGTCCATTCCATCCCCAGCCCTGATTTATCTTTTAACTGGAAGTTTGTACCTTTTGAACTACCTTCAGAGGTTCAATTTATAATCTCAAATTCAACTTATAAATAACTATTAAAATGTTCGTAGTTCTAAGAGTTGGTTTCAAGGAAACTATTATTTAGTCCATTATTGAACATAGTTAATTAGGGGTGCCTGGGTGGCTGTCAGTTAAGTGTCTGACTTCCTCTCAGGTCATGCTTTCAAGGTGGGATTGAGCCTCTGCTTCTCAGTTGGGCTCCGTGCTCAGCGGGGAGTCTGCTTGTCCCTCTCCCTCTGTCCCTCCTCCCACCCCTCCCACCCCCGCTCGTGCTCTCTCAAATAAATATAAATAAAATCTTTAAAAAAATCTTAAAAAATAATTAAATCATCTTAAACAATTTTAAAGTGTATCTAAAGATACATTTGAAAATTTTAAATACTTCAGATCTGACTAAACCTTCCCATGTACTTAGTTAATTCTAGTAAATCTAACAAATGTATTAAATGTAACAGATCCTTGCTTTCTTAAATATTCATCCTTAGCAAATTTTCCTATAACTTTTTAACTTAAAACCAACAAATCTAAAATCGTTTATCCATTCATGTATTTTAAGTTAGAATCATAAGTTAGCGTGTTAGATTCTTTAATATGACAAATCTTAAATATTACACATATTCTACATACTAAGTAGGCACAGGATATTCTTAAACCTCACACAAAAGCGTTATACTATGGGTTTGACTTACTTAACCTCCGTATATTGATTCTTGGTTTAAAAGACCCTTCTTTATTTAAAAAGGACCCTTCCCGCTGAGAAAACAATTGTATAGTCCTAAGCAAAGTTGACTTCTCATGTTAGGGGCTGAGATTTTTAAGGAGATTTTGTGACTTGGTGCCGTAGTTACCGAAGAGGATTCTTCTGGCGCAGAAACAAATATAACATGAATTCTGTGATAGAGAATCCATGCCTTCCGAATGAGGTTGGTTATTCTGTTCTTTCTTTCTCCTTCATCACCTTACTTTTTTGGTAGATGACTTGAAGTATATAACTTGAAGTCAGGAAACTTTATACTTGATAGCAATTGTCTAGTCTATTTATTGCTTGATTCTATTCTGAATTATTTTCGTGTTCTATTTAAATTACAGCTGATTGAATTCTGCCCATTTAAAAAGAAACAGGATTACTTCTGGCACTGGATCCAGTTGCTGAGCCGACGAGAAATGGGAAGCCAATAGACAGTTACTGGGGAATTGGTAGATAGATGAGATGCAGCCACAGTTTTTAAGAATGTGTTTGAGAGGATCAGATAACTAATTGTCATGAGTTAAAATAACATATACCATTTTGAGCATTCCACATGCCACGCCCTTTGCTAACCGCTGTATTAGCTCATTTTGCTACAACCACCTTATGAAGGCAAAAGTATTTATTCCTATTGCACAGTTAGGAAGCGGACTCTGGGAGGTAAAGTGATCTGCCCAAAGTCACAAGGTTAGTAAGCCAGGATTCAAAACAGGTGTCTGTCATTTTAAAGTTGTTGTTGTTGTTGTTGTTTTTTAAGTTTTTTCCATTCATTTGAGACACAGAGATACAGAGAGAGAGAGAGAAAGCATGAGCAGGGAGAGAGGCAGAGGGAGAGGGAGAAGCAGGCTCCCTGCTGAGCCAGGAGCCCGACGCGGGGCTCGATCCCAGGACCCTGGGATCACGACCCGAGCCGAAGGCAGACGCTTAGCCTCTGAGCCACCCAGGCGCCCTTCATTCTAAAGTTGTTAACTATCATGGAGAAAGTTCTAGAAGCTTTTCATACTGGCTTCCTTTTCTCCTAATAACAGAATGAAAGGGACATGGAAAAGTTCCCTACAAGTACGCTTTGCCCGCTAAGGAAGCCCAGGCATAATGGAAGTCCCTTGGCTAGAGTTTGGATTCTGAACAGAGATTCTGTGCTCAGAAGAGGCAGACAGGGCTGGGAGAAGGATTCTCATTCTCGGGGTAATCTTAACTATATGCCTGATGGAACGAAATAAAGACTCTCTAAATCCCTCTGCTTAGAAACGAAACAAGTAATAGTAAAGAAAAACAGTGGTTCTTTTTTGAAACCTGTTCTTTTCTGTTCCTTCCTTCTTCATTGGCATTATAATTTCCTTGTTTTTGTGAATTTGCAACTTACATAAAGTCCATAAAATGATGGTACAACTTAATAAATAAGGTGAACATACGTCCCCACTACTGGTCATTGTCTTCTCAGTCTCTGCAGTGTTCCTCCCTGAAAATGGCCACCTTCATTGGGTTATGGCCACCACTCTCATTGAATGTATTCAAGACCATCTTCTGCCTCCAAACGGTGGGCCTGGGGCTGTGACTGATTCTCCCCAAAAGAACCCACAGAGCTCCTCAGAGAAGGGTTTACACATTATTGCGATAAGGAGAAATCTGTTGGGGAAAAAGCTTTCGTCTCTCATCTGTGTCTTTTATTTCCTGGATCCTGTGGTATAGAGATTGTTCCGATATAAGCTAATAAGGAAAAACAGAGAGAATCAGAACTCAGCACTGATAAATTTTACTGAATGAAATTTTACTTTAATGAAATCCTCAGCAGCCGTGGATATTAATGCCAATGACACATAATTTCCAGGGACACCAGTGGATTCCCCCTCTGTGGATAGAGCCCTGAATTTCTAGTGAGTCTCCCTTGGTGATCTCTTCCACTAAGAGACAGATTTTGATGCACTTTCTTGCTGGAGAAACTGGATACCCCTGCTTTTTAAGGGGGAAGAGCAATCTATGTGCTGATGAAGGTGAGAATAAAAAGGTTTTATGCTCCAGATTCAAGAAAAAGAGACTGTCCTTTTGCTGTAATCCCACAGGTCAGCACAAAACTCAAACCAACCCTAGTCAATCATTGATAGCCTCACATCGGTACATATGACTTTGACAGTCAGTTAGTGATGGCTCAGTGCTTTGGAAAGTCAGCCAATCAATAAGCAGCCAATCAATAACATGCTTCCACGTTGGGGGAATTTGATAAAGAGTCTGAAATTCTCCCAATCTCTGAATTCCATCCAGACTGTATATAAGATCACCTTGTGCTTTGTTCATAGAGACTAATGCTTAGCATAGTGGTTCCCAGTGCATAGTGTCGGCATCACCTAGGAACCTGTTAGGAACACAGACCCATCAAATTAGAAACTTTGGAGATTGGGGCCCAGTAATCTGTGTGTCAATAAGCTCTTCAGGTGATGCTAAGGCATGTTAAGAAAACCACTGGCTTATAAGTCAGATTCTTCCTTGCTTTGAAAGAAAGATCTGTTTCAGATTGATGACCTCTTCCTTCATCAAAGTGAAACTGTTACTATTTCTGTAGGAAAGGCTGAGAGAGTAGATGGAGGGGAAAGGGTGGGGCTCATCTTACCATGGATGGAAGTGAACCCCGGAAAGGGAAAAGAAGGGTTGCTTTGGCTTAACATTGATTGGGAATTCCTGTTGAAAACATGAGATTAGCCACCACAATACAAGCTTGCTAGAGTCACTACAGGAAAGAGAGTTAGGTTGGCCGACTCCCATCTAAGAGCCTGGAAAAGTACAATGTCTAGGCTTTGAGGCGACTCTATATCTCCAGGCTAGTGGTGAGTGTGAACGAGACGTAAACCAGGGTATACCCTGAGAGTCGGTAAAATACCCTGAGACTGTGAATACCCCGAGAGTGGGTGAAAGCCTTGTGTATTCCCAGCAAGCAGGTATGATGGAAGCGAATCTAACCATTGCCAGAAGTAGCCCTTTTCTTTTCTTCCTTCCTTCCTTCCTTTTCTTTTTAAAGAGAGAGAAAGAGAGGGTGCATGCTTTCGAGTTTGAGGGGGTCGGAAGGGAGAATGAGAGAAAGAATCTTAAGGAGGCTCTGCCCCCAGCACGGAGCCCAACTTGGGGCTGGATCTCACATCCGAGATCATGACCTGAGCCAAAAATCAAGAGTCCCATGCTTAACCAACTGAGTCACCCAGGCACCCCACCCTTTTCTTTTTTTCTTTAGTAGATTTGTCATTGTCTGAGGTTTATTGAAAATATTACAAGCACAGCAGAAATATTCAAACAACTCCATGTGGTCTTTTAAAATTCATCCCAACTGTAGGCTGAGTGACCTGCAGGTTGGATCCACTGCCGAAGCCCAAGAGCTTCAGCAGTTCCTTAGGGTCACCATCTATTGCAGTGATCTCCTGATCCAGGGCTTAGACCCTAGGACCATAATTCTCTCTCCTCGTCCTGCAGCTGGTTGGAGCTACCTCTCATAGGTATCTCTGAATCTGCTCCATCAGATGTGTGGCATAGCCTGCTGTCCGGTGGCGGAGCTTCTTGCTGGGAATAATGGTGATCTCCTCACACATGTGCTTGTTGGTGTGGAAGCTGTTGTCCAGGCGCACGTAGTACTTCTCCATGATGACCCAGGCTACCGCCTTCATAGTTTTGGTGCGAGTGCGGCCCACGTTGGCAGTTCCCTGATAAAAAAAAGCTGTAGTAGATTTTTTTTAAAGAGTAGTTTTAGGTTCACAGCAAAATGGAGTAGAAGGTACAGAGATTTCCCATACGCCCCTTGCCCCGTACATATGCACAGCCTTCCCCACCATCAGTAGCCTGCACTAGAGTGGTACATTCTCTACAGTTAATGAACTTATATTGATATACCATTATCATTCAAAGTCCATGGTTTATTTTAGGGTTCACTCTCGGTTGTTGTACATTCTAAGAGTTTTGACAAAAATATAATGACATGTACCCACCAGTAGAGTATCCTACAGGAGAGTTTCCCTAGCCTAAAAATCCTCCCTGCTCCACCTATTCATCCCTCCTCTTCCGTTCAGGCTGCTATAAAGAAATGCCATAGACTGGGTCACCTGAACCACAGATATTTAATTCTCACAGTTGTAGAGGCAGGAAGTCCAGGACTAAGGCCCCGGCAGATTTGGTATCTATTGAGGACCCGCTTCCTAGTTCAGAGACGGCATGTTCTCCCTGTGTCCTTACGTGGTAGAAGGGGTGCAGGAGCTCTCTGGGGTTCATAATGGGCATAAATCCCATTCCTGAGGGCTCCACCTTCATGACCTAATCACCTCCCAAAGACCCCACCTCCTTATACCATTGCGTATGATTTGGGGGGGGAGCAGAGTCTGTATCACTATCTGTTTTCTCTCTTCTAGGACTGACGTATGGTAGCATGGGCAGTGTACTGCCCAACTCCAGGAGACACTGCCGACACAGACCACAGTCCCGTGGGACTGGTCTTCTGCCATGACACTGCTGTACAACAAGCTATTGCCACAGGTGGTCTCTTAATTGGTCTTGTGCTCAGTCCATTCTTGGCTCCTTTCTCTCTGTCACTCATGGATCCAGAGCAATCTTTCAAAAGCACAAATCAGATTAATTCTCCCTTCTTGAAACTCTTAGTAGCTTGCTCATTGTCTGTCATCTGTCTCCAGATGATGAGACCCCAAGCAGCACCTGCACGCTCAGCCATACCCTTTTCCCACTAATCTTTTAGTTCCACAAGAGCATCGGGCCTCCTCCCATTCCGGAGCCTTTGCCTGGGCTGTTTACCCTCCTGGGAATGCTCTTTCTTTCTGCTTTGCTTATCCTTTGGATCTCTGTTTAAAAATAACTTCTTTAGAGAAGTCATACCTGATCTCTTGAGTAGACCAAGTCCCGCTTCCAGTAAACTCTTTCTTAGTCCCCTGTATTTTTATAATTTTATATGATTGATTAATGTTTCATCCCCAGCAGACTATTAGCTCGTAGAGAGCAGGGACTGTGTCTCTTTCATGTGGCATTCCCCCTCAGTGCCTATCACAATGCTTAGCCCATAGTAGGCATGTATTAAATACTTGTTGAATGAATAGATAAATGAACTGAAAAAAACCCCACAAAACTGGACTTAGATTGGGCAACGTGGGTGTTAGTGAAAGCACCAATAACCAATGTGTGATGTTGAACAGAGTATAGAATTTTTTTGACCTCAGTTTCTTCCACTGGAGATGAAGAGATTGAAGATTATCTTACTGTCCTCTTTAGTTGTGAAGCTCTTTGATTATATGGATGGCCATCTGTTCCCGATTTTTTAAAGAAGTATATATTAGGTTGTAGTATACTCTGAAAAGCAAATACTTTGTACCTGTAAAATGCCACATTGCAATTTATAATACTGCTTAATGCTGGGTATATATATTAGGACGGGTAATTTAGAAAATTTTAAAATGTGGGACGGAAAATTTCAGTGGAAACCATCACAAAAAAGCTTCAGTTTAAGCTGACACATCAACAGGCCAGGACCATGTTCTTAGAGACGTACCCAAGGTGGGGCTCTGCATTCGCAGGTGGCCAAGGCCTTGGAGGCCAGCTGGGGCCAAGCGAATTTGGCAAGGTGTACATCTCAATTTGATACATACCTAATTCACAGTTTTTTTTTTTTTTAATTTAAGATTTTATTTATTTGAGAAAGAGAGAGAGAGTGAGAGAAAGAACACGAGTGGGGGGGTGCGTGGCAGAGGCAGAGGGAGAAGCAGGCTCCCCACGGAGCAGGGAGCCCGATGCGGGACTCTATCCCAGGACCCTGGGATCATGACCTGAGCCGAAGGCAGACGCTTAACTGACTGAGCCACCCCGGTGCCCCCCTAATCTACAGTTCTTTAAAAACAAGTTTTTTTTCCTGTGTGGTGAAATCTGATAGTGTCGTAGAGAAAAAGAAACAATCTCTTTCACAATTCGCCCCCCACCACCCTTCTTTTAAACAGAGTATCTGTATATTTTAAACTTCAGGAGCCATTAAGATTTAAAATATTTTCTAGGCATTTAGTATGTGTCCTCTAGATGGCAGAACAGGATTTCATTTTGCACTGTTGAAGCCTCTTGGTCATTTAATTGAAGGTTTCTATTGCAGAAAAGGTCTTAGTGATTTTGTAACTGAAAGACTCAATATATGTCTAAAAATGTCTTTTGTACAGATAACAAGTTGACCAATCCAAAGTCACAGGAAGAAGGAGCAAGGTGCATTAGTAGAAAATCTGAACAGTGATTTTTTTTTTTTTTTAAATCCAGAATGTTTGTTCTTAAGCTATTAAGTTATTTTGAATAAATTCCTTATTATTTTGCCAAAATGTAGATCCTGCTAGACTAGCTTTAATGGACAGATAAGACTTGTTGTTAATTTACCTTTATTGTTGCTACTTAATAAATGTTGCTGGAGTCCCTGAAAACTATTCTCTTATGTAGGTTAAAAATGCTGTTACATTTGCCCTTATGCTACAAATTTGCTTACTAACATATTTTTTTCCCAAAGAAATTTCAACAACAAACTTTAGAATAGACTTACCTTAGTTTTTAGGAATTTTGGATTGGTCACGTCTGAAAGATGAGGTTTACATTAGCCCCATAAGCAATCATTTATAAGAGTTTATGATATTATGAAATGTCATCTCTGAATACAATTGCCATGGGGGATCTATTAGCTTTCTTCCATCTGTTAATAACTGATTCCTACCAGGGAATACATTTTCCATAGAGCAGACATTCAGTAAATATTTATGAATTTGAATGGACTTGAATACAGGTTACCTTCAAAGCTTGGATATGAAACATCTCAAGAGATGTACTCGAGAGTTGAAGTTTAATCTTTCGAAGAGGGATCACGTTTCTCCCACAAAAAGCTTGGATTTCATGTTTCCAAAATGAAGACCACCCTATCCACTAATATGGAGAAAGTAATAAAGACCAATACCTGGATTTTAGGTTTGCTTCCATTGAGGTCCAATGTCTGTATGTTTTGTTTCAGGTAGCAGACAAAAGTGATAGAGTCTGTGCTTTCTCAGTCTCTGATCATTTTGCCTATGACTGATGAATCCAAGCAACAAAGACAAATAACCATTGTCTGGAGGATGGGCAGCTGTGACTTCTAAGAGAGACTTGCTGAAGATTCTGAGGCCAAGTCTGCATGCGGAAGGAAAGACACTGTGATTGATGAGCCTTTTCTGTCAGGTGGAAGGACAGGGAAGAGGGGCAAGCACACCAGGAATTTGTCTTCTCCTCTGGGTTCTGGCTGTGATGTCAGAGGGATCTCAGGATCATTTCTTCAAGGGAATTCAGTGATATATGGCTTTTGTACTATAGGATTAGAGTAGTTCCACTAAGAGGGCTTTTCAGGGATGCCTTTCAGGAAGCTTTGCCAGACTTTCTCCACTTACATATCTCTGTTCGTGTTTTGTTTTCTTGGTTGGGCATGCGTTGGAAGGCATTATTAGCTGAGAAGAACTAGTTTATCACACATTTTAAGAAGCAATAGTACCGATTCCTTTCAATTTAGGCATTTGTTCATTCATTTCAACTACAGATACTTCTGTAAAGACTATTAGGAGGCAGGCACTTTGTTAGGGACGGGGTTTACAGTGCTGGGAGAAGAATGTTCTCGCCATCCTGGGGGTTCTTTTAGAGTTGAGTGCCTTTAAAATTACTTTATTGGAAGGATCTTCCAAGTCCAGTTGACTCCTAGAATGTGCCATCTGGTATCCTAGGTGTTGTGGATGGAACAGTGACTAAAACACTAAAGCACAGTTCCTACTTTCATGAAACTTTCAGTTAAATATACAGTATAATGTCAGTGAAGCATGTTATAAAGGAAAGCAGAAGAAGGTTAATAGGAAGGGAAAGGCTGGTCAGGGAAGTTCTCCATGTGTATATATATATATATATTTTTAACTTGAAGCAGAGCTATGAATGAAGACCTTTGTGAAGACCCATGGGAAGAGAGAAGAGGCAGCCAGAGGAAAGGTCATGAGGCTCACACCCGGTGAGCACATCGCCCACTGAGGAGGCCATGGGATTCAACCAGTGGGAAGGGATAATAGGGAAGGGGTGGGATAACAAATTAGAGATGTAGCCAGATACAGCACCATAGTAAGGACTTTAGCTTTTATTCCAAGCTTTTTGGGAGACATTGGAGGGTTGTGAACAGAGCAATGCTACAAGCTCAATTCATGTTAAAATATTCACACCGATAGAGTGTAGGCCAAGGAGAGAACGAGATTAGGCATGGAGACCAGAAAATAAAACTCTATTGTAAAGAGTGATAAAGATTATTATAAAACAATATATTTTGTTGTTATACTTTCTATGCAACTATATATGTTATTATCAAAATTCTCAGAGATTAAAACTTTATGTATTTTAAAAGAAATTCTAAGCTAGTTAACCCTTGTATTGTTTAATACAATATAGCTCAAATATCTATATATCATATAACATCTTAGAATTTAGAAAACATATAAAAAGCAGTGATTTCTGAATTGAGATATTAAGAGACACATAAGAAACATCCAGGCCCTGTTTACCAGACTTTGCACAAATACCAATGATGCTCAGTTTGAGATTACTGGTGACAAACAAACATGTCTAGGCTTCATCAAAACCTATATTAGGGGACCTGAAGGTCCAAGCAGTTTGGATGGCAGTTCCAAGAATATATAGAGTATTAAGAAAGAATAATAATTATTATTATTACAAACCCAAATATGAATATATTAATAGGATTATTTGACCTTCAACCTGGAAATAAAGAAAAGATTTCCTCATAGGAATATTTGAGAAGGTTAAGGCGGGAGGGTGATTAGTGTTGTTTGCAAACATTTCTGGTTTTCCCCCACTCTAGGCATGTGAAAAAATTGAACTTCCTGACTCCTCATGGATGGGAAGCCATGTAAGTCCATTTCAATTCTCCAAAGATACTTTAATTGACAGAGAAGTATCAGATGGAATTTTAAAAACTAGCTAGTCCTATAAAGGATTAACTAGGAAAGTATACCCAACATAACTAAAGTAGTACTTGATAGCTGAGGAAAGGACTTCGTCCTTTTTAGATGGTTGTACAACTTGAATCTACTATAATTTTCATAAATTGATTGTTCACAATTTCCATCATCTATAGGCCATCTTCACCATCATGGCCTGAGAAGTATACCAAAGCCAGGGTTCTAAATCTTATCTGATTTATAACAGTAAAGTAACCCTATCGATCTAAACTTGAGGAGAAAATAAGAAACAAAACAGTTGAAAGAGGATGACCAAAAATAAGGTGTCCTGGAAGAACATCAGTGGTAAGTAGTCTCTAAGATGGCCCCCAATGATCCCAGCCTCCTAGTATTCATGTCCTTGCATGATCCCTTCCCCTTGAATGTGGGCTGCACTTGGAGACTCGCTTCTAATGAATAGAAAATGACAACTATGACTGCCACTTCTGGATTAAGTTACAAAAGATTGGCTTCCATCTTTGGCTGCTCCCTCTTGTTTTCTTGCTCACTTGGTCAAAGGGAAGCCAGCTGCCATGTTGTAAGCTGCCCTGTGGACAGGTACCTGTGTAAGGAAATGAGAAAGGCCTCCTCACAGCCAGTGAGGAACTGAGCCAGTGAGGAACCAGTGAGCCAGTGAGGGACTTGAGGCCCTCAGTCCAGCAACCTGTGAGGAACTGAATCCTGCCAATAATCACAGAAGTGTCCTTACCCCAGCCAACAGTGTGACTGCAAGGTCAGGAAAGACCTTCAGCCAGCCACATCCAAATTCCTGATTCCAGAAGCTGAGATAATAAATGTTTTCTGTCTCAAGCTGCTAACTTTTGAGGTAATTTGTTATATGGCAGTAAATAATACAATACCTTAAGTATATCCTGGAGCACAATGCCAAAGAATATAACTGCAAAGCTATGGGCTTCTGAGAGTGTATTTTAAACGTGTCTGGGCTGAATCCAGTTGCCATAAAGGAAATAGTCCTTTTAGCTAAATCATGAAGACCATGTGTCAAAAGCAGAATTACTTGTTAAGACCAAACTATTCCTTGTTTATACTCACCCTTATCCGTGTGCAATTCTTCATTTCTCAGCTTCTCTTCCAGTTAGATTCACCACGTGGCTAGTTCTGTCCAGTGGAATGTAAAGGTAAACTGTTTTACTTCTGGTTGATTTCTTCCCCTAATATCCTGGCTCAACTTGAAACCAGAGGATGGTGAGACCCCAAGATGGAAGGGGCATGTGGCAAGAGAGAGAAATAAGTTCAATGGTATTAAGCCACTAGGATTTCAGGTTTTATTTGTTACCATGGTGTAGCCTGCCATATCCTGGCTACTATATTCAGTAATAGTTATGATGTAAAGGGCAGCATGTCCATTGAAATAACAGTTTTTAAGTATCCTGACTGGTCTATATATAGAGAGACAATATCACTTGTCTAATTTGTAGGGCAGGTTCTTTGTATATTTTCATTTTCCCCCTAGGGAGAACACTTTTCTCCTCCACCACAGTGGTTTGGTTACACAGTCTAGAGGGGACCTAGCTGCAGTCTGTGCCCTGGAAATCTGCCACCTGCATATTCCACTCCTGTCCCATTTAACCTTGATAACCAATTTACCGGTATATGAAACTTATATATTTCTGGTAGTATTTTGTGTGCTTCTTTTTCTTTTTCTTTTCATTTCTTTTCGGATATAGATACATTCTTGGATTCCTTCAGCTCTTTAGAAACTGACAAATGGCAAGAGTATATGCTTTAATAAAGAACTATCTGTTTTAATAAAGAACAATTTCTCAGTCCTTTTTTTAAAGTAATCTCGGGACACCTGGGTGGCCCCGTTGGTTAAGTGGCTGCCTTCAGCTCAGGTCATGATCCAGGGTCCTGGGATGGAGCCCCACATCGGGCTCCTTGCTCAGCGGGGAGTCTGCTTCCCCCTCTGCCTGCCACTCCCCCTGCTTGTGCTCTCTCTCTGTCTCTCTCTCTCTGACAAATAAATAAAAATCTTCAAAAAAAGATAAAGTAATCTCTATGCCCAATGTGGGGTTCCAACTCAGGGCCCTGAGATCAAAAGTCGCATGCTCTACCGATTGAGCCAGCAGGCACCCCATGATTTCTTAGCCTTGATTGGTATGGAAACAGCCCGGGCCTCTGGTTTCACTTTTATCTTTTAGGCCACCATCTATACACCATGTATCTAGACGTGGAATACTCTATGGAGACTCTGAAAGCCCTATGATATCATGTTTCCAAAAGAAACAGTTTCTTGGTGCCAATCCATGCCCACCCTATAAAAGTACATCAGAATGCTTGAATTTATTCATTTATATGTTAATCAACTAATTCAACAAATATGTATCCAGTGCCTAAAATGTGATAGGCTTCATGGTAAGTGGTAGGGACACAAAGATAAGGAAGACCTGGTCTCAGTCATCAGGGACAGTAGAGGCCACAGGAAAGAGCTATGGTGAAGAATCATTACGTAAAGAGCATTACAAAGGAGCCAGAGGGGCAATAGGTGGTAGTTTGGGGTGTGAGGGAAGGAGACCTGGGTCAAGGGGATACAGTGTCTGGGATGATCACCACAAGAGAATGACTTTTTTTGTTTTTTTTGCTTTTTAAAGATTTTATTTATTTATTTTCTCAGAGAGAAAGAGGGAGGGAGAGAGAGAGAGAGAGCACAAGCAGGGGGAGCAGCAGAGGGAGAGGGAGAAGCAGACTCCCCGCTGAGCTGGGAGCCCGATTCGGGGCCTGATCCTAGGACCCTGGAATCATGACCTGAACCGAAGGCAGACTCTTAACTGACTGAGCCACCCAGGCATCCCTAGAGTGACGCTTAAGTTGAAATCAAATGGTAAGCGGGAGGTGGTGGGGAAGGGTGTGGAGAATGTGCTGCACGGAGGGAACAGACAAGGTGAAGGCTCTGAGGTGAGGAAAAAAAAAAATGGATGAATTCGTTGTAGGAACTGAAATCAGACCAGTGTGGCTGGAGGTAGGTGGGTCTTTCAGGGCCTAACCTTGATAACACATCATATAGTCAGAGAAACTTTGCAGAAGGATGGATTCCCTAACTAAAGATTTCCAAATTCAACAGGGAAAATAAGAAAAATTTTTTCCTTTCAGATTCTTTCTTCCATATTGTCCATGTTCTGTAAAATGAACTTGACCGAATGCATTATTTTCATTTTTTTTTTTTTCAAGTTTCACTGATGGTTGAGCTTAGGGTACTTGGTTCGAGCCAAGTACATTCCTGGCCATTTTATTTTTTCAGAATCATCTGTGACATATTAACATATTGGGGAAGCTGAGAGGTTAAAGGCTGAAGCTTTAAACCGGTTGTAGAATAAATTCTGTGGTAAAGATGATGTTACATTTACAGTACAAATGTTAATCAAAGGATTCATCCAAAATCCTTGTAAAAAAAAAATACTGCTATAAAGTTGTGTGGGCGTCTACCCTCCGACCCTGGAAACTCTCATGCTCAAACTTTAGCCAAAACACGGTCTTTGATTTTTCCTGATTGTATCCCAGAAAATGTGAGCTACCAAGATGTTCTATTATTCTGTCTGCACCAGGTGATTATGTTTGCCAGAGGCTTGGAAATGAATCGTTGGCCTGGTCTAGGAAGGATCTCTTTAAAAGCAAACCATAGAATAATATTAGAGTGTACTGTTTGATGACCATCAGTGGGGGGCAAGGCCGTGTGCCCCGAAACAAGGAGACTGCCAGTGCCATCAGCCTGAGTCCCAGGTGCTGGGCGATTCGTGGAATGACACCACTCCCTCCCCACCCCCTCATCTACATGTGGTGGCAGAACATCTGTGTCAGCAGCTCATTTATCAGCAACCAGCACCATTCGCACTGATAATGTCTGCAATTAGAGCCTATTAGTCCTGATTGAAAGTGAGGGATCAAAGGTGTTATGTAATTTGAGAGAGGAGAAACAACATCTGGAGTCCTGTCATCTTGGTGGGAGAGACGGGAATGAAATTCCGGGGAAGAGTAAATGCGAGCTTCTGTAAACAACAAGTTGTGGGGTGATTTCTTCAGGGATTGAGTTCCACGTAACTTTAGAGCTGCTTAACTGTACTAGCTAGCATGTATTGAGTGCCGCAAGGATTGAGCTCAATGTTGACGTATGTGAACTCGCCCAAAGCTCACCACAGCCCTATGAGAGGGATATTATCATTGTCCCTTTACCTTTGGAGGTCCACAAACAGGGAGGGACTGCAGAAGTCAAGCACGCATACAGTGCCCAAGGATGGACCTGACGCCAGCCCTGCTGAGGTGCATGATGCTGGCCGTTAGTCCTGGTGTCTAGTTTCTCCCCCTCATCTCTGTGCTACACCACATTTCCAGCTCACCAACAGCAACACCGGGAATGAAGGACCCTGAAAGTTTCATGAACAGTAGGAAGAAGGGCTAGTTTAATATAACACGTCAAGGTGTTCATCCATGTGATGTATCAAGGATGAGCTGCTTGGCTATCCCCAGATATTCTCTGCTATTTGCTAACTGATGCCGGAAATTCCAAAGCCTGAAACATTAGGCTCTAATCCTGTCAGAGCATGTCCCCCCTTTCCTGTTAAAATGCAGGAAGGCTAGATCTTTAAGCTCTAAATAAGTAGTAGCATTTGTATAATATGAATGAGAGGCAAGAAATCTGGTCTTCCCAGGATATGGGCACATTGTGAGGCCACCGAATGGAAGAGACTACAGCAAGAAAGAGAGGGGGGAACACAGGGTGGTGATGAGGGACCAGAAGGCTAGCTGAGGATAAACCACAAGCTGACACCCTGCAAACCTGCACCCCCCCACTCCTGGATGGGATCTGTGTGACGTTCCTCCAGGAAGCCCCCAACTATCTTCATGTTAATGCCTTTCTAGAGTGAAAAACAACCTTAACTTGACAATGGCAAGTCCACCAGTATCCTGTGAGTCTTTAACATTTGAAAATCCTTTTGAAATCTCTCTTTTCCTTACCTCCCCCAACTCCCATAGTATATAATCAGCCCCCCCTCACAACCCCGGGGCAGCAGCTCTTTCTGTCCATGGGTCATGTCCCCATGCTTTAATAAAACCACCTTTTTGCACCAAAGATGTCTCAAGAATTCTTTCTTGGCCGTCGGCTTGGGACCCCACCCCACCAAACCTCATGTATATTCCAAAACCACATAAGGTTGGAGCATTTATTTAGACTATAATGTGAGTGGTGTCCCAAGAAGTACCCAACACTGTGGTGGGCACATGCACGTGTGTGTGTGTGTGTGTGTGTGTGTGTGTGTGTGTAACTGAAGATGAACCGAGGACCTATTTTGCTTCCTTGTGAAATACTTCTTACAGCAGTTTCCAAGGCATTTCCTTGGTCAACTTTAAAATGTGCCCTTCTATTACACTGGGCTGAGTTTAAGGAGGTTTCTGCAACCTGAACTGACCCATTTATTTCTTAAAGTTCAAGAGACTCAACAACTTGTCCACACGACTGCAGAGAATGTATGGGACATCAATACTCGGTGTTATCCCATACTGGTTAAAAAATGAAAATTAACAAACCATCAACCTCAGTAGTTCATAAATATTTCATTAAGCTTTGATTGTAATGGGAAATTTTGAAAAATTTGCCTAATATTGAAGTTATAAAAAATTCGTCTTTTAAAAATTGTTCCTATAGGCAACCTGCTTTGAATTATTACTAAGGAGTAAAAACAAGGGCTGTGTTAGGGCAGATGATAGAAACTGGAAGCTGCATGTGGTTTTTCTAACAAGCATTCCCAAAGGGGCCCTGGTGGCTAGGTACATGCTTTTGATTAAATTCACTGAGTTTCTTCTATTGTGGTTACAATGCCTGGGCCAGTGACCAAATGTGCTCCTTTCATGGGGATTTGTGCATTAAAAAATCACAGAAAGGTGCTCCCTGAAAATGTCATATTATATGAATGTTTTATATTTTGTGAATGCTGACCATTTTGGGTAAGGTTTTTGAACTTCAAGATAATTACACCCAGTGTACTCAGTATAGGCATCCAGGTTAGCAGGATGGAAAGTACATTGTAGTCACCCATTCCTGAAGGTTCCTTCTCCTTGTGGTATGTGTGCAATGCCCCTTTACTGAGCTTGATTTTACTGACAAGTATATATTAGAGCCAAGCTGCCTGGGCTGGAGTTCTGGCTCCATCATTCCTTAACTGCTCAACTTCGGCAACTGGTTTAACCTCTGTGTCTCAGTTTGCTTCTCTGATAGAAAGAGAATGATACTGATACTTTCCTTGTCAAATTGTTGTAAAAATTAAATAAGAGAATACATATACAATGGGCTTGGAATTGTGTGGCTCATAATAAATTCTTAAGAAATATTTATTATTACTCTCGCCCTTTCCAATTTTCTTTTCTTAACCTTTCCTCCCAATCTTTCCTCCATCATTTCTTACGTCAAACATGTTCCTGACACCTTACGACATTCCCTATTTCAGCTTTGAGATTCCTTCCAACTCTGAGTTTAAGATTCTAGGATTCTTTGACATGTCAGGCATTGCAATAGGTGTGCTGGGGAGTACAGATGAAGAGATGTGGTCTCTGCTCTCAGATTACCGCCCTACAGAGGAGAGAGGACAGTTTCAGATAATCCACGCAGTAGGCAGAATGTGATACATGTTCTTACATATGTATCAAGTGCATTCCTTGATACAGGAAGAGGGAGGGAAGAAAAATTTCAGTTGGAGAATGAAATATGCTTTGGGATAGATATTCAGCCATCTTGGCCTTCGCATTTGATCTTTTTTTGAGATTTTATTTATTTATTTTAGAGAGAGAATGCAAACAGGAGGAGGGCAAGTGGGAGAGGGGTAGAGAGAATGTCAAGCAGACTCCCTGCTGAGCAGGGACCCCGGCACAGGGCTCAACACGGGGCTCCATCTCACGACCCTGAGATCATGACCCTGAGATCATGACCTGATCCGAAACTAGAGTCAGACCCTCAATAACTGAGCCATCCAGGTGCCCCTGCATTTCATCTTGAATGAGGACCTTTGAAGGTGTGGGAATAGGTGAGCAAAGGCTCAGAGGCTGGAAAGCGAAGAATGAGTCTGGAGAACTTGAGTAAGTCTATGGAACTGGAACCTAGATATCATGCCGGGCAATTGCAGCCTAGGAATTCATGATTCCTAAAGAACTAGCAGGACATGCTAAGACTGGATTTTGTTTTACTGGTAGTAAGAAGCACTTGAAAGTTTGAAATAAGTAGGGCCAAAATCAGTCCTTATTTCTTCTTTCTTTCTGTTCTGTTCCTTCTCCTGTTCCTTCTTTCTCTTTGCTACTGATTAAAGGACTGCTTTTCATTAAAGCAATTGGTCAACCCTACCTAGCCTTTCCCTTTGCCTCACGTTAAACCTGCTATGAATCCCTCTGGAGAAGGAGTACTGTGTCTTCTGTTAAGGTGATTTTTTCTCCTCTGGGATCTTAACTTACATTTACATATTCTAAATGACAGATGCAAAGAGAACATTTTTTATAATATATATTCTAATGACTTGAGCTTCATCAGTGATTACTTTTTTTTTAAAGATTTTATTTATTAATTTGAGAGAGAGAGAGAGAGAGAGCGTGAGCTTGAGCAAGGAGTCGTGGGGGGGGTGGTTCGAGGGAGAGGGAGAAGCAGACTCTCTGCTGAGCAGGGAGCCTGACGCAGGCCTTGATCCCAGGACCCTGAGATCATGACCTGAGCCGAAGGCAAACGCCCACCGACTGAGCCACCCAAGGGCCCCTCAGTGATTAGTTTTGAATAAAAACATTGTAGATCAAATTTGCCTTGAGTCAAACATTAATAACACAAAGTAATTAGTGGATGTTGACTTATAGCACCCTAAAATAGGCATTTTCTTTTGAAATGGTGCTCCCTTTTTGAGTACTTGCATTATAAATCTGTAATAAGCAGAACTTTAAGGCAATGTACGGAAAAAATTTGTGTTCTGAACACGGAACAATGTGATTTTCTGTTGAGACTGCTGTACTTCCATGTAAATTTGCTTCTTCAGTCAGTATTACAGTTTCGTGTAAGAAATATACAATTCTGAGTTGCATGTTATGAGTAGGACTCTACTTAATGCCCCCAAATTTAGCTACATTCTGTTAAAGTAATAAACAAGGAGACCATTAGACCGAGGTGACTCTGACACCTTGGAGGCCTGTGTAAGCAAACTGAAACCTAAGCCAGAGTCAGTGAACTTGAATTTGAGAAAACAAAACTTAAGAACAACTAATCACAGACAGCCAACTAGGTTTTCCCCAATGAAGCAGCCAATGAAGCTATAGCTAATCAAATAATTTCTTTGCTTTGTTTCTGCATCTGCCCCAAAAAAGACTTCTTCTTAGCTTCTGTCCACAGAGAGTTCCTAACCACTTTCAGCTTGGTGCTACTTGATTTAAATGAATGTTTGCTCAAATAAACTCTTATAACTTTTAAGGTACCTCAGTTTCTGTGTTTTGTAAGCTCAGAAAGGAAGAACCAGCTTTCCCCCGCGCCATGTTTTTGTCTCCACAGCAAGTTACATAACCTCTCTGAGTCTGTTTCCTCATCTGTAAAGGAATAATTATAAAAGTAATTACCTCATAGAAATGTTGTGATTATTGAATTGTGTATACAAAGCTGTTTGAATATGTTTGACATGTAGCAAGTTCCATGTTTCAGTGAACGTACTATTTTATCAATAAGGATGAAGAGGCTTCCTTTACTTGGTAAATTTTCTTCGTTTACTATGCCAGGACAATCTTTTAATTTTTTTTCTTAAGTTTAATTTTATTATCTTAGAGCAGTTTTAGATTCATAGCAAAGGTGAGCAGAAGTATAGAGAGGGTCCCCAACGCCCCTTTCCCATACATGCACAGCCTCGTCCACTATCAGCATATACCACCAATGTGATATATTTGCTACAGTTGATGAACCCACAATGATGGGATTTTTAGGGCATTGAAACTACTCTATATGATACTATAATGATGGATACCTATCATTATATACTTGTCTGAACCCTTAGAATATACAACACCAAGAATGAACCCTAATGCAAACTACGCACTTTGGGTGATAGTGACGTGTTAATGTAGGTTTATCGGTTGTAACAAATGTGCCACTCTGGTGGGGGATGGTAACAGTGGGGGAGGTTGTGCATATGTAGGGGCAAGGGTATATGGGAAATCTGTGTATTTTCCTCTCAATTTTGCTATGAACCTAAAAGTGCTCTAAAAAAATAAAGTCAATTAAAAAAGAATCCTCTGAGCTCTACCTTTTCATCTTTTCCTTCTCCTCAAACTCTGGCAATCACTGATCTATTTACTATCTCCATAGTTTTGCTTTTTCCAGGCAATATGATTGGAATAATACAATCTGTATGATTTTCAGATTACCTTCTTTTACCCAGTAACATGTATTTTTGGTTCCTTCATATCTTTTCATGGCTTGATAGCTCATTTCTTCTTTTTTTTTTTTTTAAGATTTTATTTATTTATTTGACAGAGGGAGACACAGCGAGAGAGGGAACACAAGCAGAGGGAGTGGGAGAGGGAGAAGCAGTCTTCCCATGGAGCAGGGAGCCCGATGCGGGGCTCGATCCCAGGACCCTGGGACCATGACCTGAGCAGAAGGCAGAGGCTTAACGACTGAGCCACCCAGGTGCCTCATTGATAGCTCATTTCTTTTTCTTTTTTCTTTTCTTTTCTTTATTTATTTTTAAAACATTTTATTTATTCATTTGAGAGAGAAAGCCAGAGCACGAGTGGAGGAGAGGGAGAGGGAGAAGCAGACTCCCCGCTGAGCAGGGAGCCCGACTCGGGGCTGGATAAAGACCTGAGCTGAAGGCAGACCCTTAGCCAACTGAGCCACCCGGGTGCCCCTCATTTCTTTTTAGTACTGAATAATAAATTCAATTATATGGATGTCCCACAGTTTATTAATTCAATCATTTATTAAGGACATCTTGGTTGCTTCCAAGTTTTTGGCAATTATGAATAAAGCTGCTATAAACATCCGTGTGCAGGCTTTTGTGTGGATATAAGCTTTTAATTCATTTGGGTAAATAGTAAGGGGTACAATTCTTGGATTACATTGTAAGAGTATATTTAGTTTTGTTAGAAACTGTCAAATTGTCTTCCAAAGTGGGTGTACCATTTTGTACTCAAACTAGCAACGAATACAGTTCCTGTTGCTCCACATCCTTGTCAGCCTTTGGTGTTGTCAGTGTTTTGGATTTTGGTCATTCTAATAGGTATACAGTTGTGTGTCATTGTTGCTTAATTTGAAATTTCCTAATGATGTATGATGTCGAGCATCTTTTCATATGATTATTTGCCATCTACTATCTTCTTCGGTAAGGTGTCGAGTTCCTTTGCGCATTTTTAAATTGGTTTGTTTGTTTTCTTATTGTTGAGTTTTAAGGGTTCTTTGTATATTTTGGATAGCAGTCGTTTATCAAAAATGTCTTGCAAATATTTCTCTCAGTCTGTGTCTTGTCTTGTCATTCTCTTGACCTAGGTCAATAATTCAAATTTTAAAAAAATTTGAATTAGAAAACAATGTCTTAACTAGAAACTTATAACAGAGTGAGGAGAAATAACATTGGAGCAGCTAAAGATTGTGGGTTTTTTTCCCCCCCACTGTAAAATACTAAGTGGCTAGATTGTTTTTCTAGTCTTTTAAAGAACATTTTCATTTTAAAATAATTTCAGATGCACAGAATTGCAAAATTAGCACAGGGAATTCTCTTTTTACTGTTCTCCTTGCTTCCCTTAATGTTAATGTCTTACATAACCATGGTACACGATTACAACTAAGAAATTAATGTGGGAACAACACTCCTAGCTAAACTACAGGCTATTAGGATTTGATCAGCTTTCCACTAACGTCCTTCTTCTATTCCAGGATCCAACACAGCGTATCATGTTGTATTTAGTTGTCATGTCTCCTAGGTTTTCTTTACTCTTTTGCGGTTTCTCTGTCTCTCCTTGTTTTTCAAGACTCTAACACTTTTGAAGAGTACCAGGTGAATATTTTGTAGAGTATCTTTCAATTTGTGTCTGTCTGATGATATTTCATGATTAATTGGACTGGAATTATGGAGTTCTGGGAAGAATACCACAGAAGTAACTTGCCTTTCTCATCCTGACATATTAATGGGTACATGACATCAACATGACTCACACTGATGGTGTTAACCTTGATCATTTGGCTAAGGTGGTATCTGCCAGGTTTCTCTCCTGTAAAGTTATAATTTTTCCCATTCCATGTTCTATTCATTAGAAGCCAGTCACTAAATCCAGACCATACTCAAAAAAGGATAATTAGGCTCCACCTCCCAAAACCACAGTAATTAATAGACACCACAATAATTACTAAATATTATGGGTGATACTTTGAGGCTATGCTAATATCCTATTTCTCTTTAAAGTTCTGACCACTAATTTAAGCATCCATCAGTGGAATTTCCCTGTGGCAATAATAACTATTGTAAAATTCTAATGATTTTCTATTTCTCTCATTTTTTTCTTTTTTAAAAGGTTTTATTTATTTATTTGAGAGAGAGAGAGAGAGCATGCACAAGCAGGGGGAGCAGCAGAGGGAGAGGGAGAAGCAGGCTCCCCACTGAGCAGGGAGCCCGATGCGGGGCTCAATCCCAGGACCCTGAGATCATGACCTGAGCCGAAAGCAGACACTTAACCGACCTAGCCAACAGGGCACCCCAGGATTTCTCTTATTAGCCCACCCTAAGACACTTTTGCTTATTAAGGCAGGCACAGCTTCAGAGGTATGGGAAAGGATTTCCTACAGACCAAAATATAATTCTCACTTGACCAATGGTACCTGACATCACCTCTGTGTGGGTGGAAGAAAACCCTTTATTCCAAGCATCATCTAAAATGCACACAACCTGCCCCACATTGACCCCCTCTTTTGTTTCACCAACTAGCTCAGACCTGCACTTTGACATCCTGATTAGGACCAACTCTGCCATCTGTTTGCGCTGTCTTCTCAGCTGCTCCTAGGGGGACCGGTAACATTCCCCCCTCCTACTAGGAGCCCTGTTTGACTTGACTGTGAGAATAGCCGCTGTTGAGCCAGGCCTGGCTTCCCTGCCTGGCTGGTCTTCTTTGCCACAAAACCAATGCTAAGCCTGGCTCCGAAAGGCTGGGCCTGTGACAGTCGACAGTCACAAACGTGGGTTGAGAGTTAAAACTGAGCATAGAGAAAACCAGATCCTGGTGGAGTCAGCAAATTAGCATATTCCCCTGAGTCAGTTTCACTTAAACTAATTAAGTTTCCCTTTGCTCACCACCCTTTGTTGAATTTTCTCAAGCTTTTTATGATTCAATGAAACACAAGCTTGTGGATTTCTTCGTATGTTGCTTAATAGATCAGCATGTCAGCAAATAACTTCTTTGCAGGGAGTTGGTGAAATGCAGGAGTGACTGACAATTGCTCAATGCCTAGAAAAAACACATCACCAGATAGGGCAGGTGGGAAAGGAGTGGAATACAGAGACATGAAAGCTTAATCTGCAATTCTAAGTTTTAATGCACAGTGGATTAATATAAAAATGGAGAGTGTTCCTATTGATTTCTGAGAAAAAAAATATATCAGGCTATTCCTTTTATGTGGTTTATTCATTAAGCATTGACAAAGACACCATTTTGCCATACTTTGGCTTTTCTTATCTGTCATCAGAGACAGAAATTGATTTTTTTTTTTTTTATTTGGGCCTGTCAAATCTGAATGTTGAAAATAGCTAGCAAATTAGCTAAAAAATTCACAGTGCTGAATGTGTGCCTTTTGCTGTTTGGCATAGTAAGAGTTGAGATTTTAGAAAGAGGCTCTGTGGATAAGGCCTAGGTAAGAGGAAGAAGTCATTAAAGTTACAAAGCCTTAGCACTTTTACAGAAAATTGAACTTTAGGGAAGAAAAATCTGGTGGTATTTGTTATAGGGCTGATTGTTCCTAGCTGGTCTATGTTCAAATATTGAGCATTTTCCATGTGTGGGAATGATAGTGATGGCAATGGCAATCCATAAGGTACGTTTCCATGTGGGACTCACATAGGGCTTTAGTGATAGGATTTGTGCAGAGCCTGAGAGCCTGCCTGCATCACTCTGCTTCTAGCGCATTCAGCGATGTCTCCAGTTTCTCCCATTAGAATGACATTTATATTTTTGCATCATCATTTGGATTTCTGACTGCCCCTGTTATCAGGACAGAGAAATATCTTAAACATTAATAGCTGTCAATACTCTAGATTAATTGCTTCCCTCCCCACAGTGAGAAAAACCCACTAAAATAGAATGCGTGTGCGCTGGGTAGTGGACAGTGATTAAAAAGATGGGAATAGTTCTGCTGAAGGTGGAAGGAGGGCCAAAAATAAATATGCTGAACATTCCAGAGCAAGAGCACATGCTGTGGCTCTGGAAGATTCAGATATTCAGGGGGTGATGAATGAAAAATAGGTCTTTGGATCATATCAACACATTTTTGCATTTTTCTTTTATTTTTTTGTTAACCACTTGCCATACTTGGTGTCTCTTCTGTTTAAAATGCAATTTAATAAAAAGGGGGCACCTGCATGGCTCAGTTGGTTAAGCGTCCAACTCTTGATTTTGGCTCAGGTTGTGATCTCAGGGTCCTGAGATCGAGCCCCTAATTGGGCTCTGTGCTGGGTGTGGAGACTGCTTAAGATTCTCTCCCTCTCCTCTGCCCGCTCCCCTCAACTCCCCTGCTAGGACATGCTCTCTAAATAAATAAATAAATAAATAAATAAAATGCAATTAATATGATTGAAAGCATAGTGATAGCAGGAGAAACCATTTTACCCAGACACAGATTCCTGTTCTGCATAAATTCCAGGCGATTCCAAGAATTGTATCCAATTCTATAATATTGTAAGCACTATCCTGTTATTTAAAAAACTTCAAAGCCATAGTCAAAACACAGCTAAAATATCCTATTACGTATGTTTTCTTTCAAAGGAATCAACCGATAAAACCGGAAACAGCCATTAACTTTAGGTAATCATCTGTGTCTGAGAGTTCAATGCTCCAAGAACTACAAAGAACATTTGCTGACAAGGTCATGCAAAAGGTTCCCTGTTTTGATTTGACATTCAGAAACATTCCATTAGACAATGGCACCAACCTGAGTTTTTTTTTTTTTTTTTTAAGATTTTATTTATTTGACAGAGACAGAAATAGCAAGAGCAAGAGCACAAGCAGGGGGAGTGGGGGAGGGAAAAGCAGACTTCCCGCCGCGGAACAGGGAGCCCAATGCGGGGCTCGATCCCAGGACCCTGGGATCATGGCCTGAGCCGAAGGCAGACGCTTAACGACCGAGCCACCCAGGTGCCCTGCCAACTTGAGTTTTTATCTTTACAGTCGTTCCTCCTCATCCCCGGGGCAAGTTCCAAGACACCCCCCCCCCCACCCCATGGATGCCTGAAACCTCAGATAGTACCCAACCCTACATATACTTTGTTTTTTTTCCTATATATACATACCTATGATAAATTTAATTTATAAATTAGGCACAGTAAGAGATGAATACCCAAACTAAGAGTAAAATAGAACAATTATAATAATATGTTGTAATAAAATATGACTGTGATCTCTCTCAAAATATCTCATGGCAGGGCACTCACCCATCTTGGAATGCTTTGAGGTGACAGAGCGCCTGCGTGGGAGTGAGGCGAGCGATGACGCAGCATTCTGACGCAGCATTCTGACGCAGCATTCTGACGTAACGTTATGCTGTTACCGACCCTCTGAGGCTACCAGGCTGCGTCAGGAGGATCCTCTGCTTCCCACTGCGGTTGACCTCAAGTAACAAACTTCGGAAAGCGAAGCTGTGGGTAAGGTGGGACTGTTCTACTACGTTGTGATTTCTCTTGTAAGGATTTGTATTGTTAGGAGGCGAAAAAAGTCACTTTTCCAAAAACTGTGTGAAGAATAGTCATTTTTCCTTAGTACAGAGCACCGATAATTCGGTTTTCTCTCATTTCCTCCTTCTACTCTTAGCCTTTTACGTTTTATTTGCAGATAACAACTGGAGTAATCTTCTAGAAACGTAAATAGGATTATTTCACCCTCTGCTTAACTTTCCATTGGTTTTTTGTATTTAAAATTTAAGCTCCCTTACCCCAGCTATGAAGCTGGAAGGAATGAGCCCTTTCTCACCAGCCTTATCTCATGACACCTTCCCATTTCCTTACTTGGTTCCAATCACACAGATGTCTTTCTGTTCCTAGATAAATTGCCTGCTTCCTTCCGACCTTACGCCTTTGTAGTTGCTGTTCATACTGCCTAGAAAGCTCTGCTCCCAAGTTTTTGCATGACTGGCTGCTTAGGTTCCACTCAAATGTGTTTCCTCCCAAGTAAGGTCTTCCTTTCCCTCCAAACTTTGATCCCAGTCAACATCACATCACCTGGCTTTTTTTTTTTTTTTAATACTGTCTTTCATGATCTGAAATTATCTTGTTCAATCCTCTTTTTACTTTTTGTCATCCCTTCACAAGAATGTAACTCCATGGAGGAGAGTCATTGTCTCCATTGTTTCCTTCCATACTTCCGGACTGATAACAATCTGGAGTTATGTAAATATTTCTTGAATGAATAAATTAATAAATTATTTCCTTTCTTGGTTGGTCAGTTGACAATCCGTAGAAACTTCACAGTAGAAAAGTACATGTATTCCAATTAGTTTGTATACACAGAGAGATTGGCAATTACCGTTACCAACTCCTAGGAGATTGGGTTTCTCTGGGCTTTGACCTAGTAAGGTCTCAAAAAAGAAAATGCTACTGGTTCATTAAGAATGTGATCTCTTCAGATGAGTCAATCAGACAATGCAAATTACTAATATAGTAAATACAATACAAATTAAAAGAGGGAAGGGAAGGGAGTTCAACAGAGGTTGGAAGGTAGATGTAATGTATAGATTAGCCCAGAGAATTCTTATTCTCATTGTCGATGCCAAGAGATAGGTCTGTAACCTGAAAGGACACTGACAGAAGGCCTGGCAGTGACTCTCCAATGCTTTCTAAATGTGCCAGGAAAACGAAGAAATGTGAGGCATGTGGTGGGGAAGCCAATCTGTGTATTTAACCAGCATTTAACATTGAGTAAGGAAAAATTTTTGACAAAAGAAAGAGTTGGGGATGCAGTGATAGAGCCATCTATGGAGTGCTGGAGAGTGAGTCTCTGTGTGCGTAGCCTAGGGGGTAACATGTGGCTAAAACAGATATGAAGAGTCTTCTGTAAGGGAGAAAAATTTCTAAAAATAGAGCTTGTGTTTAGAGGGAGAAAGGGACTATCTCAAGCTTTGTCCTTAATGAAGGGGGAGAAATGGAGTATAGTGTTGGGAGCTGATTGCAGGGAAATACAACTCCAGCCATTTTTGGACAGCAGTTAATAGAGTCAAATGTTTTCTTTTCTTATTTATTTATTTATTTATTTGCGAGGGAGAGAGCACGAGCAGGGTGGGGGGTGGGGAGGAAGGGGAGAGGCAGAGAGAGAAGCAGACTCCCAGCTGAGCAGGGAGCCTGATGCGGGCCTCGATCCCAGGACCCTGAGATCATGACCTGAGCTGAAGGCTGATGCTTAACCAACTGAGCCTCCCAGGCACCTCTAGAGTCAAATGTTTTCTGTCACCATTTTAAGCCACGGTGCAGATACGGTTAGCACAGAACTACCAAACAATAACCTCCCTGGGCAACTGAACCCATTTCAAAAGCCATGGGCAGGAATTTTAAAACCTGGGTCTCCGTGACTGAACTTTGGAAATGTGGGAATGCCTAAAACCACACACATGTTTGTGATTATCCTCACATGTATTTATTTCTGGAGAAATTATTCATAACTTTTTCTTGGATTCTTAAAGGGGTCTGAGATCTTTAAAAGGGCAAGATACTCTGCTGGATGGCTTTGCGGATGCTACCCTTTTTATGAGAAAGATCCCCCACTTGCCCTTAGGTAGTGACAATTAAGAGGATTCAGCAAGGGGGCAAAATTGGTACTAAAAGTCTTTCTATGGCTTGGTAAATTTATGAATGATCCTGCTACATTGAAAGTAACTCTGGCTATCCAGAGACTCCAAAAAGAGTTCCTGTTGCTTTGTGCATATAACTATATAGACTTTGGCAGATGGACAAATGACTCATTGCCTTTGGAAATACTAGGGAAAAGCTATACTTTGCATCTGTCTCAGGTGTAAATTTGCTTTTGATTGACATTGTGATGACAAACAATTTAAAGTAAAGAAAGACAAAATGTCATCTTTGGGGGCAGATGCTACTATTAGAAGTCAAAAGTGTGAGGGAAGTGCTTTTAAAAATGTGCTATTTCTCTGTGTTCTTTTATGCCATTGTAAGCACAGGAAAAACATTTTTATTCTTACTCTCATTTAAAAGTCAGTGACTGCAGCATTCATTGTAAGTGAAAAAACATTGTCCACCTGAATTTTATGGTGGGCACACAAGGGTTTGGCAATAAATGGTTTAGGGGGCCCTGTAACTTCAATTATTGTTGCAATTTCAAATAACCAAACAACTATCTTTGTGTGTGTGTGAAATACACATTTTGTGAAAACTCACAAGTGTTTATTAGAAATTCCTTACAAAACATCAGATGTTTATTGTCCTGGAGCATTGGGCTCAAAATCTTTAATTTATTGGCTAGAATGAATTGTTCTAGTACCAAGATACTATTATGGCCCCTTTAATTCAGTTAGTGTATTTGGTATATGCAGATAATATATTAATTTAAAACAAAAGTTAGGGAGGCTCTTAAATAAGTATTTCCATGAAGGCTTGAGAGGGTCCATGCCTCTTCTCCCAGGGAATTGCCTTGACACCGGGAAAATCAGATTTCATGAATATAACTTGATATTATCCTTTATTTACCCCAGAAAGATAAGATGGCAAAACAGCACACCCAATTCAATAATAGATAAGAAACACACACTTTTTCTTTTCTGAGAGTTATGTAACCTTTGGGTCCATTTGGATGTTTAGAGAATTTTTCTTTTTGTACTTTGTGGGAATTTTAAAGATATATATGGCAAAGAGTTTATATCAAACAAAATGACCTACTTAAAATAGAAAAAAACGAACCAGTTCCATTCATCTGAGCCAGCAGAAGCTGAAAAATCCTTGATGCTGATATTCTCTACTGACTGTCTCACTTCAGAGTTTCTCTTTTAATTTTCTTGACACTCCTCATTTCGGAGAGACTGACATGTATCAGCTGGAACGCCCCTTCAAATGTGCACCGCAGATTCTCTCCAGGAGACCTCTTGGGCTCTTCACTCTGCGCTAATATCTGATAAGAAAGGACCCACGTCCAGACGCCAACTGTCACTTAAGCTCCCTCCACGCCAGTCATCCTTGAAAGTGACCTAACAGTGCAGGTCTGTCCCCACTGCCCTGGGGATGCCTCGGCTCCCTGGCTCAGTGGATCCACAGCAAGGCTCTCCTTTGCTCTGTGACCCAGTTGCCACTTAGCTTTGGGATCTTGAGGATTTAAGATTTTGTCACCTTCTTAGTCTCAAGTGTCCGCATCACCTTGTCATTCTCTACTTCACTCTAACTACTTATGCCTCCCAGAACTCAGAGACCGTTCAGAACGTGAAAAGTTTAGAAAGGTCTTCAAAAAGCTGAATAATCTGACTTCCAAGAACTACACTTTCCTCCTTTCTAGTATTCATTTCTTTGAGAACTTTTGCTGTTCTCCAGATCGTAGATGGCTAATGTGAGAATAATCCTCATTACTCACTTTCTAACAAGTTGTAAATTATTTGGATAGACATTGAAACTATTGCTAATTAATTCTGCTTGTTTTCTCTTGGAGCCGGGGAGGGGGGGGGAGAGATGTCTGTGTGTGCATACCCCTGTGTATGTGCCATCCATGAAAAACTGGTATCCAGAATTCTACATTTTTTTATTGAGATATAACTGACATATAACATATTAGTTTCAAGTGTACAACATAATGATTCAATATTTGTATATATCATGAAATGTTTGCCACAGTAAGTCTAGTTACCATCCATCACCACACATAGTTACAATTTTTTTTTCTTGTGATGAGAACTTTTAAGATCTACTCTTATCAACTTTCAAATATCAAACACAGTGTTGTTAACTATAGTCACCATGCTATATATTACATCTCTAGGACTTCTCTATTTATAACCAGAAGTTTGTACCTTTTGACCACCTTTACCCATTTTTCCTACCCCACCCCAGAATTTTAGAATTTAAAGGCCTATTTTCTTTTTTTTTTTTTTAAAGATTTTATTTATTTATTTGACAGAGAGAGACACAGTGAGAGAGGGAACACAAGCAGGGGGAGTGGGAGAGGGAGAAGCAGGCTTCCCGCTGAGCAGGGAGCCCGATGCGGGGCTCGATCCCAGGACCCTGGGATCATGACCTGAGCCGAAGGCAGACGCTTAATGACTGAGCCACCCAGGCGCCCCTAAAGGCCTATTTTCAACATGCCAAATTATTATATCAGAAATCTCTAGTTCCTTTATGCTTTTTTAAAATGAAAATTTCAGTCTAAAACATGATTTCCTTAATCATAGTCTTACCTTTTTAGAAGATTTTTTGTTTTTAAATTTTATTTAAATTCAATTAATTAACATATAGTGTATTATTTGTTTCAGAGGTAGAGTTTAGTGATTCATCAGTTTTATATAATACCCAGTGTTCATTACATCATGTGCCCTCCTTAATGCCCATCATCCGGTTACCCCATCCCCCACCCCTACCCCTCCAACAACGCTCAGTTTGTTTCCTATGATTAAGAGTCTCTTATGGTTTGTCTCCCTCTCTGATTTCATCTTGTTTTATTTTTCCTTCCCTTTCCCCTATGATCCTCTGTTTTGTTTCTTAAATTCCACATATGAATGAGATCATATGATAATTGTCTTTCTCTGGTTGACTTATTTCACTTAGCATAATACCCTCTAGTTCTATCCACATCATTGCAAATGGCAAGATTTCAATTTTTTTTGATGGCTGAATAGAATTCTATTGTATATATATACCACATCATCTTTTTCCATTCATCTGTTGATGAAGATCTGGGCTCTTCCCATAGTTTGGCTATTGTGCACATTGCTGCTATAAACATTGGGGTACAGGTGCCCCTTCAGATCACTACATTTGTATCTTTGGGGTAAATACCCAGGAGTGCAATTGCTGGGTCGTAGGGTAGCTCTATTTTCAGATTTTTGAGGAACCTCCATACTGTTTTCCAGAATGGCTGCACCAGCTTGCATTCCCACCAACAGTGTAGGAGGGTTCCCCTTTCTCCTCATCCTCGCCAACATCTGTTGTTTCCTGTGTTACTTTTAGCCATTCTGACTGCTGTGTGGTGGTATCTCATGGTGGTTTTGATTTGTATTTCCTTGATGCCGAGCGATGTTGAGCACTTTTTCATGCGTCTGTTGGCCATTTGTATATCTTTTTTGGAGAAATGTCTATTCATGTCTTCTGCCCATTTCTTTTTTGGATTATTTGTTCTTTGGGTGTTGAGTTTGATAAGTTCTTTATAGATTTTGGATACTAGCCCTTTATCTGATAAGACATTTGCAAATATCTTCTCCCATTCTGTCGGTTGCCTTTTGGTTTTGTCAACTATTTCCTTTGCTGTGCGAAGTTTCTGTATCTTGATGAAGTCCCAATAGTTCATTTTTGCCCTTGCTTCCCTTGCCTTTCACAATGTTTCTAGGAAGAAGTTGCTGCGGCTGAGGTCGAAGAGGTTGCTGCCTGTGTTCTTCTCTAAGATTTTGATGGATTTCTGTCTCATATTTAGGTCTTTCATCCATTTTGAGTCTATTTTTGTGTGTGGTGTAAGAAAATGGTCCAGTTTCATTCTTCTGCATGTGGCTGTCCAACTTTCCCAACACCAAGATAGTCTTTTGTTGAAGAGACTGTCTTTTTCCATTGGATATTCTTTCACGCTTTGTTTAAGATTAATTGACCATAGAGTTGAGGGTCCATTTCTGGGTTCTCTATTTTTTTTTTTTTAAGATTTTATTTATTTATTTGTCAGTGAGAGAGAGAGAGAGCACAAGCAGAGGGAGAAGCAGGTTCCCTGCTGAGCAAGGAGCCAGATGTGGGACTCGATCCCAGGACCCTAGGATCATGACCTGAGCCGAAGGCAGATGCTTAACCAACTGAACCACACAGGTGTCCCTGGGTTCTCTATTTTGTTCCATTGACCTATGTGTCTGTTTTTGTGCCAGTACCATACTGTCTTGATGATTATAGCTTTGTAATATAGCTTGACGTCCAGAATTGTGATGCCACCAATTTCGGTTTTCTTTTTCAACATTCCTTTTTAGAATATTTTAATCTTAGAAAGCATGCACTAATTTATTCATACACTACAAATTCAATAATCCTATGAAATCATGTTATTAATTATGATGTTTTGAATAGATTTAGGGGAACTTTGTCAAAGCAGAGATGGTTTTTCTTTTTCTTTTTTTTAAAGATTTTATTTATTTATCAGAGAGAGAGAGAGAGAGGGAGAGAGCACATGTGGGGGGTGGGGGGCGAGCAGCAGACAGAGGGAGAAGCAGACTCCCTCCTGAGCAAGGAGCCTGATGCTAGACTCTATCCCAGGAACCTGGGATCTTGACCTGAGCCATAGGCAGACACTTAACCTACTGAGCCACCCAGGCATCCCCAGAGATGGTTTTTCTAATACTAGTTTCAGTGTGACTAGATTTATATACAGTTTTATATAGGAACTGCTTACCTCTGCAGACAGATGGGATAAAGTGGGACAGAAACCTGCTGTCTAGTGGCTCGGGTGTCTATTAAAAACTGACTCCATTTTCAAGTAGCAAATTTAAGAAAAGAAATAACAGTGATTCAGAATCCATTCAGCAATATCAAAACTCTACATAAAAATAGAAAATCTTTACTTAAAAGATCTCAGGATATGCAATTCTATCAGTTATAATTTTCTCCGTATTAAGACTTGGAGTAATTTACTCATATTTGGAAGCTGAATTGACTCTGTCAGGCTGCTAGAGTGTGAGTTTTCGATAAACCACTGTGTGTCAAATTTGCTTACTCTGTGAGGGAGCCCTCTCATTGTTGAAGTTGTGCCTGAAAAATGTCTGAGAGAACTTCCTGGACTTATTCTTTGTTCCTCTCAAGTCTGAAATTCTAATGGTGACGTTTGGAATCAGGCAGACAGAATATTCAGGTATTCTCAAAAATAAATGGATTTTCCTTCCAGCATGAGAATGTTGACCTGAGTCATGAGCAAACCACGTGGGAGAGTGATCTGGTCAGAGTGCTTACCCACTCTCCAGTCATTTGCAAGATAGGATGTACTCTGAGGAACTAGCGAACAGTAATCAGACCAATATTTATCCACCATTGTAATTCTGAAGGTTTTTAAATGAAAAACTTAGTAATCTTATTAAATGATGTATTATTAAACCACTATGATTTTGTACTTCATAAATATATAAGCACACATACTGAAATTCATTTTGATAGAAAATTCATGTCTTTTTAATCAGAAAATTGATGTCATTTATTATACCCCAAGTGTCATTCTATTATTCCTTTCTGGGAAGCCCTGAAGTAAGCTGATCAAAGAAAAGAGCACTACATTGTATAATGATAAATTTTATGTCTGTTTGATATGAAAGAAGCTATGTTGTAAAATGGAAAAAAATAAATGCCTTTGTCTTTGAAGCAAACATTTTGGAAATGATTCCCTTACTCTTAGTAAATTAAAAGATAACATCTCTTGATCAGGAAGAATCACTCCTGGGGCCACTTTTCCTTTCCTTACTTCAGAGAATTTTTGTGAGGATTGAGTGAGAAAATGTAAAACTGTTTACTCATTCGTTCTTTCAAAAAATTTTACTGTATTCTCATTTTATGGAAGCTTCTAATAGCGCATCTAATCTATGAAATATCTAATCTGTAAAAGCAGTTTACATGTCAGTGCATTATGTCGATTTCCTTTCACCCAGCACAGTGCCTTTGTAAGTAAGTATACACAACCATGCACAGGCAAACAAGGGGGAAAGGAACTGCTGCCTTTTTGTTGGTACGCACAGTGTCTTTTCCATTCCCTTGTCCATTTCCCTGCTATTTCTTCAGTGCAGTCTGTAGCGACTTGAGAATGGAAACAATCCCCCAAAAGTGGGTGACTTCCCGAGATTTGGAAGTGTCCTTTGGAATGGATGTTTTAAGTTACCAGAGTCTCACAGAAATCCCTGGAGTTAGATGTAGTTAGAACTGAGCTGAAATTCTGCCTTAGCATTTATTTCGTGGGTGTAGCCTTTACTTAAGATTGAGGAAGCCAATATCTGTTCACAGGGTGGCTGAAAGCATTTATTAAATGAAACCAGTTATAAAGCACCTGGCATCTTGCTCAATATTGCAGGGGTCCTGGCCCAAGAGTGTTGAGGGTCTTTTCATGACACAAGCCCCCTGGGGCTGTCTTTTCTGGGATGGGTGTAAGAGAGTGGGGTGGTCCTTTAAACTGTGAGTTGCCTTGATTTGCACTGGAACCGCTTGGGAGGGAAAATATCTCATACTTCAGTAAAACTGATGATTATAAATATTCAAGAGTATGTAACAAAGGAAACCTCTCAGTGAGCTCAAGACACTGTCAATGCCATTCAGCCAAAGCCCATCAAGAACACACCTGTAGACGGAGCCAGGGATGCACACTTTGGGGACAGTGAAGCGTTCCAGTAAGAAGTAGTAAGGAAGGACTTACAGCATTTGGGCCTGTGGTGGGGATTTGGGGGATGGTTTAAGAAAGCAGAGCTTTCCTCTAGATTGGCTGCTGTCAGGAAGGGGGTGGTGGTGGAGAGAGGTAGATAAATCTATGACTAGGTATTGTATTAGTCTGCTAGGGCTGTCTGGAACATTTGCCAACACCACCAAGCAATTCTCCAATGCTAAGTGGACACCAGCTGGATGTCCTACAAATTTAACTTAATTCTCACACTGTCTATGTGAAAACAGCATCAGATCCCTCAGGTTGAGGGCTCAGTCCCACAAGGCTGCCTCCACTTCAGATCCCGATTCAAGTTGTCACCTCTATTTCTGACTGGCTATAAATCGGTTTCCCTCAACTTCCTCCTACAGTTTGCTAATTTGCTATCATAGCTCACAATGCTCAGGAGAACATTTACTTACATTGATTATCAGCTTATCATAAAGAATACAGATGAACATCAGGTGAAGAGGTATACAGAGTTCTGGAAGGATCTCAAGAGCAGGAGCTTCTGTCTCCATGGGAGTGGGGTGCACCACCCTCCAGGCATGTGACATTCATTCACCAGCCCAGAAGCTTGTCAAATCTTGTTGTTCAAGAGTTTTGGAGAGTTTTAGCTTTAATCTCCAGCCCAGCACTCTCCTACCCTTCATAGAGGTTGGTGGCTGGGGCTGAAATTCCAACTCTGTAATCACTTGGTCTTTCTAGTGACCAGCTCCATCCTAAGGCTATGTAGGGACCCCACCCTAAGTCACCCCATTAGCATAAACTCAGGTGTGACCCAAAGGGATTGCTATGAATAGCAAGACACCCCTGCCACTTAGGAAATCACTAGAGTTTTAGTTCTGTGTCAGAAACCAGGATGAAGACCAAATATATTTCCTATTATACCACAGGCTGCTATAACAAATGACCACAGACTGGGTGGCTTAAAAAAACAGAATTTATATCTTCACAATTCTAGAAGCTAGAAGTCTAAGAGCAAGGGGTTGTTAGGGTTGGTTTCATCTGAGGCCTCTCTCCTTGCCTTGTAGATGGTCATCTTCTCTCTCTGTCTTCATATGGTCTTCCCTCTGTCTCTGCATTTAAATCTCTTTTTATAACAACTTAATTGACTTAATCATATTGAGTTAGGACCCTCTCTGGGGACCTCGTTTTAACTTATCTCTTCAGAGATCTTACCTCCAAAAATAGTCACTTCTGATGTACTGGGGTTTAGGGCTTCAACATATGAATCTTGAAGGGCCACAGTTCAGCTGATAAGAGATGTCTTAAATAATCTTATCCAGAAGTGCAGACTAGGGTAAGGCATTTACTCATACTAGCTAGGATAGGGATGTTTGGTCATTAATGTGGCTTTGCCACTGTTCATGTTTTGCCTATGTTCGTTGTTTTTATCTTGATCCATCGTGGCCATAGAACATCCTTATCTGATGCTGATGTTCTGTAAAATTATTTATGTTCAGCAGGAGTACACCAAGTCCTACCTGGGCGGGCCAGGCCAACTCCTAGATGCCAGGGACTGTTTTTCTCTTTCTCAGCATCATTAAAAAAAAAAGAGGACAAACTGAAATACAACACCAGTTCATATTGCTATCCTTACCAATTTAAAACTAGGTGTTTTGGCCAATGCAACATAGGGAGCTTTTCCAAATAGGCTGGCACCTAATAAGTGTGAATAAAACCTCTTCCTAAGCAGGATAAATGGGTAAATAAGAAGGTGCAATGACTATCACCCAGCCACCATTGGGGAGGGTATGTGCTATGGTGATCGCTGTGAATTGTGTAAGACTGATGAATCACAGACCTGTACCTCTGAAACAAATAATACATTATATGTTAAAAAAGAAAAAAAAGATGATAGTAGGAAGGGAAAAATGAAGGGGGGGGGAATCAGAGGGGGAGACGAACCATGAGAGACTATGGACTCTGAGAAACGAACTGAGGGTTCTAGAGGGGAGGGGGCTGGGGGGATGGGTTAGCCTGATGATGAGTATTAAAGAGGGCACGTATTGAATAGAGCACTAGGTGTTATACGCAAACAATGAATCATGGAACACTACATCAAAAAAAAAAAATAGAGAAAAAAAAAGTTGCAATGAAAACTGTGATGCTAAACTATATCACAAGACTCTTGCATAAAGACTTATTAAAAACTGAAATAAGAAACACAGTGATTTCTTGTGATTACTCAGCATAACGGAGAAGGCTGAGCGCATACTGCTCAAGTGAGGGGTAAGCACATGACACAATAGACATGGTAACAGGATGAGAATTAGGGTCACAGTGGGAAGAACTTGGGTTTTAATGGCAGGATTGAATTTAAACCTTGACTTTTCTCCTAATTAGCTGGGCTACTTAGCTTCTTTGAGCCTGTTTCCTCACCTGTAAAACAGATATCATAATAATATTTCAAGGGTTATTGTGAGGAACAGGAGGGGAAAATGCATGTAAAGGACAAAACTTAGCATACTGCTGATATATATAATATAATATATAATATTATATTTGCTATAATATATAACTATAGTAACTGTATAATAACTGTAATATATAACTAACTAAAAATATAGATATATAACTAAAATATATAAAAACTATAATAAATATAATAATAGTGATGATGATGATAATGATGATGGGGAGGAGGAGACTTCCTTAACTTTTTCATTGCTCTTTCTCCAGATACAATCTTTCGGCAAATCTTATGAGCCCTACCTTTAAAATTTGTATTGAATCTGGCAGCTTCACCATCTTTTCTACTTCCTGGTCCAGGTCATCATAACATCTTGCATGAACTATTGTACACTCTTCCTAGGTGGTATACCTACTTCCATTCTTGCCTCTCTGCTCCTATACCACAGCTTATTATCCACTTAGGCCAAAACTGAACCATGGTACATCTCTATTTGTCCCAACCCCCAGAATAAAAGATGTACAGAAGATAACTAAGTGTATGAAAAGATGCTGAACATCATACATCACTGGGGAATTACAGATGAAAACAACAAGATACCACTATACACCTGCTAGAATGGCCCAAATCCAGAACACTAACAAGACCAAATGGTGGTGGAAAACTAAACATACTCTTACCCTACGATCCAGTAATTGTGCTCTTTGGCAGTTACCTAAATGAGTTAGAAACTTATATCCACACAAATCCCTGTGCATGAATGTATACAGAAGCTTTTTTCATAATTGCCAAAACTTGGAAGGAACCAAGATGCCCTTCAGTAAGTGAATGGATAAATAAACTGGTAAATCCAGACAATGGAGTATGGTTCAGTGCTAAGAAGAAATGAGCTATCATGTCATGAAAGGACTTGGAGGGAACTTAATTTCGTATCACCAAGTGTAAGAAGCCAGTCCGCATACTACCATTTGTATGTATTAAATGTTTCAGAAGCTGGCACCCTGCACCGCCCCGCCCCCCATGTGATATGTGTGACATTCTTCAGGCACTCCTGGCTATCCCTGTGCTTTAATAAAATCAACTTTTTGAAAAAAAAAATTTAAAAGTATTCCGTCTTTATATATGTTATTACACCTGCCTTATACAAATTCCAAAGTTGACAATATGCTCAGGCAGAGACACTTAGATATATTTAAATATCAGAAAGCAACCAGCTCCTGAGTGCAGTGAATTCTGAGGTCTATAGTAAGAAGACTGGTTATTACCTTAAAGTTCTGTTTAAGAATAACTTCCCAGGGCGCCTGGGTGGCTCAGTCAATTAAGCATCTGCCTTCAGCTCAGGTCATGCTCCCCAGGGTCCTGGAATCAAGCCCCATGTCAGGCTCCCTGCTTTGCAGGGAGTCTGCTTCTACCTCTGCCTGCTACCCTTCCCCCTCCCCACCCCTGCTCATGCTCTCTCTCTTCTTCTCTCAAATAAATAAATAAAATCTTAAAAGGAAGAATGACTTCCCATCCTTAACAACTATAAAAAAAAGTGATAATAGTGAATGCTATCACATGGGGACATTAAAAAAAGGAGATTTCAGGGATATTACAACACTATTAGAGTTTCCTGTATGACTATGTGATATAAAAAGAAGTTTAAATAAGTCACCTTTGAGTTTAGCATTGGGGTCTGAAGGAGAAAAAGATATAAGGAATATGTCAGAACAACAGCAAAAGTCTGAGACATTGTTTTTGTGTGGAAAAAAATCCTCATCGCTGCGCAGAAATCTCTAGAAATGTTATACTCTAGGGTTTGAGAGACTGAGATGAAGCAATAAAAAATAAGCTCTCTTGTGGAAGAAACCCGAGCTGAAAACTGATGAAGTAAGAATGGTGCCAAGGTTCAGCTGCATTTTTATCTCACATGCCCGCCTGCATTCAGATTTGACCAGGTCATGAGGTAAAATGGGTTTGTCTGGTCATGCCTGGTGGCCATTTATCTCCATAACGAACCCGCTCAGTGACACAAAGGCAAGGAGAGTGTAAATCAGGCCATTTCCAAATGTGATTTTCTGATTTGCCTAAGAGCCCGAGACTCTGTTTGACAATTGACTAGATAATTCCACTGACAAATTATGTTAATGATTATATGTATTTAATTACTTACTAATTTATACACCACCATGGTCCACGAGTAATATAAAGCAACTTAATCAGGATATTTATATAGTTCCTCACACTTAATGAGTTTTAGCAGGTTTCGTCTGTTCTTACAATAAGGCTGTGAGACCAGGATCAACAGCTCACTTTCACAGCTAGAGTAGCTGCAGTCCACAAAAATTAGTGGACCTGCTCAGGTGTGAGGGAGGTATTGGTGTTGTCTTCTTGATAGACGGGAAGTGAAACAGAAAAGAAGCTGATTGTTAAAGAAGACATACCTAGTTTGAGGTGGGATTTGGAGGTGGGATTTCAACTCAGATTTACTGACCTCAAAGGACTGTCATCAACTACTGTGGTGTATTACCTCCTCAAAATGTTGTTTTTCTGAAGCTTTTAGCCAATAAAAAAAATGGAGTCATTCAGTTGATTCATATTTCCAAATACTACTTTTTAGAACATGGTTGCAATTTAGAGTGAATTTAAATTCTTCTGATGCTATGAGACATTGCATTTTTATCTCAGAAATACTGGTCCATCTAGAAAATTCTGCTTATATTTACTTGTGTGATTTTACCCAGTAAATTCTAAAAGAAAGTTAACCTTGGTAGAAAAACATCTGCTGTTTTATCTGTGGAGAAACCCTGAGTCATTGCAGTTGATTTCAAAAAGAGTTCAAAATAGTGTGTTAACCTTTACTGTCCATCGTGTGCACTCAACAAATATGTTTTCAAACTGACAAAACAGAATTGATTACCTGTGACTCAATTTCTTTACTATTAAAATGCCATTAGTCTCCAGTGTATTATAGAAGTGAAAATAAGAATATAAGAAGTGGACAGGGGAAAATTAACACTGGATGCTATCCCATCTAAAATTTGGACTTCTTTTAGTCGTGAGGAAAAGCCCAGAGTGGCTTTGGGAGACATTTTCTGAGAGCTCTTTACCATGTGTTTAGTCAAAGTAAACACATGCACGAACTGTCTGCTTTTTGCTGAGTTCTAAATAGCGATAAAATGTTACTGTGCTAACACGTTTCTCTGGCCACAAGGTTTTGAGACTAAGAATCCAATATGGCTGATGCTGGAACTCAGCAGTTCAGTTCACCCTCCTCCAGGGGTCCCTGGAACTCAGCCTCTGTAAAGCTCTTCCTCTGTGTGGGGGTGGAATAGGTGATCCTTGAGATGTGACACTTGCCATGTATCTTCTTTGTTCCACTTGATATCTGGGTCATCACACTTCTGAAGTGCTTGCCTAGAGGACCCCTTAAGAATCCTTCTGCTCTGATGCCAGGCAAAGCCTTTCTGCATAACCCAGCTGCTGATACCTGGGCAAGATATCTCTGGGTAGATGCCTGAGGCTTCAGTCTCCTGCAGTGGGTGATGATGACCTTTATCTTTTTCGCGCGCTCCTTCTGCTATGGACACTCCTTTTAGGATGTAAAGCTGATGCCCCACACCAGCACGTGTCTTTGAACCATTCTGACAGTTCTCAAATATGGTTGAGAACCGCCAACGTTCATCAGCCCCACTTCTCTGGATTTTGGTGCTTTTTTTCCCCCTTATATTTCTGGGCAGTCACCTCCCTGGGATTCTGTCAACAGATTAGACATAGGTCTTGTCAAAGCTTTTACAACGCGTGGGTAACAAGTTGTAGATTTCTACATGTTGTGGAGAATTAAATTGGGAACGTTCTATAACAATTAGAGAAAAATTAAAAGTTAATTGTGAAAGAATTAAACATGAAACAATTAAGGATTAGGAAAAAGACCAAAATATAACATTTAAATTTAAGGGTGGCATATAAACTTCCAGTTATAAGTTAAGTCCTGGAGATATACAGCACAGTGACTTAATAATACTGTGTTGTGTACTTGAAAATTGTTAAGAGAGTAAATCCTAAAAAGTTCTTACACAAGAAAAAAATTGTACTTGTGTGTGGTGACAGATGTTAACTAGTCTTATTATGGTGATCATTTTATAATATATACAAACATGGAATCATTATGTTATACACCTGAAACTAATATAATGTATGTCAATTATATCTTAATGAAAAAATAGAATAAACATAAGGGTGATAAAGATAACTGTAACAAGCACTTCTTTAAAACCAAGTAGTTTTAGGTTTATGCCTAGGCATCTTGAAAGTCTGAATGGTTCACACATAATTTTGTCTTTAAAACTGGCCTATTTTACTAAGAATGTATTGGATGCAACTTTTGCCTAATGATGGGGAAATGGATATTCATTGTGAGAGCCCAGTCGTCAATAAGACCTTCGTGAGCTTTTGAAGAAGCACTATGCTCAGTATTGACTTTGCTTTTGGAATCTAGGACACAGCTGAAATTGCTTAGCGCCAACGGCTGACTGTCTCATCTGGAGTAATCTCACAATCTTTTTTTGGCCTAATAGATATTTCAATCTTACACATTTGCCAAACAGACATCAGCTCTCTTCTCTTTCCATTGTCTCCTTGAAGAGAACTGATAGTCTTTGAAAACAAAATAGCAAACGTTAGTTCTAAAATAGTAGTATAGAACTAAGATTACAGTTTAATATGAGATAACTTGCTCATATAACAAACTTTAGAACCCTTGTTCTATGCTCATAAATGACCTAATTTAACATTGAAAAATAATAGTTTTGTTTGTTCCTCAGTGGAAGGACATTTGGGTTATTTCTAGTTTTTGGCAATTATGAATAAAGCTGCTAAATAAATTTGTATGCTAGTTTTTAACAGAAAATATATCAGTAGTTACCAGGGGTGGGGTAGGGGTAAAAATTGACTACAAAGGCAAAGGGGAATTTTTTGGGGGGAGGAGGGTTAATAAAATTAGTCTATATCTTGATTGTGGTGCAGATTGAACAGCTCTATGTACTAGTGAAAACTCATAGAGCTGTTCACTAAAATGGAGTTTTACTATATGGAGATCATGCCTTAATTAAAAAAAAAGGTAATTGTTTTTATTTAGTTGTTCCCTTACTGCATCTCACTTCCTCTGTGAAGGAGTTCTGAAAGCATCAAGGACATAGAGTGGAAAAGAGTACAAGAGGTTAAGAAAGGAATTATATAATCATATCATACAAATGATATTATAGATAGAAAACATTTATAAAAAGTGAGATAGAACTGTTTGCTCTCTGGTTAAGTAGGATGGTGGGGTATTGTGACAGACACTGCTATGTGTTTCTTAAAACCATTTTATCTATCTCCTGGACACACTCTCAGATGATAATTTCCAGCCTCCCTTGCAATTATGTCTGGCCATATGACTAAATCCTGTAGACGTTTTCATGCCGCTTCCAAGCTTTGCCCATAAAAACTTAAAACTCTCAATTCTTTCTTTTCCCACAAATTCTGGGTGGATGCAGAAGATCCACCAATAGATTTAAGTTGCTGTGGACTTAAATGGAACCACAAAGTGGAAGCTACCTGGGTCCCTGAATCACCATATGGAAGGAAACCTTCAACTGGTGGGTAATTGGAATAAAAAATAAACTTTTATTTTGTTAAAGGAACTGGAATTTATTAGGTTTCTTTGTTGTAGAACTCTGTGTTGCTTCTCCTAATCCAAACAAAAACAATCATATTTCTTTGCCTATTCAGGCATATTAAAAGCTTGGAATTTTTGATAAGAGGAAAATGAGAGTCCATGAGGGTGGAGGGCTACAGATATTTTTGGATGTGGCATTTTTGGTGGGAATGTTTTGAGGGGGTTTCTTTTGACCTATGGGTTTTAAGAACACTTTTTGCATTTTCATTTGGGCTATATTGTTATATGGTACCTGATTTGACTTACTAATGGGGAGGATATATTAAAAACATTCTACTATGTTGGTAGATTTCTATTTCTCATTGTGTTTATATAATTTTTTGCTTTGTATTCATTGAACTTATTAGTTGCATATAATTTTAGAACTGATATTCTTCCATGTGTATTGAAACCTTTTTGTGAAAATTGTATCATTATGAATTGACCTATTTCTTTTTTTTAAGACTTTTTAAAAAAGATTTTATTTATTTATTTGAGAGACAGAGTGCGAGAGAGTATGAGCAGTGGGGAGAGGGAGAAGCAGGCTCCCCGCTGAGCAGGGGGCTCAATCCCAGGACCCTGAGATCATAACCTGAGCTGAAAGGAGACACTTAACTGACTGAGCCACCCAGGTGCCCCTGAATTGACCTATTTCTAATAATGCTCTTAGTTTATGAATGAGTTGTGTTTATTAATGGAATTATGCAGGCTTTCCTTTGGTTAGTATTTGCTTAGCATATAAATTTTATTTTTTATGCTTTTGTACTTTCTATATCTTTATGTTTTTGATATATTTCCTATAAATAAGATACAGCTGAATGAAATATTTTATAATTTTCTTTTTCTTAAATTGAAACATTTGGTCCATATAATTTTAAATCATTAACATATTTGGAATAATCTCTCTTATTTTATTTTGTGATTTCAGGGTATCTTACCCACAGAATGGTTTTAGTGAAAGGATAGATGTGTAGATCAATGGGACAAAATTGGGAATCCAGAAATCGACTCATACCTATGTATGTAACTTGTTTTCAACAATGGTGATGAAGCAACTTATTAAAGGAAAGTCTTTTCAACAAATAGTGCTAGAACAAATGGATATCCATATAAAAAAATAAACCTCAATCCTTACCTTACCTTATATACAAAAATTAACTTGAAGTGGATTATAGACTTAAATGGAAAAGTTAAAAGTAAAAAATTTCTAGAAGAAAACCTAGGATGAAATATTTTTTGCAACTTTGAGTAGAAATTTTTTCTTAGATACCACACAAAAAGCACAAACTACAAAAGAAAAATATTGGACCTCATCAAGATGACAGATTTTGCTCTTCAAAAGATACTGCTAAGAAAATGTAAGATAAGCCACAGAATTGAATAAATTATTTGCAATACATATTTCTGACAAAAGACTTATATCTAGAATATATATAAAGACTTTCTTTTTTTTTACTATTTTTGCTATTTTTTAATTTAATTTAATTTAATTTTTATTATTATGTTATGTTAATCACTGTACATTACATCATTAGTTTTTGATGTAGTGTTCCATGATTCATTGTTTGCGTGTAACACCCAGTGCTCCATGCAGAAGACTTTCTTTTTTTTAAGATTTTATTTGTTTGGGAGAGAGACAGAGAGAGCACAAGCAGAGGGAGAGGGAGAGGGAGAAGCAGACTCCCCACTGAGCTGGGAGCCTGACTTGGGGCTTGATCCCAGGACCTAGAGATCATGAGTTAAGCCGAAGGCAGACACCCAACCATCTGAGCCACCCAGCCATCCCAAGACTTTCTTAATTAAAAAATAAGAACATGAACTGCCCAATTTAAAAATGAGCAAAAAATTTCAAAAGATACTTTAGAAAAGTGGTCAATATGACATAAAATGATGTTCAACATCATTAAGAGAATGCAAGTTGAGACCATGAGATGTCACTACTTATCAGTAGAACACTGACATTAGGTGCCTGGGTGGCTCAGTCGGTTAGGCATCTGCCTTTGGCTCGGGTCGTGGTCCTGGGATGAAGCCCTGCATCAGGAACCCCTGCATCAGGTTCCCTGCTTGAAAAGCGGGGAGCCTGCTTTCCCCTCTGCCTCTGCCTGCCACTCTCCCTGCTTGTGCTCTCTCTCTCTCTGTCAAATAAATAAAATCTTAAAAAAAAAAGAACACTGGGGGCGCCTGGGTGACTCAGTTGTTAAGTGTCTGCCTTTGGCTCAGGTCATGATCCCAGAGTCCTGGGATCGAGCCCCGCATCGGGCTCCCTGCTCCGTGGGAAGACTGCTTCTCCCTCTCCCACTTCCCCTGCTTGTGTTCCCTCTCTCGCTGTGTCTCTCTCTGTCATATAAATAAATAAAAAAATCTTAAAAAAAAAAAAAAAGAACACTGACATTAAAATTGCCAAGAATACACATTTTCATGAGAATGTGAAGCAACCGGAACTCTCATACGCTTACAAGTACTTTGGAAAATTGACACTTACTTTAATAAGTAAATGAATACCTACCTTATGATCCAGGCATTTCACTCTAGGTATGAAATGAAAAATAAAAAAATAAAAAAATAAAAATATCCACACTAAAGTGAATGATTGTAACAGGTTTAACAATAGCCAAAAAGTGGAAACCACCTAAATGTCAGTGAATTTTTAAAAATGTGCCATATCTATTCAACTGAATGTTATTCAGAAATAAAAAACAATAAAATACTGATTCATAATACAACATGAATCATCCTCAAAATCGTTATGCTAAGTGAAAGGATCCACACAAAAAATACATTTTGTATAATGCCATTCATGCAAAAAAGAATAAAAAATGCTATACTGGCAAAAATATATATCTGTGGTTGTCTGGTGCCAGTGGTAAGGGATGGGATACACTGCAGAAGGGTTTGAGGAAATTGTACACATTAAATGCTTGCAGTTCATTTTCAATGTATTATAAACCAATAAATTTGTATTACATACTTTTAATTGGGCTTAGTATGAGGGTAGCTAATTTTTCTCAGCATGCATATAATTCCACCATCTTCCGTTTCCACTGTTAAAATGATAATCATCTGTTAATGTAATTATTATTCCTTTATAGTAATCGTCTTTTTTTTTCCTCTGGTTCTATTTAGACTTTTTCTTTTCCTTTGGTTTTGATGGTTTCATTGCGATACGGATTTCTCTTTATTCTACTTGATATTTGTGAAACTTTCTGAATCTATGGGGAGGGGTCTTCTGTAAGTTTTAGAAACTTTAAGTCATTGTTTATTCAAATATTTCCCATAATTCATTCTCTTTCTCCTCTCCTTCTATTAAACTCTTACTTGTGCATGCCTTGGGCATTGTTTTCTGCTCCTGCACCTTTAAAGCCGTGAAAGTCAAAGCTTCAAATTCCTAAGCTCAGAAGTTGGCTTTCTCCGAGGAATAACCTATTTTAAATTCTCTGTTTACCGTGCTGGGTTTCTGCCCTCACTTAAATTTTGGCATCTGAGTATTACTTTCTTGCTGGATATAGGCATTTGAAAAGATTTACAAATATATCTGACTTAGCATTTTAATTTGTTTTTCACTGGAGGATCAGTTATGGAACCCAGTCTGTACTTTCAGAAAATGGAACTGCATGGTACAGATGACCTCATTTAAATAATTGCATTATGATGTATCTATTACAATTTAAATTATTTCTTTAACGATTATCCCTTAACCACTACATAGCTCAGGTTCTGTTTTTGGGAGCTGAAAAAGAGTTTATAAACACAAAACATGTTAGGAAATCCTGGAGAGAATTTGTTTTGGTGGTATCAAATAATCTCAGGTCTAGTTGCAACGAGATTGCAACAAAGCCAAAGACTTTTACATTGAACAGCAGATTATATTGCGAAGAGTACGCGATTTCTTAACAGTTCACATTAGAGGGGCGCCTGGGTGGCTCAGTTGGTTAAGCGACTGCCTTTGGCTCAGGTCATGATCCTGGAGTCCCTGGATCGAGTCCCGCATTGGGCTCCCTGCTCAGCAGGGAGTCTGCTTCTCCCTCTGACCCTCCTCCCTCTCATGCTCTCTGTCTCTCATTCTCTGTCTCTCAAATAAATAAAATCTAAAAAAAAACCAAACAAACAAACAAAAAAAAACAGTTCACATTAGAAATCGTATCTTTATTTCAGAATGATCTCAAATTACGGGAAGAAAATTTGGTAGCTGTGACGAAAATCTTTTGAGACACTTGTGATATTAGAAGAAAAAGGAACAATTCATTTCTTTTCTCTAGGTTGGTGAAGTAATATTTCAGAAATGACAGATCTTACAGATAGAAAGTTTTTAACTTGATCATTATTCAACTCATGCCAATTTTAAGCGTATTCAATAGACAAGTTATTCTCAATATTTTGGAATTTGATACCTAGTTTGACTTCATAATCATTTTACTTTATTTTATGAAACCTTTGTGAATTTCAGATAATGTGGTGGTGTTGACCAAGTTTGAGCCCTAGCCTTCCTAATGTGCATTGGCCAGTGTCCTATCTTCTGCTTATATATGCCAATTTTGGCTGTTTTCCACATCTCTCATGTAAATAACTGTACTCTTAGCTTATAAAATTGATTATACACACACAAACACATACATCAATGAAATAAGCAGTTTACTCTTAGCTCCAAAAGATTTATATAAACATTTATAATGAACTAATTTATGTGTCTGTTATTTTTGGTACTGCCATCAATGTCCTAAATATATTTGTTGTTCAGTGTTTGTTAATAAATAAGGAGATTTTGAATTTATATCTTAGTATGGGCCATTCTGGATGAGATTTCTACTTTTTTTTGAATAAAACATTTCTAAATTGTCACGTCTTGCAATGCACTTCGAAGTTTGTTAGTTGTGCATTCATATTTTAGATGCATGGTAATTTTATATCCAGCTCTATTTCTGAAAAAAGGTATTGTTTTAATAAGCCTTACTTTAAATTTCTGAACGGAAAATTAGAGAGGAGCATGGGCTTACATCAGGCTCCAGTTTTGAAAAAGCCTGTGTTGTTTGGATAAGCATACTTTAAATCTCTGAACAGAAGGTAATAAGGAAGACAGAGAGCAATATTGGAAATTGTAGAATGAACATAGATTTGGAAGTTTAAGTCTAGTTCTACTGTTTAACTGATATGTAGCAGCAGCAGAAGAAATTGTATTTCTATAAATTTTAAATCACTCAAATCTAAAATGAGTTGAATATCAATAAAAAATAAATAAAATGAGTTGAATATTGCCCATCAAACAGGGTTATGTGTATCAATTAAGTAGAATATGTGTGATCACTGTTACATAGCAACTCAAAAAATTAACTTTTCTAATTTTGGGTCATCCAAAGTCTATTTGGGGGACAAGGACTAAAGGAGCCTGCAGCTTATGCTTAAAGCTCTAAAAAAAAAGAGAAAAGGAACAATGAGAAAAGGAACCACCTTTGCTGAGAGGAGGCCCTCTATCACTCTTTTGCTGGAGAAAATTTTAAATGAATGGCTGCTTCTGTTTTTGTATTTTGTATTTTGAAAACCTCTGCTTCCGATGCCCAGCTAGGGCCATCATAGATAGGAGAGTTAGGACAGACGTTCAACTGAAGGCAGCATGCAAAGAATCAGTTAGCAGGAACTTATTTTTTTTAGTATTTTAGTATTATTTTAGCACTTTTCCAAGCCCCATTGAGATAAGTGATTTCTATGGAGGATTGTTTGAAGCAGCCCATTCTCTTCTGTGAACTAAGTCGGAGCATCAAAGAGCTGTTCAGTTAGTATTTATTTATTTTTATTGTGCATCAGGTACCATGCTAAGAGTAAAAGAGAGTGGTAATAACATTCTTAAGTGATTTGTCATCAGCTCTTGCTAAAGTCAATTACTCCTCCATCTTTGAAGCACTTTACTTGGTTTCTGTTCTGTCTTGGTTTGCTCCACCCTCACTGGCTTTCCTTTCCAACGTACCTACCTGGTATTGCTTATCTCCTTGACCATTAAGAATTAGAATGTCCCTGAACTCAGTCCTTGGTCCTTTTCCTCTACATCTCCCTTGGAGATCTCATACAGTCTTGGGGTTGAAATATTATGCTGAAAACTACAAAATTTATATTTGCAGCCCAGACCTTGCCCCTAAACTACAGTCTTACGTGTCTAATGGCCTCCATGGCATTAGTATTTGGATCTCAAACTTTACATTTCTTTCTTTTTTTTTTTAAGATTTTATTTATTTGACAGAGAGAGAGACAGTGAGAGAGGGAACACAAGCAGGGGGAGTGGGAGAGGTAGAAGCAGGCTTCCCGCTGAGCAGGGAGCCCGATGCGGGGCTCGATCCCAGGACCCTGGGATCATGACCTGAGCCAAAGGCAGACACTTAATGACTGAGCCACCTAGGCACCCCTCAAACTTTACATTTCTTAAACTGAGTTCCTGATTTTCCCCAGAACCTGATTCTCTCAGAGTCTTCCGGGCTCAGATGAATGCAATGCCATCCTTCCAGTTGCTCAGGTCAGATATATTGGACTCCTCTCTTTCCCTTACCTTTGACTCCTCTCTGAATCTCTCATCCCAAATATAATCTATGAGTAAATTCTGTTGGTTCATATTCAAGCTATGTCAAGATTCTGACTGCTTCTACCATTGTGACCACTCTGATCCAAGCCACATGTCAGGTTTTACTTGGATTACTGCAAAGCTTCCTGTGTTACACCAACTGCTATAACACAACTCTAAAACCTCAGTGGCTTAGTGCAACAAATGTTGGTTCTTTGCTCACATGAGAGTAAGTGAATGAAGGGTCTCTGATCACGGTCATTTAGGGACCCAGGATTCTTCTATCTAATGGATCCTTATTTCCCTACAATGTGGAGTTCTCTACTGGATTCTCTGCATGTGGCAGAGAATGTGGGCAGTGTGTTTTCTTACAGGCCAGGACTGGATGCAGCGTACATCACTTCTGATTGCTCCCCATTGGGACATCAGTCACATGGTGCCATCTTCAAGAGAAGCTAGGAAATTGCATTGCACTGTGTATAGAGGGAGGGAATAAGATTATTTGGTGAACACCTAGCTGTCATGGCCATCCTATTAAATGTAAGCATCAGATTGCTTTATTGCTCAAAACTTTCCAATGGCCTAACTTCTCACTCAAAGAAGAAGAAGAAGAAGGAGGAGGAGGAGGAGGAGGAAGAAAAAGAAGAAGAAGGGGCAGGAGGAGGAGGGGGAGGAGGAGGAAGAGGAGGAGAAGAAGAAGAAGGAGAAGGAGGGGGAGGAGGAGAAGAAGAAAAAGAAGAAGAAGGGGGAGGAGGAGAGGGGGGAGGAGGAGAGGGAGGAGGAGGAGGAGAAGAAGGAGGAGGAGGAGGAGGGGGAGGAGGAGAAGAAGAAAAGAAGGAGGAGGAGGAGGAAGAGGAGGAGAAGAAGAAGGAGGAGGAGGAGGAAGAGAAGGGAGAGGAGGAGAAAAAGAAGGGGGAAGAGGAGGAGGAGGGGGAGGAGGTGAAGAAGAAGAAGGAGAAGGAGAAGAGGAGGAGGAGAAAGAAGAAAAAGCTAAATCTGTACCATGGATAAGGGATCTTCCATGAACTGGCTACCATTACCTTTTTCACTTTATTTCCTACTACTCTTCCCCTTGTTTGCTCCTCTCCAGCCACACTGACTTCTTTGATGGTCCTTGAATGTACCAGGCATGCCCCCATCTCAGGGCCTTTCCACTTGCTGTTTCTTCTGTGTGCTGTATGTTTCTTCCTAGCTAGCTGCATCGCTTTCTGCCTTACCGTCTTTGTATCTTGGCTCAAATATTGCTTTCTCAGCGAGTCCATTCCTGCTGACCCAAATTGAAATGGCAACCATCAACCTCAGTACTCCTTATCCTGCTTCCCTGACTAATTTTTTTTCATAGTTCTTATCACTTTGTATTCTACTATATATTTATTTTGTTTATTGTCTCTCTCCTAATAGAATGTAAGTTCCAACAGGAGAGGGATCTTGTTTGTTGTGTTCACTGCTGTATCCTTGGCTCCAGAGGCAGTACCTGGCATTTGGTAGATACTGAATAATAATTATAATAAGCATAAATATGCAAATACAACATTAATGACAATGATAATAATAGTAATTTTTTGAGTAAATGAATTCTCCATTCCCAAGGATCTTAAATCAAGCTAGGAAGACAGACAACTGTAACATCTCACTACAAGGCACAGATATCAATTGTTAAAGAGACAAAGAAAAGATCGACTTGTTCTGCCTGGAACCCGAGATTTCACAATGAGGGCAATGTTAGACCTGGGCACTGAAGAATGAATAGGCATTTTCCAGGTGTTAAGGGGCATTCTAGGAAGAAAATTAGCACAAACAAAGGCTTGGCAGTGGGAGTATTAAGACATTTGGGTAACAACTGAGGACTTGGAGGCATCTGGAGGTGGATGTGTGTGTATATATATTTAAGAAGGGGGATATTAAGCTAAAATGTTAGGTTAGTACAAAAATGTCTGGTATTTTAACACATTTGGATTTTACTCTGTTGGCAATGAGGAGGTTGGCAGTCTCTAGGAGGAGTATGATGAATCCAGGTGTGCATGTGTGAAAAATAAGCTTGGTGCAGTGTGTAGGGAGACTGAAGGGCAAGTGGCAGGGGTGTAGGTGAGAGGCCGCTCTGATACTCCAGACAGAAATGATGAAAACTGACCTAAGAGACTCAACAAGGGCTCAGATGCACAAATCTAATCAGTCACAAAGATCTCATCTAAATCGCTTGCTTGCAGGCTCCCAGTGGCAGGGGTGAGAAGTCTGCCCAAGTGTGGATAACCCTTGGGAGTATAGAGATCACTAGAAACACTGATTTTGGCTGAAGCTAAGCTTTCTACACCTCCATCCACGTGAAAGCTGTCTCCAATGCTGTCCGTGGCCATGATAGCCAAGTTCTCAAAGTCTGGATCTCAGCCATCTTCTCATGAAGATAGGACTTTGTGATCAAAAGACGGTATGAGCATTTACATTATTAAATGTTCACAAATTGCTTGGTTTTGAATTTGATCCTTGATTCCTCAGGCCTATTTGCCTTTTCTCAAACGAACATCATGATCTGTAAATGATTTATGTCATTATTGATTTTATTCCCTGAAATTTAAAAAGTATTGAATACCTATGATGTTCACTTTGTAAGGGGCTATAAGACATACAAATATGACTAATACTTAGAGAAAAGCATTCCAGCCACAGCGCCTATCTATCACTGCCTTGGCCCCTTACAAGCATCTCCTTAATGAAGTGATAATAAAAACCTGTGGGCCTTGCAAATAATACTTTAATAGGATGGCTTCCCTGACAGCAAACCATTTGTGTTTATATTAACCTTCTAAATCTGAATTGAATAATTTCCCAAAGATGGTCTTGTTTTTGATGTCCTAGAATGCTCTGAAATTTAGCATGGGATGTTGGATATACAAAGTTGCATGTGTGTGTGTGTGTGTGTGTGTGTGTGTGTGTGCGTGTGCACACTCCTCTGCCATGGCTAAGGCACAAGACTGATGAACAACTAGGCTACAACCAAGTGAGTACTAAGGAACCAAGACCATCCATCACTTCTAACTGACATAACATGTTTATCTCTCTAGACAGTACAAAATCCAGAAACAACTTGTTTTGTGTTTTCAATGATAGATGCTGCTTCTTATTAATGATTTTTTCTCTTTTTGACATATGTGTATGTTAATAGTGAAGAAATGTGAAAGCCCAAGCTTCCTAGGAAACTGCACATTTGTAAAATCCTCTAATGTAAAACATTATGAAGAATATGTCTTTTCCCAGCACTGGAGAAATTGGTGATCTAAAGCATCTGAGCTTGGATTGTAATTCCTCTGTGAGTTCATTTCACACTGAATAGTAGAACTCGATAAAATATACTTGACTAAATTCTGGGCATTGGTGGTATTTCATTTTTGTGTGTGTTCTTAGCTTCACTGGACTTAGAAATAGCTTTGTTCTAGGGGTGTAAATAGCAGTTTTCTCGTAGCCTTCTCATCCTTTATATTTCCTCTGCAGAATCCTTCCTCAGCTTGGTGTCAGCTTCTCCTTCTACATCTATCTGTCCCAGTACTATGAAGTAAGAAATTTTGGGGGGGAATCTTGAACTTAGGAGTCTTCATTAGCACAGAGTACATGGCTGTACGTGTTTCTCTTTTATTTTTTATTTATTTATTTATTTTTTAAAGATTTTATTTATTTATTTGACAGAGAGAGAGAATAGCGAGAGCAGGAACACAAGCGGGGGAGTGGGAGAGGGAGAAGCAGGCTTCCCGCAGAGCAGGGAGCCCGATGCGGGGCTCGATCCCAGGACCCTGGGATCATGACCTGAGCCGAAGGCAGACGCTTAACGACTGAGCCACCCAGGTGCCCCGTGTTTCTCTTTTAGACTCACTTCTCATTTTAGTAAAATAATTCAATCGGAAGGTTTTGTGGTTTGTTGGGTGCTCACTTTTTTTCTTTTCTGAAGGAAAATGATGTGATTCTCCAAAGTTAAGCAAAAGATTTTTCCCCATTGTTAATAAGCCTTCTGGAGAAAAAGGAGAGTATAGGAGCATACGCACATTATTCTACAGTAGGGTCTGAACAAACAAAAGTACTCTCCGTAGCAAAATGAACTTGTTTAATAGTCATTCATTTTGGAGAAAATGAGATAGTTTTGTTATTTTGTTTTGAGATGACTTTCGATATCCTCAACAAAAGAGGTACCATTATAAGCCACAGTCATTGGTGTGGAAGGGTAAGCAGATGATCACTGAGGAGGGTGCTAAATCTCAATGGGAATGGGTCCATGAATCAGGCTGTTTTCTAGAAAAAAATGTCAGCTTTACTGAGGTATAATAAACACACAAAGTTGCAAGATGTTTAAAGTGTACATTGTGGTGATTTGATATACATACATGTTGTGAAAGGATCCTCCCCATCTGGTTAATAAACCTATTATCCCACATAGTCATGTTTAATTTTTTTTGGTGAGAACATTTAAGTTCTACTCTCACAGGAAACCTTAAATTATACAACACAATGTTATCAACTACCGTCGCTATGTTATATATTAGATCCGCCAAACTTATTCATCTTAGAGCTGAAAGTTTGTACCCTTTTACCAGCCTGTCCCTATTCTCTCTCTTCTCCAGCCCCCGACAACAACTTTTCTACTGTTTCTATGAGTATGGCTTCTTTTTTTTTTTTTGGCTGTTATGTTGAATGAAGAAGGTTGAAACAGATAAACCTGAAAGCGTTTTTTTAAAATGCAAGTGATCCTATAGACTGTTCCCAAATCGTATTTCAAAATCCAATTATGGCAAAAAGAAATGTTTTGGTAAAATGTGTCAGTATCAGATTTCCAGAATATATAGCTCATCTCAAGTGTTCTCATGAACTTCTGTATTAGAGCAGTGCCTCAAAATAAAATGTTCACTGAGTAATTTTGGAAGTGATACTTACTGAGCACTTACTATGAGCCAGGCACTGTTCTAAGCACTGGAAGTAGGGTGGAGTACAGCAGTACATGACTACAACAGTTGGGATGTAATGGGCATTTTTTTTTTTAAAGATTTTATTTATTTATTTGACACAGAGAGAGCACAAGCAGGGGGAATAGCAGGGAGCCTGACATGGGGACTTGATCCCAGGGCCCTGGGATCATGACCTGAGCTGAAGGCAGGCACCTAACTGACTGAGCCATCCAGGCGCCCCTGTAATAGGAATTCTTGTACCTCTCCCCATTGGGTTTATAAGCTATTAAACCATTGATACCTCTCCAAACCATTGACATCTACTCAAAGGTAGATGTACTGGAATACGATGCTCCTCAAAAATGTGACATTTAGAGTGCCCACACTGAAGTTACTTTCAGCCAATGTGGTAGGGGATTAACACCATCTTCTGTGCATTCCCAAGCCAAAGTGGTTTTAAGACCACATCTACAGGGCGCCTGGGTGGCTCAGATGGTTAAGCCTCAGTCTTGGGCTCAGGTCATGATCCCAGGGTCCTGGGATCAAGTCCCACATTGGGCTCCCTGCTCAGCGGAGAGCCTGCTTCTCCCTCTCCCTTTGCCCCTCCCTCTGCTCATGCTCTCTCTCTGTATCTCTCTGTCTCAAATGAATAAATATAAAAAAAAAATCTTAAAAAAAAGGACCACATCTATGCAGTCATCTCTGAACTTTTTTTTGAAAAATTTTAAAAAAGATTTTATTTATTTATTTGACAGGGAGAGACACAGCAAGAGAGAGAACACAAGCAGGGGGAGTGGGAGAGGGAGAAGCAGGCTTCCCACAGAGCAGGGAGCCTGATGCGGGGCTTGATCCCAGGACCCTGGGATCATGACCTGAGCCCAAGACTGAGGCTTAACCATCTGAGCTTAACGACTGAGCCACCCAGGTGCCCCATCTCTGAACTTTTTGACTGAACACCATGTTGTGATATTTTTGAGCACCTCTTCTAAATTATATGTATATGTATACTATATAAATGTACAACTCTACTATATATTATGGCTACTATAAAACATACACAAAATAGAAATTGTAAACTGATGAAATAACATATAACAATAAGTGTGAATAGAAGTTATAATATTCTTTTCTGTAATCCCAACAGATCGTTTTGTTAATTCCCTTAATCTCAGCATTTAAATCTCAGATTGGAAGCTGCCACATGAGGACAACTTTATCTCTGGCTATAGGTGCTTATGGAGTTTTCCTTCTCATTCAGAAAAATTTTAGACAGGTTTCTAAAATTTTATAGCAACATTATCCAGCTTTATTCCTGGCATATCAGGTACTTAAAGCAAATAAGATGTCTTTATTCTGTATCTTAGGTGCTTGTCAGAGATTCTGGTCTGGATTTTACTGTTCTTTTGTCTCAGAGGACAGATTACAACAATTCATGTTTGAGAGTCATAATCTAAGGCTCTTCTCAGCTGGTGTTACCACAGAGAGATTGAAGGTATGCAGAGATACTGAGTCCCTGGTCCTGTCCAGTTGTAGGCAGGCTTCTTCAAGACCCCTAGGAGGGATATGTGTGAGTCTGAAAAAGTATGGCCCAAGAGATAACTTGATCATTCATTTTCTGGATTTTCTAATATAATGTCACCAGAAAGTTAGACTAATATTTTAGATGACTTTAATTTGCTGTAGAAATTATTCAAAGAATTATAACATATGTTCTAAGCACTTTTAAAAGAAGATTTATCTGTTTGAGAGAGAGAGAGCACGGTGGGGAGGGGCAGAGGGAGAGGGAGAGAGAAACTGTAGCAGATTCCATACTCAGTGTGGAGCCCAACCCGGGGCTCAATCTCACGACTCTGCGATTACGACCTGAACCAAAATGAAGAGTTGGATGCTCAACCAACTACACCACCGAGGCACCCAGCATTTTGTTTGTTTGTTTGTTTTTTAGAAGATTATTATCCAAAAAAGCCACATAGAATATATTGTTGTTGAAGATACATGCATTTAGCAACATTCATCATGTTATTAAATATTCTTAATGAAATTACCAGCAGGAAACTTTCTCTCTCCTGAAAATGAAAAGTACAATAGGGTAACAATAATCTTTCTTTACCTCCCATTTCATGAATAATTTTATTATTTTCTTGTGGGAAGCTAAATGTTAAATTTTATGGTTAGCTCATCTTATATCAAGAATTAAAAAATACATTTTCTTCACAAGACTGTCATTTTTTTTTTAAAGATTTTATTTATTTATTTGACAGAGAGAGACACAGCGAGAGAAGGAACACAAGCAGGGGGAGTGGGAGAGGGAGAAGCAGGCTCCCTGCTCAGCAGGATGTGGGGCTCCATCCCAGGACCCCAGGATCATGACCTGAGCCGAAGTCAGATGCTTAACGACTGAACCACCCAGGAGCCCCAAGACTGTCATTTTTATAAAGGAGTTTACCTTAAGGGTTCCTTAGAAAGTGTGTTTTAAAGATTGCTATGAAAATTGTCAGACTGAGAAAAATACTTGGCTTTTTTTTTTTTTTGGTGAATGACTTTATAATGAAGCTACATAATTCTGGTATTTGCCAAGGGATATATAAAGATGGATCTTTTTGCATCTTTGAAAACATAAAAGATGTTTGAAATATTCCCTATCCAAAAACCTTCTCTTGATCCCTCATATCCCAACAGTTCCTGTCCAGTTTCTTTATCTTCCTCACTAGCAAACTTCCTTGAAACAGTGTCAATACTTTGTCTTCTCATTTCCCACTGAACTCACTCCAGTTGCTCCCCTCATTCCACACCTGTTTCTTATCCGTGCCCTCGATGTTCTCTATGTTGCTAAATCCAGTGGTGAATGCTTGGTCCTCATTTTACTGACTGAGCAGCCACATTTGACATCATTGGTTGCTCCTTTCTCTTTGAAACTGTGTCCGGCGCCTGGGTGGCTCAATCGATTAAGCGTTTGCCTTCAGCTCAGGTCGTGATAATGGGGTCCTGGGACTGTGCCAGACATCAGGCTCCCTGCTCAGTGGGGAGCCTGCTCTCTCTCTCCCTCTGCCTACCCTTCCCCCTGCTTGTGCTCTCTCTCTGTGTCAAATAAATAAATAAAATAAAATAAAAAAAAAGAAACTGTCTGCATTTGGTCACCAGAATATCATTCCCTTTATGTTTTGTTTCTGCCCTACTGGACTGCTGCTTCTCTGTTTTCTTTGCTGCATGCTACTCAGCTTTGTGACCTCAAATATTGGAGTCTCTCAAGGTATGGTCTTTGGATCTTTTCTCTTCTCTGTCTATATTCACTCACTTGGGTTATCTCATCTTGACCCAGAGATTTGACTGCCAAAAAGTATCTACCTTTCCCTTAAACCCCATGTTTCAAAATAGCAGCAACCCTACCTCAACATGTATCCTAATTTTGAGTGATCAATGAAATATTTTTGGTCCAAGCCGCCATCATCTCTTACTTGGTCTACTGCAATAGGTTTCGAATGTGTCTCCCAGCTTCCCCTTTTGCTCTGTGATCATCCCCTACCCCTGCCCCAATAATGACTTACAGTCATTCCAAGTGCTTACCATGGGAAATTATGTTCTCAATGAAGCGGTCTTTACCTGTTTCTTTGCATCGCTTCCCAATCTTGGCCTCACTCACTCTACTTCAGCCAAGCTTACCTCCTTGTGGCATCCCTGATCATGCTAACTCCATTAGGGACTTGGCACAGGGTGCTGCTGCTGCCGGAAGCACTTTCCTCAGATAGCCTCGTCGTGGCTCGCTGTCTCACTTCATTTAGGTTTTCTATCCAATGTCACACCGCCTAATCCAAGAGTCCCTCCCTGAACCCCCATCAAACATTGGAGCTCTGCCAGCCTTTTAATTCCACTTTATCCTCTGACTCACTTTTCTTTTCCTTAGAGCACGTATCAATATTAATTACCTATTGCAATATTCGGTTGCTTGATTGTTCTCTTTCTCCAGTAGAAGGTAGGCTCTCTGGTAGCAGGGATTTTACCTTTGTTTTTGCAGTTATAGTCAGGAGTGCCTGACTATAGCGGGTGCTCAATAAATATTGTTTTCAATGAATGAATGAATGGAAGAAATGGGAAATGGCTTTTAGGGTATTGGTTGGAAGCATTCCTTTTTCTTATTTATAATCTTTAAATTGTTGGTGTGGGTATATGATTAATCAATGCTATGACTCTTTACCCTGAGAATTCTGTTCTCCTCTGCTGAGCTCATTCAGGGTAATGCAAGGGTCATTCCACATGCTTTTTGCTAGAAGAGTCTTTTCCTGCTTAGAGTTACAGTGGAAAAGCAATCCAGCCCTATGAGAAATGTGATTGCTGTGAAACTTGTCTCCTACTCAGTGATTGTGGATCCGTCACTAAACAAGACCATCACCCTTTGGTTATTTCTTTACAAAAGCAGGATTTATTTTCAACCCCATCTAATTATTTTCTGGAACCTAGTTTTGTAGAATCATTGTTTTGTTATTTTATGGGAGGATGCTGGGGAAAGGTGTTTAAAATGCTCTAAAGCAAAGATATATTAGAAATATTTCTGCTGTGGCCAAATTGTCCGAATCTGACTTTGAAGTCGGTATTTTCATTGGCTATTTAGTGCTTATCAAAATCATTTGCAGCCAAAATAAAATGTCAGTCAGAGGCATACATTTTACCGCTACAAATTCAAGATTTCATAGGATTTTTGTGATGTATATCTCTTCAAGGTACGGTTTGACAGAAATTAAATTAAATCTGCCATTTCAAATAAATCCTGAGGATGGAAAAATTATAGATAATTTTTAATATTTGATAAATATATGTTCTTCTCTAGCAGTGAATGACACTGTTGAAATAAATAATTTTAAAAATTATTTGAGATAAACATTGTTTTTAGTAAAAGATATCATTAAAGAGAATGATACACATATTACAACAGTAACATGATTCAAATTCTCCATGTGATTATCATAAACTACAAAATTAATTTAAAATTAGTGGGTTTTTTTGTTATTTAATTCACTAAAAATATTCCACACTTAATAAATGAGGTGTTTGCTAGACTTTTTGTGATATATCATAAAATAAGTTAGAATAGTTAAAATATCCTCATATGAGACTTAATTTTGAAGACTATAAAGATTAGTTTCAAAAGGAAACCCAGAAGACAGAACATATTACTATAGTACTATAACACATTCCATAAAATTACATCATTTTTAACTTAAAATAGCTATAAAATTAATAAAATTAAAGAAAGAAATCGGAACATTCTGATACACAAATTCCATTTATTTTTCATGTTTTTTTTCAGTCCTTCCCTCAATCCACACATATTTGTAACAGGTATAATCACGTTACATGCAATTTGATATCTGTGATTTTAACATAAAATTATATATATTTTCACATCTTGCTGTGTAATCTTTATAAGTATCATTTTTAATGATCACAATATTCTTTTGGAAGATTGCTGTAATTTGCCCAACTACTTTTCTCATGCTGGACTCAGTCACATTTGTTTGCTTCCTGAGAAGGCACTTATAATATTAAGTTATAATAAATAGCTCCCTATGTGGTATGATTGGAGTAGGGCTGAAAAAATATTTCTCATTTCAAAATACCTGTGCAAAGTTATTATTCATTCTTATACCTTGGCCTGAATCAGTTAGCATATTAACTCTAGCCAAAATACGAGAAATACATTTTGAATAGAGAAGACATGAGCACAGTGAGTGCTCGCTCACCCTGGGAAACCGAGCTGATGGGTTGACACTGAGCCCAGGCTCTTGTGTGGGAATCAGCACCCAAAGGGTCAGCAAGGACACCACATTTGCAGTATAAAATCAATTATTGGGTTGAGGCATACGATGTATACAATTTGTATGGAGGTTAGTTTTGTACAGACATGGAAAGAACCTGCAAGTAAAAAGAAACGACAGATTTTTTTTCTGTCTTGGGTTGGAGGAACTTTAGGGAGATGTTACTGATTCAAAACGTGTATCCAGTGTGGGTAGAAGAATAATAAATTGACTTGACCAGAAATTTAACACAACACAGGAACATGACTGTGGTAACAATGGTGCCAAATCAGTAGAGTCAGACCACACTTGTCAGTTCTATTGTTTGTCATTAAGCCATGTAGGAAATACTAATGACTGGCAAGATTTTGAAAACTGATCTTTTTTTTCAGATTCTTTCATGGTCCAACTGACCAAGACATCACTGGATCAAGGGTTCATCAAAATTGTAAGGCAGTATACAAGGAGCAATAGGATTCCTTTTTCCATTAGTGGGCTGCATTATAATTTAGGAGCTAATTTTTGTTCACTAAATTGAGCCAGGACCATTTATGACCAAAATGTTAATACTCAGTTTTAAGGATTTAATTGGAGCAATGAAGTAAATTGTAATGTAGTAGTAATTATGTTCATTCATTCATTCACTCACATTATAACAATATTCACGTTCATAGCAATGTTTTTTGAGGTTTTGCATGTGGCAGGCTCTAGTCTGGGGGATATAATAGTGAACAAGACAAAGTCCCTATTCTAATGCAGCTTGTATTCTAGCAGAGTGAGATAGATGCTAAACAAATAAACATATACATATACAAAATTTTAAATTTCGGTTTGCACAGGAAAAGCAGAAGTAAGCTAAGAACACTGTAGGCAGACCTGTTTTATTATTACTATTATTTTTATTTTCAGTAGGCTGCATACTCCAAGTGGGCTCAAACTCACTACCCTGGGATCAAGAATCACATGCTCTACCGACTGACCCAACCAGACGCCCCCAGATCTGTTTTATATTAGGTGGTCATAGAAGGTCTGAAAAACTAGAATCAAGACCTGAAGACAGGAGGGGACAAGCCTGCAGGTATGTGGAAGGACTTCTAGGTGACAACATAGCAAGTGTCCAGGTGTTGAGGTAGAACATTCTGGTTATTGTCCAGGGAAAGCAATGAAGCAGGTGTGCTGGGGCAGAGTGGATGAGGAGGGGAGTTACATATAATGACTCCAAAAGGTTGTGTGTGGCGGGGTGCAGGGTGCGGAGGGTGTAGGACTTTTAGACCACTGTAATGACTTTGGCTTTTACTTAGGATGAGGTAAGAATCCATTACAGGGTTTTGACCAGATGAGAGATATGATTGGGTTTGTTTTAAAGGTGGAAAATTAATAAAGATGAGAAGAAAAAAAAAGGAAACCAGATAGCAATTTTATGCAGAGAAGGTAACTCTATCTTTGAGATAATGGAAGTGGTCAGATTCAGGATATATTTAGAAGGATAAGTGATAGGACTTCTACTGGACTGAACATGTAGTGTGACGTTGAGAAGACAAGGATGACTGAGGCTTCTGGTCTGAGCAACTGGGAGGATGAGATGGCCATTTAGTGAGATACAAAGGGTTCTGGCAGAAGCAGCTCTTTGATCCATTTTGAGTTAATTTTTGAATATAGTATAAAGAAGGTGTCCAACTTTATTCTTTTGCATGTTGATATCCAGTTTTCCCAGCAATGCTTGTTGAAGTGACTGCCCTTTCCTCATTGAATGGTCCTGGAACCCTTGTCAAAATCACGTGACCACCCTATGGGAGGGTTTGTTTCTGGGCTCTCTCTTCTGTTGCTTTGGAATATATGTCTGTCTTGATGACAGCACCAAAGCTTTGATTGCTGTAGCTTTGTAGAAAGTCTTAAAATCAGCAAGTGTGAGACCTCTAAATTTGTTCATTTTTTTCCAAAATTGCTTTGACTGTTCAGGGCCCCTTGAGATGCTCTATGAACTTTAGGATGGATTTTTCTATTTCTGCAAAAAAAAAAAAAAAGGTCTTCAGGATTTTGATAGGGATTGCATTGAATGTGTAGATCCCTTTGGGTACTATTGATATCTTAACAATATTAAGTTTTCCAATCCATGAACATGAATGTCTTTCCATTTATTGGTGTCTTCTTTGACCTCTTACAGCAACATCTTATAGTTTTCAGTCTTTGCCTCCTTGATGAAGTTTCTTACTAAGTATTTGATTCTTTTGTGATGCCATATTATTTTTTATTTTTAAATTTCTTCCCCAAATTTATTGAGATACAATTGACATGCACTATTGTGTAAATTTAAGGTGTACTAAGTGATGATTTGATAGATGTATATATTGTGAAATGATTACAAGAATAAGGCTAGTTAAAACACAATTTGATGCTATTTTAAGTAGAATGGTATTCTTAATTTCCTTTTTGGATTGCTCATTGTTAGTGTATGGAAATGCAACTGATTTTTGTTGAAACCTTCCCCCCCCATATAATATCTCTAAAAATCCTGTAAAACTATGGTCCTATAGAGCACAGTTTAGGAAATATTGCCCAAAGGAACATACTAATTTTTGTTGTTGCTGTTGTTGCAAAGTCTTTCTTTAAACACATTTGCTTTTCCATATCATTTGGGGAACTTTGTTTATGTCACTTTTCACATTTATGATAAATCATATTCTTATTTATTTTGAAGGAAAAGACTCTAGAGAATTTGAATAATGTCTGTAGTCAAATAAAAGTTAATTTATGCATCTACCAGAATTCCCTATTTACCTTCATTTCATTAATTCAAAGGACAAAAGTTCAAATCTAAGTTCTACTGTATGTGAACTATATGACTTTGAACATCTTGCTTCATGATTCTGAGGCTAAACTTTCTAGTCTGTAAAACAGGGTAACAAGGCTGGAATTATTTTTTGCTATAACCAAAGGACACATATATGTCTATTTCACTTAGGGAGTGTTTTAAATTGTAGATGAAGAATGTGTATTGCATTTAGACTCTGCTATTTGTTCTTTTTTGACACTGATGTATAGTTGACATACTATGTTATATTAGTTTCAGGTGTCCTACATAGTGCCTGGACAGATCTATACATTAGGCAATACTCGCCACAGTAAGTGTAGTTATCACATTTCACCCTACAATGTTACTTCAGTATTATTGACTATATTCCCCATGCTGTACTTTTCATACTTGTAACTATTTAATAACTGGAAGTTTGTACTCTTTAATCCCCTTCACCTATTTTGCCCATCCCTCCCTGCCCTCTCCCCTCTGGCAACCACGAGTTTATTCTCTATTTATAAGATTGTTTCTGGTTTTGTGTGTGCGTGTTTGCTCATTTTTTTAAAAAGATTCTTTCTTTTTAAAAGATTTATTTATTTATTTGAAAAAGAGAGAGAAAGTAAGGGGAAGAGCAGGCGGAGAGAGTCTTCAAGCAGACTCCCTGTTGAGCGTGGAGCCTGACCTTGGGCTTGATTTCACGCCCACGAGATCATGACCTGAGCCAAAAGCAAGAGTCAGACGTTCAACTGACTGAGCCACCCAGGCACCCCTCATTTGTTTTGTTTTTTTAAATTTCACATATAAGTAAAATCATATCATATTTGCCTTTCTCTGACTTATTTCACTTAGTATAATATTCCCCTAGTTCTGTCCACATTGTCACGAATGGCAAGAATTTATTTTTCTTTATGGCTCAGTAATATTCCATTATATAAATAGATCTATCTCACATCTTCCTAATCCATTCATTTATTGATGGATACTTAGGTTGCTTCTATATCTTGACTATTGTAAATAATACTGCAATAAATGTAAGGGTGCATATATCTTTTCAAATTGGTGTTTTTGTTTTCTTTGGGTAAATACCCAGTAGCGGATTACTGGATTGTATGGTATTTCTGTTTTTAATTTTTTGAGGAAACTCCATACTGTTTTCCACAGTGGCTGCACCAATTTACGTTCCTACCAACAGTGCTTGAGGTTTCCCTTTTTACCACATCCTCACCAACATTTGTTATTTCTTGTCTTTTTGATTCTAGCCGTTCTGACAAGTGTGAGGTGATATATCATTGTGGTCTTGATTTTCATTTCCCTGATGATGAGTGATGTTTTGCATCTTTTCATGTGTCTTTTGGCCATCTGGATGTCTTCTTTGGAAAAATGTCTATTCAGGTTCTCTGCTCCCTTTTTACTCAGATTTTTTTTTTTTTTGATGTTAAGTTGTATGAGTTCTTTGTATATTTTGGATATTAACCCCTTATCAGATATATCATTTACAAATATTTTCTTCCATTCAGTAGGTTGCCTTTTTGTTTTGTTGTTGGTTTCCTTTGCTGTGCAAAAGCTTTTTGGTTCGATATGGTCCCAATAGTTTATTTTTACTTTTGTTTCCTGTATCTGAGCACACATACCTAGAAAAATGTTACTGTGGCTGATGTTAGAGACATTACTTCCTGTGCTCTCTTCTAGGATTTTTATGGTTTTAGGTCTCACATTTAGGTATTTAATCCCTTTTGAGTTTATTTTTGTGTATGGTGTAAGAAAGTGGTCTAGTTTCATTCTTTTGCATTGCTATTCATTCTTTATGTCCTAAGTTATAATACTAGACTTAAGAAAATTTATTTCTTCATTCATGGAAACATGAGATATATGCAAATTATAAGGTCTAATAATATCATTAATTAATTTCTATTATTTAGGCTTGACAGTATTGCTAGACTTGTTAATTTCTCTGATATGGTCTGACAGCTGACATTTGAAAGCACAAAATGGATGATACTTTCTGAGGTTGGGGGGTTGGATGAGACATTCCTAAGCATGATTGCTAAGAAACATTGTTTGAGCAAACTAGTAAGTAAGAAAGAATCAGAACCTTGCTTTTTGGTAGCAATCTTCTCTTCTCTTCCTTATAAAACTCAATCATTTTTTATAGCCCTATGCATTGTGTGAGAATAAACTCATTTATAAGGATAAAACACCATCGCTACACCTGAAATCATTGACTACAGAGGCTTGAGTTGAGATTTTTTTCCCTCTTTCTCTTACTCAGACTTGTGCAACAGATTTGCCCTGAAATACTGTAATTATTCTTTTCTTTAATCTCAGTTCTCTCAGGAAAGTTTAAGCTAACTTCTTATCACTAGCCTTAGAGGTGTCATTTCTATTATCTTCATGGTGAGAACGTGCTTTCTGCTGTACAGAATACAGTTGTAGTCATTTCCCTAAAGGGCTTATTTCCTAAGCAGGAAAGTCCATTCCAGTGCAGAATGCCCTAATGAGAAATATCAGCAGTGTGTTACTCATTCCTTGACTCTGGTTGGAGGCAGGAAGAAAAGGAAAGATTTTAGTTCCCTGAGAAGTATTATTATTAGAGGTGGTATCAGCACTTGTATCTTTCCAGGTGCCTTCCCTGTGTTTCTGATGTGCACCCTGGTGTCTGGAGGCAGCTCTGGCTTCTGTCCAGGCTCAATGAGAGGGTGGAATTCCATAATTCCACACCATTGGTTCATCGCACTCATCAAAGCCCTCAGTGCCAATAGGGTTCAGTAACTGTCAGTTGTCTCTCTGTCAAAATCACAATTGCTCAGGAATGCGCTCATCCTTTCTTTCTTTTATTTGTGTATTTGCTTATTTGCTCATCAACATGAGTAAGGCAATTCTGGAGACATAGAGATGAAGGAAAATATATAATTTCTGGCCTCAAGGAACCCTCAGTCTGTTGAGGTGATGAATATATAATTCTATTATAATATGATTAGGACTGGGGCACAGAGGAGGAACATCTTATCCAGGAGGTAGAGGGAGAGAGAAGGTTACACTTGACATTAAAAGGTAAGTGCAATTTTCCTAATTCAAGGAGTGGAATTTAGAATCCTAGGCATTGTAGATAGCTTACACAAAAACACAGGGCAAAGGCACAAGGAGATTTGGTGGTGGTGTTTGAGGATAGACATCACTCAGGTGGTTCCCCTTGAATGTCTGCTGTGAGTGGCCAGGCTGCTGCCCAGTCCTCGTTGGGGAAAGAGTGGGTGCCTCCTCTAGCAGCTGAGCATCCCGTTGGGAATTGAACCTGATGTTCTAGCAGGGTGGCAGTGTCCAGGTCCACTTCCAGAAAGGGGCTGTAATCCTACTCTTGATCACCTTGCATGAATCTCCTGGAGTGATCAGATTTATTATTATGACTCTCTTGGCTTCTACATCACTTGGTGGTCTACACACCTTGTAGACTGTCAACATCTCACTGAGATGAGATCTTCACACATGGTGTGGATTACTTACCCTTCCCCTGAGACTCATAGCTCTACTTGTACTCCCTGCAGGCCTCCTTCTGCCTCCTCTTAGATGAGTGTCCTCCTAAGTCCCACATAATGGCCAGCTGGCAGACATAGTCCCATACCTCAAATTGTATCTGGGTCTTCCCTGGATGGAAAGAGATTGTTCTGGAAATAAGTTATCATTTAAGACTTTATTTATTTTTAAAGATTTTATTTATTTACTTGACAGAGAGAGAGACAGCTAGAGAGGGAACACAAGCAGAGAGAGTGGGAGAGGGAGAAGTAGGCCTCCCGCTGAGCAGAGAGCATGATGCAGGGCTTGATCCCAGGACCCTGGGATCATGACCCAAGCCGAAGGCAGATGCTTAATGACTGAGCCACCCAGGCCCCCCTATTTATTTATTTTTAAAAGATTTTATTTATTTATTAGAGAGAGAGAGAGTGAGAGATCATGAGCAGGGTGAGGAGCAGAGGGAGAAGCAGGCTCCCCGAGGAGCAGGGAGCCTGACATGGGGCTCGATCCCAGAACTCCGGGATCATGACCTGAGCCGAAGGCAGACGCTTAACGGACTGAGCCACCCAGGCGCCCTTCATGTAAGGCTTCAAAGGGAGTTGAGGACATAAAGGGATTACAAATGGCCAGTAGGAAAATAAAACAGAAAACAGTAGTGAAGAAGAGAAACCAAATGCTAAAAGTAATAAAGTGGGGCAATGTTGATATATATTACTGAAATATATATAATTGAAATGATGGCTCCAAAGCCTTCTAGGAAGGGATATGGATACATTGGTTATCTGGACAGATAGATGGCAACTGTGGCTTAACAAATGTATTTTACAGTAACGTGTTTTTTTTTTTTTTTAAATCCCCATCTATTCATCCTTTTTATAAACTCCACCATTAGATCTCTCAATTACAAAAAAATAATCTTGGTGGTAGTGGCCATTTACCTTTTTGGTGCAGTCTGAACATATTCTAGGAAACCAGGGCTCTCCCCAGTGTCCTGCCAGGCCTGGGGATAGGGCACACACGGAACCTGGAGGTGCCAGCGTCCCAATTCCAACACTGCTAATCCATTTGACCGAACATGACCCACTTAATGGGAAGAAAAAAACATCAGACACTCTAGTCATTTGACAGCAATAAGTTAGAATAGTCATGGCCTCATACCTTTGGCAGGGATTGGTAAACCTCAACCAGGTGAAATCCAGACCATTAGGAATTCCCTATGGGACACCAAGATAGCTGTTAGGGCTCAAAGTTGCTGAATTTGCTCTAATAGGTTCCTGTTGCCCCAGATACAAATGTTGGGTAATCAACTCGAGAATTTTGTGCACTTTTTTTATGAGCTTTTCCCAGAGAGCTCCCCGAACCTCTTTTTTGTTAGTTACAAGATGCTAATATGCTAATGTCGTCCTAGACAGAGGTCATAAATATTCAAATCAATTCCAGGTAGTGCTTGTTATGTGCTTGGCTGTAGCTCTAATAAAAGGTGAGTAAAACACAGTTCTGATCCTCAGAGAAGGAGGCTAATTGTTTGGGAGGAATGCTAAAATTTAGGTATGCTGTTGCCTTATGTTTACACAGGAATTATACCTTGAAATACTGAAATGTGGGGTAATTCATGACAAAGGACTCAAACGAGCGTCCCCGAAAAGGAATTTTAGTATTTATGTGTATATAGCAGGTCATGTCACTGTGAGTTCATGGTAAGACAGGAAGTTTTTATGAACAGATTGGGACTTCAATGGCTTTGAAGAGTGAACAGGAGCTTGGTAGACGGACTGGTGCTTGGGAGGACATTCTAAAAGGAGAAACAGCCCAGAGTCTCGGAAGGCTGCAGGAAGACAGCGAGGCTGTCTCCTTGAATGACAGACAGGGAAAGATAATGTTGGCACATCATGTTATGGGCAAATTGTGGGAGGCCATGAAGATGAGATATTTGCTTTTTATTCTGGAGAAAATTGGAAATCAAAATTATTTGAGCATGGCACTTCTGAGTAGGTACATTTATTTGCTAATTTCTTGAAAATAAGGAGGTCAAGAGGTACTAACTTCCAGTTATAAAATAAGTAAGTCATGGGTACCTGGGTGGCTTGGTCAGTTAAGCGTCGGACTCTTGATCTCACCTCAGGTCTTGATCTCAGGGTCATGAGTTCAAGCCCCGTGTTGGGCTCCATGCTGCTCATGGAGCCCACTTAAAAAAAATAAAAAATAAAAACAAAAAAATAAAATAAGTAAGTCATGGGGATGTAATGTATAACAGGGGGCTGTAGTCAATAATACTGTATTGCAAATTTGAAAGTTGCTAAGAAAGTAAATCTTAAATGTTCCCATCACAAGAAAAAAAAAAATGTTGTAATGTTGTATGATGACAGATGGTAAATAGACTTAAATGTGGTGATCATTTTTCAATGTATACAAACACTGAATCATTATGTTGTACATATGATTCTAGAATAATGCTGTATCTCAACTATACCTCAATTTTAAAAAAGTATATTAGATGTGGAGAATAGAGAAGGCAAGGAGAGAGGTTGATGGGATGGTGAAGCAATCTAGGGGAACATAAATATTCTTTATTAATTAAAGTTGTGGCAGCAAGAACAGAGATGATCAGAAAAAAAATAATACCTAACACAGATCATTATGTTGTGGCAGACACGTCTTTTATTGTTTTACTCATTTACTCCTTGCAGAAACTCTCTATGTGGTATGTACTATTATAATCATCCCCATTTTTTTTTTTAAGATTTTATTTATTTATTTGACAGAGAGACAGCTAGAGAGGGAACACAAGCAGAGAGAGTGGGAGAGGGAGAAGCAGGCTTCCCGCAGAGCAGGGAGCCCGATGCGAGGCTCGATCCCAGGACCCTGGGAGATCATGACCTGAGCCGAAGGCAGATGCTTAACAACTGAGCCACCCAGGCGCCCCTATCATCCCCATTTTTACAGATGAGGAAACAGAGCAAGAGGTCATGTAACCTCCACATGGCACATAACTCTTAAGTGATAACAGCCTGGATCCCACCAGGCAACATGACTACACAGTCTGTGCTCTGAGCTGCTAAATCCCATTGCCTCTGGGATGGGTAAAGGGGTATTTATGAAGAAACTTACATAGCATTTGGAAATTCTATATTGTATGTGAAGACAAGCAGCAGCATCTCTGTCCCTTGGATACTTTTAATAACTGTTTATTCACCATGGTGTGTCCTTTGAGTGAAGGATAGATAATGCACATTTAAAATGGAATGATGGGAGATAAATTTTTAAATGTCTTTCTTTGATTTGCCTTTCAAAGGGTAGAGATATCTTAAATCTGCTTATTCAAATGCCTCTAAAATGATAGGCATTTATATTTTTTAGGTATAAATGTGTTTTTTGAGGTGTTTTTCAGAAATGCAATTGAAAATGCAAGTAGTTGATTCATACTGTATGCAGAACCCAAACGAAGACTTCTATACATGTTAGATTAGTTGATTTTGGGTTATGTAGCAAAACCCACACATTTTCCTTTATATGGTGGGCAATTTGCCAAAAAGCTTTTGGGTAACTTACTAATTCACCAATAAATAGCCTGCCTTCAGCTTTACTGTAATACGAGTACTCAGTCCTTATGTTTGAAGATAGAAAAGACCCATGGAGAAAAGTATTTTTTATCACTTTTCTGCTTCTTACTTTTTATTTAAGTGGTGCATTGTACTTCTAAAGAGAGGACAATCTCACACTTGGCATTTGTTATTAAATATGTGGTTTGCACCTTCTTTGGGGGTAAATTTTTAAGCTGTTTCATAAAAATGCTAACAATTTTATACTAATAACTAATCAAAACTAATGGAAGTGTAGAACATTTTAATTAATGTCATATTTGATTGGACTTGTTCTGAGCTTAATGATGGAAGAGATAAGATATTAAAGACATCAAAATGAACATTTCACCCATCTTGTCCAAACTATTTCTTTTAACTTGGTTCTTAGTTTGAAACATATTTGATTTCAACAAGGAAGATACAACAAGGATGTATTTATTTCTTTCCAAAAGAATGGATTGACTTTAATTTTTAAAGAAAAACTAAAAATGGGACACCTGGGTGGCTCAGTCGGTTAAGAGTCTGCCTTCGGCTCAGGTCATGGTCCCAGGGTCCTGGGATGGAGTCTTGCATTGGGCTCCCTGTCAGCGGGGAGCCTGCTTCTCCCTCTCCTCCCCACTTATGCTCTCTGTCGCTATCTCTGTCTCTCTCTCAAATAAATAAATAAAATCTAAAAAAAAAGAAAAACCAAAAATGATCTTATTAATACGTAATGGAATGTAATAGCTCTCATTTTTAAGAAAATTGAATTTTTCATTTGTTGTTTTGAGATATTTGGGACATCTTGGATATTCCAGTGCAAAGGTTCAAGTTCTTTCTTATATTTGTGGTTATTTGCAAGGGAGGACAATGATAAAAAAGACTTTTGGCAAAAGAGGCTAGTCTTTCAGAAAAAAAGCCTTTTCTTTCCAGGACTTTTCAAAATTTGCTTTGGGGGCACCTGGGTTGGCACAGTTGGTTGAGCATCTGACTCTTGGTTTTGGCTCAGGTTGTGATCTCAGGGTTGTGAGATCCAGCCCTGCAAAGGGCTCCAGGCTGGGCACAGAGTCTGTTTGAGATTCTCTCTCCTTTACTCTCTGCCCTCCCCCCACCTCCCCACCCTCCCCCTCCCCTCTACTCTCTCTCTAAAATAAAAATTTTTTTTTTTTTTTTTTTGCTTTGGAAGTTCTGTTGGCCATTTAAGTTTTGCTTGTCTTACCTTATACAATCAAATTATTTCATTTCCCTGCAAAGTTATGTGTTTTAATAAACTATTTGTAAAAAGATTTATTTATTTATCTATTTATCTTTAGATTTTATTTATTTATTTGACAGAGAGAGACACAGTGGGAGAGGTAATGCAAGCAGGGGGAGTGGGAGAGGGAGAAGCAGGCTTCCCGTGGAGCAGGGAGCCCAATGCGGGGCTTGATCCCAGGACCCTGGGATCATGACCTGAGCTGAAGGCAGACGCTTAACCACTGAGCCACCCAGGCGCCCCTCTCCATTGTTTTTAAAATTAGAGTTTCAGTTTTTTCCTTGAATTTCCTTCAAGAATCAGTACAACAGTATAAAGGTGCCAATAGGAACCACGAGAAAACCTCAGAAATCCATGATTTCAAGTTCTTTCTTATATTTGTGGTTATTTGCAAGGGAGGGCAATGATATAAAAGACTTTTGGCAAAATTTTGTGAGATTAACAAAGGGTCAAGATTTAGACAAGAACTAACTCTTAAAGATGCAGTTTAGCATTTCTCCTGGTACCCTCTTGGATCATCAAAGCAGCTATGGCAGATCATATATTCAAAAATGCCAGAATAATATTTCCCATCTACATGCTCTTCCTACAACGTGAATTTGACATTCCTTCCATTGAGTGGTTGGGTCTATAATCTACATCACTTTGAGCCTGGAAGACTGGAGACTGCATAAGTGCAAGTGAAGCTATGTGAGTTTTGAAGTTAGATCATAAAAGATGCTGTAGTTCCTTCCTGATTCTCTTTTGATGCTTCCTCTTGGAACTCAGCTACTCTGTTGCAAGGAAGTCAAAACTAGCCCACTTGGAGAGATAGGTTTTCCAGTCAACAGTCCAATGGAGCTCCTAGTCAACAACCAGCATTAGTTGCCAAATATGTAGGTGGAGATGTCTTTAGAAAATTCTAGCTCTGAGCCACTGAGTCAGCCCTCCAATCTTTGAGTCTTCCCAGATGAGGCTGTAACCATCTTGGAGCGGAAACAACAAAGTCTACTCTGCCATATTTGAATTCCTGACCTACAGAATTTGTGAGCATAATAAAATCATTGGTTTATGTCTCTAAGTTTTGGTTTGCTATGTAGCAATAGTAACTGGAACAGCAACCATGTAAGGAAAAGTAGGTTAGTTAGATGTTTTTAATCACCATTTAAAGAGAGAGAGAGAGATAAAGTGACATTTTCAGGATTTCCGTATAAGTTAGTGTCAGTTCAATAGTGAACCATTTTCACCACTGGATATGCTTTTAAAGATATAACAAGTGATAAAAATATAATGGGAATATTTTATACTCAGTGATTCATTCAGAAATATTTATTGAGTAGTACTAGCAGATTCCAGGCAATAGATGAGGTTTCTGGGGTAAAATAGTGAGCAAAAAGAAGGTATGGGCTCCACCTACCTGGAAATTATAGGCCAGCACAGGAGACAGACATTCATCAAATAATCACACACATACATAAAAGTTGGCAACTGGGTACATCAAATAAAGGAAATTATAACAGTACTCTAAGAGAAATACCAAATTGATTGTGGTCAGGAAAATGTGACTGGCATTTGACTTGAGATGAGTAATTGTATTTAGCTGTACTTAGGTTTTCTTTTCACATGTTATTTAGTTTTTTATTTGTTCGTTCGCTTTTCACTATCAAATTATATACTGCTTTAGACCAGAAAATGTGCTTTCTATTTCACTTGAATAACTCATAGTTATGCTCAGGCTTCTGCAAATGACACAACGGACTTAAGAGTAATTCAGCTTAGGGTTCCACTTCTATAGTTGTTTTATGATGCTGCTTTTCTGTCACTCACCTCCAGGTTTTAGCTGAGGTCTCTGCATCACCTGGACCAAGCTGTTCTGATAAGTGTGAACCCTCATGTGTTGGGACACTGATCTACAGTGGAGGATTCAATTGACTGATGCATTTATTTGGCAATATAATGGGTTATGTTCACTAATAACATTAGTCCTTCCTGTGCTATGAAGTATACAAGGACACTTAGTGGTTATGAATTGGCAAGATAAACTAGTAACAGTTTATAAAGATTTACAGAACTGAATTTATTCTTACTAATAATCCAAAAATGGAAAGAAAGTGATGAAGGGGTGGGATTCAAAATCCTAAAATTCTCTAAAACTCATTTTACAACTTACAGCCCTATTAAGATTCTCAATATTCTATGATGGAATTTCTGTGAAAGAGTTTTAACTATAAAGGAGAATACCAGTAGGCCCAGACTTGGAGCGTCCAATGGAATGCAGGAGAATATGCAAGGGGATGATGGGGGACAGAGGGAAGATGGAAGGAAACCTGAAGCAGAACACCATAATTCAGTCAAGCACTTGTACTCCATCAGGGCTATAAAGAGCAGATGTTTTGAGATGAACATCACTCCAGTATTGCTCTCTGATTTATGGCCTCCTTTCTTTTGGAAGATCTATCTATTGTACTATGCCTCTCCTAAACTTGCTGAAATACAGTCCATTTATCTTCTTGTCAGAGACTTTAGCTCTCTAAGGATTGAGCAGAGGTTGAGGTGGACAGAATAATAGCAGGGGATTTGATATATTGGAGTTAGAGACCAAGAGATGCCATGAAAGAGAGAATCTTCTGGCTTAGGTTCTGATTTGTACTAGGGGCAAGTGGATGGCACAGTAGACTTTCTAGTAGTTTGAGTTAAATTAGAGTTGTTTCTTTCATTTGAAGTTAACTCATTCACTCTGATCAGTTCAATGACAAAAGAAATACAGTCATATCTGAGGCTTGGAAAAGGATATCTCAGATAGGAGATAAGATTATGGGCCCTTAGCCCATGGTGATGTGATTTGGGAGGTCACAGAGCCAAAAGTCTTATAAGAACAGGGTTTCTCTTTAAATAAAGATAGGGAAAAGGCTATTCTATATTCAAGGTCACTAGTAAGCCAACAAAATTGGTTTTAAATCTGTTTAATCAGTCAATGACAGTTCTATAGCTATTGTAGTAATCAACAGACCTGGTTTAAATTTCTTTAGTTGACTAATGACTAACCATTTGAGTTAAACACAAATCTAAAATCTAGCCACGAATGACAGCTTCGCACTTGGAAAGTCAGATAGTTGATGGTGAACTCATTCCAGTGAATATGCATCAAGATTGATGTTAACTCAGTCTCATCTCTGTAACAAATAAAAAACATGCTTACATCAACTCATTCCTGCTGACATAACCAATACAACTCTGAAATGAATGCTTTCCGAAAACCCTGTATAAAATCAGCAACTTCCTTTGCCCAAAAGACTACTTGGTCAACACAGCTCTCTTTTACGTAGGTAAACAATAAATTCAGTTTTTAGTTTCAGATACCAAGTAGTGGTCTCTTCCTGTGATAGTTTCAGAAGACATTGAGTGTACCATGGAAATCCAGAAAGGAGATGTGTTGGGCCCTTTGTGTGCCATATTGGACCAGGGACCAGACCTCTGATAGATGGTTGTTGAGAGGACCTAGACTCTTCTGGACTATTTTCAAGGATGTTTGTAGAGTGAACATCCATGGAAGAGAGAGATAGTATCTTCTAGAGTCAAAGGCAGGATTGTTTAGTGTACTGAGTAAAGAGGCAGATCTTTAGAAGACAGCAGATCAGGGAAGAGAAAATCAGGTCCTGAATTAATGGAGTAACAAGGGAGATAAAGAGGATGCTAACTGTGCTATACATCTTCCATTTGTCCATCTGTAAGTAGTATCCAGAAGTTGAACAGCTTGGACTACATCAATGTGTATTTTTACTATCTGGGTTCCAGTTATGTTCAGACAGTGATGTGTACTGGCTGGACATCAGTGGAGTGACAGAGCATGAGATCAGGATATTTATACCCCGTCCTCCACCTCCACCAGCTTCTTCCATTGGAAATCACTGTGGTCTTGCTGTGGCCTGAGGCCATAGCTCCTGTTAGGCCTAGCCTTTTCCAGGTGGCTTCCTATTTCCATTATCATTTCTTCCTTTTGTTGGCCCTTCAGTCCTGGGGGTAGTAATGGGTTCTCTCCATATTATTGTATTGACGCCTCTATTAACCTCTCCTCAAATTGCCCAATTTGAGTGTGCCATCTACTTCTTGCCAGGACCTATTCAATACACTACTGATGTGATGAGGCAAAGGCAGAAAAGTTAGGACTTGGTAACTGACTGAATGTCAGGGGCAGAGGAAGGGAGGAGGCAGAGTGGGTGCTGTTTAACTAGGGGAATGGAAGCTGTTCACAGAGACCAGAAGACCAGGGGAAGGTTTAGAAGGAACACTGGCAAATAAATTTTAAGGATATTGTATTTGAAGAGAAGGTAGTTAAAATACAAGATTGGTGCCCAGGACAGAAAGCAGGACTAGGGGTACATAGGAGACTATGGGAGCTATGGGAGTGACTAAAAACAATCAAGCGGGACTCTATAGATCTACTAAGCTAAGCCTTATATAGTTTAGACTGGAAGCGGAGTCGTCATCCAAAGACTTGCAGTTCACCAAGTCTAAATCAAAGTACTTAAAGTATCTACTTGAATTGCCCAAACGCTATGAAGGAGATAAAACGTAAACAGTAAAGTCTTGAAATCTTTTTTTCTTCGATTCTTTCCCACCCACAGGAGTTTTTCCCTCTTTGCAGGACCTTCCTTCTGCAAACTATATGCCCGTCATAAAACTTTCTTACTTGACATCCTTCTATTTATTATTCTCCCGATTCCTTATCACCATGATGAGAGGAGGTCAGACTTCAGATATATTCTGGAGGTAGAGCCAGTAGAATGTGCTAACAAATATGATCAGGGTGTGAGAGGAGGAGACAACTCCCAGGCATGTGAGTGTGAACGTGCGTACGAGGGTGTGTTAATGTGCGCACGAACGTGCACGTGCGTGCCTGTTGGGTGGGATTGACATCTGCAACTGATCCTTTATCTATGGAGAGGATGAAACTTGAAATAACCCTGGAAGAGCCTGACTGGAAATCAGTATTCTTATCAATCTGTATTCCATCATTACTTCTTTAAGGCCTTGAAAAATCCTCACTAAATCGCATTTTCATATTTCTGTTCAGTTTCAGCATTGCGTGTGTACAGTTAAATTTTCAAAGCTCTTACTATATTCCTATGTATTTTTGTTTGTTTTTGTTTTTAGATGAGTGATTAGTTGACATTCACCTGAACTGCCTAACGGAGGAAGTCTCTAGATGCTGCTAAGGAAGAGTGATGATTTAGAGCCCATTCTAGCCAGACTGCAGTAGGATGCTGGTAGAAGTCAGAATATAAATGATAAAAATGTGGACCTGAGATAGACTACAGGCATAAAAGGATAGAAGCACCTAAATTTAGTGAATGCAAAAACTTAGATTCAAGACATGACAGCTGTCATTTGTTGTCCTTAAAACAACACAAAATTTATAGTTTTCAATTAAATTCACTCTTGAGAACAGAAGTAAAAGAGTACCTCAAATTTACCTAGTGAAACAGCATCAACTTTGCCTTTGTTCACAGAGGTGTTAATTTTTGAAATTTAGCTGCATTTTTTGTTAAACTAAATAATTTATCACATATTACCACCAGATATACAAATATCTCATGCTTATTTCTCATCTTCTTTATCCCCACTACTTTAATTTAGGTTCTCCTTGACCCCCAACACTATGGAATAAAGTTAAAGAAAATCATTACAGAGAATACTGAGCATACAAAGCCCTTTACAATCTGGCATTTGCCTGCTCTTCTGCCCTAATCTCCTTCCATTCTTACAACCTCCTTCCCCAGTGTTGGCACCCACACCAAGATACGAATGGTCTTCTGAATTTACTAATCCAGTTAATGACCCTGCCTTTGCATTTGTTGTACTGCTTTGTCTTTGTTGGGACAGCCTTCCAGGATTTGCATATATCCTGATCAACTCCTTCTGCTATAAACCTCAGTTTGGAGAGGGCTTTGAAATAAATCTCTGTTTTCATCCCAGGAAAAAACTCAGTTGCTTCAAGGGCCTTCTTAGCATCTAAACATCTAACACTTACCACAAGGAATTGTAATTATTTTCTTACATGTCAACAGGCTCTTAATAGGAAGAGCTCCGATCTTATTTTTCTATGTGGTCCTAGTCCCAGAAGCAAAAAAGATTTACAAAAAAATGTTGAGTGAATATAAAAGATTCTTTCCTATTGGTGGTGTGGTAAATGGCCCATGGCAATAAGTAAATAATCACTGAATCATATATTGGGTAAAAAGCTTCTATTTTGGCTATCTCCCCTGAGATGTAAATGGATTTTAAAAAATGTAATCATAATGACTTAGAATTTTTAAAAATAAATTTTTTCATCAAGATTATAGAAATCACATCAGATTTCAACATTTTTGGGGGGCAGGATTTGTTAATCATGATTTTCCTATTTGATCGGTTCTCTTATATTCCATAAATCTAAACGAGGGATGTCTGGTCACAACATCTTTTCCTTAAGCTTTACTAAAAATATTCTTTCCTTCAGTAGAGTCTCTGGTGAAATAGTGTTTCTGGTGTAAGAACATCTCATCCTCTGTTAAGTGCAGGGGCTTGTTTGCTAAGCCTGTTTTCCTGAAATGTGTGCTAATGCCCTCTCTTCCTCAGAGCTGCCATTAGTGGGCTTTTAGGACCCCTCCAATCAAACCCTAACAAGGCCTTGCTCGGATGAAGGTAAAAAGAAAAAGAAAATGTATACACAGATAATGCACAAACACTCTCAAGTGTTTCAGGGAAATAATTAGTGTTTACTCTGAGTCTTTCCCTTTGAAGACATTTAAAAAAAAATCAGATTTGTAGATCATTAGGAAGGCTTATGGATAACACAGTTGCAGATAAAAACTCTAGAGAAAATGCATCATTTCTTTCTGAGTTTTTCTTAAATATAAAACCAAAATGTGTAATCTCAGGGTGAGATCTATATTTGTTTTTTTTCAGGGGGCTAAACTCATTTTCAGGCAGGATTAATTCACATCAAGAAAGCTGGGCAGTATTGCTAGAAAATGTCAGGAAAGAACTGTTTTTACAAGGGACATATTCCTGAGGGATCCAGTGCCATTCTGGCTTTAAAACAACATATCACATCCATCCTAAGACAGCAGAATACACATAATTTTCAAATGCACATGGAACATCCTCCAGAATAGACATATATTAGCCCACAATATAAACCTCAACACATTCAAGAAGATAGAAATCATACCATGCTTCTTTTGTAACCAAAACACTATGAAATTTGAAGTCAATCACAAGGAAAAATCTGGAAAGACCACAAATACATGGAGGTTAAATAACAAGCTACTAGACAATGAATGGGTCAACTAGGAAATCAAAGAAGAAATAAAAAGGTACGTGGAAACACAACAGTCCAAAACCTCTGGGATATAGCATAAGTAGTTCTAAGAGGGAAGTTTATAGCAATCCAGCCTACCTCAAGATGCAAGAAAAATCTCACATAAACAACCTCACCTTGCACCTAAAGGAGCTAGAAAAATAACAACAAACAAAACCTAAAACAATCAGAAGGAAGGAAATAATAAAGATTAGAGCAGAAATAATTGATATAGAAACAAAAAAAAAAACCAATAGAACAGATCAATGAAACCAGGATCTTGTTCTTAGAAAAAAAAAATCAATAAAATTGATAAACCTCTAGCCAGACTTATCAAGGAAAAAAGAGAAAGGACTCAAATAAATAAAATCACAAGTGAAAGAGAAGAAATAACAATCAACACCACAGAAATAATAATTATCAGAGAATATTATGAAAAACTATTTGCCAACAAATTGAACCAACCTAGAAGAAATGGATAAATTCCAGGTGCCTGGGTGGCTCAGTCAGTTATGTGTCTGCCTTTGGCTCAGGTCATGATCCCAGGGTACTGGGATCGAGTCCCGTGTGGGGCTCCCTGCTCCGCGGGGAGCCTGCCTCTCCTTCTCCTTTAACCCCCACCCTTTGTGTGCTCTCAATCTCTCTCTAATAAATAAATAAAATCTTTTAAAAATATGAGGTCTGGGTAAAAAGAATAGCTAGATCAACAAAAGTATCATCTCTGAAAGCAAAACACAATATAACAAAGAGCAAATGAAAGCCAAAACCAAGTCAAATCCTCTCCCCTCCTTAAAAAATATCAACATTTACTGAGGATGGGTCAGTGTCTTCTTAGTATGTGAAAAATAGCATATTAAGAGAATTAAGTTCCTGCTTTCATAATTCTAAATTAAACTTTTTTTTAAAAAAGATTTTATCTATTTATCTGAGAGAGAGCATGTGTGAGAGAGAGAGAGAGTGCACATGTGCACCAGCAGGGAGAGAGGCAGTAGCCAAGGGAATAGTACTTGGGGCTCATGAGGGGCTTGATCCCAGGACCCTGGGATCATGACCTGAGCCGAAGGCAGACGCTCAACTGCTCAACTGACTGAGCCACCAACGTGCCCCTTAAATTAACCTTTTCTTTAAACCAAACCAAACCCAACCAATAACAACTTTGGGTTGCATTAACAAGTCTGTAATAGAAGGCATTGTATAATGGTAGTTCCAGGGGGCCCAGAATTTTGAGGTACATGTACTAAAATTGGCCATGTCACCTTGGACATGACCTCTGGTCTTTAGCTTTTCCCATTTGCAAATTGAGAGAATTTAATTAGATGAGCTGGACAGTCTTCTGGCTCTGCTGTTGTTTAAGAAGGGTTTTGGGGCAAGAACAATTCTATTTGGAAGCACAGGTCTGCAATGCCAACTGATGCTATATTAGGACATTTCCTAGAGCTGAATGTCCCTGGAACTTTTAGATTAATTACTCAACATGGATGGTGCAATATTCAGTTGACTTCTGGTTCAAGCACTGGAACGAATCTGAAATTGCTCTCTAAGAAATCTTGGATGACCTGTGTGAGCTCCAAATCTTCCACTCGGGCCATCTTTCAACTCAGGAACTTTATTTCTCGAAGTATCTTTTTATCATTTCTCTTCCATTTGTATGTCGAACAGAGGTTTTAAAACTTTATTGTACAAAGAACCACCAGCAGTATTAGTTAAAATGCAGATTCCTGCATTCCATCACTAAGAAAGGGATTTTCCTGCTCTGGGGTCCATTTTTACATGTATTTTTTAGCAAGCTACCAAGGGGAATGGGCCATACTTGGACAATACTTGGACAAACTGATCTTAGAGACCACAGTTCCCCTTACTTTCAACCAGTGTACCTGCCAGACCCTCCCTGATTCTTTTTCTTGAATCAGAACAATTCCAGCAGTGACAATGGATTTTTGAAAGAGAGTTCTTGGAGGTGGTTCTCCGCAATCACCTGAGGATCATTTGTTCTATGTGTAGAGTCCTGGTCCCAGCTGACAGACCCTAGGGAGCAGTATAGGAATTTACACTTTATTTGCTGCTCCTGTGTGATTCTTACATATGATTCACTTAGGGAAACACAGGCTTCATGGGTTTGTTCATTTCTCAAGATTTCTGAGCATAAAAAAAAAAAAAAAGATTTTCTGAGCATAATGTGATAGTAGTCATTCTTCCAGTGGAGGAAGTTACCAGAAGTCTTCATACCTGCACAAAATCATTAGCACTATGCTCCTTGCTTTCACGGAGGCTTTGATATTAAAAATAGCCATATGTTGAATGACATTCTTTGTTCTTTACTGCTTTAGAGTTCACAGCCCATTACATTCTCAGTGGTTCTTATAAAAAGACTTTTGGGACAAATTTTTCCTAACACTCAGATTTAAGAAAAAGTTTCTTTCACCTGATGAACTTATGTGCTTTCTTCTCTTAGGTGGGAGAGGTATGTAACATATCTAACTTTCCTAGGCTGCTAGGAAGTTCAGGGCAAACCTTTGAGTTTAGCTGTTTTAGCTTTCATCAGTCAGAATTTTATGGATATTAACTGCCACCTTCATCCTTACAAATCGGCATTTTAATTTTTTAAATTTTAATTTTTTAAAAAAGGTTTTATTTATTTATTTGAGAGAAAGAGATTGAGTGCAAGTGAGCGGGGGAAGGGGATGGGAGGGTGGGGGGGAGGAGGAGAGGGAGAGGGACATGCGGACACCATACTGAGTTTGGAGCCCAAAGCAGGGCTGGATCCCACAATCCTGAGATCATGACCTGAGCTGAAACCAAGAGTCACACGCTTAATTGACTGAGCCACCCAGGTGCCCCTGGCATTTTTATTTTATTCAATATCCATGTAGTTGTAGTTTTGTTAGCCAGTCCAAATCATTTCTTGAAGTGGAAAGAATAGGTAGACTTAATGAGATTCATTAGTTGCCTTTAAAAGCTTTGCTTCTTAACTGCTATTCCACACACTCTGGTGAAATCCTTTCTTCCTTGTTTCTTACATCTGAGATGTGGTTTTAACACCCTGCAGTCTACGTTAAGCACTGTGATGACCAGCTGCCTTTCCTTATTTATTGGATTAAGCACTGGTTGCTTATCCTTCATTCCCTTCATGTCTTGGCTGATTTTCATTTTCCTTCTCTTTCAGTGTTTCCAAATCTTGCCTCATTATAAAACCACGTGTAAGTGCTTGTTAAAAATACACAGTCCCAGGATACCCTCCTCCTGTCTCAAGCTTCTGATTTGGTAAGTGGATGATACGATGAAGGTGCATGTTATTTAAGCATTCAGCTGTTTTATTGATGCTGGTCTTAAGGGAAGACCAAGCTATACCTTTTGTTCCAAGGTATCTATTAAAGTTGAGATTCTTTAGTGTTTACTGAAGAATATATATATAATATAGTACACCTTTCAGATGGGATTGAGGCATGACATTATCCACCACTATTTGGAATCCTGGCTTCATGAAGACAATATCTGTGCATGCCACATTGGTCTTTGTTTCTATCAAGACTTCCTAGGAATTAGGAGACATTCTGTTCCTGAAATGAGAAATAGATATAAAAATACTGTTACAGTCAAAATCAAGGTGAGTTGTAAGATTAATAGGAGGCAAAAACCACAGAGATTTATACTGAATCATTCTTTAATGTATTCAACAACTACTCATTGACATTTTATAGTGTGTTATGCTGGAGCTTCTCAACTTTGGGTGCTTGGTATAACCTATGGTGCTTTAAAATATACAGATGCGTCAGCCCAAACTCTTTGTCTGCCAAATGAGTATCTCTTGGGTTGAGTCTGAATGTGCATATTTTGAAAAAATCGATTTGGGCATCCCTGCAATGGGCATGCTCTTGCCCTGACAGAGTTTATCATCTAGTAACTGAGATCAGTATTTCTTGGTCCTGACTCTGAAATGCCTGGAAAACTTCTAGTGATATAAACTCCTGACCCCCACTGCAATTTTACTGAATCAGAAGCTTTTAGAGGTAGGACAAGAAATCTGTATTTAAAAAAAAATAGAAATTAAATCTGATAATTCAGCTGGGTTTGAGAACCACTCCTCTGAAATCAAGGGACTTTGGGAGAAAGTGTTTATGAGATAATTTAATAAAATGATTTTTTGAAGGGGTACGACACCTCAAGCTAACACCTGGGAAGCTGTAGAATTCTAGAGCAATATCTTTTCTAATTGTTGGTCTGAAGATGGCTGAAGCAAGGTTTTACAAATGTCGCATCTTCTCTATTACCTTTCCCTTCCCTTGTGATAATTCCAGTCTTCTCTTCCCCTGTTTTCCTTCTTAACTTCCTGCCTTTCTTTTTCTCATTCCTGCCTTGAATCTGTATTATAGAATTGAGTTTACTGAGCTGTATAATTTATCTCAATAAGCACTGTTTATATACTATTTTGATTAGGGGTAGGGCAGAGTTTCTCAAATCTGACCTTACATTTGAATTTTCTGGGGAGCTTAGAAAAAAATGCCTGAGACTCCCCCTCACAGTAATTAAATCTGAGGCTAGAATTCTGGTATTTGTATTCTTCTGAAAGCTTTCCAGTTGATTCTAATGGCATTCAGATTTGAGAATAGCTAGGTAATTTTGCTTGTCTTTAATGCATTCAAGTTTTTAAACTAGGACTGAGATCTTTTGCATTCTGCCTTTTTAGCTGTTGCTTTGCATATCTTTTTAATGCAAAAATTTATATTGTATAGGACAGACTTTAATGAGATGGCAAATTGCTTCATGGAGGCCCAAAAGGAAAAACAAGGTGATAAGACTTACTTTGTACCTTGTAACCAGAGCACTGACCACCAGGTTTTAACATCATCCGTGGGAAATATGGATATAATCTCCATAAAACCAAAATTTTGATTGGTCTCTTGTCATTCATTTTTTAAAAAAAATATAATTCCAAATATTTTGTAGGGAACTATGCATCTTCCTTAGAGACTGAAGTATTTAGGCCTTAGAACTTCTAAGATAGCCATCGTATCTCTAAAGTGAAGCCCTTTTATTCTTTCTTTCTTTTCCAAGTAAGGAAAAGCTTAGATTGTGAATATTTTTACAAAATCTTTTTAAAAATCCATAAACAGGAACACCTGGGTGGCTCAGTTGGTTAAGCATCTGCCTTTGGCTCGGGTCATGATCCCAGGTTCCTGGATCGAGCCCTGCATCGGGCTCCCTGCTCAGCGGGGAGCCTGCTTCTCCCTCTCCCTCTGCCCTCCACCTGCTGTGCTCTTTCTCTCTCTCTCTCTCTCAAATAAATAAATAAAATCTTAAAAAAAAGGAAATGGTTATTTGATCATAATTGGAGATTATTAAAGAATGGTTAAGTGCTAACCCGAGAGAGGCTGTTCAAAGGAGAATAGAAATTCAGTCAACAGCTGGAGGAGGTGGTACTTTGGGGAAGACAGAACTTAGGTAGATGGATGTGGAAAAGGGGGCCATTCTGGTTGTGGGATCCAGCAGAGCAAAGGGACCAGTGAGGGGTGTACCTTAATGTATGTGGAGAGGGGCAGGTATATGCAGACACATAGACAAAGTGAGTTCTTATATTTTGGAGGGGGTGTCATGAATCCTTTAGACAAGACAATGAAGATTGTGCAACCCTTTCTCCAGAAAGATGCATATATATACAAATGCAACATTTTGTACTTAATTGTAGGGATTTATAACTTCTTTAAATGCTAATGGAGGAAATACAGCAGAAATGGTTTGTTTCAAAATGACTATTGATTTATGAGCAGGAGAGTGAAATTATTACATTGGGTTTAGGGACATTTTTCTGGCTTAGGGAAATTATCCTGATAGCAGTATAACTAAAATGATTTGAGCCAGGAAAGAACTGAGTAGAGAAATATAAAAATGAAGACCATCCGGACTAGAAAGGCAGCTGTAGGAATAGAGATTAAGGCCATAAAAGGAAGATATTGCTCATTAAGTAACTGAAGATGAGTTTTTTAGTCAATGGCATGCAATGAATAATTTTCTGTGTGCATTTTAATTTTTATATATAGTGTTCCAAATATTTTAGGAAGTATTCTATGATATCAGAGGTTATGTAGTTAGTTATGTGAGAGGCAGGATGACTTTAGTAAAGTTTTAGAAGGGGCTATTGGAAATGAGTTTAGTTTATAGGAGATGCAACAAGGAGGGTTAAAATTTGATAGTGTTATCAAAATCTTCAAAATGGTTGGGATTTGGCAGGAAGGAAGATTTTGCCTATAATATTCAATGAAAATGTATATTTTTAAGAAATTTTCACTTACTTGTTCACTCATAGCTTATTTAGGTAACTTGGTTCTTTAAAAGGTATTGTAAAATAGAAATTCTGATGTGTAAAGGAACCACATCGGTGAGGAAGAGATAATGAACTTGGGAAAGTCCTTACCCTTGAGGAAGACAGCTATTAACCAGCAGAGGGAGTATGTTAACTGGATTTTCAATAGTGTTAACATTTCTCACACAGGAGTCTGAGTAATAATGAAAAGCTTTACTATCATAGGGTAAAAAATCAAAATTATAAATGTGCCATCTAGCTTGGCAACTAGGATTAATGACATCCTTTTAGGAGGATCTCTGCATTGTGCTTTTATGAAATTAGACATGAGGCTGAAATTGGCAAACTGCAGAAAATGTAATACATATTGTCTTATTCATATTTACCTTTGTGGTTTATTTACCTTTATTTACCTTTTTGTCTTCTGCTGGCCTGAGAAGGGATGTATGATTTTTTAAGAGCTCAGATGTGGTATTGCAGATGTTCACGTTTTTGACAAAAATATTATTCTAGTACAAAGAATACTTACCACAAGGGGAAAATAATACCTTGTAATTAAAGGAAGATGAGATTTTCAAATAGGTGAAACTCAACTAGTAAAATTTTTGTATGAATTTCAGTTTTGTCTCCTTTAAGAAGAAATTTGTAAATCTGGTATATATTATTACTATAAAATTAGGCTTGCCCAAACCAACTGGTTAAATAAAGTTAAACTAACTTAGCAACAGTTTAATTAATAATAGTGTAATCATTCTAGAGAGAAAATAAAGCAGTGTACGAATTTAACTAGAGAATAAGTAGATGCAAAATAAGTAAGTAAACAAATCAAGCTTAAAGTGTTGGTGGTGAAAGAGATGGAAAGAAAGGGCAAAAACACGGAAAATAAAACTGGGGTAAAATTAGTATTTTTAAGACCTAATCTATAAAGTTTATACATTTGCTGAAATTGTGCAGAAATTTGACTCTGACTTCTTTGTAGTAGAAAATAAAATAGGTTACACGATTTTCTTCTTTCAATTGAAAAATTTCAGAGCTTTATTGACATAACTCAACATAGTTCACACACACTGCAAGTGTGCATTTCAAAGGTTTTTAGCATACTTACAAGTACGTGCACTCACCCCTGCAGTCAGTTTTAGAATATTTTTATCACCTCAGAAAGAAACCCTGTAAACTTTAGCTTTTACCTCTCTATCCTTCAGTCTACTCCTTACCCGTCAGCCATAAGAAACCATAATCTACTTTCTGTCTCTATGATGTATTTCATTCTGGATTTTTATGTGAATGAAATCATATGATATGTGTTTTTTTTTTTTTTTTTTTTTTATGACTGGCTTCCCTCACTTAGCCTAATCTCAGGTTTCATCTATATCATAGTGCTATCAGTACTCCATTCCTTTTTGATGGCTGAATGATATTCCCTTATGTGGACAAGTCTCATCCATTGATGGACATTTGGTTGTTTCCACATTTTGGCTATTATGATTAATGCTGTCATGAAAATTTTGTACGAGTTTCTGTGTGGAATGTGTTTTATTTCTCTTGAGTATATAGCCAAGACTGGAATTCCTGGATCATATAGTAACTTGTAGGTTAGTCCTTTGAGGAACTGCCACACTGTTTTCCAAAGTGGCTGCCCCCATTTTGTATTTCTCCCATCAGTATATCAGGATTCCAATATTTGCCAATGCTTATTATCTAATTTTTTTTTATTGTGGCCATCCCAGTGGGCATGAAGTGGTATCTCACTGTGATTTTCATTTACATTTTCCTGATGACTAATGATGGTTACATGTTTTTTAATGATTATAGGATATAACTAAATAATTTGCTTAATATCATCTATCCATATATCTGCTATGTACATGGACCTGAGTGAACTTTATGTTATGGGTCTTCATGAAGAAAACTCTGTATAATACAGGGGAGAATCTCCTCTAAATATTCCTACAGGCAACAAAATAATATGTCCCACAGGATAAAAAGCATGGCTCCCTGTCGGAGTTGGGAGATTTGAAATACTGCAGGAAAGATTAGAATTTAGAACTGTGTTTTTTAATTAGGGCTACCTTACGTTTCCTTTAATGATGTTGATTAACAGCTGCTAAACAAACATGTGTTTCCTCCAAAGCACATCTAGTGAGCAGTTGAGATTCCCCTTTATTTGTCCTTGTAGGTGTGCTAGTCTTGCCTAATATAAGTCAATAAATCTATTTACTCTGTTCTGCCTGAAATTAAAAGGAAAACAAGTTAAGCCTGCTTCGAAGAATTCATTCTAAAGAACACGATTCCTATTTTTCTTTCCAGGAATCTTTTGTTATCAGCTGGCTCTGCAAAGATTATGAATCCTGTCTCCTGCTGAATGTCCATCCCATTAGAAACTCTGTTTCACTATGCTTTTATCCACTTTAGACTCTATGCTGATCTTTCCAGATCTCTACAGTTGGGTTGAAAATAGTAATGGACAAAAGCCCTGGGAAGGATTCATCCCCTCAGGTGTTTTTGCTGCTGGGACTCAAACAGGGCTATTTTTCTGTGTCCTTTTCTTAAAATTGCAGCAGAGCAGGCCGAAACTATGATATTATTAAGAAAAAAAAGTACTCTCTTCTCCCCTCAAATTAAACCCCGTGGTATTGAATTAGCCCCTGGAGGTGGCTGAAGAGGGATAGTGCATCTGTTCAAGAATTAGCTGCTTTACAGTTAATAAGACTGCATCTGATGCTATATTATTCCCTTGTCAGAACCTTATAAATCATTTCATAATTTTGAAAGAACTGCAGGAAGTTGTAATAAAACTTTGCTACTCTCATTAGCAGCCCTTTGTTACCAACAGTCTCCTCTAGCTTTGAGGACTTGATCTTTTGATGATTTATTTAATGTGTTCTAGATTCTCTGAGTTTGGCAAAGAGAAGCTACATTTAAAAAAAGTCCCTAACTGCCCTCTTTGTGAAATTTATGGGTCTCAATCCCTGTACTATAAATTTTTACCAAGCACATGAAAACAACTCAGAAATGTATAAAGATTTTGCTAGATGGCTCCCAGCAGACATTTGAAATAACCGGGCAAAATTGTTCTGATTGTGTCACTTATACCAAATACATAATTGTACTTTCTTCTTAGAGTCACTTTTAACTAGTGGGGCGAACTACATTTAATCAAAGCTAGATTAAAATTTGTGGATCTCCTTGGCATTAATAAAAAAAATATATAAGTGGTTTGACTAAGAGATAGACCGAGGTAAAAAGAACAGATTTATTTCCTAAACATTTTTATAGTTACCCAGTAACAGCAAAGCTGTTAATTAAAAGTGTCATCGATAATAAGAAAAAGAAAATGAAGCCACTCGAAGCACATCTCAGAAAGTCTCCTTTTCATCACATATTTGGTTAAATCTCATTTGTTTTTTTCCTGGCAGCTCAACAGAGCAGAGAAAAAATAGGGAAGGGAGGATTTTTCTTGTGCCAGAGTCACCATTTCCATGGCTCAGTCAGCTCTCATTTGTCATCATCCAATCAGTCCATATGCCCTGGCTTCGACGACCCTCTGTTCCTAGGACCTGCTTCACGGATGTGCAACCAGTGCAGGCACTCGGAGTTTAAGGCTCTGCAATTGCCATCTTCAAATTCTTCGTACTTTAATCTTTGCATTTGTGCTCTGGGAGTGAAGTCTGATGGGACAATGAAGTATGAGCCCGGGGCGTGGAGCCGTGGTTCAGGTGAGGTCTTGCCTTTGGCCACGCCGATGCCTTCCCGGGACACATGCTCAGCCACCTGCTCTCCTGCTCTTCCCAGCAGCTGCCTCGTGGCCTCCACCCCCAGCAGGGGGATTGGGCATGGGTGCAGGGACAGCTGGGGTTGGGTGTGCTCCCTAGGTGCCCAGCTGCATGGAGCTGTGAGGTCTTCACGCTCCCAAAAGGGCGCAACGTTGAATAATAAGTAAAAAGACACCAGGACAGGTCAAGAGACAGACGGCAAAAGCAAGGAGGGAGCTTACTGCCAGCTCTGTGAACACAGAAATCCTGCCTTTTCCTTTTACGCTGTGCCTTGGAAATTACGTAGCTGGCCCTGTCTGTTACGCCGTGATTCTTTCCATCTCACTCTTGCTATCAGGTGGTTTTCTTTTGAAGTGTGTGAAGAGAATAAAAATAACATGATATTTTCCTTGTTTTTCCCCCCTGATGTGTCTGAGCGCTTTTATGGGGTTTTTTTCACCGGTCAGATCTGAGGCTTAAGGGCTCCGATGACCCTTTCGTACAGAGGCCATTGTCCGAAGGACTCCAGGATTAATGTCTTTTTGAATGGGTCTATTAGATTTTTTGTTGTTGTTGTTCAGGTAATTCAAGGAATCATTACATGAAATATTTTTGTAGTGATTCTAATGTCCCATACCTATTTTTGTTACTGTTGTGTTGATTAGCAACATAACCTTCTGGTCTGAAAGACATACTTCTCAAGTCAGGACAGACAGGCTTGCCCATTGGTTTTCTTATAGTTTTTGATTGGACTACCTCCCCACACTGGGTGGGTAAGTCCTGGGGTGAACTGTTCGCAGTGATCACTGAATGCTTTTCTCTTCTTGGGCCCCATAAAGTAAAAAAATAGCCATGTTACCCTACAGATCACTCAGAAAATACTTTTTTCAGATATGACCTAGCTCCCTATACTGATATGCCCTAGAGCAAATGATTGTAATTGGCAAAATTTTATTACTGTCATTATTTACAGAGGGACAACATCACATATGCCAAGTTAAAATAGGTGTCTTAAAAAAAATTGGGTAGATACATTGAGCTTACTTAGTTTAAAGAGTTGGAAGCCGAAGCCGGGCAGTATTTTGGTCTTCCTTTTCTGAAGCTCTCCTGGAGAGAATGCCGACAGCTCTCTTAACAACTCGCATTTCTTTATAGCTATGGCCACCCCGTACTTGCTTTGTAATGTTGGTGTGGTCTAGATTAGTGTTTCACAAACTATCATCTACACACCTTCACCGTCCCCTGAAGTTAATCCCTCGTAAAAGGGGGCCATGACTAGAAAGTGGTACACACACCAACCCCCTTCTAGGAGGATCCCAGCATACACCAGCCCACTGAAGCCTTTCAGTAGGCCCATAGTAAAATGTGTTTAACATATTTTTTAAAGATTGTATTTATTTATTTGAGAGAGAGGGAGAGAGCACGAGCAGGGATGGGGGTGGGAGGGGCAGAGGGAGAGGGAGAAGCAGACTCCCCTGCTGAGGAGGGAGCCCTTCATTGGGCTTGATCCCAGGACTCTGGGATCATGACCTGAGCTGAAGGCAGATGCTTAACCGACTGAACCACCCAAGTGCCCCAGGCACCGCATGTGCTTAATTTTTTTTTTTAAGATTTTATTTTATTTACTTGAGAGAGAGAGAGTGACAGAGAGAGCACAAGTGGGGTAAAGGGCAGAGGGAGAAGCAGACTCCCTGCTGAGGAGGGAGCCCGATGCGCAGCTCGATCCAGGACTCCGGGATCATGACCTGACCCGAAGGCAGACGCGCAAACCACTGAGCCACAGGTGCCCCAACATTTTTTTTTTTTTTTAAGATTTTATTTATTTATTTGACAGAGAGAGACACAGCGAAAGAGGGAACACAAGCAGAGGGAGTGGGAGAGGGAGAAGCAGGCTTCCTGCTGAGCAGGGAGCCCGATGCGGGGCTCGATCCCAGGACTCTGGAATCATGACCTGAGCCGGAGGCAGAGGCCTAACGACTGAGCCACTCAAGCGCCCCGCCCCAACATTTTTTAATATTGGATTTTCCAAACTGATTTGATCATGAGTCACATTTTCCCCCATCAGCATCTATTAACATTTGAGGGCAGAAGCAAGTGAGGGTGAACCTTTTGGTAATTGCTGGTCTAGACAGTTGGAATTCATTGGGGGTGGGGGTGGGGAGCTTCACCTTTAACTAATTTGATCTGCAGGATTGTAAAAATGTAGGGGGACTCGGTGATACCCGAAGATGTCAGAGTGCCTGGAATGCAGAGGTGTTTGGTTCAGATCTAGTTGGCCGTAGTTGTATGGTGCAAGAAACTAAGAGTCTATATAAAAAAGATAATATCATGAAGTGGATCCTCTGAGGACAAATGTGTCTGATATGGGAGCAGAGATGACTCATCCCAGTTCTCTCAATAATATTTGTGCCTCTTCTTATGGGATGTGAGGGGTAGAACCTGAAGAGCATTTTGAGAGATTATGCAATGTGAATTAAAATTGGCTGAATAATAGCCCCCAAAATATTGGGTACAAATCCCTGGAAACTGGAAATGTTATTGTTTATAGAAAAAGGGTATTTGCAGATGCAGGTGTGATAACGATCTCGAGATGGGGAAATTATCCTGGATTATCTGGGTGGGCCTAATTGCAGTCCCAAGTGTCCTAATAAAAGATAGGCAGGAGATTACACATAGAAGAGGAGGCAATGTGACCAGGGCGGCAGAGTGGAATGCTGTGGCCATAAAGCTAAGTATATTAATTAGGGTTCTCCAGAAAAACAGAACCAATAGGATAATTATAGGAATTGACTCAGGCGGGTACGGAGGCAGAGAAGTCCCACAATCTGCCTTCTGCGAGCTGGAGAACCAGGAAACCCTGTGTTATATTTCAGTCCAAGCGAGGATCTGGGGGCTTATGGTGTAAATCCAGTGTGAGTCCGAAAGCCGGAGAACCAGGCAGGAGAAGATGAACGTCTCAGCTCAAGCAGAGAGAAGGAATTTGCCCTTCCTTTGACTTTTTGTTCGATTCAAGTCTTCAACAGAATAGATGATGCCCACTCATAGTGGTGAGAGCAATCTTCTTTACTCAGTCTACTAATTCAAATGTGAATCTCTTACATAGGCACCCCCACAAAACACACCCAGAAATAATGTTTTACCAGCTGTCAGGACATCCCTTAGCTCAGGCAAGTTGGCACATAAAATTAACCATCACACCGAAGAAAGCTGGCAGTCACCAGACGCTGGAAGAGGCAAGAACAGATTCTCCCCGAGAGCCTTTGGAGGAGGTGTCACAGCAGTGACACCTGCTGACACATTGGTTTTGGTCCAGGGATACTGATTCTGGACTTCTGGCTTCCAGAACTGTGAGAGAATAAACTTCTGTTCTCCTAAGCTACGTAGTTAGTGGTAATTTTTTGTAGTAGCCATAGGAAATGAATACAGTGAATAATGAGAGAATAGTTAAGGCTTTCAATTTTTACTTTATTGATCTGGGCTTTAGACACCCTTTTTCTTGTTTCCATAAAACTGGAAGATCAAGGGATCTTTAGCATTTCTTCAGATTTGGAGTGAAGACTTGTATCTATCTTGGCTGATATTTCAGGATTCTCCAGGAGGCCATCATTCCAGGAAGAGAAATACATGAGAAAGTAGGTCTTGGAACCCATAACTGGAACAATTTCAGTTGCCCTCTAGGTGGAAGGAAGAGGGTATAGTAATTACAATGTGGATGTATTTTCTTGCTGGCCAATTTCCTTGAGAAGTTCCCTCTCATTCGATGTGACTCTGTCCACATCATCTAGGGAGAGCAAAATCAAAATGGAAGCTAGTTATTAACAAGGATACATACTCTTTCATGGGATCTGACTTGAATATAAGATCAGAATCAGTTGGGACCGATGGAGATAATTAACTAAAAACTGAAGGATAACAAGAGAAAGACAGAAAATATCTGATTATCTTTTAGCAAGAATTCGTGAGGAATAAAACCAAATGTGGACGTTTTCAAATTTGTGGTGATTAAGTAGGAGTACACTGGAATGTCATTTGACTCAGAAAAAACATATCTCTACAGTCACAACCACATAATGATATTTAAATTTTATTTATTTCTAAACTCCCACTCACGCCACAAAGCTGCCTCCAATGCTGTGCCATCTAGTAAGAGCAAAACCTTCATTTCCAAATCAGAAAGGCTTAGCGCGGCTCAACTGAATGGATGAGTGCATAAAATGGTATTTATTTTAGGAGGTGAGACTTCGACTTCATGAATACTAAGGACTGTCCCTTGACTGAATTAGCAGCAAGGAAGAACCAATCCAAGTGCATTGATGCCGAGAATGGTTTGGTCTCCTCATGTCCAGAGCAAACCCCCAGGGGCCCACCAAGCTGATTTTGTCACATCTGAAGTCCAGGAGCCAGGTGTCAATCCTGGGTCTTGTCACACATACAGGACTGGGATCACCGGCCAGTGGTCATTTGAAATGGAAATGAAAACGCTTCCATGCTCCATTGGCTCAAAACTGCCTGTTTCGAGCTTTTCTGGCATGCTGGCTCTTGCCTTTATTACCCTGTCCCTGAACCCTCCCTGTCACACAGCCTCACTTTTGCCTTTCAGACTGTGATTTAGAGACTGTCTGTGCGTTCTGATTTCAGTCTGGGCTGAATCCCCGGACCAATTCTTCACCTACAGTGAGCTGGCCTTAATCTCTCCCCTTGGCTAAATTGTAATTCTCGATGAGGCTCACCACTGTTGTTATTTCTTTTCATTGTGACACTCAGCTTCAAATCCTGATAATTGGGAACTCAGCATATTGGGGACTAGGAGGGATCGTAATTTTTCTGTCTTTCTCATCAAATATTAAGCTCAATTATCTTGCTCCCATCACCAGCAATTATATAGGCTCGCATAAATTTATACAGCCGCAGTAGTCATATTGCCCAACCGAATGTCTGGCAAGTATAAATGTCCTTGTCAGAGGCAATTTACAGCTTGATTCAGACAGACATGCTCCTCAACCAAATCTCTTTCCCCTTGACTCTCTGGAAGCCTAATTAGAAAACTGTAGAAAACTGCATGTGAGGACAAATAGAAATATAGTTGCTATATTAAAGGAAGAGAGAATTAACAAAGCAAAATGATTATTGCTAACTTCCTTGGTGGGTGTATGTGTGTGTGCGTGCTCATGAAAGAGGTTGGGGAGACAGGCGGCAGGTCATTTTCCTATGTAGTTGGGTCAGCTCAGTTAAAAATTCTTTCAATAAACAATAGATATCAAACATTTATTAATGATACAATTAGACTCTGTGCAAGGCATTGGGGACGTGCTCGTGAAAGAGGTTGGGGAGATAGGCGGCAGGTCATTTTCTTATGTAGTTGGGTCAATAAACAATAGATATCAAACATTTATTAATGATACAATTAGACTCAGTGCAAGGCATTGGGCATACATTGGAAAAGTAAGACAAAACCTTGCCTCGAAGGAGCTGGTTGTGTGATTTTTCTTTGTTTTTGGTGACCTCTCCCTTGTATTTCATGGGGCAGATCATGGGTTCCTTAATAACTTAGATCCAGATGACTCTGGAATTTTGAAAATGAGTTAACACAGAAGGGACTATACCTTACGTGGGCCATTTGATATCATCCTTAATGTCTAGATTGTATGTAAGTTTAAACAGTTTTTGTCCTTATTCCTCCCTTTCAGTCTCCAAGCTTTAAAACATAATCTAGACGGTACCATTGAAGGCTAAAATAGACAATCCACTTATTTTCTACAGCCCAAAATAATTAAAGAAAAAGCGGTCTAATATTTTTTCATTTCCTATGCTTGAAATAGTTGCAGAGAAAAACAGACAGTGGTCTTTTCCTGAGGTTTTGTCTATTTGTCCTGGGAGGTTCTGTGCCTTTTGGTACTCGGCGGGTCTATAGTGTATAAAGTATATTTGGTAAATAGTAAGATAACAGAAAAAGGCATTTTTTAACTTGCCCAACTTATTAAAGTTAGACAGCATTTAATGAGACCCTGATTCTGAGAAAAAAATTGCCCTATTGGTATTGTTTTCCATTATAGTTTGTTCACTTTCTGTGCTTGTTTAGTGACTGCCCCTTAAAATCCTTCCATTCCTCACACATTTAGTGGCATAATGCAGAGAGAATAGTAGTCAGAGTAGAAATAATAATCCTTTCCTGCTTCACACCATTCTTTGCATTTCTGGAGGACCAGTAATGAACTGCATTTAAAAGCAGAGTGTTCTTCCTTTGAAGAAAGATTGGGTTTGGAAACCATCAGAGTAAAACTGCATTTTTTCTCAAAGATAATGTCTTCCTGTTTCCTGCCCTAAACTTTCCTGAAAAACATTGTCAGAGTTTAAAGTAAATAGTAAGTACCGTCATTCTAATAACTCCTGCAGGTAGGTCACATTTTCTCTCCAAGATGCACCCAAAAGTTGCATTTTTCGATTCAGAATTTTATAATGTTTTTGAAATCTTATCTTTTTATGAGTGTTATTCAGAATGTAAAAATGGCAGCACAGGTAATGAGATCCATTTTGAAGTGAAATATTAAGTATTTCACTCAGGAGGGATTTTATTTGAATTAAATGGATTCATCATAAAGATTCATTGCCATCAATTTTATTCCTACAAGGAGTACATTCTTATTGTTAGAAATCACCTTAATATAGACACTATGCGGGGCGCCTGGGTCGCTCAGTCGTTAAGCATTTGTCTTCGGCTCAGGTCATGATCCCAGCGTCCTGGGATCGAGCCCCACATCGGGCTCCCTGCTCAGCGGGAAGCCTGCTTCTCCCTCTCCCACTCCCCCTGCTTGTGTTCCCTCTCTCGCTGTGTCTCTCTCTGTCAATACATAAAATCTTAAAAAATATATATAGACCCTACACTATTCAGAAAAATCAACTGTTGAGTTTTATGAGGTACACTGCATTATATTGAAAGCAGGAATAGTGTGGTTCCCCCCACCTACATATTTTATGTCTGCATCATCACACAATAATGATCTGGTGATTTTAATTTCCATCACTTATTGGAGCAAAAATTTCAATTTCATTTGGTGGTGAGCTATTATGATACAACAAAGAATTAAAGGCTATTGTGATTTTTTTTCTATAAAACATTAGGAATTTTTAAAAAGGAGCGGATTTCGGAAAATTCCTGTTTGAGATGTTGGGTTGCATTGAGGCTGAAAGTTCCTGTTACTATTTTAAACATACACAATAGGATGGCAGTATTATGTCCACATGTATCAGTAATAATTAGACATAGAGATGGGTTTCAGTCCATTAGCACAATCTCTCAGATGCATTAAAGAAGATAAAGCCAAACTCTGTTTCCTTGATTCTAAGATGCATATTATTTTCACTTTTAACAACTCTGAAACTACAAAATATCTTAGGCACAACAGACATGATCGGCGTGTCAAGGCAACACTTGTGATATCACTTACTTGTGATGTCGTCACTCACTTGTGATGTCGTCATTCACTTGTGATGTCATCACTCACTTGTGATGTCATCACTAGGCTGTATAACTTGCCTAGTGTTCCTGGTGGTTCGATGCGGCAACAGCAACCCTTTGCTGTTCCGGTCAACAAATCATTAAGGATCATTTGAAAGAAATCTAAGTCTGCACTGTTTGAAAACCTTCTGTTGACATCTTAGGATAAGTTTAAGAAAACACTGACATCAAACCTTATCAGAATAAGTGTCAGCAGCTTGGAAGGAAATTCTGGAGGCAAGAATGAAACTTTAATAACTGTCATCTCCCCCATCCTCTTGATGGCGCACAGGAGAAATATATCGAAAAACGTGAATGTGAACATCTCTGAGTAAAAAGCCATTCAGAAACATTGGATTCTGAATGTGAAGAAATTTTGTTTTAGGCATACCTTTAGATTTTGCTTATATTCCTTTTTTAAAAAATATATGCACATGGTCGATAGATATTAACAACCAATTTCTAAATATTGGTTTTGTAAGAGTTATTTCAAGAAGTGCAAAATTATAGTTCTAAGTAATAAATACATTATTTTTATACATTATCTTTGTTTATATTTATTTGTATTATACATTGTATTTATTATTATATACATATTTACACACTAATTAGCAGAGTTTTTTTTCTTTCACAGTGTTAACTAATATAATGGTGCATATACAGACAGTGATGGTCTTAGATTAAATGAAATAATCCTTTTAGGAGACACACTTGCAAAAGCAAATGATATGATTGGAAAATAAAAGGAAGGAAAAATCGTAACAAAAAAGGTGGTATAGCCTTATAACACAAAATAGTATTCAAAGCACAAATCAATGAATGCTGAGATAAGAATTTCATATTGATAAAAAGGATAACCTACCAAGAAGATATACTATCAAACTACATTCATGCAACTACACAGCCTCAGAAAACAGAAAACAAAAATAGAACTACAATTAAAAAAAAGGCCAAATCCATAATTGCAGCTACAGAACTTAGTACACCTTACTCAAATTCTGATAGATTGATTTATTAATACAACCCACAAATATATGTGGTTGAATGTCTATTCTGGGCTGGGTATTGTTCTAGATTTTGGTAAAATAACTTTTATCGAGTAGCATTTACTGAAATCAGAGCTTGCAAAAAGGGAGACTTTGAAATAAATCCCCACAAATACGGAAAACTTATCAAATGGAAGCCTAAGAGTGTAAATGGTATACAATTTAATTTAAAAATTCTGTAACTGCATTTTGAAATGTGTCAATTTGTGTAAGAACAGAATCTTTTGGTGGAATTACCATTTGAACTGGACACATTCATGTTCTTCCCAGGAATGGAGTGAGTTTGTGACACATAACAATTTGTGACATCTAAAGTTGGTTAGATATTAAAAAGTAATTCTAAATAAACATGTATGTGAGATGTTTTACCTTGCAAAATTTATTTAAGAAAGATCCTCTGAATGATGGCAAAAAGTGAGTATTTGTGAAAATAATTAGGATGAAATAGTTACTTCAATTAAATATCAGAGGAGAAATATTCTCATTCTGTTGAATTGGGTTTGAGCTGAACAGATTTCTCAAAATCTGTAAGGAGATAATCTTCTAAACTTAAAATATTGTAGTTTCTCAAGAAGAGCTAATTGGAGATGTTAACAATTTCAGATTTATTAACCATAAGAATGCAAATTTTGGGGTGCCTGGGTGGCTCAGTCAGTTAAACGTCCTGCTCTTGGTTTAGGCTCAGGTCATGATCTCAGGGTTGTGAGACTGAGCCCTGTGTGGGACTTGTGCCTAGCACAGAGTCTGCTTGAGATTCTTTTCCCCTCCCTCTTCCTCCTCCTCCCCTTTTGCTCCTCCCCCCATGCTCTCTCTCTAAAATAAATAAATAAAATGTAAAAAAAAATAATGCAAATTTTAAGAATTATAAGCAATATTATGAGAAATTTAAAATATTAAGACCATGTGGAAAAAATATTTTTAAGAAAAATACTGGTGACATGACAGTAGAGAGAGATACAGCTAAGAAATGGATTAAATTATCTCAGTATGTACGAAAATTAATTATTCTGATTTTTTTAAACATTCAGATAGTACAAAGCAATCCTTTTTGCTTGAATGCATGTGTATATAATGCTAATTTTATTTTTATAAAATAATTTTCCTTTTGGAAATAGTTTTTGGTAAGAGCTATTTTTATATAACTCAATTTTATATAAAAATATAATGGCCCACCACTATAATAAAATGAATTTGTCAGTTAATAAATAAATGTTTCAGAAGTTATACAATTCTAATTATGTTAGCATCTCCTTTTGTACTAAAAAATGTCCCAGCTTAGATCAGAAATTATAGTGACCCTACTAACACAAGTTTCAAAAAGAAATAGCAGAAAAGCTTAAAAAGGAAGAGAGAGACAAAAACATACAGAAGAAGAAAACATTTTACCCACAAAAGATACCACAAACAGGGCGCCTGGGTGGCTCAGTTAGTTAAGCGTCTGCCTTTGGTTCAGGTCACGATCCCAGGGTTCTGGGATCTGAGCAGGGAGCCTGCTTCTCCCTCTCCCGCTCTCCCTGCTTGCGCTCTCTCTGTCAAATAAATAAATAAATAAAATCTTTAAAAAAAAATGATATTACAAACAAAACCTCTTCTCTTTAATTTTTGATATTAGTAATTTGTGTCAGCTCTCTTTTTTCTTAGTTAGCCTGGCTACAGGTTTATCAATTTTTTTGATCTTTTCAAAGAACCAGTTTTTGGTTTCATTGATCTCTATTTTCAATACTATAGATATCTATTCTAATTTTTATTATTTCTTTGCTTGCTTTGCATTAGATTTAACTTTCCTCTTTTTTAGTTTCCTAATGTAGAAGCTTATATTATTGATTTTAGGTATTTCTACTTTTCTGATACAGGCATTCAGTGAGATCAGTGTCCCTCTATGCACTGTGTTTGCTGCATCCTACATGATTTGATCTTTTGGATTTTTATCGGCTGTAACGTCTTCTTTTCCTTAGAAGGAAACTTAGATTTTAGTGGTGGACATAAATCATAAAAACAAAATAAGGCTGATCAATTGAGAAATTTCTCTTTTTAATAAGTTCAGTAAGGTCTATAAGTAATTGATTACATTCATAGTTTGAGCTTAAAATCATGCCTAAAATTTTTGGAAGATACTGCTAGACTAAGTATGAGCTTTCAGCCAATGGTTTCGATTCTTAGTCTCAGACTGGCTTTGTGGAAATCATATATTTTTTAAAGATTTTATTTACATTTTTGAGAGAGAGAGAGAGAGAGAGCACATGAGCAGGAGGGAGAGGAAGAGGGAGAGAGACTCTGAGGCAGACTCTGCACTTAGTCCAGAACCCGACTTGGGGCTTGATCTCACAACTGCGAGATTGCGACCTGAGCCGAAACCAGAGTAGGGCGCTTAACCGATTGAGCCACCCAGGCGCCCCGGAAATCATACTTTTAATGTCTGCACAGTTGGTACATCATTGTCATTCATGTACAAGGCTTTTAAAAATTGGCACATAATTATTTGTAATAAGCTAGTCGTACAGTATAATGCATGAGGAAATATCCTAACTTCTTCATTAGTGTAAATGCTTTCTGGCTCCTTTGTTTTTTTTTTTTTTTTTTTTTTAAGATGTAAAAACCAATCTTTCATGCAATATAAAAGGAGCACATATTATTGGGTCATTCCCTTTAATAATTCTATGTAAAATATCATTTCCAAGTTGGAGGCTTACTTTGGAAAGAGAAAGTTGAGTTCTGAATATTTGAGACTAGCACTAGTTAGTGCTTTGCTTTGGTTTGTAGTAATCAAAATTAGTAAAGTTTCCTCGTTCCCACTTTTATTATAGGAAGGCATGTTCCTAGCAATTGTCACCTGTGGAAGAACCTTGGTTAACTATGGTTCTATCAACTGTGCAAAATATGCATACAGAGAAACCAGTCATTTGCTTTTATTTTTAAAAAATTTTTCCGTTTTTTAAAATTTAAATTCAATTTACTAACATATAGTGTATTATTAGTTTCAGAGGTAGTAATATTTTATTTTTTATTTTTTTCCATTTTTTAAAATTTAAATTCAATTAATTAACATATAATGTATTATTGGTTTCAGAGGTAGAAGATTAGTCTCTTGCTTTTAAGATGATCTTTTCCCTCATGAGTTTCTATGACCTTGTTGGGGAGGAATGTCTTTCTTGACCCTCTTAGGATGCCTGGCTATGCCTGCAGTTTTAACTGGAAAGGACAGATTCACAGGAAAAAACCATGCAAATGTATTTAACATAAGTTTTACATGACATGGGAGCCTCTATAAGGAAATAAAGACCTAAAGAAACAGACTTGTGTATTTTCAAGCAAGGTTTGATGAACAGTTGTAACTGAACCCAAGTGCATTTGCCCTTCGCACAGCAAAGCTAATCACTGAGACATCAGGTATGCAGCAAGGAAAGGATTTATTAGAGAAGTAGCCAAATGAAAAGATGGGAGGGTAAGCCTCAAATCTCCAAAGAGGGAGAGAACAAGTTTTTCTGTAATCATAGGGGTGGAGATTACAAACATATTGATGAAAAAGGCAGTGAATGGTATGCCTATTCATGAGGAAAGACAGAACGTCCTCATTGAGCAAACATATATATATATATATATATATATATATGTGTGTATATATATATATACATTCCATGTGCACGTTGGGGTGAAGACTTAACATCAGAAGGAGACAAAATTCAGCCCGAGTCAGGAGGTTATCTTAGGACAACGAGAAGAGGTATGGGCATGCTTCCATAGCCAGTATAAACTGGATGGAGTCTTTAGCTCATTATCTTGGGTAAGGAATGCAGGGTCTTGCTTGTTCACAGGCTGAAAGCTTATCACTTGACCTTGAGTCCAGGCTTCTGCAGAGACAGATAGTGGATTTGTTAGTGGGGTCTGAAAAGACACAATAGCTGACTGGGGAGAAACAGTTCTCTGAGAAACAAACTTTAGCTTTTCTGCTAGTTTTAACCTCATTAGCCCTGTGGGGCATGGTTTCAGAGTGGACATTTGAATAAAAAGATGATAGATTAAGGGGTATGAGTTTAGTGTAGTCTTCAGAGATGAAAATGCTTTTTTCCTTCAGGAATGGAGAGGGCACCCCTCACATGCAGGTTTTATGCACTGTTTCAGGGGAGAAGGGTAGGGGGAGGGTCAGAATGACCTTCCTGCTTCTGCCCTTTTTTCATACTGCTTTAGTTAAAATATTCACTCTGCCAAGATACCAGACTTTGGGGTACCATGTCCTCTACTCCACCAACCTCTACATTATTTGGGCTTAAGATTTTTGGGGCTGGTAAATCTACTTGGGAATGTCACTTGTGCTTCTTGGGGTACAGAATTATTTGGAAAGTGATTACAATTAAGTAACTATGTTGGAAAGTCCTGTGAAATATGTATTTTTACCAGGACACCATGTTCAAAAGTGAGAACAGAATGTAGACCGTGGCTGGAGATGGATGACGGGTGAGAAAAGAGCAGGTGATCTATACCTTTAATATCGTGGCTGTTCACTACTTCTTCCATGAAGGCAGAAAACAGCAAAACCAAAGACATTTGTAAACTCATGGGAGCCCACCACCTAAGTAAAAAACACCTGAGATTCTGGAGCTCTTTCTTATGTCATATTGTGTCCAATTTACTCTCCGTCTATCATTTTATCCTGCATTTTGCTAAATTGCCTTTTTGACTAGTTTGTTATCCACTTTTCCATGCCTTTCTCTCTGACATTTTCAAGTGTCTGTTTACTTTTCGCTTTTTCATTAAAAGAAGAAAAATTCCACTGTACTTCTTTGGGTAAGTGAAAAAATCTTTTTTCTTTTTTCTGTTTATGCTGGACTCATATTTGTGTGATTTCAATGCTTTCAAGGCAGAATGATAAGTTTTTCTTACTCTTCTTATCATCCAAATTGATCCCCTGGAGTCATGGGAAGTATACAACTCTTGAAAATTATTGTAGAGAAGGAAATGGAATTTTATCTCACTTCTGTGTCCTAATTTTGTACATTTAACTAATGCTTCCTTAGCTACACGGATCCCACCTCAAGTGAGTAAGAAATGAGAGTAGGCATTCACAGCATGGTGATGTGCCAATCAAACTTACTGTCATAGTCAACTTGTGTTCCTATAACCACAAATTCCTGATTGAATATCTATTTTTTTTAAGTGAACCGGCCACGAAGAGTGCAGAAAGATAATTTAAAATCATTGGACATAATTGCTTCTAGTGGTCCTTCTCAATGTAATAATCACATTGGATTATATTCTAATATGATCATTCCCAACTTTGGCTCGCATAGAATCAACCAGAAGGCTTGTTAGACACAGATTTCTGGGTCCCACTCCTAGAGTTTCTAGTGTACGGAGTAGGGTGTGGGGCCAGATAACTTGCATTCCTAACAAATTACCAGTTCATGCTGCTGCTGCTGGTGAAGCAACACATTTTAAGAATCCCTGTTCTTAAGTGAGTTGATTCCCTTCTCTGACCTCCCCCCAGTAGGCAATCTATAAAATAATTTACATTGCTTTTTTCATGCTTATGAGTGTCGATTGCTTCTTCTCTAAAAGGGTCACCTAAAGATTTATTTTTCCCCTCCTGAGAATTAGGAGGTAGGCTTGGGTAAGTGTTCTTATGAAAGCTAATCTTAAGAACAACAAATAAAATCTTCCAAACATAGGCACCATCACTCTCATGTATAAGAAACTTACAATTTTGTTTCAAATGCCTCTCTATCTTGTATATCTTCATGCTTCTCTATTGCTGACTTTAATATAAATAAAACTAGTTTTATTTTTTATTTATTTATTTTTTTCAAAGATTTTATTTATTTATTTGACAGAGGGAGACACAGCGAGAGAAGGAACACAAGCGGGGAGGGGGGAGGGAGAGGGAGAAGCAGGCTTCCCGCTGAGCAGGGAGCCCGATGCGGGACTCGATCCCAGGAGCCTGGGATCATGACCTGAGCTGAAGGCAGATGCTTAACCAACTGAGCCACCCAGGCGCCCTAAATAAAACTCGTTTTAAAAATAAATGTGTGTTAGGGGCGCCTGGGTGGCTCAGATGGTTAAGTGTCTGCCTTCAGCTCAGGTCATGATCCCAGGGTCCTGGGATCGAGCCCCGCATCGGGCTCCCTGCTCCGCGGGGAGCCTGCTTCTCCCTCTGCCTCTCTCTCTCTCTCTCTCTGTCTCTCATGAATAAATAAATAAAATCTTAAAAAAAAAAATGTGTGTTAGTACTAGAGTTAGCTATGGCTGCCATAATATGCCATCTATTATTTCAAAAGCCATCTCAAATAACTAAACATTCTCACTTTTATTTCTGTATTTTTGACAAAATGCTCAGGGGGAATTCACCTTTAGATTTCTAAGGGTGCTTCTCCATTTTTTTAGACCACTCTCTCAGACATTTTTCTGCTATAAAATAACGCCAGTCAATGTCTGTAGTGATTGCTGCCTTCATCATTGCAGGGCTCTGTTGCCTAGAGGACAGATAACAAACCCCAGTGAAAATGATGTGAAGTGTGTATGTCTAGTCTCAAGTGATAAATGTACTCTTATTGCTGCAGACTATAGACATCTCTTTTCATATAATGACGAGCAAAAACAAAAAACAAAAAACAAACAAACAAAACCCAAAACAAAAACAAAACACCAAACCTCCAACTTAAAAAGGTTCTATTAATCTACTCTTTAATGGTCTAATCTCCACAAACCTTATAAATTACAGTTTATATTGTCAGAGAAACTCTGGAATTCCTCAGGTGATAATATTTCTTTCCATGTGGAGAAGCTTGACATAATCACAAGATTAGAATTACTTTTAGGAGAAATTAAGTATATTTCATGTCATCACAAAACATTATCCTTCTAATTGGCTCAGGGTTGGTTAAACCTAAATGATTAGAAATTAGGATTCACTGTAGATCTGTTTTTAGCAGGTTCCCTGTGGCATATCATAAAAATGGCTGCCGATTTCTTCCATTCCTCTCTGCACACCACTTTATGTTTTGACTTTTCCCGTTGGTCCTTTCAAGGAGGTGGTGGTGGGGACTCTATGGCTTCATTTCTTGATGCAGATTTTGGCCACGTGACTTGCTTTGGCCAATGGGGCAAACTCTCAGAAGCAGACGCTTAAAGAATGCTCTGCAATAGGGCTTGTTATCTTCTGCCTCTGGAACTCCAAGCAGGCAATGTGAATGAACAGAGGCTAGCCTCACGGAGAATGAGAGGCTCTGTGGAGGAGAACTGAAGCACCCTGGCTGATCTTGAACCAGCCAGCCAGACTTGTGTGTTAGACCACATAGACCAGGGGTTGGCAAACGATGGTCTATGGGTTGAATCCAGCCCACCATCTGCTTTTGTAAATAAGGTTTTATTGGAACACAGGCATGCCCATTCATTTGCATATTGTCTATGGCTACTTTTATGCTCCAACAGCAGTGATGAGTGGCTGTGACTGAGACCATCTGGTCCATAAAGTCTTTTATAGAAAAGGTTTGTCAACTCCTGTTGTAAACCATCCAGTTCCAGGTAAGCTGGCCCAGACCAAAAGAACTACTCAGCCAAACCACAAAATCATGAGGGATATAAATGCTTATTGTAAGACTCCAAGTTTTGGGTGGTTTGTTATATGGTGTAAACTGATACTGACACTCCCTGATAACTAACTCCATCCATAGCACTTAATACCCTTTCTCTGGTTCTCTGAAGCTTGAAGGCTTGGCCCATAAGCTCAATGAATATGGGAGTAATCTTAGAGATTGTTTAGTCCAATCATTCCATTGTACAGACAGAAGAATAAACTCCAGGGGGAGTATTTAAGACCACACAGGTAACTCTTTGCCAATTATGTGGCAATAGGCTTTTCACTAGTGAACCTCAAATCTTTCTTCCTTTCTAATTTAATTAGACCATAAAAATATCTTGGTTTGATTGTCTCAGGAAGCAATTTCACACTTGCACCTTAGGCAATTTCTGTTCCTTCCCTATTATTTTTCCCAACTGGGGTATTTGGAACAGTAGGTATGAATGTAAGTACTTGAGATCACTGGGAATTCTGCCACAAGGATGTGTGAGGGGGTCATTATGGAGAAATGATCGTTGATCTCTGATCACACCTGGATGGGTAGTTGGTGTGATGAGGTGAAGTGAATGGCTAGGTATAATATTTTTGCTTGTTCCTCGGTTTCCCTGAATAGTTCAGGTAGGCTTCAGTTGGCTAAATTAATTGAATGGTTTGTTTTTACCTTTCTCATAGACCTCTATTTGGATTGTATGGCAGATGCTTGCAATGCAAATTTTTGAAAAGCCTTAAAATATTGGTTAAAAGAAATAACTGCAAAACTACAGTTATTATTTAAGTTTACCTTATGAATGTCTACAAATTACAAAAGCAAAATAACCATTTTAAGGATAAATATAGGTGAGCTCTTCACCTCTTGCAAGAGTAATTTGGGACCTGAATATTACAGAACTGATGAGGATGGTAATAATTTTAAGTTTGGTTTCATTTTGATTTCATGTATAGATATTTATTCATGTGGAAACAACTGTCAGATATATTTTTAAAAGACTGGGAATTTAAATGAGAACTCAAAGAAAGTAGTTTCATTGATTATATTTTTGTGGATGAATGTTAGTATTGCTTTCCTTCTGTCTTAATAAAAAACCAATATACAGGATCAGTTACACATGTATTATGTTTCAAATAATAATTTTATTGATGGTATAAAGTTAATAGGTACATATTACAATGTACCTATAAAGTAGGTTGGCTATAACTTCTTACCACTTAGTCTATGTATAGTTTAAAGTGAATTTTCTTAGTCATTTACCTCTCCCTAGGATTAACCACTGTTGATGTTTGGTGTTATATTTTCATATAGCTTTCTATTAATTTGCATGTATATGCATATGTCTATATTTTAAAACCATAAATTGCATTTTAATGTACATATTGCATATTGCCTCAATTATTTAATATTTTGGGAGAATTTTCTCTGTTAGAACACATAGGTTTTCCTTTTTCTTTTTAACATCTACATGTACTTCCATAGCATGGTATGTAAAAATTCTTTAATTGATAGACATTTGTTTTAATTTTTTCTTACAAGCAATGCTTATTTCTTTGTGCATTTATTCAAGTATTTCTGAGGGATAAATTTGAGGAACTGAAGTACCTGGATCTGGATCTGTGCCCATTTTAAATTTTGATTGATTTTATCAAATGTCCTTCAAAATGGTTCTGACATTTTATATTCTTACCAATAGTGTTAGGACATGCTGACATTAGATTTTATTGGTTTTTTTCAATTTATTCTAAGTTGATGATAAACTTGAATTCCTATAGTTTCTAATGATTTGATCATCATTTTATATGTTTATTTGGACTTTGTATTTATTCTTATTTCTATATAATTGCTTATATATATGTCTTAAAGGCATTTCTATTTCTTTAAAAAATAAATTTGAGAAGTCCTTAATACACTATAATCCTCATTTTCTCATTTATTTTTACTTTGTTTAAGGGATTTTTGTTACTTTTTTAAAGTCAAATTATAAAATTTTCTTTTATGACTTGTTTCAGAAGTCTTTTTTAAATAAAAATATAATTTCCTATATTTTCTTTTAAAAGTTAGTAGTTTTCTTGTTTATATTTAGGTTTCAGTATGACAGGAATATATTTTTGTGAATGTCTGATATAGTGATCTATAATTTTTCAAGTAAATAATTTTATAATGCTATTTTTCTCAATTATCTGAAATGTCACCATTATCATATATTAATTCTTCTTCTGTGTGTAGGTCTGTTCTGCAGTATTTGGTTCCATTTATCTACTTCACCATTCCTAAGACAATCAGACTCTCTCTTAGTACTAAACTTTTATTATTGTTTTGTTATTTGAGTTGTCAAATGAATCACTCTCACTATTCTTTTCCATTTCTTTAAGATTTTATTGTTTATTTTGCTCATTTACTTTTGCAACTGAATCCTAGAATCACCTTGTAAAGTTCTTTAAAATTTCTGTTTGAATTTGATTCAGATTGCATTGATTTTATAGATTTGAGGTAAGTTGATAGCATATCCTATTTTTAGGACAAGGTGTAATTCTCTGATCCTGTCTTGTGTCCATGAGTAAAGTTTAAATTTAATAGCCTTCTTGATCTATCTCTTGTATATCCATTCTTATGTTAATTCATTGGCATTTTACAATTTTTGTTGCTATTATAAACTGGATTTTTCTTACAGTAAAAAATAGTACTTCAGCCGGAAATTGTCCACTTGCTGAACTATTCAACGGCTACCATATCTATCATATCATATCATATCATATCATATCATATCATATGATTTTGGAAGATCTTATTGTCGCTTAAGAATAAGAACTATAAGAAAGCTAGGACTCGTAAGATACTCAATTCTTTCACCCCTTTTATAGGTGTCCTTTTTCAAGTGTATCACTGTCAGTGTAGGGTTTATAGCATAGTGGTTGGTAACAGTGGTTTATTGCGTGAAAAAAATTTTGGACAAGTGATGTCATTTTAGTTACTACAGTTACAGGCTGTTGCCACTGGGATGGACAGGGCAAAGGGGCAGGGTGTGGGTTCCGGCCACAGGGTCCTAGGAACGCCAGGTCCTGAAGATGAGGTTCCAGAAGCAGCCGCCAGGTGGCGCCAGGCTGCAAGGCTGCACCAAGACGTGAGGTCTAGGGCTGGGAGCCGGAAGTCGGCCAGAGTGATTCCAAGGGCCTCCAGGCTAGCCCTCCACAGGCCCAGTGGGCCCAGGAAGCCCTCTCCTCAAGCCTCAGACGGGTTTGGTTCCCGTGCAAGGGTCCAGCCCCGGTCTGGGTGGGCCTCGGTGGTGCCCGTCGGTTGGAGGTGCAGCTCCGCGGTCACAGCCTGGTATGGGCGCGGCCTGGTCAGCAGGGCTCAAGGTCGGTGCCTGCTCCCGGCCGCGCGGCTGGGGCGGTGGTGGCAGGGCGGGCCCCAGGCCGTCGGGTCACCACGCCCAAACTCCGTGTAATCCGCAGCCAGAACCAGGGCGGCCTCCTGCAAGGGCCAGCACTCGAGGGAGGCCACTGAGCCCAGGCCCTCGCCACCTGCCGTCGCCTGTGGTGGGTCACGGGCGCCAGCCCATTTTCCGCAGCCTCTCCACCAGCGCCTTGGCCTGTGTCGGTCAGTCTTGCAGCCCACGACCGTGGGCACCTCCTTGCTGGTGTGGCGGGGGGGTGGGGGTGGGGTGGGAGGTCAAAAGTTTTTTCATCGCAATTTTCTTTTCCTTTTGGAACTTCGTATGTTTTAGCGATACAACCCTCCAGGCTGACGGATCTCTAAAGTCGTGGGCACTGTTGTTCGAAACAGGGTTTGGATATTTCAAATCTAGTTTGAAGTCACATTATAAACCTGATGACTAAAAGGCACAAGTAAAATTGAAATCACCATTTCTGCTCACTTTAGACTTACTTTTATCCAAATTTATTATTACTGGGGCTGTTTCTGGCATTTAGATTTCGCGTGCCTCATATGCTTAGCCTTAGTGTATAAATATAAAAACACAATTCTTCCTTCAGGGTATAAAAATAACTCAGATGTTTGTAAAACACTTTATAAATTTGAAATGCATTTCATTTCACATGTCCCACCACTATATTCTGCTGTTTGAAGTGCAGTACAATATAGAGGCTTTAAAAGCCTGGGTAATAGATTTTCATTTTCATTCATTAAGGAACACCCATAGTGAAAGGAAATTATTTTCCCTTGATTATGAAACACTAGGTTGCCATGCTGTATACAGAAAGTTTGTTTAATTATAAACAAAACAGCCTGGGATTTGACATGGTGACAATGGGTAGGAAAGTCAGGTTTAAGAGCTTTTTAAGCTGTGCTTGTTTCATTATGTAGAACTGTCCTTTTTGCTGACTCCTGGTTGCTTGCTGAGGACCTGACGGGGGCAAGTATTCGTCTCTAGCTTCTAATACTAATGTTAACCTCATTATAAAGCCAGCATATCTTTTTCTCTTACCTCACACAAAGTTATAAATCAATTACCCAGAGTCTCTGGTAGAAAGAATGAAAGGAAGCATTTTTTTTAAACATACAGGACATAATCTATAAAGATTTTCTCAATGTCCACGATTCAGGTTGTCGTTTGTCAAGCATTTGTAGTAATTTGTAGACCTCTTCTACAATCCTCATAATTACAGAATACAGTAAATTTTGTCATCCCCATTTTACAAAAGTGACTATTTTTTTTGTTGTTGGGTGTGAAAAACGATAGAGCGATTTTTATTATTATTATTATGTTATGTTAATCACCAGATGGAGCGATTACTACGTGTGACCTTCCTGCAGAGAGAATTTACCTTTGCTTCTGGCGTGCAGGAGGTTTGGGGGAAGAACATTTCACTCTCAACTGGCATTGAGCTGATTTCCAGTCATATTTATTTATTTATTTATTATTGTTTTATTATTGTTCAGTTAGCCACTGTATAGTACATCATTAGTTTTTGATGCAGCCATATTTAATTTTTGTGAAAGCTGTTCCATTTCCCGTTGCCCTTACTCCTATAGCATGGCCCCTCATGAATCATAAGTGACATCTAGAAGTGTTTCCTGGGTTCCTCCCGTTGGTGGGCTCTCCTTTTCAATTTTTTTATTTTCTTAGTCTACTGAGGCCACTGAACTCTACTGAATTCTTTTTTTTTTTTTTTAAAGATTTTATTTATTTATTTGACAGAGAGAGACACAGTGAGAGAGGGAACATAAGCAGGGGAAGTGAGAGAGGGAGAAGCAGGCTTCCCGCGGAGCAGGGAGCCCGATGCGGGGCTCGATCCCAGGACCCCAGGATCACGACCTGAGCCGAAGGCAGACGCTTAACGACTGAGCCACCCAGGTGCCCCTGAACTCTACTGAATTCTGCTCAGCTTTTCAGCTTCCTGGTTACCACGTAAACAAAGCCAATGACTCAAGGGAAAATATAATGATGAATTTGAACTTTATCTCTTTGTATTTCCCTTTACTTGAGGGTATTGGCCCCTCAAGTCCTTGCTGCCTTGGTAGTACATGGCCTTCAGTTTTGTTTGTTTGTTTGTTTTCTTTTTAAAACATATTCTATCCTCGTTTTCATCAGCAAGTGGTCAGACACCAGCTGGCCTCTGTAGACATAAAGTGGAAGTCTTTCATGGGGGTTTTGTCTGGAAGCCTATGGATTGATTTAGTTCTCGAAGCAAATTCCATCATTGTTCTGGAGTCACATTGATGTTGTCCTTGGCCCTCTTCTACCAATATCAATACACGATCCATGAAAGCTGCAACGAAATGGTGCGTTCTATAATATTTCTCTTAAGTGGGAAGCTTTGTCCATCTGACGGTTGGCAGCTACCCACTTCCAAATGCTGCTGTAGCTATTGCTATAACAACTGGAAGGATCATAAACAATAAGATTAGGTGGTGAGAATTTGGATCACCTCGTAGCCACATTCTGATTATAATTTAGAATATATTGGATCTTTAGTAAAGTACATAAAGTGCAATATTTGAAGCCTATTGTGTATATAATGTAAAGGTCAATTAGACAATTTGGGATAGTATCCCATGTCAGAAATTTGAATATCGTTACTTTGCTTGATATTTCCCTAACTAGCCAAGCCATGAGGAACTAAATAGAACAGTGATGATTAACCATGGTTATATTAGAATCACTTGGGGTGCTTTAAAAAAATATATTTTACTCCAGGTCCTATCCACAAAGATTCTGATTGAACTGATCTGGGATGGGACACAGGTGTCTTCCCACTTCATATCTCTGATCTAAATCCTGCTTAACCAAAGTATTTTCTTCTCTGTAATATTTTCTTCTGCATCTCTGGTCTATTTTTTAATCTGAATTTCCAAGCTTATTATACCCTAGAACACTTACTTATTTATTAAATCCTTATCACATTGTCTTACATATATCTTGCCTTACCATCTAAATTGTCAACTCTTTGATTAGGGACTATATCTCAACCTTATTCTGGATAACTATTAACACAGCCCTGTTTTTGGGCGTAGGTATAGAAAAGGTATAGGAAGGTGAAAAACAAACAACACAACCGAATACCACTCAGAGAAAGCACTACATTTGCTTAATTCTTGATAAGCCACTTAAGATAAATGTGAGCACCTGAAAACAGATATTAGCAAAAGAACACACCGGAGGCTACAGATGAGCTTACTAAACGCTTTTGTTTTAGAGATAAGAGAAATCCTGTGGTGGGGAGAAAGCAAAGGCTGGGTAGAATAGGAAAGAGGGGACAAGAGAGAGAATAAAAAGGAATATGGCTGAGCAACTGGCATACTCAGAGGCTGGGGAAAGTTTAATGAAAGGGCATCATTATTCAATTTTAGGTTGTCTGTCTTACTTGCAATTAAAAAAATAACAAACTCTCTGTCTCACCCAAGAAATCACCAAGAAATTTGCTACATACCACCTTATAAAACCTATTATGACTTGTCTAGCTTAGTATTTTTTTTTTTAATAGTGGGAAGTGGCTGATTACCATGCATGGTGGTCCCACGGGCCAGCAAAGACTTAAAACACTGGCAAGTGCAAGGCAGTGGTCAGGTGCTCCCTGAACGGAACTAATTTGGTGGAGATCAGAGCTTGGAGTCAGAACTGCCTACTTGAAAGACCCTGTGTAGAAATTTGGGGGAGGTCCTTAGACTTTCCATAGACAATTCAACGGAGGTTCAAGCCAATGTCATTTAAATCTTACGGTCTTGACGCTTTAAGATTTTAAGATGTGAAACCTTATTAAGCTATCACCTTGGCTATAGAAAGAAATTGCTTTTTCTTATTTGGTGTGAGGAACATGTATATGTATACTTATAGCAGGCTGCTTGCTTTTAAATCCTGACTCCGCCATGTGTTTCCTATGTGACCTTGGGAAAATTATTCAGTTTATCACTGCCTCGGATTTCTTACTGGAAAAGTAGAGATAATACCAGTTCCAACCTCAGAAAGTTGTTATGAAGATCAAGTGAATTGAGACATGTAGGTCTCTCAGCTAAGCACCTGGCACATGGGGAGCGTGCAAAAGTTGTGAAATCCTGTCATCATTTTTATTTGCAGTGCTTTCTTCACCTTGTTTGCATTAGTCAAGCATGGAGTTTGAAAAAAAAAATGCACATGCTCAGGTTCTACCCCAAACCCATTAATCAAAATTTCTGGAATTGGAGTCTGGGCATGTGTGGAAGAAAACCACAGGGATTCTGAAGTGTAGTCCACTCTGAGAAGCATTTCTAGTGATGAGGGAGAGCAGGCTAGCTGAGGACAAAGCACAAGCTGACACCCTGCAACCCCCCCACTCCTGGATGGGACATGTGTGATATTCTTCCAGGAAGCTCCCAACTGTCTTAATGTTATTGCTTTACTAGAGGGAAAAACAACCTTAACTTGACAATGGCATGGCCTCTGGTATCTTGTAGGTCCTCTTTAGTGTATGAAAGTTCTTTTGAAAACCTCCCTTGTTCCTTACCTCCCCCAACCCCATAGTATATAATCAGTCACCTCTTACAACCCTGGGGCAGCAGCTCTTTTTGCCCATGGGTCCTGTCCCTATGCTTTAATAAAACCACATTTTGTGCCAAAGACATCTCAAGAATTCTTTCTTGGTCATCAGCTCTGGACCCCACTCCCCCAAACCTCACCTTCATTCCAAAACCACACCACTAGGATATGTTCTCAGGTAGAAAAATGTGAAGATAAGCAAGAATGGCACTCCCCTGTAGAAACTGTATTGCTAAAGGCACGTAAGTTAAGCTACCAAGCCCTAAACCCATTAGTACCAAAGCAAGTCATGTCCAGAAGTCTTTGGCTGTCAAGTGGAAGTGTGGAAAGCAGCTGTTGAACAAGGCCTTGGGGAAAGAATGTTTGCCTATGTATTACCAAGTGGCTCCTATTGAAAAACAATAGCACTTTTCGGTTTGATTTGTCTTGAGAATGAATTCAAGGACCCCAAGAAGCCAATTGGTGTCCATGGTTATGAATTGTCACATTAAAATGCAGAAATGTGTTTTTCCTTCAAAGTGAATACAACGTTATTGCTAACCTGTTACTTGCATTTTAGAAGGCCAGAATGGGAATAATTATGTCCTGTCCTTGTGATGAGGTGGGCTTTTCCAGATAGTTGTGGTTTCCCGGAATCCCTCTTGCCTGGCATGGAGTACCACCCATCTGCCATTTTTGTTACTCATACTGACATCTGACCACATGTACACACTCTTAATTTCTTTCTCGGATTTTTCAGTGGTTCCTTATTATTGTGATTACAGGATAATGACTAAACCAGTTGGCTGGTGTTCTAGATTCTCCAGAGCAATTATTTTACTTTTGCTTTAGCCAGTTGAGCCTATTCCTATTGTACCAAACACTCATAAGGATAGAGGTGATTTCGGGTGTAGTTGTTATAATTAGGCTAGCAATGGACATTTGCCAGAAGACTCAGTTCTTCTCTCCTGTCTCTCCCTTTACAATCTGAGGATAGGCAATGATAATTATAAGGATACAAAAACTTGTAATAGGGATTCAGGTACTATCATATGGCCACAACATTGATTAAATTCTTATTTAGTGGGAGTCAGAAGACTGTAGTGATTGAAAAGAAAATACTTTGGAGGTAGATTTTTCTTGGGAAAGTTACTTAGCTTCCTTATGCTTCTCTCTGTAAAATGGTGATAAATTATAGTAAGTACTTCATAAAACTGTTAGGAAAAATAAATGAGTTTTCTTTACAAAGCACATAAAACAGTGACAAGCATATAGCAAACATTATATTAATGTTTGTGAAAGAGAGAAAAAAGTTAGGGCTGCAAAAAGTCATAGCCCATTTGAGGAATCAAGTATGGCTTTCTCTCCTGATTCTTGCCTAGCCATTCAGATATTAGACTCTGATCTTAGAATTTGATTTATTCTTTGCCATCCAGGTCAACCAAGTGTTTGATTTTTCCCCTTCTGGGTTTGCCATGAATAATCCTGACCGCCTGTGATTTTCACTAGTATTTTTAACTTTAATCCAAAAGGGCTCTTATTGCAGTTAGACTACCATAAACTTTGTGGAGTAAAAGCAAATCCCACTTTGAGTACTTCCTTTTTGGAGTCATTTTGGGTTTCATATCTGACGTCTAGAGTACAGCAAAGAAGGAAGATCTTTTTATGTTCTGTTGGTGAGTCCTTGATTCTTATGTTTTATTGTTCCTGTAGAACTGGAAACTTGCTACTTAAACTGGTCCCTGGACTCAGTCATTGGTCAGCCCAAGCATGTTGTAGCAGTTGTGGTTGGTTCTCCACCCTTATTTCTCAGGACTTACCATATTTTGTGTCTCACATCGGACTTCCACATACAGTGGTCTTCCAGAGGACTCTCTGAAGCTAAAGAGTAAAACTCTATGTCCCTGGCTGGCCCAAAGTGAAGGAGAATTGATATCACCCAGCACTGGCTCTCAGCCATGACTGATGGGAGGTGGTATCCAAATATACCAGGTCCCTTTTCCTCAGGTTAAATCTAGGGCTCTTCCAATGGATTAAGCACTAGGAGCCCTCTTTATGGAATGCCTTTCCTTCCTTGACTAACTTCTCCATTCCCCAGCTGATGTTCCTTCCCTTCCCAAATAAAAGTCTTGTATTCAAATATTTGTATCAGCATCTGCTTGTAGGGGAACCCAAACTAAGAGTCACGTGTTCCTTCAATGTGTAGAATAGAGGTTAAAGTGATAAAGTTCAAATTTGAGGTGTTCTTCAAGTGCAAGAGAAGCTGTGATCAGTTGTTGCTACTGAAACATTAGTTGGTGTCACAAGTGATATGGGAGATAAGAGCAAGTAAAGAGTCGAAGTCTCATATAAGAAACAGAAGTGTCTAAGTGATAAATACATCCTTGCTTTTTTTTTTTTTTTAAAGATTTTATTTATTTATTTGACAGAGAAAGACAGAGAAGGAACACAAGCAGGGGGAGTGGGAGAGGGAGAAGCAGGCTTCCCGCTGAGCAGGGAGCCCGATGTGGGGCTCGATTCCAGGACCCCAGGATCATGACCCGAGCTGAAGGCAGAGCCTTAACAACTGAGCCACCCAGGCACCCCTACATCCTTGCATTTTATTGACTTACTTATCTTGAGACCTATCCCTAGTATTGTTCTGGATTGCATACCACTCAGTCTAGAGGGCTTGAGGGAGGGCTTCTTCATAGATTACAAAGAGAAAACTATTAGAAATACATGCTAGATGGTTGTATCATTCTAGATCTTTAAAAATGTATTCATGGAGTCAGCAACTGAAAAATCCCTTGCAGACTATTTTATTGTATACCATTCTTTGTATTATTCCCATTCTTTGTCCTGGCATTCAGACACTGTGTATCTGGACCATTTCCCGCAGACACAGCCCTATTTTATCTGCTACTGCCTCCTGTATATCCTTGACTTCAGTGGGCATTCACTCTTGGATATGGTCATGTTTCCTGCTGTTTTTCCCAACTGGAATTCTCTCCCATTCTTCTCTGTAAAATTAAATTTTGTTCTGCATTTAGGCTGTGTCAGCTGGGATAAAGTTCAATTATAAGTAGCAGAAAACTCAACGAATAGTGGTTTAGCCAAGTAAGAGATTTGTCTCATGTGACAAGAAATTTGGAAGCAGGAAGTCTTAGGCTGGCAGAGTAGTCTAGTGGTTTCATCATGGACCTGGGTTCCTTTCGTCCTTAAACTGTGTTCTTCATCCTCATGGTTACATTATGGCTGTTCCATCTGTAGGCATTGTATCCTTGTTCCATGTAGAAGAAGGGGAAAAGATAAAGGGTAAAAGCAGAATGCCAAAACTTACAACATTTTCCATTTAAAAAAACCTGGTCAGTGATGTCTGCTTGCATTTCATTGGCTGGAAGTGAGTCACATGGCTAAACCCAGTTGTGAGGGATTCTGGGAAGGTATCTCAATTCTCTAGTCTCTATTACAGAAATTAAGAAAAAATAAGGTTGTGGATGATTTTTGCATATCTAGTTCACAGCATCAAAACATTCAGCTTTTAGCGTTCATGATCTCCAGAAACACTCTATTTCTGACAACAGTTTTATTTGTAATTTAACCAGTATTGTCATGAATGAAAAAGACCTATATATTTTCATTCATGTGTGTGTATATATATATATATATACACATACATGTATATATAATTTCTTTGACTGGATTTGCAACAACTGTGAATTTCATCTTGTCATGTGACTAGCACCTACTTAAATATTTCTTGAAACTAAACTTAATCCATTGAGGATGAATTAAGGAAATGAAGAGAAGCCACTGCAAACAGGACTGGTAAGATCCATAATAATGATTTCACTGGCTGCCCCCCCCCCCCCCCCCGCCCTTTAAGCTGTTCCTAGTCAATCCCCATATTTCATTGACAGGTTGGTCAAAGCCACTGGGCGCTGTATAGACTGAAAGAAGTGTTCAGAGCTGAGGAAGAGATGTGAATAAAATGCATTTAGGAAAGTGGATATGGATGTGGGCTACTTGAGGAATAAAACAATGTTTTATTTGTTTGTTTATTTATTTAGAGGGAGAGGGAGTGCACAAGCAGGGGGAAGGGCAGAGGGAGAGGGAAAGAGAGAATCTTAAGCTGGCTCCATGACCAGCAAGGAGCCCAGTGTGGGGCTTGATCTCAAGACCCTGAGATCCTGACCTGAGCCAAAATCTAGAGTCAGATGCTTAACTAACTGAGCCAACCAGGGGCCCCAAACAATGTTGTTTTAAGTCTTACTTAATGTTAGTTATATGTGAAGAAGCATTGTTTCATGTAATTTTGAGAAGACAGTGAAGTAAATTTTGTTGGGAGGGAACTTGAAAGAAATTAAACTATTGGTTTTAAATAATACAGTGACAAATAACAGAGCTGGGATTGGCAGACAGGTCTAGCTCGGAAGTTGACTTCTTTCTACTGTTTAGGATAAAAGACTAAGGAAAATTATGTGGATCAAAAGTCAGCCAACAGCCAGCATTCTGTTTCTCAAGTAACTGTTGGAGGGACATCACTTTGGTATTAATCAAGGTTAATTACTTCTGACTATGAAGTGTCTATTTAGGTGACCATTGCTAGGAATGAAAGCATGCTGTAGTGTTCAAATGATTTTGCTTAATGATGGAGCTAGATACTTTCACATGTCTTTTCAGAACCAATTTGAGCAAGTGAAATGAAAAGCTCAAAAAAATACAGCTTTATAAATAATGGAAGTCTTGATATTCTTTAATATTACAGAGCAAATAGCTCCACATTCTAATCACTGGTATATAATGTTGAGTATCTTTGGTGAAGTTAATTAAAGAGTGACTCTTGAATATTTTGCCTAAAATATCCATGCCACACTTTTATGCTGCTACGTCCTTTGAAAAACACATGCTAATAACGGGAGAAACACGGCCCAGGCTACATTTCTTTTCAGACTCTGAATCTCAGTTCTATGTATGAAGGGGCTGCAGCAAGGGATGTTGTTTATGCTGGGAGAGGAGACAGAGTGGGTATCCTGAGTCAGCATTAGAGTATTTTGTTCTTTTAGGTTTTTGCACTAATTTCTTGGGTGCAGTTGATGAGGTATTGTATTTGGGGGACTTTTCATTTTTGCTTGTGTTTTTTTCATTTGTCTAATGCTGTAGTCTTGCACAGTTATGGAGAAGATATTAGACTACTTTTGCTGTTCAGATCATGATAGGACTAGTAGAGTGGAAGTTTTACTGTTCAAGGACTACTGTAGAAGTTTTCAACTTTTTCACTCTGAGGAATTCTCTTTAAAGTAAAAAAGAAATTAATGGAAACATTAGTGTTATATTACTTACACTTTTTATGGTGGTTGACAGGTGGTTGCTATGAATTTAAGAATACTTCAAATAATTTATAATGTATTGATCACTAAAATCTGTGTAAATTAAATTTGAAATATAACAAATACATGTATGAAACACATTATTTACTCCATACACATTGAATGTGCTATGTGGATCCACAGACTTATTCTAATGCTGCCTTCTAGAATTCAATAGAAATGATCTTGAAGGAGTGGAATTCGGGAAGCTGAGCAAAATAGCAAAAGGCAGTAGATTTCTTGGGAGAACCTGCTAAATGTCCAGTGGTTTACAGAAATTTTTAAAACTCAATAAAAGACATCGAGCCTCACACTCTACAGTTTTACATTCAGTCTGGTAAACTAAGCAAGGGATGTTGATAGTCAGCTCTGGTTCCTCTAAAGATAAAGTTGCCATTTGAATTTCCTAAACTTGTCAGTGCTATTTTAATTTAGAGAAATTATGAGGAGTTACCCTGAAGTGTTTAGCCTATTGTTTTGACCTTAATATAGAAACCACTAACAGTTTAAAACTAAGTGCAGCCATTTTTAATGAGTGACAGTGTTGTGTTGAAGTTGGCATAGATCTGGGACTCAGGCACTGATGCACTTTCTAGCTCAATGGCTTATTAGCTGCCTGCCTTTGGTCATTTTATTTAACCTCTTTTGTTCTTGATTTCTTTATGTGTAAAAAGGACTATTACTAGGATTACAGTGAGGATTAAATACATTATATTTAATGTACCTAGTACAAGTCTAGCACATTTTAATGCTTATTATGATAGCTATTATTAGTATCATCGTCATCATTATTGTTAAATTCCATCCTTTCTAGGCAGAACAATAATTTCTAAAGCAGAAGCTATGATTCCAGGGGTACACAAGTAAATAGTACTAGAAACAAAAGGACTTATATTTTCCTAGATGGGTGTATTTTGCTAGTATTTCCAATAACACTCTTCAGACAAATCTTTTGAAATATGAATCCAATATTAGTGGACTGGCTTGACATTAAAAAAAATCAGTTTGAGGGCAATTGTTGGTGTCAAAAGGCATTTATGCAGAGGTCTTACTATGTCTGAAGTGGTCAGTATTTGGGGTGAGGGAGTAAAAGCAACAGGGTGTTTGAGTAATTTACATGGTGTGTTCTTTGCCATGGACACCCATGTTGTTACTATAAAATTGTTAGCGAGAAAGTAGCCCATGCTTCTTATTTTCCCTCTACTATTCTAAAGTTGTTCTCATCAGAGGACCAAATCAAGAAAATTAAAAAAAAATATAAGAAGAAACTATGATCTTTATCCAGTGATTTTTAAAATAACAAATCTAGAAATACAAGAAAGTAATGGATTTTTATAAATAGGTCTTACGGTGCTTAAACTGAAAAAGATTAATATTTACTTAAAATGAGAGTTCACAGGAAAACACTAAAGAAAAGGAAACTAATTGCCAAATAAGCAGAATGTATTTTATGAGTAAAACCACGGAGGAATTAATTTTTTAAATTAAGACAGAAGTTGGGATAATGACATTAGTTTTATTGCACATTATTACATATAATGTATTTAAATATTGCTATGTAAAAATATAAATGAAATTTAAAAAATCTCATTGGACTGCACATCTACTACTTGGGGTTAAAATAAGGAAATCACACAAGCTAGAAGAGTAGCTTTGCTTTTTTTTAATTAAATTAATCAAATTTAATTTAATCTTTGTAAAGATTTATTCATTTATTTGAGGGAGAGCAGGGGGGAGGGGCAGAGGGAGAGGGAGAGAGAGTCTCAAGTAGACTCCATGCTGAGTGCAGAGCCTGATGCAGGGCTCGATCTCAAGACCCTGAGATCATGACCTGAGTCGAAACCAAGAGTCAGATGCTTAACAGACTGTGCCACCCAGAAGGCACCCCCCTCTTTTTTTAAAAAAAAGATTTATTCATTTGCCTTTTTATTTTGGAAACTTCAGAGTGTATTTTTTGACTTTTCTAAGAAGTAACAAATAATTCAGTGACTAGATATAGCACTGTTTAAAATGTTTAAAGTGCAGTGATATTAGAGCAAACTCACAAAAGTGTTCATGTCTCTAATTATATTTAAAGAATACAGCAGTTCAGCCTGGGAAGTAAGCTGCCAAGCAAATCTGCCTGCTCACTGACCCAAATTGATAAATAGAAATCTGAATGCTTATCTAGTTACTTCAGCCGAGGACCCTTGAGTCAATCTCGTTTCTGAAAGTAGGCTTGGAGATTCTAGAAGTGTGATTTGAGGAGGGAGTAGGTTAAATGAAGTAGAAATAAAGTTCGCCTATAAATATGGGGTCTATAGAGATGGACATTTCCTATCTAAATGTATTTTCATCTTAGCAGGTAATTACTACTTTATGGGCTGAATGTTTGTGTTCCCCTAAAATTCATATGTTGAAACTGTAATCCCCAGTGTGGTGGTGTTTGGCGGTGGGGCCTCTGGGAGGTAATTAGGTCACGAGGGTATAGCCCTCATGTGGATTCATGCCCTTATTAAAAAAGGAAGAGATAGGAAATCTTTTTCTTTCTCTCTGTCTATGCATATATGACCTTCTGAGATAGAGATAGAGACAGATCTCTCTCTCTCTCTCTACGTGTGAGGGCATAACCAGGGAGACGGCCCTACACCAAGAATCCAACCATGCTGGCAGCCTGATCTCGGACTTCCAGCCTCCAGAACTGTGAGAATTGTTTGTTGTTTAGCCATCCAGTTTATGGTATTCTGTTAGAGCAGCTCAAACTGACAAAAGACAACTACCAATTTGTTCCTAACCAAACAGAAATATGGACATCCATATAGACATATAGACAGAAACATTTTCTGCCCTACCCTTTTTTTTTTTTTTTTTTTTGAGAGAGAGAGTGTGCACAAATGGGGGGCATGGGGCAGAGGGAGAAGAGGAGAGAGAGAGAGAGAATCTTAAGCTGGGTGTGGAGCCATTGAAGGGCTTGATCTTACAATGCTGAGATCATGACCTGAGCTGAAATCAAGAATTGGACGCCTAACTGACTGAGCCACCCAGGTGCCCCTTCTGCACTACACTTTTATGAGAAACACCTATGTTAACACCAGTGACTTACTATTTTGAAGCAAGTTTATTTATGGTTCTAAGCATTTTTCTTTTGAATTTGTCTTCTTCAGATTTCTTGACACTTTCAGTTAGTATAGTTTATTCAGCTGCCTAATAATCTACTTGGGAATAACTGATAACATTTTAGTGCAGCTCTACCTTATGTAAGGAGTTCCAAATTGAATGACATCAAGAAATCTGCTATGTTATGGCTAAATTGTTGGGTATCTTGAAGTATTTGTAAACAAATTAGAACACCCATGTTATTGGCAAAAGGTGAAGATAGAAGAGCAGAATGTGAGAAATTAATATTGCGGTAATAGTTTCCTTCTTATAAAAAGACTACAAGAAAACTTCTCAAGAAAATAGTACTAGAAATAATGAATATTTTGATGACATTCACCAAATTGGGGTCATGCAAAGAAAAAGATTTACCAATAATCATGTATTTGGGGAGTCACATAGCAGATGGAACTGGAGTCAAGGTTTTCATGTACTATTTGCATTATGATGACTCTAAGAACCTTGAAATATTTTGGTTTTTGAGGGAAAAGGTGACATGTACAAAAATGTGTAGAAGACTCTAATAAGGAGTCTAGTGGTGGGGTGTTCTGTACCTCCACTGAGGGTGGAATAAAGGCGATTGGCATTGTACAAGCAAAGAGAAAAGACAAGGGGTAAGTGTAAAGAAAGTGATTGTCAAACTGTTGAGCATAAAATTGGCTAATGGGTTGTTTAATTTTCTTTATTGCAGGTTTCAAAGCAAATGAGTATTAATCTTAGTTTAGGTAGAGCTCTTTGTTTAGAAACAGGACTGACAAGTTAATCATCTGATGCAAGAGTTAGGGAACTTTCTCTTTAAGGGGTCAGAGAGTAAGTATGTTCAGTTTTGGGGACCATGTGACCTCTGTTGCAGCTATTCAACTCTGATGTGGTAGAATGAAACTGCCTTAAACAATATGTAAATGAATGAACATGGCCATGTTCCAATAAATCTTTATTCATAAAAACAGGAGGCAGGTTGGATTTGGGCCGTAGTTGGCCAGCTCTGTAGTCTGATATCATTTTTCTGTGGAAGACTGGAACATTTGCTTGGTAGAGTTTAAGAGGAATGATAATAAGTGAACTCTATTTCTGTTATTTTATTATTCTCCAATTAATTATTATTATAATTCTTAATTGTTCTATAATTTTTAAATTCTATAATAGCTCATCTTGGGTATGACCTGTAATGGAAACAAATCTTTACAATTTCACACTTATTTGCCTATATAACTCTGAGACCCACTCCAGACTATAAACAGCTTAACGGCAGAGCTGATTTACTTCACTTCTGTATTCTCAGTGCATAGTATAGTGCCCATCACTAAGTATATATTTAATAGATATTTTAATTGAAGCATCAAGTATTTAAACATTTCTAGTCTGCCTTAAGTGCCATAAAAATTCTGAAAAAAAATCTAGAAACAAGGTAAGTACTCAAGGGCCCCTTTTTATACAATAATGAGCCTACCAATAAATATTTCATTTTGCCTTTGGAAATATTTTTATTGCAGCAATACCCTTTTTATACAATAATGAGCCTACCAATAAATATTTCTTTTTGCCTTTGGAAATATTTTTATTGCAGCAATACCCTTTTTATACAATAATGAGCCTACCAATAAATATTTCTTTTTGCCTTTGGAAATATTTTTATTGCAGCAATACTCTTGATTGAAATCTTGTATTCAGCTATTCCATGTAGTCAGAGACCCAGACCAAATAGGTTTATGTCAGAGAAATATCAAATACAGTGTGTTGAGTGCTAAAATCCAATTTGGCAATATTGTAAAGATTCCCCTATCTGTGACCCTGCAGAAACAACTTCGAGGGGTCTGATTCCATCATCAAATCCTTTTGTGGGAGCAATAAATATGACCAGGGTGTAGCAGGTTTCCTTTAAGTTCCTGTGACAGCTGATGGGCAGAAAATGTTGACTGGAAAACTTTACAAGGAGAAAGTAAATGCCTCATTCTAAGAGAAAGTTTTACAATTATCGTTGAATAGAGGGAGGTTGCAGGTACACTAATAGCGGTAAGGGATGGCATGAATGAACAAATCCCATATTCAGGGTCATTGAAGTTTTTCCACTGTCGAATAACTGGTACAATGAACAAAAATAACTTGTGGGATGTAATGAAAAGGTAATTTTATTTTTTTCTTAGTAATCTCTCCACATTTATTTGGTGGGTCTCATTTGTCTTCTGCCCTGACTAAAAACTCTGGGAACCCTTATCTGATTACTCTTAAGAAATAGAAATTTTTTTTTACCATCGCTTAAGTCATAAACAAGATTCATTTCTGAAATTAAAAATGTCTTGTTTCTACTAGATAACTTTCTCTTCTGAAACAAACAAAAAACTGGACAAAGTATATGAAACAACAATTTTGAAGGCCTTGGACGTCAGGCATGAAGGACGGTGAAGGCTGAGGAGAGACAGAAAATAAATGAGGTGAGCCCTGTGATTATTACAGTAGCCTTGAAAGAATTCCCAGGCTGTAATGCAGGATGGGACGACTTGGGTAGAACTCAGAGGACTCCCTGAATTGAAGAAATAGAGCTGAGAGTTCAAGGTGACCAAATTAGCTGCAGTCTGCAGAACAGAGTCCTGGAAAAGAGAGAGTTGTACAGAGAAAGAACTCTTGAGATTGCAAGAGGATCCACTTGAGTATGGAGCAGAGTATTGATCAGCATATGTATGTGAGAAAACAATAAATCTGAGTTCAGGGAATTAAACCATCTGAAAGGATTACTAGGAATATTATGTGGCCAGTCAGTCAAGGTCAGAATAGTACCTGTCCCATCAGCCAGTCTGGAAAATTTCACAATTATGGGGCACTGGGTAGAGAGCTCAGAAAGGTCTTGCCTCAGTATGGTGAAATAATTAGCCCTAAAGTAAATAATGTTTCATATATTCAAAAATTCAAAAAAAATTAAGTACAGACATGGAAGATATAAAAAAGATGTAAATCAAACTTCTAGAGGTTTTGAAAACTACAATGTGTCAGAAAAACCACACTGAATTGGATTAATGGAAGATTTGCTATCACAGAAGAAAAGATTAGTGAATTTAAAGACAGTAATAGACAATCCAAAATGAAACATGAAGAGAGAAAATGAAATTTAAAAAAAAAATCATTGAACTGTGGGACAACTGAATGTAACTTAATACACATGTAATTGTAGTTCCCAAAGGTGAGGTGAGTAGAAAAACATGTGATAAAATAATGGCTGAACATTTTCTGAATTTGATGAAAAGTGTAGACCTACAGAGCTAGGAAATTTTATAAATCCCAAAGAAAGGAATAAAGAGTACTGGAAATGATAACTCTACCAGTCAGTGCATAAAATATTTTCCTTATTTAAATCTCCTAAAGATATAATTGACTGTTAAAACAAAAATGATAATGTATTGTAGGATTTACAATACATATATATTATATTTGTAATATATACATATATATGTAAAAATGTAACAAAAATAGTATAAAGGCCAGGAGAGGAGAAATTAAAGTATACTCTTGTAAAGTTGTTATACTATGTTTTTTTTTTTAACGTCATGGTATGTTTGAAAGTGGGTTGTGATAAAGATGTAGACTATGAACCCTAGAACAATCACTAAATACCAAAATGAAAAATTATAACCAATAAGCCAGGAGATCAAATGAATTCATAAGAATACTCAATCTAAAAGAAATTAGAAAAAGAAGAAAAAGGGAACAAAAAAATGAGGTAAATAGCATGACTTAATCATATCAGTAGCCATATTAAATGCAAATGGTATGAATACCCCAATAAAAGGCAGGTGTTGTAAGATTGGATAAAAAAGCAAGACTCAGTTTATCTTTTGCCTTCTAGAAATCCACTTTAAATGTAAAGACAAATAGATTAAAAGGTTGAAAACATATATAATGTTAACAAGAGTCAAAATAGAGTCGCACTCTCTCTTTTTTTTAAAGATTTTGTTTATTTATTAGGGAGCGAGAGAGTGCACGAGCAGGGGGAGTGGCAAGCAGAGGGAGAGGGAGAAGAAGACACAGGTTGCCTGCTGAGCAGGGAGCCCAATGTGGGGCTCATTCCCAGGACCCCGCGATCATGACTTGAGCTGAAGGCAGATACTTAACCAACTCAGTCACCCAGGTGCCCTGAAAAGGACATACCGTATGAAATGTTTGTTTACCAAGGAACAAAGCACTGAAGTACGTGAAGCAAAAACTTACAGATCTGCAAGGAGAAATAGACAAATCCATAATCAAAAGTGGAAATTCCAATACCCCTCCTCTGGATAATTGCTAGAACATTCTATAGAAAATCAGCAAGATATTGACTTGAAAAACAACTTTATCTGATTAACACTTATAGTACGCTCCACACAAGGGTTGAATACACATTCTTTTCAAGTCTCATGGAACATTTGCCAAGATATACTGGATTCTGAACTGTACAATATGAGATTAAATAAGTTTAAAATGATTCAAGTCACACAAACTATATTCTCTATCCAGAATTAAACTAGAAATCGAGCAGAAATATCTCTGAAAAATCTTCAAATATTTGGAAACTAAACAACACAATTCTGAACAACTCACATGTCAAAGAACGAATCAAAAGAAAAATTTGAATTTTTTTGAATTAAGCTAAATGAAAGCACAGTGTCTCAAAATTTATAACCTAAAATGTCTTAGTAGAAGAGAAGAAAGTCCTCAAATCAGTGACTTCAGTTTCCTTCTAAAAGAAAAAACCCCAAACTAAACCCAACGTAAGCAGAAGAAAGGAAATGTAAGCAGAAGTCAATTAAATAAAAAACGGGATAATAATAGAGAAAAATCAATGAAATCAGAAGCTGTTTGTTGAGGAAATCAATAAAATCAAATGTCTAACCAGACTGATCAGGAAAAAAGAGAGAAAAATTACCAATGAAAGGAATGAAGTGAAGATCATCATTAGGTATTCTAGACACACTAAAAGGATAATAAGGGAACGTTATGAACAGGCTTTCCTCATATATTCACCAATTTAGAAGGAATAGAAAAAATATATAGCTACAAATATCACTCAAGTAAAAACAGATAACTAGAATAACCCAGTATCTATTAAAGAAATTGAAGTAATAGTTAAAAACCTTCCCAGAAAGAAAACGTCAGGTTCAGATGGCTTCATTTCTACCAAACATATGAGGAAATAAATTCTACACAAATATCTCCAGCAAATTAAAGAGCAGGGATTACTTCTCAACTTGTTATGTGAGATCAACAATATGCAGGTATGAAAAGAGAAAAGAAAACTATAAATGTCCCTCATGAACATACATGAAAAAATCCTAAACAAACCCAGAAGTGTAAAAGAGGGTGTTACCTCAGCAGTGCAATGTTGGTTTTAGCTTAGAAAATTAGTGTGATTCAGAGTATTAACAAACCACAAAAGAAAAGCCATATACTTAGCTCAATAGATGCAGAAAAAAGAATTTAACATGATCTAACATCCATTCCTAAAAATACCCTTACAAAGTAGGAGTAGAAAGGAGATTTCTCAGACCGACAAAGGCAACTATGAAAATATACAAATAACATACTTGATGGTGAAAGGCAGAATGTTTTCCCCTTTAGATCAGAAACAAGCAATCAGGCCTGATCTCACCATTTTTATTCAGCATTATGTGGAAACTTTTTGCCAGTGCAATAAAACATGAAAATGAAAAAAAGCCAATGACAAAGGAAATAAATAAATAAAGACATCTTTATTCATACATGATTTGATCATCTGTTTTGGAATTCTGATGGCATTTTTAAAATTTTTTATTTATTTTTTTTTAAGATTTTATTTACTTGCGAGAGAGAGAATGAGAGACAGAGAGCATGAGAGGGAGGAAGGTCAGAAGGAGAAGCAGACTCCCTGCTGAGCAGGGAGCCCGATGTGGGACTCGATCCTGGGACTCCAGGATCATGACCTGAGCCGAAGGCAGTCGCTTAACCAACTGAGCCACCCAGGCGCCCCAATTCTGATGGCATTTTAAAAACTAACAGAAATATGCAAATTTAGCAAGGTTGCAAGATACAATACCTGTATACAGAAAAAAAAAAATCAATTGTATTTCTATATACCACCAATAAATAGTTGGAAATTGAAATTAAAAAAATTATAATGGCATCAAAATAAGAAATATTTAGGAATAGATATGACAAAAATGTGTAAAACATGTACACTGAAACCTATAAAATATCACTGAGGAAAATTAAAAACCTAAGTGAATGAAGAGATGTACTTTATTCCAGGGTCTGAAGACTCAAGATTATTAAATTCATCTATAGATTGGAAACAATCCCAGTCAAAATCCCAGAAGCCACTTTGTAAATGTTGACAAGCTGACTTCAAAATTCATATAGAAATGCAAAGGATCTGGAATAACTTTGAAAAAAATAGCAAAATTGGAGATGAGTTATTTAATTCAAAACTTATTATAATGCTAAAGTAATCAAGAGATTGTGATTACTGATATAAAGATAGACAAATAGATTCCAGAAATAGACCCCCACATCAAGACAATTTTTTTTTGGTGTTTTTTAAAATAGATTTTATTTTTTTTAGCAGTTTTTAGGTTTCTAGAAAAATTGAGCAGAAAGTATGAAGTTCCCATATACACTGTGTATGAAGTTCCCATATACACTATGAAAGTGTATATGGGAACTTTCCCCCTCTTTCTCAATTTTCCCTATTATTAACATTTTGCATTAGTGTGGTGCACTTGTTACAATCAATGAGCCAATATTATGCATTACTGTTAACGAAAGTTCAGTTTACATGAGGGTCTGCGTTTTGTGTTATACATTCTATGAGTTTTAACAAATGTGTAATGGCCATGTACCTACCATTAGAGATTCATACAGAATAGTTTCATTGTCCTAAAATATCCTTCCTTCTTCCTGTAACACTGGAAAGCATTTTTTCTCTTTTTTTTTTTTTTTTACCATCTCTATAGTTTTGCCTTTTCCAGAATAACATGTAGTTGTAATTTTACAGTAGGTAACCTTTTCCGATTGGTTTATTTCACATAGCAATATGCATTTGTGTTTCCTCCATTTCATTTCGTGGCCTGACAACTCATTTTTAATTACTGAATAATATTCCACTGAATGAATGTGCCACAGTTTGTTTATCCATTTACCTATCTAACAACATCTTGGTTGCTTCCAAGTTTTGACCATTGTGAATAAAGTTGCTATAAATATTTTTATGCATGCTTTGGTATGTTTATTAGTTTTCTACTCATTTGGGTTAAGTATCAAGAAGTGTGATTGCTGGATCATATGGTAAGTGTGTTGTTTTAATTTGCAATTCCCTAATGACATAAGATCTTTTCACATGTTTATTTTCCAACGGCATATCTTCTCTGGTGAGAGGTCTGTTCAGATCTTGGCCCATTTTTTTAATTGGGTTGCTTGTTTTCTTTTTGTTGAGTTTTAAGAGTTCTTTGTGTATTTTGGATACCAGTCCTTTAGCAGACATGTTCTGCAAAGAGTTTCTCCTGGTCTGTGGCTTGGGCTTTTTTTTTCTCTTAACAGTGTTTTTCATAGACCAGGAGTTTTAAATTTTGATGAAGTCCACTTATCAGTTTTTTTCTTTCATGGATCATGCTTTTGGGTTGTATCTAAGACATCATTGCCAAACCCAGGTTACCTAGATTTTCTTTAAGTTATTCTAGGAATTTTATATTTTTTTCAGTTTATTTATTTTATTATTTTTTTTAAAAGATTTTATTTATTTATTTTTGTGCGTGTGCGCACGAGAGAGAGAGAGAGAGAGAGCAAGCACATGAGCCGGGGGTGGGGTGGGGGGAGGGGCAGAGGGAGAAGCAGATTCTCCATTGAGCAGGGAGCCTGATGCGGGACTTGATCCCAGGACCCTGGGATCATAACCTGAGCCGACGGCAGACGCTTAACCGACTGAGCCACCCAGGCGCCCCTTTTTTCAGTTTATATTCAGTTTTATGATCCATTTTGATTTTTTGAATGGTATAAGGGTTTAGATTTTTTTTTTTTTTTTATGTGGATATTTAGTTGTTCCAACACCATTGTGGAAAAGACTATACTTTCTCCATTTAATAGCCTTTGTAACTTTGTCAAAGATCAATGGACTATATATGTATGGGTATATTTCTGGGCTTTCTGTTTTGACTCATTAATCTATTTGTCTGCTAATTGATTTTTGAATGTGGAACTAGCCTTCTGTACCTGGAATAAATCCTACTTGGTCGTCATGTATAATTCTTTTTATGCATTGTTGGAATTGGTTTGCTAATATTTTGTTGAAAATCTTTGCATCTCTGTTCATGAGACATATTGGCCTATAGCTTTTTTTTTTTTTTTCTTGTATTGCCTTTGTCTGGTTTCGTGTTAGGGTAATGTTGCTCTCATAGAATGATTTAGGAAGTGCTTCCTTTTCTGTTGTTTTCTGGAGGAGATTATAGGGAATTAATATAAATTGCTTCTTTAAATGTTTGGTAGAATCCACCAGTGAACCCACTTGGGCCTGATGCTTTCTGTTGGAAGGTTATTAATAATTAATTGAATTTCTTTAATACATATAGGCCTATATTCAGATTACCTTTTACTCCTGGTGTGGGTTTTGATAGATTGTGTTTTTCAAAGAACTGGTGTATTATTTCATCTTGGTCATTAAATTTTTGGACATTGGATTCTTAGTATTTCTTTATTATTCTTTTATTTTCCATAGGGTTGGTAGTGAGAGCCCCTCTTCCATTTCTGATATTGGTACTTTGTATCTTCTCTCTCTCCTTCTCTCTTTTTTCCCCCTATGTTAACTTGGCAAGAGATTTATCAATTTTAACGATCTTTTAAAAAAATCAACTTTTGTTTCATTGATATTGCCTGTTGATTACTTTTTCACTATCATTGATTTATTCTCTAATGTTTATTATTTTATTTTGTCTGTTTGATTTGGATTTAATTTGTTCTTTTTTTTTCTAGTTTCTAAGGTGAAAGCTTAGATTACTGATTTTAGATAATTTTCCTTAAAATATGCATTTAATGCTGTAAGCTTACTCTAACACTGAATCCCACATCTTTTACTGTATCCCACAAATTTTGGTAAGCTGATTTCCTGATCATAAACCATCCTCCCCATAAAACACCTGCCCATGGCCACCAAAAGATTCTTGAGTAAGTTGCAGAACTTACCTGGTTTGGAATCTAACTTTCCTCTCTCTGTTCTCTTGTAATGAATAGTGAAATGATGGAAAGGGAGGGAAAATATGATTTTTGCTTTTGAAATGATATTTTTCTCTAGGTTTTATGTTTAAAATTTAGATGGGGATGAAGGAGTGCAGTTGTCGTGATGAGCCCCAGGTGAGGTATGGAACTATTGAATCCCTATATTGTACATACTAATATGACACTGTATGTTAACTAACTGGAAGTAAAATAAAAACTGAAAAAAAGAGAATATATTTTTAAAAAGCATTTTTGCAATGATTGATACTAGCTCTTCGGTAGCACTAGGAACACCTGATATCTATAGAGAAACCATTTTGTTTTCTCGTTTCTATAATCTTTGTAATTTCCTCCCTCAGCCTTCTTTTTAGTGCTTAAAAAAAAATCTCACAAAGCATCATTTGCATTTTAAAGCTCTCCTTTCTGTTTAAGCAAGTGCCTCATGACATCTGTGAAATACCACTCTTTATTTAAATTGGACATTTTGGCCCGTGTCCTTGAGAAATATGAGGCTTACAGGCATTATAGCAGTTTTGTGGTTCACCTGCAGGTTGCAATTTGAGACATTGACTTTAAATGAAAAATGTTATGATTGGACTTTAGTTACCTTAGAAAAATGCCTTATTCTCATGTAGTCTCAGAAATAGGAAAGATCAGTCTATGTGCTCTCCGTGCTGTATCTGTGCTTCAGCTTCTGGGGAAGCAATGATAAGATATGGTGCTCCCATCTTTGGGTTTCACACCTACTCTGGTCTGTTACGGTTGCATTGAAATAAAATTTTTAAAGCAGTGCAAAATCTATATTTTGAAAAGTTTGTATAGGTGGGGTTTGGCATGGCATATTTTATCGTCCAGGTCTGGCAACTTAAAAGTATGGTTCTACTTAAAAGGATATGCTTGTAGGGTAATGGAATAATTCCTCCTTTAGAAACATTTTTGTAGACATTTAAAATTAATAATTCTGCCTGCAAGTCATAGGCTTAAATTTTTATATCATCACTAATAAAAATGTTCATTTACGTTTACACTGCTGGATTTGGTATGTGCTGTGCTGAGTAATTTAGACAGTAGTGCTGACACTCAGTTTAACACTAATTTAGAGAATTTTAAAGAGTTTAAGAAATACTTTAACATAACTGAATTGTATTTCTGTGTTCATATTAAAGCCTAATGCACTTTTGAGGTGATAGGGAAGCACTGAGGTTTTTAAAAATTGTTTTGAAATGTTATTGTTCATTATATACAACAGAATATATTTGTTTTGAAAATATTCTCTTTTTAAAAATAACAGTATAGGGGCACCTGGGTGGCTCAGTCAGGTAAGCATCTGCTTCGGCTCAGGTCATGATCCTGGAGTCTTGGGATCAAGCCCCACGTTGTTCTCCCTGCTCAGCGGGGAGTCTGCTTCTCCCTGTCCCCCTGCTTGTGCTCTCGCTCTCCCTCTCTCACTCATTCTCTCTCTCAAATAAATAAAATCTTTAAAAAAATGAAAGTATAATTGCAGCACTTTACCAGGAATAATATAATTATGAGCGCTTGGAATGTTTTCACAACGTGCCAGACTGTCTTGACCAATTTCATGATAGAGTTTCTATTACATGATTCATTCGTTTACCAACTAAGATATTTTTGGTTGAAAAAGAAATGTAATGTAAAAACAATTGTTTCTGTTGACTTGTGAGAGGCCGTAAGCCCCATCTCTCATCTCTCAGACTACTTACTAGGAATGCAAATTCTTGCTTTTTTTTTTTATTATCAGAGGAGGTATCATTCTTTTACAAAGCTATGTGTAAGGCATCTGTGAAGAATAAAATATGCTGAGAATTGCATTGGTTATCCACACTTGCCTTTTCAGCTATTGTGATGGAAATAAATTTTTAAATTTATATTTTTAGTTATTCTCCCAGACTTGCTACATATACAGAATTTTCCTAAATGTGTATATGATAGCTGTTTTTTCTATAATGTGCATTTTATTTATTTTTTATATAAGATTCTAGCCAACATTGATATTTTCCTCAGTAGATATACTTATTTTTGTTGTTTTCTCTTTAAGAAAAATATTGTTACAGAATTTAGAAATAACTCTGGTCCTGCCCATAGAAATACATATAAAAATTACTATATATGTTGTATTAAACTGGTATATTACTGGACATTTCCACACATGGTAACATGTACCAGGCTGTGATGGTGAAAATGAGTGGATTTGATTTTGTGATGCCTTTCTCCCCTATCATGATTAACATTGACTTTGACATGTATCTTCAACTTTCTCAGAACTTGCTCTCTTAATTCCTTGATTTTAAGCATTCCATTCATTCTTTTTTTGACCTCTAATCTATGGATCTCACCATTATTTCTATCATCACTCCCTTTTATATTAACTTCTCTACTACTCAACACAAATTCCATGATCTGTCATTATAATCATGTTCTTGCAATTCTCCAATCCCTTGCCCTTTTCTTCTACCATTATACCCACCTTGCAAGACCCAACCCCAGTTAAACTTGACCCTTCAACCTCTGCACTGGCTGTGAGCAGCTGAATGTTTCCAGAGCAAATCATATATTCTTAAATTAGTTATCATAAGTCTCAAATAGGCACTCAAAACTACCTAGCAAAACTCCTAGGATGCTCACTTTCACATATATACTCACATATATGTAATTCTTATATGTACATGAAGAAATCAATGAAAAGAGGATGTCAGGGAAACTATTATTATTTATTATTATTATTATTTTATTATTTTGCATGTAGACTAGATGTCTTGTGGGGAACACAGGAAGCAAGTTGGGTTGAGACAAGATGATGAATTCAGTTTTGTGTGTACTGCAAAGTGACTGTAACATCTTAGAGATGTCAAGTAGACCTTGTTATGTGGATCTGAAATTCAGAGAAGAGTGTGAATAAAAAATCGGGGAGTTAGGAAATACTGGTGAATCTAGAAAGAGAACATTTATTAGTGAAAGAACAGGGTAGGACTGAGCCTAGCCAAACTATATCACTTCAAGGCAATGAGGAGTGGATGAACCAGCAAAGATCAGGCCAGATGTGGAGACATAACGAAACAGTGTGATGTCAGGGAAAACATGGCTTTAGAAAGGAAACCGTTCATCAGTGTGGATTGTTCTGGAGATCTGAAATGTGATAAAAAAGAAAAAAACCCTCTAAGACTAAAGTATTATGTTATTGATATTTACTTTATTTTTTTAAAGATTATTTTTTTAGGGGTGTCTGGGTGGCTCAGTCGTTAAGTGTCTGCCTTCCGCTCAGGTCATGATCCCAGAGTCCTGGAATCGAGCCCCGCATTGGGCTCCCTGCTCCGCGGGAAGCCTGCTTCTCCCTCTCCCACTCCCCCTGCTTGTGTTGCCTCTCTCGCTGTGTCTCTCTCTGTCAAATAAATAAATAAAATCTTAAAAAAAAAGATTATTTTTTTAGATTTATTTATTTATTTTTAGAGAGAGAGAGAGTGTGTGTGTGAGTTGGGGGGAGGGGCAGAGGGAGAGGGAGCGAGAGAATCTCCAGAAGACTCCCTGCTGAGTACAGAGCCTGACATGGGGCTCAATCCCATGACCCTGAGATCATGACCTGAGCCAAAACCAAGAGTTGGAGGCTTAACCAACTGAGCCACCCTGGTGCCCCATGTAATTGACATTTAATTGGCAGTGAGGTCATGGGTAACCTGAGGAGGAGAGTAGTTTTGATGAGTTGTGGAAGCCGAATTAGAGTGGATAAAGGAGGTGGAAGTGAGAGAATGGAGACACGTGCAGGACGTTTTCTCAAGAAGTGATGCCAAGAAGGTGAAGCTTGAGAGAAGGTAGAACAGTATGTGGAAGGAGAAGGGGAGTGAGATGACATTTTTGTTTATTTCTAGTTTTTACTTGGGAGAGGTTGAACAATGAAATACAAGCATAGCTTAATTGCTAGCAGTAACTAGTTTGAAGAGAGAGAGGTGATCTGCAGTCTGGGAAAAGAGGTATTTGAAGCTAAGAGTCTGGCATCTTTTATCCTCAGAGAATGAGAGAGAGAGAGCAGAGTAACTAAAGAGGGAATTTCAGTTTGTTACGCATTTCCTGCATAAAAGAAATGCCTATTGGGGTCCTATTGCTTCTGAGTTTTAGCCTAACTACTAACTGGGTCTCCCCAGCAGCTCCAGTGCAAAGTTTATTTATTAACTTTTACGTGATTAGTTAGTTTTAATCAGGTTCTTAGAAGCTCTTTTGGTGCATTGACATAATGGAGTTTCTAGATCCTCAAGAAACAGTGGACTGTGGAACCAGGGGCCTGCGTGAAGATATTCCTGGTTCAAACGGGCAGAACAGTTCAGCTCATCAGTTAGTAAGAGGAAGAAAAATAGTAGTGAGCATTGTCCAGCCTTCGTCATGTCTCATATTCTGTGCGGCACACATTTGTCATCCTTTCTCCCAACTTTGCAAGAAAGCTGCTATTATCATTATTTTACAGGTGAAGGAACTGAGGCTCAGATGATTGTTTCTATTTAAATTTTACTATAGAAATATTCAAACACACATCAAAATAAAGCAAATGGGGCAAAGAAACCCAGATTCAAGAATTCCAGGTATTAGTCAATCTTGTTGCCCCTGTGCTCTCTTTCCTACATGCCCACCACAGTTGTCTTGCCTACAGCTCAGGGACTTTAAATGCCTTGCCTGGGTCTCCACGGTTAGCGTGCTGTTCACGTCTCTCCTCAGGCTCAGTACTAAGCTGACTCACTGGGAGCACAGACACAAGGAAGATAGGGTCCTTTTCACCACCACCATCGCCACCAAGTATTCCTTCGACTTTGTCCTGTGAGAATTGTTTCAGTCAGTCCTTACAACGATCCCATGTGATTAGTGTTCCAGATGTGGAAACTGAGTTACAGGGAAGACAAGTGACTCGCCCAAAAGTGGTAAAGCTGGGTTCTAACCCAGACGGGCTGGCTCTAGGACTGGTACAGTCTGGTAGGCAAAGCAACCCATAGATAATTTAGGAGGATTGGAGATGTCATAAAAGGATACAGAAGGTAAAACCTTTTAAGTCCCACTAACCAGCTGGGACCATGCTATCTTTTTGACCTCCCTCTCCGGATAGAACATCCCACAAGGAGAGCAAATGTTTGGGTTGCAGCACCAACATTATTTAGAACAGTGGGTCTAGCTCTTCTCTAGTCTCTGTGGCCGAGTCAAAATGAAAGCAGAGAGAATTTTGACATTAATGCTAGACTCTAGCCTGCTCGTGTTTAAGAGGCTGCTAACCAAATGACGTGTATGATTGCACACGTTAGTACAAGTTGCCAGGGTCAGCCTCTAAAAGGCCTTGCAGGGGAATAAAACTGAAGCTTTTTTACCTGCCGGCTAGACCTTGTTTTAGCTAGGATGAATTCAAGTGAGCCAGACTGTATTTCGAGCATGCCCATGGGGTAATCATCATGTTACTTTAAATTACATAATATCTCAGTCACTGATAAGCATTGTTCTTTCATCTGGAGTAGAGAAGAGTAGAAAAAAATTGCATCAGGAAGATGTTCCTCTTGATTTATTTCTTTAGTTCCCCACGGATATTCAGATATTATTCAGATAGTACTCAGATTAATTGCCTATGTGATTAGGAGTGATTTTTGTGCCTGTTGTAGGGACTAAAATGCCAGGTTTGTTACCCTATAATTCATAGGGATGCAAACTTGTAGCCACGATGCTGGTAGGAGGAGGGAAAGAAGAAAAGGTAGGAGGGGAAATGAAATGAGTAGGTGGTAGAATAATTTTTTTCCCCTTTATTAAGAATCCTGATACTCTGAGGCAGATGATGGGTATATGGAAATGATCGCTTTTGGATGAAATTCTTCTTAGAGGGGTCAGTTGATGTCAAAATTTGTATCTCTTGATTTGTCGCCAAGAATTGGGCAATTGCACCATTTTTTGTTTTGCCTTGAAACTCCTTTCTTAGAAATTCAAGCAAAACCTTCTATTAATGCCTGTGAACTGAAAGGTGGTTCCCTTGGTTGATGTTGAGAGTGTGCCAGTGGGAAGTTAGGTTGCTTTTGACTAATGAACTGTTTTGGAGAAACATTGTACTCTAAATTGCTTCCAAGTTTATTTTGTAAAATGCTTTGGAAGATTATATTTTCTAGATGCTTGGCAAACTGCTGGATGTCTAGTATTCAGCAGGTGAACCCTTTTAGTTATTTATCAAAAGAATAGTCTCAGACTCCCACTCACCTTGCAAATTCTTATTGAGCTTTTGATGGAAATAAACTGTAACTCTCACTGCATTCACTTTCCTATTAAAAAAAAAGAGAGAGAGAACGAAGGAAAGAAGCCTTTGACACAGTGATTCATTTGAGGCAACCGCCCATATCCCAGTTCATCTAAAGTTCATTAAGTTCCAGTTCCCCCAAATGCCAAGCTCCAATAACATTGAAATCCAAGAAGTCAAGGACATAATTTATCCCAGCAGTTTATATACTTGTAAATGCCTTGCTAGCTTTGTGATATATATCGTTGTGTTGGGCTCATTTCTATATTTGACAAGTTTATATGTTAACTTTGGGCAATAGGAATTTTACACAGTAGAGAACATATACACTGGCCATGTGTTAGCTAGCCACGCATTTGAATTCTATGTTAGTTTGTATAATTTCAAGGTGTGAAATCATTGTTTTAAAGAATGTTTCACTCTTTTCAAAAACTTTCAGAATTGAATGTGAAGAACATAATTGCAAATTGTACTCCCTCCTTTGTGTGTCTCTTAAAATTTTCTTGAGTGGTATTATACATGCTTATGTGGCTAATGAAAATGCAAAGGAAATGTAAAATATTAACATTTGTTTTACTAGATGCATAGTTATTCAACAGCATGAGGGTTAAGAAAGGTAAATTTGACTCAGAAAAAAATGAATTGTATTACTGGTGAGGGTAAATTAAAAGAGAAAAAGAGACTAACTTAAGATCTATCTTTCCTCATTTAGAGAAAAGCAGCGCATTTTGTCCTATTCCCTTTTTTGTCTCGTTGAAGTGGTGGCAGGATGGAGGGGTGGGCATGGTTGGGGGGAACTGTTGAGATTAATTTGGACTTCATGCAGCCTTTGTCTTTGCTGTTCTCATGGGTATATTCCCCAAGTTTCAGATCGTTCCTTCACTTTGGTCATTGCGTTAGTTTCTTGGGATTGCCATACGCAATACCACAGACTGAGTACCTTAAAACAACAGGAGTTTATTCTCTTACAGTTCTGGAGGCCAAAGGTCTAAAATCAAGGTGTCAGCAGGGTCATGCTTTCTGGTAGAATCCTTCCTTGACTCTCCCCAGCTTCAGGTGGTAGCCAGTAATCCTTGGTGTTCCTTGGCTTGTAGATTGTTGTCTAATCTCTGTCTCCATTGTCACATGGCTGTTGTCCTGTGTATCTCTGTCTTTCTTCTTATAAGGACACTAGTAATATTGGATTAGGAGCTACCTTACTCCAGTATAACTTCATCTTAACTAATTATCCCTGAAGCAGCCACATTTTCAAATAGTCACATTCAACATATCTTTTTGGGGGGATCCAATTCAACCCATACCAGTCATGGAGATGATGAAGCCTGCTGGTCTTCACTATAGACCTGAATATCCTATGGTGGTTGTAGTGGCTTTTTCTCCTGAGAGATTCTTTTCTTTTTTTTCTTAATTTTCTGGGGCTTCCCATCTCTCTACCCTGGCAGGCTTCTTTCCAGATTGACAATAAGAAGAATGTTTAGCATTCTCTTCTTTCCCCAGTACCTTTTCTAAGGGTTAGCACTGAGATTAGTGTTCTCACAGAGCCAGGATCTTCTGTCTTGCTCCCCTTGACCTACCACTTTTTGAAATCTTTTGAATTTAGAGTGTACCTCCTTCTTTAGTAGATTGTTGCTACCTTTCAGTAATTTCATTAGTTACACAAGGAAATCTGTGGTCCAACTTAACTATCATTACCTAGAAGTTCAATTTCAAAAATCTGAGCATAATTTTATAAAATATGTATTATAAATTATTCTCAAGCACTGTGAGTAGTCTGAGATTTTACCCTAAGTTCAGACATAAGTTAGCCTGTCACAGCTTCATGGATGCTGGAGGAACAAACAGACATCCTGGGTCAGAGATGGAGGGTGAGGCATCACTCACAGTACTAGCAGTAGCCAGACTATCAGAATTTGTACCAATTCCTTGAGCCCCAGTTCCCAGCATGATGTGAAGAGAGTCAGAATACACCTGCACGCACAGCAGGTTGAATTGCCGGAGAGGAACTCTGAGTTTAGGGAACTTGAATCTTTTATAATGGGCAGCAAGCATGACTGCCCTTTGCTTCCGAAGGAGCATTATCTTTATTATACTGTTCAGTAAGCATGTCTGCCCTTTCCTCTGGAGGGAGAGACTGTATTTGTCAAGGGAGCAAACCAACTCCTTGCTCCTGAGGGAGAAGTGATCTCTGTCTTCCAAGACGATTTTTTTTTATACAAACATCCTTGAAAAGATAGTCCAGAATGAAGAGCAGTCTGTGCCTTGCCTGTAAGGCATTCACAGGTGCAAAGGGGCCCATAGAGAGTTGTCTTTCAACAATTGTTATGAGGAGATATTTTCTCACAAGAAGCACTTGTAGTGATGTTGCTATATTTTCTGGAAAATGTGGTGTTTGTATAAAGTTTTACAATGACAATATATTTAAATGCTGGTAAAAAAAAAATCCCTGCATAGAATAATAACTCTATGCCCTGTGCTGCAGTGTGCATTTCCTATATGCTTTTGTTTTTTATTATTTATTTATTTTTAAATATTTTATTTATTTATTTGACACAGAGAGAGAGACAGTGAGAGAGGGAACACAAGCAGGGGAGTGGGAGAGGGAGAAGCAGACTCCCTGCTGAGCAAGGAGCCCGATGTGGAACTCGATCCCAGGACCCTGGGGTCATGACCTGAGCCGAAGGCAGATGCTTAATGACAGAGCCCCCCAGGCGCCCCCCCTATATGCTTTTAGACATAGTATTATGCAGTAGCTGAAGTAGGGGCCTTGGAGACAGGCAGGATTGAGTCTTATCGCCAATTAGGCTGTTTCTTCATACATGGGTCAATAAAAAAATCTTCAAAATTGTTTTCTTATTTAATCCTGCGTAATCCTCAGAAAACCAGATCAGATTGGAGAGGTTTATTGTCTTTCCCAGTGTCATAGTGCTAATGGAAGATAATCAGGATTCAAACTAAGGTCTACCTGACTCCCAATCCTGAATTCTTAACCACTCTATTATACAAATCCATGAAGTAGCTGGTATAATCAGTAGCAGGTGTTTCACATCTAGTGCTTAGAATTTATGGGAGAAGCTTGGTCAACAGCTTACCTGAAATGTATTCTAAAGTATTCCATGGAAACAGACAAGACATAGTTGTGTTAAGGAAGAGAAATCAAAACAGGGAAACTCCCCAGAAAACAGACATCTGTCACTGTTGTTACAGAACTTATTTTCGGAGAGAAATTTGTTATAAAAAAGAAATTGTCATTCATCCAGGCCTGGACCTTGTGTATTAGCTGCTGAAATTGTTTGGCTAGAATAGCCAGTAAACGTGAGCTATGATTTGGATTTATATGTTCATTTGATTCATATGTGCCAAAACACTGGGATAGAAGAGAGAAATATTTATTTTATTTTGCTGGTCAGAAGGACAGAAAGTTTCTTGTTTTGTTGGCTTGGTGTGGAAGAGAGTCCTGAGCTGTGGTCCAGGTATTTCAGCTGAGTATACAAACGAGAGTTATAGTTTGCTTACATTTTCTCCTTTGTGCACTTGGCTTTATCAGGTTTGTCTAACCTCTTCTACATGGCATTTTACTTTGATTTTGTTGTTTTATATTTACTGGGTGTTAACAAGATGCAAGCATGGTAAGAAATACCAGTTACATAGGGTCCCTTCTCAGGAAATGTATCATAGAAATGGAAACATCAAGTGATATTTTCTGGGATGACAGGTGAATATTTATATTTTAAATTTCTTTTCAGTGATGGGTCAGTAGATTCTCAAGTTGCATGCAATTGGAGCTTATTATCTGACATATTTATTTTGCTAACCTTTAAAATTTTAATTTGGTTGCCCATTGTTTTTGTTATTGCTGACGTTTATGCTGTTCTGTTTTCCCTACTTAATGGTATAATGGACTGTACTACTCAGATGTTGGATAGAGACCTGTTGCCAATAATTAATAAATGCTATTATTTAGGGGAAGGAGCTTTGATCCTAAAATAAATGTTTATATGTGGGACATGCATTTGCCTTCCAATGTAATGTGAGTTTCCTTTGCCCTGATTAGCACTGGACTTATCTTTTGAAGAATGACAATTAAGTGCAGACCTGCCCTAGGAAAAAAATGCCTTTCAAACATAGGCTGTGTGCAGAGGGGCACAACCTGTTGACAAAACATCAAAGTAGGAGGCTGGAGGATTGCATTTTAATCCTGATGGCTCTCCTTAATTAAATTTTAATTTTTGGAAAAATCCCTTAACCTTTGGTGACCATCTTCTCACTTATAATGAGAACACATGAACATCTCTAGAACTGATGTGTATCAAATATATGTGATATATGCATATAAAATGTATATGTACTTGTTACTTGTTAATTTTATTTCTTTTAACTTTTGTTAAAAGTTAGAATTTTAAGAATTTTTAAGGTGTTTTATAAAATTCTATGTTCTAGTTTCTACTGGTGGATAGTAAATCATCCCAAAACATAGTGGCTTGAAACAACAACAATCTTTTTTTTTTTTTTTCCTTTCTTATGGATCTGCAATTTGGGCAGAGCTTGACAGGGGACAGCTCATCTCTACTGGATATCAGCTAGGGCTTCTTGGGTGGAGGCTAGTGGATCCATATTCAAGATGGCTATCTCACATGGCTAGCAAGTTGGTATAGGCCATTGTCTGGGAACTGCCAGTGTTGTGGGCTGGGGACTGGTTCCTCTTCACCTGGGCCTCTCCATGGGCTATTTGGAGTTCCTCACAGCATGGTGGCTGGGTTCTAAGAGCAAGTATCCCAAGAGACAGGAAGTGAAAGCTGCAGGTTTCATAATGCCTGGGCTCAGAAACCGATACAATGTTACTTTTGCTATATTCTATTATTCAGTTTTTCATAGAGCCCCAATTCAAGAGGAGGGAGCCTAGACAGCACCTTTCAATGAGAGGTGTATAATTTGGAGGCCATGTTTTAAAACCACGCCATCCTATACATGGTTCCTGAACTACTAACAATAAACATGCAGCATTGTAAATAGCACTCCTAGTGTTTGGTTAACATCTATTTTTTTTCCTTTAAAAACATGAATTGTCCCTTGATATTCTACATCTTCTCTTACCGTTGGCAACATTGTTTATTTCATATATTCATGTAGAATTTCTAATGAAGCAAATGAAAAGAGGACTATAAAACCAAAGCAAATCACTACTTATTTGTTGTCACCGATCTCTAGAAGTATTAAAACTATTATAAAAAATGTGCAATACAATTTGAATTAAGAAAAATAAAACACATTACTAAGGAATTCTTGTTCAATGTGACATTAGTATATCTTCGAGAAGAAAGCCTCCAGCAGAGCTAGTGACCAGCCTTTGATAAACTGTAATGTAAGTACACTGCGAGCACATCCTCACCACTCTGATCAATGTCACTTGTAGTCATCCCGAACAAGAAAGGGCAGGAGTCACAATCAAGGTAGAGAAAACACTCCACACAATGGGGGTAGAGCAGGGTTTGCAAACGTTGGCTCTGGGTGTATGGCAGGGTTTTTGAGCAGCTCCAGAGTAGTGAAATAGAGTTGGAGAAACTGAGTGAACCCAATGGCCACTGCAAGTCCTTTAAAACATTCACTGATGCACAATTTCAGAAGGTTTAGTGCAAATACAGCTTTGGAACCCTTAAGGACGGAAGATGTGAAACGATCTAAAATGGGATTAGGTTTATTTTGTGGGGGAGAAAATATGAGTCAAGGAAGGGGGAGGTGAAGTTAATATTGGTGCTGAAAATACTAGCCAAAGCGAAGTCCTGAAGGTTCCTATCATCGTAAGGGCCTCTGGGGGGACCCGTCTTCTTCCAGGAGTCCCAAGGAGGAAAGAGATAGCCAAGTGAGGGTAGCTTGTCTCCTGCTCACCTTCTAGACAGGTTTCCCTACTTCCTTAAGCATAGTTAATTCCATTATATTCCTCTCTGATCCTGACAGTTGGCACTCACCTGTCTATTACAGCTTATCTGGTTACGTGCACATTTCCTTCACTTAATGTATCCTGATAGCATCATTCATTGAATGAATATTGAGCTTTTTACTCCATACATCAGCGCATCCCACTTTGTGCAGCTCTCCTTGTTCTTCTTATTGGAATAAACTCGTCTCCTTGTACATGGTAAGTTTAGGTGTGCCTTTTATATTGACAGAATAAATGGAGAGAAGTATTCATTTGTTGCAAGGGCCTTGTGAATCATAAACTGTTTTTTTCAATCACGGTGTTGTCCAATAATGATTTAGGATTGTGTTTTCAGCTAATTGCTTACTGCCATATCATACAATTATTTTAAGAGTAAATGCTTTGATATATATACCTCTAACATGAAAGATCAAACAAGATCAAATTTATATTTGCTTTTTTTATTGACTAGTGAGGGAATTCATTAATTTTTTGAAATAGTTAATTTGGAACTTTATTAAATAAATACAGCATATATTTGAGAATGTAATTTATGTGGTAGTTAAGAGGGGTAGGAAGTCAGCAGTGTTGCTCACCTGTTGTGTCCCCCTCACCTTTGTGACTTACCTTCTTATTCCAGTTGTTGCTGTGCTAACAGCTGTATGGACGTATAACCTGATAGAACTTTGTCTCAGCTGATCTAATATTTCTACCTCAAGAGTGCTCTGCTCCTGTTGTGTGGGATGTCCATGGGAATATCCTCAACCCCTTGCATAAACCTGCATGGGTGAGGGAATTCACATTTCATGGGGGTAGTCCTCATCAGTAGAGCAGAAACCTATACATGAACACTTCCCTTTTCTGGATGGCTCAGGGAAACACTTGATTTAGGTTTATTGACATACTGTAAAGAATATAACTCAGGAACAACCAAATGGAAGAGATGCATAGGGCGAGGGGAGAGAGGTACACAAAGCTTCCATGCACTCTCTTAGTGTGCTAACCCCCCAGCACCTCAATGTGTTTACCAGCCCAGAAGCTCTCAGAAGCCTGTTGTTTAGAGATTTTTTTGGAAGTTCCATTATGTAGGCATGATTGATTAAATCGTTGGCCATTGGTAGTTGAACTTAATCTCCAGTCTTTCTCTTCTTCCTAGAGGTCCAGGGGTAGAGCTGAAAGTCCCAACCCTCTAACACATGGTGGGTTCCTCTGGCAACCAGCCCCATCAGGAAACTATCTAGGGACCCACCAAGGGTCACCTCATTAGCATAAATTCAGGTAAGGTGAGAAAGGGGCTCATTACGATTAACAAAATATGCTCCTCCGGAACTTTGGGAGTTTTGAAGTTTTATGTCAGGAGCTGGGAACAAAGAACAAATAAGTCTTTCTTTCTTTCTTTCTTTCTTTCTTTCTTTCTTTCTTTCTTTCTTTCTTTTTAAGATTTTATTTATTTATTTGACAGAGAAAGAGAGAGCACAAGCAGGGGGAGCGGTAGGCAGAGGGAGAGGAAGAAGGGCTCGATCCCAGGACCCTGGGATCATGACCTGAGCCGAAGGCAGACACTTAACGACTGAGCCACCCAGGCGCCCCCAAATAAGTATTTCTTATTAACATACTTTCTCTGTTTTATTCTTCTCGGTCTGTCATTTCTTTTTCTTACAGTCACCTTCCAGAATAAACTAGCTGTATGCAAATCTTTGTCTCAGACTCTGTCTTTTGGGAGAACCTGAGCCAAGATATCAGGAAAAAGGATAAAGGCAGGAAGAATCAGGTTCTGAAGTATTCTTAAACACTGGGGACCTTTGTTGTTCACCTGGCTCTCCATCACTGCCTTTGAGATTCTGCTCTTTTTATTTTCTTGTGCAAAATATATTGTCTGCAAAAGGTGTGCTATACAACACCCTTCCCAGTATTTTTTATTTTCCTGATTCTAAATTCAAGTACACAATCAACCCGTAAAAATGGTGCTGCCGAATATGTAAACTTCCTGTGGAATTCACTTTCCATGCCTGTAGAATTGAAAAACTAATCTCACAAAATAAATTAGAAACACCTGCGTTATGAAGACAGAGGAAAATATAGGAAGCAAAGAATCTACTACCCCAGTGATGTTTTTTAAGGGAGAACACACAAGCTTGTATTTTTCATTTTAGCAACTTAATTGAATTTATGTACAGTATAAGACGATTATGTTCTTGCATCTTCTTTCTGATTTCTTCCTTATTTTTGTCTTTGACTTCCTTAATGAGATTTGATTTCATCTTTAAACATCCTTTTGTGCTCTTTATGCAGCTTTGGCTTGGTCATAACCACTTTGGTAAGAGGAAGGTATAGCAAACAGCATCACCTTTCATGTTAAACCCATTCAATGCATTTGACAAATTTCTTCCCGAAATTCTGGAAAATTTGGCTGATTTATGAATCTTTTGGGTGTCCTTGAATGTTTTAGTTTTAGTGTGTATTTTTTAGTAAAAAGGATTTATTGTAAGGATATGAAAGTAACTTGCAGAACCTAATGATGAAAGTGCCGTTGGACCACGCAGAAGATTAGATAAGCAAAATGGAATATTGATAGGACGTAGAGCAGCAATTCTTACTATCCCACATAAAAGTTTTTTCATCTCTCTCTGGGGCCACAAGGTCTCCCATCTCTGTTTTCCTCTGTATGTTGGCTTCATTCCTGTCTTTGTCTTTGTAGCAGCACCAGACCAATGTGGTTTCCTGCCTAAATATTCAAGAGACATAGCCTATATTTGATGCACCATTAATTTATATATTACTAAGAAAAGCATTATTAAATATGATGCACAAGGTATTGTGAGATGCCTTGTGATTTTAGAAATGATAAAATGTGCAAAAATGTGCATCTTAGCATCAATATAATATGGTACTGGAGTGTCTGGTGTGTGGATTCTTTTTTTAAGATTTTATTTGAGAGGGAGAGAGGGCAGGAGAGAGAGTGAGCAGGGGGAGGAGCAGAGAGAGAGGTAGAAATAGGCTCCATGCTAAGCAGGGAGTCTGACATGGGGCTTGATCCCAGGACCCTGGGATCATGACCTGAGCTGAAGGCAGACGCTTAACTGACTGAGCCACCCAGGCACCCCTGGTGTCTGGATTCTAAATTACTGGAATCAGAGAATCTGAGTGATTCAGTCCAGTTGTCTACTCCAGGACCAAGTAGCCATGGCAAGAGGAAAGTTCTCAGGCAGATGGGTGGGGTGGAGTAGGGGCAAGAATTACAAAGGCTGTGTTGCTGTACACTGTATACTATTCCTTGACATTTTCTAGAGTTTCACATTCAATATTTTGGTAACATAAAACATTATATATTTACTCTTAGGTTTCCTGTTTGTTTTGAATGGCTGCAAACTATGGATTGAAGAGACATGTCAGCAAAAATCTGAAGTACATACTAAATTATTATTAATTTAAAAATGAAAATAAATTCCTTTGGCTGTTAAAAGTTCCATTATGGGTACAGCTATAAATTTAAAATAGTTTTACATTTTGGTGCGGTTTTGAGTATGACTTCAATAAAAAGTAATATTTAATTCTTTATTTTGAGGTAATTTTGGACTTTCAGAAGAGTTGCTGAAGTAGGACAGAGAATTCTCAGATGCCTTTCACTCAGCTTGCCCTGGTGTCAGCATCTTAAGTAACACCGAGCAATGATTAAAACTAAGACACTGACCTAGGTACGATACTATGAACTAGTGTACAGAACTTCGTTGGTTTTCACCAGTGTTCCAATAAGCCTTATTTCTATTCCCAGGATCCAAGCCTGGACTCTGCATTCCATTAAATTGTTCTGTCTCTTTTAAATCTGTGTCAGTCCCTCAGTCTTCCATTGGTTTTTGTAACTATGACACTTTGGAAGAGTATTGGTCAGTCATTCTGTCCAAGGTCCTTCAATGATTCTGCATGATCAGAATGAGGTTATGCATCATTGGGAAGGATGCCATAAAGGTATCAGAACATAATATCAAGGGTCCATGATGTCAGTATGTATTACTGGTGATGTTAACCTTGATCAGTTGGTTAAGGTGGTGTTTATCAGGATTTTCTACTGTAAGAGTAACTATGTTCCTTTTGAAATGAGTAAGTATTTGGGGGTGGGTACTTCTTGTCCCTGTAGATATCCTGTTTTTGCCATCCAGGTTTGTTCCTATGCTCTTTGACATGCTACCATCTTTTTTTCTTTAGGCACCCTTTACTTTCTGACACCACAAGACACTCCAGGCTTACCCTGTGTTCTTCCTGCCCTAACCTTGAAATCCACCAGTTTTCTATGGAGCTCTGCTCCTTTTGTTGGAGAATGGGACTTGGAGGCCAAGATTTGAGTACCAGGTGTGGTTCATTTTTATTTCTAATGCCTCTCGGGAAATAAAACTGAAAATAAATGATGTATAGTACCCCACGTATATGTACATCTCTACACCTCTCTCTCCATCTTAAAAACACCATGATGTCTTTGACTCCTATCCCACACCACTGAGTTTCAAAATTAATTTTGATTTTTGAATTTTCTTGTATTATGTTTAGAAAGTGGGGTCCACACAAATTTATTCTTTGGAATTTATTGAGGCTTCCTTATATTGAGGCCTAATAGTTTATTTCGTAATTGTCCCATAGGCACTTGAAAAGAGTGTATATTCTTTGTTAGACATAGAATTACCTGTTCATCTAACAACTTACGAATGTATTATTCAGATATTCTAGATCACTGATTTTTTTTTTCTGCTTGATTTTCAATTTCTGAGTGAGCTATATTTCAGTGGTTCTCAAAGTGTGGTCCCTGGACCAGCAGGTTTATTCTCAGCTGGGAATTTAGAAATGCAAATTCTTGTGGCTCACTCTAATGATTTTTGTTCCTTATGGATTCCTTTCTCTCTGAAAGGCTTTAGAATTTTTATTTGTTTGATGTTCTTAAAATGTCCCATCATCTGTCTTACTGTAGTTCTTTTTTTCTTATCTCTCATATTTAACACTCTGTGATCCTTTTTGATCTGAGGTCTTTTGTCTCTCTAATTCTGGGAAATTTATCTCTATCATTTCTTCAAGACTTTGCCCCTTCAAATTTTTACTTCACTTCTAGGAGTCTTATAATCTGTATCTTGGTACATCTATTTCCAAATTCTTTAGCTTTGAAAGAAATTCTCTCTCTTTATCCTTTCCTGCTATTTTCTCAGTTTAATTTTCCAACTCTCTAATGTGTTTTTTTTAAAAAGTATTCATCTTATTGCTTAAATTATATATTGTATTCATTATTTCAAATATTATACTCTCATAGTTAATATTGCACTTGGCCCTACTTGTGATTACTTTTTCTTCCTTCAAATTGTGAATATTCTTTTGAAGATCTCTCCAAGGGTTTTCTACTCTTCATTTCTTGGTCCTCAATAGTTCTTTTTTTTTTTAAATTGTATTATGTTATGTTAGTCACCATACAATACATCATTAGTTTTTGATGTGGTGATCCACAATCCATTGTTTTCGTATAACACCCAGTGCCCCATGCAGTACGTGCCCTCCTTAATACCCATCACTGGGCTAACCAATCCCCCCTCCCCTCTCCCCTCTAAAACTCTGTTTGTTTCTCAGAGTGCATAGTCTCTCATGGTTCATCTCTCCCTCCGATTCCCCCCTCTCATTTTTCCCTTCCTTCTCATAGTGTCTTCCTTATGTTCCACAAATAAGTGAAACCATATGATAATTGACTTTCTCTGCTTGACTTATTTCACTTAGCATAATCTCCTCCAGGCCCATCCATGTTGATATAAAAGTTGGGTATTCATCCTTTCTGATGGCTGAGTAATATTCTATTGTATATATGGACCACATCTTCTTTATCCATTCATCTGTTGAAGGGCATCTCGGCTCTTTCCACAGTTTGGCTATTGCGGACATTGCTGCTATGAACATTGGGGTGCATATGGCCCTTCTTTTCACTACATCTGTGTCTTTGGGGTAAATACCCAGTAGTGCAATTGCTGGGTCATAGGGTAGCTCTATTTTTAAATTTTTGAGGAACCTCCACACTGTTTTCCAAAGTGGCCGTACCAACTTGCATTCCCACCAACAGTGTAAGAGGGTTCCCCTTTCTCCACAGCCTCTCCAACATTTGTTGTTTCTTTCCCTGTCCATTTTTGCCATTTAACTGGTGTAAGGTGGTATCTCAATGTGGTTTTGATTTGGATTTCCCTGATGGCTAATGATGATGAACATTTTTTCATGTGTCTGTTAGCCATTTGTATGTCTTCTTCAGAGAAGTGTCTTTTCATATCTTCTGCCCACTTTTTGACTTGATTATTTGTTTTTTGGGTGTTGAGTTTGAGAAGTTCTTTATAGATCTTGGATACCAGCCCTTTATCTGTAGTGTCATTTGCAAATATCTTCTCCCATTCTGTGGGTTGCCTCTTTGTTTTGTTGACTGTTTCCTTTGCTGTGCAGAAGTTTTTTAACTTGATAAAGTCCCAGAAGTTCATTTTTGCTTTTGTTTCACTAGCTTTTGGAGACGTATCTTGAAAGAAGTTGCTGTGGCCAATGTCAAAGAGGTTACTGCCTATGTTCTCCTGTAGGATTTTGATGGATTCCTGTCTCATGTTGAGGTCTTTCATCCACTTTGAGTTTACCTTTGTGAATGGTGTTAGAGAATGGTCGAGTTTCATTCTTCTGTATGTGGCTGTCCAATTTTCCCAGCAACATTTATTGAAGAGACTGTCTTTTTTCCATTGCCTGTTTTTTCCAGCTTTGTTGAAGATTATTTGACCATAGAGTTGAGGGTCCATATCTGGGTCCTCTATTCTGTTCCATTGGTCTATATGTCTGTTTTTATGCCAGTACCATGCTGTCTTGCTGATCACAGCTTTGTAATATAGCTTGAAATTGGGTAATGTGATGCCCCCAGCTTTGCTTTTCTTTTTCAACATTTCCTTGGCAATTCGGGGTCTTTTCTGATTCCATACAAATTTTAGGATTGTTTGTTCCAGCACTTTGAAAAATGTCACTGGAATTTTGATTGGGATGGCATTGAAGGTATAGGTTGCTCTGGGTAGCATAGACATTTTAACAATGTTTATTCTTCCGATCCATGAGCATGGAATGTTTTTCCATCTTTTTGTGTCTTCTTCAATTTCTTTCATGAGTGTTTTGTAGTTCCTAGCGTATAGAACATTTACCTCTTTGGTTAGGTTTATTCCGAGGTATCTTACGGTTTTTGGTGCTATTGTAAATGGAATTGTTTCTCTAATTTCTCTTTCTACAGTTGCGTTGTTAGTGTATAAGAAAGCAACTGATTTCTGTGCATTGATTTTGTATCCTGCCACATTACTGAATTGCTGGATGAGTTCTAGTCATTTGGGGGTGGAGTCTTTTGGGTTGTCCACATAAAGTATCATGTCATCTGTGAAAAGAAAGAGTTTGACTTCTTCTTTGCCAATTTGAATACCTTTTATTTCTTTTTGTTGTCTGATTGCTGTTGCTAGGACTTCTAGTACTATGTTGAACAATAGTGGCGAGAGTGGGCGTCCTTGACGTGTTCCTGATCTTAAGGGAAAGGCTCTCAGCTTCTCCCCATTGAGGATGATATTCGCTGTGGGTTTTTCATAGATGGATTTTATGAACTTGAGGAATGTTCCCTCTATCCCTATACTCTGAAGAGTTTTAATCAGGAAAGGATGTTGTATTTTGTCAAATGCTTTTTCTGCATCAATTGAGAGGACCATATGGTTCTTCTCTCTCCTCTTATTAATGTGTTCTATCACATTGATTGATTTGCGAATGTTGAACCACACTTGCATCCTGGGGATAAATCCCACTTGGTCATGGTGGATGATCCTTTTAATGTATTGTTGGATCCTATTAGCTAGGATTTTGTTGAGGATTTTGGAATCCATATTCATCAGGGATATCGGTCTGAAATTCTCCTTTTTGAGGGGGTCTTTGCCTGGTTTGGGGATTAAGGTAATGCTGGCCTCATAGAATGAGTTTGGAAGCTTTCCTTCTGTTTCTATTTTTTGAAAGAGCTTCAGTAGAATAGGTATTATTTCTTCTTTGAATGTTTGGTAGAATTTCCCAGAGAATCCATCAGGCCCTGGACTCTTGTTTTTTGGGAGGTTTTTGATCACTGCTTCAATCTTGTTACTGGTTATTGGCCTATTCAGGTTGTCAATTTCTTCCTGTTTCAGTCTTGGCAGCTTATAGGTTTCCAGGAAGGCCTCCATTTCATCCAGATTGCTCAGTTTATTGGCATATAGTTGTTGATAATAATTTCTAATAATTGTTTCTATTTCCTTGGTGTTAGTCGTGATCTCTCCCCTTTCATTCATAATTTTATTAATTTGAGTCCTTTCTCTTTTCTTTTGGATAAGTCTGGCCAGTGGTTTATTGATCTTATTAAGTCTTTCAAAGAACCAACTTCTAGTTTCGTTGATCTGATCTACTGTGTTTCTGGTTTCTAGTTCATTGATCTCTGCTTTAATTTTAATTATTTCTCTTCTAATGCGTGGCTTAGACATCATTTGTTACTTTTTCTCTAGTTCTTTAAGGTGTAGAATTAGTTGGTGAATTCGGATTTTTCTATTTTTTTGAGTGAGGCTTGGATGGCTATGTATTTCCCCCTTAGGACTGCCTTTGCAGTATCCCATAGGTTTTGGACCAATGTGTTTTCGTTCTCATTGATTTCCATGAATTGTTTGAGTTCTTCTTTGATTTTCTGGTTGACCCAAACATTCTTGAGCAGAGTGGTCTTTAGTTTCCAAGTGTTTGAATTTCTGCCAAATTTTTTCTTGTGATTGAGTTCCAGCTTTAAAGCACTGTGGTCTGAGAATATGTAGGGAATAATCTCAATCTTTTGGTATCGGTTGAGACCTGATTTGTGACCCAGTATGTGGTCTATTCTGGAGAAAGTTCCATGTGCGCTCGAGAAGAATGAGTATTCTGTTGTTTTAGGTGGAATGTTCTGTAAATATCTATGAAGTCCATCTGGTCCAATGTATCATTCAAAGCTCTTGTTTCCTTGTTGATTTTCTGCTTAGATGATCTGTCCATTGCTAAGAGTGGAGTATTGAGGTCTCCTACAATTAACGTATTGTTATCAATATGACTCTTTATTTTGGTTAACAGTTGGCTTATGTGGATGGCTGCTCCCATGTTGGGGGCATAGATATTTACAATTGTTAGATCTTCTTGTTGGATAGACCCTTTAAGAATGATATAGTGTCCTTCTGTGTCTCTAATTACAGACTTTAGTTTAAAATCTAATTTGTCTGATATAAGAATTGCTATGAATTAATTGTCATCATGTTGCCTGTGAAGACGTTGCTTTTATAGATTGTCCCTGTAAATTTCTGTTGTATATCACTCTTGGGGTCTTTCTCCTTTTATAGAACCCCCCTTAATATTTCTTGCAGGGCCGGCTTAGTGGTCACATATTCTTTCAGTTTCTGCTGGTCGTGGAAGCTCTGCATCTCTCCATCCATTCTAAATGAAAGCCTTGCCAGATAAAGTATTCTTGGCTGCATGTTCTTCTCATTTAGTACCCTGAATATGTCTTGCCAGGCCTTTCTGGCTTGCCAGGTCTCTGTGGATAGATCTGACATTATTCTGATGTTCCTCCCTCTGTACGTAAGGAATCTCTTCCCCCTAACTGCCCTTAAGTTGGTTTCCTTGGTTCTAAGATTTGCAAGTTTTACTATAACATGCCGGGGTGTTGGCCTGTTTTCCTTGATCTTGGGAGGGGTCCTCTCTGCCTCTAGGAAGCGAATGTTTGTTTCATTCCCCAGATTAGGGAAGTTTTCAGCTACGATTTGCTCAAATACATCTTCTAGTCCTCTCTCTCTCTCCACTCCCTCCGGGATTCCAATTATTCTGACACTGGAACGCTTCATGGTGTCACTTATTTCTCTGATTCTATTTTCATGGATTCTGAGTTGTTTTTCCCTGGCTTCCTCTTTTCCCTTTTTATCTATTATATTGTCTTCCAGGTCGCTTATTCATTCTTCTGCCTCAGTTACCCTAGCTGTTAGATTATCTAGATTGGATTGGATCTCATTGATAGCATTTTTAAGTTCTGCCAATTCAGCTTTCATTTCTGCCCTTAGAGACTCTATGTTGCCATTAATTGATTTCTCCATTCTAGCCATTGTCTTCACAATTGCTAGCCTGAATTCCATCTCCAACATCTTGGTTATATCTGCATCCATTTGTAAATCTGCAGCATAAGTCATAATCTCTGAGTCTTTTCTATTTTGGGGGCTCCTCCTCCTAGTCATTCTGTTGATGGGTGTTTGAGGGAATGTATGGAGTCGAAATTATTGACCAGAACCCAAGCAAGATGCACCTGTTTTCTTGGGACCTTAGGGTTGCTGGCCTCTTATTTTCTCAGCCTGTCTTCTGGGGGAGGGGCCTGCGGCGCTGTTCTTCAGGCAACCCTGTTTGGGCGGAGTTGCCCTGCCCCACTGTGGCAGGGGATGGGCTCAGCGGGAATCAGTTTTTGGGGCTTTTGTTCTCTGGTGGCTTTCCCTGGTGGCTTTCTGCATCTCCTCCATGAGTCAGAGCAGAAGAGACCGTTTCCAACCCTCTGCCTCAGAGCAGAGAGATCGCAGTCTGTTCTTCCCTGAGCCCTCCAGGCCACACTGTCTCCGTTTCTGTCCGTGCTGCTATAAACTGCAGCGGCCTGGGTTGTGCGCCCCTCTGCAGCGCCCCCAGTCCTGCCTCCAGGTTGGAGCACATCTCTGCCCTTTGTGCTTCTAAAACTGGGCACGCGTGACCCCCCCCCCCCCCCGCCCCCGCCACACTCCGGGTTTCTGCCCCGGGGGCTGCCCTAGAGTCCTTTCCCCGCCAATACTGGTCTGCGAGTCTGTGCCCGTCCCCAGTGTGCGAGGCTGTCGCTCACTGGTGGTGTAGGATCCCCACGGCCAGGCACCCTCCCGCTGCCATCTATCCTCCAGTATCTGCCCGTGGATTCAGGGCTCCCCGCATCATACCTCGAAACCAACCGCCTGCGATATTCTGCTTGTAGAGATCCAGATCTTCTTACATCTCAGGCTGGTTTCGTGGGTGCTCAGAGTGGTCTGGTAGATATCCAGCTCAATTCCGGGAACCAGTTGGAATAGGGTCCCCTACTCCTCCACCATCTTTTCCTCTCCCGGTTCTCGATAGTTCTGCTGTAGGCCCAGGCACATCTGGGTGGTGCAGTTGGTTAAGCTCCTGATTCTTGGTTTCAACTCAGGTCATGATCTCATGGTTGTGAGATGGAGCCCCATGTCCAGCTTCATGCTCCATGTGGAACCTGCTTAAGATTCTCTCTCTTCCTCTTCCTCTGCCCCTCCTGCTTGTGCTTCTGCTCTCTCTTTCTCTCAAATAAATAAATATTAAAGAAAATAATTCCACTGTATGTTTTATATGTTGCTGATTCGACCTGTTTTAGTTGCGGTCATTTTAAGCTTCAGTTGTATAGTATTTTTGTCTGTATGTGTTTTTCTGGGATACCCTCAGGCAGTGTGAATTTCGGAAGAGCTGGATATCCAGGCCCTGTTACACTGGGAGACTACTGGGAGAGAGGGGCCACACTCCAGAATACCAGTCTCTATGGACTCTGCAAGGAATAACCACACCCAGAACCACCTTTACTCCTCGACAGAGCCAGCACTGGACAGATGTAGTCTCCCCAAGTTCTGTTCCCTGAGCCCTGGGAACCTTGAACTGGAGGGGATGGAGGAGTAATGCAATAGGGCAGCTGGCCAGGCCATACCTGCTTATACCAATACCCAACCCTGTAGCAGGTTTGTGCTGGATACTCTTCTCCCTAGCCAGCCCCAGAAGCCTATGCTGTTGCTGCTAATTTCTATGATGAGAGTAGATACATTAATTGTCCAGGGCAACATCAGGGAGAGGAAGGAATAACATTGAAAGAGCTTTCCTTCATACCATCTTCCACAGCTGTCACTCAACTTCCCATCCCCTCCTTCCCCCACACATATACCAATTCAAGGCAGCTTTCGTTCTTTCTAATAGTTTCTCACATTTGGTTTGTTCATTTGATTTGTTTTTGTCTTTGGTCTGGAATCCATGTTTGCTTCCTGAGTCTATATATTCTCCAGGGTTGAATTTTGGGAAAAGGTTTTAGCGACTCTGCTATTTTGCCATCTTGGCAGGCCATTTAATTTGTGCTGATCTATGACCATTGACTATACCCTTGGACTGTACTCTTGGATAACCTCCAGTCCTCATAGCCTCTGCTGCATTGCTACTGCCCTGGAACCAGAAATCACTGCTGGCGGGAGCCAGAGAACAAACAGAGCCTGCCCATTCCAGATTCCCGTTGACCATCTCACCTTGCCCTCCACCGACCCCTCTTGGGGCTGGGTGCACACTTCACCTACGATAAGTACAGGAATTACTCTTCCCTTTTTCTCAGGTCTCAGGTTTCTCCTTGCTACTCTTGATCCCAGAGAATGGCCCAGGTTTCTCTTTGACAGAAAAAGATGAAACATGAGCTCTCTTGCCCAAATTCTTATTCATTTCATCATATTCTCTTCTCTCGCCTCAACCTTCCATCCAGTTCTAGAGCTGAGTAGTTATTGCTGAAATAAACTTTCCACTTGTTCCCTGGATCCCATTTTCCTTGGGATGATTTTTCTGAACTCCTCTTCTATATTGTTAGCATTATTTTTGTTTGTTTTAAAATAATTTTGTTATCATTTCCTAAAACTCTATATATTTACATGGAAGTTTTTAAAATGCTTGTAAGTTTTTCTTAGTGTGAGTTTCTTGGCAAAACAGAGGCTGAGGCAAAAGGTTTGTTGCTAAAGCTTCATTGGGACCAAAGGAGCGTGAGGCAATGAAGGAGGGGGAGTGAATATGAATTAGCATGTTACTGAGCTGCTCACATTGTCAGGGCAAGCCAGTCGCTCATTCATACCTTGAGGTCCTCAAAGGGTCTCCAGGAAGCTACTGTCCAACAAATAGTCTGCCTAGGGGTAGACTATTTATCCATTGTGTACTGTCTCCTGTTTGTCAAAGTTTGTCTTGTCAGAGTACCAACTCCTTGCATTCTCTGTCCTGCATTGTTGGTCTCATCATTTTACTTTAATCACAGCTTCTGCTGTGCAGCTATTCTGCTCATGCAGAATAGAAGCGCTGACTCGCTGACTTATTAATTCTGTTCTCTGTGTTACTGTGAAGCCATTGCCTTAAATTATTTTTTAAAGGCCACAGATTAGATTATAGTCCAGTCCTCATGGAAAGGACTAGATGTATGGAAAATCTCAATCATAGATTCCATAATAAAATTTTCTTAGCTATGTCTCCATTCTAAGACCCTTCCTTCTGACAGTATTTACAACATGAATGTTACCTTAGAACTGATGAAAGTCTATATCTGCTGAATGGCCTCATTTAGAATGTTCTCCTTTGATTTTAATAATGAGCCAAGTAGTACCACTCCAATAATGCAACTGAAGTGTTTTCTATAAATCTTATTAAAGATGTAAAACTGAAAGAAAATTGAAAAGATGTTGCATTAAATTCTTTTAACACTGGAATAACACTGGAAAATTTAAATGGCCTCCTGATTTATCCAATTCATCCTATGGACAACTATCAGAATACTTTCTTTCTTTTTTTTAAGATTTATTTATTTATTGGAGAGAGAGAGAGTGAGAAAGATTGTGGGGACAAGGGGCAGAGGGAGAGAGATTTCCAAGCAGATTCCACCCTGAGCAAGGAGCCCAATGCAGGGCTCGATCCCATGACCCTGAGACCACGACCTGAGCCAAAACCAAGAGTGGGATGTTCAACCCACTTTGCCACCCATGTGCCCCCAGAAGAATATTTTCTTAAAGCACAAATCCTAGTGTATGGCCCTTCCTTCACTCAAGAAAACTTGAATAATTGCTATTTCTAACTCCTTGCTATACATTTCCATGCCAAATTTATAGTCAAAAACTATCTATCTGAATTGAACTTAGCCACATTTACTCTCATTAAATCAAGATTATTGAAGTCTTTTTAAATATTGTATTCTGTGGGAGGCAAGTGAATCAAAGATGAATTAGCCATGATACTTACTTTCCAGGTGACATTCAGTCCAGTGGGGGTGGAGAGGAGGAATGGACAGTATGTAAAAAAAAAAATCACATAGTGTGGTAAGGGCTTTAATGGAAATTTATGCAAGTAGTTCTTTTTCTTAATTTTCATAGCATTTTATCTTAATCCCTCATATGCATTAGGACTTTTATCTTTTAGTACAGACATTTATCTCCCTGTGACTCCAAAGTTTTTGAGGGGCAAGACATGGATATTAGGTGTTTTGATATTTTTTAAGACAGTTGAAAATTTTTTTTTTTGTTTTTTAAGATTTTATTTATTTTAGAGAGAGAGAGCACAGGGAGAGGAGAAAAAGGGGAGGGAGAGGGACAAGCAGACTCCATGCTGAGCATGGAGCCCAATGTAAGGCTCCACCTTATGACCCGGAGATCATGACCTGAGACAAAACCAAGAGTCAGATGCTTAACTGACTGAGCCACCCAGGTTCCCCTTTAAGATAACTTTTTTAGGCACTTTTAGGTTCACAGCAAAATTTAGGGGAATATGCAGAGATTTCCCATATGCCCCCTCCCCCACACATGCTCAGCCTCCCTATTATCAATCTCCTCCATTAGAGGGGAACATTTGTTACCACTGATGAGCCTTCATGGACACATCATCATCGCCCAAATTCTATAATTTAATTAAGATTCATTCTTGGTGTTGTATTTTGTTTGAGTTTGGACAAAAGTGCGATGAAATGTATCTGACATTATAGTATCATTCAGAGCACTCTTACTGCCCTAAAAATCCTCTGTGCTCTGCCCGTTGATCCTTTCCTCTCCCTTGCAATCTCATTTTTTATTCTCCCACACATTTAGTTGAATGCTTTCCGTGGAAAAATAATGGTAACGGAACAACAGTAGCACCAGCAATAATATCACTTAAATATTAAGTATGTGCTGGTCCCTGTCCTAGGGTTTTGTACATATTAACTCATTGAATCCATCCAACAACTCCATGAATTGGGTACTATCATAATCCCCATTTAACTGATGAGGAAACTAAGGCACAAATAAGTTAATTTGCTCAAACTCACATAGCTAATAATGCAGTGTGGATATAGTAGATATCTAGAGGTGGATACAGTAGGTAGTCAGTGACTACGTACTGAAGACATGATGAATTAATATTAGGTGGTTGTTTAAAGAAAAACTTAAACTCAAAGGTCCTAGAAATTCTACATCTAACACTGATGCACTTTCCTTTGGTTTTGGGGCTGCATAATTTGTGGAGACTATAAAACTGTATCTGCATTAAAGGATTTTATTTATGTCTGATGGGAAACTCCTTAGTGTTGTTACCCTAAGACATGAAAGACTGACACATTTTACCTCCAGCAATTCTTTAGTTTTGTTGTCTTGTTTTTCAAGTTGGATTGTCCTCAAAGGACAGAAACTTCATTGGCATGCTAGATATTTCTTGTGTTTTACACGGAAACTTCCTCAATGCTCTGAATATAAATAAGCTTTACCTGCAATGCATTAACAACTGACTTTATAACTTGTATATTCATGGAATACACTAAATGGAAAGTCATTTTGAAATCTGGACTCTTCTTGCTTTCTTGGTCTTTTACCTTAGCCCTGAGATAATCATAGCTTATTGGAGTTAGAAGGGGCTTTGGTGATCATATGGTCCAACAATCACCTTTTATGGACACCTAGCTACCGTTCAGAGAAGCTCTGACTCACCTGAGGTCACACGTACATTAAAAGAATAGAAATGAGAAAAGTCCTGTTTAGAGACAAGACTGACAGGCACAAAACAATCAAAGACACAATCAGAGGATAGCTTGAGCTGTTACCATGAAAAAAAAATTATACGCACCATTCTCTGTATTCAAGTAATTTTATGGCTAGGAGAAGACAGTATCGGGTATGAGGTCCTACACTACAAAGCAGTCCGATAGGGTCCACACAGGTAGAGGTAGAGGTAGATTATATGGGATTGTAGAGGAATAAGGGGTACATTCTGGCTGTGGTATTCAGGAAAGCTGCTTATTCATTTCTTCTTTCAACACATTTCAATCTAGCATATGTTCCAAACACCATTCTGCAGTATGGAGAATCAGTGATGAACAAGATAGACTCACTTTGTCCTCATGGAATTTATATATTGATCGAGATAGATTGTTAATGCAGAAATGAATGAAGACCAATGAAAATAATGAGAATAAGCAAAGGATATTGGTTCAGCGCTTGCTATAGTAAAGGGAGTGAGCCACCATCATCACTTGCATCTGGCAGAGACTCAAAGGCAGAGGAGTGGGAAAGCTTTATAAGAGAGAAAAAAGGTAGTCTTCAGGCCATTGGCATGGGGAAGCTGTAGGCAGGCTAATAGAAGTGGACGCCCTATGTGATTGGTTAGAGGCGTATATTTGGCTTTCTCCGGTTGGCCCTAAGTTAGAAGCAGGTCAGAAGTTAGGGAAGTTGGGGCGCCTGGGTGGCTCAGTTGGTTAAGCGACTGCCTTCGGCTCAGGTCATGGTCCTGGAGTCCCAGGATCGAGTCCCGCATCGGGCTCCCTGCTCAGCAGGGAGTCTGCTTCTCCCTTTGACCCTCCCCCTCTCATGCTCTCTCTCTATCTCATTCTCTCTCTCAAATAAATAAAGTCTTAAAAAAAAAAAAAAAAAGAAGTTAGGGAAGCTGTTAGCTAATCAAATCCTGGACATTTGGGGCCAGTTTGTTACAAGGGATATTGTTTGGCTTCCTGGAACAGTTGTTAGAGATAGTAGTCAGACTTTCTATGAGTCCAATTTGTAGGTAATAGGTTGGCTTCCTGGGCTCGTTGCTGTAGGTCGTGGGTCAGAATTCTATTTTTACATATGATCTAGTCACTGTCTATTTGTATATTTCATCTTTAAACAGGGAAACAAAGGCTCTGAATAATACAAATAAGTGCAAAAGTAAAAACTCAGGGAGAGGAATAAAGTGTGATCAAGAAGAGGGAAGGAACTTATTTTAGACAGGGTAGTTAGAGAAGTCTCCTCTGAAAAAAGTAACATTTGGGCAGAAACTTGAATTTTGTGAAGGAAAAAGCTGTGAGGGGTTTGGGAGGTAAATGGAGGAGGGAGAAGAATGTCTCTGGTGGAGGGCAAGGCAGGTGTAAAGGCTCAGAGGTGGGAATGAGCTTGAAGTGCTTGAGGGACAGCAAAAAGCCCAGGGTAGGGAGGCAATGAGCATAGAGAGCGCTAAGGACAGTGAATATAGTTTAGAGAGAGATGGGGGTCGGGGGCTGGGATGTTAGTGTCCCACAGGTCTTCTAGACCCTACTCTGAGGTTATCAAATGTCACCCACAGTGAGATGAGCGAATTGCTAAATATCGGTTTGGCCACCATGTGGGACATAGTAAGTATGCTGTCAAATGTGGAAGCAGGAATAATTAGAAAGCTAATTGTGAGGACAATTTGAGCAGAATAAGACTGAGAGGAAAGATGGGAAGACCGGTTTAATGTGAAGGAGTGGTGTGAGCAAAATTAGAATCAATGAAGAGATATTTATGACAGGAGAGTGGAGAGGAATTCCCTTGTGTTCTGGGCAGGGGGGTGGCTGAAACATGGAGACTGTAATCTGAGGCAAAATCGCATGAAGCATAGGTTTTGTTAATTAGGAAATAAGTATCTGTTGTGAGAATAATATAATTAACATTATAGTTTAGGACGTTTATTTCTTTGTGGTTGCACAGTGGGTGAGGGAAATGGAGCTTGTTAGTAGGAACACTGGTGCTGTGAAGTTATCTGTGTATCAGATATTCCTGACTTAGTGGAAACAGAAAGAACCCAGGGAAGTGATGATTTTTGTTGTTGTTTCAAGAATTCTGAAGAATGAAGAAATAATTGCACTGCATGGGATCAACACAACTTCATATGGTTCTGAATGATGCAAGAGTTGTTGAGGCAACATTTGGCCCGGAAGATACAATGCCGCTGCCAAAGGCCAGGAAGGTCTAAAAAACTTCACCTCACACAAAGAAAGCCTGTGGTACGAGGCATTGTACAGAAGGTAGAGTTCAGTTTCAAAGCACATTATTGTTTCTATTCTGTCTTTTTCTCTATGCATCTTTAAATAGATAAGTTGGGACTGCATATAAAATTTTGAGTCTTATTCTTCTCAGGCAATATTAGAATTTTCCTCTGGCATCAAACTGCTGGTAAGCATAATTTTCCAGAATATTCACGTATTTGTACATAAGCTTTTGCTAATATTTCAAATTATTCCCCTATGAAATATTACTAGAAGAGAGATGAATGCATCATTTCTAGTTACTTTTGTTCCTAGTAGTTCTTGCATTAACCTTGAGATGGTAGGAAATTCAGGACCTGTAGAGTCTTTTATTATTCCTTTCAAATGCAAATGTGAGAAGTTTGACATGAATTATAGAAGCACATCAATGGCTGACACAGAATAATAGTGATCACTTGAGTGACTACTGATTTGTACCAGGGTTTTCATACATTATCTACTGAGGTCCTCAAAGCAGTCCTATGAGACAACTGTTTTTATTCTTGCTTTGCAAGTATGAAAACTGAGGCCATGAGGGTTGTTACCTCAAGGTCTTCAAACCCCTGCATTTGACTCCAGAGTCTATGCTCTTAATCTGACCAGATGGACAAACAAAACTAACTAGACAATAACCTGAATGGGTCAATCCTTGCTATTCCTGGGCTTCACCCTTCACCTCATGAAGGAGTCACTGTCATCTTAAACCCCTCTTCTATCTTCCGTTTGGTCTTAAACATGCTGCTGAAATGGGTTTCCTATAATTTCTTTCCCAACGGTTCCCTCTGCTTCCACATTTTCCTGTATTAACCTAATGATGGTAACTACAATGTTAGATCTTGCTGTAATACATTTAAGGTTGCATTAACATAGCTCATAGTTCATTCTCTTACGTAAATTAAATAGTTATGAAGTAATGATTTTGTTGTCATCATAATTTTGTATGTATAAAAGACCCTGAAGAACAAAATATTTTTCCTTGTGACCCTTACGAGACCTTGACCCCCAGATACTTCTCTTTACCCCTCTTGCTAAACCTAAATTGTCCACTGAACTGGCTACTGAGCTGCTACTTTCTGGTACACTGCCCTGCCCCCTGGTCAGCACAGCCCATTTCCCTGAGCCTTCTGAGAATTTGAACAGCAAACAATTCTTAGAATAATATTGGTTGGGTTTTCTCCTCTCATAAAAGATTTTCTACAGGTATTTTTAAGGACCTACTATTCAACTCAACTGACCCGACTGACATTTAAAGTTACTTGTTTTAGCCACAGTTTTAGAAAACCATGTAATTTGTTATCTTACAATCTCATGCCTCGATAACAATATCTAATAGTAAGATCATTTACTCAGCAATTACCCAGTACCAGACTCTGAGCCCTTTTGATAAACCAAGTCATTTACTTCTTAGAAGAAATGCGTGAGATACAATTATGATCCCGTTTTAAAAATAATGAAACTGAAGCATAGTTTAAGTGACTTCCCAAAGTCACACACATCATAAACAGTGGAGTGCAATTCCTAATCCAGTTGTACTTGACCCCAAACCTTGGATTTCTAAGCTCTACAGAGCTCGTGTCTGCCTAGGCAAGCCACCCTTAAAACAACTACAGATTCAAGCCCACTGTGCAATTCAGTTACATTTAATTGTTTGTTATGTAACTCGGTGCTTAAATTCATAGTAAAATTTCCTGTTTGATCAATGAGTTATGATTATATTTCAGATCTGTCTTCTATTGGCACACCTTACTCGTAGAATACTTTTCGTAAAAGCAAGTGTGACTGCAATATCTTTTCACAAATAAAAGCAAAGGAAAGCACTTTACAAAGGCCACTGATTTGTATTTCAGTTATACCTTTGGAGACCACAGGGCAGTGCTCAAACACATCTCTTTTATAGTCTGAAAGCATGAAATTATGTTACTTATTTAAGTTTTCTAAAAAATCTTCAAGATAGCTTGAAAGTGAATTTGTCTAAATGATATTTTTTTCTGGATGACTTTTATTAAAAGATCATTTTATTGATACTTTTCATAAATGTCATCATTAAACAATTATAGGAGCCACTTGTTTGGCTATTTGTTTGTTTATACTAAGATTGAGGCAAATGACCAGCAAAAGCTGAGCTGGTGAAGAACCCCGCACCTGTGAGATCTTACTGTCTGCCAAGTCTTTAAGATTTGAAGGGCAGCTTTAAATAAATTTCTTGCTATTTCCCAAAGATGATTGGACTACTCTGTGCCATCTGCTGAGGATGTTTTAGGTGGCAAATTCTCCAACGGAGTCCTTATCTCAGATACCTTATTTTGTTCAGTTTTTTTTTTTTTTTGGCATGTAATACTGCCATCACTAAAGTCCAACAAAATCACCGCAGTCCTATTAATTTGCTGTGCTATCATTCTGGGGATGGGTTTGTATCAAAGTTATTTGGGTAAGAGTGAATATTTTAAATGGGCAGAGAGCAAAGAGTTGGCATCTGTCTAAAATGTGAAAGGTTTTAATAGCTTTGGAGTCAATCCATTTCTTCAACGTTCTTTTTTAAGCTTTTATCTTAGTGGAGATACTGAATTGTACTCAGGTTATAGACAATTCACAAATATCAATGTTCATAACATTTTCATACTTTTTATCAAATCAATGCATGGTGAAAACATTCTTTCTGTATTTCTGTAGGAGAATCAAAATGCTTTGAATACTTTAGAGCTTAAATTTTAAAAAATTTTTAATTGAAGTATAGTTGGCATACAATATTATATTAGTTTTAGGCATACAATATGGTGATTCAACAATTATATACATTATACAGTGTTCACCACAATAAATGTAGTTACCATCTGTCACCATGCAAAGTTATTACAATATTATTGACTATATTCTCTATGCTGTACTTTTTATCCCTGTGATTTATTTATGTTATAATTGGAAGCTTGTCCCTCTTAGTCCCCTCTATCTATTTTATCCATCCCCCACATCCCTCCCCTCTGGCAACCACTAGTTCTCTGTACCTATGAGAGTAATTTTTTGTTTGTTTTTTTAGATTTCACATGTAAGTGAAATTATATGGCATTTATCTTTCTCTGTCTGACTTATTTCACTCAGCATAATACCCTCTAGGTCTATCCATGTTGTCACAAAGGGCAAGATTTCATTTTTTAATGGCTGAGTAATATTCCATTATATAAATATCTATATCTATAGCTGTCATTATGTATAACATTGTCTGTAACCATTCATCTATCAGTGGATACTTAGGTTGCTTCCCTATCTTTGCTAGTGTAAATAATGCTGCAATAAACAGGGGTATGTATGTATTTTTGGATTAGTGTTTTCATTTGGGGCGGTAAATACCCAGCAGTGGAATTACTGGATCATGTGGTATTTCTCTTTTTAATTTTTTGAGAAAATGCTATACTGTTCTCCACAGTGGCCGCATCAATTTGCATTCCTACCAAGAGTGCATGAGGGTTCTCTTTTCTCCGCATCCTAGCCAACACTTGTTATTTTTTGTTGTTTTTGATCCTAGTCCTTCTGACAGGTGTGAGGTGATACAGTGATATCTCATTGTGGTTTTGATTTGCATTTCCCTGATGATGAGTGATGTTGAGCATCTTTTCATGTGTCTGTTGGCCATCTGTGTGTGCTCTTTGGAAAAATGTCTATTCATGTCTTCTGTCCATTTTAAATTGGATTATTTGGTTTTTTTTGGTATATGTATAAGGGGGACTATACTTTTTTCAAGGAGGAATATATTTTCATGTTCCTTACTTTAATTCTAAAGAGGAACAAAGAGGAAGAGAAAAGTACTCTTTATTAGTTATTTACTTTATTAATGTAGCTATTCTTACAGAAAATGCTTTTATATAAGCTCAAAACAATCCTAGAGAAGAGGTAAAATTAGAAAACAGGTATTTAGAATTTTAGCTCAATACATATTTATCACACTAAGTGACACATAGTAGTCAACATTTAAAAAATATACCAAGCTCTTTTAAGGATTTTCCTAAATCCATTAAATACATTTTATTGAATTGTCAGTTTTCTAAGAGTTTATAATAAAGCAACATTTCCTGTTAGTGAGAAGATTGAACAGTTTGGAAGCATTAGAAGCCATGCCTACCTTCTTTTTTTTAAATTTTATTTTATTATGTTATGTTAATCACCATACATTACATCATTAGTGTTTAAAAAAAAATTTTTTTTATTGTTATGTTAATCCCCATACATTACATCATTAGTTTTAGATGTAGTGTTCCATGATTCATTGTTTGCGTATAACACCCAGTGCTCCATTCAATACGTGCCCTCTTTAATACCCATCACTGGGCTAACCCATCCCCCCACTCCCCATGCCTACCTTCTTAAAGTGTTTGATTTCAACCTTCCATCCAAATGAGTAGCATCTTGAGAAATGCTGGGCCAGCCATGGCCTGTTTGCCGTCCAGCCATTCCTAGCCTTTCTCTTACCTTGGCAGTAGGGATCAACACCTGCAGGCTGTTTTTTTCCAGGTGATGTTGGCTTCCACCTGGGCCTGGAAAATGGGACGATAGGTGGGAAATTACAGGGTATCCCCAGCCTGTTTTCTCCCCTGAGTGCCTACACCCTGATCTACCTCTGTCTGCTGCTCTGTCTCCTCGAGGAACCCCCTTTTCTGCCTGGCAGGCTCACTGTTGCTTCACCTGCTGTGGAGGGATTCTGATCCCTGGAAATGACTTCCCTTGTCTCCCCAGTCTAGGGGTGGCTCCTGGGTTGCCTCATTATCCCGTTTGACTTCTTTACCCCTCCAAACACCACTAAAACCCATGACTTAATTCTATTTTAAATATTTGAGTGTTTTCTCTCTCCCTGAACAGTCCCTGAACATTGTACTTGCCCCGGTGTAATGATGACTTTCAGAATTTTCTGTACTCTAGTATAGATGACAATCGCTTCCTTTGGTGCATACCAACTGTACTGGGTTGAATAGTTTTCTCTCCAAATTTGTGTTCACCTGGAATCCCAGAATGTGTCCTTATTTGGAAATAGGATCTTTGCAGATATTTTTAGTTAATATGAGGTCACACTGAATTAGGGAGGGCTCCAATCCAATGTCTGGTGTCCTTATACAAAAGCCATGTTACTATGGAGACAAAGATCAGAGTTCTATGTCTATAGGCCAAGAAACACCAAAATCACTGATAGTCATCAGAAGCTAGGATGGAGTCATGGAACAGATTGTCCCTCAAACTCCAGAAAGAACCAGCCTTGCCAACACAATTGATTGCAGACTTATGGCTTCCGGAAATGTAGGAGAATACATTTCTGTTGTTTAAAGCCACCTAATTTGTGGTTCTTTATTATAGCAGCCCTAGGAAATTAATATACCAACTATTTTAGCATTACTATTATTGTAATTCTTCTTTCCTAGTTTATGTTATTGTAATTCTTACTTCTTTCCTAACTTATGTTGCATGATTGGGACCAGGTAATTTGCATGGTTGATCTAATGAAAAGTAAGCAATGACCTTAGAAAGGAGTCCTGGCTTGATGAAATTCAGCCTCAGCCACATTAATATAAACCCATGCCAATTCAAATAATCTAATCTAAAAATGCACCAATTCTTTAAGAACAATGTTTTAAAAAATTATTTAATGATGTGTATAAAAATATGTAACATATCTGAAAGTTATGAAGCATCACTAGCCAAGAACCTATTTATAATTTATAAACTAGAACAGAGGTATGCAAATATTTTCTGTAGAGGACGAGATAGAAAATACTTAGGTTTTGTGGTTTTTTTTGTTGTGACTAGTCAACTCTGCCTTCGTAGCAGAAAAGCCACTATGTAAATACCTGTGTTCCAATAAAACTAAAAACAGGTGGCTGGCTAGATTTGACCTATGGTCATAGTTGATGACCCCTGAACTAGATCATTACCATTACAGCTCCTTACCCTTCCCTGCACCTTTGCTCTGAGCAGTAACTATTGTTCTGATTTTGATATTTACCATCCCTTTTAAAAGATATATTAGTCCATTTTGTTTATTTGCAGGCTTTATTAAAATTTCCTTTTAAAGAAAAATGTTCATGAGATCAATACCAATAATTCATGTATTGAGTAGGTCAGTCTTTTCACTGCTAAAAAATACGTTTTGCATGAATATTCCATGATTTTTCATTTCCTGTTGGACACTTGTTTGCTGTCTTTTTTTTTGTTGTTGTTGCTATTTCTAACGAAGTTGCCTGGTTTATCATACTCCTGTTGAGATGCACATGTGCAAAAATTTCTGTGGGTCATATACTTAGTATAAAATTGTTGAATGAGAAGGTATGCACATTTTCAACTTTATAAGAAATTCACAAATTGCTTTCTAAAGTGGTTATATCAGTTTACATCCATCCCATCAGAACTGTATAAGGATCCTCATGATTCTATATTGTTGCCAAAACAATATTGCTAGATTCTTATTTTTTGCCCATCTAGTGAATAAAAAATGATATCTTTATTTGGTCTTAATTTACATTTCCATGATTATTAATTAAGTCAAGAAACTTTCACTGACCTCTTATTTACTTTTCTGTGAAATTCCTTTATTTTTGTTTCTTTGTTTATATTTCTATTGACTCCTGTCTTTTCCTAATTGATTTGTAGGAATTCTTTATATATCATTGATCCTAATCCTTTATTAATTAAAATAATAGTACAAGGATTTGCCTTATGTAAATCTTGTTTAATGGGTTTTAGTAAGATTTATAAATCTATAATTTGAGTCTTACTTTTTTATTGGATTTAGTGCTAAAGAACCTTATATTTTTGTGGTCTGAGTAAATGAGATCTATGAAAGACATTCTGTTTGCTAGTAACAAACTAGCTTCTAGTAATGGAAAGGCGAAATTCTTTAAAAAATAGGATACAAATGAACAGTAAGAAGTATGAGTTATAGAGAAATGTATTGAACTTAAAATTTACAAGTTATACAATGTTTCACAATTGCAATTAATTTGTTTCTTATGCATGTGGGAGAATGGTTAGGAGAGAAGGAAGTTTCTAGAATAAGATTAAAATGCATTGCTTTAAATTAACTTAAAATTTAACCTTAGTCTGTGCTTTTTCATGTATTTCCTACAGTATCACAGGCTTATTTTTCCTGAGAATAATTAGATAAGTATAGCTCCATTTAAATATAGCACCGTAACATATAATGTTATGTTATAATGTATTTTATTTTTGTAACTCTACTGTAGCATACTGTCAGGAATATTAAATGTTATCATTGTTATTTTGGCAAATGAAAAATGTTTGCATGACATATTTGAGTTGGAGATCTGGAGACCCAGAGTTCTGGAGTCCTGATGTGTGTAATCAGACTTCCACTAAGGAATTACACAAAATTCCAGCTGAACAACTGTGAAACTTTTCTCTCTCTTCTCTTTCTTAAGTATTTATTAAGCCAAATCCCTACACAATTGTTCAAATAATAAATGTAATAAAATTAAAAATTGACCTTATCAAAATTATATTAGTTTCTAAATGTGATATCTTTTTGTGAAGATCAAATAAATAGACCATTTTCTGCCCAAAACTGTGATTGTATACTAGAGAGCAACTGCCTATTCATTTATGTCCCCAGCCTTAGTCAAATGAATTTCTGTAGATGAGGAGAGCAACTCAGTAAAATATATTTTTCTTAAGTGATTACTTGAAAACTTCAATTTATTTTCATGTTATTATATCATGATTTGATAGGAAATTTCATAGATTTGCCTTTTAACAAGCATCTTCCAATGCAAGCTGTCTTTACTTGGAACTATCCCTCTTTTATCCCTGTTCCTACAGCCTACATGTCTTGTAACCTTTATATTTGTTTGCCAAAAAGATATCTGCTATAAGAATTATTTCATAAATATTTGCTTATTATTTCAGTTGATTTATTAAAATCAGAAGTGTTATCTTTTAAAAACAAATCTATCTATATGACTTGAAATTTCTCTATTAACATACCCATCCAAAAACACCCAACAAATTATAAGTGCTTAATGAATTGCCACAAAGTCTATAACCACCATCCAGGTCAAAAACTGAATATTGCCAATGTTACACAATACTCTTTAATGCCCTCGCCCAATGTCTTTATTTCCTCTCCAAAAACAATCACAATCTTGGCCTTTAACACTATAGTTTAGTTTTGTCTTTATTAACTTTGGTATATTTATTAATTAGAATCATATGTTTGTTGTGTATTGTGTGGGCCTGGTTTTTGTTAATTAATATGTCTATGTGAAATACATTATATGTTAAAAAAAAGAAGAAGAAGATAGCAGGAGGGGGAGATGAACCATGAGAGATGATGGACTCTGAAAAACAAACTGAGGGTTCTAGAGGGGAGGGGGGTGGGAGGATGGGTTAGCCTGGTGATGGGTATTGAGGAGGGCACGTTCTGCATGGAGCACTGGGGGTTATGCACAAACAATGAATCATGGAACACTACATCAAAAACTACTGATGTAATGTATGGTGATTAACATAACATAATAATAAAAAAATATCTCTATGTGATTCATCCAAATTTTTGTGACTAACTATTCATTTCATATATTCTGTTATATGGATATATCACAATCTGTTCTACTTTTGGGGGGATATTTGGGTTGTTTCCAGTGTTTTGCTATCATGGACAATGCCAAAATGAACATTTTGTCCTGTCTCCTGCTGCACATACACTGCTGGGTCATAAGAGTGTGTATGTTCAACTTTGGTGGATAATGCCAAACAATTTTCTATAGTGGCTTTACCAATTTACACTTTTCCCAGCACTGTATAAGGGTTCCCATTTTTCCACATCATCGACAAAATTGGGTGCTATCAGCATTTTAAAATTCAGCCATTTTTGTGGATGGCTAATGGTCTTTTATTGTAGTTTTAGCTTTAATGTTTCAGATGAATAATGATGGTAAGAATAGGTTATGCACTTTTTCCCATATACATTGTTCATTTCGATATTCTCTTCTGAAGTTCCTCTACTAGTTTTTGTCCATTTTTAAATTCGGTTGTCTGAATTTATGGAATGGTTTTATATCTGGATTTGAGTAATTTGTTTTGTTATAACTGTTGCAGAGATTTTCTTCCACTCTGTGACTTGACTTTTCATTTCTTGGTGCTGTCTTTTGATATAAAGATGCTCTTAATTTCAACATCCAATTTAGCAATCTTTTCCATTATGGTTAGTGCTTTTATTTTGTCCCTGTTTAAGTATTTTCAAATTTTAAGGTCATAAAAATACTCTAAAAATATACTAAAGGCTTCTAAAAATATTCTAAAATATCCTAAGACTTCTTAAACTCTTTTATATTTTACATTTAGATTTACAGTCTACCTGAAACTATTTTTGTGGGTATGTTGAGTTTTATTTTTCTCCCTTGAGGATATCCACTTGATCTTGAGCCAGTTGTTGAAAGGGCCATCCTTTCCTCACTAATGTATAGTACCATCTTTGTCATATGTAAAGTGCATAAATATGAATCTGCTTTAGAATTATTTCTTTGGTTCCATTAGTTTATTTGTATGTCCTTGTGACCATATCACAATGCTCTCATTGCCATAACTTTACAATAAGTTTTAATATTGGCATTGTGAATCTTCTCAAATTGTTTTTTTCCCCCTCTAAGGGCATTTTGACTATTGTTGGCTCTTTGCTTTCATGAAATGTTTAGAATTAATTTATTTCCACAAAAAAGTATTAAAATATTCTTGGTGATTGCATTTAAGCCATAGATTCATTTAGCAGAAATTTACATCTTTTATACTGAGTTTTCCATCTATGGACACAATAATTTTTTCCATTTATTTAGATCTTGTAAAATTTCCCTGACTGTTATGTTTTTTTATGTAGAAGCCTTGCACATGTTTTGGTAGATTTATTTATGAATTTCTGGTATTTTTTTGTTGTCATTTTGTTTGTTTGCTTATTTATTTATTTATTTGAGAGAGAGAGAGTGAGAGAGAGACCACGTGAGCTGGGGGCAGGGGGCGGAGAGGGAGAGAATCTCAGCAGACTCCACACTGAGCATGGAGCCCTGTGCAAGGCTCCATCTCATGACCGTGAGCTAATGAGCTGAGCTGAAACCAAGAGTAGAATGCTTAACCAACTGAGCCACCTGGGTGCCTTGTAAATGATTCTTTTTAACTTTCATTTTCTATTGTTCATTGCTATCATATGGAAATGCTTTTCTATGTTAGTCATGTACCCAGCAAACTTTGTACATAATTTTTTAGCTCCAACAATTAAACTGTATATTCCTTTGTATTTTCTAAATATCCAATAAAGTTATTTCTGAGTAAGAACATTTTTTTCCATTTTTCCAGTATTTATTTTTCTTACATTACCACATGAGCCCCACTTGTGTCAGCTTCGTTAGGTTGTGTTTTTCAAGGATTTTGTCCACTTCATCTAAAATTTCTAAGTTATTGTTACGACTTTGTTTATAAAGTTCTCTTAAGGTCTTTTACATGTTGGTTGGATCTGTAGTGATGCTCCCCTGAGCTGTCTTGCTCTTTTTCTCAGTCTTGCTGTCTATTAATGCTAATTTGTCTTTTCATAGAAGTGAATTTAAGATTTGTTGATGATCTTTATGTTTTGTTTTCTATCTTAATTTTAGTTCTTTTAAAGTTCTTTCCACTTACTTCCTTGGATTTAATTTACTCTTAATTTTTAAACTTTGTGTTACGGACACTCTCTTTCCTCTGTTGAACAGATAGAGTGAGAGTCTTCTAAATCCAATTCAAAATTGAACTGGGTAATAGCTGAGTTTGAATTTTACTTATACAGTCTACCTCTAGCTTACCTTTGTTTCTAGGATCAGGCTCTCCCAGAACTTTGTTCAGGGCCAGTCTTATTTTTCTCAGATGTGAATCACTGTAGTAGTTCTGGTTCTATGCTTCAGAGCCAAATCTCTAGGCTCACACCCTGCATATTTTCAAAATGTGGCAAATATTGAAAGAGAAAGTTGACAGTGCGTTTGAAGCAAGTTTTTATTTCCTAAGCATTAAGAAATGGACAGAATTTCAGTCTGCCTCTAGGAGATTTTAACCTATGTCCCTTTACACCATCATGGCCTCACAATGTAGAAAATGTCCTATGAATATATAAGCTATTGTTCTGGCTCCTTCAGGTTTTCAATTTGCCACACTATTTCTCCTAAGATTACCCACAACTTTTCCAGTCTACATTTCCCCCATTAGAGGCTCTGTGTTTAGCAAACCTGAAGCTTGGACAAACTAGATCTTTAGTCTACAGCTGAAATTAACTCATGTTCTGTGGGGGAAAATAATTGGATATTATTAGCTTCCCTGAGAAAATTTCTCCTCTTAGATACTTCTCTTTAGAATTCTCCTTGGAATTTTATTTCCTCTAACTCTGCTTCCTCTAACAAGCATCAACTGCCTCTAAGTGAATAAGTCAAGCAGAGAGAGTCAATTATCATATGGTTTCACTTATTTGTGGTTTCACTTATTAGATTCCTAATACCTTTAAAATATGATTCAAATAATTAATCTTTTCCTAGTTTTTCAAGGGTATTGGTCTGTTATAGAATAACTATAAACTCATTTTTCTGGATTGGTTATTTTTATTATCCCTCTTTATTGGCTTTTTACTTATACAGTTACTTACTCTATTCTTTTAAGTTGTTACCCTGGATACTATAGCATGCATTCTAATCTTATTTTTATTGCCTGGACAGTGAAAGATGTTTCTGCCATCTAATTTTGCATTAATAGACCATTGCAAAACTTAATGCCCTAAACCAACAATTTATTATTATTTCTCATGTTTCTGTGGCTCACCTGGATAATTTTCATTTGGGTTCTCTTATATGGTTCTAGTCAGATGATGACCAAGGCTACAGTCACCTGAAGGCTTACCTGGGAAGGGTATTCTTGTTGCCTCATTCATGTGGTTGGCAGTTGATGCTTGTTGTTGTTTGGGAGCATACTTTCCTATAACCTAAACTTCAAAGATGTCCTCCTTAATGAATTATGTCCTCTAGTATTCAAAGCATTGTGTATCTCCTATCCTTAAGTCTGGGCTGACACTGTGACTCAGTTTTAAGCAGTAGAATATGGCAAAAATAATGCCACGTGACTACTGAGGCAAAGTCACAGGAAGCCTTGCAGCTTCCACCTGGGGCTCTTGGCATGTTTATTCTTGAGATGCTTCCTCTTGGAATTCAGTTATCATGATGTGACAGGCTTAAATCAGGTGTGAAGGCCATGGAAAGGTATTCATGTTGACAGTCCCTTTTCAGCTGGTTTTGAACTCCAGGTTTTGGTCCTCAGGCCTCATGAATTTTTGTAAAGCCCTCCTCAGCTACTCTCCCTCTTATGTGCCTCTTCTAGAATTAGAAAATATCCCTAGGGGGAAAATAGCCTTAAGTGCTAGGTTCACCTCTTTTGATATTTCTTTTTATCTAGGTCTTGGCCATGTAATTTTTTAAATTGCCTTATTAGCCACTTAGTGCCAGTTATGGATCTTTAAAAAACTTTTAGGGAGCCTTCTAGTTTTCCTCTGCAGGGAAGTTTGGATTGCCACCTCAGGAAGTATAATTTCCATATATATTTTTAAAAATTTATAATTGAAATTCTAACAAATCTAATTAGGACACGGTGAAGGCTTTTCTTCTACTGCATCTTTTTTAAAATTTTATTTTATTATGTAATGTTAGTCACCATACAATACATCATTAGTTTTTGATGTAGTGATCCATGATTTATTGTTTTCATATAACACCCAGTGCTCCATGCAGTACCTGCCCTCCTTAATACCCATCACCAGGCTAACCCATTCCCCCAACACCCCTCCCCTCTAAAACCCTGTTTGTTTCTCAGAGGCCATAGTTCTCATGATTCCTCTCTCCCTCCAATGCCCTCCCTTCATTTTTGCCTTCCTTCTCCTAATGTCCTCCATGCTATTCCTTATGTTCCACAAATAAGTGAAACCATATGATAATTGACTCTCTCTGCTTGACTTACTCACTTAGCATAATCTCCTCCAGTCCCATCCATGTTGACGTAAAAGTTGGATATTCATCCTTTCTGATGGCTGAGTAATATTCCGTTGTATATATGGACCACATCTTCTTTATCCATTCATCTGTTGAAGGGCATCTCGGCTCTTTCCACAGTTTGGCTATTGCAGACATTGCTGCTATGAACATTGGGGTGCATATGGCCCTTCTTTTCACTACATCTGTGTCTTTGGGGTAAATACCCAGTAGTGCAATTGCTGGGTCATAGGGTAGCTCTATTTTTAATTTTGTGAGGCACCTCCATACTGTTTTCCAAAGTGGCTGTAGCAACTTGCATTTCCACCAACAGTGTAAGAGGGTTCCCCGTTCTCCACAACCTCTCCAGCATTTGTTGTTTCTTGCCTTGTCAATTTTGCCATTTTAACTGGTGTAAGGTGGTATCTCAATGTGGTTTTGATTTGGATTTCCCTGATGGCTAATGATGATGAACATTTTTTCATGTGTCTGTTAGCCATTTGTATGTCTTCTTTGGACAAGTGTCTGTTCATGTCTTCTGCCCATTTTTTGACTTGGTTATTTGTTTTTTGGGTGTTGAGTTTGAGAAGTTCTTTATAGATCTTGGATACCAGCCCTTTAACTGTAGTATCATTTGCAAATATCTTCTCCCATTCTATGGGTTGCCTCTTTGTTTTGTTGACTGTTTCCTTTGCAGTGCAGAAGCTTTTTATCTTGATGAAGTCCCAAAAGTTCATTTTTGCCTTTGTTTCACTAGCCTTTGGAGATGTATCTTGAAAGAAGTTGCTGTGGCCAATGTCAAAGAGGTTACTGCCTATGTTCTCCTGTAGGATTTTGATGGATTCCTGTCTCACATTGCGGTCTCTCATCCATTTTGAGTTTATCTTTGTGTATGGTGTTAGAGAAGGGTTGTGTTTCATGCTTCTGTATATAGCTGTCCAATTTTCCCAGCACCATTTATTGAAGAAACTCTTTTTTTCCATTGCATATTTTTTCCAGCTTTGTTGAAGATTGTTTGACCATAGAGTTGAGGGTCCATATCTGGGTTCTCTATTCTGTTTCATTGGTCTATATGTCTGTTTTTGTGCCAGTACCATGCTGTCTTGGTGATCACTACTTTGTAATATAGCTTGAAATCAGACAACGTGATGCCCCTAGCTTTCTTTTTCTTTTTCAACATTTCCTTGGTGATTCGGGGTCTTTTCTTGTTCCATACAAATTTTAGGATTGTTTGTCCCAGCACTTTGAAAAATGTCATTGGAACTTTGATCGGGATGGCATTGAAGGTATAGATTGCTCTGGGTAGCATAGACATTTTAACAATGTTTATTCTTCCGATCCATGAGCATGGAATGTTTTTCCATCTTTTTGTGTCTTCTTCAATTTCTTTCATGAGTGTCCTGTAGTTCCTAGCATATAGAACATTTACCTCTTTGGTTAGGTTTATTTTGAGGTATCTTATGATTTTTGGTGCTATTTTAAATAGAATCATTTCTCTAATTTCTCTTTCTACAGTTGCATTGTTAGTGTATAAGAAAGCAACTGATTTCTGTGCATTGATTTTCATCCTGCCACCTTACTGAATTGCTGTATGAGTTCTAGTAATTTGCGGGTGGAGTCTTCTGGATTTTCACATAAAGTATCATGTCATCAGGGAAGAGAGAGAGATTGAATTCTTCTTTGCCAATTTGAATACCTTTTATTTCTTTTTGTTGTCTGATTGCTGTTGCTAGGACTTCTAGTACTATGTTTGTTTGTTTGTTTGTTTTATTTTGTTAGGTTAATCACCATACATTACATCATTAGTTTTTGATATAGTGTTCCATGATTTATTGTTTGGATATAACACCCAGTGCTCCATTCAGTATGTGCCCTCTCTAATACCCATCACCAGGCTAACCCATCCCCCCAGCCCCCCTCCCCTCTAGAACTCTCAGTTTGTTTCTCAGAGTCCATAGTCTCTCATGGTTTGTCTCCCACTCCGATTTCCCCCCCTTCATTTTTTCCTTCCTAATATCTTCTTCTTCATTTTTTTTTTGAATATACTGTATTATTTGTTTCAGAGGTACAGATCTGTGATTCAACAGTCTTACACAATTCACAGTGCTCACCATAGCACAGACACTCCCCAATGTCTTTCACCCAGCCACCCCATCCCTCCCACCCCCCACCATTCCAGCAACCCTCAGTTTGTTTCCTGAGATTAAGAATTCCTCATATCAGTGAGATCATATGATACATGTCTTTCTCTGATTGACTTGTTTCGCTCAGCATAACACCCTCCAGTTCCATCCATGTCGTTGCAAATGGCAAGATTTCATTCCTTTTGATGGCTGCATAATATCCCATTGTATATATATATATATATATATATATATATATATATACCACATCTTCTTTATCCATTCTTCTGTCGATGGACATCTTGGCTCTTTCCATAGTTGGGCTATTGTGGACATTGCTGCTATAAACATTGGGGTTCATGTACCCCTTCGGATCCCTACATTTGTATCTTTGGGGTAAATACCCAGTAGTGCAATTGCTGGATCATATGGTAGCTCTATTTTCAACGTTTTGAGGAACCTCCATACTGTTTTCCAGAGCGGCTGCACCAGCTTGCATTCCCACCAACAGTGTAGGAGGGTTCCCCTTTCTCCGCATCCCCGCCAACATCTGTCATTTCCTGACTTGTTAATTTTAGCCATTCTGACTGGTGTGAGGTGGTATCTCATTGAGGTTTTGATTTGGATTTCCCTGATGCCGAGTGATGTTGAGGACTTTTTCATGTGTCTGTTGGCCATTTGGTTGTCTTCTTTGGAAAAATGTCTGTTCATGCCTTCTGCCTATTTCTTGATTGGATCCTTTGTTCTTTGGGTGTTGAGTTTGATAAGTTCTTTATAGATTTTGGATACTAGCCCTTTATCTGATATGTCATTTGCAAATATCTTCTCCCATTCTGTCAGTTGTCTTTTGGTTTTGTTGACTGTTTCTTTTGCGGTGCAAAAGCTTTTTATCTTGATGAAGTCCCAATAGTTCCTTTTTGTCCTTGCTTCCCTTACCTTTGGCGATGTTTCTAGGAAGAAGTTGCTGCAGCTGAGGTCGAAGAGGTTGCTGCCTGTGTTCTCCTTTAGGATTTTGATCGACTCCTGTCTCACATCGAGGTCTTTCAACCATTTTGAGTCTATTGTTTGTGGTGTAAGGAAATGGTCCAGTTTCATTCTTCTGCATGTGGTTGTCCAATTTTCCCAACAGCATTTGTTGAAGAGACTGTCTTTTTTCCATTGGACATTCTTTCCTGCTTTGTCGAAGATTAGTTGACCATAGAGTTGAGGGTCCATTTCTGGGCTCTCTATTCTGTTCCATTGATCTATGTGTCTATTTTTGTGCCAGTACCATACTGTCTTGATGATGACAGCTTTGTAATAGAGCTTCAAGTCCAGAATTGTGATGCCACCAGCTTTGCTTTTCTTTTTCAACATTCCTCTGGCTATTCAGAGTCCTTTCTGGTTCCATACAAATTTTTGGATTTTTTGTTCCGTTTCTTTGAAAAAAGTGGATGGTATTTTGATAGGGATTGCATTAAATGTGTAGATTGCTCTAGGTAGCATTGACATCTTCACAATATTTGTTCTTCCAATCCATGAGCATGGAACGCTTTTCCATTTCTTTGTGTCTTCCTCAATTTCTTTCATGAGTATTTTCTAGTTTTCTGAGTACAGATTCTTTGCCTCTTTGGTTAGATTTATTCCTAGGTATCTTATGGTTTTGGGTGCCATTGTAAATGGGATCAACTCCTTAATTTCTCTTTCTTCTGTCTTGTTGTTAGTGTATAGGAATGCCACTGATTTCTGTGCATTGATTTTATATCCTGCCACTTTACTGAATTCCTGTATGAGTTCTAGCAGTTTTGGGGTGGAGTCTTCTGGGTTTTTCACATAAAGTGTCATATCATCTGCAAAGAGTGAGAGTTTGACTTCTTCTTTGCTGATTCGGATGCCTTTTATTTCTTTTTGTTGTCTGATTACTGTGGCTAGGACTTCTAATATTATGTTGAATAGCAGTGGTGATAGTGGACATCCCTGCCGCGTTCCTGAGCTTAGGGGGAAAGCTCTCAGTTTTTGCCCATTGAGAATGATATTCGCTGTGGGTTTTTCATAGATTGCTTTTATGATATTGAGGTATCTACCCTCTATGCTTATATTCTGAAGACTTTTGACCAAGAAAGGATGCTGTACTTTGTCAAATGCTTTTTCTGCATCTATTGAGAGGATCCTATGGTTCTTGTTCTTTCTTTTATTAATGTATTGTATCATATTGATTAGCGGATGTTGAAGCAACCTTGCAGCCCAGGGATAAATCCGACTTGGTCGTGGTGAATAATCCTTTTAATGTAGTCTTCGATCCTATTGGTGAGAATTTTTGCATCCATGTTCATCCAGGATATTGGTCTGTAATTCTCCTTTTTGATGGGGTCTTTGTCTGGTTTTGGGATCAAGGTAATGGTGGCCTCATAAAACGAGTTTGGAAGTTTTCCTTCCATTTCTATTTTTTGGAACAGTTTCAGGAGAATAGGTATTAATTCTTTAAATGTTTGGTAGAATTCCCTTGGGAAGCCATCTGGCCTTGGGATCTTGTTTGTTGGGAGATATTTGATGACTGCTTCAATTTCCTTAGTGGTTATAGGTCTGTTCAGGTTTTTTATTTCTTCCTGGTTCAGTTTTGGTAGTTGATACATCTCTAGGAATGCATCCCTTTCTTCGAAATGATCTAATTTGCTGGCATAGAGTTGCTCATAATATGTTCTTATAATTGTTTGTATTCCTTTGGTGTTGGTTGTGATCTCTCCTCTTTCATTCATGATTTTGTTGATTTGGGTCATTTCTCTTTTCTTTTTGATAAGTCTGGCCAGGGGCTTATCAATCTTGTTAATTCTTTCAAAGAACCAGCTCCTAGTTTCGTTGATCTGTTCTACTGTTCTTTTGGTTTCTGTTTCATTGATTTCTGCTCTGATCTTTTTTATTTGTCTTCTCCTGCTGGGATTAGCTTTATTTGCTGTTCTTTCTCCAGCTCCTTTAGGTGTAGGGTTAGGATGTGTATTTGAGACCTTTCTTGTTTCTTGAGAAAGGCTTGTATTGCTATATACTTTCCTCTTAGGACTGCCTTTGCTGCATCCCAAAGATTTTGAACAGTTGTGTTTTCATTTTCATTGGTTTCCATGAATTTTTAAGTTCTTCTTTAATTTCCTGGTTGACCCATTCATTCTTTAGTAGGATGCTCTTTAGCCTCCATGGACTTGAGTTCTTTCCAACTTTCCTCTTGTGATTGAGTTCTAGTTTCAAAGCATTGTCATCTGAAAATATGCAGGGAATGATTGCAGTCTTTTGTTACCGATTGAGACCTGATTTGTGACCTAGGATGTGATCTATTCTGGAGAATGTTCCATGGGCACTAGAGGAGAATGTGTATTCTGTTGCTTTGGGATGGAATGTTCTCAATAGATCTGTGAAGTCCATTTGGTCCAGTGTGTCGTTTAAAGTCTTTATTTTCTTGTTGATCTTTTGCTTAGATGATCTGTCCATTTCAGTGAGGGGGGTGTTAGAGTCCCCCACTATTACTGTATTGTTGTTGATGTGTTTCTTTGCTTTTGTTATTAATTGCCTTATATAATTGGCTGCTCCCATGTTAGGGGCATAGATATTTACACTTGTTATATCATCTTGTTGGATAGACCCTTTAAGTAGGATATAGTGTCCTTCCTCATCTCTTATTACAGTCTTTGGTTTAAAATCTAATTTGTCTGATCTAAGGATTGCCACCCCAGCTTTCTTTTGGTGTCCATTAGCATGGTAAATGGTTTTCCACCCCCTCACTTTCAATCTAGGAGTGTCTTTGGGTCTAAAATGAGTCTCTTGCAGACAGCATATCGATGGGGCTTGTTTTTTTATCCAATCTGATAGCCTGTGTCTTTTGATTGGGGCATTTAGCCCATTTACATTCAGGGTAACTATTGAAAGATATGAATTTAGTGCCATTGTATTGCCTATAAGGTGACTGTTACTGTATATTTTCTGTGTTCCTTTCTGGTCTATGTTGCTTTTAGGCTCTTTTTTTGCTTAGAGGGCCCCTTTCAATATTTCTTGTAGGGCTGGTTTCATGTTGGCAAATTCCTTTAGTTTTTGTTTGTCCTGGAAGCTTTTTTATCTCTCCTTCTATTTTCAATGACAGCCTAGCTGGATATAGTATTCTTGGCTGCATATTTTTCTCATTCAGTACTCTGAAGATATCATGCCAGTCCTTTCTGGCCTGCCAGGTCTCTGTGGATAGGTCTGTTGCCAATCTAATGTTTCTACCATTGTAGGTTACAGATCTCTTCTCCCGAGCTGCTTTCAGGATTTTCTCTTTGTCTCTGAGGCTCGTAAGTTTTACTATTAGATTTTGGGGTGTTGACCTATTTTTATTGATTTGAGGGGGGTTCTCTGTGCCTCCTGGATTTTGATGCCTGTTTCCTTCCCCAAATTAGGGAAGTTCTCTGCTATAATTTGCTCTAATATACCTTCTGCCCCCCTCTCTCTTTCTTCTTCTTCTGGGATCCTAGTTATTTTAATGTTGTTTCGTCTTATGGTATCACTTATCTCTCGAATTCTGGGCTCGTGATCCAGTAGTTGTTTATTTCTCTTTTTCTCAGCTTCTTTATTTTCCATCATTTGGTCTTCTTTATCACTGATTCTCTCTTCTGCCTCATTTATCCTAGCAGTTAGAGCCTCCATTTTTGATTGCACCTCATTAATAGCCTTTTTGATTTCGACTTGGTTAGATTTCAGTTCTTTTATTTCTCCAGAAAGCGTTTCTCTAATAACTTCCATGCTTTTTTCAAGCTCTGCTAGTATCTTTAAAATCATCATTCTGAACTCTAGTTCTGACATCTTACTAATGTCCATTTTGATTAGGTCCCTGGCAGTTGGTACTGCCTCTTGTTCTTTTTGTTGAGGTGATTTTTTTCCATCCTGTCATTTTGTCCAGAGGAGAATAGATGAATGAGGGAACAAAATGCTAACAAGGTAACAATGACCCCAGAAAAATAAACACTAAACAAATCAGAAGAGCCCTGAAATTGGGGGAAAAGAAAGGGAAAGAAAGAAAAAAGAAAAAGATAAAAAAAAAAAAAGAATATGATCACATATGATCAGGCTGGTGCATAGGTCAGTGCCACACACTAGATTTTGGGAATATTTTGGTTTGTTAGAAGAAAAGTGCCTCCCAATATTTTAAAGAAAGAAAAACTTATATATGTACAAAAATAAGGGTAAATACAATGAAGGGATGGAATATGGTTGTAAAGATGAAAATTATAAAAGATTTTATAAAAGGAATTGATAAGAAGTTGGTTGAAGAAAAGAAAGAAGAGGATTTAAAAAAAAAAAAGGAGAGAATGTGATCAGGCAGGAGAGTAGAACAAAACCATACACTAGAGATTTAGGGTATATTTTGGTCTGTTAGAAGAAACTGTATCCCAAACATTTAAAGAGAGAACAACTTATATATATATACCAAAAATAAGATTAACTACTATGAAGGGATAGAATATGACTCTAAAAATGAAAAATAAAATGATTTTTTAAAAAAGGGATTGATAAGATGTTGGTTGAAAAAGGGAAAATGAAAAATTCAAAAAAAAAGAAAAAAAATTAAAAAAATTAACTTTGAAGACTAAAGAATCATGGGAAAAAAGCCATGAATTCTATGTGTAGTATTCCCTTAGTGTTGGCATTCTGCCATTCTTATTGATATGTAAGGTTGGTCTTGGCTGGTGGTACTTGCTGATCTTCTGGGGGAGGGGCCTTTTGCCATGGTTCCCAAATGTCTTTGCCGGAGGTGGAATTGCCCCGCCCTTGCCGGGTCCAGGCTAAGTAATCTGCTTGGGTTTGCTCTCGGGAGCTTTTGTTCCCTGCAAACTCTCCATACAGCTTTGGAGGACGAGAGTAAAAATGGCGGCCTCCCAATCTCTGCCCTGGAGGAGCCGAGAACTCGGAGCCCCACTCCTCAGTGAGCCCACAGAGAAAAGCAGTCAACTACTCCTGTCTCCCAGGTCTCCGGTCGCAGTCCATGCTCACCTGGCCTGTCACTGAGCATTTCTATCTCTGGCACCTGACCCTGTGTGGAGTCTCCAAACCCAGCAGATCCCTGCAGTACGCTCCTGTGCCGCTCCTCCCAGGGGAGGAAGGGGAGTCTCCCCGGATCTGCCACTTGTGTCCCTGCTGGAAAATCAGTGGCCCTACTGTGCCAAGGATCATGGTTTATGGCAACCCCGAGCTGAGAGCCCACTCCTTGGCTCCGTCTCTGCAGCCGGCTTCCCCGCTCCGATACCTGGGAGCTCTGCCACACTCAGTCACCCCCAGTGTTTCTGTGACCCTGAGGGTCCCGAGACCACACTGTCCCAGCGAGGGTTCCACCCCCGCTTAGCCATTGGAGCGACGTCCCTCAGCGGAGCCGACTTCTAAAATTTCCGATTTTGGACTCCTCTGCTCTATCACTTGCCAGAAGTGGCTGACGGAGGCCCTCTCCCCCGCTGTCTATCTTCCCGAATATCGCCTTGGATTCACTTCTCTGTACGTCCTACCTTCCAGGAAGTGGTCACTTTTCTGTTCAGAGAGTTGCTGCTATTCTTTTCTTCAATCTCCTGTTGAGTTCGTAGGTGTTCAGAATGGTTTAATCCCTATCTAGCTGAATTCCTGGGACCAGACGAAAGTTAGGTCTCCTACTCCTCCGCCATCTTGCTCCTCCCTTCTAGTACTATGTTGAACAACAGTGGCAAGAGTGGGCATCCTTGTCATGTTCCTGATCTTAAGGGAAAGGCTCTCATCTTTTCCCCATTGAGGATGATATTTGCTGTGGGTTTTCCATAGATGGATTTTATGAACTTGAGGAATGTTCCCACTATCCCTATACTCTGAAGAGTTTTAATCAGGAAAGGATGCTGTATTTTGTCAAATGCTTTTTCTGCATCAACCAAGAGGACCGTATGTTTCTTCTCTCTCCTCTAATTAATGTGTTCTATCACATTGATTGATTTGCGAATGTTGAACAACTTTTGCATCCTCGGGATAAATCCCACTTGGCCATGGGGGATGATCCATTTAATGTATTGTTGGATCCTATTAGCTAGGATTTTGTTGAGAATTTTGGAATCCATATTCAACAGGGACATTGGTCTGAAATTCTCCTTTTTGGTGGGGTCTTTGCCTGTTTTGGGGATAATGGTAACGCTGGCCTCATAAAATGAGTCTGGAAGCTTTCCTTCTGTTTCTATTTTTTGAAACTGCTTCAGGAGAATAGGTATTATTTCTTCTTTGAATGTTTGGTAGAATTTCCCAGGGAATCCATCAGGCCCTGGACTCTTGTTTTTTGGGAGGTTTTTTTTATCACTGCTTTGTTCTCCTTACTTGATATTGGCCTATTTACATTGTCAGTTTCTTCCTGTTTCAGTCTTGTCAGTTTATAGGTTTCCAGGAAGGCATCCATTTCTTCTGGGTTGCTTAATTTATTGGCATATAGTGGTTGATAACAATTTCTAATAATTGTTTCTATTTCCTTGGTGTTAGTCATGATCTCTCCCCTTTCATTCATAATTTTATTAATTTGGGTCCTTTCTCTTTTCTTTTGGATAAGTCTGGCCAGTGGTTTATCGATCTTATTAATTCTTTCAAGGAACCAGCTTCTAGTTTCATTGATCTGATCTGCTGTGTTTCTGATTTCTAATTCATTGATCTCTGCTCTAATCTTAATTATCTCTCTTCTAATGCGTGGCTTAGGCATCGTTTGTTGCTTTTTCTCTAGTTCTTTAAGGTGTAGAGTTAGTTGGTGAATTCGGGATATTTCTATTTTTTTGAGTGAGGCTTGGATGGCTATGTATTTCCCCCTTAGGACTGCCTTTGTAGTATCCCATAGGTTTTGGACCAATGTGTTTTCATTCTCATCGGTTTCCATGAATTGTTTAAGTTCTTCTTTGATTTCCTGGTTGACACAAACATTTTTTTTTTAAGATTTTATTTATTTGACAGAGACACAGCGAGAGAGGGAACACAAGCAGGGGGAGTGGGAGAGGGAGATGCAGGCTTCTGGGGGCTTTATCCCAGGACCCTGGGATCATGACCTGAGCTGAAGGCAGATACTTAACGACTGAGCCACCCAGGCGCCCCAGACCCAAACATTTTTGAGCAGAGTGGTCTTTAGCTTCCCAGTGTTCGAATTTCTTCCAAATTTTTTCTTGTGATTGAGTTCCAGTTTTAAAGCATTATGGACTAAGAATATGCAGGGAATAATCTCAGTCTTTTGGTATCAGTTGAGACCTTATTTGTGACCCAGTATGTGGTCTATTCTGGAGAAAGTTCCATGTGCGCTTGAGAAGAATGAGTATTCTGTTGTTTTAGGGTGGAATGTTCTATATATGTCAATGAGGTCTATCTGGTCCAGTGTGTCATTCAAAGCTCTTGTTTCTTTGCAGATTTTCTGCTTAGATGATCTGTCTATTGCTGAGAGTGGAGTATTGAGGTCTCCTACAATTAATGTGCTGTTATCAATATGACTGTTTATTTTGGTTAACAGTTGGCTTATGTAGATGGTTGCTCTCATGTTGGTGGCATAGATATTTACAGTTGTTGGATCTTCTTGTTGGATAGACCCTTTAAGAATGATATAGTGTCCTTCTGTGTCTCTAACTACAGTCTTTAGTTTAAAATCTAATTTGTCTGATATAAGAGTTGCTACCCCAGATTTCTTTTGAGGTCCGTTGGCATGGAAGATGGATCTCCATCCTTTCACTTTCAGTCTGGATGTATCTTTAGGTTCAAAATGAGTCTCTTGTAGACAGCATATGGATGGGTCCTGTCTTTTTATCCAATCTACAACCCTTTGCCATTTTATGGGAGCTTTTAGGCCGTTCATGTTGAGAGTGATTATTGAAAGATATGAATTTATTGTCATCATGTTGCCTGTGAAGACCTTGTTTTTATAGATTGTTCCTGTAAATTTCTGTTGTATATCACTCTTGGGGTCTTTCTTCTTTTATAGAACCCCCCCCCTCCCTTAATATTTCTTGCAGGGCTGGCTTAGTGGTCACATATTCTTTCAGTTTCTGCCGGTCTTGGAAGCTCTGCATCTCTGCATACATTCTAAATGAAGCCTTATTGGATAAACTATTCTTGGCTGCATGTTCTTCTCATTTAGTACCCTGAATATGTCTTGCCAGACCTTTCTGGCTTGCCAGGTCTCTGTGTATAGGTCTGACATTATTCTGATGTTCCTCCCTCTGTACATAAGGAATCTCTTCCCCCTTACTGCCCTTAAGTTGGTTTCCTTAGTTCTAAGATTTGCAAGTTTTACTATTACATGCTAGGGCTTTGGCCTGTTTTCCTTGATCTTGGGAAGGGTCCTCTCTGCTTCTGGGACACAAATGTTTGTTTCATTCCTGAGATTAGGGAAGTTCTCAGCTCTGATTTGCTCAAATATATCTTCTAGTCCTCTCTCTCTCTCCACCCACTCAGGGATCTCAATAATTGTGACGTTGGAACGTTTCATGGTGTCACTTATTTCTCTGATTCTATTTTCATGCATTTTGAGTTGTTTTTCCCTGGCCTCCTCCTTTCCCTTTTTGTCTATTAATTGGTCTTCTAGATCACTAATTTGTTCTTCTGCCTCGCTTACCCTAGCTGTTAGATTATCTAGATTAGATTGGATCTCATTGATAGCGTTTTTAAGTTCTGCCAATTCAACTTTCATTTCTGCACTTAGAGACTCTATGTTGCCATTAATCGATTTTTCTATTCTAGCTTTCATCTTCACAATTGCTAGCCTGAATTCCATCTCCTACATCTTGGTTATATCTGAATCCACTTGTAAATCTGTGGCATAAGTCATAGTCTCTGAGTCTTTGCTATTTTGGGATTTCCTCCTCCTAGTTATTCTGTTGAAGGGTGTTTGAGGGAATGTATAGAGTCCAAATTATTGACCACAACCCAAGCAAGATGCACCGGTTTTATAGGGACCTCAGGGTTGCTGGCCTCTTGTTTTCCCAGCCTGTCTTCTGGGGGAGGGGCCTGCTGCGCTGTTACTCAGGCAACCCTGTTTGGGCAGAGTTGCCCTGCCCCTTGTGGCAGGGGATGGGCTCCATGAAAACCAGTTTTTTGGGGCTTTTGTTCTCTGGTGGCTTTCCCTGGCGGCTTTCTGCGTCTCTTCCGAGAGTCAGAGCAGAAGAGACCATATCCAACCCTCTGCGTCAGAGCAGAGAGATTGCATTCTGTTCTTCAGTGAACTCTGCAGGCCACACTATCTCCGTTTCTGTCTGTGCTGCTAAAAACTGCAGTGTCCTGGGTTGTGCGCCCCTCCGCAGCACTCCCAGTCCTCACCTCCAGGTCGGGCACATCTCTGCCCTTTGTGCTTCTAAACCACCAGCCGCCCCCAGTTCACACGCACCACCCCACCCCTCTGGTTTCCGTCAGGGGGGCTGCCCTAAGGTCCTTTCCCCGCCACTGCCGATCTGTGAGTCTGTGCCCCATCCCCAGCACGGGAGGCTATTGCTCACCAGCGGTGTCGGGTCCCCACGGCCAGGCTCCCTCCTGCTGCCATTTATCCTCTTGATATCTGCCCACAGAATCACAGCTCCCCTATTGGTACCTTAAAACCAACCACTTGTGATATTCTGTTTGTCAAGATCCAGATCTATCTTCTTACATCTCAGGCTGATTTTGTGGGTATTCAAAGTGGTCTGGTAGATATCCAGCTCCATTCCGGGGACCTACTGCTCCGTCATCTTTTCCAGCGCATCCTTCTACCGCATTTTAATATCATTAGCCCTTCAACAGAATATATGGACCTTTTACACTGAATAGAGGTAAGACTCCATGTGGATGGTGATAGAAGAAAAATTGTGTTGAGATTATTTTCCCCTTGAATTGTTTTCAAATTCCCTTATTATATAGTTTATACCTTTTGATTTAGAACTTATCCTAGCAGGGTGACAAAGTTTTGATACCAAGCTCATGTGAAAACATTTCTGATAAAACCTGGACAACAAAACCATCTCACACAGCTACTTACACAGCTACTTGCCTACTATGCAGACTTTAAGTCCTTGAAGTTGTACTTTGTGTGTATCTCATTGTTCTTTAACATTGCTTTGGAATCATTTACTTATGTTTCTAAGTCCACAGTGATAATAAAATTTCCTCAAGGACAATGATCCTTCCTATTCATCATCTAACCTTACCACTCAGGAGATGTATATTGATCTGACCTAATGGGAAGCAAAAGCCTCTGTTTTGAAATCAGTTAGCTTTCTAAGGATCTTTATCAGTTTAGGTCCTGTGACTCTTAGGTGTGTGTGAAGATCTAATTATAAATAGAAGAGAGTTTAAATATTTTGTTTGTTCTTTATATTTAAGAATAGGGGTGCCTGTGTGGCTCCATCAGTTAAGTGTCTGACTCTTGATTTCGGCTCAGGTCATGACCTCAGAATCATGAGACTGAGCTTCATGTCAGGCTCCTTTTTGGGCATGGGACCTGCTTAAGATTCGCCCTCTCCCTTTGTCCTCCCTCTCCCCACTCCCCCTGGCTCACACATGCTTTCTCTCTTTAAAAAAAAAAAAAAAGAAAAAAGAAAAAGAAAAGCTGGACAAAAAAGATTTCATACTCTGTATTTTCTTTTATATAAAATTTTAGAAAATGCAAACTAATCCACAGTGATGGAAAGCAGGTCAGTGGTTGCATGGTATATTAGTTATCTATTGCTGTGTAATAGTATTTCCCAAAATTCAACAGCTTAAAATGACATATTTATTATCTCATACTCTCTGTAGTTTAAAAGTCTGGGCACAGCTTAACTGTGGGTCCTGTACAAGGCTGCACTCAAAGTGTTGGTCAGGATTGGGTTCTCTTTTGAGGCTAGTCTGGGGAAGGATCTGCTTCTAAGTTCATGTAGTTGTTGGTAGCATTCAGTTCCTTGCAGGCTGCTGGACTGAGGCATCAGTTTCTCTCTGGTTTGGGGCTGAAACCTGCCCTCAGTTCCTTGCCTCATGGCCTTCTCCATATGGCAGCTCACAAATTGATAGCTGGCTTCCTCAAGGTTAGCAAGGAGACATTACATGTATTACAGTCCGTATACATTACCACACATATGTAATCATGTACATTCCATCACATTTGCATATTCTGTTGCTTACAAGTCACACGTGCAGCCCACACTCAGGGGGAAGAGATTATGCAAGGGCATGAACAATGGGAGGCCACCTTGGAGTCTGTCACCACATTTGGGATGAGAAGACTGCTGAAAAGAGGATAGATTTACAAAAGGGCAGAGGGAAACTTTTGGAGTTGATGGATATGTTTATTATCTTTATTGTGGTGAATATTTCATGGGTTTATTCATATATTAAAACATATCAAATTATATAATTAAATATGTGGAGTTTATTATATGCCATTATATCTCAGTAAAGCTGATAAAAAAAGAATTACATTTGCTTATATATCCAGATAGAATTTGAAGCCAAGCAAGAATAAAAAGGTGAAGAAAAACATTGGCATTTCCTTAGCTGCAGATAAGTTAACTTATGGTTACGACCTTGACTGCTCTCTAGATGAAAATGTAGTAATGATATTAATGTAGTCAGCTTTCTGTAAAGAAATGTAAGGTCTATAAAACATTACTGCTACTAACATCAATTCAGATGTTACAAAAATTATGAGCTCTTGTAGTTTCTGTTTTATAAGGAATAATGAACAAAGCAATTTGTATATAGTTTGACTGACGAGTAAATTTCCCACATAGAGTATAAATAGAATAAAAAAATAATTTGTGACATCTGTGAGGCTGAAGTTAGAGAACTCTTAGAGAAGGTGTATTATTTTTAGAGAAGGTATATTATTTTAATGTCAGAATGCAAGTTCTTTTTCATTTTATCATGATAATGAAATTATGAAAATTTGTTTTACAACATGGCAAGCGTGGTGTAACTTAATAGAAATGTGGGTATTAAAACTGAGTTGCTTTTTTGTTTACTTCTAATTTTGAAAGTGTATGGGAGATATATCATCAAAAGAGCAAAGGATGAAAGAACTTAGAAGTGTATTGCTTTCTAGTGAGGAGAAATACTCATGGGTTGCTGTAGTCTATGTTTATGAAAATAGAATCAAGATTTTGTTCACAGTGGGACTAAGAAGTAACAATCATTGAGTACTAGTCATGTGTTAGGAAAATATGGTAGGCATTCATATTATGAATTGAATATTTAATTTTTACAAAATTCCTACCAGTCATTTTTTTTTTTTTTTAAGATTTTTTATCTATTTGACAGAGAGAGAGCACAAATAGGCAGAGTGGCAGGCAGAGGGAGAGGGAGAAGCAGGCTCTCTGCTGAGCAGGGAGCCAAATGTGGGGCTCGATCCCAGGACCCCAGGATCATGACCTGAGCTGAAGGCAGCCGCTTAACCGACTGAGCCACCCAGGCGCCCCCCTACCAGTCATTTTTTAAAAGACAAGAATATGGGGCTGAAGTCACATAGAATTGTTCACAATGGAACTGGATTTCCGGTGATGGTCTGCTTCATGCCTCATCCCCAGTATTTTGTTCAGTATTAGAGGCAGGACATCATTGTGGTTAGAAGTACAATTCTGGAGCCATAGTGAATAGGTTCAAATTCTGGTTGTATAAGCTGATATAAGCTGTTATTGTACCTCTCTACGCCACTGTTTTTCCTACTGAAAATATCAGTCATATCCAGTGCATCAGATTGTTTGTAAAGAATGAGGAAACTTCTAGAAAGAACTTAGAACAGTGTCTGGCACATAGTTAGCCTCCTGTGGTTATTTCTTCTCATTATTATTACATGCTTTGGTGCACATGTATTCATCAAGATTTTCCAGAGAGACAAAACCAATAGGATTTATATCTATCTATCTACTTATTTATTTATTTATTTTAAGGAGTTAACTTACATAATTTTGGAAGCCAACATGTCTCAAGATCTGCAGGGTGAATCAGCAAACTGGAGCCCCAGGAGATCTGATGTTTCAATTTGAGTTCAAATGCAGGAAAAAGCAGATGTCCCATTTGGAAAGCACTTAGGAGGAATTCTCTATTACTCTGGGTAGGGGCAGGCCTGTTTTAGTATTTTTGTTCTATTCAGTCCTTCACTTGACTGGATGAGGTCAATGTGCTTTCCTCAGTCTACCAATTTACATGTTAATCTCATCCAAAAACACCCTCATGGGAACACCAAGAATCTTTTATGAACTATTTGGGTGCCTCATCATTCAGTCAAGTTGACACATAAAATTAACCAGCACAGCATGGAAACTATTAGACATTGCACCAAAACTATGTATACCTAGGTTCTGTAGGCTGTGATATTTTTAATTAAGATTTATTGATGTTTAAATGTTTTTTAGAGGATTTCTTTATTTTATTTTATTTATTATGTTTTAGAGGATTTCATAGGTATGTTTATGTCTTTTTAATACTGAATGCTTGATGGTTTCTTGCCTTGTCACAATCATTATGATTTCTCCCCCTTTCAGAATGAAGACTTTATAAGTTATATTGGCTATAACATGAAAAGTGGGCTGGTTATTATGAAAACAAATCAGAAGTTTTGTGAGTGATGAAATGACAAATCTTGTGTTTTTTTGATTGATGACTCATTTATTTTTAAAATTTTTGAAATAATTCAGAAACTTGGGGCCTGGTTGGATCTTTAACCATTTCAGCTACAAGGGAGACATTAAATAAAAATTTTTAACAATTAGTTATGGTGATATTAATAATACCAGTAATATTTACCATTTATTGAGTACTGCATCTTAGCTACCATTTCAGCAGGAAGTGAGACATTAAACAAAAATAAAAAATAATTACAGTGATATTAATAATACCAGTAGTAATATTTACCATTTATTGAATATATTTACTATGTGTTGAGCACTGTAACAGAAATTCCACAGTGGTTACTTCCTTTTTTCTTCTTTTTTGTTTTGAGAGAGAGAGAATGAAAGAGAGTGTGCACATGCATGTGTGCAAGTGCAAGCAGGGGTGGGGGAGGTGGGGAGGTGGGGAGTAGGGGGTGGGGTGAAGAGGAGCCGAGGGAGAGGGAGAGAAAGAATCTTAAACAGGCTTCATGCTGAACATGGAGCCTGATATGGAGCTTGATCTCATGACCTTGAGATTATGACCTGAGCTGAAATCAAGAGTGGGCTGCTTGGGGAGCCTGGTGGCTCAGTTGGTTAAGTGTCTCCTGCCCGCTCAGGTCATGATCCCAGGGTCCTGGGATCAAGTCCTGCATTGGGCTCCTTGCTCAGTGGGGAGTCTGCTTCTCCCTCTCCCTCTGAACTTTCCCCCACTTGTGTTCTCTCTCTCTCAAATAAATAAATAAAATAAAAAGGAATTGGATGCTTAACCGACTGAGCTACCCAGGTGCTCCTCACAGTGGTTACTTCTTTAATTCTTATGCAGACCATGAATTTGGAACCATTATCTTATTCATACATATAGTCAAGGAGATAGCCAAATAAATTAGGGAAGCACTGGAGCCAGTCTGGGCTTGTAAGACCAGAGGTTTGACTCTTGATACACTACTCTGTCCTCCAGAAGGAAGAGGTAATGCTGCAAAGACACTCGGGAGACAGATTGTTCCATGCCAACCTTCCCTTCCAGACAGGAGGTGTTAGAGGGGGACATTTTAGCTTTAATGCCTGGTTTACATTTCCCTTCGGGTCACCGGGATTAGTCTCTTCTCAGTGCTGTATTATAGTGAGAGCAGTGGTCCTAAAATATACTGTATTAGTAGAAAGTTTGAGGTTTAGTAAGGCTAAAAGTTCTGGAAACAATTGTCATTAAAAAGTTTATTGCCCGCAATTCCCAAGAGAAGGGAGGATGCCATGTCATGGGGCTACACTGGGAGGAGAGGATCTGTGAGCAAGAGCCTTTGTTTCGAGGCTTCTATAGGAAGCAATGGGTGAATGGAGTAAGCAGGTTTATGATTGGTTAGTCTGAATGATTTTATCAGGGTCTGGGGCAGAGCGGCTGTCCCTAGGTGCCTGGTACCTGGCCTTGGGCTCTGGATTGGTTGGTTTGTATTTGGAAAGTCACCCCCAGGGAGGTCTGCTTCTAAGGACAGGGATGAGAAGTGGGAGGGGATTCTGAGGGAAGCAGGAAGCCAAGGCGAGGTGACTCAGTTATATTGTCAGGTTGTCCAGAACAAGGCACATCCAACATATTCATGGAGGGCAGATGTTAAAGCATCAAGTTTATAGAGGTTAGAAATATGGTTAATAGTAATAACCCAGTTTGCTTCTAATAGAGAAAGGGGATTTCATGAGGTTTAAATTTATCATTAGCCCTCTAATTTATCTGTTTTGGCAGAATTATGCAGAAGTGTCCATTCATTGCCCGGTGGTCCAGAGACTCCCACCTGCAGTGAGGAGCCCTTAGCTCATGACTGTTTGCTACTCAGAAGAGAGAGTTGCTAACATGGGCAGACATCTTCCATTGCAAGGTAGAAATGGAAATACCAAGGTTCCAAGGAAGATTAAAGCCTCAGGAAGCCTTGAGGTTTGTGATAAGGGGCTGTGATTGTGCCAGTATGGAACCCCACCAACAACTCCCCAGGAATGACATGCATAGGAACACCAGCGTGGATCTTTGTCTAGATCTCCCTTCTCTCCCAGATTTAAAAAGAAATTATTATATATTGAAATTAGTGAATCTTTTGAATTCTTCCAATCTTTTTTACTACTTTTTTCACTCTCATTCTCTGCATTCTTTAGGATATTGCAACAATCACCAAAAGAAAATAATGACAAAGCAAGTTTGATAGAATATCTTCACTTACAAGGGAGGAAAAGAAGCTGAGTGAACAACTGCTTTTAGGACATAGAAACATCCTTATCACAGAATGGAGGAAAGAGAAATTTTTGGAAATATTTACAGTTTAAAATGAGGGCCTGTCAGGTTTGTAAGAAGTGGATAGGTTGAACTGAATGGGGCGATTTATGGATTTCAGTGTGGCATGAGCCTGTGGTGAGAGATTGCTATACATATCTGTGCAGACTCAAATATTGTAATATGTTAACTGTCAAAAGGACTTTGGGGGATGTTAGGGGCTGTACTTTCTTTCCATTCTAATATTAACTGCATGATGAAGGTGACATTTTTCTGAGTGACCCTGAGAAAAAGCACAGAAGTCTTCCTTGGATTGTTAAAGTTCTGTTGGGACAAGTTAAATAGCGTAGAGAACCCATTCCAGGTAGACTCTGTGGATAATAATAGATGACCTGCCTGAAGGAAAGAATGGTTCTGTGCATCCTTCTAGAATCCATGAAAGACTATTTGATTCCTGTGAAGGATCAACTGAAAGAAGACTTTTTGTTTTTTTAAATCAACTCTACTGTCTTGTATTTCTGCTATTCAGGGCATAGAGTGTATTACACATGGAACAATCACAGAAAAGGTATGGGTTTAGTACCAGGCCTTAAGTAACCCTTCCTCAAAAGGTTGCATGATTGGCTTTGGAACTCAAATGCAGTGGAAGCTAGGGGGAGACATTAGAAAGTGAAAATTATATAATCTAGTGCAGAGATCCCAAACTAACAGGTAGTGAGGTTGCCAGATTGGAAATGGAATGTTGTTTTTTCCATTTACCCTAGTAGTCCTTGCAAACATGACTGTGTTATATGTATTTCATGGATGGGAAACTGGTTGGAAAGTATTAATCCAAGCAACTGTGGTCTAGAAGGAGAATATCTCCTGTTTTTAAAATAGTTAAACTTTTCATTGCCTCTTTAAGACAATGAGAAGCCTTATCCCTTATTATAAACATATATATATATATAAAATGCTCTGATTTAGGTGAGTGCATTTTGTAGCACTACTCTCTATCTTTAGATAGCTCTGAGCTGAAAATTAAGGCATTCTTTTTTATTTTTTTTAAGATTTTATTTATTTGTCAGAGAGAGAGACAGTGAGAGAGGGAACACAAGCAGGGGGAGTGGGAGAGGGAGAAGCAGGCTTCCCACTGAGGAGGGAGCCCGATACAAGGCTTGATCCCAGGACCCTGGGATCATGACCTGAGCTGAAGGCAGACGCTTAACGACTGAGCCACCCAGGCGCCCCATAAGGCATTCTTTCTAGGTCAAGATATCGCATAAGATATATAAATCAAGATGGCTTTGTGTTTTTCTTTTGTAAATGGTGCTGAATTGCTATTCATTTTCTCTTATAAGGACAACTTTTGGCAGGATTCCTTTCTCCATATTTTCTGTTTTAGTGACTGAAAGTCATGAAAGTCAGAAATGTGGGAGTTACTTTTGACATATGCCTCTTTTTCACCTCCTCTCCTCAATTAGTCACCAAGTCCTTTCAATTTTCTATTATTTCTGCCTTAACTTATGATCGTAGAGATTATTACAACCACTTCTTTATTGGTTTCTCAAAACCCAAGCCTCCCTTTCCTCTTCAGTCTGTCCTCCACATTGCTACCAGAATGTTCTTCCTAAAGCATAAGTTTCATTTGATATATTTCTGTTGCCCATAAGATAAAGACCAATTTCCTTAGTCTTTGGCTGAGAGTAATGAGTTAACAAAACTTTTTTCCGTTTTACAAGGGAACTTTATCATGAACAGAGTACTTTTTTTCCCCCAGAAACTTGAGAAAGGTGTAATGTCCGCTATGTTACTGGGCAGTATTTCTAACGGTAAAATAGTTGATATACTGTATCTGGTCTAGAAGAATTTTGAGTGGTAGATCATGGCTCTGGGCTTCATGAGTGTGGGGGATGCATGTAACTGGACATACCTCTTTCGGTCCCTGGAAGCTACGTCTATAGGACTCTTAGGAGAGAGTGGTTTCTGTGTAGGTCATGGGCTACTAATGTGGTGCCCACATCCTCCAATCAGAGCTCATTCCTTTAGCACCTGAGTGTTGGTTGGGGTGGGGGGCCAAAGAAGACTAAACTGTAATTCTGTGAGAACAACCGAGGAACCATGCCTGAAGCTGCCTTCCTGGCTTGTCCCTGTCCTTCTAAGTTAATCTTACACCAAGTATAGCCTACTACAGTCCTGTGGGTTTGACTATTTAGCTGAACTCAAACTCTTGTTGAAGAGGGGCCAGTGCAATGATATACCACTTCCTGTGTCTGCTTCACACATCTCCAGCCACTCTCAAACTCATGTCTTACCTACCAGTTTTACTTGTCTTTCCCCGAGTGCGTTATATTCCCTCATCCACATCTCTCTGTGTTTCTTCCTCCTCCTTCTCTTCCTCTTTCATCTCCTTCTCCTTTCCCACCTTCCTCTCTTCCTCCTTTTTCTCCAGACCATTATTGCCCTGGTGAGTTCTAGTTCCTCAAGTTTCAATGAAGTGAAAGCCCTCTGGGATGCATTCCTTGACTGCTGAGAGCAGGGATTGGATGAATTGCAAGATACATCAGGCCCACTGTCTGTTTTCTGTATGGCCTGATGCTAGGAATGATTTTTAAAAATCAAAGAATAATAGTGCAACACGTAAAAATTACATGAAAACCAAATTTCAGTGTCCATAAATAAAGTTTTATTGGAATCTATTACACTTATTTGTTTATTGTTTATGGATTATCTATGGCTGCTTTTGAACTATAGTAGCAGAGTTGAGTAATTGAGACAGAGACTGTATGACTCACAAATCCTAAAATATTTCCTATTTGATCTTTTTTAGAGAGAAAATTTGCTAACCCTTAGTTTAGAGCAGCACTGTCCAATAGAAATTTCTGTAGTGATGTACAGGTTTAAATTTGCACTCTTCAATATGGTGGCAACTAGCCACATGTAGTTATTTAAATTTAAATTAATAAAAAAATTAAAAATTTAGGTTGTCACGCTAGCCAAGTGTGTCTGGTTGCTACTATATTAGATAGTCCTAGTCTAGAAATCTGGCTTTCTTGAGTAATTTCATAACACCCTGTATATAGCTGTTATTAAATTTAATACATTGTTTAATGACTTTGCTTTCTTAACCTTTTTTTTCTCACCTAGATAGTGAATTTGGGGGAGAAATTTGCTTTTATTTCATTTAACTTTTTTTAAAGATTTTATTTATTTATTTGAGAGAGAGAGCATGAGTGGTGAGGAGGAGCAGAGGGAGAGCGGGAGGGAGAAGCAGACTCCCCACTGAGCAGGGAGACTGATGTGGGGCTTGATCCCAGGACTCTGGGATCATGAGTTGAGCTGAAGGCAGATGCCTAACCAACTGAGCCACCCAGACACCCCTATTTTATTTAACTTTGAATTGTTGGGGCCTAGTACAGTACATGGGAGATGGCAGGACTTCAATAGGAATTTGTCTTCCAGCTCCATCTGGTAGTGATGTTTTAGATACACATACCTCTGGTGAGCTGTTTGCTTTTTGTTTCAGAGTCATAAAGACTTTAGGAATCTACTGTAACATGACTAGATTTGTCAGAATGATCAACAGGATGTTTATTCCTCTCTTACTATCGCTCAGGGTTTGTGCTAGGCATTACCGTATGCAGTATCTTAATTTGATTCCCACAAATCTGCAAAGTAAGTTGTCTGTGGTGGTCATGATTACATAGCTAGTGAAGGAAAGATTCATTATTCATATGTTAAGGTTTTACTTCCTCTTGGGGATTTTAGATTTTTAAAAGCAGTGTTCTTTAAACCAATTAAATGATTCTCTAATGCAAAATTTCAGTGATCCATTATAAGTGAGAAGAGATGATATTTAGGGGCAGAAAAATAATTTCTGGTAATAAAATCTTCTCACATGGGTGATTGTCTGGCTTGTGTGCTTTATTGGTGGATCTCAAAGATGTTTAAGTAATATTTCATTTGTTCATATGGTGGGGGAAGGAATCTGATGGGTTTCAGGACATGCTACCCCAAAACATGGCACCTTGACATATTGAATATTTTGAGCTCAAGGAGTTTGAGAAAACCACAGAAGCAGACCTTCCACACCTTCTTCTCCCTAAAAACAACTTTGTGGGGCTCTTTATGAGCATTAATACCTCTTTGAGGGCTCTGCCCTCATGACATAAGCACCCCAAAAGGCTCCACCTCCTAATATCATCACATTGGGCATTAGGATTTCAACATATAAATTTTGGGGGGACACAAACAATCATACCATAGCAACTTTCTTTTTTTTATATTTTATTTTATTATGTTAATCACCATACATTACATCATTAGTTTTTGATGTAGTGTTCCATGATTCACTATTTGCGTATAACACCCGGTGCTCCATTCAGTATGTGCCCTCTTTAATACCCATCACCAGGCTAACCCATCCCCCCACCCCCCTCCCCTCTAGAACTCTCAGTTTGTTTCTCAGAGTCCATAGTCTCTCATGGTTCGTCTCCCCCTCCGATTTCTCCCCCCTTCATTTTTCCCTTCCTAATATCTTCTTCTTCTTTTTTTTTTTTTTTAACATGTAATGTATTATTTGTTTCAGAGGTACACGTCTGTGATTCAACAGTCTTACACAATTCACAGCGCTCACCATAGAACATACCCTCCCCAATGTCTATCACCCAGCCACCCCATCCCTCCCACCCCCCACCACTCCAGCAACTCTCAGTTTGTTTCCTGAGATTAAGAATTCCTCATATCAGTGAGATCACATGATACATGTCTTTCTCTGATCCATAGCAACTTTCTTAATGGAAACTCCCTTAATAGAGATACTTTAGAATAGGTGCCCTAGAATGATATATCTCTTAAAATTGAAGTACTAGGGACAATTTTGGGATCAAGGAAATAGTATTTATATCCAATGTAGAGACAGTGCTCATCCGCCCAGGTAGTTTAAGAGGATTTTGAGTTTGCTGTGTCTGTTGTTGCCCATCTGTCAAAATTAAAGCCACAATTAAATAGTATCAACAACTTGGTAAAAGAGGGATCTACTCTTACTATCTGTTGTGTACTTATTTATGTGTTCTTGAAGAGACTCTTTCAAGTTTCTAGATTTTCAAGATGTTCTGCAAATCGAATGAAATATCACTAAAATATTTATCATCCACAGCATAATATTCTCTTAACAAATGAGCTAAGTTAGAAGAGAGAAAATCTATTTCGTTGTGGTAGTTTCCTATAGCTATGCTTTATTTTGAAGGTCTTCTTCTTTTTTTTTTTAAAGATTTTATTTATTTATTTGACAGAGAGAGACACAGCAAGAGAGAGAACACAAGCAGGCGGAGTGGGAGAGGGAGAAGCAGGCTTCCCGCTGAGCAGGGAGCCTGATACAGGGCTCGGTCCCAGGATGCTGAGACCATGACCTGAGCCGAAGGCAGATGCTTACCGACTGAGCCACCCAGGCGCCCCTGAAGGTCTTCTTACAATTACATAAGTAATGCATGAAAATATGCTCCTTAAGAAAAAAATCAATAAAGATTATATAGATTTTAAAGGCAAGACTCTATTTTATCCTTTATGTTTAATCTACTTTTCTCCCTAGAAATAAATATTGTAAACATTGGTATAAATCCTTCCAGACTAAGTTTTTAAAAATATATATGAATCATATTTATTTTGTACATAATGCAATCATTCTGGAATCATTTTCCAGTGACTGACTTTTATGACTCAATTATGTATCTTTGAGATTAGTATGTGCAAGTGTATTTCTCAACGGTCTGTTGCCACCCTGATGGTGTGTAACAAAACACCCCACAACTTAGTGAATTAAAACAGCAGCCATCTATTATTTCTAGTTCTTTCTGATCTAGGCTGATCTAGGTCTGGTTTTTGCATGCATCTGCTGACAAGTAAGCTAGGAGCTTGGTGTATAATGGCCTCAAATGGAAAACTTGGCTTTTCTCCATGTATCTTTCACATTTCTCAAGAGGCTAGCTCAGGCATGTTATAATCATGGAGGCAGGGATCCAAGAATTGATAAAGGAGCATACAAGAGTTTTGTCAAGCTTCTGTGTGCATCACATTTGCTACCGTCCTATTGACAGTAGGAGGTTAAGCTTAGAATCAGTGTGGGGTGTGAGTACAAAGAGATGTGAAAAACTGGTCATTAATACAATCTACCATAATACAAATGTAGCATGATTTTAATTCTGTATAGTATTTTACAACTGATTACACCAAAATTTGTTAATCTGACCCCTGACTTTGAGGGTGCTTGTAGTTTACACTGTTAAAAACACTGATGCAAGGTACATCTTTTTACATATGTATCTATGTCCACATGTTAATTTTTCAGTAGGGATACATTCCAAGAAAACCTAGAATTTTATTTTTCATTGAAAGGATAAGAAAGTGTGTATAGTAAAAAAAAAAAAATACATATATATATATATATATATATATATATATAACCTAACTCCAAGAAAGCTGTTTTCCTCAATTAATTGCTTTCTGCCTTTGGAAACAATATTTGGGGCCTATAACTTGAGCCTTTGAATTACAGTTGAATCAGGAAAGAGCAAAGGGTATGCTTCTTTCAATCCTCTTTTGTTCCTCTTAGTTTAACGTGGGGTCCAATAAGGAGAAGTAGAAGCTAATAACTGAACAGCATATAATGTCAGGTAAATACTGTATTTTATTCCATATTTACTATTTCATTTTAGCATGTGTTGAAGTCATAAAAACTAGTACCTTGTCTCATTTAAAAAATAATAAACTCTGCCATATGCCGTTATTTCCTTCTGGGATCTACAAATAGAAATAGAATCAATAAAAAGTAACATCAAGTTACATAAAATCATTAACAATTCCATATACCTTGTTCATGTTCTAATCCCATACATGGATCAGTGTCTAGCACATAATAGATGTTTAGTAAATTTGTGTTGAATAAATGTCAAAAATATGTTTATAGCCCATATTATAAGTCCCTAATGTAACAGAGATTATGGCATTGGAAAAACTGGGCTGATATTTGAGATCTGGAAAATCTTGTGCTTTAGCTTCTCAGGAACAGTTTTACATAGCACGAGAATTCTGTTTTGCTTCACTATTCATTCGGTGTCTAAGATACTGGGAATAATAATTCTCTGCCATTATGCAGTTCTATTCAGTCTTAGCTATAAGAGTCCTTAAGGTGCAGCATAAAGATTGACACATTAGAAATGGGTTTGTAAAGAGCCCAGGGCCTTGTTTGGGGTCATGTAATTGAAGACAATTTTCCTAAATATAATGAGAGCAACCAAGGCCTAAAAGCTAAGAGTTTAAAAGGAACAGATTTATGCAAGGATGAGAAATGCCAAGCCATTACATGAAGCAAGTAATTTTTCTGTTCTCAAATTGCATTTCCTAATAAGTCAAGGTTCAATTTATTTTACTTATAAATGAATATACACTTTTGCCCTGCCTCCTCCCTGTTTGATTGTAGGAGTTTAGTTCAAGAGAGTGGGGAAAAAATATAGCACCATTGGTCTTCCTTAGAGGAGAGATGATTATATAATCACCAAATTTAATTAAGAATATGGAAAACATCTTTTTAAACCTGCTCCATATAAAAAACAGTATGCTCTCATCATCACTGACAGGAGAAAAAATGTAGTCTAAAGCAAGATAATATATTAGCAATCATTTTTTTTGTCATTCTGGAAAAATAGCTTTAAAAAATGAGAGCTGATTCTTTCATTAACTATAAATATTACCACTGGCACTATGTAAGTCAGTCTACTGTGTTTTGCTTCCAAGTGGAAAAATATGCTGAGTGCCTCGAAACTCTTTTGCCCCCAAAGTTTAGAAGTCTATGAAATGATGGCTTAACCACATTTAGATTTGATCTTAGAAGAAAAAAAATGTAGAACTATTGCATAATATGACCCATATTTCTCCAAGTCACACGAGGCAACGTGAGATAGCATGAGGGTCCAAAAAGGATCTCACTTCAAAAATATCTATCCTTTGTTTGATGACTCTTAACACCCCCTGTTCGCACAGAGCCTCGGGATCCCTGCCTCCATTATATTAGCCAGTCCCCCAAAGTGTCTCCAGACCAAGGCTTTCCTCTCCTCTGCCGCACTCAGCCTCTTCTTCATTACGACTCCCGCGCTAACCCACTGACGCTGGCTGCCCCTGCAGCGCAGCCATCGTGCCAGTGGTCACTGGGGGAACGTCTACTGAGGTGTGCTGCCTCCCTCCCCAGTGATTGCCCTTGATTCTGTAGAATCAGAAAAAAAATAATGTCTGTTAAATATTTCATTTTCTTATGAACAAGGTCAAATACAAATTGCACATGACCTGCATTTCTGAAGGAAGAAGTTCAGGCTGCCCTACATTAACCTAAAATTTGGGAGAAAGTGATGATGGCGATGGTGGTAGTTGTAGGAAAAGCTTACAGTACAGTACTGCCTAGTTGTATGTTTATGATTATCGTTTTCATTTTTCATTTTGGTGACCTCATTACCTTACTTCTAGAGTAAGACTGGATAATTTCCAGTTAGTGGTAGCTTTAGTGGCTAAGGAAAGCATCAGGATGAAATCTATAACTTATATAATTCTAACACAATGATAACAACGGTTGTGCAGTGCAAATTTTACAATTTACTAAAATTGTATGTACCTTGTAGAATTTAATCTTTGTAATGATGCTGTGAAAGTTGACGATGGATTGTATTTCTAGTTAAATTTTACAAATGAAGAAACTGAGGCTCTGGGGGTTACTTAATTTGTCTAAGGTGGTATAGCTAGTAACTGGCAAAGGCAAAATTTGAAGTCAGGTCACTTAACTGAAGTGAATACATTACCCCCTGTTACTACTATGATTTAGAGAGCCCATTACTTTCTGATAATTTATTCAAACAGTCCTTTTTTTTTTTTTTTTGTTTTTTATTTATTTATTTATTTATTTTTTTTAATTTTTTTTTTTTTTAAGGTTTTACTTATTTGCGAGAGAGAGAATGAGAGACAGAGAGCATGAGAGGGAGGAGGGTCAGAGGGAGAAGCAGACTCCCTGCTGAGCAGGGAGCCCGATGCGGGACTCGATCCCGGGACTCCAGGATCATGACCTGAGCCGAAGGCAGTCGCTTAACCAACTGAGCCACCCAGGCGCCCAGTCCTTTGTTTTTTTGATGGTTGAAATGTACACATATGCATGTACTTGCACACACACACATACTGCATAAATTCATGTTATCATATTATGCTTCCCCTTATACTTTTTGCTGAACTTCTCCCCCTTTTCTTCCCTCTCCCATCACATCACCCTGATGCTCGATCTGCACCACAGGCATCCCATGCTAACAATACATTCTTCCTATTTTCTTCATGTTTATATAATCACAAAATATACATGGATGTGAATAATAATCATTGAAATATACACTGTTTTCTGCACTTTTCTTTTCTCATTTAACACTGGAGTTTGGAAATTTCTCTGAATTCAAAGATTTAGTTGTCATTCATTCTTTTTATTTGCTACATAATATATCATGGTTGGCTGTGCTGTAAGTTGTCCAGTATTCGCAAGATGATGGGCATTTCAGTTTGCAATTATCAACAGTGTTGCAATTAACATTATTATACATATATCTTCCTGTGGCTGTTTGAAGGGGTATGATATTCTTTTTTAAAAAAATTATTTATTTATTTGAGAGAGAGAAAGAGCGAGAGCGTGAGTGGGGGGTGGGCAGAGGGACAAGCAGACTCCCTGCTGAGTAAGGAGTCTGATGTGGGACTCGATCCTGTGACCCTGAGATCATGACATGAGCTGAAGTGGGTTGATTAATTGACTCAACCACCCAGGCAAACCAAAGGGGTGTGATATTCTTAATTTTAATAGTTGATAGATTGCTTTCCAAAAGATTTCCAATACAGTTGTAAGAAGCCAGATTTCCCCCCCAAAATGTATGAGAGTATACTTCCTTTACATTCTATCTGCAAGAAATAAGATCATCTTTAATGTTTGCCAATTACATGGGTATAAGATGATCTATTACAGTAACTTTAATTTAAACTTCCCTTACTGCTACTATAGTTGGACATTTTTTTAAAATGTATTTTATGTCATTTAGATGACATCTTCTGTGAATTATCTTCCCATATCCTTAGTATGTTTTCTACAGGGTAGTTTATCTCTTCCCTAGCTATTTGTAGGAATTTTATTATGTTATGTTATTTATATTAAATGTTAATTCTTTGTTGTGGTATTTTCAAAATCTCTTGCTCCTCTGTTAGGTTCTTACATCATACAAAATGATTTATTTTTAAAATTTATCCTTCAAATAAGTTTATCTCCTCTTCTATAGCCACTGAGTTTCTGTCCATTGTAAAGAAAATCTCCTTAGATTGTATATCATGTAGGAATTTTATTGTTTTATGTTTTACATTTATTATATTTGGTCCTGGAATTTACTTACATATGTGGTGAAAGAATGGGTTTGCTTTAATTTTCTTCCAGATGGAAAGCCAATTGTTTCAATATCATTTGTTGGCTTGTTTTTAATTTAAATTCAAGTTAGTTAACATACAGTGTAGTATTGGTGTCAGGAGTAGAATTTGGTGATTTATCACTTACATGTAACACCCAGTGCTCATCCCAACAAGTGCCCTCCTTCATTGCCCATCCCCCATCTGGCCTATCCCTGACCCACCTCCCTCCATCAATCCTCAGTTGTTCTGTATAGTTAAGAGTCTCTTATGGTTGGCCTCCCTCTCTGTTTTTATCTTATTTTATTTTTACTTCTTTTTCCCTAGGTTCATCTCTTTTTTTTCTTAAATTCTACATATGAGTGAAATCATATGATATTTGTCTTACACTTATTTCGCTTAGCATAATACAATCTAGTTCCATTCACGTTGTTGCAAATGGAAGGTTTCATTCTTTTTGGTGCTGAGTAACATTCCATTATATATATATATACATATATATATCTATCTCACTTCTTTATCCATTCATCATTTGATGGACACCTAGGCTCTCTCCATGGTTTAGCTGTTGTTGATAATGCTGCTGTAAATATCAGGGAGCATGTATCCCTTTGAATCTGTGTTTTTGTATCCTTTGGGTAAATGCCTAGTAGTGCAATTGCTGGATCATAGGTAGATCTATTTTTAACGTCTTGAGGAACCTCCATACTGTTTTTCAGAGTGGCTGCACCAGTTTGCATCCCCACCAACAGTGCAAAAGCATTCCCCTTTCTCCACATCCTCACCAACATCTGTTGTTTCCTATGTTGTTAATTCTAGCCATTCTGACAGGTGTGAGGTGTTATCTCATTACGGTTTTCATTTGCATTTCCCTGAAGATGAGTGATTTGAGCATTTTTTCACGTGTCTATTGGCCATTTGTATGTCTTCCGTGGAGAAATGTCTGTTCATGTCTTCTGCCCATTTCTTTCTTTTTTTTTTTTTTTTAAAGATTTTTATTTATTTATTTGACAGAGAGAGACACAGCGAAAGAGGGAACACAAGCAGGGGGAGAGGGAGAGGGAGAAGCAGACTCCCCGCTGAGCAGGGAGCCCGATGCGGGGCTCGATCCCAGGACCCTGGGATCATGACCTGAGCCGAAGGCAGACGCTTAACGACTGAGCCACCCAGGCGCCCCGTCTTCTGCCCATTTCTTAACTGGATTATTTATTTTCTGGGTGTTGATTTTGATGAGTTCTTTGTAGATTCTAGATACTAGCCCTTTATCCAATATGTTATTTGCAAATATCTTCTCCCATTTAATATGTTGCCTTTTAGGTTTGTTGATTGTTTCTTTTGCTGTGCAGAAGCTTTTTATCTTGATGAGGTCCCAATAGTTCATTTTTGCTTTTGTTTCCCTTGCCTCTGGAGATGTGTCTAGTAAGAAGTTGCTGCAGCCAAGGTCAAAGAAGTTGCTGCCTGTTTTCTCCTCTAGGATATTGATGGTTTCTGGTTTTACATTTAGGTCTTTCATCCATTTGAGTTTATTTTTAGGTATGGTATAAGAAAATGGTCCAGTTTCATTCTTCTGCATGTCACTGCCCAGTTTTCCCAACACCATTTGTCTAAAATGAATCTCTTGTAAGCAGCATATTGATAGGTCTTGTTTTTTTTTTTATCCATTCTGATACCCTATGTCTTTTGATTAGAGCATTTAGTTCATTTACATTCAGGGTAGTTATTGATAGATATGAATTTAGTGCCATTGTATTACCTGTAAAGTCACTATTCCTGTAGATTGTCTCTGTTCCTTTCTAGTCTTTGGTGCTTTTGGTCTCTCTTTCCTGTGCAAAGGGTCCCCTTTAATATTTCTTGCAGAGTTGGTGTAATGTTCATGATGAACTCCTTTAGTTTTTCCTTGTTTTGGAAACTCTTTATCTCTCCTTCTATTCTGAATGACAGCATTCCTGGATATACTATTCTTGGCTGCATATTTTACCCATTTATCACATTGACTGTACCATGCCAGTCCTTTCTGGTCTGCCAAGTTTCTGTGGACAGGTCTGCTGCTAACCTTCTATGTTTACCCTTGTAGGTTGAGGACCTTTGTCCCTAGCTGCTTTCAGAATTTTTTTTTTCTTTGTATTTTGCAAGTTTCACTATGATATGTCTTGGTGTTGACCTGTTTTTGTTGATTTGGAGGAGAGTTCTCTGTGCCTCTTGGACTTGAGTGCCTGTTTCCTCTCCCAGATTCGCGAAGTTCTCAGTTATAATTTGTTCAGATAAACCTTCTGCCCCTTTTTCCTGCTCTTCTTCTTCTGGCACTCCTATGATATGGACATTACTGTGCTTTGTGGAATCACTGAGTTCCCTAAGTCTATTTTCATGATCTAATAGTTTTCTTTCTCTCAGGGTGCCTGGGTGGCTCAGTTGGTTAAGTGGCCAACTCTTGATTTCAGCTCAGGTCATGATCTTGGGGTCCTGGGTTCAAGCCCTTCATTGGGGTCTACACTCAGCAGGGACTCTGCTTGAGGATTCTCTCTCTCTGTCTTTTTCTGCCCCTCCCCCTCAAAACAAATAAATAGATTTTTTAATTTTTTTATTATTTATTTATTTATTTTAAATTTTATTTATTTATTTGACAGAGAGAGAGACACAGTGAAAGAGGGAACACAAGCAGGGGGAGTGGGAGAGGGAGAAGAAGGCTTCCCGTGGAGCAGGGAGCCCGATGCAGGGCTCGATCCCAGGATGCTGGGATCATGACCTGAGCCTAAGGCAGATGCTTAACGACTGAGCCACTCAGGCGCCCCTAAATAGATCTTTTTAAAAAATTGTTTTCTTTCCCTCTTCTTTTCAGCTTCATTATTTTCCATAATTTTATCTTCTATAGCACCTGTTTGTTCCTCTGCTTCTTCCATCCTCATTGTGATTACATCTAGTCAGTTTTGCATCTCATTTCTAGCATTTTTTATTTTGGCCTGACTAGCTCTTAGGCCTTTTATCTATGCAGCCAGTGTTTCTCTGGTGTCTTCTATGCTTCTTTCAAGCCCAGCTAGTATTCTTATAACTGTTGTTCTAAATTCTTGTTCAGAGATGTTGCTTATATCTGTTTTGAGCAAATCCCTGGCTATGATTTCTTCTTGATCTTTCTTTTGGGGAGAATTCCTCTGTCTTGTCATTGTGTCTGAGTTTCTGTCCTTTGCATGTTATGAAAGCTTGTTATGTTTCCTGCTCCTGCGTGTAATACTATATTAGGAAGGGGTCCTACACTGTCCAGGGCCTGGCACTTCAGGAAGTGTTTCTGGTATATGCTGTGTGCACTCTGCTGTTGTGTTTTGGTTGCTCTTTCCCACAGGTCAGTCCTCTGCAGTTCCTCCTTGCTTGCAGTGGGGAGTGTTTGGATCTTTAACTGGGTGTGCTTTGATTTGTTTGTTAAGATAAGCCTGATTAAAAAAAAAAAAAAAGCCTGATCCAAGAAAAGAGAAAAGGAAAAGGAAGAAAAAAGCAGACAGACAAAAAACTATAAGGCTGATTCCAAAGAAAAAGAAAGAAAGAAGGAAAAAAGAAAAAAAGAAAAAAAAAGAAGCCTGATCCAAGAAATGAGAAAAGGAGATAAGCAAACAAACCAACAGATGAACAAAAACTATAAGCCTGATTCCAAAGAAGAAAGAAAAAAAATAAGAAAAAATAAAAAATGAGAAAATAATAAAAGAATGGCTGGTCCTATTTCCTACAGTTCCTACCAGAACTGAGGCTGACACTTTGGAGCACTCTATGATCAGTAGACTTGGTACATGCAGGGGGCCTGTGTTGGTCTTCTGAGGGAGAGGCCTGCTGCGCTTGTTCAGTCAGACCTGCCCTAGTAGAGATGGCCCTGCCAGGTGCAGTGGGGCGGGGTTTGGTGTAAGTGACTCCAGCCTCCACTGGAGGTGCTGTGTTTCTCTCTGAAGTCTGACCATGCTGGTGGGAGTGGGGTAGGGTAGGGGAATGGAAGATGGCATCACCACCACTGTTCAGGAGGCCCTCACAGAAAAGTGAACAGTCTCTCCTCCTGGCTTTCGTAAGATCCTTGCCCTCCACCTGTCTGTGCCCAGGCTGTCGGCCCTCCTAGTGCCACAGTTCTCCTGTGTTTTGTCTCTGGCTGGTGGTTGGGATTCAAAACTCCACATCTTAAAGGACCCGGCAAGGTGCAGACCGACTCTTCTCCCCCAGAGGAGAGCTTCAAAACGCTGCACCCAGCACTGTTCTGTCCCAAAAAAGCAGTGGCACACCTGCACAGGTGCACTGAGTCTGGTGAAGCACAGTGGAAAGCTGTGACCAGGTTATCCACCCTCTGCGCCCTCCCTGTCCCATGCTGTTGAATGGCTGCTCAATGGCACCTGGCAGGTCTTTTGTCCTTGGAGAGGCAATATACCTTCTCCCAAATGTACTCCAGGAAAAGGAATGTTCTCTCCCAGTGTGACCCAGGGGATCCTCATACCATGGCATCTTGCACAAACCCTACACGCTGCTCTCTCTCCCACTCTCTCCCTCTCTCCCTAACTTCTTTCCTTGAAAAGGACTCCCTCCCCTCCATGGCACCGCAGCTTTTCTCTTCCCTAGTTCACAACTCTGAACCTCTCATCTGCCATGTTCTCTCCTCCAGTTGTGCAGATTTTTTTCTTAATCCTTAGATCTATTTCCTAGTTATTCAAAATGATTTGATGTTGATCTAGCTGTGTGTGAGGGCCGAGGCAAGTCCAGGGTCCCCCTACTACTCTGCCATCTTAACTCCTCCCCCTCTCCAATTTCATTTGTTAAATAAGTCACGGTTTTCACTGAATTGAAATTTCTCTTCTCAAACATGAACTTCTCAACTATACTAGATACGTTTCTGGATTATGTTTAAGAGATCTCTGTCAAGGACTGTGAAGCCTCTGAGATTTTACCCTACCTCTAAGTTGACAAGTTAGCCTGCCACAGTTTTACAGGTGGTGGAAGAAGATACAAGACTTCTAGGTCAGAGGCGAAGGACAGTTTATTACTCACAACAGGAACAGTAGTTATAGTTGCATAATTTTCTCGTCTGGGTTATCTGAGCCCCAATTCCTGCAGGGTAATGCAACAAGGACCAGATTACACTACTTTATCTGCATTACTTGAATGTTGATATGTTGTGATTTTTTTCCCCATTCAGTTCAAGAAATTTTCTCATTTCCACTGTGAATTCTTTGACTTGTGTTATTTGAGATATGTTGTTTAATTTTCAAATAGTTGGGTGTTTCTCATGTTTTTTTCTGTTATTGATTGCTAATTTAATTCTATTGTGGTCAGAGAATATAATCTATATCCTTTAAATACCTTAAAATTTATTGAGACTTTCTGATTTGGATGTCCTTTATATCTTTTTCTTGCCTTGTTGGTTTGGCTAGGACTTGTAAAACTATGTTGAATACAAGTGGCAAGAGCAGGCATCTTTGTCCTATTCCTGGTCTTAGAGGAAAAGCTTTCAGCTTCTCATTATTGTGTATGATGATATTAGTGGTGGGTTTATCATAAACATACGTATTGAGGAACATTCATTTTATACCTAATTTGTTGAGGGTTTTTATGATGAAAGAATGTTGAATTTTGTCAAATGCTTTTTCTGCATTTGTTGAGATGATTATATGATTTTTATACATCATTCTGGTAATGTGGTGTATTATACTTTTTGATCTGCATATATTTAACCATCCTTGAATTACATGGCTAAGTCCCACTTGATCATAGAGTGTAGTCCTTTTAATGTGCTGTTGAATTGTACTGTTTGTTGGTATTTTGTTGAGGACTATGATAAAAAAAAACATTGTACACTGTTGGTGGGATTATAAATTGGTATAGGCATTATGGAAAACACTGTGGGGGTTTCCTCAGAGCATTAAAAATAGAACTACAATATCATCTAGCTATCCTACTTCTGGGTATTTATCAAAAGGAAATGAAAACAGTGACTTGAAAAGATATGTGCATTCCTATTTCATTGCAGCATTATTTACAATAGGCAAGACATAGAAACAATTTAAGTGTTCATCAATGGATAAATGGATAAAGACAGTGTCACACGCACACACATACACACACATAGTGGAATATTATTCAGCCTTAAAAAAGAAGGAAACCCTGCCAATTTTTTCCTCTAAAGATTTATTTATTTAGTTTTAGAGAGAGAGAACACGGGAGGGGCAGAGGGAGACAGAGAGCGAGAATCTCAGGCAAACTTCCTGCTGAGCATGGATTCCGACGCAGGGCTCGATCTCTTGGTCCTGAGATCATAACCTGAGCTGGAATTGAGTCAGACACTTAACTGACTGAGCCACCCAGGTGCCCCAAAACCCTGCCATTTGTGACAAAATGGAAGAACTTAGAGGAAATTATGCTACATGATATAAGGCAGTCACAGAGAGAGAAATACCGCACAGGGTTTCCTTTTTTCTACATTCTTTCCAACATTTGTTATTTCTTGTCTTTTAGACAATAGCCATTCTAAAAGGTATGAGGTGTTATCTCACTGTAGTTTTGATATCCATTTCCCCGATGACTAGTGATGTTGAGTACCTTTTCATGTACTTGTTCATTATCTGTATGTCTTTTTTGGAAAAATGCCTATTTAGATGTCCATTTTTTTTTCTCAGATTGTTCTCTTGTTATTGAGTTGTTTGAGTTCTTTATATATTTTGGACATTAACCCTTTATCAGATTTGCAAATATTTTCTCCCATTCCAGAGGTTCCCTTTTCATTGATGGTTTCCTTTGCTGTGCAATAGCTTTTTGGTTTGATATGGATCCAACTGTTTCTTTTTGCTTTTGTTGCATTTGCTTTTGGTGTCAAATCCAAAAAGTTATCACCAAGACCAGTGTCAAGAAGTTTACTGCCCATGTTTTTTCCAGGAGATTTGTGGTTTCAGGTCTTAGGTTCAGGTCTTTAATCCATTTTAAGTTAATTTGTGTGTATGGTATAAGGTAGTGGTCCAATTTTATTCTTTTGCAAGTGGTTGTCCACTTTTCCCAACACAATTTAAGAGACTGTCATTTCCCCATTGTATATTCTTGGCTCCTTTGTTGTAAATTAACTGACCATATATGTTTGGGTTTGTTTCTGGGTTCTCCATTCTGTTCAATTGACCTATATGTCTATATTTATACCAATACTGTAGTGTTTTGATTACTATAGCTTTGTAACAAAGTTTAAGATGAAAGCATGATTCCTTTAACTCTGTTCTTCTTTCTCAAGATTTGTGTGGCTAGTTGCAGTCTTTTGTGGTTCCATACAAATTTTAGGATTGTTTGTTCTATATCTGTGAACAATGTCATTGAAATTTTGTTAGGAATGATTTTTTCAATGACTTTCAAAATATTTTTTTCTCTTATTCCTTAGATTGGAAAATTTTAATTTATTTCCAAGTTTTTTGTGCCTTTCATTTGGAATCTCAAATATGTTGTTAAGACTATCCAGCAACATGGATTGGAAGAACAAATATTGTGAAGATGTCAATCCTACCTAGAGCAATCTACACATTCAATGCAATCCCCATCAAAATACCATCCACTTTCTTCAAAGAAATGGAACAAATAATCCTAAAATTTGTATGGAACCAGAAAAGACCCCGCATAGCCAGAGGAATGTTGAAAAAGAAAAGCAAAGCTGGCGGCATCACAATTCCAGACTTCCAGCTCTACTACAAAGCTGTCATCATCAAGACAGTATGGTACTGGCACAAAAACAGACACATAGATCAATGGAACAGAATAGAGAGCCCAGAAATGGACCCTCAACTCTATGGTCAACTAATCTTTGACAAAGCAGGAAAGAATGTCCAATGGAAAAAAGACAGTCTCTTCAACAAATGGTGTTGGGAAAATTGGACAGCCACATGCAGAAGAATGAAACTGGACCATTTCCTTACACCACACACAAAAATAGACTCCAAATGGTTGAAAGACCTCAATGTGAGACAGGAGTCCATCAAAATCCTAAAGGAGAACACAGGCAGCAACCTCTTCGACCTCAGCTGCAGCAACTTCTTCCTAGAAACATGGCCAAAGGCAAGGGAAGCAAGGGCAAAAATGAACTATTGGGACTTCATCAAGATAAAAAGCTTTTGCAAAGCAAAGGAAACAGTCAACAAAACCAAAAGACAACTGACAGAATGGGAGAAGATATTTGCAAATGACATATCAGATAAAGGGCTAGTATCCAAAATCTATAAAGAACTCATCAAACTCAACACCAAAAGAACAAAGAATCCAATCAAGAAATGGGCAGAAGACATGAACAGACATTTTTCCAAAGAAGACATCCAAATGGCCAACAGACACATGAAAAAGTGTTCAATATCGCTCGGCATCAGGGAAATCCAAATCAAAACCTCAATGAGATACCACCTCACACCAGTCAGAATGGCTAAAATTAACAAGTCAGGAAATGACAGATGTTGGCGGGGATGCGGAGAAAGGGGAACCCTCCTACACTGTTGGTGGGAATGCAAGCTGGTGCAGCCACTCTGGAAAACAGTATGGAGGTTCCTCAAAAAGTTGAAAATAGAGCTACCATATGATCCAGCAATTGCACTCCTGGGTATTTACCCCAAAGATACAAAAGTAGGGACCCGAAAGGCTATGTGCACCCCGATGTTTATAGCAGCAATGTCCACAATAGCCAAACTGTGGAAAGAGCCAAGATGTCCATCAACAGATGAATGGATAACGAAGATGTGGTATATATATACAATGGAATATTATGCAGCCATCAAAAGGAATGAGATCTTGCCATTTGCAACGACGTGGATGGAACTGGAGGGTATTATGCTGAGCGAAATAAGTCAAACAGAGAAAGACATGTATCATATGACCTCACTGATATGAGGAATTCTTAATCTCAGGAAACAAACTGAGGGTTGCTGGAGTGGGGGGTGGGGTGGGAGGGATGGGGTGACTGGGTGATGGACACTGGGGAGGGTATGTGTTCTGGTAAGTGCTGTGAATTGTGCAAGACTGTTGAATCTCAGATCTGTACCTCTGAAACAAATAATGCAATAGATGTTAAGAAAGAAAAAAAGAAGAAGAAGAATGTAGCAGGAGGGGAAGAATGAAGGGGGGGAAGTCGGAGGGGGAGAAGAACCATGAGAGATGATGGACTCTGAAAAACAAACTGAGGGTTCTAGAGGGGAGGGGGGTGGGAGGATGGGTTAGCCTGGTGATGGGTATTGAGGAGGGCACGTTCTGCATGGAGCACTGGGTGTTATGCACAAACAATGAATCATGGAACACTATATCTAAAACTAATGATGTAATGTATGGGGATTAACATAACAATAAAAAAAATTAAAAAAAAAAGACTATCCAGCAAAATTTAGTTTTAGACATTGTAATTTTCAGTTCTTTAATTTCCATTTGGTTCACTACTATAGTTTCCAAATCTTTTCCTTTCCTTTTTTTTTTTTTTTTTAAGATTTTATTTATTTATTTGTCAGAGAGAGAAAGCAGGGGGAGTGGCAGGCAGAGGGAGAAGCAGGCTCCCGCTGAGCAAGAAGCTCAATATGGGACTTGATACCAGGACCCTGGGATCATGACCTGAGCCGAAGGAAGATGCTTAACTGACTGAGCCACCCAGGTGTCCCTCAAATATTTTCCTTTTATATTTTTGAACATATCCATAATAGCTTCTCTAAAGTCTGTGCCAACTCCAAAATTTGGATAATCCTGCAGTTGCTTTCTGTTAGTTGGTTTTTCTCTTGACTGTGGGACACTTTTTGTTTTTATTTTTCTATTTGCTTTTTTTTAATTTCAAATATATATTTTTTTGTTGTGTATTGGACATTGTGGTTGATGTATTTTAACGGTTCTGGATTTTTTTGTCTTTCATTGTAGAATCTTGGCTTTAGTCCTCGCATGCAGTTAACGTGGCTAAATTGCAACTTCTAACATTGCCACAACTCTGGTGAGCAAATAGTTAAAGTTTCCTGTCAATTCTTTGAGCCACCAGTATTTTTTTCACCTGGTCCCCTGGAGTATGTGTAGTTCAGAGACCAGCCAAAGGTTGGATAGAGTTTATAAACAGATTTGTTCCCCTTTCTTTATAGTTCTCTTTACTGGGAATTTTCTCCCTCAGACCTGAACTCCATCTTCTGGGTACATAATGTCTTAGGCTGCTCAGATGGAAGTACCCTCATAGAAAAAGTTGCATGTACATAAATTTCACCCAGTGCAGTTACTTTCTTTCACAGCTGTTTTCTCCTTAAGGTCCAAAAGTTTTGCTCATTCTCTAGTGCCTTAACTTAAAATGATTGTTTTTATTCATATTTTGTCTAGAGTTTATAGTTGCTATCCATGGGAGAGTCATCTACTCTGCCATTACTAGAACAAAATCAGTATAGACTTTTAATAAACTAAAGTAACCATAAATTATAAAATCTGTCTTAAGGCATCTTGGGAAGGAAAATTCAAAAAGCATTTTTGAAGTCAGAGATTTTTTTTTTTTAAATGATCAAACAATAAATGTTTTCTGTTTGTAACTCACTCAGTTCCCACTGTGAAAGAAACCAATTACAGATATTCTAGCTTTTTCCTAATATGGTTTCCTCTAAACACATAGGAATTTTATGTGTTTAGATAAAATTAACTAATGTATAGTAAAGCTGATCCTTGTGCTTAGGGCTCATTTATCAATGGCTAGATCCAAATATAAACTTGAAAGTTCATCAACTGGTAAAAACATGTGAAAAAAGAAATGTTAAGGGCAACACAAACTGTGGGGTCTCAGGATTAGGTGTGCGTGGAAAAATGTTTTGTTTGTTTTTTCGACAAAAATCTGTATGGAACCTGGAGATGAGTGTGGGTGAAAGTTATTCAAAACACCTTGTTAAAATGACCAGGTACTTCTTTTCTCATGTCACTGAAGCCAATTAAAGTTTGATGGGAATGGAGAACTAGGACAGATTCAGGGTGATGTTTGTTTGTTCTCTTTTAAATCACATTTTCTTCCTCTTTGCCTTTTATGTCAAAAAGGCTGCAATTTTTATGAAATGAATTTTATAATATGTATTTGTTTAAAAAAATAAGCTAACCAGAGGAAAGAGTCATTGTGTATTTTTTTGTTACATCGAAAATATGCTTTTGTAGGATGCTGAAAAGAAGCATGAATAGCAAAGTATAATGTTTTAGGCATAACTGGTAATGAGTTAGTGTAGGATTTAATAGTTATTTTTTAATTTTTGTAGGATATTAATTTTATCAGCAGATATGTTTATTGCCAAGTTTGTGATATAAAGTTGCTTATCTTACAGAAATAAGCACATTTGGTTTACCACACCTTAAAGAACAATGCTATTTTGTAATGTTCATCCCTAGAAGAATAAGTTAGAACAAATAAGATTCAATTTCTGATTGACACTTTATTAGCTAAAAAATATTAGAATCACATTTACTATTTTAATAATATATTTTTATTATATAATTTCTTGAATTTATTATATAATTTCTTGAATTGTTATATAATTTGTTGAATTGTTTCTCTTGAATTTTAAAAATATATTTTTATTATATAATTTCTTGAATTTATTGTATAATTTCTTGAATTGTTATATAATTTGTTGAATTGTTTCTCTTGAATTTAAATATTGTGAATATTTACAATATTTAAATTCAAGAGAAACAAACAAAAAAAAGTCACAGTAAGCATTTTTTTGAAGTAAAATACAGAGCTTATAATCAACCAAAGCTTCAAATATGTAATTTGAAATTTCTAATGTTCCCCGTAGGTAATTTGGGTCCAAATCACTTTTAGTGGAAATTATATTTGTAATCACTTATATTTTCAGTGTACCTACATTTCTCAGAATTGCTGCAGGAAATAAGGTGGAATCCAGCCTCCAAGCCTCTGATTTATTAGAGGACTTTTGCAAATTTGCTTTATATGTAATTTATGTATCATCATTTTAAATAAGAATTTTGCATTTTTCTGTTTGAGGTTCCTTAAAGTGACCAGTTTTACATGTAAAGAGAGGTTATGTTTTACCTGTGAATGCCTCAGGGATAGACCTGCATTGTTGTATTCCTTAGTACCCCAGTTTCTAGGACCTTGCATGGCACGTAGTAAACACACAAGAAATATTCATTTTCCAAGTGGTGCTTTTTACATTAATACCTTTTTTAAGCAATGAAGAATAACTGATATCATTGGATTTTCATAATTTCTAACACTTCACACATTATTTTAATGGCATATGGTTTTAATACAAATACTTTAATGTTAGATAAATTTCTTCTCTGTTTTAAAGTATGGTAATTTATTATGTCAGGAAAAACTTTATTCTTCAAGTAAAATACTAATTTTGGAAAACAGACTAAGATCTCCCTACTTCAAAATGAAACTTACATTTTCATAACTTAAAGTTGAAACATAGCTGGAGAAGCTATTGTTTAAGGGGAAAATGATTAGACTCAGATTGTTAAGACAATTGGTATATTCTAGGTTTCTCTATATTTGGAATTCTTGGCACATAGTAGAAAATCAATAAATATTGCATTAAATCAATGAAGAGTGAAAGTTAGGGTTATTAAAAATATATTATTAAAATAGTAAATGTGATTCTAATATTTTTTAGCTAATAAATTGTCAATCAGAAAAAAATCATAGAATGATAGTAATGCATTTTGTATTTGCACACTCCATTAGAGTTTTCAAATATAACATTAGCTTTCAGTGACATACCTTAATGTACTGACTTTCCTATCCTGCTTTATCATAGAATTTTTTTATATGTATGTTAACACATTTAGATTGTTATTTGTTTACTGTTTCTGGCAGCTACTATGTAGTGTGTGAAAAACTGAACATTCTGTAATTCTGATTAACAGGGATTTTGTTTGAAGGGCTGCTCATCAGTGAGTGGACACCCATCTGACTCATTTTAGGAAAGGAGCTCCAACTCTGCGCCCCCCCCCCCCCCCAGTGCTTATTGTCTTCCCTTCACCTAATACATGCTGGGACTGTTGGTTATGAATATGAAAATAAATTATTTAGAATATAGCATATTGTGCATTAGTCCTTTATACCACACTCTTTTTTTGACCTTGCATTTTTCCGTTCATGTTTATGTTGCTTCTATAAAATCATGACAACAAAGATGACTCTATAATTGTAATGCAGTTGGTTGGCATTTTTCTGTGTTCTTTCACATACATGAACTACCCACCTAAATTAAAAATAAAATAGGTGGATCTATTTCATACCAGTGTTATCAGTCAGTAGTGTCTACTCAGAGCAAACAAGCCACTCTGCATATTTTGAGTAGAGAGGGATTTAATGTAGAGATCATTATAATGGTGCTGATGGGACTGGAAGAAGAAAGAGGATGGCAAGTCTTACTGTCCATAGGCTGGAGCCCAACATCCCCACTCTCACCACTAAAGCTTCCAGGAATTCGAAAGCTGCAGACACTTACTTTGGATCTGGAGATAGACATTTTTTCTTTTAGAATTTTATTGGAATGCATAGGTCAATAAAAGCAAACTCTATTTAATTTGAGTTATTGAGTATAAAATATAGTTCATAAAAATACTTCCATATGTATCTGTGCTATATTATGATGGCTCCACTAGATTTTGAATTCCTAAAGAAGGTCTCTATTTGGCATTATTTGCTGAACTGAATTAAGGAGTTTATTTTTTCTGACTTCATAAAGGATTATCAAGGAGGGCAAAAAAGTTAACTAAAATTTTAAAGATTTTTTGGCTCATTCATCTTAGAAAACTCATTTTTATAGTTATTATTTGCTTTTAAGAATTTTAGGGAGAAACTGGTAGGGTTGATAATACTTAGAAGCATAATATTGTACTAGGCATAATAATCTATGTTATGGGAAATTAATTTTACATTTTGTATTAAATATTTGAATGTGGGAGCATAATCATTTATAACATTCTGAGTTTCAGAGATTTTCTTAGTACTTGTGAAATGAAAAATTTAAAAGTATTTTAAAATTATTTTTAAATAATGAAGTATTTCAACCATATAAAAAAGTATAGAGAATAATATGAACATCCATCACCCACTTTGCTTCAGAATTTGGAAAAGATTTTTAAGTATAAGAATAGAGCAAAATAAATACTTCTTTTTATTGTACAATTACATTATCTGTTTTTATGAAATCTTTACAAAGTTGAGCTGATTCTTTAAAGTTAACTCTATCTTCAAGAATTAAAAATCCTATTTCTAAATGAGATATTCCAGGAATGGTGCACTTTAGTTGTTTTAACATTTTCATTGGTGCATTAAATGTCAGTTCAGTCTCATTGGCTCTCAGTTTTATATAAAAGTAGTTTGTCGTCCTACTTTTGAAAAATTACCTCCTTATATCCCCACAGTTTATAATAAATGGCACATGAGAAGCTCCATAAAAATAACTAGACCAAAATCAAAACATTTGAATACTTGTGCACTTTATATTATATACAGAAATAGGGAGTATATTTCAAGCATGTGGCATTATCAAACATGTCAATGTTTCACCCAATAGTTTGGTTGGAATAAAATTATGAATCTATTATTTAAATGAAGTAAAGGATTATATGGTTCTTTATGCAGAAAATATATCTCTTTTCTCTTACTTTATTATCTTATTTGATTTTAGATGAAGGATGTCAGACTTTATAATGAGGAAACCCATTCTCATTTTCACCAAGATTGCCCAAATTTAATACGTGTGCTTCAAGCTTCAGTATCCTTCTAAGTAATAATCTGTTAAGTGTCTTATTTTTTTGTTTGTCAAATGTGGGCAAGGGCATTGTGAAGCTTATACTTTTGCTGTGTTCAATTGCCTATAACAATATTAATTGAAATTACTATAGTTTTCTATGATATTAAAATTTGTAATTTTCTATTTCTTTTTTCTTTTTAAAAATTTTAGTTAAATTCAAGTTAGTTAACATACTATCTGCTATTTCTAATATGCTTTTTACAAATTTTCAGATTTATTGGAATTTATTAGAGGTAGCACCCAAAGACACTCTCATGAAATATTTCCAACAAATTTGCAAATTCTTTATTCATAGTGAAGAACTAAAAAACATAATGAAATATATATCCAGGTCTTGGCCTATAGAGAATTTTTTTCTCCTCCAATAAAGTCAATTCAAAGTATATCATTCAATACCTATACTCTAAATGTCTTTGTAAACATTTAGGAAAAATAAAGGGCCCACCTTGTCTAAATGTCTCAAAGTTGATGTGGAGAACAAAGGCAAAAGAAATGTAGAAAAAAATTAAATTTCCTTACAACTCAAGACAGGCAGAATGACCTCCTCAAGGTGCCCAACTGCCTCAGTGTTTGCTAAAGGCAAAAGGCAACCTTAGCTTGACATTCATCCTACCTCAAGGATCCTCTAAGTCTTCTTGAACATATAACATTCCCTTTGGAAACTTCCTTTATCTCTATCTCGCCCCACCACCTATATATGTTTGCAATCATCCTCCAAGCATATGTCCCACTGATATACGTCTGAAGGGTCTCATGACTAAAGTTTTACTAGACAGTAGTAAATAACCCCTTAAGGTCCTGGAAACCTTGCTTCCAAATTCCTTAGGGACTTCCGCTATCCCTAACTCCCTTCCAACTTGAAATTACACAATTGTTCATTCCTCACAACCCCAGTACAACTCTTTCTGCCTGTGGGCCCTGTCCCCGTGCTTTAATAAAACCACATTTTATATTTTACTTATTCTCTGTGTAAATACCATGCACATTCCTTGAGCTGTCTTGTCAGTCAGCTAGCCCACACTTTTACCTAAAGATAAAATGGAGTAATAATAGTGGTAAGTGAAGTGAAGTGAAGGGGAAAAAAATAAAAGGTCCAGCTTCACCAGACTTGTCCTTTCTGGGAACAAAAATAGCCGGAGGGAGTCAAGTCATTCTGAAGAGAAGGAGAATGGCCATTTATTTAATACCATGTTAAGGTAAGGATTTAAAGTTTATATTGATTAGAAAGAAGGACATAATTTGATTCTCCATGCTTAATAAAATAAGTCCACCATTTACCTGGAAATGCATTCAGGAAACGAAATGGCCGCAGTGACGAATTACCTTAAGATAGTTCAAAAACAAAATGTATCTGATTAAATTTGAAGATCTAATTGGCTTTATTCAAGGATTCATGAATGGGTCAGCATCCTGTCTAGCAAGTAGAAAGGAGCTCTGAGGAGCTGTACAAAATGGAAGGCTTCTATAAAAGATAGTAATAGGGGTGGGATAAGAAAGTTATTAGCAAAAAGAATTGTTTCAGGCAAGGTCACCTTCCTTTGGGGGAAGGGCAGGGGTCTATCATGCTGATTACCTCACTATGGCTGATCAGAAAATCCCAGACTGACTGTTTAAAGGTCACATTCCTGAAGTTAAAGTCTGTTTGCTGTCATGGGATCAAGTGACTCCATTTTAGACCTATTTTTTCTTTCTTTCTTCTTAACAAGATCAAACAGTCAAATAGTGTGTCCTAATTGTTTGCTGCTATACTTGGTACTAAGAAATGCAAAACAAGATGAATAATTTAATTATAAGGATAAGAAATTATATTAAATCACATACTATTGTGTACTTAGGGTGCGTGGGGCAGATATAATGAGGACCCATGGTGTTTATTTCCAGGATAAGCCCTATTAGGCTAGGCAGTAGGTAGAAAGTTCCAGAAAATGCAGGTGAGGAAAAGACAGCTGTGGAAATGAGTTTTAGGTGTGTACTTAGGACCTAGGGGAAAAAGGCCTCATGACACCCATGCTCTTCACATTTACTTTTGATGTGATTTATTTGAAAAGTTCAGCTCTTGAGATAAAGGTTGAATAATGGGGCAGGACTTGATTTCTCTACTGATAAGGAAGATGGACTGTTCAGAAAACTGATGGTGAAAAATGATCAGGACTTTGGTCCTGATAAGGCAAGGGAAAAATGCTGAGACAGGGAGACTGGTGACATTTATAACGACACGTTTATGCATTGAAAACACATTCAAGTATTTATAAAGGCCACTTTTTATTGACTGATCAATCTATATGCTCTGGTAAACCCTGGAGAAAAACATGAAAAGATAGTTTAAAACGTCTAAAAAAATAGATTTCTTGGGAAGAAAGCCACAACTTTTTTTTTTTTTTTTTTTAGAAAAACCCACCTCATCCCCGCCCCTGCCACTAGAAGTTAATAAAGACATATACCTTATTTGCCATGCTGTGATATTTCCCCTTAAACTTTCCTCCTCCTGAGTCTTCTGCCTTGAGTCTGGCTTCCTTTAATGTAAGAGCAGAAGTGCTCTACCTAACAGAACCCAGTTCTTTGATTTCCTGAGTAAAGTCTTTATTTTAAAATGACTGTAATGCAGTGGATTTTGTTCTTTCTGTATGTGGTGTATTTTTGACCCTCTTCTTTTGAAACTCATACTAATTTTACTTTTTCCTTTCTACTATGCTTCTTGCAAAAAACTCAAAGTTAAAACTCAGTGATCTCAAAGTGCAGGTTGGGAGAGTAGGGGTAAATTATTTGAAATCAACAGGATACTTTTAATTTTTCGTGTTCCCAAATGTTCCCATCTATCACATGTGAAATAGAGAATATGTTTTGGGCAAGTCCCTTGAACTCTGAGGGTACTGTCATCTTCATTTGAGAAGATGAGATCACGTAACTCATTTTTTTTTAACTTAAAAAATTTATTGAGGTGTAATTGATCTATAACATTATATGATTTTGAAGTGTACAACATAATGATTTAATATTCATATATTTTGCAAAATGATCACAGTAAGTCTAGTTAACAGGCATCATTATACATAGTTATAAATTTTTTTTTCTTGTGTTGAGGACTTTTAAGATCTTAAGTATTTTCTTAGCAACTTTCAAGTACACAGCACAGTATTATTAACTATAGTCACTGTGCTGTACATTACATCCTAATGAACAATGTTCTTTCTGATGAATTTTTTTCTCCCCCCTTATCTTTATTATTTTATTTAATTTTATTTATTTTTTATTTGAGTGTAGTTGACATACAATATTACATTCATTTCAGGTGTACAACATAGTGATTCCACAAGTCTATACATGATGCTGTGCTCACCACAGGGGTAGCTGCCATCTGTCCTCATACAACACTATTACAATATCATTGACCATATTTCTTATGCTGTACCTTTTATTCCCATGATTTATTTGTTCCATAACTGGACGTCTGTATCTCCCTCTCCCCTTCACCCATTCTGCCCATGTCCCCATCTAGCAAATACCAGTTTTTGTGTTTATAGTCTAATTCTGCTTTTTGTTTGTTTATTCATTTGTTTAGTTTTTAGATTTCACATATAAGTGAGATCATATGGTATTTATCTTTCTCTATCTGACCTCTTTCACTTAGGAATGACATAACTCTTAAAGTAACTTTATATTTCAGTCATTCTATCAGAACATAACATGTCCTATGTAAAGGCCATACTGGGTTTTTATCAGTCTTTGCACTTAAATTGCTGATACCTGGCATAGTGCTCTGCAAGTAGTACGTACTCATTTCTACAATGAATGGATGGCATAGATTTTATGGTGGTTTCAGCTTCAGTTAGAAAGTCATATGATACATATTGCCATCTTCAAACACTAATAGCACCCCTGTTTATACCTGATATATTCTCTTAATGTTTCCTATTTATTCTTTCTTCTACTAGCAATGCCTCATTATACCAAAATTTGCCAAAAAAAAATGGGAAAAGTCTCCCTTTGCCTCTATTAATTTGACAGTAGCTCTAACAAATAAAACTAATTATAGCTAAAAGGATTTTCACATCTCTCAAATTTATCATTCAGCAATATAATCAGGAAAGGTAAAGTGTAAAACCAGTAGAGATTGTTCAAAGGAGTTATATGCTAGTGAAAATAGGAAATTCAATAGAAACCATTTTGTAAACTTTACTCTGGTGTTGTAATTGCAGATGCTGAATTGAAAATGTGGCCAAAATGTTCAATGACAGGACATCTTGATAGCTTTCTGAATGAAAACAGTCAAGTTACTTTGTAATTTTAGCTCCTTTGAATGTTCATTCTCTTTGTCATATGTTCTTGATCTCATTTATTTATTTATATAGTGATGACAGAAATTCTGATCTAAAAATCCTATACTTCAACTTAACTTAAATATATTGCTGTTTATAACTGATTCACTTACAGGGCGCCTGGACTTTGATTAATAAAAATGTACCAATACAATATCAATTGTAACACATATACCTACTAATGCAGGATGTTAATAGTAGAAGAAATTGTGTGCAGGCAAGAGAGGAGGCATATGGGAATTCTCTGGACTTTCTGCACAACTTTCCAGTGAATCTAAACATGATCTAAAATGTAAAGTATATTATTAAAAATAGTAAGATAAAAATATAGTATTATTATGGAAAAATGTGTAATCTGTAATGAATAACATTAAAATTACCAGGTTATGCTTTTATTATCTTATCTAAACAGTCATTGCCAGCCCAAGATCACCTAAATTTTCTCCCTACGTTTATCTTCTAGAAGATTTATAGTTTTCATTTAACATTTAGATGTATGATCCATTTGAGTTAGTTTTTGTGAAAGGTGTAAATCTCTTTCTGGATACATTTTCTTGCATGTGTATGTCCTGTTTTTTCAACAGAGTTGTTGGAAAGGCTACCCTTTCTCCACTGAATTGCCTTTGCTCTTTTGTCAAAGATTGGTTGACTATGTTTTTGTGGGGCAATTTCTGGGCTCTCTATTCTGTTCTATTAATCTATTTGTTTTTCTACGTCACTTTGTCTTGATGACTGTAGCTTTATAGTAAGTCTGCATGTTGGGTCGTGCCAACGTCCTCTAACCTTGTTCTCTCCTTCAGTTTTGTGTTTCCATTCGAGCTCTTAGCACGATAATCAGTGTTAAGTTCCCCATCTGACAATTCCAAAATCTCGGCCCTAAGTCTGTTTCTGATGCTTGTTTATGTCTTCAGCCTGTGTTTCTTGCTTTTTAGCATGCCTTGTAATATTTTGTTGAAAGGGGGACATGAAGAAATGGGTAAAAGGAATGCAGGTAAATAAGCCTTTAGTTTGAGGTTTTATGTTTATCCGGTTAGAAATTAGGCTCTGTTTACTTTTTGCTGTAGCTGTAGGTCTTAGAGGCTAAGAAATCCCTTGGCAGCCTTGTTATTGGCTCCCCTGTTGTCTTTAGGTTTCCTTAGAAATTTCTTCTTAAGTGGGTTTCTAGTTGTTTCAGCTGTAATCTGTTGCTGTTATACGGGAGCCTGATTGATGTGCTGGGGAGAGGGGAGAGAGTGCATTCTATAGTCCTCCGACTGGGTCTCCGTGTTTTGGTAAGCCTGTATCTTTGGCTGTAACTTTCACAGATACTTCTCTGCCTTCCACATCCCTCACATCCTCCTGGAAGAGACAGAAAGGTAAGAGCTGGTTGGGGTTGGTAGGCTCTGGTGGAACCCACATTAGTTATGGTCTAGTAAAACTGAGCTCTGGGAATATTTAAAAGTGGTTACTTTGCGCCGCCCTCTGCCCCCCAGAAAGATGTGGGGATTTTCCCTCCAAACTTCACCTTAAGAACCAGATGGGACTCTTGGAAATAAACTCATGAAAATGTTGGGGGGAGCTCTGTGAGCCTGGCTTCCCAGGAATTTTTATCCCTCAATCTTGTCCATGCTCAGTTTGCAGCAATAAACTAATTACCCTTTAAATTTTTCTACCAGCAACTGGCTCGAACGATGGTTTTTGCTCCTGGTATACTGGGATTCATCTCCAGCTATTGGGATGACCTTCTGTTGTGTGACCTCAATTGAGGCTTTTGAGTATTTATATATAAATAAAGTTAATATTTGGATATTTTAAGAGGCTTTTATAGAAGTGTTCCCAGTTTATATAGAATATTGCTTTCTCAATTTTGTGTAGGTGCACCAGCTTGCTGAATACATAATATTAGAGTCTTTGGCAAAAATCACACATATGGTTTATTTATGACATTTACTTCAGCTCTGCATAGGAGAAACTAAGACTTTTGGGGTCCACAGAAGCATATATGGTTTCAATATTTTGAAAAATGTTGGGGAGAGATATGTGCATTCACTTAAATATTTTTGAATATCTGCCATCCATTCAAGATGCTACATGTATAGCAGTGAACACCACATACGTGTTATTGACCTTCTTGGAGTTTACATGGGAATCAGGTCTGGCCTTGACAACCTCCTCTTCTCTATTGTTATGAAGAGCTCCTTCTAGGAAGGACTGAGTCAAAACTGGAAAGGGGATATTTTCACTAAATTCTTCCAGCCTCCTCTCTTCACCCTTTTCCTCCTTATATAGCATGATATCCATAAAATTAAAAGAAAACAAACAAAGCAATATATAGTATTAAATTAGTAAAAAAAAAAAGTGATTAAATTCCCTTTCCCTTCCCATCCTTTGCCACAACTTCTGGCAAAAGCCTTAATCCTGAATGAACTTAATTATCACCCTTCCCCAGGCTGGCAGTCAAGCTGATGAGTTTGGCTGAATAATATCAAATACATTTAGATCACAAATGACTTCCTCATGGATTAATTTAATTAGCAATTTTCAGTCCTCAACGTTCTTGACGTCTCAGCATACATTCATGTAACTGCCCACCGCAACACGTTCGAAGCCATCTTTTCTTTCCGGCTCTTCTGAAATCCACACATTTCTCTTTTTCCTACTCTTCTGGCTACTACTTCTCAGTTTCCTTTATGGACTCATCCTCTTTCCCCTGACCGTTAAGTAGAACAATTCTTCAGTGCTTTGTTTTAACTTCTCTTCTCTTCCCACCCACTGCTTCACTTCAATTACTACACACCAGTAATTTCCAGCAACTCCATCTTGGCATATGCCCAGCGGAAATCACCTTTACCTACTTCGCCTTTCCCTGCTTCTCATTGTCAGCTTACTCTTCAGTATATAATAGTAGCATCTACAGAGTTGCTTACACCAGAAACCTGGGCATCATTTTGATAATCTTTTTTTTCACCTCTGGTATACAAACATGTCACCAGCCCACAACCCACATGTGTACAGAGGAAGGTACTCTGTGGTCATTTTAGGATTCCTCGCAAGAGATCCTAGAAAGAAAAAAGGGACCACATCAGTTATATAGGACCAGTAGAGGGGACCTGTTTGTTTCAAGGGAGCTGCCGTTGAAAATCACATGTGCACCCATAGAAAAAAGAGCCACCACAGGATGTTGCCACCCTAGAGGGCCTGTGAGGTTAAATCTAAACACTAGCCCTAAACACTTGCTTTTTACTGAATCCCCTATTTCCTGAATATAATGCTGGAAGGATGAGAAACAGCAACTCAAGCTTGGGGGAGACAAAACAGGAAGGTCCTATTTAGTATCCTCTTACATAATCATATGCCAACACGCTCCAACATCTGGTGATTTCACCTGCTAAATAGTTTAAGATTGTTCACACCTGTACATGCCATTGTTTACATTCTAGTTGAAACCAGAAAGATCTCCATCTTCTGTGATAATTTTTTTTTAAATCAATATTTTCATTTCATATAATTTCTCTATTGAAATACTTCATTTTTTTTTAAGATTTTATTTATTTGAGAGAGAGTGAGAGAGGGAGAGCACATAGAGGGGGAGGGAGAGGGTGAAGCAGACTCCCTGCTGAGCAGAGAGCCCAATGCGGGGCTCCATCCCAGGACCCCGAGATCATTACCTGAGCCGAAGGCAGATGCTTAACTGACTGAGCCACCCAGGCATCCCAACTCTATTGAAGTATTTTAAAAATTCTGTGCTATAGGTATATCTATATGAGGCTACGAATTACAATTTTTCAAATTAGGAGAAAGAAACTAGATGGGTTCTAAGAATAGAAACAGTTTGGGATTTGGTTATAGATCAGTTTTTTTGAGTGAACACATCTATTACCTTGGCTTTCTTATCTCCTGTTCCTGACAATTTTGGAGGGGGAGATTCGAAAACAAAAGGCCTAGTTTTTTTTTTTTTTTTCATTTTTGTCCAATTATTTTTCAACACATTGTCTGAATGCCATATTTGCAGACATAAGAAGTAAACAGTTTTCATTTTTTCTTTGACTTGGGTAGAATTGATTTCTTATTGCCTTTTCAGTATTCTGTTGTTTCTTTTTTTAAATTTATTATTATGTTATGTTATCACCATACATTACATCATTAGTTTTTGATGTAGTGTTCCATGATTCATTGTTTGTGCATAATACCCAGTGCTCCATGCAGAACATGCCCTCTTTAATACCCATCACCAGGCTAACCCATCCTCCCACCCCCCTCCCCTCTAGAACCCTCAGTTTGTTTTTCAGAGACCATCGTCTCTCATGGTTCATCTCCCCCTCCGATTTCCCCCCCTTCATTCTTCGCCTCCTTCTATCTTCTTCTTCTTTTTTTTTTTAACATATAATGTATTATTTGTTTCAGAGGTACAGATCTGTGATTCAACAGTCTTGCACAATTCACAGTGCTCACCATAGCACATACACTCCCCAATGTCTATCACCCAGCCACCCCATCCCTCCCACCCCCCACCACTCCAGCAACCCTCAGTTTGTTTCCTGAGATTAAGAATTCCTCATATCAGTGAGGTCATATGATACATGTTTTTCTCTGATTGACTTATTTCGCTCAGCATAACACCCTCCAGTTCTATCCACGTCATTGCAAATGGCAAGATTTCATTCCTTTTGATGACTGCATAATTTATACCACCTCTCCTTTATCCATTCATCTGTCGATGGACTTCTTGGCTCTTCCCACATTTTGGCTATTGTGGACATTGTTGCTATAAACATCGGGGTGCACGTACCCCTTCGGATCCCTACATTTGTATCTTTGGGGTAAATACCCAGTAGTGCAATTGCTGGGTCGTATGGTAGCTCTATTTTCAACTTTTTGAGGAACCTCCATACTGTTTTCCAGAGTGGCTGCACCAGCTTGCATTCCCAGCAACAGTGTAGGAGGGTTCCCCTTTCTCCGCATCCTCGCCAATATCTGTTGTTTCCTGACTTGTTAATTCTAGCCATTCTGACTGGTGTGAGGTGGTATCTCACTGAGGTTTTGATTTGGATTTCCCTGATGCCGAGTGATGTTGAGGACTTTTTCATGTGTCTGTTGGCTATTTGGATGGCTTCTTTGGAAAAATGTCTGTTCATGTCTTCTGCCCATTTCTTGATTGGATTCTTTGTTCTTTGGGTGTTGAGTTTGATAAGTTCTTTATAGATTTTGGATACTAGCCCTTTATCTGATATGTCATTTGCAAATATCTTCTCCCATTCTGTCAGTTGTCTTTTGGTTTTGTTGACTGTTTCTTTTGCGGTGCAAAAGCTTTTTATCTTGATGAAGTCCCAATAGTTCATTTTTGCCCTTGCTTCCCTTGCCTTTGGCCATGTTTCTAGGAAGAAGTTGCTGTGGCTGAGGTCGAAGAGGTTGCTGCCTGTGTTCTCCTTTAGGATTTTGATCGACTCCTGTCTCACATCGAGGTCTTTCATCCATTTTGAGTCTATTTTTGTGTGTGGTGTAAGGAAATGGTCCAGTTTCATTCTTCTGCATGTGGCTGTCCAATTTTCCCAACACCATTTGTTGAAGAGACTATCTTTTTTCCATTGGACATTCTTTCCTGCTTTGTCGAAGATTAGTTGACCATAGAGTTGAGGGTCCATTTCTGGGCTCTCTATTCTGTTCCATTGATCTATGTGTCTGTTTTTGTGCCAGTACCATACTGTCTTGATGATGACAGCTTTGTAATAGAGCTTCAAGTCCGGAATTGTGATGCAACATTCCTCTGGCTATTCGGGGTCTTTTCTGGTTCCATACAAATTTTAGGATTATTTGTTCCATTTCTTTGAAAAAAAGTTGATGGTATTTTGATGGGGATTGCATTGAATGTGTAGATTGCTCTAGGTAGCATTGACATCTTCACAATATTTGTTCTTCCAATCCATGAGCATGGAACCTTTTTCCATTTCTTTGTGTCTTCCTCAATTTCTTTCATGAGTATTTTCTAGTTTTCTGAGTACAGATTCTTTGCCTCTTTGGTTAGATTTATTCCTAGGTATCTTATGGTTTTGGGTGTCATTGTAAATGGGATCGACTCCTTAATTTCTCTTTGTTCTGTCTTGTTGTTGGTGTATAGGAATGCCACTGATTTCTGTGCATTGATTTTATATCCTGCTACTTTACTGAATTCCTGTACGAGTTCTAGCAGTTTTGGGGTGGAGTCTTTTGGGTGTTCCACATAAAGTATCATATCATCTGCAAAGAGTGAGAGTTTGACTTCTTCTTTGCTGATTCGGATGCCTTTGATTTCTTTTTGTTGTCTGATTGCTGTGGCTAGGACTTCTAATACTATATTGAATAGCAGTGGTGATAGTGGACATCCCTGCCGTGTTCCTGACCTTAGGGGGAAAGCTCTCAGTTTTTCCCCATTGAGAATGATATTCGCTATGGGTTTTTCATAGATGGCTTTTATGATATTGAGCTATGTACTTTCTATCCCTATACTCTGAGGAGTTTTGATCAAGAAAGGATGCTGTGCTTTGTCAAATGCTTTTTCTGCATCTATTGAGAGGATCATATGGTTCTTGTTCTTTCTTTTATCAATGTATTGTATCACATTGATTGATGTGCAGATGTTGAACCAACCTTGCAGCCCAGGGATAAATCCCACTTGGTCGTGGTGAATAATCCTTTTAATGTACTCTTGGATCCTATTGGCTATCCTATTTTGGTGAAAATTTTTGCATCCATGTTCATCCAGGATATTGGTCTGTAATTCTCCTTTTTGATGGGGTCTTTGTCTGGTTTTGGGATCAAGGTAATGCTGGCCTCATAAAATGAGTTTGGAAGTTTTCCTTCCATTTCTATTTTTTGGAACAGTTTCAGAAGGATAGGTATTAATTCTTCTTGAAATGTTTGGTAGAATTCCCCTGGGAAGCCATCTGGCCCTGGGCTTTTGTGTTTTGGGAGATTTTTGATGACTGCTTCTATTTCCTTAGTGGTTATAGGTCTGTTCAGGTTTTCTATTTCTTCCTGGTTCAGTTTTGGTAGTTGATACATCTCTAGAAATGCATCCATTTCTTCCAGGTTATCTAATTTGCTGGCATAGAGTTGCTCATAATATGTTCTTATAATTGTTTGTATTTCTTTGGTGTTGGTTGTGATTTCTCCTCTTTCATTCATGATTTTGTTGATTTGGGTCATTTCTCTTTTCTTTTTGATAAGTCTGGCCAGGGGCTTATCAATCTTGTTAATTCTTTCAAAGAACCAGCTCCTAGTTTCGTTGATCTGTTCTACTGTTCTTTTGGTTTCTATTTCATTGATTTCTGCTCTGATCTTTATTATTTCTCTTCTCCTGCTGGGTTTAGGCTTTATTTGCTGTTCTTCTCCAGCTCCTTTAGATGTAGGGTTAGGTTGTGTACTTGAGACCTTTCTTGTTTCTTGAGAAAGGCTTGTATTGCTATATACTTTCCTCTTAGGACTGCCTTTGCTGTATCCCAAAGATTTTGAATAGTTGTGTTTTCATTTTCATTGGTTTCCATGAATTTTTTTAATTCTTCTTTAATTTCCTGGTTGACCCATTCATTCTTCAGTAGGATGCTCTTTAGCCTCCATGTATTTGAGTTCTTTCCGACTTTCCTCTTGTGATTGAGTTCTAGTTTCAAAGCATTGTGGTCTGAAAATAGGCAGGGGATGATCCCAATCTTCTGGTACCGGTTGAGACCTGATTTATGACCTAGGATGTGATCTATTCTGGAGAATGTTCCATGGGCACTAGAGAAGAATGTGTATTCCGTTGCTTTGGAATGGAATGTTCTGAATATGTCTGTGAAGTCCATTTGGTCCAGTGTGTCATTTAAAGTCTTTATTTCCTTGTTGATCTTTTGCTTAGACGATCTGTCCATTTCAGTGAGGGGGGTGTTAAAGTCCCCCACTATTATTGTATTGTTGTCGATGTGTTTCTTTGCTTTTGTTATTAATTGCCTTATATAATTGGCTGCTCCCATGTTAGGGGCATAGATATTTACAATTGTTAGATCTTCTTGTTGGATAGACCCTTTAAGTAGGATATAGTGTCCTTCGTCATCTCTTATTACAGTCTTTGGTTTAAAATCTAATTTGTCTGATATAAGGATTGCCACCCCAGCTTTCTTTTGGTGTCCATTAGCATGGTAAATGGTTTTCCACCCCCTCACTTTCAATCTGGGGGTGTCTTTGGGTCTAAAATGAGTCTCTTGCAGACAGCATATCGATGGGTCTTGTTTTTTAATCCAATCTGATAGCCTGTGTCTTTTGATTGGGGCATTTAGCCCATTTACATTCAGGGTAACTATTGAAAGAGAGGAATTCAGTGCCATTGTATTGCCTGTAAAGTGACTGTTACTGTATATTGTTTGTGTTCCTTTCTGGTCTATGTTGCTTTTAGGCTCTCTCTTTGCTTAGAGGACCCCTTTCAATATTTGTTGTAGGGCTGGTTTCGTGTTTGCAAATACCTTTAGTTTTTGTTTGTCCTGGAAGCTTTTTATCTCTCCTTCAATTTTCAATGACAGCCTAGCTGGATATAGTATTCTTGGCTGCATATTTTTCTCATTTAGTGCTCTGAATATGTCCTGCCAGTCCTTTCTGGCCTGCCAGGTCTCTGTGGATAGGTCTGTTGCCAATCTAATGTTTCTACCATTGTAGGTTACATATCTCTTCTCCCGAGCTGCTTTCAGGATTTTCTCTTTGTCTCTGAGACTCGTAAGTTTTACTATTAGATTTTGGGGTGTTGACCTATTTTTATTGATTTTGATGCCTGTTTCCTTCCCCAAATTAGGGAAGTTCTCTGCTATAATTTGCTCCATTATACCTTCTGCCCCTCTCTCTCTTTCTTCTTCTTCTGGGATCCCAATTATTCTAATGTTGTTTCGTCTTATGGTATCGTTTATCTCTCGAATTCTGCCCTCGTGATCCAGTAGTTGTTTATTTCTCTTTTTCTCAGCTTCTTTATTTTCCATCATTTGGTCTTCTATCTCACTGATTCTTTCTTCTGCTTCATTTATCCTAGCAGTTAGCGCCCCCATATTTGATTGCACCTCATTGATAGCCTTTTTGATTTCTACTTGGTTAGATTTTAGTTCTTTTACTTCTCCAGAAAGGGTTTCTCTAATAACTTCCATGCTTTTTTCAAGCCCAGCTAGTATCTTTACAGTGATGATTCTGAACTCTAGATCTGACATCGTACTAATGTCCGTATTGAGTAGGTTCCTGGCAGTCAGTACTACCTCTTGTTCTTTTTGTTGAGGTGATTTTTTCCGTCTTGTCATTTTGTGCAGAGGAGAATAGATTAATGAGAGAACAAAATGCTAGCAGGGTAACAACGTCCCCAGAAAATATACTCTAAACAAATCAGAAAGACCTGAAGCAGTGGGAAAAGAAAGGGAAAGAGAGAAAAAAGAAAAGGAAAGAAAAAAAGAAAAAAGAAAAAGATAAAGATAAAAACAAACAAAAGCAGAACAAAACAAAACAAAACAAAAACAGAATGTGATCAAATATGATCAGGCTGGATTATAGATCAGTGCCACACACTAGATTTTGGGTGTATTTTGGTCTGTTAAAAGAAAGTCCCTCCCAAAATTTTAAAGAAAGAAAAACTTATATATGTACAAAAATAAGGGTTGATATGATGAAGGGATAGAATATGACTGTAAAGATGGAAATTATAAAAAATTTTAAAAAAGGATTTGATAAGTTGTTTGAAAAAAGAAAGAAGAGGATTAAAAAAAAAAAAGAAAGAAAAAAGGGAGAGAATGTGATCAGGCAGGGGAGTAGAAAAAAACCATACACTAGAGATTTAGAGTATATTTTAATCTGTTAGAAGAAACTATCTCAAGGTTTTAAAGAGAGAACAACTTATATATATATGGCAAAAATACGGGTAACTACTATAAAGGGATAGAATATGACTTTAAAAATGAAAAATAAAAATGTTTTTTTTTTTAAAAAAAGGGATTGATAAGATGTTGGTTGAAAAAGGGAAAAAGAAAAATTCAAAAAAAAAAGGAAAAAAGAAAAAAAGTTAAAAAAAATAATTAACTTTGAAAGACTAAAGAATCATGGTAAAAAAGCCATGAATTCTATGTGCAGTATTCCCCTAGCGCTGGAGTTCTGCCGTTCTCATTGATCGGTAAACTTGGTCTTGGCTGGCTGTTCTCGCTGATCTTCTGGGGGAGGGGCCTGTTGCCGTGGTTCCCAAATGTCTTTGCCGGAGGCAAAATTGCCCCGCCCTTGCCGGTCCGGGCTAAGTAATCTGCTCGGGTTTGCTCTCCGGAGCTTTTGTTCCCTGCAAGCTCTCCGTACAGCTTTGGAGGCGGAGAGTGAAAATGGCGGCCTCCCAGTCTCCGCCCCGGCGGAGCCGAGAACTCGGGGTCCCGCTCCTCAGCGAGCCCCCAGAGAAAAGCAGTCAGTCACTCCCGTCTCCCCGGTCTCCGGCCACACTCCGCGCTCACCCGGCCTGTGACCGCGCCTTTCTATCTGGCACCCGACCCCGGGTGGAGTCTCCAAACCCAGCAGATCCCCGCGGTGCGCTCCCGCACCTCTCCTCCCGGGGGAAGAAGGTGAGTCTCCCCGGATCTGCCGCTTGTTGGGTCCCTGCTGGAGGAGCAGTGGCCCGACTGTGCCACGGATCACGGTTTATAGCAACCCCGAGCTGAGAGCCCGCGCCTGGGCTCCGTCTCTGCAGCCGGCTTCCCCGCTCCGATCCCTGGGAGCTCTGCCGCACTCAGGCACCCCCGGTCTTTCTGTGACCCTGAGGGTCCTGAGACCACACTGTCCCGCGAGGGTTCCACCCCCCACTTCGCCACCAGAGTGACATCCCTCAGCGGAGCAGACTTCTAAAAGTTCCGATTTTGTGTTCCGCGGCTCTATCACTTGCCAGAAGCGGCCGACGGAGGCCCCTCCCCCGCCGTCTATCCTCCCGAATATCGCCTCGTATTCACTTCTCCGCACGTCCTACCTTCCAGAAAGTGGTCGCTTTTCTGTTCAGAGAGTTGTTGCTATTCTTTTCTTCGATCTCCTGTTGAGTTTGTAGGTGTTCAGAATGGTTTGATCCCTATGCAGCTGAATTCCTGAGAGGAGACGAAATCCAGGTCTCCTACTCCTCCGCCATCTTGCTCCGCCCCCCTCGAACCAGTTGTGTTTTCATTTTCATTTGTTTCTATGAATTTTTTTAATTCTTCTTTAATTCCCTGGTTGACCCATTCTTTCTTTAGTAGGATGTTCTTTAGCCTCCATGGACTTGAGTTCTTTCTGACTTTCCTCCTGTGATTGAGTTCTAGTTTCAAAGCATTGTGGTCTGAAAATATGCAGGGAATGATCCCAATCTTTTGGTACCGGTTGAGACCTGATTTGTGACCTAGAATGTGATCTATTCTGGAGAATGTTCCATGGGCAAGAGAAGAATGTGTATTCTGTTGTTTTGGGATGGAATGTTCTGAATATATCTGTGAAGTCCATTTGGTCCAGTGTGTCATTGAAAGTCTTTACTTCCTTGTTGATCTTTTGCTTAGATGATCTGTCCATTTCAGTGAGGGGGGTGTTAAAGTCCCCCACTATTATTGTATTGTTGTCGATGTGTTTCTTTGCTTTTGTTATTAATTGCCTTATATAATTGGCTGCTCCCATGTTAGGGGCATAGATATTTACTATTGTTAGACCTTCTTGTTGGATAGACCCTTTAAGTAGGATATAGTGTCCTTCCTCATCTCTTAATACAGTCTTTGGTTTAAAATCTAATTTGTCTGATGTAAGGATTGCCACCCCAGCTTTCTTTTGGTGTCCATTAGCATGGTAAATGGTTTTCCACCCCCTCACTTTCAATCTGGGGGTGTCTTTGGGTCTAAAATGAGTCTCTTGCAGACAGCATATCGTTGGGTCTTGTTTTTTTATCCAATCTGATAGTATTCTGTTGTTTCTTAAGAGAATAGATTTCCATTTCTGAAAGTGTCTGAGAAGGTGTTTTTGAAGAAATTTTCTTTGAAAACTATAATATTGAGGTGGTATAACAATCGCATTTGTGTTCTAGCTAAACAGCATCTATAAAATAATAAGAACAGCTTTAAGAATCTTTAACTTCATATTCAACTAGCACCAAATATTCAGTTGTATTACTTTGTCCAGAGACTTTCATATTCACAGGAGACTGCTATATAGTCACAGCAGCTGCATGATTGTTTGAATCATTCCTTTTTCTGTTTAAATTTTCCTCCTGAACAAATGATTGCCATTTTATAGGCAACTCTAAATTTGTAGCAGATGATTATATTGTTTGTGAATTTTTCATGTTCTTCCCATTTCACTGTTTTTCTCTTGCATGATTCTTGGTCCCTTTAGTAAAGTTTGATTATCAAAAATAAAAAAAAAAATTTATTACTATCTTTTTTTTAACTCTTGGAAGAAGAGAAGATTGCAGTAGATTATTGTGATTGTCTATGCTACTGCAAATATGAAGGTCATCAAGAGTTGTCAATAAGTTTCTTATGGGGACCTAAAGAGCTAGTGTGTTATGATAAGGATGATTTGGCATATATATATATATATATATATTTCTATTTTTTCCTTACAATGGATTAAAAATTACATTTGCTACTTTTATGAAATGTATAGGGTGTTCTGGCAAATTCTAAACTTGAAAAGTAAAATGATACTGACATTAGGTTTTGAAAATGAATCTCTTTTAACTATCCCTTAGGTAGGTATGGGTTTAGAAATCATATTGCTATCCCAGGCAATTATATTTCCTTGGGTCCAGTTGATTTCCAGTGGCTGCCTGGTCTTCTTCATCCTGCAGTCTGACTTGAGTCACTTCCTTCTACTTATCTAGGGTTTGTTCTTCTTTTATAAGCTGTCTCTAACTTCTGTGATCATTCTGGATTGCCTAACCAATGCCATACTCCATTCATGGTGGGGATGTAAGATTTTCTTATTTATTTCTGTGTTTCTTCTTGGTAAGTGATGAGTTTATTATCACCAGTATTAGAATTGATAGAAATATCTGCTTCCAAGTGTTGATTCAAATAAACCTGTTTCAATTGCAAGCAACAGAAACCAACTTGACAAGCCTAAAAAAAAAAAAAAAAGGAATTTATGAGAAGGGTAAAGGAAATCAAGGAGCTCCCAGATAGATGGGAAGTTTGGAGACTCAGACTTGGTAATGGATGGAAACTAGGACAACTGTTGAGATCTGGTAGCAACTATTTATTAGACAAGGTAGAGTCATTCTGTTCTGGTCATTATAGCTGGAACAAATAAGCATTATCCAGTTCTACCTTGATTAAAAGTCCTTCCTGATTATATCAAAATAGGGAAGAAGAAGTGATTTTGCACAAGGAAATTAGGTTGTCATAATCAGAGAAGGTGGAATGACTGTAAATAGTCCAAACTCAACAAATACCCAGAACAAAGATCTGTGTTTGGAAAATCATAATAGTTTTATGGTTTTTAAATTTCCTTCTGAACTGGGATTTTGGTACTCTAGACAGTGTCAGAATTTACCTAATATTATTGATTTTAAGATTACATGATTTTGCACTTCTTAAAAAAAACTTTATGCATTTGAAAGTATTCACAAGAATTGAATTTAGGTGGGTGTAGTTGGTTTAAGAATGATTTTAAATAGTTATATTGTCTTTAATTACTTAATGCCTTGAATCAAATATTCCTAGGAATATTTTAATACAAAATGATAAATTATTTTAAGAGAAATTTTTAGAGTTTTATACCCTTCTCAGAAATAATGCAGTTCTATCTATCTTATACTACTAATTCAGAAGGTCTGCCTTTTCATGCAATAAGAAAATGTGATCAGTAAAATTATTATAAATTAATAAATTCATTAGAGTTCCCTAGGAGAAATGTAGAATGTATATCTATTGACAGTCACTTATCCAGAGAATAAAAATAAAAATAGGGTCATGTCCTGTACTAAAAAAGGAATTAAAAAAAATTAGAGTAATATATGCAACATTCAAACTATTTTTGTTATTCAAAAGTTAATAACATGTTGTTTAATCGAAAAGTATAAGAATAATAACTCGATATGAACTAGTTTCAAAGTTGTAAGGGAAAGACAGAAAAACAAAACAAAGCACAGGAATAGAAACAAAGCAGAAATAGCAAAGTGAAGGAAGTGCAAATGGCCACTTCCCATAATGCCATTAACAGACCACAATGGCTTCAACTTATTCCTCTGTTCCTAAATCTGTAGGACATGCTTTCACCCTCTTCTTGCCCCTGCATTCTGAATAAGACATTTCTGTCTTGGAAGTTGCCTCTTGCTTCACCAGTTCCCTTAAATTCACAGCCATGAATTATCTCCACTTTCTCTATGTGAATCCTTTATGTCTCAGCTTTCCATATTTCTTAACACTCCCCTGAATATAGTCCAAAATCGCCTTTTTCTCTGGCCTGGCCTACTGCCAGTATTATAAGTCTCTCACTCTTACCTTCATTCCATCAACAAAACTACTCGTGGGAAATTCACTTATTAATTATCTTCCACCTGACTTCTAAGGTTGTCATCATCAATCAATTTGTTAAATATTTATTATGTTCAGAACAAAGTGTCAAGGTCTAGCCCCACCACCCCGCTCCACAATTTCCCAATATTTGCTGACATCCAGATTTCTTATGAGAGCTGTCAACTAGTTAAGTTTATTTAACTTCTTATTACATTCCTAAATTAAACCAAGGTTCTGATCTGGTCACCCTTGAGCATGGACTCATGTTTCTCTCAGAAATGCATCAACTCTTTGAGGATCCCTGGGTACATGAGTTTATGGACTTTTTTTTTTTTTTAAACCATTGAGCCAGATATCTTTTGGGGTAGGGATGGCGGCAAGGATTAAGAGATAATATCTAATACTGAAAAGGAAGAAGAAGCAATCCACTCTGAGCTGCTCATGGCTCTACTGAAATGAAAAAATGATACAAACCTTCAGAATGAATCCTTCCTTAAGGTACCACAAGAATATCACAAATGTTGTAGGATGGACACTATTTGGTATACATTTAGACAAATTCCTCTGAGAAGTCCATTTTATTTTATTTTACAGATTTATTTATTTTAGAGAGAGAAAGAGTGCGGGGGTGGGGGAGGAAAGGGCGGAGGGAGAGGGAGAGAGAATCTGGAGCAGACTCCCCTCTGAGCATGGAGCCTTATGTGGGGCTTGATGCCATGACCCTGAGATCATGATCTGAGCCGAAATCAAGAGTCGGATGCTCAACTGACTGAGCCACCCAGGCACCCCGAGAAGTCTATTTTTATATAAAAAAAATCTAAAACTAAATGTGATATTTGGATAAGGAAGGACTAATTGAATGAGGATTAAAGTATAATTAGGGCCAGAAACTTGGGAGAACCCCCTCAGTTCTGGTGGTGTGATCATAGATCAGCCACAAATATCTTCTGGCTAGGGAACTTTGCTATACCACTTTCCACTAACTCTCTTCATAGTAATTTACTGTATTTCTAATTTACCTTAAGAGCTGTATGCTCAAGCTGTGAGGCCCACTTCTTAGGACTTGACTCACTATTTATCTTACTGGTTGGATATTTTCCCTTTTGAGATGCTCACTTCTTAAAGTCTAAAAAAATAAAATTGGTGTCATTTGGTTTTATTTTCTAATTTTATTTCTGGTCCATTTCTGCCATAGGAATCAAGATTTCATTTTTATAATTTAAGCTTGACAAGGAACACTGGATCTTATTGGGAGTGTATGCTCTTCTTTAGATCCTTCATTTTTGAGGCAAAGATGCTGCATCAGTTTCTATATGGGGTCTGGTTAAGTTTGCAAAATTTCCCACTTTGTGGTTTTATCTGATTTTGTATTATTGATTGATTGATTGCCACTATGTACAGTGGCTATGGTGTTGGAATTTTTGTGTTAAATGCCCAAACCTCAGATCCCAGTGCTCTTGATCTATTCCCCTCCCTCCCTTCTTCCCCTTTTTTCTCTCCCTCCTTCCACAAATATTTGTGGAACACTTCATTTGTGTCAGGCTACACACTACTATAAGATGGTGAGCAATCTAGAAAACCCCTCCTTGAAGAACTCACTATCTAATGAGAAAGATACACATTAAGTAAAATCATGCAAATAAATGAACAGTAAGAGACTATAATTAAAGCAAAACTGTTACGGGCTTAGAAGGCAAATTATAGGCCGACATTCCCTCACCATCTACAAGGTACTGAAATAGCCCAGCTCTTGTCATTCTCTGTCTTCACACAGGCTCCTTGATCTATGACCCTACAGAACTCAGCTTAAAATCATTGTCATTCAGATCATGAAGACATCCAGAACAGATAAGTCACCTCATGTCTAAGCTTTCACACTGTCCTGATTCTCTCCTTTAGCATTTACTTAAATGGAATTAATCATTCACTGGCATAATTAAGTTTAATGTCTCCTTCTCCCATTGGCCCACACCCTGTCCATCTCATTCATATATATCCCAGCTGCCTGGAAAGAAAACATGATAGTTATTTGAGAAATGTTTTTGTTCAAGCAGAGATAATAGACTATGGTGACTGTGTTCTTTCTCTAAGATAGGAAATGAAAAGAATTTTATGTATCATTGTGGTTGTTTCTCAGCATCCATTCTATCCTTTTCTTTTTATTTTTTTTAAAAAGATTTTATTTATTTGAGAGAGAGAGAAAGATCATGAGCAGGGGGGAAAGGTAGAAGGAGAAGCAGACTCCCCATTGAGCAGGGAGCCCGACGCGGGACTTGATACCGGGACTCTGGGATCATGAACTGAGCTGAAGGCAGACATTTAACCGTCTGAGCCACCCAGGTGCCCTATCCTTTTCTTTTATATAATAGGTGGTGTGAGGGTGACTCCAACTTCAAGGAAGGGGATACTTATTAATCTATGCCACTGGGTAATTTGATCACTCTTGCTGTAGTGATAGGTTCAGGATTCGGAAGGTCAGCTGGTTACTTTATGACACTCTCCTGGTCAGGGGTTGGAATGGGTTTGTGACTGAATCCAAAACAGTAAGCTTCAAGGACAGATTTGCTAGAGGCTTCAAGGACAGCTTTCTCTTTCACTGTCTGTTCTAGAATACAAGTGTGAGGCCAAGGCTGAGACACACTGAGGGGGAGGTTGAGGAAATCCCACAGGCAGAACCAGGCTGAATTGATTCTGCTGAGCCTGACCCTGACTTCTACCCATCTCTGCTTTTTCCAGTTACCTGGGAAAATAAATGGCTTTTACTGCATATGCCAGATGGAGCTGTTTTTACTCTCTATCTAAGGATCTAAGCTCTTATCTCCCATTTATACTGGTGAGATCTCTCTATCTCTGTCTCCATCTCTTTCTCTGCCCCTCCTGGCAAAGCTCCACTATCAAACAGGCAAAGAAGTGTTATTATACACTGGAAAAAAAAGACCTATAATTAAGAAATATCTATCTTCACTTAAACAGCACATATTTTAGAATACTCTCTTTTTTAATCTAGTATATTGATCAAGTTGAGTTAACTATGTTCACCAAGCACAAAGAATTAAGTTTGTTAATTTTTTCAGGGCCCATATGATTTTTTTTTACTTATTTTTGAGATTTTTTCATTGTTGTAAAATACACATACAATTTACCATTTTAGCCATTTTAAGTGTACAATTCAGTGGCATTTAGTGTATTCATAGTCTTGTGCAACATTGCCACTATCCATTCCCAGAAATTTTTTTATCATTCCAAATAGAAACTCTGTACTTTAAAAATAATAACTCCTCATTCCCTTTTCCCCTCAACTTCTAGTCTACTTTCTGTCTCTATGAATTTGCCTGTTCTAGGTGCCTCATACAAGTAGGGTCATACAGTGTTTGTTCTTTTGTGTCTGACTTATTTCATTTAGCATAGTACCTTCAAGGTTCATCCATGTTGTAGCATTTATCATAATTTAATTACTTTTAAGGCTAAATAATATATAATTATACATACATATAATTATATATATATATATATATATATATATATATATATATATATATATGCCACATATCGTGTACCCATTCATCCATCAATGGGCATTTGGGTTATTTCCACCTTTTGGCTCGTATGAATTATACTACTATGAACAGTGGTGTATAAATATCTATTTGAATACTTGCTTTCAGTTCTTTTGAGTATATACCCAGAAGTGGAATTTCTGGATCATAAGGTAATTCTATGTGTAACTTTTTGAGGAACTGCCAAATTGTTTCCCACAGTGGCTGCATCATTTTCTATTCCCACCAGCAAGGCACAAAGGGCTCCAGTTTCTCCACATTCCTCACCAACACACCCACACTTGTTATTTTCTCTCTTTTTTTAGGCTACTATGCATCCTAATGAATGTGAATTGGTATCTTATTGCTCATTGTGGTGATTTTATTTTATGAATAGATTTACCAGTTGGCTATAAAGAGGGATTATTTTGTAGCATTTCAGTGTGGTCTTTTGAGCCAAAGTGCCAGGGTTCAAATTCCAACTCTGACAGCCACTAGACCTATTAGGGTAATCTTGGGATATTTATTCAACTTGTCTGTGCCTTAGTTTATTCCTATAAAAATGGGGTTAATAATAATAGCTGATCCCGTAAGATGGTACAGATTGAATGAAAAAATTTGTTACAGTCTTGGGAGTTTCCTTTCAATATTCTGAGCTTGAGTAATATTGTTTTAAGTTAGTCCTTTAAAAAAATCCTTGTAATTTATCCAGCATTTCTTGTTGCTTGTTGTAGGAAGAGGAATTCAAGTCATCTCAGTCTTTATTGTTACTGATGCCCCTTGATATATTTCCTCAATTGAAGAGCTTTCTTCACCATGCTGTGAGTCATTACCCAAGCACCAGCACTGTTAACATTTTGTATTTGTCCCTGCCAATATATATATTTTTAAATACAGTTTTTATCTCCTTGGTACTTACCCAAAGGAGTTGAAAACTTATGTCCATACAAAAACCTGCACACTAATGTTTATAGCAGCTTTATTCATAATTGCCAAAATTGGAAGCGACTAAGATGCCCTTCAGTACTTGTATGGATAAACAAACTGTAGTACATCCATACAATGAAATATTATTCAGCAATAAAAGAAATGAGCGATCAAGCCACAAAAAAACATGGAGGGAACTAAAATGCATATTGCTAAGTGTAGGAAGCCAATCTGAAAAGACTGCCGTAATGTATGATTCCAACTATATAACATCCTTGAAAAGGTAAAACTATAGAGACGAAAAAGATATGTGGTTGCCAGGGGTTGGCTGGGGGCATGAATAGGTGAACCACAGAGAATTTTTTAGGACAGTAAAAATACTCTGTATGACATTATTAAGATGGATACATGTCGTAATGCATTTGTCCAAATCTACAGAATGTACCACACCAAGAGTGAGCCATAATGTAAGCTATGGACTCTGTGTGATAATGAAGTGTCAATATAGGCTCATCAGTTGTAATAAATGTAGCACTCTGGTGGGGGATGTTGATGATGGGGAGGTTATACAACGGGGATAGGGGTATTGGGAAATCCCTGTACCTTCCCTTCGATTTTGCTGTGAGCTTAAAACTACCTTAAAAGCTTAAAGTCTTAAGAAAAAAAAGAAAGAAAACAAAAACACCCTGTAGTTTTTATAATATAACTGCTACTATACTGTATAGAAAAATGATGTTTCCCAACAACATGATTTCGTAAGGCTTTTTACATGTTATCATGTGATCATTGTAAATATCTTTTTATTTTTATTTTTTGTAAATATCTTTTTAAATTAATGCTAATATCCCATTTGATATATGATTTAAAATATCTAACCCTTTTACAGCACCTACTGTGTTTCAGATGCTTTTCTAGACACTTTATATTTACTATTTGATTATATTTGATTAAAAAGTATGTAGTAAAAGTGACTTTTTTGGTATATGGTTCTATGAATTTTGACACATGTATAGATTTGTGTTAACTACCACCACAATCAGGATATAGAACAGTTCCATTATCCCCCCAAAACCGTCCCTTGTGCTACGCCTTTGCAGTCAGACTTCCTATTACACTCCCCACCACCCCCCAACCCGGTAACCACTGATCTACTCTCTATCATTGCAGTTTTGTCTTTTTAAGAACATCATATATTTGGAATTATACAGTACATACTCTTTTGGGAGTGGTTTCTTTCAGTCACCATAATGCCTTATTTTAATAGCAATGCACTTTGTTGCATATATTATTGGTTTGCTCCCTTTGAATATTGGCTAGTATTCCATTGTATGGCTATACCACAATTTTTTTTAAGGATTTATTTATTTATTTTAGAGAGAGAGAGTGAGTGCCAGTGGGGGAGGGGCAGAGAAATAGGGAGACAATGAATCTTAAGCAGGCTCCATGCTCAGCGGGGAGCCTGATGTGGGGCTCAATCCCACCACCCTGAGATCATGACCTGAGCTGAAATCAAGAGTCAGGCGCTTAGCTGACTGAGCCACCCAGGCACGCCTGCACCACAGTTTTTTTCAATCCATTCACCAGTGGAAGGACATCTGCTTATTTTCATTTTGGAAAAAGATTTCGAATAAGTTTCTATAAACATTCACATAGTTTTTTGCAACATAAATTGCCATTACTCCAGGAGTGGATTGCTAGGTCATATGATAATTGAATGTTTATATTGTAAGAAACTACCAAACTTTCCCAGAGTAGCTGTACCATTTTACATTCCCATCAGCAAAGCGTCAGAGTTCCAATTGCTCTACATACTTGCCAGTATTTAGTATTAAACATAATTTTATTTATCCTAATAGGGATGGAGTTATAGCTCAACATCATTTTAATCTGCATTTACTTAATGACAAGGGAGGTTAAACATCATTTTGTGTGCTTCTCTGCCATCTTTATGGCCTCTTTGCATTTTGCATTTATTAGCTCATGGAATTCTCACAACGATCCTATGAGGCTATAAAGTAGGTAATATTATTATCCCCAATTTACAGATAAGGAAACTGAGACACTGCAGAAGTTAAGTAATTTGCTTACAGTTTACACTTATATAGCTAGAAAGTGTCAGAACCAAGATTCATACCCAAGTTCCTATAAATGGACATTTAAGCTGTTTGTAATTATTTTTCTAATTATGATTATTTCTAAGAAGAATGTTATGGTCATGAAGATTTTCACGTATCAGATTATTAGGATTTATCCTAGAGGTCAACTTAGTGGATCAAAGGTTAAGAAAAATTTTCATACATGTCTGTTGATAGCTAGTGTCAAATTGTTTTTCAAAAAGGTTATACAAATTTATGCCACTCAGTATTCTATACAGTTACTTGTTCCATTTTTCTTGGGTGTCCAGTGGCCCCTAGGCCTGCTTGAAGTCCCCTTAGTCTAGGTAACTTCTTATTCTGCCTTCTTGATCTGCCTGTAAGTACAAAAACTATGAAATTGGGTGAACCAGCTTCAATTTTTCTTTCATGCTATTTTGTTTAGAATTGTTCATGAGATACTAAATAGACTCTAAATAAAAGTAAACTTTTTTTTTACACAAAATTAGGTGGGCCATGCAATAATCTCTAAGTCATATTCAGAAAAGTTCTAGAGGTCCTGTTTACCCATCAAAAAATATTTTTCCTACTGACCTGTCCAAGTACTGCCTTCTTCCCTGTCTGATCTGTAATTCCAATTGGAAGAGTTGAAATAGCAGAGGTAGGAGACATTACTAAAATTCTGTTAAATTAGTTTGTCTTGTTGGCTAATTCTACTTGAAATGGAGAACAAGAGAAAAGAGAGAACTTACCCTGAAGGGATGAGTTTTGATTGTATTTGAATGCAGATTTTCAGCCACTAATTTTGAAACTCTGAGTCAACCAAAGAGGCAGAGCCCTCAGAGTGCAGGTAAAGGATGACTATGTGGAGGGCCAGGAACTGGGTCAGAGGACAACCACCTGTTGAACAATGTGTGCCAGACCCAGACAACACTGTATTATCTTGTAAAAACGCATTATAAGCATTCAATCTGTAGATTTTCAAACTACATTATATTTTCCTCATTTTACATTACATTACTTTATATTCTTTACATTACTCTATATTCTTTCTCCTGCTAATGCAAAATATTTATTTTCATCCAATGGGTTCAATTTGGAGGCTTTCTAAGATGCTTATGGTCCCACTACCCTCTTTCAACGGTTAGCTCTCTTGATAACTATCCCTGTAGATTCTTAACTATTGTCGTGGTTCTTCCTTGAGTATTTCCAGTTTTGTGTTTTACATTTATTGTGTGCATACTGTGTACACAGCGGTTCCAGACTCTGGTGCTGGTTTAGAAAATGTATCCCATTCCAGAAATGTACCCAACGGACATAATTTGAAATAAAATAAAATCTATTTGCATAGAGTGTTTGGTTGCTAAATTATTTGTAACATAAAACCTTTGAAAAGACTAAATTAGAGACAAAGGGAAATGGTTATATAAATAGTTAAGTCAACTTGATGGAATATTTGAAAGCATTATAGAAACCTGGCAACATAAAATTATATGTAAGGTGTCACTGATAACTATAAAACTGTGTGAATATAGATGAGAATATCCAAAGGAAGACAGAAAAAAAAATGTGCACAATGTTAGGTTGGTTGTACTAGGGGTCATCACCATGTATTCTTAATTGCTATAATGTTGAAATGTTATACAGTTTAAAAAAATGAAAGGTATGATCTGTTGAGATGTGGCCTGAATCCACAAGGAGCTTGGTTTGTAGTTTAACTGCAGGAAGATAATACACTTGTACATGGAAAGATAATTGATGCTCTGAAGCTTCATATGGTTAAGATAAATGAATACCATGAACAATAAGAATTTTAGTTATAGCATTTTTCTTCGATGTTGGCATTTCCATCTCATGAGATATTGGAGAGGTGGTCAATTCAGATTCCATCAGATACAAGAAACATATTACATAAAGAATAGCATCCCTAGTGCATTACTCCTTCATTTCTAGCTCATTTAGTTTCCATCTACAAATCCATTTGGTGCTTCTATTACACAGTGAATGATTTTCCAATTTAAATCATATTCATTGATATTTTTACTTAGTTTTGTTTTATCATAAAAAGGAATACTCTTTAGGATAAGGCTTAATGTTCATTGCTAATTAATTTTTTAAAAATTCCACTTTTAGTACTTGTGAAGTTTACATTTGCATAGGGAACTGGGGACGTTGTAATTCAGTTCATCCTACTTCTGAATTATTGTGAGTAAAATATTCTTGAGAAAGTATGATTGTAATCACTTTAGAGAGGGATAATTTTAAAGTCTGCCCTTGCGACAAAGGTTGGTATCTTATGATTGTATAGGGTTAGACCAGAAGGCTAATGGATCAAGATCATAGCCTGTTTCCATGTGGCTAAGTTAGGTTTGGAAATATGCTTGTAGCTTGCACCCTGCCCATGTTTTGAGGGCCTTACCAATGTTATAGGTTGAACTGTGTTATCCACATTTCGTATGTTGAAGCCCTTAACCCCCAATGTGAGGTATTTGCAGATAAGAGCTTTGGGAGATAATTAGGTTTAGATGAGGTCATGAGGGTGGGGCCCTCATGATGAGATTAGTGCCCTTCTAAGAAGATCTACCAAGAACTTGTGCTCCTACCCCATCCCCTCTTCTTGCTGAAAGTGGCCATTTACAAGTCAGAAAGAGAGCTTTCATCAGAAACTGACTATGCTGGCATCTTGATCTTGGACTTCTAGGTTCCAGAACTATGAGAAAATAAATTTCTATTGTTTAAGCCACCCAGTCATGGTACCTCATTATGGCAACCTGAGCTGATTAAGGCCCCACTTCATTGTTTGAAGGCTAGGTGTCCATTGTCATTACTGTAACTTGTCTGAGGGCTTTCTCTGAAGCATCAAAAGGCAGCTCAGTCTGCGGTCTGGAAAATGCCAAGAAATTAACCAGTGCTGTCCCCAACCTCAGCAGCTCTCAACCACTGGCTGATGGTGTCTGACTCCTGGCCTCTGGAGGGTAACTCTGCAGCTGTGTTCTCAATCATTTCTTAGGCACATCAGTAGCTGACTTAGTGACACGGCCTTTTCTGGCTGCTTCCCTTTGCTGTCACATCCTTACTCCCTGACAATAATTTCCTGTGCCTGTCAAAGTACTGGGCACTTGAATCCTGGCTCAGAGTCTGCTTCCGTTGGAACATAAGACATGTCGAACCCTTCTTTTGGCCACGTTGTGAAGGGATACAGCTGATTGCTATGGGGGAAATTGCAGGCATTTGGAAACAGGCACTTGGCCCTCATCAGTATTGGAAAAAGGTTTAAGTACATGCTCTAATACTGGTGGGTTAGTAGTATCTTTTTTTTTTCTTTCTTCCAGAACACTCAGGCAACATGTGCATATTTATACTGAGTGTTTATATGTTTATCGTGAATATTTTATTGTTTTCCTGATCGGTCATATAATGGGCTCTCACATAATTCATCCAAGCCGGGGGGCAGGCCTTGTTCACAACTCATTACCATACTGGAAGGGGTGTTGCTTTTCCGGTTTGTCCACTCTGTGTGGTGCCATGATCCTAACTGCACTTGTTCACTGGGGATGCATATAGGGTACATATTGACCCAGTCATGCTAGTTGTTGAAATATTCAAATACTTCTCAACTGGTTGTGAGAAGGCTGCTTCCCTGATTCTTCTAAGTATCTTTCTTCCCCTATCTTTTCCCTCCAAGCTCTCTAGACCCTTCTGGCTGTTCTCATCATCCTGATCTGACAACTGAAAGAAACCCCATTTGTAATTTCAGCACTGCATATAGAATATGGTTGAGAAAAAAAAAATATGTGTTCTTTAAGAATTTTAAAGACATCTTTATAATTAATTTGAATGGCTGAGTACACTTGAAATAAGCTGTTTATTTTTATTTATCAAGTAGCTTATTTATTTACCAAGTAGTTAAAACATGAATATATATGAATGTGTCCGTGTATGTAAGCATTATGTACATGCATATTTATACACATATACACTTACATATAATCATATATATAACAAATATCTTTTTTCTCTAACTTTATTGAGATATAATTGACATATGACTGTGAAAGTTTAATTTGTACATGTTGATTTGATACATTTATATATTGCAACATGATTACCACCATAGTGTTAGCTAATAGCTCCACCATGTCACATGATTACCATTTCTTTTTCTGTGGTAAGAACATTTAAGATCTACTATCTTAGCAACTTTCAAGTTTATAATATAGTATTGCTAACTATAATCACAGTGCTGTGCATTAGGTCCATAGAATGTGTTCATCTTCTAACTGGACGTTTGTACTCTTTGACCAACATCTCCCTATTTCCCCTACCTCCAGCCCCTGCTAACCACACCATTCTAATCTCTGTTTCTATGAGTTTGGCTCTTTTAGATTCCACATATAAGTGATATCATAGAGCATAGGTCTTTCTCTGACTTATTTCACTTAGCAGAATGCCCTCAAGGTCTAGCCATATTGTTGGAAGTGGCAGCATTTCCTTCTTTCTCATGGCCAGGTAATATTCCAGTGTGTGTGTGTGTGTGTGTGTGTGTGTGTGTGTGTGTATCACATCTTTATCCATTCATCCATTGACAGACACTTAGGTTATTTCCATATCTTGATTATTGTGAATAATGCTGCAGTAATGATCGAATATAGCTATTTCTTCAATATAATCCATTTCCTTTGGATATGTACTCAGGAGTGGGATTGTTGGGTCAATAGCAGTTCTATTTTGAGTTTTTTGAGGAACCTCCATACTGATTTCCATAGTAGTTCTATTAATTTGCATTTCTACCAACAGTGTGCAAGGATTTCCCTTTTCTCCACATCCTCTTATCTTCGTTGAGGACAGCCTTTTTAACCATGAGAGGTGATTTCTCTTTGTGGTTTTGATTTGCATTTTTCTGATGATTAGTGATGTCAGACATCTTTTCATGTACCTGTTGGCCATTTGTAGGTATGTTTTTTTTTAAATGTCTATTTAATTCCTCTGTCCATTTTTTTTTTAATTTTTTATTTATTTATTTGACAGAGAGAGACACAGCGAGAGAGGGAACACAAGCAGGAGGAGTAGGAGAGGGAGAAGCAGGCTTCCCGCTGAGCAGGGAGCCCGATGTGGGGCTCGATCCCAGGACCCTGGGATCACGACCTGAGCCGAAGGCAGATGCTTAACGACTGAGCCACCCAGGCGCCCTCCTCTGTCCATTTTTAAATTGGATTTTAAATTGGATTGTTAGGGAGTTATATGAGTTTTTAAAATATATTTTGGATATTAACTCCTTTATTTGATATATGGTTTGCAAATATTTTCTCCCATTCCATAGGTTGAAATTTCATTTTGTTATTTATTTTGCTGTCATATAAAATATATTTTGGATATTAACTCCTTTATTTGATATATGGTTTGCAAATATTTTCTCCCATTCCATAGGTTGAAATTTCATTTTGTTATTTATTTTGCTGTCATATAAAATATATTTTGGATATTAACTCCTTTATTTGATATATGGTTTGCAAATATTTTCTCCCATTCCATAGGTTGAAATTTCATTTTGTTAATTATTTATTTTGCTGTGCAGAAGCTTTTTAGTTTAAAGTAGTCCTACTTATTAATTTTTACCTTTGTTGTATGTGGTTTTGGTATCATATCTAAAAAATTATTGCCAAGACCAATGTCAAAGAGTTTTTTCCCTATGTGTTCTTTTAGAAGCTTACAGTTTCAGGTCTTATGTTTAAGTCTTGAATCTATTTCAAGTATTTTTGTTGTTGTTGTTTTGCTTGCTTTATATAATATATAATTTATATAATATTATTAGAAATCAAAAAGTATAGATGCCTCCAGCTTTGTTTTTCTTTCTCAGGATTGCTTTTTGTTCTTTTACATGTGGAAATCCTTTTCAAGCACTGTTTACTGAAGAGATTGTCTTTTCCATATTAAGTATGCTTGGCTCTCTTGTCAAATACTCATTGACCATAGATATGGGTTTATTTCTGGGCTCAAGATTCTGTTTTACTGATCTATGTGTCTGTTTTTATGCTAATACCATACTGTTTTGATTGCTATAGCTTTGTAATATGGTTTGAAATCAGAAAGTATGGGGCCTCCAGCCTTGTTTTTCTTTTTCAAGATTGTTTTAGCTGTTCAGGGTCCTTTGTGGTTCCATAAAAATTTTAGGATATTTTTTCTATTTCTGTGAAAAATGTCATTGGAATTTTGATAGGGATTGCATTGAACTTATAGATAGCTTTGGTAATATGGACATTTTAACAAATTAATAACCAATGGGTGATACATTATTGCCTTTGCTCTGGCTGTACCTCTGCAGCCTTCATCCTGTGACATCATCTTCTGATCCTCTTCTTCATACCATGTTGTCCTTTATTTTTGTCAATTCTTAATGCATTTACAAGAGAGCTCAGCTTTTGCTTAACATGTCTGGGCACTATAGCAGGATAGTGGGGTGGCCACACAGGGAACACAGTGCTGATCTAAGCAGGGGGTTCTCTGCAGGTTGCTAAGAGTCAGCAAACACATCTTAATTCTGATGACTTGTGATTATCTGAGCAAAGATGATTCATCATTCTTTTCTCAAAGAATCTTCTTTCTCCTTCATCAAAGTCCCTGAGAAATACCTGCAGCCTGTTATCCTACGAATTTTTTTTTCTTTAATCCAGTATGGATTTCTGTCTGCATCACTGCTCTGTTAACTGTCCAATCCATGCTATGCCAGTGGGAGCGGTCTATCAGGTTTGGGAAAAAAAAAAAAAAAACCAGCTTCTGAGGTTGACGATAACCTGAAAGTCTTACTTAGCACACAGAACTTATGACACCTCTTTTGTTTTAGTAGAAAATATTTGTAGTGGCCTCTCTATCCCCAATACCAATGTTACTTAGGATGCTGGAAATTCTGCATTTTACATTTCCAGATAAGAGTGTTGAGACTCAATATTTTGTCTCAACAGTATACAAATGACCAAATTAATAATTGCAACAACAGCTTAAGAGCAGTATAAGAGCAGTGCTTTCTTGAGTCTGCTACATAAATGCAGACTCCTTTAACTATAGCCAAATATGGGCAATTTGTATGAAAAAGGATGATCATAGATTAAGATTTTAGAAATGATTGCTTTTTTATAAAATGTGATTTTAAAGATGCTGCTGGTAATTCAGCATCTGTTTCCATTCCAGTTAGATGTTTCTGGCTGTCTTAATTTCTCTTTATTTTTACCTCTTCAACATATTACTTTTTTCCCCTTGCTGTTGTTTTTGTTCTTTACTTTTGCACTTATCTCAGGCAAGGACACATATCTGCAGCCCTTTATTATTTGGATTACTAGAAAGCCATCTGGTAACCACAATTCTCTTCCCTTCCTTGTACTTTTTTCTATGAGATGCACAGAAGATATTTGGAATTCATGGGGAAGATCATAGGGATGATTTTTGAAGGGAGTGAATGACCTTACTCAGCTTGAGCCTCCTGGAGTTTCCAACATGGTGTCATATGGGCATAAAGTACTTGCTTTGACTAAATGCTTGAAGGAGGGAAGGACAAGACCAGTAATAAGAGTTTACATCCTTCAAATAAAAACAGGAGAAAAAGTGACAACCAAGAGTGACCACCAAAAGATGATAGAAAAAATTCATAAAAATCTATTCTTTATCATTATTGGGTTGTGCATAAAAGATTAAGTTTTCAAAAGACATTTAGATTGATATGACAGAATATGTCAATTTATATTCTATATAGAAAAATAAATACAATTTTTACATACTTAGTCTATTCATTGATGTATTAAAAATGAACTATTTACCATGTGCCAGCCATTATGATGGGTGCTGTGGATACAGTGGTAGGTAGAAATAGATACGGCTTCTGTTTTCACAGTTTATGGACTACTGAGATATAAAGAGACTAAATAATAACAAAGTGATGTTTAGCTGAGAGCTTTTCCTCTATGGTCAGTAACAAGACAGATGTCCATTCTCACCACTATTATTTAACATACCACTAGTAGTCCTAGCCTCAGCAATCAGACAACAAAAAGAAATAAAAGGCATCCAAATCAGCAAGGAAGAAGTCAAACTTTCACTCTTTGCAGATGACATGATATTCTATATAGAAAACCCAAAAGACTCAACCAAAAAATTGCTAGAACTGATACACAAATTCAGTAAATTTGCAGGATACAAAATCAAGTACAGAAATCTGTTGCATTTCCATATACCCATAATGAAGCAGCAGAAAGAGAAATCAAGGAATAGATCCCATTTACAATTGCACCAAAAATCATAAGATACCTAGGAAGGAACCTAACTAAAGAGATCTGTATGATGAAAACTATAGAACATTTATGAAAGAAATTGAAGGTGACACAAAGAAATGGAAAAACATTCCATACTCATGGGTTGAAAGAACAAATATTGCTAAAATGCCTATACTACCCAAAGCAATGTACAAATTTAATGCAATCCCTATCAAAATACTTTTTGGATTTTCAGATTTTTCACAATAATCCTAAAATCCTAAAATCCTAAAATTTGTTTGGAACCACAAAAGACCCCCAAATAGCCAAGGCAATCTTGAAAAAGAAAAGCAAAGCGGGAGGCATCACAATTCCAGACTTCAAGTTATATTACAAAACTGTAGTGATCAAGATAGTATGGTACTGACACAAAAACAGACAGATCAATGGAACAGAATATAAAACTCAGAAGTGAATTCACAACCAAATCATCAACTAATCTTTGACAAAGCAAGAAAGAATATCCAATGGGAAAAAGACAATCTCTTCAACAAATGGTGTTGGATAAACTGGACAGCAATATGCAGAAGAATGAAACTGGACCAGTTTCTTACACCATACACAAAAATAAATTCAAAATGGGCGAAAGACCCAAATGTGAGACAGAAAACCATAAGAATCCTAGAGGAGAACACAGGCAGTAACCTCTTTGACTTCAACTGCAACAGCTTCTTACTAGATATGTCTCCTGAGGCAAGGGAAACAAAAGCAAAAATAAACCACTGGGACTACATCAAGATAAAGAGCTTCTGCATAGTGAAGGAAACAATCAACAAATCTAAAAGGCAACCTATTGAATGGGAGAAGATATTTGCAAATGGCATATCTGATAAAAGGTTAGTATCCAAAATATATAAAGAAACTTATAAACTGAACACACCAAAAACAAATAATCCAGTTAAGAAATAGGCAGAAGACATGAATAGACATTTTTCTGAGGAAGACATACAAATGGCTAACAGACACATGAAAAGATGCTCAACATCACTCATCATTGGGGAAATACAAATCGAAACTATAATAAGATACCATTTCACACCAGTCAGAATGGCTAAAATGAACAACACAAGAAACGTTGGGCAAGGATGTGGAGAAAGGGGAACCCTCTTACACTGTTGGTGGGAATACAAACTGGTGCAGCCACTCTGGAAAACTGTATAGAGGTTCCTCAAGATGTTAAAAATAGAACTGCCTGTGATCCAGCAATTGCACTCCTGTGTATTTATCCAAAGGATACAAAAATACTAATTCAAAGGGATACACACACCTAAGGTTTATAGCAGCAGTATCTACTATAGCCAAATTATGGAAACACCCCAAGTGTCCATCAATTGATGAATGGATAAAGAAGAAGTGGTATATATGCACAATGGAATATTACTCAGCCATAAAAAAAAAAATGGAATCTTGCCATTTGCAACAACATGGATGGAGCTAGAGAGTATTATGCTAAGCAAATTAAATCAGTCAGAGAAAGACAAATACTGCATGACTTCACTCATATGTGGAATTTAAGAAACAAAACAGATGAACATAGGGTGAAAAAAAGAGAGACGGCAAACTAGGAAACAGACTCTTAACTATAGAGAACAAACTGAGGGCTACAGAGGGGAGGTAGGTGGGGGGATGGGTTAAACCAGTGATGGGGATTAAGAAGGACTCTTGTGATGAGCTCTGGGTGTTGTATGTAAATGACAAATCACTAAATTCTACACCTGAAACTAATATTACACTGTATGTTAACTAACTGGAATTTAAATACAAACTTACAAAAAAAGGAAACTAAAAAGAAAGTGATGTACAGGATTCTTTTGACTGTAAGTAAAAGAAATGGAGATCAACATGGTGGAGATAAAAGTGGTAGATGTGGGTAGGAATTTTGGGTCCATATAACTGAAAGGTGTAGGTTATTTTTCAGGCATTAGGACCAGGGAACTGTCACTCAGCATTTCCCAGCTTCAGTTTCCTCTTGGGTAGCTTATTAATTATCAGGCAGGCTCTCTGCACATCTTAGCCAACAGGACTCCTTGTACTCCCAGTTTACATTGTCCTGAGCACCTGTGATCTCAGAAGGCGATAAATGCCCCTTTCTCTGTTGTGTTAGTTAAGATGACTTTATTCAGCTGGCAATTATTGGGGAAGTACTGGTTATTCAAGTCGGTGGTTGGGACAGGTGAAACTTCATCCCTGTATAAACCACTTAAAATGTATTCTCTTTTTTATGGCGAAGAAAGGAAGGATGATAGGAAGGCAAAATAATTATACATACTATAGTACAAATGCTAAGTATAAATACTATCATATGTAGTATTTACTATACTGTACTATACTATAAATATACTATAAATACTAGTGACAAATATAGAAATTAGTAATAGAAATGGAATACAATTTTTTAAAATCAAGTTAAATAAGTAAAAGCTAACAATAAAAAGGCAATAAATATTGCTAATATATGTAGAGTACTTATTATATGGATACAACAATCATCTAAATGAAGAAATACAAGCAGCATTTCTTTAGAAATCCACAAAGATCCAGATATGCTCTTGTCATTATTTATGTTAAAGAATTTATTGGAGGGGCGCCTGGGTGGCTCAGTCGTTAAGCGTCTGCCTTCGGCTCAGGTCATGATCCCAGGATCCTGCTTCGCGGGAAGCCTGCTTCTCCCTCTCCCACTCCCCCTGCTTGTGTTCCCTCTCTCGCTGTCTCTCTCTGTCAAATAAATAAATAAAATCTTAGGGAAAAAAAAAGAATTTATTGGAAGTTTTGGCTATGCAGTAAGTCAATAAAAAAATAAAAGCACAAATATTAGAAAGCAGGAAATGTAACTATTGCTGGGTTTGCTTGATACAATTGTCTACCTAAAAATATTTAAAATAATCTGATGAATTATTACAAGTCATTAGATCTAAAAGAAAGATTAGCAAGATGGCTGGATATAAGATTAATATAAAGAAATTAACTGTATCCTAATTCACCAGAAAAAAGTTTTTAAGCATCATTTACAATAGCAAAAAAAAATTATTAAATACATGTAAATAAATTTAACAAATGATGAGCAAGATATATAATTATAAGATTTTATTAAAGCCATTAAAGAAGACTCAACAAATGGAGAGTTATATCAAATTCATAGATGAGGAGACTTAGTATCATTAATAATTCACTTTTTCTAATTTGTTTATAGAATTCATGCAGGGCCAACAAATATCCCGACAGAGTTATTCATGGAGCTTGCCAAGTTAATTTTCTCATTTATATGGGAGAACAGAGGTTTAAGAAAAGTCAAAACACCACAAAAAAAAGAATGAAGAAGTAGTTGCCATAACATATATCAAGACTTTTATGGAGCTGTAGTAATTAAGACAGTATGGTGTTTGTGCAGAGATGGACAGATTGAATAACGTGAAAGAATAGAATGACTAGAAATGGACCGTGCATATTTGCAACTTGATTATATGGCAAAAGTGACAAAACAGATCTTTGATAAAGGAGGCACTGTTCTTTAAATGAAATTGGAAAAGCTGGTTAACATATGAAAACAAAATAAAATTAGGTCCTTACGGTGCACCACACTAAATATTTAATCCTTAATGGATTAAAGACATACTATCATAAGCAAAGTTTTTTTTAAGATTTTATTTATTTATTAGAGAGAGAAAATAAGAGCACGAGCATGGGTGGGGGAGGGGCAGAGGCAGAAGTAGACTCCCAGCTGAGGAGGGACCCCATCACTGAGCTTGATCCCAGAACTCCGAGATCATGACCTGAGCCGAAGACAGACGCTTAACAGACTGAGCCACACAGGCACTATTAAAACTTTTAGGAGAAAATATAGGAAATATCCTGCTGGTTTTAGGATTAGAAAGGATTTCTTAAGACGTGCAAAAAGCCAATGGGTTGAGAAATTATGAGTACATTTGTTATATTAAAATTAAGAACTTCTATTTACCAAAAACACCTTGAAAGACCTGAAAAGAGAGGCTGTAACCTAGGAAATATAGTATAAATACCTCTTAACAAGATTATTTAAATAACTTCTACAAATCAATAAGAATGATAAAGAGCACAATGTAAAAGTGGGTAAAATGTATGAATAGGTATTTCACAGAAGGAGAAATTCATACTGGCAATGATTGAGAAGTCTGACAATTGACAGTGTTTGAGATACGGATTAGCTGGATCCTTTACATATTGCTGGTAGTTTATATGCTGGGAGTAAGACTGCTTAAACACTGACCATTGTATTTTAATTGCTTGCCCTAAAATATAGCAATTCCAATCCTAGCTGTATATTCAAGGGACAGTTTTATCCAGCAGCACTAAGAGAAATGAAAAGTAATGTTCCTGTTCTTAAGAGCAAAAAATAAGAAAAAACCTGAATATTCATCAAATAATGATAAATTGTGGTCAGTTTTCACTATGGGATACTTCAGCTATAAATATGTATAATAATAGATAATATTCATAGTATAATTTTGAAAAGAAAAAAACCCATCAAATCCCAGAAGACTATGTACTAGATACACAGTTCGAAAGCAGGAAACGGTAAGCAACATATTGTATTGGCATATATAGCAGGGAATGATTAACGTAAATTCAGATTAAATGTCACGAGGAGGAGGTTTGAAGGAGTAGAAACCAGGTATGAGATAAGAGAGGAGGAGTTCATAGGTAGATTTAAGTTATTCTTAATTTGCTAGTCTTTGGTTTGAGAAGTAAATTAAAATTGGCCAAGTAAGGTCATGCATAGGTTGATAATGACCAATAGTCAAGGATTGATTAATCCAATATAGTGTCGGGTTTCGGTTGCCCAACTAGAAAGAAGATAAAGTCATTCACAGAGAAACCTGAAAGAAGACCAGATGGAAAAATAAAAGGCCTGCATTGGATTTTAATCTGTGTCTTGTTCCTTTTCATTAAGCAAATTTTTGTGTATCATTTAACCAGAGTGAGTAAGGTAATAATTTTAACAGCATTCTTTTTCTTTCTGTTTCTTTGTAGTTCACATTGTCTTATCTCTTTTTCTGTGTACTATGATGTACACTGAGGACCTTTTTACTTTGTTCATACATATTTCATTTATGAGATGATCTCTATGCATAGAGTAGTGCCCAGACTGAGTTTATGCTTAGTCCACAAACTACATCAGATATATCTGAGAACTCATAGGGAATGTGTGTTAAGATCCTACTTGCCTGAGGGACTGAAATATTTCCTCAAGGAGAAATGTTCCATAAAAGAAGAGAGAATCAGGCAGAGAAGCTTGACCCAGTTGTAAATTAGGCCAGTTGTCATGGGGTGGGGTGATACTAAATATAACATGGTATCTGTTAATTGAATTTCCCTTTACTGGTTTACATATATATTTTAGGGGAAGGGGAATCTGAAAATTCTGTTATAAAAGAGGAACTCTCTGTTAAGAAAAGAAGATGGTCCAAGCTGATGCATACCTATTTTCCTGGTATAAATATGGAGAAATGCCGGATACAATATGATACCATACAATAAAACCATTTTTAAAATATTACCATGCTCACGAGAAAAAAAAAGAAAGGTAGGAGACATTTCCAAATTTAAAAGACAAAAACAAAAGGAATAGTTGTGAATTATAGTTCGTGTTAAAGCAATCCTTAGGGCATTAGACAAGAATATGGGCCTTTGGGGAAGGAGGCTGTAATTTTGACCGGAATATGGGAACAGGGTTTATGGTCTTGGTCCTGCACTAAGTGGAAAGTTGCAACCAGTATTTTGTATGAAGTAGAGATACTAGAAGAGCTTTCCAGTCAATGAAGTGGAATAGAAAAACTATGGAACATGGAGCAACAGTGATTTCCCAAACTCTCAGTGGAAAAACATTACAGAATTTCCTTGAGAGAATATACCAAGATATGGAAGTGAGGTTTGATTTTATATGACATGCTTGCTGAGGAAAACCCAAGCTAAGCTATAAACAGAAATGGGGAAATATCTGAATTTCCAGAAAAAGAAGGGGGGAAAACAGTCTACATGTGAACATAATCATGAACTAGGGCACACTGGACCCATAAGCAACCTGCATTAAAGGCAATTGCACAATTAAAAAGAATTATATCCCTCAAAAGGAAGGGAACCATTAGAAGGTAAAGTCAACAGATACGATAATGGGAGAATTGACACTCTCAAAATCAGAAATAAAAATCTAAGAATACACATCAGTTTGAAATTCTTCCAGCAATAAAGAACTGAAACTATAATGAAGAATAGAACACTATGAAGAAAGAATAGACAGTATTGTTGTAAGTACCAACCGGAACTTCTAGAAATGAAAAATATACTCATTGAAATTAATAACCTGATGGTTACAGAGAATATTAGACAATGCTGTAAAGAAAGTTAGTAAACTAAAAGATGTAGCGGAAGGACTCAGAATAGACTCCAGAAAGATAAGGAAATGGAAAATAAGACAGATTAAAAAATATGAATGTTATACATAGATCACCAAATGTAATCAATTAGAAGTCTACAAAGAGAAAATAGAGAATAGGGGAGAGGCAGGACTCAAAGGGATAATGGAAATTTTCTTAAATGAAAAAAAGAAGATTCTGAACTGAAGACATTCACTGATTTTTAAATAGAAAAAAATAACACAGATCCTACCTAGATACACTGCAGTGAAACTATAGAACATTAAACACAGGAAAAAACCTTAAAGCAACCAGAGAGAAAAGACAATTATTTTAAAAGAATGACAATTAGGGGCACCTGGGTGGCTCAGTCGGTTAAGTGTCTGTCTTTGGCTCAGGTCATGATCTCAGGGTCCTGGGATCGAGTCCCACGTCAGGCTCCCTGCTCAGTGGGGAGTCTGCTTCTTCCTCTCCACCCACTTGTGCTCGCTCTCTCTCTCAAATAAATAAATAAATAAACTCTTAAAAAAAAGATGACAATTATACTGATAATAGACTTTTATCTTTAGAATATTTTTGGAAGGAACAATATTTTTGGGAGTTAGAACCTAAAAGTCAAAACTCAGCTAACATAATATTTAAGAGTCAAGTAAGTAAAAAGAACTGAAGCAAGCCTGAGAATTTTTTTTTTTTTTTTAATTTCAGATAATTGCCAGAAGTGCTACTACAGACTGCCCTTCAATAAGGAGGACCTTGAGCCCAGAAATAAGAAGTGGGATTCAAGAAACAATCATGTGTAAAGACAACCGGTAAGTGTATGAGTAATTTTATCTAATCATTGACCATGACAAACAACAAGAATTACTTCAACAATAACATTAAAAGTAGTGATAACTAATTTTGAGATTAAATATTTTAAAAATAAATGAGACCAATACAAATAAGTAAATGCTCATTAAATATCAAAATGGGATTGTTTACTAACTTAAGTGATATGCAGTCTGGTCAGGAGGTTATGAAGGGGACAGGATCCAGTGGGAAAATGAGATTCAACACAGGGTATGGCTAAAAGCAATAAAGTACCTTACACTAGTTAAAACAGAGAAAATGCCAGCAAAAATTACTGAGAAAATGAAACAGTCACAGGTGAATAGTTTTAGAAATGAAAAAGGACTCATAAAGACAGAAAACTTTGAAAACTTCAAAAAGCATAAGAAAATACTATGAATACCTTTTTTCTCATAAGTTTGAATACAGATGAAATACACAATATTTTAGAAAAATATGCGTTGTAAAAACTTGTCAAGAAGAGAGAAAAAGCAGGAATAAACCAACATCTTTTTTTGGTAAAGTTTAAATTGACGCTTTGAAATGTACTCATAAGTAATATGCTTATACAAACATATAAACTGCTCCAAATAAAGTTAAAAAAATTACCAACACATTTAAAGGGCTATATTATCTTGAAAAATTATGACAAGCTGAATTATGAACTTAATAATAGCCAACAGTTATATAATATTTTTATAAACGCAACACTTTCCTAAATGCTTTACATATATTAACCCATTATAACCCTCAAAACACCTAAACATAATTCAGTAACATGTTGGAAGAACACTGGTGATCAAATAGTATTATCCCAGGAATTTAAGAGTAATTTAGCTAGAGAATCTGTCAGTATAGTTTTTTACATCAATAAATGGAGGGAGGAAAATTATATAATATTAATACATACAAAAATAGTTGACATAAATAGTTGTTGAAATTGTTTTCCACTTCCTCTGAAGTTTGTTATAGCCAAGTTCTGGGTAATAGGTTATAATCATTTTGAACACTTTTTAGGAGATAGCAGGTCCATGCCATTCTCCTTCTCTTCTTTGTTCCTTCCTTCATCCTGCTCTGCTTGGACTGTGGAGGCTGTCATCTTGGACTTTGAGAAGGAGGATCCCTATAATGGTCAATAAGATAAAGGAGCCTGTGTGTCTAGTTCAGACACTGGGGCAGCATCTGCCTGATAACTGTTTACCACAGACAACTAAATAACTACTCAGTAGCCTGTGGGGCAATTTGTGACTTTTACGTTGTGTAGGCTGAAGGGAAAAATCAGAGGGATTAACCCCTAAGAAATGCATCTACTGAGCTGTGGTCTTACTCCTTTCTAAAGCCATCTACTCTGGGAAATAGGCATTTTCTCCTTTTACAAATACTCGAATAATGATATCAGTGGCATGCTGATAAATTTTTAACAAGTGAATTTTCAAGAAAAAAATCTGATTTCTATCATTTTCTGATTTTTGAGTTATAAATTCTGCCATGGCCAATTTCAAGCTACTATTGTGAACTTACTGATGGTGGGTTTGGGTAGAGATGCACACTTTTGAGATCCTATGAGCCAATGTGAGCCAGTCCCAGTACCCGCCTGCAATGGTAGAGGGACAGATGTGAGTGAGGGTTGAAAATGTGTGGGGTAACTTCTTTGGATTTTCTGTCCTTATGATACTATACCTTCAACTTGGAGGTCCTTTATGCAATAGATAATATACACTCTTAAGCATACATTCTTATTTCAAATTTATCTGACTTCCTTACCTATACTACTTAAATCTAAAATTATATTTTCCATTGTAATTCCCAAGATTGAATTTTCAAGGCAAAGAGAACAATTAGCACAGTTTCCCCAAACAATGAAATATGTAAAAACAAACAAACAAACAACAACAACAACAAAATCTACGTTTAATAACTGGTCAACTGCAGCTTAGATAAGAACCACCTACAGATTGATGACTTTCAAATGAAAGTCACTATCAATGTGGTTTTTGATTCTTTTATCTTTTACAACACTAACTGAACCCTTATCCCCATCTTGATCTTCCCTGTGGTTGGAGTTAGTGCTGTGGATTATTAGGCCAAAGTTCAGACACAAGGAACAAAGATAAAGCAACATAAATTTGAACTTTGATATGCTGCAGCTTCTCTGTGATAGAAATTGAGTTTCACTGAGTGCCAAGTGAGATGACACCAGGAAAAAAAGTATCATGTGTCAGTGGGAGGGAGAAAGGATAAGAGAAAGCTATTAAGAGACAAGAGCTATGAAGAAAATTCAAGAAAGTCTCTGAGCACCATTTCAACCAAAGGATTCTTTCTTCACATATCTTAAGGCTAATATTTCAAAGTACGATCTAGACTGGACACAAAGTAACTATTTTGATCCTTTACAAAGAAATACTTTGGTAAAAAAGAAAGGTGTAGAATTTGGACATTTTTTACTGAAAGTTAAGGTATTAAATATGTTCTCCCATTTTAAAAAATATATCTAATTAGCACAGGCAATTGGAAAAGAGTTATAGCAGGTATTAAAATGGATTTTGAGACCCAGTTTCAAGGTTCTAGTAGTTTGGTGGCTCTTCCTAGTCCTAAAATACACAGTTAAGAAAAAGTAGTATCTTTATTATGGAGAGGATTGAAGTACTTCCAAGTTGGTTACTTGGCCTTATATTTCTAGTTTCAGCTATCTGTTGATTTCTGTCTTCAATGTGGATTTAGAAGAAAGAGGCAGTAGTGGAGAAGTTCCTCACAAACAATTCCAGCTTAGCTTCCAACCTCCAAATGCAATATCATGCAAATTTCATTTGGGCCTCCAGCCCTCAGAAGTTGTCACTGTAGAGAAGCCTAAAAAAGCTCAACCAATGTCTAATTTGTGGCATGAAACAAACTATTAATACAGAAACAGGGAAAAATAGCATCTAAAAAGTGAGAGTAAGACAGCATGTCATATATTAACAAGTATGTAAATATATATTGTTCTAGTTTCCCCAAAATGGAGTTGGAATGCAAAACAATGAAAAACAAAACATAGTTTGTTCAAATCTTTAAAAAACAGCAAAGAGGAATGACAAAAAGATGGCTATAAAAGCTTTAAGAGAAGGAAATTCAGAATAAATAAAATACTGGTTTACCTAGTGGATGTAAAACAAGGGCATTATAAATATTAAAGAAGAATTCAAAAAAGTCTTGGAGAGGGGGTACAGGCAATCTTCATTATTCATAGACACCGTATTTGCAAATTTACCTGCATGCTAAAATCTATTTGTAACCCCCAAATTAATACTTAGCCTGCTTTTGCAGGCATTGGGTATATGCAGATTGGCAAAAAATGTGAGTCACTTGAAGCTCATGTTCCCAGCTGAGGTTGAACAAAGTGATGCTCTGCTTTCTTGTTTCAGCTTTCATCCTGTAAACAATTTCCTTTTCATGGTCTGTTTAGTGTAGTGTTTCTTGCCTGGTGTCATTAATCATCAGGGAAATGCTAATCAAAACCACACCTGTTATAATAGCTATAGTAAAAAAATTACAAAAGAAAACAAATGTTGGCAAGGATGTGTAAAACTTAGAACCCTTGTATGCTGTTGGTGGAAATGTAAAATGGTACGGCTGCCGGGGAATACGATATGGAGATTCCACATTTTTGTGTTTTGTTAGTGATTTTGTTGTTAAAATTGTCTCCAAGGATAGTGCTTAAGTGCTGGCCAGTGTACCTAAGTGCAAGATGGCAGTGGTGTGTCTTATGGAAAAAATACATGTGCTGGATAAGCTTCATTCAGGCATGAGTTCTAGTGCTTTTGGCTGTGAGTTCCATGTTAATGGATCAACAATATATGTAACAATATATATAATGGATCAAAAAAAGTAGGGGGTATTTAAACAGAAACACACATAGAACAAGACAATATGTTGATTGGTTGAGACTCACAAGAACCAAATCATGAGTTCCTCTTAGAAGCAAAGTTATTTTATAGAACATAACTACAATGAATAATGAGAATTAACTCTATATGATATGTTATAAAAGGAAGCTTAGGGTGATTGAAAGATGCATCCACAACATTTTAAGATTGTTAATTCAGAGGACTGTGTCACGGTGTCACATGAAGTCACTTGGAATCAGTCAGAAAGAAAAAATAGACTGAGTGGGCCAGTCTGATGCGGTAGGTCAAGTCTTTTGTTTTCAAATGATTATTTCGAAAGACATGGTCAAAAGAGCCTAGAGTCTTATTTGAATAATAGTAATGCATGGAAGTCACATGTAAGGGTGACTTTGTATGGGTCATGAAATTGGAAAGGGCTTTGGAAACTACTCCTCTTTCTAAAGATCTGACAAGAGGGGTGCCATTTGTCCCCTGGATTATCAGATGCTGTCATTTGTCCCCTGGATGAGATGCTGGGATTTTTCTTTCCCTAGATATCGGTCCAGTGTTTTAACTATTGCACAATCTTATAAGATAAACAATTTGACCATGCCTTATTGTAAAATTTGAGGTGATATTTGCAATTATTTCTTCAAATACAGTTGAAGAACATAGAGAATATATGGTACTTTGATGTTTTGTAAAAGAAAACTATTGATTAACTATTTTTTAAAAGTGGAAATATGCTCTTAAATCAGTGTGTCATTAATATTTGGTCCAAAAAATGAATTTACTATGCCATTTAAAGCTGACATAGTATAACACTAAGTTCTTAGCTTTAAGAATCAGAGCTTCAAAATGCATCTATTTGTCTCAGGAAATTTAGTACACTAGAATACACCATGAATACAATATATCAATGATTATTGTTATATCATTATCATAATGAAGAACTTCATCTGTGCCTTTCAAACTTACAATAGCATGGGGAGGGGAGTGGTGCACAGAAATTATGTTTTATTTATTTTTTTTAAGATTTTATTTATTTATTTGAGGGGGGAGGGGCAGAGGGAGAAGCAGACTCCCTGCTGAGCAGGAGCCTGACATGGGGCTCGATCCCAGGACCCTGAGATCATGACATGAGCCGCAGGCAGATGCTTAACTGCCTGAGCCACCCAGGTGCCCCAGAAATTATGTTTTAGATGAAACTGTAAATCAAGGAGATTATTAGCCCTCTCTGGCACAGCACTGACGAAAGTCTAACAGGGAAGAATGTCTTTTTTTTTTAAATTTATGGAGCAAATTGGAAGTTGTAGTTAGGGAGAAAATGAATGAAAGAGCAGACAGGGACTTTAATAGATGATATTTGGTTTTGCCAGCCAGTATCCATTTATTTTTCTTTGGGATGAATACTCTAGTTTTCTTCTAGAGACCAATACAGTCCTCTCTAGAAAAAAAAATTCACTGTATTTTCCTTTACACTAAATACTCTGTTCACCAAATGTGTGGGGTTTTTCTCACACTGACCTTTTTTTCAATACCAGCTGGGTGTCCTACAGTTCATTTCAGCTGTGACACTATGAAGAGTTGGAGTTGGATCGCACAAGTTAAGGGCTCAGTCTCAAAAGTCTACGCCAACTCTCAATGCCAGTTTCAAGTCTCAGATTGTTACCTATACTTCTGACCAAGTGGCTATCAATTGAAAGTCTTGGGAACCTTGAGTTTGGTAATTTGCTAGAATGGCTCCCGGAACTCAGGTAAATATTTACTTATAGGTTACCAGTTTATTATAAAGAATATAATAAAGAATACAGATGAACAGTCAGATGAAGAGATACATAGGCTAAGATCCCAAAGGGTCTTAAGCATGGGATCTTCTGTCCCTGTGGAGTTGGGGTGCACCTCCCTCCAGGTATGTGGATTGGTTTACTAAGCTGATGGCTCTCTAAACTCCATACTTTGGGGATTTTTATGGACGCTTCATTATGTAGGCATGATTAATTATTAACTCAACTTCCTGCCCTCCTCTTCTTTCTGGAAATGGGGGGTAGGGCTAAAATTCCTAAGCTTCTAGTAATGGAGTGGTCTCTCTGGTGACCAGCACCCATGCAAGAGCCCACTGAAAATCACCTTATTAGAACAAAAGAACTTCTCATACCAAAGAAATCCCAAGAGATTTAGGAGTTCTGCTATCTCTTAGGAAATTAAAAGGGTTTTAGGAGCATTGTGTCAGGAAACAGGACCAAGAACAAAATATTAGCAGGAACCCAGAGCAGAGACCAATATGTATATTTCTTTTTATTTCACACTCCAATTCTTGGTAGACCTGTAACTCAGTCTTCGCCCCTCCAAGTAACACATTTCACCAGCCACAAGGATTAATGATGGACTTGAAACCAACCAGAGCCAAGGGCATGCCTGGTGGGACTGTCTCTTAAGAGCCAGTTATAAAATCTGATAATGAAACCAACAGAGAGAAGGTGGTGGAGCTGAGAGAAGGAAACTGAATCCTATGACAGTGCTTCATACTCTGGACTGGACTTTTCAGCTGTATAGTAACTTCCTTTTTTAAAAAATGCTGATTTTACTCAGGTTTTTTACTCTTACAGCTAAAAGCGTCCTAATCGCTACAGGTACTAAACTATTGCAAGTCCCAAATTTCAGAACCAATGAATACTTTAGCATTCAATCTCCCATTTTACCTTGTTTAGCTAATACAGAGACAAGTGGGCAGTAATTTATTTTCGAAGGAGGAAGACACTTGGAATCCTTCCTGACCTTGGGAAGAGTTTAACCTTGGGCCCATGGAGGCTCACTACACATAGAACATTACCAAGGAGATGTTCAAATACTACTTCAATATTAGCTTTAACATTTTTTTTCCTGGTTGTTTACATGTCTGTTTAAGGCTAAAAATATTTTAAATAAGATACAATACTTCTCACGTTGTTTTAGAATATTTTGACTGCAAAAGCACATCAGATACATTTCCATTGTGTTTTAAGAATTCTTTGCTATTTTGATTAAAAAATGTTGACATCTCCATTCATTAAAAGTTAAAACAGTTTGATTGATTCAGCCATAAAATATATGGGCCAAATTCAAATGATCACGTCTACAATATCACATTAGTTGTCTCAGTAGGAAGGTTCAGATATAATTGCTCATGGGTTCTAAGATGCTTTATATAAGAAAGGTAAACCTTGTGTACCATAAAAGATTTCATGCACAACTCTGCCAAATTGGTTCTGCTTTTTCAGCTCTGGTATTTGTAAGAAGAATGTAATATAGCATTAGGTAATCTTCCTGGTAGGGCATATACTTTATAGTTGGGTTACCAATCAAAATGATTGAATCAATACATCCAGATCTTATTTGATAAAGATGACAAGCAGCCTTGTGCCTTTGAGAGAGATTTTGTAAATTTGACCTTTAATGTAAAAAAGGAAATTGTGCATCTTTGATTTTTAGAATTCACATTGTCATAAAGCAGTCAGGGCTGTCTATGTGTCATTAGTTTTAGCACAAAATTCATTTTCAAAAATATAACTCTGTAAATACAGAAAAAAGAAAAATATGTTTTAAAAGTCACTTAGAATATGGGCAAGTGCAAGAAATGGAAACTACTTGGTTACCAGGGAGCCATCTCTTTCTTAAAAGATCATTCTATCATGTAATTCACAGATATTCATCAGCTTTTAAGGATATGCTGCTTCTTAAAGGTTGGAGTACAGAGATAAATATTAGCTACATTACACCAATAAAAAAAATATAAGGACAATGCTTAGATGGTTCCTAAAAACAACCTGTTAACTCAGCAAAAGTGAACTCTGGAAAACAGCTCAAAAAATGAATTCAATGGTTTATTTCTTTGCAGATTCTTAATTCTTTGCCAGTGGAATGAAATAAATTTTATCTGTGGACACATGGACACAGAATAAATAATGGAATTGAGAGAGAACATAGAAAGAATTTGGCCCAGCTTCTCATCTTAGAGACAGGAAATGAAGCTCATTTGAAATAGACTGAAAACCTATTTGAATGAAATAGGTTTTGAATGAAATGAAAAAGATCATTAAGCATTTAAATTGTTCTCTTTACTTCTTTTATTTAAATTTAATTTTTTACATTAAAGAAATAGCTGGACATAATTTAAAATTCAAGTAGGACCATGAGGTTTGTAATTTTAAAAAGCGGCTCCCTGTCCCAGTCCTCTGATAATATTTTAATATGTAGTATTGATAATATGTAAATATTATTGATAAGTGAACTACATTGCATTCAGTGATAATATTTGCTTTGATGTACAGTCTTGTTTTCCTTGGAAGAAGCTGCCTTTTTTGTGTTGGTTTTGGCCTCTCAAGTTAATCAAACCCATCAGTTATGAGTCCTAACTCTTACTGGTTTCCCTTGGGGACATCAGTCCTAGAGATGAGAGATTTTTACCTGTTTCCTCTAATGTAGACTGCTGCTCTCTAGATCTGCTCCACAGTTATCATGTATGAGATGGTGACATTGTGCTTCTTTCTTGTGTAGACTACTGCTTCCTGGTCCCATGTCTTCTTTCTTGGCTGTCCTCTGCTTTTGGTAAAGCATATCCTTTCCATGCTTCTTGAGGAGGGTTACTTTGGAAGCAAAGTTTTTGTGACCTTGTTTGAAAATATTCATATTCTCCCCTTAACTTTGAATGTTTAGGATCATACAGATTCTAGGTGAAAAAATTATTTTCATTTCATAATTTTAAAGCAATGATAGAATTACTTTTACCATCTAGGGTTGCCGGGGAGAAGCCCTTGTGGCTTCCAATCCTGTGTGTGTGTGTGTGTGTGTGTGTGTGTGTGTGTGTGTGTGTGTGTGTGTGTGTGTATCTTCTTCTGAAGACACATAGGATCCTCTTATATCAATGGTATTCTGGAAATTTGTTTCTTTTTCTTTTTTTTTTTTTTCTGTGAACACATCCTCATATAATTACCCTTTTCTGGGAGGGAGTGGTAAGAGCTTTTAAAATATATTCTTTTACCTTTCAAGTATACAATACAAGACTGTATTGCTGTACAGTAGATTGGCAGAAGTTATTCATTTTATAACTGGAAGTTTGTACCTTTTGACCACCTTTATTCTTAGTCTATGTGTGACCTTAAAGCTGAAGTGAGCCTCTTGTAGGCAGCTTGTCTTTGGGTCTTTTTAATCCATTTAGCTATTCTAGGCCTTTTGATTGGAGAATTCTAATCCATTTACATTCAAAATAATTATGGATAGGCAAGGACTTACTATTGCCATTTTGTTAATTTTTTTCTGACTGTTTTATAGATACTATGTTCCTTGCTTTCTCTTTTGCTGTATTTCTTATGATTGATGACATTGCAGTGGTATGTGTTGACACCTTTATCATGATATTTTGTGTATCTACTGAAGGTTGTTTCTTTGTGACCATGAGACTTACATCGAATACCTTATAACATCCTATTTTAAGCTGATAATAACTTAAATTTATAGCATAACGAAACTTTAAACTTTTATTTCTCTCCCCTCACATTTTAGGTTATCAGTGTTCTAATTTATATTTTTTATATCATGCATCCAATAACAAATTATTGTTGTTCGTTCATTTTTTAAAAGATTTATTTATATATTTTAGAAAGGAAGAGAGCGAGCAGGGGGAGGGGAGAGAGAGAAGCAGACTCCCCGCTGAGCATGGAGCCTAACTTGGGAATTGAACCTATAACCCTGAGATTATGACTTGAGCCAAAATCAAGAGTCAGACACTTAACTAACTGAGCCACCCAGGTGCCCCTGTTGCTAGTTCTTTTTTTTTTTTTTTTAACTTTTTTTTTTTTAAAGATTTTATTTATTTATTTGAGACAGAGAGAATGAGAGAGAGAGAGAGAGAGAGAGCACATGAGATGGGGGAGGGTCAGAGGGAGAAGCAGGCTCCCTGCCGAGCAGGGAGCCCGATGCGGGACTCGATCCAGGGACTCCAGGATCATGACCTGAGCCGAAGGCAGTCGCTTAACCAACTGAGCCACCCAGGCGCCCTTTTTTTTAACTTTTAAACTAGAGTTTTAAGTGGTTCACATACTATCATTACAATATTAGAAAACCAGACTTCGACCACATCTACCTTTACTGATGAAATATACACATTCATATGTGTTTATGACATTTATTAGCATCCTTTCATTTCAGTTTGTAGAATGCTCATTAGCATTTCTTGTGAGGCTGATTCAGTGGTGATGAACTCCCTGATTTTGTTTGTTTGGGAAAGTCTTTCTTTCTACTCCGTTTCTGAATGACAGGCTTTACCAGATATAGTATTCTTGGTTGAGTTTTGTTTGTTTAACAGTTTGAATACATCTTCCCATTGTCTCCTGGCCTGTGAAATTACCACTGAGAAACTGCTGATAATCTTGTGTGTGTGTTGGGTGGGGAGGGCTCCCTTGTATGTGACAAGTTGCTTTTCTACTGTTGCTTTAAAAATTTCTTTGTCTTTGATTTTTTTTTTTTAAACAATTTAATTATAATGTGTCTTAGTGTAGAACTTTTCAAGTTCAACCTATTTGGGATCCCTTTAGCCTCATGAATCTGGGTGTCCATTTCTCACGTCAAGTTTGGAAAATTTTTGTTCATTATTTATTTAAATATGCCTTCTATGCCTTTCTCTTTCTCATCTCGGATGTCCATAATGCATATAATGTCAAAGGATCTCTCTTCAAGTTCACTGATTTCTTTCTTCTGGTGATGATGAATCTGATTGAGTCTGATGTTGAAACTGTCTACTGAATTCTTTTTTTAGTTGATAAATTTGGCATGTATCATTGTGTAAATTTAGGGTGTACAATGTGTTACTTGTGTTACTTTGATACATTTACATATTGTAATAAAGTGGCTGTTGTACTATATTGAATTCTTCAGTTCAACCATTATATTTATCTCTCAGATTCTTTTTATGATGGTTTTTTTTAAAATGTTTTATTTATTTATTCATTAGAGTCAGAGAGAGAGAGAGAGAGGCAGAGGCAGAGGGAGAAGCAGGCCCCCCACTGAGCAGGGAGCCTGATGCGGGGCTTGATCCCAGGACCCTGGGATCATGACCTGAGCCGAAGGCAGATGCTTAACCATCTGAGCCACTCAGGTGCCCCTTTACGATGGTTTTTATTTCCTTGTTGAACTTCTCATTTTGTGCATGCATTATTTTCCTAATTTGTTTCATTGTCTGTGTGTTCTTATAGTTCACTGAACTTCTTTAAAAGAATTATTCTGAAATTTTTTTGGAGAGTTTATAGATTTTTATATCTTTAGGGTTAGTCATTGGAGCTTTGTTAGTTAGTTACCTTTGGTGGTGTTATGTTTACCTGATTCTTTATGATCCTTGTATATGCATTGGTATCTGTGCATTTGAATAAGTGGTCTCCTCTTCCAGACTTTATAGGTTCATTTCAGTAGGGAAAGACCTTTACCATTAGCTCAGCTTGGCATACTGGATGGGTCATCTAGTAGCATCTGTGAGCGGGTGAGTCTTGCTATCAGGGTCTCTAGTTGGGCAAGATCACTGCCTGTGCTCTAATTGTGAGGGCTCGGGGTGCCTATAGGTGATCTCTTTGCTTGGGTGGGCCTGTTGACTGGGCCCTTTTTTCAAGTAAGTCTTTTGGGTGGGATCCCTGATTAGGACCCCTGTTGGCTATTTTCCACAGTCAGATGGGGCCTTGGCTGGGTTCTGCAATCACCTCTGGTTGGGCAGGTTTGTAGGCTGTGTTCTCTGGCAGGGTGGTGCCACTGGATGTGTTCCACAGTTGGGTAGGGCTGAGGGTCATGATCCATGTTCAGGCAGGGATGTAGGCTGGGTTTCATGGTCAGATGTAGCCTCAGGCTGTGCTCCAGAGTTGGCCAGGGATACAGGCTGGGCTTTGCAATTGAGTAGGCCATTGGTTGTGTTCTGTCTTTGGTTGAAGTCACTGTTCAAGCTCTCTGGTTGGGGAGGGCCTATAATTGTACCTGAGTTGGGTGGGGCTGGAGACTGTGTTAAACAATTGGGCAGAGCCATATGCTAGGCTCTGCTGCTTGATGAGATTGTAGGCTGGGCTCTGAGTCTATGTGGTACCATTGCCACTACAAAAACAAGTGCTCAAAATGAAGACATCATCATCGGGGGGACCCACAATGGGTTTGTAACCAAAGTGAGAAATAATCCTGTGTTGTTATAAGCCATGGGATCTTGGGGTAGTTTGTTACTATCATGTAACTTAATAAAAGTTGAGTGATGCAGAGTTCTGTTATTGCCTGAATGTAGTCTAGAAGTATGACCCTTTTTATTTTAATAAATTTAGTTCCTTTTTAAAAGTAGAAGCTAAATACATATTTTTGATTGAATTGCGACTTTGTGAATTATGTCATTTTTAGTGAGTTTTGTTCTACGTAAGAGAAAACCATCTCAAACTTGCTTAAACAGTGAGGAGAGATCACTGGTTTACACATCAGTAAATACAAAGGTGAAAGAGTCTTTGAGCCTGGTTTGACGTAATGGCTCATTTAGTTCATCAAGGATTGAGTTCATCTATGTCTCTCTGTACTGCCTTTGACAGTGTCAGCTTTATTCTAATCTGTTCCTATTTAAGTATTGATGCTGCCAACCATTCCCAGGTTTACATGTTTTCTGGTCAACACTAGGAAGAGAGTGCCCTTCTAGAAACGCTCAGAAGAGTAAGTAAACATCTTTCTTAGAAGCCACAATAAATTTATTGCATCTTAGTGACAGGAAGTGAGTCACCTATCTGTTTCTGAATTAATAATTGTAACCTATTCACCTCAGCCTCAAGCACAGATTGAACTGCTTGAGCAAGGTGTGGTTAAGCCACCCCTAAAGGGCTGGGGAAGTGAGTTTGCCAAAGCAATGAATAATTAGATGTGCTAGGCAAAATTGCAGTGAACACTATGCATTAACCCGGCTTTTTTTTTTTTTTTTTAATCAATCCTTGTACTTAAATATGTGACAGTGTATCAGATGATTTGTGCTTTTGATCTTTGCTGAATATTCCTATACATTTGGCATAATCCAAGAGAAGTAGTAATTGAAGAAATGATGGCAAACACACAGCACATTTCACATGGCCACTAGATTCATCCAATCTAGTTTTGCAAATTACCATCTGACAAGTTCCTTACCACACTTAACATGGTCAAATATGCCAAATCTTTGATATGTTTCCAGATTTTATGCTCTCATGCTCTCCTTCTCCCTTCATCTCTCCCTCTCTCTTTTTCTCTCTCTGATATATAGATATATCTACATAATTTCTCTCTCTCTCAAAGAGTTAAATGCTTAAAATGTTAAGCTTTGTGTATCTGCTTCCTTTTCTTTTTTTCATAAGCACTAAATTCCTCTTGTTTTCTTGAAAATATCTTCATGCTTATCAAGATTCATTTCATAGCATATTGGATTTCTGGGAAAGTAGTTGGTCTAACATTAAACCTCAAAATAAATAATCTTCATAATTTTAATGAAACATTCTTGATTTTATCTTCTTTGGTGGATTATAGCAAGAGTAATATAAATACTTGGGCTTGTTTTAGCATTATTTTCTTGTAACTATTAATTGGTATTTGAAGCATAATACCAATTTGGCCATGAAAATCCATTTAAAATCTCGATTTTTCTTCTTCCTTATTTATCTAATTCTCAGACAGAGATGGTCTAAAGATTTTGCTGAGACACCATTTTACTTTGAATAATTTATAATCAATGTGATTTTTCTGGTTGTGCTAGATGACTGATCATTTATTCATTACATGTCTGGGTGTTTTATATGTCAAAATAGAATTTTAATGGGCATTAAATCAATTAGAATACATTTGACAATCATTGCAGATTAACTGTATGTGGAGGTCTAAACCTTATTTATTTTGATAAATGTGGCTGATAAATACAGCACTGAGAACAGCTGAGAATCCCATTAAAATGAGGGAAAACATTACAGTGAGAACTTTCCTACTCTGTTATACATGGAGTCCCTTTAATGCATCCTAGATTTTTGTAAAGTTCTTATTTGGTAAGTGAATAGATGGATTATAAACCAGCAGTTTCTTAGTGAAAATGCCTGTGCAATATTTAAAGCAAATCAATCTGTAATTGATATTTGCATTTTAAATAAAATGTATGTGTTGTAAGGGAGTTGCATTAATTTTCCAATCATTAAATTGTAAACTTCTTCAGTTGGTTGTTTTCCTCTTTTTAATCCTTCGTTCACAGTGAATCCTTCAGAAAGATGCCCAGGGGAAATCAAAGATGGTGAAACCCAAGTACAGAGCTCAGCAGCAAAGAGACAGAGGACGAATATCAGTTCAAGTGCTTGGCTAAAAATGAAGTTTTTGATTGATGCAGTCACATATTTTTCAGGATTAATCAGGACCAAAGCCAGGGTGGCCAAAGGAAGCATTTGTCTATAGTGGGGAATAGAGGACTTGCCCTGTTGCCTAAAAGTTTATCATTAGAGCTTTATTCCAGGAAGAGAGAGATAAGGGAGTGCATATATCCTAATGGTGTGAAGGGAAAAGCAATTACTTTTGATCAGGCAGAACTAAATTTTAATCCAATTGTACCTCTGAGTAGTTTCCTGTAATTCCTGGGCAATTATCTCACCAATTAAAGACTTGGCTTCACCACTGGAATAAGTATCTAGTTCACTGGCTAGTGGGGAGAATAATGTTAAATGAGTTAACATGTGCAGAAGTGATCAGGCACCATGGCTACCACATGGAAAGGACTTGGTGACTGCCTGGGTCCTTGACTCCCTTCCTTCTTTACCCACCATTTTTCTCCTTCCTTTTGGGGAAAAGGAAGTGGGAGGGCCCCTGAGGTTAACGTAGCTACGATTTAGTTGAAGACTAAATGGGGCAACTCCTTCTAAAAAGTACAGTGAAACATGGAAGGTGTCCCATTTTTTAAACATTAGGATATAGGCTTCTCACATCACAAAATGTTTTAAAGAATTAGGCAAATTATTATGCACAAAACCCTAATGTGCTAAAAAAAAGAAAAAGCCCTTTGGAATCAGAGACATCTGACCTCAAATATCACTAGTCCTAGAGTTATGGGGACAGTCTTTATCTTCTCCAACTTCAGTTCCTCTTCTTTAAATTGTGACGACAAATGTGTGTGAGGTGCTTTTGTGAATTTATGCAGCACTGAGCTCGGCACTTAGTAGGCTCTCAGCGGATTTTGCATCTTGGGACCCCATTATCACAAATAAAGTGGAGCTGGTTGAACTGTGTCAGATGTTAATCCGGTAACTGTCAGCTGAAAGAATTTAAAAAGTTGGCTGCGTGCAGGTCTTGCTTGGTGGATCCCTGAGCTACAGCTGTCACTGATAATTGCTTAACAGCTCAGTTAGTACAATGGCAAGTTGTTGCTTTCAGATGACTTGTGTATTTGGGAAGAGACTTCAAATCATTTCAGAGAATGTACCTGAATTTCAATGCATTCTAAGAGGTGTGTCAAGCACTTTGATGACCTTGGGTTTAAACTTTTATTCAAATTATTTGATGTAACTGTTCCTCTCTCTGTGAAAAACTTTTATACAGGATGTAATGAATCATTTTGACAGTCAAAACACACAGTGGCAATTGTATTCTGTGTTCCATCAGTCAGGAGAGCAGTAAGAGTTTATTGCTGCACTTAAAATATCTAATGCTAGACATAACCATTAAATTAGTTTCAAATGTTTTAAATTCAGAATATATGGAATATAATTGGCCATGCTTAAAGAACTCAGCTGCTGCCAGCAACTGATATATAAATTTAGCAGTGGGGACCAAGATTGGGGATTATAGGTGAAGTGGTTAAAATATGCATATAGAAAGGGTATTAGCAGTGGCTGTGAAATTAGCTTTGGCCTGGATGTGGCATGTTGAGGGGAAGGGGCTTTCTTGAGCCCGAAGCAGGACTTAATACCTTTCTCTCCTCCCAGTAGTTAAGTTTTCAATATCCCTCATGAATAATTATGCTTAGGAGGATAAATCTGTTTCAAAGACTGCAGTTTCAAATGTTTCCTGATTTTGCCCATAGGTTTACTGTTTATAGTTTCTGAGATGTAAGCATAGATCTTTCAGTTGAAGTAGATTCTTAGTTCTGCCCTAATAGACCCTGAACTTCCGAGTCAGAGTTGAGGAGAATCCAATGAAAATTTTCTTTTTTTTTTTTTTTTAAAGATTTTATTTATTTATTCATGAGAGACAGAGGCAGAGGGAGAAGCAGGCTCCCAAGGAGCAGGGAGCCCGATGTGGGACTCGATCCCAGAACCCTGGGATCATGACCTGAGCCGAAGGCAGACGCTTAACGACTGAGCCACCCAGGTGCCCCACCAATGAAAATTTTCTTATCCATCTGCCCCTACTCGTTAAAGTACAGAGCGGGGATTCTCAAACTATAGGTGTGTTGATATCACCTGGAGGGCTTGTTAAACTGGATTGTTGGGCTCCATCTCCAGAGACTGGGAATCTGTATTTTTGTAAAGGTTCCAGGTGAGACTAATGTTGCTAGCCTGGGGATCCCACTTTGAGAATCACTGGTACAGAGGAAGTGCTTCTTCAGGTGGGATGCTTTATGTTACAAATAACGGAACTCTTGACTTCAGTGGTTCAAACAATAGAAATTATCTTGCATAACAAGAAATCCAGAAATAAAAGACCCTGAGTTGGTTCAGTGGCACAAGGTCATCAAGGGCCCACACTCTTTTCCTCCTTCTGTGACAGTGAGTGTTGGTTACGTCTTCCTGATATCACCAGATATTACTTCTACCTATAGCTGGATAGCTGTGGCAGCTCTAAGCATTAGGTACCAGCACAAGAGCCCTCAGGAGCAGGAAAATGGAGGGATAGAAGATATTTTTTAGTATCTACTATGGGAACACTCTTAGCCAAAAAGGAAGAAGGGAAAAGACTAAAATGACCAGTGATAAGTAACCAGCAACCATCAAGGGCATGCTTGCAAGTGATATTAGGAAAAGGTCCTCTAGCTTTTGTTTTCCACAAGGTATTTGAAATGACACAAAAGCATTGATTGCTGTTATCATCCTGGTGGCTCCCACCCTCCCTCGCTTCCTCCCACCCTCCCACCCTTCCTACCTTCTTGCTTGCCTGCCTGTCTGCCTGCCTTTCTTTCTTTCTTTTTGGCTTTCTGTTACTCCGAATTCTCTCCATGATAACCTCTTGCTTCCACCATCTCTTAATACTGTTTTCATCTAACTTCCTTCTTCCCATGAATGAAGAATTTAAAATTACATTTTGGATGATGAATAATTGCGGCCTGAAATTGGACAGTCATATGCCTTTTCTTTGCTTTCCATGGAACAGATTTGGATTTCCTTCTCTTTCTTGCCGTTTTAGATTGCCCACTTTCATTCTCTTTTGGGAGGAGCTTTTAGAGGAGACAATAAAAGCTTGGTTTGCCTTGCAGAGTCCCACTCTTAAGAACTGGAAAGCCCCAAAGCCCACCAGAGCTGATGTTGAAGACTTAGGGGGAACCTTGATGGATGTTTAGAACCCCCAGGATTTTACCTTGCCCTCCTAGGATGGAGGGCATCCCCAAATGTCCTCTTCCCACAGTCTTTCCCATTTCCATAAGAGGTAACTCTGTACCTCTTTATACTTGTCAGGGCAATATCTGTTGATTTCTTGATTTCAGAAATAATTCTTTAGCACAACTGGGCAGCTTTAACTTAAGAATATGCCCCCACTGTGACCATTTCTCACAACTTTCATAGTTACAACACGGGTGGTACGAACCAACAATCTCTTATCTAGGTTTTCTTTCATCTGGATGTTCTCCCTGCTCCTGCCTTGGCCTTCTTAAATTTATTCCCAACAAAGGAGCCAGAATGTTTCTATTAAAATGTAAATAAGATTATGTCACTACTCTGTTTAATACCCTTCAATGGCTTCACATCTCATTACAAGTGAGAGCCAAAATTGTTACAATGGCCTACAAGGTTCCTTAGTGATCTGCTTTGCTCCCCACCTTGTTGCCCTTTGAACATGCCAGGTATGCTCCCACTTTGGGGCCTTTGCTTTTCCTGTTCCCTCTCATGACCTATTTTTTACTTTTGTTCAGGCCTTCCTCAGATATCACCTTCTTACTGGGTGCTTTATCATTCTATTAAAATTGCATCACCAGTCCTTGTTCCTGACTGTTTCCCCTCTGTTCACTCTTCCTTTACAGCACATATGACCACCTGTTATATTTTATCTTTTACTTATTCGTTGCTTATTTATTTACTATTTTATTTATTTTTTATCTTCCTCTGCTACAATGGGATCTCCATGACAGTAGCGATCAATGTTTCTTTTATTAATTGCTCTTTTATCAGAGGAGCACCTAGTTCACAGAAATCACTAATATTTGTTGCATGAATGGATGAATGAATCATTCATTATACAGTAATTTACAATCAATATCATAATAAATATAAAACATATACAAAGCAAAGACAATAGTGTAATGGACCCCTTGTACCAGTCACCAGTTTCAACCATGATCCTCATGCTGCCATTCTACTATCAACTAGCCCGTCTATCTCCTACTCAATAATAATTCAGTGGGGATGTAATTATGCCTTTTTTTTCCAGGTAAAATTACATATATTAAAATACATAAATCTTATCTGTACAGTTTTTTGACAAATGTATATACCTAAGTAAACCACACCTGTATCATGATATGAACCATTGTCACCTGCCCAGAAAGTCCAGTCCTATCCCCTCCAAGGTAATCTGCTCCTGACACCATCACCTACATCCCAACCCAGCTAATGACTGCTCTGCTTTTTTCCCACCTTAACTTTGGTTTCACCTGTTCTAGAACATCAGCTATAAATTAAAGCATGCAATAGGAACTCTTCATTTTTTTCCTGCCTTCTTTCACTCAGAAAAATGTCTGTGAGGTTCACTCATGTTTTTGCATGCATTAGTAGTAAGTTCTTCTTTCTGTTGAGTAGTATTTCACTGTATGACTATATGGCAATTTATCATTCCATTCTCCCAATGATGGACATTTGCCCTTGTTTTGTGGCTCAGGACATGGTCTGTCTAGCTGTATGTTTCATGAGCAATTGAAAGGAATTTGTTTTTGGTTATTGTTCAAAAGCTGCTACATACATTCTTCTATAAGTCTTTTTGGTTTTGTTTTTGGACATCTATTTTTCACATTTTTTTTTGGAAAATACTTAGGGGTCAAATTGTTAGGCCAAAGTATTGGTATATGTTTAACTCTGTAACAAATGCCAAACATATCTCCACATAGTTTACCACTTTATATTTCCATTAATGATGCTTTATGGTCTTAATTTCCAGTTCCTTGATGGCAAATGATATTGAACATTTTTTCATATGCTTACTAGCTATTCATTTGTTAAGTGTCTATTGTGTATTCTTTATATAGTCTGAATAAAAGACTGTGGTCAGCTACCTGTTTTGTGAATACTTTTTTCCTGGCTATTTCTGTTTCTGTCTAATCTATGTTTAATTTCAGTCTGCAAAGACATTTTTTCTATGTTTTTTTTTTTTAGAAGATTTATTTATTTATTTATTTTAGAGAGAGAGAGAGAGAGTGTGGGGGAGAGGGGTAGAGTGACAGAGAGAGATCATGGAGCTTGAGTCCGGACTCAATTTCACAACCCTGTGATCACAACCTGAGCTGAAATCAAGAGTCTGATGCTTAACCAACTACGCCACCCCAGGTGCCCCTGTTTTCTTTCTTTTGTTTTTTAAATCTTTTAAAACAAGATTTTATTTATTTATTTATTTATTTATTATTTATTTATTTATTTAGAGAGTGAAAAAAGGTGGGTGCATACACTGCACTGAGCGTGGAGCCCAATGCGGGGCTCGATCTCAGGCTGGCTCATTCGGAGGAACATGTGACTCTTGGTCTTGGGGTTATGAGTTAGAGCCCCACGTGAGGTGTAGAGATTACTTCAATAAATAAATTAAAAAAAATGAGATCAAGTTGGTTGGTAGTCTAACAGTTCTATCAATTACTGAGGAAGGATACAAAAATATCCAGCTTTGATGTTAGATTTATCTAGTTTGCCTTTTAGTTTCATTAGTTTTTACTTCATTTAATTTGATGCTTTGTAGTTAGATACACACACATTAATGAGTGTTATGTCTTCATGGTGTATTAACTCTTCTTTGTGATGAAAAGTATTATTTTGATAATACTTCTTGTCTTGATGTCTATTTTATTTGATGTTAAAATAGTGACTCCAGGTTTTTTATGATTATGTTTTTCATGGTATATCTTTTTTCATCCCTTTTCTTTCATCTTAATCATGTCTTTAAAGTATACTTTTAAAGACATATCATAGGGCTCTGCTTTTTTATCTATTTTTGACAATTTTTGCCTTTTGGGGGGAAGTTTAGCCCATTTAAAATAAATATAATTGTTGATATGGTTGGGTTTAAATCTACTGTTTTATTAATTGTTTTCTATTTATCTCATCTCTCTTTTGTTTCTTTTCTTCCTTTTTCCTACTTTAGGGCAAACCAACTATTTTTAAATATTCTATTTTGATACTTATATTTACAGCTTTGCTCTTTTCCTTTGAAAATCTTTCAGTGGTAATCTAGGAATTGCAATTTTTATATTTAATAAAAATCTACGTAGAAGTTATTATTGTACTAATCCAAAAAAAAAAAATGGGAATCTTCTGCCAGTATAATATCATTTGCTCCACTGTTTCTTGTACCACTGTAGCATATACGTTACAACTACATACATTCTAAACTCTACAATATAGTGTTATGATTTTTGTTTTAAACTATTATATAACATAAAGAAATTACGATATTTTTGTGATCAATTATATTTTATATTTTATGATGGATTAAACACAGCCACAGATACTTATTCTTGCTACTGCTTCTGTTGACATGTGGAGTCTAATGTCCTATCCTCCTGGCTTGGGGCTGACTTTAGTACTTGCTCAATAAAATGTAGCAAAAGTAATGTCCTTAGTTTTCCAATGCTAGCTCACAAAAAGCTTCCACTGGTGTTTGTTGAAACATTCTCTCTTGTAATCTGCTGTGAGGAGCCCAAATGAGATGGAGAGGTCTCACGTCAGCTCCTCACCAGCAGCCACACCAACTGCCAGCTGTGGAGTGAGCCATCTTGGCAATCTTGCCAGTTGTGTTCTTAGATGAGTCCAGCCTCAGCCATCATCTGACTGCAGCCACATAAAAGATCCCGAGTAAGTGTTTCCCAGCTGATCCCAATAAACCTACAGGACCATGAGAGAGAAATAAACGTTTTTCTAATATTTTAAGCTACTAAATTTTGGGGTGGTTTGTTAGGCTGTAATAGAAAGTGTACTCATAGTCTCGTCATTTCCTCCACCAGTTATCACTTGGTGTCATTTGCCTTCAGCCTGAGGAAATTCTATCAGCATTTCTTGTGATGTTTTTACATTTTATTAATAATCTGAAATGTCTGTGTTTCACCTTTATTTTTAAAGAGTGGTTTTATTGGATATAGAATTATTAGGTTGACAGTTTTCTTTTTTTCTCAGCACTTAAACAATGTTGTTCCATTGTCTTTTAGCCTTTGTTGTCATTAAGCAATAATTTTTATTTTTTATTTTATTTTTTTAAAGATTTTATTTTTTATTTGAGAGAGAGAACAAGGGGGGGGCGGGGAGGAGCAGAGGGAGAGGGAGAAGTAGACTCCCTGCTGAGCAGGGAGCCCAACACAGGGCTTGATCCCAGGACCCTGAGATCATGACCTGAGCCAAAGGCAGATGTTTAACTGACTGAGCCACCCAGGAGCCTCTAATCAATAATTTTTAAACATTTTTCCCATGCTACTTTTAGAATCTCTCTCTTATTCATTTATTTTAGCTCTTTGATTCTGTTGTGCTTTCTTTATATTTATCCTGCTTGGGACATGGTGAGTTTCTTGGATCTATAAATTGGCATCTTTCCTCAAATTTGGGGAGTTTGGGGCCATTGTTTTTCAGTTTTGGACATTATTTTGGACATTATCCTGAAGCTCAGAGATTTGTTCCTTAGCTGTGTCCAGTCTATCAGTGAGTGTACTAAAGGTATTCTTTTATTTCTGTTACAGTGTTTTTGATCTCTAACATTTCTTTTTGATTCTTTCTTAGAATCTCCATCTCTCTGCTTACATTTTCAATCTGTTCTTTCATGCTGTTTACTTTCTCCATTAGAGCCCTAAGCATGTTATTCCTATCATTTTTAATTCACAGTCTGATTAATCTAACATTCCTGCCATATCTGACTTTGGTTCTGATGCTTACTCAGTCTCTTTAAGCTGTGTTTTTTTTGCCTTTTAATATACCTTATAATTCTTTCCTGATAGCCAGATACGATGTATTGGGTAAAAAGAACCATAGTAAATAGGCCCTTAGTAATGTGGTGGTGAGGTGTCAGGGGAAGGGAGCATCTTACAGCCTATGATTAGGTCTGTCTCTTAGTGACCCTGTGCCCTGGGCTGAGAACTTTTTAATTGCTTCTTAGTTTTTGTGGGGTTTTTTTGTTGTTGTTGTTTGTTTTTTATAACCCTTTTAGGTGGTGCAGGGATGACTGGAGGGGACTAAAATTAGGTGTTTCCCTTGCCCTGAGTTTATTTGACTCTGCTAAAACCCCAATAGTTTAGGCTCTGACAAAATAGTTTCTTTTGAAGGCAGGCCTTGTTAAGAACAGAATGTGTTGGCATGTATCTCCCCCTCCCCCTACCAGAAAGCTCAAAGGCATTTTTCTCTTATCTTCACTGTGAGAACCTGGAAGAGCTCCTGAAGGTCAGACTCAGGTAAATGTGAGTCCCCACCCTGCCCATAATGATTGAAGTCCCCCTGCAGCTTTTAACTCTTATACGTATGCACACTGAGCCTCTAACAATTTCGGAATGAGTTAGAGACGTATAGACCAAGACTAGATTGGTAGGAGGTCTGGTTTTATTCCAATATGATTAAAAGTCCTTGGAAGGTTTAAATCAAGAATGACTGGATCTAACTTAAAAGTTTCAAAGATTTTTCTGACCAATTTGTTGTGACAGGAATGTGGTGTAATGGGTGGGACAAACATAGAGGTTGGAGAACCAACTGGGAGGCTGTTGCAGTCATCCAAAATGAGAGCTAATAGGCTCTGAGAATCAGTTATGTGGCTAATCTCTATCTTGGAACTAGCCCAGAATATTTCTAAGAGCAGGAGAGACAAATTCTGGACTATTCAGTGGTCTCTGAGGGCAATATATCACTATTCTCCAATCTAAGTCCTGAAATAAATATTGCATGCTGGAAAGTAATGTCTTTATATTTAGTTTTATTTTCATCAACTCTGTGGTTCAGCTGAAAGAATTATTTGTCACTTCCTGAACTTGTCTCATAGTTCTCAATTCTGTACTTCTACACATGACATTTCTTCCTGTTTGAAATATATTTTCCTTATATATTTAAACAATTGTTTTTGAGATCTTATTCAAATACTACCAAGGACATTTTTTTCTCTCACCTCTGATGCAGTTTTATTATTATATTTTTCAAGGTATATTCTCTATGCTAGTTTATACTAAATTGTTATTTCACCTTGTCAAGTATCATGAATAACCTGAGAATTTATCCTAATCATATGCTAACAAGTTAGCGATTCACAATTTCATGGGTGTTGGCAGAAGACACGAGACTCCTGAGTCAGAGACAAAAGATTTCAGTACTGTGGCATAGCAGGAAGCATGAGCTTCATGTTTTTTTTTTTTTTTTTTTTTCTTGTTCTCTGAGTGCCATGGGAATAACACAGAAGCCCAGGGGAGACTGTTTACTCAGCGGCTTTGTGCCACGGTTGAGGAACTTCAAACTTAGGAAATTTGATTATTTTCTAAAGGGCTGCAAATAAATCTTCTAGATTTTTTCTTGGGAAGGAGACATTCTTTGTATATATAGTGGTGTTACAATCAGCAAACTTGCCCTCTGCTCTGCCTTGTAAGGGCGTTCACTCTACAAATATCCTTGAAAACATAGTCTGGAACAAAAAGGCAGTTCATGCTTCTGCTCACAGGATGTGTGGAATCATGAGGCTGATGGAATATTGTCTCTTAATGTCATTAGTGCAAGGACCAAGTACCATATATACTATTATAGACTGAATGTTTGTGCCCTTCTTAACATTTATATGTTGAAATCTTTTTTTTTAAAGATTTTATTTATTTATTTGACAGAGAGAGACACAGTGAGAGAGGGAACACAAGCAGGGGGAGTGGGAGAGGGAGAAGCAGGCTTCCCACGGAGCAGGGAGCCCGATGCGGGTCTTGATCCCAGGACCCTGAGATCATGACCTGAGCTGAAGGCAGACGCTTAATGACTGAGCCACCCAGGTACCCCTTATATGTTGAAATCTTAGACCCCAATGTGATACTATTGGAATATGGGGTGTTGGAATGTAATTAGGACATTAGGGAAGAAGCCTCACAAATGGGGTTAGTGCCTATTTATAAAAAAGAGACATTATAGCGCTTGCTTCCTCTTTCTGCTCTCTGCCATGTGAGGACACTGCAAGAAGACACTATCTGCATAGTGGGAAGAGGGCCTTCACCAGGAACCTGGCCTTGCTACCACTGAGCTGATTTCTAGCCTCAAAAAATGTGAGAAATAAATGTCTGTTGTTTAAGCCACCCAGTCTATATTTTTGTTATATCGCTCTGAACTGATTCAGACATATGCCTGTTTCACATATGCCTATATCCCTAGCCCAGTGCCTGTATACTTAGGGTTTCAGGATAATATCTATTGAATAAATGAAATACCTGATTACATTGCTTTTTCCTATTATCTGCATCTACCCAAATCTACTAATATGGATTAATACCAATTTAGTATATTTATTTTTTTAAACTTTGTTTTTAAATATTTTGTTTAAGAGCTATAATGCTGTTGAGACATTTTTAAGACTATAGATTGTGGGAAAAATTAATGTGTCAGATATTTACTAAAATGTTGCTCATTTAAGGCACGAGATATACAACTGAGAGGTTTACTTTAATCAGAAGCAAGGAGTTCTTGGAAAAGACAATTAAGGAATGTTTCTTGGCTAAGGGTAAACGTGTAAGCAGAGGAAAGAGAATTCTTTAGCCAGAGAACAAGCAGGTACAGTTGTTTATAAAGAGAACCCCCAAATTCTTGGGTTCCTAGTCTCAGCAGCTGATGAAGCTATGAAGCTTTGCTCGGCGGTTTCTATAAGAAGAGCACCATTGGGTTGTTTTGTTTGTTTTGTTTTTCATGGTAATTCTTGATGGTGAGAGATTGCCCAGGACATTTCAGGACACTTAGATTCCTCAGTCTCAGGCCTTATGTGCCAGCAAAACTCTCCAGGTACTGTTCATTTTATATATTTGTCAAAAAATACCCCACAGCCAAAACAAAATAAAACAAAACAATATGCCCTAAGGGGATGGTATCGTCCCTTGTAAAGAACTACTGGGTGAGATGTAAAGGTCTCACATGAATATGTCAAGAGCAAGATAAATTCTAAGGCTGTGTGATGACAGCTACCAAAATTGTGGATGCTGGCTTCCTGGGCAGAATATTATTCTCCTTGTGGTGACGCCCACAGGTACTATTAAAATTCTACACAGATGCTTACTTCTCCATGAAACCACTGAATTCTCTATATCTGATTTATACTTTCCTAATCCAACAACTTTTATTCATTTGTTCAAAATGTTTGTTAAGCCACTACTATGTGCCAGATACTGTTTCTGGGTGTTGAGATAGGGCACTGAATAAAAAACATGCCTCTGGTATCACAAAGTTTACCTTCTATTAAGAGGAGATAGATAATAAAAGTATGCAATAAAATGGGTAATTTCATGTGTAACAAGTCCTTAAAGAATATGGGGCTGAGATAGTGCCTTGAGGAGGGGTTAAGGAGAGGCTACCTTCATCTCAGGGAAGTTCTCAGAGGAGGGGATCTGAAAGATGATAAAAGGCTGGGCTTGGGAAGAGCTGGTGAGAGTAAGTTTTTTATTTTATTTTATTCAGATTTTATTTATTTATTTGTCAGAGAAAGAGAGAGAGAGAGCACAAGCTGGGGAAGCGGCAGGCAGAGGGAGAAGCAGGCTTCTTGCTGAGCAAGGAGGCCGATGTGGGGCTCCATCCCAGGACCCAGGGATCATGACCTGAGCGAAGGCAGATGCTTAACCGACTGAGCCACCCGGGCGTCCCTGAGAGTGTGTTTTAAAGGGAAGGAAGAGCAAAGATGCTGAGAGAAAAATGAGTGTTTATTTTTTGTACTAACTAATCATTTGGCATGTAATTGAGTATTATCTCATGACACCTTTCATTATCATAGTAGTGATGGTTATCATTTGTGAAACTTTACAGGGACTTCCCATGGGTCAGTTCATTTAATCCCCACAATAACTCTATAGGCATATATGATTACTAACTTAAAGATGTGACAACTCTGTCTTGGAGATGTTCAGTTACTTGAAGAATTATATTCAAAACTAGGTCACTTTATTCAGTTCTGACTCTGTCTGACCTATTAATGTGTTCTGTGATTCTATCCTACCTTCTTAAGTAGATTGTGAATTTTATAAAAAGTGATGTATGAGTCAGCTTGGGATACCATAACAAAATACCACAGGCTGTGTGGCTTAAACAACATATTTTATTTTCTCACAGTTCTGGAGGATGGAAGTTCAAGATCAAGATGATGTCTGATTTGTTTCCTGGTGAGGGCCCTCTTGGCTGGCTACCTTCTCACTGTGTCCTTATAAGGTGGGGAGAGAGAGGGAGAGCTCTGGTCTATCCTCCTCATTTTATAAAGACATTAATCCCATCATGGGGGCCCTACCCTCATGATCTCATCTAAACTTAACCCCCAAAGGCCCCACTTCCAAATATTATCTCATTAGGGGTTAGGGCTTAACATAGGAATGTTCTGGAGACACATTTAGTCCATAACAGATGGGAACCATGCATTGTATATATTGGGTATCCTCTAAAATACTTAACAACAAATGTTAAAACAGTATCACTGGAATTAAAGCTTAACTATTTTGCCTACCTAATTCCTACTTGATTTTCAGGTTTCAGGTTAAGCTGTTAGCTTCCCAGGAAGCCCTGGGTTGGCTGCCTCTCCCAAATGCTTCCATAGTACTCTATTTATCTATTAGTGGTTTCCTATGTGTTCTTCCTGATTTTGTGAGCTCCTTGAAAACCATCATCATCATATTCCCAGTGTGTGGTGGTGCAGTATCTGATACACAGTAGCTGCTCAGTAGTTGTTTAATTAAATTAATTTATGATCCTTGGCAAGTTAAAAGCTCTCTGAACCTTAGTTTCCTCATTTATAAAGTATAGATAATTCATTGCATTTGGTTAAGAGAATTCAGTGGGATAAGGCTGGGAAGGTGGCAGAGTAGGAGAACCCTAAGCTCACCTCCTCCCATGGATACAACTAGATAACACTCACATCAGTATAAATAAACCAGAAAACAACCTGAAGACTGGCCTAACAAACTCCACAACTAAAGCTAGAGAAGAGGCCACATGGAAAAAAGTAGGGAGGGCGGAGACGTGGTTTGGGAACAAAACAGACCACCCGTGATAGGGAAGGAGCCAGCAGCATGTAGAAGAGCAAGAAACACTATCACATTCCAGGGCAGCCTGCATGGCTTTGAAAGCAGGAGGGGCGGAATTTTGTGAGTTCTTACAAACAATAGTACTTAAAGCCTGGGATTTAAAAAAAATCAGCAGGCTCAGCTCTGGGAGATAGCTTGTGGGGATATATCATAAAAGCAGCAGTTTGACACATGTCTGTGGCACATGGGAGAGATAGTTATTTACTCATCTTGGTAGAGCTGGAGACGCAGGGATTGTGGGGAGACGCCTCCAGGAACAAAGGAGCTGGCAGGTGCCATTTCCTTGCCCCACACCTCCATCATTAATGCATGGTCACCTGTGGGGACTAGCGTGGTGCTGATACCCACTACCTAATTGCATATATCCAGCTTCACCACCCCGCACTTAGGCAGATCTTTCCCAGTCATGCTTGTCTCATTCCCAGCACTGTGGGTATCTCCTCCGCCACTGCCCAGAAGACCAGCATAAACCCCACCAACACCACTTCTCTGACTCATGCATTTTGAGGGCCCTTGATTTCAGTGGTGGCAGCCACAGGTCTCATTTCACAAGCAGACCAGCATACACCTTGTTAAAATGCACCCCACCTGGCCAGGGACCAAACCCTGCCCACAACAGGCAAAGAGAACTTCTGCAGACAACTGGACTGAAGGAAAAAGTGGCCAGAACATAACAGCAGGGCATAGGCATCATACATGGGAGATACTACCTGAAGTGCCAGGTCCTGGCGAACAGGGGACACTATACTGCATTATAGGACCTTTTCTTCATAAGGCCATTACCTTCAAGAGCAGGAGAGGTAGTTGACTCTCCTAACATACAGAAACAGACACAGGGAGGTAGACAAAATGAGGAGACTGAGGAATATGCCCTAAATGAAAGAACAGGACAAAACCACAGCAAGAGACCTAAGTGAAACAGATATAAATAATACACCAGATAGAGAATTTAAAGTAATGATCATAAAGATACTCACTGGACTCGAGAAAAGAGTGGAGGACATCAGTGAGAACCTTAACAAAGAGATAAAAATAAAGAACAAATCAGAGATGAAGAATACAATAAACAAAATTAAAAATACACTTGATGGAATAAATGGCAGGTTAGAGGAAGCAGAGGAATGAGTTAATGACCTGGAAGACAGAGTAATGGAAAGTAATGAAGCTGAGCAGGTGAGGGAGAAAAAAATTATGCAAACTGAGACTAGACCTTGGGAACTCAGTGACACCAACAAGCATAATAACATTTGCATCTATATAGGGATCTCAGAAGAAGAAGAAGAGAGAAAAGGGAGCAGTTTATTTATTTAAAGTAATAATAGCTGAAAACTTCTCTAATCTGAGGAAGAAACATATCCAGGTGCAGGAGGCAGGAGGCACGGAGATCTGCCAATAAAATCAATCCAAGGAGGTCCACACCAAGACACATAGTAATTAAAATGGCAAAAAGTAGTGGAAAATAAATTTTAAAAGCAGCAAGAGAAAAGAAGACAGTTACATAGAAGGGGACACCCCATAAGGCTATCAGTAGATATTTCAGTAAAAACTTTCCAGGGCAAGAGGGAGTGGCATGATATATTCAAAGTGCTGAGAGGGAAAAATCTGCAGCCAAGAATTCTCTATCCAGTAAGGCTATCACTCAGAATAGAAGGAGAGAGAAAAACTTCCTCAGACAAACAAAAACTAAAGAAATTCATGACCATTAAACTAGCCCTACAAGAAATACTAAAGGGGACACTTTGAGTAGAAAGGAAAGACCATAAGTGAGAGTATGAAAGGTAAGAATGATAAAAACAGTAAAAATAAGTATATCTGTAAAAATCAGTAAAGGGACTCACAAAATAAAAGGATGAAAAATATGACACTATATACCTAAAATGTGAGGGGGGGAGTAGTAAAGAATTGGTTCAAACTTAAGCAACCATCAGCTTAATATAGACTGCTATATGCAGAAGATGTTATATATAAACCTAATGGTAATCACAAAGCAAAATCCAGTAATAGATATGCAAAGATTAAGGAGAAAGGAATCCAAGTGTATCATTAAAGAAAGCCAGGAAATCATGAAAGAGAGCAAGAGAAGAAAGGATCAGAGAAAATCTATAGAAACAGCCACATAGCAAGTAACAAAATGACAATAAATACACATCTGTCAATAATTACTTTGAGTGTAAATGGCCTAAATGATCCAATCAAAAGACATAGGATGTCAGAATGGATAAAAAACCAAGACCCATCTATATGCTGCCTACAAGAGACTCATTACAGACCTTAAGACACCTGCAGATTGAAAATGAGGGGGTGGAGAAATACCATGAAAATGGATGTCAAAAGAAATTTGGGGCAGCAATACTTACACTGGTCAAAATAGAATTTAAAACAAAGACTGTAACAAGAGACAAAGAAGGGCATTATGTAATAATAAAAGGGACAATCCAACAAGAAGATATAACAATTATAAATATTTAGGCACCCAACAACAGAGTATAAATACATAAAACAGTTGACAAACATAAAGGAACTAATCCATAATAATACAATAATAATATGTATTTAATAATATGGGACTTTATCACTCCACTGATATCAATTGACAGATCATTCAAACAGAAAAATCAATAAGGAAACAGTGGCTTTGAATGACACACTTGAATAGATGGATTTAATAGATATATTCAGAACATTCCATCCTAAAACAGCAGAATACACATTCTTTTCAATTGCACATGGCACATTCTCTAGAATGGATCACATATTAGGTCACAAAGCAGGCCTCAACAAATACAGAAAGATCAAAGTCATAACATGCATCTTTTCTGACCACCATGCTATGAAACTAGAAATCAACCACAAGAAAAAATCTGGAAAGACCACAAATACATAGAGGTTAAATAACATGCTAGTAGACAATGAATGGGTCAACCAAGAAATTAAAGAAGAAATAAAAATTACATGAAAACAAATGAAAATGAAAACACAATGGTCCAAAATCTTTGGGATGCAGCAAAAGTGGTTTGAAGAGGGAAGTTTATAGCAATACAGGCCTATCTCAAGAAGCAAGAAAAAAAATTTCAAGTAAACAACCTAACCTTACACCTAAAGGAGCTAAAAAATAACAGCAAACAAAACCTAAAACCAACAAAAGGGTGGAAATAATAAAGATTAGAGCATAAATAAATGATATAGAAACTAAAAAACAATAGAATAGAGCAATGAAACCAAGAGCTGGTTCTTTGAAAAGACCAACAAAATTGATAAACCTCTAGCCAGACTCCCCACCCCCCCAAAAAAAGCCAGAGAGGACTCAAATAAAGAAAATCTCTAATGAAAGAGGGAAAATATCAACCAAGACCACACAAATACAAACAATTGTAACAGAATATTATGAAAAATTATATGCCAACAAATTGGACAAACAAGAAGAAATGGATAAATTCCTAGAAATGTATAATCTGCCAAAACTGAAGCAGGAAGAAATAGACAATTTGAACAGACCAATTATCAGCAAAGAAATTGAATCAGTGGTCAGAAAACTCCCAACGAACAAAAGTCCAGGACCTGATGGCTTCACAGGCAAATGCTACTAAATATTTAAAGAAGAGGTAATACCTATTCTTCTCAAGCTATTCTGAAAAACAGAAGATGGAGGAAAACTTCCAAGTTCATTCTATGAGGCCAGTATTATTCTAATACCAAAACCAGGTACTGACACTACAAAAAAAAAAAAAAGAAAAAAAAGAAAAAAAGAACTACAGGCCAATATCTCTAATGAACATAGATGCAAAAATTCTCAACAAAATACTAGCAAACCAAATCTAACCATACATTTAAAAAAATCACTCACCATGATTAGTGTGCTTTTATTTCTGGGTTGCAGGGGTGGTTCAATATTTGCAAATCAATCAATGTGATACGTCACATAAATAAGAGAAAGGATTAACATATGATCATTTCAATAGATGCAGAAAAAACTTTTGACGAAGTACAACATCCATTCATGATAAAAAACCTTCAACAGAGTAGGTTTAGAGGAAACATATTTCAACCTAGTAAAGGCCTTATATGAAAAATGCACAGCAAACATCATCCTCAATAGGGAGAAAATGAGAGCTTTTTCCCTAAGTCAGGAACAAGACATGAATGTCCATGCTCACCACTTCTATTCAACATAGCACTGGAAGTCCTAGCCACAGCAATCAGACAACTAAAAGAAATAAAAGGCATCCAAACCAGTATGGAAGAAGTAAAATTTCCACTATTGCAGATGACATGATATTATATATAGAAAACCATAAAGATTCCACCAAAAAAACTATTAGAACTTGCAAACAATGAATCATGGAACACTACATCAAAAACTAATGATGTAATGTATGGTGATTAACATAACATAATAATAAAAAAAAAACTATTAGAACTGATAAGTGAATTTGGTAAAGTTAAAGGATACAAAATCAACATACAGAAATCTGTTGTATTTCTATACTAATAATGAAGCAGCAGAAAGAGAAATTAAGAAAACAATCCCATTTACAATTGCATCAAAAATAATAAAATAACTAGGAATAAACTTAGCCAAAAAAGTGAAAGACCTGTACTCTGAAAACTATAAAATATTGATGAAAGAAATTGAAGATGAGACAAAGAAATGGAAAGATATTCTACACTCATGGATTGGAAGAACAAATATTGTTAAAATATCTATACTATCCCAAACAATCTACAGATTTAATTCAATCCCTACCAAAACACCAACAGCATTTTTCACAGAACTAGAACAAACAATCCTAAAATTTATGGGGAACCACAATAGAACCTGAATAGCCAAAGCACTCTTGAAAAAGAAAAACAACACTAGAGGTATCACAATTCCAGACTTCAAGTTATATTACAAAGCTGTAGTAAACAAAACAGTATGGTACTGGCACAAAAATAGACACAAAGGTCAACAGAACAGAGTAGAAAACCCAGAAATAAACCCACAATTATGCGGTCAGTTAATCTTTGACAAAGCAGGAAAGAATATGTAATATAAAAATAGACAGTCTCTTCAACATATGGTGTTTGGGGAAACTGGACACCTACACGCAAAAAAAAAATGAAACTGGACCACTTTCTTACACCATCCACAAAAGTAAACTTAAAAAGGTTCATGTACCTAGGGCGCCTGGGTGGCTCAGTTGGTTAAGCGACTGCCTTCGGCTCAGGTCATGATCCCGGAGTCCCGGGATCGAGTCCCACATCGGGCTCCCTGCTCGGCGGGGAGTCTGCTTCTCCCTCTAACCCTACCCCCTCTTGCACTCTCTCTCTCACTCTCTCTCTCTCGCAAATAAATAAATAAAAAAAAAATCTTTATAATGTAAAAAAAAAAAAAAAAGGTTCATGTACCTAAATATGAGACCTAAAACTGTAAAAATCCTAGAGGAGAACACAGGCAGCAGTTTCTCTGATACTTACTGTAGCAACATTTTTCTAGATATGTCTCCTGAGGCAAGGGAAATAAAAGCAAAAATAAACTATTGGGACTACATCAAAATAAAAAGCTATTGCACAGCAAGGAAGCAATCAAGAAAACTAAAAGGCAACCTTCTGAATGGGAGAAGATATACAGAAATGACTTATCTGGTAAAGGATTAGTATCAAAAATATATAAAGAATTGATAGAATCCAACACCCCAAAACAAATAATCCAATTAAAAATGGGCAGAAGTAATGAACAGACATTTGTTCAAAGAAGACATCCAGATGGCCAACAGACACATGAAAAGATGTTCAACATCACTCACATCAGGGAAATGCAAATCAAAACTATAATGAGATACCACCTCACACCTGTCAGAATGGCTAAAATAAAAAACACAAGAAACAACAGGTGTTGGCAAGGGTGTGAGAAAGGGGAACCCTCCTACACTGTTGGTGGGAGTGCAAATTGGTGCAGCCACTGTGGAAGACAGTATGGAGGTTCCTCAAAAAGTTAAAAATAGAACTACCCTATGACCCAGTAATTGCATTACTGGGTATTTAACCCCAAAATATAAAAATGCTAATTCACATATTGCATGGAGCACTGGGTGTTATACGAATACAATGAATCATGGAACACTACATAAAAAACTAATGATGGAATGTATGGTGATTAACATAACATAATAAAAAAACAAACAAACAAAACTAATGATGTACTGTATGGTGACTAACAAAGCATAATAAAATAAAATAAACCCCGCTAATTCAAAGGGATACATGCACCCCCATGTTTATAGCAGCATTCTTTACACTAGCCAAATTATGGAAGCAGTCCAAGTATCCATCAATAGATGATTACAATGAACTACTGTTCAGCCATAAAAAAAGATTGAAACCTTGCCATTTGCAATGACATGGTTGGAGGTAGAGAGAATGGTGCTAAGCACAATAAGTCAGTCAGAGAAAGACAAATACTATCTGATTTCACTCATATGTGGAATTTAAGGAACAAAATGAATGAGCAAAGGGAATAAAAAGAGAGAGACAAACCAAGAAACACTCAACTACATAGAACAAACTAGTGGTCACCAGAGGGAGGTGGGTCGGGGGATGGGTGAAATAGGTGAAGGGGATGAAGAGCACACTTATCATGATGAGCACTGAGTAGTGTTTAGAATTGTTGAATCACTGTATTTACACCTGAAACTAATATAACATTGTATGTTAACAATAGTGAAATTAAAATAAAACTTAATTAAAAATATCAAGAAAAAAAGAGAATTCGGTGAACTGATGGATATGAAAGCATTATTGCTTCATTTTTCCCTTTGCCTCATCATCCAGCACTTACATATTTTCTCTTAAAGCTCTTTACTTACAACACACCTTATGATTTAGCTATCTGAAAAGGTTAAGCAAACTGTGGCAGGTGATTTCAAAATGGATCTATATTTCTAGAACCGTAGCTGTAATTCTTTAAATGCCAAGGCTAAAACAGCACGATGATTTGTCTGAAGGTGACCTTTATCACACTGAAGATATAGACAATAGATTTTTCTGCATCTTGTGTAAAAGGTTTGTGATAGCACAGCATTCAGTTCTTTGATATGCCTAAATCACAGTGATAGGTTAACGGTAGAGGAACGATAGTTTTCAATCAGAAAATTAGGTCACATTATCTGATGAGCATCAGCATATTTATCAGGATAGTAGGATAAAATATTTGAAATTATGACTATTCTGGAAAATCTAAGGAGGTATGAACAGATGAGCATTTGTCTAGGTGATTTCAAGGTACATCATTATTTCCATTCCACAGGTTGTTTATTTCATGAAGAAGCTCCTTGAAGCTAGTTAAGTTTAACTTTAGATATAGATACAAATAATATAGATATAAAAATATTTTACCATAAATGATAGGACATATAAGGAATACTTGGTCATTGTATTTTTATTTTTTAATTAATTTTATTTTTATCAAAGTAATATGTGCACTTAATATTCAAATGCCAAGCTTACCTTAAATAACAGGAGTCTGCCACCCTGACTCCCTTCAACCCTTAGTCTCTTTCTGCTAAAGAAATAATTTTTGATTCCCTTGCTATTTCTTCTGGCATTTACATCCACATTTTCAAACAACATATAAGTGTTATTTCTTTATTATCGATTTTGGACTTTGCTTCCTATGACGGGGGTTGATAATATGCCTCTCTTAGACCCCCTTTGTATTAGAGTTTTTATTTACACCAGTAGTCGGTGCTCACATTATCATTATTATGTGAATATTGTTGATGGTTTTCTTTCTGGCACATTTTGTTTTCTTCTAGAATTAACAGCAGCTTTATTTTTTTTCCCCAAATATTCAAACGCATCAATTAACCCACAATTCCTCTTTTTCCCCCCTGGAAACGTCCTGCTGTATCTCTTGGCCCTGCTCCTGCCTAATGGACTGTCCTCTAAATGTGCTTCATGGCTGGTCCTCCTGGGACTTCTGGCTGTCTAGCCCCAATGATTGAAAGCTTATCTCTTGATCCCAAGTCTTCCTCTCTTGGTTTTCTACCTCATTTTGCTATAACACGTTCTATTGCAGCTTCCTAAGGAAAAGAACATCAATGATAAATTTTCTGCAGTTATTACAGGTTTTGAAATATCTTTATTTCAAACTTAAAATTTAGTTGACAGTTTGACTGGGTTCGTAATTCTAGGTTGAAAGTAATTTTGCGCCCAAATTTTGACATTATCACCTCATTATTTTCATATCCCCATTGCCATTGAGAAGTCCAATGCTATTTTGATCCTTTGTATATTACATGTTTTTTCCTACTTGAATATATATAGCTAAATAAGATTTTATATGTGTTATATATGTATGTACATGTACCATCTAAATAAACTTTTCATTTTGAAATAATTTTAAAATTATAAAAATTTGCAAAAATAGTACAAATAATTCTTGTATATCCCTGACCCAGCTTCTCTGATTTCTTAAATTTTTTTCTTGATAATTTACTCCTTTTGTTTTCTCTGTTCTTTCTTTCTGGAATACCTGTTAGTGGGGTGTTCTATGTCCTGGATCAATGCTCAAATTTTCGTATATTTTCTCTCCCATTTTCTTGTTTTGGTCTTTTTGATCTACTTTCTGGTAGATTTTCTTTGTTCTGTCTTCTATCTTTTTTTTTTTTAAATCTTAGTTAAATTTTTAATTTCCAAGAGAATTTTTTGGTTCTCTGATGGTTTTCCTTTAGCATTATGTTCTTGTTATTGTTCACTGAACATACTATTTTAATACCTTCTCTTATTTTCTGATGTTATTTTTTGTATCTTCTGTTCCTGTGTTACCAGCTGTTTCTAAAAAGGTGTCTCTGCTTGTTTGGCTTGGTCTGTGTCTTTCAAGTCAGAGGCCGTGTCAATAGGATTCTGGTAGGTAACAGTTGGCACGTGCAAGCAAGATCTGTTTGCAGGGGTAAGGGTTAACAGAAAGGAATGGTAAAAAGCAGAGGTTAGCAGCCGCAAAGAGCTGTTACTTCCCTGAGGCCTAAAGGGCAGGAGAGGGAGAAATTATTGGAACCTGGACAGAGCACTAATGAGAGTTGACGCTAGAGAAGAGGGTTGCCTGAAAATAGCTACTTTTAGAAAAAAGTCACTATATTTGCTTAATAAATAACATATTGTTTGATAAGGAAATGGTGCTCCTGCTAACCTGTGGCCCAGGAGGGAGAGAGATTTCACTGTTCCTTCACCTGCAGTCTGTGGCTGGTGCCTTCCATTTACCAATCCACATGGGAGACAGGACTCAGGGGCCTGGGTCTCTAGAGCTTGGCCTCCCAAGTTACACTTCAGGGTAGAGAGGAAGGGGGCTGGTTCTGGAGAGGCAAATGGAGAATATCTAGCACTGAGCCTTCTGAAAATATTAGTGTTCCTTTGCTAGGCTCTCATTTATGAGTGATGCAATTAAGAACTAACTGGCAAGTCTAGGATTTCTTCAAGGCCAAGCTTTGGTCTTCCATAGGATGAATGAAAGGAGAAAGGACTAGAATTAAAGGGCAGTGGCCTGGGTGTGCTGGGTTAGGGAGAGATCTGAGAGGTTAAGATTTGCATGCCAGCTTTTAATAGAGTCCTAATTTTTATTCCTGCAACTCAACTCTGCTTTCCAAGGCGTCAGTGTCTCCAGTGGCTGAAATTCTCTGGATTTCTATGAGATGTGTAACTTTCTGTCCTCTTCCTCTCCACGAAGTCATTTACAATTTCTCCATCTATTTCCATCTTTCAAAATGTTGTTGAAATCTCATTTCTACTAGTCTCTTCTTTCTTGATCTCTTTGTACTTCTGCATTTGTATATATTTTTGGTCTTTTATTCTTATATTAGTTAGCTTAGGAATCAAAGAGACTATCTGCTCTGTTTAACCAGAATTCTTTGATATTTTTATTAATTGACTCATGGGGAATGTAAATTTCACCAATGGACTCAGGGAGAATTGAATCAATTAAGAAACGGTAGCTAATAATAATTTTATCTACTAAATATGTCTGTAAGTCTAGGAAATTTATGAATCTGAACACTGTACGGTACAATGAAAAATTCTGTTTTGGATTTGCCATCAGGGGGCTGAGTATTGTAGAGCCTTTGCGTCACTATTCTTTCCTTTATAAACAAGTCCGAACAATACGTGGTTACTGTTTCTAACATGGAGTCCTACACCTGGCAGGGATGTATGTATATTCATCACCCTTGTTCTGCCCATTTTCTGGCAGGAGTGCTCATACACTGAAATTGCAAAGAAAGGAAGGAAAGGAACTGAATTATTCACCCTTAAATGATTGAGAGTTGGCTGCACCAGATGCCACCAAAAGAAATCTGCCCAGGGTCCATTTGAATGAAACATATTTATAACTCAGTCCTTTACATTTGTAATCTAACAATTGAATTAGTTCCATTTAACTGGCAGCAGATGGTGTGTGATTATTACCTTCCTAATAATAAAAAAAAAAGAGCCTGTCAATACTTGTTAAATATGGATTAAGCCAAGGGTTACTGCAACTGCTTGGATTTTCATTAATATAGTTTGTTCAAGTTGAATTTGGCAATTAAAATGTGCAGAAATCACATGAATTCCATATGCATTATGCATCTTGGCCCCTCAACTTCAAAATGAAGTAGTTTGGTAGTGAATTCTTCTGGAAATATAACTTATTTTTGCTATTTAAGTGAGAAAATAAAATGGTCTCTGTGTAAACATAGGCAGAAGTTTGCATATTTTAAAACTGATTATGTTTGTGAAATGCTGTCCTCAAGCACAGAGACCCGGGAGACTTTGCAGCCTGCACATCAGCCCAGTGATCTCCTTGGTTTAAAGGAAGGCAGCTTGGAGGTACAGCAAACACAGGCTCTCTTACAATCCAAGCAGCAGATTGAATTCAAATGGTATTTTCACTCTTCAGACACTGTCACCACATTTTTTTTTTTTTTGAAGGCAAATCATTATCCAGCAAATCTATTCAGAAGACCTGTTCACAAGAGTGACCTGTTCAGAAGAGTGAAGGTTCCCTTTTTAATTGACTCTTTGGGCCCAAACTGGATAATTGCACTACCATTTGGAAGTTTTCAGGATGGGACAAATGTTTGAGCGAGTGGAATCCACTGAATTATGTATTGCAGGAAAAACAGTGCAAGTCATATTGGTTCAGACTTGAGGTTTGTTTGCTTGTTTGTTTTGCATCAAGCGTTGACTGTTTTAGAGGGTTGTGGGGTTGTTATTGTTTTGAGGGTTTTGCTTCTCCTGTGGGTCATCACTCATCTTAGGGATGTTTTTCTGGGAAATCTCTGTTTCAGGCATGGGTGCAGGAGTGGTCCCTGCTGAAGCTCCCTTTTCTCCCTCCAGGGCTCAATTGATCATTCTATTCACTGGATCCATCACTTCCCTTTCAGCCTCTGAGAGCTCATCACTCATTTCTCTCCTGACTGACCTAGATGCCTCTTTCTTCAATTTAAAAGAATGCTTTTTGCCGGTGATTTTTTTTCAAAGAAAGTTTTTAGATTTCTGCATGCGTGCATGCGTATGTGTGTATGTGAATGTCATGCAGTTGTAAAACAAACTAGGAATAGATACAGAAAAAGAAATGGAAAAGCTGAATGCAGATACATTTTGGCATTTGAAGAAACTTGCCAATAAAGCACTCCAAAAATCCCAGTCTATTAGGGCTTGGGTCCCTCCGCTAAAGTTGGTCCGATACAAATTAGGGAACTTAAGAGTTGAATTACATTTAGTTTTTGCAGAAAATGAGCAGTTTCATATGATGCAACATAATTTTTTTTAAGATCTTATTGGGGCGCCTGGGTGGCTCAGTCAGTTAGGTGTCTGCCCTGAGCTCAGGTCATGATCTCAGGGTCCTGGGATGGAGTTCCTACATCGGGCTCCTTGCTCAGCAGGGAGCCAGCTTCTCCCTCTCCTCCCCACTCATGCTCTCTCCCGTTATCTCTGTCTCTCTCTCTCAAATTAAAAAAAAAAAATCTCTAAAAAATTTTTTTATTCATTTTTTGACAGAGAGAGAGATCATGAGCAGCGGGGAGGGGTAGAGGGAGAAGCAGGCTCCCCGCTGAACAGGGAGCCCAATGCAGGGCTCGATCCCAGGACCCTGAAATCATGACCTGAGCTGAAGGCAGATGCTTAACTGACTGAGCCACCCAGGCACCCGATGCAATATTAATATTTAAAATTTTTTAAAAATTAGAATTAACAGGACTTGGTAACTTATTTTATTAGGTGCTGAAAGAGGAAGGAGCTAAGTGACTCTGATAAATATTGATCTTTGGTGTTTATCTTGAATTTAAATTCATGGTCATTAACATCAATATAGATAATGGCTATCAGATAAAATTTACCGTTTCAGGCACAATTCTATGCTATCTGTGTGTCTATCATCTGTATATGTATGATAAATATATATGATCATCTAATCTTTGAGGAAAGTAGTGTTATCATCCCTATTTTGTAGAGCAGGAAAGGGAGGGCAGAGAGGTACTAACTTGCCTGGGTCACACGGGTAGAAACTGGTGGAGCTGGGGTTCTCAATCAGGCTCTCCATCGCTGTAGGAGTCTGTACTATAGGGGCCATGTCTCCCCCCAGGGTCCTCTGAATGCTGCCTTGTTGTTGTGCAGTTGTCCTCAGTGCATTTACTCTCCCCTCCTCTCTTGTAAGACTACTGTATGCATCTCAGTTTTCCTCAAGGCTCTAGTACTTCCTCTCCTATGTTCATTCTCAGCTCATGATTTTGCTTTCTCCAAGAAAACCAAAATAATCCAAAGAGAACTCCAGCACTATTAACTGCCTGCCTACCTCAATCTCCATCTCTCTATAATCTGACCCATCTCCAGGAAATCTGGACCAACTTCCCCTACGACTCCTGCCCCTGCACCGGGGACTATACCTCTTTTTACCCACTCCACAGAATCCTGAGCAATTTTCTCCTCTTTTACATTATTAATTTTGTCCTTTCTTCTGTGTTATCCTCATAAACATATGAACATGCAATTTCTTTATTCTTAAAAAAAGAAGGGGTGCCTGGGTAGCGCAGTCGGTTAAGCATCTGACTCTTGGTTTCAGCTCAGGTCGTGATCTCAGGGTTGTGAGATCTAGCCCCACCTCTGGCTCTGTGCTCAGTGGTGAGTCTGCTTAGTTCTCTCTCTCTCTCTCTCTCTCTCTGCCCTCCACCTTCTCTAAAATAAATAAATAAATCTGAAAAAAAAAAAAAAGCAGCAGCAGCTCCTTTCACCTCATATCTTTTTCCAGGGACTCTCCCACTTTTTTGTCCCCCTACGAGAAAACTCTTGGAAGAGTTACCTATAATCACTTTCCCCAATTTCTCTCCTTGCAGCCAGCCTTGAACCTCTGGTAGACTCTTTCCTGCTGCTCTTCACAAAGTCATCAGTAACCTTCACACTGTTGCTGTACCCATCATTTCTTTGCTCAGTTGCTCCCCCAACTGCATTTGACATAGCTGATGACCTTCTCCTCTTGAATCCCTTCCTTAATTTAGTTCCTAGAATGCCACACTGTCCTGGCTTTCATCCTACCTCCCCAGCGGTTGCCTCTCTGCCACATCTGTTCCTTAACTCTCTGACCTTGAAACACTGAGGTGGTCCTGGATTCAAAGTTTTTCTTCCTCTCCTTACTGTCTTGGCGCTCTCCATCCTGTCTCATGGCTTTCAATACTGTTTGTATCAGCTTTTCTTGGGTACCATTTCAGATCCTCTTAGACTCTTCCTTTTGTTCTAGCTCCTCATTATCTTTATCCTTCACCCCCGAACCTCTTGTTTTTTGCCTCCTGCGTGTCATAGACTGAGTCTGTCTGCTCGAGATTCTTATGTTGAAACAGAGTCCCCAAGATGATGGTCTTCGGAGGTGCAGCCTTTGAAAGGTGACAAGGTCATAAAGAATGAAATTAGTGACCTTAGAAAAGAGACACATGGCTCCTTCATCTCTTTCCCCATGTGAGGACACAGAGAACACAGCTGTCCATGAACCAGGAAACGAGTCCTCACCAGACACGCAATGCACCTTCATCTTGGACTTGCTAACCTCCAGAACTGTCAGAATAAATTTCTGAGGTTTCACCCAGTCTATGATATTCTGTTACAGGAGCCCAAATGGACTAGCACACTGCAAGAGGTTTCTCTGTTAATGCCACCTGGAGCCCTGTCCACTCGCGCTCCCCATCCATATTTTGGCAGCCCAGCAGGGGGTAACGTCACCCGGCGCTGAGATTCAGTGGATGAATTCTTTCCTCTTTCCCACTTATTGGCTCTCTTATCACAGTCAATTTTGCTATCCCATCCCCTGGTGCTTTCGTTTTCTTCACTTATTCACTGTTTTTCCAGGAGTGAGAACAAGCAAAGAACACCCTTCGCATTTTCCTGTAAAAGACTCCAAACATAGCCTTGACAAAAATATTATGTATCTTTTCATTAGATTCCAGAATTGTTCACAACCATAATATTCGACAATTTTATTTGGGGTTGGATGTTCTGTATCCATCTACCGTGTGAAGTTATACTCACGGTACACCTTTAGGTCATTTCATAAGCAATTTTGCTATGTTTCTACAACATACCCACACATAGTAAATGACGGCATTTTCCCCCCTTCCCTCATTTTACTTTCTACTTTCTAGTTGAGCTGTTATAGTTACCTAGCTTTCAATATAGGTGCTGTTTCAACTTCTTTTTGGTGATTTTATCTTCTATTTACCTTAGTGAGTCTTTCTGCTTTCTCTCCCAGTCCAGTTTGCTTTTGTTAATCATTTGCCTTAAACATATCTTTCAATGTTTTGCTGCAAGGGTTTCTGACCCATGCTTTCCCACCCCAAGTCCACGCTATACACATCTTATATTCTCTGACTTTGGAGTTTATTCAGTTGTAATTCTAAGAACTCAACGCATCTGGACCTTTAAGAGGTTGAAGTGAAAGTAATAGAAAAGAGAAATCAGTGAGAAATCTCAGATGCATCTTTGTTTACCATTGAAGACCAAAAAAAAAAAAAATCATTCTTTATTATTCACTTGGACATCTTCCTGTTCTCTTCCAAGCTTTTCAAGTTCCATTCTATGAATTTTGTAATAATAAGCAGCCTGTCCTATGGCTCCCTCCTCTCGCTCCTACCTCTGCACTCTTGCCAAGGAACAAAGGGTAAAGGGCAAGTACAAAAGTAAATGTCAAGAAAGTGAGCATTACCCAGATTTAATCACAACATTTGGCATATTCCATGTGTGATTTATTTGACTAGCTTCTATCTTTAAGCCTAGAGTGCCAGGTCTTCCATATGTCATGCGGAGGGGATAAGAGTTTTAGTCATTTGTTAGATAACAAAAGTAGCATCATCCAAGTTCCACTTTTTTTTTTCTAAACACAAACACACATGGACATGCAATTAATGTTTTCTTTATTTATAATCGTCTATTTCCTGAGCTGATCACCATACGATCACAGTGGGGTTGCCAATTTGTTCCTACCTTCCTACTTTAATCTTCCTTATGTATCCATTTCTAAGTCTCTCTCTCTGGAATCATTATTATTCAGTGCCATTCTTCTCTAGCAGCCTTTGTCAAAAGCTGGCTCCCCAAACGTTACAACAAAGCTTTTGATAAGACAAAGCTGAATGTATTGCCTACCATAGCAAGAAGGAACCTCACCTCACAAAGCTTTGGCACCCTCTCAGATGACTGGAAATTTGGCTTAAGGCAGGTCTTTCAAGGCAAGGACTTGATTAGAATTGTGTAAGCATCATGATACAACAGTTCAGGATTGTCAGAAACAGCAAGGTGAGGGTTTTGAGACAGTGATTCAGGTACAAACCCAAGGGCAGTTCTGGAAGAGTCCTGGAAGCTATGCTAATGAAGGCAGGAAAAGGTAACAGAGACATTTTCATGAAGACGGTAGGACGTGGTTTGGATTTCAACATCCAGCCTGAATGTTGGGGTTGACAGTTTGTTTCTCACTTTCTATTTCTTACGTATATCCTTGAAGAACTAAAATGCCGAAAAATTAATGTGCCTTTTTTCACATCCTCATCCATGAACAGAGAGATGATTACTTTCGAGCCAATGATGGATATTTACTGGGATGGAGTTTGAAAACACTGGTCCATTTGGTCGAGTTTTTATGTGCTCAAGTTATTTCTAGTGTGTGGAACAAATTTGCCCTCCAGCCTGTGGCCATTTCAGAATGACTTTGTGGCTAAGCTAGCACACTCCATCCCCTTCGAGGGGTGTCCCTCATTTTTATAAAAGTGTTGGGGAAGTAGCACACCACTGGAGTGAACAGTCCATTTCTTGTGCTATAGGTGTTAAGAGAAAACATTTTACATGTATTAGGGTAAGAGCTACTGCCTCATGACTTGTAACCTAATGGTCCTGTTTCTACCCCTGGAGTCAGAGAACAAGACTTAGCTCCTCTCCATTATAAATGGTCTTTAAACAGTGAAGACAGTTGTGTGATTTTCCTTAATTTATGTCTTCTGCCAGAAACTTCTCAGAACAAACATTTGGGTTGCTTTTCCCTCCTGAACATTCTTTTGTTCTCCCTTTGAAATGCTTCAGATTGTCAAAAAAATTCTTCCCCAAGAAGGACACTCAGAACTGAATACACTTCTCAGAGTTTTGTCCAATACTATAGATGTGGAGCAGAACTGTAACTTCTTTGGTTTAGATACTGTTTATGAAACAAAAGACTGACATCTTTTTCTGGAAGTCATACCACACTATAAATTGCATAAAAGTTGATATCAAAAAAGACCCAGGAGTTTTGCCCCAGCCTTGCCACGAGCGCACATCTGATCTATGTCTTTGTAGGACGGTATTGTCTCGTGGTTAGACACATACTCTCAGGAACAGCACTCTTGAGACTGTAACCCCAGCTCCGTGACATCCTAGTGCAAACTTGGACAAGTAATTAGCTCTCTCTTAGTTATGAAATTGAAAATAAGATTAGAAAAGTATATATTTTATTGGATGTTGTAAGGAATCATGTGAGGAAATGCATGCCAAGTCCTGAGAACAGTTGGCTGCCGTATAAAGGAAGCATGGTAAGTATCAGCATTTACTATATTTTAGGGGGCTTTCTTTTTCAAAATGAAAATAGCCTCATTATAAAAATGACACATGTACATTACTTTAAAAATCAATCTGTGAATGAAAAGGATAAAGAAAAAGTACAATTTCAGAATCCAGAAATCACCACTGTCACTCATTTTCTTCTAGATATTTCTGTGTGTACACACATACTTCTGCAGAATTTTATAAAATGAAATACTACACATGCTGTCTCATGTCCTACTTATTATATGAACATCTTTTTGTGTCAATTTTTATCAGGGGTCAGCAAACATTTTTTTTTACAAGGGGCCAGATAGCAAATATTTTATTTAGCCTCATGAGATACATGCGGTCTGGTGAATCATATTCTTTGTTTTATTATTGCTATTTTTTTTATTTTATAGAGCTTTCAATATGTAAAAACCACTTTTTAGCTCACAGACTGTACAAAAACAGGCTATGGGCCAAATTTGGCCTGCAGCCCATAGTTTGCCAGCCCTATCTACGTAATGATTTCTCAATAACTAAAATGTAGATATGTGTCAGTAAATGCTGATACTTACCATGCTTCCTTGTTTTTCAGAGTCCATCGTCTCATGGTTCATCTCCCCCTCCAGTTTCTTCCCCTCCTGCTATCTTCTTCTTTTTTTTTCTTAACATATATTGCATTATTTGTTTCAGAGGTACAGATCTGAGATTCAACAGTCTTGCACAATTCACAGCGCTTACCAGAGCACATACCCTCCCCAGTGTCTATCACCCAGTCACCCCATCCCTCCCACCCCACCCCCCACTCCAGCAATCCTCAGTTTGTTTCCTGAGATTAAGAATTCCTCATATCAATGAGGTCATATGATACATGTCTTTCTCTGTTTGACTTATTTCGCTCAGCATAATACCTTCCAGTTCCATCCATGTCGTTGCAAATGGCAAGATCTCATTCCTTTTGATGGCTGCATAATATTCCATTGTATATATATACCACCTCTTCTTTATCCATTCATCTGTCGATGGACATCTTGGCTCTTTCCATAGTTTGGCTATTGTGGACATTGCTGCTATAAACATCAGGGTGCACATACCCCTTCAGATCCCTACATTTGTATCTTTGGGGTAAATACCCAGTAGTGCATTTGCTGGGTCGTAGGGTAGCTCTATTTTCAACTTTTTGAGGAACCTCCATACTGTTTTCCAGAGTGGCTGCACCAGCTTGCATTCCCACCAACAGTGTAGGAGGGTTCCCCTTTCTCCGCATGGGACCTTTTTTTAAATGAGAGGGGAATTCTAAGCAACTGTAGTTAACATCAGACACACATTTTTCTCAGCTAACTCCCAATAATATCAGAGGTCATCAAAAGATTAGGTAAAATCAGGACTGTTTTCTTCCTTAATGGCTCATACACTTTCTCTGAAGTATTCTAAAGTGTTTTCCCGGGGCAGTAGCAAACCCTAGGCTGCAGTTTGTTTATTAGTCATGAGTATATTTTCTACTCTGTCATGCACAGAGGACACACTGAGGAAGAGCGCATCCTTGTCCTCCATTTTAGAGGAGACCAGGCACATGGGTCATTACAACGCACTCTGCTAATTAGCATGAAACTCATACAAGGCAAGGCTTCATTTGTGTGGCAGCCATATTTGAGCACCTGCTGACTTTAATTTTGTGAGAATGATTGACTGTAATGTTTTCCTCGAGTTGTCTCAGTATTCTGGGAGATCTGAACTGATTTGGAGGCATTAATTATATCACTGCCATCTAACAAATGGGTGCAGAGCTAACCTTATGGGTGAACAGAAGTCTTAGACTTATATGGATTTAACAGAAAACCAACAATACAGACTGATATACTTTAATTAAATAAGTTCACAGCAATTACGGTTCAGGATTCTAAGACCAGAGTATGGATTTTTTGCTTAAGACCTAAATAAGTGGGAAAGATAAAGAAAATTGGAATATTTTGATATTAAGAGAAGTATTCAAAAGTCATATTTCAGGAACATTTTTTTAAGAATTTTTTTCAAAGATTTAATTTATTTATTTGTGGGATGCCTGGGTGGCTCAGTTGGTTAAGCATCTGCCTTCAGCTCAGGTCACGATCCCAGAGTCCTGGGATCAAGCCCCGTGTCGGGCTCCTTGCTCAGCGGGGAGCCTGCTTCTCCCTCTGCCTGCCGCTCCCCCTGCTTGTGCTCTCTCCCGCTCTCTCTTTGACAAATAAATAAATAAAATCTTTTAAAAAAACCAAAAATATAAAGATTTTATTTATTTATTTGAGAGCATGAGCGAGGGGTGGGGGAAGAGACAGAGGGAGAGGGAGAAGCAGGCTCCCTGCGGAACAGGGCTGGATCCTAGGACCCTGGGATCATTACCTGAGCCTAAGGCAGACGCTTAACCGACCGAGCCACCCAAGCGCCCCTCAAGAACGTTTTGAAAGCGTCATTACTTTAAGAAACTATGATTCTTTTCATTTGGTCTGGTGAATTCCTGGTTTCAAAATCTGCCTGCATTTTGTGTACAAAGGACCATTTATGTCACTCAGTGGAGCTAAATCATTCCAAAGTTTTTAAAAGGATTGCTCTGGGCATGTTGTTATAACTGAACGTATTAGCTTCCATATCAAGGAGACAGAGTGAGTCCTGCACTTCAATAGATGGGTAATGTAGGAGCCTTGATGGGGATGAAATCAAACTTCCTTCCTGTGATCTATTTGAGTCTTTGAGACTGTATTTCATCCCTCAAAAATAAATCAGCTGCTGTATCAGTGTTTCCCCTGAGCTAGAACCCAGATTCTCAGCACTAACTCAGACTTTCCTTGCTGCAGTGACTGTCATTGCTTTAGATTCGATTTTATATTGTGCTTTTAACAGCATCATCTCATGTAAAATTTGTAACATTCCATCTTTTTATTTTAAAACATATTTATTAATATTTGCAAGTTTTGCAAATCACATGACTTAAGTAAAAATTGTCCATAACCTATAGTTTGGGGGAAGTTTTGAAAGATAGTAATGAAGTTCTCATCTGCCCTTGCAATACGATCTGCAGAGATGACAGCCATTTACCGTGTTGTTGAAATCCTTAATGAAATGTTCTTTGTATCTTCAACAGAGTTCAGACAAATTCTGAATGTAGACTGAATCCATTAAAATACATTCTTTATGGGATAAATTGGCGTGCAGGTCTTGAGTATTTACTGTTATTTCCAAGAAGTTGAGACAGTGCCGTTATTAGCTCTGTATGCCCAGTGCCAAGCTGGGTGTTTGAAATAGCGGATATTCAGTAAGTGTTGAGTGGAAGAATGGAGCTGTGCTAGAGGCCTATGTGTGTGATTTAATAACAAAATGAAATAATTGAGAGGAAACTGGAGTGACATTCTTCTAAACTATTTATCTTTGTAAAGATTTGATACACTTACATGAAAAACTTACAAATAGACTTACATTTTTGTAAACTAGCAAATGAACTTGCATTTTATGTTAAATGGGGTTCTTTTTCCAAAAGAGAGTTTCAGGATTGCCATGCTTAAGGATTTCATATCCCCACAAGCTTTCTTGGTATAGATTTCACCTGGGAATATCTATTATACCAAAACAGAGTGTTCTTTCCCTCTATGCCAGTCACAGTGTGATACAGAATTGGCTAAATGAGGTAATCTCAAATAAAATAATATTTAGATGGATGACTTACCAATTTCCCCACCTTACCAAATCCTAGTGCTCATGCAGTTGTGATGTTTGGCTTGTGGGAAATACAGAGAGGCTTCTATTCCAGCTTCCTTGCTGTTCCCACATGAGATCCTGAGACTTACAGTTGGGCCACAAGTACTATACTCTATATTCTCCTCTTCTAGGATCCATGAGCCAACAAGTACCTGCTGGTTGTTCAGCCAAAGCTGTGCGCTGACTGCCCTGCTCACAATGAAACCAAGTATTACATGGGGGAAGCTCCCCTATTAGAAGAGCCCCTATTTCCTTCATCTTGTATTTACTACCTAGGTTCTCTAACATTTAACTTTATCAGAGAGTCACTTTTAACTTCCAACAGAAACATTTTATTCAGCTATGAGATTAGATTTCCTATGAACTGCCAGCCACACCATCAGAGTGCTATTGGCATTCTCATTACATCTTAATATAAACTTACTTTCTACAAGCCGTTTTTAAAGTAGCCTCATATTGAAAACCATGAGATAAATCTCTGGTTTGGTTATAATATTTAGGAAATATATCTTTAAGCTTAACAATTATAAAATAAAGCTTTCTTAAAACTAATCAAATAGAGAGAAACTAGATTTATTTGAAAAATATCCACTTTTCCTTAAATTCGAAATCAATATTAAATACCGTAAGAGAAAAGAAAACAACAAAAAAATTGTATGTATTAATCCAAACATTTTTGGTTGACTAGGAGAGAAACCAACTAAGTGAACAATTCTCTCAGCTTATGTAAATGAAGACTATTGGGTATGGATTCAGCTTTCAGCATAGCTGTGTTTAGGAACTTAACCAAAGACAAATTTATCCATCTTTATCTCTTGGCTCAGCTAATATGTGTATTGGCCTCATTCTAAGAAAGGTTCTCCTCAAATGTTGCCAAAGATAGCCACCAGAAAATCTGGCCTATCCTGTCTTGGCTTGGCCACCTCAGTAGAAAGAGCACCTTTTTTCTGATAGTTACTGAAGTCTGGGACTTGCCCCTTCATGGCTTTGCTTGGGTCATATGTTTATCCTGGCACAAATCACTGTGGCCAGGAGGGTAGGTGGGTCTGATTGACCAAGAATGAGTCTTCTTTCAATACTGCCAATTCCTATGAAATTGCAAAAGCTTAGAATTAGTTTGTGTGGTTTCTCAAAGAAAAAAAAATCAGTCTGCTCTCACCAAAAGGGGAAAATGTATGCTAGACAGGTAAACAACAAAAAAATTTTTTATAAAAGATTTTATTTATTTATTTGAGAGAGAGAATGAGCGAGCGAGAGAGAGAGCACGAGCAGGGGGAGCAGCAGAGGGAGAGGGAGAAGAAGACTCCCTGCTGAGCAGGGAGCCCCATGTGGGACTCGATCCCAGGACCCTGAGACCATGACTCGAGCCAAAGGCAGATGCTTAACCAACTGAGCCACCCAGGTGCCCAACAAAAAATTTTTTTAAAGATTTTATTTATTTATTTTAGAGAGAGAGAGTGAGGGAGTGAGAGCACGAGTGGTGGGAGGATCAGAAGGAGAGAGACAAGCAGACTTCATGCTGAGCACAGAACCTGACTTGGGGCTTGATCTCAGGACCCTGAGATCATGACCTGAGTTGAAATCAAGAGTTGGACGTTCAACTGTGACTGAGCCACCCAGGAGCCCCTATTTTTTTTTCCTTTTTCAAATTTTTATTTATATTCTAGTTAGTTAACATATAGTGTAATATTGGTTTCAGGAGAATTCAGTGATTCATCACTTACATACAACACCCAGTGCTCATCACAAGTGCCCTCCTTAATACCCATCCTGCATCTTGCCCATCCCCCACCTACTTCCCTCCATCACCCCTCAGTTCTCTAAAGTTAAGAGTCTCTTATCCTTTGTTTCCCAATGTCTCTCTCTCTCTTTTTCCCCTTCTCATATATTCATCTGTTTTGTTTCCTAAATTCCACATATGAATGAAATCATATGGTATTTTTCTTTCTCTAATTGACTTATTTCACTTAGCATAATACACTCTAGCTCCATCCATGTCATTGCAAATGGCAAGATTTTATTCTTTTTTGATGGCTGAGTATCCACCTCTTTATCCATTCATCAGCTGATGGATACTTGGGCTCTCTCCATAGTTTGGCTATTGTTGATAATGCTGCTATGAACATCAGGGTGCATGTACCCCTTCAAATCTGTATTTTTGTATCCTTTGGGTAAATACCTAGTAGGGCAATTGCTGGATCATAGGGTAGTTCTATTTTTAACATTTTGAGGAACCTCCATACTGTTTTCCAGAGTGGCTGCACAAGTTTGCATTCCCACCAACAGTGTAAGAGGGTTGCCCTTTCTCTGCATCCTCACCAACATCTGTTGTTTCCTGAGTTGTTAATTTTAGCCATTCTGACAGGTGTGAGGCAGTCTCTCATGGTGGTTTTGATTTGTATTTCCCTGATAATGAGTAATGTTGAGCATCTTTTCATGGGTCTGTTAACCATCTGGATGTCTTCCTTGGAAAAATATGTATTCATGTCTTCTGCCCATTTCTTAACTGGATTATTTGTTTTTTGGGTGTTGAGTTTGATAAATTCTTTATAGATTTTGCATATTAACCCCATATCAGATATGTCATTTGCAAATATCTTCTCCTCTTTAGTAGGTTGCCTTTTAGTTTTGTTGATTGTTTCCTTCACTGTGCAGAAGACTTTTATCTCAATGAGGCCCCAATAGTTCGTTTTCGCTTTTGTTTCCCTCATCTCTGGTGACATGTCTAGTAAGAAGTTGCTACAGCTGAGGTCAAAGGAGTTGCTGCCTCTGTTCTCTAGGATTTTTATGGTTTTCTGTCTCACATTGAGGTCTTTCATCCATTTTGAATTTATTTTTGTGTATGGTGTAAGAAAGTGGTCCAGTGTCATTCTTCTGCATGTTGCTGTCCAGTTTTCCCAACACCATTTGTTGAAGAGACTGTCTTTTTTCCCATTGGATATTCTTTCCTGCTTTGCCGAAGATAAGTTGCCCATCAGGTAAACAAAATTTTAAAAACCAGTAAGAATTAAAGGCAGTTATTTTTATAATATAATGCTTATTCATTCATGTATACATTTGATGAATATTTATTGGGCACTAATATGTGATGAATGCTATATTTAGCAGTGAGGCTAAACAGGTGAATGAATTTGTAGCCCTAAAGAGGTCACAATTTAGAGGAGAGGATCAGACACTGAAACTTACCATCAAGACAGAGTCTGTAACAGAAATGTAAGCTGGCTGTCATGCTTTGTGTCATGTCACAAACAAACGAACTAGGAGGTGGCAGAAGTCAGGAACGGTTTTCAGAGGATGTTAGGATCAAGTTGAGTCTTGAGGGATGAGCAGGAGTTACTCAGGCAGATGACTTAGAAGGACCTATTACACAAAGCAAAAGCATCTGTAATGTTAAAATACTTGAACTTTCTTCAATAGAGACTTCTGAGCAGTTTCACAGTAATTATTATAATTTTGGCCCAATATAAGCTACTTTTGCTTCATGTCCTTAGTAACTAATTCAGTATTCAAATTTGTTATCCCTATTTTTAAAGAGTATTTGCCCTGGATTTTTAAATAAAGTGCTAAGCTTCATAAACCCCTCAAATTCTCTCTAAAAACTTAAATAAGTAAATAGATACAGAAGAAATACGTTGATAGGTGTACTTGGAGGGGAAAATCAAGGGGCATTCTGAGCTCTTCTGCCTGACCTCAGCTTGTGCTCCCCAGGGACTATGTTTCTGGCTCTAGGATCAGGCACCTGATTGGACCATGAGGCACCCTCAGACCAGATCAACCCATCACTAGGAAGGCTACTGATATGACTTACTAGGCTGGCATAAAACGAAGAGCTGGGCTGCTCTATTTCTGTAATGTGGATTAATCAACATAAAGACTAAATGAAAGAAGGAATGAAACTAAAACTGGAAGCTCCTGGCATCTCAGGAGTCAGAGTGGCCCAGAGAGGGATTATCTTCAAGCCACAGCTGAACAGTTGAGGAAGCAAAGTCTGTGCATAAGCAGCTGAAGCTCCCAGTAGAGAGGGGGAAAGAAGCAACTCTTTGGCCTCATGTGCAAAGTACTAGGGTGAAAGCAAGAGAAAAAGAGAGAGAGCGGGAGAAGGTGTTCACTTCCAGAGACACCTCAGTTCTTGAATTTCTCATCTACCTCCTCCATTATCAACGTAGACTACCCTCTGTCATCACCTCTGTCCTGCTACACCCTTCTAGGTGATTACTCTGCTTCTACTCCTGTTCCTCTCCTACCCATTCTCCAAACTGGAGCCAACATGACCTTTTAGAATGTAGATCAGATGAGGGACTGCTTCTGAAAAAAAAAATACCCCCAATGGCTTTCCTTTGCTTTACACTAAAGGCAAAACTCCCTATGTAATTTGGTTCCTTCCCACCTCTGTAGCCTCACTGCTGGCCCTTCTTTTCCTCTGTCCATGGGCTCAGCTGCACTGCCAGGCTGCCTGTGTCCCAAACACACCACATCGTTCTCTCTTCTGTATGTCCTAGGGGCCTCACATTTGTTCCTGCCTCAAGGCCTTTGCACTCGCTGTTCTGTTTGCTTGGAATACACTTCCTCCAGATCTTCCCATGGTGACTATTTCTTTTTTTTTTTAATTTAAATTCAATTAATTAAAATATAGTATATTATTATTTTCAGAGGTAGAGTTTAGTGATTCATCAGTTGCATATAACACCCAGTGCTTATTACATCAAATGCCCTCCTTAATGCCCATCGCCAAGTACCCCATCCCCCCCACCTCCCCTCCAGCAACCCTCAGTTTGTTTTCTATAGTTAAGAGTCTCTTATGGTTTGTCTCCCTCTCTGATTTAATCTTATTTTATTTTTCTCTCCCTTCCCCTATGATCCTTTGTTTTGTTTCTTAAATTCCATATATGAGTGGAACCATATACTTATCTTTCTCTGATTGACTTATTTCACTTTTAAGCCTCACATTAAATGGCACCTTCTCAAAAATCACCTTGTCATCTGTTTTTTATCACCATATCTTGTTTTTTTTTTAAATAGAACCTAATAGTATTTGAAAATTTCCTTCTTTTCCTCCTTCTTTTTTTCTCCCCCTCTCTTCTTTTCTTTCTTCCTCTTCTCTCTCCCCCCATCCCCCTTCCCGCTGTTCTTTCTTCTATGTTAACCATTTAATTTTTCTTTGGATGATTCCTCTATTAAAATATGAGCACACAAAAACATGAAATTTGTTTGACTTCTTTATCATCATATCTTTAAAATTCAGAAAAGTGCTTGGCTATCAGTTAGAAATGTATTGATCAAATAACTCCAGTCCTAAAGCGGATTTCCAATAAATCCTCCTTCCTTACCCATCTTTGGAGGTAACTTGAATAATGCTATTAGTGGCAACTAATAGTATCCAAGACTACATTAACACTTGTGTTATTATTGGTATTGTGAAGCCGTTTCTTAATCTATGTTGCAACATTAAATGAGTCAGTTGTATGAGTAATCCCTCTCGTTGGAAACCATTTCCCCCAAATAGCCAGAAATCCTGACCCTTTTCAATTTGGTTTGAAATTCAACACATTTAAATACGTTATTTTATTATGAAGCTCCATTAAATAGTGCAAATTCTCTAGGAGGTCCATTGTTTTCTCAAGGTGAATTAATCAATCAGAATGCTCACTGGGTGTTGTTGCGAAGGTGGAAGGTCAGGTGGGGTGTTGGAGTGACACAAGGCCGTGTATGGAAGGACAGAATGGAGGAGGCAAAAGAAGAGGCCAGCTTCTAAACTCTGAACAGAACCACCCTGTTAACCTGATGCTTACACTTGTCCTGTCCCTGGGTAGTAATAGAAATGGGAGGTGGGGAAGGGGTTTCAGGAGAGAGGGCAGTGAGGAACCACAGAAATTTAGAGACTGAAATCACATTCACAGCAACTCAGTGTCTCTTCCTTCTTCCCAGCTTATTCACAGGTGGACATAACCTATGGAGTAATTTTGTCTTGGCCCTTAGCCTCGTGGAGTGCATGCCCCCTGTCCAGAGACCTGGTGGGAGGGTTGGTACTGCCTGGGTCGGCTTCTGTTTTTTCTGGAGAGGAACTCAGGTCAGAGGTAATGTGTTGGTTCAGGTTGTCTCTTCTGCCGGAGAGGGAAAAAGTCAAATGTGAAACGTCCTGAGTGAGAAGTGGCTAAAAAAGTTTAACTGTGTGCTAATAGATATTTTGAAAAGAGGAACTCTAATATTTGTTGGAAATATGACCTCTCTTATACTCTCTTCACTTCTGCACAGTTAGCTCTCTATAGAGTTATATTTATTTTATAGTGGAAACCAATAATAACAGACACCCACCCCACTGTGGAGAAAAGCAATAGAACTCCACAGTTTGAGAGATCATACAATTTTGATTACTCCAGAGTCTCCGGATGGCTCTCCTTCAACTAGGAATGTGATCATCACACTATATGCCCAACTCCTGGGGGAACGAAATCATCAACAAAACATTTTCGAGCTTTAAAGGCAAAAATCATAGTTTCGGGGAAAAATGGCTGTTATAACACCAAACTGTTTCTCTAAGGTGGTTTCATTAGCTTGGTTGTAACATCTAAATAGTTAAGAGATGGTTTCTGGAAAATTCTCTGTGCAATAGTCCCAGATTTCTTGCTGTCCAGTCCCCTTCCCCCTTTTCTGCAAGGTGTTAGAAGACACTTCCTCCTTCTCCAGCTCCCAGCCCGTTATTACTTGGTCCCCCAGTCAATCTCTTGGCCTCCATTTTAGCATCTACTTTAGGGGACCTGAATAACACATGGTACTGTGAGTGGTCTAAGATAACAGGCAGTAAGATGAAGTTTTAAACACATCTAATGCATTTTCATCCCCAAGTTCCTGAGCTGATGCATTTTTTCTCCTGGAGTGAGCAGGGTGTGGAGTGGGGGTCAGGGGGTATTAACCCTCTTACCCATGTGGAAATAAACAAAGACCACTCAGATGAGAACAGAGTCTATTTATTCAGAGCTTGCCATAGCAAGGGAGCCAGCCACCATCATTTGCGGAGAAACTCAAAGGCAGATAGAAAAGGAGGAAAGCCGTATAATGATAGATAGATAAATAAATAAATAAATAAATAAATAAGTAAGTAAGTAAGTAAGTAAGTAAGTAAGTAAGTTAGTAAGTAAGTAAGTAAGTAAGTTAGTAAGTAAGTAAGTAAGTAAGTGGGGGCTTCAGGTCTGCCCTGCTTGGATGATGTGGCATGTGGAAGCTGAGGCAGACTAGCTAACTAAAAGTGAGGCCTGTTATGTGATTGGTTGGGGTAACATACTTGAGTTTCTCTGGTTGATCTGAGTTGGAAGCAGAAGCAAGGAAGGAGTGAAGCTGGTCCTAACCATTCCAAGTCAGTCGCTACAACGGTTGTGGATTAGCTTCCTGGGCTGGTTGCTGCAGAAATGGTGGTGTCCTCTTTGTTCTGGCCACCATCTGCTTGTTCACTCTGTCGCTCACCAGGGTGGCTGTTGTGGGCTCCTGTAGGGGCTGCAGCAGCTGCACCTGGCACTCTCTCTTGTCGTTGGTGCCCTTTACCCCACATGCCTCCCTGCTGCCCTCCAGAAGTGGATTTTGAAGGTGCCAGAATGTAAGACTGAATAAGCAGTAATTCATTGACTTGGGAGAACTTTTTCAGAACACAGGATTTAAAACCCTAGCCAGTAGCCCAGGGGATGGGGTGAACCATACCTAGGGTGGCTCTGACAAGTCTGGAGAAAGCGATGGCCAAAGGCAAGTGAAGTGGAAGTGCCCGAGTCTCCCTGGTAGAAGACAGAAGTGGAGAGAGATACATTCAAGGGTTATGGGAGGGTCCAGAGGACACATCACCTGCCAAGACCATGAGGACTGTGCTGCTGAGAGGGACATTAGCACGTTCAATGGCAGCTCTCTGCAGGCTGGAGCTTTTGACAGGAGAAGGGGTCACAGAACTGGGCTCATTCCCTTATCCAAGGGAATCCTAGAGTGATAGAGACCAGGTGGTAGGTTCTAAGTGCCAGAAGCCCAGGGGCTGCAACTGAGCACCCATAATGACTCTCAAGGTCAGAGGGGCATCCAAGGGGCCTTGACCCACAGATATATGGTCAGTTGAACTTGGCATCCTAAAGGGGAAACACAAATGGGCAGCCAGTGAAGGTGCTGCTTAACATCTACCAACAGAAAAGGCAAACGTGGAGATGCAGAAGTTTGATGGTGGTTGACACAGTAAAAATCATGGTCACTTGTTCGGTTTCTGAACTCATGCCAATTTTTTTTTGTCTTCATAGACTTTATTTTGTAGAGCAGTTTTAGGTTTACAGAGAATTGCACATTGCAGAGGAACTAGAGAGTTCTCAGATCCCCTCTCTCCCCTACCCCATAATGTCACGTCTCCACTGTTACAGGACTGTATAGAACAGTTTCAGCACCCTGTAAATAAATTCTCTGCTCCATCAATTCATTCCTGCCTTCCTTCCGTCCCTGGAACCCCTGGCAACCACTGATCTTTTATTATCTCTACAGTGTTGCCTTTTCCAAGATGTCATATAGTCAGAATCAAAGAGTGTATAGCTTTAGATTTGCTTCTTTTATTTAGAATAAGCATTCAATTTCTTCTGTGTCTCTACAGGCTTGATAGTTTATCTCTTCTTATTCCTTGATAATGTTCCATTGTATGGATGTAATACAATTTGTTTACCCATTCAGCTATTGAAGGACATCTTGATTATTTCCAGTTTTTGGTGATTATAAAGTGCTCTAAATATTTATGTGAAGGAGTTGTGTGGACAGTTTTCAACTAATTTGGTTAAACACCAAGGAGTGCGATTGTTGCATCATATGGTAAGAGTATGTTTAGTTTTTTAAGAAACTGCCAAACTGTCTTTCAAAGTGACTATCATTTTGGATTCCCACTGGCAGGGAATGAGATTTCCTGCTGTTTTGGATTTTAGCCATTTTAATAGGTATGTAGTATTATATTATTATTTTAATTTGCATTTCTCTGAACACATGTTGATCATCTTTTCATATGCTTATTTGCCACCTGTATATCTTCTTAGGTGAGGTGTCTGTTCATGTTTTTTGTCATTAAAATTTTTTTCTAGCTTTATGGTAATAAAATTGATGTAACATCATGTAAGTTTGAGATATAGAATGCGTTGATTTATTTATATATTGCAAAATGATTACCACTATAGCATTAGCTAACACCTCCATCATGTCACATAATTACCGTTTCTTTTTTTGTGGTAAGAAGATTGAAATTCTACTTTCTTAGCAACTTTCAAGTATATAATACTATTAACTATAATCGCCAAACTGTACATCAGATTGTCAGAAATTATTTTTCTTATAACTGGATATTTGTACTGTCTGACCAGCATCTCTCCATTTCTCTTACCCTACAGCCTCCGGTAACCACCATTCTACTCTGTTTCTATGAGTTTGGCTTTTTTAGATTCCACATATAAGCGATATACAGTATTTGTCTTTCTTTGTCTAACTTATTTCACTTAGCATAATGCCTTCAAGGTCCATGTTGTTGCAAATGACAGGATTTCCTTCCTTTTCCATGGCTATAATAATATCCTATTATTATACATACTACATCTTCTTTATTCTTCTATCTGTTGACAGACACTGAGGTAGTTTCCATATCTTGGATATTGGGATAATGCTTAAATGAACATGGGAGAGCAAATAGCTCTTCAATATCTTGTTTTCATTTCCTTTGGATACATTTCCAGAAGTGGGACTACTGGATGATATGGTGTTTCTATTTTTAATTTTTTGAGGAACCTCCATACTTTTTTCCACAGTGACTGCACCAGTTTGCATTCCTACCAACAGTATAGAAGGGTTCTCTTCTTTCCACAACCTCACCAACACTTATCTCTTGTCTTTTTGATAATAGCCATTCTCATAGTGTGAGGTGATATCTCATTATGGTTTTGATTTGCATTTCTTTGATGATTAGTGATGCTGAGTACTTTTTCATGTACCTGTTGACATTTATACATCTTTGGGAAAATGCCTATTTAGTTCTTTTACCCATTTTTAATTGGATTGTTGTTTGTTTTGATATTGAATTGTATGGGTTCTTTACATATTTTGAATATTAACTCCTTATCCTATATATGTTTTGCAAATATTTTCTCCTATTTGCTTTTGTTTAAGATTTTATTTATTTACTTTAGAGAGAGCACATGCGAGTGGGGGGAGGGGCAGAGGAAGAGGGAGAGAGAGAATCTCAAGCAGACTCCATGCTGAGCACAGAGCCTGACGTGGGGCTCCATCTCAGGACCCTGAGATCATGACTTGAGCTGAAATCAAGAGTCAGATGCCTTACCGACTGAGCCACCCAGGTGCCCCTCCTTTGCTTTTTAGAAGCTTTTTAGTTTGAGGTAGTCCCTTTGTTTATTTTGTTTTTGTTGCCTTTGCTTTTAGTGTCAAATCCAAAAAAATCATTGCCAAGATTGATGTTAAGGATTGTACCCCTATGCTTTCTTCCAGAAGTTTTCTGGTTTCGGGTCTTACATTCAAGTCTTTTTTTTTTTTTTAAGATTTTATTTACTTATTTGACAGAGAGAGCGAGAGAGCACAAACAGGGGAACAGCAGAGGGAGAGGGAGAAGCATGCTCCCCACCGATGCGGGGCTTGATCCCAGGACCCTGGGATCATGACCTGAGCCAAAGGCAGATGCTTAACCATCTGAACCATCCAGGTGCCCCTACATTCAAGTCTTTAATCCATTTTTCTGTTGCCCATTTTTGAATTGGATTATTTAATTTTTCATTGTTTAATTTTAATAATTCCTAGTTTGGATACAAGTTCTTTATCAATTATGTGTTTTGCAAAGATTTTCTCCCAGTCTGTCGCTTGTCTTTTTATTCTCTTAAAAGAGTCTTTCAGAGAGAATAAGTTTTTAATTTTAATTAAACATATCTATATTTTTCTTTCTTGCATAGTGCTTTGGATATTGGGTATTAAAAATCATTGCCAAAGCATCTGGTTGGCTCAGTTAGTAGAGCATGTGACTCTTGATCTTGGGGACCTGAGTTCAAGTCCCATGTTGGGTGTAGAGATTACTAAAAAAAAAAAAAAAAAGCCATTGCCAAACCTTAGGTCATCTGGATTTTCCCCATATTATTTTTTTGAAATTTTATATTTAAGCTTTTTACAGTTATATTTATGACCTATTTTGAGTTAATTTTTGTGAAAAGTCAAAAAAAAGTCTTTGTGTTTATATTAATAATTTTTTGCATGTAGATGTTTAGTGGTCCCAGTACCATTTCTTGGGAAGGTTATCCTTTATTCAGTTGCCTTTGTCCCTTTGTCAAAAATCAGGTGACTGTATTTTTGTGGGTCTATTTCTGGACTCTCTATTCTGTTCCATTGATCTTTTTGGATCTATAGCTACCTTCTTTCACCAGTACACACTGTCTTGATTACTGTAGCTTCATACTAATTTTTGAAGTACTATCAGTCTTCTGACATAGTTCTCCTTCCTCAGTATTGTGCTGGCTATTCTGGGTCTCTGCCTTTGCATATGAATTTTAGAATCACTCTCGGGGTAAAATAACTCACTGGAATTTTGATGGGGATTGGGTTAAATCTGTACATCAAATTGGGCAGAACTGTCAACTTAACATTAAATATTCCAATCCGTAATCATGAGATATCTCTCTAATTATTTAGGTTTTCTTTTATTTCTTTCATCAGAATTTTATAGGTTTCCTCATATTTCTCTTGTACATATCTTGTTAGATTTAGACTGATACCTAGGTGTATTTCATTTTTGGGGTACTAATAAAAGTAGTTTTTTATTTTAAATTTCAAATTTTATTGTTTATTCCTGGCATACAGGAAAACAGTTAGTTTTGTATATTAACTTTGTATCCTGTAACCTTGCTGTGATCATTTAGTTTCAGGATTTTTTGTGTGATTTTTAAAGATATTCTACATAGAAAATTTCATCATCTGTGAACATGACAGTTTTATTTCTTCCTTCCCAATCTATCTTTTCTTTTCTTGTCTTACTGCATTAGCTAGAACTTCCAGTATGAGGTTGAATAGGAATGACAAGAGGGGACATCCTTTTCTTGTTTCTCATCTTTGGGAGAAAACATCTAGTTTCTCACCATTAAGTATGATGTTAGTTGTAGATTTTGGTAGATATGCTTTATCAAGTTGATAATTCTCCTCTGTTCTTAGTTTTCTTAGAGTTTTTACTATAAATCGGTGTTGAATTTTGCCCAATGCTTTTTCTACATCAGTTGATATGATTATATGATTTTCATTCTTCAGACTGTTGATGTGATGGATTACATTTATTGATTTTGAATGTTGAACTAGTTTTACATACCTGGAATAATTCTCACCTGGACATGATATATAATTGTTTTTATACATTGATGGATTTTATTTGTTAATAGTTTGTTGAGGATTTTTACATCTAAGTTCATGAGAGATATTGGTTTGAAATGTCTTTTAATGTCTGTCTGGTTTTAGTATTAGGGTAATGCTGTCTTCATGAAATGAGTTAGGAGGTATTTCATCTGTTTCTATTTTCTGGAAGAGATTGTAGAGTAATGGAATTATTTCTTCCTTAAATGTTTGGTACAGTTCACCAATGTTATCATCTGGGCCTGGTGCTTTCTGATTGGAAGGTTATTAGTTGTCAATTGAATTTCCTTATTAAATATAGGCCTGAATTGAGCGAATTTTCATATCTGGGACCCATCGACTGAAAAAGGTCCCTGGGAAGAATAGTTCTGCAACACCATGAAAAATACAGATTGTGATTATTTTCAAAGCTTTTTCCCAAAGCTCCCATGATCATTTACTTGAGTATACTTTATACTGGGTATATTAGGTCCTTCAAGAAGTAGACTCCAAGACAGGATTGTGATTTTGGAATCTGTGAGTTATTCCTAGAAATTCCTTCTAAAGTTTACCCCTTCAGACCTTGCATATTATTTTGAAACTATCGAAAAGCTGATAATAAATTACTTTCTGCTTAACCCATTGAAATACTTTCTATTGCTTGCTACTGAATCTTAATTGATAATATACTTGTTCACAAGGATGATTGCCAAGTGCAGTTTTTTTAAAGATTTTGTTTATTTGAGGGAGAAAGAGCGTGTGCACAAGCAGCGGGGGAGGGGCAGAGGGAGAGGGACAAGCAGACTCCCCACTGAGCAGGGAGCCAGATAACACAGGGCTTGATCCCAGGACCTGGAGATCATGACCTGAGCTGAAGGCAGATGCTTAATCGACTGAGCCACCCAGGTGCCCTGCCAACTGCAGTTTCTAAAAGAAACTACATCAAGGATGGGGTAATTGACCTGATTGGGGTTTAAAGCAGTGAAAATCCTGTTAGCATTTGCCACAGTATTTTGTGGCAAAGAGTGGTAAAATTTCATCTGTGTCAATATGGACTGAGGGGCATATTGAAGGTGAAGCTTTCACAGATCAGGTTGCTGCTGTGAAAACCATTGTGGTTGAGAATGAAGAATTCAAGAATTGTAGCATCGGCTGGGTAAAATTCTTGAAAAAAATGACAGGCTCAGGCTATTAAATCTTGGGGGAAGGCATGGTCAGAGGACCAGGAAACTTTATGGTTCCCTAAAATAACCTTTGATGGTGTTGTTGTTGTTGTTATAGACTGAGTTTGTTTCTGCAATTTGATTTAAAATGTAGTTTGAATTCAAAGACTCCTTATGCCTCTTGTGGAAAAGTGAGGGCATTGTTTATGAGAGTGTGGGATCCTAAGAATTGGAATGGGGAATTGGGGAGCATTTGGATGACTGCAAATACCTCTAATCCCTGATATCCCTGCTTCCAGCTTCCCTTGATAAAAGAAGTAGCTCTTCCTCCTCTGATAAGCATGATTCTGTCTTCTCTGGAAATATGCAATCACCTCAATCGTGCATGCGAGTTTTCCACATGCCTCATTCTGACCATCCTCATTCTGAACTATAAGCAGATCTGTGAAGAGCAAACCAACACAAAAAGGATTTGCAATTAGCTGCTAAGTCATATCAGTAGAAAATGGGGGATGTGTGTAGAAATAAAGAACCTGGTTCAGGTAAGAAGAAATATAATTTTGAATTGGGTTGAAGATTTCTTTATTTTTGATCATTTAGAGTAGGTTCTATGTAGTCGCTCAGTTCAACTGACTGAGACCTAGATTTATTCATTAAATGAATTTGAGATGCTAATAATGAAGAGGCAGAAATTTAAGACTTAGAAAAATAGGAATGTTGGAGTGGATTGTTTGGTAACCAAAACCAAATGGTAACCAAAAGAATTTTTGGTGTAGTTTGTTTATTCTTCTCCTATTCTATATAAACTGAGATGGCCTAGAAGACCATGTGTAATAAAACATTTAGAAGTAGTTTGTTGAGGAGAATGTTGGCGTTCTTATGAAATGCTGTAATGGCTGACCTATTCAGACCTCACATGAAGTGGAGATGATGCTATCTCAAAGTGAAGCTGGCCAGTAACAAAATGTAATTGTTAGAGGCAAGTGTAGCATGATTACTATAATATTATCATAGTAGTCAGCAAAGCCAGGTGCTTTAAGGGACCTTTGGTGGTGGCTAATGGAACTTGAGATCCATAGCAATAAAAGAGGTAGGCCACTAATGAAAATCCTACATGGCTTGATAGAAAAACAAAAAAAAAACCTCTTCTGGGTTGGGTACCTATGCTGTTTGATGGTAATAGTTCACTGGAAAATGGGAAATACTCAGATGCTGGTTCTATGCTGATTAATTCCTGGATATCCAGAAAATCACCATGGTTCTATTGGTCAGAGGTGGGACATATGAAGGTTAGGTGATGAATGGAACTTAGGTCCAAGTCCACCTCTGAGTGGCTCACAGATTCTACAAAACCATTCTGTGGTTGCTTTTCTATTGGTGAATGGGTAATTGGAATAGATATACTCAGTGTTTGGTAGTATCTTCACACTGATTCCTGATCCATTAAATGAGTTCCATTATGGGAGTGTGTCAGGACGCCCTCAAAACCATCCCCAGATTCCATGATTTGCTAGAGGGACTCACAGGACTCAGCATATAGTTGTACTTATGGCAAAGATTTATTACAGTGAAGGGATACAGAGCAAGATCAATAATGGGAAAAGGTACATGTGGCAATGTCTAGGGGAAACCAGGGGCACACTTCCAGAGTCTTCTCCCCCAGTGGAGTCACACAGGACACACTTTATTATAGCAATGAGTTGTGACAATCAGGGGAGGTCCTAAGATACCCAGTGCCTTGGATTTTTTTATTGGTGGTTGGTCATGTAGATAGTTTCTGCCTGGCACATATTAAAATTCTAGACCCCAGAAGGAAAGCAGGTATTCAGCATAAACTAGATTTTTGTTTGCACAAACAGTTTAAGTATAATGACCTACTCTTAATCAGTTAGAATGGTGGGAACTGGTTGTCCCAGATGCCAGCCAAGGGCCAACATTGAAAGTCTGGCTTTTGAAGGATATTAGCCAGTCCTGCTCTTTCTTCATAAGTAAGAATAAACACCCCCCAACCTCTGGGGGAATTACAGAGATGGGTGCCACCATGGGCACTAATTCCTGTCCATTAACCTGACCTGCCTTTTTGTCCTTTGCAGGGGTGGATGAGTCTTGGAAAATAATGGATGATTATTGAAAGTATAACCAGCTCAGGATTCTGATAACAGTGCTCTTTCAGATGTAGTTTCTTTACTGAGCAAGTCCACAAAGCTCTGTGTAGTTCTGTATGTGGAAAAAATATTTGTTTTCTCTATTCCAATGAGCAGAGAACTCTAGAAATATTTTGTTTTCAATTAAGAGGGACAACCGTATGCCTTCGCTGTTGTGCTTCGGAACACGATCAACTCACTTGCCCCTGGTCATATATGTTCTGTAGATGCCTGAATTGTCTTGCCCTTGTATAGGACATCATGTTTATCCACTACAGACATGGTGGTAATCTGACATAATTTGGTAAGCACAGGTTAGCAGATTTTTTTTTTAAGATTTTATTTATTTATTTGACAGAGAGAGAGACAGCGAGAGAGGGAACACAAGCAGGGGGAGTGGGAGAGGGAGAAGCAGGCTTCCTGCCGAGCAGGGAGCCCAGTGTGAGGCTCGATCCCAGGACACTGGGATAATGACCTGAGCCGAAGACAGACACCTAACGACTGAGCCATCCAGGAGCCCCCAGGTTAGCAGATTTTTAAAAATGCTTTGGAGAAGTTCATATATGGCAGAGGTTGGGTAATAAACCTGATAGATAAACGGAGTTCGAATGCATTCATGAAGTTACTTGGAATAAAGAAAGATAACTCTCAGAGTGAGAGAAAATTTGCCTTGTCTTGCATCTTATACCTCTAAGAAAGATACAGAAAACCTGGTTGGCTTGTTTGAGTTTCAGATGCAAGCTATGCGTAAAACAAAACAGAAACCTGTGTGGTACCTAATATGAGGCAGTGTTCTTGAGTCTGTTAAGACTTCAGCGCAAGGATCTGTGGACATTTAGTCAGCTTGATAAAAGTATGTCCTACTCTGTCAGAGAATCACATTATAGGTCCCAATCATTTTGGAGTAAAGCCAGCAAAATAAGTATTCTTCCCTTGAGAAATAGCTATTGGGCACAGATTAAGACTGAATTCCTGACCATGAGACAATGACCCTGCAACCTGAGCTGCTTGAAATAAGTTGAATGTGATATAATTTGAGTGTGCCAAGCAACAGCATTCTGTCATCAGCGGAAGCAGTATATACAAGACCAAAATTGAGTAGGGCCTGCAGTCTCAGATAAATGCCACAAGCAGATGGCTCACACTCCCAGGGCATCTGTTCACAATGCTGTATCATATATATATATATATGGTGAATATATATATATATATATATATTTTTTTTTTAATTTTCACCTTTTTTTTAAAAAAAATAAATATTTCTGATTTTTCACTGAACGTCATTGCCAGCAGAGAAAGTCATCTGGGTAACACCGAGTCTTTGAAATATACTGAAATTAGTTTTATGAATATTTTATTTCCATGTATTCTTGTTGGGTGCCGAATTTAGAATATATCCATTACTTAGGGCCTGTCAAAAAGAAACTCCCTCAGTTTTTAACCATTTCAAAATTATCTTATCCCCTACCCTGAATAAACAAACATTCAGGTCACCACTAAATCTAAGTTTACTGTGGTTTTTTTATAGTTTTTGAAAACACTATTCCATTATCTTACATTTGCTCCATAGGCCACTTTCTTATTTGTTTATATTGTTGCTGTTGAAAAGTTAACTGCCAGTCTAAATAACATGCCTTTGTAGATACGTCTTGTCTCTCTAATTGATTTTAAGAACTTCACTTCTCTTTGGAATTCTTCAGTTTAATTACAAAGTATCTAGCTTAATATATTTTAAATTTATCCTGCGCCCTGATTCTTAGAGTTCATGACCTTTTTCATTTCTGAAAAATTTTCATTTCAAGTACCATCTCCCACATTTTCTTTTATTTCCCCTATATGGTTCACTTAGTCATGTGTTGGACCCTATCATTTATCTTCCAGGTTCTTAAACTATGTTTTTTTTTTCATATTTGTGTACATCTCTTTGTTGCATTTTGTATATTTTCTCATAAATATCTTCCAATTCATTGAATTCTATATGCATTTCTGTTTTTTGTCTTTTTTCCTATTTATACCATCTACATTGTTTTCATTTTGAATGGTTATGTTTTCCTGATCACTTTTACAAAATCATGCTTGGTCTCTTCTTCCTTGTGCTTATTTTAAAAATTTAATCTTTTATATATTTGATACATAAATTTTTTATATTCATTATCACATAATGCCAATGCATGAAATCCTTGGGTATCAATTGTGCCCTTGTTTTCATTTGATTATTTGTGCTAGCTCTGATTCATAGAGATGTGTTTGTCATTTGCCAGTTAATTTTTCATTGCGAGCCCTTATTTGGATGATCATAATCAATGGGAATCTTGACATGGCCTTATGAAGGTGCCAGGAATTTTTTTTTCCCAGCAAATTCTTCCTCTGGCTTTGTGCAAAGACGTCAGTTCTAGTTTCTTATCTTATGCAGATCTAAATTCTTTTATTACCTTTCTCAGTTCCACTTTCAAGACTGGGGCTCTGGGTTGTTTTTCTCTGCAGGATAACTTCAATCTCTCCTCACTGTTCTTGCATCTTCTTTTGCATTAATTCTGGAATTGTTCTTTTTTTTTTTTTTTTTTTAAGTAGGCTCCAAGCCCAGCATGTAGCCCAATGCAGGGCTTGAACTCATGACCCTGAGATCAAGACAGTGAGATCAAGACCTGAGCTGATATCAAGATTTGGACCCTTAACCCACTGAGCCACCCAGGTGGCCCTGGACTAGTTCTTAAAATATTATTCAGGATGGTTATTCAGTAATAAACTATTATGTTGGCTTTACTTCTTCCCATCTCCCATTCAATTCTTGGGATTTGCTTTACATTTTGCAGCCTTGGGACTCAGTTATATATATATTTAAAAGCATTTTATATTCCACTTCTTTCCACATCTAACATTTTTATACTTTGTAAGTTGGCTTATATATTTTTATAGAAAATATGACCCACTGTTTTTGCCAAACTAGAAGCAGTTTGTGTACATTTTTTGTAAATGTCTTATATCTCCTTTCTCATGTTGTACATTCTTTTATATCTGGGCACTGTCTTATTCTTCATTGTATCTGTCCTATCTTCCTGACCCCATTCCCAGTGTCTAGCATAAATAGGTGTTCAGTCTTTAAAAAAGAAAGATAAAACAGTGTGTGTACTTGAAAATGAATTTGCTATCACTTTTGAATATTTTGCTGTTTGGAAGTCTCAGAGATTTTTAAATGCCTCATAAAAATTATTGGCAATATAATTCAATTAAAATTATGTGATCATTTTTTTTTCTATCTTGGGTCATATCCAAGCTCCATCATTTAATACTCATGGGATCTTGGAGAACTGATTAATGATTTTTAAAGCATAAGTAGAGAATAGCACAAGAGGGTGTTTTGGACATAATGAGACAATATGTATGAAGCACCTAGCACAGTGTTAGAACATTGGGATCTACAAGGCATTTTTCCCTTCCTCAGAAAACCTGGTAAAGAGAACACTAGTTGCTATCAGTATCTATTTATTCCTTGTCCCTTTTGGTGCACATAGAGAAAAAGTGATAAAGAAATTATCAATTGAAAATAATGTTATTTTTTGGCAACAAAATATAAATTTGCCTTATTAAATATAATGCTACTGGATTATACTGATTTACTTTGGGTGATTCCAGTTCATTTCTTGTCTAAATGATGAATACTACTTGAAACAGTATACGGTAATGTTATCTTTAGTAGGCAGTAACAGTTAATAAAGGAGTTTCCCAGCCAAAACGAGGCAATAAACAGCTATGACAGCAAGAAAATATGTGATTTTTTTTCTATATGGAAAATAGTGAACATATAGAGTATTATGGGACCTGAGTTCAGAATCAGGATATAAAAGGAATGTTTCAGGGTTTGCATGTCTCTTTACACTGTTGCTTTCCTTCCCTCTTCCCCTCTTGTCTTCTTTCTCTTCCTCCTTCTTTATTCCTCTATTTTTCACTCTCTCCCTTCTACCCACCTGACTGAAGGATGGAAAACAAGTGTGGGTAGCAACAACATCTGGTTTGGGGTGTGGCTGAGATGAGAATTGATAGTCTTTAACTGAAATATAGAATGCAGAAGACTGGAAGATTGTTAGGTAGAGAGGGTGAGAATAGTCCAAGAACACTATAATTTCCTGGCATGGGATGGAAGAAGGTGCACTTCATTGAAATATGAGCTGGTTGGGTGGGTGGGGGAAGGGAAGGATGGTTTAGTTTTGGAGATTTAGAGTGTCCGTCTATGTGGGGTGTGTGTGTGTGTGTGTGTGTGTGTGTGTGCATGTGTGTGCTCAGAAAGAAGACTTACAATATAGATTTGAGGAACATATCCTATCAGGATTTCAGATACAGATTTGGGACAATATGTAGATAATACTCAGAATCACGAGAGTGAAGAAAAAGCCTAGGAAAAAAAGTATAATCTGGGCAGAGAGAAGGATTAACATGGAACTATGAGGATAATCAACATTTAAGGGACACATAAAGGAGAGAAGTAGGTTAGGTATGATTAATATTCATTCATAAAACAGAGGTAAGGAGAAGAAATATTTTTGAAATTGGAGTAAAGCATAGAGCAATGAAATGCCAGATTATATGGAGAGCTCAATGAAAGGGCAAAATTATGGATTTTCCTCCCAGGATCCTGAATGTCCATACTTTATATATATATATATATATATATATATATATATATAGTGGGTCCTTTTTCTAGAATTATGGAGAAAATCTTACTTTCCTAACATTTTTATTAAATGTTTAGATGCATCCCTGTCCCTGATCTATGGTCCTGATTTTCACTCTACATTCCCCAATTAATTCTTATAGTCTCATGGGGTGTCTTGTTTCTTGCCATTATATTGCAGAAATGAAAAGAAAGTAGTTGAAAAAGAACTTTGATATGCCTTTAAGAAATAAAATATAAAAGAATATTTTGTGTGTTCAACTTCATATAATTTCTATGATTATGCAGCTTCATAGAATTTTATTATGAATACATCAGTGTGTCCTGAACTTCAGTATACTGTTCATTCTCAATATGCATTCTGAAATCATATTTCAGTTGTAGAAGCAAATTAATATGAATTGACAAGAGGATCAGTGTGCTGTAGAAGAAAGAACACTGCCCTCGGCAGTAGTAGGAAATTTGAATTCTAGTTTCTAATACCAAATTACTGTATTTTCTCATAAATACTCTTAACTTCTTTGGGCCCAAGTTATGTGATTTGTAAAACAATGACCTCCAATGTCCCTTCAACTTCTAAAATCCTATGGTTCTTGGGTGCCTGGGTGGCTTGGTCAGTTAAGCGTCTGCCTTCGGCTCAGATCATGATCTCAGGGTCCTGGGATTGAGCTCTGTGTCAGGCTCCCTGCTCAGCAGGGAGTCTGCTTATCCCTCTCCCTCTGCCCCTCCCCCCCCCCCCCCCCCGCTCGTGCTCTCTCTCTCTGAAATAAATAAATAAAGTCTTTAAAAATCCTATGGTACTCAATTTATCCAAACACGCAATATGAGGTTCCTATTTAATAACTAAGGATACACATTTTGAACTCACAGAGAAATTCTAATAATTGGGTCTGAAATATTTGAATAAGTTTTAGCGACCACAATAATGTTCTAAATTACATGAATGTGATTAAGTAAGCACAGGAATTAATACAGAACATTGCTGTTACTTAAAACTTTACTGTGGTCCTCCCCCGGTCCCCCACCCCATTTATGTGCCTGCCCTTTGTTTCTTAAAATTTTCTTTCAGGAGATAGCATGATCATAAAGGCTTACATTGTTTAAATATGGTATACACAGGGCAATAAATATCCATGTTTAGCTAGATACAGAAAAGGTGCAATTGCTCAAGTTAAATATTTTCTAAAGACACTCCTCTGAAAGAGTAAATGAACTGCTCTGGGAGTCATTTGTTAGGGTTGCAAATAGTTACCAAGGGTATCCAGTCATAAGAGGCAAATCTGGAAAAGAAAGGGTAGAGAAAAGAGAAAGGATGTTTCTAATTATGGATTCACCTATTACAACTGCCTGATCTCCCAGCGACCTATCAAGTGGTGCTCTTCTGCTTGGCCGAAATGTTAGCATTCCCAAGGAATGAAGCTTTTTGTTTCCTTTGGATTTCTTGTATTTTCATCTCTGCATGGGTTCAGCAAGGAACAAAAGCCTTTCAGTGTGGCAATGGGTTGTCCTTACCTCCTGACAACGTGTGTGACTTCACAGATCAGTGTGGGGACAAGAGCGATGAACAGCAATGTAAGTGCTATTCTCCTTTGTCCAATTTCAGTTCCCTGGACACCTTCAAGTCAGGGGCTGACGGGTAGCCCAGGGAGATTTGGCTAGATACCTGGCCCTCGTGGATTTCATTTATACGCCTTTAATGTAAATTGGAAACTAAAATATACTTTTCAATAGAGATGGGTTCATAGACCAAAATTCCTCTAATTAAACAATATCAAATTGCTAAGATTCTAACTGGAGGGAACGTATTCTAAACTAGTTTTTACTGACTATAAAGAAGGAAGTGATATGCAATCTTGTAGCTTTTAATGTATCAGGGAAGCAAAATTCCAAAGAAGCTCATGACTGAAGCTTTAAAATGCTGTGATGGAAATGATGAGCTTAAATTTGGAATCAATATGGAAATGTTTGAGATGACTTTTAGGTTGCATGAATGGATTTGATTTTTGCTTATAGGACACTACCTTCCCCGTGAGTTGGTACCGACTGCCCACAGAGTACAACAGGGGCTCGTAGCCTTTGATTCTGGGGTGCAGGAAACAGCACCAGCTTAGGGGAGTGCAGGACCTAGATTTGGATCCTGCATAAACCATGTACTAATTGTGTGATCTTGAACGTCCATCTCATTAAAGAGGTTGTAAAGTGAGATAAATTGACTCTCAGCAGCGGGAAAATGCTCCATTGCTTACTGGTGTTATATGAAAAAGGAAACTGTTCACCAAGGCAAGACATGGGTAAAGACATGTATGTTTCTGTAGTTTCTCTTGCAATCTGATGTCCTGAAGGAATACTGCATTTCCCTAGTGGAATGAGGGCAATCACCTTTCACAAACATTTTCATACAGTTAACTGGGTTCATTGTTGGTTCATAGTAACTACTGGTTCAATTATCTGGAGGCACTAATTCTAGTATTTTAGAGCACCTTACTCAAACATATTTTCTAGTTTTTATTCAGATGCTATGTTAAGTCATGTTTATAGAATTTTTCATTTTCTTCTGCTAAAATAAGTTTCTATATATTCAGTTTTGCTATTGTTGGTAAGTTTCTATATATTCAATTTTGCTATTGTTGGTAAGTTTCTATATATTCAGTTTTGCTATTGTTGGACTTCTACTTACATATTCAGTTGTTGTTACAGTAGAACAAGAACAGTGAATACTGAAAAATCTCTTCTCTGCAGAAGAAAACAAGCTATTGATTTGTTTCCCATAGTTTGGGATAGTGATCATGCCATTAGTAACTATTAAATACAAAATGCAGCTGAAGACAGGGATTCATTTATATTTGTCCAATTTGCCCAGAGAGGCTGAATGTGGGTGTGCTGCCCTTTCTCTGACCTGTCTGGGAAAACCCTCGCTGTTCTTTGGTGAGCAGCAAAGAGGAACCACTTGGCTGGTTTGACAAGAAGTGCAAAGTCCCTTCCCTTATTAATCTCTGTGGAGCTTCCTTTAGCACGCTTGCTGTGATAACATGCATGGTCCTGCCTCAGGGAAAAGGTTAATGTGAAAGAAGGAGAAAGCTGCCGAGTGCAAAAGGTCTCGGCTGCATGAAAAATTCTAATAACTCGCGGCCGTGGAGGGAAACGAAGGAACAGATCTGCGAATAAACAGATTTCATTTTAAATGTTACATTAGGAGATCACCTTTTGGCTTTTTCACTTTTCATTTTCATTTCTGAGAACTTTCCACTTTGGTATTTTATTTAAAATGTGGACCATAACCTGTTGGTAAAATCGAGAATCACTTAGAAGTGTGAGTTTCTTTTGTACACCACAGGAGGGGGGAAATGTTGTGGAAGAATAATGATGGCCAAGCAATTTTTCTCATAAAAATTTGTGACGCTGAAACTTATGGGTGAGACTTTTTTTTTAAAAAGTTAACTTTATAATGATGTTAAAATAGTCCCTTTTTGAAAAAAAAAATCAACCTGTGTCCCTTTTAAGCATCCAGATGGTGTGACCTTTAAAGAAATAGATTATTATGTTGACTTTTCGTAATGAAATTGGCCTAGTTGAAGTTGAATTTCAGATGCAACTGATTCTATTAATGCGTTTTTGAGAATTTTCTTATTTTACATGATGGACCTCCTTTTCAGAATACTTGAACTTTTTGTTTTAACTCAGAATTTTTTTAAAGATGGGAGGTTTAGAAAGACAATCTTCACAATGAAATAAATTCTATTTATACACGATATTGAGCACTTAATATATAGTGATTAAGAAAAATAATTTTTAGGTATCACAACTGTTTGGTTCTAGTGTTGACAAGAATCCCTCTTCATTATAATTTATTGATATCCTGAGCCAGGGAAATAAATGTTGTAGTCCTGGGTATCTTTTTTAAAAAATCATGTTCCAAGCATTGCGTCGTCTGCTTCCATGCTGATCCGCATTGCCCATTCTCCCTCATTCTCTTTGATTTGTATTTGTTTATTTTAATACTGGAGCCATTATAGCAAGTACAGAGAAAGTCTAGCTTCTCTCCTAGCAATTTCTCAAAATTATTTGATATGCAAAGGCTTTATTTTTACTTAAGAATAAAGACAGTAATCTTGCTTATATTGCTACCATTCAGATCCAAGTCAACTGGAAGATTATAAACTACTGTTGATACAGTGTTGAGATATATATCCCATGAAATGGATCCCCACTGTTGAAGTGTTGCCAGAAAATAAATATTCTTAGATAATTACTTTTGCATACCTGAAGTCAGTATTACAATTAACTGTTACATACATTCACTTTTAGAGCTAACTCCTGACTCTAAAGAAAAAAAATATATTATGTTAATCTGACACTTTTCTCTCCTACCTACCCATCACACTTAGGAACTTTCTGTTTGGTCTAGTATTTTTATAAGGAGATAGGAATCTATTTTATACTTTGATTTGATGGAATACATAAAATTTTGTGGTTTTACCTTATTTCTTTTGCAAACTTTCTGGATTTAGGAAGAAGAATTTTTTTCCAAAAAAGGTATTTACCTTTTTAGGTATTTACTTTGTATAAATCTAAATTTATATGTGAAAAACATAAAAATTACCTTAGAGGTGCATTCTCAAAATCTGAGAGGTGACAGTGTTTAATCAGGTGATGTTTAAGTACAAATGTTATTACTTCAATAGGATGACATGTCAACTACTTTAAAAAAGTAATTGATTCACTGAAGTACTTGAAGTTAAAGAATTAATAGACTGAAATGTGAGATTTCATGCATAATACTTACCTTACTACTACATTGTATGCAAAGTGTTTGATGTATATTTTCATGAAACAACTAAAAATCCTAAGCAACATGTCTCAGTTTGGGCTACCATAACAAATACCATGAAATGGGTGGCCTTTAATTCTCATAGTCCTGGAAGCTGAAAAGTCTAGGATCAAAGTACTTGCAGATTTGGTGTCTGATGAGGGCCCTTCTCCTGGTTTGCAGGTAGCTGTTTTTTGGTTTTGGTTTTTGTTTTAAGATTTATTTATTTATTTGAGAGAGAGAGAGAGAGAGAGAGCACGTATGTGTACATAAGGGGAGTTGAGGGGCAGAGGGAGAGGGAGAGAGAGTCTCAGGCAGACTCCACGCTGAGCACAGAGCTGACCTAGGGCTCAATCTCATGACCCCAAGATCATGACCTGAGCAGAAACAAAGAGTCAGATGCTCAACCACCTAGGTGCCCCTGCAGATAGCTGTTTTTTCAATGTGTCCTCACATGGTGGGGAGAGAGCTTTGGCTTCTCTTCCTCCTCTATAAAGACGTTAATCCCATTATGAAGGTGTCCTACTTGTGACCCAGTCACTTCTCAAAGGCCCCACCTCCAAATATCTTAACACTGGGGATTAAAGATTCAACATACGAATTTTGAAGGGACACAGATATTGAGTCCATAGCACAATAAAATTTAAGAAATCTAGTAATAAATATATAGAACCTAGCTGAAGAAAATGATAAAAAATTACTGATGTATGGAAGAAAGACTCATGCCAAGACTATTTCCTAATGGTGTGCTTCGGTAGTGTAAATATATACATTTTCACATTCATGAAATCAATCTAGTTAAATTCTAATATAGAGTCTAACCAGGATAAATTTTGGAATTTATCTGGAAATCTGATTAAAGTGATTTTCAAGTTCATTCAGAAAAATGAGTGAGAACAGCTAGAAGAGGGGAGAAGAAAATGATTAATAATGGGAAATAACTTTTATTAGTAGATTTATAACAGGTATCATGTAAACTACTCCAACATTGTGAAAGTTCAAAATTAGAAAAGAATCTCATCACTAGAAATAGTAAGTTTCTATATATAAAACATATTAAGAAATATAACACAGTATCTATAATATATTAAAAAATAATGGTGGCATTCCAAGTCAGTTTATAGTACCTCCTATAAGCCAAGCACTGTTGAGAAATTTCCACAGAGTATTTCATTTAATCTTCACCAAACATCAAAATAATAAGAACTATTATTATTCCCAGTTTCCAGCTTGGTAAAGAGAGGCTCAGATTAAGTAAACTAAAATGCCAAAGGACACAGAGTTATTTAGTGGAGGAACTGGAATTCACAACCAGTTCTTTCTGATTCTGGAACCCTTAATTCTTTTTTTTTTTTTTTTTAAAGATTTTATTTATTTATTTGAGAGGGAGAGAGGGAGAGTGGGAGAGAGAGAGAGAGAATGCATGAGCGGGAAGTGGGGGAGAAGCAGACTCCCCACTGAGCAAGGAGCCCAACACCCGGGCTTAATCCCGGGAACTGGAGATCATGACCTAAGCCGAAGGCAGCCACTTATCCAACTGAGCCACCCAGGCGCACCCTGGAACCCTTAATTCTAACCACCATACAACACTAACTGTGTTTTTATTTGCAACAAATGAAGATGAGGCAATTTTATGGGATAAATTTCTTATTTACTCCACACATCAAAATTTCCAGAAGGTAAAGTGTTAAATGTAGAAAATAAAGCCCTAGTCTTTATTATTTTTGACAATAAGTTTTGAAGTCAGGAAAAGTTTTTCTTTGCTTTGAGGTGTAATAAATCCTCAAAATATATTTGTTGAATGTTGGTATTGAATAAATATTTGGATGAGGAAGGGCCTTTTTATGCATTACATGAAAGGAAGAAAGTACAAAAATCAATAAATTAGAATATGTAAAATAACAGTTTCAATGAATCAAAAACATTGTAAATAAAATGAAAGAGGAACAATGCTTTCAACATATTTGACAAATAGTTCTCTTCCAGGTAAATATATCAAATAAAGGATGCATTCTCTCATAGAAATATGGGTAAAAGTCCTGAAAAGGCAACTCACAAAACTTACAGAAAAGGAAAAAACCACAGATGATGAAGTGTTCAACTTCACTGTCAATCATATGTCACAGTCGAAAACCAAAAGCTCTCAATATTTTAAAAATTAAATACACATAAATTACAAAAAAGAATGCCCGTGGTTGTGAAGGGCATGGGAAAATGAGCATTTTTATATACTGTAGGCAGGGGTGTTAATAAACTCTTACATTTTTGATAGTATCTTTGAAATAAGAATAAAGATTTAAAAAGTGTTCATGACCTTTAACTAGTAATTTCACTTTTAGGAGTTTATTTTAGGAAAACATTTAGAAAGAGTTCATGTCAAAAGTCTCATCACAGCATTACTTAAGGTGGTGGAAATTGGAAATAATGTAATTTTATAATATTAGGTTAATGCTTAAATAAATTATGGTACATCTATACTATGGACATCTGTGTAGCCATCTGTCATGATTTTTGGTGCTATTTAAAAGTGGGGAAAAACTCACAATATATTGTCAAAGGAAAAATTATGATCACTGATCAATACGTAAAATACTTAAAATACTTAAAAATAGAGTATGGCATTGCATATAAAATACTAGATAGAATAATGTCTAGGTGTTAGACTTACAAGTGACTTTTCTTTTTTGTATATATTTATATTTCAACTATTCCCAAATAGCATCTGTTGTTTTTAAAATTAGAATAAAGTGGCATTTTAAAATTAATAAATAGTTTTCTATTAGCTGCTCTATTGTGCTTATTGTAGAAATGAAAGCAAAGTCATATTAGACATGTAGGCCACATGATGCCAAACAGAATTCCTGTTCTCTCATTTGCTTTTTAATTTTTTCTCAAAACTCAACTGTGACATATGATTGACAGTGAAGTTGAACACTTCATCATCTGTGACTGTTTCCCTTTCTTTAAGTTTTGTGAGTTGCCTTTTCAGCACTTTTACCCATATTTCTAAGAGAATGCATCTTTTATTTGATATATTTACCTGGAAGAGAACAATTTGTCAAATACATTGAAAGTATTGTTCCTCTTTTGTTTTATTTACAATGCTTTTGTTACACTGAAACTGTTATTTTATATATTCTAATTTACTGATTTTTGTATTTTCTTCTGCCTGGATATCACAGGCATAACTGCAGAGTTCACCAGAATATACAGTCACAGCTCTGCTGTGGGCTCCACTGGGGGTTGCAAACAATGAGATTATGAAGAATTATCTGCCCATTGGGTGATGGACATTAAGGAGGGCACGTGATGTGATGAGCCCTGGGTGTTGTATGCAACTGATGATTTTCTACATCTGAAACTAATGATGTACTATATGTTGGCCAATTGAATTTAAATTAAAATAAATAAATAAATAAATAAGAAAAGAAAAGGAGTGGAAGATACAGCCTTCCAGTTATGGAATGATAGATCATGGGAATAAAAGGGACAGCATAGGGAATATAATCAATGATATCATAACAGCGTTGTATGGTGACAGATGGTAGATACACTTGTGAGCAAAGCATAATGTATATCATTATGTTGTACACCTGAAACTAATGTAACATTGTATGTCAACTATACTCAAATAAAAAAAAAAAGTTTAAAAAAAAGAATTATCTTAATTCTGAAAGTTGGAATTTGGGTCTGAATTTCTAGGTAAGCCCAGAGAAATCCCCATTTTGGGGTGGTTGGATAAAATATTCTGATGTGGTTTCAGAAGGGAACAGGTTCTCATTCTAGAATTCTAGTCCTTAAAATGACCAGAAAGGGTTTTAGGTCCTAGATCCATAACTCCTGTATGAAAACACCTAAAATCTTCAAAGTCTTCAGTCTTTGCCTATTTGGGTGCTATCCTACCAGAGCTGCCAACAGTTTCATCAATATTTTGAAGGAGGCCATGGAAAAGCAAAATATTAACTTTATGAGGACAGGGAATTTACCTTATTCATCCCATTTCCTAGAAGACTGATGGCACATAGAGTCAATAAATGTTAGATAGATTGATTAATTACTGGTTTACTAACTGGCTGGATTTGCCAGCTACACTATTTTCTTTCATCGTGAGATTCGATACAACTAGTCAGTCTTGCAATGTAGTCTGCTCTTGTTGTGCTGCTCAAGTGTGCAAGTTGACATCATCCAAGAAGACATTCAGTTTATGAGGTCCCTTAAAAAATTTCAGACACCTGTTGACATCAAATGGCAAACTGTTTCTTCCACAAGCAAAATATCTTCTGAAGCCAAAATATATACAGAGCCAGAACTCCTGCAATTCTTGTCATTCCACGTACCTTTTCTGTTTGTCAATAAACATTATTTCTACGTGTGCAGGTTGACCCTAAAGGCTTGGTTAGGAATCCTGAGAGAAGGCTTGCATTCTGGTGTCAAAGTTACCAAATTTATGAAGGCAAGAACCTTGAATCACAGCTTTTAAATAAGTTTCCATAAAAAAAATGGGAATAATATAATATAATGTTCTTTACTACCCAGAAATAATTGTGACTTTCCAGTGAATAAGTATTGAAATGCTTGATTGGATTTGGAAGAAAAATTTTACATATTTTGAAAGAAATTGAAAACCTATTTAGGGAAGAAAAAAAAATATGACAGGAGTTTATTTGTTTCTGAATTAGTTTCTGTGATGCAAAGTTTCTTCATGCAAGATAATATAACTTTCTATTAGAGTCCCTGTATTCACCATTATAGAAACTACTGAAAAGCCTTAAGATATTTTGGCTAAGCTGTTACTCTGGAATGGAAAATTATATGTAAACAGCTATGCAGCATTTATAATACTCGAGTGAATACTGCTGCAGACTGGAGTTAATGCCATGCCTTGTCAATATTTCTCCAGAAATCACCAGACACAAACACTCCTTTGAACTTCTTTGAAGGTTACTAATTGTGAAACAATGTTAAAGTTAAAACATGGTTTGGAAATCCTTTTATCATTGACTTAGATACCATCAATGACTCAATTGGCAGTCTCAATACCAAAGACAGTCTCAATGACTTGAGAATAAAGGCGACTATATGACAGGAATCCATCCAAATTAATATTGGATAATTCTGGTGTGAGCCATAAGAGTGCTAATTCCATTTGCTATCACATAACTTTGTGAGTTAAGGTTTTTCCTGTTTCTGTCTGAATGAAAATATTAAAATTAATTCAGTGTGAAAGATAAATATTTCCTTGTAAAGATTAATTAATATTTTTAACTTGCCAGGCCAAATAATAGCAATCTTTCATTGAAATTTACTTTTGAGTGTAATTAAATTTACTTTTATTTAATTGGAATATTTTAGATTCATCTCATCCTTTGTAGGAACTGACCATTAATTTTTACATTAAATGAGAGTGAAGAGAGAATTTTTTGCGAATATGTTTTTATGTGTTATCTAATGAAAGAAGTAATTCTCTAAATGGTAAAATGAATGGTATGTAAAATATTGTGGCTATGTAATACATAGTTTTCCTCAAAAAGGGAAGAAGCTAAAAACACTTAAACTTGGACTAGAAGGAAATTACCTCAGCACAATAAAGGCTATATATGAAAAACCTACAGCTAACATCATACTCAATGGTGAAAAACTGAAAGATTTTCCTGTAAGAGCTGGAACAAGACAAAGATGCCATTTTTCATAACTTCTATCAGCATAGTACTGGAAGTCCCAGCCAGAGCATTTCAGCAAGAAAATATTAAAATTGGAAATGAACAAGTGAAATCATCTGTTCACAGAAAATGTGATCTTAATGTAGACAACTCTAAAGATTCTTCCAAAACTAACCTGTTAGAACAAATAAAAAAATTTAGCAAGGTTGCAGGATATAAAATCAACACCCAAAAATCAGTTGTCTTTCTGTACACTAGCAATGAACAATCTGGAAAGGAAATTAAAAGAACAATTCCGTTTACAGTAGCATCAAACAAAATAAAACACTTAGGAATCACCTCAATAGATACAGAAAAAGCACATGTCAAAATTCAACATCCATTCATGATAAAAACTCTTAACAAAATGGTTATAGAGGGAGTGTACATCAACATAATAAAGGCCATATATGACACCCCCCAGCTAACATCATACTTAATGGGGAAAAACTGAAAACTTTCCTTTTAAAATCAGGAAAGCTTTTCCACTAAGGCAAGTATTCCCACTCTTGCCACTTTTATTCAAAATAGTGCTGGAAGTACTGGCCACAGCAATGAGGCAAGGAAAAGAAATAATGGCATCTAAATTGGAAAGGAAGAACTAAGATTGTCACTACTTGCAGATGACATGATGCTGTATATAGAAAATCCTAAAGATTCCACAAAAAACTATTAGAACTACTAAGTGAATTATGTAAATTTGTAGAATACAAAATTAATATACAGCAATCTGTTGTGTTTCTACAAACTAATAACAAATTATCAGAAAGAGAAATTAAGAAAACAGTCCAGTTTACAATGGCATCAAAAAGTATAAAATACCTAAGAATAACAAAGGTGGTAGAAGACCTGCTCTGAAAGTATAGTATAAAACATTGATAAAGAAATTGAAGATTACACAAATAAATAGAAAGATATATTATGCTCATGGATTAGAAGAATTAATATTGTTAAAATGTCCATACTACCCCAAGCAATTTACAGACTCAGTGCAATCCCTATCAAAATACCCATGGCATTTTTCACAGAACTAGAACAAATAAACCTAAAATTTGTGTGGAACCACAGAAAAACCCAAACAGCCAAAGCAATCTTGAGAAAGAAGAACAAAGCTGGAGGTATCAGGCTCCCAGATCTCAGACTATACTACAAAGCTATTATAATCAAAACAGTATGGTACAAACACAAAAACAGACACATAAATCAATAGAAAGAATAGAGGGCCCAGAAATAAATGCACACTTATATGGTCAATTAGTAAATGACAAAGAAGACAAGTATATACATTAAGGAAAGATAGTTTCTTCAATAGATGGTGTTGGGAAAATTGGATTGCTATGTGCAAAAGAATTAAAATGGGCCTCTTTTGTATACCATATACAAAAATGAACTAAAAATGGATTAAAGGCTAAATGTAAGACCTGAAAATTCCTGGAAGAAAACATAGGCAATAAGCTCTTTGACATGTCTTATAAATATTTTTTTTGGATCTGTCTCCTTAGGCAGGGACAACAGAAGCAAAAATAAACAAATGGGACTACATCAAATGAAAAAACTTTTGCACTGTGAAGGAAACCATCAACATAATGAAAAAACAACTAACTGAATGGGAGAAGATATTCACAAATGATATATCTGATAGGGGTTAACATTCAAAATATATAAAGAACTCATACAACACAATATCAAAAAACAAAGAAACATTTCAATTAAGAAATGGGCAGAGGTTCTGAATGAACATTTTTCCAAAGAGGACATACATTTGGCCAATGGGTACATGAAAAGATGGTCAGCATCACTAATTATCAGGGAAATGCAAATCAAAACAACAATGAGATACCATCTCACACCTGTCAGAATGGTTATTATCATAATAAGTAACAAATGTTGGTGAGGATGTGTGTAAAAGGGAATCCTCCTACACTGTTGGTGGGAACGTAAATTGGTACAGTCACTGTGGAAAACAGTATGGAAGTTCCTCAAAAAGCTAAAAACAGAACTATCATATGATCCCCAAATTCCACTTCTAGGTAGTTATCTGAAGAAAATGAAAATACTAATTTGAAAAGATATATGCACCCCTATGTTCATCACAGCATAATTTACAATAGCCAAGATATAGAAGCCACCAGCAATAGATGAATGGATAAAAAAGATGTGGTGTATATATATACAATGAAATATTACTGAGCCATAAAAAAGAATGAAATCTTGCCATTTGTGATGACATGGGTAAACCTAAAGGGTATTATGCTAAATTAAATAAATCAGACAGAGAAAGACAAATACCATATGATTTTACTTATATGTTGAATCTAAAAAGCAAAACAAGTGAATAAACAAAACGAAAACAGAAACAGACTTATAGGTATAGATGACAAGCTGATGGTTGCCAGAGGGGAGAGGAATGGGAAGATAGATGAAATGTGTGAGGGGGATTAAGAGGTACAGTCTTGGGAGGTGGTGGGGGGATGGGGTAATTGGATGACAGGCATTAAGGAGGGCACTTGATAAAATGAGCACTGGATGTTATATGGAACTGATGAATCACTAAACTCTACCCTGAAACTAATAATACACTAGATGTTAACTTACTTGAATTTAAATAAAAAAAGAGGTACAGTATACCAGTTAAAAAATAAACAAGACATGATGTAATATACTATGTTGCATAATATAGTCAATATATAATATTAGTCAATATATAATATTAACATATAATATTATATTTATTTTTTATATATAGTCAATAATGTAAAAATTTTGTATGGTGACAGGTGGCAACTAGGCTTATTATGGTGATCATTTTGTAATGTGCATAAATATTGAATCACTATGTTGTACACCTGAAACTAATATAATATTGTATGTAAATTAACTTCAATAAAAATTACATTTCTTCTTCCTCTAAAAAATAAAATATAACCAAGGAGACAAAAGACATATACATAGAAAACTAAACATTGTTGCTGAAAGAAATTAAAGAAGACACAATGAAATGAAAAGACATCTCATGTTCATGGATTGGAAGAATCAATATTGTTTAGATGTCAGTATTACCAAAAGTGATGTACGGGGTCAATGCAATCCCTATCAAAATCCCGAGAATATTTTGTGCAGAAGTAGTACAATCCATTCTAGAATGCATATGGAATCTCAAGGGACCCCAAATAACCAAAAAAGTCTCAAAAAAGAACGAATTTATAGCCCTTATACTTCCTGACTTCAAAACTTATTACAAAGCTACGGTAATTAAAAGAGAGTGGCACTGGCATAAAGACAGACATATAGGCCAATGGGATAGAATAGAGAGCCTAGAAATAAGCTTTCATATGTAGGCAAATGATTTTTGACAAGGGTGCCAAGACCATTCAGTGGAGAAGGAACAGCCTGTTCAACAAAAACTGTAAAAACTGTATATCTACATGCAAAAAGATTAAAGTTGGATCCCTACCTTACACCATATACAAAATTAACTCAGAATGGATTGAAAACCTAAATGTAAGAGCTGAAACTATAAAATTCTTAGAAGAAAACACAGAGGAAAAGCTTCACAATAGTGGATTTAGCAATGGCTTCTTGGATGACACCAAAACCATAGGTACCAAAAAACAAACAAACAAAAAAACTAGATAAATTAGAGTTCATCAAAATGAAAACTTTTGCATATCAAAGGACACTATCAGAATGAAAAGGCAATCCATTGAATAAGAGAAACTATTTGCAAATCACATATCTGATATGAGGTTGATATGCAGAATATATGAAGAACTCTCACAACAACAAAAAACAGACAACCTGATTTAAAAATGGACAAAGGATTTGAATAGACATTTCTCCAAAGATGATATACAAATATGAGTAAGCACATGAAAAGATGTTCAACATCACTGATCATTAGGGAAAAGCAAATCAAAACCAGAATGAGATACCACCTCATACCCATTAGGATGGCTATTATAAGCAAACAAAACCCCAGGAAATAACAGTTGTTGGCAAAGATGTTGAAATATTGGAACACTTGTGCAATTGTGGTGGGAATGTAAAATCTTTTAGCTTTTCTGTGAAATGGCATGGCAATTCCTCAAATAATTAAAAATAGAATTATCCACATGACACAATAATTCTATGTCTGGAGATACATCCAAAAGAAATGAAAGCAGGGACTCTTACAGATACTTGTACACCAATGTTCATAGCAGCATTATTCCCAATAGCCAAAAGGTGGAAGCAACCCAAATGTCCTTTCAGAACATGAATGGGTAAACAAAATGTGGTATGTACATGCAATGGAATATTATTCAGTCTCAAAATGGAAACAAATTCTGATATATGCTGCAACATGGGTGAAGTTTGAGGACATAATACTAAGTGAAATAAACAAGTAACAAAAGGACAAATATTGGGATTCCACTTACATGAGGTATGTAGAGTAGTCAAATCCATAGTGACAGAAAAGAATGGTGGGTGTCAGTAGAATGGTGGGCTGCAGGGAAGAGAGAATGGGAAGTTAGTGTTTAATGGATATGGAGTTTCAGTTGGAAAAAACAAAAAGCTCTGGGGTTGGATGGTGGTGATGGTTGCATAACAACGTGAATGTATTTAATACCAGAGAACGGTATACTTAAAAATGGTTAAAAGATAAATTTTATGTCATGTGTATTTTGCCACAATTTTTCAGAAAGAGCAGGACTCATCGTTAAGACTACAACTGGGCCTCAAAGATCTTTTAAGAGGAAGAGAGAAATGCATTATTAATATAGGCCCAGGCAATATTGTGAGATGCGGTTTGCTTTTACTATCTTCTGCCTCTCCCTTTCTAGATTTTTTCATAATTCTTATATTTTCTCTGTCTTCTAAGAACTTTATATTGTGACCATCTACCCATACCATACTTAATTCTGAGTTATGCACCAATTTCTTCACCATCACCACTATTTAAAAGTTTATTCTCTTCCTACTCATTTTCTCAAAAGTATGCCCTAAGTTAACCATCACTTGGAGATATAATTTGATATTTGTCTTCCCATGAAGGTGTTAATGATTAAATCTAAGAGGAACTCTTCAGTGAATTTTAAATGAGAGAGTCGGGCACTGTGGAAGACAATTCGGGGGATAATTGGGCCTTCCAAGCAACCTCAGATCACATCATGAAGACACCCTCCCTCTTTGATTATAGTACATCCCACCTTTGGGATCACAAAATTGGAGAAATGAGTTCCACACGTTCCAAAAGCCCAGGAATATGGATTCTACTGATAAGTTCCTGCACACTGCTCCTCATTGTTCCATATCCTGTTGAACTGTGGCCTTACTCAACACAATTTAGTGATGGCTATGGTAGCAGAACGCTCTATGCAGGCAGATTTTAGCATAGCAAATAGTTTCAGATTTGGATGTAGACATGTGGCATATGGAATTAAGAGGCAAATCAGCGACAGTGCAAGAAACATGGTTCAAATGGTTTAAAATATACAACTCTCTGTTGGGGGAAAATAAATGGAAAATTTTCATATGCAAATTTTGAATAATCCAGCAGTTATTAGAAGTTTGTGATTTTTACAAGAAGTACTTGAAAATGTATGCTCATTAGATTCATTTTATAACAAAAAGAACCCCTGTTGAGGTTATTCAGAAGGAAAAAAATGTTCTATTTAGCTATTTTTCTAGTTTTAACACTTCCAGAAATCATTATGATTATCTTTCTGTATTAAAAAGAACAAAACATCGTGAACAGAAGTCAACTAAGTAATTGTAATGCAACGTGATTTCTTGGCATTTAAAAAATGTTTGACACTTATGTGAGAATGTATGTATATTTCATACACATAGTTGCTGAAATATGGTGGTAAAAATAGTTTAGAATATTTTAGAATTACAAATAGATTGTTGTAAAAATTGCTAGGAACTACAGGAAACTTGAAAATCTATTTATGCAGATACATGCATAGCTAATTGAATGACACACACACATATATATACAAATAATTATATATAATTTTGTTCATTTTTTTTTTTTTGTTCAACCAGATTCTCTGGATCACGAGAGGTCCATGAGGTAATAATTGGGATATTCCAGCTATTCTAAATATTTCAAAGGCCTTATGGCAATTGTAAATTTAGCCATGGTATGATTCCCAGACTAATCAAATTTCTTAGCTTTTGGATAGAATGACATCAATTCAGTCTGGAAATACTGGTTCCTTCAGGCTGACTACAACTTCTAACTCTAGGGTTTTTTTTTTTTTTAAGATTTTATTTATTTATTTGACAGAGAGATACACAGCGAGAGAGGGAACACAAGCAGGGGGAGTGGGAGAGGGAGAAGCAGGTTTCCCGCTGAGCAGGGAGCCCGATGCGGGGCTCAATCTCAGGACCCTGGGACCATGACCTGAGCCGAAGGCAGATGCTTAACCATCTGAGCCACCCAGGTGCCCCCTAACTCTAGGTTTTTGATCAAAATAGGAGAGTGAACTAATAATTAGGCCTCAGAACAGAGCTTTACGAGCTCATGTTCTGAAGTCAGAAAGACCTTGGTTCTTTTTTTTTTTTTTAATTTTTTATTGTTATGTTAATCCCCATACATTACATCATTAGTTTTAGATGTAGTGTTCCATGATTCATTGTTTGTGCATAACACCCAGTGCTACGTGCAGAACATGCCCTCTTTAATACCCATCACCAGGCTAACCCATCCTCCCACCCCCATCCCCTCTAGAACCCTCAGTTTGTTTCTGAGAGTCCATCATCTCTCATGGTTCGTCTCCCCCTCCGATTTCTCCCCCTTCATTCTTCCCCTCCTGCTATCTTCTTCTTCTTTTTTTTTTTTTCTTAACATGTATTGCATTATTTGTTTCAGAGGTACAGATCTGAGATTCAACAGTCTTGCACAATTCACAGCACTTACCAGAGCACATACCCTCCCCAGTGTCTATCACCCAGTCACCCCATCCCTCCCACCCCACCCCCACTCCAGCAACCCTCAGTTTGTTTCCTGAGATTAAGAATTCCTCATATCAGTGAGGTCATATGATACATGAGAAAGACCTTGGTTCTAATCTTAGCCCCAGCACTCACTAGCTGGTCTATCTTGGGTGAGTTACTTTATGTCTGTAACACATGGTCTAAACTGCTTCACTTTTTAAAAAAAGGATTTTGTTTATTTATTTATTTATTTGAGAGAGAGAGAGAGAGCATGAGGGGGGAGGGGCAGCGGGAGAAGCAGACTCCCCGTTGAACAGGGAGCTCGACGTGGGGCTCAATCCCAGGACCCCAGGATCATGACCTGAGCTGAAGGCAGACAATTAACTGACTGAACCACCCAGTTGCCCCAGCTTCTTCACTTTTAAAATGGAAAAAAATGCCTGATTCATATGGTTATTGTAAGGAATAAATAAACAACTGCAAGTAGAATGCCTAGCACAGAACAAACTACCTTTATAAATTGTAGCTATTAAGATTCCTGTTATTACAGAATACAGCTGGTCTATGAGATCTTTCAAAATAAGGGATCTAGGAGTAAAATAAATGAAATAGACCATTGGTAATAAAGCGAGTTTACTTGTCATTCAAAAGTGATATTTCTAAATCAGCTTTCAGTACTCATATGTATGATCTCAAGAACATGCATCCGATATATCATTATTAAATAATATTTTGTCCAAAATGTGCTTAAGTAAAAATTATGATTTCGTGACTGGGTTGCCAGATGCTGCCTAAGCATTCACCAGCATATTTACTCCCACAGTGGCTAATGCAACCAGTCAGGGCAAGAACAAACTTGTCAAAGGAGAATCTCCATGGTTGTTAAGAACTATAACCCAGCAGGGGCTATTGTGGTCGAGATAACCTATTTTTTAGAGAGTTGACATTTACAGATGTTGGATAATGAAATAAAGCCCGACCTGGTGGTTATTATGAACAACCAAATGTCCAAATCCTTCAGCTTCTGCCAAACTGCTTGGATCAGTTAAACCTGGGGAAAAGACAAAAAGAGCCAGAAATTGCCTTTGTTGTGATAAAAGCACCAAGAATTCCAAGAACTTGATACTCAACAGGAAGGTGCTATATTTAATTCCAGGGGTGCATCACAGCCACGGATGGTCGATCTTTAGTCAGAAGGTCCTTGGTGATGTGTTTGCCCACACCTGAGATTCTGATATGCCTGGAAGGCTGAAATATCGAGGTGGAGCTGAAGATATAACCTTAATAATAATTCCTCATATTTTATAGTTCTAAGAGTTGTATTTGATATAAATTATGTCATTCGATTCTTATAGCAGTCATTTGAGGGAGAGAGGGCAGGATGTCATTATTCTAATCTTATAAGGGAAGAAAAGGGCTTGCTATGGTTAAATGGTTTAGCTAAAGCACTCCGGTAATAGACAAAACCAGGATTAGGTCCTCTGTCTTCTGACCTCGCGTGGCCTTCTTTCTATTTGACCACACTGGTTTTGTGTGTACTGATTTATTAGAATGTCATCTGCAAAAAAGCTTTGCATTAATAAAGTAGACTTAAAATGTGCAAAATAGTCCTTATGTTAATCTACATTTGCTGTTTGTTGCTAAGCTTTTTTTTTTTCTCTACTCTTGTCTGATTTCTTAAGAAGCCAAATGGGGTTGTGAAAGCTAATTTCTTTATTTTCTCATTAGGCTCCAGTTATGAAAGATGTGATTTTGAAAATGGGCTCTGTAGTATGACACAAGATCAGAGTCTGCAACTTGGTTGGACAAAGAGAAGTGGGATGACTGGTCTCTCACCTCCATTTTATGATCACAACGGTGATATGTCTGGTAAATGCTTTGAATTTCTTTCTTTTTTTCTTGTCAAGTGGTTGATTATCAGTAGAATATTGGCTGATATTTAGATATCAATTATTATAATGTCTAACTCTATGCCTTCTTTAACCATTTTCAGGATGTTTATGATATAAAATATCACAATGGAGTCTCATAGTTGCGTTCCTGGGATCCTGAAGGTCTACCTAGACAATGATTGGGATTTTCTAGCTGTTTTGACTCTTTATGGAAAATGAAAAATTTAACATGATAATGCTACATAGGTTAATTCATCAAATTACTTTGCTTTTGGCTATACTGATTTCAGCTCTAACAACACTTGTTTTCTCAGGCTATCTAGGAGGCTCCGATAGGCTGCTCATTAGCCTCTGAGGTGGCTCTGGAGCCAGACTTTTATTCATTTCTTTATTTGATAACTAATGAACTTAATTCATTCATCATTTTGTACCAGGTGATTAAGATATTTTATTTTATTTTATTATTTTTTTAAAAGATTTTATTTATTTATTTCACAGAGAGAGACATAGCGAGAGAGGGAACACAAGCAGGGGGAATGGGAGAGGGAGAAGCAGGCTTCCCGTGGAGCAGGGAGCCAATGCGGGGCTCAATTCCAGGACCCTGGGATCATGACCTGAGCCGAAGGCAGACGCTTAATGGCTGAGCCACCCAGGCACCCCGTGATTAAGATATTTTAGTGAGCAAAAATCAATTCTATGCCTTCCCTCATTTGTTGGACTTACACATGATATGAAAAGAGGTAGTATATTGCCTGGCATTACTAATTGAAGGCTGGAGATTTTTTATAAAGGTGATGTTTCTCTCATAACAATAAGGAAAAAAAAGTAAAAAGTATAAGACTTTCTTAGATCAGTGTTTATACTAATACTATACTAATACTAAACTTCTCAAATACAAGGAGAAAAATCACTCTAAATAAGTGATGTATAAATGTAATATTTTACGCTGTTCATCTTTATGATTCTCAGGTACAACAAACTGAGGGTTGCTGAAGAGGAGGTGGGTAGGCGGATGGCATAACTGGGTAATGGGCATTAGGGAGGGCACTTGATGTAATGAGCATTGTGTGTTATATGCAACTGATGAATCACTAAATTCTCCCCCTGAAACTAATTATACAGTATGTTAATTAAATGGAGTTTAAAGAATTTAAAGTTTATTTTATTATGTTATGTTAATCACCATCATTAGTTTTAGATGTAGTGTTCCATGATTCATTGTTTGCATATAACACCCAGTGCTCCATGCAGTGTGTGCCCTCTTTAATACCCATCACCAGGCTAACCCATCCCTCTTCCCCCTCCCCTCTAGAGCCCTCAGTTTGTTTCTCAGAGTCCATAGTCTCTCATGGTTCGTCCCCCCCTCCAATTTCCCCCCCTTCATTTTTCCCTTCCTGCTATCTTCTTTTTTTTTTTTTTTTAACATATAATGTATTATTTGTTTCAGAGGTACAAGTCTGTGATTCAACAGTCTTACACAATTCACAGCACTCAACATAGGACATACTCTCCCCAATGTCTATCACCCAGCCACCCCATCCCTCCCACCCCCCACCACTCTAGCGACCCTCAGTTTGTTTCCTGAGATTAAGAATTCCTCATATCAGTGAGATCATATGATACATGTCTTTCTCTGATTGACTTATTTCGCTCAGCATAATACCCTCCAGTTCCATCCACATTGTTGCAAATGGCAAGATTTCATTCCTTTAGATGGCTGCATAATATTCCATTGTATATATATACCACCTCTTCTTTATCCATTCATCTGTCAATGGACATCTTGGCTCTTTCCACAGTTTGGCTATTGTGGACATTGCTGCTATAAACGTCAGGGTGCATGTACCCCTTCGGATCCCTACATTTGTATCTTTGGGGTAAATACCCAGTAGTGCAATTGCTGGGTTATATGGTAGCTCTATTTTCAACTTTTTGAGGAACCTCCATACTGTTTTCCAGAGTGGCTGCACCAGCTTGCATTCCCAGCAACAGTGTAGGAGGGTTCCTCTTTCTCCACATCCCTGCCAACATCTGTCATTTCCTGACTTGTTAATTTTGTGGCTAAGACTTCTAATACTATGTTGAATAGCAGTGGTGATAGTGGACATCCCTGCCATGTTCCTGACCTTAGGAGGAAAGCTCTGTTTTTCCCCATTGAGAATGATATTCGCTGTGGGTTTTTGATAGATGGCTTTTATGATATTGAGGTATGTACCCTCTCTCCCTCTACTCTGAAGACGTTTGATCAAGAAAGGATGCTGTACTTTGTCAAATGTTTTTTCTGCATCTATTGAAGAGGATCATATGGTTCTTGTTTTTTCTTTTATTAATGTATTGTATCACATTGATTGATTTGTGGATGTTGAACCAACCTTGCAGCCCAGGGATAAATCCCACTTGGTCGTGGTGAATAATCCTTTTAATGTACTGTTGGATCCTATTGGCTAGTATTTCGGTGAGAATTTTTGCATCCATGTTCATCAAGGGTATTGGTCTGTAATTGTCCTTTTTGATGGGGTCTTTGGTTTTGGGTTCAAGGTAATGGTGGCCTCATAAAATGAGTTTGGAAGTGTTCCTTCCATTTCTATTTTTTTGGAACAGTTTCAGAAGAATAGGTATTAATTCTTCTTTAAATGTTTGGTAGAATTCCCCTGGGAAGCCATCTGGCCCTGGGCTTTTGTTTTTTGGGAGATTTTTGATGACTGCTTCAATTTCCTTAGTGGTTATAGGTCTGTTCAGGTTTTCTATTTCTTCCTGGTTCAGTTTTGGTAGTTGATACATCTCTAGGAATGCATCCATTTCTTCCAGGTTATCTAATTTGCTGGCATATAGTTGCTCATAATATGTTCTTATAATTGTTTGTATTTCTTTGGTGTTGGTTGTGATCTCTCCTCTTTCATTCATGATTTTATTTATTTGGGTCATCTCTTTTTGATAAGTCTAGCCAGGGGTTTATCAATCTTGTTAATTCTTTCAAAGAACCAGCTCCTAGTTTTGTTGATCTGTTCTACTCTTCTTTTGGTTTCTATTTCATTGATTTCTGCTCTGATCTTTATTATTTCTCTTCTCCTGCTGGGTTTAGGCTTTATTTGCTGTTCTCTCTCCAGCTCCTTTAGGTGTAGGGTTAGGTTGTGTATTTGAGACCTTTCTTGTTTCTTGAGAAAGGCTTGTATTGCTATATACTTTACTCTTAGGACTGCCTTTGCTGCATCCCAAAGATTTTGAACAGTTGTGTTTTCATTTTCATTGGTTTCCATGATTTTTTAAAATTCTTCTTTCCTGGTTGACCCATTCATTCTTTAGTAGGATGCTCTTTAGCCTCCATGTATTTGAGTTCTTTCCGACTTTCCTCTTGTGATTGAGTTCTAGTTTCAAAGCATTGTGGTCTGAAAATATGCAGGGAATGATCCCAGTCTTTTCGCACCGGTTGAGACCTGATTTGTGACCTAGGATGTGATCTATTCTGGAGAATGTTCCATGGGCACTAGAGAAGAATGTGTATTCTGTTGCTTTGGGATGGAATGTTCTGAATGTATCTGTGAAGTCCATTTGCTCCAGTGTGTCATTGAAAGTCTTTACTTCCTTGTTGATCTTTTGCTTAGATGATCTGTCCATTTCAGTGAGGGGGGTGTTAAAGTCCCCCACTATTATTGTATCGTTGTCGATGTGTTTCTTTGCTTTTGTTATTAATTGGCTATATAATTGGCTGCTCCCATATTAGGGGCATAGATATTTACAATTGTTAGATCTTCTTGTTGGATAGACCCTTTAAGTAGGATATAGTGTCCTTCCTCACCTCTCATTATAGTCTTTGGTTTAAAATCTAATTTGTCTGATCTAAGGATTGCCACCCCAGCTTTCTTTTGGTGTCCATTAGCATGGTAAATGGTTTTCCACCCCTTCACTTTCAATCTGGGGGTGTCTTTGGGTCTAAAATGAGTCTCTTGCAGACAGCTTATCGATGGGTCTTTTTTTTTAATCCAATCAGATACCTGGGTGTCTTTTGATTGGGGCATTTAACCCATTTACATTCAGGGTAACTATTGAAAGATAGGAATTTAGTGCCATTGTATTGCCTGTAAGGTGACTGTTACTGTATATTGTCTGTGTTCCTTTCTGGTCTATGTTGCTTTTAGGCTCTCTCTTTGCTTAGAGGACCCCTTTCAATATTTCTTGTAGGGCTGGTTTCATGTTTGCAAATTCCTTTAGTTTTTGTTTGTCCTGGAAGCTTTTTATCTCTCCTTCTATTTTCAATGACAGCCTAGCTGGATATAGTATTCTTGGCTGCATATTTTTCTCATTCAATGCTCTGAAGATATCATGCCAGTCCTTTCTGGCCTGCCAGGTCTCTGTGGATAGGTCTGTTGTCAATCTAATGTTTCTACCATTGTAGGTTACAGATCTCTTCTCCTGAGCTGCTTTCAGGATTTTCTTTTTGTGTCTGAGAGTCATAAGTTTTACTATTAGATTTTGGGGTGTTGACCTCTTTTTATCGATTTCGAGGGGAGTTCTCTGTGCCTCCTGGATTTTGATGCCTGTTTCCTTTCCCAAATTAGGGATGTTTTCTGCTCTAATTTGCTCCAATATACCTTCTGCCCCTCTCTCTCTTTCTTCTTCTTCTGGGATCCCAATTTCTAATATTGTTTCATCTTATGGTATCACTTATCTCTCGAATTCTTCCCTTGTGAATCCAGTAGTTGTTTATATTTCTTTTTCTCAGCTTCTTTATTTTCCATCATTTGGTCTTCTTTATCACTAATTCTCTTTTCTGCCTCATTTATCCTAGCAGTTAGAGTGTCCATTTTTGATTGTACCTCATTAATAGCCTTTTTGATTTTGACTTGGTTAGATTTTAGTTCTTTTATTTCTCCAGAATGGGTTTCTCTAATATCTTCCATGCTTTTTTCAAGCCCAGCTAGTATCTTTAAAATTGCTGTTCTTGAACTCTAGTTCCGACACTTTACTAATGTCCATATTGATTAGGTCGGTGGCTATCGCTATTGTCACGTTCTTTTTGTTGAGGTGATTTTTTCCGTCTTGCCTTTTTGTCCAGAGGAGAATAGATGAATGAGAGAACAAAATGCTAATAGGGTAACAACAACCCCAGAAAAATACACATTAAACAAATCAGAAGAGACCTGAAACTGGGGGAAAAGAAAGGGCAAGAAAGAAAAAAGAAAAAAGAAAGAAAAAGAAAAGATACAAACAAACAAACAAAAAAACCAGAATATGGTTTTTTGGCTGGTGCATAGATCAGTGCCACACACTAGATTTGGGGCGTATTTTGGTCTGTTAGAAGAAAGTGCCTCCCAAAATTTTAAAGAAAGAAAAGCTTATATATGTACAAAAATAAGGGTAAATATGATGAAGGAATGGAATATGACTGTAAAGATGAAAATTATAAAAGATTTTATAAAAGGAATTGATAAGAAATTGGTTGAAAAAAGAAAGAAGAGGATTTAAAAATAAAAGAAAGGGGGGAGAGAATGTGATCAGGGAGGAGACTAGAACAAATCCATACACTAGAGATTTAGGGTATATTTTGATCTGTTAGAAGAAACTGTAATCCAAAATTTTAAAGAGAGAACAACTTATATATATATATACCAAAAATAAGGTTAACTACTATGAAGGGATAGAATATGACTCTAAAAATGAAAAATAAAAAAGATTTTTTAAAAAAGGGATTGATAAGATGTTGGTTGATAAAGGGAAAAAGAAAAATTAAAAAAAAAGAAAAGAAAAAGACAGTTAACAAAAAAAAAAATAACTTTGAAAGACTAAAGAATCATGGGAAAAAAGCCATGGATTCTATGTGCATTATTCCCCTAGCACTGGAGTTCTGCCGTTCTCATTGATCGGTAAACTTGGTCTTGGCAGGCTGTTCTTGCTGATCTTCTGGGGGAGGGGCCTGTTGCCGTGGTTCCCAAATGTCTTTGCCGGAGGCGGAATTGCCCCGCCCTTGCCGGGTCAGGGGCTAAGTAATCTGCTTGGGTTTGCTCTCGGGAGCTTTTGTTCCCTGCAAGCTTTCCGTACAGCTTTGGAGGCCGAGAGTGAAAATGGTGGCCTCCCAATCTCCGCCCCGGAGGAGCCAAGAACTCAGGGCCCCGCTCCTCAGTGAGCCCCCAGAGAAAAGCAGTCAGTCAGTCCCGTCTCCCCGGTCTCCGGCCACACTCCGTGCTCACCCGGCCTGTGACCGCGCGTTTCTATCTCTGGCACCCGACTGGGTGTGGAGTCTCCAAACCCAGCAGATCCCTGTGGTGTGCTCCCACGCCGCTCCTCCAGGGGAGGAAGGGGAGTCTCCCCGGATCTGCCGCTTGTTGGGTCCCTGCTGGAGGAGCAGTGGCCCGACTGTGCCACGGATCACGGTTTATGGCCACCCTGAGCTGAGAGCCCGCGCCTCGGCTCCGTCTCTGCAACCGGCTTCCCTGCTCCGATACCTGGGAGCTCTGCTGCACTCAGGCACCCCCGGTCTTTCTGTGACCCCGAGGGTCCTGAGACCACACTGTCCCGCGAGGGTTCCACCCCCCACTTAGCCACTGGAGCTACATCCCTCAGCGGAGCCGACTTCTAAAAGTTCCGATTTTGTGCTCCTCGGCTCTATCACTTGCCAGTAATGGCTGACGGAGGCCCCCTCCCCCGTGGTCTATCCTTCCGAATATCACCTTGGATTCACTTCTCCGCATGTCCTACCTTCCAGAAAGTGGTCGCTTTTCTGTTCAGAGCGTTGCTGCTATTCATTCTTAGATCTGTTGAGTTTGTAGATGTTCAGAATGGTTTGATCCCTATCTAGCTGAATTCCTGGGACCAGACGAAATTTAGGTCTCCTACTCCTCCACCATCTTGCTCCTCCCCCGAATTTAAAATTTTTTTAATGGAATTAAAATAAAACTTTATCAAACACCTAAAAAAAAAAAAAGTGATGTTTCTCTCAAATAAATACAACCTAATTTTAAATGGGAGTATTTTCCCTAGAGATAATTTAAAGCAAGTCAATGTTGAGGTATCAGGTGTTAATTGTTTGGAAATGTTTGCATAAAACCTATAGATGTGGATTAGGATCCTGGCTCCATCACTTACTAGATGTGTGATCTTGAGCAATTTACTTTTTTTAAGCCACAGTTTCTCAACTCTGAGAGGGGGAATGATAATACTTAGTTCATAGGTAGTTGATGTAAGAGCTAAATGAGATTTGTGGGTATAACTTCCCATAAAACATCTGACATTCAAGAAAGGTTGATATTTAGTACATTTCTGGATAATTTTGGTGTTCCTAACTCCAGCTCCTAGGTAAGTGAACTGAAGTTTGTTAATTTGCTTGGCTTTGATGGCAAAAATACTTTTTATTTATTTATTTATTTATTAAATTTTATTTTACTATGTTATGTTAGTCACCATACAATAAATCATTAGTTTTTGATGTAGTGATCCATGATTAAAAATACTTTTTAAAAGGAATCTTTGACAATTGTTAAGAATAAGCCAACTTTATCACAAACAAGAGATCAGCTTTTCAAACAGGACCAACAACTTGCTGCAATACAGAAAATTTTTATGATGTGTTCAGTTGTGTCAAATGGTGATGATATTGAATTTGGTTCCCATCTTTTAGTCATTACAATACCTTGCAAAGTTTTTGATTCTATATATATCTCTCTGTTAGAACCTCCCCACTGCTTCTATCTTATACTTAAAGACTTCACAGCATGCATTTACTTATCCTAGGCTTCTTCTTGGGCAGAATACCTGAAATTTTCTCCTTTTGTTGCATGTGGCTCTTTTTCTATGCCTTTTGTGTGCCTCCTCGTCTTCGAGTTAGACAATCAGAATCCTTGTCATTGTGCTTCCTGCTTCCCTCTTTCCTCCCTCCTCCCTCTCTTCCCTCTTTCTTTTCTTTCTTCCTACTTTTTTCTCATTTTGTCATGCTGATTTTTTTGATAGCCAGTCAAGAAATAAAATGGGGGCAATTACATCAAATTTGAGATGTTTTATAGGCCAATACCATTGTAGCTACATCACTTGGTTTGAATTCAGATCTCTGGAGTCAAACTAGATGGGTTTGAACCCTGGCTGTCAACCTGCTGTCTATGTGGTCTCAGTTTCCTCATCTGTAAAGTGGGAATAAGACAAGCCTCATAGGGAGAAGGGGGCAAAATATTGCCTGGCGTAATTATTGAAGGCTGGTGATTTTAATAATAGAAATGCATCTCTTGTAACTACAATTAAATGTTAAAATATGAGTATTTCCCTAGATATAATTTTAAATAAGCCAATGTTCTGCCTTTAGATATTAGCTGTGTGAAAATGTTTATAGAAAAATCATCTGGTTGGAATCTTGTCTCCATTCAAAAATCCTTATTTCATGAGTATTAATAAAATTTTTGATTAACTTACTCTTGAAATAATTTGCTAGTACTCCAACATAATATTTTCCATCATGTAATCAATGCCTGGAGAAGTTTTCAGAGCTAATTTTGAAAATCTATTAGAACATTAAAAACATCACTGTGTCAATATTTGAAGTCTACTAAAGCTTGGAGCAGAGTGATTAAAATATTGATTTTTAAAAAGTATATAGCATTGCATTTAGATGAAAAGGTATCGTTACAAAAATTCAATTATGTCTTTGCAACAATGGTAAAACTTTATATTTTAAAAAATAATGGAATATGAGTTTTTCTTGTAACGCTTATCAGAATATCAAGTTTTAAATAATTCTAGAGTTCAGGGGATATTAACGGAAATACATGAGGATTTTAAAATGTGTAATTCACTATAAATGTAAAATGTATAGGTTATCAGAGATGAAAAATACTTGGGGCACCTGGGTGGCTCAGTTGGTTAAGCGTCTGCCTTTGGGTCAGGTCATGATCCCAGGGTCCTGGGATCAAGCCCCTCATCAGGCTCCCTGCTCAGCGGAGAGCCTGCTTCTCCCTCTCCCTCTGCTGCTCCCCCTGCTTGTTCTCTCTCTCTCTGCCAAATAAGTAAGTAAAAAATCTTTAAGAAATAATAATTTATTTGAAAAGTTAACATTTCCCTCTATATTGCAGATTATTTTTCTTATTTGGGTATTTAAAATCAGGTTTAAATGGAAATATTAGAACTCATGTTATTTTGACCAATTATTAAATTAGATCTAAAATCCATATATTATATTATGACACACACAAACTATTAAACATCATCCAATCTTTTAATTTTATTCTAGAGAGTGTGATGATCTTAGCCTAGGACTGAAGGCCCTTTGCTATTCTCAGTGGCCACACCTGCAATGACCCATTGCTGGGGCATTTCTTCGGTTGTGTGGGATTGCTGGGTAGCACATAATAACTTTGAAAGTTTCATTTACATTGTTCCTTTTTTTTTTTTTTAAGATTTTACTTATTTATTTGAGAGAGAGAGACTGCAGAGAGAGAGAGCATGAGTAGGGGGGAAAAATAGAGGGAGAGGGAGAAGCAGGCTCCCCACTGAGCAGGGAGTCCCATGGGGGCTCGATCCCAGGACCCTGGGATCATGACCTGAGCCGAAGGCAGATGCTTAACCAACTGAGCCACCCAGGCACCCCTCATTTACACTGTGTTTCTTAATTCGTGGCCATAATAACTCTGTTTTGTCTAGTAAGCTATAAGCAGGGTCTGTGTGCCCAGTTATTTTTTATTTGTATAGTTCCCCCCCCAGTTTATTACAATTTTTTCAATCATATGGAAAGCTTCAAAAAATTTTTACTGTGAATAGCCATATACCCACCACTTAAGTTTTACAACCTTAAAACTTTTTGTTTTATGAAATATCTATCCATCTACTGATCCCTTTCCCCATCTATCAATCCATTATATTTTCAATGCATTCCAAAGAAATTGCAGAAATCACTTTACCCCAAGTACGTTAGCATGGTATCATCTAGACGTAGGGGTCAACAAACCATGGCCTGTGATCATTTTCCTGTTTTTGTAAATAAAGTTTTATTGCAACACAGCCCCACCCACTCATTCACAAAGTGCCCATGTCTGCTTTTGTGCTACAGCCTTGGAGTTGTGTCACTGTGACAGAAACCATACGGTCCACCAAGCCTAAACTATTTGGCCTTTTAAGAAAAAGTGCATTTGCCCCTGTTAGAATTCAATATTCATTACAATTATTTTTTTAAATTTTGAGGTAAAATTTACATTACATGAAAACACCAATCGTAAGTGTACTATTTGATAAGTTCTGACAAATGCATTCACCTGTGCAACCTGAACACTTAACAAAATGTAGAACATTATTGTCAAGCCAGAAAGTTCACTCATATAACTTCCTAACCAATCCTTGCTCCTACCCTCCACTCCCAAGACCAAGACAATGACCATTTTAATTTCTTCCCTCATGGATTTGTCTTTCCTGTTCGAGAACTTCATGTACATGAACCCATACAGTGTATACACTTTGTGCAAGGCTTTGTTCACTTAGCATAATGCTTCAGATTCATCCATGTTGTAGCATGTATCATGAGTTCTTCCCTTTTTATTACTGAATAGTGTGCAATTGTATGAGATTATCCATCCATTCTCCTATTGTTGGACACCTCTGTTTTTTTTCCTGTTATGGAATGTCATGCTATAAACATTCGTATAGAAATAAGTCTTTGTGTCCTGATGTTTTTAATTCTCTTGGGTAAATATCTAGAAGTGAGATGCTGTGTCAGTGAATGTTCAGTTTTATGAGAACTGCAAGGGCTTTTTCTAAGATGTTTATAATTTGTTTTGTCTAAGTGGATGGTTAACTTGCTTAGACTCAAATTGAAACCTCTGTTTTGTTTGTTGTCGTCAGAAGTTCAAATATCAATTCAGTTCTTTTAACCTTTACTAGATGTGCTCCCTGCCTACACATGCATGTTTTAATTTTAGCCCGGGATTTGAGTAGTTTATTCACGAAACATAAGCCAACTCTTCTTCTGGCTCTCTTCTTTCTAGAATCCTTCCCTTTATTTATGGTGGACCTGGCTGGCCTAGTTTCCTTTCTTTGATTCTGCCAGCCAAGGAGACAGCAGCTTTTCTATCAGAATTTTAGTCACACGCACCAGCTACAACCACAGCCTAACCTCAGGCCAAAGTCTGAAGGAATCTAACATGTTCTGATCCCTTTCTCCAAGTTTCTGTTCTCATAAAAATATGCCTCTTTGGTTTATCTTTTCTTGAGGTCTTAACTTCTGGGTTTTTTTTTTTTTTTGTATAAGTATTATATTTATCACTGGACATTCTCATATCAGCATGCCCGTAAACTGCTCCATGCTGCCCTTTGTGATGGGCACTGGGAACCATAATGCATTTCTAAATACTTGGCAGGTGCATGATTTAGACATTGAGTTGTATTATTTTACTAATAATAAACAGCGAAAGACAAAAACTGGAAAAAAAAATCTTACACTCACTGTCTAGATCAAGTTTTTGCAGCCTTTATAGTCTTAATATCTGTTTATTTTTATATCAGTGAAAAATTAATGTTCATTTATTCTTTTATATATTTATTATTTCAAAAAATTCTTATTGAGCATTTACATTGCTCCACATATTATCCTAGGATCTGCAAATATAAGGGTGAAGAAGAACAAAGTTCTTGTCCCCAGGGAACTCACCATCTAGTGATGGAGACATAAACCTTATACCTTTTCTATTCCAGGAATCTGCATATTTTTTTCCTTCAAGGACCAGAGTATAAATAGTTTTGGCTTTTTAGATCATATAGTTTATGTCCCTACTACTCAACCCTGCCATTATGCTGTGGAAGTAGCCATAGACAATACATAAAGATTGAGCATGACTGTGTTACAATAAAACTATTTTTTTATTGATGGACTCTGGAATTTATAATTCATATAATTTTAACATGTCAGCAAATATTATTCTTTTGAACTTTTTCAACCATTTACACATGTAAAAACCCTTAGCTCTCAGGCCATTCAAAATCATGTGGCAGGTGGGATTTGTCTATGAGCCATAGTTTTCAGTCTCAAGTCTGTTCAATAAACATTAATTGAGCATTTTTGCTTCTAACAATATGCACTGTTGGAGATATGTGAGTAAACCAAATTCCTCCTCCAAGAACTAACAGATAAATTATCTTGATTTTAGTGGTTAGTGGTCACTTTTGTAGCAAACATAGGTCAGGTGTACCTTGATGTATACTCTGATTTTGTGTAAGAATCAGCTTTATTATGCTGTTATTTCAACATTCATCTGAATTTTCAATGAAGGAGGAGATTTTATAATAGTAGGTCAGCCTGTACCTTACAATAAAAATACAAACAAGATTTGTATTTGTGAAATGAAATTCACCGTATTGTTCCAGCTGTGCCATTTTCAATATTGTAGTAACACTATTTTAAAAGTAAAAAAATAATTAAATGTGAAAATTTTCTTTTTTTGTTTGTTCTTTTATTTTTTTAAATTTTATTTTATTATGTTAGTCACCATACAGTACATCATTAGTTTTTGATGTAGTGATCCACGATTCATTGTTTTTGTATAACACCCAGTGCTCCATGCAGTACGTGCCTCCTTAATACCCATCACAGGGCTAACCCGTCCTCCCACCTCTCCTCCCCTCTAAAACCCTCAGTTTGTTTCTCGGAGTCCATAGTCTCTCATGGTTCAACTCCCCCTCCGATTTCCCTCCCTTCATTTTACCCTTCCTTCTCCTAATATCCTCCATGCTATTCCTTATGTTCCACAAATAAGTGAAACCATATGATAATTGACTTTCTCTGCTTGACTTATTTCACTTAGCATAATCTCCTCCAGTCCTATCCATGTTGGTGTAAAAGTTGGGTATTCATCCTTTCTGATGGCTGAATAATATTCCATTGTATATATGGACCACATTTTCTTTATCCATTCTTCTGTTGAAGGACATCTCGGCTCTTTCCACAGTTTGGCTATTGCGGACATTGCTGCTATGAACATTGGGGTTCATATGGACCTTATTTTCACTACATTTGTGTCTTTGGGGTAAATACCCAGTAGTGCAATTACTGGGTCATAGGGTAGCTCTATTTTTAATTTTTGAGGAACCTTCACACTGTTTTCCAAAGTGGCTGTAGCAACTTGCATTCCCACCAACAGTGTAAGAGGGTTCCCCTTTCTCCACAACCTCTCCAACATTTGTTGTTTCTTGCCTTGTCAATTTTTGCCATTCTAACTGGTGTAAGGTGGTATCTCAATGTGATTTTGATTTGAATTTCCCTGATGGCTAATGATGATGAGCATTTTTTCATATGTCTGTTAGCCATTTGTATGTCTTCTTTGGAGAAGTGTTCATGTCTTCTGCCCATTTTTTGACTTGATTATTTGTTTTTTGGGTGTTGAGTTTGAGAAGTTCTTTATAGATCTTGGAAATCAGTGCTTTGTCTGTAGTGTCATTTGCAAATATCTTCTCCCATTTTGTGGGTTGCCTCTTTGTTTTGTTGACTGTTTCCTTTGCTGTGCAGAAGTTTTTTATCTTGATGAAGTCCCAAAAGTTCATTTTTGCTTTTGTTTCACTAGCCTTTGGAGATGTATCTTGAGAGAATTTGCTGTGGCCGATGTCAAAGAGGTTACTGCCTATGTTCTCCTGTAGGATTTTGATGGATTCCTGTCTCACATTGAGGTCTCTCATGCATTTTGAGTTTATCTTTGTGTATGGTGTTAAAGAATGGTCGACTTTCATTCTTCTGTATATAGCTGTCCAATTTTCCCAGCACCATTTATTGAAGAGACTGTCTTTTTTCCATTGCATATTTTTTTCCAGCTTTGTCGAAGATTATTTGACCATAGAGTTGAGGGTCCATATCCGGGCTCTGTATTCTGTTCCATTGGTCTATATGTCTGTTTTTGTGCCAGTACCATGCTGTCTTGGTGGTCACTGCTTTGTAATATAGCTTGAAATCAGGCAACATGATGCCCCCAGCTTTGTTTTTCTTTTTCAACATTTCCTTGGCAATTCGGGGTCTTTTCTGATTCCATACAAATTTTAGGATTGTTTGTTCCAGCCCTTTGAAAAATGTCTTTGGAATTTTGATCGGGATGGCGTTGAAGGTATAGATTGCTCTGCGAAGCATAGACATTTTAACAATGCTTATTCTTCCGATCCATGAGCATGGAATGTTTTTCCATCTTTTTTATGTCTTCTTCAATTTCTTTCATGAGTGTTCTGTAGTTCCTAGAGTATAGATCCTTTACCTCTTTGGTTAGGTTTATTCTGAGGTATCTTATGGAAAAATTTCTTTTATATATTTAGGTGCATGTATTTATATATGGTGGTGACAATTGTGAATTTCAATTCAAAAGCTTTTATTAACCCCAGTGTGTGTAAGGCATCATGATACATGCTATGAATATTATAAAGACTGTTATGATATATGCTGCATATATGATATGATCTCTTTGAAAAACACCCTTGACAATAACACAATGAATTATAATATGGGGGAAATTTTTTAAAGTGCTGTGATGTTAGTCTGAGCATACTGCTCTGTGGATATAGGCAAATTCTGACACCAGAGAGAAGCACACTGCAAGTGGAAACTGATGTCATCACTTTAAGACAAGACTTGAGAAAGGACTTGAAAGATGAGTGGTATTTCAATGGACAGGGAAGTGAGAGACATGATATTTGAGATTGAAAGAACCACCTAAGGACCATGTAGAGATACTTGGTGTGTTCAGGCAGTGATATAGCAGTCTGCTCTGAGGATGCTGTCTTTGGAAATGAAGATTAGGCCAAATGTGTATCTGGGAATGTCAAGAGTTATGTCACCAAAGGTTACTGATTTTGTTCATCAGGACCATTACATTCTCTCTTTTCCCTCCTCTATCCAACTTCTCCGCACTTGACAATCCTATTTCTGCTGCTGTCCAACCAGGCAGAAATGAGAGATGCTGATGGATGTATGGCAGTGGCCGAGGTGTTGTACAAAAAATTTCAAAGGCATACATATTTGGTACTTAATGATTCATTCTGCCTCAAGTAGTATTTTGCAGAGAGCTTTATTTCTTCCACAAATTCTTTGATTGTCAAGATAATAATATCAAGGTCCTTGATGTGTGCCTGCATGTTGTGTGCATTTTAAATTAGTGAGCTACATGAAGTTTTCATAATTCCTGAACAGAATTGATGCCTATTTCTTATTAGATAATACAATATCTGTTGATTTTCCCATTTCTTTTATTTTAAATTCAGAGTAATAACATCAGTCAGGGAATCATAGTTGACAACTTAGATGATTATTTGACTTAACTGATATGACACCAACGAAATTTTTCCATATAACAGAAGTAGTCAAGCTGTCAAATATTTTAAAGTAAATATTATTATTCCATGGATTTGAGCTAAATAATAATACATTCTATAATTTCTCTGTAGAAATACAGAAATTTTTCATATATGTCATTTGTTTTTCTTTTGTCAGGAATTTTATTCTTCACAGGCAGATGGCTTGTTTATTTGTGAAATTTGTATGGGTATATATTCTTCCAATTAATTCAGCTACAAGTGAAAAAAATCGATACTCAACAGAAATACATAAAATCAAATAATAGTGTATTAAAATAAATATAATACAAATTTCAAAGAATATATCTTTTTTTGTTTGTTTTATTTAAGAATATATCTTTGGAACCACGGCCAAATAGCCAGTAGACTGAGATTCTCCCAAATGAAAGCGGGCAGGGAATTTTACCAATTAAATAGTTGGAAAGGACCCAGTGGATTTCATTTCTTTGCAAATGAAGTCTGGCAACCTGATGAGTAGATACATTGATTTAGTGTGTGCTACAACTGAATTAGTCATGGAAGAATTACAAGGACGCAACTAGTTTAAGCTTCATAGACTGGTCAACACCTTAAAATGTATAAAGTGGAACAAGAGAACCAAACTAATGCCTACCTAATTGTGGTAGGCAGAATTATGAAAGTGTACCCCGCCAAGTGTCCTACCCCTGGTTATTCAATCAAAACAATTCTGGGTACTTTTGTGAAGGGACTTTATAGATGTACTGTGGTTGCTAATCAGTTGACCTTAAAATAAATTTAACCTGGATTGTTGAAGTGAGCCCAGTGTAATCACATGGTTCCTTAGGACCCTCTATATACAAGATCATGTCATTTGCAAATAGAGATAGTTTTACTTTCATTTTTACTTTCTGTTTCCATTCTGGATGCCTTTTATTTCTTTTCCTTATCAAATTATCTGGCTAGAAACTCCAGTGCCATTTTGAATAGAAGTGGTAATAACAGATATCCTTATTTCATTCCTATTAGGGGGAACATTTTCTTTTTATTTATTTATTTATTTATTTATTTTATTATGTTATGTTGATCACCATACATTACATCATTAGTTTTTGATGTACTGTTCCATGATTCATTGTTTGCGTATAATACCAAGTGCTCCATGCAGTATGTGCCCTCTTTAATACCCTCACTAGGCTAACACAGCCCCCCACCCCCCTCCCCCTAGAACCCTCAGTTTGTTTCTCAGAGTCCATAGTCTCTCATGGTTCATCTCCCCCTCCAATTTCCCCCCCTTCGTTTTTCCCTTCCTGCTATCTTCTTCTTCTTCTTTTTTTTTTTAACATATAATGTGTTATTTGTTTCAGAGGTACAAGTCTGTGATTCAACAGTCTTACACAATTCACAGCACTCACCATAGCACATACCCTCCATAGTGTCTATCACCCAGCCACCCCATCCCTCCCAACCCCCACCACTCCAGCAACCTTCAGTTTGTTTCCTGAGATTAAGAATTCCTCGTATCAGTGAGATCGTATGATACATGTCTTTCTCTGATTGACTTATTTCACTCAGCATAATACCCTCCAATTCCACACACGTCGTTGCAAATGGCAAGATTTCATTCCTTTTGATGGCTGCATAATATTCCATTGTATGTATATACCACCTCTTCTTTATCCATTCATCTGTCAATGGACGTCTTGGCTCTTTCCACAGTTTGGCTATTGTGGACATTGCTGCTATAAACATTGGGGTGCACATACCCCTTCAGATCCCTACATTTGTATCTTTGGGGTAAATACCCAGTAGTGCAATTGCTGGGTCGTAGGGTAGCTCTATTTTCAACTTTTTGAGGAACCTCCATACTGTTTTTCAAAGTGGCTGCACCAGCATGCATTCCCACCAACAGTGTAGGAGGGTTCCCCTTTCTCTGCATCCCTGCCAACATCTGTCATTTCCTGACTTGTTAATTTTAGCCATTCTGACTGGTGTGAGGTAGCATTTCATTGAGGTTTTAATTTGGATTTCTCTGATGCTGAGTGATGTTGAGCACTTTTTCATGTGTCTGTTGTCCATTTGGATGTCTTCTTTGGAAAAATGTCTGTTCATGTCTTCTGCCCATTTCTTGATTGGATTCTTTGTTCTTTAGGTGTTGAGTTTGATAAGTTCTTTATAGATTTTGGATACTAGCCCTTTATCTGATATGTCATTTGCAAATATCTTCTCCCATTCTGTCGGTTGTCTTTTGATTTTGTTGACTGTTTCTTTTTTTTTTTTTTAATTTTTTATTTATTTTTATTTTTATTTATATGACAGAGAGAGAGATAGCGAGAGAGGGAACACAAGCCAGGGAGTGGGGGAGGGAGAAGCAGACTTCCTGCCGAGCAGGGAGCCCGATGCGGGACTCGATCCCAGGACCCTGGGATCATGACCTGAGCTGAAGGCAGCCGCTTAACCAACTGAGCCACCCAGGTGCCCCTGTTGACTGTTTCTTTTGCTTTGCAGAAGTTTTTATCTTGATGAAGTCCCAATAGTTCATTTTTGCCCTTGCTTCCCTTGCCTTTGACGATGTTTCTAGGAAGAAGTTGCTGTGGCTGAGGTCAAAAAGGTTGCTGCCTGTGTTCTCCTTTAGGATGTTGATGGACTCCTGTCTCACATTGAGGTCTTTCAACCATTTGGAGTCTATTTTTGTGTATGGCTAAGGAAATGGTCCAGTTTCATTCTTCTGAATGTGGTTGTCCAATTTTCTCAACACCATTTGTTGAAGAGACTGTCTTTTTTCCATTGGACATTCTTTCCTGCTTTGTCGAAGATGAGTTGACCATACAGTTGAGGGTCCATTTTTGGGCTCTCTATTCTGTTCCATTGATCGATGTATCTGTTTTTGTGCCAGTACCATACTGTCTTGATGATGACAGCTTTGTAATAGAGCTTCAAGTCCGGAATTGTGATGCCACCAGCTTTGCTTTTCTTTTTCAACATTCCTCTGGCTATTTGGGGTCTTTTCTGGTTCCATACAAGTTTTAGGATTATTTGTTCCATTTCTTTGAAAAAAGTGGATGGTATTTTGATGGGGATTGCATTGAATGTGTAGATTGCTCTAGGTAGCATTGACATCTTCACAATATTTGTTCTTCCAATCCATGAGCATGGAACCTTTTTCCATTTCTTTGTGTCTTCCTCAATTTCTTTCATGAGTATTTTCTAGTTTTCTGAGTACAGATTCTTTGCCTCTTTGGTTAGAATTATTCCTAGGTATCTTATGGTTTTGGGTGCCATTGTAAATGGGATCGACTCCTTAATTTCTCTTTGTTCTGTCTTGTTGTTGGTGTATAGGAATGCCACTGATTTCTGTGCATTGATTTTATATCCTGCCAGTTTACTGAATTGCTGTATGAGTTCTAGCAGTTTTGGGGTGGAGTCTTTTGGGTTTTCCACATAAAGTGTCATATCATCTGCAAAGAGTGAGAGTTTGACTTCTTTGCCGATTTGGATGCCTTTTATTTCTTTTTGTTGTCTGATTGCTGTGGCTAGGACTTCTAATATTATGTTGAATAGCAGTGGTGATAGTGAGATCCCTGCCACATTCCTGACCTTAGGGGGAAAGCTCAGTTTTTCCCCATTGAGAATGATATTTGTTGTGGGTTTTTCATAGATGGCTTTTATGATATTGAGGTATGTACCTTCTATCTCTGTACTCTGAAGAGTTTTGATCAAGAAAGGAAGCTGTAGTTTGTCAGATGTTTTTTCTGCATATATTGAGAGGATCCTGTGGTTCTTGTTCTTTCTTTTATTAATGTATTGTATCCCATTGATTGATTTGCAGATGTTGAACCAACCTTAGAGCCCAGAGATAAAGGGGGAACATTTTCAATCTTTTACCATCAGGTATGATGTTAGGAGAGGGTTTTTTGTGGATGTCATTTGTCAGGTAAGCATGTTCCCTTCTGTGACAAATATGTTGAATGTTTTCATCATGAGAATTTGTCACATGTGTTTTCTGCATCTCTTGAGATGATCATGTGATTTTGGCCTTTACTTGATCAGCATGGCATTTTATAGTGATTGGTTTTCATATGTTGAACTAACTTTGCTTTCCTGAGATAAATTGTACATGGTCATGGTGACTAATCCTTTTTATATCTTGCTTGATGAGACTTTCTTGTGTTTTATTTAGGGTTTTTACATTTATATTAATCAGAGGTATCAATCTATCATCTTCTTATCACATAGTTTGTCTGGTTTTGATATCAAGGTAATAATGGCCTCACAGAATGAGTTGAGAAGTGTTCTCTCCTTTTCAACTTTGTGCAATAGTTTGTGAAGTATTGGTTTTAATTCTTGTTTAAATGTTTTATAGAATTCACTGGTTAATCCTTATGTGACTGAGAATTTCTTTGTGGAAAGCTTTTTGATGACAGATTCATTCTCTTTACTTGTTACAATTTATTCAGATTTTTTATTTCTTCTTGCGTCAGCTTTGGTCCTGAGTCAATGTTTGTGTCTCTCTAGGAATTTGTCATATCATCTACATTATCCAATTTGTTAGCTTGCAATTATTGATAATATTACCCTGTAGTTTTTTGTTTCTATAAGGTTGGTAGTTCTGACCCATTTAGCAAATTGGGTCTTTTTTTTTTTTTTCTATTAGTCAGTTTAGTAAAAGGTTTGTTAATTTTGTTGATCTTTCCAAGAACGAACTTTTGGTTTGTTTATTTTATTTCTATTGTTTGTTTTTTTTAATTTCATTATCTCTGCTCTAATATCAAATTAAAGTTTGGCTGGCTTTCGGTTTAGTCTGCTCTTCTTTTAAGGTTTGTAAGGTGGAAGGTTAGACTGTGATTTAAAAACGTTCTTTTTTTTTTAATTTAGTAATTTACAGCTACAGATTTATTTATAAGCACTGATTTAACTGTGTCCCATACATTTTGATACAGTGTATTTTCATTTTCATCCATCTCAAGTATTTTCTAATTTCTCTTCTGATTTCCCCTTTGACCCGTTGATTATTTATAAAGATTTATTTATTTATTTGAGAGATAACGAGTGGGGTGGGGAGAAGGAAAGAGAGAAGCAGACTCTCCACTGAGCAGGGAGCCCAATGTGGGGCTTGATCCCAGGACCCTGGGATCATGGCCTGAGCCAAAGGCAGATGCTTAACCAACTGAGCCACGCAGGCGCCTGACCCATTGGTTATTTAGGAGTATGTTATTTGATTCCACATACTTGGGAATTTCCCACATCTCTTTCTGCTATTAACTCAAATCACTCCTTTGTGGCTGTAGAACATACTTGTTTAATTCATATCTTGTTAAATATATTGAGATTTGTTTTATGGCCTGAAATATGGTGTACACTGGAGAATATTCTGTGTGCACTGTAGAAACATAGTATTTTGCTGTCATTGAATGGAGTGTTCTGTATGTGTCTGTTAGGTCTAATAGGTGTATTGTGTTGCTTCAGTCTTTTGTTTCCTTACTGATCTTCTGGGTGTTCTATCCGTCTTTGAAAATGGGGTACCAAAGTCTCCAACTATTATTGTTGAAGTGTTTATTTTCACTTTGCTTTTACTAGCTTTTGCTCCATATACTTTAGGGCTCTGTTTTGAGGTGTATATGTTTATAATTATTAGATTTTCTTGATGGGTCGATTCTTTTATCATTATAAATTGTGCTTGTTTGTCTCTAATAACAATTTTTTTGTGTGTGTTAAATCTTTTTTCCCCCGAATTTCCAGCTCTCCTTTTGTTTATTGTTTATATGTTATGGTTTTTATATCCACTTATATTCACCCTTTTGGGGTAGTTGTATTGTTGGATCATACTTTTATACAACATGTCAACCTCAGAGTTTGACTGGAGACTTTAATAAATTTACATATAGCATAACTACTGCTAAGATAGGACTTACACCTGCCACCTGCTGTTTGTTTTCTGTGTGTCTCATGTCTTTCCTGTTACTCTTTTCCTCCATTACTGTTTTCTGTTACATAGATATTTTGTAGTCTATCCTGTTAATTTACTTTTTCACTATATATATTTTTTAAAGATTTTATTTTTTTTAAATTTGTTTGAGAGAGAGAGAGCAAGAGAGAGCACAAGCAAGCTGTAGGGCAGAGAGAGAAGCAGATTCCCTGCTAAGCAGGTAGCCTGATGTGGGGCTTGATCCCAGTACCCTGAGATCATGACCTGAGCTGAAGACAGACGCTTAACCGACTGAGCCACCTAGGCACCCCTTTCACTATGTATTTTTTGAATTACTTTATTAGTGGTTGCCCTAGAAATTATAATTTGGTTAGACTATTTGAGCTCCAACTGTTATATGCTACCTCAGGCAACTATAAAATTAAAATACTTACCTCACATTTCCTCCATTTCCCAAGTTGTAAGTGATTAATAATTAATAATTAATAGGAATGAATGTGAGCAGAAAGAACATAAATCCTATTGCATGTTACAGGGTAACCAGCTGGCTCAAATGTTTGCTGGGAAGGAGGCTTTTTGCACTGGGCAAAGTATTAATGTGGTGAATTTCCAGCCTTGTAAGTGGGATCTTTCGGGAAAATACCGAATATGTCAAATAATGACAATTATTTGGTAATGAGGCTTTGAAAGAGCTGTGTTTTCTGCTCATTGCTGTGGTTGCCACGCTGGCTTGCTACTTTTCAAAGTTGTTATGGAGCTGGAAGTGGGCAATGGGAATAAGGCAAGTTAAAAAACCGTAAGGGGTGCCTGGGGGGCTCAGTTGGTTGAGCATCTGACTCTTGATTTTGGCTCAGGTCTTGATCTCAGGGTCGAGAATTCAAGCCCCCGGTTGGGCTCCATTTTGGGTGTGGAGCCTACTTAAAACAAAACAAAACAAAACAAAACAAAACAAAACAGTGAAAAACCATAAAATTCACTTGCCAGTTTTTTTTTTTTTTTCATTGCCTGTATGGAGGAGTATATTTTCAGAGGTCTTTACATTGGCATTTTTGTTAACATCACCCTCATGTTTATGGTCAAGTTTTATGATCCACTGGAGTGATCCCTCTAGCTCTTCATCACAAAAGCAGGCTTAAATTGATATGGCTGCATTCATTTGTAAGTTGCCAGCAATTTTAAGAGATTACTATTTGAGGGTGTCCTTTAAGAGATAGGGTTTTAGCAAATATTATGTGGTTGTGTTGAGCTTGTTAGTTTAATGAGAGGGTATGAGAAAAAACTTATGATTTAATGGAAACAGAATTTAATAAATAGAAATTACCAACTGGAAAAAGTTTATATTGAAGACTATTATTTCCTCTCTGTTATCTGAACTTAGCATATTTCTGTCATAGGTGAACACACTTTTGCCTTTCGAAAAGTTTTGACGCTTAACCTTTGCTTCAGGCCTTGGACCTTGTCATGATCATCCATTCCTGCAGCCTGATTTTTGGAGAAGTGTTCTCAAGGACTGATATTATTTCACTCAAAATACTCAAATTTTTTAAGTTCCTTTGAGCCAGTTGGTTGTTCTGTAACATGCAATAGGATTTATATTTCTTCTGCTCACACTCATTCCTATTAATCACTTAAAACTTGAGAATGGAGGAAATGCAAGGCTGCCTGTCAATAGTTGATGAAAGTGAGACTGAAAATTCTACCTTATCTTCCTTGAGGATCAAGGGTGGTGGAATTCACTGCCAAAGTTGTTGGATTTAGCCCTCCAGACTTGATTCATGGTTTTTGTTGCTTTCATATTTTATATACTTCCTTTTTTTGGGTCATCAATCTTGGTTTATTTTGGGATTTTATTCCAATGCTTACCCAACAACTGAGAAAAAAATATTCTTTGAAAGACCTTTAATATAAACATTAACATTTTCAATAAAATCATACTGCTTGTTCTTATTTTGTCATTTTGATAATTAACACTTTACCATGAGATTATTTGAAATATGTTTTAAAGATATGCTATGCTCTTGCTTTTATGGATGCAGTCATAAAATGGGAATATATGAACCATATAAACAAACTGAGATGAATATGGTAGGGATTAATAGGAAACTTACAATGGTGACAGTGATGTTTGCATATATGTGCGTGATATGATTGTTCATAGGCTACTTCAGGGGTAAGAGGAGTGTGTGCAGAAAACACTGGGTCCATTTTTGGTTACCAGCTTCTTAAGTCTCTTCTCAGTGGTTAGAAGCAGCAGTAGGAGGGGGCATAGGATGAAGGAATGGACATGTGGGAAAAACTTATGCTGGCAAGGATGTGCTTCTTTCTTTCTTTTATACTTATAGACATGATGACTAAAGTGCTTTCGAACACAAAGGAGAGTTTTCCATAAGATAGTATTTTTCTTTAAGGAACATCAGTGAGTTAAAGAAATTCTATACTCACACTATAGGGAGCAAGGTAAAATTGAGTATGCATTTAAAAAAATGCTTATTGCCACTAAGGCGGAATTAAAGGTAGAAATCAGATGTCGGTATTGGGTGCATTTTGAACACTGCTTTGTTTTTGCCCATAAAAAGAAAGTTTATTCCTAGACAAATTCAAAAGATCCCAAGCTGTTTCTGAACTTAAAACCTCACCTTTGGGCGCCTGGGTGGCTCAGTCACTTAAGTGTCTGCCTTCGGCTCAGGTCATGATCCCAGGACCATGGGATCGAGCCCCATATCGGGCTCCCTGCTCAGCGGGGAGCCTGCTTCTCCCTCTCCTTCTGCCTGCAGCTCCCCCGTTTGTGCTCTCTCTCTGTTTCAAATAAATAAATAAAATCTTTAAAAAAATAAATAAAACTTCACCTTTTTAAAAAAGATATTTATTTATTTATATATTATTTATTTATTTATTTATTTAGAGTGCAAGTGGGGGATGGGGTAGAAGGAGAAGGAGAGAGAATCTCAAGGAGACTCCACACTGAGCTTGTGGTTTCATGAGCGGCTTTCATGTCACGACCCTGAGATCATGACCTGAGTTGAACTCAAGAGTCGGATGCTTAACTGACTGAGCCACCCAGCTGAATACTATTCATTTGTATTGCTAGTAATATTATTGCAATAACACTTATTTAAATAATAATATATACTATATAGTAAATATAATAACTCATGCTTATTTGATTATTCATTTGCTTAGCATTTGTCTGACAACACAAAGCAAGAGCAAACTAATGATTGTCCACTGTATTACTGTAATACCAGCTCTTCATCTAAATTATGTTTATATAATTATTCCAGGGAGTACATTCTGAGAACGGTCTTCTGTTATTGCAGGGATTTCAATTATGCCTCTGACCATATTTATAGCAATCATTAATGTCATTATTTTCTACTTAATTAGGGTACAATTTTGGAATAGGTGTAGGGAAGAAGAGGTTTCTTAGATTTCATAATTTTACTATTGATTCTCTCGATGTGACAATTAAATTTGATACCAACCCAGCTTTAAATGACCATGGAATAACTTGGTAGATAGGTTATCATAATCATCCACAGCATCATTTTTTCATTCCTTTTGACAAATAGCAAAACACCCAATAGAGTAGTAGAACACAGTGGTTCCCCGATTATACGCTGTAACCATGTCAAGCATTGCAGGAAATTTATGAAAGCCCAGGAAATGGTCCACATTTATGTTCTAGCCTTCTAAACAGTAATGGTTCCCTGGCAGAATCTGCACTGCAACATGTGGGAGAGCATCCGGGCTCTGCATCGTTTTCCATGATCCCAGGGAAAGCTGGGACTCTTCGATCCTATTCTTTCTAGAGTAAATCACAGCAAACAATGATCTCCTTTGAATTTTTCATTTATTTTGCTGGGCGATCCCAGTACAGTGTTTTCCCTGGATACCCTCTTTGCAGGGCTATAACTTTCTATGTTACAGGAGATAAATTAGATCATGGACTGCAACCCATAATAGTATTATAGGGAGTATAATCACAATGAGCTGTTTTGCTGGGGAATGTAATGACATAAAACAATCAGTCAGACCATTTGCAAAAGCAAATGGTGTGGTTAAATGTTTCATTCTTGAAACAGAAATATATTGACCTAATGTGGCTATGGGCCTGAATTATGATTGCCTGGTGTACTAAATAAGTTTACCGAAGATTGCTCTGACTGTAACATGTGGACTATTTTTGCCAACAGCCCACTTCCTCTCACTGGTCTCCAAAGTGGGTTCTACTTCCTCAGACTTAAGAAGCAGAGTTTTTCTTCCGACGAATAACCAACATGCTTGTCAGGTATTTGAAAACACACAGCATTTTAAATACTTTTCATATTTGGGAACTTCTGTTAATTGTTCGGACATTACTTATTTTTCACAGATTGCATTTTATTACTTCTCCAGCCAAGGGAGTGGCAAATTAATGGCTGGCCTTCAAACCACATGTGGTGGTCCCATTCAGCATTTATGGCAAAACACAGCTGGGCTCCAGAATCAGTGGGAGAGAAATGTCATGAACATCCAGAGCAACCAGAAATTTCAGGTATGTGTGTTGTATTTTCTAACTGTAACATTGAAGGAAAAATGATAAAATACAAGTCCTTAACTGATGTGGGAAACAAAGGCAGAAGAAAAACTATTAAATTTCCTTACTCCCTACAGCCCATTGACAAGTCCTTGAAACAGGCAGAGTGACCTTCCTCTAGGGACTCAGCTGCCTCGATGTTAATACTTTGCTAAGGGCAAAAGGCAATCTTAGCCCAACCCCTGGGACCCTTTAAGTCTACTTTAACATATAAAAATTCCTTTGGAAACTTCCTTTATCTTTACCCCCAAGATACATGTGGGCAGTCATCCCCCAAGCATATGACCCACTGATATACACCTGAAGGGTCTCATGACTCAGGTTTTATTAGACAGTAGTAAATGACATTTTCCCAACAATAGCTAGTGCTCTCAAGGTCCTAGAACCTTGCTTCCAAAATTCCTTAGAGACTTACACTACCCCTAACCCCCTCCCAACTTGAAAGTATATAATGGGCCATTCCTCATGACCCCCAGTGCAGCCCTTTCTGCCCATGGGTCTTATCCCCATGCTTTAATAAAACTGCCTTTTTCCACCAAAGAAGTCTCAAGAATTCTTTCTTGGCTGTCTGGCTTCGAACCCTAATGCCTTTCCTATATCATTAAGAACAGATGAATTAAAAGTAGGATGACCACTGTCCCAGTTGGCCAAGGACTGAGGGATTTGCCAGGACTTTCAAGCACTGAAACCAAAGTCTCAGGAAATTGGGATGTCCAGTCACCCTAAAAGACACCTTTAAAAGAAGGTTTTAAATTTATGTATAAAAACTAAAGCTGAAATATATTAACATACATTTATATATCAGTAAACTATATCTTTCTAATTATCTTCTTAATTTCTTAAATCCCCTTCTTTTTCTATTTCTCTTACTATTCCAACCTCCTCTTTTTTTTCATTTCTTATTCTTAAGAATTACTTATCTTCCAGGCTTTTCTCATGCTTTTGAGAGAACAGGGTTATATTGGGTAATGAGGAATTAGACTATTTGATTTAAATACTAATTCCAAATGCTGTTGAAGTAGAATAATTGTCATATTCATTTCATGGCTAAACTCAAATTATTCAGTACAGTCTTTATTTTCCAAAATAATTTTGAGAATGAAAGCCCGTGCAAGCCTATAAAAGACAAACTTATTTATTCAGCCTAATAAAACTTATGTATGGTGGAAATTATAACCTAATGATTATTACAGGAGTTCTTGGTAACGCATTGCATATTTTTACATTTGAGAGAGCCAAGAAAAATTTCCCATTAAAAACAGGATCTTAAAGCATTTTATTCTGAATGAATCTGCTTTTTTAAACCTGGTTTGCAGGCCAATTTAGCCAACTCGGATAAAGCAGGTTTCCTTTATCATCTATTATTTGAATAGTATAATAATCAATTTTATAATTTTGATACATAGCAGAAAATCATCTGCTATGTGATGGATGGACTTAGCACTTGCTTAACTATAGGGATTGAATTGGATTGAATTTTAACTTCAGTTATTTTGAGTGATAAGAGGAAGGATGGGAGAATGAGCAGGATTTCTATTATAAAATTGAATTATAAGCTGTAAGAATGGCACATTTTCTTAATTGATCTGTCATAAATTCACTATAGTTTGAAATTTCAGGCTTTTATAAACTAAATGGGGATCCAAAGAGGATCAGAGAAAGTCACTTCATAGATGGTTAAATGACACCTAGGTGATAGGACTTTAGAGGAACTGTATGGTTGGAAACATAATTCTGTCATTTGAAGCTTTGCACTCCATTGAAGTTAAATATATTGGTGTATGTGTAGAGAGGGGGATGGCAGAGTATCTTAAGTCATCAGGCATTTACGCCTTCCTGTGAATGATTGAGTCATTTATTTAACAAAGACTCACTTGGAGCACTCAGGATGCACCAGGTGGGATTCAGGGAATGTTCCTAGTACACGTAAAGAATTTTCTACCAGCTTTATTGAGATATAATTGATACATGTGTAAGTTTAAGGTATGTAATGTGATGATTTGATGCATCTACATTGTGGAATGATTACCACAATAAAGTTAACATATCCATCACATCACATAATTACAATTTTTATCATGCTAAAAACATTTAAGATCTACTCTCTTAGCAATTTGCAAGTATGTAATACAGTATTATTATCTATGTTCCCCATGCTGCTTATAGATACCCAGAATTTACTCATTTTATAGCTGGAAGTTTGTACCCTTTGACCAACATTTCCCCATTTCCCCCACCATGCAGACTCTGGCAACTAAAAATTACTCTGTTTCTGTGAATTTGGCTTTTATAGATTCCACATATAAGTGAATCATAGAGTATTTATCTTTCTGTGACTTTTCTCACTTAGCATAGTACCCTCAAAGTTCCAGCCATGCTATCATAAGGGATAAGATTTCTTTCCTTTCTTGGCTGAATTTATATATCTGTATACCACATTTTCTTTATCCATTCATCTGTTGATGGACACTTAGGTTATTTATGTCTTGACTATTGTAAATAATGTTTCAATAAATATGAGAGTGCAGATATCTCTTTGAGGTAGTGATCTCATTTCTATTGGTTATATACCCAGAAGTGGGATTGCTGGATCATATGGTAGTTCTATTTTTAGTTGTTTGAAGAACTGCCGTACTGTTTTTCATAATGGCTGCACCAGTTTACATTCCCACCAACAGTGAACAAAGGTTCCCTTTTCTCCACATCTTTCCAAACACATTATCTCTTATCTTTTTGATAATAGCCACTCTGACAGGTGTGAGGTGATATATCATTGTACTTTTGATTTGCATTTCCCTGATGATCAGTGTTGTTGAGTATCTTTTCATGTACCTGTTGGTTATTTGTATGTCTTCTTTGGAATGATGTCTATCTTTGGAATGATCTCTATTTTATTGGTGTGTGTGTGTTTTTTTTTTTTTTCACTATTGAGTTGTATGAGCTTCTTATATATTTTGGATATTAACCCCTTATCTGATAGATAGTTTATAAGGGGAAGATTAATGATAGGCCTGTGGAAGAGAGACTATGTGTTCCTGGATTTGGTATGTGTGTGTTTGTGTGTGTGTGTGTGTGTGTGTGTGTGTGCGCAGACTGAGAACTTTGAGCACCAATAATGCATCTAATTTGTAGTGGATATTCAAGTGTCATTAACTGCTAGAGAAGTTTCTAGTTTATTTCTTTCTTAAAAAGATTTTATTTATTATTTATTTGAAAGAGAAAAAGAGAGAGAGCATGAGTGGAGGGAGAGCATGAGTGGAGGGGGGAAGGGCAAAAGGAGAGGAAGAAGCAGGCTCCCCATTGAACAGGGAGCCCAATGACACAGGGCTTGATCCCAGGACCCTGAGATCATGACCTAAGCTGAAGGCAGATGCTCAACCCACTGAGCCACCCAGGCACCCCTAGTTTATTTCTTAACACTTTTCTTCTTTCTCCCCATGTCTCTCTGTCTTCTCTCAATAACAAAGCAAAACAAAACAAAACACAAGAGCAACAAAACAGAGCCAAGAGTGCTTTTGAGGGGATTGAGTCACAATGACTGGATGCTGAAGGATGGACTTGCTGAAGTCCCTTCTGTCTGTATGCTCACATAAACTTTGATGACTGAAATGGGAGTTTGTGTATAAACTTTGTCAGCATTTACACATCTTTTCTGACTCTGCTTCAGAATCGATGGTAAAAGAATCCTACCTAACCTATCTTTGCCAAGCTTTGTGTCTTCTCATCTCTGTCTCCAACTTAAGGTCAAGGTCTTTACTGGCAGGTAGACGGACAGAGACTTGGATGTTGGGTAGAGCTGGAACCTGCTGAGTCTTGTGTGTTAAACCTTTTAAAACAACTTCCTTGTTTTTCCCAGACATCCATTCCCAAATGGCACATTGCAGGGGCTGATGATTAAATATGTGTAGCAGCTAATATAAAACTTAAAACTCCCAAATATATCACCTCCAGGGCCGTTGAGCTGTAGCTGAGGCAGCGAGGTTATTCACTTGGGTGCTTTAAAATGCGGCAGTGCCTCCAGCAAAAGCAGATGCATGTGCAGTATATTAACTTGTTTGCCAAAATACTTTATTGCTGATATGAAAACAGCGCCTCTACCTTAGAGGCTTTGTAAAACTTAGGAAAGCGTATGACTCTCTTGGGATCCTTTGGCTACACCAATCTTTAAGATTGCAGGTAGCAGCTGTTCACATGCTTTTGTTTAGCTGGGCCACAGAGATGCACTATGCTTGTCATACTACCCACCACCCTCTCGTAGCTTCGTCCTGAAAAGTTTTAGCAAGAGGCTTATTTGAGGGCATTTTGTAATCAGTGTCTCCAGACAATAGCTGCTGCCTCATCAGTTTACAAGCCTCCGAGAATTACTCTGTTTTCTGCAATTTCCCCTCCACGCTGCCTTCGGACAGTTTTAAAGTCATTCATGCTTCCTTTAGAAATATCCACATAGGAGATTTTAGTTTCAGCTGGACCCTGGCTTAGGATGGGTTTCTGAGAAAGCCTCTGGATCTGGCTGTTGTCATGTGGGGGCTTTATTACCTTTATCTGTAAAGTACGAGGTCCATGCCTTAGTAAAATTGAAGCCCATTCATTTCTGAGGGAATACTGCAACATGACAAGGAATGGCGTTTATGCATCTAGTCAACAAAGATAGCAGCATTTAAGAAAGTTCTGAAGATGTTCAAGGAGTAATAACATCTAGGATTTACTGAGCACTTACTATATGTAAGGCACTGCATTTAGTCCTTTGTATATATTATTTTATTGGCCCTGCATGGCAGTCTTCTGAATCAGAACTATAATTCACCCCACTGTTCTTATGAGGATTAAGAGCTTCAGAGAGTGGACTAACCTATTAAATTCCATCCAGATTAGAACCCAGTATAGTTTGATTTCACATCCCAATCATTTATTCACTGAGCCGTGATCATTTTTTTATCATGTTAAAGCATTATAAGGATTTATAAAATATAGACAGAAAAAATCCAACTTCTAGATTTGGCCAAATATGTTGCAGGTGACTCATTAAATATTCTTTTGCCTGCTGTGTTGGATAAAACAACATTATTACACATTATTCTGCTGATTAACTGCAATTGCATTTCTCAAAATTGTAGACTTAAGCAATTCATTTTGCTATTGTCCTAAAATATTTGCAGAAGCAGAGAATAAACCAGGCTACACATATAGCAGAAATTTAGTCTCAGATGCAAGTAAAACCTTCCCTCACTCTCCTTTTCTTTGTTCTTGAAGGTGCTTATGTATTGGTTTTATGGGTAGGAAGGAATGAATACTGTATTACTAAGTATATCACTGACTGTGGTTTTCACATCCAATGTTTGGATTCTCAAAATAAATGCGAAGTCAGTGCCTGAATTTTAAAAAGATACTGGAGCATTTTTAATATGCTATTACCTACTTGTCATTTTGTTGATATTTTATTTCGACCTGCCGAAGAGTTCTTAGCAGCCTTGTGTTCAGAAACAATAGATTTTATGAACATGGATGAAAGATAAGTTATTCATAAAAATAAAATAAATACAAATCATTAACTTAAAAAATTCTATTCCCAAACTTTTCTAAATCATAATTGGAGTCATTTTCCCTTGTAAGTCAAGAATATTTGCTCTGTGAACACATGATGGCAAAAAATTACTGTCATCTTTTTGCATTTCACATGTTTGCTTGAAAAATAATATCGAATGCAAACTACTGATTAAGAAAACTTTAATATGATAAATACAACTACAAGAGGTTCCGTTCATGCAGTTATTAGTGTCATCCAAGTGAGTTCATGTCCATTATTTGGCTACTGCCAAAGGTTCATTGAAGATTTAGATCTTAAAGCACTTGAGCGCTGACCCCTTGCCTCCCTTAGAGGCCATCTTCTCTTAAAATGTTTGGGGTGAAAGCAATTTGTCTGTTATTTACTATTGGATCAGTGTAGCCCATACCTGACTTCTGTGATGTTGCCAAATTTCTAACGCTATTATCGGGGTTTATTTTCTTTGCTAGTTTGCTACTCTTTGCTTTATTTCCCCTGATACAGTTAAAATGAGGTGGATGTTTGGAAAAACTTATTTGCCAAAGTTTTGGGGAAAACAAAGAATGCTAGACCTCACTTTTCTTAGAAATACCACTACCATACCATATGAAAACATGGCTTCTGACCCTAGACCTGGCTTTTAAAAAAAATCTTCTTGAGATTCCACTTTCTTGAGCTAGTTCAACCCACCCTTTTTTTCAGGATCCCAACCAAAATCTCTGGAAAGTCTTTCTGTTTAAATATATTTAACTTGAGTATTGAGTTATGTCTGATGGGTCTTAAGTTTTGTTTCTGTTTTTGTTTTTTTTAAAGATTTTATTTATTTATTTGACAGAGAGAGACACAGCGAGAGAGGGAACACAAGCAGGGGGAGTGAGAGAGGGAGAAGCAGGCTCCCTGCAGAGCAGAGCAGGGAGCCTGATGCGGGGCTCGATCCCAGGACCTGGGACCATGACCTGAGCCGAAGGCAGACGCTTAACGACTGAGCCACCCAGGCGCCCCGGGTCTTAAGTTTTATAGCTACACAGACCCATTGGTGACTTTCCCTACGTTTAGAGAAATAGTGTTCTCCTTAAGAAAAACATTTCCTCTTGCTGTACCAGTGGGCTCAAATGGCAGCCAATTTTCACACTAACTTTCATTCAGTTAGACCGAGTTAACGTATAATTTAATTGACTTAAGCAAATATACATATCGCAAACTCCGTTGGAGAGGACTGAAGGTGAGAAGGTCATTTAAAAGCCTTTTCATTAGATCAGGAGTGAAGATACAGGAGAGGAAGTAGGAACAGAAAAAAGAGAGGGCTTCACAGGTCTTGATGGATTGGATGTGGGGCTGGAAGAGAACGTGATTCTGCGAGCCATTTTGGAGTTTGGAGCATTGAAAAGTGGCAGTCTTCTGGTGCCATTGTCAGAGAATGGGAGTCACAGGACAGGTCCAGTGTGAGGGGAAAAAATATTATGACTTAGAAGCGACTTTGTGTCATTGGGTAAAAATGTCCAGCACGCTGTGGAGATGCAGGCAGAAAGCTCAGACAGGCGATTGACATTTGTGATATAAACTTGTGTTTCAGGGTAACAGTTGAAACCCTGAAGATCAGTGGGTTTGAGAAGAGAGTGTGGAGAAAGAGACTGCTGATTAGTTCACACTTACTTCTGCTTCTCTCTTTAAATATGGTTACCACTGATGTGTTCTTAGTTTGGCAAAAACAGGTGAAAAGGCTTTCAAGAAGGATAGAATTTTTAATCTGTAGAGAATAGATTTTTTTTATCTATAAACACGCTATTCATACAATAGCTTAAATACTTTATGATAACTCTGTGTTACAATAATAGGTAACACTTTTTTAATACTAACTATATACCAAGTGCTGATATACATGTAATAACTCATTTATCCTTGCATAAATCTTATCATATAGGTAATAACTTATTATTACTATTTTAAATATTTTATTTATTTATTGGAGAGAGAGAGAGCTCACTTGTGAGAGAGCATGAACTGGTAGGGGAGGGGTAGAGGGAGAGGGAGAAGCAGACTCCCCGCTGAGCAGAGAGCCCAAAGGACAGACGTGGGGATCAATCCCAGGACTGACCTGACCTGAGCTGAAGGCAGATGCTTAACCAACTGAGTCACCCAAGTGCCCCAATAGCTTATTATTTTTATCAGTACCTTTTTACAAAGAAGAAAAGTGAGGTACAGAGATGTTAAATACCTTCTCTAAGGTCCTGTTGCTATTAAGTGGTATAGCTGGGATCTGAACCTAAGTAGTCTGTTTCCAAACACATACATTAGCCACTGTGCTCTCTGCCCTCAGATAAAATCATCTCTATTTAACAGTCTTTTCTTTCCCCTCTGAAACAGCTTTTTATTGAACAGCAAAGCAAAATTGCAACACAATTTTAAATGTTTGTAAGTTAGGTCACAAAAGGGATGCAAAATGTTTGCAGATTATTATATTCATACAGCTAAAGTCATTCATTGAATCTTACACCAATACAAACATAAGATTATTCCATGACTAAGAGTAGCCCAAATTGGGGTACCTGGGTGTCTCAGTCAGTTAAGCATCTTACTCTTGATCTCATTCAGGTCTTGATTTTGGGGTCCTGAGTTCAGGCCCCATGTAAGGCTCTACACTGGACGTGGAGCGTACTTAAAAAAAAAAAAGAGTAGCCCAAATCTAATAACCAAAACTATATTAGTATCAGAAGTAATATTAAAATGTTAAATAGCAAAAGATATCCACTAATTTTATTACTAAATGGAATCTACAAACTAAATTTTTAGAAACTGTAAAAAGAATGACTAAAACTGTAAACTAAGTAGTTAGGTTTACAGAAAATTCTGGGAAAGTAGTGAAATAAAATACTGAGAAAATAATCAATAAGTATGCATGTAAAACTCTCCCATGATCGTGATACTAATACACTGTAAAGGGATTTTGTAAAAGTTGATCTGCTGGGTGCTACAAATAAACCTTGAGGTTAAACTCAGTAACTATTGTCTTCTAGATGTGGTTTACTTGAGATTAGTCACATTTAATCTACTTTCATGTATGTATTCCCAGAAAGATCTAGTCTCTACCAGAGATCACGCAATCTGTAAGTAAAAACATTTGAAGTTGGTTACTACTGTTTGCCAAGTACTTTTCCCATCCTATTTCTATTTTTCCTCAAAACTTTCTATTTCAAATGTGTAACCAGAGCTCATCTTTTCAGATGCCAAGTGGATTATTTTGTCTACACAACAGTCTTTGATAGGCCTTTTCCAACATGGTCCTGCTTTACAAGTAGTCACATGGTTATTCTGTTTTATGTGAAGAAAAGATGACTCTCTTAGGGCTACATGTTGACATATTACTCGATAGGTTGTGGATGTTTCACATCATATTTTTAATAGTCTAGTAGATAGCATCTGGTTTGAAAGGAAATATATCAGTACATCACGTTGTAAAGAGAATGTGTTATGACAAAATGATCTGCTAGGGTCTACTGTATGCAGATCAGTTGTCAAGCTAAAAAGCGGTGCTGACATTTTGAAATAATAAAATGTTTATATTATAAGCAAGGCTAAATAATGCACACAGTTTAATGCATCTATGAATTAAGCCTCAAACATCACTGGTATTCATTAGTGAGGTTGGGATAATACTCTCCACCACCACAGCAATTTTCTGTTGATTTAAGTAACTATGAAATTGGAGGGTAGTTTCTTCCTAAGTTTTTCAGATTTATTATACCAGAGTATTTTCTCTTGGTGCAGGCTTGGGCTGGATTTACATCACGATATCACATTCACTCATTTTTTAAAGATTTATTTATTTATTTGAGAGAGAGGGAGAGTGAGCAAGAGCGAGTGTGAGTGGGAGGAGGGGCAGAGGGAGAAAGAGAGAGAGAATCCTCAAGCAGACTCCTCACTGAGCATGGAGCCCAATGCAGGACTCAATCCCAGGACCCAGAGATCATGACCTGAGTTAAAATCAAGAGTCGGATGCTTAACCGACTGAGCCACACAAATACCCCTCACATTCACTCATTTTAATAATAAGTCACTGCACAATCATTTCTAGTCACTGTCCCAAGTTTTGTTTAGATAATGGCAGAAAATGCACAGAAGGATATAGCACAAGGATATCCAAGGCAAGTCTGTGAACAAAATTTAGAGAACCAGGGGTAGAAATAGGGCGCAATTGCAAAATACCAAGAACCAGAGATCAAGATGGAGCTGGGTCCAAGAGCTGGTAAATACTAAATAGTATGAACACATACGAACCAGAGATGATTAGATGGCAAAAAACAGATGAATATTGCTTCATTTCACAAACATGTTACATAACCTATGGTAGACATTTGAGATACAGAGATGACTATATTTTCTTGTCCTTGAGAGTGTATGCGTGGATCTCTTTCCACTTGGAATTGGCATGGTCACCAAAGTGTTTCTAGGAAGTGACATGTTTTTTATTTGTAGGCTCTGTGCTATAAGACTGTGAGACAGTGATATTCCTTGCTTTGTGCTTTTGTTTTGTTTTTCTTATGCAGGTTGTTTTTCAAGGTCAAATAATTTCAACTCCTGAACAGGATGAAGTCATAGCTATTGATGATATATCTTTCGGTTCAGGCTGCTTGCCTGCAAATGGTAAGAACTTTTTCTCATTTTGATCCTTATTCTGTATATAAATTCAGTGCATTTTTAACATTGTGTAATGACTTTCATTCTTTGAATGAAATGAAAGCGTTGTATAATGCTCTTTCTTTCTTTTTTTCTTTCCTTTTTTTTTGCCTGATGTTGTGAAGTGGGCTATTTTCCATCGTATAACAATGTCTAGGTTTATGCCAGAAGTGAAAATAGGCTATTTTTTCACTGAGTCTGATGCTCTAAAGAGCTGAAGTGATAATTTAGTCTCAGATTTGAAACACTGTAGCAATGTTTACACTGGCTAGTTAAATCTCACCAAGAGAACTCCTTGCCCTTTAGGAGACTAGGTGAAAACTGGCTTCTCTAGGCTTGAAATTGTCTTCTTGGGGAATTGATTTGACTCTTCCACTGAAAGACACAAGTGGAGAGAGATATTAGTTATAATCTATTTTCTATTTAGACTGAAACAACTAAATCAATAAGCCACATATATCAGATCTAAAAAATTATCCATATTGGTCCTTTGATTATATTAACTGAATTCTATTCAATTCACCATGCATATTGTTCTCAATAGAAAAGCTTAATGTTCAAATTATCAATTGGTCAGGATAAATTAATTTAGTCTAATGATCATGCAAGAATCATATATACGATTATAGATAGTTGATAGATTTTTTCCTTTTTAAATGTTATGATATAGCATAATAAAGACAGCTATTTTGTAAAGAGGATTCTAAGTTCTAATTTGGTACAAAGATATGGTAGTTGTGGTCAATTACGTTTCAAGAACAGAAGAGATGAGTTGATCTACCTAAAGGAGACCAAGGAATCTTGATAAAGGATGCCTGTATTATGCTTTGATTTTAAGTAGCACTTGTGCTGGTATGATAAGAGATTTATAGGAATGTGTCTCTTGCCACTTAGACCATGGTAGGGTTTTATAGGAGCTGCGGACAGCTCCTTCCACACTGGAACACGAAAAGATTTCTTTCATTTTTATATTTTCAGTTCTCAGTATATTTTAGATGAGAAATCATGATATGATATGATAAATTGAAATATAGATAAATTGAAATGGAGAACTTTAAGGGAGCAGACTGTAAGCTCCACCCATTTCCTAGAAGTATAAACCTCAATGCCTTTTCACTGACAGAAGGTAACGTTTATAGGATTTATCGGAAGGGAAGCAATAGATCAGGGGAGAACATACTGTTGCCCGCAGGCAGAGCAGACACAACTACGTCTGTTCTGCCGTTCAGTCTCTCCTCGTGCTCTCTCTTCTGTTACCCTGCATGGTATTCCTGGGTCCAGAGCGCGGCCAGCTTGGGCTTGATTTGTAATGGGGCAGCTAGTCCCTAACTGTGATCACTTCAGCAGGATCTTTATATATCTCATTTTATAGTTTCTGCAGAAACTGAGATCTGCCAAACATGATCCCCAAGTAGTCCTATGTATTGCTCAGTCTAGCTAATCACCCCCAAAAGAAAATAAGGAATGAAATCAGCTATTGGCTGGACTTTTCCTAACTGTAAGGAAAATTAGGACCTGGCCTCTGCCATTGAAACTTTGCATTACAAATGTACACAGGAGCATGCTGGGGTTGTGCTTGGGACTTGACATCGCCTGTAATAGGACTCTGCTATCATTTCACAGATGAACTTTCTCTCCATCTTTGGACCTGGGAACCAAAGCCATTTCCTTAATTACCCATGATCCATCTACTGGGACAAAGGCCAATGTAGATGGACCGTAATAAATATTCCAAAGACAAATGCCAGATTTTTAGTAAGCACTTAAAAGAGCTCTATAAGATCACTATAGAAGTGAAAAAGCAATAGTCACAGGAGTGAGAGCACAAGAAGTTGGACATTCAATGAAAGGTCATGGTCAAATAGAAAAAATATTGGTGTCTATAATTTCTAAGACGATAGTTCCAGATAATGTTACAGCCATATTGTTTTTGAGGTGGTGTGGAAATAAAGTTTACTGAAGATAAGGCATGAATTTTAAAGCGAAATTATTGGCTAGGCCTTTCACATGGATATTAAATTCATACAACATTACAAGGTTTGGGACTAGAGGAGATTTGAAATCCCAAACTGAAGTCTTCCATGAATATGGATGCATGGATGACCCAGGGCAGTAAGTTGGATGTCATGAGCCAAGACGTTTCTACACATGGAAGAATAAATGAATCAACATCAGGGATTTAGAAGAATGGCGACTTTAATTTTAGGCCTTGTGTTTACTGGGGCATTGGGAAAGGATGTCATCCCTCTGGAGAAGTGCAAAGAAGTAGTTTCTTTTTGGAAAAAGCCAGTATCCAGGTAAGGTCACACAGTATGTTCTTTGAAGTTGAGGGTGCAGGGAGGTTTGTTTTTTGTTTTTCAAATAGAATGAGGGTTGATGGCATATTTAAACTTTTGGGAGGAAGACAAAGCAGCATGAGGATTAATAATGGAGAAAAAGAATAAAGTGTAATGGAATAAGATTGATATTTGGTTGGAGTTGCATTTTGTAAATGGTAGGGATGTGAGAGATGGTAATATTATATAACATTAAATTTCCAAATGATTCTCTCTAGTCAAGTTCAGAGGCTCTAATGATAGACTAACCCTAGTCAATCACCAGAATCAAAAAGAGAAGTGATTGATTCTGAGCTTTACCCCAGACTGCTAGATGGGAATCACTGAGGATGGGGCCTGCATTTTAAAAAAGGTTCTCAGGACACTTTTTGTGAAGCCAGCCGACCTCAAGTTTAAGAATTGAACTAGGATTTGGGGCGCCTGGGTGGCTCAGTTGGTTAATTACTGGACTCTTGATTTTGGCTCAGGTCATGATCTCAGGGTCATGGAGCCTGCTCTCTCTCCGTCTTTTTCTCCCTCTCCCTCTGACCCCCCACCCCCAACCCTGCCCCTGCATGCATGCCTGCACTCTCTTGCTCTTAAAAAAAAAAAAAGAAAGAACCAAACTAGCATTTGGGAACCATGCGTCCTGGTCTCATGTTGATTACTGCACTTGGCAGTGAGTGCTCTGGGACAGAGTGTCAGCTGAATAGAGAGTGGTTTCAGTCTCATGCAGTCCTGATGGTGATGATCATGGTGCATCTGAGACATGTAGGCAGAGCCAACTCAGCCTTTTCCAGACATCACCATCAGAAATCTTACCCCAGTGAAGGGTGGAGTTAGGAATGCATTTGGATGCAAGAAAAGAGGAGTTTTCTTAGGTGACTTAAGAAAACAAGGGGGGATGGACAGTTATGATGTGATTCTTCAACTTTGATACTGTTAAAGTCAAGGACTAAGGGATTTCCTTGGTATTTGCTTCATGCTTACATTCTTAAAATGACTGTTGAGGTTCTATACATCTCACATCCAGGGCAGGAGGAAGGCAGAAATGAGAAAGAGCAATGTTTTCGGCCATGCTATTGGCTAGATGATTGTCACATGGGTACCTTCGTTGCTAGGCAGACCAATAAAACTGAGTATTTGTATGCAGCCTCTGTAATAGAGGCAGGCAAGGAGAACAGGTTTATGAGCTGTGTGAGGAAATATTTTCCAGAGAAACTCAACATCAGCATACTTAGAAGTAAATTCCAGTTTTCTTTCAAATCTGTTCCCTTGCCTATATTCTCTTTTTAAATTATTGACATCTGGTCTCACTCAGTAGCCTAGGAATCATTCTTAAATCATTCTCCCCTTTTCTTACCCCTGTATTAATTTAGTTAAAAAATAGTGGTGAGGGCGTGTCCTTACATTTTTCAAATTGTCTCCTCTTATTTATCATTATTATTTATCCAACTGTGACTTCATTTAAGTATGTATTTTTCCCCTGGATTTTTAAAAATTCTGGTTTTGATCTATTCAGCTCTACTATCCAGTACTATGTACTGTCCACCAGATTATACTTCCTAACATATAAATATGACCAATCTCTACTTGTTAAAATCTATCAATAACTCTTATTGTGTCCAGAATAAAATTCAAAATTTTTTTAAAGATTTTATTTATTTATTTGAGAAAGAGAGAATGAGAGACAGAGAGCACGAGAGGGAAGAGGGTCAGAGGGAGAAGCAGACACCCTGCTGAGCAGGGAGCCTGATGTGGGACTTGATACCAGGACTTCAGGATCATGACCTGAGCTGAAGGCAGTCACTTAACCAACTGAGCCACCCAGTTGCCCAAAATTCAAATTTCTTATAAATTCTTATGATTTCAAATTTCTAAGCTTTCGTGATCCTGCTCTTGCACACCAGCCCAACTTCCTCCTTCACAGTCGTACAAGAATCCCCAGACTCGGGCCAGAACAAACTGCTTGGTAGTTCAGCAACACAGTGTCATCTTATTCTTGGGTATCTTTGTAAACTTTGCTCCCTCTGCCTATTTCATGACTTTTTTTTTTTTTTGACTGTCCTCCTACTACTTATCCTTCCAGATTGAGCAGACTGAGTGGAGGTCTCTTTACTGGGAAGCCTTCTCTTACAGAAAATTCCCCCCCACACTCCCACCCCCCCACACACGCACCGTATTGATATATTTTCATAGCTAAACACTAAGTTTCTTGAGGAAACAGTTACTAGTGTCTTAGTGCTTTGTGGATCTCCAGCACAGAGCAAACACTTAATAAATATATGTCAACTAAATGACTCAACACTGAACATGTGCAATTATTTAAGTATCAAGTATTTGGGAATTTGAATAAATTCTTCTTTCCTCTGAGCTACAAGTGCTCCATTTCATAGAACAGAGATTTAAATAAAATATCATGAGACTATTTTTTAGCAGTATTTATATTTATGCTAAGAATATATATTATTTTTTGGCTTTTGTTTTAACATCAGAAATTAAGGTATGTCCTCAAGCTATCTAATGTGATTTTATCTGAGACTTCTAGCTTCCAAAATCATTAGAAGATAAATTTATGTTGTTTAAGTCACGAGATGTGTGGTTCTTTGTTTTGGCAGCCCTAGCAAACAATTATAGAGGCTTTCCTGAGCTAATTCTGTAACATATGAATTCTTTCTCATCTGTAGCCACCAAAGTCTCTGCTTAGGAGAGATAGTAGTCTCTACATTGTCCGTAGAGACTGTAGTTTTCCCATCAGTATTGAAGCCAGGATATAGAGACTCATTTTTAAAATGCTAAAACTAAGTAACTCTGAATTCTATATCCATTGAAAATATCCTTCAGGAATTCAGATAAAATAAAGACATTCTCAGATGAAGAAACTATAGAATTCTTCACCAGAAGACCTACTCTAAGAGAAATGCTAAGGCAGATTTTCCAGCTGAAAAAAAAATGACAGAGGAATATTTTATCAGTAGGAATAAAGAAAGAACGACTGAAGTCATAAATATCAGAGTAAATATAATGGAATGACCTTCTCCTCTAAAGATTTTTAATGTACACAGGACTCTTAAAAGCAGATTTTTGAACATCCCTTTGGTGGGTTCAAAGTATGTAGATGTAACAAATATGGTAAGTATACCATAAAGTTGGGAGTGTAGAAGTCCATAGCTTTAAGATGTCTACATTTTTTTTGAAATGCTAACAAACTCTATGTAGAGTGTTAAACTGAGGTGTGCATATTATTATCCCTAGAGTGAACACTAAAAAGATATAAGTAAAGGAAAATAGATACACTAAAATTGTGCATAAAAATATTAAAATATTGAAATAATCCACTAGAAGACAAAGAAAAACAGATGGTGAAGGCAGAAATGATAGTAGGGTGGTGGTAAAGAGCACAAAGTATAATAAATGCAGAGGACACAAACTGAGAAATAATAAAGTTGCTAATTTAGTTATAATGATAAAATAATTACATTAAATATAAGCGGCATATGTATTGCTTTTGGAAGTCAGAGGTTGTCAGATTGGATGAAAGATAAGAGCTAACTACATTTTGACTACAAAAGCTCATTTAAAAAATAATGATATAGATTAATTAAAAGTGAAGGGATTCAAATATAGTTAATTAATCTATGACAAAGTAGGGAAGAATACACATTGGGGAAAAGGTAGTCTCTTATAAATGGTGCTGGGAAACTGGACAGCTACATACAAAAGAATGAAACTGGACCACTTACACCATATACAAAAATTAACCTAAAATGAATTGAAGACCTAAATGTGAGACATGAAGCCATAAAACTCCTAGAAGTAAGTATAGATAATAATGTCTTTGAGATTGGCCATTGCAGTGTTTTTCTAGATATGTCTTCTCAGGCAAGAAAACAAAAACAAAAATAAACTATTTGGGCTACACAAAAATAAAAAGCTTTTGCCCAGCTAAGGAAACCATCAACAAAATGAAAAGGAAACCTACTGAATATAAGAAGATATTTCCAAAAATATATCCAATAGATGTAATTATCAAAATATATAAAGAAATTCTACAACTCAACAGTAAAAAACCCCAAACAATCCAATTATAAAATGAGCAGATGATCTGCATAGACATTTTCCCAAAGAAGACATACAGATGGCCAACAGACACATGAAAAGATGCTCAACATCACTCATCATCAGGGAAATTAACATCAAAAACCACAATGATATATTATTTATGCCTGTCAGAATGGCTAAAATGAAAATGACAAGAAATAACAAATCCTGCTGAAGGTGTGAAGGAAAAGAAACTCTCATGTACTATTGGTGGAAATGTACATTGGTGAAGTCACAGTGGAAAAAATATAGGGATTCCTCAAAAAATTAAAAATAGAAATACCATATGATCCAATAATTCCACTATTGGGTATTTACCCAAAGAAAACAAAAACACTAATTCAAAAAGATATATGCACTCCTGTGTTTATTGCAGCATTATTTACAATAGCCAAGATATGGAAGCAACCTAAGTGTCCATCAATAGACAAATGAATAAAGAAGATGTGGTGTGTACACACACACACACACACACACACACACACACACGAATATTATGCAGCCATAAAAAAGGATGAGGTCTTGCCATTTGTGACCACATGGATGGAACTAGAGGGTATTTTGATAAGTGAAATAAGCCAGACAGAAAGGCAAACACCATATGATTTTAATTGTATGTGGAATTTAAAAAAACCCAAATGAATAAATAAACCAAAAGCAGAAATTGATCTGTAAATATAGAGAACAAACTGACTGTTGCCAGTGGGGAGGGGGATGGAGGGATCGGTAAAATGGGTGAAGGGGAGTGGCAGGTACAGGCTTCCACTTATGGAATGAATAGGTCATGAGGATAAAAGATACAAGGTAGAGACTATAGTCAATGGTGCTGTAATAGTGTTGTATGGTGACAAATTGTAGCTACACTTGTGAGCACAGGATAATGTATAGATTTGTGGATCACTAGGTTGGACACCTGAAATTAATGTAACATTATGTGTCAACTCCACTTTAAAAAAAAAGAACAATAAATAAAGAATTTTTAAAAAGTAAAGGGATTAAAAGGAGGTGGTGTGGCTATATTAATATCAAACAATATGTGCTTCAGAACAAGGAAAATTAACAGGGACAAAGAAGGATATTATATAATGATGAAAGGGTAAATTCACTAAGAAGACAGAACAGTCTTAAATATGTATGCACCTAAAAACAGTATGAAGAAATAAAAGAAGAAATAGGCAAATCTACAATTATACAAGGAAACTTGAATACACATCTCTCAATAAATAATAGAAAAAGTATACAAAAAAAATCAGCAAGAATTTGCAAAACCTGTGGAAAAAAAGTCCTAAAATTTGTATGGAACCACAAAAGACCCCAGATAGCCAAAGCAATCCTGAGAAAGAACAAAGCCAGAGGCATCCTACTTCCTGATTTTAAATTAGACTACAAAGCTATCCTAATTAAAAGTTTTGACTGGCATAAAAAATGACACATAGATCAATGGAACGGAATAGAGAACCCAGAAATAAAACACTGTATATAGATCAACTAATATTTGATAGGGAGTCAAGAATACTTAATGGAGGGCGCCTGGGTGGCTCAGTCATTAAGCGTCTGCCTTCGGCTCAGGTCATGATCCCGGGGTCCTGGGATCGAGCCCCACATCGGGCTCCCTGCTCCGCAGGAAGCCTGCTTCTCCCTCTCCCACTCCCCCTGCTTGTATTCCCTCTCTTGCTATCTCTCCCTCTCTCTATCAAAAAATAAATAAAATCTTTAAAAAAAAAAAAAAAAAAAAGAATACTTAATGGAGAAAAGATAGCCTCTTCAATAAATGGTGTTGGGAAAACTGACAGCCACATGGAGAAAAATAAAATTGGACCCTTATCTTATTCCACTAATAAAAATTAACCCTAAATGGATTAAAGACTTAAACATAGGACCTGGATCCATAAAACTTATAGTGAAAGCATAGGGGAAAATCTCTATGACATTAATCTTGGCAACCTTTTTTTTTTTTTTTTTGGTTATGACACCAAAAACACAAGCAACAAAAGAAAAATCAACAAATGAAACTATACATCAAACCAAAAAACTTCTGCACAGCAAAAGAAACAATCAACAAAATGAAAAGGCAACCTATGGAAAGGGAGAAAATTATCTACCTACTTGAAATAATTGATATTTTTAAAAAGTAATTTAAAACTATAGCAGTAATTTAAAACTTAAACTCCTTTTAAGTGCATGTGGAACATTCAATAAGGTAGACTATAGCCTGGGCCCAGTGGTAAGACTATACGGAGGCAAGTGACATACTCTCACAGATGTAGAATTCAAGGGGACACTAAAAACTTGTTATTACGGACCAAATTATGTCCCCTCCAAACTTCAAATGTGGAAGCTCTAACCCCAAATGTGACTATATTGGAGATAGTGTCTTAGGTAATTAAAATTCAATAAGATCATAAGGGTGGGGTCCTAATGAGACAGGAAGGACTGTGGCCTTGTAAGAAGAGGAGATCTCTCTCTCTCCCCCTCCAACCCTCTCCGTCTCCCTCCCCACCACCCCTGTCTTTCTCTCTCCCTCTCTCTCACCCTCTCCCTTTGTCATGTGAAGACACAGTGAGAAGGTAGCCATGTACAAGCCAGGAAGAGGACCTTTATGAGAACCCAATCATGCTAACACCCTGATCTTGTACCTCCAGGCTCCTGAACTGTGAGAATATAAATTTTTGTTCCTTAAGCCATCTAATCTATGGTACTTTGTTATAGCAGCTGGAGCAGAGTGAGACAAACACTAATTAATATAAATAATATTTTAATACCTCATATTAAAAGTTCACAGTTAATGAAAAAAATCAAAGATGTACAAATATAAAAATATTAAATGCAGATAGTATTACTGAATTTTCCAGTCTCCAGTATGGCTTAGCAGTACTACTGGGGCTGCAGAACAAACCTTAAGAATGTTAAAACAATTGAAATGGTAAAAAATATATCCTCTGAGCAAAATGAAATTAAACTACAAATCTGGGACATCCACAGTCATTTGGAAATTAAATGTCACACATTTAAATAAAACATACTTTGAAATAGCCAAGTATTTTGAACTGAAAGAAAATGAAAATATAACTTACTAAAATTTGTGTAACACAGCTAAAGCAATGCTTAGAAAAAAATAATTGATATAAAATTTTTATTAGGGAAGAAGAAAGCTCTCAAGCCACTAAATTTAACTATCCACCTAGTGAAAGTAGAAAAAGAAGAACATATAAAAACTAAATCAAGCAGTGGGAAAATAATACATATAAAGACAATAAATAATGGAATTTAAGATGGGAAAATTATCAAAACCAAAAGCTGGTTCTTTGAAGAGGTAACCAAAATTGATAAATTCTAGCTGGATTGACCAAGAAAAAAAGAGAAAAGGCACATATTACCTAATTTGGAGTGAAATAAGGTACTATTTACTCTATGGGTACTAAGAGGATAATAGGAATAAGGAAATAACTACCAAAAACTCTATGCATGTAAATACAACAATTTATGTGAAATGAATAAATTCCTTGAAAGTCACAATGATCAAAAGACATTCAAGAAGAAAGTGATTAACTTGAGTAGTTTTATGTTTATTAAAGAAATAGGACTCATAGTAAAAATCTTCCATTAAAGAAAACTTCAGGACCACATGGTCTCACTGGAAAATTGTATCAAATACTTAGGGAAAAAAATAACACAAGTTTTATACATTCTATTCCAGAAAATAAAAGTGAAGATAATACTTGTTACCTTAGTCTACAAGGGCAGCTTTGCCCTAACACCAAAACTGAACAAAGATATTATAAGAAAAGAAAGCTACAGACCAATGTTGCTATCACAAAAGATCTTTAACAACATATTAGCAAATGGAATCCAGTAATATTTTAGAAAGAGAATACATTAAAATCATTCAGGAGATGCACAGTTGGTTCAATGTTTGGAAAGCAATCAGTGTAATTTACCTTGTTAACAGACAAAAGAAGAAAAGCACATGATGATCTTAGTAGATGCAGAAAAAGCATTTGACAAAATTCAACATACAGCCATAATTAAAAACCTCAGCAAACTATGGACATCTATAACCTAATAAAGGGCATAGACAAAGACCCAACAGCTAACATCATGCCCATTATGAAAGTGAATGCTTCACCTCTGAAACTGAGAAGGAGGCGGTGACACCCGTCCACTCTTACCACTTGTATTCAATGACATACTGCAAAGCCAGCCGATGCAATAAGGCAAGACATACAAGTAAAGGCATACAACTGGAACAGAGGAAATAAATCTATCCATGTTTGCAGGTAATGTAATTGTCTATGGATAAAATAGCATAGAATTTATTTTAAAAACTTCTAGAATTAGCAAATGAGTTTATCGTAGTAGCAGGATACAAAGTCAGTATAAAATCAATTGTATTTCTCTACAATGGCAATGAACAATTGGAAACTGGAATTGGAAAAATAGCGCCATTTGTAATACAATCAAAGTAAATTCTTACATATAAATCTCACAAAATATATGCTGGGTTTGTATTCTGAAAACTACAAAGTAATGATCAAAGACATCAAGAAGATCTGACTAAATAAATGGAGTATTGATTGATTGAAGAAAGATCATGGGTTTATTTTTGCCAAAACTCATAGAACTGGATAACCAAATGTCTGAATTCATTTTATGATATGTAAGTTAAATATATTTAAAGAAGAAATAGTAACTTTTTAAAGTTGAAACAATTCTGATGGTGAGGAAGCTGCCACATAGAGTACTAAGTAAGTATTATCTTTAAAGAAAAAGCATAACTTCATCGTTTTGCTGTATACATTTCTCTTTACTATAAAAATGTGAACAACTTTATAAAAGTGCTTACGGTATAGGTATAGGTATCCTTATGGTATCTGAACATTTGGTAAGTTGGACAATTCCACTAAATTCTTTTTCTAATATTACAGGACTCCTTTAGATTTTTCCCACACCTTCAAACAGTATCATTCTAACTACTGCCCTTTTCCAAGAAAATTCATGCACATTCATTGAAAGAAGGATCTTTTTAGACTTTACCAAAGTAGCATATATGAAAGAAAAGTCTAGCTTTGTGACTGTGAATAAATAAGTATGTGTTTAGTCACTGATTTTTCAATAAATTGCTTATTATAATTTTTTATAAAAAATTGCATGCTGTGGCTCATAATCAGAATATTGTGAATATTCTCTGAATATTCTTAGATTGGTTTGTCAGGATGTTGCCTTCATCTCATTTATGAAGGCCCCAAATACACAAATCATACTTTAATGAGAACCTGAATGGTGCATACATATTATCCAGTTAAATAACTAAGGACCTAGTTAGTTACCTTTTTTGTCTTATTAACTTCTAGCTACCTTTTAAGATCTAATAACTGTTCCTTGAAATTCATTACTAATTTAAGAAAATTGACAAGGAAATTGTCTAAAGCCCCTGGAATCAAAAGTGGATGTCAATTATAACTTTTACTGCAATGGCCTTGAGACTTGGACTTCATTCTGTACCATCTGAGAGAGAGTCTGGCCAATTTTACACAGCTTGCTTGTACAAGATAAGATTTGAAGGAAATGTGTCTTCATTGGTATAGAGACCTTAAAATGGTTAGCAATGCTTCATCCTGATGAACACGTATCATGGAGAGAGGATTTTAAAATCCCCAAAATAATTTTCTGCAGCTAGATTGTGGGTGTAATATAACAATGAGAAAGAAAGAGGGTGGGGATGTAGAGAAAATGCATATGAATATAAATTTAGATAATTGACATCATTAAATAGTTTTGAGCTCTGAGACTGAATACACTAAAATAAAAAGAGGTGCCCAGGAGATTAATTGATTGTCGACTCATACTCCCATCTACTGCTTTTATGGTTACAAATTCCAGTTTGGAGGATGAAGGTAGTATAATGGTTGACATTAGTGAAAGATATTTAATATCAATTGACACAAGCTACATTTTTAATACATGTAATTTATACTTGACTATTTTGCTATTTTTGTTTATAGTACTTTTGTGAGTTTTTTGTCTTGTATAAATAGTGAAAAATTAGAGATAATATACAACATTTAGTTGAACTATGGCCACTACTTAATTATTTAGCTCCAGGGGGCAGAAGATCTGCAGCTATTATGTGAATCTACAAAAATTACAGTTTTAATTGTTTCATGTTAATTGTTATTGTGCAATCTTAGCTTCGTTCATTACCCACACTCCCTTAATTGACAATGCAGTTTTATTTTCAGTGGATCTTACATTCAAGAGGCTTTGCATATTCATCATTTATAAGCTCCCGTTATAAGAAATCAGCTTATGGATGTTGTTCATAAATTGTTTTATAACCAGTTGCTTCAATTTTATTCCAGATAAAAATGTAAACAATTTACACACTATCTATGGTATTTTCAAGTATTTTGTTGAATTATTCTTAGGTCATGTATTTATTCAGTCCTTAAACAAGTATATATTGAGCACCTATGTTGTGCCAAGAGTTATTTCAGACAATGCGGAGATAGCAGTAAAAAAACAAACACCAATCCCTGTGTTAAGAGAGAAAGACACTAAACAAATAAAAACAAAATTTTATGTCAAGTGGTGATATGTGCTATGGAGAAAAATAAACCAGAAAGCCGAGATAAGAAGTGCCACAGGTGAAGGTAAGATGAAGTTTTAAATAGAGTAGTCAGGCATGGTACATGGAGAACATATTTATGAGCAAAAAAAAAAAAAAATCCCCAAGGAGTTGAGGGAGAAAGCCATGCGTATTTTAGAAGGAACCGTAAATGCAAAGGTCCTAAGGCAAGAGTCTTCCTGGTTTATATGAGGAAGATCGTGGTAAGGGCTTCTGCATTTATTCTGTGAAGGACAGAAACCCATGTAGCAATTTTGAGCAGAGGAAACATGATCTGCTTCACATATTTAAAAGTCAGAAGGGGGCAAGGGCAGCAACAAGGGGGCAAAATAAGAAGTTATTAGTGTAATCCAGAAAGACTGATACTCCCTTGAGTCAGAATTGGTAGTAGTGGCAGAGGTGGTAGGACATAGTGAGATTCTGGATATTGTTTTATAGGTAAAGGAAAGGTGTGCTGATGGATGGCATGATGGGTGAGAGCAAGAGATGGGTCATGGATCCAGATTTCTTCCTGAAGTAGGATGGATGGCATTGTTATGAGCTGAGATGGGAAGAAAAGCAGGAGGATAAAGTCTGGGTAGACAGAATCAGACATTTAGTTTTAGACCCATTTCTATCAAGATGCATGTTAGCTCTCCAAATGAAAGGGCCAAGAAAGCAACAGGATATTAATATTGGAGTCCAGTGAAGCTGGGCCTGAAATATAATTTTATGGGTCATTGGCATTTAGGAAGTGTTTTAAACGCACAAGATGAGGTGATATTAACAAGATTGTGGATGTAGAGAAGAGAAGAGATCCAAGGACTGAGCTCTGGGGCATTTTCATGTTACTTTGTGTAATGTGGAAGAAATGAGGGAAAACCAGCAAAGGAGACTGAGAATGAACAGCTAGTAATTTAAGAGGAAAACCAGGAGAGAATCATGTATCAGAACCTAGCAAAGAAAAGGTTTCAAGAAAAAGGCAATGATCAACTATGACCAATATTACTGACATGTCAGGTGTGACAAGGAGGAAAAATTAAATGTTGGATTTAGCAGTATAGAGGTCATTGCTGATATATGCACTTTCAGTGGAGTGGTAAGGGTACAGAAAAGAAAAAAGGTTCTGATATATGCAACAACATGAGTGAACCTTGAAAACATTATGCTAAGTTAAAGAAGTCGAATACCAAAGTCATCCATATATTGTATGATTCTATTTATATGAAATGTCCAGAAGAGGCAAATCTATAGAGATGAAAAGGAGATTAGTCATTGCCAGAGTCTGAGGAGGAGCAGAGAATGGGGAATGACTTATAATGGGTATGTGTTTTATTTTGGGGTGATGAAAATGTTTTGGAGTTAGTGGTGATAATTGAACAATATTGTGAATGTATAAAAGTCACTGAATTGTACACTTTAAAATGGTTAAAATGGTGAATTTTATGTGATGTGAATTTTGCCTCATTAAAAAAAAATCAAAATACCTCACTAGAACAAGGATGTGGGGAGAAGAATTGGTGTTGAAGTCTATGTAAATAGGTAGAACTTGGCAAAGTTAGTTGGAGGGGGTTGGAGGGTCAGAGGGTTTTCTTAAGACGGGTGAAATTTTGGCCCCATTGTGTACTGAAGTGAAAGAAAGCCTGTTGATGTAAAAGAGGGGAGGAAATTGCTGGGATGATTCCTACAACAGGGAAGAGGAGATGATTTTCTGTAGAAACATGGGCAGGGAGATGGGTGGTGGGACTTGTGAAATTTTCTGCTGTTTCCTCTCATTTTCCCAGTGAAATGTGAAGCAACATGATTATCTGAGAATGATGATGGGGAAGGAGGAATTGGAAGTTGAAGGAGGGGGTAAAGGGTTTTGAATAGCTATCTAGGAATGGAGGAAAAAGAAAGAAAGGAAAATGTGGTGGGATGGCCACAATGCAATGGAGTGAGTAGTCACTGATATAAAACCATTTCGATCAGCATGGTGGTGGGCTCTTCCTCACTCACCTTCAGCCCCACAGATGCAGGCTGGAGGAGGTGGTGAATTTCCTGGAGGTCTCAGCCTACCCATAGTGATGCCTTTGACTGGAAATGCCTGGGGCACTCATCTGGGCCCATGCTACTTGTGGCGAGGCCCCCGTGCACATTTCCCCCACCAGAGCCCATGTGGTGGCTGATCCCAGGGCTTGTGGTTCTTGTCAGGATTGCAGCTCAGGTATTTCAGGAGGGGAGAGTGAGAATTGTCTGGAAGTGGCAACAGGACAGGAAGGATACCTAGTCCAGTTTCCAGCCCTGTGTTGGGAAGGCAGTAGAGGGAGAAACAGACACAATGGAGAATATTGCAGGGACAGTAGTTCCAGTAGATCAGCTTCCAGTTAAAGAGGACAGCCTATGTTATAGATGACACATGTTCGATTATGCTCCTAATGATAGGCTTTTTGTTTCCACATTAGGCCATGTTACTTCCATGGAAACATGGAAGATTTGGTCTGGGGGCTTGGTAGTCACCACAGAGATCTGGTTAAAATCCAGAAACACTGGAATAGTTGTATTGTTCTCTCTGTTTCTGTCTCTCTCTGTGTGTAATGGGGTTGCCTGAGGGGAGATGCTGCCACAGAGAGGTGTTGGGTGGAGAGTGCTTTCTAGAACAAATGCTAACGTCTTAAGAAATACATGTGTCTTTCCTTACTACATCTCACTTCTTGCCAATCTTTAAATTTAACAGATGAAATTTTACCATGTCCAGAAACATTGAATACGGAGCAGGAACCGTGCCATCTAGATACAAGTCTCTGCAGTTCTGATTCTACAGATGAAGGATTGAGGTGTAAGTGTTAAATTGAGATGCCCACCGTGATGGTATGTAGCCATCCATGAGACTGGGACCACTGGGAGTAATTCAGACCACTACTACGGATACTCATTTGCCAAACTTTGTTGATATTTATGTCCTAAGTTTAGCCGAAGTGTTATTGGTAGTCTGTGGTTTATTCAAAGCATGAAAGATACTAAATATGTCAACTTAAGGTGATGTTGTTCTGTAAAATAGTTCCATTAAAGACCATCTTTGAATTATATCCAGTGTTTCTTCTTTAAAATTTCAATGTGATTATGACTAGCAAATGATTTAAACTAACTTAGTTCCATAAGATAGGTCAGGTCAGATAGTATGTATGCCATTTAAAAAATTGTTAACTGGAGCAGTTGTACAAGAAGAAGTAAAAACATCTTTTCACTTTTGAATGGCAATGGTTTTCCTTTGGGAGGATGCCCATCTGGATCAAGGATGAGTTTTTGAAAAACAGATACACTGGTATACTCCAAGGCTTGTTGAACCAAAATTTCTAAGTATGAATTAGTGTGTGTGTGTGTGTGTGTGTGTGTGTGTGTGTGTGTGTGTGTTAAGCCTTGATTACAACAACTATGGCTAAGTAGCCATTCTAGTAGACTATGATGGTCCACCATTATCTTTTCCGCCTTTCTGTAGTGTATCAGGTCTGTGGATTTGAATTTGACATGTGTGACTGGGTGTCAGAAACATCTGCTGGGCAAATTTCCTGGATGCGCACAAAAGCAAGAGAAGTTCCTACGTTACAATCTGTACCCCAGCAGGATCAAAGTAGTGATGAAGGTAGGAAGTAAAAAAAAATAGTATTCTTTATATATTATTTTCAGAATTGTGATTTATTGTGAGTGGTATGAAGACATTTCATCAGGGGTCTTGATGAAGATACTGAGTATATTTTATTGAAACTATATTTGCCATAGATAGTGGAAGTAAAGAATCTTATTATCAACAGTGTAAAGGAAGACTTATACTAGGTTAGCTATTTTCATTTTGTAAATTTTATTATTTTCTTATCATTAGGAGATAATTTTATGGGAACCAAAAAGAAAAGTATTAAAAGGCTTCTATCAAAATGTACTAGCTCTCCCTTTCACTGGTGTCAATGAGATTCTTTCTTTTAATCTAACTTTAAATTTGTGATTTCTGTTTATTTTTCTTTCCACTGCTTTTCTTTCTTTTTTTTTTTTTTTTGAGGGGGCATATTGTTAGTCTTTTCTTAAATTAGTACTTTAAAATTTTATTACAGCAGAAAGTAATAGCTATTTTTTTCTGCTTCCGTGTAGATTTTACTTTCTCCATAGTTTTGCCTTTTCTGGAATGTCATATAGTTGGAATTATACAATATGTAACCTTTTTAGATTGACTTCCTTCATTTAGTAATATGCATTTAAGGTTCCTCTATGTTTTTTCATGGCTTGGTAGCTTATTTCTTTTTAATAGTAAATCATATTCCATTGTCTGGATGTACCAGAGCTTATTCACCTACTGAAGGACATATTGGTTGCTTCCAAGCAATTATGAATACAGCTGCTATAAACATCCATGTGAATGTTTTTGTGTGGATCTAAGTTTTCAACTCTTTTGGGTAAATGCTAAGGGCCATGATTGCTGGATCACATAGTAAGAATATGTTTAGTTTTGTAAGAAACTGCCAAGCTGTCTTCCAAAGTGAAGGTAACCATTTTTCATTCCCATCAACAATGAATGAGAGATCTTGTTGCTTTACATCCTCTCCAGCATTTGGCATTGTCTGTGTCCTGGATTCTGGCCATGCTAATAGGTGTGTAATGGTATCTCTTTGTTTTGGTTTGCATTTCCCTAATGCCTTATGATATGGAGCACCATTTCATATGCTTATTTGCCATCCATATATCTTCTTTGGTGAAGTAAGTTTGTTAAGGTCTTTGGTTTTTGGTCTTTTATCTTTATCATTTTCTTTCTTTCTTTTTTTAAGATTTTATTTATTTATTTGAGGGAGAGAGAGAGAGCACAAGCCCAGGGGAGGGGCAGAGGCAGAGGGAGAAGCAGACTCCCCCGCTAAACTGGGAGCCCAACGAAGGGCTTGATGCCAGGACCCTGGGATCATGACCTGAGCTGAATGCAGATGCTTAACTGATTGAATCACCCAGGCATCCCTATCATTTTCTTTATTTACCATTGTTTCTTTTATTTCATGTCCTTGATTTCTTTTCCTTCTTGAAAAGGTTTGCTGACTAATTAATTGTTCTTTTATTTAGAAAAGATCTGTGGTGATGGGCTTGCTTAATATTTATGTTATAAACTTAAAATGTTTTTAATGGCCTCACTCCTAAATAATAATCAATCAGGTCAGACAATTTTCAAAAGAAAGTCTGTTTATTTTATTTCTAAGTACATGGTGATGGTTCTTGATTTCCTGATATCTACTGTAGTCATTGAGAAGGCTGAGCCCATCTAATTTTCAGTGTTATGCAGATTTTTAAAAAAATATTTATCTCTAATGTTTGAAAATGTCACTATGATGAGTACAGATCATGAATATATTTTTATTTAGATTTTTCAATGCTCAGAATGCATGTATTTCATCACTTGTGGAAATGGTATGTTATTCTTTTCTAGTAATTCTCTTTTAGTCCCTCTGTTCTGGTCTTCTTGAATTTCTACTAAATATATGTTCTGGGGGTCTGTGTGTTAGTGTTTTCTATTCGTTGCCCTTGTTGTTTGTTCTTATTTTTGTCTTCCACTTCGGTTATGCCTTTGTAGTTTTAAATGAGGATTTTATATGCTTTTTTTTGGTTTCCTTTTTTAGTATTTCAATTATACTTCCTTTATTACCCATTTTTTAGTGCTTGCTCTGAGCTCGTGAACTTCATTTACAACTAATCCAACTCCACTTTCAAATAGCTTCATATTTCTTCATGCAATGCAAGTATCTTATAATAACAAAATATTCCTAATTCCTCCCTCCTGTCCCTTGCATCACTGTTGTCATTCATTTCACTTATATGCAAACTATAATCATCAAATACCTTGTGGCTGTTACTATTTTGAACAAAATGTTCTCTTTTAGATCAATTAAGAAAATTGTAATTAAAAGATTTTGCCAAAACTTGGAAGCCACTGATGTGTTTTATTTATTGCTTTCCCAATACTGTTCCTTCCTTTATTTAGATCTGAGTTTCTGATGGATATCATTTTCCTTCTCTTTGAAGAATTTCAAAGCCATTGTTTCCTTGTTTATTTTCTGTTTAGATAATCTGTCCATTGATGTAAGTGGGGTGTTAAAGTTCCCTCTATTATTGTATTATTATCAATTAGTTCATGTTTGTTATTGTTTTATATATTTGGGTGCTCCCATATTGGGTGCCTAAATATTTACAACTGTTACATCTTCTTGTTGGATTGTCCCCTTTATTATGATATGGTGCCCTTCTTCATCTTTTGCTATAGTCTTTGGTTTAAAATCTAGTTTGTCTGGGGGCCTGGCTCAGTCAGTGGGGTATCTTATTCTTAGTTTTGGCTCAGGTCATGATCTCAGGGTCATGAGATCGAGCCCCATGCCAGGCTCTAGCCTGCTGTTTATTGCATCAAGTCTGTTTCCAATCTAATTTATTGCACTCTTTATCTCTGATTCTTTTTTAACTCTTTTATCTCTGTGTTAAGGGTCTCACTAATGTCTTTTATTCTTTTCTCAAGCACGATGAGGATCCTTATGATTGTTGTTTTAAATTCTCCATCGGGGGAGCCTGGGTGGCTCAGTCGTTGGGCATCTGCCTTCAGCTCAGGTCATGATCTCAGGTCCTGGGATCGAGCCCCACATCGGGCTTCCTGCTCAGTGGTAAGCCTGCTTCTCCCTCTCCCACTCTCCCTGCTTGTGTTCCCTCTCTCGCTGTGTCTCTCTCTGTCAAATAAATAGAATATTTAAAAATAAATAAATAAATAAATAAATAAATAAATAAATAAATAAATTCTCCATCAGGGGTGTTCTTATATCTGTTTCACTTGTATCTCTGGCTGTGGCCTTATCTTGTTCTTTCATTTGGGATCAATTCCTCCATCTTGGCCTTTTGTCTAAGTCTCTGGCTTCTTCTCTGTGTTAGAAAAGCCACTTATGACTCCTCCTGAATATAATGGCCATAAAGAAGAGGTCATGTAGTGTCAAGGTCCTGGCACTTCAAGGAGCATCTCTGGAATGTGCTGAATGCACTCTGCTATTGTGTTCTTGCTGCTCTATCCTTCAGGCCAGTCATCTGCAGAGGCTCTCGTCTGCTGTGGGCAGTGTTTGGTCCCTGGCCTGAATGTGACAAGTTTTAACTAGGAGTGCTCTGGTCTGCTTGTGAAATGAGACCTGAAACCACTTCCACCAGAACTGAGGCCCTGCAGAACTCTCTGGCTGAGAGACATGATGTGGGCAGGGGTTTGTGCTGGTCTTCTGGGGAAGGGGCTGCTGTGTTACGACTGAGGCATGCTTGACTGAGAAGAGCAGTTCTGTCAGAGAGCAGGAGTGTGGAGCTTAGTGTAAACAAGTTAGGTAGCTAGTGTTGGTGCCAAGCTGCTTCCCTTGGGTGGCTCTGTGTTTATGCTGGGAGATGGGGGAGGGAAGTGGTGTCAGCCAACTCCATTGTTCCTGGAGAGACATCTCAGTGAAATTTGCCTTTCATGGATGTGTTCTGAGAAGAGTGAATAATCTCCCCACTGTATTCCCTAGGTGTTCTTTAGATCAATGTTTCTGCACTGTCTCCCCTCGGGTTGTTTGCCTGCCTTCTCTCTAGAAGTAGCCCAGTGCCCTCTGGGCTCTATCCTAGCCAAGTTCACTGACCTTTAAAACTTCAGACTTTAAGCCCTCCTAGTTGCAAGAACTCACAAAATTCAGTTGCTCTTCTTTTCCAAGCCAATGACTTTGGGGAAACTTTCTCTTTGTGCATTTCCCTGTGTACTCTTTTATCTTTTACCCTTCTCAGTGACCATGGCTCCTTCCCCTCTGCAGCACCCACCAACCATTTCTCCTCTAAACCACATCTCCACACTTTCTACCTTCTTCAATGTGACCTCCTCTCTCCCTTTACTTGTGGAGTTTGTTCTGTCAGTCTTTGGCTCAATTTCTGGGGTATTTAGGATGATTTGATAGTTATCTAGTTGTGTTCATGGGACAAGACAAATCCAGGGTCCTCCTATGCTGCTGCCATCTTCCTTTCCTAACATTACTTACAAAACAGGTCTATTGGCTACAGATTCTCTCAATTTTCATTTGTCTGAGAAAGTGTTTATTTTTTCTTTATTTTTTAAAGATTCTATTTATTTATTTAAGAGAGATAGATAGAGTGCACACGTGAATTGGGGGGGTGCAGAGGGCGAGGGAGAGAGAGAGAGAATCTCAGACAGACTCTGCACTGAGATTGGAGGCCTATGCAGGGTTTGATCTCATGATCCTAAGATCATGACCTGAGCTGAAATCAAGAGATGGACCCTATTAAAGGCAATCTTCATTTCTGTTACAGTGTTTTGTTTGGTTTGGTTTGGTTTGGTTTGGTCTCTAGTATTTTTTATTCTTTCTTAGAATTTCCATCTCTCTGACTGTATTGTATATCTTTTTTTGCATGTTTCTACTTTTTTCCATTAGAGCTCTTAAGTTATTATCATCGTTTTATTTATTTATTTTTATTTATTTATTTTTTATTTTATTATGTTATGTAAATCACCATATATTACATCATTAGTTTTTGATGTAGTGTTCCATGATTCATTGTTTGCATATAACACCCAGTGCTTCATTCAATATGTGCCCTCTTTAATACCCATCACCAGACTAACCCATCCCCCTACCCCCTCCTCTCTAGAACCCTCAGTTTGTTTCTCAGTGTCCATAGTCTCTCATGGTTCCTCTCCCCCTCCAATTCTCCCCCCTTCATTTTTCCCTTCCTACTATCTTCTTTTTTTAACATATAATTATTATTTGTTTCAGAGGTACAGGTCTGTGAGTCAACAACCTTATGCAATTCACAGTGCTCACCATAGCACATACCCTCCCCAATGTCTATAACCCAGCCACCCCATCCCTCCCAACCACCACCACTCCAGCAACCCTCAGTTTGTTTCCTGAGATTAAGAATTCCTCATATCAGTGAGATCATATGATACATGTCTTTCTCTGACTGACTTATTTTGCGCAGCATAATACCCTCCAATTCCATCCACGTCATTGCAAATGGCAAGATTTCATTCCTTTTGATGACTGCATAATATTCCATTTTGTGTGTGTGTGTGTGTGTGTGTGTGTGTGTGTGTATACCACATCTTTATCCATTCATCTGTCGATGGACAGATGTTAATATATATATATACACACACACCACATCTTCTTTATTCATTCACCTGTCAATGAACATCTTGGCTCTTTCCATAGTTTGGCTATTGTGGACATTGCTGCTATAAACATCAGGGTGCACATACCCCTTCGATTCTCTACATTTGAATCTTTGGGGTAAATACCCAGTAGTGCAATTGCTGGATTGTACGGTAGCTCTATTTTCAACTTTTTGAGGAACCTCCATACTGTTTTCCAGAGTGGCTACACCAGCTTGCATTCCCACCAACAGTGTAGGAGGGTTCCCCTTTCTCCACATCCCTGCCAACATCTGTCATTTCCTGACTTGTTAATTTTAGCCATTCTGACTGGTGTGAGGTGGTATCTCATTGAGGTTTTGATTTGGATTTCCCTGATGCCGAGCGATGTTGAGCACTTTTTCATGTATCTGTTGCCCATTTGGATGTCTTCTTTGGACAAATGTCTGTTCATGTCTTCTGCCCATTTCTTGATTGGATCGTTTGTTCTTTGGGTGTTGAGTTTGAGAAGTTCTTTATAGACTTTGGATACTAGCCCTTTATCTGATATGTCATTTGCAAATATCTTCTCCATTCTGTCGGTTGTCTTTCGGTTTTGTTGACTGTTTCTTTTGCTGTGCAAAAGGTTCATATCTTGATGAAGTCACAATAGTTCATTTTTGCCCTTGCTTCCCTTGCCTTTGGCGATGTTTCTAGGAAGAAGTTGCTGCAGCTGAGGTCGAAGAAGTTGCTGCCTGTGTTCTCCTCTAGGATTTTGATGGACTTCTGTCTCACATTTAGGTCTTTCAACCATTTGGAGTCTATTTTTGTGTATGGTATAAGGAAATGGTCCAGTTTCATTCTTCTGCATGTGGCTGTCCAATTTTCCCAACACCATTTGTTGAAGAGACTGTCTTTTTTCCATTGGACATTCTTTCCTGCTTTGTTGAAGATTAGTTGACCATAGAGTTGAGGGTCCATTTCTGGGCTCTCTATTCTGTTCCATTGATCTATGTGTCTGTTTTTGTGCCAGTGCCATACTGTCTTGATGATGACAGCTTTGTAATAGAGCTTCAAGTCTGGAATTGTGATGCCGCCAGCTTTGCTTTTCTTTTACAGCATTCCTCTGGCTATTCGGGGTCTTTTTGGTTCTACACAGATTTTAGGATTATTTGTCCCATTTCCTAGAAAAGAGTGGATGGTATTTTGATGGGGATTGCATTGAATGTGTAGATTGCTCTAGGTAGCATTGACATCTTCACAATATTTGTTCTTCCAATCCATGAGCATGGCACGTTTTTCCATTTCTTTGTGTCTTCCTCAATTTTTTTCATGAGCATTTTCTAGTTTTCTGAGTACAGATTCTTTGCCTCTTTGGTTCGATTTATTCCTAGGTATCTTATGGTTTTGGGTGTAATTGTAAATGGGATCGACTCCTTAATTTCTCTTTCTTCAGTCTTGTTGGTGTATAGGAATGCCACTGATTTCTGTGCATTGATATTATATCCTGCCACTTTACTGAATTCCTGTATGAGTTCTAGCAGTTTTGGGGTGGAGTCTTTTGGGTTTTCCACATAAAGTGTCATATCATCTGCAAAGAGAGTTTGACTTCTTCCTTGCCGATTCGGATGCCTTTTATTTCTTTTTGTTGCCTGATTGCTGTGGCTAGGACTTCTAATACTATGTTGAATAGCAGTTGTGATAGTGGACATCCCTGCCGTGTTCCTGACCTTAGGGGGAAAGCTCTCAGTTTTTCCCCATTGAGAATGATATTCACTGTGGGTTTTTCATAGATGGCTTTTATGATATTGAGTTATGTACCCTCTATCTCTATACTCTGAAGAGTTTTGATCAAGAAAGGATGCTGTACTTTGTCAAATGCTTTTTCTGCATCTATTGAGAGGATCCTATGGTTCTTGTTCTTTCTTTTATCAATGTATTGTATCACATTGATTGATTTGTGGATGTTGAACCAACCTTGCAGCCCAGGGATAAATCCGACTTGGTCGTGGTGAATAATCCTTTTAATGTACTGTTGGATCCTATTGGCTAGTATTTTGGTGAGAATTTTTGCATCCATGTTCAACAGGGATATTGGTCTGTAATTCTCCTTTTGGAGGGGGTCTTTGTCTGGTTTGGGGATCAAGGTAATGGTGGCCTCATAAAATGAGTTTGGAAGTTTTCCTTCCATTTCTAGTTTTTTGAAGAGTTTCAGAAGAATAGGTATTAATTCTTCTTTAAATGTTTGGTAGAATTCCCCTGGGAAGCCATCTGGCCCTGGGCTTTTGTTTGTTGGGAGATTTTTGATGACTGCTTCTATTTCCTTAGTGGTTATAGGTCTGTTCAGGTTTTCTATTTCTTCCTGGTTCAGTTTTGGTAGTTGATACATCTCTAAGAATGCATCCATTTCTTCCAGGTTATCTAATTTGCTGGCATAGAGTTGCTCATAATATGTTCTTATAATTGTTTGTATTTCTTTGGTGTTGGTTGTGATCTCTCCTCTTTCATTCATGATTTTATTTTTTTGGGTCATTTCTCTTTTCTTTTTGATAAGTCTTGTGAGAGGTTTATCAATCTTATTAATTCTTTCAAAGAACCAGCTCCTAGTTTTGTTGATCTGTTCTACTCTTCTTTTGGTTTCTATTTTATTGATTTCTGCTCTGATCTTTATTATTTCTCTTCTCCTGCTGGGTTTAGGCTTTATTTGCTGTCCTCTCTCCAGGCCCTTTAGGTGTAGGGTTAGGTTGTGTATTTGAGACCTTTCTTGTTTCTTGAGAAAGGCTTGTGTTGCTATATACTTTCCTTTTAGGACTGCCTTTGCTGCATCCCAAAGATTTTGCACAGTTGTGTTTTCATCTTCATTGGTTTCCATGATTTTTTTTAATTCTTCTTTAATTTCCTGGTTGACCCATTCATTCTTTAGTAGGATGCTCTTTAGCCTCCATGTATTTGAGTTCTTTCCGACTTTCCTCTTGTGATTGAGTTCTAGTTTCAAAGCATTGTGGTCCGATAATATGCAGGGAATGATCCCAATCTTTTGGTACCGGTTGAGACCTGATTTGCGACCTAGGATGTGATCTATTCTGGAGAATGTTCCATGGGCACTAGAGAAGAATGTGTATTCTGTTGCTTTGGGATGGAATGTTCTGTGAATAGATCTGTGAAGTCCATTTGGTCCAGTGTGTCATTTAAAGTCTTTATTTCCTTGTTGATCTTTTGCTTAGATGATCTGTCCATTTCAGTGAGGGGGGTGTTAAAGTCCCCTACTATTATTGTATTGTTGTCGATGTGTTTCTTTCCTTTGTTATTAATTGGCTTATATAGTTGGCTGCTCCCATGTTAGGGGAATAGATATTTACAGTTGTTAGATCTTCTTGTTGGATAGACCCATTAAGTAGGATATAGTGTCCTTCCTCATCTCTTATTACAGTCTTTAGTTTAAAATCTAATTTGTCTGATATAAAGATTGCTACCCTAGCTTTCTTTTGGTGTCCATTAGCATGATAATAGGTTTTCCACCCCCTCACTTTCAATCTGGGGGTGTCTTTGGGTCTAAAAAGAGTCTCTTGCAGACAGCATATCGATGGGTCTTGTTTTTTTAATCTAATCTGACAACCTGTGTCTTTTGACTGGGGCATTTAGCTCATTTACATTCAGGGTAACTATTGAAAGATGTGAATTTAGTGCCATTGTATTGCCTGTAAGGTGACTGTTACTGTATATTTTCTGTGTTCTTTTCTGGTCTATGTTACTTTTAGGCTCTCTCTTTGCTTAGAGGACCCCTTTCAATATTTCTTGTAGGGCTAGTTTCGTGTTGGCAAAGTCCTTTAGTTTTTGTTTGTCCTGGAAGCTTTTTTATCTCTCCTTCTATTTTCAATGACAGCCTAGCTGGATATAGTATTCTTGGCTGCATATTTTTCTCATTCAGTGCTCTGAAGATATCATGCCAGTCCTTTCTCGCCTGCCAGGTCTCTGTAGATAGGTCTGTTGCCAATCTAGTGTTTCTACCATTCTAGGTTACAGACCTTTTGTCCTGATCTGCTTTCAGGATTTTCTCTTTGTGTCTTTGACTCGTAAGTTTCACTATTAGATGTTGGGGTGTTGACCTATTTTTATTGATTTTGTGGGGGGTTCTCTGTTCCCCTTGATGCCTGTTTCCTTCCCCAAATTCAGAAGTTCTGTGCTATAATTTGCTCCAATATACCTTCTGCCCCTCTCTCTCTTTCTTCTTCTTCTTGGATCCCAATTATTCTAATGTTGTTTCCTCTTATGGTATCACTTATCTCTCGAATTCTGCCCTCATGATCTAGTAGTTGTTTATCTCTCTTTTTCTCAGCTTCTTTATTGTCCATCATTTGGTCTTCTTTATCACTAATTCTGTCTTTTGCCTCATTTATCCTAGCAGTTAGAGCCTCCATTTTGATTGCACCTCATTAATAGCCTTTTTGATTTCAACTTGGTTAGATTTTAGTTCTTTTATTTCTCCAGGAAGGGTTTCTCTAATATCTTCCATGCTTTTTTCAAGCCCAGCTAGTATCTTTAAAATCATTTTTCTGAACTCTAGTTCCTACATTTACTAATGTCTGTATCGATTAGGTCCCTGTCAGTCGGTACTGCCCCTTGTTCTTTTTTTTGAGGTGATTTTTTCCGTCTTGTCATTTTGTCCAGAGGACAATAGATGAATGAGAGAACAAAATGCTAACAGGGTAACAATGACCCCAGAAAAATATACAGTAAACAAATCAGAAGAGACCTGAAACCCGGGGAAAAGAAAGGGAAAGAAAGAAAAAAGAAAAAAAAAAAAAGAAACAAAGATTAAAAAAAAAGAATATGATCAAATATGATCAGGCTGGTGCATAGATCAGTGCCACACACTAGATTTTGGGAATATTTTGGTCTGTTAGAAGAAAGTGCCTCCCAAAATTTTAAAGAAAGAAAAGCTTATATATGTACAAAAATAAGGGTAAATATGATGAAGGGATAGAATATGATGGTAAAGATGAAAATTATAAAAGATTTTATAAAAGGAATTAATTAGATAAGAAGTTGGTTGAAAAAGAAAGAAGAGGAATTAAAAAAGGGGGGGGAGAATGTGATCAGGGAGGAGACTAGAACAAAGCCATACACTAGATATTTAGGGTATATTTTGGTCTGTTAGAAGAAACTGTATCCCAAAATTTTAAAGAGAGAACAACTTATGTATATACCAAAAATAAGGTTAACTACTATGAAGGGATAGAATATGACTCTACAAATGAAAAATAAAAAATATTTTTAGAAAAGGAATTGATAAGATGTTGGTTGAAAAAGGGAAAAAGAAAAATTTAAAGAAAAAAAGAAAAGAAAATTAAAAAAATTATCTTTGAAAGACTAAAGAATCAGGGGAAAAAAAGCCATGGATTCTATGTGCAGTATTCCCCTGGCGCTGGAGTTCTGCCATTCTCATTGATCGGTAAACTTGGTCTTGGCTGGCTGTTCTTGCTGATCTTCTGGGGGAGGGGCCTGTTGCAGTAGTTCTCAGATGTCTTTGCCAGAGGTGGAATTGCCCCGCCCTTGCCAGGTAGGGCTAAGTAATCTGCTCAGGTTTGCTCTCCGGAGCTTTTGTTCCCTGCAAGCTTTCCATATGGCTTTGGAGGATGAGAGTGAAAATGGGAGCCTCCCAATCTCTGCCCTGGAGGAACCGAGAACTCGGGGCCCCACTCCTCATTGAGCCCCAGAGAAAAGCAGTCAGTCACTCCCATCTCCCCGGTTGCTGCACTCCGTGCTCACCCGGCCTGTGACCGAGTGTTTCTATCTCTGGCACCCCACTCGGTGTGGAGTCTCCAAACCCAGCAGATCCCTGCGGTGGGCTCCTGCGCTGCTCCTCCTGGGGAGGAAGGTGAGTCTCCCCAGATCTGCCACTTGTTGGGTCCCTGCTGGAGGAGCAGTGGCCCGACTGTGCTGCGGATCACAGTTTATGGCAACCCGGAGCTGAGAGCCTGCGCCTCGGCTCCGTCTCTGCAGCCGGCTTCCCTGCTCCGATACCTGGGAGCTCTGCTGCACTCAGGCACCCCCGGTCTTTCTGTGACCCCGAGGGTCCTGAGACCACACTGTCCCGTGAGGGTTCCACCCCCCACTTAGCCACTGGAGTGACATCCCCCAGCGGAGCAGACTTCTAAAAGTTCCGATTTTGTGCTCTGCGGCTCTATCACTTGCCAGAAGTGGCCGACGGAGGCCCCCTCTCCCGCCTTCTCTCCTCCCAAATATCGCCTCAGATTCACTTCTCCACACGTCCTACCTTCCAGAAAGTGGTCGCTTTTCTGTTCAGAGAGTTGTTGCTATTCTTTTCTTAGATCTGTTGAGTTAGTAGGTGTTCGGAATGGTTTGATCCCTATCTAGCTGAATTCCTGGGACCAGACGAAATTTTAGGTCTCCTATTCCTCTGCCATCTTGCTCCTCCCCCTCCTCATAGTGGTTTTAAATTCTTAGTCTTATAATTCCAACATTCCTGCCATATCTGGGTCTGGTTCTGATACTTGCTCTTTCTCTTCAAACTATGTTTTTTGTTCTTTGCCTTTCAGTGTGCTTTGTAATGTTTTGTTGAAAGCCAAACATGATGTGCTATGTAAAGGGAATTAAGGTCAATAGGTTTAGCATGACCTATTATGTTTATGTAGCTAGAGATTAGACTCTTTACTGCTTGCCACAGCTATAGATGTGTGGGGCTAAAATTTCATCTGGTATCCTTGTTTTTGTCTTACCCTTTGTTTTGGGTTTCCCTAGACCTTAAATTATGTCTGAGACCTACAGTTCATTGGATAGTATTACCCTATTATTATACAGGACCCCCTTTTATGTGAGTTGTGATAAGTTGTAAGGAGAAAGAGAAACATTCTAGAGTACTATGATTAGATCTCATTCTTTTGGTGAGATTGTTCCTCTGTTACATGACCTTTAAAAGTGCTTCCTCCCCCAACATTAGGTGAGAAGGCTGGAGGGGGCTGGATCTGGGTATTTTCCTCCCCTCATGTGGAAGGCTAAAGCCTGCTTGAGTTGATATTTCTCTTCTCACAGGTCAGTTAGGTTCTGGTCAAACTCCAGTTAGTAAGGTGGTGGTAAATTTGTTTCTTTTTAATATAAGCCTTGTTATTAATAGCTGAACAGTCCAGGTGTTTTCTCATGTCTCTTTCCCCAAGACTAATCCTAGTAACAGTACTCGTTTAGGGTTTCATACTTCGTGATAATGTTTGGAATTTTGCACATCCTGTCACTTACTCACAGCCCAAGGTAGTGAATGTTGGTATATTTTCCACCTTAGTTTTTGAGCAGGATTCCCCAACTTTAATCTTTGACTTCATTGAGAGAGTTTATTCCTCCAGCTTTTGTTTGCAACATTCAAGTTAGTCAGAATCTAAGCTACCACAGCCTGGGTCTGGTCTCAAAGTTCCAGAGTTCTGTGGTTTCAGCCCTACCTACTCTCATCACTTGGTAGAATTGTTCTTTCCTTATCTTTTGAGATATTTTATGTTGAAATTGATCTATCTCAGCTTTTGTAAAAATGTGTCTTTATCTTATCATTTCTTTGTGTTTCGTTAGATACAAAGTGTTAACTTAAAATGGTATTTTGCTTAAAGTCTTAATATTTCTCAGTAAATAAGAGTTTTACCTAATTTAAATTCATAGTTTTTAGAAATTACAGGAATATATACTAACTTACACAGAAATAACCCATTGAAAAACTTTATTATTGAAAAGTGAAGTTGTAAAATCATAGAAATATCTTTGTATCTCTGCATTGTCTATATTATTAAATTTAAGAACCGTGCAAATTTGTTTTAAGTATCAGATGGGATAAAGTTGATTGATAATATTTTTACGTACTACAATATCCATATGTGCAGTTTAATAGGACTGTGGTATCTGATACTTCCATGTGGTTGGGTAAGAAATTTTGATTATATGTTATATGTTAATTATATATAATTTAATTATAATGTTTACATTATCTTCCCTTAAACTATAAAGGTTTTTCTATAACTAAAAAGTAGAAAAAATAAAAGGGGAAAGAATTCTGGGAAGAAAGGTGAGGAATTCTTGGTTAAAGAAAGATTGCATTGTGACATTTAAAGAAAATGATGATAATTTTGTAGCACAGAGATTTTTTATATCAGGAGATATCTTTTTAAAAGAATATTGAGTTGAAATTTCTTAATTTCAGGAACTAGGAGCAGATATCAATGCATTTTAAAATCATATATGGAAATGAAAACTTTTAATTTGTAGTTGACATAATCATTTTAAAACATCATATCTCTAATAATAATAAATAAATCAGTAAATAAATAAAACATCCTATCCCTTTAAGTAAAATATTAGCGTTTCAAGCCTGATTTTGAAAAGTCCATAAATAAAATAATTTTGTTCAAACAGAAAGCAGGTAAGTTTTTCTAAATTACTTCCTTTTCCTTCATTTTTCAGGTTATTATATATGGGTAGGAGCTAAGGATGCTTCTACTCTTGACCATGTAGACAGCAGGGCTTATTTAAATAGCTCCGTGTGTCACTGCCTGGGCAAGAGCTGCCATCTTCAATTCTATTATTCCATGGAAAACAGTGTTCTGAGAGTAGGACTATACAATAGTAAGGTGAGAGAAACTTACATTTATTTCAAATTCATTGAATAAGTGAAATTTCTATTTTGGCAACTTGTGTTTCTATTTCTCAGTTGTGTGTAGGCTTTAGGTATTCTTTAACTTGACTTTATTAGTATACCTTTGAGAAGAAATATTAAGAACCTGTTTTATGGGGCGCCTGGGTGGCTCAGTCGGTTAAGCGTCTACCCGGCTCAAGTCATGATCCCAGGGCTCTGGGATCGAGCCCTGCATCTGGCTCCCTCCTCAGTGGGGAGCCTGCTTCTCCCTCTCCTCCCAGCTCGTTTCTCTCTCTAGCTATCTCTGTCTCTCTCTCTCTCAAGTAAATAAATAAAACATTTTTTTTTTTTTTAAAGAACCAGGTTTAAGACCTACTGTCATGTAGGTGTGCCAGAGTGGCTCAGTTGGTTAAGTGTCCTATTCTTGATCTCACCTCAGGTCTTGATCTCAGGTTGTGAGTTCAAGACCAGTGTTGGGCTCCATGCTGGGCATGGAGGCTACTTAAAAAAAATACTGTCATGTAGAAAATTTAATGTGATAATTTGTACAATATTATTTTTAAAAATTGTTAAAAATTCATGGAAGTATATTAAAGAAATTATAGGTCTAATAAAAATGAGATATTTGAGATTCTGTATTGTTGGCTCTGTATTGACATTCTGATGGATCTGTTTTGGATTTTAGATCCATATATCACTAGACCTATAATTATGATGGATACAAATTCCTTGTTATGGTTCTAGTAGATAAAATTTTAGAGACTGATAATTACTGATTAAATACAAACAAATGAGTCATTGGAATGGGAAAAAATGGCTCACTGGGTTGAGTGAAAATTGCAGTGGTAATGCTAGCAAATAAAACAAATCCAAGCTTTTTTCTTTTTTTCTTTTATACCTAAATTTAACTGAAAACAATCCTCCACAAGTGGAAAAATATCTGAGACACTTTGAGAATTTCTATTGTGAAGAAAATTTATTTATAGATAGAAGTTAAATAAAAAATCACAGGGGTAAATAGCAGCCATTCTAGCAATGGGAAACAGTTAACAATAATTGCGGGAATTCTGACAGGAAAAAGGAAGACAGTAAAAACATCCAAGTCAAGATTCTTTTGGCTTCAGATGCTTTGAATAAATCCAGTTGAAACTTCCTCTGACATTGGCCAGATTCATTTTCCAACAAAAGGTTATTTATCATCTATTCTTACCAAATATCACTAACCATCTGTCAATAACATTTTCTTCTGTTGCATTTGCTTCTGAAGTCTGAAGTACCATCATAATTAATCCTCAGGTATGACCTATTACTTGCCTATTACTGGGAGAAGTGAAAATTCAAGAGGAATTCTCTTTTTTTCCCCCTAGTTCTATCACATCACCCCTCTCTTTTCTTTTGTATCATTTTCTTCATGTCCAGTCTTTTTTCTTCTACCTCTTCTTTTTCAGAACATTCACAGAGTTCTAAAGCATGAAATTGAATGAATAGGCTCATTAGATGGCCTAATACATTTTGTTTGTTTGTTTTCATGGATGAGACACAATTTCTAATGTTCTGTAACTATGTTATAGTTTTGTGGCATTTTTGTGATAGTATTTTACACTAGAATAATCTCACTGAATTTATATTATAGTTAAAGGTGTTTTAAAAAATATATGGTCCTGGGTGCCTGGGTGGCTCCGTTGGTTAAGCATCTGCCTTTGGCTCAGGTCATGATCCCAGGGTCCTGGGATCGAGTTCCACTTTGGGCTCCCTGCTCAGTGGGGAGTCTGCTTCTCCCTCTATCCCTTCCCCCTGCTCGTGCTCTCTCTTTCTCTCAAACAAATAAATAAAATTAAAAAAAAAATATGGTCATATGATAGTACTTTTCACATGACAGGTAATTAATATTCACTGAATGTTGAATGAGTTATCTTAAATTTAAGTAGACATTTGTGTCATATATATCCTAATCCTAAAGATTATTTTAATCTATGCTGAACATCAGTGATGGATTGTAAATTTGGGAGTGTATAAGAAAAGATTATAAACAAATTGACTTCAGATACCACATCATATATAAGAAAATAAGGTAATCATGGAGAACTGATCTAATGTATTAATCAGAACCAGCACTGAGTGATATTTGGTTTATTAGTTTACCCAGTATTCTGCAAGGCAATATCCTATTTTTTCTTACATACTATTTGCTCTGATCTCTACATATAACATATAACATATTGGTCACCAATGCAAAATCTGCATCAAAATACATTTAAATTATAAGCTGATGTTTTATCACAGAGTTAAAAAGGACTCCAAACCCATCCTTTAAGAAAATTAGCTCTTGGGCACCTGGGTGGCTCAGTCGGTTAAGCAACTGCCTTCAGCTCAGGTCATGATCCTGGAGTCCCAGGATCGAGTCCCATATCAGGCTCCCTGCTCTGTGGGGGGTCTGCTTCTCCCTCTGACCCTCCCCCCTCTCATGCTCTCTCTCTCTAATAAATAAAATAAAATATTAAAAAAAAAAAAAAGAAAATTAGCTCTTGATGAAAATGATTGTTTAAATCTTCCATGAATAGAATAAAGAAAATAACCCTTAGGATATGAGCAAGTAAATCAAGAAATACCTTGTAAGGATGCTAAAGGTAGTTTTCTTTATTTTCAGAAGACATCAGAACTTGAGAAGTAGAAAACACAGGTGAAAGGCAAGTTGTTAAATAAAAAGTCGACTCTCTATTAGGGTCAGCTTAAGTGTGTAACAGTTCTAGTTTGTACCATATAGCCATCCTTGAGATTAGGTCTCTGTCTGTCATCTATAAAATAATAATCATAGCAACAGCCTATCTTTTATTCTGAAGAGAGTTTCCATGTCAGTGAGCCAAGGATAGTGGGGTGCCCAGCTTGTGGTACCTTTTACATATTTTAAAAATTGCCAGTGGCAAATAGGAAGAACACATAGCTGGGGCAGTGAAGAAAATGCCATAGAAAGTATCTTTTCTTGTATGAGACCGTTTTTAAAGGCCATAATAAGCTTTTCTCGAAGGAATGTCTTTGCTAAAGTACATGTTCCTGTTCCCACATTTAATCAAAAGTAGTTTATTTTAATTTTTAAAAAAATTGTTTATTTGAGAGAGAGTGCTGAACGAGCAAGAGAGAACATGAGTAGGGGGGAGGGGCACAGGAAGAGGGAGAAGCAGGCTCCCCACCAAGCAGGGAGCCTGATGCGGGGCTTGATCCCAGGACCTAGGATCATGACCTTGGCAGAAGGCAGACGCTTAACATACTGAGCCACCCAGGCGCCCCTCAAAAGTAGTTTAAAAAGAACAAAAACAACAATCTGGAATTTGGTACCTTTGATTTCTTCACTGGAAGAGAGAAGGATAAGCTGAGGTCTCTAGGAGATAGAGCGATTCTTTCCTTGAAAGGTAAAATGGCATTATTGATCCTGGTTGAGGGGAGTAAAGACTTTTTAAAAAATTTTTGTTGATTGATTGATTGATTGATTTTAAGATAATAGAAAATTAAAACATCACTTGAAAGGTTTTTCTGAGCTGAGGGTTTCTTTCTTACATTGCCACCTGTTGAAAATAACTAGGTAAGAGTCTGAGAGTGAGGACAGAATAAAATAAAAGCTGATTTTATTTGGTAGGAGTAAACTCTTTTTCTTTTTCATTACTTTTGTTGTCAGACAAGAAAATGTGATAGAAAAATCTGTATTTCATAACATACCATTAACTTAGGGTACAAAAAGTCATTTAAGTTTAGAAAGAATTCTCACTTTTCAAAAAAATGAAAACACATTCTTCTTCGAGTAGAGCAGAGGGGAATTAATTAGTCATTGTGAAAAAAGAGCACAAATGCTCTAAGTTATTTTTATAAGATGAAAGTGAAGGGACATGATGAATGCAACTTCCCAAGCAGCGTCACTTAAAGCATCTGTGGAGGATGTCAGCGTCTCGAAGCTAAATAGCTGAAGTTGCATCGGAAATTATTGAAAGGAAAATTAGTCGTGTGTCCCAACTGTGTGTAACTCCGGTTCATCCTGAAGTGACCCAGAAGCTCTCAGCTGAAAAGATGTCTACCATGGATGTTTCACAGGTTTAGATTATCTTCTGAAATATTTAAGACTTGGAAATTGGAGCAGACATCAGAGGGTAAAGGACTAAGTTGAAAATAGACTCATTTTTAGAAAATGTTGGCTATGAATGGAATAAGCAAAGCTGAGAGATTAATGCATACGAGAGTCTGAAAAAGTCTTAAGTGTCATGTGTCATTTGAATTACAATGAGATGTCACCTTCTAGTGCTGTTTTCTATCTCACAGTAGGAGGAGGACACGCACAGTCTCAGAGCTCAACCTGAGACATATTTATGCCACTCTGCATTTTCACTATACTGATACATGAAAACAATCAATGCATCCATTGCATAAATATTATGAACTATCTGGTCTGTCTTTCCCAGGGAAATGTCAAATTAACTTGCATGTTTGATAGAATCTAAAGAAATTAGTATTTCAGAGCATAAAAGCATGGTCATAAATCATAAAGCACAATAACATAGGCAAAACTTTGGACTGCATTATAGACTTTTATTGAGTATCTTACCTTATAGTGTATAGTAGAAACATAATTTTCCATACACTTTGCCAACTGGAAAATGATCATTTTACAGATGCATGACATAGCATGCTTTAGAAGGCACAAAAAGGTCTTTCATAGAGTGATAAGAGAGTCAAATAGAAATATAAACTCCAGAAAATAACTGTATTGTTTGGAACTTAGAATGAATTCTCCCATAGAAAAAAATACATATAGAAATTGAGATTGTGCAGAAAAATATATCTGATAACATTTTTTTTTAAACTTTCATGTTAAGTGTTTGCCTGTCATTTCTTTTCTAATGTCATGGTAATATAATAAAATGTAGAATGTTATTGGGATCAACATTAAAGTAGCTGGCATTATGAATTTCTATTGAGAATTGTCTTTTTAAGTACTTTATTTAAAATTCCATTCAAATGTTTGTTCTGTCCTGACTCTCCATCATAAAAAAATAAACAGCTTTACTATATAGATATGATTTATTTCCTTATTTTTTTAAAGACTGTTTTTATAGAGCAGTTTTAGGTTCCTAGCAAAATTAGGGGGAAAGTACAGAGATTTCCCATTTTCCTCCTGTCCCCACACATGCAGAGCTTCCCCATTATCAGCATCCTCCATCAGAATGGTACCTTTGTTACAAATGATGAACCTGCATTGCCATGTCATTGTCACTCAAAGTCCATAGTTTGCATTAGGGTTTTGCTTGGTGTTGTGCATCCCGTGGGTTTGGACAAATGTATAATGACATGTGTCCACCATATATTATCATACAGAGTATTTTCACTGCCCTAAATATCCTCTGGGCTCTACTTTTTCATCCTTTCCTGCCTCCATTTTATTGTTCCTTTAAAAAATGTTATATACTTTTTTACCAATACTTTAGGCTTCCTAGTACTTCATGTGGTACAGATCGGGTAAACTCTACTGAAATGTAATTGAGAGAGCACATATGGAAATATTAGAGTAGAATTTGGGGAATGAGTAATGTCATTTCATTTAAATCAAAGGAAGAAGAAATATCTTGGATATACAACACATCAACTGACAGAAAATGGGTGAAAGCAGAGGTGTTAATACCAGAAAGCCTGAAGACATTTAAGGTACAAAATGGAAAAACAAGTATTCTTTTATATCATAAGTTTAACTTGTAGCTTTGCAGTAGTGAATTTTATCACCCATTGCTAAATTTAAATTAGGATTTAAATTAAGGATGTAGATTTGTGTATTTGGAGAGAGCAATTGCCTACTTCTTTTCATTGTACTTAGCCTTTCCCCAGCCACATTACTGCTGTGTAAAGCTTCTTCACTGTACATGGGCTCCCTTCCTAGCCCCCTCCAACCCCAAGACCATGCGTTGCAAACAAGGAAGCAAATGACATTATGAAGCAGATAAATAATAAATTGGTATTAAAAACCAGTAAAGACTATACAAATGTTTTGAAGACAGTAATTCTTTTCTTTATAAAACACGGTTATATCTACCTGTGCAAAGATATATCCGAAATATACGTATGCTCGGTGGGAATATGGTCTCTTAAAAAAATGACCTTGGGATTTCGTGTTGTATATAGAGTTGAGATTGGGCAGAAAAATATATCTGATAACTTTTTTTTAGCTGTCATATTAAATGTTTGCCCATCATTTCCTTCTTTTCTAATATCATAGCAACATTGCAAAATGTAGTAATGTCAGTGGGATCGACATTTAAATAGGTGGTATTATTATTGCTATTCATCATTTTATTTTTGAAGTGCAGTATTTTATTTAAAATTCCATTATTTTTTTGTTGTATAAAGAGTGTATAAATATGCTTATGCTGGACTGTGAGTGTAAAATAATAAGACTGATTGTACATGTGGCTCATGAAACCAATTTCATTCCTTTATGGTAATACCACATATGTACATTTTTCTAGGTGCTAAAAAGGAGAACCCAAATGATACTGGACTGTAACCATGCAGATTTTTAGAATCCCATTTACTGCTGAGATTGGAATTTCTGAACCATAGCATTTTTGTATTAATCACAGCAAAGTTGAGGTTTATATCATAGCCTATTGAATTAATATTTGACACAATTTTTAATTTTCTAAGCTGATATTTATCTTTAAAACTTCTGAAAGAGGTACTAAATGATTGGAGTTTCATTCTTTTACATAAACTGAATATTAAAGTTGGTCTTGTTATTTAACTAAAAGATAAAACAAAATATAAAGAGAGTAATTTGGGAGTTATTCTAGATTTCCAAGTGCATATTAAATGTAATTAACTTTCAATAATAGCACCTTTTTCAAATCTAAGTTTAAACTCATCAATTTTTGAAACCCGAACTGATATCATTTTTGCATATCTGATCTCTTGCTGCTATAAAAATATACAGCTGTAGGTCCAATAATTTATACATATTTATACTCTGGTATTCACTATGGAGAATGTATACAGCAGCATACAAAATTTTCCTATTATTAGATATGATTTGAATGTAACATCTTCCAGAGTAAATTGTTAAATATATTTGTGAACTGAAACTTAAGTAATTCGTAACAAATATATATATATATATTCCTCATATTTTTGCAAAGGAGAAAATCTATTCAGAAACTTTCAGCTGGAAAAAACTAAAAGGAATTAGTCTTTCTTCCTAGTATCTTATTTACACACAAACAACACCTAGTTCATTGCTGTTCAATAGTATTTTCTGTCATAAGGGAAAATGTAAGTATCTGTGCTCTCCAATATGGTAGCCAATAGCCACGGATGGCTGTTGAACACTTGCAATGTGGCCAGTATGGCTGAGGAACTGAATTTTAATTTTATTTTAATTTAATTTGAAATAGCCCCTTGTAGCTGTGGCTACCATATTGGACAGCAGAGAATTAGATATTTGGTAGAGTCAGCTCTTCATGCCTCTCCTTCTCTCTGGTGCTAGCCAACCATTGCTCTCGGTGGAACCTCAAGGAATATTAATACTTTGATAGTATCTTACATTGGATTAGCAAGGATGGTTGTTTCACTTGCTAATGCTGTATACCTCCAAAACTAGCAATTTGATTGGAGAAAATGAGATTTATTTCTTTTAATTGGCACTTCTTTGATTATTAGAGAAATTCTTCTTTTGTGAAAATAGATTTTTATATTTATTCTTTTAAGTTTTCTATTCACCTGTTGTGTCCCGTACTATTTGCCTAACCTTTCCCTGCCTGCATTCCAACGCTAATTTCAGTGGTTTAAAAACCAGACGTAGTTATAGCTCTTGGTGTATAAGTAGTGATAATGCTTATTCTTTTCCCTGAATGTTAGAGAGCCATGAGGATGTTGCCCAAATGAAAAGTTTGCAGGGAAGGACATAGCCAGTGGTTTAAGTGGCATGTTGTATTTCACTGGATCATGTGTGGTTTCTCAGAGGCCTCAGGGGATCTACTGTGCCCATATCTTTATACTTTTCCCTTTGGAGACATATATTATGGATTGCTGACCTTTCTTAAATGTAGGGCTTTTTCCATTCAGATCAATTACGCCTGTGAGTCAGGTTTCCCCGAGTAGGACCTTTGTCGATTGTATTTGCTGGCTCTTTTAACAGGTGTTTGTCTCAGTAATTATTAAATATCTATTATTCTTTTTTTGGAGGGGTCTTTGAAAGGAGATCATAAACTCAAACATTGTTCATGTTTTGCTTTTTGAAGATTATATTGGAAGGGACTATTTTGAGCCAGAAAGGTTTTATTGGGCTGGATCAGCTCTGGGTCTACGCCTGTGCACTTGCCCCGTCCAGAAGGCTTTGTCCTACAGATGAATTCACTTGTGCCAATGGCCAGTGCATTGCCCAAGAATCGGTCTGTGACTCGCAGCAGGACTGTTCTGATGACAGTGATGAAGACCCAGCAACTTGCTGTAAGTGAATTAATGGTTTACTTGTTCACATGCTCACTTTCACGACTGTGGTTGGATTTAAGTGTTTGCTTTGAGCTAGGTAAAGTTAATATGTATGACAGGAAATGAATGCACATTCTCATTCTGCAGCTATTAGCACTATTCTTTGTGGGGGTCTCTATGCTAATATAAGCTTTGGTGCTTTTTGTTAACACTGCAAATTCTGTTTGGTCAACAAATGAATAATTGTATTGTGGTGTGTGTGTATTTTGGTTAAAGAGGAAAATGGGTAGGAGAGGGAACCTCTTTATACTTTTCCCTTGGGAGACATATGTTATGGATTGCTGACCTTTATTAGGTATAGGGCATCTTCCATTCTGACCTATTATGTAGAAAGCTGTGGGGAGGGGTTAAAGAAGAAGGGCTGTCACTGCCTTCTAGGCAGCCATGATGACTATAGAAATCATGTCAGCCACGGTTGGTATTCATGACTGGGTAAAATTTAGATCCAACACCTGCTTTTTAGGACTTTTATGGAGAGTCTTTGATAGGAGTGATGACAAGAAATCCCATTATTATTCAAACCTAGTTGTATTTGAAAGGAAATATAATTTAATTTACAACCCACATGATGGTACTCATATGAGGTAACTTAGCAACTAAAATACTTGTGTCTCTTTGGAAACGATGGATCCTAACTAAATGAATCCAAATCCTATATCACAAACAAGTGGGTTTTCTTAATTATTAAAAATTTGACATTTATTTTGCTGCATTGTTTTATTTTAGTGATGTGTTTTGTTGAACAAGAGAAAAATATTGCAACAAGATAAATATCACTTTTTTTTTAAAGATTTTATGTATTTATTTGACAGAGAGAGAGGGAACATAAGCAGGAGGAGTGGGAGAGGGAGAAGCAGGCTTCCTGCGGAGCAGGGAGCCTGAGGCGGGGCTCGATCCCAGGACCCTGGGATCATGACCTGAGCCGAAGGCAGACACTTAATGACTGAGCCACCCAGGTGCCCCTAAATGTCACCTTTTTAATGAAAACTTCTTTGTACAAAATGCTTCTGTTGATGGGGAAGGATTTTATTAAAAGCAATGGAAAGGGATACAGGAAAGAGGAGACGGGAAAGCCAGGGAGGAATCCTCTGCCTATTTGTAAACAGCAATTCCATTAATTCCTCAGACACCTAGTTTTAACACTATTTTTAAACAACATAATCTACTTCCTAATATGATCTCAATGGAATTTTTGGGTGCTGTCTTTTTTCACTCAAAAAAACATGTGAGGACAATTTACTTTCTCTAATATGAGTGTCAGTTTCTTTTCTATGCTTGAAAATTTCTTACAATTTGGTCCATTTCTTTTGGAGAGATTCACCTTTCTAATAGTTTGCATTATTCTCATTTTCAACAGCTGAAAGTAAATATATTTCCTCTTTTCAATTGTACATATTGACACATTCCCCCCCCAAGGGTTCTTTATGCTCTCCTTTTAATTGGTTTTCTTTTTTTTTTTTTAGATTTTATTTATTTATTTGACAGAGAGAGACACAGCGAGAGAAGGAACACAAGCAGGGGGAGGGGGAAAGGGAGAAGCAGGCTTCCCGCAGAGCAGGGAGCCCGATGTGGGGCTCCATCCCAGGACCCCGGGATCATGACCTGAGCCGAAGGCAGACGCTTAACGACTGAGCCACCCAGGCGCCCCTAATTGGTTTTCTTAATCAAATTCTACCTGGAGTATTAATAGATATTTTAACATTTGATTTTGAACATATTTTCCCATTTCTCTTCCTTTGTTGAAGTTTCATTGGTTACATATTTAGGATTTTTCCAGTGGAGTGTATCTTGATATCATTCTGCTATTTGCTTTTTTTGAATGAAGGGACAGATATCCATGCTTATCAACAAATAGTGTTACTTAGTGTGTTAAATTTTCCAAATTATGTAACTTCATTTGAACAAAGAAAACCTGGCGTGCTTGCTTGATTGAGATCAACTTCATATAGCAGTTATGATATGAAAATGTAGCCATGTTGCATATTACAAAACATTATGTATTTTGATGCATATATATCTATATATTTTGATGCCAACATGAGTATTTCATGTCAATATTTGTACAATCATGTTTGTTTTGAGGAAATTATTTATATAGCAATGGAATTATTAGAATTGATATAAAATTACATTATTTTCTGCACTAAGATATTTAATACATTTGTGCATACATACACATGCTCATATATATTATTACTAAATAGGAGAAACTTCCCTTTGAAATTTAAAACCACTTTGAAACATTCTACACATACTTTTAAAAAAACACTTTCTTTTTCTTTTTTTCTCTTTCTTTCTTTCTCTCTCCTTCTTTCTCTCTTTCTTTCTTTCTTTGACAGAGAGAGAACGTGCATGTTCAAGAGCAAGGGGAGGGGTAGAGGGAATCTCAAGCAGACTCAGTGCTGAGTGGGGAGCCCAGCGCTGGGCTGATCTCACCACCCTGAGATCATGACCTCAGTGCTCAACCGACTGATCTACGCAGGTGCCCTGATTCTATACATACTTTTAAATTTGTATTTTACAAATTGAATTTGTAATGCAAACTCTTCTTATAAACAGAATTACCAAGTTCATGAAGCGAATGAAACATGCTTTGATACCTTCTTTTTATCCCACTTTAGGATGGATCTCTAGGACAGTGTAGCTCATATATGCAGTTTGAATAGGACCAGGAGTACTTACTGGAGACTCAGTAATGGATATTGTTAGTTGGTATTCTGTTGTCAGCGTGCTTTTCCCGAAAGGCACATTCACTCAGGTATTTTTTTTTTTTTTTTTACTACCAAGTGCCTCTTAATTCTAGATACTTTTTTAAAATCTATTTTTTTCAAAGATTTTATTTATTTATATGACAGAGAGACACAGTGAGAGAGGGAACACAAGCATGGGGAGTGGGAGAGGGAGAAGCAGGCTTCCCGCGGAGCTGGATCCCAGGACCCCGGGATCATGACCTGAGCTGAAGGCAGACGCTTAACGACTGACTGAGCCACCCAGGCGCCCCTAATTCTAGATACTTTAAACAGAAGTAGTTGACAGCCTTTAGCCCCGTGCCTTCTCTGAGGCAGTTAATTGGTAAGTGAAAAGGAGTGTTGCTAGAGTTTTGCTACTATACTTTGTGGACCAGTAGCATTAGCATCACCTGGGAGCTCTTTTGAATTACAGAACCTCAGGCTACATGGCAGTCTTACAGAACCAAAAGTTGCCTATTAACAATGTCTCAGGTGGTTCGTCTGCATAGCACTGTGCCAAATAACCTTCAGAAATGAAGAAACCGCTGAGAGGGAAAACAGATGGCATATAAAAAGTAGACTTAAGGCAGGGCGCCTGGGTGGCTCAGTCGGTTAAGCGTCGGCCTTCCGCTGGGGTCATGATCCCGGTTGGGATTAAGTCCCACATTGAGCCCTACATGGGGCTCCTTACTCGGCGGGGAGCCTGCTTCTCCCTCTGCCCCTGCCCCCTGCTTGTGCGCTTTTTCTCTGTGTCAAATAAATAAGATCTAAAAAAAAAAAAAAAGTAGACTTAAGGCAAACTATCCAGAGATCTTTCACAGAAGCTAAATATCCTGGAACTAATTCCTATGAGCATCACTATACTACCAAACGATAAATTTTAAAAAAAGTTTTATTGAGGTATAATTGACATACAACAAATACACATAATTAATGTATACAATTTGAGTTTGGAATACGCAGACACCTGATCTTTATCCTTCACCTCCAGAAGTTTTTCTGTGTCCCTTCTTTCTGGAGTAAGGACACTTAACGTGAGATTTGCCCTGTTAACTTGGTGGGGCACACGTATGGCCGCACACGTTGGGACAGATGCCAGACGGTTAGTGTACCTTGGCGAGCGCCCAGCACCCATAGCCGTCCTCGTACCCGTACCGCTCCCCCCCTCCGCCAGCCACCCTGGCAGCCCCGGGCCCGGCAGCCGGCCGCACCTGGGCGGGGACTCCCTCCCGCTTCCTCTTCCGCGGCCTCGTGGTCTTCGCTGGCCTACGCGCAGCTGGGGGCCGCCGGGTACTTCGACAGCTACCAGCGGGCGGGCGCAGCTCACGGCCCGCCAGCCGCAGGTGAGTGCTCCGCGCGGCCCCAGCAGGGGCTACCCGGCTCTGCCCGTGAACCCGAGCCGCGAGGTGTGGGTGTCGTGTTCGCTGGGGCGGCGCACGCTGCTGTGCACCGCCCGCGACTTCGGCCCGGCGTTCGCGGCTAGGGCGGGCGGCGGCGGCTCGGCGTTCGGGCAGGACAGCCCCCTCCCTTAGCCGCGGCCGGCAGCGCGAGCGCTTCCCGCGCGGTCGCCGTGTGCTCGCGCCTGGCCTTCTGCCACCCGACCCGACCACCCCCAGGAAGGGGGCGAGACCCGGGCGAGCGAACGCGGGTGCGGGGCAGCCCCCGCGGTGCGCGCTGGGTTGCTCAGAGCCCAGGTGGGTGGGAGGGCCCAGGACCGCGGTGATGGTGACTCAGGGAGCCGGCCCCCCGCGTGAGAGGTGGTCACCCCTGAGACCCCAGCCGGGCGAAGCGGACTCGCGCTTCCAGTCCTTATGGCAGAAAAATGGTGATTATCGCTGCAAGGACTGCAGCATCCGATGGCACGGTGCCTAGGTGTGGTGTGTGCAGGGCAGTCCAAGCAGTTTTGCAGAACTTGTCAGAAGTCTCATAACTCTTCCCGAGTGGAAGCTATCACCTGCCAAAGTTGTAAACAGACTGGATGCTCCTGCTCAGGAAACCTTCGCCACTCCGACCCTGGAAGTCCCTATCATCGAGATTTGTGTGGGAGTTTCATACACCTATGACAGCACTTTAGCGGCAAATATATCGTTTAAATGAATGTGAAAAACGGTCCCGCTGAACGTGTGTTAGTGAACAGATAAGTGAGTTTTTTTTTTCTTATGACCCTTTTCTGCCTCGTCGGAAAATAATTTATGAAAGGCCGTATTTTCAACAAAGCCTTAAATGAAAGTATTGCAAAACAATTGAAAAATAAATGCACAATACGGTATTTGTTGACGATAGGCTGGGTGCTGTGCGGAATTCTGAATTAATTCATCTTGCATGACTTAAACTTCATACCCATTGAACAACAGCTCGCCCTTTCCCTGTTCCCCCTAGCCCCTGGTAACCACTGTTCTGTTCTCTGCTTCCAGGAGTTTGAGTATTTTAGATACCTCATGTAAATGGAGTCATTTTGCTAAGGGAAATAAACCAGTCACAGGACAAATATTGCATGATTCTGAATACTAGATTTTCAACAGTTATTAATATGCTCCTGTATAAAATAGAGGCATTGCATTGCAATGTATCTTTACATATTTCTAATAAAATAAAATACACCTTGTTCCAAACATATCTAAGGGTATACATTGGCTAGCTGAATAATTTACATGTAAAATATCCCTAATTTCCAGACACATGCCACAATATAGATGAACCTTAAAGACATGATGTTAAATGAAATAAGTCACAAAAGGACAAATACTGTATAATTCTACTTATATAATGTGCACAGAGGAGTCAAATTCATAGAGCCAGAAAGTAGAATGGGGGTTGACAGGGGAGAGGGGGAGGGAAAGATGGGGAGTTGGTGTTTAATGGGTATGGAGTTTGACTTTACAAAGATGAAGTTCTGGAGATGGAGGATGGTGATGGGTGCACAGCAGTGTGAATGTACTGAATGCTGCTGAACTGTACACTTAAAATATTTAAAAACGTTAATTTTATGCCATCTATATTTTACCACAAAAATTTAAAAAATATATATATATATATCTTTCAATTATGACATGGAAAAAGACTGTGTGTTCCAAAAAAGATGGAAAGATGGACAGATCTGTGTTCAAATCGAACGGTGTGGGAAATTCTGGAGGAGAAAAAGTTCTTTTAATTGTAGGATTTTTTTTAAAGCATATAAAATGCTAATATAGAGGTACATGGGTGGCTCAGTCAGTTAAGCATCCGACTCGATTTCAGCTCAGGTCATGATCTCAGGGTGGTTGGGATCGAACCCCTAGTCGGGCTCCATGCTCAGCGTGGTATCTGCTTAAGATTCTTTTTTTTCCCTCTCCCGCTTTCCCTGCTTGTGTTCTCTCTCTCTCTCCCCCTCTCTCAATAAATACATAAATAAATAAAATCTTTTAAAAAGTTAAAAAAAATAAAATGCTATACAAATGGTGACACTTTAAAGGAGAAGTTGGAAAAAAATAACGGAAAAGTTGGTACAATATTCAAGTGAAAGAAGCTTAAACCAAGAATCCAATGCAGTGCATTGAATATTTACTGTGATACTGTCTCTGAATGTCTTTTATATTTTGAAAAAGAAAAGTATGCTAAAAATTTCCCGCACACAAGGAAGGCTATATGGGAGAAAAGATCCTTGTGGTTTCTCAATAAATATTAACAAAATGTTTATATAATATCATATTAAGATCTAGTATATGCTTATTGAATGGAACATTCACCATTTATTCCCATACATTTTTCTAACATAATAGAAAATTGATTTATTTCTGAACTAGAGGATTCATAAATATTTTAATTTTCAAGATCCAGAAGAATTTTTCTCAGCTGCCACAGTGAATGTTTTTTTCTTCTGCCAATATGCTGCAGTGGTTAAATATGCAAGAGAAAGCTTTGTCATAATTTTAAAATATTACTCTGATAAACTCAGCAAAATTTCACTAAAACTATGAACAGTGGCATTTCTCATGCTCTGATTAGAAATAGTGAAGTGTGTTCTACAATCACAGAAAGTTCAAAGCAACCAAATAATCAAAATCACTGTGATGAATACCTTCTACTTACAATATGAATAGATGATTTTTTAGACTTTATAAATATTTAGTGTTTATCATATATGGTATTATCAATATTTATTAGTAGTCAGAATGTGTTTGACTCTCCTGGTTTTTTTCAGATATTTATAACTACACATTAAACCTTTTGAATTATGTAGAGAAATTTTAATGGAAGAACCTAAACTTTGGTGACTGAAATTTGATTTATATTTTATAGCACAGTTAAGTTCTAGAATGTTTAGCTTTAAAAAATGTCCTTTGAAGTATATTGGGATAAATATGATTGGTAAAAACAGCTGAGCCATTCACCAAGATTTTTATAGAGATGACTGCACCATTTTGCTTTCACATATTTTTAAGGTGATGGACTTTAAAAACTAATTTTCATTTTTCAAAGGGCAGGGTGTTTCATGTTTTGCAGAAAGTGCAATGATTGACATTTTAACCGGTGAAACATCAGATAATGAAAGAAAGCAACTTTTCCCCTAAAGCCGCATTTCAACATATATACAATCCAAAGTTATTTTGTCTTGACATCTTTATATCTTTGCCGTTCAGTGACCTGGCCACAGTTGTGAAGAGCCTGTGGAAGGATTTGGTGATGCTCAGGTCACACTGTACTTTGCATCCACCCTTACTGGTCTTACTGTCTTACTGCCATTTCGTACCATTGCCTAGTTCGGGAATAGGATGGATACTTGTTACTTCAGTGGTCACCTGCAGTGAATAAGATTGTTATTTGCATGGATTTATTTCCTTTGTGTATTAATATATAATTTTTTAAAAGATTTATTTATTTGAGAGAGAAAGAATGAGCGGGGGAGAGGGAGAGAGAATCTCAAGCAGATGCCTGCTGATCATGGAGTCCCACAAGGGACTGGATCCCACAACCCTGAGATCACAACCTGAGCTGAAACCAAGAGTCAGAGGCTTAATTGACCCAGGTGTCCTATTATATAATTTATTGCCCCCAACAGGGCAATATTGAATTTATTAGCCAAACAGGGACACTTGAGAGGGGAAAAAAAAAGAGGTATTAATTATTATGCTAGGACAACAGGCATAAAGTGTGGTCACCCTACCCATGGAAGATTTTCTATTCCAGGAAGGTGTTTTCGAGGGAAGAATTATGGGTACCCTTGGGAATAGGTGGAAGGGTTCCTTGACCAAGTCCAAAACCAAGGATTTGGAACCATTAAGCACATTTCAGAGGTCAGATATGTATTTTGAGTCTTATGTATGTCTGGACTCTACCAACTGACTTAGAAGAGTTCTGAGGTCACTTAACAAGTGGCAAGATTCATAGAGAGCCAAGGAACTAGACCAGAGGATTTTCCAGATGCCCGGGGAGACTGTCACAGCTGGTCATTGGTGCTTAAGTCTATGTCAAAAACAGAAGAAGAGACTCTTCTTTGAGGAATAACTTTTTGTCAGTAGTATCCTATGAACCCTGTAGGCAGAGCTGAGTAAAGAAAAATACATCCAGAAGCAATAAATTTCCAGTTAGGTATATGGGTGAGTGGCATTTCCTTGCATATAGATTTACCATTAAGTGATACACAACATCTTCTCATTATTATACTCTACTTAACTCATGTTTATTTTTGGGGGAAATCAAGGGAGAATACAGTATTTGCTTGTAAAGAAAAAAATAACATCTATCCATTATATGACTGTCTAAACAAGCATAGCTCTGAGATCTAAAAATGTTTAGATCTAAAATGTTTACATGTAGAGAAAATTTAAGTGGCAGTGTTACTTGCATAGTGGACTTCCGTGTTTTAAGAGTTGACATGTTAGTGATGAACTATCTGGTCATGAAGCCAGGTATCCCTGTTTATAGAAATTTGAAGATCCTTTGATTATTAAGATACAGTGAGCTTATTCAGTACACTGGTCAATTTGGTCATATATATTTTTTTAAAGATTTTATTATTTAGAGAGCGAGTGGTGGAGGGAGGGGCAGAGGAGAGGAAGAGAGAGAATCTCAAGCAGACTCCCCACTGAGCACAGAGCCCGATGTGGGGCTCGATCTCCTGACTCCAAGATCATGACCTGAACCAAAATCAAGAGTTGGATGCTTAACTGACTGAGCCCCCTGGAGCCTGCTTTGGTCATATTATTTAAAATTGAAAATAATGGTTAGCAGCAGGCATATGGTGATGAATCCCTGGTTTAGGGATGCTTCATAGTATATAAGCTTTGGTGTCAGACATTCCAAAGCCTAGATGTTCCATTTACTAAATTTAATACAGACGAGTTGCCTAGAACAGCTTTTCTCTTTGGGGGATGATTACACTTATTGTGTAGGGTATTTGAAAAGACTAATGGTAATATATGCAAAAAACCTGGCACATAATGGGAACTTCTGGTAACATGTCTATTGTTCTTATTACTAAAGATAATAGCATTTGATCTTCAGGTTTGTCAAAACTTTGGGTGTATTCTGACCAAGAATTATTTTGTCCCCCTTCTCCCAGTATTATAAACAAGCTTATGCATGAAAAGGAATATGTAGAAATACATTTTTACATTGTATTAATTTATTCCCCAAGCTATTATCTAAGATAGCCTGATACTCTGATTCTTATTTTAGCCAAAGGGAGTTTAAGCACATAAAACTAATTTCTCAAAAGCGCAAATCATGTTGTTAGAATTTCTAATTTATTGCCCAGTCTTGCTATTTTTTTCTCATGAGTTTGGTGGCAAAACTGGTAAGGACTCTATGAAGCTAACTAACCCCAAGCACTGACTTAATCTAGAACTAGTTATTTTTTTAAGTTATCTCATTTTTTTTCCTCCAAGTTTTTATTTAAATTCTAGTCAACATTCAGTGTTAGAGTAGTTTCAGGTGTAGAATTTAGTGATCCATCAGTTACATACAAAACCCAGTGCTCATTACAAGTGCCCTCCTTAATCTCCATCATCTGTTTACCACCCCACCCCACCCCCCCTCCCCTCCAGCAACCCTGTTCTCTGTAGTTAAGTCTGTTTCCTAGTTGGCCTATTTCCCCCTTTATGTTCATCTGTTTTGTTTCTTAAATTCTACATAAGAGTGAAATCATATGGTATTTGTGTTTCTCTGACTGACTGACTTGCTTAGCATAATACTCTGTAGCTCCATCCACATCGTTGCAAATGGCAAAATTTCATTCTTTTTTATGGCTGAGTAATATTCCATCACATATACCATACCTTCTTTATCCATTCATTCAGTCGATGGACATTTGGGCTCTCTCCATAGTTTGGCTCTTGTTGATAATGCTGCTTCAGTGTTTATCACTGAAGTACATGTATCCCTTCAAATGAGTATTTTTGTATTCTTTGGGTAAATACCTCATAGGGCATTGCTGGATCATAGGGTAGTTAGATTTTTAACTCTTTGAGGAACTTCCATACTGGTTTCTTTTGTGATCAATTTAGAAACTTAAGTATTTCCCAACTTTTTAGTTGTGTATTAAGAGGGAAACAAAAGCAAAGTTCAGAATGTCTAATTTACCTGCACTTCCAAAGTGGCTAGGCGTTTTATTTATTTATTCATTTATTCATTTATTTATTTATTCATTCATTCATTCATTTATTTAGAAACTGGTAAAATAACAGAATGAATACCAGGGTGCCAACCTCAAACTGTTCAGGTGTCCAGAATCCATTCTCCTTTATCTTTTTAAAACTACTAACTCAGCAGGTGAATCCTGTTGGTCTTGGCAGATGAATCAGTTACTCTCTGAAAAGCTCTAGTTTCACTGTGCATCACTATGTACAATAGAGATGGCCAGCCAGCATGAAATGTGCCACACTTGTAGTTAGAAGAATATAGAAGGACGATGCCTCAGACAACACATGGAAAACTCTGTGGTTGGAAAAAGTAAAACTATTTTGATAATCAGAAGACATTTATTACAAAGTGGAATGATTGTTCTGCCCTCCGAAGTTGATTGGCTAATACGAAGTCAGTGTTTCAGGAATTAAATTTCCTACTTAATTTCTCCTCACCTGTTTTCCATGTGGAACAGCAGATCCCCTCACATGTGACTTTGAGTCTGGATTATGTGGCTGGGAGCCATTTCTCACAGAAGATTCACAGTGGGAAGTCATGAAAGGATTGGCAAGTGGAGAGACTCACCTTCCTAATGCTGATCACACAGCAAACGCAAGTCGTGGTAGGACATTTTCCTCTTTAAAAAATTGGTTGCCTTTCTTTCGTGTTGCAGAATGATGGTGCTGTGTATTTTCATTTCTAGCTATAGACTACATACATTGAACGCTGGTTTGTCTTGCTTGAAACTCTCCTGATCAACATAATAATTTGTAGTTAATTGAGTTTCCTGAGAAGAATATTGTTTTAATAACCAACATTTTTGATGTCTTATTTTTTACAAGGTTGGGTTGAAGGCATGGTGAGGGTGGGAAGTCTTCTGATAATTTTCTCTAGTTGCCAGAACTCATGTACAGTAAGCTTGCTTTCTTTACAGAGCAATCCAATTTTTGTAAAACAGAAAAAAAATAGTTTAATCTTTCTGGAAACAGAGAATAGAGGTTTAGTGCTATCTATAAAATAAATTGACAAATGCTTGAACGCAATTTAATCACTCTTAAGGCTTCTTTGTAACAAACAATCTTCTTTCTCATGTATTTTTAACCACCATTACAATTTTTACATATCCTCTTAAAGCAGTCATATGACACATAGCGTTTCAATAAGGGTTTGTGAATCTCCAAGGAAAACAGGGGTTTTTATTTCTTCTCGTTCGTGTAGATGTCATCGCCTAGGTACATGAGTATCATATTAACTTTATAAAAACACAACTGTACTGTCGATCCTCTCTTGGACATTATTTATTTCTCTTTTGAGATTTCCAAAGAGGGATGCCAGAACTAACAATGTTGACTGTATTTTGAATTATAGCCACTGGAAACTGGAGTTGGTTGGGGAGCATGTTAGGGGATGGGGAGGGAGACTCTGAAACATCCGTTGTCTTAAACTATAAACCCAGCTAATTTGACAGTGGAGTAAGGTCCTAATTTTTTCTTTTTGTGCCAGTGAACCTTATTTTTTCTTTAAGATTCTGTGGTGGATTAAAGTTTGAAACAGAAAGGACTAATGATTAGAGCTATAAGTTAATAGCCCATTTTCTTCAAGCTCATATAATGTTTCTTTTTCTTTTCTAAAACCAATTACTGAGTACATATCCTATACTAGACCTGGGGTACACAGGAGGAAGCCATGCTCCCTGCCGTTGGGGTGGTCTGAAGTCTAGTGACTGAAGCAAATAAGTGAGGATTTGCAATAAGATATAATAAATGTTTTATACAAGATGGAGGGCAACTCAGGTGGAATCAAGAGGCCTTCCTGAAGGAGGTGACTCCTGAACTGAGCACTGAAGGGAAATGAAAAGTTGCCAGAAAGGCTGAAGTAAGAAGAGATGTCAAGGGAGGTGTTCTAACTGTGGGAATATCCTGGAAGAGGGTGGGAGAGATGTAGGTAGTTCCAGTCGAGCGATGTGTATGTTTGGACAGAGCATAGAAAAGATGAAGCAGCCAAGGAAAGAGGGGGATTATGGAGAGTTTAGGAATTTGAAATCTATCTGGAGGACCATGGTGACCATTCAGTCTATGAAAGCACGTGACCCATTAGTTTTGTTCTAAAAGGCTGAGATGCAACACTTTTCTGTAACACTGAATGGCCTGTTGATTACCCTTTAAAGGAAGCTCCATGGTGTTTCAGAGGCTGGGACTTGGCTTGGCTGGGGGTAGAGGGTAGAAGGCTGTAGTTAGGAAGCTTTAAGAGCTATCTGGGAAGGGTGAGACACACTGAGGCCTAGGGCCATCTTTATTGAGGGCTCACCTATTGGCATGTTCAGTCTGGCTCTGTGCCTGGGTCTCTGGGGGAGATGGGCTTGCTGTTTCAGGAGGCGTGGAGCTCTTCTTTGGGCTAAATGGTGCTTGCAGTGTGACTCTTTTCTACTCATAAGCTCCTCACATGGTGTGTGGGGTGGCCTTAGGTGACCTCTCGTATAGCAGGGTGACAGAGAGCCCTGGTTGCCCAGGGGTAAGTCAGGATGTTGTTGACACTGCACAAATTAGCTAAATGCCTTTGTGCCTCATTTTCTTTTTTCAGCTAGAAAATAGGGAAAATCAAAATATCTTTCAAGTAAAATTATTACGAGGATTAAATGAAGTAATACCTGTCATACAGTAAAAGCCCACTAAATGTGAATAGCTATCTGGTGTCCGTTCGTTCTAGTTAGAAAACTAGGAATACCACAGGGCTGTGACAATAAGAAAACATTTATAAGTAATCTTTAGACATCGTGTAATTACCACTTAATTATGATTTATACCAAAAAGAGATTCTAAAAGGTCTCCTTTGTTAATTATTGAAGGACCCATTTTTCTTTTTCTGGGATCTAAACAATGCTCACAGATAACAATAAACTGATAGAACTGCGGGTAGCTGTTCTAATTGAAAGTGAAAGCGGCAAAGAAGTTACAGGCATTCTCTCAGGAAAGGGCAAATCAAGGAGTCCCTCAGGTATTAAGTCTGTTCTTCTTTACCTATGATTGTCATTCTGACTTTAAGATGATCACTAGTAGTCTTACATCCCAAATGAGGAGGAGAAAAAGTCAGTACCAGGAAGAGCAAGGAGAAGTGAAATGGGAGTTTCTGGGGGAAGGCAGCAGGCTCAGTCTCCCGGTTCCCACATCTAAGACCATGCACTTGTATACAGCCTATTATATTCCTAGACCTATGTGTTTGTGGGTTACAGCACTTTAAAAAACTGTTTAATCTCTAGTATTTTTCCTCATATATACACACTCCTATATGTAATTTTACATGAAGGATGAACCGCTTGACATTATGTAGCTTTTCTTTTTAGGGTAAAACCTTGATTTTCCTACCTCCCTTCTTTGGTTGGTTTTTATTTTCCAGTTCCTAGTTGTTACCCTATTAAACATCCAAACAGGCAACTCATGTTTATCTATTTTTATCTACGCTCATGTATACATATATGTACATAATTGATATGTATACATTCAAGATTGTAAGTATTCTGGCGATTGTTTATTTTGCCAAAAAATGGGATCCTATTGTAACTACTGTATCTTATTTCCTTTACTAAAGATAGCTCATGGCAATCCCTCCAAGTCATCAATTATAGTCATTTTGAATTTTATTTTTTCTGTTAAATATATATATATATTTGTACATATATATACATATATACCCGTGCATACATGTGTATATACATATATACATATATACATACATATATACACATATACATATGTATGTATGTGCACATGCATATATATACACATACATACACATACATACATATTTATTAGTGGTGTGGCCACTCGGAAGGGTTTATTATGGGAGGGCCATTACAGTTATGATGGTGCAGTCTGCCTCCGCCAGTATTAGGGACCCTGCCGTCCACGGCAATCCAGCCAGGGTTCTGAGGGGGTTGCCCATCTGTTAAAGTATAATTTAAATGCAGTAAAATTCAACCTTTTTGGTGTACAATTCACTGAGTTTGAACAAACATATATAATTGTGTAACCATCAGAAAACTCAGGATATAAAAGAATTCCATTCTCCCCCCAAATCAATACTGCTTTGCAGTCAATACCCATCTCATTTCCAGCCACCAGCATCCACTGATCTGATTTCTATCCCTATAGTTTTTCTTTTTCCACAGTGTCCTATAATTGGATCCTACAGTATGTAGCCTTTGGAGTCTCTGGTCAGAAAGTGGCCCCTTTCGGAAGTTTAAGGTGCAGCCTCAGGTAGTTTCCTCACGTCCATGTACTGGTCAGTACTCAGGTGGAGATTTGCAGGAGGGGGAGACTGCACATCTCTGGAGCTCTACCTTTGCAGCTCCGTCCTCTTGGAATGAACTCGAGGCACTTGAGTCTCCTTCTGGCTCCCACCTTCCTACATGGCAGCCAGAAACTCTGTTTAGGCAGTAAGCTGGGGAAATTATATGGCGTAGCTCATTTGTTTTCCCTCTCTTAGAGATCATTAACCCGTGATCTTATATTCTCATTGTTCTACATAAACCATTGTCTAACGCATTATGTGTGTGTGTGTGTGTGTGTGTGTTTGCTAGTTCAGGAAGACTAAATCTTGTCCCTGATCTCAACCTTGCCTAGAAGTAGAAGAAGCCTAATTTTTCTGTTAGTTTGCTTCATTTCTTTGGTCTGGATATGCCAAAATGTATCTAGCTGTCCTCCTGTTGAGTGACAATATCATGACAATGCTGCGAAATCCATTCTTCTACACATTTTCTTATATAGGACGCTTTCAATTCTATGCAATAAATAACTGTGAGTGAGACTACTATATTTTTACAGAAAGATGTACTTTCCCCCAAAATCTTAATACTTAAAATTCCATTGGCAAAATAGGATTGCTTTTTTCCATTTGTCTGTCAGCAATATGCATTATATTCTCTTAAATTCTTCTAATTTGTGGGTATAAAATGATTGCTTATTTGTAACCTTTATTTGTATTTTATTGAAAAATGATCTTTTCAAATGTTTCTAATTTCTCAGTCAACTTAGATCATCTTTATTTTCTCTAAATAATATTCTGAAGCTTTTAGCGTATAGATTTAAAAAATATTTTGCTAATTTTTTTTAGGTTTTTGATATGTTTGCAGCTATTATAAGTTATATTTTAAAAACTTTTGGTTGTTGCTGGTATATAGAAATGCAATTATATTTTTAAATGTTGACCTTGTATCCAATGACCTTGCTAATTTTATTTATTATAGCTAAGAGTATATACGTGTGTGTGTGTGTGTATATATATATATATTTATTTTATTTTCTAGGTTCACAATTATTTTCTCTGCAAATAATGACAATTTTATTTCCTTTTTTCTAAATCTTAAGCCTTCTGTTTTTTCATTGCACTGGCTAGTAACTCTGGAAAAATGTTGAATATAACATGATAGCTGCTCTACTTCTCTTGTTCTTATTTCAGAAGAAAATTGTCAACAATTCAACCTTAGGTACTATATTTGCTGAAAGATTGTTTTGCTTTATTAGATAAAGATGTTCCCTTCTATTCATAACGTGGTTTTGTGTGTGTGTGTGTGTGAACACACATATATATATGAGTCTATGTTAGAATTTGTCAGATTTTTTTTTTAGTATCATCATATCATCATCATATTTTTTGTTTGTTCATAAGGTGAATTTTTCAAATATTAAACCGCCTTCTCATTCATGAACCAAATCTCATTTGGTTGGTTTTGTTTATTTATGCATGATTTTTTATTCTAGATGGTAATACTGATTTATGATATTTGTATCTATATTCATTATAAGGTCTGGTCTCTAATGTTTTCACATCATGTAAGGAGTCCCTCCTAAACCATTGCATTAAAAGCAGGTGCATGCTTCATAAAAGATGAGGTTGAGGCTGGCATGGACAGTTTAATGCATGGAGGCTGACCCCCTCTTTTCTTTAATTCTTATACTGTGTTAGTCATGTTGCCCCTCCGGGGTGTGTGGGTGTACAGGAGTTTTGCAATATGAACAATTCAGATTACCAGGAACCATCTCCTTGATATACTATGATTGCATAGTTCTCTTAACTAAGTACATTCTGCACAGCAGACTTATAAGAAGGTAAATCCAGAGACATTTTTCTAGAAGTCCTTGGGTCTAGGCTCAGAGTTCAGATTCTGTTTACCCTGCACTTATAAATATTAGTCTGTATTATTCGTTTTCTAACTCTTTAAAGTTCTCTTTTAAATTTTATTTAGCTTTCAAATAAATTTTCACTAAATATTTTTATAATATCTTTCCATCTAAAAATATATCTTTCTATTTAATCAGAGGGTTAAAGTTAAAAAATAATAACATTTCTTTGTTTCCACTTACCTTACCAAATTCTCTTATTAATACTTGTCATTATTTAAAAATAGAAGCCTTGGGATTTTCTACTTTTATGATTGTATTATTGGCAAAACATGAGAACTCTATTTTCTGTTGTTTTCACTGAGTATATTATTTTCTTGACTTTTACATTCACTAGGCCTATAAGATAATGTTGGTCTAAGGTAATTAATATTATCTGCGATTAATAATGATAGAAATCTCTAGTTTCTCATTTTAATTAAAACAGTTCTGTTGTTTGCCATTTAGGATATTTATTTTGGGGTTGATCATTAGTCTGTATTTAATTGTTTACTTTTAATATTTTCTTAAGATTTCTTTTTATTGGCAATGGCTGTTTTTTCCACAGTCTTCTCAATATTTGTTGATCTGAGTCTGACTCTACCTTGTAATTTGTTAATCTGATTGACTGTGTTGATAGAGCAGCTAAATTAAACTCAGCTTCCATTCATGGAAAGCTCAGATTGATCAGGACATATAATTTTTTTGATAAGGATTTCAAATGTAATTGATAACTTTTTAATTACAATTTTATATCTATGATCATGAGTGACATTGCAGTTTATTTTTTATTTTCCTATTTCTGTAACTTTTAGATTAGAGATATCTGGCAATGTAAAATGAGTCAGGGAGTTCTCCATATTCCTCTAAGACTTAAGATCCCTTGAATAATGTTACAAGTATTTCTTAAAAACTAAATAAAACTCAACTGTGGATTGAGTTTTATTTATTTCCAGTAGATTTTTTTAAATCACTTTTCCAGTCATTTTTGTGGTATACCCAATTGATTGAAACCTTTTGCTCCTTTTAGAATTTGGAGTTTTAGTTTATATGTCCCATCCTTTATTGACTGCTTGTTTGAAATTGTATATATTGTTTTTAAATTACCAGGGCACTAGGATCTTTGAATATTTGTTAATTTGTAGAATTCTGATTAGTCTTTTAAAAGTATTCAATTGAATTTTAGCTGAACCTAAGGATTTTTAAGCTGGAATAATTTTTTCAAAATCCTCTTTTCCTATGCTATTCTTTCATAGGTGAAACAATTTAATGAGCTTATATAGTTTCTATCATTCTTGGTTTGAAATTAGGGAATAATAGCTTCTATTCTTCCCTGTTGGTTTTGGGATGTTAAAGCCCATATAGGGGTGCCTGGCTGGCTCCAGTCAGTGGAGCATGTGACTCTTGGTCTCAGGGTTATGAGTTCAAGCCCCACATTGGGTGTGGAGCCTACTTAAAAAAAAAAAAAAAGTCCATATAAACTGGTTCTGTTTTTCTCAGTCAGAGATGATACTGCTGATTTGCAATCTTGGTTGTCTGGTTAAACACGTGGTGGTAGCTATAAAATAATACATTTTAATTCTGAAATCCTTTCCTTTCCATGTAGTCAGCCTTGACCTATATCTAGGAAAATCACCTATTGAATATGGTATTTTTCAGTCAAAATTGTCCACCTTCCTAGTTGCCCATCCCTTCGTGATTATCAAAGGGCGGGATCAGACCTTGACATTGTTCTGCGTCACCTTCCTTGTAAATTTTCAGTATTCAATGAAGCTACGCCTGACAGCAGTTCAGGAACGTGTGATCTTTTGAGCTGCAAAAGAGATGTTATCCCCCTGTACGTTTGCCATGAGCGCATCCACTGTAGTTAAAATCTAAAAGCAGTTATTTTGTTAACACTCAGATTAGATCTTTAATTAAGCTTTCATCCCCACTAGCACAGACAATGTCAAACATGTAAGCCCCGGGAGAAACCCAACTCATTCCACAGCCTCGCATCCTTCAGTACTTTGTGAAGAAACTTAAAAACAATGTTCTCAGGAGAATTTCATAAGGGAATGTTGACTACCTAATTGTAAGCTTAGAAGCTTCGTTTAATTTGATTTCAGACTCTATTTATGATACCAGTTAAGCCTATAAACATGTTTGTTTAGGGGATTTGGATCAAGAGCTTGTTTTTATCAATTGGATTTTATTTTTTTTTTAAGATTTTATTTATTTATTTGACAGAGACACACAGGGAGAGAGGGAACACAAGCAGGGGGAGTGGGAGAGGGAGAAGCAGGCTTCCTGCTCGGGGCTCTATCCCAGGATCCTGAGATCATGACCCGAGCCGAAGGCAGACACTTAATGACTGAGCCACCCAGGCACCCCTGGATTTTATTTTAGATATTTAATGTTATCCATATGAAAAACTTGGTCATCTACAGGGCTAAATGGTAAATAAGTAAAACATGTAATTTTCTTGATGTGATTGACAGTTGATAGTGTGCAAAGATAAGATGTTAGAGCAAAGAACTGCTAAATGTACAACAGTAGAATTTGTATCTGTGTGACTTTTACTTTTTTTTTTTTTTTTGTAGGATCATTCATTTATTTCAGATCCCATCAATCTCAAGGAGTAGCCAAGCTTGGAAGTCCTATTCTTAGAAAAGCACTCACTGCCTCTACCCCATGTCAGGTAATCAGTTATTGGAACTTCCATTGGCCATTCTGTGGTTGTAAACTGTTAGGCGTGGGTTACCTGTGCCAGTAAACGCCTGCTATGTTTTACTGCCATTTTCATGATGAACTGAGGATTTATACGAGCTATTTCAACATGAAATGTCATGTCCTTCCAAAAGACCATTTGCAACATATAACTTAAACGGTTCTTTTTTGGGGCCTATTAAAGAATATTTCTGTCATTTTGTTGTCTTTCCACATAGTCCTTCCAGTAAGCCAAAGCTGTGGATACATGTTGTCAAAACTGCTGATTATTTTGGCCAACGGTGTTGAGTAAAATAAATAAGCCAAACAAGTGCTTGCTGAAAGGAAGATGAAAGGGTGAATAAAGAGAGAGAAATATGTGCAGAAAGATAATTACATTTTCTGAAATTTTATTTTTTCAATTAGTCTTTGTGGTGCCGAGTAAACATAGAGCAAGTGATATATGCTCAGTCCTTTTCAACAACACCATAGAGAAGAAAGCAGAGAAGGACTTTGGAGTCAGACAGACCTGGTTCAAATCTCAGTTCTGCCACAGATTATATATACTCTCTTTGAGACTCCATGTCTACACTGGAAGTGTAATATTAGAGTGCCTTTATCACATGGTTGTCAAGATTAAAATATCATTAAGTAAAGTATGTGGCACATAATGGGTGTTCACTAAGCAGAATTCCTTTATTTTTCATAGAACTAACACCTACATTTAGATGTTTCTGTTCAGCTTGCCTTGTTTTCTGTCTTTTTGAGCATTCCAGCAAGCCTCCAAGCCCTCAGGATTTCAGTTTATTTAATTTTTTTGGTTATCAGAAGACCATGCAGATCGATACTGCTGCACACTAAATTCATCATCTGTAAATGTGGGGCTACAGCAGTTTATTCAGGCATTCCTGCTGACAAATCACACATTGTTCAGAGGACTAAATCTAATTATATGTTCAGCTTGATATAAATCTGAATGGGAGTGCTCAGATCTCTTAATGGATTGTCTTCTCTCTCTCTCTCTTTTTTTTTCTTCCTCATTCTTTCCTGCCCATTTCTCTGGGGATTATATTTAAAATGACTGCCTGGACTTCACCTCCACTTTGCCCAGATGCACTCTACACTCACTCACCTTTGTTTTATTTCAATTAAATCCTATATGATAGATATAGATTTTTTTTTGAAAACTCCTGAGGCATTTACTCACTCTGTAAAAGTACTTTACAAGCTTACTTAGCCTTAATTCAAGGTCATATACCAAAGAGAGGTGATCACCGTTGTTACTTACATAGGCATTGGATACAAAACAATAAAATGTATTAATTCTACTTATTCTGCAGAAATTTGAAAACAAATATTAAGAGCTTATTAGAAATTCCTGAGATTCAATGATTTTTTTTCTTTTTAAAGATTATCCACATTTTCCATTGTTGTATGCTGGTAGCCATTAATTTGTGTTGATTTGGTTTATGTTTCAACATATGATTGTTTCTACTTGGTAGCATTTTTCTCTATTGTTGCTTAAACTTGGAGTTTAGCTGTGGTGGGGCCTCAGTGAAAGCCATGGGCATGTTTAGACAACTTGCTGATTTATTTCTCAGAACCAGTACTCAACCTCTCAAGGCCTCAAATGCTGAGTTAGTGGTTTGCCGTGCTTTTTAGAAAAGTAAGAGTGTTTCAGGGAGCCATTCCAGACTGCCAGAAGAGGTTTTTTGTTTTTTTTTTCTTTGTATCTGCTTGAATGTTAGTACTTTTGAGTTAGAGGGATGGATATTTGGGTTACTTTTATAATACTTTCTGGTCTAGGAAGTAGAATTAGACAGCTAGAGAAGGTTATCTATAGTCTGAGATACACATAGTTTAATGTTCTTTCCCAAAGGAGTATTCTAAGAATATAGTATTACTTTTTTACAAGTCCGTGGTAATGTGTGATACTTTCTTTCATAAAAGTTATGGAATAAGCAGACAAACCAAATTCTTATCTTATTGAGTAATCAGAAAATCCAGCCGATCTTCCTAAGTGGAACATATTGATAATAGTTATATTCATGGAATAGCAGATGTTAGTCATTATACAATGGTGAAGTTAGGCGGGGAGATAACTGATGTTGGGTGCTTTGATATGATTAAAGTCTTCATTTTATGAAATTACATTTTTTCCTTACATAATCATATGAAGCTAATATAGTTCAGAACTTTTTTTTGAAAGGACTTTAAAACCATGAAGCTTTCTTTTGAGTCTCCTTTTCTAGCAAGAGTCTAGTAGAGTCATTTTGCATGAATTATCTTGTGCTTTATGTATAGCCAGCACATGGCATCAACACGCACAAATTTTCCTGCACCCACTCCTTGCCGAAGATGTGGACTTTAATTTAAAGACTTCAAAAGTCCCTTCAGTCACTGTTGGAAACTTGGCATTTTTCCATGGAATAGCCAGGAGATAGGACAAACAGAACACATGGGAGCCAGAAGCTACTATTTCTCATGTTGAAATGCTGTTACTGTTTTGAATTAACTAGGAAATATCAAATATGAAGGAGATTTATGGTAGGTATTAATACTTTCTGAATTCTCATATTTGAGTTACTATACAAAATTACTTTTAGGGCTTCACAATTAAAGACAGGAAGATTAATACAAAGCTTCTGCTTTCAAAGCTGGTTTGCATATTTGTCTACTTTAAAAACAATTCCCCAACTTGTTTTGCACTTGTTTTAATATTCTTTAATTTTAAAAAATCATAAAATTTTTTAAAAAGGTGAATGAGGTTATAAGGGAAAAGGTAGATGAAGCAAGAGGTGGGTTGGTTCCACACATAAAGCTTATTAGAACCAGGCTACACATTTGAACTAAGTTTTCCAGCAACCAGTAGAAACAGATGAATCATCGTTTGATTTAGATTCAAGGCAGTAAAAATAGCAAAACAAAGCAAAAATAGTTCTTTTGAGAATTCTCTCCTGAGTGCATATAGTGGTAACAATGTAAACATTCTTTCTCTGCTTCTGTGCACACATATTGCTTACCTACTCTGTGCTGATCACAGCCCCCAATGCTGAGAATACAACAGAGGCCACCTAAGTACATGCTTGCCTTAATGAAATGTCGATTTTAGGGATTCTGACAGCAATTCAGTGTTAAGTGCTCCAAGATGGTGAGTACAGCATAAAAATAATAATCCACTTAGAACCATTCTCTCGACGAGTTTTGAAAGGCCATGTCTTCTAATGTTTCCCAAGTGAACTCATGTCAATGAGAAATTTAGTAAAAAAAAAAAAAAAAATTATGGAGTGAGGCTTGCAATTGTGTAATCATACTTCATTCCCTGATTGTTTTGTTTAATCCAAGCCTAGATGTTACAGTATGGGATGGATTCTAGAGGAATCGACAGAGTATGGGGAAAAGGGTGAGCAGGTACTCTTTCCACCTGTGCATGAGCAGAACACATGGAGGCTAATCATTTAAATGAAAACAACATTATATTTTACTGAAGATTCTAAACTTCTAATTAAACTTATTCAGATGAAGAATACTCAGGCAAAAACATAATTATGACTAGGAGTTAGAAAAATCACTATGGTAATGTTGAGGGGGTGTGTGTGTGGGTGCGTAATGTTGAGGGTGTGTGTGTGTGTAATGTTGAGGGGGTGTGTGTGTGTGTGTGTGTGATGAATGATCCCCCTCTCCTGTGTGTGTGATGAATGATCCCCCTCTCAACATGGACTTAGTCCCAGCTGAATTTTAAGGAGCTACAATATATCATCTTTTCTCTCTCTTCTCTTTTTCTTTTATTTTTTCTTTTCTCTTCCTTTCTTTCCTTTTTTTTCTATTTTTATTTTTCTAGATATTGAAGATAAAACAGGTGTCGCACATACTAGACAGGATCCGATGTGAGGCAGAGAAGGCAGAAGTAGCTGAGCATTTGGAATATGGCTGAGAAAGAGCTTGACGATCTGGCCAAGGAGTTCTGACATAGGGGAGCAGTTGAAAAAAAGACTGTAGGAAAGTTGAGGAAAGAAGCAGAACCTTTGAAGAGTAGAGTTGCAGCTGAACACAGACCAAAATCAAATGAAACAGAAATAGGAGGAAATTATTTTAAACTTGTAGATAATGCCCTGGTAGGTCCTTCACAGAGTTAAGTATCAGAGAGCCTAATTACTCCTTTGTAGAGCTGGCTGCACGCTCCCCTGGTCAATGTCACAGGGCGCTGTAGGAACAGAAGGGCAAGTGGTATGACCATGGCTATCACGCTTTCCAGCTCATTCGCCTGTACTCATAACTCTTAGTATTATCACCTGAAAAGCTGTCCTTTCCTTTTGTAGTAAAAATGAATGATTGGATATTTTATTTTTTTTAAAGATTTTATTATTTGAGAGAGAGAGGGAGAGGGAGAAGCAGGCTCCCCGCTGAGCAGGGAGCCCTACGTGGGTGGGGCTCGATCCCAGGACCCCAGGATCATGACCTGAGCCGAAGGCAGATGCTTAACCTACTGAATCACCCAGGTGCCCTGATTGGATATTTTTAAAAATATATAAATAATGCACAGTTCGAGAATACAGTTTAAGCCAATAGAATAGTCTGTGCTTCATTTTTTTTTCTCTCCGATTTGCAATTAAAGGAACTGCTTTGTGGGAAGCTTTTTTAACCAAATGAAATTGTCTTGATTACAATAATTCAGTGTTTATATAAAACGTTCCTTAGGGGTACCTGGGTGGCTCAGTCGTTAAGCGACTGCCTTCGGCTCAGGTCATGATCCCAGGGTCCAGGGATTGAGTCCCGCATTGGGCTCCCTGCTCGGCAGGAATCCTGTTCTCCCTCTCCCGCTCCCCCTGCTTGTGTTCCCTCTCTCACTGTGTCTCTCTCTGTCAAATAAATAAATAAAAATCTTTAAAAAAAAAAAAGTGCCTTAGTGAAAAACCAAGAGAAATAAAACCAAGCCTTTAATATTAATATTTATCTGACTGCATTTTAATGAATCAGGCATGAATCATGAAAATAACTTCCTTTTGACATGATAAGTAGTAAATACATTTTCAATGGTTGGTGTAATTTTAACATACCTGTTTTGTAGTTCTGTTTAATAGAATTTTCTGTGATAATGGAAGTTTTTCTCTGCTGTGTCCAGTATGGTAGCCGCTAACTGCATGTAGCTATTGGGCACTCAGCGTGTAATGAGTATGACTGAGGAACGGGGTTTTTCATTTGGTTTCACTTTAATTAATTTACATGTAAATAGCCACACAATTATCAGACCTTTGCCACGATACACATTATAGTTAATTGTTCTGTTTTCTTTTCATTCTCCCCCATAAAACTCTGGAGTCCCTAAAGACACCTAATACTTTGTACCTTTTCTGACACTGAGCAGCTTCCTTCATGCTCTCTGGGAAAGTTTACAGGTGTTTACTGACCCGCTCATGCTAATAGTCCCACTCATCCCTCCCTTCTTCTTTAAAAAAAAAAACCTGGGCGCCTGGGTGGCTCAGTTGGTTAAGCGACTGCCTTTGGCTCAGGTCATGATCCTGGAGTCCCTGGATCGAGTCCCGCATCAGGCTCCCTGCTCAGCAAGGAGCCTGCTTCTCCCTCTGACCCTACCCCCTCTCATGTGCTCTCTCTCTCTCATTCTCTCTGTCTCAAATAAATAAATAAAATCTTTAAAAAAACAAAAAACAAAAAACAAAAAACCTATTAACTGAAAACCTACTAAACACAAACTGCTTTAATAGATTCCGTGAGGAATTCACGACACACCTTGTGATTTTGGGTTCATGGCTTCGTGTTCCACTGGCGTGTATCAGATTGAGAGCTGCAGGGGTTGCACGCTTGACAAGTGCCTATCTGGAATCACAGCTGTATTAATGACTTGGTTCAGTGACTTCACCCTACCAGTATTAATTTTGAAAACAACTATGGAAGATTTCTTCGTCTATAATAAGCTAAAGAGTTCTGCTTAATGGTCTGTGATGGCAACTCTGTTAAAGTAGTAAATTAAATATAAGTCTTAAGCTTTTATCCTATTAAATATGGATCCCATTGGTATTTACTCTTTTTACACTATTAAAATACATTAGCACTGGTGATGTACTGAATGACAGTTTGACAGCTTGGTATGCTGATGGGGCATGTGTATCTCTTGTACTAAGTTTAAAGCCCTGGTTTGCATATTTACAAGCTTGGAATGTGCTGAAACTCTAGCACGGATCTAAAATTTAATTGTAGTTGAGGAACCTAAATCCTTCCTTCCCATAGGATATGATCAAACACTTCCATCTGACTTTTCATTTCTCAATTACCTGTCTTGCTTATCTGAGTTTAGGGGAGCATGGTAGTAAAGTCTAAAATGAAGCGGACAGAATTTTTTGATGAAGTGGTGATAGTTAAGTAGACACATTAAAAAAGGTGTACCACACTGGAGCAGAGAATGTTTGCTCTTTTAAGCTATACAACTTTTTAAAAGCACATCTAAAAAATTATTCGACTTCAGGGGCACCTGGGTGGCTCAGCCAGTTAAGCGTCTGACTCTTGATTCTGGCTCAGGTCATGATCTCAGGGTGGTGAAATTGAGACTTGCATTGGGCTCCATGCTCAGTGGGGAGTCTACTTGAGATCCTCTCCCTTTCCCTCTGCACCTCCCCCTGCTCGCACTCTCTCTAAAATAAATCTTAAAAATTTTTTTTCAACTTGAATTTCCACTGAAATTGGTCCCAACCATAAAATAAATGGGGAGACTATATATACACTAATATCTGTCCATGTAACAAAATAAAACCATAGTGGTGAAGGAAAAAAGCCTGCAAGAATTTAAAATTCACTGCAACTGAAAAGGAGTCACTTTGAATCCAAAGAGAAGGGTTTTACTTCTGAGAGGCCTCATCTGTGAATGTTGTGTTTTCTTAGAGAGTCCTAAGGCTGCACTTTTCAAAGAAATCATGAGAAGAAAAAAAATTGCTGTGTGTCTGAACTTGTTTTTAATGGAGATTTTGTTGACATATTTTATAGAGTGAATCATCCAGCCATTGAGGGAATTAATCCCTGCCTCACACAGTACCTGTTACTTAGTAAATGCTCATTAAATGTTGCTTGAATAAATGAGAGTCCTGAATTTCATGTAGTAGCTATTGCTGTCAGCACCTAAAATAATTCTTTACTTTTTTTTTTACTGCCTAGTTAAGTGCTCAAACCCTTAGATTGTCATCCCTGATAATGACTAGGAGGTGAAATGATCACCCCCCCAAAAAAGGATGTTTTCTTACTTGAATTAAATTATGAACCAACAGTATTACATGAGCTCCCAAGTTATTTGATAGTGTCCCCATGAGAAGGAATTAATGAAAAGTACTCATTATAGTTTTCTTTTACCTGAGAAAATACTTTTTCAGGAAAACTTTTTTTTTTTTTTTTTGGTTTGGTGTTTGAGACATCAATGAGAATGTATAAGTAAAACCTGATTTTGTACACTAAGAATATATACCTCCATCGAAACTTCTGTGGAAGCAAGAGTGGTACTGCCCATGCTGGTGTAGAAAAATACGTGTCCTCAAACTTGTCTTGGTGGTGAGCTAACGTCCCATTTCTTTAGACCTCTTGATGGCATGTGTTAAAAATACCAGTTAGTAGAGCTGCCTTGAACCTTTTCTTAAGGGGAGAATGCAAAGGCAGGCAAAAGACATACTTAGGATTTTCTGGGCTCGCGTATTTGGAGGAAAGGAGAATTGAGATTATATTTAACAGCAGAATGATTTTTGATATTTTTAATTATAGAAAAGTTGCTGGAGACCAGTAAATGGAATATTCATGTCATTCAAAAACATTTTCAACAGGTGCAATTTTGGTATCATTTGTCCCAGCATTCACATCTCTCGGTTTTTACAAGAACATCACTGGATGGGGATTTGCAAAAGCAAGGTGATCTAATTGGAATCTCCAAATCTCAATGGAAACAAGCAAAAATCAATCTCTGTTTGAGGGCTGGAGAATCTACTCTACCTTTTCAGGTAAGCAAGCGCATAAGAAATTAATACAACTTAGCAGAAGATGCTAATTTAATACTACTTTTTTTCTCAGAGAACAATGTAACACATAAAAAGCACATATATCCCATAGATTTATCACCTATTGAAAAAGGAAGCACATTCACAATCAGAGATGAGTACAGATGTTAAATTGCTCAAGACTGTTATATGGATGCTTAGCAAAACTGGAGATTAGAATTGATTTGGAGGAGGAGAAAACAGAATTGAATAGGATGGCAGAGAGAAAAGTATTTTAATAGGAAAATATTTATTTTTTAAGTGAGGATGGCAGATTATATGAGGTGGTGAAAAAACCTGGCTTGCACTATGCTCACATTTTAATTCTGATGCCTTATTTTCTGCCGCCCATTAATATTGAGATTTTTTTTAATCTATTTTTTATGTCATTTTCTTGGCGCATAATAAAAGAAGGCAACTGTAGGTAATCAGATTGGTGCCTGCATTTTCACCCTCCTGGATATGGCTTCCTTCTGGATGACATTTGAAAAGAGTGATTTTAGAAACTAGATTGGATGATAGAATATAGCAGAAAACACACAGCCTTTGGAGTTAGGTGGTCTGCGTTCTGATCTCTGCTCAGCTCATGGGTTGCTAAGGGACTCCAAATTACATCTTTGAGCTTCACATTTCCCTATCTGTGAAAACCACAGAGATGGTAAAAGCAATACTTCAGGGGAGTCTGAGTATTAAAGATAAAGGTAAAATGGTGGCCCTGAACATGGGCTCTGGAGTCTGGAGTTCAAGCCAGGTGTACAATCATGGGGAAGTTGCTTAATCCCTCTGCACTTGTTTCTTCTGTTAAATGGAGGTGAGAGTCATTGTTGGGGTGTTAGGGGCCCCCTAATAAATAACTTAACCTCCTTGGTCCTCATTTCTGAGCCAGTTAAGATAAATATAGAAGTCAAACAGTAAAATATTTTAGAGAAGATGCTTTTAGAATCTGCCGCCATAGGTTTAAATAATACATCACCTCAGAATAAACAGATTCACCCAGAGAACAATGAACTGTGCTAGAGAAATCCAGGACTCACACGTTGGGGGAAACCTATGACTCTTAGCCAGAGCTAACATCAGAGTGTATGTGTCCAAGAGTGGGAGTTGAAGGAGAGACAGACAGCATGAGTTTAGCACATCCAGCTTATTCTTCTAACATCACTAATTGGTTAAATCCTCCTGTCCACGGGAGAGAGTAAGAGGTCGGTAATAGCAGTGTTACTGCAAGTTCCTGCCCATGGAAGTAGAAGGAATAGGGAATAAATATGGACTCCTTTCACTATCCTTTCTAGAACTGTTGTGAGGATTGAATGATTTATATATGTAAAGCACATAGAAGATATTCTGGCATAAAGTAAACACACAAAGTTAGCTCTTATTACTGCCGTGATTATCAGTTGGACATTGTCTGGGAATAGTAGACACTCAGTAAATATTAGTATTCTTTATTTTGCAAAGGAGTTTCCTCTTGACCAGAACTCTAGGCTCAGTGATTAGAAGCTCCTTCATTCTGTGAAGGTCTCTAAACTCCCTGATTCTCAAGGATCACATTTATGACTATACTCCCATATCTAATGGACAAAAATACTGTGAATCTAGTAACTCTTAATAGGAAAGCAGTAAAGGCCAGTCATGGAATCACATAAGTGCCAATCTCCATTACGTGTGACAGGACAAACAAAATCAGAACAGTTCTGATCCCTTGCTTCATTTATTTATATTCTGTATAATATTATTTTCATTAGGTTTGCTTTTAGTTAGAATGAAACTTAAAGATCTTCAAGAGTCCATTGTTAATTCACATTATTGGAAATTAAACATAATGTCCTTCTCCACATAAAAACCTGCATGTGAATAATGATTCATGATTTCCTTATGATTGCCCAGACTTAGAAGCATCCCAAGATGTTCTTCAGTAGGTGAATGGGTAAATAACCTGTAGTACATCCAGACAATGGAATATCATCTGGTGCTAAAAAGAAATGAGCTATCAAGTCATGAAAAGACATGGGGGAACCTCAGGTGCATATTACTAAGTGAAAGCAGCCAACCTGAAAAGCCTACTTCCTCTCTGAGTCTAACTGTCTGGCATTCCAGAAAAGGCAAAACTAGGGAGACAATAAAAAGATCAGTGGTTGCCAAGGGTTGGGGGGTGCAGGGAGAGAGAAGGGATGAATAGATAGAGCAGAGAGGATTTTTAGGGCAGTGAAAATACTCTGTATAATAATATGATGATGGATAAATGTTATACATTGGTCCAAGCCCACAGAATGTACAACATCAAGAATGGACCATAATGTAGACAGTGGACTTTGGGTGGTTATGAGGTTCATCATTTATAACACATGCCTCACTCCGGTGGGAGATTTTTTGTTTGTTTTTTGTTTTCCCGAGATAGTGGGGGGTGGAGGGAGAGAGAATCCTAAGCAGCTTTCACGCCCAGCGAGCAGCCTGATGCATGCGAGGTTTGATCTCATGACACTGAGATCATGACCTAAGCTGAAATCAAGAGTGAAATGCTCAACCAGCTGAGCCACCCAGACACCCTGGGAGATGTTGATAATGGGGAAGCTGTGTGTGTGTTGGGACAGAAAGTATAGAAGAAAATTACACCTTCTCCTCAGTTTGCAGTGAATGTAATACTGCTCTAAAAGTCTTAATGAAAAACAAAACTAAACCACAATGTATTCTTTTAGAACCAGTTATTTGAGAAATGTTTTGAGTTGAAATACATGCCATTCCTTTCTGGACCTGCAGGCACTCATTAACCTATCACCATTACTGAAGAGATTCAGCGCAGTGTCCTTTTCTTTCCCCTATAGCATTTCTTCCTTTGGGGTTCTGGTTTGTGTTTTACTTTGCTTTGCAGTGCAAAGTGAGCTTGCTCTTTATTACCTGGGGCATATTAACTGGTTTGTAGGGTAACCAGTGGTTTGATAGGATTTTATAATTGGGCAGCAGTGGATTTGTGATGTTTTTCTAAAGGAGCCCTGATCTTCGTTCCTGTCTGTGGTGTCTCAGCGCCATGTGCTGGCTTTCCTCTCACCCCCGTTGGGGCTCCTAATCCACCCCAATTAGCTTCAGCTTAATTGTGATAGCCTTTGAGGGGAATGAATGGTTCTGGGTTCTTGCTAGGTCTTATTTTGCCCCTGAGAAGTTTTTAGTCTCTGCCTCTGTCCCCCCTTAATTCCGTTACTTGGCTGTAGTATATTTGTTTTAGAAACTGCAGGTAAATAAAGAAGAATAAGAATTCCCTCAGATTTTTTCATCAAGAAGCCCATTATAGGTCCACAATCCCTAACCAACAATTTGGAAAATTACAATTTGGAAAACAATAAGCTTTTGAAAAACGAATTTAGAGGCAAAACTTAACCTCACCTGAACCTGTGTGAGGTCTTTAGGCAGTTCATTTAGTGAGATGTTTGATTAGATAGCTATCTGTGCTGCCCCCAATCTCCCTGAGGGTATCATGTAATATACACGGTGTTAGATGAATATTCTCAACTCTGAACCAGTCAAATTTCAAAACCCAGCTGGCCCCAAAGACTTCGGGTAAGGAATTGCAGGCCTGTGTTCACATTCTGGTGTGAATCAGTCCAGAATTTATGCAGACACACATATACACGATACATAAATATACTCAGTCACGCATGGATATATACCACGGTAGTATTTAATACATTATTACTACATATACAGTAAATATTTCAAACAAGTAGAAAATACAGAGGCAAATATCTTTTGTATTCACACCTCAGAATGAACTGTTAGCATTCTGTTTGCTTATAATGTTAATACCTGTTTGCATATGAACATACAGCTTTTGTCCTCTTTGCACCCATTTCTATTCCTTTTCTTGTCCTCTGCTGGAAAAAAATTGCAGATCTTATGTTGGTTTTAACCTGATTTCTGTAAATGCATATTTAGAAACATGGAGCTATGAATGAGGATTCTAGCTAGGTGCAATTCTACTTCATTCTTTTAGCAACAACAATTACAAAAGATACTCTACCTATAAACAGTCCATCTAGATTTTTAAAATATTCAAATATTTGAAGTTTACATTCTTGGGAATGGGCTTCTTTGGCACTTTAGTAGACTGAATCATTTAAGGGTGACTTTAGTCATCACCTGACTATCCGTCAATGTGACTAAATTCTGAACGTATTTATACAGTGTAGTCCATTCCAAACACTGGAAAGGAGAAAGGCATCAACCCGTATGACCCCTATGTCCTCTTCTAGCCATGAACTTCTTTTGCAGTGTTGTCCTTTTGATGTCAGTTGTAGACATCACAACAGAGTACAAATCACTTTGAGTTTCTTAGGAAATAAACACCCTTAGGTAGGTAGGGCTTTTATTCTTCCTGGTAGAAAAGGATAAGGCTTACTCTTTATTCCATAAGAACAGCAAATTAGCACCATTTCAATAGTCTCTCCATTTCCTATATTTTTTTTATTGGAAGAATATAAGTCAAATAGTTAATAGTATTCTTTTCAATCTGTTATAACTTGGCCCGCCCATTGGATATGTTGAGTTTTTACAGAAATATACTCACTTCATTTACAGTTTCTTTTTCCCCTAACTGCTGTTCTTAGTTTTAATATCTAAAGGTGGTTCTTTTTCTGAGTACTGTCCATTGATTTCCAGCTGATCTACTTTTTTCAGGTTTCCTATTAATACATAATTGTGTCATATTTTAGACTTCATTTTAAAATGACCCTTTTGTGAAATTTTCCACAATGATTGATAACATGTTCATTCTTTATCAGTCAATGATATAAATCAATAACAATTTCCTGACATTATTTGAGGATTCAGTGAAGGGTAAGATTTATAATACAATAGTAAAAGCTGGTCTAGTCTCTATAAAGTTACAATGTCCTCAGCCTTCTTAATTTAGGACTGCATTGAATATTGTTACACCAGACAGCTCTGGTCTGCAGCATCTGCTAAAGACCAGTTATCTTTTTATTTTATTCTAGTAATGCAGTATAGCCTAATCATTAATGGCTCAGGTTACATATTTTTCTTATTAAATATATAACCTTCAGCCAATTACTTTACCTCTGAAGCTTCTGTTTCTTTTGCTTTCTTGAGGATGAGAATAGCACCACCTTCACAGGGTTAAAACAAGTGAATGTGCTTGGCATGCAGTAAGCTTTAAATAATGTTTGCGGTTGCTCTTATTATTGATAACATCATTAAAAAATTACTATATTCCAGTTTTTCCTATTATATTCCTACTTTCTCCATTTCTTCTTAGATTCCTATTTTTTTGTTCTTGTTATTCCTTTTTAAAAAAACAAGATATCAAAGAACCAAAATCTAAATATGCTAGTTGAGTTTTTCTCTGGAAAGGCTTACTTTGGTTTTTCAGATATAAAAAGTAATCACTTGATTATAAGCTACATTTATAAGTTGTTTGGTTCCTGAAAGCGAAAACAAGAAATGATTTTGCTCTTTCAGGGAGTAATATAATATCACTGAATAAAACAAATATCAGCAAGATCCTAAAAAATAGTTTTAGAAGGGAGAGACCTCTGCATATAACTTGGAATTTAAATTCACAGATTTCCTTGAGAATCTTAAAAAATGAGGTTTTCACTTCTTCATTTGTGGTTGAAATGCCCATGGTTGAAACATTTCTTCTGCGTGAACTCTTTCTCACTTACTGATTATTAATTGGTTCTGTATTTCCCAAAGGAAAACTGCCTTTGTTCACAAATCAAAAGACTGGCTTAGTTGAAACAAGCAATAAAAAACAGAAATAGCCAAGATGATTTTGGAATCATCAGATGGTATTATTTACAGATATAAGAAACATTTTTAAAAGAAGTGACTGTTTTTCTTTTTAAATGTGGAAGATTTTAATTCATGGTAGAATTATAATTTTTCATTTTAGAGTTCTGAATTTAATTATATAGAAATAAGCAAGCAGAGGTGTAGATGACCTGGTATCATTTTTATTTGGCTTTGGAAGTAGTTTTATGTTAACATTTTAATATGAATATCTGAAAGTCTTGTGGTTCCCTTCAGACAAAATGATATAACCATATTTTACAGACCTAGTTCACAATTCTATTTCAACTCCTGCCAGGGTCCCACCCCATCCGTGTACCTCTTTAGAGGCACAGAGAAGTGCCCCAAGCATTCTTTTTTCCCCATTTTTTTAAAAAGTTGTGCAGGGCTTCAAATATGGCATCAGTAAAGGCTTGTCTAATGAGTCTGAAGAATTAAGCATCTGTATTTTAATTGACTTCAGTCTACTATAATTTCTAGTAATGAATAAAAGGAAAAATCTTTTAAAATTAAAGCTGTCCAAAATAAATTACAATACCTTAATGGTGTTAAGCATAATATATTTTTCAATTACAGTGCCTATAGATACTTTGTCAAAATCCTTCTTTAAAAACTGTTATTTTCTGCCTTGTGTATGAAGGCCAAATTCCTTAGTCGGTTAAGACTCTACAAAAAAAAAAAACAAAAAAAAAACAGTTCTAATAAGAATTTTAAAAATCATTATAATTATATACATTTCATCATAAAGTATCAAAAATTGCAGATAAGACAATAGTCTGTCCTGACCTCCTTCACCTCTTATTGGTCTTTATCTTGAGGTTAGCATAGACATTAGTTCATTTTTACTTCTGGACCCTATGCTATTGATGTAATGTATATGTATGTACCACTATATCTAGAAATCTAAACCATTGTGTTTTTAGCCTAAGTGGTATCCTATCATCAACTTTTTTTTCTGTAATTTTTCACTCAGAAATACATATTGAGGTTCTTTCCATATTAGCACAGAGATGTTATTTTTAAGTGGTGTGGTTACCCATGGTCTGCATAACCATTTATTTTTTTGATTGACATTTAAATTGTTTCCATTTATTTACTTATCAAAACCAAAAATGAAGTGAACATTCCTGGACGGGCTTTCACGTATATGCTGATGAGTGTCTCTCTAGCATAAATGCTGAGAAGTGGGCTTAATTTTTGTAGTCTGTGCTGTTTTTCTTTTTAATAGATAACATCAAATTGGCTTCCACTTGAGCTGCACCAATTCTTCCAGTTTGTTCCATCTGTTACTTAATTTATCATTCTCTTAAAATCCTGTACTCCTATGTGTGGGAGGAAAACACTTTCCCTGACCCTCTTATGGTTCCTGGCTGGGTCTGAATATTAAACTAAAAAAGTAGATTGAAGGAGAAAGCATACAAAATTATTTAATATAAGCCTTACATGACACTGGAGCCTTAATAAGGATGTAAAGACCAGTTAATAAAGAAACAGTTAATCCTAAGCCTTTTTATGCAAGGTTTGATGAAGAGTGGACAGTCATGGAAAGATACGATGGGGCAAAGAGTATGAGCTAAGTGTAATCAACTGGGAGAAACTTAGCCAGGCAAAGATTCAGATTCCTCTGCTTGTGTGTCCTTTTGTCTTCTGAAATAAGGATGTCCCTTTCCTCCGGTTATAGAGAGGACACCTCTCACATGAGGGAAGATCAGATAGTCCATCCTGCACATGCCATTTCTTAAATTCCTCCAGCTTGAAATACTCATTATGCCAAGGTGTGCCATATTTTGGGGATAGCATGTCTCAAAACCCATCATCCTGTAGCACCCCAAGTGTTCTAGTCTATGTGTTGCTAAAGTGAGCATTTCACCCAAAGTGTTCTAAATATACCATACACTTCCACATCTCCTTGCTTTTGCCTGTAATGTTACTAGTTTCTCTAACAAAATCTGAAGTAGCAGTTATAACTGAGTAGCTATTATTAGGTAATTAGTTATTGGTTGTTAGGTAGTTAGTATTTTTAGCAGCTTTTTTCAAATTTTGTCTCACATTCTTGGCAGAAACAATGAAGTGTTTTTCTTCGATTCTCCTAGTATCTTATACGTATCTCTTTGTATAACACTTGTGGTGTAGTTTAGTTGTTAATGCATCATACCAAGTAAATCGTAAGATCTTTGGATCTGAGATCCTCTCTGATAAGATCGAGATGCACCCCCTACTATGTCCTGCACTGGTGGTCCTACTACACGTCTTTAAGACTCCAGACATAATTTCTCTCTCTCTCTTTTTTTTAAGGTGGTAGATTAACCAACATAATAATGTGATTAATGAGAAAGAAAACAAATTATATCAGTCATTATTCAGAGTGTTAGAATAAATTAAACTGAAATAGATGCCTCTGAGTGCTTTAACTTATGAATATTATTAACCACTGTATGTGATTATTGACTCTATGCTTTACCTCACTAAGTAGGTTTCTGTATATATACATAATACGTATTAGTATTTAAATATTCTGATATGAAAATGAATCATTGCCTCCAGCAGACCTTTTACAAATGAATTCATATCTCAATTAAATTGAGTTGTAAACCACACAGTTGATTACCCCAAAGAGCTCATTTTAAATGCATACAACTCTTAATGGCTCCAATGGGAAGGCAACCCTTCAGGAGTGATGAATGTTTCAACTTTTAATTGAAACAAGGTTACCTAAGACATTAAGGTTACATAAGAAGCTGTCAAAGCCGCTATGACTTTATAAATTTATAATTTGAACTTTCTGGTCAAAACAGTTTTCTAAAATTAGATTGGAAGGTGGGACAGATGCAAATGAGCTTCTCTACACAAAGATATATGATTGTAAGACATTTATGATATATTTTTAATAATTTGTTTTTCTGTAATTATAGTTGATTTTGGAAGCTACTGTTTTATCATCAAATGCTACTGTTGCTCTAGATGACATCAGTATATCCCAGGAATGTGAAATTTCTAATATGTCACTTCCAGGTACCAGCATACTAAAGAAAGGTAAGTTTTTCTTGTGGTCACTGAAGTTTTAAAAATTGAAATAATGAGTTCCTCCTGATACCAAAATTTAGAATAGATTCAAGTCCTCCAGTAATATAGCTCACAAGTAGCTAATACCAGGATGTGGATTCTATTACATGCCTTGAAAACTAAAACATACTTAAAAAATATATATATATATATATATATTTTATATATATATATATATGCTGTACACAACCTAGGCCTTAAGACTTTTCCAATAATATTCTATGCTTGTGGCTAAAATTGTCACAGTTTTTTAGTTACAGAAATTATGAAATAGTTTTAATTATTTTGCATGTTTTAAAAAAACACTTCCATAAAAATTTAATTTTATTTTAATTTTGCTTGGCACTTCAAATGATTATATAATGAAATTTGTGTTTCAGAGTCACCTAGGAGTTCAAAAAACTTACTGTGTTTGGAAAAGTGACTTAAGGCCAGCCAAAAATTTAAATCTTGATTCTAAAACTCTGTTTAAATTCAGAACATATGTTTTCAAGTAACAGAAGGAGTTTGTCTAATTTTTTGACTAAATATTTTGTAGAGCGTTTCAATTAAGGGGCAGAAAGATTGTAAAAATAAATCCCCAATAGTCAAATAGGCATTTTTGGAAAGTTGAACCATTATTTAGGTTCTGAGAATGGACTGGAACAGTATGCATTGTGCCTCAGTTACCTGTCATTTTAACACTGATTGATGTTTCCCTTGGACCACTTCTACCCCAGAGTCTGTTAGTAAATAGACAACATTAAAGATTTTGCTTGAAAATGATCACATTTTATTTTTCTTTATCTATATACATGAACATTATTTGCATTTAGAAATTAGGCACATCTTATATTCTGAGGTTATGTTTCATTAAACAACATATTTATTAGTAAATGGAAAAGTTGAATTCCTACATGAGCTAAATGCAATAATTGAGGATAATATAGCAGAAACAATTCTGGATTGAGAACTAGATTAAAGAACTTTTTTTTTTTAATTTTTTTTATTGTTATGTTAATCCCCATACATTACATCATTAGTTGTAGATGTAGTGTTCCATGATTCATTGTTTGTGCATAACACCCAGTGCTCCATGCAGAACGTGCCCTCCTCAATACCCATCACCAGGCTAACCCATCCCCCCACCCCCCTCCCCTCTAGAACCCTCAGTTTGTTTTTCAGAGTCCATTGTCTCTCATGGTTCTTCAAGATTAAAGAACTTTTAATTAGTCTTTTATTAAAGACCTCTTTCATTGGTGAGATTGTATAATTCTCTCTACTAACTTTATATTGTCCTATGTATTTACTTTATTCAGAATATGTGTTCTGAACTTAAACCTTTCTAAGCTCTGTGTGTGTATGTGGTTCTGATAGACATTGAGGAATGCAAAGCAGCAGATTAATGATTGAGTTTTTGAGGGTTAACCAGCATTACCTTATTTCTGTTATTTAATTAAACATTTTTCTTCTAATCAAATACTGCATCACCAGAATTGGAATAGCAGAAAGTTGACATTGAAGAGAATGTAACAGGAGGCAAGAGTGTGGTTAAAAGTTTTATATTATCACTAAAATTAACCTTAGCAGAAGTCTCTGAGAGTGCTTGATCTCACAGAGAATTCCCTTCAGAAATTAAATCAAAACTCAATTTATGTGTGCTTCATTCCAAACACCATCTTAGTTGGTTAGAGCATAATTATAATCAGACCAAAATTGTATGAATTTTTCCTGAAAGGCCAGACCAATATTATATGAATTTTTCCTGAAAGGCCAATTATTGTATACAAAGAGAAAAAAAACTTTCTTACTGTTTTTGCAAATTTGTCCAATAGGTCATTTTAAGATCTCCTTTGTGAAATTTAGTATTATTACCCAGCAGAAATTTAGGATGGGACTGGAATAGGCATTAAAAAAATAAGCCAAATCCCACTGGTGATGAATTATGTTATATTTGTGGGGCAGAATGGCCAAAGATTCACCTAGACTCTGTGTTTGAATTAAAAGCCTTTGAAGGCTTTAATCGGCATGCAAATGGCTATAAGACTTCAGAGCAATCCTAGTGCCTTACACATACATTTGAAGCACCATACACAGGATGAGAAAGGAAAACTATACTCTGATTTGGCTTTTTTTATCTAGCTTCTGTGTCTGTAGCATATTTAAAAACTAGTGTTCATAAAATAATTATGTATTCTATTTATTTATTGAAGGAGAAGAGTATGTTTTATCCTCTCCATCTCTTAATTTTGAAGCTGGATTTGTGTCATGGGAGGATGCAGGCTATATTTCATTCAGCAAATTCTGTGATTTTCCATCTGACTGCCCAAATGGAACAGATGAAGCCAATTGTGGTGAGCCAGTACTTTAATCAGTTAGTCCCTTTAGTACTTAGTCATTTGGCTAAGATTTATGTGTGCACTGGTTCCCACCCCCGACCTTATCCACAGGGGATACATTCCAAGACCCCCAGTGGATGCCTGAAACCACAGATAGTACCAAATCCAATGTATGCTATGTTTTTTGCTATACATACATATCTATGATAAAGCTTAATTTATAAGTTAGGAATGGTAAGAGATTAACAACAATAATAGAACAATTATAACAGTGTACTGTAATAAAAGTTATGTGAATGTAGTCTCTCTCTCAAAATATCTCATTGTACTTACCCTTCTTGTGATGATGTGAGTTGATAAAATGCCTGCTTGATGAGTTGAAGTGAGGTGAACAGTTAGTCATTGTGACTTAGCGTTAGGGTACTATTGACCTTTTTAAAAAAATTTTAACTCCAGTATAGTTAACATACAGTGTTATATTAGTTTCAGGTGTACAATATAGTGATTCAGCATTTGCATACAATACCCAGTGCTCATCAGGACAAGTGCGCTCCTTAATCCCCATCACCTATCATCACTTATTTCACTATTTCACCCATCCACCCCCCTCCCCGAACCATCAGTCTGTTCTCTATAGTTTCTTGGCTTGTCTCTTTCTCTCTTTCCCTTTGCTCATTTGTTTTATTTCTTAAATTCCACATATGAGTGAAATCATATGTTATTTGTCTTTCTCTGATTGAATTATTTTGCATAGCATTATACTCTAGCTTCATCCATGTTATTGCAAGTGGCAAGATTTCATTCTTTTTTATGGCTGAATAATATTCCATTGTATATCTGTACCACATCTTCTTTATCCACTCATCAATCGATGGATACTTGGGTTACTTCCATAGTTTGGCTATTTTAAATAATGCTGCCTTAAACATATGTGTGCATATATCCCTTTATATTAGTGTTTTTGTGTTCTTTGGGAAATACCCAGTAATGGGATTACTGGATCATAGGGTAGTTCTATTTTTAGCTTTTTAAAGAACCTCCACACTGTTTTCAACAGTGGCCGCACTAGTTTGCATTCATACCAGTAGTGCACAAGAGTTCCTTTTTCTCCACATCCTCACCAATATTTGTTTCCTGTGCTTTTGATTTTAGCTACTCCGACAGATATGAGGTGATATTTTGTAGTTTTGATTTGTACTTCCCTGATGATGAGAGATGTTGAGCATTTTTCACGTACCTGTTGGCCATCTGGATGTTGTCTTTGGAGAAATGTCTGTTCATGTCTTCTACCCATTTTTTAATTGGATTACTTCTTGTGTGTGTGTCTGTTGAGTATAAATTCTTTATATATTTTGGATACTAACCCTTTATTAGATATGTCATTTGCCAAAATCTTCTCCCATTCAGTAGGTTTCACCACAAATAATAAGATACCAGGGAATAAACTTAGCCAAACAGGTGAAAGACCTGTACTTTGAAAACAATAAAACACTGATGGAAGAAATTGAAGACCACACAAAGAAATGGAAGAATAAATACTGTTGAAATGTCTGTAGTACCCAAAGCAATCTGTAGATTTAATACAATCCCTATGAAAATACCAACAGCATTTTCCACAGAACTAGAACAAAAATCCTAAAATTTAGATGGAACCACAAAAGACCCCAAATAGTCAAGGCAATTTTTAAAAAGAAAGCTGAAGGTATCATAATTCCGGACTTCAAGTTATATTACAAAGCTATAGTAATCAAAACAGGATGGTACTGGCACAAAAATAGACACATAGATTAATGGAACAGAATAGAAAACCCAGAAATAAACCAATGATTATATGGTCAATTAATCTTCAATAAAAGAGGCAAGAATATCCAATGGGAAAAAGTCTCTTCAACAAAGGGGATTGGGAAAACAGTCAGCTACATGCAAATGAGTGAAACTGGACCACTTTCTGACACTACACACAAAAATAAACTCAAAATGGATTAAAGACATAAATGTGATACCTGAAACCATAAAAATCCTAGAAGAGAACACAGGTTCTCTGTCTCTGGCATCAGCCAAAATAACATTTTTCTAGGTATGTCTCCTGAGGCAAGGGAAATAAAAGCAAAAATAAAGTATTGGAGGGGGAGATGAACCATGAGAGACTATGGACTGAGAAACAAACTGAGGGTTCTAGAGGGGAGAAGGGTGGGGGGATGGGTTAGCCCAGTGATGGGTATTAAGGAGGGCACGTATTGAATAGAGCACTGGGTGTTATACGCAAACAATGAATCATGGAACACTACATCAAAAACTAATGATGTAATGTATGGTGATTAGCATAACACAATAAAATAAAATAAAATAAAGTATTGGGACTACATGAAAATAAAAAGCTTCTGCACAGCGAAGGAATCAATCAATCAAAACTAAAAGGCAACCTACTATTGACCTTTTGACCATCCATCAGAAAAAGGATCATCTGCTTCCTGCAGTGCGGTTGACCTTGGGTAACTGAAACCACAGAGAGGGAAACTGCAGACATGGGGGCGGGGGGGGGGGACTACTGTACATATTTACTCTCTGAATGCAAAGTGCACACTACTCAAGTGAATATGTAATGAAGACAGCAAAAATAGAGACCTCTATAAAACTAAAATGACTTGCAGGTGAAAGCAAACCAGATTAGCTTTAAAACAGTAGCAAAAAAATGAAGACATCTCTAACTTTCAGTTTTGCTGCGTTGGAGTATAGAATTTGAAATAAATGCAAGGTAGAACTCAAAAGACAGGAACAAGAGTATATTATAAATATTCCTTTATTCTTTGTGGATATATGAGAATGCTTATTCTTATTTTAAACATTTGCCATTCAAGTACAATTAATGGCAGAAGAGTATATAATGCTTAAGAATGTTCTTTCAAAATATAGTGTACCAATAAATAAATTGGTCATAAAACTATAGATCTTGGCTAGTTCTGCATGTTTTTAAAATTTTAAGGGTCTCCTTTAAGTTTTTCCTTTCTGAAGGCAGTGCATCCATCCTTTCTGCATTATACTTATATGACTCTAATGTTATCCTACCATCCCTGGGAAGTTATTGAAGAAGGAAAAGAAGGGGATGGTGTTGGTGGACAATCTTTTGCAAAATTATTTTAATAACTCCTGATGAAGACACTGAAGTCAGGCAAGAAGGAAGCTTATAAGAATATCACATTTTATTGATCACCCATACCTGAAATGAAACTCAGGTAATTTTGACACAAGATAGGGGCGTGGACATTTTTATGAAGCTTGGTGGAGCATACAGTTGGAAAGACTCAGCAATCCATGCAGAGCATAGATCAGGATGATGAGGAAAATCAAGGGCATTGTTGGGTTGTGATAGGTTGGCAAGGTAGCTGTGCTGTGACTCATCACAAACCTATATTGAGCATCTATTCTATACCAGAGATTCAGTAAAGAATAAAATGTGATGATTTCCTTCAAGAAGCTTAGTCCACTGGGTAAGAAATATTTTGTGTATAATAGTGTTGCACTGTAATTATAATTAGAATAGAGGTGTAAACAAAGTGCTGTTACAACTCTAAGGGTTGGGGAATGTATTCTTTAGAAGGTAGATTATTTCTCAGCAGGAATTTATTAAAATGTTCTGTTTTTTTCTTGTTAGAGGAATTATCTCCTGAAAGTTCTGCTATGGATTAACAGTTGTAAGCTTGTCTCTGAATACATTAAGACTGTTACCAAATATACATGGTTTAAGAACTTTATATGAACTCTGTAATCATCAAAACCAATCTAAGCGGTCACTATTATTAGCTTCATTTTACAGACTTTCTTAACGGTGTCCATTCAGAAGACAGAAACCACAGTAGTAATTTGAACAAGGAAAATGCAATAAAAAGAATTATGTAATTTAAAAAAGTGGTTACCTACAACAAGAAATAAAAGAACAGTAAAGAAGAAAAGAATGGCTAATGTGGGGAGCAACTACTCTTTCTAGTGCTGAGACAGACAATCCAAGGAAGGACTCAGTTTGGATGAGTGCACCCCACTCCCCATATCCCAACAATGAGATTTAAACTTTATTGGAAAAAAATAAAAAAAAATAAACTTTGTTGGAGAGGGTGTTACTGGGACCCACTGGAAGGTAGAAAAATTTGCTGGGATGTTGTGAGCTAGATTTGGTGAATAGCTGATAGGCCAAGGGAGAAATTATCCACCAGGATATCTGCAAAACTCACTGAAGGGGGACTGTAACTGGGTTGCTTTAAATTGTTGGCAGTTACAGGGCAAAAGCAAAAACGAACAAGCAAACAAAAAATCCAAGTATACTGGAACCAAAAAGAGAAGCTTCCACTCCACTGTGCTTTGTGGTATCCATCCTGTGCTCTCTACTAACAAAGCCAAACATTGTATGAGCTATTTGAAAGAGAAATGTTTACAGAGTCCAGCATGGCAGGGAAGGGTGGATTTGGAGCTGAGACTAATGAATTTATAACACGCATCCTTGCCTAATGTCAGGTCCATAAACGGTGGAACCTCGTATTGAATCTAGGTTATCAGCCTCCACACCCCACACTCTTAGCCACACATCACACAGCCTTTCTATCCTTTCAAAGTCACCATTAAATTGAGACTGAAGCCAGTGATGACGACTTCACTTTTGGAGGAGACCTCATGCTTTTAGGCCCCAAGAATGTCTCAAATGGTCATTTTCCAAAGGTCATTGGAATGGTAAATGCTGTCTACAAGTCTATGTTTTTTTCCCTTCAGTTTTATTGAGAAATAATTGACATGCATCACTATATAAGTTTAAGGCGTATCACATGAGGGTTTGATTTTCATATATTGTGAAATGATTACCACAGTGGGTTCAGCTAACATCCATCTTCTCATACAGATGCAATAAAAAGAAAGAAAAGAAAAAGGAAAATAGTGTTCTCTTTGTGGTAAGAATGCTGAGGATTTACTTTCCTAATAACTTATCTATATATCATACAGCAGTGTTAGCTGTGGTCATCATGTTGGACTTTACATCCCTAGTACTTATTTATCTCATAATTGGAAAGTTTGTATCTTTTGATCACCTTCTTCCAGTTCTCCTCCCATCCCCCTTTAGCCTCCACCTCTGGTAACCACAAATCTAATCTCTTTTTCTATGAGTTTGTATTAGATTCTACGTATAAGTGAGATCATTTAGTATTTGTATTTCTCTCTCTGACTTATTTCACTTAGCCTCATGTCTTCAAGGTCCATCCATGTTGTTGCAAATGGTAGGTTTTCTTTTTTGTTATAAATGAAAAAATATTCCATTATTTATAGGCATATGTATGTGTCTATATGTATGGATACCACTACTTCTTTATCCATTAACTCATTGATAGACACTTAGGTTGTTTCCATGTCTTGGCTATTGTAAATAATGCTGCGATGAACATGGGGGTGCAGATATCTTTTTGTGTTAGTGTTGTTTCCTTCAAATATATTCCCAGAAGAGGAATTGTTGGATCATATGGTAGTCTTATTTTTAGTTTTTTGAGGATCCTCCATGCTGTTTTCCATATTGGCTACACCAATTTACATTCCTACCAACAGTGCACAAGGATTCCCTTTTCTCCACATCCACACCAGTATTTGTTCTCATCTTTGGTAGTAGCCATTCTAACAGGTGTGAAGTGATATTGTGGCTTTAATTTGCATTTCCCTAATGAGTAGTGATGTTGAACGTCTTTTCATGTACTTGTTGGCCTTTTATATATATTTGGAGAAATGTCTATTCATGTTCTTTGCCCATTTTTAAATTGGGTTATTTTTTGCTATTGAGATTTATGAGTTCTTTATATTTTGTATATTAACCCCTTAAGAAATAAATGGTTGAATCACAGATCTGTACCTCTGAAACAAATAATACATTATATGTTAAAAAAAAAAAAAAAGAAGAAGAAGATAGCAGGAGGGGAAGAATGAAGGGGGCGGAAATCGGAGGGGGAGACAAACCATGAGAGACTATGGACTCTGAGAAACAAACTGAGGGTTCTAGAGGGGAGGGGGGTGGGGGGATGAGTTAGCCTGGTGATGGGTATTAAAGAGGGCACGTTCTGCATGGAGCACTGGGTGTTACACGCAAACAATGAATCATGGAACAGTACATCAAAAACTAATGATGTAATGTATGTTGATTAACATAACATAATAAAAAAAATAAGAAAAAAAAAGAAAGAAATGGTTTATAAATATTCTTTCCCATTTTGCAAGTAGTCTTTTCACTTTGTGGTTGGTTTCTTTAGAGTGCAGATGATTTTTAGTTTAATGTAGTCCCACTGCATTATTTATTATTTATTTTTGCCTTTGTTGCTTGTGTTTTAGGTGTTGTATCCAAAAAGTGATCCCCAAGACCCATGTTAGGGAAATTTAGTCCTATGTTTTATTTTTGGAGTTTCATGTCTCACACTTAGGTCTTAATCCATTTTCAGTTAATTTTTGTGAGTGGTCTAAGATATGGGTCCACTTTCATTCTTTTACATGTGAATATCCAATTACCCCAGCATCATTTATTGAAGAGATTGTCTTTTCTTCATAGAGTATTCTTGTCTTCCCTGTCAAATATTAGTTGACTGTATATGTTTGGGTCTATTTCTGGATTTTCTAGTTTTTCTGTTGGCCTCTTTGTTTTTGTACCGGTACCATACTGTTTTGGTGACTGGAGCTTTATAGTGTGGCTTGGAGCCAGGAAGTGTGAGGCCTCCTGCTTTGTTTTTTTTTTCTCAGGGTTTCTTTGACTATTTGGGGCTTTTTTGGTTCCACATAAATTTTAGGAGTGTTTTTCCTACTTCTGTTAAAAAAGCCATTGGACTCTTGATAGGGATTTTATTGACTCTATAGATGCCTTTTGGCATTTTAATAGTATTAATTTTTTCAATGCACAGTTTCATTTATTTCTGTCTTCCTGGATGGCTTTCAATAATGCCTTATAGTTTTCAGAGTAGAGATCTTTCACCTCCTTAGTTAAACTTATTCCTATGTATTTTATTGTTTTTGATGCATTGTAAAATGGGATAAGTTTCTTTATTTTTCAGAAAATTTGTTGTTGGTGTGTAGAAACCCTATTGACTTTTGTATGTTGATTTTGTATCCTGCAACTTTACTGAATTTGTTGGTTGGCCTAACAGGCTTTTGGTTGAGTTTTTAGGATTTTCTCTATATAAAAACATGTCATCTGCAAATAGAGACCATACATCTTTTTGACTACTGATGGCTTTTATTTCTTTTTCTTTACTGATTGCTCTAGTTAGGGCTTTTAGTACTATATTGAATAGGAGTGGTGAGAGTGGGCACCTTATCTTGTTCCTGATCTTAGAGGAAAAGCTTTCAGCCTCTCACCATTGAGTGTGATGTTAGCTGTAGGCTTGTCATATATGGCCTTTATTGTATTGAGACATGTTACTTCCATACCTAATTTGTTAACTGTTTTTTCGTGAGTGACTGTTGGATTTTGTCAAATGCTTTTTCTGTGTCTATTGCGATCATCATAGGATTCTTTTCTTTCATTCTGTTAATGTGATGTATCGAATTGATCCATTTCCATATTTTGAACCATCCTTTCATCCCAGGGGTAAATCCCATTTAATCATGGTGAATGATCCTTTTAATAGGCTGCTGATTTTTTTGCTAGCATTTTGTTGAGAGTTTTTACATCTATATTCATCAGGATATTGGCATATAGTTTTCTTTTCCTGCAGTATTCTTTTCTGATTTTGTTATCAGTATAATATTGGCCTCCTAAAATAAGTTTGGGAGTGCTCCGTCATCATTGATTTTATGGAAGAGTTTGAGAAGTATTGGTGTTAATTCTTTTTAAATGTTAGGTAAAATTCACCAGTGAAGCCATCTGGTCCTGAACTTTTCTTCTTTAGGGCATTTTTTTTTTTTAAAATTCAACAAATATTTATTGAGCACCTTTTATGTGCCAGGAATGAGCATTGAACAAAATGACAAAAACTCTTTGCCCTAGTGGACTTTGCATTTAAGAAGTGGAATGTGGACAATAAACAAAAGAAAGTAAAATGTTTATAATATGGAGAAAAATTAATCAGGTAATGATAATGGGGAGATGCCCATGTGGTGAGGGAGGTTGTAACTTTTTAAATTTTATGTTATGTTACTCACCATACATTACATCATTAGTTTTTGATGTAGTGTTCCATGATTCATTGTTTGCGTATAACACCCAGTGCTCCATTCAACTTGTGCCCTCTTTAATACCCATCACCAGGCTAACCCATCCCCCCACCCCCCTCCTCTCTAGAACCCTGTTTGTTTCCCAGAGTCCATGGTCTCCTATGGTTCGTCTCCCCCTCCAATTTCCCCCCTTCAGTTTTTCCTTCCTGGTATCTTCTTCTTCTTTTTTTTAATGTATTATTTGTTTCAGAGGTACAGGTCTGTGATTCAACAGTCTTACACAATTCACAGCGCTCACCACAGCACATATCCTCCCCAATGTCTATCACCCAGCCACCCTATCCCTCCCAACCCCCACCACTCCAGCAACCCTCATTTTGTTTCCTGAGATTAAGAATTCCTCATATCAGTGAGATCATATGATACATGTCTTTCTCTGATTGACTTATTTCGCTCAGCATAATACCCTCCAGTTCCAGCCATTTCATTGCAAATGGCAAGATTTCATTCCTTTTGATGGCTGCATAATATTCCATTGCATATATATACCACCTCTTCTTTATCCATGCATCTGCCGATGGACATCTTGGCTCTTTGGCTATTGTGGACATTGCTGCTATAAACATTGGGGTGCACGTACTCCTTCAGATCACTACATTTGTATCTTCGGGGTAAATACCCAGTAGTGCAATTGCTGGATCGTATGGTAGCTCTATTTTCAACTTTTTGAGGAACCTCCATACTGTTTTTCAAAGTGGCTGTACCAGCATGCATTCCCACCAACAGTGTAGGAGGGTTCCCCTTTCTCCGCATCCCCACCAACATCTATCGTTTCCTGATTGTTAATTTTATCCATTCTGACTGGTGTGAGGTGGCATCTCATTGAGGTTTTGATTTGGATTTCCCTGATGCCGAGCGATGTTGAGCACTTTTTCATGTGTCTGCTGGCCATTTGGGTGTCTTCTTTGGAAAAATGTCTGTTCATGTCTTCTGCCCATTTCTTGATTGGATCGTTTGTTCTTTGGGTGTTGAGTTTGATAAGTTCTTTATAGATTTTGGATACTAGCCCTTTATCTGATATGTCATTTGCAAATATCTTCTCTCATTCTGTTGGTTATCTTTTGGTTTTGTTGACCATTTCTTTTGCTGTGCAAAAGCTTGTTATCTTGATGAAGATGTAACTTTAAAAAATTGTTTATTTTACAAAATTCCACTATAATTAACACAGAGTGTTATGTTCGTTTCAGGTATACAGTATAGTGATTCAACAGTTCTATACATTGCTTAGTGCTCATCATGATGAATGTACTCTTAATCCCCTTCACCAATTTCTCCCATCCTCCCACCCACCACCTCTCTGGCAACCACCAGTTTTTCTATATTTAAAAGTCTGTTTTAGGTTTGTCTCTTTTTTTGTTCTTTTGTTTCTTAAATTCTACATATGAGTGAAAACATATGGGATTTGTCTTTCTCTGACTTATTTCATTTAGCATTATACCCTCTAAGATCCATCCATGTTGTTGCAAATGGCAAGATTTCATTCTTTTTTAATGGCTGAGTAATATTCCAGTGTGTGTGTGTGTGTGTGTGTGTGTGTGTGTGTGTGTGTGTCTACTACCTCTTCTTTATCCATTCACTTATTGATGGACACTTGAACTGCTTCAATAATTTGGCTATTAAAAATAATGATTCAGTAAACAGGGGTGCATATATCTTTTCAAATTAATGTTTTCATATTCTTTGGGTAAATACCCAGTAGTGGAATTACTGGATCATATAGTACTTCTATTTTTAATTTTTTGAGGAAACTCTGTACTGTTTTACACAGTGGATACACAAGTTTGCATTCCCACCAACAGTGCACAAGGGTTCTTTTTTCTTCATGTCCTTGCCAACATCTGTTGTATCCTCTGTTGTTAATTTTAGCCATTCTGACCTGTGTGAGGTGATAATCTCATTGTGGTTTTGATTTGCATTTCCCTGATGGTGAGTGATGTTGAGCATCTTTTCATGTGTCTGTTGGCCATCTGTATGTCTTCTTTGGAGAAATGTTTGTTCATGTCTTCTGCCCATTTTTAAATTGGATTTTTTTTTTTTTTTTTTTGGTGTTGAGCTGTATAAGTTCTTTATATATTTTGGATACTAACCCCTTATCAAGTGTATCATTTGTAAATATCTTTTCCCATTCAGTAGGTTGTCTTTCAGTTTTGTTGATGGTTTCCTTTGTTGTGCAAAAGCTTTTTATTTTGATGTAGTCCCAATAATTTATTTTTGTTCTTATTTCTCTTGCCTTGGAGACATCTAGAAAAATGTTTCTATGGCTGATGTCAGAGAAATGACTGCCTATGTTCGCTTTAGGATTTTTATGGTTTCAAGTCTTCCAGTTAGATCCTTAATCCATTTTGAGTTTATTTTTGTGTATGATGTAGGAAAGTGGTTCAGTTTCATTCCTTAGCATGTAGCTATCCAGTTTTCCCCAGCACTATTTATTTAAGAGACTTTTTCCCATTGCATATTCCTGCCTCCTTTGTTGTAAATTAATTGACCTTATAACTGTGGGTTTATTTCTGGGCTCTCTATTCTGTCCTATTGATCTAGGTGTCTCTTTTTGTGCCAGTACCATACTATTTTGATTACTACAGCTTTGCAATATAACTTGAAATCTGGGTTTGCGCTACTTCTGGTTTTGTTTTTCTTTTTCAAGATTGGTTTGGCTATTTGGGGTCTTTTGTGGGTCCATACAAATTTTAGGATTACTTGTTCTAGTTCTGTGAAAAATGCTGCTATTATTTTGATAGAGATTTCATTATATTTGTAGATTGCTTTGGATAGTATGGTCATTTTAACAATATTTGTTCTCCTTTGGGGCATTTTTGATTACTGATTCAATCCTCTTACTAGTAAATGGTCTAGTCAGATTTTCTGTTTTTTCCTGATTCCTTCTTGGTAAGTCGTGTGTTTCAAATAATTTTTTTCATTTCTTCTAGGTTGTGCAGTTCATTAGTATATTGTTGTTTATAGTAGCCACTTAATGATCTTTTGTATTTCTATGGTATCACTTGTAGTGTGTTTTTTACATTTATAGTTTTATTGGTTTGGGTCCTTTGCGTTTTTCCTTGTTAGTGTACCTAAGGGCTTGCCAATTTTATTTATCTTTTCAAAGAACCAATCTTGGGGTGCCTGGGTGGCTCAGTCATCAAGCGTCTGCCTTTGGCTCAGATCATGATCCCAGGGTCCTGGGATCGAGCCCCACATCGGGCTCCCTGCTCAGCGGGAAGCCTGCTTCTCCCTCTCCCACTACCCCTGCTTGTGTTCCCTCTCTCGCTGTGTCTCTCTCTGTCAAACAAATAAATAAAATCTTAAAAAAACAAAGAACCAACTCTTAGTTTGGCTCTTCTTTTCTGTTGTTCTTCTGTTCTCTATTTTCTTTATGTTTGCTCTAATTTTCATTTCTTCTACCTTTGGGCTCAGTTCTACTTTTTCTGTTCCTTAAGGCATAGAGATTTAGGTTACTTAGGATCTTTTTTGCTTCCTAATGTAGGTGTTTATGGCTATGAACTTCCCTGTTAGAATTGCTTTTATTACATCCCACAAGTTGTAGTATGTTGTATTTTCATTTTCGTTTGTCTCAAAAAAAACTTTTTTATTTCCCCTTTAACTTTTAATTTGATCAAATGGTTTTCAGGAGACTGTTGTTTAATTTACATGTGCTCATGTATTTTTCAGCTTTCCTGTTGGTGTTGATTTCTAGTTTCATGCCATTGTGGTCAGAAAAGATATTTGGTGTGATATCAGTCTTCCTGAATTTGCTAAGATTTGTTTTGTGGCATAGCATATGGTCTGTCCTAAAAAGTATTCCCTGTGTGCTTGAGAAAAATATTTACTCTGCTGCCGTTGAAGAGAATGTTCTGTGTAGTGTTTTTCAGGTCCACTGTTTCCCGATTGGTTCTCTGGATGATCCAGCCATTGTATTACTGTTGATTTCTCCTTTTAGCTTTGTCAGTGTCTGCCTTATATATTCAGGTGCTCCATTGTACACAAAATATTTACAGTTGTTATTATCTTTATCGACCCCTTTATCATTACATAATAACCTTCTTTGTCTCTTTTATCATTTTAGAGTTTATCTGATATAAGTAAATTTGGTTACCATTTGCTTGAAATGTCTTTTTTCATCCCTTTACTCTCAGTCTGTGTGTCTTTGAGGGTAAAGTAAATCCTTTATAGGCACCATAATGTTGGGTCTTGTTTTTAATCCATTCAACCATTTTGTGCCTTTTAATTGGAGAAATCTGGTACAGGTCTGTGATTCAACAGTCTCACACAATTCACAGTGACCTGTACCTCTGAAACAAATAATACATTATATGTTTAAAAAAAAAAAAGCAGGAAGAGAAAAATGAAGGGGGGGGAAATCTGAGGGGGAGACGAACCATGAGAGACTATGGACTCTGAGAAACAAATTGATGGTTCTAGAGGGGAGGGGTGGGGGGATGGGTTAGCCTGGTGGTGGGTATTAAAGAGGGCACAAATTGAATGGAGCACTGGGTGTTATAGGCAAACAATGAATCATGGAACACTACATCAAAAACTAATGATGTAATGTATGGTGATTAACATAACATAATAAAATAAAATAAATTGGAGAAATCTGTTTACAACTAAAGTAATTATTTATAGGTTAAGGATTTACTATTGCCATTTTGTTCATTTTCTGGTTGTTTTTTACATCTAGTCTTTTTTTTTTTTTCTTATTTAAGGCTGCCTCTTTTTTGTGTGTGTTTTGATGTCTTTTGGTATCAGTGTGCTTTGAGTTTCTATCAGGTTTTATGTAATCACTATAGGATTTTCCTAGTAGTTACAATGAGGCTTACATAAAATATCTTAAAACGCCTCATTTTATTTTATTTATTTATTTATTTTTTTAAAAGATTTTATTTATTTATTTGAGAGAGAGAATGAGAGAGAGCACATGAGAGGGGGGAGGGTCAGAGGGAGAAGCAGACTCCCTGCTCAGCAGGGAGCCCGATGTGGGACTCGATCCCTGGACTCCAGGATCATGACCTGAGCCGAAGGCAGTCGCTTAACCAACTGAGCCACCCAGGCGCCCAAAACGCCTCATTTTAAACTGATAACAACTTCAATAAAATTTATAAACTTTACACTTTTACTTCCTCTCCTCCTTTTTGGTTATTGCTGATACAATGTGCATATTTTTACATTGTGTAATTAATAACAGATTATTATAGTTTGGTTATTTTTACTACATTTTTTTAAACTTCAGCTAGAGTTTTTAGTGAATTAACCACCACTATTACCATATTGCAGAATCTGTGACTGTATGTTTACCATTATCAGTGAGATTTACGCTTTTTATATTTTTATGATGATAGTGTTCTTCTACTCAAAGAACTTCTTTTAGCATTTCTCGTAAGGTAGATATTGGTAAGGAACTCCCTCAGCTTTTGTTTGTTCAGGGAAGTCTTTATCCCTCCTTTGTTTCTGAAGGACAGCTTAGCCAGTATAGAATTCTTAGTTGACAATTATTTTCTTCCAATATTTTGAGTATGTCATCTCTTTCTCTCCTTGCCTGAAATGTTTAAAAAAAATTTTTTTTTATTATTAACATATGATGTATTATTTGTTTCAGGGGTACAGGTCTGTGATTCATCAGTCTTACACAATACACAACGCTCACCACAACACATACCCTCCCCAATGTTTTTGTGAGAAATGTGCTGATAATCTTATGGGTGTTCCCTTGTATGTAACTTCTCTCTTTTCTCATTGCTCTTAAAATTCTCTGTCTTTGACTTTTGACAATTTAATTATAATGTGTCTCAATGTAGGCCTATTCAGGTTCATCCTATTTGAGGTCCTCTGGGCTTCATGAATCTGGATGTCCATTTCTTTCCCTAGATAAGGGGATATTTCAGCCATTATTGCTATCTCCCTTTCTCATCTCCTTCTGGAATTCCTGGAATGCAAATATTGTTCCTTTTCATTGTGTTTCATAATTCCCATAGGATTTTTTTACTCTTTCTCATTCTTTTTTTTTTTTTTTTCATTTTGCTCCTCTAGATAATTTTCAGTGTCTTCTCTTTCAGATTACTGATTCTTCTGCATGGTTGAGTCTACTATTGACATTCTCTGTTGAATTCTTCAGTTTAGTTATTTTACTTTTCAACTCTAAGAATTATATTTGGATTTTTTTTTTGATGGTTGCTATTTCAAAGTTTTCATTTTATTATGCATTGTTTTCCTAATTTCATTTAGTTTTCTGTGTGTGTGTGTGTGTGTGTGTGTGTGTGTTGTAGTTCACTAACGTCCTTAAGGGGATTATTTTGAATTCTTTCTGACAGTTCCTAGATCTCCATTTGTTAAGGTTTAGTTTTTGGGAAATTTATTAGTTTACTTTGGTTGTGTCCCATTTACCTGATTTTTTGTGATCTTTGATTCCCCATGTTGGGATCTGTGCATTTAAGTAATTGGGCTCCATTTCCAGACTTTATAGGTTTGCTTCGGCAGAGACAATTTTTCAACATTCAGTCAATTTCAGTTTCTGGGCATGTGCTGGTAATATCTTTGGGCAAATGGGGCCTGCTATTGTGATCTTTTCTTGGGTGAGGCAACTGTTTAAGCTTTAAGGTCAGGGATGGGAGGTGTTCCAGTGGCTGAGAGTGGTTGCATAGGAGGCTTGGTTCCCTCCTAAGAGAGGCTGTAGGATGGGCATCACAGCTTTCCTTGTGCTTTGGTTAGGTTCTCTGGTTGGATAGGCTGATGGCTGCATTCAACAATGAGCAGGGTTATGAATTAGAGTCCCTGTCTGGGTGCAGTGTGCAGTGGGAGAATCAGCTAAAGCTGGTCAAGTTCTTTGTTGTCTCAACTCAGGCTGACCCACACCCGAAGTTCCCTGGTCAAACAGGGCCACTGTTTTTGCACACCTCAGCTCTTCCTGCTTCTCAGCTTAACAGCTGTTTGGTCACATAGCTTTCAGGAGTTTTCTCCAGCCCTTTTTGTCAGATGGGGCTGGAAGACTCTCCACAGTCGAAGGAACGGGCTGTGATTCAGCTCCCTCCCTGGGTTTAGGCAAACTTGGCTCTATGGTCAACAGTATTCATTTGCGGATCTGAATAAATAAGATCTGTATTCTGCCAAGTTCCCTGGTCAGAGTGTATACCCATCTTGGTTCTGATAATGAGCAAAGCCACTGGTTAGTATTATTACTTGGGTGCTGCAAGTATGAACTTGGTCTGCTAAGGTTGTATGCTGGTTGTTGCAAGCCTCTCCCCCCTTCTCTGTCACAGTCAGATTCCCAGTGGTTGAACCTCATTGTTTTCCTGCAATTCCTGTGCAGGTGTGAGATCAGAGTAGGGGCTCCCAGAAAGCACCCACAGCGCCAAGTTGGGGGGCTGGTTGTTCTCCCTGGGCTCTCTTTTCCCACTGGAGGAAGTGGAGGCTCAGGGGAGACCTCAGGTCGGTGCTGTGCTGGCCTGGGGTTGGGAGGGGCGGGGGGAGCAGTGAGGGCAGTGTGTGGCCACTTCTCTTCCTATGTGGTTTGTCTTGGTCTCCGAGGTGCAGGGAGTGCTTCAACCTCACCCCCATGTTCTAGGATTCTCTCAATGGTGTCTTGTTCTTGAATAATTGTTAGTTGTTCTTCTTGAGAGGGGAGTGAAGTCAGGAATAAGTTATGCTGCCATCTTGGTGATATCATTCCTCATGTTCTTTTTTCTTAATAAAAAGAATATCACTTCCCTTTAGTAATTATTTGTTTAATCACATTACATTTCATAAGATAGTTTTATAGACATGAAAAGTGGATAGGAGACCACAATTTGGCAATGGACCCATGATCATAGTGAATTAAGTTAAAAAATTAGTGAATGAGCTCCAGATTTCTAGAGTCTTTAGTTCTATTTCTCTGCCTGCCTTTTTTTTTTTTGGCTGTGTTATTTTATACTGTGAATCTGTTTTATTGATAGAAATTCTTTTTCTTTACCCCATTTTTATGAATCTATGCATTAAAAATTCTGGCACTGAGTGGAGATGAGGTAAAGACATTAAAGAGTTCAGGGGAGTAAGAGTAGGGTCTTTGTCTGTTTTGCAGCCAAGGGAGAGAAGCTGGTGGATTTTAGGCTGAGATCCTGGCAGTGGACTGACTAGCATATCAGTTTCCCCACAGAGAACCTTAATTGCTTGACAAAACAGGCATTTCCTATGAGGAGAAAAACACTATACCACCCTCAGAATTTCTATTCATAAGCAGAAATCCTCCTTAAAAGGAATACTGGTATTCTAGAATTTCAGATATTTAATATTTTTAATGCAATTTATTCTAATTTTCTCATTTTTTGTAAGTATCTCTAACCCAATTTGATTTCTTTTTCTTTTTTTCTTTTCTTTTATTACTTACCCTCAAAGAATTATTAAACTTACTATGGATTTAGGTTTTTGGTGCCTCTAAAATATCTTCAAATGTTTTAGAAAAAAAATTTTGGCAGGGGATAAAGTTAATTTTTTTTAAAGTTGGTGATATCACAAATAGAGGTTATAGCATTTGTAGATTATTGAGAATCTTGGAATATTTAATTGAATCTTTATTTATTATATAAAACTACAACTACTTTAATCAACCTAAGTATATTTTATGAAGGCTGTCTTCCTGCCATCCTGCCCTCCCCCCTTTTTTTCCCCATAAGGGTTACTGTGTTAAAAAACAGTCATATCAGCAACGTAGAAGTGTTTTAGTTTCTCTGTGCTTGAAGTGCATTTTGAAATTTGCTTTTACTCCTCTCATGGTCATAAGATACTCTTCAGAAGTTTCTATTTTTGTGAACAAATATTAGCTTTCTCAAATACTAAAATAGGGAATATTACTTTACACCAAGCTTGGCTTAGTTCCAAAAAAATAACTTATATACTGGAAAATGAAGATTTCATGCATCAAATAGCATCAGTGGTACATTTTCTCAAGTCCAGGTTGTATAAACAGGACATACATAAATTATTTTGTTCTAGTCTACATTATGTAATGTAGATGAGAAAGCCAAAGTTTTTGTAAGCAACTTTGTACATGTAAAAATATTTTAATATTCTCAAACAATATTTTTGAGCACTGTAATTTATTTCTGCCTGCAAACTGTTGTCATGTGCTTTTTGTTTTTAAAGATCTAAACTATTTCTTATTTTCCATTTTATCTGTTCATATGAAAAACCACAAAGTCATATGTAGTATTTGAATTCAGTAAAGGCTAAGCAAAGTTGGGTGAAGCAATACAGGAAAAAGGAGTGATTTATTATTTTTCTGATTTACATTTTCAAACTTAAATACTAGTTGTATATTTTCTTCAAACTACTATTATCTGCTAAATATAGGAACGTTGGCTGGCATTTCTGCAGCTGAGATATAAAATAGAACCTGAATGAGTTTATGTGTTTGGAAGCCTCCTCCAGTAGTAACTGTATTCGTATTTTCACAATTCATTACCCTCCTGTAGTAATTGTTATATTCTGAATTGAGATTTAGGAATTTCTTTCATCCCATGTATGCACTGTGAAAAAGCTTGAATTGCCCATAACTTTGTGTCTTTTGCTGTGTATTTATTGTGTGTGTGTGTGTGTGTGTGTGTATCTTGGTCTTCTATTTAGGGCTGTGCTTTTTCTGCATATATTCTGAAAAAAATGTTTCAAGGAGGTATTTTTTATGGGATTTGACATATTTAAACTTAATTATAGAATTAAATCTTCCTAAAATGCACCTCTCTGTATAACCACAAATGGCTTTTTTGTTTTAATAGAATATAGGAAATGAAGCTATTTTCTCTTTTCCAGCTTATGCTCTTTTCTATAGGCCTAACTACCAAATAAACCTAAATTTTCTAATTATTGAGCATCTTATTTTTTTATTAAGTGCATATTAGTAAATAAGTCCTTGTAGAAAAAAGGGTATCTAGTTATTTTTTTCTTGGTAAACTGGATTTTCATTGTCTTCTTCATATTGTCCTCAAATTATAATTTAGACACTGTTTTGCAGTCAACAAACACAGTTCCCTTGACAGAAGTGATTGTAAAAGACTGGAATGAAAAGTTGTTGAGGTAAAAAGCTCATTATTACTGTGACATAAAACCAAGAAGTAGAGAAAAAGTCCATTCTTTCTCATTTATGGAGCCATTGATCACTGAGGAGGAAAAAATATATTTTTGTAGCTAAGTAAAATCTGTAAATAATCCATGGTATTTTGAACAGTCTTTGCTGCAGATAATTATGTTGCTAGATTAGAGAAATTCAGGACAGTGGAGATAAAAAAATTAAATAGATAATAAAGTACATAATAAAGAGTCAAGACAAAAAATAAAGGATTTTTCTCAGTTGAAAATTCTTTTGAGAATAAGATCTGTATTTAATAAGAAAGTATTTTTCTATGATTATTTAAGATTAAATCTCAATAAATTATATTATTAAGGCTGTCTATGGAGAGAGTAGATTTTTTTTTCTGTGTCATTACTTTGAGCTCGTTTGCATTTTATTTTTCTGCAAGATCGTTGTTCTTCACTCTAGAAATTATAAATTACAACTCTTAAGTGGCATTTTTTTTTGCTTGTATGTCAGAACTTCTGAGTCCTTCTCTTTTCTCCCATAAGTACTGCTCTTGTCCATTTTGTTTCTATTTTCATACTAGCAATGTATGTGATGAGAAGTATAAGAAATAATGATCCTCCCCTATTCGACACCAAGTTTTCTTAGCCCATGTCTCCTTGCCTTACAGAACTTTACCATGTAGATAGTGAAATTTACATTTCCTTCCAGTGTTGATATAAACCTCTCTGCTTGGGATAAAGATTTAAAAATACCTGAAATCTATACCTGGGGTATAGATTTAAAGATGCCTAAAGATACCATATGATAACGATATAAATACCAACACACAGTCATAAACCACTTATTTTGTACCTTTCTTATTTTGTACATTTCTTCGAAATATACTTATGTATATTAACTAATTTACAGTTTAAGTGAGGCATAAAGAGAATGAATGGCATGGCTCTTTTTCACAATTACTTTAGGGTAGAGGAGAGAGTGCGAAGTGGATCTTAGGGTTGATTTTCATTTCACTAAGTCTTCCAGGGCAAGTGAATTTGTAAGGTTCTCCAACAGTGTAAACCTCTTCACACCTATGGGCATTTAAAAGGAAGGCTTTTAAATAGGTTAGTATTTCTTAATTTCCAGTGACTGTATTTCAAGAGTGTTTTAACATATTCATCATTTTGCTAAGTTTGTATGGTAGACGTAGAAAGGAGTTTTTCCTTTAGGGAAAAAATAATCTAGTGAGAGAATCTAAACACAGGTGCATAAAAGAAGCCATAATAATCTGTTGCCCATCAAATATAGTTGTTAATAATAACTGTTTAATACCTGCTAAAAGAAACTGTGCAGAGGATGCAAAGATGTTAATATATTTGCTCTGCTGTGGAGTAGTTTACAGTTTAGGTGAGAGGATAAAAAATACAATATTGTAATGAATAGAAAAAGCTGTTTTTGCTCCATTGCCAATAAAGGATGGTCTAGATTGGAATCTTTAGAAGAGTCTAAGATAAGGAGCACAAGAAGGGCATTAATGAAAACTTTGGGAATAAAGACATTTCTTGACTTCATTTGGAAATTCCATATAGCTCACGGAAAGTTGGCTGGAAGCACAATTTTCAGTTGCAGAAATGAGTTGTTGCTAAAAGTGAGAGTGAGGCAGGTTGGCTAGCTAGGGTCTACCTGGGGAGGTAATTTTATATCACTGTGGTAAAGGAGTGCCTGGAGGGATATGATAATAATAGGAAGCAGGTGTTATATAACATTTGTCCTCAGGGTCACTTCATTCATTCAATAATACTTATCAAGCACTGTACTTGACTCTATAGCTGTTTACAGAGTGAACAAGACATATGTGGTTCCTGCTTTCATAGAGATTACGGTCTAGTGGGGAGAACTATATTACACCCGTATATACATAATTCCAATCTTGATGAACCTATGTAAGATTTACAGAGTGGCCTGTGAAAGTTATAGATTGACTCTGATTAGCACTAGTGTGGAGATAGCAGGATTTAAAAATGCACTAGCCTTTTTTTTTTTTTTAAGATTTTTTTTATAGCAGTTTTAGGTTCACAGCAAAATTGAGGGGAAGGTACAGAGATTTCCTATACAGCCCCGTCCTGACACATGCACAACTTCCCCATTATCAACATCCCTAACTAGAGTGGGGCATTTGTTACAACTGATGAACCTACTTTGACACATCATAATCATCCAGAGTCCATGCTATACCTCAGGGTTCACTCTTGATGTTGTACATTGTGTAGCTTTGGACAAATGTGCAACAACATGTATCCATCATTATGGTATCATACAGAGTATTTTCACTGCCCTAAAAATCCTCTGTGCTCTGACTGTTCATCCCTCCCTTGCCCCCAACTACTGGCAACCCCTGATCTTTTCACTATCTACATAGTCTTCATTGCCTTTTCTAGAATGTCATATAGTTGGAATCCTATAGTACATAACATTTTCAGATTTTTTTTTCACTTAGTAATATGCATTTAAGCTTTCTCCCTGTTTTTTCATGGATTACAAGTTTGTTACTTTTTAGTGATGAATAAAATTACATTGTTCAGTATTCCGTATGAATAAAGCTGCTGTACACATCCATGTGCTGGTTTTTGTGTGGACATCAGGTTTTAATTCTTTTGAGTAAATTCCAAGGAGCTGAATCATTGCTGGGTCATATTATAAGTATACATTTTGTTTTATAAAAAACTGCCAAAATGTCTTCCAAAATGGCTGTACCGTTTTGTATTCTCACCAGCAATGAATGAGAGAGTTCCTATTGCTCCACATCCTTACCATCATTTGGTGTTGTCAGTGTTCTGGATTTTAGCCATTCTAATAGATGTCTAGTGGTATCTTGCTTTAATTTGCATTTCCTTTATGACATATGATGTGGAGCATCTTTTCATATGCTTATTTGCTATATGTGTATCTTTTTTGGTGAAGTGTCTCTTCAGGTCTTTGGCCCATTTTTTAATCAGGTAGTTTGTTTTTACATATTTGGGATAACAGTTCTTTATCTGTGGGTCTTTTGTAAATATTTCCTCCCACTCTGTGCTTTGTCTTCTTATTCTCTTGACATTGTCTTTTGCAGAGCAGAAAATTTTAATTTTAATGAAATCCGATGTATCAGTTATTTCCAAAACACTATCAGATTTGGTGTTGTATCTAAAAAAATCATCGCCCGAGGTCACCTACATTTTCTCCTACATTATCTTCTAGAAGTTTCACAGTTTTGCATTTTATATTTAGAACTCTGATCTATTTGTGAAGGGTGTGAAGTCTGTGTCTGGACTTAATTTTTTTGCATGTGGTGTCCAGTTTTTCATTATCATTTGTTGAAAATACTGTCTTTTTCTTTCATTGTGTTGTCTAGTCCTTTGTCAAGATCCATTGACTATATGAGTCTCATTAACTTTTAAAAGGATAGTGATAGAATGAATTTGAATAGCTAAGTGAACATAAATGGGGGGTTCCAAACAGAAGAAATGGACTGTAGTAAGACATTAAAATGAGTGAGGAGGAAAATAATCTTGATTTATTAAAGAAACTGTGATAATAGAGGTAGTTTGAGCATAAATGTAAGAGAAGCACAGAGATTGTTGAGTATTAGCTTAACCATGATAAGGATTATTATACTAAATAATAGGAAAGCCATTTAAGGATTTTTATGCAGTTGCATGATCAAGTTGGAATTTTAAAGGTCTTTAAATGTTTATACTTTGGCTGCACTGTGTAGAATGAATTGAAGGGGAAAGTATGGAAATAATGGTTTCAGTTGGGAGGCTTTAAGAGGAAGGTAAGAGATTATCATGCACAGAAGTGACATGTAGAGATAGGTCATAATAAAGTTTTATTAAGTAGAATAAAGAAACACTTGACTGAGTTTTGGAGGAAAGGGAAAAGGGATGTTTTAAGTAATACTCCCTAGTTTTTATCTTGACTTATAAGATATAGAATGAGAGAGAGGGAGCAGAAGGGAGGGAGGAGATTATTATTTTCTGATTTTTGGAGTTTTGACACTAATAAGGGAACAGTGTGTTAGAGAAACAATTTTTGGATTTATTGACATAAATAATTGAAGCTTTAGTACTGTGCTGGATTTACCTGGATGAGTATAGAGTAAGATCCAGTGTTTTTAACTAAAACTTTGGCATGGCAGCACTGCTTAAAGTTTTCCATTCTAGCTGAAGTATGAAAGATGAAGTCTCCTCTCTTCAAAGTAGAGAGGTTATTAAGTGTAAATATAAATAAGGAGGTATAAAGGGTCAAATACCAAACCCTAAGGAGAAAGTCACAATTCAAGAAATGTGAGGAAAGATAAGCCTTTGGGAAAAAAAAAGAGTGTTTGGATTATTAAGTAGGATTGTTTTGGGGTACCAACTATAAATAGGTTTAACTCTTTAATAGAACCAAGAATTTGGGGAAGATGAGAAAGGAGAAAATTTCATACTAGGGAAAGGAGGGTCACTAGTGCTCGTGACAAGTGTGTGTTGAATGCCTGCTATGTGCTAGACATGATCTGAGATCCCACAGTAAGCAAACAGGCAGACATTCCTGTGTTCTGGAAGCTTGCTTCCTAATTGGGGAGAGACTCAACCTATAATAAATGAGTAAATTACATACTTGTAAAGGGCATCTATGCCAAAGAAGAAAAACAAGGCAGGGTAAGGGTAATGGGGAGATGATGTGGTTGGCAGAGGACTTTGCAAGTTTAAATACGGTGGTCATAGCCGGTCTCAGTGACGAAGTGATTTAAAGCAAAGACTTTAGAAGGTAAGGAAAGAAGCCCTGAGGATATTTTAGATAAAAGTGTTCCAGGCATAAAGAAGGAATTGAAACAGGAGCATAGTTGGTAAGTTTGAGCAATAGCAATGGAATCAGTGTGGCTGGAAGAAAGTGTTTATGGGAAAAAATAATAGGAGATGAGGTGAAAGGAATAAGCAGCCCACCCAGAGCTGTGGTCCTCAATCTTGGCTTCTTTTGAGAAGCTACCTGGAGAGCTTCTAAAACTCTGGATTCCATGACCTATTAAGTTACAATCACTGGGAGGTGGAACCCAGGCCCCCTCATGTGATTTTAACATGCAACCAAGGTTCACAGTCATTCAGCTCAGACCTTAGGAGTCATTGTAAGGGAGCGCTGGCTTTTAAATGGGCATGAGGGGGAGGTACTGGAATATTTTGAACCGAGGACTTACAGGATTTGACTTAACAGGATTACCATGCTTGCTGTAGGGGAAATAGACAGGAGGGTATTAATGTGTGTCAGACACCACCAGTAAAATGCCTGTAACAAAGTTGGGTTTATTGATACTTGGTGAATAAGGAAAATGGCTTACCAGGGGGATCTGTGAGGCATCCAGCAAAAACGTGTTAGGAGGGACTCGTTACAGCATTTGGGCTTGTGTTGGGTGATTTGCAGAAGGATGCAAGGAAGCTGGAATTTTCTGGATTGGGTGTTTATAAGAACAGGATAATTCTATGATTGTGTATCTAAATAAATTTGGAAAGTGAGAAAAATGGAACTAATATTGTAATTGTTAAAGATGCAACAGTTAACTCATGTTAGCTAGGATATTTGCACAATTTTTGAGTTTACGCAGTGATCCTTTTTTTTTTAAAGATTTGTTTGAGAGAGTGCATGCTCAGGAGCGTGTGTGTGTGAGTGGGGGGAGGGGCAGAAGGAGAGAATCTTCAAGCAGACTCCCCACTGAGTGTGGAGCCCAATGTGGGGCTCGATCCCACAACCCATGAGATTACAACCTGAGCCGAAATCAAGAGTCAGATGCTCAACTAACTGAGCCACCCAGGTGTCCCTACGCAGTGATCCTTTTGCCTGTGCTCAAAATGATTACAGACTAGTCCCCTTTTGTCTGTTTTTCTCAGTTGACACAATGTCCTCGAGGTTCATGATACGTGAAAATCTTTGTGTTCAACAGAACAGCACTGCAGCCCTGCCATTATTGCCAGGCCAGCTTCTGGTAACACCAAGGTTTCTGACAGGGCCCAGGAAAGCTGCCAACTAATGGCTGTCAGGGGCAAGATGAGAAGCAGGAAGACCAATTAGGAGGCTATTCTAAAATTGAGCGAAGAAATCACGGTGCCTTGAACCAGGGTGACGCAGGGGAGGTGGTGGGAAATGGGAAGATTCTGGATGAATTCTGAAATAGGAGGAAGAAAAGGGATTTATTGATTGGATACGGGGGGAGAGAAGAAGAGTGGGTTAAAGAGTCCAAGGTCTTAACTTGTAGAAACTGGAAGGGTAGTGGTGCCATTTCTGACCCGGGAAAACTACAAGAAGAACATGTTCTAAGGAAAAGCTCAGGAGCTCACTCCTGGGTATATGATATTTGAGATGCCAATTAGATATTCAGGTAAATATGTCTAATAGAGAATTAGATATATGAATCTGTAGTTCAAGGAAGAGGTTCAGGTTGGTAATACAAATTCGTGAAATATCAGCATACAGATGGCATTTAAATCCTGAGACTGGAAGAGTTCTCTAAAGTAGTGAAGATAAAAGATCTAGAAGCAAGGGTAAAAGAAAGAACCAGCAGAGAAGATGAAGAAAGGAATAACTACCGAAGAAGGAGGGAAATTCAGAGATTTTACTGTCTTGGAAGGCAAGTACTCAGTGTTTCAAGAGGGTGGGAAACATGGTTAACTGCCACATATTGCTGATAGATCAAGATGAGGACTGAGAATTGACTTTGGATATAACATGTGAGGTAATTGCAGATCTTAATAAGAAGAGTAAAGCCTGATTGGAGGGAGCTCAAGAGAAAATTGGAAAGATAATAACTCTCAATGACCTCTTTCTAAGACATCAGAAGGGAGAACTGAGAAATGAGTTGGTGGCTGTTCTATGAAATGGGGTCAAGAGAGTTGAACAGCATGTTTCTATAGGCTTGTGGACAAAGTAGAATAGAGAGGGATAGTGTGTGATGTGAGAAAGGGGGAGCACTTTCTGGAGAGATGCTTTTGAATAGCCAAGAGAGGATGTGATCTAGTGCATAAGCAGAGAACGGCCTCAGCTAGGAACCCAGACAGTTGTAACAGAGGAAAGGTGGACTATATAGGGGTAGACCCTTCAAGGTGGGGAGGTGTGGTGGTGATCATTGTGGAAATTGTGCTTTAGAAACTGGGAATAATGAGGAAATAGAAGATTCTTGGGTAATACTAATGACTCTGAAAGTGAAAAAAAGAAAATCACATTTTTTTTCACTTACTGGATTAATGACTCCTAGCTTGGAATACTATACCTCTAGGGTCTTTCAGGAAAGGAGTCAATAGGCTACTGCAAATATTTCAAAAAGGTAAGTGAAAATTGTGTCTTTTTTCATAATATTTTTTTCCAGTTTTATTGAGCGATAGCTGACATACATCACTGTATGAAGTTTAAGGTACACATTATAGTGTTCCTTTCTCTAGTTTAATTGTAAGAATACAATATACAAAGTATGTATTTATTGACCGTTGACGCTATCAGTAAGGCTTCCGGTCAATGGTAGGCTATTAAGTTTTTGGAGAGTCAAAATTTATATGCAGATTTTCAACTGTGTGTGGTGTCAGCACCTCTAACCCCCACATTTTTCAGGGGGTCAACTGTATATGCCACAGCTTCTCTATCCATTCATCCATCATTGGACATTTAAGTTGTTTCCCTGTTTTGACCATTATAAATGATGCTGCTATGTATAGGGGGGTTCATTTATCTTTTCTAGTTAGTGTTTTCAGTGCCTTTGGATATATTCCCAGAACTGGATTATATCTTCATTCTGTTTTTCACAGTGGCTGTACCAGTTTACAGTCCTTCCAGCAGTGCCCAAGGGTTCTCTTTCCTCTACATCCATGCCAGCATTTGTTATCTTTTGTCTTTTTGATGATGGCCATTCTAACAGGCATGAGGTGGTAACTCATTGTGGCTTTAATTTGCATTTCCCTAATGACTAGAGGTGTTGAACATCTTTTCAAGTACCTGTTGCCCATCTGTATTTCTTTTTTTGAAAAATATTTATTAGGTTATTTACTCATTTTTAAATTGGGTGGCTTTTCTGCCATTGAATTTATGTGGTTTGCATATTAACTCCTTATCAGATACATGGTTTGTAAATCTTTTTTCCCATTCTGTAGGTTGTCTTTTTGCTTTGTTGATGGTTTCCTCAGGTGTGCAGAAGCTTTTTAGTTTGATGTAGTCCTACTTGTTTATTTTTTGCTTATGCTTTAGGTGTGATTTCTAAAATGTTATTACCAAGACCAATGTCAAGGAGCTTTTTCCTGTGTTTTTCTTGTAGGAGTTTCATGGTTTCAGATCTCACAGTGAAGCCTTCATTTAATTTTGAGTTAAATTTTGTGAGTGGTGTAAGATATGGGTCCAGTTTCATTCTTTTATCCAATTGCTCCAGCATCATTTGTTGAAAAGACAGTTCTTCATTGAGCATTCTTGGCTTCCTTGTCAAATATTAGTTGACCATATTTGCTTGGGTTTGTTTCTGGATTTCTTATTCCATTGGTCTCTTTGCTTCTTTGCCAGTACCATACTGTTCTGGTGATTATGGCTTTATAGTATAGCTTAAAATCAGGAAGTATGATGCCTCCTGCTTTGTTCTTTTTCAGGATTTCTTTGCTTATTTGGGGTCTTTCTTGGTTCCATATATATTTTAGGAGTCTTTTTTCTACTTTTGCTAAAAAATAAAAAGTCACTGGAGTCTCGATAGGGATTGCATTGAATCTATAGATGACTTTTGGTAGTACTGACATTTTAATAATATTCTTGTCCACAAACATGGATACCTTTCCATTTATTTGTGTCTTCTTCAGTTGCTTTCATCATTATCTCACAGTTGTTAGAAATCTTTCACTTCCTTGGTTAAATTTATTCGTAAGTATTTTATTTTCAATGCCGTTGTAAATGGGATCAGTTTATTTCCGTTTCAGGAAATTTGGTGTTAGAGCATAGAAACTCTATTGACTTTTCTAAGTTAATTTTGTATCCTGCAACTTTGCTGAATTTGTTGATTAGTTTTAACAGTTTTTTGGTTAAGTATTTAGGATTTTCTCTATATAGAAACATGTCATCTGCAAATAGAGACCATTTTACTTCTACCCTTTGAATTCTAATGCCTTTTCTGTTTGTTGACTGATTGCTCTAGTTAGGACTTTTAGTACTATATTGAGTAGGAGTCGTGAGAGTGGGCACCTAATCTAGTTCCTGATCTTGGAGGAAAAGCTTTCAACCTTACACCATTGAGTGTGATGTTAATTGTGGGCTTGTCATATATGGTGATATGTTACTTCCATACCTCATTTGTTAACTCTTTTTATCATGAGTGGCTTTTGGATTTTGTCACATGCTTTTTCTGTGTCTATTGAGATGATCATAGGATTCTTTTCTTTCATTCTGTTAATGTGATGTATCGCACTGATCCATTTCCATATTTTGAACCATCCTTTCATCCCAGAGATAAATCCCAGTTGATTATGGTAAATGATCCTTTTAATAGGCTGCTGAATTTTTTGCTAATATATTGTTGCAAACGTTTGCATTTATAATCAGGGATATTGATCTTTAGTTATTTTTTCTTGTAGGGTTCTTATCTGGCTTTGGGTATCAAGATATTGCAGACCTCATAAGGTTTATTTGGGAGTATTCTCTGCTTTTTGATTTTTTGGAAAAGTTTGAGAAGATTGGTGTGTTAATTCTTAAAAATTTGGTAAAATTCACCAGTGAAGCCATCTGGTTCTAGGCTTTTCTTCATTGGGACATTTTTTTTTTTTTAATTACTGATTCAGTCTCCTTACTAACTAGTAAGTTATTAGTCTAGGCAGATTTTCTATTTCTTCCCAATTCAATTTTAGTAAGTTGTGTATTTCAAAGAATGTTTTCATTTCTTCTCAGTTGTCCAGTTTGCTGGTGTATAGTTGTTTGTAGTAGCCTTTCATGGTTTTTTGTACTTTTGTGTTATCCATTGTAATGTCTCCTTTTCCATTTATAATTTTGATAATTTGAGTCCTTTTTTTTTTTTTTTTACCTGTTAAAATTTTGTCAATTTTGTTTGTCTTTTCAGAGAACCAACTCTTAGTTTGGTTTATTTTTTCTATTGTTTTTCATTTCTCCATTTCATTTATTTCTGCTCTAGTATTATTTCCTTTTTCTCTGCTCACTTTGGACTCAATTTATTCTTTTTCTAGTTCGTTAAGGATGGAGCTAGGTTATTTATTTGGGATCTTTCTTGCCTCTTAATGTAGGTATTTATTGCTATGGACTTTCCTCTTAGAACTGCTTTTGCTCCATCCCTTAATTTCTGTTATGTTTCCATTTTCATTTGTCTCAAGGAATTTTATTTCCCTTTAATTTTTTTCTTTGATTCATTGGTTGTTCAGGAATGTGTTTTTTTAATTTCTATGTATTCAGAATTTTCCTGTTTTCTTTATTTTTGATTTCTATTTCCACACCATTGTGGTTAGAGAAGATATTTGATATGATTTCATTCTTCTCGAATTTGCTAAGACGTGTTTTATGGCGTACCATATATTCTATGCTAGAAAATGTTGCATGTGCACTGGAGAAGAATGAATTCTGCTGTTGCTGCATAGAATGTTTTGTATATTACTGTTAGGTCCATTGGGCCTCTAGTGTTGTTCAAATCTGCTATTAACTCATTGATTCTCTGGATGATCTATCCATTGCTGAGAGTATGGTGTTAAAGTCTTCAACTGTCATTGTATTAGTATTTATTTCTTCTTTTATCTCTGTTAGTTTTTGCTTCATTTATTCAGATGCTTTGATGTTGGGTCCATAAATATCTACAATTGTTATATCTTATTGATGTAGTGACCCCTTTATCATTAAATAATGACCTTTTCTGTCTCTTTTTTTATAATTTTAAAGTCTCTTGGTTTGATATAAGTGTAGCTATACCTGCTTTTTTTTTAATTACCATTTTCTTGAAATCTATTTTCCCTTCCCATCACTCTCACTCTATGTGTGTCTTTGAGGCTAAAGTATTAGGTCTTTTTTTTTTTTTTTTTAATTTTATTTATTTATTTGACAGAGAGAGACACAGAGAGAGAGGGAACACAAGCAGGGGGAGTGGGAGAGGGAGAAGCAGGCTTCCCGCGGAGCAGGGAGCCCAATGCAGGGCTCGATCCCAGGACCCTGGGATCATGACCTGAGCCGAAGGCAGACGCTTAACGACTGAGCCACCCAGGTGCCCCATAGGTTTTTTTTTTTGCAGTACCTGCCCTCTTTAATGCCCATCACCAGGTTAACCCATCCCCCCAACCTCCCTCCCCTCTAGAACCCTCAGTTTGTTTCTCAGAGTCCATAGTCTCTCATGGTTCATCTCCCCCTCCGATTTCCCCTGCCTTCATTCTTCCCTTCCTGCTATCTTCTTCTTCTTCTTTTTTTTTTTTAAACATATACTGTATTATTTGTTTCAGAGGTACAGGTCTGTGATTCAACAGTCTTACACAATTCACAGCACTCACCGTAGCACATACCCTCCCCAATGTCTATCACCCAGCCACCTCATCCCTCCCACCCCCCACCACTCCAGCAACCCTGTTTGTTTCCTGAGATTAAGAATTCCTCAGATCAGTGAGATCATATGATACATGTCTTTCTCTGATTGACTTATTTCCCTCAGCATAATACCCTCCAGTTGCATCCACATTGTTGCAAATGGTAAGATATCATTCTTTTTGATGGCTGCATAATATTCCATTGTATATACATATACCACCTCTTCTTTATCCATTCATCTGTCGATTGACATCTTGGCTCTTTCCATAGTTTGGCTATTGTGGACATTGCTGCTATAAACATCGGGGTGCACGTACCCCTTCGGATCCCTACATTTGTATCTTTGGGGTAAATACCCAGTAGTGCAATTGCTGGGTTGTAGGGTAGCTCTATTTTCAACTTTTTGAGGAACCTCCATACTGTTTTCCAGAGTGGCTGCACCAGCTTGCATTCCCACCAACAGTGTAGGAGGGTTCCCCTTTCTCCACATCCCCGCCAACATCTGTCGTTTCCTGACTTGTTAATTTTAACCATTCTGACTGGTGTGAGGTGGTATCTCATTGAGGTTTTGATTTGGATTTCCCTGATGCCTAGCGATGTTGAGCACTTTTTCATGTGTCTGTTGTCCATTTGGATGTCTTCTTTGGAAAAATGTCTGTTCATGTCTTCTGCCCATTTCTTGATTGGATCGTTTGTTCTTTGGGTGTTGAGTTTGGTAAGTTCTTTATAGATTTTGGATACTAGCCCTTTATCTGATATGTCATTTCCAAATATCTTCCCCCAACTGTTGGTTCTTTTGGTTTTGTTGACTGTTTCTTTTGCTGTGCAAAAGCTTCATATCTTGATGAAGTCCCAATAGTTCATTTTTGCCCTTGCTTCCCTTGCCTTTGGCGATGTTTCTAGGAAGAAGTTGCTGCAGCTGAGGTCGAAGAGGGTTGCTGCCTGTGTTCTCCTTTAGGATTTTGATGGACTTCTGTCTCACATTGAGGTCTTTCAACCATTTGGAGTCTATTTTTGTGTGTTTTGTAAGGAAATGGCCCAGTTTCATTCTTCTGCATGTGGCTGTCCAATTTTCCCAACACCATTTGAAGAGACTGTCTTTTTTCCACTGGACATTCTTTCCTGCTTTGACCATAAAGTTGAGGGGCTATTTCTGGGTTCTCTATTCTGTTCCATTGATCAATGTGTCTGTTTTTGTGCCAGTACCATACTGTCTTGATGATGACAGCTTTGTAATAGAGCTTTAAGTCCAGAATTGTGATGCCACCAGCTTTGCTTTTCTTTTTCAAGATTCCTCTGGCTATTCGGGGTCTTCTCTGGTTTCATACAATTTTAGGATTATTTGCTCCATTTTCTCTGTCTCTTTCGATTGAAGAATTATTTCATTTACATTTAAAGTAATTATTGATAGGTAAGGACTTATTTTTGCCCTTTAAAAATTGTTTTCTGGTTGTTTCGTAGATGTATTGTTCCATGTTTTCTTTTTGTGTTTTAATGTCTTTTGGTGTTAGTATGCTTTGCCTTCTTTTCATGTTCTTTTGTGTAATTGCTGCAAGTTTTTTCTTTGTAGTTTTCATGAGGCTTACATAAAACATCTTAAAATTATAAACCCTATTTTAAATGATATCAACTTTACTTCATAGAATTCCTAAAATTGTCACTTCTACTTCTTCCCCCCCTCATATTTGAGGTAATTTCTGATACAATTTACGTAGTTTTGTATTGTAACTAATAACAATTATTGTACTTATGGTATTTGTACTACACTAATTTTAACTTTTAAACTAGAGTTGTAAGTGAATTATGCACCATCATCACCATATTACAGAATCTACCTTTGTCTATTTACCATTACCAGTGAGTTTTATGCTTTCTTTTTATATTTTTATAAGGTTTATATTCTTTTGCTCAGAGAGTTCCCTTAGTCTTTCTTATAAGGCAGGTCTAGTGGTAATGAACTCTTTTATCTTTTGTTTGGAAAAGTCATTATTTCTCAATAGCCAAACTGTGGAAAGAGCCAAGATGTCCATTGACAGATGAATGGATAAAGAAAAGGTGGCTTTGACATAATCCCCCTGCCTAGGTGTAGCAGGCCACCCCTTTACACCTGGTACTGGCTTTGCTCTGGAGATAGTTATTGGCTTAAGCATTGCTGGTTACATAGCTTCCAGGTGTCCTTGCCAGCCCTTCTGGTCAGATGAGGCCTGGGAGCCACCGTGGGTATGGCTGTGTTTCAGCTCACTTGCCTGGATGGGATTGGGAGGAGCCCCTCCTGACCTTTCTCACATGTTTCCCAAACAAGCTTTCCTTTTCGGAGAGGCCATGAAGAACCCTCAGCCTTGGCTATGAATTAATTCCCCTGCCTGGGTATAGCAGGGGAATTCTTCATACCCTGTACTGGCTTTGCTCTGGAACTGTCAGCTCCACCCTCCCACCTCTTGGTTGGACTATTACTGAGCTATGCATCTTCTAGGTATTCTTGTCTGTGCCCCCTGGCCAGATGGAGCCAAAAGACTCTCCCTAGCAGGTGGGGTGATGACTCCTTGCGTGAGCACAGGCAAACCAGGTTCTAGGGTCAGCAAAACTTGTGTGAGGATCCAGATCAAGCAGATCTGCACTTGAGTGAGTTCTCTGATCAGTTTGTCCTAGACTTGGTCCTGTTGATGAGCAAAGCTGCTGGTTGGGGCCACTACTTAGATTATTATTCACTTGGGACGCTGCAGTCATGAACTCCATCTGCCAAGATCTGTGTGTTGGCTGTTGCAAGCTACCCCACCTTCACTGTCACAGTCAAATTCCCAGTGGTTGAGGCCCATAGTTTCCCCTGCAGTTCTCATGGGGCAAAACCAGAGTAGGGGCTCTCATAAAGTAATCTGCAGTGCTTGGTGAGGGGGTGATACTAATTGTCCTCTTGTATTCTCTTTTCTTTTTGGAGGCACTAGGGGCTCAGGGAAGACCTTTTCATGTGGTGTTGCTCCTGTCAGGGAGAGAAGCAAATTAGTCAGTGTGTAGTTGCTTCTTTTACCTTTCTAATGCAGTCTGTCTTGGTCTCTGTGGTGCAGGGGATGTTTCAGTGTGTTGGAACAGTAGAACAGTCATCCCTGTGTTCTAGGATTTTCTCAGTTGTGTCTTGTTCATGAGTAGTTGTTCTTCTGAGGGGGAGTAAAGTCAGGAATGACCTATGTCACCATCTTGGTGATGCCACTACCTCTCAAATTTTTATAGACTTCCAATGAAAATAAATAAATAAATAAATAAATAAATAAATAAATATATATATATAATGTAATATATGTATTCTCTTTATTTCTATATAATTTCTATATAAACATTTATTTCTCTATAAATATATATGTGGAAATATATATGGAAATATAAGTTAACTCAGGCTCATCAGGATCTCATAATCATGTTTGTATTGTGAAATTTCATTAATGAGTTCATGTTAATAATAGTAGTCATTACTACATTGATTAGGTTAGGCTTACCCACATATCTTTATATCTTAAGGTCAACTGATTAGTAATCTTAGTTATATTGGCAAAACTCCTTTGCCATGTAACATAACCTAATAAAGTTATAACAGCAGGGGTTGGAGACCATGAGGGCTATGTTAAAATTCTCCTTACTATAATTTGATCTTTGGTTCCTGTGATTTCTCTCCTGTGGAAAATGCATTCACCTTTTTCCATGATTTCCAAGGATCTCACTCCATTATAGCCACAATAAAAAACCTAAATGCTCAATTAAGTGTAGTCTCTTTGGAAATCTAGAGATCATCACCTAAATTATCTAATCAGGTTTAGATGTGGCACATCTCCTGGGTACAATTCCTTCCCTCTGTTGACCTGCGAAATTAAAGATAGAAATGTTGGTTTTTTTTAAATTAGATTTTATTTATTCATTTGACAGCGTGCACAAGCAGGGGGAATGGCAGGCAGAGGGAGCAGAGAGCCCAACACAGGGCTGTGGATCCCAGGATCCTGACCTGAGCTAAAGGCAGATGCTCAAGTGACTGAGCCACCCTGGCACCCTAAAGATGGAAGTTATCTGCTTCCAACATTCTTAACATACAATCATAAGACAGGCATCAGGACAACAACTGACATTTTAGTTAAAAAGGGGAGGGAGAATGGAAGGAAAAAAAAAGTCGCTGGTTCAAAGCAGTTTTGAAATTCAGCTTGGAAAACTTTAGCTGGAGTTCTTTGATTAAGTTGTAAAATCTGGGTTCTTACTTCTGCTGTCTGGACTCTTGATTCCACCCTCTGAGTCATTCTTCCTTTTGCATGAAAAGTAGCATGTGTTTTCTTAGCAACAACTAGAACCCCTCCACTACTAATGTGTGACTGTCTTCCTGTTTTTAGCTACTTACTATTTTTTTTTTTAAGTTCTCTTCCTCTGTTTCTACTGTTCCAACAATATATCATTGTTACCAGTACCTACAATCTGTTGATCATATCAACACTCCAGTGTCTGTCCCTCATCCTTTCATATTCTCACTTCCCTTCTTATGCAGTTTAAATTCCATGGTCTAATATTGGAATGACTGCCTTATATTGACCTTCAACTGCCTTGCTGTCCTTTGATAGTCACTAAAGCACTAACAGATTAACTGTGGCTCTCAGCCCCCTCAGCTAAGACAGCTCAGCTGTGCAGGCACTCTCAGCTCAACTCAACTGCCCAGCCCCTTTACTTGTACAGCTGAATGTGGCTGGGGAAGAAAGCAAAGCAGTGTCATCTGTCCTCACTGTACATTGATGATCGATGCCCTACTTTTGTTCTTGTACTTCCCAGGAATCACATTGTATTTCTCCACTCCATTCCCTCACCCACTTACTTCAGTGAATAACATATTTTTCTCCTGTCTTCTCCAACATCCATATTCCACATTCCTATCCCTAGCCTCAGTTGATGATCTTATATCCTATTTCTCTGAGAAAATAGGAATAACCAGGGGTACCTGGGCAGCTCAGATGGCTAAGCATCTCCCTTTGACTCAGGTCATGATCTCCAGGTCCTGGGATCGAGCCCCATGTCGGGCTCCCTGCTCAGCAGGGAGTCTGCTTCTCCCTCTCCTTCTGCCTCTCCCCCTGCTGTGTTCTCTCTCTCTCAAATGAATAAATAAAATCTTAAAAAAAAATAGGAATAACCAGAAAAGGACTTTTATAAGTTCCAGCACCCCTTCAACTCACCTGTAAACTCTCTTTTCTCCTTTATCCTGGATAAACTGTCCATGCTCCTAACAATGGTCACCCCTTTCTCCTGTAAAGTAGAACCCATCTGCTTGCCTGCTTGACATTGCTCCAGTGATTTTCCCTCTCTACCATATCTTTTCTATTAGCATAAAAACATGTTTTTATTTCTCACATCTTAAATTTTTTTTCTCTTGATCCTACTTCGTCCTCAGCTATCACATCATTTTTCCCCTTTCCTTTACAAAGTATATATACACCTCAAAAGAATTAATTATATTTACTACCTTTAGCTTTTCTCTTCAGAATTTCTTTTTAACTCACTTCAATCAGGGCCTTGCTGTCACCATCAAGCAGACACTGTTCTCATCAAAGTCACCAATGATCTAGATCCAGTGGTCTCTTCTCAGTTGTCATCGGACCTATCAACAGCATTTGACACCAATAGTTTAATGTTTATTTGATTTGATCTCCATGACATTAGGAACCACTCTTGATCTTTCTCTTATTTGTATGTCTTATTCTTGCCACTTTGGTTATTTTCTGATTTATATTTCACCTGAACTATAGACTAATTAATATATCCAGCTTTCTGTTACATGATCACTTGAATACCCAGTAGGAATCTCAAATATAGCATGTCTAAAACTGAGGTCCTATTTCCTCCCTCTCCCCAAAAACCTGCTTCTTCACAGTCTTCTCAGTTTCATAAATGGTATTTCCATTGTTTCAAATGCTCAGGTCAAAGACTTCGAAGTCCTGATTCATCTCTTTTTCTCACACTCCATAACCGATGTCAGTTAATTCTATCATGTCTACCCTTAAAATATAACCAGAATGCCTCATTTTTATCTCATTGTTACCACCTGGTCCAGACCATTATCATTTCCTATCTGAAGTTTTGAAATATCCTTTTCTTTTCTTGTTGTTGTCACCCACTTTTGTCTTTTCTCAGTACAGTAGCCACGGGGATGAGATTAAGTCAGAATTTGTTACTCTTCTGCTTAAAACATCCTACTTGTTTCCAATATCTCAAAATTAAAGCCAAAAAAATTAAAGTGACTGCTCTGATTTCATCTATTCCTCTCCCTCCCTCCCTCTTCTGGAGATACCATGGTCCCTGATATTTCTGGAATATGAGAGGCATGCTCTTGCCTCAACGCTCTTTTCCTTTCTGTTCCTCTGTGTTGAGTCGTCTTTACCTATATAGTCACATGCCTTGTTTCCTCAGCCGCCTCCTTCAGGAGTTTACCCAGTTGCCAGCTTTTCTATGACACCTCCCTTGATACACCATCTATGAATTTTCAACCCTTCTCTGTAATGCTGTATTTCTTTCTTTATTTTTCTTCTTTGCCTTATTATCATTAAATGAATTATATATGTTTTACTTAATTCTTTTGTTTTTTCATTATCTCCCCTAATGTCCCTACCCTTCTCACTCACATTATTTAAACTCCATGAGGGCAGAGATTTTTTTTTCTTTCTTTCCCACATTTTACTTTGCTATGTTCTTAGAAGACCCTATGCATGTGCCAAACATATAGCATGTACTCAGTACATGTTTGCCAAATGAATGAAGAGTGAATGAATGAATGAGTACATGTTAGTTATTCAGTTGTTATAATTGCCTATTTGCTTATAAATTTCCCACACTAGATTCTAAGCTCCTTATTGGTGAGTACTATATACATAATACTTATGTATTTTATATCTTTATACACAATATTTAATGTAGTGTGTGTTGAGGGATGTGAAAGGTCTGAAACTTTACCCTACTTATAAGCTAACAAGTTAGCCTGCCATAGTTTCATGGATGCTGGCAGAATAGGTGAGACTCCTGGGTCAGAGACAAAAGGACATATTATTAATGGCATAACACACAGCCTAAGTGTCGATACTGCCCTAGTTCCTCTTGTTCCCTGAGTCCCAGGAGCAGCATGTAGGAGCCCAGGTGGATGTACATATGAAATGGCTTTTGTATCACAGCTAAGAAAGCCTTAGTTTATGGAACCCAAATCTTTTATAGTGGGATTCAAGCATATGTCTGACCTGTTTTAGAGGAAGACATTTCCTTATTATATTATATTATACAAGGTAATAATTTGCCCTGTGTTATAGATGGAGTCACTACCTCTGTTTTTCATTGAGTGCTGTTTAAATATCCTAACAAAGATGGTCTGGAACAAAGGGGCAGTTAATGGCTCAGCTTATAAGACATGCAGAAACATGAGAGACCCATGGAGAATTGAGTCCCAACACTGTCTTTGTTGATCCGATTATAGGAGACCCTTAAAACCATCTGTAGAATAATGTAATTAATCATTTTTATTTCAAATGCAATAATTTTGAATGCCAAATGTTATTATTTATGCATTGGTGCTCCTTTAAAAGATTTCATTACTTGTATTTATTTATATAGACATCTTTTTTATTTCATGGTACTTTTGTACATATTTCTTGACTATTTTATGTTTTAAATAACTAATGAATATTAACTATTGATGAAGTCTACAGTTCAGTTATTTCAACATTATTATAATTCCAAACTTATAAACATTTGAATGCATGAAAAAGCCTGAAACTCAAAGAAATACTATTAGTAGAGATCATGTTCTAAAATAGTATATATGATATTAATGCATTTGAAGTTTATAATAACCTCTGCTTCATCAAATAAAGTACAACCTCAATGAACTTAAGACAGTGTACTAGAATACTCAGTTAACTTTTGTCCTCCTTCATGCAACTTTCAGGAGGGTCATGAAATCTAGCAAAAAAAAGAAACTTAAGGAGAGTTAATCTAGTGGATTTATTATAAACATGCCTCAAAGATATTGTGGGTTCAGTTCCAGACCACTGCAGGAAAGCAAGTATCACAATAAAGCAAATCAATTCTTTAGTTTTCCAGTGCATATAAAAATTATGTTTGCACTATGCTGCAGTCTGTTAAGTGTGCAGTGGCATTATGTCTAAAATAACAATGTACATACCTTAATTAAAAAATACTTTATTGCTGAAAATGTCATCATCTAAGCTTTCAAGGAGTCATAATTGTTTTGCTGGTGGAAGGTCTTGCCTCTGTGTTGATGGCTGCTGACTGATCAAGGTGGTATTTGCTGAAGGTTGGAGTATCTATGACAATTTGTTAAAATAAGACAACAATGAAATTTGCCACATCAATTGGCTCTTCTTTTCATGAACAGTTCTCTGTAGCATGCGATGCTGTTTGATAGCATCTTACCCACAGTATAACCTCTTTCAGAATTGGAGTCACTCCTCTCAATCCCTGCTGCGGCTTTATCAACTAAGTTTATGTAATATCCTGAATGCTTTGTTGTCATTTCAACAATCTTCACAGATCCTTCCCCAGGAGTAGGAATAGGTTATATCTCCAGAAACCACTTTGCACATCCATAAGAAGCAACTCCTTATCTGTTCAATTTTTTTTTCCACTTTTAAAACCATCATTTTTGGCATTAATATTTTTTAAAATTTCAAGTTTTTATTTAAATTCTAGTTAACATACAGTGCGGTATTGGTTTCAGGAGTAGAATTCAGTGATTTATCACTTATGTGTAACACCTGGTGCTCATCACAAGTGCCCCCCTTAATACCCATCACCCATTTAGCCCATCCCCCACCCATCTCCCCTCCATCAACCCTCAGTTTGTTCTCGGTAGTTAAGAGTCTCTTATGGTTTGCTTCCCTCTTTTTTACTCCTTTCCCCTATATTCATCTGTTTTGTTTCTTAAATTCCACATATGAGTGAAATCAGATGGTATTGGTCTTTGACTGACTTATTTCATCCAAGTTTTATTATGAGATTGTAGCAATTCAGTCACATCTTCAGGCTCTACCTCTAATTCTAGTTCTCTTGCTGTTTCCACCCCATCTGTAGTTACTTCCTCCCCTGAAGTCTTGAGCCCCTCAAAGTCATCCCTGGGGGTTAGAATCAACTTCTTTCAAAATGCTGTTTATGTTGATATTTTGACTTCTTCTCATGAGTCATGAATGTTCTTAATGACATCTAGCATGGTCAGTCCTTTCCAGAAGGCTTTCAATTGACTTTGCCCAGATCCACCAGAGGAATCATTATCTTTGGCAGCTATAGCTTTATGAAATGTGTTTCTGAAATAATAAACCTTGAAAGTCAAAATGACTACTTGATCAATGGGCTGCAGAATGGATGTTGTATTAGCAGGCATAAAAACAACATTCATCTCACTGTACATCTCCATCAGAGCTCTTGGGTGACCTGGTGCATTGTTAGTGAGCAGTCATATTTTGAAAGGAATCTTTTTTTTTTTTTCTCTCTCTGAGCAGTAGGTTCAACAGCAGGCTTAAAATATTCAGGAAACCATGTCATAAATAGATGTACAGTCATCCGGGCTTTGTAGTTCCATTGACAGGGCACAGGCAGAGTAGATTTAACTTAATTCTTAAGGGCCCTAGGATTTTCAGAATGGTAAGTGAGCATTGGCTTCAACTTCAAGTCACTGGCTGCATTAGCCCCTAACAAGAGAATCAGCTTGCCCTTTGAGGCTTTGAAGCCAGGCATTGAGTTCTCTCTAGCTATGAATATCCTAGATGGCATCTTCTTCCACTATAAGGCTGTTTCATCTACATTGAAAATCCACTGCTCAGTGTGGCCACCTTCATGAATGATCTTAGCTAGATCTTCTGGAGAACTTGCTGCAGCTTCTACATCAGCACTTGCTGCTTCACCTTACACCTTCATGTTATGGAGATGACTTCTTTCCTTAAACCTCACGAACCAACCTCTGCTAGCTTCAGACTTTTCTTCTTCAGCCTCCTCACCTATCTCAGCCTTCATGGAATTGAAGAGAGTCAGGACCTTGCTCTGGATGAGGCTTTGGCTTAGGGGAATGTTGTGGCTGGTTTGATCTTCTGTCCAGACCACTCAGACTTTCTCCATATTGGCAATAAAGCTGCTTCTGACTTACCATTTGTGTGTTCACTGGAAGCACTTTTAATTTCCTTCAAGAACTTTTCCTTTGCATTCACATCTTGGCTAACTGTTTGCTAGGTCAAGAGACCTAGCTTTTGGCCTATCTCAGCTATTGACATGTCTTCCTCCCTAACTCCCTAAGCTTCCTCATTTTAATTTTTGATTTAAAGCGAGAGAGATGTGGCTCTTCCTTTCACTTGAACACTTAGAGGCCGTTGTAGGGTTATTAATGGGCCTACTTTCAATATTGTTGTATCTCAGGGAATAGAGCGGCCGAAAGAGAGGGAGAGAGATAGAGGAATGGCCGGTCGGTGGAGCAGTCAGAACACACACCACATTTATTGATTAAGTTCGCCATCTTGAATGGCACAGTTTGTGGTGCTTCAAAACAATTACTATAGTAACATCGGAGATAACTAATTATAGATCACCATAGCAAATACAATAATAATAAGTTTGAAATACTGTGAGAATTACCAGAATATGACCAGAATTACCAGAATAAGGTGAGCAAATGGAAAAAATGGAGCTAATAGACTTATGGGTTGCCATAAGCCTTCAGTTTGTTAAAAAAAAGTATTTGTGAAGTGTAATAAAACAAGGCATGCCTTTATTAGTATACAGTTTAAAATCTACTTCTAGAGCATGCCCTATCATTATATATAGATTTTATATGATCCTGAATTAAAAACTCATAGCACAGTGCTTGCATGTAATAGCCCTAAAATTGTCAGTTATCATTATTATTACTTTAACTACAAATGCAGTGTAATTTTTAAGAGCACAGGCTTTGACATCAGGTCTGGGTTGAATTGTGTCAGTAATAATGAGCACTGATAAATTATGTGTTAATCCTCTTTCACCCTTATCTTTCTTATCTATAAAATGGGGACAATAATATGTTCTGTATTTCAAGAGAATTAGAGACGATGTGACATATGTAATAAATGGATGTCTTTCACACCACAGTTATGTCTTTACTGGTTTAGATCACTCTGGAAACCACAGTTTGGCCTTCAGCTGGGCTTTAGGTTTCTAATTTTTACAATTACCACCTATATATTTAGCCATTTTCTCTTTTTCTCCTAAATCTGAGAATCTTTTGCTGATGTGGCTGAAACCAGAGGGAGTTTGGAGTTCAACTACATGATGTATCAGAACATATTTCCTCTTATAAATTTTTGTTTTGTTTTTCTTTGCAGCACTTAATTAAGACTTTTTTTTTTAGAGCAGTTTTAGAGTCACAGAAAAGTTGAGGAAAAAGTAGAGATTTCCCATTTACCTTCCCCCCGCCCCAACAGCTTCTCCTACATCAACATTTCTCAGTATGGGGGTGGGGAGGGAAAGTTGAGGAGAAAGTAGAGATTTCCCATTTACCTTCCCCACCCTACACACACACACACACACACACACACACACACACACACACACACACCCTCCCCCCCCCCCCCCACATCAACATTTCCTGGTTGGAGGGGGGGAGATTTGTTACAACTGATGAATCTACACTGACACATAATAATTACCCAAAGCCCGTAATTTATATTAGGGTTCATTCTTGGTGTTGTACATTCTGTGGGTTTGGAAGAATGTGTGGTAAAATCTGTTTGTCAATATGGTATCATGCAGAGTATTTTCACTGCCATAAAGATACTCTGTGCTCCACCTAGTCAGCCCTCCCCCCACGTCCAACTTCTGGCAACCACTGATCCTTTTACTGTCTTCACGGTTTTGCCTTTTCCAGAATGTCATATAGTTGAAAGCCTACAGTATGGAGCCTTTTCAGACTGGCTTCTTTCACTTAGTAATATGCATTTCAGTTTCCTCCATGTCTTTTCATGGCTTGATAGCTCATTTATTTTTAGTGCTGAATAATATTCCACTGTCTGGATGTACCACAGTTTATTTAACCATTCACCTACTGAGGGACTCTTTTGTCGCTTCCAAGTTTTGGCAATTAGGAATAAAGTTGCTGAAAAAAAAAAAGGAATAAAGCTGCTGTAAATATCCATATACAGGTTTTTGTGTGGATGTAAATTTTTCACCTCCTTGGGTAGATATTAAGAAGCACACTTCTATAAATTTTTGTCTTTGCATGAGACCCAAATTATCAGCTCAGACACTTTGTACCTTTCATGTTTATTTCTTACACATGATTCTCTGTAGGGATCATCTCAAATCATCAGAGAAATTCTGAATGAATCTGATATAAGACCATCCGATTCTGTATTTTTTCCTCCTCACAAAGTTCCTAGTCTCCTACATAAATTTATCTTTTTCTGTCTCAGTGAAAAGCTCTCAGCATGACAGTGATAGTGTAAGGTGATGGAGCTGTGTGTCAGTCCACCAAATATCTCCTAGCACCCTTTCCTCAGGGGTAGCTACTATAATTATATTTACATAAGTAATAGAGGCAACAAGGGTAATTTTACTGAAAAATAATAAAAGCTGCTATAGAGTCACTAGCTTTTTTACCCATATCCATAGGAATAGATAATTTTTAGAAACTTTATGTCAACAGGCATCCTGTTATGAACATAATAACCCCTAGACAAAGCTTGGTACACAATAAACCCTAAAGTAATGGTAACTGCGATTGTTCTTACAAATTATGTTCTTTCTGATGATGATGATAATTGAGAAAGTCGATCATGAGCCTCCAGAAAAGTGAACAATCTTTGAACCTCAATTATTAAAATGTACCAACGCATTGTATTTCTAAGTCAGGAAGAGGCATACATAATTTCCAACAGCTGTTCTAATGAAGTATATATTTGGTTAACAGCTAACCAGATTAATTTCAGCTGACTTGTTACATCAGCTGAAGTGAGTTTTTAAAATGTGTATAGAAATCTAAGTATTTAGAAACAAAGTAGATGAGACAGGCATATTTGAAGTTTAACAACATAATCATCTGTTAAAAATTGCTATTTTTGATGGGCCTTATCTAAGAAAACTAGAAAATTGCCACAATGGTTTCTGAAATTTTACTACCATTAGAATATTCATTTATTTCTACATCAGTATCTCCCTGGATAGCAGACGATAGACGATAAGGCTCCTTTTCTGGGTAGCTATGTGGGATAGCTATTCCAAAGCATCAATAACTCCTTTCCTTTCTGTATTTGCATAAAAGCAGTCCTGGATCCTTTCTTTTTTTTTAAATTTTTGGATTGTCTGAAATAGGAATCAAAAGCATTGCTTTCCCAGGGATTGAAATGGCAACTACATACTTTGAAGCCCCTGGAATCTATGTATACTTATGGATTATTTATATATTATGTATTTGTAAACAGAGATGGCCTTTGAAAATATAGCCTTAAATATTCTGAGAATTTATCCCTAAGTTGTCGTAATTATCATTATTATTTTTCACCGTTGAGCAGCATTTAATTCTCTCCACAAATTTGTAAACTTTACTTGAGAAATCTTCATTCTAAATATAGCTAATTTGTTGATTTTTCTGATTCCTAATATAATGAAATATAGTTATTCCTTGCTTCTGAAAGTTGATGCAACATTTTATTATTTGTGTGCTTTTTTAAAGATTTATTTATTTTGGGGGGAGGGGCAGAAGGACAGGAAAGGAGAATCTCAAGCAGGCTCCCTGCTGAGCACAGAGCCTGATGCAGGGCTCAATCCCACAACCCTGAGATCATGACTTGAGCCAAATCAGATGCTTAACTGACTGAGCCACCCAGGTGCCCCAAAGCTAATGCAACATTTTAAAAGTATCATACATTCTCATTGATTTTTGGTCACATTTTTAAGTTACTCTACAGTCATATCAGGAAACCTGATAGAAAGCAAGTATATTTTTGAAATCAGATATTTTATAGAAACTTAAAAAATAATATAATATTTATAAATATTTAATAATATTTTATGTTTATAATATTACAACTCACCTCACCTTCCTCCCTGTGTAGGTAAAGCATTTTCAAAGTTGAAAATGATTTATCATTAGGTTAAAATTCCCTTGTAATTTTGAATTTTATAATCTCAATGAGTGACTTACTGTATACTTTTATTCCCTAAGCTTATTGCTTACTAAATATTTTTACAAGGGAAGATCTATGCAAATTATTACTATATCCTTGGATATAAATAACCAATGACCAACAATTCCAGTGCAATAATCATCTATAGGAGCAAGCCTCATTTTGCATTGGGATATATAGTAACACTGAATGTCCACGCTGAATGAACTCAGATTATGCCTTTTGGGTTTATCTTTTTTCCAATATCATAGCAATTAACAGTTATTGTCAATAGTTGCAGAAAGAATATTAGATCTGGAATGAAAATCTTTGGATTTCAATCCATCTGTACAGTTTCCTAACTATCTGACCTTGGTTAGGTTAATAACTTCCTTGAACTTTCCTTTCTTCATCTGTAAAGCAACTATAACAACAACACTTTCTTCATTTGGCTATTGTGAAAGTTGGATCTATATAAAGTGTTTAGTACAGGGTCTATGATATAGGTATCTATTAAATATTAGCTATCATTCAACACTATTATTATAACTTCCCAGTCCTGCCCTTTCTTATGGCTTTGTGGAAATTAACTATTTCTTACATATTTACTTGAAAAGTGGTTCAAATTATTCTTCCTTGCACAAATTATGCAATGCACACAGTCCTTCGAGAAATATTAAGCTTTACAAAATTTGTGGTGAATGTTATATTAAATATAATCTGGATTTTTCAAATATTAATTTTTTTAGAAATAACTACTTTTCATGTCTTAGTGTAAAATAAACTGTAGGAATAATTAAGTCTTCCAGATGATGTCATAGTGGCGAGTATCAGAATAAATTAGACCTTAGCAGTTCTATAACCAAAATGGCTAATAATGCTGTTTCTTTGAAAAAATATTTGGTAAAAATTTAATTTCTTAAATTGATAATTCTGTTTTATCAATTTCCAGTATGAAAAGCACAACTCTGTTTTGTTTTGTTTTGTTTTTTTTTAGATCAGGTAGGATCCTTTTTTTCCTCCAAGGTGTCCTTTAATGTACTTAGAGAAGTATAACAAGGTGATTTCAGTTGAGTTCTACCCTTCCTAAAGTATGAGAATACTTTGGAGAGCCACCTTAGGAGTCACATTTTGTTTTCTCAGGTTCCAAATGCGACTTTGAAGCAAATAGCTGTGGTTGGTTTGAAGCAATCAGTGGTGACAATTTTGACTGGGTATGGAACTCTAGAAGTAACCTTTCGGCTGAATTTGAGCAACAGGCTCCACCTTGGGATCATACTCACAACACAGCTGAGGGTAAGAAACAAGGAGAGGCTCTCTGTTACTCCTTCCATTCACCCTTGGTCAGGTCTGTTAAGAGAAAGAAGCATTTAAAGTTCTATGTTAGCGCAACAAATAGTGTGACAGATGAATATTGTCAATTATGCTGATGTTTGTCAGTATGAAATGACTCCTTTATGGATGGTGGAGAGGGAGTATAGATAGGTTTTGGCTGAATTCACTGAAATTATTAACTTTTTGCATCATTTTCACCTAGAGGTGGATATGAATTTAGTTTTCACAAGAACAAATTTGACTAACAATCATTTTTATTGATTTTTAATTGTATAATCTTAATTTTAGTCAGACGCAGCACTTAGTATAGGGCTGAGGGGCAGGTGTGTCAACTCAGTCGGCTAACATACGATTTGTATTTGTGTCCCAATAGGGCATTTTATGTTCATTCTGAAGAGAAGCAGAAGCTTGTCACAAGTTGCCAAACTCCAGAGCCCAACCTTTAGCCAGGCGGGACCTGGATGCACGCTTTCCTTCTGGTAAATACTAATGACCGTGGTCAGCTACCCTTGCAACCCAGTGGTTGCAGGCATACTCCTGCACTTACCAGACTTTATGATTTGCCCCTGGTTTGGCTTTAAAAATAGGTATTGCGTTAGATTTATACAGTTAGCATTTTACTTAGGAGCACATTATCAGTATTTGTTGTGTTCTTTCTTTAGATGAAAAGGACTCTTTCCCTCCAACAATGGATTATAATTTAATTAACTCTGCTTCCCTTGTTCTGGATTGAACTCCTTGGGAAAGGCTCCCAGGGTCCTGCAAGCCAGAGTATGCACCTCAGCAGATAAGCTCTCGCCTATGAGCAGCCACAATTACTGCAAGAAATAAAGGCGTCCATTATGATAGCTAATTGTTAATTGACTGTTGATTGAGTGGGAGAGCCCGTAAGTTAAATGTCTATGCCATAAATCATTTACATTTCTTGTGTTTGCTCTTTTTTCAGGTTTTATAACTATGGCCTGTCAGTGGGAGCAGCTGAGCTACAGCTACACATGGAAAATTCCAATGACTCTACAGTACTCTGGAGAGTATTATATAATCAGGGCAACCAGTGGTCACAGGCAACTATTCAGCTTGGACGCCTTACTCAGCCCTTCCATTTGTCACTAGATAAAGTCAGTCTTGGCATTTATGATGGAGTCTCAGCTATCGATGACATCAGATTTGAAAATTGTACTCTTCCCCTTCCTGCGGAGAGCTGTGAAGAGCCAGATTTTTTCTGGTGTCGACACAGCAAGGCTTGCATAGAAAAGCTTCTGTTATGTGATCTGGTAGATGATTGTGGTGATCACACTGATGAGGATGACTGTGGTAAGTACTTTATTATTTTTCTTTTTTTGGTCCTTCTTATTTTGACAGTGGGGATCTTGATTAGTTCTAGCCAATCGAGGCAAAGACATGAAGCATTTTTCCAAAGTTGATGACTTTGATGAGTGATGAATTAGTCGGGCTACCAATATTTGTTGTGGAGACTTACGAACTAGATACTAGAGATACAATGCTGAACACAACTGCTGAGTCTCAGATCTCAGGGAGCTTATGGTTTAATCGAGGAGATCGATGTTATTTGAATATTTAAAAAATACATACAAAGTGGCAGCTTTGATGGGAGATCCAGAGAGGGATCTGTGACTTTTTATAATAATGGTATTGAACTTCCTAGAGGTGATGACTTAGCTGAGATCTGAAAAATGAGAAGTCAAAGCATCTATGCAAAAGCCCTGATAAGTGACTGCATGGCAGATGTGGCTGGAGCGAGGAGGTGAAGGGGAGAGAGGGTGCAGCATAAGGACAGAAGTGTGGGGGAGGCCGGATTTGCAGATCTTTATTGTCCACATTAAGGAGGTTTCTCTTCATTTGTAGGTTTTTAATAAGAAAGGTAATTTAATAAGATTAGCATATTAAAACATGTCACTGTGGATACAGTGTGATGAGTGGATTGGAGGAGAGTGGATTCAGGAGACCCATCAGCAGGCCATTGCGGTAGTCCACTGAGGAGGGGTGGGCAGCCTGTAACACAGCCAGAGTGATGGAGATGGAGGGACTGAGGTTTGGGAAAATATTTAGGAGGGACATTTGATGATGTTTTGGAAGCAGAGAGTGGGCTGTCAAAGATAAGTCTTGAGTTTCTGGTTTAAATTACCAGAAAGCTTATGGTATCTGATGATTATATATGTTTTACAGTTTTATGAACCTAGCTCCAGATAGTGCCCACTGCACTTGCTCCTGAAAATGAATCAGAGGCTCATAGCTGTTTTTTTTTTTTTAATTACAAAAATCAGTCAGAAAAAGAGTTTGTATCTTCCCTTGTCCAGAAATAGCAACAATTCTTAAAATTCAAGCTATATGCCTATTACATTGAGAGGCTAATTATAAACTAAAGTGAAGCCATAAAATGCTTGGTACATCATAGGAAATTTCCATATAAATTATCATAGAGAGTGCTGCATAGATGTGGTCTTTGATTCAGTCAGGTGGATTGAAGTCAGAATTACCATGCATCTCATTACACAACTAATACCTTGAGTGGATATAAGTAAAGTTGATAACTTAGACAATGGCTAAACAAAAAGTGTTACTTATCCTCAAGGTAATTTATTTTTGCAGATTTAGAAAGCTTTCTCATCTTTTTGAAGCTCTCCAAATCCTACTCCTCAAAAAAAAACATTGCTGTGTTGCTAAAAACAAGCAAATTATCCTTCAAACCACTCAGTATTAACTTAGAATGGAATTATGGCAGGTACAAGTATAATAGCAGAATACTTCTTGTGACTAAATATTAATGAAAGGGAATAGTGTGGCATTAGACAGTCCATTTCTCTCACGGCTGTCCATATAGACATATTACTGGATTACACAATGCATTAGACATCCAGAAATCGCTGTTGTATTTCCTAAAGTTCCTTATGTTTAGAGAAATGGTTTTGTATTTAAAGGTTCAGGTGTATGCATTCCCTTTTGAAATAAAGATTGAACGTACAGTCAATATGAAAACAGGCAATATCAAAGCCCATTGGCTTGAGTGCCAGTTTTATGTCAAAAACCTTAGCAGCTTGACATTCTCCTTCTGCTCCACAGCCAAAGACTGACACATGGGGAGTGCGCTGCAGGTCCCCAGTTCACGTCATAACTGGGCTTGATTAGTCACAAGTGAGGAAATATCAAATGAAAGCTCATCTCCCATTTGACATTTACTCACTGGGTTCCCTTCGTTAGGTCTAAGCTCCTGTTCTGTGGTTTTCAAAAGACAGATGATTTGTTCTTGCCTGGCTGCATTTATCCACATATGCTTATGTTTATTGTTTCAGAATATTTATTCCCCTTTGGCACCAAGTGCATTTACTAAGATGAATAGTTAAAGGACAGCTGACATTTATTTTTTAAAAATATTAACTTATGTAAATGAAGCTAAAATGTAGAAGTCCTTGTTAATTCTAAATCCTGTTCCTTCTGCCAAAATCATGCTAAATGTACATTCTATGGCATTTATTCTACACAAATCCTTGGTGTCAACAAAATGCTCACATCCCAAAAAATGAGTACATTCCTATATTATGCTAGAAATTATGGTAGATTGTCTAGTTGACAAGGGACAAGTCAATTCTTCCTAAGTGCTTTGAATTCTTCTAGGGACTGAGAGGAGTTTAAACTTTAAAAGCTACAGCTCAAAGGAGCTGCAATGTAGTGAGAAGAAAAGACTACCTCCAGGAGACAAAGCACAGCAGGAAGCATAAATAGAGAAGGAGAGAGGGGTGAGGTGTTTCAGGCACGTCGGGAAGATGCGAAGGGGAAGGATAGTTAGGGATGAACAGGAAGTTAATTTGGGAAAGGTGAAGCTTGAAAGAAGAGTTTAGATTTAAGTTCAGATTAAATGAGTATATATTATAGGATTTTGAATAGAGGAGGAAAAAGATAAATTGCTGTGGAAGGTGGAAGAGTGGTCATTCTGGCACTGGTGCTGAGGGACATTTGGAACCGGGCCAAGATGGAACCAGAGGGAGAAGTTTTTCAGCATGAGGTGTGAAAACACTGGCATCAGAATCCTGTCAGGTGCTTGTTAAAAATATGGATTCCTGGGCTTCACCCCATATCTAACAAGCTAGTCCTTGTACGGGGCTTCACACAAGGAGTAAGCAATTCTACACACCTCAGGTGATTCTGGAAGATTGAGCCCTATTAAAATATGACTGTTCTCAGTTCTGCATGTTAGAATCACCAAGGGAGATGATGAGGTATCCTGATGTTCAGCTGCACTATTTGCACCAGTTACATCAACATCTCTGGGGGCGTCCGGGTAGCTCAGTGGGTTAAGAGTCCGACTCTTGATTTAGACTCAGGTCATGATCTCAGGGTTGTGAGATCGAGCCCTGTGTTGGGTTTTGTGCTCAGCAGGGAGTCTGCTGGAGATTCTCTCTCTCCCTCTGCCACCCATCCTGCACTCTCTCAAATAAATAAATCTTAAAAAAAAAAAAAAAAATCCACGTCTCTGGAGATGAATTCTGGGACTTGGCGTTTTTTGTTTTGTTTTGATTTTTAATGTTCACTGGTGATTGGAACGTTCTACTATGGTTGAAATCGACTGAGCCAAAAGTTCATAGCGTTGAGTCAGCCATGATGTCATCATCATTTGCATAGGGTTGTAGTGCTAGAAATGGTGAAGGGATGGTCATAAAAGGCATTTGGAGAATAATGGCTAAAGTAATTCTGCCTTCAGCCTATAAAATATTACTTGATGTAAATCTAGGATTTATTCACCTTTTAGAAACTTTAATGTTGCCTTTTTTTTTTTTTTTTTTAGATTTTATTTATTTATTTGACAGAGACAGACACAGTGAGAGAGGGAACACAAGCAGTGGGAGTGAGAGAGGGAGAAGCAGGCTTCCTGCGGAGCATGGAGCCCGATGTGGGGCTCGATCCCAGAACCCTGGGATCATGACCTGAGCTGAAGGCAGACGCTTAACGACTGAGCCACCCAGGCGCCCCTAATGTTGCCTTTTAAAAATAATTAAAATGGTTACCCTTGGCAGGAGCAAAATATCAATGAGTGTTCTTAACTGTAGTTATTTTTGTCCTTAATTATTTTTTTTTGCTATTATTTAATGCCAATTTCAGTACCTGAACTCCAATGTAACTTTGAAAATGGAATTTGTAACTGGGAACAAGATACAGAAGATGACTTTGATTGGACCAGGAAGCAGGGTCCAACTTCAACACTTAATACAGGGCCAATGAAGGATAATACTTTGGGCACAGCTAAAGGACACTATCTCTACATAGAATCTTCGGAGCCACAGGTTTTCCAAAACAGAGCTACTTTACTCAGCCCTATCCTCAACGCCACCAATGCAGAGGGCTGTACCTTCCGTGTATATTACCACATGTTTGGAAAGCACATTTATAGGCTGGCCGTCTACCAGAGAATATGGAGTAACACAAGAGGACAGCTGTTGTGGCAGATATTTGGGAATCAAGGCAACAGATGGATAAGGAAACACCTCAATGTTTCCAGCAGGCAGCCTTTTCAGGTATGGGTAATGGATTTCATAATGTGTATTTAAAATGCATCAGACTGTCTAAGGAGTATGAAAGATTGCTATAGCCTTGAATTAAAAGCAAGTAGAATTTGATCAGAGTTAGTTTGAAATACATTTATCATTCAGTTAAGGGTGTACCAAATCTTGTTAAGTTACTTTCCTCCTCGACTACCCCCAATAATGTGTGATTAAAATTTTAAAGGTGGACACATGGTATTGGCAACAGCTGCAGGTCCCCCTGACTTTAAGTCATTTTTCTACTGAAATAAAAAATCTGGAGGGAAAAAGAGTTCTGCACAATTTCTGGTATTCTGCCAAACGTTCAGATTCTAAGATCTGTTATTTCGAATATTTCATTTGACTTTTTCACATTGTATAGGTAAGCAACAAAAATTCGAGAAGAGTGCATGCTTTGTTGGAGAATCACACAGCTTCCCTGGGGCCAAGCCAGAGGTTAGGCTAGCTAGGTCTCCTTACTCCTGGTGGAATATTCTTTACTGTGAGTCTGTGAAGTACTACTGTGAAGGAATTTTCCATCTATTATCTCTTTGATTCCCTCAGCAATTCCCTGAAGTGGGTAAGTCAGGATCCTTTTTGTCAGTTTTACAGAGAGGAAGGAAAAAAAAAACTCAGAGAGGTGGTTATTTATATCTGGTCAAAGAGATGGTGAGCAGCAGAATGGGGACTTGGACTGGAAGCTGCATTTTCCAATTAATTCTTATTCATTCCCTTTCTAATATATCCTACAGCCTGTCACATGTAGGAGGGTTGAATATTTGTTCTTTTCCCCTTTGCTCAAATAGATCTACATACAGTATATGGGGAGAAACTTCTTACCTCTCCTGGCTAAACTTTTTTTTTTTTTTTGCTTTTTTCCATGGACTGAATTTCTCTGTTACCCTAATTTTATTTTATTTTATTTTATTTTTTTGAAAGATTTTATTTATTCATTTGACAGAGACACAGCAAGAGAGGGAACACAAGTAGGGGGAGTGGGAGAGGGAGAAGCAGGCCCCCTGCTGAGGAGGGAGCCCGATGTGGGGCCCGATCCCAGCACCCCGGGATCATGACCAAGCCGAAGGCAGACGCCCAACAACTGAGCCACCCAGGCGCCCCTCTTTTAAAGTACTGTCTCTATCTAATATCTTGAGTTAACCATTTTGTAGCCAGGAACTTAGCTCCAAGCCACCTGTTAGAGCCATCATAGATGTACATCATATACGACTCACTAGAGAACACGCTGAAATTGATGCTTTGTCTAGATAGACATAAGCTGAAATCATGAGAACTACTCTTCTACATGTAGAGAGTTATCTTGCTGTTCAGCTGTAAGGGTGAGGTGGGTGTAATCATAAGAAATGAATTGAAGGAAGGTTCTTTGACTTATATTTAATAATAGCTCATCCCCTTCAAATTAATTCTTAATATTTAATCGGGTGAATTGTAATTTTGGTCAAACTGGTTGGTATTCAGTGGATAAACTCTCCTTATGATATTTACTTAAGAATTGGTTGCCAGGAGAAAATCACCTTGGCGAGAGAGCTGCTTCACATTCAGATGAACACGGAACTAACCAAGGAATCCTTTAGTTATGAAACTGAAAGAGAGAAATTGGGGTTTGAAACCCATTTTGGGTTATACCTGGAGTGCTCTGTTTGATTTCATCCAGTGGTTCTTCTAGGCTTTTTATTTTTTTTTTTAATGACATTCAGGCATGAACAGGTGAAATCAGATTGTGCATGCTGTGTAGATTAATTATTCAAGACAGTAAAAATTGGGTCCAATTTAAGCAACCAGATATTTTTCTTCATTGAATAATGAGTATACATAGTTGTTGCAAGAGTAGCAATAACCAAGATTTTATTTAACTGTGATATTGTTGGTGAAATTACCAATCCAGCAGGTAACATGCTCATTAAGTGTTTATTTAAAAGAAAAATTCAGGGATTTTTTGGGAGTTATGTATGTATGTATGTATGTATGTATAGTTGACACACAATGTTACATTAGTTTCAGGTGTACAACATAGTGATTCAACAAGACTGTACATTATGCTATGCTCACCACAAGCGTAGCTACCATCTGTCCTGAAACACTGTTCTTACACCATCATTAGCTACATTCCTCATGCTGTGCGTTCATTCCTATGACTTAGCCATTCAATAACTAGAAGTCTGTATCGCCCACTCACCTTCAACCAATTTGCCCAACACTCCACCCTTCTCCCCTCTGGCAACCACCAGTTAGTGGTCTGTATTTATAGATCTCATTTTGCTTTTTGTTTGTTTATTCATTTTTAAAACTTCCAGCTAGTGGAATTATATGGTATTTATCTGATGTATTTCACTTAGCATAATACCCTCTAGGTTAATCCATGTTGTCTCAAATGGCACATCTCATCCTTTTTATGCCTATATAATACTCCTGTGTGTGTGTGTCTGTGTGTGTGTATATATCCCACTTCTTTTTTATCCATTTGTCTGTTGATGGACACTTAGTTTACTTCCATATCTTGACTATTGTAAATAATGCTATAGTAAACATATGGGTGCATTTATCTTTTCAAATTAGAGTCTTTGTGTTTTTTGGGTAAATAATACTGGAATTATTGTGTCATATGATAGTTCTACTTTTAATTTTTTGAGCAACCTCCATACTGTTTTCCACAGTAGCTGTTCCAATCTGCATTCCCACCAACAGTGCAAGAGGGTTCCTTTTTCTCCACATCCTTGCTAAACTTCTTTATTTCTTGTGTTTTTGGTTTTAGCCATTTTGACAGGTATATAGTGATACCTCATGGTGGTTCTAATTTGTAACTACCTGATAATTAGTGATGTTGAGCATCTTTTCATGTGTCTGTTGGCCATCTCTATGTCTTTGGAGAAATATCTGTAAATGTCATCTACCCATTTTTTAATTGGATTTTTTTTTTTTTTGATGTTGAGTTGTGTAAGTTCCTTATATATTTTGGATATTAACCCCCAGTTGCATATATCATTTGTAAATATCTTCTCCCATTCAGTAGGTTGTCTTTTTGTTTTGTTGGTGGCCTTTGCTGTGCAAAAGCTTTTTATTTTGATGTAGTCCCAATAGTTTATTTTTGATTTTGTTTCCTTGCTTCAGGAGACGTATCTAGAAAAAAATAGTGCTGTGGCTGAGGTCTGGGAAGTTACTGCCTATACTCTGTTCTAGGATTTTTATGGTTTCATGTCTCACATTTAAGTCTTTAATCCATTTTGAGTTTGTGTGTGGTGTTAAAAAGTGGTCTAGTTTCATTCTTTTTCGTGTAACTGTCCAATTTTCCCAGCACCATTTATTGAAGTGACTATCTTTTCTTTGTTGTGTATTCTTGCCTCCTTATTCATAGATTAGTTGACCATATAATCATGTATTTATTTCTGAATTCTCTCTTTTATTCTGTTGATCTATGTGTCTATTCTTTGTGCCAGTACCATACTGTTTTGATTACTTCAGCTTTATAGTGTATCTTGACATCTGGAACTGTGATAACTCTAGCTTTGCTTTTCTTTCTCAAGATTGCTTTGGCTATTCAGAGTCTTTCATGGTTCCATACAAATTTCAGTATTACTTGTTCTAGTTCTGTGAAAAATGCCATTGCATTTTGATAGGGATTGCATTAAATCTATAGATTGCTTTGAGTAACATGGATATTTTAATAATATTTCTGCAGTTCATGAGCATGAAATATCTTTCTGTTTTTTGGTGTCATGCTCAGTTCCTTTTATCAGTGTTTTATAGTTTTCAGAGTACAGACTTCTCACTTCTTACGTATTTATTCCTTTTGGTGCAATTTTAAATAGTGTTGTTTCCTAAATTTCTCTTTCTGCTACTTCATTTACAGTGTATAGAAACACGACCAACTTCTAGGTATTGATTTTGTTTTCTGCAACTTTACTGAATTCATTTATTCCTTCTAGTAGGATTTTCATATCATCTGCAAATAGAGAAAGTTTTACTTCTTATTTACCAATATGGATTCCTATCATTTATTTTTCTTGTCTGATTACTGTAGCTAAGACTCCCAGTACTGTGTTGAATAAAACTGAGAGTAGACAGGGGTGCCTGGATGGCTCAGTTGGTTGAGCATCTGACTGTTGATTTTAGCTCAGGTCATGATCTCAGGGTAGTGGGATCAAGCCCTGTGTCAGGCTCCATGCTCAGCTGGGAGTCTGCTTGGGATTCTCTATCCTTCTCCCTCTGCACTTCTCCCCCCCACCACATGCTCACTCTTTCTCTCTAAAATAAATAAATAACTAAATATTTAAAACAAAAACAACTGAGAGTGGACATTTTCTTGTTCTTGATCCTAGAGGAAAAACTCTCAGTTTTTCCCCATTGAGAATGATGTTAGCTATGGGTTTTTTATATATGTCCTTAATTATGTTGAGGTATGTTCCCTCTGAACCCACTTTGTTGAGGGTTTCTATCATGAACAGATGTTGTAATTTGTGAAGTGCTTTTTCTGCATCTATTGAAATGATCATGATTTTTATTCTTTCTCTTTTTGATGTGATGATTCACATTGATGTGCAAATATTGAACCACACTCACATCCCAGGAATAAATTCCACTTAATTGTGGCAAATGATTTGTTTAATGTACTGTTGGATCTGGTTTGCTAACGTAGCTTAGGATATTTTCATGTGTGTTCATCAGAGATAGCAGCCTGTTTTTCTCTTTTTTGTTGTATCTTTATCTGGTTTAGCTTCATAGACTGAATTTGGAAGCATTCCTTCCTCTTTTATTTTTTGAAATAGTTTGAGAAGTATAGGTATTAACTCTTATTTAACTGTTTGGTAGAATTCACCTGTGAAGCTATATGGTCCTAGACTTTTGTTTTTTGGGAGTTTTTTGATTATTGATTCAATTGCATTGCTGGTACTTGGTCTGTTCAAATTTACTATTTCTTCCTGAATCAGTTTTGGAAGATTATGTGTTTTCTAGAAATTTATGCATGTTTTCTATGTTGTCTATTTTGTTGGCATATAATTTTTATAATATTCTTTTTATAATTCTTTGTATTTCTGTGATGTCAGTTGTTTCTCCTCTTTCATATCTTGAGTCCCCCCCCCCCCCATTTTTTTTTTTTTTTTTTGTGAGTCTGGCTAAATGTTGGTGTATTTTGTTGATCTTTTCAAAGAACCAGCTTCTGATTTCATTGATCTGTTTAATTTTTATTGTTTTATTTCATTTACTTTTGCTCTAATCTTTACTGTTTACTTCATTCTACTGGTTTTGGTTTTTTTTTCTTCTTTTTCTAGCTCCTTTAGGTGTAAGGTTAGGTTGTTTATTTGAGATTTTTCTTGCTTCTTGAGGTAGGCCTATATTGCTATAAACTTCCCTGTTAGAACTGCTTTTGCTGCATCTGAAAGATTTTTGGACCATTGTATTTTCACTTTGTCTCCACGTATTTTTTAAAATTTTTTTCTTTGATTTCTTGGTGGACCCTTTAATTGTTTAATAAGGTGTTATTTAACTTACATCTGTGAGTGTATTCTCCAGATTTTTTCTTGCTGTTGATTTCTAGTTTCATAGCATTGTGGTCAGAATAGATGCATGGTATGACTTTAGTCTTTTTGAAATTTTTTATACTTGTTTTGTGGCCTAATATTTGATCTGTTCTGGAGAATATTCCATGTGCACTTCAAAAAAATGTATATTCCACTCTTTATATGTTCTGAATATATTTATTAGATCTGTCTTGTCCATGTGTCATTTAAAGCCAGTGTTTCCTTGTTGAGTTTTGGTTTGGATTATCTGTCCATTGATGTAAGTTGGTTGTCAAAGTCCCTGACTATTACTGTATTACTATTGATTACTTTCTTTATGTTTGTTATTATGCTTTATGTATTTGGGTTCTCCCATGTTGGATGCATAAATATTTACAATTGTTCTATCTTCTTGTTGGTTTGTCCCCTTTATTTTGATATAGTGTCCTTCTTTGTCTCCTGTTACAGTCTTTGTTTAAAAGTCTGTTTTGTCTGATATAAGTATTGTTTCCCCAGCTTTCTTTCAATTCCATTGCATAATAAATACTCTTCCATCTCTTCACTTTCAGTCAGGATGTTTTGTTAGGTCTGAAATGAGTCTCTTGTAGGCAGAATATAGATTGGCTTTGCTTCTTTTTTTAACTATTCCATCACCCTATGTCTTTTGTTTGGGACATTTAGTGCATTTACATCGAAGTAATTATAGGTATGTATTTATTTTCATTTTTTTTTTTTACTTCTTTTATGGTTGTTTTGTGTTCTCTGTTCCTTTCTTCTCTTGCTCTTTTCTCTCAGGGTTTGCTAGCTTTCTTTAGTAATATATTTGGATTTCTTTCTCTTTATTGTTTGTATATCTATTACCAGTGTTAGATTTGTGGTCATCATTACATTTATATATAGCATATTATTCATATAGAGTTGAATGAATCATTAAGTTGATGGTCATTTAAATTTGGCCCATTCTAAAAGCACTAAATTTTTACTCCTTTCTCCACCACATTTTAGGTATATGTTGTCATACTTTATATCCTTTTATTTATTTTTTAAATTTTTTATTATTTCTTGAGAGAGGAAGAAGGGGGAGGGGCAGAGGGAGAGGAAGAGAGAGCATCTCAAACAGGCTCCTTGCTGAGCGCAGAGCCTGATGTGGGGCTCAATCTCACAACCCTGAGATCATGACTTGAGATGAAATCAAGAGTGGACATTTAACTGACTGAGCCACGCAGGTGCCCCTTTCCTTTTAATTTTATGACTCCCTTGACTCATTTTTTATAGATTTGCTTAATTTTGCTACTTTTTTGCTTCCTAATTTTCTTATTCCTGCTTATGGTCTTTCCTTTCAGTCAAGGAGTCCCCTTTAACCTTTGTTCTATTGCTGGTTTATGCTGTGGGGGTCAGGGATGCACGGTGCCAGCAAGGTCCATGCAGGTCAGCTGCTGGAGCGGACCTTTAGCCCAGTGGAAAACTCATGCAGAGGCCAGGCCAGGATGGGGGCACGAGTCTGCAGAAAATCATGGAGGTTGGGTATGCTGTCAAGAAATGAGGTGGAGAGTGTTTGCGCTGCACTGGTTCCTGCAGGGGTCTATGTATCGGGACTGGGGGAAGGAAGTGGTATCCATCAGCTCTTTTGTTCTTGGAGCAGTATTCCAAAGATCCCTGCCCTTCCAGCACATCCTCTGAGAGTAGTAAATAAATCTCCCTCCCATATACCCCAGGTGCTTTTCAAACTGCTACTTCTATCCGGTATCTCAGTGGGACTGTTTGTTGTGCTGTCTCTTTAATGGCAGGGACTCAGCTTTCTCTTGCACTTTGGCTCTCCTAGAGCTAAATTTGCTGATTTTTAAAATTCCTGCTATTAAACCCCACTTACTGTAAGAACTCACAGAATTAGGCCCCTCTGGGTTTCAAAGCCAAATGTTAGGGGGATTTGTCTTTTCAGATGGGTCCCCCGGTGCCTGGGTGCCTGATGTGGGGTCTGCTTTTCTCCCCTTCTACGTCCTGGTGCTTCTCATTTCGCAGCCAATCCCACTGGTCAGTTTGGTTCATTGCTGCATTTCCACACTTTCTACCTTCTTTGATGTGGCCGCTTTCTCTACATTTAGCTGTAGAGAGTCTGTTCTGCGGGTTTTGGGGTCATTTTCTCATTTATTTTCTCTGATAAAAGTGTTATCTACGTGTGTCCATGGGATGAGGTGAGCCTGGGATCATCCTACTCTATTTACTTCCCTAGGTCAACAAAGGATTCTCTTATCTTTAACCTCTGACATTTTATTTTATTTATTTTATTTTGTTTATTTGTATTTTTCTGTGATTTTCATGTTTTATCCAACATATTTGTTTTCTTTTTATTATGTTCAGTTATCCAACATATAGTACATCATTAGTTTTTGATGTAGTGTTCAGTGATTCATTAGTTGCATATAACACCCAGTTCTCATCACCACACATGCCCTCCTTTTAATACCCATCACCCGGTTACCCCATACCCCACCACCTCCCTTCTGTAATCCTCAGTTTGGTTCCCAGAGTCCAGAGACTCTCATGGTTTGTCTCCCTCTCTGATTTCTTCCCATTCAGTTTTCCCTCCCTTCCCCTGTGGTATTCCACACTATTCCTTATGTCCCACATATGAGTGAAACCATATGGTAATTGTCTTTCTCTGCTTGACTTATTTCACTTAGCATAATACCCTCCAGTTCCATCCATGTCAATTCAAATGGTAGGTATTCATCCTTTCTGATGGCTGAGTAATATTCCATTGTATATATGAACCACATTTTCTTTATCCATTTGTCTGTTGGAGGGCATCTTGGCTCCTTCCACAGTTTGGATATTGTGGACATTGCTGCTATGAACATTGGGATGTATGTGCCCCTTCTTTTCACTACATCTGTATCTTTGGGATAAATACCTAGAAGTGCAATTGCTGGGTTGTAGAAGTAGTTCTATTTTTAACATCTTGAGGAACCTCCATACTGTTTTCCAGAGTGGCTGCACCAGCTTGCATTCCCACCAACAGTGTAAGAGGGTTCCTCTTTCTCCATATCCTCGCCAACATTTGTTGTTTCCTGTCTTGTTAATTTTAGCCATTCTAACTGGTGAAAGGTGTTATGTCATTGTGGTTTTGATTTGTATTTCCCTGATGGCTAATGATGATGAACATTTTTTCATGTGTCTTCTGCCCATTTCTTGACTGGATTATTTGGTTTTTTGGGTGTTGAGTTTGATAAGTTCTTTATAGATCTTGGATACTAGCCCTTTATCTGTAATATCATTTATAAATATCTTCTCCAATTCCGTGGGCTGCTTCTTAGTTTTGTTGACTGTTTCCTTTGCTGTGCAAAAGCTTTTTATCTTGATGAAGTCCCAAAATTTCATTTCTGCTTTTGTTTCCCTTGCCTTTAGAGATGTGTCTTGAAAGAAATTGCTGTGGCCGATGTCAAAGAGGTTACTGCCTGTGTTCTCCTCTAGGATTTTGATGGATTCCTGTCTCACATTTAGGTCTTTCATCCATTTTGAGTTTGTCTTTATGTATGGTATAAGAGAATGAATGGTCGAGTTTCATTCTTCTGCATGTGGCTGTCCAATTTTCCCAGCACAATTTATTGAAGATACTGTATTTTTTCCATTGGATATTCTTTCCTAATTTGTCAAAGATTAGTTGACCATAGAGTTGAGGGTCCATTTCTGGGGTCTCTATTCTGTTCCACTGATCTATGAGTCTGTTTTTGTGCCCATACTATGCTGTCTTGATGATCACAGCTTTGTAATACAGCTTGAAGTCAGGCATTATAATGCCCCCAACTTTGGTTTTCTTTTTCAACATTCCCCTCATGATTCGGGATCTTTTCTGGTTCCATACAAATTTTAGGATTGTTTGTTCCAGCTCTGTGAACAATGTCAATGGTATTTTGATAGGGATTGTATTGGAAGTATAGATTGCTCTGGGCAGCATAGACATTTTTACAATGTTTATTCTTCCAATCCATGAGTATGGAATGTTTTTCAATCTCTTTGTGTCTTCCTCAGTTTCTTTCATAAGTGTTCTATCGTTTCTAGAGTTTAGATCCTTTACCTCTTTGGTTAGGTTTATTCCGAGGTGTTCTATGGTTTTTGGTGCAATTATAAATGGAATTGATTCCTTAATTTCTCTTTCTTCAGTTACATTGTTAGTGTATAGAAATGCAACTGATTTCTGTGCATTGATTTTGTATACTGCCACATTGCTGAATTGCTGTATGAGTTCTAGTAATTTTGGGGTGGAATCTTCTGGGTTTTCCATATGAAGTATCATGTCATCTGCAAAGAGAGAGAGTTTGACTTCTTCTTTGCCAATTTGAATGCCTTTTATTTCTTTTTGTTGTCTGATTGCTGAGGCTAGGACTTCTAGTACTATGTTGAACAATAATGGTGAGAGTGGACATCCCTGTCATGTTCCTAACCTTAAGGGAAAAGTTCTCAGTTTTTCCCCATTGACAATGATATTCGCTGTGGGTTTTTCATAGATGGCTTTTATGATATTGAGGTATATTCCCTATACTTTGAAGAGTTGTAATCAGGAAAGGATGCTGTATTTTGTCAAATGATTTTTCTTCATCTTTTGGGAGGATCATATGGTTCTTGTTTCTTCTTTTATTAATGCACTCTATCACGATGATTGATTTCCGAATGTTGAACCACCCTTGCATCCCAGGAGTAAATTCCACCTGGTTGTGGTGAATAATCCTTTTAATGTACTTTTGGATCCTATTGGATAGGATCTTGTTGAGTATTTTGGTATCTATGTTTAACAGGGATATTGGTCTGTAATTCTCCTTTTTGATCGGGTCTTCATCTGGTTTTGGGATCAGGGTAATGCTGGCCTCAGAACGAGTTTGGAAGTTTTCCTTCTATTTCTGTTTTTTGAAACAGCTTCAGTAGAATAGGTATTATTTCTTCTTTAAAAGTTTGGTAGAATTCCTCTGGGAAGCCATCTGGCCCTGGACTCTTGTTTTTTTTGGGAGATTTTTGATTACTATTTCAATTTCCTTACTGGTTATTGGTCTGTTCAGATTATTTATTTCTTCCTGTCTCAGTCTTGGTAGTTTATAAGTTTCCAGGAATGCATCTATTTCTTCCAGATTGCTTAATTTGTTGGCATATAGTTGCTGGTAATAATTCCTAATTGTTTCTATTTCCTTGGTGTTAGTCATGATCTCTTCCCTTGCATTCATGATTTTATTGATTTGGGTCCTTTCCCTTTTCTTTTGGATAAGTCTGGCCAGCAGTTTATCGATGTTAATTTTTTCAAAGAACCAGCTTCTAGTTTCATTGATCTGTTCCACTGTTTTTCTGGTTTCTATTTCATTGATTTCTGCTCTAATCTTTATTATTTCTCTTCTCCTGCTTGGTTTAGGCTGTATTTGCTATTCTTTCTCCAGGTCCTTTAGATTTAAAGTTAGCTTGTGCTTTTGGGATTTTTAAAATTTTTTTGAGAGAGGCTGGATGGCTATGTATTTCCCTCCTAGGACCACCTTTGCAGTATCCCATAGGTTTTGGATCAGTGTGTTTTCATTCTCATTTCCTGGTTGACCCAATCATTCTTTAGCAGGATGCTCTCTAACTTTCAAGTGTTTGAATTCCTTCCTAATTTCTTCTTGTTGTTGAGTTCCAGTTTCAAAGCGTTGTGGTCTGAAAATATGCAGGGAATAATCTCAGTCTTTTGGTATCGGTTGAGACCTGATTTGTGACCCAGTATGTGGTGTATTCTGGAGAAAGTTCCCATGTGCACTGGAGAAGAATGAGTATTCTGTTGTTTTAGGATGGAATGTTCTGTATATATCTACAAAGTCCATCTGGTCCAATGTGTCCTTCAAAGTTCTTATTTCTTTGTTGATCTTCTACTTAGATTATCTGTCCATTGCTGTGAGTGGAGTGTTAAGGTCTCCTACTATTAATATATTATTATCAATATGTTTCTTTATTTTGGGTGTTATTTGGTTTCTATAATTGGCTGCTCCCATGTTGGGTACATAGATATTTACAATTGTTAGACCTTCATGTTGGATAGACCCTTTAAGTATGATAACCTCTGACAATTTAATGATTATGTGAGGTGGTGTGGACCTCCTTGAGATCATCTCATTTGGAATTCTGCTTTTTGGACTTGGATGTCTATTTACTTCCCTAAATTAGTGTTTTAGTTATTATTTTTTCAAATCATTTTCTACACTTTTTTTCTTTTTCTTCCTCTTCAGGACCCCTGTAATGTGAATGTTTGTTTGCTTAATGTTGTCTAAGAGATCTCTTAACCTACCCTTAATTTTTTTTGAATTTCTTTTCTCATTTTACTGTTTAGTTTATGTGTTTTCCATTCAGGATCATTCATTTAATGTGAAATACATCGGATAGAACTAGATTACACATAGAGGTATAGGAACTGTTTGACTTGTTAATGTCAGTTGAAATAAGTGCTGCTCTTATGTGTGGCCTGTTCAGTAAAGGCTCAGCTGGTCATTTATGTACAAGACTTTATACCATATATAATGGTATAATAAACTATACATATTGAAAGTTTTGAAACCATCACCACAATCAAGATAATTTATGGATAAATATATTTCACCTCTAAAAGCTTCCTCATGTCGCTTTGTAATACCTCCATGGCCTTCGCTCCCATCCCTTGACAACCACTGAATTGGTTTCTCTCAGTATACATTAATTTATATTTTCCAAACGTTTATGTAAATTGCATAGTATATATTTTTTTCTGACTTATTACATTCAGGAGATTCTTTTATGCTATGTAATGTATCTGTAATTCATTTGTATCTATTGCCAAATAGTATTCTATTATATCGATGCAACACAGTTTATTGAATTCTTGATCAATATTTGGGTTGCTTGTAGTTTGGGGTGTTATAAGTAAATCTGCTGTGAATATTTGCATGTAAATATTTATATAAACATCTGCTTTTATTTATCTTGGTAAATACCCAGGAGTGGAATGGCTGGATCACATGCTAGAAGTATCTTTAACGTTTTAAGAAACTCTTAAAACTGTTTTTCATAGTGAGCCATTTTTTATGCCCATCAGCAGAATATATTCCAGTTCCTCCACATATTAGCCAGTACTTGTTATTAACGGTCTTCTTAATGTTAGTTATTAGAAGTATATAATGGTATCTTATTGTGGTGTTAATTTGCATTGCCCTCAGCATTAGTTATGTTGGACATATTTCCTATGCTTGCTTGCCAAATGGAGCATAATTTGAAGTGTCTGTTTAAGTCTTTTGCCCAATTCTTAAATTGGATTTTTGTTTTCTTATTATTGAGTTTTGAGCTTTTTTATATTTTCTGGATGCAAGCTTTTTCTCAGATATGTTAATTACAAGTATTTTCTCTCAGCTTGTGTTTTAATTCTTTTAATAGATTCTTCAAAGAGGAGAGTCTTTTTAATTTTGATGAAATCCAATTTATTACTAACTCAGACCTCCAAAGTTTTCCTTTCCTTTTTTTCCTCTCCTTTGTGAACTTTGATTACATGTAAATTAAGCTGTCTGAAGTTGTTCCAGAGCTGCTTATTGCTTTGTTCAATTTTTTTTCCTAATTTTCTTTTCCTTATGTGTTTTATTTTTAAAAGTATCTACCTTTATATCTTGAATGCCTAAGCTAGTATTAATCCTTTCCAGTGTATATTTTCATCTCTTACAATATCAGTTTTATATGTAAAGTTTGATTAGGGCCTTTATTTTATTTTCCATGTCTCTATTTTAGAGTATATAGAATAGTTTTAATAACTGTTTCAGATGATGGAAGTGTTGGAAACAAGATAACAGTAAAAAAGATCCCCTGCTTATATTCCTCTCAAAAATAATTTGGTAATCATCCATGGACAAGATGACTTTGAGGGAGCTTTGGGATCCAGCCACAGGCTTGGAGCCATCCTGCCTGCTCACTGAGCTACCAAAAGTTACATCCATGCCCCCAAGAGGTTGGCCCACCAATCTCAGTCCAACAATAATCCTGAATCAGCACTGTAACCACTCTATTACCTCTCATTCGTGGTACAGGAGTGATCCTACCTTTTCAGGGACCCACCAGGAGATATGTGCATCCATTCTCCTGGAGGTAGGCCTTCAGACTTTCATCTGACTGCAGATCTTGAAGCATCCCTGTAACCCAGTTCCAGTGCCTCACAGCCATGCTCAGGGGGTGGTCCTTTCCACCCAGGAACCTTCCCAGTGATCTGGCAGGAGCCTGCTTAAGGACCACATGGGACCACATTTGTCTGCATACCTGGTAACAGGCCTGCCATTTGCATGCCCAAGCACAGACCATGAGGCAGACCTCTGTCCTATGCTAGCCATAATGATCAAGGTTTTGGAGGCAGTTCTTTCCAGGCAGGGACCAGGCAAGATCTGTGTCAACCTAAGCCACTGGTAACAAACCTGACAACTACAAAATCAACTGAGGATTTAGGAGCAGCCATGTGACTTGGCTCCTGGTCACCTGTGATATTGTGAGCCTGGGGACCTGACAGAAGAAGGTCTTTAGCTGCTGAAACCAGTCCATAAAAGTTGGAAGAGGGTTTGGTCTATCAAATGCACAGACAGCAAAGCAAGGCTACATGGATCATGAAGATTCAGGCAAACATGATGCTGCCAAAATAAATTAATAAACCTCTAGTAACTGACCCCAAAGAAATCAATTTACAAATTTTCTGACAAAAAATTCAGAATAATCATCTTAAAGAAGGTCACTGACATTAAAGTGAGTACAGTTACACAACTAAATGAAATTGAGAAAATAATGCATGAGCAAAGTTAGAAATTTAATGAAGAAATGTAAATCAAAAAAATAAAACCAAACAAGTTCTGGGGCTGAAGAATAGTGACACAACTGAAGACTTCATTATTAGAGAACTTCAACAGCAGACTTGATCATACAAAAGTGTCAGGGAATTTAAACACAGGTATTTGAAATTAGCCAGTAAAAGGAAGAGAAAGAAAAAACAAAAAGAGTGAAGAAAGCATATGGGAACTGTGGGAAATCAACTAAAGAATAAATATATGTGTTATGGGAGTCCCAGAAAGAGAAGTGAGAAATGAGCAGAAAGCATATTTAAAGAAATTATGACTGAAGACTTCTCATATCATGAGAGGTATTTGGCCATTTAGATATGAAGCTCAGGATTCCCAGGCAAGATTATCCCAAAGATTCCTCTGAGACCCATTATATTCAAGTTGTCAAAAGTCAAAGACAAAAATTTTGAAAGCAATAAGAGAAAAGTGATTTGTCACATGCTGGGAACTCCCACCATATGGCTATCTGTGATATTCTCAGCAGAAACTTTACAGGCCAGGTGGGAATGGGATGATATATTCAAAGTACTGAAAGAAAAAAAAATGCCAGCCATGAACACTGTATCTGGTAAAGTTGCTCTTCATAAATGAAGGTAGAGATAAAGAAATTCCTAGATAAACAAAAGCTGAGGGAGTTCATCACCAGTAGACATGCCTTCCAATAAATGCTAATGGGGGCTCTTTAAGTTGAAACAAAAGGATGCTAAGTAACAACATGAATATGTGTGGAAGTATAAAATTTACTGGTAAAGGTAAATTTAGTCAAATTCAGAATGCTCTAATACTATAGTAGTGCACAAATCTAGTATAACTCTAGTATAAAAGCATGAAAATGTATTAAAAATAACTATAGCTATAATTTATTGGATACACAATATAAAAAGGTACAATTTATACACAATATAAAAACATCAATAGCATAAAATATGGAGGGAGGGTAGCAGTAATTTTATAGTTCTAAAATGCAGTTGAAGTTATCAGCTTAAAATAGATTGTTATAACTGAAAGATGGTTTATGTAAGCCTGATGGTAACCACAAAGAAAAACTGCAGTAGATAAACAAAATATAAAGAGAAAGGAATCAAAGCATAACATTACAAAACATTACAAAAGAAGACAGCAAAAGGAGGAAAGGAAAAACAATACTCAGAAAACAATGCAAACATGGCAATAGTAAGTCCTTAACTATCAATAATTTTTAAAAATATAAATGGACTGTGGGGTGCCTGGGTGGCTCAGTCAGTTAAGCGTCTGACTCTTGATATCAGCTCAGGTCTTGATCTCAGGGTTGTGAGTTCAAGCCTTGCACTGGGCTCCACACTGGGTGTGGAGCCTACTTAAAAAAATGAGCCAATAAATGGGCTAAATTCTCCAATCAAAAGCATGGAGTGGCTGAATGGTTTAAAACAAGATACAAGATCCAATAATATGCTGCCTATGAGATTTGTCTTAGTTTTAAGACACACAAAGCCTGGAAGTGAAGGTTGGAAAAAGAAATTCCATACAAATGGTAACCAAAAGAGAGCAGGGTGGTTATAGATATTTCAGATAAAAAAGACTTATAGTAAGAAGAGCCAAATAAAGTCATTAAATAATGGAAAAAGGGGACAGTTCATTCAGAGCATGTAGCAATAGTAAATATATATGCACACAACACTGGAACACCTAAATATATAAAGCAAATAGTAACAGAATGAAACGAGAAGAAACATCAATATGATAATTGTAGGGGCCTTCAGCTTCCCACTTCCAACAATGGATAGATCATCCAAATAAAATCAATAAGGAAGCATTAGGCTTACACTACATCCGATGAACTTAATAGACATTTACAGAACATTCCATTTGACTGCAACTGTGTATATATTCTTTTCAAGCACATGTGTAACATTCTCCAGGATACATTATATGTTAGGCTACAAAGCAATTCTTAGCAAATTTAAGAAGATTGAAATCATGTCAAGTATCTTTTATAACCACAACAGTATGACACTAGAAATCAGAGACAGGAAGAAACTGGAAAATTCATAAATATGTGGGAATTACCATACTTCTGAATAACCATGTCAAAAAGGAATTGAAAAGGTAAATAAAAGCTTATTCTGAGACAAATGAAAATGGAAGCACAACATACCAAAATTAATGAGAAGCAGCAAAAACAGCTTTAAGAGGGAAATCTATAGTGATAAATGCATATTGGAACTAAAGAATGATCTGAAATAACCTAACTTTATCCCAAGAAACTAGATAACAGCAACAAACAAATAAGAAAAACATCTAAGCCCAAAGTTAATTGAAGGAAGGAAATAATAAAAAACAGAGCAGAAATAAATGAAAAAGAGGGTAGAAAAATAATAGAGATGATCAACAAAACTAAGACTTGGTGTTTTGAAAAGAAAACATAATTGACAAAAGAAGAGTCAAATATAATAAAAAATGAAGTAGGAGACATGGAACTGAAATACTAAGAAATACTAGGTAATACTACAGAAATACTAAGTATTATAAGAGACTATTATAAACAAATACATGCCAAAATATTGGATAAAATAGAGAATGGATACATTCCTAAAAACATAGAACTTAATGAGAGACCACATCATGAAGAAATAGAAAATCTGAACCAATCAGTAAAGAATAAGGTGATTGAATCAGTAATCACAAACCTCCCACCAAACTAAAGTTCAGGACTAGATGTCTTCCTGTTGAATTCTAAAAAACTTGAAAAATAATACCAATCCTTCTCAAATCCTTCAAAATAGGAGAGGAAGGAACACTTCTGAACTTATTTTACAAGGCCAACATTAACCCTGATACCAAAGCCAAGCAAAGACACTATAAGAAAAGATTTTTGGCCAGTATCTTTGATGCACATTGATGTAAAAATACTCCACTAAATGCTAGCAAACCAAAATCAATAGCACATTGAAAAGTGCAAGTGAGATTTAGCTCAGGAATGCAAGGATGGTTGATTTTATGCAAATCAGTGAATGTGGTACATCACATTAACAAAATCAAGACTGAGGTCATACGATCATCTAATACTTGTAGACAAAGCATTTGATGAAATTCAATATCTTTTTATGATAAAGATTTCTCAAATTAGCTATAGAAGGAGTATACTTCAACATAAGAAAGGCCATATATGGAAAACCCACAGATAAAGTAACAATGGTGAGAGTTGAAAGCTTTTCTTTTAGTATCAGGAAGAATGAGAGGCCCACTTTTATCAGTTCTATTCAAGTTATTACCAGAAGTCCTTGCCAGAGGAATTAGACAAGAAAAAGAAAGAAAACACACCCAAATCAGAAAGGAAGAATAAAATTGTCTGTGTTTGTAAGTGACATGCTCTTAGATATAGAAAACCCTAAACACTCCACCAGAAACTTTTAGAACTAATAAACGAATTCAATACATTTGCATGATAGAAGTCAATATACAACAATCTGTTGCTTTTCTATGCACACAATCAATTATCTGAAAACAAGATTAAGAAAATAGTCTTATTTTTAATAGCATCAAAAAGAATAACATACTTAGGAATAAGAATAACTTTGACCAAAGAAGTGAAACATTTATACATTGAGAACTGTAAGACATTGATGAAAAAATTTGTAAGACTAGTCAATTGAAAGATACATTGTTTTCATGAATTGTAAGCATTCATATTGTTAAAATGTCCATACAGATTCGGTGCAATTCCTGTAGGCATTTATTGACACTTTTTATTGAAATGGGAAAAAAAAATCCTAAAATTTGTGTGGAAACATTAAAGACTCCACATAGTCAAAACACTGTTCCTGATTCTAAACTATAGTACAAAATTCATGTTTTCAAAACATTATAGTTCTGACATAAAAACAAACAAATAGTTCAGTGGAACAGAATAGAGAGCCCAGAAATGAACCTAAACATAAATGGTCAACTAATCTTTTTCATGGGTACCAGAGATACATAATAGGCAAAGGATAGTCCCTTTAATAGAAGGTATTGGGAAAACTGGATATTCACATGCAAAAGAATGAAATTGGACCCTTATACCACTTGCAAAAATTAACTTGAAATGGATGAAGGGCTTGTTTGTAGATCTGAAACCATAAAATTTCTATCACATAGAGAAAAAAAGCTCCTTGCCAATGATTTAGACAATTATTTTTTTTGATCAGACACCAAAAGCACAGGCAACAAAAGCAATGATAAACAAGAGGGGCTACATCAAACTAAGGTTCTGTTGCATGGCAAAGGAAACAATGAACAAAGTGAAAAGGCAGCTTACAGAATGGGATATTTGCAAACCACATGTCTGATAATCTTGTGAGTCTTGAAGTTTTTCTAGTGTGGCTGGTAAAAATAGGTGCTATTCCTGGACGTTTGTGAGTACATGGACTGTTAATCTCTGTTACTCTAATTCTTTCTAGTGGTTCTTTACACATACAGTATTCTACCTGTTCTCTCTGACGTTGGTCATTCACTGCCTTTTTCCACATCAGTGATGTGAGAAAGGCAGAGTATGGAAAAATGCAGTTTCCTTGCAGTATAACTGGTTATGTGATACTCTACCTTTTTCTCCCTTCTCCTTATGCTTTTTTTCTTCCCTTCTCACTTTTATCTTTCTCCCCTCCTTTCCTCTCTCCCTTCTTCTTTCCAACTCTCAAGACTTAGTATTTCCTGAATATTAGATGTTGTTACAAAATATTATTTAATCTTAAAGTAACAAAAAAATTCAGGTTCAGGTAATAGGTGTTTTTTTTTTTAATCCTCATATTACAGATGTAATCAAGCCAACTGCTCTTAAATTCATTCCCTCGGATTTCTTATCACTGGTTTCATTTCAGTTAAGGTCATCCCCAGCCCTGGCTAGTTGTAATAGTCCTCTTTAACTGGTCCTGCCATTCTTCTTGTACCTACTCACTGAGGCAAAATTGATCCTTCTGAAATGCAAACCTGGTCTTGATACTTCTTTACTTAAAAACCCTTACTGGTTTCCCAGGATTGATGGGATAAAGTCCAAATTCCTATGTGTCTTCCCATAATTCTTCTCTCCATGCCCAGTCTACTCCTGCTTCCTGAGTGTCAAAAGTTGCCAGGAGTGCACTGACATCATTGTCTTCCTGTGCTTGGGAAAACTTCTTCATCCTGCACCTTTCTTCCTCCAAACATACTTGGAATCTAACCACTCATCTTGTTCAGATTCAGATTAGCTTTTACTTCAGTTTGTTTTAGTGTTTTATGAAGTTTTTCCAAATAGCTCCATATACCTCCATGCAACTGGCCACTCATTCTCCTGTTCTCTTTGTAGACACAATTGTATCATACCATTTTCATGTGTATCTGTTCACTTGACTATGAAATCAGTCAATGCAAGAACCATATCTCTGTTGTCCTAGCATATAGCACAGTGCATGAGATAGAGGGGTAATATGTAGTAAATGTTGAGGAATGGTTTGGCTGCATAATTAAAGTCATATTTAGTAAGTGGAGAGCCAAGACTCCTTCCCAGTCCTTTTTTTTTTTTTTTTTGGTACTTAATTTCGGTTCCTTTAGTGTATATTCATGATAGTTTTTTTTTTAAGATTTTATTTATTTATTTGAGAGAGAGAGAATGAGAGACAGCACGTGAGGGAAGAGGATCAGAGGGAGAAGCAGACCCCCCGCTGAGCAGGGAGCCCGATGTGGGACTCGATCCCGGGACTCCAGGATCATGACCTGAGCTGAAGGCAGTCACTTAACCAACTGAACCACCCAGGCGCCCCATGGTAATTTCTTAGTGATTTGAAACTATGGAGCTATTATGTCAGAGTCATTTAAACAGTGATTGGATTACACATACAAGGGGCTTTCATAAATTGAAATTTTTATTTCAGTTTCAGTAATCGATCTAATTGATTTCCTATGTTTTGGATAATTATTATGTACATTTTAAATATAAGATTGAGCTATGTTTCACCTGAAAAGTACTCATGTTCATTATGACAGTTAGGTGAGTATCACTTTAGATTTACTTTGAAGTAGTAAAAGTTCTGGTTAGACATTGACTATGCCAAGGCTGCAGGCTTCCTTTTCTGTACAGACTAATGTGTACATATAAATTATTTAAATCTTCAGAAGTGTAAAAATTGTTATGTTTTTTACTTTTAGTTCTATAGTATCTCAGAATTACTGTGACACATGCACTTAAGTCCCTCAGAGCAGTTGACATTAATATTTGAGGTTAATTTCATAAGACATGATTGTCTTCATTTCCATCATTAATTGGTACAGGAGACGGACTTTGTTTTCCAGGTGGAAGCTCAGTTATAGAATTAGAAAACTTACAGGCAGAATAGGATTACTGAGGTACAACCCTTTTGTTCTACGGGTGAAAAAAATGAAGATTCAGAAAAATCTCTCTCCTTTAATGTCTTTACAGGTATTTAAAAAGAAAGACTAGATCCTGGGTTTCACACTCTAACTCAGCAATCTTGACACTGCAATACCCTTGATCAACATTATCCACATAAATAAACATAATTGCATATTAAAATAAGCAAAAGTATTACACCATATTACACTGCAAAATATAATATCTTGCATATTTTGATTTTCAAATTCAGTATGTAACAACGCAAAGATTAATAATTCCAGTGATTCCTTGAGTAAGCCATTTTTCCAATAAGACAACAATTTTGTAATGTAATAATTTTGACTATTCCAAATGCTACCCTTGTGGTCTGAAAAATGTGTTTATGTGCCATGGAGAATAATTTATTTATTCCTAAGGGCTAATTTTCAAATATATGAATCTTATGAAGTTATACCTATGTTTCTCACAATTTTTCTAGATATATTTTAGGGGGCATTTTCAGATTTTCATGATGCAGAAAAAATTATGGTGTAACAGCTTTATGAAGGAGAGTAATGACATTGTTACTTCAGGAAATTCCAGTTCTTTTGGAATATGTTTGGTTGTTGTAGCACTGGTCATTTATACTAATTATATAATATACTTACTAATAATACACTATGCTAAATTATTAAGTGTTGGTCTAAATGAAATCATAAAGAATACTGCAGAGAAATGGTTTGTATATGGACACTGTATGGTATATCAATATGTTTTCTTTTCCAAAAGATATTCGGTGTTTTGTATTTCAAATGGTGTACTCTTAGAAGTGTGGATCTGAGGAGGAGATTGTACCTGTAAATCTGTGATCCTGCATACTGATATTATGGGATACTTTCAGGTTTGACAAGCAGATGTTCCATTTTTCTTTTTAGATTTTATTTATTTGAGAGAGCGAGCGAGAGAGAGCACAAGCCAGGGGAAGGGCAGAAGGAGAGGAAGGAGCAGATTCCCCACTGAGTGGGGAGCCGATGTGGGACTCGATCCAAGGACCCTGGGATCATGACCTGAGCTGAAGGCAGACCCTTAACCAACTGAGCCACCCAGGCGCCCAGCTGTTCCATTTATTTCAGAATCCTGTCACCAGAAGAATATAAACTTTGTCACTAAATCTTTAGGTCCAATACAGATTACTGTACTTGTTAACCTGGACTGCTCTTGGGTTGGCAGTCTTAAAATTTTAAAGCCCGACAGTTCATTTTTTTCTTTGAAGGATTCTCATTGTTTTATTCTAAGCTGGTTTTAATAAAGGTGTTCGCTGATACTTCTATTATTTAGAAGTCATTTAGAATTTCTTAGGACTTACTGTTATTTCATTTTCCCACAATGATTTTTGGATAGGAGATACCTCCCTTTCTCTTGAGTCCATACTACTAGCATGTATTTTCCATGAAAAATCGATATAGCAAAATAACTTGTTATAGAGCACCCTATGTGTTGGGGGACACTCACATGTCAAAAAGGAAAGGTATTTGAGTCATTCTTAGTTGTAGAGGCTTTTGAATGGGAATAAGAGAGAAAGGATACTTTATCAAAACTGTTTTGAAGAAAATTTCCAGTTATAACTTTTAAGGACGCTTCAGCTTTCCTAATAGCATACTACCGACCTTCTGAAAGGGCTATTTCTAACGAAGGAAACACAGTGAGATTCTTCATTATATCTGGTCTCACCTGTACATCTCATTTTTGCTAACACTTAAATGAGGGTCTAGGTATGTAATGAAAAATAACTATCTCACACAAGTAGCTATTACCTGATATTCTCAGTTGCCTTTATTGTTTGTGCACCATGAGTGTTATATCAGAATCATACAATATTCTGAATTATGTCACAATAAAAATAGTTCAAATACTTCTTTTCCATGTATTTGACCCAGGGGTACTCTAGCACCTCTAGTATTAAGAATTTATTGCTTTATGATGTTTTCTGTCTTACCTGAAGACATACTGACAGAAAATATTTTCTTATACAGAATTGAAAGCTGTCTCTCTTTTGCTTTTCTCTTGGAGGATTGAGTTTCTTGGTGTGGATTCAGTATCCATGGTAGTCACTGATAAGTATTACAAAAACCCACTTTAATTCAACGGATTTATTCTTTGGCACTAAAGAAACCATGACTTACTATCCTCAGCTCACTTCTTCCTAACATGACCTCTTTTCTTGAAGTGTATATTTATGTATGAGCTAGGCCTGGGGAGGGGTCATTATTGCCTTTCGAAGAAAGGATTCTCTAGCTAGGCCTTTTAATGCTGTAGAACTTTCCGACTAAATCTGAAATAGTTTTGCTGGGTTCTGATAACATCTTCAGCAATAAAGAAAAAGAGACTTTTTCCCAGGTAGATTTTGAGGTGAAAGATTAAAAAAATCATAATTGTAATTTTTTTCATTTGTGGAATATGCCTTTAAATTTTAGATGGTGTATCACTTTTCAGTACTTCTAGGAAAAAATGTTTCTGAAGTTATGTTGTAAGTAAAACAGAGTCATATTTAATAATGTTAAGTTGATCCCACTTTCTGTGAAATTGTATACAGAAATGCTAAAAGTATAAATTATATATGCAGCCTCATATAACATTTTTCTTCCAAGTGTGTACAGTTTGCTAAAATTTGCATTGAAAGGTTTTGAATGGAGTCTGCTGGCTTGAAGCCTGCGTAAGCAACACTCTTAGATTTGTTGCTCACTGAAGAGCATACTAAATCTTGTTTCACAATCTTCAGTTTCTCATAGGCTATCTTCTTCAGCTGAATTCAGATATAACCACAGCTTATTATGTCACCTTTTCATCAGTTCCTGATGCAAATTAATGAGATTGGTTTCCAGTGTGAAGAACAAATTAAAAGGGAAAAGAAAAGCTTAGGTAGAGGTTATTACGAGAGTGTATAGACTAGAAAACAAGCCTGATTTCCTAGTAAATCCATTATTTAAATCCTACTGTATTTGTTACGACTTCTATAATACTAAATGACATCTAATATTTTTAACCCTCCACAATTACAGTAGAACATTATTATGGGTCATTAAACATTGAATATATTCTTTATATATATTCCTAATAATATTTATTGTAGGTCATTAAGCATTGGGAGATCATAAAAATTTGTATATCGTGATGTCCAAATATTTGTATAATCCATATTGAAAGACAGAGAAATAAGATTTGGGTTGAATTTTTTAAAAATTGCCAATTGGTCAGTAAAAAAAAAAAAAAAAGGAGGGCGTGTTAGGAAAAATACTAAGTACAAATGAATGCTTTAATTCTAGTGTGTTTTTTATCCCTTCTTAGTCTATGCCCTATTTTGAAACTTCATGTAACTATGTTTTTGTGTGTTACTTTTTGTCTGCTGTGTTGCATATATAAACTATTTGGGCCCCCTACTCATGAATACTTCCAAATCCCTTTACCTTTTTGGCTAGATTTAGTAGAATGGAATTTAGTAGATTTTGTAGATTTTGAGGTGAAAGATTAAAAAAATCATAATTGTAATTAAATTTTTAATGAAAACATTGACCTAGTTTGGGGGTTGCCATATTTAATTTTGCACATTTTGCCACAGCAAGGCTTTCCAGCTGAGGGCCTCTGAGTAGGGTTGAAGTCATCAGTTGTGGAATTTACATGCCATTTGGCATTCATGCAAAAGTGCTAGATATAGTAACAGCTGCCCTCCTGGCCTCCTTTTTACAAGGAAGTATTCAACTATATTTATGTGAAGCTACCATATGAAGCAAAGTGCATTAGATTATTAGGGATGAATTATTTTGCAAAAAATTATACATTAAAATAGCACACTGGATATGAATCTTCTTCTTGAGCCCATATCTCTGTATCTCGCTAGACAAACAAAAGCTACTCTTTTATTCTCCTCCAATGTAGTGTTCACTCTCCAGGAATAAACTCTATGGAATTTCTTTTAAATGTGTTTTTCCTCTGCTGATCTGAACTTGTTTTAATCATGTGAAATGTTTCAGATTTACCTTTTCTCTGCAATTTTTAAGTATAACATATTGAACCAAATAATTTTGCTTGCTTGTATTGATGACACATGATTTTGGCTTTTATCTTCAGTAGAAAATCAATGTGTCACAGTGTTCACTAAGAGAAGGTAGGGGACCGGGGCGCCTGGGTGGCTCAGTCGTTAAGTGTCTGCCTTCAGCTCAGGTCATGATCTTGGAGTCCTGGGATCGAGCCCCGCATCGGGCTCCCTGCTCGGCAGGAAGCCTGCTTCTCCCTCTCTCACTCCCCCTGCTTGTGTTCCTTCTCTCACTGTGTCTCTCTCTATCAAATAAATAAAATCTTTAAAAAAAAAAAAAAAAAAAAGGTAGGGGACCTTTTTTGTAATTCTTTGTCAGATGATTGCTTTATCTTGATTTATGTCTTCAAACTTTTTCTCATTCAGCAGAAAATGCGTTGCTGTGAGAACAAAGCGATCTATACCAGTTTATGCTCTCAGCGCAGCCTCCTTCCAGAATTGTTTATGGGACATATCAACTCTATAGATTAGGGACACCAAGTTTTTTCTTTCTTAAGCATTTCAGATTGGTGATTTGGGTTCATACCCAAATTTTTAAATTAAAATTTTTGGTAAAAATACTTCTTTGTAAGTTAAAGGGAGATTGTAGGTAATTATTATTCTAGTGCTTCCCAGAATTTGAAGGAAGAAACTCAGTGTTCTTGGTCTTAACAAAATTTCCCTTACTTAGTTCAGGATTCCCATTTGGAACTGCTTGAGGGGCTCTCCTGAAATTATTTTGAAAACCGCTTTGTCAACTATTGCCAAACTGAAATCCGATTATAAACTTTTGAAAACTAATTTCTTGAAATGGAATTCAAGATATTATCTTTCAAGTACATTTTCACTCAAATACACATTCTAGTTTGCTTTATGATGTTATTTGTGTTGGAAACAGAATATTTCATTGTTACCATCTTGAATTTTTTATTGAACTTAAAAAGTATCAGTCCTGCTTTGTGCTTATATAGATGTTCTTTACATTTTATGATATAAAGCCTTCTGCAAAGGGGAGAAAAACAAATATATGAAGGAATGCAATTCTGAAATGTTTAGGGGTGAAGATGTTTATTGATCCTGAACCGATCTCTAGGAGGGTTAAGAGTAGAGAATGAAAATGGGGAAAAGTCCTAAAAAATGATAAAAATAGAAGTCAGTCCCCGTAACACTGAACTTACGATCTATTGGGGAATTTCATGATGTACCTAAAGCCTCTATTTACACTGAATATTTGACAAAGGACTTTTTTCCTTCCAATTTCTGTGTGAGTTGCTGTGTATGGAAATTTCATTTGTGTTTGGACCCATTAAAATTTTCAGGACATTTGAGAGGTCTGTAGAAACTTCTTACTATTTGAAAGTGAAGATTGTTCTGGAAAATCTGGAATGTGTATCCTTGTACATAGTAGTTCTTATTAGGTATTGGCTATTTCCATATTCCCCTGTCTCTAAATTCACAGTTCTGTGATCATCTATATGTGTGCAAATACATAAGTTAATATTTTCTCTGTCATTAGCATGATTACTGTGATTTTCATTCATATGTATTATTAGTATGATTATCCTTTTAACTGCAGTGTTCCTGTCATTGCTTTAATCAGTGCAGAGCAGACCTTCACCCACAGTGTCCCTGGCTGTAACTTCATCTAAATTTTAACAGTCAAAAGCAATCAAAATCCACTGAGAAGTGCAAAAGAAGCTAGAGAGCACCCAGATTCTATCATAGGATAAGGCTTTTTGCTTCCTTATGATATAAACTGTATAACTACTTGTTTTGAGCTCCAAGACTCTATTGCTCTTCCTGTGTTGTTGTCCCATGCTTTCTGATCTTTGATTTGATCACATTTGAAGATTTATCCTTGCTGCTTTCTCGGCTTCTCTGCTATCTCTTCTCGTATAGGCAATGGCAACGTCCTCTAGAACTCTTGACTTTATCCCTGCTCAGATAACTGCTAATGATAGAGGTAGGTATTTTACACGTCATTCTGTTTTAAGCAGGCTTTGCATACCCTATTACTGCAATCTGTACTGTTATATTACACATTATAATGTTATACAATGTTATAACTTTATATCACCTTGGAACTATTGTATTTTTTGTACATAAATTTAAATGTTTATTGTAGAGTAAATTCAAGCTATTGAATAAGATGCAGTATGAACTTCGGAGTAAAAGTGTTTAAGGGCGCCTGGGTGGTTCAGTCAGTTAAGTGTCTTGTCTTTGGCTCAATTCATGATCTTGGGGTCCTAGGATCGAGCCCTGTGTCGGGCTCCCTGCTCAGCAGAGGACTGGCTTCACTCTCTCCCTCTGCCCCTCCACCCCACTTGTGTTCTGTCTCTCACACTCTCTCTCTCAAATAAATAAACAAAATCTTTAAGAAAGGGGCACCTGGGTGGCTCAGTCGGTTAAGCGGCTGCCTTCAGCTCAGGTCATGATCCTGGGGTCCTGGGATCAAGTCCCCTGCCTTGCTTGGCGGGGAGCCTGCTTCTCCCCTGCCTGCCATTCCCCCTGCTTGTGCTTGCTCTGTCTCTGTCTCTCTCTCACTCTCTCTGTGTCAAATAAATAAATAAAACCTTTAAAAAAAATCTTTTAAGAAAAAATTAAGTTTAAATCTTTTTTGTCAGTTATTAGCTGTTGTAGCCTTAGGAAAGTTATGTAAGTTCTTTGTGTTGCAATTTCTTCATTTGTAATTGGATGTAATAATAGTACCTACCTTATATAGTTTTTGTGAAGATTACATATATTAATATATGTATGTATTAATATATATATAATACTTAGAAAAGAGGCAGGCATATAGTAATTACTCAAATGTTAACAATGAAAACCTATGCAGTAATAGGTATTAATTATTAAGTTGAAAAATAAAAATTGAAGGTTGTCACTGAACTGTAATTAACATTATGGGATCTCTTTCCCCTTTCTAAATGGTTGAGGAGTTAAAAGCCATTTCTTGTCTTCATGCCTAATTATTCTAATTAAAGAATGGCATTTCTTCATGGTAGCCAGAACAAACTACTTGTTATTTTTCTTGTTATGTAAGAATGATAAAAGGTCAATGTGATAATAGTACTGAATAATAGTTATGGTGGTACGTAATGACAGAGTTCATTTAAAGGACAATAAAGGAGTATTGAAAAACTTTATGCCAATTAATTGGATCACTTCGATGAAGTGAGTACAGATTTCCAAAACTGACTCAAGAAGAGCTGGGAAACTCAAAGAGGCCTGTATTAGTTAAATTTAATTCACATTTAAAACTTCACACAAGGAAAACTCCAGGCCCAAATATATTTGCTTATTATATTAAAAAGTTCTATTATCCTGACACCAAAACCAACCAGAGATGACATGAGGGAAGAAAATGAGAGACCGATACATGTAATGAATTGGATGTGACATTCTTCATACAATTTTAGCAAATTGTGTCCAGCAAAATTAAACAAATGTAGTATATCATGACCAAATGTGGTTTATCTCAGTAATAAAGTTGAGAATTTATCATGTTAATAGAAGAAAGGAGACAAGATCATCTCAATAGATTCATAAAAATTTTACAAAATGCAACATCTTTTTACCTTAAAATCTCTCAACAAGAATAGAGGGGAACATTTTTCCTTTTTTCGTTTTTCTTTTTTCTTTCTTTTCAAAATTATAACTGACATATAACACATTAATTTCAGGTGTACAACATAGGTGTATATTGCAAAATGATCACCACAATATATCTAGTTACATCCATACCACCCATAATTACACATTTTTTTTCTTGTGATGAGAATTTTTAAGATCTCTTAACAACTTTCAAATATGCGACATGGTATTAAATATAGTCACCATGCTGTATATTATGTTCCCAGGAATTATTTTATAATGGAAACTTTGTACTTTTTAACCACAAAAGGGAACATTTTTAAACCAATTACATGTGTTTACAAAAAATCTACAGCTAACATCATACTTTATGGTGAAAGGCTTCTTTCTCTGTAAGACTCAGAAGAATACAAGGATATTCTCTCCCCATTCATTTTAAATATTGTACTGAGGCACAAACTAGTGCAAATGGAGAAAGAAAAGGAGGGAAGAGGGGAGTGAGGGAAGAAAATGAAGAGGCATACCTACAGGAAAGGAAAAACAAAACCACCCTATTTATTCTCAGGTGACACGAATATATACATAGAAAATCCCTAGGAATCCACAAAAAAGCTCTAGTACTAATAAGTAGATTTAGCAAACTTGTTGGATAAAAGTTAATATTAATTGTGTTTCCATATACAATGAACAAGTAAATAGAAAAATATATAAACAATTCTACAATAGATGAAAATGATAAAATACTTAGGAATACATTTAAGGAAGTATGTGCAGATCTGAAATTGATAGAACAAGTGCAATATATTTTTTTAAGATTTTATTTGTTTGACAGAGAGAGCACAAGCAGGGGGAGCAGCAGACAGAGGGAGAAGCAGGCTTCCTGCTGAGCAAGGAGCTGGACACGGGGCTCCATCCCAGGATCCTGGGATCATGACCTGAGCCGAAGGCAGATGCTTAACCCACTGAGCCACCCAGGCACCCCTCAAACATGTGTGATATTAAAGAAAGCCTAAATAAATGGAGATATATACTGAGTTTGTAGATAAAGGCTTAATACTTATTAAATGGTAATTCTCCCAAAATTGATCTCTAGAATCGTGCAATCTCAATCAAACCACGTGAGCCTTTTGGGAAGAATTGCAAAGCTGACTCTAAGATTTCTATGGAAATGTAAAGGTCTTAGAATAGTTAAAACGTTTTTTTGGAGCACTTAACATTCTAGAGTTCAAGGACGAAATCTGCATTAAGCAATATAGCATAGTATTGACATAAAGTATCTATGTCAATGAAACAATAAAAAGTTTAGAAAAAGATTCATTCTTAGATAACCAACTGATTTTCACCAAAGTTACCAAAGTAATTCAATGGGGGAAATAATCTTTTTTTTTTTTTTAAATGGTGGTGTTAAAATTGGATATTAAATGGAAAATATGAACTTCAACACTTGCCTCACATCATAGCCTCAGAGTAACTCAGAATGTTTCATATACATAAATGGAAACATAAAATTATAAAACTTACTGAAGAAAACAAATGTTTTTATGATTTTGACATAGGAAAATTTTCTAAAGAAAACAAAGATGAAGCATAAGTTGAACTTCGTCAAAATTAAAACTTTTACTATTTGAAAACTCCATTAAGAAATGGCAAACCACAGGTCAGGAAAAAAAAAATTTCAAATGTATCCAAAAGAGAACTTGTATCTGGAACATATGAATAAGCAACAACTCAGTCATGAGAAAACCACCTAATGGACAAATTATTTGAACAGATATTGTATTTACAAAGATGCAAATGGCCAGTTAGCAAATGAAGCCACGCTGAAGTACCATTACTCATCTTTCATGAAATGGCCAAAATGAAAAGAACTTACCATGCCACATGTTGGTCTGGATATGAAGCAACCAGTATTCCACATTGCTGGTGGAAATTCAGAATGGAACAGCCACTTCAGAAAGCAGTTTATCAGTTTATTGTAACATTAAGTATACAGTTGCCTCTATGGCCAAGCAGCTCCACTCCTGAATAAGAGATATAAAAACATGTCAACACGAAGGAATATCATGTTGAAAGTTCATGATAGACAGTATCTATCAAATGATGAAAGGATAAACCAATATTATTGAGTATATAGCCTATGCTGTATATTATATTCCAATGACTGACTTATTTTATAACAGAATTTGTACCTTCTTATCACCTTCACCTATTTCACCTGGCCCCCCACCCCTTCCCTCCTCTGGTGACCAACAGTCTGTTTCCTGTGTCTATGACACTGTTTCTATTTTGTTTGTTTTGTTTTTTAAATTCCACATATATGTGAAATCATAGGGTGTTTGTCTTTCTGTGCTTAATTTATTTCACTTGGTATCGTACCCTCTAGGTCTTCCATGCTGTTGCAAACGGCAAGATACCATTCTTTTTTATGGCTGAGTGATATTCTATTTGTGTGTGTGTGTGTGTGTGTGTATACATATATACACACACCACATTTTCCTTATTCATCTATTAATAGACACTTAGGTTGCTTCAGTATCTTGGCTATTGTAACTAATGGTGCAATGAACATAGAGGTGCATATATGTCTTTGAATTGGTGTTTTCATATTTTTTGAATAAACACTCTGAAGTGAAGTTGCTGGATACTGGGTGGTAGTTCTCTTTAATTTCTTGAGGAAAGTCCATACTGTTTTCCATATTGGCTGCAACAGTTTGCACTACCATCATTAGTACGCAAGGGTTCCTTTTTTTCATATCCTCAACAAAACTAGTTATTTTTTGTCTTTTTGATGCTACCCAATCTGACTAGTATGAGCTGATATCTGATGGTGGTTTTGATTTGCATTTCTCTGATGAATAGTGATGTTCAGCATCTTGTCATGTGCCTGTTGTCTATCTGTATGTCTTCTTTGAAGAAATGTCTATTCACGTCCTCTGCCCATTTTTTGTTTTTTTTTAAAATATTGTATAAGTCTCTCTGTATTTTGGATATTAACCCTTAATTATGTATGATTTGCAAGTATCTTCTCCCATTGAGTAGTGTCCTTTTATTTTGTTGATGATTTCCTTTTCTATGCAAAAGCTATTTAGTTTGAGGTACTCTTATTTATTTTACTTTTTATTGCCCTTTCCTGAGGAGACAGATCCAAAAAAAATGTTGCTAAGATTGATGTCAAAGAGCTCACTGCCTATGTTGTCTTCTAGCAGTTTTATTGTTTCAGGTCTTACATTCACATCTTGAATCTATTTTCAATTTATATTTGTGTATGTTGCAAGATAGGGGTCCAGTTCCATTCTTTTGCATGTTGTACAGTTTTTCCAGCACCATTTATTGAAGAGACTGTTTTTTTCCAAATTGGATAGTCTTGCCTTCTTTGTCATAGGTTAATTGACTTTGTAACGATGGGTTTATTTCTGAGCCCTTTTATTCTCTTTTATTGGTCTATGTGTCTGTTTTGTGACATTAATGTACTGTTTTTTTAAAAGATTTTATTTTTAAAGATTTTATTTATTTGGGAGCATGAGTGAGAGAATGAGAGAGAACATGAGCAGAGGGGAGGGGCAGAGGGAGAAGCAGGCTCCCCGCTGAGCAGGGAGCCAGATGTGGGGCCCGATCCCAGGACCCTGAGGTCATGAACTGAGCCAAAGGCAGATGCTTAACTGACTGAGCTACCCAGGCGCCCCATTAATATACTGTTTTGATTACTATAGCTATGTAGCTCTGTTTGAAATCAGGGAGAGTGAAAAGATTCTTTTGCCTTTTGGGGGTCTTTTGTGGTTTCATACAAATTTTATGATTATTTGTTTTAGTTCTGTGAAAAATCCTTTTGGTATTTTGATGGGGATTGCCCTGAATGTATAAATTGCTTTGGGTGATAGGGACATTTTAACAACATTAATCCTTCTAATTCATGTGCATGGTATATTTTTCCATTTATTTCCATTTTCAGTTTTTTTCATTGATGTTTTATAGTTTTCAGAGTACAGGTCTTTCACCTCCTTGGTTACATTTATTTCTAGGTACTTTATTCTTGTGGTGCAATTATAAGTAGGATTATTTTCTTAATTTCTCTTATATAGCTCATTGTTCATGTATAGAAATGCAACCAGTTTCTGTATGTTAATTTTGTATCTTTTGATCTCACTGAATCATTTATTATTTATAAGTTTCTTTTGGTGAGGTCTTTAGGGTTTTCTATATATAGTATCATGTCATAAGCAATTATGGACAGTTTTACTTCCTTTTTTTCCAGTTTGGGTGCTTTTGTTTATTTTCTTGTCTTATTGCTATGGCTAGGACTTCCAATATTATTTTGAATAAAAGTGGTGAGGTTGGGCACCCTTGTCTTGTTTCTAATCTTAGGGAAAAAGCTTTCAGCTTTTCACCACTGAGTATGGTGTTACCTGTGCATTTGCCATATATGGCCTTTATTATATTTAGGTATATTCCTTCTATATTCACTTTGTTGAGAGTTTTTACCATAAGTGGATACTGAATTTTGTCAAATACTATTTCTGCATTTATTGACTTGGTCATAAGATTTTTTTTTCTTCATTTTGTTAATGTGGTGTACCATGTTGATTGATTTGTGGGTGTTGAGCTGTCTTTGCATCCCTGGAATAAATCCCACTTGATTGTGGTATATGATCTTTTTAAATATATTGTCAAATTTCATTTGCTAATATTTTGTTGAGGATTTTTACCTAAGTTCATCAGTGCTGTAGGCCTATTTTCTCTTTCTTTCTTTCTTCTTTCTTTCTTTCTTTTTCTTTCTTTCTTTCTTTCTTTCTTTCTTTCTTTCTTTCTTTCTTTCTTTCTTTCTTTCTTTCTTTTTCTTTCTTTCTTTTTTCTTTCTTTCTTTCTCTCTCTCTCTCTCTCTCTCTCTCTCTCTGTTCCTTCCTTCCTTCCTCCCTCCCTCTCTCCCTCCTTCCTTCCTTTTGGGGTGGGTGGGTGGGTGTGTGGTGTCGTTGGTTTAATCAGGGTAATGCTGGCCCCAAAATGAGTTTGGACATGTTCCTTCCTCTTTAGTTTTTTGGAATAATTTGAGAAAGATAGGTACTAACTTTCCTTTAAATATTTGCTGGAATTCAGCTGTGCAGCTGTCTGGTCCTGTACTTTTGTGTTTTGGGGGTTTTCATATTACTGATTTAGTGTCATTACTCATAATTGGTCTATTCAGAGTTTCAATTTCTTCATGATTTTGCCTTTGAAGTTTGTGTGTTTCTGGGAAATATATCTACTTCTAGGTTTTCCAGTTTGTTAGCACACAATTGTTTGTAATAGTGTATTTCTATGGTGTCAGTTATAACTTCTCTTTTACTTCTGATTTTAATTATTTGGGCCCTCTCTTTTTTGCTTTAATGAGCGTGGCTAGACATTTATTGATTTTGTCTGTCTTTTCAAAGAACCAGTTTCAGTTTCATTGAACTTTTCTATATTTTTTTAGTCTCTCATTTACGTCCACATTTATATTTTTTATTTCCTTCCTTCTAACTTCAGGCTTTGTTCTTATTTTTGTATTTCTTTAGATGTAAAGTTTGATTGTTTGCTTGGATTTTTTAAAAATACTTTATTTTTAAGTAAACTTCTACACTCAGTGTGTGGCTTGAACTCACAACCCTGAGATCAAGAGTTGCATGCTCCACTGACTGAGCCAGCCAGGCACCCCAGGATTTTTCTTCTTTTCTAAGGCAGGCTTGTAACACTGCAAACTTCCCTCTTAGAATTGCTTTGGCTGCATCCCACAGATCTTGGAAAGTTGTGTTTCCATTTTAATTTGTCTCAAGGTATTTTTTGATTTCCTCTTTGATTTCTTCAGTGACCCATTGGTTGTTTAGTAGCATGTTGTTTAGTCTCCATATGTTTGTGTTTTTCCAATTTTGTTCTTGTAATTGATTTCCAGTTTCATATAATTGTTAGGTTGGAAAAGATGCTTGATGGAATTTAAATCTTGGATTTATTGAGACTTGTTTTGTGGCCTACCATATGCTTTATCCTGGAAAGAATGTTCCATGTTCACTTGAAAAGAAAGTATATTTTGCAGTTTGGGGATGGAATGTTCTGTATTTATCTATTAAATCTATCTGGTCTAATGTATTGTTTAAGACCACTGTTTTTAAATTGATTTTTTGTCTGGATGATCTATCCATTGATGTAAGTGGGGTATTAAAGTCCCCTATTATTATATTACTGTCAATTTCTCTGTTTATATCTGTTACTATTTTCTTTATATATTTAGGTGCTCCTATGTTGGGTGCATAAATGTTTATGAATACTGTATTTTCTTCTTGGATTGACGCCTTTTTCATTATGTGGTGCTTTCTCTGTCCTTTGTTCCAGTCTTTGTTTTAAAGTTTGTTTTGTCTGATTTGAATATTGCTATTTCAGCTTTCTTTTCTTTTCCTTTTCCATGGAATATCTTTTGCCATCTCTTCACTTTCATTCTGTGTGTGTCTTTAGATCTGAAATGAGTACTTTGTATGCAGCATATATTGTTGTTTTTGTTGTTGTTGTTTTTTATCCATTCAGCGACCCAATGTCTTTTGATTATGGCCTTTAAAGTAATTAATGATAATTATGTACTTTTTGCCACTTTAAAATTTGTTTTCTCAGTTTTTGTAGTTCCTCTCTGTTGCTTTTTTAATTTCTTGGTCTCTTTCCAAGATGGTTTTCTTAGTGTTGTGTTTGGGTTCCATTCTGTTTATATTTTATGCATTGATTGTAGGTTTTTGGTTTGTGGTTACCATGAGGTTCATATATATCAACCAGTATACATAGCAGTTTTAAGCTGATAGTTGCTTAAGTTTAAATGCATTATAAAAGCACTACATTTTTATCCCCTTCATGTTTTACATTTTTGACTTCATTTATCTTTTTATTTTGAGTAACCCTTAACCACTTATTGCGATTATAGCTGGTCTTACTATTTTTGCCTTTTACCCTTCATACTAGCATTTAAAGTAGCTGATCCACCTGATTTTACTATATATTTTCCTTTACCAGCGAGGTTTTTTCTTTCATATATTTTCTTTATTTCCAGTTAGGGTCTTTATGCTTGAAGAAGATCAATTAATATTTCTTGTAAGGTTGATTTAGTGGTGATGAACTCCTTTAGTTTTTGCTTCTCTTCTTCAGTTCTGAATGATAACCTGGCTGGGTAGGGTATTCTTGGTTGTAAGTTTTTCCCTTTCAGTACTTTAAATATTATCCTGCCACTCTCTTCTGACCTGCAAAGTTTCTGCTGAAAAATCAGCTCATAGTCTTATGGGGTTTCCATTGTCTGTGACCAGTTTTTTGTATGTATGTATGTATGTATTTATTTATTTTTATTTTTTTGCTTTTTTTTTATGCCTTTAAGATTCTCTTTAACTTTTGCAGTTTTAATTATAACATGTCTTGGTGTGGATCTCTCTTTTTTTAAAGATTTTATTTATTTATTTGGGACACAGAGAGAGAGAGTGAGAGAGAGCAGGGGGAGGAGCAGAGGGAGAGTGACAAGCAGACTCCACCCTAAGCCTGGAGACTGTTGCTGGGCTTTTGATCCCATGACCCTGAGATCATGACCTGAGCCAAAATTAAGAGTCAGATGCTTAACTGACTGAGCCACCCATGTACCCCTTGGTGTGGATCTCTTTGGGTTCATCTTATTTGGGATTCTCTGTGCATCCTGGACTTAGATGTATGTTTCCTTCTCCAGATTAAGGAAAATTTCAGCCATTATTTCTTCATATAAATTATCTGCCTCTTTCTCTCTCTCTTTTCATTATGGGACTTGTATAGTGTGAATGTTAGTATATTTGATATTGTCCTGGAGGACTCTTAAACTATCCTCATTTTTTAAAATTTATTTTTCTTTTTACATTTTTGATTTCCACTATTTTGTCTTACAGATTCCTCATTTGTCTTCTGCATCCTCTAATCTTCTGTGGGTTCCCTCTATTATATGTTTTATTTCAGTTACTATATTCTTCAGTTCTGATGCTTTCTTAAATTTTTTAACTCTTTGTTGAAGTTCTTACTGTGTTTCTCCATTCTTCTGAACTTAGCATCTTTATGACTGTAACTTTGAACTCTTTATCAGAGAAATTACTTGTTTTTGTTTTACTAGTGTTCTTTTTCCCCCTGGGGTTTTATCTTGTTCTTTGATTTGGCATACATTCCTCTCTCTCCTCATTTTGGTTGATTTTCTGTATTTGTTTCTATTAATTAGGCAGAACAGCTACCTCTTCTCGTTTTAAAGCTGTGTCCTCCTGTAGGAGCATTTCCTGTATAGATTATGTTTGCTTGGTGGCTTTGTCAGGCCTGCTTGAGCTGGAACGGTCATGGGCCAGGGATGGGTGTCAGTGGGGGTGGGGGCATTTTCCTGGAGTGCACTGTGCTGGGACTGATCTGGTAGGTTGGCTAGAGCTGGAGTGGGTGTGGGCCAGAGGTCCGAGCTTATGCCACACAGGGGCCACTTTGGTGGGACAGCACAGCTGAAGTGGGTGTAAGCTGGGGGGTTTGTCCTTAGGCACCCTTCACTGGGGCCTTCTTGGGTATGGCTGGAGCTGGTATGGGCCAGGTGCCCAGGGCATGCTGGGGTGGCCCTCACAGGCCAGCTAGAGTGCCTGGACCCTGCTCCCACTATCAAAGTGGAGAGAGAATGTAAAAAATGACATTCACTGGCACCTCTGCCCCTGGTGAGAGTCTAGAAGTTCCTTGCCCATTTGGTAGATGCTCTAGGTTTAGTAAATGGATATCCTTCATTTATTATCTAGTTGCTCTTTAAACTGCTATTTTTTTGTTGTGTCTTGGGATGGGCGAGTCTGCACACGGGCTTCTCAGTGCTACCCCCTTTCTACTGTAGGTTACTGCATTGCGGGGTGGAATTCCTATAATTAGCTTGTCATCTTTTCTCCTACCCATCTTTATGTAGCACCTCTATTATTTGTTGTGCAGAAGCTGTTCAATCAGCTCTTAGTTCTTTTTTAGAAAGAATTGCTTTATATGTGAGTGTAGATTCATTGTGTCCACAGAAGTAGGCGAGTTTAGGGCCTTCCTGCACTGCCATTTTGGACAGTCCTTCTTGCATGACCTGATGTGTAATTTTTAAAATTGTTATTTGAAATAAAGGAGCATGCTAAAAGATTTTGAAAATGGTTTGTATTGCCTGCATTAAGTGTGTTCTCTATGGTGGCATGAACCATACATCTTTAACTCATGTAATTATATATCAGAAAATATTAGGTAAAGAAAAAACAAACTGATATAGGAAAGCTATATACTCTTTACAAGGGGACTAAATTTAGCTTTATATACTTTTTTCTGAAATGTTTAGAGGAGAAATCCCAAATATATTATCAGTGATCAATCAGATTATTTCAGAATTTACTTGTGTTTCAGTTATATGTGATAACACATTTCTCTTTGAGTTCCATTTCATTAGTTAGCTTTGGCAACAGAGAGGGCAACTGCTTCCAGGATTTCCCTAGCCTCTCTGGGTGTGGCATTTTCATTGTTCTTCTGGCGGATATCTATTCTACTTGCTGCCTAATCTTTGCCTTCCATGCCTCTAGTTTGACTTGCGTATGATGTGTAATCCAAATTTATTCTATCATAGCTTTCACCTACATAAAACAGGTTTTTTATTCTTCCCTTTACTAGTAACCCCATTTCATTTTTTTCACTTACAGTCCATACATGACCCAAACAACAACAAAATGAACAGCTTTTGTCTGTCATCATCATGTGTCATTTACTTTGTTCTAAATATCTAGATTCAACCTTTATTTCCACTACTCACAGAATTTCTTGATGTAATCTGAGGACTTCTATGCCCATTGAAAGAAAACCTATCTATATTCAATCCAAAGGTGTCATCAGGGTGCTTGAGTGGCTCAGTCATTAAGTGTCTGCCTTCAGCTCAGGTCATGATCCCGGGGTCCTGGGATTGAGCCTCACACTGGGCTCCCTGCTTGGCGGGAAGCCTGCTTCTCCCTCTCCCACCCCCCCCGCTTCTGTTCCTGCTCTCGCTATCTCTCTTTCTCTCTCTGTCAAATAAATAAAATCTTAAACAACAACAACAACAACAACAACAACAACAACAGAGGTGTTATCAGTGGATGCTGCCAAAGCTTATGATGGTTAGGATCTTTAATAGTCCTACGTGCTGGAAAGGAGGAGAGAATTAGCTTCTCTCTTTCCCTAATTCTGTACTACTCCATGTTAGACTAGAATTATTTCTCTCTAAAGGTTTTTAAACAACATTTAAAAAAAATGCAAGGAAATCATAGCAGAAGATAAAAGTTATAGCAGACTTTGAGGAGTAATTTATAGATTTCAGTTTATCTTTTTAATGTCTTTCACCTAACAATAGATTATGTAGTTTTGATTCACTGGCCATGACTTGGCTTTGCCCACAAAGTTTCTCATGAACAGTTTGTCCTGGATAGTTTTTAGTACATGACCCAAACCCTTCCTCATGTCGAAGTACTCTTCTCTCAGATGCTGTGATTGTTGGCAGTTGTCTCGCAGGTGACTTTATCTCTAGAAGTTGCCCTCAAGAGATTTGATATGCAAGAAGATGCCCCCTCCATGGAGACAGCCCATATCTGAAAAATGGCCAGTGCTGGTTATAAAAACTCAGTACTTTTGTTTCAGTTTAGGGCGATTCTGAAGGGCCATCCCAGTTCCTGAGCTCCCTGTGTGATTGGCTGAGGGCTCTGTTGTGACTGAGTCCCAGCTGAACTCCTCAGTTTTCCCATTCCTCCTCCTCTCACTCCCCACAGGCTTTGCTTCCAAGGGAGTTCTCTGGTAAAAGTCCTGTACCCCAGTTTCTATCTGTTTTACAGGAATATGGCCTGAAACTTATTTCCATTAGGTTTTGGCCATAACCTTAATTAGTTAGAAGCTCAAAGCCAGATTATGGAGTTTCACCTTTGTTTTTTTCTTCTAGCCTGTATTTCTACAAAAGGTTTATTTATGTAGGTATAAAACAAAACAGCTGCTGTGGCTGATACTTATTTAACACTTTGTGTGCCAGGTGCTGTTTTGTACATTATCTTTTTATTATTTCCCCCAAAGTCCAATATATTCTATTCTATTCTTTCACGGAGAAAATGAGAATTGTTCTGTAAAACGTTAATGTTAGGGGAAGTAGGGTGAAGGACATAAGGGGACTATTTGTGTTATTTTGCTAATGTTAGTCTAACATTAGGACAAAATAACTTTTTAAAAATATTGAGTAGTAGAACTAGGTTTTTAAGATTTAGAGTGTGGCTTCAGAGTTAAGTTCTTAATTACTAAATTGCTCTTAAAACAAAAAGTTCTTTTTGACTCAAATCAGGACAATGTGATATGAGTGTGTACCTTTTTTGCAGAAAGTGAAATGGGGTGTGTATTCAGACAGTAGTCAGCTGAAATGTTCTGTCATGGATATTAGTTTTTATATAAATTATCAGCAATATTAGCACTTAGATTATAGTTACCTAATAAACAGGGACCAATTTCTTATAATTTTCACTGTAGCAGCTAGAATCAAAAGCATGTTTGCAAATCTGCAGATGAATTTCAGTGAATATAGTGGTGACATTACCCAAATATATGAATATGACCTCCAACCTCTTACCTCCTGCTTTTCAGTGTTCCAAAAATGGAAATGGTTCAGGCACCTGGCTTGTCCTACAACGTCTTTAGTCAATAATGTTGTCTGTAACACTTTGTCATCTGCAAGATGCTTTTTACTTTTCCTTGCAGAACTGAGTTCTTGGGATGAGGAAGAATCATCTTGTTTGAATAAGGCTGTTGAATTATAAAAGCTTTCCAATAAGCTTAAAAAAAAAAAAAACTTAGTTGGAAGCAAATATTCTTCATACTGATTCTAATATGGTGAACCTTTGTAATTCTAACATGTGTTAAGATGAAAAATAGATTTTATATTTAGTATGAAGCATAATGTAATGAAAACAAGATTGTAATGAAAAATGAGAATGATTCAATTCAATTTGCTTCAATTTGAAGGATTGGATTAAAATGAATTAGCTTATATTCCATCATGTTTACAAAGAATTTATCTTATTTTTTCAATTTGTTTCTTTTTTGGGGGGGGAAGAAAAATACCTTTGCAAGAAGTTTTCCTGTTCGATTACCTATTAATTACATTCAGTTATTTTGAGATGCTTTGAATATGAAATTTTCTTATTTAATTTTGATAAATACATATGATTGTTATACTCTTATGCTGAGTTTGATATTTGGTGCTATACATGTAAAGCAAATATAATTTCTCATTTTTTAAAAAATATAACATTGTTAGTTTCAGGTGTACAATATGATGATTCTATAATTCTAGACATTTCTCAGTGCTCATCGAGATAAGTATACTCTTAATCCCCTTTATCTGTTTTACCCATCCCACTACCCGGCTCCCCTCTGGCAACCACTAGTTTGTTCTCTGTATTTAAGACTCTGGTTTTGTTTGTTTTTTGTCCCCTTTTTCCTTTGTTCCTTTGTTTTATTTCTTAAATTCCACATATGAGTAAAATCATATGGTATTTGTCTTTCTCTGACATATTTCACTTAGTATTATAAACACTGCATACATCCATGTTGTTGCAAATGACAAGATTTTACTCTTTTTTTATGGCTGAGTAACATTGCATTTTGTGTGTATGTGTATATATATGTATACCACTTCTTTATCCATTCATCTATGGAGGGACACTTGGGTTGTTTCCATGTCTTGACTATTGTAAATAATGCTGCAATAAACATAGGGGTACACATTATCTTTTCACATTAGTGCTTTCATTTTCTTTATATAAATACCCAGCAGTAGAGGTACTGAATCATATGGTAATTCTATTTTTAATTTTTTGAGGAAATTCCATACTGTTTTTCACAGTGGCTGTACCATTTGGCATTCCTACCAACAGTGCCTAAGGTTTTTTTCTCCACATCCTCACCAACACTTGTTATTTCTTCTCTTTTTGATTTTAGCCATTGTGACAGGTATATAGTAATATCTCATTTTGGTTTCAGTTTGCCTTTCCAGGATGATGAGTGATACTGAGTATCTTATGTGTCTTTGGCCCATCTGTATGTCTTTTTTGTATAATGTTTATTCAGTTTCTCTGCTTATGTTTTAATTGAATTGGTTTTTGTTGTTGTTGTTGTAGTGTTTTTGTTTTTTTGGTGTTGAGTTGCATAAGTTCTTATATATTTTGGATACTAACCCTTTATCAGATACGTCATTTGCAAATATCTTCTCCCATTCTGTAGGTTTTTTAGTTTCACTGATAGTTTCCTTTACTGTGCAGAAGCTTTTTCATTTTGGTTCAGTCCCAATAGTTTAATTTTGCCTGAGGATACATATTTAGACAAATGTTTCTACGTCTTATGTCACAGAAAGTACTGCCTGTGGTCTCTTCTAGGAGCTTTATAGTTTCAGGTCTCACATTTAGGTCTTTAATCCATTTTGAATTTATTTTTGTGTATAGTATAAGAAAGTGAACGAGTTTCATTCTTTTGCATGAGCCTGGCTAGTTTTACCAGCATCATTTATTGAAGATGCTGTCTTTTTCCCATTGCATATTCTTGCCTTCTGGGTTGTAGATTAATTGGCCATATAAGTTTGGGTTTATTTCTCAACCCTCTTTTCTGTTCCATTGATCTTTGTGTCTGTTTTTATGCCAGTACCATACTGCTTTGATTACTACAGGTTTATAACATATCTTGAAATCTGGGATTGTGATGCCTCCAGCTTTGTTTTTCTTTTTTCAAGATTACTTTGGCTGTTTGGGGTCTTTTCTGGTTTCTGTGGTTCTGTGAAAAATGTTGTTGGTATTTTGGCATGGATTGCATTCAATTTGTAGATTGCTTTGGGTAATATGGATATTTTGACAATATTGGTTTTTCCAATCCATGAGCAAGAAATATCTTTCCATTTGTTTGTGTCATCTTCAATTTCCTTCATCAGTGTTTTATAGTTTGCAGAATACAGGTCTTTCACCTCTTTGTTTAGTTCATTCCTAGGTATTTTATTATTTTTGGTGCAATTATAAATGGAATTTCTTTCTTAATTTGTTTTTCTGCTACTTTATGATTAGTATATAGAAATGCAACAGATTTCTGTATACTGTTTTTGTATCCTGTGACTTTACTGAGTTTATTTATCAGTTCTAATTGTTTGTTGGTGGAGTATCTAGGACTTTTTATCTATAATATCAAACAAGTCCTCTTAAATTCAAGTTTGAAATCCTATCATGCCTCTTTTCTGACCACAACAGTATGAAACTGCAAATCAATCAAAGGAAAAAAAATCTGGAAGGAACACAGGTACATGGAGGCTAAATAATATGCTACTAAATAATGAATGGGTCAACCAAGAAATTAAAGAGGAAATAAAAAAAGTACATGGAAACAAATGAACATGAACACACAATGTTTCACAATCTTTGGGATGCAGCAAAAGCTGTTCTAAGAGGGAAGTAATACAAGCCTACCTCAAGAAACAAGAAAAAGGGGTGCCTGGGTGGCTCAGTCATTAAGCGTCTGCCTTCAGCTCAGGTCATGATCCCAGAGTCCTGGGATCAAGCCCCACATCGGGCTCCCTGCTGAGCGGGGAGCCCACTTCTCCCCCTCCCTCGCTCCCCCTGCTTGTGTTCCTGCTCTCGCTATCTCTCTGTCAAATAAATGAATAAACTCTTAAAAAAAAAAAAAAAAGAAAGAAAGAAACAAGAAAAATCTCAAACAACTTAACCTTCTACTTAAAGGAGCTAGAAAAATAAGAACAAAACCCAAAAGCAGCAGAAGGAAGGAAATAATAAAGATTAGAGCAGAAATAAGTGGAATGGAGACCTAAAAAAATAGAGCAGATTAGGAGCTGGTTCTTTGAAAAAATTAAGGAAATTGATAAAACTTTAGCAGAAGTCATTAAGAAAAAAAAAAAGAGGACTAAAGTCAGAAAGGATGGAGAAGAAATAACAACTGGCACCACAGAAGTACAAAGGATTATGAGAAAATATTATGAAAAATTATATGCCAAAGAACTGGAACAGATAAATGGATAAATTCCTGGAAATATATAACCTTCCAAAAGTGAATCAGGAAGAAATAGAAAATTTCAAGAGACCTCTTACTAGCAATGAAATTAAATCCAAATTCATTTTACAAGGCCACTTACCCTGACACAAACCCAGATTAAAGATACTACAAAAAATGAAAACTATAAACCAGTATCTCTCATGAACACAGATGCAAAAAAAAAAATAAGTAAGTATTAGGAAACTAAATCCAAAAATAAAATTCCCCATGATCAAGTGGAATTTATTCCTGGGATGCAAGGGTGGTTCAAAATTTGCAAATCAATCAACATGATAAATTATATTAACAAGAGAAAGGATAAAAACCATATATGATTATCTCAGTGGATATAGAAAAAGTATTTGAGAAAGCACAATATCCACTCATAATAAAAAACTCAACAAAGTAGGTTTAGAGGGAACATAACCCAACATAATAAAAACCATATCTGAAAACCCACAGCTAACATCATACCCAGTGGTGAAGAACTGAGAGCTTTTCCCCTAAGATCAGGAACAAGACAAAGATATCCACTCTTACTACTTTTATTCAACATATTATTGAAAGCCCTAGTCATAGTAGTCAGAAAAGAAAAAGAAATAAACGTCATCCAAATTAGTAAGAAAGAAGTAAAACTTTCATGATTTGCAAATTTATTTTTAAAAGTACTGGGGAAACCATATGATAAAGTAGAAATGACTTCAGTCCAGGAGTTACAGTACCTTGATTCATACGTTTAAATTTTATACTAAGGAACCTTGTGATCTAATAGATGTTCCTTAATCTTTCAATGACCTAACTCATTAGAATAATGAAATAATCTACAAATTATTTCAGTTATAAAGTTCTACAAATTCTAGTTTTTAAATTTCACAATTGAACTCTAATTTTTTTGTATATTGTAAGAGCCACAACAATCTTTATTAGAAACTAAAACTTAGCTTATAATATCTTTATAGAAAGCTTTCCTTAACTTCTAGTATAAGTTATTATAAATTCCAATTATTTTTGAATACCTAAAACACACGATCACAGTGTGTTTTTAACTTACTTTCAAATAATACAAATTTTATTGTTGGATGTCATATATCTTAGATAAGGCTATTATAGCTCCTCTTTTTTTTATATCTGCAAGAAGTATTGATACACTGAAAGTAAATAATGAATTAATTGTCTGAAAGAAAATGGAACATAAGTAGCAAAATGAACTTTTGAGTATAATTTCCCTATGTAAATTTTAACTTAGTTCAAAGGTAACCTTTTTATTTAAGTGCTAATTCATGTCTGTTGGTATATTAATTTGTTTACTGATATTAGGTCCTACGATGCCCTAGGCACTGTGCCATTTGGTGGACACAGACATGAATTCTAGATGATTATTTTCTGCATGGAACACATAGGGGTCAAAGTGAGACAGAGACAAGCAAATAATTACAATAAAAAATTAAATAATTACAATGGTGACATCTGACTTAGCATGGTGGTTTCAAGGAAGGTGTTGTAAGAGTTACGTCTTAAAGTATTAGTAGGAGAAAGCCATGTTGGGGTTGGGGATTAGGAGAGACCTATGCAAAAATACACACATGAGAAGTAGCATGCTCTTGTGAAGGAGTACTGAATAGTTCTGGAATTCAGGTTGCATAAAGTTTGAGGCAGGGAGAGGTAGACAGAAGCTAGAGCAGAGAATGTCTCACAGGTCATGTTCTAGAATGAGTGCATTGACCTGCAGGTGATGGGGAACCATTAAAGCTTTTAATCCGTTGACTGAGCTAATCAGAAGAGACTTTAGATAGAATCGCTTTATTGCCTATGAGGAGGACATGTTTGAAGTAGGGCTACCATTAAATATATACACACATACATGCTATTAAATATACATATGCCATTATATAATATATATATCATTAAATATGCATTATACGTTTCTATATTATATATTTATATACTTACATATAATGGCATATACATTATATATGTTATGTATGTACATCTGATGTATATATTTTATACATGACATATATATATATATATATATTTTTTTTTTATGTATACATACACTAATATATATTAGTCCAGGTAAGAGACAGTCAGGGCCTAAAAAGGGAACATAAGCTAGTACAGATGGAATGAAAGGGATTCAAGAAATATTTAGAAAGTAATGCAGTTGAGCTTGCATGTGTAGCATGAATGAGGGGGGATAGTCAAGGATAATTCAGGATTCTCGTGGGGACAATATTAGGAGCCATCGGTTCAAAGATAGAATGGAGAAAGGGAGAGGGAGTTTTAGGGAGAAAAGGGAATTGTTTTAAGACATTTTAAACTTTGACATTTCTGTAGAAATGCCCAGCCCGTGCTTGGGGAAAAAAGTCTGCAATTTAGGGCAGAAATACAGAGTGAAACGAGATTTGGGATAATCATTCAGCATGTCATTGGTAGTTGAAAATACAGAATTGGATCATGTAGGGGGAATATTTAAAGTGTTGAAGGACCAAAATGCAGATAGCAGAAATAGGTGACTTTTCAAGCATGGATTTCGATCTCAGGCTTTGACCAGATGGTGTAGGTGTGTGTGCTTGGACTGGCGCACTTTTCATGGTTCTATACACTTTACGTAGTGAGATATTCATGGAGGTGCAACCCAGAGTTGAGGAGAGTTTGTGCCCATGAGGCCAGTCATGACTGATAGAGGATGAAGCCCTCTGTTCCTCCTAGGCTATGAATTCTTAAATTATTTCTTAAGGTTCCTCAGAAGGCCCATTAGGTTCCAACAGAGTGATAGACAAGTTGATAAGTCATTATCAGCCATCCTGCCTTCTTTGTCTCACTCTGCCCTTCATTCTTTCTTTCAGAGTTAACCTCTCAAATAAAATGCCTACTTTCAATACTTTGCCTCATATTAGAGAAAATATTTTGATATTCCATTTGTATCTCCAAAACTGACTCCTACCTACAAAACCACCAAAACCACATAGAATGGAAGATTGCTATGTAGAAAATTTGGCTTCACAGATGAAGTTGCAATTTTTAAAAAATATTTAAAAATGTTATTGCAGATACACTTTTCCTTTATGTAGGCCTCAGCCAAGAGTAGAGTTCACCTAAGAGTATACCAAAGAGTATACTATATAAAATGTGTTTTGCATTTCACAAGTTTAGCTAGGAGTCTTAAAAATGCAAAGATCCACAGGTATTCCTGACACTTTTTTTTTTTTTGCAATTTTAGAATTGAGTTGAAGACAAAGCTCTTAAAATTTACTCTGATAGAAAGGAAATATGGATTCTAAAAGGGCACCTTTGAAACAGTTTAGTCTTAATTATTCAACATCAAGTGATATGTTATTAAGATCTTTTTGTCTTTTTAAGTTACTTAAAAAAATCAAAGGTTGTAAAGGACCTTTTCATTGTGTTATTGATTCTGACAGTCGAAACAGTTTTAATCTATAACAGGCATTTGCACACTTCTCCTGTCAAGAGCGAGGTAGTAAATATTTTAGGCACCACACCTATAGAGTGACTGTCAGGACTGCTCAACTCTGTCCTTGTAGTATGAGAGCAGCTTCGAGAATACAAAATAAGTTGGTGTGGCTATGTTAAAAAGAAAAAAAAAACAAAAAAACAACTTTTTTTTTTCCATAAGGCTTCCAGTTAAAAAAATAAAAAAATATTTACAAGTTTGCTGAGCCCTGATCTTTCTAATCAGCCACTGCGGATTCCAGATTGTTCTATTCTTTCAGTATATAATAGAAGCGGTGTTTATATCTTTGATTTACTATGTTTGTTCCCCCACTAATTTCTTCCTGAGGTGTCACCTTTCCTTGCATGCTTAATTTTATGTAGAATTAATTTTTAAGGGATTAGTGACAGGTGAAACTTTGATTTCCATCCAATTCAAAATTAGGAGAGCTCCAAGGCTAATGATTTATTGTAAAAGGCCATTGTTTACTTGTATTTTCTGTAGAACCAGTGGGCGCGTCAACATGCAACTCAGAAACCAAGTTGTTTTATATGTATACTTAGATTTTAGATTTACTTTGAGACTTAGTTATTGCAGACTTTATCTTTTATCTGCCAGACAAAATGTCTACTGGTTGTTCTGTATTTTGGTCTCTTTAACACTTCTGAGAGTTTTGCAGCCTTGCGTGTGAGTTGTCCTGATCATGCAGATGCCTGTCTGTACCTCTCTCAGGGGGACAGTGAGCCAGGATCATCAGGACCAGGGTAGTGAGAATGTTTTCTCAGCTGATTTTTAGATTGCATTTCAGTAACTTGTGATTTCTATCGATGAGCTTGCAGCATTGCACAAGTGTACCTTTACAATCCTGGGAATGAAAACCATGTTTAAATAAATTATATATAAGTGGCTTTCATATTGTGCTAGTTCTAATTTTGTTTCAGTATCAAAATGTTGTCACTAAAGAAAACTCATATCCTATAGAAGCTCAAATACTGAGAGCTTACTGTGAGATGCAGTATTTTTAGGTATAGACCTGTAGAACTGGAGAAAACAGAATAGATTCTTAGGTAGTAGAAACTGAACAGGGAGCTTATCCAAATGGAAACTGATTTTCTCACAAGGCTTTAGTTGCTATACAGGAGGTTACAAGATACAACTAGGAATCGTCCAGAGTTTAGGAAAAAGACAGCAAAAATTTCCTTTTGAGCAACAAAATAAATAAATCTGTGACTAATATATATTTTCCGGTAACATGATCGAATGGGCAAAAATCTGGTTTAAGAGGCATTCATATATGATGTCTTATCTCTCTTATAAGGCAGAATACTATGTCTCTGGGGCATTTATCTGTTTGTGTTTATATACATACATACATATATAAAGTGCATATTAATACCTGATCAGGCCAAGGACTTTACTTTTCTAGGAATCCACTTTGTCCTTTTAAACACAGAATTTGGATTAGATTAGTTCTCAAATGTTCCTGTTGACCAGAATCATCTGGAGTCTTTTAAGAAAAATACAGATTCTCAGTCTTTATACGTATCGTATCAGAAGCTCCAGAGGAAATTCCTAGGAATCTGTATTTTTAACAAAAATCCTTAGTGATTCTGATGGTAAAGCAAGTTTAGGAAATATTAGATTAAATGATGTCTAAATTAAGAGCCACAGTTATTTTAATGTCTGAGTCTATTTTTAAAATACCTGGAGATGAATTTGTAAATGGGATTATTCATTTTAGGTAATCTGCCAAATAGCATCAAGGGGCCTATATTCTCTCTTAATTGCCTTAAAAAGACACTGACTTAAATATAGTTAATGGAAGATAGTTGAATATCATAAATTGATGTTTTATACTCCTATTATAAGCTTCTGTTACTGGTGAAGATTTTATCTGTGTTTTTAGTTCTATATAAAGGACGTTATGCCTTTCTATCTTATGGACAACTGATACTGTCTCTCCAGGATATCCCACACCACCTCCCCTCTACTCTGTATACCCACCAAATATGCTTCTGATCTTGATTTTGTTCAGGTATGGATTTCCTCACCTGATAACCTTGTTTGATGACCAGTTGGCATAGGTATTCAGACACATTTCCAGTTATGCTTTTATTTTATATTAATAAATTGGCATTTTGGGTTTATATTCAGTTTTTTGGGAAAATGCCTGGGTCCCTAAAGCCCAGACTCAAGGTGACTGTACTGAGTTGCAGATACTGCGAGAAGGCTGGTGAGCCCCTGGTGCTTATTTTCTCCTGCATTGGAGTGGATGGCCCTGAAGGAGAAAGACCCGGATGGAAATTGATCTGGGATTTCTGACCCAGTGCTCGGAATGAAGTAAATTCTGATTTGAAACACTGCCGGAGACTAACTCATTCTCTTGAAAAGAAGCCCCAGGGCAGAGAGTAGCCACCAGAGGGAGAGAACAAAGGAGAACTCAGGCTTAGTTCCAGTCATAAAGTTGAGGTGGCTTGCCCTTGGATATTTTCCTCAGGCGGAGCTGGGACAAAGGGCCATGGAGCTGAGCCACCGGAGAGTGCAGTGCGAGAGGTTTTGATAACTAATTCCCTGTTTTCAAGGGGAAGTAATATACTAATTTGTCAGAAATTGGTATTTGCTTTTTATTTGTATTTGACTTGGGTTGCAAGGACTTCCCAGGATGTTAAAATACAGTGTAGATTTGCTCTAGCTCTCTGTACTTAAAATTATCCACTTTTCCAAGCATTTAGAGAGGGATGTTTAGTGACTGTGTTAAAGAGTGTGCAACATTTATGGGTATTTCTGTGTGGTGTTCTTGTAATTCTGTGGTTTAGGGAGGTCTATTGTGTACTTTAGCCAAAGTATGAATATATGTGAAATCATGGATTTTCCCCTCCATAAGCTACATTATAATGCCTATTATTTTAAGTTTAACAACTCAAATACCCTCGAATATCTCTTCAGTAATAAATAGTTGGAATGATTACTTACATTTCCACGTGGAAGGAATAAAGATGTTTATTTTGAGGAAGTCAAATTTGAAGAGCAATTGCAAAGTGAACATGAACCTGATAGTAGCAAATACTTAGAAGCTATGTTTCAAGTAGCATACTGTAACTTTCTTAGAGAGGAAAAAAAATGCACTGGTTTTGGGATGCGTGGGTGGCTCAGTCGGTTAAGCATCTGCCTTCGGCTCAGGTCATGATCCCAGGGTCCTGGGATTGAGCCCTGCGTCAGGCTCCCTGATCAGCGGGGAGCCTGCTTCTCCCTCTCCCTCTGCCTGCCGCTCCCCCTGCCTTGTGCTTTCTCGCTCTCTCAAATAAATAAATAAAATCTTAAAAAAAAAAATAAACACTAGTTTCAAAAGCAATTATTATTTTCACTAAAGTTATATTTTAAAAATCTAAATTAGAAAAAGTGTTTAGATTTAGTATATAGGAAAGTCTCATCTGTGGTAAGACTTTGAAGTACAATTATATAATGAATATTAACGTACCATGAAAATGAAAGTATGACAATGTTTGGAAGATAGTATATTAGTAGTATCACAGTGCTACATACTTAGATGTTACAAATTTGTAATCAGAATAATTATCTAAATACAAAGACCTGTCTAAATTCGTCTTGTATTATTTGCATAGATTCCTGTCATTTAATGCCTATAGGTCACTATCTTTTTTTTTTATTATTTGTTGAGCATCCTAGTATATATTACCAGTCTTATAAAAATATGCTTTATATATTGATTTTAGCAATTTCCTTTTTTCTTTTTTTTTATGTTATGTTAATCACCATACATTACATCATTAGTTTTTGATGTAGTGTTCCATGATTCATTGTTTGTGCATAACACCCAGTGCTCCATGCAGAAAGTGCCCTCTTTAATACCCATCACCAGGCTAACCCATCCCCCCACCCCCCTCCCCTCTAAAACCCTCAGTTTGTTTCTCAGAGTCCATAGTCTGTCATGGTTCGTCTCCCCCTCCGATTTCCCCCCCTTCATTCTTCCCCTCCTTCTATCTTCTTTTTTTTTTTTAACATATAATGTATTATTTGTTTCAGAGGTACAGGTCTGTGATTCAACAGTCTTACACAATTCACAGCGCTCACCATAGCACATACACTCCCCAATGTCTATCACCCAGCCACCCCATCCTTCCCACCCCCCACCACTCCAGCAAACCTCAGTTTGTTTCCTGAGATTAAGAATTCCTCATATCAGTGAGATCATATGATACATGTCTTTCTCTGATTGACTCTTCCAGAAGTTTTATGATGTCTAGTTTTACATTTAAATCTTTAATCCATTTTGAGTTTATTTTTGTATATGGTATAACAATGTGGTCCAGTTTCATTCTTTTGCATATAGTTGTCCAGTCTTCCCAATACCACTAACTGAAGAAACTCTCTTTTCCCCATGGTGTATTTTTGCCTCCTTTGTCAAAGGTTAATTGACCATATAAGCATGGGTTTATTCCTGGACTCTCTTCTGTTCCATTGATCTATGTGTCCATTTTTGTACCAGTACCATACTGTTTGGTTACTATGGCTTTGTAATATAGTTTGACATCCGGAGGTGTGATACCTCCCACTTTGTTCTTCTTTCTCAAGATTGCTTTGGCTGTTCTAAATCTTTTGTGGTTCCATGCAAATTTTAGAATTTTTTGTTGTAGTTCTGTGAAAAATGCCATGGGTATTTTGATAGGGGTTGCATTGAGTGACATCAGTAATTTTAGTTGAAATTAGAAGTTGTATTTTTCCCTGAAGCATTCATGTGCTTATTAAGTATTTACTGTGTGCTCATCACCGTTTTAGGTGCTGTGTATCCCTCAAAGAGCCTCATGGAGCCTGGTCTTAAAGTCTCCTAGAGGAGACAGATAAGCATTTAAATGGACAAATACTGATATAATTAAAAATTATGAGAAATTTATAAAGGAAAATTTCCTCAGCTTGTGTGATAAAGGAAGGCTTCTCTGAGGAAATAACATTGATATTGACACTTGAAATGAGATTTTTAATTCATGATAACTACTTGGTGGGTATTATGGGATATTAAACTACAGCAAAAGGCAAATGAGGGTTATTGTTTGGGTTTAAATCTATGACCTAGTTTTTGGTGCTTTAGGTATGGATCAGCTTTAAGTTGTCACATAGAAGTGTGGGATTTATTATTTGGAGCCTCCTTTCATGAGAAGAACGAGAGGTAGATGATTAATATCATAAAAGAACATTGTGTATCAAAATAGTAAATTACAGTTCTACTTTTTTCCCTTTAAATATTATCTTTAATGGTGTAGGGGATGAAAAATTAGCCTCTTGATTGGAAAGAAAATAACATTAGGAATTTTAGAATACTTCTGCTTAAAGAAATTTCAATCTGGTATGTGTGAACCAGTCACTTGGGACGGTATTGTGTTGTAGTAAAATCTTATTGTACCTTACTGCATCGTTTTTAAATAACAAAAACCTATTTTTATGAACTTTTAAGTTAATAGTTCCAAACTTTCTTTACTTTTTTTCTCTCTGATATGGACCAGGCTGTTTTCAATTAAATGCTTCTTTGTAACCTCCAATCAAATAGGTTCCATAAATTCCCAGGGCTGGAGAAATTGAGTACTATTTGTCCTCATTCAAGTAATAGATGAGATGTGAAATGGGTTATATGGTATGTGGGTCTCCAGATGATGCTTTAAAATAATGTGTGAGTTTGTGGGGTGTCAAGTAGCAAATTAGTTTCAAACTGATTAACATTTATCTTTTTTAAACTTAGGCATATTAGGCAACTATATTTGAGGGGGAGGGGTAACTCACTAAAATTTTGGCCCTTCTAGTACATCTGAAACTACATGGAATACTTGCAGAATATCTGCTGCGGTTTGCCAGCCCTTTAACAACCATGGAAAGCAAATCAATTTCACATGACCTGCATACTTAGAAATGATTTTTTAAGGTTTCTGTTTCTTTCATTCAAGAATAACAGAAAGAATTCTATCAAAATAAAGAAACATGAATGATATTTTGAATGACCTTATTTCCTCAATGACATTCCCCTCCTTGATTTTTTTTTTTAACCTCTACTCTAAATAAAGCAGAAGCTCTGATGGGAAAAGATTCTGTGGGCATAAAAGGAGCTAGGCCAACAGCACGTGGGTGTATAGTATAAAATGAGGTATTATATAAGAGAAAAGGAGGCTGAATTGATATAAACATTTTAATTTACACCTACACTGGTGGGGGAGTGATAATGCTTCCATGAATTAAATATATCAGCAGTGTAGTACCATCGAGCTGCATTGCTGGGAGATACTTCTCCATGGATTTCTTGTGTTCTTCACAGTTCAGTATCTGAGTAAGGAATGTGTTTGAATAGCCTTTATCCTGAGATATTTGCTTACAAATTCCAGATTAAGCGCCCTCTCTCCCTCCTTCCTATCCTCTCTCTAGAGTTTTAGATGAACTGGTGTACCAGCAGCTTATAACAGCTAGTCTCCTCTGAGATCTTCTTCTATGGAGGAAAACATCTAATTGAGGGACAAGTGGAAGGAATTTTTCTGGCTGATGCTTTTTGCTGTCCCTCTAAATCAAGGATCTGGTGTCTTCTGTCAGTATATGTGTATGAAACAGTGGCAGGCTATCTTGTTCGCTTGTGAGTAGGGTAAAGTCTCAGACCCCTCATGGTTCCTGACCTAACATGCACACGGAATTGCAAACTCAAATGCCTATGGGAACCAGGCAAGGGATATGAATTGGAAGTAGGTCAGGTGTTAAATAATAAATGGCAGCTGACACTCAGCCTTAGAGTTACGTTTTTAAGAGGGAGTAATGGGACTGTAGCAACTATAGGACAATATATTTTTGTGAAAGAATCCTACTTTTAAAATATTTGGCAACCTATTCTCCTTGAAAGCACTGTTTTGGTTAAACCATACTCCTGGGAGCCAGATTGTCACCATTGAGACTTTTCTGTCCTAGATGGTGAGAAACCATCAAGATGGACTTTTTTTTTTTTTTTAATTCTTTTTGGTAACCATGGAAACATTTGGCATAATGCCAAAGCACACAGTCATTGAAGAATTAAAAATTCTTAGGAAGCCTTTATATATATATATGGCTGACATTAGGTAAGAAGAAATACGGTATTTGGCCAAAATATCAACAAAAATTTTGCCATGATTTTTTCCCCCAAAATGGATCTTAAACAGATGAGGCAGACATCAGATGTTTTCTTTTAAGTAATCCTTTCATAGCACTTGCCCTAATTACCTGTTCCAGCATTTTATTTCATCTCTACTAGTACCATGATTTTATTTTTATTATCCATTTCTGAGCTCGGTGTATATATAATTTAGGTAGAGCATTTGTGGCCCACGTTTAATGATAAATGGTGTTCATATGTATAGTATAATAATTGGAAAACTCTAATTATTCTGCACTTTTTTTATATGTGGTATGGCCAGAGACATACAAAAAAAGAGACAAAACAAAATTTGTCAGACAAAATCCAAGTTTTATTTCATTGAGATTAGTTTCAAGGTTGTATAAAAAATTCCAGTTGGGATTTAAAAACCTTTTTATGTTGAATCTAGCAAATATTTCCCTAACATTAGCCTAGAAAGTTTGAGATCTCGAGGTGACTTTCTATGAGCCCCTTAAATTGTAGCTTATATGGTAAACTATTAGATAGTTGTCTGAATGTGTTTATAGGAGTTTGGCTACTTCAGCTGTTAGCCAACTATAAAAACAGGGTAAAAGAGGATTTTTATGTCTTTCATTTTCTTTGTTTCTGCATTTTTAATTATGGAAATAGTAAATGAAAATAAGTGGGCATCACTAGGAAGTATAAGGGAAAACAAATATTCTCTGGAAACTTATTAGTGGGTCACAAGAGAATTTTCATAGCTGAATTAAAAAGTACAGTTAGATACTTCAGATTACTGTGTGCTAATTATAAAATTTCATGCATGAAATTAGTAATTTAGAAAGTAAAAATACTACTTGAGATAATGATGATTTATGGCAATAAGTATAGAATAAATGTTTTTATTTGTTTATTGAGGTAGAATTTATATAAGTAAAATTCATCCTGTTTAGGTGATCAGCTCTATGAATTTCAGTAAACTTACACAGTTGTGTAACCACCTCCACAACTAAGAAAATATTTCCCTCATCCCCCCAGATTCCTTATTCCTCTATGTCATTGATCCCCTTCCTCTCCCCACAGCCCCTGGCCACACTCATCTGATTTCTTTCTCCATATTTCTGCCTATTCTGGAATGTTGTATAAATGGATTGATCAAATATGTAGCCTTTTGAGCCCAGCTTCTTTCTCTAGGTATAATGCTTTTGTGATTCACAGCTGTTGTTATATGTACCCCTAGTGTGTTTCTTCTCATTGCTGAGTGGAATTTCATTGTATAGATCTCCCACAAGTTGCTTTACTATTTACCAACTGAGGGATATTTGAATTGTTTTCAGCTTTTGGAGATGGATATCGTAAATAGAGCTGCTATAAACTTTGTGAACAGGTTTTTGCTTGGCATGCCTTCATTTCTCTTGGGTAAACAAATACCAATGTGTGGGATTGCCACATTATAGGGAAGTATATGTTTAATTTTAAAAAATTTTTTATTGTTATGTTAATCACCATACATTACATCATTAGTTTTTGATGTAGTGTTCCATGATTCATTGTTTGTGCATAATACCCGGTGCTCCATGTAGAATGTGCCCTCTTTAATACCCATCACCAGGCTAACCCATCCTCCCACCCCCATTCCCTCTAGAACCCTCAGTTTGTTTTTCAGAGTCCATCCTCTCTCATGGTTCGTCTCCCCCTCCGATTTCCCCCCTTCATTCTTCCCCTCCTTCTGTCTTCTTTTTTTTTTTTTCTTAACATAAATTGCATTGTTTCAGAGGTACAGATCTGTGATTCAACAGTCTTGCACAATTCACAGCGCTCACCATAGCACATACCCTCCCCAGTGTCTATCACCCAGCCACCCCAACCCTCCAACCCCACCCCCCACTCCAGCAACCCTCAGTTTGTTTCCTGAGATTAAGAATTCCTCCTGTCAGTGAGGTCATATGATACATGTCTTTCTCTGATTGACTTATTTCGCTCAGCATAATACCCTCCAGTTCCATCCACGTCGTTGCAAATGGCAAGATCTCATTCCTTTTGATGGCTGCATAATATTCCAGTGTGTGTGTGTGTGTGTGTGTGTGTGTGTGTTTGTGTGTGTGTGTGTATACACACACACATACAACATCTTCTTTATCCATTCATCTGTCGATGGACATCTTGGCTCTTTCCACAGTTTGGCTATTGCGGACATTGCTGCTATAAACATCCGGGGTGCACGTACCCCTTCGGATCCCTACATTTCTATCTTTGCGGTAAATACCCAGTAGTACAATTGCTGGATCGTACGGTAGCTCTATTTTCAACTTTTTGAGGAACCTCCATACTGTTTTCCAGAGTGGCTGCACCAGCTTGCATTCACACCAACAGTGTAGGAGGGTTCCCCTTTCTCCACATCCCCGCCAACATCTGTCGTTTCCTGACTTGTTAATTTTAGCCATTCTGCCTGGTGTGAGGTGGTATATCGTTGAGGTTTTGATTTGGATTTCCCTGATGCTGAGCGATGTTGAGGACTTTTTCATGTGTCTGTTGGCCATTTGGATGTCTTCTTTGGAAAAATGTCTGTTCATGTCTTCTGCCCATTTCTTGATTGGATCGTTTGTTCTTTGGGTGTTGAGTTTGAGAAGTTCTTTATAGATTTTGGATACTAGCCCTTTATCTGATATGTCATTTGCAAATATCTTCTCCCATTCTGTCGGTTGTCTTTTGGTTTTGTTGACTGTTTCTTTTGCTGTGCAAAAGCTTTTTATCTTGATGAAGTCCCAATAGTTCATTTTTGCCTTTGCTTCCCTTGCCTTTGGCGATGTTTCTAGGAAGAAGTTCCTGCGGCTGAGGTCGAAGAGGTTGCTGCCTGTGTTCTCCTTTAGGATTTTGATGGACTCCTGTCTCACATTGAGGTCTTTCAACCATTTTGAGTCTATTTTTGTGTATGGTGTAAGGAAATGGGCTCTCTATTCTTTTCCACTGATCTATGTTTCTGTTTTGTGCCAGTACCATACTGTCTTGATGATGACAGCTTTGTAATAGAGCTGGAAGTCCGGAATTGTGATGCTGCCTGCTTTGCTTTTCTTTTTCAACATTCCTCTGGCTATTCAGGGTCTTTTCTGGTTCCATACAAATTTTAGGATTATTTGTTCCATTTCTTTGAAAAAAGTGGATGGTATTTTGATGGAGATTGCATTAAATGTGTAGATTGCTCTAGGTAGCATTGACATCTTCACAATATTTGTTCTTCCAATCCATGAGCATGGAATGTTTTTCCATTACTTTGTGTCTTCCTCAATTTCTTTCATGAGTATTTTAGTTTTCTGAGTACAGATCCTTTGCCTCTTTGGTTAGATTTATTCCTAGGTATCTTATGGTTCTGGGTGCCATTGTAAATGGGATCGACTCCTTAATTTCTCTTTCTTCTGTCTTGTTGTTGGTGTATAGGAATGCCACTGATTTCTGTGCATTGATTTTATATCCTGCCACTTGGCTGAATTCCTGTATGAGTTCTAGCAGTTTTGGGGTGGAGTCTTTTGGGTTTTCCACGTAAAGTATCATATCATCAGCAAAGAGTGAGAGTTTGACTTCTTCTTTGCCGATTCGGATGCCTTTTATTTCTTTTTGTTGTCTGATTGCCGTGGCTAGGACTTCTAGTACTATGTTGAATAGCAGTGGTGATAGTGGACATCCCTGCCGTGTTCCTGACCTTAGGGGGAAAGCTCTCAGTTTTTCCCCATTGAGAATGATATTTGCTGTGGGTTTTTCATAGATGGCTTTTATGATATTGAGGTATGTACCCTCTATCCCTATACTCTGAAGAGTTTTGACCAAGAAAGGATGCTGTACTTTGTCAGATGCTTTTTCTGCATCTATTGAGAGGATCCTATGATTCTTGTTCTTTCTTTTGTTAATGTGTTGTATCACGTTGATTGATTTGCAGATGTTGAACCAAACTTGCAGCCCAGGGATAAATCCCACTTGGTCGTGGTGAATATTCCCTTAATGTCCTGTTGGATCCTATTGGCTAATATTTTGGTGAGAATTTTTGCATCCATGTTCATCAAGGATATTGGTCTGTAATTCTCCTTTTTGATGGGGTCTTTGTCTGGTTTTGGGATCAAGGTAATGGTGGCCTCATAAAACGAGTTTAGAAGTTTTCCTTCCATTTAAATTTTTTGGAACAGTTTCAGAAGAATAGGTATTAATTCTTCTTTAAATGTTTGGTAGAATTCCCCTGGGAAACCATCTGGCCCTGGGCTTTTGTTTTTTGGGAGATTTTTGATGACTGCTTCAATTTCCTTAGTGGTTGTGGGTCTGTTCAGGTTTTCTATTTCTTCCTGGTTCAGTGTTGGTAGTTGATACATCTCTAGGAATGCATCCATTTCTTCCAGGTTATCTAATTTGCTGGCATAGAGTTGCTCATAATATGTTCTTATAATTGTTTGTATTTCTTTGGCGTTGGTTGTGATCTCTCCTCTTTCATTCATGATTTGTTGATTTAGGTTAGTTCTCTTTTCTTTTTGATAATTCTGGCCAGGGGTTTATCAATCTTGTTAATTCTTTCAAAGAACCAGCTCCTAGTTTCATGGATCTGTTCTACTGTTCTTTTGGTTTCTATTTCATTGATTTCCGCTCTGATCTTTATTTTTTCTCTTCTCCTGCTGGGTTTAGGCTTTATTTGCTGTTCTCTCTCCAGCTCCTTTAGGTGTAGGGTTAGGTTGTGTATTTGAGACCTTTCTTGTTTCTTGAGAAAGGCTTGTATTGCTATATACTTCTTAGGACTGCCTTTGCTGCGTCCAAAGATTTTGAACAGTTGTATTTTCATTTTCATTGGTTTCCATGAATTTTTTTAATTCTTTAATTTCCTGGTTGACCCATTCATTCTTTAGTAGGATGCTCTTTAGCCTCCATGTATTTGAGTTCTTTCCGACTTTCCTCCTGTGATTGAGTTCTAGTTTCAAAGCATTGTGGTCTGAAAATAGGCAGGGAATGATCCCAATATTTTGGTACCCGTTGAGACCTGATTTATGACCTGGGATGTGATCGATTCTGGAGAATGTTCTATGGGCAAGAGAAGAATGTGTACTCCGTTGCTTTGGGATGGAATGTTCTGAATATGTCTGTGAAGTCCATTTGGTCCAGTGTGTCATTTAAAGTCTTTATTTCCTTGTTGATCTTTTGCTTAGATGATCTGTCCATTTCAGTGAGAGGCGTGTTGATGTCCCCCACTATTATTGTATTGTTGTCAATGTGTTTCTTTGCTTTTGTTATTAATTGCCTTATATAATTGGCTGCTCCCATGTTAGGGGCATAGATATTTACAATTGTTAGATCTTCTTGTTGGATAGACCCTTTAAGTAGGGTGTAGTGTCCTTCCTCATCTCTTATTACAGTCTTTGGTTTAAAATCTAATTTGTCTGATCTAAGGATTGCCACCCCAGCTTTCTTTTGGTGTCCATCAGCATGGTAAATGGTTTTCCACCCCCTCACTTTCAATCTGGTGGTGTCTTTGGGTCTAAAATGAGTCTCTTGCAGACAGCTTATCGATGGGTCTTTTTTTTTAATCCAATCAGATACCTGGGTGTCTTTTTTTTTTTTTTTTTCCTGGGTGTCTTGATTGGGGCATTTAGCCCATTTACATTCAGGGTAACTACTGAAAGATATGAATTTAGTGCCATTGTATTGCCTGTAAGGTGACTGTTACTGTATATTGTCTGTGTTTCTTTATGGTCTATGTTGCTTTTAGGCTCTCTCTTTGCTTAGAGGACCCTTTTCAATATTTTTTGTAGGACTGGTTTCGTGTTTGCAAATTCTTTTAGGTTTTGTTTGTCTTGGAAGCTTTTTATCTCTCCTTCTATTTTCAATGACAGCCTAGCCTGATATAGTATTCTTGGCTGCATATTTTTCTCATTTAGTGCTCTGAATATATCATGCCAGTCCTTTCTGCCTGCCAGGTCTCTGTGGATAGGTCTGTTGCCAATCTAATGTTTCTGCCATTGTAGGTTACAGATCTCTTGTTCCGAGCTGCTTTCAGGATTTTCTCTTTGTCTCTGAGACTCATAAGTTTTCTATTAGATGTTGGGGTGTTGACGTATTTTTATTGATTTTGGGAGGGGTTCTCTGTGCTTTCTGGATTTTGATGCCTGTTTCCTTCCCCAAATTTGGAAGTTCTCTGCTCTAATTTGCTCCAATATACCTTCTGCCCCTCTCTCTCTTTCTTCTTCTTCTGGGATCCCAATTATTCTAATGTTTTTTCGTCTTATAGTATCGCTCATCTCTCAAACTCTGCCCTCGTGATCCAGTAGTTGTTTATTTCTCTTTTTCTCAGCTTCTTTTTTTTGATCATTTGGTCTTCTATATCACTAATTCTTTCTTCTGCCTCATTTATCCTAGCAGTTAGCGCCCTCATTTTTGATTACACCTCATTAATAGCCTTTTTGATTTCGACTTGGTTAGATTTTAGTTCTTTTATTTCTCCAGGAAGGGTTTCTCTAATAACTTCCATGCTTTTTTCAAGCCAAGCTAGTATTTTTAAAGTGATGATTCTGAACTCTAGATCCGACATCGTACTAATGTTCGTATTGAGTAGGTCCCTGGCAGTCGGTACTACCTCTTGTTCTTTTTGTTGAGGTGATTTTTTCCATCTTGTCATTTTGTCCAGAGGAGAATAGATGAATGAGAGAACAAATGGTAACAGGGTAATAATGTCCCCAGAAAATATACTCTAAACACATCAGAAAAAACCTGAAGCCCAGGGAAAAGAAAGGGAAAGAAAGAAAAAAGAAAAAGAAAAAAAAAAGAAAAAAGATAAAAACAAAAACAGAACAAAACAGAAAAAACCAGAATATGATCAAATATGATCAGGCTGGTGCATAGACCAGTGCCACACACTAGATTTTTGGTGTATTTTGGTCTGTTAGAAGAAAGTGCCTCCCTAAATTTTAAAGAAAGGAAAACTTATATATGTACAAAAATAAGGGTTGATATGATGAAGGAATAGAATATGACTGTAAAGATGAAAATTATAAAAAATTTAAGTTGTTTGAAAAAAGAAAGAACAGGATTTAAAAAAAAAAAGAAAAAAATAAAGGGAGAGAATGTGATCAAGCAGGAGAGTAGAACAAAACCATACACTAGAGATTTAGGGTATATTTTGATCTGTTAGAAGAAACTATCTCAAAATTTTAAAGAGTGAACAACTTATATATATATGCCAAAAATAAGGGTAACTACTATGAAGGGATAGAATATGACTCTAAAAATGAAAAATAAAAATTTTTTAAAAAAGGGATTGATAAGATGTTGGTTGAAAAAGGGAAAAAGAAAAATTAAAAAAAAAAAAAAACAGTTAAAAAAAATTAACTTTGTAAGACTAAAGAATCTTGGGAAAAAAGCCATGGATTCTCTGTGCATTATTCCCCTAGCGCTGGAGTTCTGCCGTTCTCATTGATCGGTAAACTTGGTCTTGGCTGGCTGTTCTTGCTGATCTTCTGGGGGAGGGGCCTGTTGCCTTGGTTCCCAAACATCTTTGCCAGAAGCGGAATTGCCCCACCCTTGCCAGTCCAGGCTAAGTAATCTGCTCGGGTTTGCTCTCGGGAGCTTTGGTTTGCTGCAAGCTTTCCATACAGCTTTGGAGGTCGAGAGTGAAAATGCCAATCTCACAGTCTCCACCCCGGAGGAGCCAAGAACTCGGGGTCCCACTCCTCAGTGAGCTCCCAGAGAAAAGCAGTCAGTCACTCCCATCTCCCTGGTCTCTGGCCGCATTCCATGCTCACCCAGCCTGTGACCAAGCATTTCTGTCTCTGGCACCCGACCCCATGTGGAGTCTCCAAACCCAGCAGATCCCTGCAGTGCGCTCCCGCGCTGCTCCTCCCAGGGGAGGAAGGGGAGTCTCCCCGGATCTGCCACTTGTTGGGTCCCTGCTGGAGGAGCAGTGGCCCAACTGTGCCGCGGATCACAGTTTATGGCAACCCCAAGCTGAGAGCCCACGCCTCTGCTCCGTGTCTGCAGCCGGCTTCCCTGCTCCGATACCTGGGAGCTCTGCCGCACTCAGACACCCCCGGTCTTCCTGTGACCCCGAGGGTCCTGAGACCACACTGTCCCGCGAGGGTTCCACCCCCCGCTTAGCCACTGGAGTGACTCCCTCACGGGAGCAGACTTCTAAAATTTCCGATTTTGTGGTCCGCGGCTCTATCACTTGCCAGAAGTGGCTGGTGGAGGCCCCCTCCCCCGCTGTCTATCCTCCCGAATATCACCTTGGATTCACTTCTCCACAAGTCCTACCTTCCAGAAAGTGGTCGCTTTTCTGTTTAGAGAGTTGTTGTTATTCTTTTCTTCAATCTCCTGTTGAGTTTGTAGGTGTTCAGAATGGTTTGATCCCTATCCAGCTGAATTCCTGAGACCAGACGAAATCCAGGTCTCCTACTCCTCCGCCATCTTTCCAAAATATCCCTATGTTTAATTTTATAAGAAACTGCCAAACCATTTTCCAAAGTGGCTGCACCATTTTAGATTCCCATCAGCAATTCATTGGAGTCGTAGCTGCTCCACATTGAGTATAGGTTTTTTAGTTGTTGTTTTTTTTTAATCTTAAGAAGAAGTCATTTCAAATCTTTCTGAAGATGCATTATATTAAAAATCGATATATTATGTTTGAATTTTGTATTCTTTTACAAACATGGGATGGTTAAAGTAGTAAGTGGCAGGTTGAGTTAATACCATTTTTTTCTTTACTATGAGTTAATTCACACATATATACATATATATGTTAGGAAATTGAAGCTATTTTAGTGAAATTATGATTAAATTGTGTCTTACATATATACGATAATGGGAGTTTCCAGATTAATTAAAATGCTTGGCCAATAATTCAGAACTTCCTAAATATAGAGACAAATGAGTTCAGGCAAGTCTTGAGACCCTTATTAATAGTTGAGTCTTTGGTTATATTAGAACTAAAAGTTGCAATGTAGTTTACAAGGCTACTCTATCTTTAGTTGGAGCATCTAGATGTGGCAGCCCATGAAAAGAACAACTTAGAAGCACTGGCTTACTTTACAAAATTTCCAAGCCAGTGATAGTTCTAATGTAGGTAGAATTGGCCTCTACAGATAATGCAGGTCATTTAGACCAAACTGGAATTTCCAATTGCCCTTTAAGTAATTCAGTAAGGTACTAATGGCACTTAAGAGTAAAATGTGGCTTCTCTAATTTCCAGAATGGCAATACTGCCCTGCATACAATAATGTTTGTGTTTTAACATCCTCCCATTTTTTTCTGGGGAAAAACATCAGAAATGAAAGTGAATTTTCCAGGAATAGGGATGCTTGGGTTTGTTCTTTTTTTGTGTGTGTGACTTTTTTCTTAGGACTAGTTTCTCAGGCTAATATGGAAAGCTTTTTACAAGACCACATTTAAATATAGGGCAAAGGCAAATGTAGAATTAAACCTGAACATTCATAACTTTTTCTCAAGATGTGATTTGTTATCAAGTAGGTTTTTTTTTTTTTAATGGCTGGCTTAATTAAATATTTGAAAGAGGCTGAGACTACAGATATACATACAAACTAACATTTTTAGTATTTCAACTTGAAGCTATCGTTTATTCTCAACAATGTTAACATTTAGAGGGTTAGGAAATTGAATCGATTTTGGTAAAAATTATGATTAAATTGTGTCTTAACACAAGACCCAACTGTCTTCTGCCTCAGATTATTTTTTTGTCTTCTTCTTGGCACCTAATGCTGATACAAGCACTATGAAAATGCTTCTCGTGTAATATGCAGTGAACTCCAATAGAAACAAGCTTTTGCAAACAGCATCCACTCAGAGGTGCTGCTTACCTGGTGTGGCCCACAAATGCGAAAATGCATAATTTTCACAAATGGCCATTTCTTAGATTTGTGATTACATAATGACAACAAAAGGAATACTCTGAAACAGTTGGGCCCACACTCTCAAGTGGAGCTATGTATGTATATGTCCCCAAAGTTAGCTTACAGATATTTATATGCACAAGAACTGCTTTTCATAAACTTTGGAATTTTGATATCATTTTCTATCCTTCCTCATTCATAAACTAATATGATCATGAGCAATGCAGCAAAGTTAGTAGTGTTTCTTCTTATTTTCCCTAATTTTTCCTTTTTCTTACATCTTCTCAGCCTTTGTTAGCATGTCCTGTGTTGTACTGCAGTGGGATAGACCTATTGATCCAGGGAATTAATTAATAATCTTTGTGTATGTCTTTTCCCTCTTGATTGCCCAGCTGTAGTCTTTTTTTGTTTTAATAGAACAAAAATAATATTTTCTTTCAGTATGTTCTGCCAAATTCTGACTGCTGGTTTTTTGTTTATTAGAATAATTATATGATTTTCTACTGAGTAGTCTTTCTGCATTTTTGTTTTCGCTGCCTATAATGTTTCTTTCATTCATGATAGTGGAGAAACAAAGGGTGCATTTTATATTTGGAGAGATCCATTATAAAGCACTAGGACACTTCCTGCATAGTACTGGTTCCTAAATGTTCCTCTGGCAATATTAGGTGGGTTACATTCACCCATTGGTTAGGCACATAAACCTTTCCCACATTGATTAATTTCCTTACTGACAAATTATGGAGAAAACTCTGGTAGTTCTCAAGAAAGACTAGGAAGTTGGGGAAGATGTCAAGAGGTTTGAGGTCAGGAATTTGATCTTTTTAAAACTTCCCTCCAACTAAGACATCCATAAATAATGTGTGAGACAAGTTTGAATAGAAGCTAAGAATTAAAAAAAAAAATGAAATAAAATTTCAACTCCCCCATATAGCATTTGTGAGGAAAAATGCAACAGAAACATATATTCATATAATAGTGAGAAAACAGAATGTGTTTTTCAAGTTTGCTTGAAGTTCTTCATTATTAAATTATAGCAGGATTCCTATTCAGTATGCAGTGTATTTGCATAAGTATTAAAATAATTTATCATGATTAATTCTATTATAGTAAATTTCAGGCCTAATCACAATCTGCCATATACTGTAGTGGTTTGTCAGTATTTCATGTTTTCCTGGAGGTTTGGTGGAATTGCTGCTTGTGGAACCGCACAGATGTCATCGGAATTTGCTGTGATTAATGCAGTTCTGAAGGAGATCTAATAACGATTAGCCAGTTTCATAAAGTGTTACAGAATAAGGTCAGTGTGAGAAAAATTCTAAAGCTCTTAAAAATGTGCATTCTGGCAAGTACCTCTGCCCACAAATTGAATTTCTTGAACAGTGAGGGGGTTTAACCTTGGAAACAGATGAACTCCTTGGGCAAATGTGGGAAAAAGAGATGATGATTTGCCTTCAGATACTCAAAGGATCAGGAAAGAAAAAAATGGGGTGAGTCTAGAACTAAAGGTTGAAAGTTATAGGGAAGTAGATATAAATCTGATCTATTACAGTTTCAGAAAATCACTAGAAACACAATGGGCTTCGTGGTTCTAATGGGCCCACTAAGGAATGGAGCTTCCTGTTACTGGAATTATCTAGGTAGCGATAAGATGCCTATTTAGGGACACTACTGGAAAGTATTTTTTTTAATGGTTCAGAAGAAATTTCTCTCTTTTTTTTTTTTTTTTTTTTTTTAAGATTTTTTTTATTTATTTATTTGAGAGAGAGAGAATGAGAGAGCAAGCACATGAGAGGGGGGAGGGTCAGAGGGAGAAGCAGACTCCCTGCCGAGCAGGGAGCCCGATGCGGGACTCGATCCAGGGACTCCAGGATCATGACCTGAGCCGAAGGCAGTCGCTTAACCAACTGAGCCACCCAGGCGCCCTGAGAAGAAATTTCTCTTTAAATAAATTCTGATTTTTTTTTCTACCGTGAGTTTCCATAAATTAATGTCCTTCACAGTATCAACAGATTTCTTGTATTTTTCTTAGATTTTGGTGGAGGCTTCAGTAGGAGATGGCTTTACTGGAGACATTGCAATCGATGATTTGTCATTCATGGGCTGTGCCCTCTACCCTGGTAAGGAAGAATATTTTAATATATGAGTATTTTCAAACCTGTTTACTCGAAAAAAACAGCTGTTGAGAAAATCAATATTTCATTTCCACAATATTCTAAAAATACCCTTACTTCTATTCTACTAGTATATTAACCCTGGGAAAGATTATTGTGCATCTTTGCTAGTAATTAGTCTTAATATCTTTGCAAACATAGTAGAGAGGTTTGAATCAGCTGTGCTTCTGTCTCATCATGTGGAAAATATTAGGAAATCATGTCTGAAATTAAACCATAATTCCATTATATTTGAGAGGTTATAATAACCAAATTGGTTGCCTTATAATTACATTGTTTTGGAGAGTGTATTAATCTTTCCATTACCTTCAGAGATGTTTTCCTGTCAAGCAACACTAAATATTCCTAAGGATTGTTATCAACCATTTCTTCTCTTTGTTACACATTTCTTTTATTAAAAAAAAAAAACCAAATATATATTTTCCAGATTTATATTTGCATTCTCAACCTTTACCCTGAAATCCAGACTTAGGTACTAACTACCTAATGAACATCTCAACTTAGATGTCTGGTAGACATCTCAGAGATAATGAAGGGAAATAACCTAAAACAAGCCTACAGTAAACTAAGATAAAACAAAAACAAACACCCCAGGCAAAGTGCCTTCCAGGCAGTACGTAGCAATCTAATAGGACTGGTTATCAAGCTCTTGGGCTCTGAGGCTGGAGGCTCTTAAATTGCACAGCAAGGGGGGAGCACAGCTTCCTTCCTGAAGAGATCAGAGGCAGAGTAATTTAAAAATGAATTGCAGGGGCGCCTGGGTGGCTCAGTCCTTAAGTGTCTGCCATCGGCTCAGGTTATGATCCCAGGGTACTGGGATCAAGCCCCACATCGAGCCCCGCATCAGGCTCCCTGCTCAGTGGGGAGCCTGCTTCTCCCTCTCTCACTCCCCGTGCTTGTGTTCCCTTTCTCTCTGTGTCTCTCTCTGTCAAATAAATAAATAAAATCTTAAAAAAAAAATCAATTGCAATAATCCATCTAGAGAGCACTCTCAAGTGCTGAAAACTTAACCTCCAGCCCCACCCCATCACTGTAGTGTTATTGGTCACAAGAGCACCAGCCCCTCCCTGGACATATTCAGGGCTGGACTCCAGTTCTGTTCATTGTAGTTATGAGACTCAGCTCTCATCCTCCACCTCGTCATCCTGGCAGGATTAATTCCCTTAACCACTCTGTGTAGTGGTTTCCAAAGAACTCTGCAGAAAACCAAATCTCTCTCTGGACAAGGCCAGCAATAAGGAAATCAGAATTCAACAAGTTTACCCTTATCTCTTGCTGGCTACAAGTGAATTCTTGGTTACTAATTGTCCTTCTGATCTTGCCATTCTTCTGTGCCTCCCTATCTCATAAATGACAGTTTATTTCTATTTGTGTATTTTTTATGAACAAATCTGGGTTGCCACTAGCTGCAGATATATCCAGAGTCAACTACTTCGGTCCAAGCCACCACTGTGTCTGCATGGATTATTATAGTTGCCTTTTAAATGATCTCTGCTTCTACACTTGAGAATATAATTTGTTCTCGAACAGCAGGCAGAATGATCTTTTTCAAACTTAGATAAAAGATCATGTCTTCCTGTCATCAGAGTCTTCCTATGATATCCTCTTTCATTGAGAGCAAAAGCCAATTCTACAGTAACTTCCAAGGCATGCATGCCTGGTGCCCTCGTACCTCCCGGACTTCACCTGCCACGCCTGGGCCTCTACTTGACTTCTCTTAACTACAAGGCCTCTCAGCTAATCCTTAAATACTCCAACCCACTTATGCCTCAGGGCTTCTACACCTTCTTGTCCCTCATCCCGACATGTGCTTCCCCCGGATAGGCACTTGACTCCCTTTCTTACTTCTTTCTGATCTGCTCTAAATTTTTTTCAGTAGTAGAGACTTCTCTGAACACTACACACACACACACACACACACACACACACACACACACACACACACACACACACAGAGTCTCTTTGTTGACATTTTCTTTCTCCTTCCCCTGTGTTATTTTTCTCTACAACGCCTGTCACCCTTATGGTTCTATTTCTGTTTTCCCCAACAATAATGTTAGCTGCATGGCAACCGGGGATTTTATCTGATCACTGTCTTATCTCCAGGAGCTTAAACAGTATCTGGCACATAATATTACTCAATATTAACATTTGTTGGATAAATGGGTACATAGATGGAGAGATGCCTGTATCTTTTGAAGTGTTTTATATACTTTTGATATATATTTTAGTTTATTATTATTGCTCAAGTATTATTTTTATATGCAGGACACCGTCATAGGCTACCTTTTGTTGAAAGCCAAACCTCAGTGGCTTATAAATTCAAGCATTTATTTCTTGCTCTCAAGCATGTGGGTGGGCAGAGAACAATAATGGCAAAAGTACGTGTTTCTTGTCCATAGCTCTTTTTAATTCTATAGAGCTTCAAGCTGTGTATTTCTGTTCCTTCTTTCCTGTTTATGTGGGACCAAAGCTAAAGGATGAAGGTCTTACCTGACATATTTTGTTGTCAAGTAGCAGGGTGGAAAAAGAAAGCACACTTAAAGCTTCTGTGGGGACATGGTATGTGTATGTCTGCTCATGTCAGTTGGTCAGAACAAGTCATATGATCAAGCCTAACAAGGGGTAGGGAAGCATTCTTAACAGACAAGAAGCTTGGCAAGAGTAGGGAATACAGAAAGTCCTTATTAGATATTAAGGTACATATAAATGGTACATTAATGCCATTTACCACTCATATGTACCATCTTATATAATCCTCTAATATTTTATTTTATTTTTATTTTTTTAGAGAGAGAGTGCACACATGCATACACATGCACCTGCAAATGGCTGGGGGGAGGGGCAGATGGGGAGGGAGAGAGAGAGAATCTTAAGCAGGCTCCACATCCAGCATGGATCCCCACGTGGGGCTTGATCTCACAACCCTGAAATCACGACCTGAGCCTAAATCAAGACTTGGTCACTTAACTGACTAAGCCACTTAGGTGCCCCAATCCTCTAACCTTTTGAGTCTAGAATAATGTCTAGTCTATTGCCAGTGAAGATATCTTAAATGTTGGATAGGATTGATATCTTTGTTATCCCAATTTTATGGAGCAAGCTGAGAGGGGAACAACTTGCCCAAGGCTACCTAGCGAAAAAGTGACAAATTATGTCTGCTTCTTAGGACCACAGTGTTAACCACTGTCATACCGCTCATCAAATACACTAACCTCACAAGGAAGAGAATACATATTCTACTTTATAGATGGGAAAAATTAAATGGAAAGATGAAAATACATAGTTGAGGGAAAGAATGAGAGTTTCACCTAAGTATGTGTGATTTCAGTGCCCAGGGTTTTTCCCAAATCGCCCCCCACTTTGAGCTTAGGGAGCATCACCATGACCCGAGGGGCAGAGAAGACCATAAAAGAATATAGAAAGGGAACACAAGGGATACTGTTGCTACTCCAGTTATCTTGCTACTCACATTCTATGGCTGGTGGTTCCAAAGGAGAGAGAGAAGAGTGGCCAGACCCAGAGGCAGAGATGTGAAGTATCAGTTACAGACCATTAGTCCCAATTTTCTGGTTCAAGTTTTGGAGAAAAATATGGAATTTTAAAAACTGCCTGAACTGTGTGGTTTTAATGTTGGCTTCGTAACAAAAGAAACACTGGGTTGAAACCACAGAGCCTGTTGAAACTATAGGTTTCTTAAAGGAGTTTGGTGGCATCTTGCCATAAGATGAAAATAAAAATAAAAATTCGGCTTTCAATAAAAATATTGCTCTTGACGATTACCAGTCAGTTTTTTTTTTCTTCTGTTAGTTGAAATGGGACCAGCCCATGTAGATACCCTTATAGACATTGATTTGTTTCCAATATAAACTGATAATTTATCTACAGCATTTTTCTTCCTTGGCTAATAAAACAAAAACTTAAAAAATACATACATACAAAAACTTAAAAAATTACAGACGCAAAATATTGACCTAATCTCCAAAGTGTGCATTGGCACATTACCTGTAACTTTTATGCTAAGTGACCATAAGGAGTCATTTATTTCATTTTTACCTATTCCCTCAAAATCAGCCTTTTTTTCCCTCATTCCTTGTTCCTTTTTATGACCTCACTATTCTCTAGCAATCCAGGATTGAAATTCCACGGTATTCTTTCACTTTCCCCTTAAAATTGCCTGCTTGCAAAACTTGCTGACTCCAACTCCAAAATATTTCTCACATCTCTTCTGTTTTTTCCATTGTTACCTTAGTTCAAAACAGTGTTGACTCGAATGGTAACCTTTTAACTGCAAGCTTTCATTAATTTTCCCCCAATAGTATATATGCCATGAGCTTAGTTTCCTTTCACTTTTTCCTACAACATCATTATTTGCTCTTCTAGGTCAACTCTCTCATTTTCTCACTTCCGGCTGTTTCTAACTTAATTTTCAAATCCATTCTCTGTTATGGTTTGTACCTTCTTTGTTTCAATATCTTGATGAATATAGATTCTTCTTTTAAAACTAATCCAGGCAAGACTTTTTAGGCAAGATTAATTGCATTTCTAGGGAAAGTAGACAAACTTAACCATGCAGGAGAATCCTATGATTTCTTTGCATCAGTATATAATGATGTTGCTCATTCCCAGAGTAGACAGTAATGGAGGATAGTGGCAAAGTCAAATCCCCTCACTTTGAATCAGATCATCAGAGTAGATTATTAAGTAAGAATTGTTGCCAGGCAATATTTAGATTTAAAAATAAGTATCCCAAAGGAAATACCTGTTTTTCATTATTCTTTCTCCAAACTACATGAGAAAAGCAAGAAGAATGTTCCCTTCAGCAGGACACATATGACAATTTCTTTCTTGCCTCAAGCATTATTTGTGAGATAGCTGGGTAATTTGTAAAACTAAAATCATAACTACAGGCATCACAACATACTGTGTGCAAATGAAAAAAAATTGCCTAAGTGCTTTTCATCCTATTTTAAAAATTCAGAATTCAACAATATCAGAATTACTACTTGCTAGAAATATCAATTATTAGAATGAATATCAGTATCCCAAGATATTAGTGTTTCATTATTTTCAAGAAAGTTGTTACGAAGTCAGTGGCATATCTTGCAACTGATGATGGCTCAAAATTGAGAAAATACGGTAACTATTTATAGGATGCTTAAGAATAATTTTTATGATGTGCTCCTCCACCCGCTGAATGGTTTTTGTTGTTGTCATTGTTAAACTGACTGAGCTGATTGAATTTTTGGCATCCCTCCTCATTAACCTCAATGTCAAAGCAGCTTTATGTATAAATGCTTGTTCAAGTGACCCTTCTTTCTGCAAAGAGGATTTGTTTCAGTGTGAGTGAAAAGACAAGGGGAAAAGTTTGGGTACTTTTGTCTTCATTTTTAACATCTCACTTGCAGCTTTTTACTTTATAATTTTAAACTGTTTGGTGTGTCTGTTATATTTGTCTAAGAATAATACACTCCATAAAAGTGTTTCATTTTAAGGTCTTTCTTCCATATTTTTCTAAAGGAAATATAGACTCTGAAAAAAATGCAAATTATTGGAAATATTTACAGTTTAATAAAAGACTTCAAGGCAAAAATGGAGAAATTTGAGACTCAGGATGGCAGTCTTAAATATTCTGGTTTCAGCATGTTTGGTGTAGTCTTGCAAAATAGTGGAAATATATAGGAATGTTAGCAATATATGGAAATATATAGAAAATAATAGCAAATATATAGGAAAAAAATTGGCGAAAGCTTGTGGTCCATTCAACTTAGTATTTTTATTGTGTTTCTAGAAAATAAAATTGGACAAGTAAGTAATTTTAACCTATTTTAAAGTTAAAACTTCATTTTGTCATCTTGAGAGAAATGCTAAATACCAAAAATAGATAAGGCTGTTAAAATACTTAGAGTTTAGCTTGAAAATTGTTCAACTGCTACGTCAGTCTACTTGTAGTCACTTTCATATATGATACAATGTTTGTAAAGTTGGAAAATACTTTGTGCCACCTAGAAAATTTAATTGAATGCATGAGTTAAAGCAAAAATGTTTCAAAAAGAGCTGATTTGTTACTGGGGACAGAGGAAAAGGCATTGCATAATATGTGGCAAATAGCTGTATCACATAGTTGTTATAAATCATATCCAAAGAATAGCTAAGTTTTAGTAAAACCTACTTTTCTGGAAAGGAGACCTAATACAGACATTCAGTACATTTATGCTGAATGTAGTTGTTTTACCTTGTGAGTATGGCTATATTGTTGTATTCAGTGCCATTGGAAAAATGTACACTTTTCCTCTGGAAATATTTTAGATTTTTCAATTGTCTGAAGATCGATTATATTTCAACTTCAAGTAGACTTTTAGATTTTTCAATTAAATGTATCTCTTAATATCAGAAGTCACAGGAAAAACATAGACATTATTACCTGGAGGTAGGTGAACAACAACCGGGCATATCAGTCAAGCAGTTTACACAGTTATGGTGTGTTGAAGCTGGTGATAATTTATCAAGGACTAGAGGTGTTAAAATACTGGTTTTATTTTCTTAATTACCCATGCAGGAATGGCTGTAGGGAGTGAAGTCTAGTATGAAACAAATTCTCTTTCATCAGAAAGATTGTATTAGGGTAGCATGAAGTATATTTGCTACAAGAATTCACAGAGCAAGAAGTTAGAACATTGAGTCCATCTGGTGCCTGAGTCATCTATTTAGGATGACAGGTTCGCGGGTGAGTTGGTTTCCCTGTGGCTTAGGGAGGTGGAAGAAGATCAGATTAACAAAACTAATCTCTGCTTCTTAGTGAGTGTAAATTTCAGTCATCTACATTTCACCTTTGCAATTTTGTTTAATATGCAAAGCTTTTTTGTTTGTTTGTTTGTTTAAAGAGACTTTATCATTGCTATCAACTCCAGCCTTTTTGGTTAAAAATAACTGTCATAACCTTTGCAATGGACTGAATGTTTATGTCCTCACAATAGTCATATGTTGAAGCCCCCACACCCAGTGTGATTGATGGTATTTGGAGGTGGGGCCTTTTAGAGTTAATTGATAACACTTCTGATATAAGAGTAATGAGGACAGGACAAAGTATTTCAAGATTTTACAGTTTCTTTTTTAGAGTACTGGTCCTTTTACCTGTCAAGGCTGGCTCACTTCTTTTCTTTAAAATTTTTTTATTTTATAATGTTATGTTAATTGGGGCTAGAGTAGGTCATGAAGGTGCTGCCCCCCTGATGGGATTAGAGCTCTTATGAGTAGAGGAAGAGACATGAGATCTCTCTCTGCATGAATGCACCAAGGGAAGGCCAGAGAGTTCATAACCAGGGGGAGAGCCCTCACCAGGAACCCAACCATGCTGTACCCTAATTTTGGACTTTCAGCCTCCAGAACTCTGAGGAATTTGTTGTTTAAGCCACCCAGTCTATGGTATCTTGGTATAGCAGCCCAAAATGACTAAGATGGGCATATTGTTCTACATATATTTCACTCTTAAAATTGTTCAAAACTCATAATTAAAAATATAATAAAATCTATATACTGCATGAAGTAATTTCTAGTATCACCTGAGTTGAGAGTATGATGATACTTTAGGAAATACTGTTTGAAGTCATTGCAGAGTAGAACAAGTTGACTTTCATCCTCTTGAGATGAAAGTCTGGACTATCTGCACAGGCCAGAGAATGTGTGAGGAAGCCTGCAGTTTCCAAATTGTGTCTTTGCATGCCTCAGTTTCCAAATTGTGTCTTGGTATAACCATGTTTCAGGTCTCTGTTTTACTTCTACATGCCAGATGTCAAGGAATCAGCTGCAACTTCATCTTTATAGACAGTTACCAACACCACCATTTCCAAACTTTGGTTTTAGAGTAAGAGATACTTTTCTCTATTTACTCTTCTGTTGCTATCAAATACAAACATATTGGACTTATTTGGGTTTTAAGATGAACTCATTCTGATATAAGAGTAATGAGGACAGGACAAAGTATTTCAAGATTTTACAGTTTCTTTTTTAGAGTACTGGTCCTTTTACCTGTCAAGGCTGGCTCACTTCTTTTCTTTAAAATTTTTTTATTTTATAATGTTATGTTAATCACCATACATTATATCATTAGTTTTTGACGTAGTGTTCTATGATTCATTGTTTGCGTATAACACCCCAGTGCTCCATTCAGTACGTGCCCTCTAATACCCATCACCAGGCTAACCCATCTCCAGACCGACCTCCCCTCTAGAACCTTCAGTTTGTTTCTTAGAGTCCATAGTCTCTCATGGTTCATCTCCCCCCCCCCCCCAATTTCACCCCCTTCATTTTTCCCTTCCTGCTATCTTTTTTTTTTTTTTTTTTAATGTATAATGTATTATTTGTTTCAGAGGTACAGGTCTGTGATTCAACAGTCTTACACAATTCACAGTGCTCACCATAGCACATACCCTCCCCAATGTCTATCACTCAGCCACCTCATCGCTCCAGTCCCCCACCACTCCAGCAACCCTTAGTTTGTTTCCTGAGATTAAGAATTCTTCATATCAGTGAGATCATATGATACATGTCTTTCTCTGATTGACTTATTTCGCTCAGCATAATACCCTCCAGTTCCATCCACATCATTGCAAAAGGCAAGATTTCATTCCTTTTGATGGCTGCATAATATTCCATTGTATATGTATACCACCTCTTCTTTATCCATTCATCTGTCGATGGACATCTTGGCTCTTTCCATAGTTTGGCTATTGTGGACATTGCTGCTATAAACATCGGGGTGCACGTACCCCTTCAGGTCCCTACGTTTGTATCTTTGGGATAAATGCCCAGTAGTGCAATTGCTGGGTCGTAGGGTAGCTCTATTTTCAACTTTTTGAGGAACCTCCATACTGTTTTCCAGAGTGGCTGCACCAGCTTGCATTCCCACCAACAGTGTAGGAGGGTTCCCCTTTTTCTGCATCCCTGCCAACATCTGTCATTTCCTAACTTGTTAATTTTTGCCATTCTGACTGGTGTGAGGTGGTATATCGTTGAGGTTTTGATTTGGATTTCCCTGATGCCGAGCAATGTTGAGCACTTTTTCATGTGTCTGTTGGCCATTTGGATGTCTTCTTTGGAAAAATGTCTGTTCATGTCTTCTGCCCATTTCTTGATTGGATTCTTTGTTCTTTGGGTGTTGAGTTTGAGAAGTTCTTTATAGATTTTGGATACTAGCCCTTTATCTGATATGTCATTTGCAAATATCTTCTCCCATTCTGTCGGTTGTCTTTTGGTTTTGTTGACTGTTTCTTTTGCTGTGCAAAAGCTTTTTATCTTGATGAAGTCCCAATATTTCATTTTTGTCCTTGCTTCCCTTGCCTTTGGCGATGTTTCTAGGAAGAAGTTGCTGCGGCTGAGGCCAAAGAGGTTGTTGCCTGTGTTCTCCTTTAGGATTTTGATGGACTCCTGTCTCACATTTAGGTCTTTCATCCATTTTGAGTCTATTTTTATGTGTGGTGTAAGGAAATGGTCCAGTTTCATTCTTCTGCATGTGGCTGTCCAATTTTCCCAACACCATTTGTTGAAGAGACTGTTTTTTTTCCACTGGACATTCTTTCCTGCTTTGTCAAAGATTAGTTGACCATAGAGTTGAGGGTCCATTTCTGGGCTCTCTATTCTGTTCCATTGATCAATGTGTCTATTTTTGTGCCAGTACCATATGTCTTGATGACAGCTTTGTAATAGAACATGAAGTCCAGAATTGTGATGCTGCCAGCTTTGCTTTTCTTTTTTAATATTCGTCTGGCTATTCGGGGTCTTTTCTGGTTCCATACAAATTTTAGTGTTATTTGTTCCATTTCTTTGAAAAAAGTGGATGGTATTTTGATAGGGATTGCATTAAATGTCTAGATTGCTCTAGGTAGCATTGAGATCTTCATAATATTTGTTCTTCCAATCCATGAGCATGGCACGTTTTTCCATTTCTTTGTGTCTTCCTCAGTTTCTTTCATGAGTATTTTCTGGTTTTCTGAGAACAGATTCTTTGCCTCTTTGGTTAAATTTATTCCTAGGTATCTTATGGTTTTGGGTGCCATTGTAAATGGGATCGACTCCTTAATTTCTCTTTCTTCTGTCTTGTTGTTGGTGTATAGGAATGCCACTGATTTCTGTGCATTGATTTTATATCCTGCCACTTGACTGAATTCCTGTATGAGTTCTAGCAGTTTTGGGGTGGAGTCTTTTGGGTGTTCCACATAAAGTATCATATCATCAGCAAAGAGTGAGAGTTTGACTTCTTCTTTGCCAATTTGGATGCCTTTTATTTCTTTTTGTTGTCTGATTGCTGTGGCTAGGACTTCTAGTACTACGTTGAATAGCAGTGGTGATAGTGGACATCCCTGCCGCGTTCCTGACCTTAGGGGGAAAGCTCTCAGTTTTTCCCCATTGAGAATGATATTTGCTGTGGGTTTTTCATAGATGGCTTTTATGATATTGAGGTATGTACCCTCTATCCCTATACTCTGAAGAGTTTTGATCAAGAAAGGAAGCAGTACTTTGTCAGATGCTTTTTCTGCACCTATTGAGAGGATCATATGGTTCTTGTTCTTTCTTTTATCAATGTATTGTATCACATTGATTGATCTGTGAATGTTGAACCAACCTTGCAGCCAAGGGATAAATCCGACTTGATCGTGATGAATAATCCTTTTAATGTACTGTTGGATCCTATTGGCTAGTATTTTGGTGAGAATTTTTGCATCTGTGTTCATCAAGGATATTGGTGTGTAATTCTCCTTTTTGATGGGGTCTTTGGTTTTGGGATCAAAATAATGGTGGCCGCATAAAATAAGTTTGGAAGTTTTCCTTCCATTTCTATTTTTTGGAACACTTTCAGAAGAATAGGTATTAATTCTTCTTTAAATGTTTGGTAGAATTCCCCTGGGGAGCCATCTGGCCCTGAGCTCTTGTTTTTTGGAAGATTTTTGATGACTGCTTCAATTTCCTTACTGGTTGTGGGTCTGTTCAGGTTTTCTATTTCTTCCCGGTTCAGTTTTGGTAGTTGATACATCTCTAAGAAAGCATCCATTTCTTCCAGATTGTCTAACTTCCTGGCATATAGTTGCTCATAATATGTTCTTATAATTGTTTGTATTTCTTTGGTGTTGGTTGTGATCTCTCCTCTTTCATTCATGATTTTATTTATTTGGGTCCTTTCTCTTTTCTTTTTGATAAGTCTCGCCGGGGGTTTATCAGTCTTATTAATTCTTTCAAAGAACCAGCTCCTAGTTTCCTTTTTCTGTTCCACTGTAATTGGTTTCTATTTTATTGATTTCTGCTCTGATCTTTATTATTTCTCTTCTCCTGCTGGGTTTAGGCTTTATTTGCTGTTCTCTCTCCAGCTCCTTTAGGTGTAGGGTTAAGTTGTGTATTTGAGACCTTTCTTGTTTCTTGAGAAAGGCTTGTATTGCTATATACTTTCCTCTCAGGACTGTCTTTGCTGCATCCCAAAGATTTTGAACAGTTGTGTTTTTATTTTCATTTGTTTCCATGAATTTTTAAAATTCTTCTTTAATTTCCTGGTTGACCCATTCATTCTTTAGTAGGATGCTCTTTAGCCTCCATGTATTTGAGTTCTTTCCAACTTTCCTCTTGTGATTGAGTTCTAGTTTCAAAGCACTGTGGTCTAAAAATACGCACGGAATCATCCCAATCCTTAGGTACCAGTTGAGACCTGATTTGTGACCTAGGATGTGATCTATTCTGGAGAATGTTCCATGGGCACTAGAGAAGAATGTATATTCTGTTGCTTTGGGATGGAATGTTCTGAATATGTCTGTGAAGTCCATTTGGTCCAGTGTGTCATTGAAAGTCTTTATTTCCTTGTTGATCTTTTGCTTAGATGATCTGTCCATTTCAGTGAGGGGGGTGTTAAAGTCCCCCACTATTATTGTATGGTTGTCAATGTGTTTCTTTGCTTTTGTTATTAATTGCCTTATATAATTGGCTGCTCCCATGTTAGGGGCATAGATAGTTACAATTGTTAGATTTTCTTGTTGGATAGACCCTTTAAGTAGGATATAGTGTCCTTCCTCATCTCTTGTAACAGTCTTTGGTTTAAAATCCAATTTGTCTGATATAAGGAGTGCCACCTCAGCTTTCTTTTGATGTCCATTAGCATGTTAAGTGGTTTTCTATCCCCTCACTTTCAATCTGGAGATGTCTTTGGGTCTAAAATGAGTCTCTTGCAGGCAGCATATCGATGGGTCTTGTTTTTTAATCCAATCTGATACCCTGTGTCTTTTTATTAGGGCTTTTAGCCCATTTACATTCAGGGTAACTATTGAAAGATATGAATTTAGTGCCGTTGTATTGCCTGTAAAGTGACTGTTACTGTATATTGTCTGTGTTCCTTTCTGGTCTATGTTGCTTTTAGGCTCTCTCTTTGCTTAGAGGACCCCTTTCATTATTTCTTGTAGGGCTGGTTTCGTGTTTGGAAATTCTTTTAGTTTTTGTTTGTCCTGGAAGCTTTTTATCTCTCCTTCTATTTTCAATGACAGTCTAGCTGGATATAGTATTCTTGGCTGCATATTTTTCTCATTCAATGCTCTGAAGATATCATGCCAGTCCTTTCTGGCATGCCAAGTTTGTGTGGATAGGTCTGCTGCCAGTCTAATGTTTCTCCTGTTGTAGGTTACAGACCTTTTGTCATGAGCTGCTTTCAGGATTTTCTCTTTTTCTGAGATTGTAAGTTTTTATTAGATGTTAGTTTGGTGACCTATTTTTATTGATTTTGAGGGGGGTTCTCTGTGCTTCCTGGATTTTGATGCCTGTTTCCTTGCCCAAATTAGGGAAGTTCTCCAGTATAATTTGCTCCAATATACCTTCTGCCCCCCTCTATCTTTCTTTATCTTCTGGGATCCCAATTATTCTAATACTGTTTTGTGTTATGGTGTCACTTATCTCTCGAATTCTCCCCTCATGATCCAGTAATTGTTTATCTCTTTTTTTCTCAGCTTCTTTATTCTCCATCGTTTGGTCTTCTATATCACTAATTCTTTCTTCTGCCTCATTTATCCTAGCAGTTAGAGCCTGCATTTTTGATTGCATGTCTTTAATAGCCTTTTTGATTTTGACTTCATTAGATTTTAGTTCCTTTATTTCTCCGGAATGGGGATTGTCTAGTATTTTCTATACTTTTTTCAATCCCAGCTAGTATCTTTATAATCGTCATTCTGAACTCCACTTCTGACATCTTACTAATGTCTGTATTGGTTAGGTCCCTGGCTGTCAGTACTTCCTCTTGTTCTTTTTTTTTTTTTGAGGGGAGGTTTTTTGTCTTGTCATTTTGTCCAGAGAAGAATAAATGAATGAGAGAACAAAATGGTAAAAGGGTAACAATGACCCCAGAAAAATATACACTAAACAAATCAGAAGAGACCTAAAAACTGGAGGGGGTGGGGGTGGTTGGCAAAGAAAGGAAAAAAAAAAAAAGACTATACTCAGGCTGGTGAGTAGAACAGAGCCACACACTGGATTTTGGGTGTATTTTGGTCTTTTAGAAGTAATTGCCTCCCAAAATTTTAGAGAAAGAAAAACTTATATGTATACAAAAATAATGGTAAATATGATCAAGGGATGGAATGTGACTGTAAAGATGAAAATTAAAAAAGATTTTAAAAAAGGAATTGATAAGTTGGTTGAAAAAAGAAAGAAAAAAAATTAAAAAAAAAATGTGATCAGGTGGGAGACTAGAACAAAGCCATACACTAGATTTAGGGTTTATTTTGGTCTGTTAGAAGAAACCATATCCCAAAATTTTAAAGAATGAAAAACATATACATATACAAAAAAGCAGTTAAATACAATGAAGGGATAGAATATGACTCTAAAAATGAAAAAAAAATTTTAAAAAAGGAATTGGTAAGATAAGATATAGGTTGAAAACAGAAGAAGAATTCAAAAAAACAAATAGAAAAAGAAAAATATAAAGAAAATTAAAAAAATTAACTTTGAAAACCTAAAGAATCATTGGGAAAAAGCCATGAATTCTTTGTGCTATATTCCTCTCGTGTTGGAGTTTTGCAGTTCTCATTGATTGGTAAACTGGGTCTTGGCTGGATGTTCTTGCTGATCTTCTGGGGCGGGGCCTGTTGCAGTGATTCTCTAATGTCTTTGCCCGAGGTGGAATTGCACCCCCCTTGTCAGGGGCCATGCTGAGTAATCTGCTCGGGTTTGCTCTCAGTATCTTTTGTTCCCTGAAAGCTTTCCGTACAACTTTGGAGGACAAGAGTGAAAATGGCGGCCTCCCAATCCCTGGTCCCGCAGGAGCCGAGAGCTCAGAGCCCCACTACTCAGTGTACCCTCAAAGAAAAGCAGTCAGTCACTCCTCTCTCCCTGGTCTCAAGCCATACTCCATGCTCACCTGGTCTGTGACTGAGTGTTTCTTTCTCTGGCACATGACCCCATGTGGAGTCTCCAAACCCAGCAGATCCCTGCGGTGTGCTCCCGTGCCGCTCCTCCCGGGGGAGGAAGGGGAGTCTCCCTGATCTGCCGCTTGTTGGGTCCCTGCTGGAAGAGCAGTGGCCCGACTGTGCCACGGATCACGGTTTGTGGTAACCCCGAGCTGAGAGCCCACTCCTTGGCTCTGTCTCTGCAGCTGGCTTCCGTGCTCCAATACCTGGAAGCTCTGCCACACTCAGGCACCTCCGGTCTTTATGTCACCCCGAGGGTCCTGCGACCACACTGTCCCAGCGAGAGTTCCACCCCCTGATTAGCCACTGGAGCGACTTCCCTCAGTGAAGCAGATTTCCAAAGTTCCGATTTTGTGCTCTGCTGCTCTATCACTTGCCGGTGATGGCTGACGGAGGCTCCCTCCCCCACCGTCTATTTTCCGAATATCGCCTCGGATTCACTTCTCTGCCTGTCCTACCTTCCAGAAAGTGGTCGCTTTTCTATTTGTAGAATTGCTGCTATTCTTTTCTTCAATCTCCTGTTGAGTTTGTAGGTGTTCAGAGTGGTTTGATAACTATCCAGCTGAATTCCTGGGACCAGATGAAATTTAGGTCTCCTAGTCCTCTGCCATCTTGCTGCAATTTATGCAGTGATTCCCCACTCTTGGTACTCATCCACTGTGTACCAGTCCCCTCCCACACTGAGTAGGACTGACCTGTTTAACCATTGACACACATGGCAATGAGCGTGAGTAATTTCCAAAGCTAGGCTTCCCCTGTCTTCTCTTGGATTACTCAGTCTGACGGAATCCAGACACCATGTCAAAAGGATACTCAAGGGGCGCCTGGGTGGCTCAGTCGTTAAGCGTCTGCCTTCGGCTCAGGTCATGATCCCAGGGTCCTGGGATCGAGCCCCGCATCGGGCTCCCTGCCCAGCGGGAAGCCTGCTTCTCCCTCTCCCACTCCCCCTGCTTGTGTTCCCTCTCTTGCTGTCTTTCTCTCTGTCAAATAAATAAAATCTTTAAAAAAAAAAAAAAAAAAAAAAAAAGGATACTCAAGTAGCCCTGTGGGGAAAGCCTGGGAGCTGAGGCCTCCTGCCAATAGTAGCACTAACTTCTCAGGGATGTGAGTGAGCCCCCTTGGAAGCAGATCTTCCAGCCCCAGGCCAGCCCTCAGATGATTGTATCCTTTGCTGACATTTTGATAGCAATCTTATGAGACCCTGTGTCAGAACCACAAAGCTAAGACTCTTCTGCACTTTGGACTCCCAGAAACTGTGTGAGACAGTAAGTGTTTATTAGTCTGAACGTCTAAAGTCTGTGGAAGTTTGTTATGTAAAAATAGAAAACCAATAAAAAATTAAAAATATTAAAGAATTCCAAGCCCTAAGAAAATAGCATGACATTGTTTAAGGGGGGGGGGTGCAGAACATTCTAAAAAAAAATCCTGTTGGCTTTCTTGAAATGAGAAATAAATTCAATGAAATAAAAATCTCAGTGGATGAATTAAGTAGCTGAAAGATAACATCGATGTTTTGATTTGTCAATGGGAAAAAGGTATGAGAGAATTTCAGAGAGCAATATATATAGAGATACAGAGGGGGAAAATGGAGGGGTAGACTCAACTTGAAGGATTGATGATAAAAGCTGTTGGAGTTCCAGAAAGAGAATAAAGAAAATGGAGAAGTCATTTTGAAAGACTATGCTGGCTTAAAATTAATGTAAGGCATAGATTTAGAAGTGTAGTGAACCTCATGCAAATATTATAGTAAGAATAAGTCCAGGGAAATGAATTATAAAAACATCAAAGAAAAGAGGTTATGTTAAAAATAGCCAGAGATTAAAATACAATTACAAAAAGACCGCAATTAGACTAATGACGGACTTTACAACAACAAGCATGAGAGTCAGAAGACAGTTGAATATAATTTAAAAGTTCTGGAGAAATAATAACTGTTAGCCTAGAGCAAAAAAAACCTCAGGAATGAGGGTGAGAGAAGGCATTCAGAGGATAATATCCACAAATACACAAAAGAAGACTACTGCAGCAGACTCTTATCAAATAATCTATGTAAATGTGAGCATCAAAGACAAAATGAGCTCAACAAGGGCTGAGATACACAAGGGAATAGACAGCAGAGAAAGTGGCAAACACATGGGTAAATCTACATACGCCAATGGATAATGTGTGCACAACACAATCAGAATATTTATACACTGCTGGGAGGTATGGAAATTGATGCAATGACTTTGGAAAACAGTTTAGCTTTTTCTAGTAAAGTTGACATACAGTTCTCCATTCTCTCTGACTAAGCAATTCCACTCCTAGAAACATCAGGGGAAATGGATGAAATAAAACCTCAAACAGAATCAGCTAAAAAAAAAAAAACCCCACTGATGATAGAATGGCTAAATAATATATATGATCACATAGTTAAATCTTATACAGCAGTCAAAATAAGTGAACTGTAAGAGCATAATTAACATGGATGGGTGAATGCACATTGCTGAGGAAATAAATCAAGTTGCCAAAAGTTACATAGAGAATGAGTCATCCAATTTCAAATTTAAATGGTTTATTTATTTAAAAAGGACCTATGTGGTGTTCCATCTGTATAGTCACTGTTCTAAGAAGTTCACGTCAACTCAGTTAATCAAATAATGAACTAATAGGCACTTAGAAGGTTATCTGGCATATATGCAAATGAGGAAAATGATAAAAGCAAATGAAAACAGAGGTGCCTGGGTCACTCAGTCAGCTAAGCATCCAGCTCTTGATTTTGGCTCAGGTCATGATCTCCGGGTTGTGAGATTGAGACTCATGTTGGGCTCCATGCTCAGTGCGGAGTCTGCTTGTCTCTCTACTTCTGCTTCCCACACTGCCCCCCGCCCCCCGCCATGTGTGCTCTCTATCTCTGAAAAATAAATAAATCTTTCAAAAAAAAGCAAATGAAAACAGGAATGAAAAACACAAGATCAGCGTACTGCTAACCTGGAGAGATGGCAATATGTGATCAGCAGGGAAACAGTGGAGGGTTCAAAGCTGTGAATTTTAATTTCATAAGCTGGATGGTAGATTTATGGCTATTCTTTTCATTACTGTTTAAACCAGGCATATGTTTTCTATCCATTCTTATATATGAGTAATACATTTCATAATCAAATATGGAATAAGTGAGAAAAATTTGACTTGCTCAATATATTAGTAGATCCAAAATCAGACATTCATACAAAGAAAATTGAATTTAGATTCTTATCACAGACAACAGATAACAAAGACCTAAATGTGAAGAGTAAAACTATCAAAATTGTGTGAAAATTATAGAAAAAAATATTGATAATATTAAATCAGGAACAAATTTTTTTTCCATTGCAGCTTTAAACCACAAACTGTAAATAACTGATAAATTGAAAGGCATTAAATTAGAAATTTTTATTTTGAAAGACACCATACAAAATGAAAAGACCTATCATAGATTAGTAGAACATATTTGTCACCGAGGTAAATGACAGAGGATTAGTATAGAGTATATGGGAAATAAACCATAAATTAATAAGAAAAAACAAAGAATTCAATAGGAAAAAAGAACAGGGGATCTGAACAGTTAGTCAAAAGCTAGAGTAAGGTACCTGAGTAGCCCCTAAAATTAAAAAAAGTTCTCAATAATTAGGGAAATACAAGTTAAAATACAAAGGAATTATTTCAGACCCATGATACTGGCAAATATTTCTTACAATGGATAATGCCAAGTGTTAGCTGGATTCTGAGAATATGAGAAATGCACACATTTCTGAGTGGAAATGGGTAAAACCACTTTTGAAAACAACTGCTTAAGTTGACTGATCACATACCCTATAACTGCAATTTCATTTCAAGGTGCTTTGTCTTGGAAATACGTTGGCATGTGTTCACAAAGAAATGTTCAAAGAGAAATGTACAGCAATGTGTATTATAGCACACTTTAATATTTTATAGTAAGGAAGGTATATTAAGGTCCTGCCCTGCTTGAGAAGAGATACAGACTATTCATACAATAAATATTGAACTGAGTACTCATTTAATTGAATGCCCTAAAGCAGTGAATACTATTCAGTGCTGGAAAGAAATGAACTGTCAAGCCATGAAATGACCTGGTGTAAACTTAAATGCGTATTATTAAGGGGAAGAAGCTGATCTGAAAAGGTAACATATTATATGATTCCAACTATATGACACTCTGTGAAAGGGAACACTTTAAAGACAGTAAAATGATCCACGGTTGCCAGGGACTCAGGCAAAGGGGGATGGCAAGGCAGAGCATGAAGGATTTTTAGTGCAGTGAAACCACTCTGTATGACACTCTAATGGTGGAAGCATCATTGTACATTTGTTAAAACCCATAGTGAGTAAAACCCCAAGAGTGAACCCTAATGTCAACTGTGGAAAAGTAACAATGATTGCTGAGTTTGCAAGGAGGGCCTGAGCATGCATACCTGTTCTCTTAGTTTCTTTCTTTCTTTCTTTCTTTTTTCTTTTTTCTTTTTTGAGCTAGTTCGCTGAAGGAAGCAGGAGATCTGCTTAACTTCTTGCTGTAGTTCACAATGGGAGGCTTCCATACAAGGAGAGCTGGAAGTTTCCAGCATAGATTGTAACTTAGAGAGGCTGTTTCTTTCTGAGTTTTATGCTTTAAAAGACCACTTGTCTAGAGATGTAGATCATTGTCAATTTCATCCATAAAATGTTGATATTTTGATTTATCTCCTATATGCTTCATTCTTAGCTCTTAATTACTTCAAAACTTGAGCTGAGAAACAAGGTAGTACTTATTGGACTTTCCTCAAATTCCCAATAGCACCTAAATCCCCAGTCCTCTAGATATTGGATGTTTAATATTGCTCAGGTCTCTGCTCTTTCCTCCACACTCTTTTGCTTTGGTTTATTAGTTGCCTGGAATTAAAGTAAAAGCTTAGCTGTTCTCTTCCATGCCAGAACCACCTGCAAATCATTCTTCACACTAATGCCAGAAAAGTATTTCTTAAAGTGGAAATTGTATAGTTTGGCATTTCTCCACCGCTTTTTATATTTATTTCAAACTCCTAAATTGGTCCCAGTTAGCTCTTTATGATGTGCTAATTGTCTCCCAACCAGTTCCACATCTAGTGACTTTATCACACACATTCTTACTCTGTCACAAGATGTTCTCTATGCCAAATTCTCACAGCATTCCAAAAACAATGGGCCAGTATATTTCTCTGCCTTCACACAAATCTTTGCTCATTGCCCAAAAGGACCTTATACCCATTTCCATCTTGCCAGCAACTCCTCATCTTTTAAAGCTAAAAACTTGGGATGTGTGGGTGGCTCAGTTGATTAAGCATCTGACTTTGGCCCAGGTCATGATCTCAGGGTCCTGGGATAGAGCCCTTTGTGGGGCTCTGTGCTCATCAGGGAGTCTGCTTCTCCCACTCCTTCTGCCCCTCCCCATGCTTGTGCATACACTCTCTCTCTTTCTCCCTCATATAAATAAATAAAATCTTTTTAAAAAATAAAGCTAAAAGCTGAAGACATTACTTTTCCAGGAAGTATTCCCTGCCTCCCATCTAATGTATGCTTTTCATGTGCTCTCCATATGCTGTACAGTCTTCCAGTTGTCCGTCTGTTCATTCACTCATCCATCCATCCATCCATCCATCCGTCTTTCCATCTGTCTATTCAGTCATTTCTAAGTGATGATAGTGTGCTCACCATGTACCATGGTCTGTGAATTATGCTCTGAATGCAGGAGTGAAAGGATAGGTGTCATTCTTGCCTCCATGGTGTTATACTCTTTCTCATAAATGTATCCTATGGAACTGTAATGAAAGATTTACCTGAGTGCCTTATCCACTACTCAGTGAATTATTTTACAGCAGTGATGGCATATTTGGCTTTCAATCTGTTGTACCTACCATGTCCATGACACGGGGTGTTATTAATAAATGTTGCTTGAATAACTTACTGTATAAATTAGCTTCTATAAATTTCTTCTAAGCTCTGTAATTTCAGAAATTATTATCTTAATTATATAAATACTTCCAGATGAATCTCTGTCTTGCAACCTTGAATATGTGAGGGCTGGTGAAACAAGGATTGAGGAGTTGCTGGATTAATTGTTACAATGGAAGAGCAAAGTTTATTTACCTAGTGGACTAGAAGGTTTAACCAGACCTTAACTCTGATTCCTAATGCCAGTATCTGGGACTCCCTTGATTCCCAGTGATCCTAGCCCTGTCCTTAAGCCTCCCATTTATTCAGTGAGTTCTGAACGGTTTTTCAGTAATTTCTATCTGCACCTTCATCTATTTATATCCAGTTATTTGTTGTTGCTAAGACCGAGGACTCCAACTTATATGCTTACATAAAATTCAGCATATTACCAAAGACTGCCAAATATTCTTTATAATATTCAATGTGAGACATACTAAGAAAAGCTTATTGTGTAAAATCTTAAGTGGAAAATTACTGAATTATGCCTGTATGTTATCTCTTATCAAGGTACTTTGCCAGTGGACCTCCCAACTCCACCAGAAATGTCAGCTCCAGTAACATTACCCCCACACAACTGTATAGACGATGAATTTGTTTGCAAGTCTGATGGTCACTGTGTTGAAAAAATCCAGACATGTGATTTTAGATATGACTGTCCTGACCAGTCAGATGAATCATTCTGCGGTAGGTGAATTCCTATTTTGTATTAAACATAGCATAAAACAGATAAGACTATACTAGTATAATTTTTAAGTAGCATGGCCTCGTGTTCTAGTTAGAAATTTTCAACTTGACTTAGAGCAGGTTCTTAACATAAAAGTTGTTTGTATAGAAAATTATAGTGGAAGAATCAGCATGCATTCTTCTATGATGCTCAACAAGAGGCAAGTATTTTTAAATTGAAGTTTTGGATTCAAAACACTTGTTTCGTGGACTTTACTTGACTCTGGGACTATAATTGACTCGCTCTTTTATATACCCCCCTGTTTGTCTCTATTCTACTCCTCACACTCATGAAATAGGAATGTTTAAAGTGGAAGTATTACTCTCAAATTAGATGAATTTGTTCAAATTTTGCCAGTGCCAAAATAGAAAGATGAATACTACGTTAAATATGTAGAATTCATAAGAACCAATGCTAATATAGATGGGCCCTTCCTCACCTGTGTCCCTATTGAAAGATGGTTTTTACTTTTTGGCATCTGCCAATCTATGGCTTTTAAGGCAAATTTTTAATTTAGAAGTGAACGTCTCAACTGGAGATACAGTCTTAGAGGAGAAAAATTGATCTGTGTCTGTATGGGCAAAGCACAAGGTCAGAAGGAGTGAACACTTTTGCTATTTTTTCCCCTTCCCCACTATTTACTGGATGGTATATGAATTTCCTATACTATAATATTTCTCAAGTGTCTGGATGATATGAAGGGTTCAGACCACGCAGATAATACAGAGTGTAGTGAAACTCTCTTCTGTCTTCTGTCAGCATTATGTAGAAATTCCAAAACTTGAAAAGTCAAATAAGGTTCATATTTATTTTAACTTAGAAAAAGAAATGCTTCTTAGTGTACAAATACACAATAAATTAACTAACTTAGCTAGACCCCAAAACTCATAAAATCAAAGCTAACTCACTCTGTGGATGAGACGAGGTAGTAATTACCTCACATTGGCTAAGGATACATACGGTGCGTTGCAGATGGGAGATAATATAATGGAAAGTGTTGTGGTATTCAAACTTCCTCGTGGGAAGGCCAAATCCTGTTATGATCATACATAAGTTGTTGTATTTCTCAAAGTTTACACAGAATTGAGTTAATTACACCTAATGAGTATCTTTAGTGAATACTGACTTTCTTCTTTTTTCAACTTTGCAATTTTAGTTACGTCATTTATGGTGGAGTGGGCAATTTTGATACAGTTCTTGAAATGTCCTGAATGAACATCTCCCATGAAATTATTATTTTAAAATCATGGGTTATTAATTTACTATGAATACACATGAACTGAATTATTACTCTGAACAAATTATGTGATCTTTCTTCCTCCATCTTTTTGTAAGATGAACTATTATATAATAAATCTGCCTGTTATCTATGGTCTTACATTTTCTAATGCTTTTTATTGTATGAGGAACATAACACGAGAGCTACCCTCTTAACAAATTTTTAAGTGCACAATATATTATTGTTGACTCTGGGTACAATGTTGTACAGCAGATCTTCGAGCTCATTCATCTTGCTTGACTAGAACTTTATGCCCTCTAATTTCAAAAAAAATCTATGATTCTTTTCTTTTTTAATGATATGAAGAAGAGAATCCTATTGAATTTTAAATCTCCGGGGGGTGGGGGATGAGGTAACTGGGTGATGGGCATTAAGGACCCTGGGTATTATATGCAACTGATGACTCACTAAACTTGACCTCTGAAACAAATTAAAAAAAGAAAACAATTTTAAATCTCTTCACAAGATAAATATAATTATATGATCACTATTAATGTCAGAGATTAAATGACACACTTGAATGTTATGATTAAAAATCACTTTTTTTTTTTTTGATGGAGTGTTTTCTTCTCAAACTTTACATTAAATCATGAACTTGAGTTTCTAAAAGATGGTGATGGTTTTCCAACATTGCTTATGCCATTTAAAAGCTGGAGTCTTCTACAGTCTACATAGGAACAGTGGAGAATTTAAGACAGACACATGGACACGTTCAGAGAGAGAGGAAGAAAGATCATTTCACACACAGCCTAGGTATTTCACAAATCACTGGACATGTAATTTCATATGATATTAGGATACAGTCATTACAAGAATATTGAAAACTTTCAAGGAAAATACTATTGATTTGAACTTAAGTAGTTTGGAATTTGAGCTAACCCCTTCAAAGGCTGAGCTGAAGTTTAGCTTTGTCAAAAGAACAGACTCACCAGAAGTTGGTAAGCAATGTCAGTGTTATGTGAGAAGAGACTGGCAATGCCTAGATTGCTATTTGAGGACCTAATTAAAATCTCACCTCCTTTTCAGAACAAATTCTTTAGTATATGCATTTATTTCCATTTATAGCTATTGTAGATATTTCAGTATAGTACACGTAGATTTCTTTAAAACTCTTCTAGTGATAATACAAATCATTTGTCTAATTATTTTCATTATGCTTAAAAGATAATTGAAAAAAAGAAACCCAGCAGTAAGAAAGTGCTTGATATAGGTAGAAATTGCCATTTATTGACACTTTTTTTTTTAAGATTTATTTATTTATTTGACAGAGAGAGACACAGTGAGAGAAGGAACACAAGCAGGGGAAGTCGGAGAGGGAGAAGCAGGCTTCCCGTTGAGCAGGGAGCCCAATGCAGGGCTCGATCCCAGGACCCTGGGATCATGACCTGAGCCAAAGGCAGACACTTAATGACTGAGCCACCCAGGTGCCCCTATTGACACATTTATTGTGATTAGCTCATCTTGTCTTTGTTCTACTCTATTCAAGCTACGAAAGTTTGCAGCTTTGAAGAAGGAAGCCTGTGTCAATGGTACCAGCCAATCCTAGAAAACCTAATTCAAGATTCGAATACTTTCAGATGGGGACTTGGTAATGGAATCAGTATTCATCATGGGGAAGAAAATCACAGGCCATTGGTGGATCATACAACGTAAGTGACCACATACTTTGAACATGTCTCTTAGGAACTATGTGTTAAGCAGTTCTCAAATTACTGCCACACCATCTTACCCTAAGCCAATGAATGATGAACTTATAGACTAAATGGGCTAAGTGTACTCTTTCATATAGAACTGAGAAGAAAAATACAGCTATTCAGTTAAAAAAGCTGTGAATGGGGGCGCTCAGTCGGTTAAGTGTCTGCCTTCAGCTCAGGTCATGATCCTGGAGTCCCAGAATCGAGCCCCACATTGGGCTCCCTGCTCAGCGGAGAGTCTGCTTCTCTCTTTCTCTCTCTGCCTCTCACCCCACTTGAGTCTGCCCCTCCCTCTGCTCCTTAACCCCACTTGTGCTTTCTCCCAAAATAAATAAATAAAATCTTTAAAAAAAAAAAAGGAAAAGCTGGGGCGCCTGGGTGGCTCCGTTGGTTAAGCGTCTGCCTTTGGCTCAGGTCACGGTCCCAGGGACCTGGGATTGAGCCCCGCATTGGGCTCCCTGCTCAGCAGGAAGCCTGCTTCTCCCTCTCTCACTCCCCCTGCTTGTGTTCCTTCTCTCACTGTGTGTCTCTCTCTCAAATAAATAAATAAGATCTTTTAAAAAAAAAAGGAAAAGCTGTGAATGCTCTTATAAAAGTCATAGAAACTAGAGAAAAGCGTAAGAAAAATAATTTGTAATATCACCACTCATTGAAAAACACTGTTATTATGTTGTTTTAAGATTATCTATTCAGGGACACCTGGCTGGCTCAGTCAGTAGAGCATGTGACTCTTGATCTCAGGGTCGTGAGTTCAAGCCCCATGTTGGGCTTGGCGCCTACTTAAAAAATTAAAAAAAAATTTTTTTAAAGAAATTAAAAAATAAAATTATCTATTCCTTCCTTCCCCCCCCCCAAATCTTTTCTCTGTTTCCTCCTTTTCCAGCTCCTATTTCTCCTCACCCCTTTTTTCCTTCCTCTTCTAGTCTTTGATCTTCATTGTCATTTGTTTTGGTCTTTTCTTTCCAAGGCTTCATAACTTTCCCTGTTCTATAGGCCACAGATATGTTGAGTGCTTCCTTCTTATCAGATCCCATCCTTCATTCTTTCCTCTTAATTGTTTCATGGAAGTACTATTGAAGACAGCAAAGGGATCCCCATTTATATTACAGAGAATGTTTTCAAAACCTTTATGCCTTCACACCTCCCCTCATTTGAAGCTTCAAGAGCCCCCCTTCTATGGCTTCTGTTTCAAAGAAAACTGACAGTGGTGTGTCTACTGCCCGTCAGTCGTTGCCTTGGCCAACAAGACCTGGTACTCGAAGAGAGCCACAATATCTTCTGGGCTGACTTTTTTACTTTGGTTTTCTGATCTCTCTTTTGTTTTATTTTGTTAAAATGGTTCCAGTATTACCATCATTTGATTTCGATATTAGCAGTCATGTTGCCCAAAGTATGTAGAGTGGCAGATATGAATACCAAGTGTTTTGATCGCATTCAATAGTTGGCAGTTAATTTTGGAGATTTCAGTATACGAATTTTCCTTTGGCTGCTTCTGACTCCTAGAAAAGCAAAGAGTAATTTCAGAAAGTTTCTCTGGCACATCCAAACAAACCGCACTGCATTAATCATCTGTATTTCTATCAAGAAAAAGGCAGACTAGAATCTCCCTTCTATGTGATAAAGGTCTGAATAGAAACGTGGTAGCATATTATAAGCACAGTGATATAATTGGCTTTTAACTTCCTTGTCTCTCTCCTCGCCTTCTCTGCACCCCCCATAGACTGCACATTCTCTGAGTAATCACAGGGTCTGTGGCTTCCCTATTTATTGCATTATTTCTAAATGATTGATACATAAAAAGTCTCCATAATTATTTGTTGAATGAATTAGTTGATGATTAGGACCTGTATATTTGTGCTTTATAATTATAGGCTGCAAAGTAAAAAAAATTAAATTTTAAATAAGAATATTTATTTGTTTATTTCAAAGATTTATTCATTTGACAGAGAGAGTGCGTGCACAAGCAGGGGGAGTGGCAGGCAGAGGGAGAGGGAGAAGCAGACACCCCGCTGAACAGGGAGCCCGATGTGGGACTCGATCCCAGAACCCTGGGATCATGACCCGAGCGGACGGCAGATACTTAACTAACTGACTGAGCCACCCAGGCATCCCTAAATAAGAATATTTAAGAGTCAGATAATGTTTAATAGATGTGCTCTACATGACAATGAATCTGGAGAAGGGAGTGGTCCCTAAGCTTGCATCTCCCCTAGCCATCTTCCCCTCTCCTCTCTAGGCTCCTGCAGCCAAGGAAGGTTTGACATTTTTACTTTGTCCTAAGAAATAGTTTTTATGCATCATATATCCATCCTATTCAGTGGCTTATAGCAAATCTCCAAGCTCCATTTTCCAAATTTTATTTTTTTATATTTAAAGGGAAGCTTTTTCTAACTTAGAAAATACTTTTCTCTCTCAGATGTGTGGCTCCAGAAATTTAAAGCCAGGTTTTTAAGCCCATTGTGTTTGAAATAGTTTACAAGACCCAATTTTGAAAATCAAAAAGCTCTGCACTAATTCTTTCTTCGTCTTCATATTCTGTGATCTCAATTCTCCTTAAGGCAAAGATGGGTTCAGGCTCAGGTTGGTGAAAATCATTCATAAACAAGCGCAAAAGAAAAAGAGCACATTTGTATATTTCAAAATATTGTCTCACTTCATATACTTAATGAAGCAATAAAAAGTCTAGAGAAGTCATGGTGGTGTGGGAATATGTAGGGAAGTTTTCATTGTGTAGTCAAATCTTAGATAACATCTTTTTTTTTTAAAGATTTATTTATTTATTTTAGAGAGAGAGAATGGGGGGGCAGGGGACAGAGGGAGAGACAGACTCTCAAGCCGACTTGACGCCCAGTGCAGAGCCTGATACAGGGCTCGATCCCATGACCCTGAGATCCTGACCTGAGCCAAAACCAAGAGCCAGATACAACCGACTGTGCCCCCCACGCGCCCCTTAGATAACATCTTAATATGTGTGTTTCATTATGAAAATGTAGTAGTAAAAGCTAAAAGAAGCGATGTTCCAAGTGACATTCTACCATTTGGTCTTCACACTTTAATGGACTTGTAAGCCTTTCTACCTAAGTATCTGAAATGAACTTCGTGGCCCAAAAAAAAAGAGTTACATCTTTAGTTTTCACTTTGTTTGTGGAGAGTACAGCTGCTTTATTCAACACTTTGATATGACTTAGAAAAAGGTATCACTTCTTCTCGGGCTGGGGATGTGCAGGCATGGCCTTGGGACAGGGCTTGGTGAGTGGATTCTTTCTACACCCTGCTCAGCAAGGCCCAACTAAGGGCACCTAAGCATGATTTTTACCTAGGATTGAAATCAAGGCACATAGAAATCGATACTGTTCTCAGCTGTACTCCAGTGAAATAAAGTAAATGCTTTCAGTGTAAATATCATCAGTTGCAATTTGCATGTTCTTTTGAGATTGGAGTTGGGTGAAATTTCCATTTCCTTTAACTTACACAGTGACAGGGAACATTTAGTTGAAAAGTTATTTTTTTAGTGTTTTGGAAAAAGAAACATAATGTAGTAAAAAAGAAAAGAAAAAAAAACAGAAGAAAATTGAGTTTATATCCATTTGCATACCGGGTACTACTAGGGAACTTGGCAAAAACATTAGTCCTACTCAGTTGAGAATTTTTTTAATTGCTTAACATTGAATTAAGATATTTGGATCACCTGGCACCTGAGCTTTGAAGCTAATTCAAATTTAAATATGTTTAGAATATTGTAGATTTGGAATTGTTGTGTCATGACCTGATGGAAACCAAGAGTTAGATGCTCAACTGACTGAACTCCCCATTTGTAGTTTTATATGATCTCAGACTTCTCTGCTCTGACCTCCAGCATCAGTTTAATTAGCCTAGTCTTTTAGCTCAGGCAATTTTACCATAGCATGTAAATTGGTTTATAGCTAAGTACCATAAATTTATAATGGTTTTTATCTCCTAGAAGGAGACTGTGTTTGATCCACCTTACTTATTTTTACTGCAAGAACCCAAGGAGAGCAAGGTTTTGAGTTCTTGGCCCTTAAATCAATTTTTCTTTTTTTTTTTTTTACTAAATGCCCATTTATTGGTTAAATGAGGGTTAATATTAAGATTTATCTGGAGTATGAAATCATCCCCGCAGGCAAAATTAAGTTCTCCACACTTCATTGTTGATACGGAATGATGTCTAGGGGAATATGTATGCTTATTCTAGGTTAGTGGTTTCTAACTGTATTCATAGAAGCCTTAGAGAAGTTTCTCAAAATGGTGATCAAGGGCCACTGTCAATTTATATATACACAATATATTTAAATGCAGATTCTGAAACACTTGAATCAAAATCTCAAGGAGTACATCTGGCAATCTGTATTTTAGTGTAATTCCTAGAAGGTTCTAGGACCTCACCCCTAGAGGCCTCCATGGCAGGAAGTGGGGAAGGTATTGCTGAAAGAGGACGGCTTTCTCACTTCCTTTTTCCAGTTTTGGTCAGAGCAGATTGATTTTTCTCTAAATCTAGTGACTAATTACAAAAATAGTACAAAATGTTTCAGGACAAAGAAACGAAATTTTGTTCTAAGGTAATTGCATTTAAAAATAAAATGAAATTTGTGTCTTGAAAAATAACTGTTATATTTGAAAAATAGCATGTGAGAAATATCTTTACCCTCAGGGGGCACTGGGTGGTTCAGTCAGTTGAGTGTCTCACTCTTGGTTTCCACTCAGGTCATGATCTCGGGGACAGGATGAAGCCTGGGGTCGTGGGATGGACTCAGCCCAGAGTCTGCCTCTCCCTCTCCCTCCTGCTCACTCTCTCCCTCTTTGTCTCTCAAATAAATAAATAAAATCTTAAAAAAAAAAATATCTTTACCCTCAATTAATCTAGAAGACATGTAATTTCAAGGCACCCTCTACATTGCTCCATTCATTGTATAATACCCAACATTTTTTCTCAGACCTTTTTGCCTCTCTGGAAAAGACAGATACTTTAAAATACATTGGATTTTAGTTTGCTTACAGATTGTTGAGAAACTATTTGAATATGAACTATCTCATTAAAAATGCAGATTAGATAGAACACAGTTTCTTAAGTGTGTCGTTTGTAAAGTAGGAGTATTTTTCTTAGATTTTTCTTTTTATTTCATAACACTAGTCATTGTCTTTCAGGTAGAAATGAGTTATAGCCCCCACTGTTGGAAATGCACCTCCTTCTTATGCATTTGTGGAGGCTTAACATCATTATAAACTAAAAGCCACATAAATAATGCAAACTGTCCCTGTGACACAACCTTGCATATCATCATGTATCTAAGTGCTGGATATAAATGTGGATAAAAGCTTCAGTAAAACTGAAAATATTTTAATGTTTTCTGCTCTGCAACAATAACAATTTCCAAAGCTTTAATCTCTTAGGCATTAAATACTAGAATTATTGCTTTCTCCAAGCCTTCTTTGGTAAGAATTAGATAAGCTAATATTTTATAAGCCAATTTAGATGCTTTAGCACTCTCTCAATATAATTTCTAAAAGATCCAGTTTTATAAATCTAGAATAATGGTTAAATACCAGGCTTTAGTAACACTTTTGCTGAAATAAAAATAAAAGTGCAAACAGTCAAAATCTAAATTAACTGTAATAATTTTCTCTTAACTGTTGTAATACTTGTGGGAAGCGGCATTTCTGGCCATGTTGCCACAGGACTGAATATAGTTGGACCTTTAAAGCACAAGAAAAATTGCTTCTATTTACATTGTCCTTGAATTAAGCACCTATTCTTTATATTTGCATACATTAATAATTTGTGTTAATGAGCTGAATTAAATCATTTTAATTTTATTCCAGGGTATTTTAGCTTGGTAAGTGATTTTAAAAGTTAACTACCGTGGCTTAAAAACACGGAGTTTGGGGCGCCTGGGTGGCTCAGTCGGTTAAGCGTCTGCCTTCGGCTCAGGTCATGATCTCAGGATCCTGTGATCGAGTCCCACATCGGACTCCCTGCTCAGCAGAAAGCCTGCTTCTCTCTCTACTTCTCCTGCTCCCCCGATTGTGCTCTCTCTGTCAAATAAATAAATAAAACCTTAAAAAACAAAACAAAACAAAACATGGAGTTTAAGAAAAATCTTTGCTGAAAGTACTATTTGCAGACCATACCTAAAATAACAAATATACAATGATTAGGTGGTATATTTGCTATGCATGCTAAAGTTTTAATAATAAATTCATCATGCAGTGTATGATTTTATGTTGTTATCAAAGATCACTGTTTAATAAAATAATTTTATATTATGGTTATAACTGCATTCAGAAGTTAATTAAAAATTCATTTTCATTGTATCATTTTAAAATATGCTTTTCCTTTAACTATGTTAAAATGAAAAAAATGTAGTTTTATTCTATTTCCTGCGCAGAACTGTTATTGTTAGACAAGATCTAGAGGAAACATCGAAGAGCTTTATTGCCTGAAAGATGCGGAGGTAGCCTTGGTTAGGCACATAATTTGTTTTGTTAGGCATGTGTTTTTTGAGGCCCTAGAAAGAATAGAAAACTTAATCACACATGGAACCAGCATATGCATGAATAGATATGTAATGCTCAGGGGAAAGTGTTACTTGCTGAAACAGAGGTCCCCTGGGAGGCTCAGCTAACTTGTCAAGTCTTCAGGTCTGTCTTGGTTGTGTATGTGTCTTTAATAACACTTGAAGGCAGTCTTGGAGTCTCTATTTTTGGATGTTATTGGATAATACAAATGAACTAAGATAATACTATTGGTAAAGACCACATACTGACTCTCTTAAGAATTTCTTAACTTTTTAAATTTCTACAAAAATTCTTTCCTTTTACCACAAAAGGGAAAATTAATTTTTATTGTAGGAAAATATTTAAATATAGGTAGGAAAGATAAACCACATCAATGATAATTATACCACCATGATAAAAGCACACATGATAAAAGTGTGTGAATGTCTATGCCATCAACCACATCACTTTCAATTAATACAATAAATAAAAAGTCAACATTCTTTTCAGTTAATCTGCTTTTAATTTTATATACAATCTGTAAACAACTATTCACAATACTTTTAAAGGGCCAATAGTATTCCATTAAATGGATGTACCATGATTCACTAATTCAGTTCCTCACTATTAATTTGTGAGTTGCTTTTGACTATACACAAATTTAATCAGTCTTTACTGAACAATGTGTGCAAGGTTTGCACACATTGCAGATTATATCCGAAGAGTAAAAAAAAATAGAGTAGAATTTTTATCTTATCATTCATTTTTAACCATTTGATATATAAATTACTCTTCAAAAATGTACCTTTTTTGCAAGAAGTATATGACTATGTCTATTTTTCTTGTACACTTGCCAAACACTATTTTTTTCACAGTTTCAATTTAAAAATATGGTTAAAGTAGCAGCTAATTTCTTCAATACTAATCAGGGTAATCAAGTTTGTGTGTATGTGTGCCTTGTCCATTTGTATTTCTGTGTGTGTGTGTGTGTGTGTGTGTGTGTCTGTATTTCCTGTTTGTGCTCTTTGCTTGGTTTTCAGTAGGTAGTGCTTATTATTTTTCTTACTGACTTACACGATCTTTTAAAGCATTGAGGCATTTTTTTTTATCTGTTATGAATGTTGCAAAGCTTTCCCCCAATTTTTATTGGCCTTTTATTAGTTTATACTGTTTTTACATTTCAGAATTTTCAGGTTGTACATGGTATGTCTGCCACCTGTATCCTTTATGGTTTCTCTTTTTGTTATTTTTTCCAGAATGATATTTTTTCCTCAGGTTTATTGAGTTATAAATGACATATAACATTGTGTAAATTTAAGGTGTATAATGTGATTATATTGGGAAATGATTACTACAATAAGGTTAGTTAACACATACATCATGTCACAGCTACTGTTTTTAGGGTGTGTGGTGAGAACATTTAAGATCTACTCTCTTAGCAACTTCCAAATATACTGTACATTATTGTTAACTATAGTCACCATGCTGTATATTATATCCCTAGAAGTTATTTATCTTGTAGCCATTTCCTCCATCCCGCCGTCCCTCTCTTCCTGGTGAACACCATTTTACTATCTATTTTTATGAGTTTGGTTTTTATAAATACCACATGTAAGTGAGCTCATATGGTATTTTTATCTTTCTCTGTCTGACTTATTTCACTTAGCATAATGCCTTCAGTATTCATCCATGTGGTCCCAAATGGCAAGATTTCTTCTTTTTATGGCTAAATAATATTCCTCTGTGTGTGCACAGTATGTGTGTGTGTGTTTGTGTATTACACACCATGCTTCCTTAATCCATTCATCTGTCAGTGGAGACTTAGGGTTCTTTACATATCTTAGCTATTGTGAATAATGCTGCGATGAACATAGGGGTGTACGTATCTCTTAGAGATACTAATTTCATTTCCTTTGGGTGTATACCCAGAAGTGGGATTGGTAGATCATATGGTGGGTCTGTTTTTAATTGTTTGAGAATCCTTCATACGGTTTTCATAATTACTCACCAATTTGCATTCCCACCAACAGGGAAGAAGGATTTCCTTTTCTCCACTTCCTTGCCAGCATATGTTACCTGTTGTCTTCTTGATGATAGTCATTCTAACAGTTGTGAGGTGATGTCTCCTTATGTTTTTGATTTGTGTTTCTCTGGTGATTAGTGATGTTAAGCACAATTTCATGTACCTCTTGGCAATGTGGATATCTTCTTTGGAAGAATGTCTATTCACATCCTTTGGCCCTTTTTAAATTGGATTATTTGGTGGGTTTTTTTTTTTTTTTTTTAAATATTGAGTTGTAGAGTTCCTTAAATATTTTAGATCTTAACCCCTTATCAGACATATGGTCTGCAAATATTTTCTCCCATTCTTTAGATTGCCTTTTCATTTTGTTAGTAAATTATTTTGCTGTAAAGAAGATTTGTTAGTCTGATGTAGACCCACTTGCTTATTTTTGCTTTTGTTGCTTGTGCTTTTGGTGTCATATCCAAAAAATCATTACCAAGACCAACATCAAGGAGTTTTTACCCTATGTTTTTTTCCAGGAATTTTATTTTTTATTATATGTGGGCTTTATTATGTGGAGGTATGTTCCTTCTATACCCAGTTTTTAAAGAGTTTTTAGTCATGAAAGGATGTTGAATTTTGTCAAATGCTTTTATGCATCTATTACAAGAATCATGTGATTTTTATCCTTCATTAAATTAATATGTGTATCGTATTTATTGACTTGCATTTGTTGAGCCTGCTTTGTATCCCAGGGATAAATCCCACTTAATCATGGCATATAATCCTTTTACTGTGCTGTTAATTTGATTCATTTTAGTTTTTTGAGAATTTCTGCATTTATGTTTATCAGGGGTATTGGCCTACAGTTTTATTATCTTTCAGTGTCTATATGGCTTTGTATCAGGATAGTGCTGGTTTCATAGAATGAATTTGGGAGTATTCCTTCCTCTTCAGTTTTTTTGGAAGGGTTTCAGAAGGATTGGCTTTAATTCTTTAAATTTACCAGTGTTTGGTCAAATCCATGAGTGAAACCATCTTGTCCTGGGCTTTTCCCTGCTGGGAGGCTTTTGATTACTGATTCAATTTCTTTACTCATTCTTAGTCGGTTCAGATATTGTTTCTTCTTGATTTATTCTTGGTAGGTTGCATGTTTCTAGGAATTTATCAATTTCTTCTAGATTATTCAATTTGTTGATATATAATTGCTAGTAGTTTCTTCTGATATTTTGGAATTATGTTGTTTCAATTGTAATATCCCTCTTTCATTGATAATTTTATTCGTTTGAGTCTTCTCTCTTTTATTTTTTTCTTGGTTAGCCTAGTGAAAGGTTTGTGCATTTTGTTTCCTTTTTCAAAAAGTCAACCCTTAGTTTTTTGGTCTTTTCTTTTGCTTTTTTTTTTTTTCTATATTTCATTTATTTCTGCTCTAATCTTAATTATTTTTTTCTTTTGTTAACTTTGAATGTAGTTCAAGTTCCTTGACATGTCAACTTGGATTGCTTATCTGAGATCTTTCTTTTTTTTTAATGTAGGTGTTTGTAACTGTAAGCTTTCCTCTTAGAAGAGCTTTTAATGCATCTCATAAATTTTGTATCGAGATTTTTTTAAAATTTCTCCTTTGATTCATCATTTGTTCAGGATCATGTTTTGATTTCCATATATTTCTGAATTTCCTAACTTTCCTCCTGTTATTGGTATCTAGCTTCATACCATTGTGGTCAGAAAAGACATGTGATATAATTTTAATTTTCTGGAATTTGTTAAGACTTTTTTTGTAGCTGAACAAATGTTCTGTATGGACTTGAGAAGAATGTGTATTCTGCTGCTGTTGGATGGAATGTTTCATATATGTCTGCTGTCTATTCGGTCTATAGTGTTCAAATATCACTATATAGTGTTAACTCAAATAGCAATATATAATCATATAACATAGTCATATGTTATATAAAGTCATATATATATATTCAAATAACACTGTAGTGCTCTTTATTTTTTGATTTCTGAGTAATCCATCCATTATTGGGTGTGGAATATTAAAATCCCTCACTATTATTGTATTGTTTATTTCTCCATGTAGTTCTGTTATTATTTGCTTTATATATTTATATGTTCTAATGCTGAATGCATAAATATTTATAATTATTATATCACTTGTATCAATTATTCCCTTTATCATTATACAATGACCTTCTTTTTGTGTCTCTTGTGACTGCCACCCCTCCTCTCTTTTGGTTACCATTTGTATGGAATCTTTTCTATCCCTTCACTTCCAGCCTATGTGTGTCTTTAAAACTAAATCTCTGGTAGGCAGCATATAGTTGGATCTGGTTTCTCATTTTTTAACCATTCAGCCTCTCTAAGCCTTTGGATTGGAGAATTTCATCCACCTGTGTTTAAAGTAATTATTGATAAGTAGGGTCTTACTATTGCCATTTTGTTAATTGTTTTCTCACTGTTTTGTAGCTCCTTTATTCTGTTTTTTATCTCTTGTTGTCTTTTTGTGATTTGATGACTCTTTGTGGTGGTGTGCTTTGATTCTTCTATGTCAGTATTTTGTTTACTACAGGTTTTTCTTTTGTTGTTGCCATAAGGCTTACATAAACTATCTTACAGTTTCAGCATTCTCTTTGAAGCCAATAATAGTTCACTTTGGGGCTCGGATGGGTCAGATGGAAGTAACTGTGGGCAGGAGGGGCTTGCTATTAGGGTCTCTAATGAGGGGAGGCTCCTGTCTGTTCTCTGAGAGGGGAGTGCTTCTGGCTGAGCTCTGTGGTCAGGCGAGCCTGCTGACTCTGCTTGGCATTCAAAGCTTGGCTGGCTCCCTCACTGGGTGGCTGTTGGTTTGGCTCCATGGTCGGGTGGAGCCGCTAGCTGGACTCAGCATTCATCTCTGGTTGGCTGGGGTCACAGGCTGTGTTCCCTGGCAGAGTGGTGCTACTGGTTGGACTCTGAGTTTGGGTGGGGCTGCAGGCTGGGGCTGCAATTGGGCCTGGTTGGGTGAGGATGCAGGCTGTGCTCCCCATCCAGATGTGCCTCTGGCATGACTCAGCATTCAGATAAGGCCTCTTTAGGATTAGGTAGAACCTCAGGCTATGCTCAGCAGTCAGTCAGGGCCGTGGGCTGGGTTCATTCCAGCGCTGGACAGGGCCATTGGTTATGCTCTATGTCCTGGCAGTACTGTATGTTGAGCTTCAAGGCTGCCCATAGGCACTATTCAGGTGTCCTGGTTAGGCTCAACAGTTGGACAGAGCTACTGGCTTGGCTCCCTGTCTGGGTGGGGTCGTAGCCTGGGCTGTGGGACCTCCCAGGGCTCACTGATTAGGCTCCCTGTCTGGGTGGGGCAGAAGCAGTGTTCAGCATTGGGTTGGGTTGCTGACTTCCTTCCCTGTGTGGGTGGGCTATAGAATGGGCTCTGTCTTTAGGGCCATTTGGGTGGGGACCCAGACCCAAACCTAGCCAGTTGAGCTCCCTGGCCAGAGAGATTCATCATCTGTAATGTTCTGTAAATGGGAAGAGCCACTGGTTAAGATCTCTGCTCAGGTACTTCCACCAACAGGACCATAGCTCACCATGATCCCTGCATTAGTTGCTATGAACTCCTTTTCCCTCTCCGTCTCTGATACCTGGACGTCTGACCCCACTTATTTCTCCAGTGATCCCTGTGAGATGAGACCTAAGTGGGCATCCTTAGAAGCACCTGTACCACTGGGGAAGCTGGATGCCCACCTTGGGCTCATTTTCACACTGGGGAAACCAGAGGTTCCTGGGGGTACATCTTGGTGCCATACTGTGCTGGCTTTGGGAAGGGGTGATTGGGTCAAAGTGAAACTGCACCTTTTACCCTTCAAATGCATTTTGTCTTTTTTTTAATGAGCCAAGGGTGTACTTCAGCCTCACTCCTGGTTCTGGGATGCCTTGTTTATAGATACTTGCTCATTGGTCTTTCTCTGAGGGGACTGAACAGAAACCATTTTTCCTGCCATCTTGCTGACATCACTCCATCTTTTATGCTTAGAAAGGCCTTCTATATCCATGTTCATATAAAATTCTATATCCATGTGAAGTCCCCCCTCTGGCACCTTCTATATCCATGTATTTCCTACTGTATGTCAGTAGTTTCAGCATTTCACAATTATGTCCTTAATTCATTTGACAACTTATTTTGGTAAATGTTATGAGGAAAAAACACCTCTTTTTCCTTAATAACTAATCAGTTTAACACCTTTTAATACAGGCATGCCTTGCTTCACACATATTTTTTTTTACAAATTGAAGGTTTGTGGCAACCCTGCACTGAGCAAGTCTCTTGGTGCCATTTTTTTTTCCAGCAGCATTTCTCACTTCTTGTCTCTTTGTCACCTTTGATAATTCTTGCAGTATTTCAAACTTTTTCATTATTACTTGATTTGTTATGTGGATCTATGATCAGTGATTACAGCTCACTGGAAGCTCACATGATGGTTAACATTTTTAGTCATGAAGTTATTTTAAATTTAAGGTATATACACTGTGGGGTTTTTTTTGACATAATGCTGTTGCACACTTAATAAACTACAATATTGTGTAAACAATTCTTTTGATTTACTTTATTGAAATATTTGCTTCATTTTGGTGGTCTGGAACTGAGCCACAATATCTCTAAGGTGTGCCTATAAATGCAGTCTGGCTTGATTTACTATACTTTGTCACTGAAAGATGTATAGCCCTAGGTAGCAAAATCCACATCCTGATCCTGGTGTCTTTCTGTTACTAGCACTTAATGATGTCCATGTTGAGTAGAATCAGTCAAAGCCAAGGCTCTCTCTGTCACATGTAGCCAGAGATCTGCTTTTATGTTGCCCCTTCATTAAACTATGCACCTGCTTACCGCTGTACACCCAGCAATGAATGCGTGTGACTACATTCATCCAACTTACCTTACTAGTTTGCTGTGACATGGGAATCTCTCCCTTCAGAAACAACTGGCTGTTTCCATCTTTCAGAATTAGCCCTGCCAGGTTCAAGAACCAACTTTTCTTTTAATATAACAACTAAAGGGAGCTAACATAAGTATTTAGGGTGACTCTTGGCCTATGTCTTCTGTGATACTTCTCTAATTCTAATTTGATGCCTTGTTTTTGAAGAGTATTCCCAGCCTCTGGGTACCCCATTTCCTTCAGGTTTGGGTTATTTGATTTTTCTATCCAAGCTACTACAGACTTGGAAGTAATGCCCTTGGACCCGGGTCTGTGGCCATCACTCTAATTCCTACTGAGATTGATTCTGATGTGGGAACCAGAGGATTTGCCGACAGGTGGCTGTGTAGAACAGAGTTTCAGTTCTTGTGTTAGTTTCCAGTGCCTGCTGTAACAAATTATCACAAACTTGGTGGCTTTAAACAACAGAAATCAATTTTTCCCAGTTTCAGAGGCCAAAAGTCTGAAATAAGTATCACTGGGCCAAAATCAACATATTGGCAGGGTACTCCCCCTCTGGTTGCTGCCGGGATTGCTTGGTTTATGGTCACTTCCCTCCATTTTCTGCCTCCATGGTCACATTGCCTCTTCCTCTAATGTCTTGTCAAATTTCTCTGCCTCACTTTTGTAAAGACATTTGTGATTGCATTAAGAGTTCCTCCATTAATCCAGGATAATTGCTCCATCTCAAGATTGTTAATTTAACTGCATAGGCTTTGTTATATAAGATATCAGGTTTTACAGGTTCCAGGGTTTGGGACCTGATATCTTTGGGGGCCATTATTTAACTTACTGTAGTGAACAAGTGAAATCAAATAACACTAGGTTTAGCCCCAGAGCCAGCATTCATTAACTGTGTGGAAATAGGTGATGGGGCAGACTTTCTGCGTTTTAGTTTCTTCATCTGAAAAAAATGGGCAAAAGACTACTATCTCATATAGTTATTGTCAGCTACAAGTAAGAAAATGCATGCAAAATAAAAACAATGATCAAAATACATGTCTCATAATGCAACATTAAATGTTAATTCTTACGTTATGATAGAAGATTGGAAGGATACGTTGGATCAAATTGTAGGGAGCCATCTATACTACACTGAGGAGTTTAATATTGGCAGGGGTGGGGGGCAGTTGGGGCATACAGGAATCATTTAGGTTCTTCATACAAATGAATCAGAAGATAATAGAAGGGCGTTGAAATTAATTCTGGTATCTGTAGACAGGATTGAGAAAAGAAGGAAGAGGGAAGAAAATGAAGTTATTGAGGGGGGTTTATTAACATGAACTGAAGAGAAACAGTATTTCTGGAAAGTAAAGACCTTATACGTCTTCCCCAGGCCACAAGTTTCAGGAAGGTAGAAGCAATGCCATTATTTTTACCTATATGATGAACGACTGCCACTCCAGAGTACTAAAGAATTTTCTGTTTGTACCATACCTTCACCCCCAGTACATTATAGATTACTATCAACTGTAATGGGAAGGGGATGGGTCTCTAAAACGGAATAAAGAAATTCACAAAAGTAAAGGGTGCTACTTAGGAAAGATGGAAACAAGTTGTGTAGGTAAAGAAGTAAAATTAGCTTTTGCTTCTGAGGTTGGCATCATACCTGATGGCATGGAAGACCGTGTGAAAAAATACTATGGGCAAAATTGTCTAGAAAATAACACTACTGATACCCCAAAGCAAAGCCATTGTTTTAAATTCTAGGGGCACTGAGTATTTATATCAGAGTTATATTAGATGAGAATCTTGACTAGAAGTTGCTGGGAAAGTGGAGAATGTATTTTGCTGTGCTCAAGATGCCAAGAAGGAGATGGTACCATTTAAGCTTTAGAATGTTAAGTAAGCTCTATCTGCAAGTGGAGAGCAGGGGTGGTTGAGACGGAAAGAGAGAACTTTCTTCCTGACTTTAGTTATAATTTATTTTAGTGATATACTGTATGGTTGTCCTTATTTTACAGATATTTGGCATTAATTCCAATAATTGAGTTTTCTGCATATATCCATGTGGGTTTATTTTCCTTCTACTAGATTGCAAGTCTCATTAAGAATCCAGTGGCCTTAGTATTTTCCCTTTCCTGTCTTTCTTAAATATCAGCACTAAGAAAAGGGCTTTGAAAATGCTTTTGAGTCTACGTTATAAAGCGGCTTCCTAAAATTTAGCCAAATGCATCTTTTATTATAATCTGCATTCTTAGATAATTTTATTCTAATGGAAACATTTCTTCCCCTGCGCCTGCTTGATTTTGTTCTTTCAATTTGACATTTTAATCTTCATTATAAACATTATTAATTTAGTTTAATATCTTCAGTCACCAAGGAGTACCATAAAAGTGGGTTTTTAAACTTCTGTCCATTTAGAAGAAACTCACTGAATTGAATTTCAACTTTTCTGGAGATTTTGAGATACTGAAATAAATTGAACAAAAATTAACAAAGTCTCCATGAGGCTTAGTATAAAAAAATACATGGTGAACTCTAATAGAGCACTAAAGGAAGCTCTGTTATCTCCTCCATTTGTTGTGTATTCATTCAGTAGACACAGAAATACAAGGGAGGATGTGCATTTTCTTTATGGAGTGAAGGTTTTTGCTTAAATCTAATGCTTGTGTTTTGTATGTTAAAAGGATATTTAGGGGCGCCTGGGTGACTCAGTCTTTTAAGTGTCTGACTATTGATTTTGGTTCAGGTCATGATATCAGGGTTGTGAGATAGAGCCCCATGCAGGGCTCTACACTCAGTTCAGAATCTGTTTGAGATTCTCTCTCCCTCTCCCTTGCCCCATCCCCACTCATACGTGCACGTGCTCTCTCTCTTTCAAATAAATAAATAAATCTTTAAAAAATAAAAATAAAAAATAAAAAGATATTTGTTTGCAGGATTTTATGACTTTAATGCAGCCATCCAAATATCTCTGACATTAAGAACATAAATTAATTCCTGAGAGTTACATGATATTTGAATTAAACCATAAACTAGGAGGAAAGGTAGTTTTCATTTAGTAATGCTATCTGGCACAGACCTTTACTCTGAGGTACTATTTACATTGATCTTACAAAGTCTGTCTCTTAAAACTGCAGTCATAATGAATTTCAAAGTGTAGTTCCTTTATCTCATGGATTTTTTCAGCAAGGTTGCTATTTAGAACTAATTTTCTTCAAGTTTTTAGTGACCTTACTATCCAAGAAGAGTAGTTTTGCCTTACTTATCAAGGGGGCAGATCTGATTAATTTATTAAAAAAAATAGTTGATTACAAAAAAAAAAAGTTTATATTTTGTTCTACTTTATGGGCTAATAACCAAAGGACAGAAGATTGAGGTGTGACATAATAAAGAACATAATATTATTTTTTCATGCATTAATGAATATATCTCTCTCCATAGATTGACTCTGTAGTATTTATTTAAAAGGTATCTATACAAATACTTTGAATGCATTTATAAAAAAAAACATGCATAGTCTTATACATAATAGGTACTAACACCAACGTGCTTACCAGTTCATAGATAATATAAATGTGTTGGCTAATGGAAAGAATTATTTCTGCTTTAAATCCTTTTCTCTAGAGATTTCAGGTGATTTATTTATCAGTAGTAAACTTTAAATTGAATAAAAATAAATTATGTCTATGGGTTATACTTAAAACCTACCTTTAATTTGCCTATTTCAAAGAATAATACCTAAATAGTTAAGTGAATGATGTTGATGAAAATGGGGTTAAATGCCAGGTTTCTAAGTAAATTCTGACATTTCAGTAGGTATGTGTCTTTCAGCATGTCCTGTCTGACTACACAAAGCTAACAGGGAGGTCTGATAAATGAACAGTAATGGCTTTCATATAAAGAAGCATCTTCGAAATGAAAGCAATACTAATTGAGTATTTATTGTGTGATAGACTGTGTGGATGCCTTTCATGTATAATCACATTCAGTCCTCACAGTGAACTTTTAGGGAGTGGTATAATTATTCCTGTTTTACATGTGAGCAAAGCAAAGTTTAGATGTTAACCAGGTTGCCTATGAGCCCACAGTTTAATGAGCTTGAGAACTGGAACCTTGAAATCCAAATCCCACAGATGCTAAAGTCTGTGCTCTTCAACACCGTCCTACATCTTCATGAATCTCTCCTGCTTAAAAGCTAAGCATTTCAAAGATTTATGACGTGATTTGATTGCAGTTTTATGCCACAGGAGATGCGAAGAGAGAAAAAATGGTAGTCTATAAATAGTTCTGAAGAAAGAGGAGAGAAGATCAGTGAAGTGTTAGTGATGGTGACCTGGAGAGAAAACAGTAATCAGGAAATGTCCAGTGCCCCAAACTCTTCTTTCCTGCCTTCTTTCCTAACGTCCAGACCCCAAATTTTGTGGATATGAGCCAATCAAAGTGATCTCATTCTGCTTTGCTGAGGATTTTTTTTAGTCCTGTGCTTCTCAAACATGCATCAGAATCACCTGGAGAGCTTGTTCAAACACAGGCATCTTGGGCTCACTCTAGAATTTCTGATTAAGTGGGTCTAGGGTAGACCCTAAGAATTTACATTTTTAAGAAGTTCCCAGGTGACATGGTTCCCTGGGAACCACACTCTGTGGTCTCATTTGTTTAGTCAAGATCTAATTGTCCAAATTGGCAGCATGTTGGAATTACCTGGAGACACAGTTAAAAGCTACTGATATCCAGGTGTCATACAGATAACTCAAAACATCAGCTCCAGGGATTATTTTCTGCCCTGATTCCTGATACAGGAATGGGCATAACTGATAACTTTTCACATTATCAGCATCCTATTGTATTGAGAAATGTAGCCCATCAACAGTGGAATGTATGTGTATTCCTACCACTGTAGAAAATCACTGATGCCAAAGGGGTAATGCATCAGCTTTGGTTTTGTGCTCCCTTTAGGCTCTGAATTATAATTATGCTTCCCTGTTTATATTGGCTCATTGAAAGCTCTGAATCAAATATTTAATCTCATGTTAGTGATTCTGTGAAACTTACAGAATGCATTTTGTGATCTAGTTTTATTTGTGACTCCATGTAGTGTTTCAACCCATATTTTATATATATTTGTGTGTGTTTTAGTTTATGACACTATACTTTATCATATGTATTTTTGTAAATAGCATTATATTTTGATAACAAGGTGAGATTTTAAAATTAATAAAAATTAAATTAAGGAAGTGCAAGTAATATTAATGCTTTCAGAAGTATACCAGTTCTGTGAACTTTGTTTTAATTGGAATACTTTATTATTTACTTATAATTGTTTTCACTTTCATGAAGTAATTTCATTTTCCTCATTATTTGGCATAAAATAATTAGAGTTCTTAAAACTCTACAATCATAAGATTAAAAGAGAGTATATACAGATGATTTCTATAGGCAACTGAAAATGGGGTATTTTTATTTGTGGCATAACAATACAAGTAATGCAGTTTCTAGGATAAAAAGGCTTGGGTTCAGATTTTAGATTTTAAACACTGTATCATTGCTGTTTCTCAGAATTGTCTCTATGTATCTAGTCAAATTTTTATAAGAATGTAGTGACTACATAGACTGCTTCATAAATACGAAAGCTATAAGATGATATTCCCTAAGAAATGTTACTTGTGAAGGCATGTTAAAATGTAATTTAAGAGAGATTTTTTTACACGACTTATGTGGAATGTTTTATGCTAGTAACAGAAGGAGATGAAAGAATCTTAAAACTTAGGAGCACAGATAAGACAGATTTTAAAAATTAGGTATCATTTAAAACAGAATTTAAAGACCATAAAGAAGGTGGTACAGTGCCAGATAGTGCACAAGGAAGCCTTATGAAAAAGGTAATTTTGGGGCTGGCTTTAAAGAGCTGCACAGAATGTCATCAAGCAGAGATAAAGTGGTAGTTATAGCCATTATGGAGGAATGATAAAAATTTGTTTTATTATATACAGACAATAATTCAGAGCAAATGGTTGGCAGGGAAATGTTTGATTCCCAGATTCAGTGTCATGGTGACTGGAAGGGTGGTGGTACCAGAACTAGAAATAAAGATCTCATGAGGAGATGATTTGCAAGACAACCAGATAAAGACAAGAAAGAAAAAGGATATTGGAGAGGGAACATTCCACTGTATTAAGAAACATAAACCCTCAAGAGAGCGTGTGTGTGTGCGTGTTCTCTGTGATTATTGGATTATTGGAAATCATCGATGCCAAAGGGGTAATGCAATCATTAAGAGAAGAACATGACTACAGAGAATCTTCTTTTAGTGTAACAGGACTAAAAAAGGGAAAGAAAATACACATAAATGGGCCACATATTTTATAATTCCACTGATACAAAGTATCCAGAATGGGCAAATCTGTCGAGACAAAAGTAAATAAGTGGTTACCCAGGATGGAGGCGGGAGTGGATTGGACAGTGACTGCTAATGGATAGGAGGTCACTTTTTGGGGTGATGAACATGTTGTAGAATTGAATAGTGTTAATGGATTCACAACTTGGTGAATATATTAAAATTCTCTGAATTATGTGCTTTATAAATGTGAACTTTACAATTTGTGAATTATATCTCAATAAGGTTATTATAAAAATAAGCAGGAAAGGGTAAATTTATTTTAGACTCCCATATTCCATAGGTGAGAAGTGGAATTTTTTAACACACGATTAAATCGAGAATATTTTAATCTCTAAAAGGTTAAAATTAAAAGATACTGTAACTGACAAGCTAGAGTGGAGTGGAAGGTGAAATAAAAATATCTTGAATAACTCAATAGAAGGATGAAAGGAGGAACAAGAAATGTAAAAATGTTGGAACAAAGAGGAAAAAGTGATATGGAGGTACATTCAACCATAAATTTGCAATATTTAAGTTACTTATGTTTGGATTAAATACTAAAGTCAAAGATTGGATAAAAGGGAACACAAAACAAAACCCAACTATATGGTGCTTACAAGACAACCACATTAAATAAAAAAGATTTAGCAAGTTTGAAAATAGTATGATAAAAAAACTTATGCCAAAAAAATAAAAAAAATAAACTTATGCCATTAAAAGACCAAAACAAGAAGGCCAGTGTGACAATACTAACATTCAAGAAAATAAACATTAGGTCAAAAATGCTACCAGAGATAGAAGACCATTTGTGGGTGCTTGGTGGTTTCAGTTGGTTAAACATCTGCCTTTGGCTCAGATCATGGTCCCGGGGTCCTGGGATCGAGCCCCATGTCAGGCTCCCTGCTCAGCAGGGAGTCTGCTGCTCGTCTGCCCCTTCCCCCTCACGTGCTCTCTTTCTCTCTCTTTCTCAACCAAAATAAGTAAAATCTTAAAAAAAAGACCGTTTTATAATGAGAAGATAGTCATTACACTAAACATAGATTGCTGTTCTAAGTTTGTGTCTTTTATAATTTAAATATATAACTAAAAATTTGCAGAATGACCAAAAGACACATATAAATACACAAATTTGTAATTAAAATAGGAGATTTTGGGTGCCTGGGTAGCTCAGTCGGTTAAGCATCTGCCTTCGTCTTAGGTCATGATCTCAGGGTCCTGGGATCCAGCCCCACATTGGGCTCCCTGCTCAGCGGGGGGTCTGCTTCTCCCTCTCCTTCTCCCCCTGCTTGTGTTCCCTCTCTCTGTCAAATAAATAAATAAAATCTTAAAAAAAAATAAAATAGATTTTGACACACCTCTCAGAAAGATATTAAACAGACAAAAATCAGTAAACATATAGAGGTAAGCTGTATAATTGGTAAACTTGAACTAATTCATATATCTAGAACACTATACTCATGCCAGCCAGTAGAAATAAAATGCAAGCCATGTGTAATTTAAAAATTTTCTAGTAGTTATATTACACAAAAAGAAAAATAGATGAGATTATTTCTGGTATATTTCTTTATGCAATATATGCAAACTTCATTTCAACATATAATAAATACAAAATTGAGAGATTTATGATCCTTTTCATAATCAACTTTCAATATCCATTGTAACTTTACATTTCACATTGCAGTTTGAACAATAAATTTCTATTGGGAATAGTTGTTTTTTATGTAGACTTAATATTAAGTTTACAGATGAAGAAGTAAATTCAGATACTCAAGTTGTTCCAAATGTACTTGAGTTCAATACCAAAATATTATTTTCCTTTCATATTGTCATCATATTGAGAAACTGGCTCATTGTTTTTACAGTAATTAACCACTCTGACATTAAAGTAACAGCGTATCAGTTTCAAAACTTCTTTTGTTCAGCTAAATAAATTCTCTAACCCTTTTACCAACTTAGTTATTATTAACATCACAGTCAAAGATGTATATCAGAAATTGAAAGGCAACTTTTTTTGAAGTTTTTATTCTAATTCCTAATAACATGCAGTGTTACATCAGTTTCAGGTGTATAATGTAGTGAATCAGCACTTCCGTCCATACATCACCCAGTGCTCATCACTGACAAGTGCTCTCCTTAAATCACCTGTTCTACCCGTCCCCCACCCAAGCATCAGTTCTCTGTAATTAAGAGTCTGTCTCTTGGTTTCTGTCTTTTTTTCCCTTTGCTCATTTGTTTTGTCTCTTAAATTCCACATATGAATGAGATCTTATGGTATTTATCTTTCTCTGACTTATTTTACTTAGCATTATACTCTCTAGCTTCATCCATGTCATTGCAGATGGTGAGATTCCATTCCTTTTTATCGCCAATATTCCATTGTATATCTATACACATCACTTTTTTTTCCTCAGACCAATGTCTTCTTTTATTTCTCTTATATTGATGTTCTTGACAGATCACAAGATGAACAAATCTTAAGTGAACAGCTCTTGAATTTTTACACATGCGTGTACCCATGTAATCACACCCAGATCCAGATATAGAACAATTCCCAGTGCCCAGAATTCCCTCAGGCCCTCCCCAGTCAGACCCCACACCAGAAAGTTCACCCTATTTTGATGTCTGTGGCCCTGGGACGCTTTCCCTGTTCTGAAACTCGGTGCACTGAGAATAGCACAGTGTGCTCTCTGGGCCTGGCGTCTTCTTGCTGTCCATCTTCGTGGCTGTGCGCATTGGCGGGCCATTCTTGGTTGTTGCTGCTTGGTGCCCCACCTCATGAAGAAGCCCCACTTTTTGGTTCCTTTCGGGCTGTTCCCAAATCTTGGCCATTTTGATGAAAGCTGCTACAAACATTCTTGTACTTTTATGTATGAGCACTCTTTTTTGCACGAGCACTATTTTTGTTGGAAATAAGGTGGGATTGCTTGTTCACGAGGTGTTTAGCTTTAGCAGCTTCTGCCAAACAGACCCCTGCCGAGGCTGCTGCCTTTTACGCTCCCACCAGCAGGCAAGAGTGTTCCTGTGGCCCCATGTCCTGGTCAGATCGTGGGATCCTGCTATTGTAGGTTACTTTCACTCTCGGTATTCTGGCAGGGTTGTTTGAAAATAGAGTGTCTTGATAGAAAATGTGAGGTTCCATATGACCAACACATCAGGAGATGATGTCATTGCAAAGGTAGTTTTTACTCAGTTCCCGTGAGGAGGAGGCAGACCACAGCCTGAGGCTCACACGGGGAGGCAACAGGCTAGGTCCAGAGGCAGAGGGAGAGGGGGAACTGTGGGTAAGAGTCTTTATTGCGGTTTCTGCAAGAAAGAACAAGTGAGGCAGGGTATGTGGATTTAGGATTGGTGGGTTTGAAGAATTTCAGGTCTCTGGAGCAGAGGGGTGTCCTGAGTTGTCTGGCGATCAGGGCAGGGGATAGTGGCCCCAGCTATGAGAGCTTGGGTTATACACCATTTCTTTATCCATTCCTCAATCAGTGGACACTTGGGCTGCTTTCATATTTTGGCTATGGTAAATAATCGTCCTGTAAACATACAGGTGCATGTATCCCTTTGAATTAATGTTTTTGTATTCTTTGGGTAAATACCCAGTAGTGCCATGGCTGGATCATAGGGTAGTTCTAATTTTAACTTTTTGAGGAGCCTCCGTACTGTTTTCCACAGTGGCTGCACCAGTTTACATTCCTACCAACAGTGCGAGGTTCCCCCTTTCTCCACACTCTTGCCAACACCTCTTGCTTCTTGTATTGTTGATTTTAGCCATTTTGACAGGGATGAGGTGATATCTCATTGTAGTTTTGATTTAAATTTCCCTGATGGTAAGTGATAATGAATATCTTTTATGTGTCTTTTGGCCATCTGGATGTCTCTGTAGAAATGTCTGTTCATGTCTTCAGCCCATTTTTAAATTGGATTATTTGTTTTTTGGGTGTTGTGTTTTATAAGTTCTTTATGTATTTTGGATACTAATCCTTTATAGGATATGTCATTTGCAAATATTTTCTCCCATTCCAAAGGTTGCCTTTTAGTTTTGTTGATTATTCCCCTCACTGTGCCGGAGCTTTTTATTTTGATGAAGTCCCAATAGTTCATTTTTGTTTTTGTTTCTTTTGCCTCAAGAAACAAATCTAGAAAACAGTTGCTGTGGCTGACGTCAAAAAGGTTATTGCCATTGTTTTCTTCTAGGATTTTATGGTTTCAGGTCTCACATATAGGTCTTTAATCCATTTTGAATTTATTTTTTTGTATGGTGTAAGAAAATTCTACAGTTTCTTTCTTTTGCATGTTGCTATCCAGTTTTCCCAACATCACATTTTGAGGAGACTATCCTTTTCCCATTGGATATTCTTTCTTGATTTGTTGAAGATTAATTGAGCATATACTTATGGGTATATGTCTGGGTTTTTTATTCTGTTCTTTTGATCTGTGTTTTCCCCCCCGCCCAATATCTTACTGTTTTGATCACAGCAGCTTTGTAATATAACTTGAAGTCTGGAATTGTGTTGCCTCTAGCTTTGCTTTTCTTTTTCAAGATTGCCTTGGCTATTTGGGGTCTTTTGTGGTTCCATAACCAGATTTTAGGATTGTTTGTTCTAGCTCCTTAAAAAATGCTCTTCATATTTTGATAGGGATTGCATTAAATATGTAGATTGCTTTGGGTAATATAGACAATACAGTATTTAACAATATTTGTTCTTACAATCCACGATCATGGAATGCCTTTTTATTTCTTTGTGTCGTCTTGAATTTATTTCATCATTATTTTATACTTTTCAGAGTATAGGTCTTTCACCTCTTTGGTTAGGTTTATTCCTAGGTATCTTATTATTCTGGGTGCAACTGTACATGGGATTTATTCCTCAGCTTCTCTTTCTGCTTCGTTATTGGTGTATAGAAATGCAACAGATTTCTGTACATTGATTTTCTATACTGTGACTTTATTAAATTTATCAGTTCTAGCAGTTTTTTCATGTAGTCTTTCAGATTTTCTATATATAGTATCGTGTCATCTGCAAGTAGTGAGTTTCACTTCTTTCTTACCAATTTTGATACCTTTTATTTCTTTATGTTGTCTGATGGCTGTGGCTAGGACTTCCAATACTATGTTGAATAAAATTGAGAGTAGACATCCTTGTCTTGTTCCTGACCTTAGGAGAAAGGCTCTCAATTTTTCCTTATTAAGGATGATGCTAGCTGTGGGTTTTTCATATATGGCCTTTATTATGCTGAGGTATGTTACCTCTAAACCTACTTTGTTGAGGGTTTTTATTATGAATGGATGTCATATGTCAAATGCTTTTTCTGCATTTATTGGAATGATCAGATAGTTCTTATCTTTTATTGATGTGATTTATCACATTGATTTATGAATATTGAACCACACTTGCAACCCAGGAAAAAATTCCACTAATCATGGTAAATGATTTTTTTAATGTATTGTTGGATTTGGTTTGCTAGTATTTTATTGAGGATTTTTGCATTCATGTTCATCAGGGATATTGGCCTGTAGTTCTCTTTTTTTAGTGGTGTCTTTATCCAGTTTTGTTATCAGGATAATGCTGGCCTCATAGAATGAATTTGGAAGTTATCCTTTTCTATTTTTAGAATAGTTTGAGAAGAATAAATAGTAAATCTTCTTTATATGTTTGGTAGAATTCCCCTGTGAAGCCACCTGGTCTTGGACTTTTGTTGGTTGGGAGTCTTTTGATTATTGATTCAATTTCTTTGCTGATTATTGGTCTGTTCAAATTTTCTATTTCTTCCTGTTTCAGTTTTGGCAGTTTATATGTTTTCAGGAATTTATCCATTTCTTCTAGATTGTCCAATTTGTTGGCATAGGGTTTTTCATAATATTCTCTGATAATTGTTTGTATTTTTGTGGTGTTGTTATTTCTCCTCTCTCATTTGTGATTTTTTTTTAAGTCCTTTCTCTTTTTGTCTTGTAAGTCTGGCTAGAGGTATAACAATTTTATTGATTTTTTTTTTTTTTTCAAAGAACCAACTCCTGATTTCATTGCTCTCTTCTGGTTTTCTTTTGTTTTGTTTGTTTTTTTTAGTTTCTATATCATTTATTTCTGCTCTAATTTTTTTTATTTCCTTCCTTTTGCTGGTTTTAGGTTTTGTTTGTTTTCTAGCAACTTTAGGTGTAAGGTTAGGTTGTTTATTTGAGGTTTTTGTTGCTTCTTGAGGTAGGCCTGTATTGCTATAAACTTCTTTCTTAGAATCACTTTTGCTGTATCTCAAAGGTTTCGGACCATTAGTTTTCATTTTCATTTGTTTTTATGCACTTTTTAAATTTCTTCTTTGATTTCTGGGTTATCTATTCATTGTTTAGTAGCATGTTATTTAACCTCCATGTATTTATAGTCTTTCCAGATTTTTTCTTGTAGTTGACTTTTAGTTTCATAGTGTTGTGGTCAGACAAGATGCATGGTATGACTTTGATCTTCGTGACGTCGTTGAGACTGGCTTTTCTTGGGCTAATATGTGGTCCATTCTGGAGAATATTCCACGGGCACTTGAAAGAATGTATTCTGCTGTTTTAGGATGGAAAGTTTTGAATATATCCATTAAATCCATCTGTTCCAATGTGTCTTTTAAAGCCATTGTTTTATTGTTGATTTTTGTTTAGATGACCTGCCCATTGAGGTAAGTGGGGTGTTAAAGTCCCTACTATTATTATATTATTATCAAGTAGTTTCTTTATGTTATTAACTGTTTTATGTATCTGGGTGCTCCTATGTTGGGTGCATAAATATTTACAGTTGTTACATCTCTTGTTGGGTTGTCCCCTTTATTATGATATAGTGTCCTTCTTTGTCTCTTGTTAGAGTCTTTGTTTTAAAGTCTATTTTTTTCTGGTATAAATATTGCTACTTCAGCATTCTTTTGATATCTATTTGCATGAAACATGTTTCTCCATCTCCTTACTTATTTTTTTTTTTAAAGATTTTATTTATTTGACAGAGAGAGAGTGAGAGAGGGAACACAAGCAGGGGGGTGGGAGGGGGAGAAGCAGGCTCCCCGCCAAGCAGGGAGCCCAATGCGGGGCTCAATGCGGGGCTTGATCCCAGGACCCCGGGATCATGACCTGAGCCGAAGGCAGACGCTTAACGACTGAGCCACCCAGGCGCCCCTCCATCACCTTACTTTTATTCTACAGATGCTTAGGTCTAAAATGAGTCTCTTGTGGGCTGCATATAGATGGTTCTTGTTTTCTCTTAATCTGTTCTGTCATCCTATGCATTTTGATTGGAGTGTTTAGTCCAAAGTAATTATTGATAGGCATGTATTTATTGTCATTTTATATTATATTTTATATCCTTTTTCATGAGTTTCTTGACTGTTTTTTTTTTTACAGAAATACTCATTTTTACTGCTTTTGTGTTTCCTACTTTTATACTAAAACTTTTGATCTCTCCTTTCCACTCAAAGCGTCCCCTTTAATATTTCTTCCAGGGCTGGTTTAGTGGTCACAAACTCCTTTAATTTTTGTTTGGGAAACTCTTTATCTTTCTTTCTATTCTGAATGATAGCCTTGCTGGATAGAGTATTCTTGGCTGCAGATTTTTCCCATTCAGAACTTTGAACATAGTGGGGCACCTGGGTGGCTCAGATGGTTAAGCGTCTGCCTTCAGCTCAGGTTATGATCCTAGGGTCCTGGGATCGAGCCCCGCATCGGGCTCCCTGCTCAGCAGGGAGCCTGCTTCTCCCCCTCCCTCTGCTTCTCCCCCTTCTCATATTCTCTTTCTCTCTCTGTATCTCTGTGTCTCGAATGAATAAATAAGAAAAATCTTAAAAAAAAAAAAAAGCTTTGAACATATCATGCCTCACTCCATTCTGGCTTGTAGAGTTTCTGGTGAAAAATCTCCTACTAGCCTCATGGTTTTCCCTTGGAGGTTACTGATTTCTTTTGTGGCTTTTAAGGATTATTATTATTTTTTCTTTATCACTATATTTTGCAGGGTTGATTACATTATGTCTTGGTTTGGTCTGCTTTTGCTGATTTTGATGGGAGCTTTTTGTGCTTCCTGGATCTGGATATCTGTTTCCTTCTCCAGATTAAGGACGTTTTCAGCTATTATTTTTTTTCAAATAAATTCTCTGCCCCCCTTTTCCTTCTTCTTCTTAGACTCCTATAATATGAACGTGATTATGTTTGATGGAGTCACAGAGTTCCTTAAGTCTATTCTCATTTTGTGTAATTCTTTTTTCTCTCTTTTGTTTAGCTTGATTACTTTCCATTATTCTGTCTTCTAGGTCACTAATTCATTCTTCTGCTTCTTTAATCCTGCTACTCATTTCATCAAATGTGTTTCTCATTTTGTTTATTGAGCCTTTAATCTCTGCTATGTTATTCCTCATCTCTGTGTTAAGGGTTGAACTCATGTCTTCCACTGTTTTCCTAAGTCCAATGAGTATCCTTGCAGTCATTGCTTTAAATTCTCTATCAGGCATGTTACTTATATCTGCTTTTCTTAGATCTCTGGCCATAGCCTTGTCCTATTCTTTCATTTGGGATAAATTTCTGTCTCCTCACTTTGTTTGCCTCTCTGTGTTAAGAAAGTCAGCTATGTCTTCTGCTCTTAGAAGTAGTGACTTTATGAGGAGGAGTCCTGGAGTGTCCTGCAGTGCAGTGTCCCCTGTTCACCAGAACCTGGCACTTCAGGAGAGTATCCTATGTGTGATGTTTATGCCCTGCTATTATGTCTGAGTCACTTTTCCTTTTGACCACACTGACTCTCTACCTGTGGGCTGTGTTTGCTCTTTGTGGTGTTAGTGGGACACAGGCAGGCCAGCTCTGGGTGGGTCGTGTCTGCTGGGGAACTTGGGAGTGGGGTGACAATGTTAGCAAAATTTGCATAGGGCTACTAGTTTTATGCTGGATCCCAATGCACTGTGGTGGCTGAGGGCTGCATGCAGGGGTGAATGTGGGTGGAAGCCTGGGCTCAGCATGCATGATGATTAGGCGTTGCCAGGCTTGGTTTGTGAAAGTGACTGGTGGTATGCAGCTGGGCTTTGTTTGGAGGCTGGGTAGGGCTCATGGAGTCAGCTGTGCCCCAGGTGGCTGGGTGGGCTGTGCAGGCAGCTTTAACAAAATTTGCTATGAGCCCTGGGCTGAGGCTACAAGTGTCTATGTAGCCCAAATTCCAGCAGGTGTCTCTGTGTTTATGCTGAGAGCCAGGGGGAGGAAAATGGTGCCTGCCAGCATCCTTGTTTTCAAAGATGTCCCCCAACATAGTCCAAAATCAGTATGAACAGATATGTCTCTCATTTACCCCTAGTATTGTGTAAACTGCCTTTAAATTTGCCTCTCCACACAGGCTGCTCTCTCTTTAAAGGCTGCGGCTTAATATCCCTTGTCCTCTTGGCTCACACATTGCTGAGTCAAGTGACCTCCAAAGCTCCAGGTTCCAAGTCCCACTGGTTTTACAAACTTAAAGAATTCAGCCCCTCTGGTTTTTAAAGCCATATGTTATGAGGATTAGTCTCTCCCATGTGAGCCCTCTGGTGCAAGGCCCATTTCTCTGCCCTATCTGCTTGTGCAGCTCCCTTTCCTGCTGCAGGCAGCCTCCCTCTGCCTTTCTGACCTTCTGAACTTTTCAGATGCAGCTGCTTCTCTTTATTTAGTTGTGGAGTTTGTTCAGCCAGTCTTAGGATCACTCTCTGGTTTATTGACTTGGATGTGGATGATATCTAGTTATAAATGTGGGGCAGGGTGAACTCAGGGTCCTGAAAGGAAATTTAAATTAATATCAACAAAGCATTCTTGAAATTTTTTTTGTAGATTTGTAGACAATGTATATAATGCTACCAATTATATCTAAATTAAGCTGCTTGTTGATTTATGTAATATCATTACTATTAATTTGTATTTTGAAAACCTTCAATTTCAATATGAATTCTTGTGTTTGCCACCTTGTGACCTAGGTTACAGTGTCATAGTGAGCTTTTTTTCTTGAAGTTTTAAGTTTAGTTTGTTCATATGCAATGTGATGTTGATATAGGTGAGAAAATGTAAATCACACTGCCAGTTTTTCTTTGATTATTGAGAATTTGGTAAGCATTCCTTTTGTTTCAAAGAAATCTTGGATTGGAGTTAGCAGTACAGTAAATTTTTATGAAACGCATCCACTGTTCAACCAACAAACTCTGACAAAGAATGTACATGTAATCATTAAATTCATTGCCTTCTACTTCCTTCAGTGGTTCTATAATCTTGACATGATTCATAGCATTAGTTTGTAAATACTGAATGACTTTAACAATAAAATCCATGAAACTTCGTATAGAGTCTGACATAGTACTATATGGATATACTGTAGAGAATCCCACATGTAATAAATTTCAATTTAAGAGACATAAATATGACCAAATATAAATATGATCAGAAATAAAAGTAGATACATTTAGGTAAAAAATACCTTGTTTTCTTTTATAAGATGCAAAGTAAGTAAGAGAAGTAAGCCGAGAAAATAAGAGGTATTATAAATCATTAAATATTGGTGACTGTTGTTCTTTGGAGGTTCTAATTAGAAAGTCAAAATCACCACATTAGAAAAAGCCCAAGTTCTACTTTGATTGCCATGTATTCTCTAAAAATAAATTTAAACTGCACATCTCTTTTGTCAGATGAAATCCAGTTGGCAAGCAAAAGCAAAAGAAATTTTGATTCCTTTAACAATTATATAACAACTGTTAAATTTAGAATTACGGTAATAGGAAGACCTTAAGTCCTGTAATTTCCAATTTATTTGTCTTTCCTCATTCTGATTTGCAATATAAGCTCAAAACCTAGATTACAAAGTATAATAATCTTTTAGTGTTCTAAAGTAAAACCAATCTTACTCCATTGTAAGTCTCTTGCATTGCTTTCTTAGTTTAGCTGTACTTGATTTATAATATTCCTAATGCAAAATAATTTTTTTCTGAAGATTGCATTGCATCTTTTTTTCTCTCTGAATTTGGAAATTTACATTTGCTGAGCTCCTTTGTTCCAAACATTGTATTAAAAGCTGAGGTGCCTGCGACAGAAAAGATACCTCTTTACCCTTAAAGGGCTCACAGTGTAATAGGAAAAATGGATTCGATGCCAGTTGTTACTGCCAGGTATGCAGTTGGTCTGTGTGATGTTATGATGAACTCATCCTGGACATGGGGAGGGCTGGTGATGCAGCCGAGACCAGCAAAAATGAAGTCATTATCATAATCTCTAAACTCAAAGGGACAAAGGAAGGAGACTAGGTTGTACAAATCTAGGAAAAGCTGGAGCTGTAGACGAGGCATTGCCCCAGAAGAGAAAAACCCTTAAAAGAACACAGCTCCCTACCAGAATCTTGGTGACACAGAGAGCAAAGTAGTTGGGGTTGTGGAAATAAATACCCTGGATGATTTTTCCTCCCAACCTCCAAGTCTCCTGCTAGTGTCTTACATTAGCCGAATCGAACTGGAAGTCAGAAACTCACAGATCCTGCTTTCATTGAGTAATTACCTAACCTTTGAAACTGAGTTGAAAGTTAGCTCTCCTGGGAAACTTTCTCTGGTTCCTCTCCCTAGTCTGATTCAAATATTTCTTCTCTGGGTATTATTTCTATTACAGCGTATGTCCCAGAATACCATCCATATTAATTTACTTGTCTATCTCCTTCATGGTACTGTAAGCATCTCAAAGGAAAAGGCGTTGATGAATTTGACTGTTGTAGTCAATGCCTAGCATAGGGCTTATCTCATTTCAGGTGACTATGAGAAAAAAAGGATACCATCAGTGATGAAAAGACAATAAAAATGAAACATTTAATATTTGGACTGAAAGAGAAGAGTCCTTAAAAGAAAGAGCTGAAGGCAAAGCCAAACGAGATTGGTGACAATAATAAAATCTTGAGGATAAAATGAGTTTTCTTTTCTAAGCTGCTATAGATAGAATTGTAGTGCTTTTATGAATTATTTCCTTCTGTGTTATATTCTTAACTCATATGCACAAATATATTACTTTTATTCACTTTGGATATATTTTACATGAGATGTATGAAGTTTCTTGTAAAAAAAAGAAGAAAGACAGAGAAAAATGTCTTGAGCTAGAATTTCTTTGGGGAAATCACTAGGTTTAAAATTAAATTTTCTCATATTCTCTTTAGAATAGAGATCTAAATTTCCTGCCAGGGATTACTTCTCAGTCTCTTTTAAATTAAATACAAAGTTTTCTAACCAAACACAGTCATACTGTTGGCTAGGATGTCATGAACTCAAAATAGTACTCTGGGAAAGCTTTTATTGAGTTAATTAGAAAATGTAGATTTTGAAAATTATTTTTATTTTATTACTAAATTATTTTAAATTCTTAAATTCAGTACTTTAGCTTTTTATCAATAAAACTTCTGGAACATATACATATGAACACCCAGTAGTTCTTAGTCAATAGAATCAGCCTATTTCAAAGCCCTGTCTAAAATGAAAGGACATGATAAGCTTTTTAGGAGATAGAAATTTCTGGTCCTACAATATCCTGTGCTAGACTTATTCAGTGTTCATGTTCAAATAAAAAAAGAATTCCCTTTTAACAGTACTTAACTGCTGTAGCTTGATACCATTTCCATTTCATTGATAGTGTTGCCTTAGTGTAGATTCCTATGGTAACATTCTGTACTCCTATCATTAGAAAAACAGAATCAGCCACCACATGCTGTGGTGGTGTTTGTTTACATTTTTAAATACTTCTTACATGATCTACATCTTTTACATATTCAGAATTTAGATTGGCCTTTTCATTACAGACCAGCGATGCTATAAATAACTGATAATGGCAATTGCTGATGAGGGATGCTGTAGAATAATGTAAAGGTCAAAGTATGATAATTTACTATCATCCTTAACAAAGTGTACAAGGCATTAAAATACTGATACTGAACTCCGGTGGCCAAGCACAGGGAAGGAATGGCCCAACATGAATCCCCTCAAGTAGATGTGAATGTGAGGAGGTTAAGAACTAGAACCAAATTACCTCTCTCAGTGAATGTCTAAATCTGAGGGTCAGCTTTCTGTGGATCACACAGGGGAGTAGATCGTTTTATATACCATGGCTGTTAGTTATCCATGCTCTATTACTAATTTAATCTCTGGTTAAGTATAACGCAGCTTTTTTAAAAAACATGGTGCAAAAGTAGAAGTGTTTCACATCTCAAGGCAGCATAGCTTTTAACCTCTTGCAAGGTATTTGCAGTTGTGAATATTCAAATAAAGGAGTCATTTACATTTTGAGCATATGACACCTTTTTGTTTTCTAGACCCTGGTAATATTGAAGGAGTAAGAATCTGACTGGAAAACCTTGCTTCATTTGCATACATGTGATTGTCATTTACATCTGACAAGCCTATTACCTGCTAACAGACTTCTTGTACTTTCTTTTATCCCCCTACACTAGCAGGCTTATGCTGATTTTAGATTATAGACTAAGCAAAACTGCCTTTTACATGAAAGTATCTTCACACAGTTGTCTCTCTATTACAGATACCACTTTTTTGAGACAGTGCTATATTTCTGCTCCCTTCAGTTTCTCCTTTAACACTCAGTTCCTATATTCCTACAGCTAAATTAACTGGCCAATAACTAGGCAAGGAGGCTTAAATATAGCTGTGCTTCTCAATCATTGTCATGTCATTGAACCTGTAGGAAACTATAATATAGTAATACTCTGGGTAAATTAGAGGGGAATTGAGGGGTATTTATATATATGATGTTTAAGATTAAAAAGTCTTTATGATTTTTTATGTAATTATGGCAAGAGAAAGCGAAACATTGGAAGATATTAAATATTGGATTTCAATAGAGCTAATGATTTTTTAAAAAGATAAAAACTTGAATTTGTATCCTGCTAAAATAATTTTTAAAAATTTTCTTATTGTGGTAAAATATATATAACATGAAATTTTACATATATAATGTGTTCCTTGTTCTTTGACAACACTTATTTTTTATTTTTGATAATAGCCATTTTATGCATGTAAAGTGGTTTTATGGTTTTGATTTTGCATTTCTCTAAGGATAGTGACATTGACCATCTTTTTATGTGCTTATTGGTAATTTGCATGTCTATTCAAGTCCTTTGTCCATCTTGAATTGGGTTTTTATTTTTTTGTTGTTGAGTTGTAAGAGTTCCTTATATATTCTGGATTTTAATCTCTTACCAGAATATGATTTGCAAATATTTTTCTCAAATTCTGTGGGTTTACTTTTCATTTTGTTGGTAGGGTCCATTGATGCACAAAAGCTTTAATTTTGATGTAGTCCAATGTATTTATTTTTTGTTGTTGTTGTCTTTGCTTTTGGTGTCACCTCCAAGAAATTGTTTTCAAATGCAGCTATGTGGTCTTTGCCTAGCTTTTCTCATGAGAGTTCTATAGCTCTTAGATTTAAGGATTTGATTTAGTTTGAATTTATAAGTAAGGTAAATGTCCACTTTAGTTATTTTGCAGATGGATATCTAGTTTTCCCAGCCCCATTTATTGAAAAGACTGTCATTTCCCTATTGACTAGTCTTGATACTCCTGTCAAAATTTGACCACATATATGAAGGTATATTTCTGTGCTCTTTATTCTATTGTATTGGTCTTTATGTCTGTCTTTATGACAGTGTTATACCCTTTCGGTTATTGTGGCTTACCACAGTATTTTGGTAAATTTTGATATCAAGAAGTAAGAGTCCTCCAACTTTGTTCTCCTTTTTCAAGATCGTTTTGGTTGTTTGGGGTCCCTTGAGAGTCACATGAATTTTAGGATGGATTTATTTATTTTTGTAAAAAAATTATTGGATTTTGGTAGCGATTGCATTGACTGTATAGATTCCTTCGGGAATTATTGACATTTTCACAATATTAAGTCTTCTGATAAATGAACAGGGATGTAATCTCATTAATTTGTTTTTAAATTCTTTCAGAAATATTTTGTAGTTTTTCAGTGTACAGGTATTTTGCCTTTTTGGCTTAGTTTGTTACTAAATATTGTATCCTTTTTCATGTGATTATAAATTGAATAGTTTTTTTTAATGCCTTTGTGGATTATTCAACATTAGTGTGAAAACACAACTGGTTTTTGCATGCTGATTTGTATTCCACAATTTTGCTTAATTTCATTATTCTAAGAGGTTTGTTTTTGTGTGGAAGCATTCATGTTTCCTACATATAAGATTATATTGTCTGCAGAGGTTACTTATTACTTTTTTTACAATTTGGATGTCTTTTATTTCTTTTCGTTGCCTAATTCCTCTGTTTAAGAACTTCTAGTAATATGTTAAATAGCAATAGTGAAAGCAGTCCTCCTTGTTTTGTTCCTCTGAGGAAAAGCTTTCAGTCTCTCACCACTGAGTATGATGTTAACTGTGGGCTTTTCATATTTGGTCTTCATTATGTTAGGTAGTTTCCTTTTGTTCCTACCTTGTTGAGTGTTTTTATCATGAAAGGGCGTTGGGTTTTTTTCAAGTGCTTTTTCTGCATCAGTTGAGATGATTATATGGTTATTTTCCTTCATTCTGTTAATGAGGTGGGTTACACTGATTTTTGTATGTTAAACCATCCTTGCATTATAGGAATAAACCCCACTAGGTCATGGTGTACAGATTTTTCTTTCCTGCTGAATTCTGCTTGCTAGTATTTTGAATGAGCATTTTTACATCTTTATCAAGGATATTGATCTGTAGGTTTTTTTTATATATACACTTTGTGTTTATCTTTGCTATCAGGGAAATACTGGCCTCAAAGAGTGAGTTAGGAAGTGTTCTCTTCAATTTTTTGAAAGAGTTTGTTGGCATATTTACTTACAGTCCCTTTCCTGTGTTTTATATTTCTTGTGATATATTTTTTTTTTTTGGTTGAAAATTGGGCATTTGAAAAAACAGCCATCTCTCTGAATCTTTACAGAATTATAAGCATATCAAAACAATGTTGTTACTTTTGCTTTGTTCTGTCTTATTTCTTTAGCAGGATTAAGAGAAAAAAAAGAGTCCACACACATATATACATTGCATATATAATTTAAAATATATAAGTAAGCTATATAAAATTGTGTGTATATATATATAATTTTAAAAAACATATTTATCATTTTAATCCATCTGAATTCCTAGCTTGTGTTATTTCTTCAGGCTTTCTAAAGATAATCCTTTAGAATTTTTTTTTTTTTTTTTTTTTAGCATTTCTTATAGTAAAGTCTGCTGGCAAATGATTCTCCCTCTTTTCTCAATTTAAAAGTTTCTTTATTTCCCTTTCAGTTTTGAAAGACAGCTTCATTGAGTATAGAATTTTTTGTTTATTTTTATTGAACACTTTGAACAGAAATTTCAACATCTTCAATCATTTCAAGTATCTATTTTTATTCATATTGATGTTTGTCTTTATTAAATCAATCATTTTTCTTTGCTTACCAGATTTTATCTTTGGGCTTACACGTCTATTATTAAGCTTCCTAGATCCTTATATTGTTTTCTACCAAACTTTGGGTTTTCAGTCATTTATTTTTTCGAATATTTTATCTTTCCTTTTCTTCTGGGATTCCATTTATATCAATATTGGACTGTTTCATATTGTGTTACAAGTTTCTAATTTGGTAAGTTTTTTCAGCCATTTATCTTTGTGATTCTTGAGTTGATAATGTTACTGATGTATTTTCATGTTTATTCATTCCTTTTTGGTGATATCCAAACTATTGTTGAGCCCATGTAGCATCTTATTTTCAAATTTTGATTATTGTATGTTTCAGTCTCTGAATCACTGTTTGGTCATTTATTTTAGAGTTCCCATTTTACTCTTGAGATTATCCATCTGTACATTCCTTGATACCATAAAGTTCTTCAATTTATTGAATAATTTTCCTTTAGTTCATTGACTGTATCTATGATAGGTGCCATAAAATCCTGGTCTGATACGTCCAACATCTTGACCCACTTGAAGTAACTTTCTATTGGTTATTTTTTAGTCCATAATGATCACACTGCATTTTTTCTGCATGTCTAGCAATTTTTTATTGAAAACTGTATATTATTGATAAAACATTTTAGTGACTCTGGATTCTGTCATGTTCATGTGAAGATTTTTGTTTCTTCTTTTAATAAGTGGTTAATTTACCTGGTTTCCAACTGTAAACTTTATCTCTTACACCGTATGCAACTACTCCTATCTCTGCTCTGTTTTTATGTCTTTCCACTGTTGCCTTTTTGTGCATTCCTTCTCTATTTATCTGTGCTCTGTCAGTTTCAGGCTCTCTGTTCTGAAACTTCAAGTCCACAAGGACTTAGGGCTTTGGGCCTGCTGCTGTTTGAATTACATATGGTTAAAATAGGAGAAACCGCAACTTTGAAGATTGGGTCCACATAGCTCTAGTTTTTGAGCATAGTGTTTTCTCTGATCTCTACCTGCATTTTGCCATACTTCCTGTTGTCTCCCCTATACCTGTGTAGCTTTGCTGTTAGGCTTTCTAGGATTTCTCCTTTAAAATTTCTTCCGAATTCTGATCCCTGCTTCCTTTCACCAGTAAGGCTATAATTGTGTCATTTTCTGTAAGCATAGCCAAAGGGTAAGGGAGATTGTCAGTTTTCTCAGATCAAAAAGCCACAAACTCACTGTTCTTATGACTCTGTGTTGCAGGTTTGTGTATGTATTATGCTTTCCTCTGATTGTTTCTGCTTTGGAAATTTCTGTTTCTATTTTTGAATTAACTTTATAAATTTTACACAATACTTAAAATTATTATCCTTGGGGAGAGGAAGGACAGAACCATTTCAATCGCTTCTACTACTGGGATTTCATGGATATGGCATTCCAAAATAAGTTTTGGCTGTATCTTTTTTTTCCCCCCAACGTGGGGCTTTTTTTTTTTTTTATCATGTATTTCAAGTAAATATTTATTTTATTTTATTATGTTATGTTAATCACCATACATTACATCATTACTTTTTCAAGTAGTGTTCCATGATTCATTGTTTGCGTATAACACACAGTACTCCATTCGGTACGTGCCCTCTTTAATACCCATCACCAGGCTAACCCATCCCCCCTCCTCCCTCCCCTCTAGAACCTTCAGTTTGTTTCTCACAGTCCATAGTCTCTCATGGTTCACCTCCCTCTCCAATTTCCCCCCCTTCATTTTTCCCTTCTGGCTAGCATCTTCTTTTTTTTTTTTTTTAACATATAATGTATTATTTGTTTCAGAGGTACACATCTGTGATTCAACAGTCTTAAAAATTCACAGCGCTCACCATAGCACATACACTCCCCAATGTCTATCACCCAGCCACCCCATCCCCCCCACCCCCCAACATTCCAGCAACCCTCAGTTTGTTTCCTGAGATTAAGATTCCTCATATCAGTGAGGTCATATGATACATGTCTTTCTCTGATTGACTTACTTCACTCAGCATAACACCCTCCAGTTCCATCCACGTCATTGCAAATAGCAAGATTTCATTCCTTTAGATGGCTGCATAATATTCCATTGTAGATATATACCACCTCTTCTTTATCCATTCATCTGTCGATGGACATCTTGGCTCTTTCCATAGTTTGGCTATTGTGGACACTGCTGCTATAAACATCAGGGTGAACGTACCCCTTCGTATCCCTACCTTTGTATCTTTGGGGTAAATACCCAGTAGTGCAATTGTTGGGTCGTAGGGTAGCTCTGTCTTCAACTTTTTGAGGAAACTCCATACTGTTTTCCAGAGTGGCTGCACCAGCTTGCATTCCCACCAACAGTGTAGGAGGGTTCCCCTTTCTCTGCATCCCTGCCAACATCTGTCGTTTCCTGATTGTTAGTTTTATCCATTCTGACTGGTGTGAGGTGGCATATCATTTGGATTTCCCTGATGCCGAGCAATGTTGAGCACTTTTTCATGTGTCTGTTGGCCATTTGGATGTCTTCTTTGGAAAAATGTCTGTTCATGTCTTCTGCCCATTTCTTGATTGGATCCTTTGTTCTTTGGGTGTTGAGTTTAATAAGTTCTTTATAGATTTTGGATACTAGCCCTTTATCTGATATGTCATTTGCAAATATCTTCTGCCATTCTGTCGGTTGTCTTTTGGTTTTGTTGACTGTTTCTTTTGCTGTGCAAAAGCTTTTTATATTGATGAGGTCCCAATAGTTCATTTTTGCCCTTGCTTCCCTTGCCTTTGGCGATGTCTCTAGGAAGAAGTTGCTGCGGCTGAGGTTGAAGAGTTTGCTGCCTGTGTTCTCCTTTAGGATTTTGATGGACTCCTGTCTCACATTTAGGTCTTTCATCCATTTGGAGTCTATTTTTGTGTGTGGTGTAAGGAAATGGTCATTTCATTCTTCTGCATGTGGCTGTCCAATTTTCCCAACACCATTTGTTGAAGAGACTGTCTTTTTTCCATTGGACATTCTTTCGGACCACAGAGTTGAGGGTCATTTCTGGGCTTTCTATTCTGTTCCATTGATCAATGTGTCTGTTTTTGTGCCAGTACCATACTGTCTTGATGATGACAGCTTTGTAATAGAGCTGGAAGTCCGAAAATGTGATGAGTCCAGTATTGCTTTTTTTTTTTTTTTTTCCAACATTCCTCTGGCTATTTGGGGTCTTTTCTGGTTCCATACAAATTTTAGGATTATTTCTTCCATTTCTTTGAAAAACATTGATGGTATTTTGATAGGGATTGCATTGAATGTGTAGATTGCTCTAGGTAGCATTGACATCTTCACAATATTTGTTCTTCCAGTCCATGAGCATGGAACCTTTTTCCATTTCTTTGTGTCTTCCTCAATTTCTTTCATGAGTATTTTCTAGTTTTCTGAGAACAGATTCTTTGCCTCTTTGGTTAGATGTATTCCTAGGTATCTTATGGTTTTGAGTGCCATTGTAAATGGGATCGACTCCTTAATCTCTCTTTCTTCTGTCTTGTTGTTGGTGTATAGGAATGCCACTGATTTCTGTGCATTGAATTATATCCTGCCACTTGACTGAATTCCTGTATGAGTTGTAGCAGTTTTGGGGTGGAGTCTTCTGGGTTTTCCACTTAAAGTATCATATCATCAGCAAAGAGTGAGAGTTTGACTTCTTCTTTGCTGATTCCGATGCCTTTTATTTCTTTTTGTTGTCTGATTGCTGTGGCTAAGACTTCTAGTACTACGTTGAATAGCAGTGGTGATAGTGGATATCCCTGCTGCATTCCTGACCTTAGGGGGAAAGCTCTCAGTTTTTCCCTACTGAGAATGATATTCGCTGTAGGTTTTTCATAGATGGCTTTTATGATATTGAGGTATGTACCCTCTGTCCCTATACTCTGAAGAGTTTTGATCAAGAAAGGATGCTGTACTTTGTCAAATGCTTTTTCTGCATCTATTGAGAGGATCGTATGATTCTTGTTCTTTCTTTTAGTAATGTATTGTATCACGTTGATTGATTTGCGGATGTTGAACCAACCTTGCAGCCCAGGGATAAATCCCACTTGGTCGTCTTGAATAATCCTTTTAATGTACTGTTGGATCCTATGGGCTAGTATTTTGGTGAGAATTTTTGCATCCATGTTCATCAAGGATATTGGTCTGTAATTCTCCTTTTTGATGGGGTCTTTGTCTGGTTTTAGGATCAAGGTAATGGTGGCCTCATAAAATGAGTTTGGAAGTTTTCCTTCCATTTCTAGTTTTTGGAACAGTTTGAGAAGAATAGGTATTAATTCTTTAAATGTTTGGTAGAATGCCCCTGGGAAGCCATCTGGCCCTGGGCTCTTGTTTGTTGGGAGATTTTTGATGACTGCTTCAATTTCCTTAGTGGTTATAGGTCTGTTCAGGTTTTCTTTTTCTTCCTGGTTCAGTTTTGGTAGTTGATACATCTCTAGGAATGCATCCATTTCTTCCAGGTTATCTAATTTGCTGGCATAGAGTTGCTCATAATATGTTCTTATAATTGTTTGTATCTCTTTGGTGTTGGTTGTGATCTCTCCTCTTTCATTCATGATTTTGTTGATTTGGGTCATTTCTCTTTTCTTTTTGATAAGTCTGGCCAGGGGTTTATCAATCTTGTTAATTCTTTCAAAGAACCAGCTCCTAGTTTCATTGATCTGTTCTACTGTTCTTTTGGTTTCTATTTCATTGATTTCTGCTCTGATCTTTATTTTTTTCTCTTCTGCTGGGTTTAGGCTTTATTTGCTGTTCTTTCTCCAGCTCCTTTAGGTGTAGGGTTAGGTTGTGTATTTGAGACCTTTCTTGTTTCTTCAGAAAGGCTTGTATTGCTATATACTTTCCTCTTAGGACTGCCTTTGCTGCATCCCAAAGATTTTGAATAGTTGTGTTTTCATTTTCATTGGTTTCCATGAATTTTTTTAATTCTTCTTTAATTTCCTGGTTGACCCATTCATTCTTTAGTAGGATGCTCTTTAGCCTCCATGTATTTGAGTTCTTTCCAACTTTCCTCTTGTGATTGAGTTCTAGTTTCAGAGCATTGTGGTCTGAAAATAGGCAGGGAATGATCCCAATCTTTTGGTACTGGTTGAGACCTGATTTGTGACCCAGGATGTGATCTATTCCGGAGAATGTTCCATGGGCACTAGAGAAGAATGTGTATTCTGTTGCTTTGGGATGGAATGTTCTGAATACGTCCGTGAAGTCCATTTGGTCCAGTGTGTCATTTAAAGTCTTTATTTCCTTGTTGATCTTTTGCTTAGATGATCTGTCCATTTCAGTGAGATGGGTGTTAAAGTCCCCTACTATTATTATATTGTTGTCAATGTGTTTCTTTGCTTTTGTTATTAATTGCCTTATATAATTGGCTGCTCCCATGTTAGGGGCATAGATACTTACAGTTGTTAGATCTTGTTGGATAGACCTTTTAAGTACGATATACTGTCCTTCCTCATCTTTTATTATACTCTTTGGTTTAAAATCTAATCTGTCTGATCTAAGGATTGCCACCCCAGCTTTCTTTTGGTGTCCATTAGCATGGTAAATGGTTTTCCACCCCCTCACTTTCAATCTGGGGGTGTCTTTGGGTCTAAAATGAGTCTCTCGCAGGCAGCATATCAATGGTCTTGTTTTTTAATCCAATCTGTTAGCCTGTGTCTTTTGATTGGGGCATTTAGCCCATTTACATTCAGGGTAACTATTGAAAGATATGAATTTAGTGCCATTGTATTGCCTGTAAGGTGACTGTTACTGTATATTGTCTGTGTTCCTTTCTGGTCTGTGTTGCTTTTAGGCTCTCTCTTTCCTTAGAGGACCCCTTTCAGTATTTCTTGTATAGCTGGTTTCGTGTTTGCAAATTCCTTTAGTTTTTGTTTGTCCTGGAAGCTTTTTATCTCTCCTTCTATTTTCAATGACAGCCTAGCTGGATATTGTATTCTTGGCTGTATATTTTTCTCATTTAGTGCCCTGAATATATCATGCCAGTCCTTTCTGGCCTGTCAGGTCTCTGTGGATAGGTCTGTTGCCAATCTCATGTTTCTGCCATTGTAGGTTACAGATCTCTTGTCCTGAGCTGCTTTCAGGATTTTCTCTTTGTCTCTGAGACTCGTAAGTTTTACTATTAGATGTCGGGTTATTGAAGTATTTTTATTGATTTTGAGGCGGGTTCTCTGTGCCTCCTGGATTTTGATGCCTGTTTCCTTCCCCAAATTAGGGAAGTTCTCTGCTACAATTTGCTCCAATATACCTTCTGCCCGTCTCTCTCTTTCTTCTTCTTCTGGGATCCCAATTATTCTAATACTGTTTCATTTTATGGTATCACTTATCTCTCGTATTCTGTCCTCATGATCCAGTAGTCATTTATCTCTCTTTTGCTCAGCTTCTCTTTTTCAATCATTTGGTCTTCTGTATCACTAATTCTCTCTTTGCTTCATTTATCCTAGCAGTTAGCGCCTCCTTTTTTGATTGCACCTCATTAATAGCCTTTTGGATTTCGACTTGGTTAGATTTTAGTTCTTTTATTTTTCCAGAAAGTGTTTCTCTGATATCTTCCACGCTTTTTTCAAGCCCAGCTAGTATCTTTAAAATCGTCATTCTGAACTCTAGTTCTGACATCTTACTAATGTCCATATCGATTAGGTCCCTGGTAGTTAGTACTGCCTCTTGTTCTTTTTGTTGAGGTGATTTTTTCCATCTTGTCATTTTGTCCAGATAAATGAGAGAACAAAATGCTAACAGGATAACAACCCCAGAAAAATATACACTAAATAAATCAGAAGAGACCTGAAACCGGGGGAAATGAAAGGGAAAGAAAGAAAAAAGAAAAAAGAAAAAGAATAAGATAAAACAAGCAAACAAACAAAATAGAATATGATCAAATTTGATCAGGCTGGTGCATAGATCAGTGCCACACACTGGATTATGGGCGTATTTTGGTCTGTTAGATGAAAGTGCCTCCCAAAATTTTAAAGAAAAAAAAGCTTATATATGTACAAAAATAAGGGTAAATATGATGAAGGGATGGAATATGATTGTAACGATGAAAATTATAAAAGATTTTGTAAAAGAAATTAGTTGGTTGAAAAAATAGAGGATTTAAAAAAAAAAAAGAGAGAATGTGTTCAGGCAGGAGACTAGAACAAAACCATACACTAGAGATTCAGGGTATATTTTGGTCTGTTAGAAGAAACTGTATCCCAAAATTTTAAAGGGAGAACAACTTATATATATATATATCAAAAATAAGGTTAACTGCTATGAAGGGATAGAATATGACTCTAAAAATGGAAAATAAAAAAGATTTTTTTAAAAAAAGGGATTGATAAGATGTTGCTTGAAAAAGGGAAAAAGAAAAATTAAAAAGAAAAAGAAAATTAAAAAAATTAACTTTGGAATACTAAAGAATCATGGGGAAGAATCCATGAATTCTATGTGCTGTATTCCCCTAGTGCTGGAGTTCTGCCCTTCTCATTGATTGGTAAACTTGATCTTGTCTGGGTGTTCTTTCTGATCTTCTGGGGGAGGGGCCTGTTGCCGTGGTTCTCATATGTCTTTGCCAGAGGTGGAATTGCCCTGCCCTTGCCAGGTCTGGGCTAAGTAATCTCGGGTTTGCTCTTGGGAGCTTTTGTTCCATGCAAGCTTTCCGGACAGCCTTGGAGGATGAGAGTGAAAATGGCAACCTCCCAGTCTCCGCCTGGGAGGAGCTGAGAACTCAGGGCCTCACTCCTCAGTGAGCCCCCAGAGAAAAGTAGTCAACCAGTCCCGTCTCCCTGGTCTCTGGCTGCACTCCGTGCTCACCTGGCCCGTGATCGAGCATTTCTATCTCTGGCACATGACCCCGTTGGGAGTCTCCAAACGCAGTAGATCCCTGTGGTGCGCTCCCACGTCGCTCCTCCCGGGAGAGGAAGGGGAGTCTCCCCGTATCTGCCACTTGTTGGGTCCCTACTAGAAGAGCAGTGGCCCAACTGAGCCGCCGATCACAGTTTATGTCAACCCCGAGCTGAGAGCCCACTCCTCAGCTCCGTCTCTGCAGCTGGCTTCCCCGCTCTGAGACTTGAGAGCTCTGCCGCACTCAGGCACCCCCGGTCTTTCTGTGACCTCGAGGGTCCTGAGACCACACTGTCCCAGTGAGAGTTCCACCCCTTGCTTAGCCACTGGAGTGTCATCCCTCAGCGCAGCCGACTTCTCAAAGTTCCGATTTTGTGCTCTGCGGCTCTATCACTTGCCAGTAGGGGCTGACGGAGGCTCCCTCCCCCAGCCATCTATCTTCCCGATTATCGCCTTGGATTCACTTCTCTGCATGTCCTACCTTCCAGAAGGTGGTCGCTTTTCTGCTCAGAGAGTTGCTGCTATTCTTTTCTTCGATCTCCTGTTGAGTTTGTAGGTGTTCAGAATGGTTTGATTCCTATCTAGCTGAATTCCTGGGACCAGATGAAATTTAGGTCTCCTACTCCTCTGCCATCTTGCTCCTACCTCTGTTTGGCTGTATCTTATATTGTTTTATGCTTACTGTGAATTTCATAATCATATAATTTTATAAGTCCATTTTATAAATTTGGAGAAAATCATGACTGTAGTGAGAAGAATCCAATTTGCTAGTTGTATTATATGGAACTTTCAAAAGTCCAATGAAGTTACAAGTAAAGTTTTGAATAAATAGCCTTATAGATCAGTGCTGGAATGATTGAATTTTTTAAAAATCCGTTCAGTCTTAATAAATAAATGTATTTACTACAAACATGCCTGGCTCTTATCATTTCAGGAAATATTAAGAATTCTCTTTTAGTTATTTTTGCTTGACATTGAAATTGATAAACTAATGGCTATATCATTCGTATAACATATTGAAATTTTTTAATTTTCAAGGAATTTTGTGTCTTCTCCACACTTCTATTTGTAATGCATCTGTGATATATCAAGCCCTGCTTTGTATAAGCCTCTGCATTTATAGATTCTTCCCTTTTGTGCAAGGTGAACCCTGCTTCATTCTCTAGAATTGATGCCATTGTATTTGTTACAATTGATGGACTTAAATGACATACAAAATACCCATATTTTACATTATAATTCACTCTTGGTGTTATACATTCTGTGGATGTGGACAGATGTATAATGGCATCTATCCACCATTAGTAGAGAGTACCTTCATTGTCCTAAAAATCCTCTGCTCAGCCTATTCATTCTTCCCTTCTCTCCACCAAAGCCCTGGCAAGTACTAACCTTATACTGTCTCCATAGTTTTGCCTTTTCTGGAATGTCATATAGTTGGAATCGTACATTATGTAGCTTTTCAAATTGACTTCTTTCAGTTAATAATATGCACTTAAGTTTCCTCCTTGTCTTTTCATGGCTTGATAGTTCATTTCTTTTTAGTGCTGAATAATAATCCATAGTTCAGTGTACCAAAGTTTATTCGCCTACAGAAGGACATTTGGTTGCTCCCAAATTTTGGCAATTGTGAATAAAGTTGCTGTAAACATCCATGTGCAGGTTTTTGTCTGGACATTAATCTCCTTTGGCTAAATACCAAGGAGCATAATTTCTTGATCATATGAATAAGAATGTGTTCAGTTTTGTAAGAAACTACCAAACAGTCTTTTAAACTGGCTGTGAAGTTTTGCATTCCCACCATTAATGTGTGAGAATTCCTGTTACTCTACATCCTTGCCAGCATTTTGTGGTGTTAGTTTCTGGATTTTGGCTATTTTAATAGGCATATAGTAACATCTCGTTTTATTTATTTATTTTAAAGATTTTATTTATTTTTAGAAAGAGAGAAAGAGCACACAAGCAGGGGGATCGGCAGGCTGAGGGAGAAGCAGGCTCCCCACTGAGCAAGGAATCTGATGCGGGACTCAAATCCCAGGACCCTGGGATCATGATCTGAGCTGAAGGCAGATGCTTAACCAACTGAGCCACCCAGGAGTCCCAACATCTCGTTTTAATTTGCATTTCCCTGAGGACATATGTATGGAGCATCTTTTCATATGCTTATTTTTTGCCACCTGTATATTTTCTTTGGTGAGGTGTCTGTTCAGGTGTTTGGCTCATTTCTTTTTTCTTCTTCTTCTTTTCTCTCTCTCTTTTTTTAATCTGGGCTATTTTAATGCTTGTTACAATAGGATAAATAGTTCTCTTGATGACTGTAGATACGTTAGGCTGTTTAGTGGTATTCAGAACCACCACGGTAATGGTGGTTTTCCTGATTCGTGTGTAGTCCTCAGTAATTATAAGGAGTTATTTGTCTGAAACTACTGTCAAAGCAGCAAGACTGCATTTAAACATCCATTGTTTTCAAGATTGTTGGTAACCTGGGCATATTTTCCCCAAATAACCTTGCCTTCTTGTGTCAGAAAGCCCAACTCACTCACATTCACTTCAGTGACAGTATCTTTGGTAGTAACACCCAAAGTCGTATATAGTTGGGATGAGGGATTCTTTTTTACACCAACTATTGGCAGGCAAAAGGTGGCTTTCAATTCAGGCTGTTACCTGGGCCTTTTTGACTTGTAAGCCCATTGGCCTAATGAATCTCTCATATTTGGATGTTTTTCGAGTTAAGCCATCTCCAACAAAGCAGACATTCATAATCATCTTCTTCCATGCTTTCTTCTTTCTCTTCCCTGTTCTAATAACTTCTAATATTTCTGTTTCTCCCTGGGCTCAAACTTTGGGCAATGGGACTTCTCATTTTCCCGCTTTCTCTTTTCGTTTTTGTTTAATCTTATTGGAAAGTACTTTAGCTCTGGACTGTTCCTCCCTGTGCATTCAATATGCAGGTGCTGCTCCTTGTGGAGACTTTTCATCTTTCTTTTGTTTGGTGTTTGTCTTTTCATGCATCTTGAGTCTTGTTTGTTTGTATTTTCCCAGCATGGTGATGTTTATGGTAGAGCTTAGCTTTCATCTTTTTTGCCTTCTTTGAGCCTCTCGACCTTCCTTCTTTCTCTTTTTCTCATGGTAATCCATACAATAGCCATAGCGCTTCTAGGGAAACTCAAAATAATTATTTTGTGGCATGGCGACTGCCACGAGGCCACTGGGTGCAGTTGCTGGGAAGCAAAGAGGCTCTCCATTTTCAGGTCTTACAGACCCCCACGAGCTTCCTGCACACAACCCGCAATGGACAGAGACAGTTCTAAAACCTGGCCCATTTCTTAATCAGGTTATTTGTTTTCTTATTGTTGAGTATTAAGAAATTTTGTATGTTTTGTTTAACAGTCCTTATTAGATGTGAATGTTCCATGTGAGCTTGAAAAGAGTGTATACTTTGAGGTTACCCGATAAAGTAGTCTGTCAACGTCAATTATATTCATCTGATTAATGATGTTGAGTTCACCTTTGTCCTTACTGATCTTTTGCTTGTGAAATGTGTCCATTTCTGATAGTGGGGTGTTGAAGTCTTTAACTATGATAGTGAATTCATTGGTTTTTGTTTTTTGCTTTTATTTTCAATTCTGTTTTTGCCTCACATAGTTTGATACTTTTGTAAAGCTCATATACATTAAGGATTATTATGTCTTCTTGGACTGTTGACCTCTTTATCATTATGTAATACCATTCTTTATCCCTGATAACTTCCTTTGCCTTGGAACCTGGAACAAATTTGTCTGAAACAAATAGAACTTTCATTCACAGTAACATGTGAATAAATTCTTGCATTAGTAATAGTCATTTCTGATAAAATATAATTTTAAAAATTATTTTTAAATTCTCAAAAATTTAAATTACTCTAATTTGTTTTGAAATCTAGGTCAAAAATTTTTATTAGAAGCTATTATTTTATTTAGTGATTCTCCAAAACAATTTGTCAGTTGTTTTGTTTGTTTGTTTTATTCATTCACTTGACAAATACTTAATTGAGGACTTATCATATGCCAGACATTTTTTTTTGGTCAAATACATTAAGGATATATGAGTTATTAAAAAAAAGGCCTAATGGACAACTGATGACAGAACTTCTAAAGAATTATTTATATCAAATCTGTGTGTGTATGTGTGTGTGTAAATGGTACCCTGGAATTGCTCATTGAGTTTCTCAAATATATTTGACTAAGAATTCCAACCCATACCTCTCTCAGCCAACTTTTTCTCTTTTCTTACTAGAATATAGTGCCTGTGTTCTACACAGTATGTAATAGAAAATGAGGTGTTATAAAAACAAGTGTTAAGAAATTCTTTAATCTTATAGTTATTTTCCACAGAGTGTTCATTTTGGGAAGAAGAATTAAGCTTGAATGTCTGTTTTTCTAAGTATTCCTTTTGGATTAGCATCTTGAATTGGCAACTTGGAATTGTAGATACTATTTTAGCTGTTAGTGTAAGTGGTTTTGAGCATTGGGTCTCAAAACTTAGCATGCGCCAGATTAAGCTGGAGAATTTGTTAAACAGACTGCTGAGCTCTACCTCAGAGTACTTGATTCGGTATGTCTGAGATAGGGCCCAAGATCTGGTGATTAAAGTGAGTTCCCAGGTAATCCTAATGTGGCTGGTTCTGACATCACACTTAGAGGACAAGTAGTTTAGAATATAAAACATGGGGAGAAGGATCTAAGTGTGGTCGTGATTTCAATACTCACCGAAGGAATTAGCAGTAGCAAATTATTTAATTTTCCTTATCTGTGAAGTAGTGTGGTTATGATCCCAGCTTCTCAGCTTTGTTACAAATATTGAACAACAAACTATCATTAATACTGTCTCATTGATAGGTTACAATTTAAAAACTGATCTAAAACCCTCAAATACTTTTTTTTATAGACATCTCAGAAACTAGTGTTTTTTGTTCTAAAATCTGTTTTACAAAGAATATGATTACTTTAGTGAGCCTTTAAAATTTCTGTTTTGAAATTAGAAAATAAATAAACTACATTTTGTAATTTCTTTGACTTTAAAATTTATCCATTGTTATTTTTGTGTGTGTGTTTCTACTTGCCTTACAAAGATTTTCTGCAGTGAATATCATACAGTATTGAAACAGGAGCTGTGGGGGCTCCTAATTAAAATAGTTGGCTTTGATACATGTGATATTGAATTTTGAGTTGGGAAAACCCCCCAGGTGGTTGTATAAAATTTCAGCACATGTTGTTCATTACTTCATTTTTATTTCATGAGACTAGGAAAGAGAAACCCAAAAGCACCCTGCTAAAATTGTAAGTCCTTTTTTTAAAAATTGAGATGCCTTGCATTTGTAAAGGAGAATTTTGATATAGAAAAGCAAGAATTCTCTAACACTTTTATTTAATCTACAGCAACAGATTCGGGAAATATTTATTGAGTACCAATTGAGTTTAAGCCACTTTACAAGGTTTTCTGGATTCACAAGGTGATGTTGATAAATGAGTGAAAATATGTGCCTTGATATATATATAGAATCTGCTGGGGAATAAAGCTTTATATTCAGTGAATTAAAATGTAATATGAAGAAGACATTCAAAAAGTTATGTATAAATGCTATGAAAGTCTTAGGTGAGGAGGTAATTTTGAACCAAGGACTTTTGAGTCTGGGAAACTAAGAAGGCTTAGAAATAAGACATATTTGAGATATGTTATGGAGGAAAAATCAAAGTAGTATAGAGGACAGACCAAGAGCAGAGGTTATGAGTGTGCTCAGCAGAAGGACAGATACAAGGGAAACAAAGAAAAGAAAGTGCCTGATGTATTCAAGTCATTACGTGAACATTACAATAGCTATAAATCTGGGTGTCTGAGTAAAGTAATATGTGAAAGCTGATGCCAGATATTTTTATAGAAAGTACTCCTCTGATCCCGATGAATGGAGACTTTATCCATAGAATAGTGGTGAGCAAAGTATGGTCTATGGGCCAATTCTGGCCTGAAGCCTGTTTTTGTAAATATAGTTTTATTGGAGCATGGCTATAACCATTCATTTAAGCAGTCTATGGATGCTTTCATGCTACAAAGACAGAAGTTTAATAGTTGTAACAGAGACCTTATGCCCACAAAACCTAAAATATTTACTATATGGCCTTCAGAAAAAAAAAATCTGACCCAGTTATGTATCAGTGCAGTATAAAATGTCAGTCTGTGTACCATTAGTTACAAATGCATGATGATATAAAGAGCTTGCACCAGAATGCAAATGAATTCACTGCTTCCTTTATCAAGAAAGCTATGCTTTGAAAAAAGCTATGTCAGCTCATCTGGACACCGTGTGTAGTGAATAGATTTGTATTTACTGAAGTTTTTCATTGTAGTGTAATGGCACATAGTTTAGTTCAGGGGTCTTTGAATCAGTAAGGATGTATTTAAGATTTTTTTTAAAGATTTATTTATTTATTTTAGAGGGGAAGTGTATGAGCAGGAGGGGAAGAGAGAGAATCTCAAGCAGAATCCTGGCCGAGCGTGGAGCCTGACTTGGGGCTTGATCCCACGACCCTGAGATCATGACCTGAGTCTAAACCAAGAGTCAGAGGCTTAACTTCCTGAGCCACCCAGGTGCCCCTCTATTGAAGATTTCTAAGCAGGATGGTAGGATCAGATGTGTATTTCAGAAAGGACCAATAAAGTCAAACAGAACCTTTTTTTTTTTTTTTTTTTTTGTCTCTTCTCCATCACTAAAGCATAGTATAGATGGCATGTGTGGAGTTTTGGAGTCAGAACCTTGGGGACTCAGTGAGTAAGATTTGACACTCAAGAAGGAATATTCCTTTTCCCTTAATTTATATTCTAAAAATCCCACACAGGAACTCTGGTTGGTCTGGCTTGCTTAAGAAGCCTACTACAGCAGTTAGTGGGTCACGGGTTTTGTTCGTCTCACATAGTGGTTTTGGTGGCTCTGGGGGGATGGGGGGGCAGTTAGTTTCACTCAACAAGAATTGTTCATTACAGATACTAGGGTAATGCTATGGAAACCATTAGAATTGTACTGTTGATCACTGTATTTTCTGCTACACATGAAGCTCATAAAGTTCATGACAACTTTTACTAGGTCATATCTCATCAGGTATGTTAAAAATGCCTATAATATCATAAAGAATTAAAAGGTATTTTTCAGCCCAAAGAATAAGCCTAGAGAATATGCCCCGATGTTGTAGATGTACAGGGTCAGAGGTCACTTGTCCTAACTCAAAAATATTTTGATTTGTCCATGCAAGTGTATTTTTTTCTTACTAATTTAATTGGAATACCCAGGAGATTCTCAAATAAGGGGGAAAAAGGTCAATATTTTAATTGCTTAATTTATGTAATGTTAAGACTTCAGAGGGGTTCCTGGGTGGCTCAGTCATTAAGTGTCTGCTTTCGGCTCAAGTCATGATCCCAGGGTGCTGGGATCGAGCCCTGCATCGGGCTCCCTGCTCAGCGGGAAGCCTGCTTTTCCCTCCCTGACTCCCCCTGCTTGTGTTCCCTTTCTCGCTGTCTCTCTCTCTCTGTCAAGTGAATGAATAAAATCTTTAAAAAAAAAAAAAAAAAGGACTTCAGAAACTGATTATTCCATGAGGCCTGGGAGACTTTCTTTAAAATAGCATGCCCTGTAAATAAGATCTCTTTTTATAATCACTGTTTTTAATGACTTGTACATCATCACCTGGTATCTTTACTTTTGCAACTCCTGGGTGTACAACACTTCCTTCAAGTGTTACAACACTCTCGATGTGGTTTATAATATGTTTTATTAGAAAATACATGTATCTATAAAACGTTCTGCTTCCTACCTCATATGAGAAAAGACCATTTGATGGTGGAAAGATGCTGATATTTTGTGGGTGACAGCATTGTTAGGTGTGATCATTACTGCTTTGCTCATTCCAAGAGGTGAGCTGATTTCCTTTGCAGGTACATGCTTGAATAATCTCATCCCAGACACAGGCAAGTATTTGTATAGTTCTTCATTTTTCCATTATGGATCATACATAGTACATCATGTGCCCACAATTAATGCATGTAAGATCGGTGACCAAATGATGAGGTGCTACACCAGCACTGTGTTCATAGTACAATGTAGAAACACAAATGCGGTTTTTTTGCTTGCATTTTTCAAATTGATCTCCTGATATCAATGTCTCCTTTTTTCTTCTTCTTGAAGGTGGGGGATATTTCGGGGGTATATAATTATAAGGAATTATTTTAGTAATTTATATTTATCTTTGTGAATTTTATCAAATTATATTGGATTGGGAAAATTAAACATTCATAGGTTTTCATTGCATAGTTTCTGGGGAAATTAATACAGAGACCTATAGTTGAAGAACTGTTGACTAGATGCTTTTATCATTGCCAGAATTGTGACTTTTAGTCACTTGCTCCACGGTCTCTGGATCTGTTGGGTTTGTTTTGTCTTTTCTTATGTTGTTTTTCTCCCCTCAGCATGAAACACATTATCAACTTTTCATGAATAATTTCATCTGGATCCATAGTTCTGTCATTCCTTTAGTCTTTTTATTTCTACATGTGTTCTAACAATTTTAAATTCATTTGTTTTGTTTATCGAGTAGTTTTTGAGGTTCTATGAGCCAGGTACTGCTTTGAAAACAAAATAGACATGGCCCCTACACACACACACACACACACACACACACACACAGACACACAGACACACAGACACACACCCACATACTGTTGAACATCTGGCATAGTGCATGGTACATAGTAAGCAGTCAGTAAATGTTATATTCATTAAATGTGATATGTATGTTTTCCTCCCATTCACTAATGATTCAGTGATGACTTTGATCATCATTTTGGTATCTTTGATAAACAGAAATCCTTAATTTGGATACAGCCCATTTTTAAATATTTCCCCTTATGGTTAGTAATTTTTGTGTATTATTAAAGAAAACTTTCTCACTTCCACAACATGAAGATATTATTATATTATCTTAGAGAAGCTTTATTGTTTTAACCTTTTACACTCCAGGTACAATCTACCTGGAATTTATTATTTTTGAAAGCTGTGAAATAGGGGCAAGTTTTGTTTTTTTCCCCACATTGCTACCTAATTTATTCAGTACACATTGAAAAGATTGCCCTTTCCTTCAGTGCTCTGAAGAACCAACGTTTTATAAATCAGGTGTACAAATATACCTGACTTTATCTGGCCCATTTGCCTGTCTTTACTCCAGTAACCCTCTGTCTTGATTACTCCACCTTAGTAATGAATACATCTGTTGGAGTAAATTCTCTAACTTTGTTCTTTACATTGAAATTGGCTCTTCTTAGTCCTCTGGATTTCCATATGAAGCTTAGGATCTGTTTGCCAATATGGGAAAAAAATATATGTAGAAATTCTGCTGGATCTCAGTGACTCTATAAACCAGTGAATCAATTATATATTAATTTCTGTTCTTTTTTTAAGATTTTATTTATTTGACAGAGAGAGAGAACACAAGCAGGGGGAGTGGGAGAGGGAGAAGCAGGCTTCCTGATGAGCAGGGAGCCCGATGCAGAGCTCGATCCCAGGACCCTGGGATCATGACCCGAACCAAAGGCAGACGCTTAACTACTGAGCCACCCAGGTGCCCCATTAATTTCTGTTCTTGATATCCCTAGGATCCTGGGATATTAAGCACACAAGAAATGAAGCTGGAAGTGCTTATGTATTGCAACATTAATTCAAATTAATATAATAATCCTGCTTCTTAAAAATGATCTTTACTCATACCCTCTGTGGTTTGTAGGACACTAAACTCTTTATTCCATTGGCAGCAACTAATGACATAAACATAACCACAAATCACAACTATCGTTTATTAAATATATAAGATGGGCCAGGTACTGTTTTAGATGTTCGTTTATTTTATTTCTAATTTTTAAAAAATATTTATTATTTGAGAGAGAGAGATTGAGAGAACGAGTGGGAGGAGGAGCAGAGGGAGAAGCAGGCTTCACGCAGAGCAGGGAGCCCGATGCAAGACCCAATCCCAGGACCCTGGGATCATGACCTGAGCCAAAGGCAGATGCTCAACTGGCTGAGCCACCCAGGCGCCTTTTATTTATAATTCTTAAGACCTTATATGGAACATTTCATAAATGAAGAAACTAATATGTTAAGAGAGGTTAACTAACCTGCCTAATGTTGTCCACCTAGTAAATGATGAGGTCAGAGACCAAACCCTGTTTTATGCTTTGCTCACAGTCCCATTCCCAGGGCCTCAGGCAGGCAAAACTGCAAAGACTGTTGATAAATATGTGGGGATTGAATGAATACTTATGTGTTTTTCTCCATCCATTTCCTGTTAGTGATTCATATTTCTTTCCTCAGTAAAAATGATAAAACTTTCAAAATAAAAATGGTTTTAGTAAGTAGCAAATTTACATTCTATAGTATCTAGCATAATACTTAGGTGAGAAAGTGGTGAGAAATCTAATTAATCAAAGTGTTCCAGAATGCCCAAACTGTGGGGAGTCACCTCTTCATTTAATACTTTAAAAGACTGTGTGTTACCTACATGTCTTTGATGTTTAATATTTCTTTTTTGAATTGATATTTAAAGTGAGGGCATCAACTGTCTTTTATGGCAAGATCAATTTGATATTCAGTTGTTTTCATTCTGACTTTTCCTCTTTTATTTGGAAGTAAGGAGGAAAAAGACACACTTTAAAAATTATCTACCAGCTTATTAAAATATTAAAAATATTTAAGTAAAACTGAACTAAATTAATAGAGATTAAACTTGAACCTTGAAAGCCTTTTAGACTTGTAAGTGGAACCCCAGGCCAGTTTCCTTTCTATTTTACGTGCTTAATTTTTTACATGTATTTTTCTTCTTTATGTGCATCTTCTAAAAGCATTCAGTTCTTTAGAGTCCTTTTTACGCACATGAAAATATGATTTCACTCACATGTGGAATCTAAAAAAACAAATGAATGAACAAAAAAACCAAACAGACTTAAATACAGAGAACAAACTGGTGGTTGCTAGATGGGAAGAGGATGGGGGGGATAGGCAAAATAGATTGAGAGGTACAAACTTTAGATTTCCAGTTATAAAGTAAGTAAGTCACAAAGATGAAAAGTACAACATAAGGAATATCATCAATAATGTTGTAATAATATATGGTGACAGATGGTGACTACACTTATCATGGTGAGCATAGAGTAGTGTATAGAATTATCAAATCAATATACCTCTGAAACTAATAACATTGTATGTCAATTATACTTCAATAAAAAATTAAATGTTGAAAAAAAGAAAAGCTGTACAAAGCTGACCATGTTATTGGCAGTATCATTGTAAAACACACAAAAAAAGCACACAACCAAGTAATTACAGATTAGACTTGGTAATTTCAGCCTTTACCATGTACCAACTGATAGTAGAGTCTTCCTTCCTTCCTTCCTTCCTTCCTTCCTTCCTTCCTTCCTTCCTTCCTTCTTTCTTTCTTTTTTCTTTGGCTTCTTTGACCCCATCAAAAAACTTTATTCACACAAATGTCCCTGAATTTACAAAGCCTCAGTCATTCATCCACATTAGGGGGATCCACAGTGTTCAAGGAACTTAAATATAATGTATCACACCCACCCAAGAAAGCCAAGTACAAAAATACTGATATAAAGCTGTTCACATGTAGGTCCTAGATTACCAGCTTCTGCGCAAAAAAAAAAAGAAAGAAAAATGGATTTTTATGTAGTATTTTAAACTAAGTTTGGCCTGGGCTAAAACCTCCCTTGCACCCGAGTCAACCCCACACAAATGTTAAATCATTGCAACCTACTCTTGTGCTCTGATGAAAGGCACAAAAGGTTTCTTTAAAATATTCCTCAACAAACTCCCTTTCCCCTGTGGGCTCTCATGGAAAAAGATGTGGGGACCCCTGGGCAACCAGTGGCAATGGATTCACCACTTGATGGTAGCTGTGGAAGCTTACATTAGCCAACCCTCAAGTCCCACCTCCTGGTTTCCCCTCTGAAGATGTCTCTCTAGACAGGAGTCCCTGTCCTCCAAGACTAGCAGGTAGGATCAGAGATGGGCCTGGCATCCCAAAGGCTGTGTCTCAGCCCAGTGTGGGAGGATGGCCGAGGCGCTGTCCCTGGGCCTTAGCCTCAACCTTGGCTGTTGTCACATTGCCAATTCCTAGGTGACTCCAGCAGTGCTCTGCCTGTCAGGGGGCCACCAGACAGACCAAGGACGGGGAAAGGAGTCAGGGGAGAGCAATAACCCAAGAGTGACAAGTGCCCCCAGATATGTGGGGGGTGGTGGCACAAGCAGGATCAAAGTTGAGCGGGGCACTTGATGGGTGGGCTGGAAACCCAGCCAGCATGAAGCAAGTTGAGGGCAGAGAGTGAGGGGCCCCTTCCTTAGGCAGTGGAGGCCGAACTTTTGTTGTTCCAAGTTTCCGAAAGATACTCTGATGCTAAAACTCAGACATCCATCCTATTAATATCTGTTTTCTAAGAAGGTAAACCTCAACAGCATAAAGATTCCCACAATGCTCTTTACCTTTTCTTTAGAAAAAAGACTCAAGCAAAAAAAATCTTATTGCTCCAAACACTGGTTTTCTGGGAGACAGCTGATAGGTCAAGGAGCTGGGACTCTTAGAGGAAGGGAATGATAGAGGCAGGGAATGCCCAGGGGCAAGAAGGCTTTGAGGAAGGTGGTGAGTGGTCTTAGTACCACAGGATCAGGGAGCAGAAGGAGTCATATGCTCCTTGTCCCTGTCATCCTGCCTGTGCCGTAAAGGAGGCCAGGGCCCTGTTGCGAGTCAGACCTCCACCAGTGTTGGGCATGTTTCTCCTCCAGCTGTAAACATGGTATTTCTCCAGTCAACATTGGATTCACTTCTTCAGAAAGGCAGCCACGGGGGGCATACCCTGTCTGGGCAGGAAGAAGGAATCCCCAATCTCCTTTCCCAAGGTCTCTGGGATGAGATGAGGCTTAGGCCTGCGACCTTCACCCACAGTCCCCAGAAAGGGGTCAGACTGAGCCAGTCTTGAATGAACTGCCTGTGGCATCCTCCTGGCTACAGGTAAGAGGCAGTAGAATAATTATTGCTGCTGAAGATTGTGAGTCATCATTATGCTATAAAACATTATTATGCTTCTAGGAAAACTTACAGAGCAATAAAATATGGTCAGTGATGAACCATATGTTTTATGATTTTCTTCTTTTTTTTAATCTGATATACACTTTGTACTTTCCCCAGAAATACCACAGATGGCTGGTACCTGTATGCTGATAGTTCAAATGGAAAATTTGGTGACATGGCTGATATACTCACTCCTGTTATTTCACGCATGGGACCAAGATGTACCCTGGTGTTCTGGACTCATATGAATGGTGTCACAATTGGTTCTCTTCAGGTACTCCTTAGGCAATTGCACTTTCTAAATTTTCTCTATAAAAATTCATACTGTACAATTTAGTGTTATTAAAATATGGTCTGCTAATAGATGAGAATGGGTAATTATCAACGCCTTACTAGTTTCAATATGGCATGATTGAAAAAAAAGCTTTAGCAGAATTGGACCTGAATGGCCAGTAGGACGTTTTTACTGTTCACTTTATGGTTATTATCTTTATTCTGAAACCTCAGAATAAATACACACAGCTTGTGTGCAATACAGTTTTGTACTTGAAGTGTTTCATGTAGTTTTTAGTGTCAGCGTTCTGAGAATACCAATGTTCTGAGAATAGTGCAAATGGATTATACACACTTCAGTGACCTTTGAATGTGCATTCTTCAAGTTGATGGTTCTGCTACATTTTCCAATTGTCTTTTTCAAATTGTTTCTTTGTTAAAAAAAATTAAACTGTTTCAGAATTACTGTTTCAACTATTTCAAACTGTTTCAAGAATCTCACAGAGAACCCCAATATAACTTTCACTCAGAGTTCCTATTTTTTTGCTCATTGTCCCAGACCATCTTTTTTTTTTTTTTTAATTTTTTTTATTATTTATTTATTTATTTATTTGAGAGAGAGAGCGAGAAACAGCATGAGAGGGGATAGGGTCAGAGGAAGAAGCAGGCTCCCCGCTGAGCCGGGAGCCCGATGCGGGACTCGATCCCAGGACTCCGGGATCATGACCTGAGCCGAAGGCAGTCGCTTAACCAACTGAGCCACCCAGGCGCCCTGTCCCAGACCATCTTTTATAGGAAAAATTCCATACAGGATCACGTATCACACCTAGTTATTTCTTCCTAGTGTCTTTCAAATTGGAATAATTCCTTAATCTTCTCTAGACTTTTATGACCTTGATATTTTAAAATATTATAATCTAATCCAATATGTAGAATCCACTCAATTTAGATTTGTTCAATGTTAAATGTATATATATCATACATATTTATATATATTATTTATATATTATATATATATTTGCTGTAATATCACCAATATTGTATTCTTTTTACTGCATCCCATTGGTAGTACATGATATCCATAGGTATTATCATTTTTGTTCCCTTTGTTATCAATAAATATTTTGTGAAGAGCTATTTTGATAGTATGTAAAATCCTGTTCTCAAGTCAATTTTCCTTGCTAGTTTTTGCTTCCTTTAGTATTTTTCACTGGAATTAATTTTACTATGATGATTGCTTAATTGTGATGTTTTAACTCCATTGTTCAGTTACATTTGTTGGTTGGTTTTCCATTATAAAGAACACCATCACCACCACCACCAACAACAAAATTACATCTCCATTTATTGATTTATATCAGTGTGGATTTATGGATCCTTTTTGTATTCAATTTGTTATTGTCTATTATTATTGTTATTTTTCACTGATTCTTAAACTGTCCCAGATTTGCTCATAGGAGACCCTGAAGCTGGCTCCTATGTCTCTTTGACAGTCCCATTAGTCTTTCTTCCTTCCTGTCCAAGAAGATGTTCCAGACTCATGTTATTTTTATCCTGTTCCATCCCTGGAGTTAACTTTTTCCAGGGGGTCCTGGTTTCTTTTAGAAGGCCAAGTTATATAGGCAAACCAGAGAGAGGTTCTGGAGTCCCAAGGCAGATGCCTACATCCTTTTTTCCCATATTGGACATGCCTTATACAATTTGAGGTTTTAAGTAATATGTATAGATGCATCATTTACACAGAACAAGCCAACTCAGTTGTCAAACATCTCCATTTATACTATTTCATACCCTATGTAGCATTTTCCAGGAAGCCATGTCTAAAAGACCAATCCCAAAATTCTAGAATCGTTTACCGTGAGCAGTTTTAGACCAGGAATATCTTGCTAAACGCAGGCATAGCAAAGGGCTCTTCCCCTTGTCAAATACCATTAATTTGTTAGGGAAGAAGCCTATGTTTAGCATATTTGCAAAAAGAATACAGGTAGTTACCTACTTTTTTCCCCCCCAATAAAGAGAAACAGACTGCAAGCCAGCTGCTTAACCACTTCTTCCCCTGTGCCTTGATTATAATTTTAATATTAGGTGCTTTGTCTCCTCATTTTATTACTGTCTTATTCTAAGATTTTCCTGGCTATATTAAATATTTATTTTTCCAAATAAGTTTTAAATAAGCATATTTCACAAATGCTGTTGGTTTTTTTTTTTGTTTTTTTTTTTCCTTGAAAACATATTATATTTACTTACCAGTTTTGGAAGAATTATCTTCTTTATTATAGGTGAGACTCCTTACCAATAATGATTTAAAAGTAAACTTGTTTGTATATAAGTATGTGTACATGTTTGATAATCTAAAAACATCCAATAGTCTTATGGATTAAAGTTATAGCTTATCATTTGTTTTAGATTGACTTTTTAAAAAATGGTTTTTGGCAAACAATCAATACAGCTTACTGCAGGGTTTTCATCAGAAAAATGAGAATTATTTAACTGGTATATTTTGTAGTTAAGATTAATTATCTGAAATATACTTTCTTTTTTCAGGTACAATTTTGTATTAGTAGGTGAAAATTTATAAAATATTAAGATGTTGTAAGTAGTTATCAAATAACTAAAATGGTAGTGCATGTGATCCTTGTTTTTGTGCATGAACACATTTTTCTTAGTCATTTATATGTAGAATGGCACTCATACAAAGATCTATTTCCCATACTTTTTTAAAGTATTCATCAAAAAATGATTTTTACTTTTTTAGGAATTATATTTTTTTGACCTTGAAGCATCTTTAGATTTTATTTATTTATCTTCCAGAGAGAGAGAGAGGGAGAGTACAAGCAGGGGGAGTGGCAGGCAGAGGGAGAAGCAGGCTCCTCGCTGAGCAGGGAGCCTGATGTGGGACCCGATCCCAGGACCCTGAGATCATGACCCGAGCTGAAGGCAGATGCTTAACCATCTGAGCCACCCAGGTGCCCCTGAAGCATGTTGTTTTAACTTAAATTATATAAATTATATAGACCAAAACTATGGCATTATTTTTGTTAGCTCCATATTACTTAGAAATTCTAAAGGGTCTAGAAACTCTACTTCTATAAAATTAATTGAATGTTATTTATACTCCAATAAAAAATAGCTGTTTCAATTTAACTGAAAATACGGAGATAATGAAACCATTAAAAGTTGCCTTCACTTTCAAAAGTCAAAATCTTCACAAACCCATTACCAGAATGATTCTTTGGGTTGTACACATTGTATTTTTAAAAAGTAATGCTGTGAAATAATTAAATAAACCAACTAAGTCAGTTACTTTAAAATGTGGAATTGTTCTGCTTTTTCCCTGTTCTCTTCAGTTACTCTCTTGTTGGTTCATTTTGTAGCATTCTAAAAGGAGAGCCAGGATAATTTGTCTGCTGAGACTAATCTGAATTTCCCTTTAGAGTAAGGATAGAGTACTGAGGAGAATGCGAGGTGTCAAGGCTCTTGGGAGGAAGAGTCAGTGCCCACTCATATCACCCAGGTGTGCTATTAAAATTGAATGGGTTCCCATTATAACACACTGTCCCCACTGAACCCAAGAGCATGAGGAAGGCAAGTCATCCTCAAAAAAATGTTTCAGTAAGTAATAAGTGCTTTTCATTTTGACTCCATGAATATTATTTAATATATAAAACTCCAATTGTTAATTCTGTCAGTTTTTTTAAAAAAAGCTAATGTAGTTAAGTGTTAATGAAATGGTGCCTAGACCCTTTGGACTTGACTGACAGATATTCATGTACACCTTTATTACACAAAGCTTGTGAGGGATCCTGGAGACACATTGCTGTATAGAAAACAAAGACATCTAATGTTAACTGTCCCCACTTTTCTCTAAGGGACTTCATGGTGGTATTAAAATTTTTAAAAATCACTGGGCAAATTCTAAATGTTTAAAATTTATCAAGACAGAATATTTTAACACCTGTTACTTGATTTATCTCGGTAGGTACTCAGCAAGAAAGACAATGTTACTTCTAAATTGTGGGCTCAAAGAGGACAGCAAGGTGCACAGTGGAAGAAAGTGGAAGTGTTTTTAGGCGTTCAATCACATATACAGGTTTGTTAAGCCAAGTAGTTGTTGGGTGATATGGGAGTTTTGTTGAATTTTTTTTCTCTAATCCTACTTTATTTCCTCCACTCATAGCCTTTTTATCCTCCCACCCCCTTCCTGATGTGTTATATGAATGCCTACCACTCCATGTAGCATTTCCGTAAGGGATTTAACAGTTCCAGATGTCCTAATTTCTCCCAGATAGACAACCATGTTCTAGGACTATGTAATTTTAATGCCAGCCATCATGCTTCACTTCACAATCAGCCTCACTCATACAAAGAACACCTCCCTCGATTTTACAGATATATTCCCGGAGACTGTGGAGTAATTATGTTAATCTCTTTCAAAACTAATTAAAAAGACAGACTTTTGAAAGTGCGTTGTATTGTTGAACCTTATTAAAGGTAATTGATTTACCTAACTCAAAAATATTTTGGGTAGGCACAAAATTATATAATGCTGTATTTGTCTTCATGTAGATTACAATAATATTAGGAGGATAAGACCTATACATATCTAACAATTTAAAATAAGAAGTAGTACATATGCTTAAATTGAAGATAATTATATGCCAAGGTAATTGGTATGGATTTTGTTTTTTATGGATTATCAAGAAAATAACTCATGGGTGTGTGTGTGTGTGCACGCGCGTGCATATGTGTATTTGTGTGTGTGTGTGCGTGCGTGTGTGTGTGTGCATGTATTTGGCAGAAGGGGGTTTTCTTGGAAGAAAACCTTAGCTCAGCTATTAAAATTTTTAAGATTTGGATCAGGAGAGTGAGAAGCCAAAAGCGTTTATGCCGGGGACCATTTTCTTTTTTTTTTTTAAAGATTTTATTTATTTGACAGAGAGAGACACAGTGAGAGAGGGAACACAAGCAGGGGGAGTGGGAGAGGGAGAAGCAGGCTTCCCATGGAGCAGGGAGCCCGACGCGGGGCTCGATCCCAGGACCCTGGGATCACGACCTGAGCCGAAGGCAGACGCCCAACGACTGAGCCACCCAGGCGCCCCCGGGGACCATTTTCTTAGTCTTAATTGCACAGGGCTTAATTTCATGAATTTAGAACCATTTATCTCTAGATAGAAGATATATCTTGGCTAATTACTGCATTTCCAGTCCTCTGTATATGCAGAAATAGTAACCTCTTCTGCTGTGGGTATTCAGTAACTATAGTCACGTGCTGTGTGAAAGATCAGCTCTTGTCCATACCGGTGGAAGCACAGGGCAGCTACCTCTGTAAAGGATCAATACTGCCCTGTCCCCAATTTCTTGGAATGGTAGGTGTCATAAATCCCATATGTTTTTGGCCTCTCACTAGAGCCCAGTTTTCTTATGGATCATTTGTAGATTATTTAGGAAATTGATAAGAAATAAGTTCAGCCTGAAGATGTAATTATTGGACGGCAATTTCATATTGCACAATATGAAATTTATTTTTAAAATGACTCCACCTGTTCATTCTCTAAGATCTTTTAACTGAGGGTAGAAGAATCCTCAGCAAGAACATGGAGAAGGTTTCGCTGCTGCCAGACATAGACTTCTACCCCAGGCAATGAATTTTTAACTAGTTCTGTGCAAGTAGAATATTTGTATAGTAAAATCATGTTCAAAATAACATTAAGGGGGATTTCAGCAGGAGGAATCAATTATTAATTAACGTTTCTGAAATTTGCTTTTTCATATATTGAAATTTGATTGAAGAGAAATATGCCCATGTTGTTTGATTCTTAAAATTAGATAATAATGGCTTGTGAATATTTGATGTTTTTTTTGGATTCACTCATTCCTTCCATACAGACTTACTAAGCACCCACTATGTGCAAGGCTCAGTACTATGCACTGAGCCAGGCATACTGTCCGTGTTTTTCCCGTTTTGACAATATCATTCCCTTTCACCTCAGAAAGAGGAATACCTCTAACCCTTGAGTAAAATATAAGATGCTTTTAGAAATTATATGCGGAATCAGCACTGAGTAGTTTTCAGAGTTTTATTTGGGAGCCCTCAAACTTAGAGTACTTAAGTAAAATAGGTCGTGTAACTAAAGCAGGCATATACACAGCACTTAGTAAGTGCTAAGTTCTATTCTATGAATTTGAAACATTTATTCCTTTAGTTTTTACAGTCATTGTATGATCATTATCCCCCTTTTATATTAGAATACACAGTTAACCTACACACGAGGGAACTTGCTCTAGATGCAGACTACAAAATGGCAGAGACAGACTTTAAGCAAGGCCAGTTCATCTCCAAGTCCATAATCCAAACGCTGTGCCATATTGCTTTCCAAATTTTCCAAAATAATTGACCCTGCTTTTTATTTTACTGAAAAAATGTAATTACTCTTTAAAGAAAGTGTAATCACATTCAATAAGAAAGTGTATGGAATCTTAACCAGCATCTTATGGAGCATTGGGATATAAGCAGTGATTTGATCATTTGAACATGGCAGGCACCTGAGGGTCCATCTATAGAGTTGTGCAAAAACAAATTAATAAGGAAACACTTATTATCTGATTTCTTTTTCACAGAACACTGTATCACATATTTAAATGTTTAGATGCATCCAGAAAATAGAGTACCCTTTTCAATTTGTGTATCGGTGTTTCCTTATAAAACACTGTAGTCCTTATTCTTTCTAGTTTCACCTTTTCTTAATGATTTCCAACCTCTCAATCTATCAAATTTATTTTTCTTTTCCAGCATATCTGTTATGAAGAACAATATATGTAAATTTGGTATATGAATTGACATAAAAATTGTATTTTTATTTTGTTTTGGTTTTGATAATTTGAGAGGCAAGATTTTCAATTATTCTACCATCTTATCTTGAAAGGGAAACACATACGTTTTCATACAGTCACATAAAAGCATAACACATCCTAAGGAAAAATTGTAATTCTTTTGAGAAAAATGTTTAGATTTCATCAAAAGCTGTTTGGGAGTTTGAACAATAAATATTTGTATAAAATCACTGAAGTAAATCTGTATTCCTTGTTAACTCATTTCAAATTGCTCTAAATTTACTTTAAAATATGTGAATATTTCTTATGTTAATACACAAATACATATTTGGCATGCAGAGAAATTTAATAGAAACATTCTGAATTAATTTCACTTAGAAATTTGAAACTAAACAATTTGTGACTTCTTGTGTTCTGTGAAACAGTGTTAATTGTTCTTCCAAGCACTGGTAATGTTACAAATTGAAGATGAAATTTCTAAACATTTTAGCAACTCCTGTTATTACCTTTAATCATTTCTAATTCTTTTGGAGTCCGTGTAAGTGGGATTTCCCTGTCAGACAGTGGCTCACATGAGAATTTTGTTCATCACATACATTGGTCAAAGGCAAATTAAAATCATTTCAATTCCAAAAATGTGGGCAATTTAAAAAAACTCATGGTATTGAGGTTTGATATCTTCACTTTCACATAGTTGGGGTGGACAGATCTGAGGAGTGGCAACAAATTGGCCAAAATAAAGGATGTGGTTGCATCTTCTTTCTCTTCGTGTGCTTTGTCACCTGATTGGCCTCTTTCCTCCCATACGAGGTGCAAGTGAGGCTCTAAGAAGCGAGCAGGTCTTGTTTTGGATGAGAGAGCTATAGAAGCAGCATTGGTAGGTTGGTGGCTCCTGCTGGTTATCTTTGCCACCTGCCCTAAAAATCTAGACAAGACATAGTGGTGTTGCCACTCCCACATTTGTGGGATAACTCTCAAACATTTTGGGTGAGTTTCATTATGGGGTATTTTTATTAGATTCAAACCTAATGTCCTATATTTAATGGTTGCCTCAAATTTTGAATTCTTGGACAATTCAACTGAAATTGATTTCTTTCCTTCTTTCCTTTCTTCCTTTTTTTTTTTTTTTTTAAAGATTGTCTTTAGGGCAAAGCGTGGTATCAGTTACATGGGAGATGTAGCAGTGGATGATATTTCCTTTCAAGATTGTGCCCCCCTGCTTAGCCCAGACAGGAAGTGTACTGCTCAAGAATTCACGTGTGCAAACAAGCAGTGCATTGCAAAGGACAAGCTGTGTGATTTTGTGAATGATTGCGCTGATAATTCAGATGAATCTACTTTCATTTGCAGTAAGTGGAAGTTTTCTATTTCCTCACTTTTCCCCTTTGTCTCCTACAACCTTACCCTGCATGTGGTGTGTTAATTGCTGAAACATACGAAGTATGTAAAGCTCAGTAGCAAGTCAGGTAAGGTGATTTACCTATTTAAATACATTTCTTTCCTTCTCTCAATACTTAATTTAGAACTGTAATTCATTTAAAACTAGTTGGTGTCTTGGTGTGTGTGAAATAATTGGTGATAAATTGGAAAACAGGTGTGTTCAAACACAAACAGAATGGAAACGGGTATTTTTCATATGAAAGAAAGTTTTGGGAAAAAGACAAGCAAAACATCCATCAATGCCAATTCGTGCAGGGCTCACAAGCCTCTATGCTTTGATGCATTTGAGAGAGTTGTCATTCCTTTGTGTAAATTATGAGATGTGATAAATGTTAAAAATAAATAAATACCTAGATAATATATTAAACAAAGTGGTCTTCTAAAGGAAATACATATCAGCTATATGATATTATTGTAGGAGATCAACTCATAATAAATAGCACCTATTAAAATATCCTTAGCTAAATGGGCCATATATGCTCATTTGGGTAAGTCTGTAAATTGTGCAACACAGTCCAATTATTACCTCATTGCATTGCAAATGAGGTGAATACAGATTGTCAAAATGAAGATTGACAAATTATTCCACTTACTTGTAATAATTTCTGAGCAAGAATATTTTTGTTTGAGCCTTTGTTGTTGTTACTGAACCAAATCTGGAATATCAAGAACAACTTCAGTAGAGTAAGAGCTCTCGTTTGTATAGAACTTTTAACGTTCAAAGCCCTCTAATCTACTAATGTCTACTTGATCTTCACAGAAGCCCTGAGGGGTAAGTGGGACAGACACTCTTACTGTATATTCCACAGAGGAAGCCGCCAACAGGAGTACTTAAAATTTTGTCAAAGTTCTTAAGACTGGTGTTGACAGAATTGGTCCTATAACCAAGAACTTTATGATTCACTGCTTTGCTCAAGCTACCATACCACCTCTGTGTAAAGCTGAATCTTAAAAATATTAAAAAAGTTATAGATGTAGAAATCCTATTTATATCAAGTAGCTGTTTCTTCAGTTGTGGATTATTTCTTCCAATATCTATTTATTAGCACACAGGAGCCAAGCAAATATATTTGGCTAATCTTGAATTCTGAATTAATCTTTACCTTGTAAATATTTTCTGCTGCGTGTTTACTTTCTGCATCAAATGCTTTTACAGTTTCTTCATTGCCGTTTTCATTTCAATATCACAGAAATCTAGGTTATCAGTCAAAGAGAGCAGATATTATGCTTTTGAATTTTATTTCTTATGTTGCCAATGTATTTCTTTCCCCAGATAAAATTTAATGCCATTTTGAAAGTATTGATTTATTTATGGCTAAATTTTCCCAGAACTCTTTGTGTTTAGGTTCTAAATTTGTAAATATTTCTAGGAATGCTTTGTCTGTATTTAGGAAAGGATGCTGATAGTTAAGAGAGTCTGAAATGTGTGGGAACTTACTGTCTTGGTAGTTCTTTATTTTTTGAGTATAGTTGACACACAATGTTACATTAGTTTCAGATGCACAATGTAGTGATTCAGCAACTCTATACATGATGCTATGCTCACAAGTGTAGCTACCATCTGTCACCACACAACACTGTTACAATACCATTGACTGTATTCCCTTGCTGTACCTTTTACTCCCATGACTTACTCGTCCATAACTGGAAGTCTGTGTCTCCCACTACCCTTCATCCATTTTGCCCATCCCCCATTCTCTTACCCTCCGGCAACCATCACATTGTTCTCAGTATTTATAGGTTTGATTCTGCTTTTTGTTTGTTTATTCATTTGTTTTGTGTTTTAGATTCCACATATAAATCATTAGGTATTTGTTATCTTTCTCTGACTTACTTCACTTAGCATAATATGGGTAGTTCTTTTGTATGAAAAATAAAGGTAAAAGTAATCATAAGACTTTGGACAGAAGGTTGTACCAGAAAGTGCTTTTTGGTGAGTTGATTGCCAAATCACTCTTGTTTAGGTTTTGAATGGGGCTACACATATCAGTAATACTGGTGCAAGAAAGCTGAATTACTTCCAGGTATTACATAGAAAAAAGAAAACTTTTTCTACTCATTACAACAAATAAACAACAGACGTTAGACCTTAAAAAAGAAACCCACATTTTGATACTGGTTCTCATACATGAGTATGATTTTTTTAAATAGCATTGATTATTTGTATTATATATTTTTAAAAATTTACCTATAATCCCATTCTACAGTATTGAATGTTTTAATTATAGTGTGGCTAACATATGCTATATAAATTTTGAGTTATCCTGTATAAACTGTAAACTTTTTTTTATTATGTTAATCACCATACATTACATCATTAGCTTTTTTTTTTTTTTTAAGATTTTATTTATTTGACAGAGAGAGACACAGCAAGAGAGGGAACAGAAGCAGGGGGAGTGGGAGAGGGAAAAGCAGGCTTCCCGCTGAGCAGGGAGCCCGATGCGGGGCTTGATTCCAGGACCCTGGGATCATGACCTGAGCTGAAGGCAGACGCCCAACGACTGAGCCACCCAGGCGCCCCTACATCATTAGCTTTTGATGTAGTGTTCCATGATTCATTGTTTGCGTATAACACACAGTGCTGCATTCAGTACGTACCCTCTTTAATACCCATCACCAGGCTAACCATCCCCCCACTCCCCTCCCCTCTAGAACCCTCAGTTTGTTTCTCAGAGTCCATAGTCTCTCATGGTTCATCACCCCCTCCAATTTCCCCCGCTTCATTTTTCCCTTCCTGCTATCTTCTTTTTTTTAACATATAATGTATTATTCGTTTCAGAGGTACACTTCTGTGATTCAACAGTCTTACACAATTCACAGCACTCACCATAGCACATACCCTCCCCAATGTCTATCACCCAGCCACCCCATCCCTCCCACCCCCCATCACTCCAGCAATCCTCAGTTTGTTTCCTGAGATTAAGAATTCCTCATATCAGTGAGATCATATGATACGTGTCTTTCTCTGATTGACTTATTTCACTCAGCATAATACCCTCCAGTTCCATCCACGCCATTGCAAATGGCAAGATTTCATTCCTTTTGATGGCTGCATAATATTCCATTGTATATGTGTGTGTGTGTGTGTATATATATATATATATATATATATATATATATATATATATATACCACATCTTCTTTATCCATTTATCTGTCGATGGACATCTTGGCTCTTTCCATAGTTTGGCTATTGTGGACATTGCTGCTATAAACACCGGGGTGTATATACCCCTTCAGATCCCTACATTTGTATCTTTGGGGTAAATACCCAGTAGTGCAATTGCGGGGTTGTAGGGTGGCTCTATTTTCAACTTTTTGAGGAAGCTCCATACTGTTTTCCATAGTGGCTGCATCAGCTTGCATTCCCACCAACAGTGTAGGAGGGTTCCCCTTTCTCTGCATCCAAGCCAACATCTATTGTTCCCTAGTTGTTAATTTTATCCATTCTGACTGGTGTGAGGTGGCATCTCATTGAGGTTTTGATTTGGATTTCCCTGATGTCGAGCAATGTTGAGCACTTTTTCATGTGTCTGTTGGCCATTTGGATGTCTTCTTTGGAAAAATGTCTGTTCAAGTCTTCTGCCCATTTCTTGATTGGATCCTTTGTTCTTTGGGTGTTGAGTTTAATAAGTTCTTTATAGATTTTGGATACTAGCCCTTTATCTGATATGTCATTTGCAAATATCTTCTCCCATTCTGTCAGTTGTCTTTTGGTTTTGTTGACTGTTTCTTTTGCTGTGCAAAAGCTTTTTATCTTGATGAAGTCCCAATGGTTCATTTTTGTCCTTGCTTCCCTTGCCTTTGACAATGTTTCTAGGAGCAGGTTGCTGCAGCTGAGGTCGAAGAGGTTGCTGCCTGTGTTCTCTAGGATTTTGATGGGCTCCTGTCTCATATTTAGGTCTTTCAACCATTTGGAGTCTATTTTTGTGTGTGGTGTAAGGAAATGGTACAGTTTCATTCTTCTGCATATGGCTGTCTAATTTTCCCAACACCATTTGTTGAGAGACTCTTTTTTCCATTGGACATTCTTTCCTGCTTTGTCAAAGATGAGTTGACCATAGAGTTGAGGGTCCATTTCTGGGCTCTCTATTCTGTTCCATTGATCTATGTGTCTGTTTTTGTGCCAGTACCATACTGTCTTGATGATGACAGCTTTGTAATAGAGCTGGAAGTCCGGGATTGTGATGCGACCAGCTTGCTTTTCTTTTTCAACATTCCTCTGGCTGTTCGGGGTCCTTTCTGGTTCCATACAAATTTTAGGATTATTTATTCCATTTCTTTGAAAAACGTAGATGGTATTTTGATACGGATTGCATGAAATGTGTAGATTACTCTAGGTAGCATTGACATCTTCACAATATTTGTTCTTCCAATCCATGAGCATGGAATGTTTTTCCATTTCTTTGTGTCTTCCTCAATTTCTTTCATGAGTATTTTCTAGTTTTCTGAGAACAGATTCTTTGCCTCTTTGGTTAGATTTATTCCTAGGTATCTTATGGTTTTGGGTGCCACTGATTTCTGTGCATTGATTTTATATCCTGCCACTTTACTGAATTCCTGTATGAATTCTAGCAGTTTTGGGGTGGAGTCTTTTGGGTTTTCCACATAAAGTATCATATCATCAGCAAAGAGTGAGAGTTTGACTTCTTCCTTGCCAATTTGGATGCCTTTTATTTCTTTTTGTTGTCTGATTGCTGTGGCTAGGACTTCTAGTACTATGTTGAATAGCAGTGGTGATAGTGGACATCCCTGCCGTGTTCCTGACCTTAGGGTGAAAGCTCTCAGTTTTTCCCCACTAAGAATGATATTCACTACGGGTTTTTCATAGATGGCTTTTATGATATTGAGGTATGTACCCTCTATGCCTATACTCTGAAGAGTTTTGATCAAGAAAAGATGCTGTACTTTGTCAAATGCTTTTTCTGCATCTATTGAGAGGATCGTATGGTTCTTGTTCTTTTTTTTATTAATGTATTGTATCACATTGATTGATTTGCAGATATTGAGCCACCCTTGCAACCCAGGAATAAATCCCACTTGGTTGTGGTGAATATTCCTTTTAATGTACTGTTGGATCCTATGGGCTAGTATTTTGGTGAGAATTTTTGCATCCATGTTCATCCAGGATATTGGTCTGTAATTCTCGTTTTTGAGGGGGTCTTTGTCTGGTTTTGGGATCAAGGTAATGGTGGCCTCATAAAATGAGTTTGGAAGTTTTCCTTCCATTTCTATTTTTTGGAACAGTTTCAGAAGAATAGGTATTAATTCTTCTTTAAATGTTTGGTAGAATTCTCCTGGGAAGCCATCTGGCCCTGGGCTTTTGTTTGTTGGGGAATTTTTGATGACTGCTTCAATTTCCTTAGTGGTTATAGGTCTGATCAGGTTTTCTATTCCTTCCTGGTTCAGTTTTGGTAGTTGATACATCTCTAGGAATGCATCCCTTTCTTCCAGATTATCTAATTTGCTGGCATAGAGTTGCTCATAATATGTTCTTATAATTGTTTGTATTTCTTTGGTGTTGGTTGTGATCTCTCCTCTTTCATTCATGATTTTATTTATTTGGGTCCTTTCTCTTTCTTTTTGATAAGTCTGGCCAGGGGTTTATCAATCTTGTTAATTCTTTCAAAGAACCAGCTCCTAGTTTCGTTGATCTGTTCTACTGTTCTTTTAGTTTCTATTTCATTGATTTCTGCTCTGATCTTTATTATTTCTCTTCTCCTGCTGGGTTTAGGCTTTATTTGCTGTCCTCTCTCCAGGCCCTTTAGGTGTAGGGTTAGGTTGTGTATTTGAGACCTTTCTTGTTTCTTGAGAAAGGCTTGTATTGCTATATACTTTCCTCTTAGGACTGCCTTGGCTGCAGTTGTGTTTTAAACAGTTGTGTTTTCATTTTCATTGGTTTCCATGAATTTTTTAAATTCTTCTTTAATTTCCTGGTTGACCCATTCATTCTTTAGTAGGATGCTCTTTAGCCTCCATGTATTTGAGTTCTTTCCAACTTTCCTCTTGTGATTGAGTTCTAGTTTCAAAGCATTGTGGTCTGAAAATAGGCAGGGAATGATCCCAGTCTTTTGGTACTGGTTGTGACCTAGGATGTGATCTATTCTGGAGAATGTTCCATGGACACTAGAGAAGAATGTGTATTCTGTTGCTTTGGGATGGAATGTTCTGAATACGTCCGTGAAGTCTATTTGACCCAGTGTGTCATTGAAAGTCTTTATTTCCTTGTTGATCTTTTGCTTAGATGATCTGTCTATTTCAGTGAGGGGGGTGTTAAAGTCCCCTACTATTATTGTATCGTTGTCGATGTGTTTCTTTGATTTTGTTATTAATTGGCTTATATAATTGGCTGCTCCCATGTTAGGGGCATAGATATTTACAATTGTTTGATCTTCTTGTTGGATAGACCTTAAGTATGATATAGTGTCCTTCCTCATCTCTTATTATAGTCTTTGGTTTAAAATCTAATTTGTCTGATCTAAGGATTGCCACCCCAGCTTTCTTTTGGTGTCCATTAGCATGGTAAATGGTTTTCCACCCCCTCACTTTCAATCTGGGGGTGTCTTTGGGTCTAAAATGAGTCTCTTACAGACAGCATATCGATGGGTCTTGTTTTTTTATCCAATCTGTTAGCCTGTGTCTTTTGATTGGGGCATTTAGCCCATTTACATTCAGGGTAACTATTGAAAGATATGAATTTAGTGCCATTGTATTGCCTGTAAGGTGACTGTTACTGTATATTGTCTGTGTTCCTTTCTGGTCTCTGTTACTTGTAGGCTCTCTCTTTGCTTAGAGGACCCCTTTCAATATTTCTTGTAGGGCTGGTTTTGTGTTTGCAAATTCCTTTAGTTTTTGTTTGTCCTGGAAGCTTTTTATCTCTCCTTCTATTTTCAATGACAGCCTAGCTGGATATAGTATTCTTGGCTGCATATTTTTCTCGTTTAGTGCTCTGAATATATCATGCCAGTCCTTTCTGGCCTGCCAGGTCTCTGTGGATAGGTCTGTTGCCAATCTAATGTTTCTACCATTGTAGGTTACAGATCTCTTGTCCTGAGCTGCTTTCAGGATTTTCTCTTTGTCTCTGAGACTTGTAAGTTTTACTATTAGATATCGGGTTATTGAAGTATTTTTATTGATTTTGAGGGGGGTTCTCTGTGCCTCATGGATTTTGATGCCTGTTTCCTTCCCCAAATTAGGGAAGTTCTCTGCTCTAATTTGCTCCAATATACCTTCTGCCCCTCTCTCTCTTTCTTCTTCTTCTTGGATCCCAATTATTCTAATACTGTTTCGTCTTATGGTATCACTTATCTCTCGAATTCTGCCCTTGTGATCCAGTAGTTGTTTATCTGTCTTTTTCTCAGCTTCTTCATTTTCCATCATTTGGTCTCCATATCACTAATTCTCTCTTCTGCGTCAGTTATCCTAGCAGTTAGCGCCTCCATTTTTGATTGCACCTCATTAATAGTCTTTTTGATTTCGACTTGGTTAGATTTTAGTTCTTTTATTTCTCCAGAAAGCATTTCTCTAATATCTTCCATGCTTTTTTCAAACCCAGGTATTATCTTTAAAATCGTCATTCTGAACTCTAGTTCTAACATCTTACTAATGTCTGTATCAATTAGGTCCCTGGCAGTCGGTACTACCTCTTGTTCTTTTTGTTGAGGTGATTTTTTCCATCTTGTCATTTTATCCAGACGAATGAGAGAAGAAAATGCTAACAGGATAACCACCCCATAAAAATATACATAAACAATCAGAAGAGACCTGAAACCAGGGGAAAATAAAGGCAAAGAAAGAGAAAAGAAAAAAGGAAAAAAAAGGACTAAAAAAGAAATATATACGATCAAATATGATCAGGCTGGTGAATAAATCAGTGCCACTCACTAGATCTTGGGCGTATTTTGGTCTGTTAGAAGAAACTGCCTCTGAAAATTTTAAAGAAGAAAAGCTTATATATGTACAAAAATAAGGGTAAATATGATGATGGGATGGAATATGACTGTAAAGATGAAAATTAGAAAAGATTTTATGAAAGGAATTGATAAGACGTTGGTTGAAAAATGAAAGAAGAGAAATTAAAAAAAATTAAAAAGGAGAGAATGTGATCAGGCAGGAGACTAGAACAAAGCCATACACTAGTGATTTAGGGTATATTTTGGTCTGTTAGAAGAAACTGTATCCCAAAATTTTAAAGAGGGAACAACAAATATGTACCAAAAATAAGGTTAACTACTATGAAGGGATCAAATATTACTCTAAAAATGAAAAATAAAAAAGATTTTTTTAAAAGTGATTGATAAGATGTTGGTTGAAAAAGGGAAAAAGAAAAATTGAAAAAAAAAAGAAAATTAAAAAATATTAACTTTGAAAGACTAAGGAATCAGGGGTAAAAAAGCCATGAATTCTGTGTGCTGTATTCCCCTAGTGCTGGCTTTCTGCCATTCTCATTGATCCGTAAACTTGGTCTTGGCTGGCTGTTCTTGCTCATCTCCTGCGGGTGGGGCCTGTTGCAGTGGTTCTCAAATGTCTTTGTTGGTGGTGGAATTGCCCCGCCCTAGCTAGCCATGGGTAGGGCTAATAATCTGCTCGCGTTTGCTCTCGGGAGCTTTTGTTTCCTGCAAGCTTTCCGTACAGCTTTGGAGGATGGGAGTGAAAATGACGGCCTCCCAATCTCTGCCCTGGAGGAGCCAAGAACTCGGGGCCCCACTCCTCAGTGCACCCCCAGAGAAAAGCGGTCAATTACTCCCATCTCCCTTGCTCCAGCTGCACTCTGTGCTCACCCGGCCTGTGACTGAGCATTTCTATCTCTGGCACAGAACCCCATTTGGAGACTCAAAACCCAGCAGATTCCTGAAGTGCACTCCCATGCCGCTCCTCCCGGGGGAGGAAGGGGAGTCTCCCCGGATCTGCCACTTGTTGGGTCCCTGCTGGAAGAGCAGTGGCCCGACTGTGCCACAGTTCATGGTTTATGGCAACCCCAAGTTGAGAGCCCACTCCTCTGCTCCGTCTTTGCAGCTGGCTTCCCTGCTCCAATTCCTGGGACCTCTGACGCACTCAGTCACCCCCAGTCTTTTGGTGACACCGAGGGTCCTGAGACCACATTGTCCCCGCAAGGGTTCTACCCCCTGCTTAGCCACTGGAGCGACATTCCTCAGTGGAGCAGACTTCTCAAAGTTCCGATTTTGGGCTCTGCGGCTCTATCATTTGCCAGAAGTGGCTGATGGAGGCACCCTCCCTGCCGTCTATCTTCCAGAATATAACCTCAGATTCACTTCTCTGCACCCCCTATTTTCCAGAAAGTGGTCGCTTTTCTGTTCAGAGAGTTGCTGCTATTCTTTTCTTAGATCTCCTGTTGAGTTCATAGATGTTCAGAATGGTTTGATCCCTATCTAGCTGAATTCCTGGGACCAGACAAAATTTAGGTCTCCTACTTCTCCGCCATCTTGCTCCTCCCCCTCTGTATATAGTATAAACTTTGATCTTCGAATTAGACCCGGAAGAATAGGAAGGAGAAAAAAATCTTAAAAGTTACCATAGCAACTGATTTCAGAAATTTGGGTGACAACCAATCAAAAATTTAGCCTTAAGTTCCATAGTCCTTGGAGTTTTTTTGTTTTGTTTTGTTTTGTTTTTGCGAATTCTAGGTAAAGATTGATTGAATATCACAACTCTAAGAAAACTTCTGAAATATCGGGAGGTAGAAATACACCATGGAGGAATAGCAGAAAGAATTTAAACTCCTTTTAAAGGAATGGACTATCTCTGATGGAAAAGAAAATAATAATAATAATAATAATAATTTTTTTTTTTTAAAACAGAAGTACTTGCTGCTTCTATTTTCTTTACATCCGTATAGGCTCTGAAAACAAAATGTGGCAGACAAATTAAAATGTGATTTTTGGCTTTATTATATACATATCTAAAATATGGGACATAGTCAATAAGACGAAAGTGATATGTATGTCTGACAACTCTAAAATATTATTTGAACATATTTTTGCCAGTGATACAGAGGCTCCTTTGGAAAGCAACCCTATTTTTTGTTTCACCATACATTCTAATTAGCATATTTATTGTTCATACATATTTAAGAGTGTATCAGGCATACTGAGAATAATATAATTCTGTACCATGGTTAGTAAGGATGCTGGATATTTAATCAACATAATTAGTGAGTAATATGAACCTAATGGGCAAATGTAACACTGTATTTGCCATCTGCAGTGTCTGTTCATTTGAAACAGACACAGAATATTTACCAAAAAAAGAGAGATTATATTATTATTAAACATTAAGGTAATTTCAGTAATTTAAAATGGATTAAAGTAACACATTATGTCTTTTTAATTAGGCTGGAAATCGATTAGAAAACAAAAAGCTGGACAATACCTATTGGTTAGGAGATATGCACTTTTATTTTCTTTTTAATTTTTTTTATGTGTTTAATTTTTTTGAATTTTTATTTTTTAAATTTTATTATGTAGAAATGTACTTTTAATAACCTATGCCTCCCCTCCAAAAAAAATTACAATGAAATTAGAAAATGTTTTCAATAAATAATAATAAAAACAATGCATAAAAATTTCTTGAGATTTAGCTAAGTACCTAGAGAAAAATTTATAGTTTTATATTACAAACTAATAGATAGTTTATATTAGTTTATATTAGTTAATATAGAAACTATATGTAGAAATCTTATATTAGAAACTAATTAGGGGAGGAAAAGATGGTGGAGGAGTAGGGGACCCTATTCCATCCGGTCCCCGGAATTGAGCTGGATATCTACCAGACCACTCTGAACACCCACGAAATCACCCTGAGATGTAAGAAGATAGATCTGGATCTCTACAAACAGAATATCACAGGCGGTTGGTTTTGAGGTATGAAGTGGGGAGCCATGATTCTGTAGGCAGATATTGGAAGATAAAGGAAGGTGGAGGGAGCCGTGGGGATCCTATGCCGGTCAGCAATAGCCTCCTGTGCTGGGGATGGGGCACAGACTCACAGACTGGTAGCAGTGGGGAAAGGACTTTAGGGCCGCCCCCTGGACTGAAACCCAGAGCAGTGGGGCCGCAAGTGTGAACTGGGGGCGGTTGGCGTTTTTAGAAGCACAAAGGGCAGAGACATGCTCGCATGCCCCTACCTGGAGGCGAGGACTGGGAGCCCTGCTGAGGGGCGCACAACCCAGGACGCTGCGGTTTTAGCAGCACAGACAGAAACGGACATAGTGTGACCTGGAGAGCTCACTGAAGAACAGACTCTGATCTCTCTGCTCTGAGGCAGAGGGTTGAAAATGATCTCTTCTGCTCTGATTCTCGGAAGAGACAAGGAAAGCCGCCAGGGAAAGCCACCAGAGAACAAAAGCCCCCCCCCCCAAACCGGTTTTCACTGAGCCCATCCCCCACCACAGGGGGCAGGGCAACTCTGCCCAAACAGGCTTGCCTGAGTAACAGCATGGCAGGCCCCTCCCCCAGAAGACAAGCTGGGAAAATAAGAGGCCAACAACCCTAAGGTTCCTATAAAACATGTGCATCTTACTTGGGTTGCGGTCAATAATTTGGACACTACATTCCCTCAATCACCCCTCAACAGAATGACTAGGAGGAGGAACCCACAAAATAGGAAAGACTCAGAGAATGTGACTTCGAATCGATACAGATATAATCAAGATGTTGGAAATGGGCTTCAGGGTAGCAATTGTGAAGACAATAGCTAGAATGGAGAAATCGATTAATGGCAACATAGGTCTCTAAGGGCAGAAATGAAAGCTGAACTTGCTGAACTTAAAAATGCTATCAATGAAGTCCAATCTAATCTAGATAATCTAACAGCTAGGGTAAGTGAGGCAGAAGAATGAATTAGTGATCTAGAAGACCAGTTGTTAGAAAAGAAGGAAAAAGAGAAGGCCAGGGAGAAATAACTCAAAATCCATGAAAACAGAATCAGAGAAATAAGTGACACCATGAAACGTTTCAGTGTCAGAATTATTGGGATCCCTGAGGGCATGGAGCGAGAGAGAGGACTAGAAGATATATTTGAGCAAATCGTAGCTGAGAACTTCCCTGATTTGGGGAATGAAACAAACATTCGTGTCCTAGAGGCAGAGAGGACCCTTCCCAATATCAAGGAAAACAGACCAACGCCCTGGCTTGTAATAGTAAAACTCACAAATCTTAGAACCAAGGAAACCATCTTAAGGGCAGTTAGGGGATAGAGATTCTTTACATACCGAGGGAGGACCATCAGAATAACGTCAGACCTATCCACAGAGACATGAAAAGCCAGAAAGGCCTGGCAAGACATATTCAGGGTACTAAACGAGAAGAACATGCAACCAAGAATACTTTATCCAGCAAGGCTGTCATTTAGAATGGATGGAGAGATGCAGAGCTTCCAAGACCGGCAGAAACTGAAAGAATATGTGACCACTAAGTCGGCCCTGCAAGAAATATTAAGAGGGTGGGTCTATAAAAGGAGAAAGAACCCACGAGTGATATAGAACAGAAATTTACATACCCAATCTATAGATTCATATCTTTCAATAATCACAACATGAATGGCCTAAATGCTCCCATAAAACGGCACAGGTTTGCAGATTGGATAAAAATACAGGACCCATCCATATGCTGTCTACAAGAGACTCATTTTGAACCTAAAGATACATCCAGACTGAAAGTGAAGGTATGGAGATCCATCTTCCATGCCAACAGACCTCAAAAGAAAGCTGGGGTAACTCAGTCAGACAAATTAGATTTTAAGCTAAAGACTGTAGTTAGAGACACAGAAGATTCTATCTAACAAGATCTAACAGTTGTAAATATATGTGCCCCCAATATGGGAGCAGCCATCTACATAAGCCAACTGTTAACAAAAATAAAGTCATATTGATAATAATATGTTAATTGTAGAAGATCTCAATCCTCCACTCTTAGCAACAGACAGATCATCTAAGCAGAAAATCAACAAAGAAACAAGAGCTTTGAATGACACACTGGACCAGATGGACCTCATAAATATATACAGAACATTCCACCCTAAAACAACAGAATACTCATTCTTCTCGAGTGCACACAGAACTTTCTCCAGAATAGACTACATACTGGGTCACAAATCAGGTCTCAACCAGTACCAAAAGATTGAGATTATTCCCTGCATATTCTCAGATCATAGTGCTTTAAAACGAACTCAATCACAAGAAAAAGTTTGGAAGAACTTCAAACTCTTGGAAGCTAAAGACCACTGTGCTCAAGAATGTTTGGGTCAACCAGGAAATGAAAGAAGAACTTAAACAATTCATGGAAACCAATGAGAATGAAAACACATCGGTCCAAAACCTGTGGGATACTGCAATGGCAGTTCTAATGGGGAAATACATAGCCATCCAAGCCTCACTCAAATAAAATAGAAAAATCCCAAATTCACCAACTAACTCTACACCTTAAAGAACTAGAGAAAAAGCAACAAACCATGCCTAAGCTATGCATTAGAAGGGAAATAATTAAGATTAGAGCAGAGATCAATGAATTAGAAACCAGAAACACAGTAGATCAGATCAATGAAACTAGAAGCTGGTTATTTGAAAGAATTAATAAGATCGATAAACCACTGGTCAGACTTACCCAAAAGAAAAGAGAAAGGACCCAAATTAATAAAATTATGAATGAAAGGGAAGAGATCATGACTAACACCAAGGAAATAGAAACAACTATTAGAAATTGTTATCAGCCACTATATGGAAGAAATGGATGCCTTTTGGGAAACGTATAAGCTGCCAAGACTGAAACAGGAAGAAATTGACAACCTGAATAGGCCAATAACCAGTAATGAGATTGAAGCAGTGATCAAAAACCTCCCAAAAAAACAAGAGTCCATGGCCTGATGGATTCCCTGGGGAATTCTACCAAACATTCAAAGAAGAAATAATACCTATTCTCCTGAAGCTGTTTCAGAAAATAGAAACAGAAGGAAAGCTTCCAGACTCACTGTATGAGACCAGCATTACCTTAATCCCCAAACCAGGCAAGGACCCCATCAAAAATGAGAATTTCAGACTGATATCCCTGATGAATATGGATTCCAAAATTCTCAACAAAATCCTAGCTAATAGGATCCAACAATATATTAAAAGGATCATCCACCTCGACCAAGTGGGATTTATCCCCAGGATGCAAGGGTGGTTCAACATTTGCAAATCCATCAATGTGATAGAACACATTAATTAGAGGAGAGAGAAGAACCATATGGTCCTCTCAATTGATGCAGAAAAAGCATTTGACAAAATACAGCATCCTTTCCTGATTAAAACAGAGTATAGGGATAGAGGGAACATTCCTCAAGTTCATAAAATCCTTCTATGAAAAACCCACAGCGAATATCATCCTCAATGGGGAAAAGCTGAGAGCCTTTTCCTTAAGATCAGGAACACGTCAAGGATGCCCACTCTCGCCACTATTGTTCAACATAGTACTAGAAGTCCTAGCAAAAGCAATCAGACAACAAAAAGAAATAAAACGTATTCAGATTGGCAAAGAAGAAGTCAAACTCTCTGTCTTCACAGATCACATGATACTTTATGTGGAAAATCCAAAAGACTCCACCCCCGAATTACTAGAACTCATACAGAAATTCAGTAATGAGGCAGAATACAAAATCAATGCACAGAAATCATTTGCTTTCTTATACAATAACAATGCAACTGTAGAAAGAGAAATTAGAGAAACTATTCCATTTACAATAGCACTAAAAACCATAAGATACCTCGGATCTATACTCTAGGAACTGCAGAACACTCATGAAAGAAATTGAAAAAAACACAAAAAGGTGGAAAAACATTCCATGCTCATGGATCGGAAGAATAAACATTATTAAAATGTCTGTGCTACCCAGAGCAATCTCTACGTTCACCGCCATCCTGATCCAAATTCCAATGACATTTTTCAAAGTGCAGGAACAAACAATCCTAAAATTTGTATGGAATCAGAAAAGACTCCGAATCACCAAGGAAATGTTGAAAAAGAAAAGCAAAGCTGGGGACATCACATTGCCTGATTTCAAGCTATATTACAAAGCAGTGATCACCAAGACAGCATGGTATTGGCACAAAACAGAAATATAGACCAATGGAACAGAATAGAGAGCCCAGATACAGACCCTCAACTCTGTGGTCAAATAATCTTCGACAAAGCCAGGGAAAATATGCAATGGAAAAAAGACAGTCTCTTCAATAAATGTTGCTGGGAAAATTGGACAGCTATATACAGAAGAATGAAACTAGACCATTCTCTAACACCATACACAAAGATAAACTCAGATGGATGAAAGACCTCAATGTGAGACAGGAATCCATCAAAATCCTAGAGGAGAACATAGGCAGTAACCTCTTTGACATCGGCCATAGCAACTTCTTTCAAGATACATCTCCAAAGGAAGTGAAACAAAAGCAAAAATGAACTTTTGGGACTTCATCAAGATAAAAAGCTTCTGCACAGCAAAGGAAACCCTCAACAAAACAAAGAGGCAACCCACAAAATGGGAGAAGATATTTACAAATGACACTACAGACAAAGAACTGATTTCCAAGATCTATAAAGAACTCAAACTCAACACGCAAAAAACAAATAATCAAGTCAATGAATGGGCAGAAGACATGAACAGATACTTCTCCAAAGGAGACATACAAATGGCTAACAGACATATGAAAAAATGTTCATCATCGTTAGCCATCAGGGAAATTCAAATCGAAACCACATTTAGATACCACCTTACACCAGTTAGAATGGCAAAAATTGACAAGGCAAGAAAAAACAAATGTTGGAGAGGTTATGGAGAAAGGGGAACCCTCTTATAGTGTTGGTGGGAATGCAAGTTGGTACAGCCACTTTGGAAAACAATGTGGAGGTTCCTCAAAAAATTAAAAATAGAGCTACCCTATGACCAGCAATTGCACTCCTGGGTATTTACCCCAAAGACACAGATGTAGTGAAAAGAAGGGCCATATGCACCCCAATGTTCACAGCAGCAATGTCCGCAATAGCCAAACTGTGGAAAGAGCCGAGATGCCCTTCAACAGATGAATAAAGAAGATGTGGTCCATATATACAATGGAATATTACTCAGCCATCAGAAAGGATGAATACCCGACTTTTCCATCAACATGGATAGGGCTGGAGGAGATTATGCCAAGTGAAATAAGTCAAGTAGAGAATGTCAATTATCATATGGTTTCACTAATTTGTGGAACATAAGGAATAGCATGTAGGACATTAGGAGAAGGAAGGGAAAAATGAAGGGGGGGAAATCTGAGGGCGAGGCAAACCATGAAAGACTATGGACTCTGAGAAACAAACTGAGGGTTTTAGAGGGGAGGGGGTGGGGGGATTTGTTAGCCCGGTGATGGGTATTAAGGATGGCACGTACTGCATGGAGCACTGGGTGTTATACAAAAACAATGTATCATGGAACACTGCATCAAAAACTAATGATGTATTGTATGGTGACTAACATAACATAATAAAATTGAATTAAAAAAAGAAACTAATAGTTCAGATTAGTGGAATAGAACATAGGTATAAGAGATAGTGTTTGAAAAGACATAAAATTTTAAAACCCTGTCAAGGGAGGTAGAGAAAACAGAGCAAATAAATTTAGCACATATTTATTAAGAAGTTACACGTCAAACAGTGTTGTAGACGCCTAGTATATATGAGTAAATGCAACAGAAAAAAAATGGTTTCCTCATATTCTAGATTTAAACAGAAAATATTCTCTCTCTCTCTCTCCTCCATCTTCCTCCACCCCCACATTTGTCTGTAACATGCATTATAGAGTTTGTTAAAACGTGACAGCTGCTATGAGAAAATACAGAGTAAGCTGAGGGAGACCGTAAATGGAGGGAGGGCCAATCGCAATGTTACAGAGCTTGATAAAAACAGGCCAGGATGAAAGATATTTAGCAAATCCTTGAAGGAGGTCTGGGACTTAGGTAACACTTGTTATTTATTTTACTTGTTATAATTTTTAAAAAAATTATAGCCATCCTAGTGTGTTAATAGAGTGGAATGTCTTTGTGGTTTTGATTTGCCATTCCCTACTGACAAATAATGTTAAGCATCTTTTCTTGCACTTACTGGCTATTTGTGTATCTTTTTAGGAGAAATGTCTATTGAAATCCTTTGCCTGTCTCTTTAATGGATCGTTTGTCTTTTATTGTTGAAGTGTAGGAGTTATTTATATATTTTAGATCTTAAACCCTTATCAAATATATGATTTGCAAATATGTTCTTCTCATTCTGTAGGTTGTCATTTTTATTTTACTTTTTACTTTTAAGAGACTGTTTTTATTTTTTTTATTTTTTTATTTTTTATTTTTTATTTTTAGATTTTATTTATTTATTTGAGAGAGAGAGAATGAGAGACAGAGAGCACGAGAGGGAGGGTCAGAGGGAGAAGCAGACTCCCTGCTGAGCAGGGAGCCCGATGTGGGACTCGATCCCGGGACTCCAGGACCATGACCTGAGCCGAAGGCAGTCGCTTAACCAACTGAGCCACCCAGGCGCCCAATAGACTGTTTTTAAAGGCAGTTTTAGGTTCACAGCAAATCAGAGCTCCCATATACATAGAGCCTTGTCTCCTGTCAGTGTCCCCCACCAGAGGGGTGATTTGTTAACAATCAATGAGCTTACATTGATGTGTCATTATCCCTCACAGACCATAGTTTACTTTGGGTTCCCTCTTGGTGTAAGGACATTTGATAAATAATGCAGCACACTCTTATACTCAATTACTAAGTAGTCTTATCTGAGTCATTACAAATATTTTAAAACACATTTTTCCTACTGAACAAGATCTCAAAATACCAGATTTTAGAAATATTAGTGTACAATTTAACACTGTTAAAAAATAATCTAAACTCAGCTACTTAAATCTGGGTCCATGGATTAACAGCTCTTAGAATTCAGTACCCACCCCAGAATTATAAACTGTATTTTAATAACATCCTCCAGTGAGTCATATGTGTATTAAAATTTTAGAAGCACTAATATAAACAATACAAAATTTTGAAAAGTTGTCTGGTGAAAGGAGAGCTATTATTTTATTCTTTATTTCCTTATTGACACATACACACATATCAGGCTTTTAATCATTGGCAGTAGTGTTTGAAATAAAAAAAATCATTCTGTTTATTTTCTTGATGAGTTTAATTAATACAGTTATATTGAAGTCAAGGTTTAGTAAGTATTTGATTATGAGATATAATTTATTGGAGGTATTTAAAAAATTTAAAATGAACATTTATTCATTTAGTAATATTTATTCAACATCTATTATGTGCCAGGGTTTGTTCTAATTATTTGGATGTAGTGAACAATGTAGACAGTAAATTTCCTGCTTTCAAGGAGCTTCTGTTGTGGTTGGTAGTGGTGCAGAGGGACACAAACATAAACGAAATAAGTAAAATGACACAATGTATTTCATAACAGTAAGTGCTCTAACAAAATGTAAAATAGCGAAAAGTAGGAAAGAAAACATTTGGAATGGTGGCTATAGTTTTAAATAGAGTGGTCAGAGATATCCTCATTGAGAAATTGACATTTGAATAAAGAATGAAAAAAGTAGTAATTAAGCCAAGTGATATCAGGTATTTGTGCCTGAATTTTTAAAAACACTCAAAAATATTTAAAGAGTCAACAATAATGAAAACACAATCCTTTCTATATTATCACCATGTCAATAGCAATGTCCTTTGGTTTCTGTAAATGTGTAACCATAATTTCCTGACACAGTTATTTTTTGTTTGTTTGTTTGGAGTTGATTTATTTTTATCCTGACTGCCTTCTCTCATTTGTTATAGCAGAATTGTCTCATTTTTTAATAAACAGATGAATTTTGGGGGAGTAGGGGGCAAGGCATGATACTATTATATATATTTAACTTGTTGCTCACTATAAAATTATGTATATTACTTCTCTACTATACCCAGTTCAGTGTTCCATCTGAAACTTTTTAGTGTATCAGAATTTGTGCTCAGTTGTGGGAAAAAATGAAATTCAAAGTGTAGGGTACCCCAGTTCGAGGGCAACAGTGCAGAAATGCACATCACTGGAAACCACTGACCTAGGCAAGTACTTCGTTCTTTGTCAGTAGTCACATAAAGTCTAACCAAGCATTTTGTAATTAACACTCGCATCTCTGACATGCATTTTTCATTTATTTATTTGGTAAACATTGGATACCTCTGATATAAATGACCCTGGAGCATAAGCAAACAAAAACAAGATATTACCTAAATAACTGTGGGCTCCTTGTCTAGTAAAAAGAAATACATAAACATTCACATTAAGAATGAGAGTTAGAATAAGTACAAACCACTTTTAGAGAGGAGAAGGGGAGATAATTTAGTTATATATAAAATACTAATTCCAGCATGAGCTTTCAAAAGTAATACATCACCTTGAGAACTGCTAGTGTGTTTTTGAGACTTTATTAATCATAGACTGTGAATAGCTTTAGGGTTTTTTTTGGGAGATTATGTAGGCCAGGTATCATAATGTTAAAAAAAAAAAAAAAAGGCTTCTGGTGAAGGATCAATTGTCTTAAGCATCAGAAATTCATTACTGTAGACTGTAGCTGAGTGACTGGGGTTTAGAAAGCTCTCCTAGTCTTTCCAAAATTACCAATACTGGTCCCTGCTCTCACTAAGCCAGTGTTTTAAGTGACAGGTGTCAGGGTAGTATTTTCTATATTATGAAATCAAATAATTTTTAAGGAAAGAAACAATTTATGTGTTAAGAGCATCTTTCAATCAATTTGTGCATTGCAAATTTTCAAAAAGTTGGTATTATCAATAGGGTCTCCCGCATTATCCCCCCAAACCCTTTTTGTATGGGAAAAATTATATTCTATATAGAACATTAGTTTTGTGCAACAGTCTGGAAAATGTTGCTTAGAGAATTTATTATTATTATTACTTGATAGAATAAGGAAATACGAAGGAAGTTAAATTCCTAGTGATGTCACCCAATGATAATTGGAAAATGATATGAATTTTTTAACTTTGAATTTTGAAGTAATTATAAATTCATAGGCAGTCATAAAGGTAGTAGAGAGAAATCTTGTGTGCCCTTCATGCATTTCCCTCATTATACTACTGGGAAACTGACATTGGTTTGATATACATGTATAGCTCTATGGCACTTTATTACGTGCATAAATTCATGTAATCATTACTGCAATCAAGATATTCCATCCCCACAAAGATCTTCCTTGAGCTACTCCTTTATAGTTACACTCCTACCATTCTTTTTTTTTTTAATAAAGATTATTTATTTATTTATTTGACAGAGAGAGACACAGCGAGAGAGGGAACACAAGCAGGGGGAGTGGGAGAGGGAGAAGCAGGCTTCCCACCGAGTAGAGAGCCCGATGCGGGGCTTGATCCCAGGACCCCGGGATCATGACCTGAGCTGAAGGCAGACGCTCAACGACTGAGCCACCTAGGCGCCCCCACTCCTACCATTCTTATCTTAGCTTTGGAAAACTACTACTTTGTTTCCCATGTTTATTGTTTGTTATTTTAAGAAAGTTATATAAATGGAACCATATAGTATGTGACCTTTTGAGACTTTTTTTTCATTCAGCATAATCCTCTTGTGATCCATCAAAATTATTGTGTGCATAAGTCATATTTTCTTTTTTTATTACTGAGTCATGTCCCATGGCATGGATGTAACAGACCATGATAATGTTTTTCAGAGCAGCTGTGTTCTTTTGTATTACCACCAACAATGCATGAGAGATCCGGTTTCTCTGCTGCTTTGTGAACATTTGGTATTTGCGCTATTTTTATTTTTGTTTTATTGATGTGGAGTAATACCTAATCATGGTCTTACTTTGCATTTTCTTGATAGCTAGTGATGTTGAACATCTTCTCTTATGTTTCTTTGCCATGTATACATCCTCTTTGGCAAAATGTTTCTTCATGACTTTTGCCTATTTTCTAATTTAATTTTTTTAAACTGTTGAGTTTTGAAGGTTTTTTTTTCTTAATATATATTATGGATATAAGTCCTTTGACAGATAAGTGAGTGGCAAATATTTTCTCCCAGGCTTTAGTATGTCTTTTCATTCTATTAACAGGAAAAGAGCATACATTTTAATTTTATTTTGATACAATCCTATTTATTGATCTTTCCTTTTAGGGATCATGGTTTTGATAGCATATCTGTAAACACTTCAAGTCCCAGATTTTTTTTTCTATGTTTACTTGTTAAAGTTATAAGTATTTTATATTTAAGTTTATGACTCATTTTTAAAATTTTCATATAAGGTGTGAGATTTATGCCAAGATTTTTTCCCCCTGTGATTATCTAATTCCTGCAACAGCATTGACAAAATTGTTCTCTCTTCATTTGACTGTTTTTGTACCCTTGCCAAGTATTGGCTGTACTTGTATGAAGCTATCTCTGGGTTCTCTGTTCTGTTTTACTGATCCAAGTTTTTATTCTTCTATCAATACCATAGTTTTGTTAACTAAAGGTAGCTATATAATAAATCTTGAAATTGGGGAGAGTGATTCCTCCTAATTCATTCTTATTTTTCAAAATCATTTATGTTGTTCTCATTCATTTCATTTTTCATATAAATTTTAGAAAAATCCTGTCTATATTTATAAATAAAATTTTGTTTAGTTTTGATAAGAATTTCATTAAACAAATGTATCAATTTGGGAGTAGTAACATACTTCATATATTGAGTCTTCCAGGCCATGAGCACAGTATGTCTCTTCATAATTTACATTTCCTTCATTTTTTTATCACTGTTTTGTAGTTTTCAGCATAAAAGTCCTATACATATTGTTGGGGAGGAAGAATTTTCTCTGCCCTTCAAGGTCATTCCAGTTGGACTGAGAATCAAATTAACATAAGACAGATTAACAGGAGAAAATCAAATTTAATTGCATATGTATAAGGAATCCACACAGATATAGAAATTCCAAAGACAGTGAGGCAACATGATGCTTACATGAACTAAGGTGATGCTTACATGAACTAAGGCGATGGGTAGAGGTCTGAGGTTACAAAGGGGAGAAAGACCGTTAGCAGGAAAAGTGGCAGGAGATGTTCGGGAGACAAAGCTTGCCTTATTATGTAGATGACTTTCTTAGGTAATAGAGGAATCTGTTTTAGTAGCTCTCATCATAGTACAAGCATGCAGTTGAAGGGGGTAGGTAAAGAACTTTCCCTGAATCTGCTGGGTTTTTGCTTTTAACTCAAAATAATGTTCATGCCAAAGTGACCCATCTTGGGGTGACCTGCCCTTGTCCTTTTACAATATTTTATAAAATATACACTAAGAGGGGTGCCTGGGTGGCTCAGTCAGTAAAGCACCCGACTTTTGATTTTGGCTCAGGGTTGTGAAATCGAGCCCCTGGAGTCTGCTTGAGATTCTCTCTCTCCTTCTGCCCATCCCCTGTTCATGCTCTCTCTCTCTCCCTCTCTCTCTCTAAAAATAAATAAATCTTTAAAATATACACCTAAGTATTTCATTTTTTGAAAGATTGTAAATGCACTTATATTTATAATTTTGATTTCTATGTGTTCATTGCTGGTATATAGAAACACAACTAATTTTATATGTTGATCTAGTATCCTGCAGCCTTGCTAGACTCATTTATTAGTTTTCAGAGTTATATAATACATTCTTTAGATTTCCTGCATAGACATATCATCTGACAATTGGGACTGTTTTAAGTCTTCCTTTCTGGTCTTTGTGCCTTGAAAATTTGGTTAGAAATCTCCAGTGATACATCTGAGCTTAGAGATTTCTTCTTCAGGAATTTTTAAATTATGAGTTCAGTTTCCTTTATAGTTATGAAGTTATGCAAATTATTCTTTATTGGGTAAGTCTGTGCTTTGCAAGGAATAGGTCCATTTCATCTAACTTGTCAAATGTGCATGTAGAATTGTTTATATCATTCTAGTATCATTCTTTTGATATATACAAGGTATATGATAAATTCTGTTTCATTCCTACTATAACTTATGTCTTCTGTCTCTTTTCTTTGATAATCATTTTTTAAGTTGAAAATGCCAATTAATGAAGAAACACAGCTACTAACCCTCTTCTAAATACAATATAAGCAATTTGTCAAAATATGATACAAATTTCAAATAATTGAATTATAAAAACAAAGAATCTTAGAGTTTAAGAGGATAATAGAAGTTAGTCCACGCTCTTTGAAATAGAACCTAACACTAAGTCTTCTGTGGACTCATTTTTGCTCACTTACAATTAGCCATAAATTGTTTATCTCCATATTAGCACATATCACATTCTATTAAAATGCAAATGAAATCCACTAGGACATGTTTATTGGTGAATCAGCCCAAACATTTAAATTGTGACTGCTAGTGATAAATGAATCACCAACCAATAAAGGAATCATTTCTATAACTTCCCCTTCCTGGCAGACAATGGAGGTGGGAAGGGAGAATCACTTAATTCCTGCTTGAACACTTTCATGAGATAGTACACTGCCTCTTTTCATCTAACTGAAACCCTTGTTATATTAATGTTTTTTTGAATATTGAATCAGTGTTTCCATATTTGTATAGTATGGGTGCTTGATGATAATCCTTCTTACTACTTGTGTTCACCATGATAAAACTTTATTGGCAACAGGTACCATTGATTCTGCACATCTTTGCATGCTCCCCTTTCTCATGTTTATAGTCATGATGTCAGTATAGGTATTCTTGAGTTCTTTAATAACATCATATGTGTATGATTTTAGACCTCTATCTAGTTATCCTCTCAATGTATGGTTTCAGTTCTCAAATTTTCCCTTAAATGTGGGAATTAAATGTTCTGAAAATACCACAGTACTCTAATTGTGATTAGACCTTCACAATATTCAGTAACCCCCACCCCCGTCTCCCCCTACTGCAACAAATTCATACAGCATAGGGGTTTTAGTAGTTTAGTTTTTATTCTTTTAGTTAGTCTTGTGTTGATCATGACTAAGAACAATAAGTAGGGAGTTGGATGAATAATAAATAAACCAGATTCCAGATGGTAAGAATTACAAAGATGGTAGCAAAGACCCAAAGGAAAGAGAGAGATCATGGCGAGTTTGTGGGATAGAAATCTTAGCGTTGGTTTAGGAGTGGAGAATAGCTTGAAATGAGTCTGGAGAGACAAGAAAGGGTACCTGGTAGTCTATGTTAAGAAATGTATGCTTTAGGGGTGCCTGGGTGGCTCAGATGGTTAAACATCTACCTTCGGCTCAGGTCATGATCCCTGGGTCCTGGGATCGCGTCCCGCATCGGGCTCCCTGCTAGGAAGGGAGCCTGCTTCTCCCTCTGCCTCTGCCTCTCTCTCTCTCTCTGACCCTCATGAATAAATAAATAAAACATTAAAAAATATTAAAAAAAAAAAAAGAAATGTATGCTTTAGGGGAGTCTGGGTGGCTCAGTCAGTTAAGTGGCTGCCTTCAGCTCAGGTCATGATCCCAGGGTCCTGGGATCAAGCCCCACTTCTGGGCTCTCTGTTCAGCGGGGAGTCTGCTTCTCCCTCTCCCCCCGCCCCCCGCTCATGCTGTCTCTCTTGCTATTTCTCTCTCTAATAAATAAAAATCTTTAAAAAAATGTATGCTTTAGAGGCACCTGGTGGCTCAGTCGGTTAAGTGTCCAACTCTTGGTTTCGGCTCAGGTCATGATCTCAGGGTCGTGAGATTGAGCCCGCACTCAGTGTGGAGTCTGCTTGAGACTCTCTCACCCTCTGCCCCCACTTGTACATACTCTCTCTCTCTCTCTAAAATAAACTTTAAAAAGGAAGAAATGTGTGCTTTAACTTGGAGTAACAAAGAGTCGTTTTAGGATTTTAAACAGAGAAATAATACAGTCAAATTTAGTGCTTAGAAAAATCACTCTGACACTAGTGTAGATGAGAGTAATTATGGAGGCATGGGGATCAGTCAGGAGACTCTTTCACTATTCCTCTAAAGACATCATGGTGCATTAGATGAAGATGGAAAGAAGTGAACACATACTTAGAAGAGACAATATCTATAAATCTGATTATTAACTAACTGTGGAGGATTTCTGGGTTGGATAAGTGAGTACCTGGAAGTTTCATTTACTCTTCTTAATTAATGAAACTTAAGAGACGTGATTTTGCTTTTTGATTTGTTGAGCTTGAGATATCTGTGGGTCTTCCAAATGGAGGTGTGTCCAATAAATAGGTGTCTAAATAGATCTTGAGCTTGGGAAAGGCATTTTTGCAGGAGACATAAAATTGGAAACCACCAATATATAATGGTAATCAAAATTATTAAATGGATGATATCACATAAAGAGGGTATATACAGTGGGAAGAGAAGAAATCTCATAGGATCGGGGCGCCTGGGTGGCTCAGTTGGTTAAGCGACTGCCTTCGGCTCAGGTCATGATCCTGGAGTCCCCGGATCGAGTCCCGCATCGGGCTCCCTGCTCAGCGGGGAGTCTGCTTCTCCCTCTGACCCTCCCCCCTCTCATGTGCTCTCTCTCGCTCTCTCTCTCTCTCAAATAATAAATAAAAAAATCTTTAAAAAAAAAAAAAAAAAAGAAATCTCATAGGATCGAACTCTAAATGATACCAATATTTATGAGGAAGATGCTTACAAGGGAGACAGAAAGGAAGTAACTAGAAGGAAAAAGGAAAGAAAGAAAAAAAATATCCTAGTGTCATAGAAGACAAAGTTATAATTCTAAAAGGAAGGAGTGGGTAACATTGTCAAAGATGCAAACATCAAAAATATATGAGTACTGAGAAGTCTCTACTAGATTTAATAATAAGTGGGTAATTGGCAGTCATCAAGTGTCATTTTCAGAAAGTGATGGAAATTACTTTTAACATGCAATAGTTTTAAATCTATTCCTGACCTGTAGTCATTCTGGATGACACCTATCTCATCCATTTACATTTACACTGAAAGGTAGGATTTACCATTTATTGATATTAATATTTCACTACTACAGTTTCTACCAATCATTGAGCCTGTCCAAACAAATATAATCAGTGTAAACAATCTATTTACATGGTTACATACCCTCCAAATATCTTCCTTATATCATCAATCAATTTTTTTCCAGTTATATTAAGAAATAATTGACGTACGTCACTGTATAAGTTTAATGCGTACAGCATGATGGTTTGATTTACGTATATTGTGAAATGATTACCACAATAGTTTCAGCTAACATCCATCTTCTCATGTTAGATGCAATAAAAAGATAAGAGGAAAAAAAATCTTTTTGTGATGAAAACTCTTAGGATTAATTCTCTTAACAACTTCCCTGTATACCATTCAGTGCTATTAGCTATGGTCATCATGTTATACCTTATATCCCTAGTACTTATTTATCTTATAACTGGAAGTTTATACCTTTTCATCACCTTCCTCCGGTTATTTCTCCCTGCACCCTCCACCTCTGGTAACCAAAAATTTGATTTTTTTATAGGAATTTTTATTTTGTTTTATTTACATTCGACATGTAGGTGAGATCATACTGGATTTGTCTTTTCCTGTCTGATGTACATTCTTTAGCATGATGCTTCAAAGTGTATCCATGTTGTCACAAATGGTAGGATTTCTCATTTTTCTTAGCTAAATAATATTCCTGTGTGTGTGCGCGTGCATAATTTTTTTATTCATTGATGGGAACTTTGTTATTGTAGATAATATTCCTGTGACTATGGGAGTGTAGTTATCTTTTTGAGTTAGTGTTTTTGTTTCCTTTGGATATATTCCCAGAAGTGGAATGGTTAGGTCATGTAGTAGGTTAGGTCATGTAGTAGTTCTATTTTTATTGAAAATCCTCAATACTGTTTTCCATAGTGTCTGTAACAATTTTTCAATCTCACCAACAGTGCACACGTTTCCCATTTTCTCTGCATTTATGCCAGGATTTGTTACCTCTTGTCTTTTTGATGATGGCCATTCTATAGGCATGCGTGGATAACTCATTGAGGTTTTTATTTGCATTTCTTTAATGACCGGTGATGTTAAGCATCTTCTCATGTACCTGTTGGCCTTTTTAAAATATCTTCTTAGGAAAAATGTCTCTTCAGATCCTTTGCCCATTTTTTAATTGGTTTATTTGGTTTTTATATTGTTTTATAAGTTCTTTATATATTATGGATATTAACCCATTATAAAATATATGGTTTACAGATCTTTTTCCCATTGTGTAGGTTGTCTTTTCACTTTGTTGATGATTTCCTTCAGTGTACAGAAACTTTTTAGTTTGATGAATTCTATTGTATATATACCACATCTTCTTTATCCATTCATCTGTCGATGGACATCTTGGCTCTTCCCATAGTTTGGCTATTGTGGACATTGCTGCTATAAACAATGGGGTGCGTGTGCCCCTTTGGATCACTACATTTGTATCTTTGGGGTAAATACCCAGTAGTGCAATTGCTGGGTCGTAGGGTAGCTCTATTTTCCTTTTTGAGGAACCTCCATACTGTTTTCCAGAGCACCAGCTTGCATTCTCACCAACAGTGTAGGAGGGTTCCCCTTTCTCCGCATCCCCACCAACATCTGTCATTTCCTGACTTGTTAATTTTAGCCATTCTGACTGGTATGAGGTGGTATCTCATTGAGGTTTTGGTTTTGGTTTGGATTTCCCTGATGCCGAATCAGAAAATTTAAGATATTAGAATATAAAATAATATTAGGAAGAACTTGTGCTTCCATCAAAAAAAAAGCTGTTACTGGTCTTGTTCCTTTGTCAAAAACAACTATAGAATGGGATGTAATGTATGAGACAAATGTTTTCAGTCATTACACAATTTGTAGGTTAGGACTGTGATTCTTGAGAGATGGGACTACAAAAGATGAGCTTCATGATTGCCCCAAGATTGTCACAGATTTCTGTGTAAGGAAATTTTTGTATCACAGAGCAGAGGTAGAGTTAAAAATAATAACAGTGTCACTAAGTTGAGAGAGAGATTAGAATTCTTGGTTGCTGAAGTGACTATCTGAGAAAAGGAACTGGTCCCTGTGGTTGCCTTAGGAGATTTTGTGGGGATTAACCACAGGTCTGTGGCTGAGAGTTAGACTCCATGTGCACATGGTACAACCCTCTAAGGAGAGATGATATGCTGCAGAGCTGAGGACTCAATGTTTATTCCAGAGGCAAGCAATTTGGAGACATATGAAAGTTTCAGTACAACCAGTGTTAACAGGTGATGGTAAACACTTCAAGCATTCAAATGAGATCACAGCAAGTCCCCAAGTTATGAATAAGGAGCATAATATAGGATTATGTGGAAAATTTTAATATGATGAAACAATAATAAAATTTAGCTTGATTAGATGAGAAGGATTTGTCAGGAATTAACTGTGTAAAAAGTGTAACACATTTTTAAGGAACATGACATAACTCTAATTTGCTACAATATATCGTCTATAATTCCTCCATATAAGTAAAAAGAAAAAAATTACACATATCAAGAAACAGGAAAATTTTTATACATTTGAGAGAACAACAATAAAAAAAATCAATAGAAATTGAGCCTGGGGCTCCTGGGTGGCTCAGTCGGTTCCGTGTCCAACTCTTGATTTTGGCTCAGGTCATGATCTCACAATTGCGGGATCGAGCCCCACATCAGACTCCACAGTTGTCCCTCTCCCTCTGCTCCTCTTCACATGTGCTCTCTCTAAAATAAATAAATAAAATCTTAAGGAAAAAAGAACTGGAGGCCAAGATGATGGAAAACTTAGATTCAGTAAGCAAGGGATTAAGAATATATAAGAATATAGCCACAGGTATTGAGAATCTCAGCAGAGACATGAAAATGAAGAATGAGGAGAAGAAAAAGAAGATGGGGAAGATGGAAGAGGAGGAGGTAAAGTAAAAAGAGGAGGAAAAGGGAGAAGGAAGAATAATAGAAGAAAGAACCAAAGGGAACTTCTAGAATTGAAAAATACATTATCTGAAATAAAATTTACTGGGTGGACTTAAGCACATGTTAGAGACAACTGAAGAAAGAACATTGAACTTGAAGACAGATCTACTAATTGGAAGTTATCTAAGAAGAGAAAAAAGTGAAAAGAACCTGATCAGTGCCTTAGAGTTCCACAGGACCCCATCAAATATTCTTACATACAAGTTAATGAAGAAACACAAGGAAATGGAGGGAAAGTGAGGCAGAAAAATATTTGAACAAATAATGATCGAAACCTTTCCAAATCTATGGAAACATCAATTTAAGATGATTAGGATGATTAAGGCAAAGTAAATGAAAATCATTACAAAATAAAAAAAAGAAAATCTTGGAAGACACCAGAAAAAAAATTCATATAAAATAGAACAAGCATAGGCTTGTTAGCTTCTCATCATAAAAACAAACAAAAACCAAAAACAGGCCTTAGGATATTGGAAGAATATATTTAAATTGCTAAAATGGGGGAGGAGGGAGGACCTATCAACATAAGAGTTCTTTTTTTAAAAAAAAAAATATATTTTTATTTATTTGTCAGAGAGAGAGAAAGAGAGAGACTGAGCAAGCAAGGGGGAGTGGCAGGCAGAGGAAGAAGCAAGCTCCCCGCTGAACCAGGAGCCCGATACGGGACTCTGTCCCAGGACTCTGGGATCATAACCTGAGCCGAAGGCAGACGCTTAACCGCCTGAGCAACCCAGGCATCCCAACATAGTTTTCTATCTAGAGAAAATATCTTTCAAAACTTAAGGCAAAGTAAAGACATTTTTAGATAAATGAAAAAAAAGAGGTATCAGTATACATCAGCATGCACTGTAAAAGATGTTAAAGGACATGTTTCACGCTAAAAGTAAATGACACTGGATTGAAATTTGAATCTTCAGGAAGGAATGATGGTAATAATAATTATGTGGGTAAATATATAAGACCACATTTTCTCTTTTCTTCTACTAACTTCTTTAAGAGATACATGACTTTTCTAAAGAAAAGATACATTTTTTGCACTCTTTATATCCTAGGTAGAACAATATGACAAAAATTTCACAAGGAACAGGAGGTGAGTGGAATTAAACTGTACCAAGGTTCTTTTTTTTTTCTTTTTTTTTAAGCTTCAGTTTTTTTTTTTTTTTTAAAGATTTGATTTATTTATTTGACAGAGAGAGACACAGCGAGAGAGGGAACATAAGCAGGGGGAGTGGGAGAGGGAGAAGCAGGCTTCCCGCCAAGCAGAGAGCCCGATGCGGGGCTCGATCCCAGGACCCTGGGATCATGACCTGAGCCGAAGACAGACGCTTAACGACTGAGCCACCCAGGCGCCCCTAAACTGTACCAAGGTTCTTAAAATTTTGCATGAAGAACAGTATCAACTCTAGATAGTGATAGTGAAATATGCACATGCAATCACTACACCAACACTAAAATGTAAAGAGATACAGTTAAAAACCCGATAGAAGAATTAAAATGGAATACTAAAAATATTCAAACAACACAGGAGAAAGAAAATAATAAATAACAAATGGGAAAAATAATAATTTAAAAAAATAGAAAAAAATGATAAAAGGAAAGATCTAAATCTTGTCAAAACATTAATTATATCAAATGTAACTAGCCTAACCATATCAATTAAAATGCAAACATTTCTGATTGGTTAAAAAAGCATGATACAACAATTTGGTGTGTATTTTTCCAACCTTTGACTTTCAACCTATCTCTGACTTTATATTTAAACTTATTCTGTTAAAGACAGCAAATATAATATATACATAGTACTTAAATTAGTATAAAAGTAGACTTTTGAAAAAATTACAAATGATAAAAGGAAAATTATGATAGTTATCAAGAAGTTATGTCAGAAATGTGCATCTGTAATAGAGCTTCAAAGTATGTGAAATAAAACCATACAGAATTAAATAAAAATAGAAATATTCATAATCATTGTGAGAGATTTGATCATTTCTCTGTCATTAATTATTAGAACTAGATAAAATATTCAGTGTGTTAGCAAGAATACCACAGATACAGGGGTGCTTGGGTGGCTCAGTCGGTTAAGCATCTGACTTCAGCTCAGGTCATGATATCAGGGTCTTGGGATCAAGCCCCACGTTGGGCTCCCTGCTCAGCGGGGAGTCTGCTGGAAATTCTCTGTCCCTCTACTCCTGCCCCCATTCATGCTCTCTCTCTCTTTTTCTGAAAATAAACAATCTTAAAAAAAAAAGATACCACGGATGTAATCATAGGTCCTTCTCAGTGCTTCATATCAGGAGGCATGGTATTGATTTGTGCTAATGTTCCTGATGTTTACTTTGAACAACTGGTTAAGGTACAGTCAGTCACATCTCTCTACTATAAAGTAATTCCTTTAAAAATAATTATTAATTCATATGCAAATACTGGTGACTATGAAATTATGCTGCCCTTGTCAAATATTCAACTAGTTTTAGCTCCTACTGATGACTGATTTCCTTCCTTCCTTCCGTCCGTCCATCCGCCCACCCGTCTGTCCGTCCGTTGCAGTAAGAACAGTTAACGTGAGATCTACCCTCAACAAATTTTTAAGTGGACAAAATACAGTATTGCTAACTATAGGCACTATGTTGTATAGTAGACCTCTACAGCGTGCATAACTGAAACTTTATACCCATTGAACAGCAACTCCCCATTTGCTCCTCTTTGTGACTTCTAACAATCACCACTCTACTTTCTGCTTCTTTGAGTTTGAGCATTTTAAATACCTCATATAAGTGAAATCATGCAGTATTTTTCTTTCTGTGATGGACTTATTTCACTTAGCATATTCCAGATTCAACCATGTTGTCAAATATGGCAGGATTTCCTTTTTATGGCTGAATAATATTCTATTTTATGTAAATACCACCTTTTCTTTATCCATTCTCCCATCAGTGTACATTTAGGTTGTTTCTGTATCATGGCTATTGTGAATAATACCACAATGCACATCAGAGTGCAGCTATCTCTTCATGTTCTTGACTTCAATTTTTTTGGATATACCCAAAAGTGGGATTGCTGGGTCATATAGCCCACTGATGATTTTCTTATGTCTTCACTCCACATAAATTGGTTTTCTACTATAAAGGAGAGCTTTGCCTTTGCTCTGTTTGTTTCTTTACTTGTTATTTATTTATATTATTATGGTCTCATAGATTTAAATTTCATCCAAAGGGTTATAATTAATTATCCTGATCTCTTCTGATTATCAAATTATTCCAGATTAGTCTAATACGAACTCCTATAAACTATCTTCTATGAACTTTCAAATGTGTTCATCGTTCTTTGATCACATCCTTTTATCTTGCACAGCAGAATATCCCAGGCTCATCTTATACATTTTTCTTCCCCAGACTTGATATCAGCTCTAAAGAGCCCTGATTCTTTTTAGTGGAGAATGATATTTTAAAAATCAAGATTATTTTTTGTAATGTGTCATTGCTTCTTGGCCTTCTCAGTGGACAGAGCTAGTAAATATATGTATATGTACACATGTGTCTTTATATATTTCCCTGCCTATCGTCTATCTACCTGCCTACCTACCTATCTACCTATTTACCTACCTACCAATCTACCCATCCAGCCCTCCATCTGCCCATCCATTCATCCATCCATCCACCATGGATACCACCAATTTTAATCCAATACATTTTCATATTTGTCACCTTCACCTCCAACAACAACAGCCTAGTACCAATTTTAATCAATCTTTATATTTAATTGCTCAAATCTAGAATATGCAGAAGGCATTCCAATTTCAGAACTGTCAACATATATCACTGTTAGAAGCAAGCTAAATAATTAGAATTTGATATTTGTTCTTAGTTTTTTAAGTAAAATATATAGTGCATACATCACAATTTGATATTTTGACAAATGCATGCACATATATCACAAATATAGAACATTTATATCACCCAGAAATGTTCTCTCACACTCCTTTCCATTACATGTCTGCATATTTACTATATATCTGCTCATTTTTACAAAGAGACTCTCTGGGATTTCAGATAGGGTCATATTGAATCTATAAAATAAACTGGAGAAAAACTGCATGTTAATGATATGGAGTCTTCCAGTGGTACACTTCTCCATTTGTTTAGGTCTTCCCTAATTTCTTTCAACAGTATTTTTAGTTCCCAGTATAGACATCCTGTATTGGCAAGTCCAGTATAGACATGTCTTTTTAATATATATTGCCAAGTACTTTATTCTTTTCACACTATTGTGAATAAAATTATTTTCTAATTTCAACTTCTAAGTTTTTGCTGCTAACTTATAGAAATACAATTGATTTTTATGTTTTCCTTGTACCCTGCAACCTTATCAAATTTATTTAAGAGTTCTAGTAGCTGCCATATAGATTTCTTAGAATTTTTTTTATGTAGGCAACTGATTTAATTTGTGTTTTTATATGTTTTATATGATTTTCTTTTCCTATTGCACAGACTAGAACTTTTGGACAGTTCTTGAATAAAAGAGGTGCTTTTGACTACCTTACCCTGTTCCCAGTATTAGGGTGAAATTTTGCAGTATTTCACATTTAAGTATGAAACTAGCATATGTTCTTCACAGGTTTCTTTTTTCAGTTTGAATGAGTTCTCTTTTATTGCTAGTTTACATCAGGTTTTATCATAAAGAAGTGTTGACTTTTATCAGTGCCTTTCGTGCATCTAGATGAGAAGATCATATGATTTTTTTCTCCTTTTGTGTTAAAGTGTTGAATTACATTATTTGATTTTTGAACATTAAGTCAAACACATTCCTTGATAAAATGTATTGTTAAAGATTTTGCACCTATGTTTATGGGGGATATTGGTCTCTAAATTTCTTTTTTTTTTTTTTTAAGATTTTATTTATTTATTTATTTGAGAGAGAGAGAGAAACAGCATGAGAGGGGAGAGGGTCAGAGGGAGAAGCAGGCTCCCCGCTGAGCTGGGAGCCTGATGTGGGACTCAATCCCAGGACTCTGGGATCATGACCTGAGCTGAAGGCAGTCGCTTAACCCACTGAGCCACCCAGGCGCCCGGTCTCTAAATTTCTTGTAGTTGCTTGTCTGCCTTTGGTATTGGCATTATACTGGCTTCATAAGGAGAGTTGGGAAGAGTTCTCTTTTCCTTATGTCCTGAGAGAGTTTGTGTAAGTTGATATAATTTCACCCTTAAAAGTTCAATAGATTTCACCCATGAAGCCATCTGAGATTAAAACTGGGTGTGTGGGGGGGCGCCTGGGTGGCTCAGTCGTTAAGTGTCTGCCTTCGGCTCAGGTCATGATCCCGGAGTCCTGGGATCGAGCCCCGCATCGGGCTCCCTGCTCGGCGGGAAGCCTGCTTCTCCCTCTCTCACTCCCCCTGCTTGTGTTCCTTCTCTCACTGTGTCTCTCTCTATCAAATAAATAAAATCTTAAAAAAAAAAAAACAAAAAAAACCTGGGTGTGTGGGAAATATTTTATTATGAATTAAGTTTTTGTAATGGATAGAGTCTCATTCAGATTTGTTTCAGTTTTAAGGTGTTTTTTACAAATATTTTCTCATTTCTTCCAAGTTGTTGATTTTTTTAGAATAAATTTATTATTCAGAACAGTTATTCCCTTATTTTATTTAACTGTCAAAAGGATTTCTGGTGCTATGCTACCCTTACAATTTTTCTGTAAGTTTGAAATTATTTAAAAATAAAAATTTATTGGAAATGAAATAGTATTAAACTCAGGAGAAAGAAGTAATAGTTTGGAAAACAAGCAATTCAAATGACAAATTCAAAAGTATGTTATTTTTTTAAGTAGACAAAGTAGACAAAACACCAATTTTTAATTTTAAAAAAGAAAAACACATTTGAATAAATGTAACCTTGTTAAAGGGGAATTAATAACCATTTAGAAACCAATAACTTTGTGATAGCTTGAAAATGTCAATGAAATAGTTAATTCTCTATGAGAAGAATGACCAAAATTAACTAATGAAGCAGAAAACCTGAATAGACTATTAACTATCAAATAAAGTTATCAACAAATGTCCTTCAATTTTGTCTCTTGAGAGAGAGGGTTCTATCACATTTTAATGAACTGATAATGACCAAAGAAACTATTCTAACCATATAAAATGACTGAATTTATTTTGTGAAGCTAATATATCACTGATAATGAAGCCTCCAAAAAATTAGAAAAGTAAGAAAACTATAGTTCAGACTCTCTGTGAATATAAATGTAGAAGAACTGAAAATGGTAGCAAGCCAAATTCAGCAATAGAATCATTACATCATAAACTTTGAGGTGAGGATCTTACACTGTTTAAAGAAGTAACACACTGTCCATGTAACCAGATAAACCACCAAAAAAAAAAAATCATATCAAACTGAAAGGTGCTAAAAATATTTATTTAAATTTAACACCCATTTCTGTAATATATAGAATGATAGAACTTTAACATCTTATAGGTGATTGAACAAATTGAAGGAAACAATGAAATATTTTCATTAAAATCAAGATTATATTAAGAGTGTTTATTATTATTATTTAATACTCTTGTTCTGGTTCTAGGCATTATATATATATATAGGCATAAAATGAATACAGTAACACTAAATTATAATTATTTTCTAATGATGTGATTATATATCTCAAAAGCCCAAGAGAGTTACTTTAAAAAATGTAATCATACCAGTACTTGGTTGTATAGTGTCTTACCAAAACTTATGTCCACGAAGAACCTGTGAATGTGACCTTAGGTGAAGCAGGGTCTTTGCAGATGTACTGAGTTAAAATGAGGTCATACTAGATTAAGGTACGCCCTAACCCAATGACTGTTATTCTTTTAAGAAGAGGGAAATATGGACATAGACAACCAGAGGGAAGATAGTGTGAGAACACACAGAGAGATTGCCCTGTGATTGGAGGGATGTATCTACAAGCCAAGAAATGCTTAGATTGCCAGTAGCCACGAGAAGCTATAAAGAGTCAGGGAAGTATTTTCCACTAGGGCCTTTACGGAGAGCATGGTACTGCAGACATTGATTTCAGACTGCTAGCCTTAGCAACTTTGAGGGAATAAATCTCTATTGTTTAAAGCTACCCATTTTGTTGTACTTTATTATGGAAGCACTAAAAAACTAATACAGTCTCCAAAGTCACAAAGCTGAGAAAATGCCCCATTTATAACTGGAAACTAATTTCTCAAATTATGCTTTTTTTCTTGTTTATTTTAATAGCATTTGTAAAACTTGTCATGTGCCTCATCAATATAGTAATCTACATAATATTCATAGTTCTACTAAATAAGTAAATAAATAAATCCATAGCTTCCTTAGATAGGTTGGGAATATTCTTTGTTATATAAAGAAATAGTTTCCATATTGTGGGAATTCTCAGAGCTCGTGTGTTAATAATATGCTTGTGTATTTTTAAATCTCCCAAAGACGGATATAATTTATAGGATTCATCATATTCATTTGACTACAGAACCTTCTTCCTTTGGATGACAAATTGACATCCATAGGACATTCATATTTAGATGAACAAAGTTAAAGAATTGATAAACTGCACCATGCTACCTCAAGAAGAACCAAGCCAAAGTGGATGGCTGCCATCTTTTCATAGCTGCCTACCTATAGACAAAGAGATCTCTTCAAGGATTTCCTAATAGACACATACAGTTTCTTACCCTGTAGTATTTTGTAGATTTGTTATTTATTATTTTGCAGCCCCCACCCTGGAGCACTGCACACCACATTATAAAGGGGAGTAGTGTGGTACAGGGTTCCATTTATATAATTCTTCAACTCATAGTTCTGCTACTTACAAAGTGATACTTTGCTTAGTATTGTACTCTGAACTTCAGCTTTCTCATCAACCAAACTAAAAATAACAACTATTATACTGATATGTTGTGGGACTTGAATAAAATAACATTAATAAAGAGAATGCTCAGAACCTGACACAGATTATGGTCAATACACAGTAGCCCCCTTTCCAGTTATTTTTTTATCTTCCTAAATGTGCCTTATTTATAGCATATGCTCAAAAAATTTATATTAAATGAATAATTGAATAGAACGATGAGATCTTAATTTTAGGAATTTGATGGTTGAGTCTTAAAAGAATTTAGGTTATGGTCTTTCAGAATTATGAGGTTTTTTTTTAAAGATTTTATTTATTTGAGAGAGAGAGAATGAGAGAGAGCACATGAGAGGGGGGAGGGTCAGAGGGAGAAGCAGACTCCCCGCTGAGCAGGGAGCCCGATGCGGGACTCGATCCAGGGACTCCAGGATCATGACCTGAGCTGAAGGCAGTCGCTTAACCAACTGAGCCACCCAGGCGCCCAATTATGAGTTTTTTTTAATGAAACTGATATTTCATGCTCAGGAAAATAGTGATCGATGGAAAAATTATAGCATTTAGAAAGGTAGAAACTGGTTTGATGGATGATACAGCTGGAGACAAAGGTGATCATTGTCTTCCTGATGGCACACCTGTCTGGTGCTTGCATTTAATTGCTGCATGAAATGACAGGAATTGGCATCTGCACAGAAGACTGTTTGCTGCCTTTCTCACCTGGCACCCATGGGAAATTGTGAAATAGGAAATTATAAGTTGTCCCCCCTCACCACAGTGATGTGAAATCCAAATGACTTATGCGTGCTCATTGTATTTTCCCCGCCGATACATTAGAATTAAACTTTCCAAGGAAACGTATCTTCAAAACTATAGGAAATATTAAAAGAAAAATATAATTTACATGATAGAAATTCATGTAGCAGCATTTGTATGATTTTTGAAACAGAACAAATCTGATTTTCCCCAGCACACATCATTTCTTTATGCAAGTGGCCTTTCTGGATGCTGGTCTATATGGCAATCTAGTCTTCATGGGCTGCTAAATTTTCTAACACAAGGTCAACTGAATTAGTTACTTCATTTTATAATTTTTAATGAAGACGACTGTTCAGATTCTAAACTTGATGCTGGGTTGGGGTTCATTATTATTTTCATGTATTTACCTCCCAGGCCCCTGAAAGGATACTTAGGAGAACTTTAGTATTCTAAAGCAAAAGAGCCTATTACCATCTATTGTAGGAAAGAGTAAATTACCAGAATGTTTCAAATGCAATTTTAAAATAAAGAAAGCAATTGGATAGAAAATGCCATCGTGTTCATTTGGTGACAGAATTATGACAGAGAAATTTTCTCTATCCTTGAAAGTATTAAAAATCAGTGTTAGCCTTGCTGTTAAATTAAACCATTTTAAACAGCATATTGGTCTTGATGCTTTCTTAAGTTAATTAATTTTTAGTTATTTCAAAAACTGAAAATTATTTTAGGCCATTCTTCATTATTGGGCAAGTTTTTTGCTGGAAGATGAAATTAACTTTCATCTTGTGGTCTTTACACTCCAAAATGGTATCAAAACAATGGTAAGATCCATGTATTTTCAAATTTTCTACTTTATTAGCTACAAATAACATAGAAGTTACTTTGTGTATTTAAACCATTGTACCTGACGTATGCTAACTGTAAGAATGAATCCATAAAGAAAGACATGATTTTGATGCCTAGCATAATTTGGAGATTCTTAAAGAGTCTGATGTAATAGAATAGTGTAGAATCTTTGTCCCAGAATTGCTGTGGCTTCAGCTGGGATGTGCACCTGTCTTCCTTTGGCGTGTGCACTGAAGAACAGGGCCCTGAGAGCTTTGGTGGCAGAATCATTCCTACTCTCGTGTACATTAAATTTCCTGAAATATTTGAGTACTTGTTCAAATGAGCATTCTTGAAGAGACAAATCTTTATATAAATACTTACCAACATGCTGCAACTTTGATTCTTCTTTAGTATTTTTAGTTTTGGGGCACCACCTCACATATAATTATGATTTTTAAGATTTTTTCACTTTAATATTCAGAGAGAATTTAATAAAGAATTACTATCATCAAAGGATTCTAACCTGTACATTTTATTACTTAAGATCGGATTACTCATTGGCTTTATGCTGCATCATGCACATAAAAATAAAGAACATGAAAAGTGTCCTAAACATACAATTTTATAAGATACAAGCTCTTAGTAACACAATGTTCAGTTTTACAACATCATCCCTTACATCATTAGCTTTATAATTTACCAGCAGAATTATAGGAAGATATTTGTGTGGTTCCTACTATCCAGTGCTGTATATGATGATTTTAGAGGTCACAACTCGGTTCTAACAAGTCAAAGGCTGAAGAGACTAAAATATCGAGAACCCTTATTGAATTCATAAAAGAGGAGGACACAGGACAAATGTCCCCAACATTGAAGAGCGGCAAATGAACCTAGGGAGTCACACATGAGAAGATTAGAGACTCAGGAGCAGAATCCACTAACAGAACCAGCGCCCGGGTACAAAATCTGAATTGGCATTGATGAAGTGCTGGAGTTGCCACGTGGACAAGCCCGAGAGTTCACTTCAGGAAACCCACTTATCGGGACACCCTATAATATTGTGAGGTAATATTTTGTGTAAATATAATATTGTGAGAAGTTTGACCATGTTCCCAGTAAATATTGGAGAAAAATCTTCTGCTTCCAACAGAAGGAGGTGGAAAAACACCATTTTGAGGTATCACAGAGCACTCTGCTCTTCCTCACAAGGCATTCCCTCAGACAATGAAAGCCTCAACTGCCAGGGTATTCTCAGAGCCTAACTGACCTGGTGGAAGGGAATTCTCCATTGCTAACCCTCTCTAGATATCTTGTTCCACGTAAGGTGGGGGGGGGGGGGAGAAAAAAAACTGAGAAACGCTTGTTAGGTTCACAGTCCAGAGGTACAGGTTCACTAAAAGACTGAGACCTAATCATAGAACTGTAGAATACCTCCCCTCTCCCCACATTAAGGCCTATTTACAGCAGTACCTTTTACCCAGTATATCATGTCCAGCTATCAAGAAAATATCACATGGCCTGCTGAAAGGCAAAACAAACCAAAAAACCAATCAAAAAAACACCAAGACAAAAGCCCATAATTTGAAAAGAGAGAGGAAGCATCAGAAAGAGACACGGCAGGGATGTTGGAATTATCAGACCAAGTATTTAAAATAACTATGATCAATATGCTAAGTCCTCTAGTGGATGAAACAGCATGTGAGAAAAGATGGGCAATGTAAATAGAGAGATGGAGATCCTAAGAATCTGAAAGAAATCCTGGAGATCAAAACTATTGTGACAGAAACGAATAAGCTTTGGTGGGCTTATTAGTAGCCTAGACACAGCTGAAGAATGGTATCTGAGCTAGAGGACATCACAATAGAAATCTCCAAAACTGAAAAGCAGAGAGAACAAAGACTGAGAAAACACAACAGCATATCCAAAGACTTTACAACAAAAGGTGTAACGTGTGTAGTGGGAATACCACATGGACAAGAAAGAGAGAAAGGAACAGAAGAAAGATTTGGAGGAATAAAGACTAAGAATTTCCCCCAAATGAATGTTGGACACAAAAACACAGCATAGAACGTAAAGCAGGATAAATGCAAACAAAACAAAATAAAAACAAAACAACCAACCAAATGAAAAATGACCCCTACACCTACACATATTATTTCCAAGATACAGAAAATCAAAGTAAAATCCTTAGAGAAGTCAGAGGGATAAGACACTTTACCTATAGAGGAAAAAATGTAAGGATTATACTTCTCAGAAATTACAGAAATGAGAAGAAAGTAGATTGAAACATTTAAAGTGTTATGGGGGAAAAACAAAAAAACTAACAACCTTGAATTCATACCCTATGAAATTATCCTTCTAAAATGAAGGACAAATACTTTAACTTTCTCACACAAACACAGATCAAGAAAATTTTATTTTTTTGCCAGAAAACCTACTTTGGAAAAAAAAAAGTTAAGTTTTTAGAGGAAGGAAAATAATCTGTCAGAAACTCAAGTCTACAAAAGGGAAAGAGAGCCCGAGAGAAGAAGTGAAGGTAAAATAAAAACTTCTAAAGTTACCAAGGATAAATAAAGGCATCATCTAACAATAAAGGAGTCACTTCCGCAAGGAAGCATGACAATCCCTAATGTGTATGCACCAAATAGAACGTCAAACAACATCAAAAACTAATACAATTGCAAGAATAGAGGAATCCACTATCATAGTTGGAGATATCTACACCCATCTATTAGAAATGGATAGATCCAGGGCGCCTGGGTGGCTCAGTTGGTTAAGCGACTGCCTTCAGCTCAGGTCATGGTCCTGGAGTCCCAGGATCGAGTCCCACATCGGGCTCCCTACTCGGCAGGGAGTCTGCTTCTCCCTCTGATCCTCTTCCCTCTTGTGCTCTCTGTCTCTCATTCTCTCTCTCTCTCTCAAATAAATAAATAAAATCTTTAAAAAAAATAAAAATAAAAAGAAATGGATAGATCCAGCAGGCAGAAAATAAATAAGGTCATGGTTGACCTCAATCATTCTTGCTGTCCTGGAAGTAGAAGAAAACACGAGCAACGTTTGTAATAAAATATTTTTAGGAACCTGGGAGAGATAGTTGGTATTTCATGCAACGTCACATATTTAATTTCTGCAAATTATTGTAATTCCAGTTAATACACTTTTTACCTTTTCTGTTTCACAATTTTCGCATCTCTAAAATGAGGATTATGTTTAAAAAAAAAAAAGTTTCAGTGATTAATGACTTTTGCTTTAGGCAGCATTTCCCAAGCCAAACTGTATTGAATAAGAAGCTTTCTAAATTCCCTACCAGACCCTGAGGAGCAAAGATGAGAAGAAAGAAGAAATAAAATTATGTCGACCAAATAGGTGTTTGGAGGAGGAAATGTGTGTAATGCTAAAATATCTTCTCATTGATTTTGGGACTGGGAACCAGATTTGTGGAGAAATAAATTTGCACAAGCCATGGAAATAGCTATGTGTAGCAAACTAAAATATTCTTTTTTCTTTTAGTCAAAAATACTCTATTCAGAATTTTAATGTTTGGGAAATTTGTTAAAAATATCAGAAGGCTCTAAAGCACATGCCTAAATAGGATCACAGATCACTATAAAACTTAATGTCTCATCATTTATTTAACCAAGGTGGTAACAATGGATTTCATAGGCAAAAACATCAGGTTATCTAGTTGTTAGCAAAACTTTGCTCCTTTAATTTTGAGAAATTTTAACTGTTTCACGTAGTCAAAGACCTGATTAAAGACAAAACAGAAACTTTGCCTACAATTTCTTATTAAGAGCAGAGCAATAATCCAAGAAAACTTTGTCTTTTTAGTAGAGAGAGAAGCCGAATTTCAATTTTATACCAGTGTACTTTTAAAGCTCATTTATTCCAATCCTAGTCAGTCCTCACCCTGGAAAAAATTTTTCCAGAGATTCCCCCTCACAAATCTTTTACAAGTTTTTTTTTTCTTTTTCTTTTTCTTTTTCAATACAGATTTTGTTGTAAGCCTTCTATGTTTAAATAAACAGTTTCATTTTAGGACAAAATCACTTTTTTTCCCCTCAACAAAAATGTATTTTCATTCCTTATGCCTTTTTATACACCTCTTACTTTCTTACATACAGAGTTGCTTCCCTGAGCCATTCTAGCATCTTAATTACATTTATCACAATTTTAATTCTCAGAAACCTTAGTTTCTGAAAACTAAGTAGTAACAAATTATGAACTGTCCTACTCCCACATCTTCACAAGCCTCTCTAGATAATCAGCTTTTTTTTACCTGAACTTATTAGTTCAATTCAAGTTGCGACTGGTGCAATTTGCCAGCAAAAAGGACCTAAGATAATGGTTGATTTTGTCTCTGGAAGTTTTCATGGCTAATCGTTAAGAACAAGTTGGTTAAAAGATAAAAAGGTTTGTAGACAAATTATTAAATAGCTTTCAAAATCTTTGGTCACCTAACACTTTGAAGTTTTGCTAGGTTAAATGATAAATTGAGTTGAATTTATTGGATATCTAAGTCTTTTCCAAATGAGATAAAATGCTGAAACATTAACTACTAAACATAGGTTTAAAATATTCTATTTTAGTGCTGATGTCAGGATAATCTTCTAAGGTGTCGACTATTACACGATGGGTCAAGATCACGGTAATTTTGGATTGCATATCTTAAAGTCCATTAATTTCCTTTTTCTCTTTACCATAAATTGGGAAATGTTTTCCAGGTACCTCCAGTGGGCGCTGTGACTTTGAGTTTGACCTTTGTTCTTGGGAGCAGGAGCAGGATGATGACTTTGACTGGAATCTGAAAGCTAGCAGCATCCCTGCTGTAGGCACAGAGCCAGCTGCTGATCACACCTTACGAAACTCCTCTGGTCATTACATCTTCATAAAGAGCTTGTTTCCTCAGCAGCCCATGAGAGCAGCCAGAATTTCAAGCCCAGTCATAAGCAGAAGAAGCAAAAACTGCAAGGTAAGAGAAAAACCCAGAAACGTTGTGAGTGACTGCTGAGAGCGCTAATACAGAAAATAGGATGGCCAAGACCAGACCAAAGCTGAGATTGAATTTCTTCAACCTAGGATATGTATGGAAAGGAGAAAAGTACAGTAAGGATGAAAGAGAAGGATTGTTAGAACTGGGAAGAATTTATCCTATTGATAAATTCCATAGGTATTTGAATTTTGAAAACCACTGGAAAACTCATGGTTTTTATCTGTAAACTATGGATAGTACAGAAGAAGTAAAATGCAGTTGCTTCCCCTCAAGGAATTTAGTACTTACTGGAATTATGAGAATTTCACTGTCAGAAAGAAAATTCAAGTAGTATATAAATATTCCCAAGAAGGAATATTAGAGATAGTTGGAACCACTATAAAGTGGTTGAAGAAGTCTTCTGAAAAAGGAAAGACTAAAATTAGCCCTAAAAAAGGTAGAAGAACTTCTGTAGGCGGGAGGAAAAGATGGTTTGGCTATTATCCCGTGTAGCTTTAAGGAAAATGTTAGTACTATTGAAAGTATAAATAGGATTGTATGGTTCTTTGGGACAACCACCCTCTATGATGACTGTGTATTTTCAGGTCCTTCACTTTTCTTTATTGATTGTTTTTATTTCACAAAGGATTTGAGTCAGCTGAGTTAGGATCTAAACTTAGCTTTACATATAATGTAAATTAATCTCTCAGAGATGACTTCACAAGAATCTTGCTTACAAGAGAATGGTATATGAATAAATGTGCCATTTATATTTACAATGAGAAATGCTGTCTCCATAAGATCTGAACACACGTATTCTGACTGGTGAGTTCTGTGTTTGAACACTGAAACAAAAGCAAATTACATTCAGAAAGTTGTCAGCTGATCAAAGAATCAGGCTGGAAGATAATACCATGATTGAAATCTTTAGTCTTCAAAGTATAATATCCTTGTGTACCCGCCTCCACCACAGAGCCCTATCCATCACAGAGCCCTAACCTTTGGAAGGAGGCATTTTAAACCTTTTCCCCAAGGCTCCCCAAATTCCCTGCACCCATTACATTGCTCCTCTGTTTTGTACTGAGCAGCCTTCACTTCCTACCATTGTTATGGTTTTAATACATGTTAAACTTTTAGTTTGTGTTGGAAGTTTTTCTGTCTCATCTTAAGTTGATTTCCTAGTTTAACTCTTAGTGGGTAAACTCATTTCTGTTATCTCTTGAGGCACATTTGATAGAATTTTCTGCAAGAGAATGACATGATCAGATCAGAGTTTTAGAGTTAACAGTCTAAAGAAGATATAACAAATTATACAGAATAACAATAAACTTTATCAAATTAGTTTAGCAAACAAATGAATTTTAATCTAATATATTTCTTGTCTGTTTTTGTTGTTTTCCAAATTACTTGATAACTCTCCAAAACAAAGCCCAAGCACACCAGATTTTATGTCAAGTCTCTATCTATAAATCTCTCTACATCCATAGATACTCTGAAATTTACAAATTTGTTTTAGTTTTAGAAAGCTAATTAAAAATTAAACATAAAATGTATAACATTCCAGCTTCACTTCTTGGCTTTTCTACTTAGGCTTCCTCTGAAAATGCTCCAAAGGTTTGTTTTTCATACTGTAGTAACTCAGGATTTCATCCATCTCTATTTTACCCTGGTCCTGGAACTGTAGTCCCCCACTGTTTTAAACATCTGTGTGAGAATAATGAAATATGCCTAGAAGAAATGTCAAAAAATTAATGATGAATGGTTCATTTTATGAATATTTATGATATAGATTGAATACAAAGAAGTGAGGAAAGGTCATGCTGGGAATGATTGTGTCGCTCATATAAAAAATATGTATATCAGGTAAGCAGAGTGACCTCCCAAATTTCGTGAAAAATATTTCTGTCACTTGACCTTGTGGAATGCCTTCAAGCAGAACAAAATCAAATTGAAGACTTTTCTTCCTTTTTAGGGATGGGTGGTGGGAGGAATGAGACAGATCAATGTGGGGAAGAGATGAGACCTTTGAGTAACTCTGAAATTTCCAGAGAAAGTGCCTCTCTAGACGAATCTCATACTTAGCAGAGTTTTATTCCCTCACAATGCCCTGCGATTAGACTATGTTGTTGTCAAGTGTTTTCTGTAGAAATAGAGGTGTTTATATGTTTGCATGTTAACTACATGGGATCATTCAAAAAATGGCCTCAAGAAGAAAGGGAAATATTTATTGCAATTAGAAAGGTAGGCCTCAGATTTGTTGCCCAAATAAGACAAAACAAGACAGACCATTAGAAAGGCCATGTCTATGGCTGCAGGGGATCCATACAGACATGTGTTATGGGCATCAGACTGTTTTCTCTGGTATCTGTTGATGCTGTTCAAGAGGTTGGCCATGGGCCCCTTATGTTTCTTACTCTAATGAGTCATATAACCCAGATTTCGTGGGTCCTCTCTCAGAATAAGTCAAATTGGTCACAGAGCTCATGTTGGGAAGGTTCGTCAACAGAAGAGACAATTTTGGATCACAGAAGAATACCTGAAGGTTTCATCAGCTAGGAAATTTGAGAAGGGTCATTTCACATGGCTTACTTATTCTAAGTTGATGCTTTTTGAAGTGTGCATTGCATATTTTGTTTAATCAAATTCTTTACCCTTAAGCACATTCATTTCTTTCTTTCTCTAGGGTATAATAATACGTGACTGCTAGTGTTTCAAAAATACCTTTTTTCTGGTGAGTGGGGATCACTCATCTTTACTATGTTCCCTCATTCATACACATGACAAGACAAAAGCTTAAAAATGCTGTGTAACAATTACTTCTAACAATACCCTTCTGTGTAACAATTACTAAAAATCTGGTAAACTCCATCTTTGAAACACTGAAGTGTTAATCTTTGGAAATACTTATATGAATTTTTCTTAGTGGGGGGCATGCCCAAGGCTGCTCTCTTAGATCATGTTTCTAGCATTTCAACTAAATTTGGGTAACTGCTGTTCTGGTAGTTTGGTGGTATATAGTGGAGCCCTGAAGATGTAGATCTAAAAATGTGTTTCTAGTGCAAGAATATGGTAGAATAAGCAACAGAGTACTCTACTGTTTTGAAGAAAATGCTTTAAATTTTATGAGACCAAAAATGGTCTTCTGTAGTTCCTACTATTGCTTAATCATGAAAAGTCTTTAGATGATAGATCACTTTTTAATGATTTATTCCTTTGGCAGTGGACTTTAAGAGTTTATTGGGAAATTCTCCATTTAGAAGTCAGAGAAAGAAAATAAACTCAGCTCAGTTTTTCACCTAAATTTCTGTTTGATTCTTATTGCTCTGTCTTCCATGGATCGTTAACTTATGATTTAAGGCTGGCCTGACTTCACTCAGTATTAGAGTACTCACAGAACAATAGGGCATACAGATCTAGTTTTCCTTTGAGAGTCTGTTAATAAAGGAGAGGGCAATATGATATAATTGAAAGCAAAGTGGAGTTAATCGTACTAATTATATACAATATTCCTGTTTTTGGTTACAGATAATTTTTCATTATCACATGTATGGAAATGGCATTGGGGCACTCACCTTGACCCAGGTATCAGTCTCCAACCAAACAAAGGTCCTACTTAACCTCACTGTAGAACAAGGCAATTTCTGGCAGCGGAAAGAACTATCACTGTCTGATGATGAGGACTTCCAACTTAAATTTGAAGGTCGAGTTGGTGAAGGACACCATGGTGATATTGCCCTGGATGACATTGTGCTTACAAAGAGTTGTCTATCACCCCAGTTCTCCATGAAAGAAGAACTTGCAGCACCTCTTCCAACAGGTACATTTTAAGTTGTGATTGCTTGGTATTTTTACAGCTTGGTGGAAGGGAAGGAAAAAAATGGAAAAGAAATGATATAAATACCTAGTAATTCATTGCTTTCATAAAGAAAAAAATCTAAAAAAAAAATCTTTCAAGCTTTGACACATAATGCTGTCCTCCAAATTTTCTCCAAGCTTCAGTGTATTTACCAGTTTCTGAGTTCTATTTAGTCAGCTGCTTCTTAGATCAGCAAAATAAGAGAAGACTGCTTTGTTTGCAGTCTGATTCAGAATTCAATCCTTAACAAATATCATTTTACCCAATAAAATATAAGAACATCAAAAAAAAGTTACTTGGTTTTAATTAGGCATGACTGTGGATGTGCCATTTATTCTTTTTAGACCTGCGGACATTGCGATTTGAACTGTTGTATTTACATATTTCAATAGTTTAGGAGATTGAATATGTCCATATACTCTTTTAAACTAAAATATATTTTGGTAATTTGTCTAAAGAATTATATTAAAATGTTGAGTTGGTGTATGTTCAATATAATATGTATAGTGACAGTGTTTTAAGAAGTGGAAATAGCAAGCACCATTAATCTGCATGATATATTAGGGGTATGGAATGAAAACAAATGCTGTGTATATTATTAAAATGAAAAAAAAAAACCCAGCAGATTTTGTCAGTTGATAGGACATAGTAATATTTAAATCATGAGTTTATTGAAGAAACCCAAAGTGCCATTCCTTTGGTATATAAATTATATCTTTTTTTTTCACCTTCCTAAACTCTGTATCTTTTTTGTGTGTCTTTGTAGCTTTTTTTTTTAATTAACATATAATGTATTATTTGTTTCGGGGTATAGGTCTGTGATTCATCAATCTTAGACAATTCACAGCGCTCACCATAGCACATACCTTCCCCAATATCCATCACCTAGCCAGCCCATCCCTCCACTCCAGCAACCCTCAGTTTGTTTCCTGAGATTAAGAATCTCTTATGGTTTGATAAATTATATCTTTTATAATTAGTGAAAATGAAAGTGCTTTAAAAAGAATGAATGTTTGCTCTGGCTTTTAGCATGGTAGATGGAATAAGGAACATTGCATTTCTGCCTTTACTTCTCCATTCATGTCAAAGGGAGTATTTTAATTTGGTTAAGAGGAAGTTTCTAGATAAATGTTTCCCAGTTGACTACTAGTTGAACAGAGTCTTTTCCTGACATGTTTCCAGCACTACGGGGAATAGTATAGAGAAAAACAATGAACATTTGAAGGCTGTTTAGGGATAAGTATCCTCATGTAATTGTAATGCAGGAGCATTTCAGATACCTCAGACTTCATCTACTTCCTTGAGAAAAGCTTTGCTTTCGATTCTGTGTTGACTATTTGGATGGCAGCTGTACTAGCTTGTGTCTAGGTCTGGTCTTTTGAAAAAATAATCTTATAGCATCTAAGTAGTGAGGGAGCAAGTTTTATGTTGAACCATGTTCAAACTTTAATGAACAATTACAAAGTGGGATGTGTGAAGGACAAATCAGTCTTGTTGGGAATATCAGATTCTTAAATTGTGAAATCTCGGATAAAAGTTAGTTAAAAACAACTTCCAAAAGGAAGATTACAAAGTATCTACAAAGTGGTATAAAATGTATATTATCAAATGAAGGACACATATTAATAATGGTAGAGTTCTTTGTATATCCTTATGATACTTGAAGTATCATATTAAATTTTTTGATGAATGGAAAATAAAAGAATCTCTGCTCTTAAGAATAACTCAGTATGGTAAGGGGGAATAGGAAAAACACCTTGAGTAACTCTAATATTAGGTAGGCTATAATTAAATGCCAGGAGAAATACACAAAACTTTATGAGGATGCAAAGAAAATGAAGAAAACCCCCAGTTGAGGACATCTGATTTGAGGCTTATTTATAGGATGTGCAGGAGTTTGGAACCTCACCTAGGGCTTATAGGAAGGAAAGACTCTTCAGTTTGCTGGATAGGGGCACCATGCGTGAGCGCAGTAGACCGAATAATGAATGTGGGCACACCTAAAGCATGAGGCAGGAGAAGAGGGTGTCACACAGGCTGCCAAGGTGGCCTGTCCTGTGAGTGGGTAATTTGGCTGAAGCAGGAACCTAGTATCACTGAGTGTCTGCAATAATATTACAAAAGAAATAGGGAGCTAACCTGGGACCACCTCGATTATTGGTTTGTTCCAGTTTTTTCCCAAAATGAACATGCATTGAAAACGTATTGACTAGCCTTAGGAAACAAAAAAAAGAAAGAAAGAAGGAAGGGAAAGTAAAGAGAACAGTAAGAGTTAAAAAGGAGATATGGTATTCCTTTGCATAAAGTATGATAACTGGTAGAAATGGCTGTGGTAGAAAGACTCCAAGAGGGGGAAAAAAAAAAGAAAAAGAAACAACCAAATGTCTTTATTTATATTATTAATGAACACTCTGAAAAATAAGGTGAAATACTTTAATTTTTTCATGACCCCCTTAGCTACAATGCCCACATTCAAATGCAGCAGATGAGAAATATGTGTGTATGGCGTTAACATTCCTACAGACTATTGGAAATATTTGTAATTGTGCCTCCAGAAACTAAAAGTATGTGCCTTTCTCTTAGGAAAAGTGAAAAGCTACAGTTTGTTTAGACTTGAATTGTGAAGTGATTCTGACAGACTATGACTTCATCATGAGTTTAGAGGACTCTGTTGGAGTCACTGATGTTTTTAAAGGAATGGTCTCTCTCTATGTAGATTTTGTGGGGTGGAGGAGGGTGGTATCCTGAACACACCACTGATACCGTGAATGTCTAATGGAAGTATAAAGAGAGTCACAAATGTAAGCCACATATGTAATTTTACATTTTCTAGTAATTATATTTTAAAAAGTGAAATTAATATATTTTCATTAACCTAATATATCAAAAATATTATCATTTCAATACAAAACATTAGAACAATATTAATGAGATATTTTGCATTCTGTATATTTTATACTCACAGCACACTTCAAGTGGGATTAGCTACATTTCATTTGCTCAGTAGCCACTTCTGGCTAATGGCCACTGTAGTGGACAGTCCAGGAGGGGAAGTGAATATTCTATGGCACTTTCAGGTCTGTCTACGGGGTTTCATTAGTTAAGGCAGAGTTTGTGAATATCCAAGAATTGCAGTTGTATTCTTCTTTAAATAGAAGCACAAATACGTTCCCCAACACCAAATGTGAAAGCACAGGTACCATGTTTGAGCAGACTAACTACTAATCTCAGACTCCCTTCTTACCACTATGTATTACATAACTGCCCTGAGACTCAATTTCCTCATCCGTGAAACAGAGAGCGTATCACTTATTTCTTAGGCCCCTGAGAATAAAGAGGTCACTGCCTATGTAATTTGCCTAGTCTCATGTCTGGTACATGGTAGATGTTTATTCAATAAAATGAACTCATATTATCCTTTATTTTGGGCATCTTTGTCAGTTTTCCTTAGATGGCATAGATATTTGAGAGTAAGCTTCCATTATTTGCACTTTATTAAGAATATGTTTCTATAATATGTTTTGACAAAAAGGTTTTTTCTTGCAGAGATCACAAACATATAATTTTTTCATGTTGCATTGTGATTATTCAATCTTATCACTTACTGACTATCTAAATATTTTTGGTGTGTCATGAATAACGTGTGTGTATATGTGTATCTTGGGAAGGCTTAATGGTTGCTAATTTCTCTTTACTGCAAAAACACTTAACTTGGAACTTGCACAGATTGAAGAAGGGTAAATGGCGTTATGTGCCGTAAACAGTGGCTACGTCCGTTAAACTTTTGAAATGACTCTTATTCACATACTTTTCATCGATATTCATGTGGGTAGGCTAAGAACTCCATCAAAGATAGTTTAAAATAGAAAAAGAGAAGAGGTGGCAAAACATACATATTTAGGAAGATGCAATTGAACTGAATCTGGAATCAGTGATTCTAATTAGTCAAATAAGACCCAGGGCTTTATTAGCAAAAGTAATATTAAATTACTATTGAGTCTGTAGAAGTTATATTTAAGATCTTATTTTGATGGCAATTTTGTTAATTGCTAAGTGATGATGGATAAAAATAATTGTTTAATGAATTTTAATAAGAAAAAGGCAACCAAGATCCGTCTTCTAAATGTCCATATTCAAATTTAGTCACTATCCTATTCTCTGTATTGTTGGCAGACATTTAATAAAAATTCCGAGTATAATGAAGGAAGGGAGCAGGTGTATGTGTGTGCGTGGGTGTGTGTGTGTTTTAGATCCCCACAGTCATTTCCAAATATGAGTTATACAACAAATATATTTTGAGATCTCACATGCTTATCAACTTTTGCTTTAAAAAAATGTAAAGCAATGGGGACTAAATGGGTTAGCTCCTCTTTGAGGTCACGCATTTCCCTGAAATATTTGGCAGTAGTTAAAAGGCTGCTACCTACTGATGAGAGTGCTGGCGAAGCAGCTCAGGCAGAGTCCTGAGTTAGGAAAATCTGGCTGATTGTGCTTGGTTCTAATTTAGTGAACCCTGTACACAATGCTTAGTGCAAAATGCACATGTCTGAGGTTTAAAGATACAGACATGGACCTTTGCAAGGCCCACTACATGTGTAATGTCACCTGATCTACTTAACCTCTCTAATTCTTATCTTCCTTGTCTCTAAAAATGGGACTATTGGAATTTACTTCTGAGTGATTTGAAAAATAGTTAAGATAATAATATGCAGTGTGTTTTAAACAATAGTTGGCAAATAATTGGTGTTCAGCAAATGTTACTTCCTTCTTTTTTCCTGTTACTCCTCTTCCCTGCTAGAGAGATTACGAAGTTTAACTGTGTACATGTTGAAATTTATTAAAAGCATATTGTCTACTCACTGTCTTTTCTCCATCGTGTTCCACTTAGTGCTCAAAGCAAGGGTTCAGACCCCCTTTGCATTTCTCATTCCCTTCAAAGAAATTGCTCTCACAAAAGCCCCAAATACCTCATTGCTGAATGAATTACTAAATTCTACCCCTGAAACTAATAAAAAATGAATTTGCTGATTTCATTTATTGATCATGCAGAGGAAATAAATATTCCTGAAAATCACAGAAGTGGATGACTTAGTTGGGTATGATATGTAGAGGGAAGATGAAAGAAGTTCATTTTTAAATATACAGGCGTACTCTCTTTAAGAGAGTGTTTTCTAAGTTAATGTTACAGTAGAATAACTCTTGGTTTTTAATACTCAAATTCATAGCAGGGTGCCTGGGTGGCTCAGTTGTTAAGCGTCTACCTTCGGGTCAGGTCATGATCCCAGGAGCCCCGCATCGGGCTCCCTGCTCTGCAGGAAGCCTGCTTCTCCCTCTCCCACTCCCCCTGCTTGTGTTCCCTATCTCACTGTATCTCTGTCTGTCAAATAAATAATAAAATCTTAAAAAAAATATACTCAAATTCATAGCATGCTTGTACCCCTGTATCTTTTCTTCCTTATTTTTTGTTGTTGTTGGGAGAAGGCACAATATTTATACTGGAAAATATATTTACATCACCCAAAACTCATTAGAATACTCTTTAAGCCATATATTCTACAGGAAAAATCTCAAGTCCCATTCCAAATACAATTGGTAGACAAAGATGTTTTCAAAATTTCATGCAGTGGCAATACATAGGATGTTCATTTCAGGCATTTTTATGGCTAAGAGAAGGATATCACAGTAGCAAATGCACCATGAGCCATTATTTTATCATGCATTTGTCTTGACTGGGTTTCTTCAGTGACTTTCATAGGTAGTCATATTTTGTCTAATTTGAACAATGAATGCTTCTAGAAATTGAGAAAGTGATGAAGAAATCTATGGAGAGGAAAGCCAAACAAGTGAAAGAGATTACGATGTAAGAGAAGAGAAAGAAAAATAACAACATTTTGACCAAGGAGAGCTGGCTTTGAAGTGGTAGACCAAAAAAATAAAGAAAGAAAGAACTCTTAGAATATCTCATTGACGGATTCACTTCTAAGTTTGTTTATGTAAACATGTAATGTTAGTCTTAGGAAGACAACAGCGAAGACTCAAAAGACCAGCTAATCAAACTGGTAGACATTGCTGGCTCAAGTGAATTTATAATTCTCAAAATACAGTAATAAATACAATAGCTTAATTTTGTTTCACTGTTTCATTTGCATTTTCAGAACTTAGTTGTAGGTAGATGGGTAGATGTGTAATGCATTATGATTTTACTATTTAAATAATGGAAAATTGGCTACAGGTGTGTAGCATTTCAAAACCCAATTTCTGCTTTTTAAGAACACATTACTAACAGTGTGTAGGAAGGGGCTATGCTTAGCTTAAGTTTTCAGTGGGACACAGTGGTGGATATGGTTAGCCAGCATTGGGACTTGTGAGAGTTTGGATTTGAACGGTGAGGGACTGATTGGGCCTCTTCAAATTTGAGAGTTCTGCTTTTTTGTGTGACACTTAGGTCTGTCTATTGAAAAAATACCCGTCTTCTGTTCATGGATGTAATAACTAATAACGTAACTGACTCCACAGCCTCTCCTTTCTTCTTTAATACAATTGATTTTTCTGGAACCTTTCTGCTTTTTTCTATATTCCAACTTTTCTCACTATGGCACCTAGGTATCTGCCTGGCCTTCCACCTTCTCCTTTCCCACGTTTCTGTATTGCCGGTGATAGACTCTATTTTATGAATTTTCATTCTTCTAGTTTTATAGATCGTACAACAGATATTGTATAAAATTCAGTGCAACTTGTGTAAAGAACATTTCTGGAAATGCTAGCCACTGTATTTAGAATACTTAAAAATCAGTTTTGGATATAGCATAACATAGTAAGCAGTTTTATAAACATTTATTCAAGGGCTTCTCCCACATTATTTATCCCATGTATCAATTTTAAATTCATGAAATCAATACTTCTTACAAAATTATAGAATGTGTTATTAGAAATTAGTAATAATGTTAGGTATTGGGTTTTTTTAAGATTTTACTTTTATTCCAGTTATCATGCAGTGTAATATTAGTTTCATTTGTGCAATATAGTGATTCAACACTTCCATACAACACCCAGTGCTCATCACAGTAAGTACACTCCTCCCCATCACCCGTTTCACTCATCCTTCCCCCTACCTCCCTTCTGGTAGCCATCAGTTTGTTCTCTGTAGTTAAGAGTCTGTTTTATGGTTTGCCTCTCTTTCGTTTTTTATCCCTTTGCTCATTAGTATTGCTTCTTAAACTCCACACATGAGTGAAATCATATGGCGTTTGTGTTTCTCTGACTGGGTTATTTCCCATAGCCTCATACTCTCTAGTCCCATCCAAGTTGTTGCAAATGCCAAGATTTTGTACTTTTTTATGTCTGAGTAATAATCCATTTTATCCATTATATATATATATACACACACATACACCACTTCTACCTTTTTTTCTTTTTATTAGCTAATATTGGCAATATTAATTTAAAATTTTTCTTTAGTTGTTAAGGTAACCAGTGAATTTTTTTTGGAAAATTTATCCTTTCATATAGCATTACTACAGTATAATTATTACACAAATTAACTATACAAAAGTAAGCGCTGCTGTGTAAACAAGCTGTCATTTTTTATTGAATCATCCAGGATTGGAAGTGTGCTCTATTTGTTCTGCAATAGCCAGTTTTATTCCTGCTTCTTGTAATAAAACTCTCAATGGTTAGTTAGGCACATAACATTTCTCTTCTGCAATAAATGGAAAAACATGTTGTTTCCATTGATTGAAAGATTCAGTAATGTATTGTAGTTTAATGATAAAGGCATTTAATATTTTTATGCTAATGAAAATTGTAATGTTTTATGAGGCATGTTTTTAAAATTTAATTTTTTTCATTGGTATATAGAAAAGCAATTAATATTTTAAAATATTTACCTTGTGTATGGCAGGGTTAAGTGCATTTATTTAGGTGATTTTTAATTTTTCTCAGTAATGTTTTATAGTTTTTTGGAAAGTATTTTTTTAAATTTATTTTATTTTTTATTTTATTATGTTATGTTAACCACCATACATTACATCATTAGTTTTTGATGTAGTGTTCCATGATTCATTGTTTGCGTATAACACCCAGTGCTCCATTCAATAGGTGCCCTCTTTAATACCCATCACCAGGCTAACCCATCCCCCCACCCCCCTCCCCTCTAGAACCCTCAGTTTGTTTCTGAGAGTCCATAGTCTCTCATGGTTCGTCTCCCCTTCTGATTTCCCCCCCTTCATTTTTCCCTTCCTACTATCTTCTTCTTCTTTTTTTTTTTTTTAACATATAATGTATTATTTGTTTCAGAGGTACAGGTCTATGATTCATCAGTCTTACACAATTCACAGCATTCACCATAGCACATACCCTCCCCAATGTCTGTCACCCAGCCACCCCATCCCTCCCACCCCCCACCACTCCAGCAACCCTCAGTTTGTTTCCTGAGATTAAGAATTCCTCATACCAGTGAGATCATATGACATGTCTTTCTCTGATTGACTTATTTTGCTTAGCATAATACCCTCTAGTTCCATCCACATCATTGCAAATGGCAAGATTTCTTTTTTTTTGATGGCTGCATAATATAGAAAGAGTATTTTATGTAATATTTTAGATGCTAACAGCAAAGTGATATTTTTTTAAATACTTGTTTTAAATGCTAAAGCAAGAATTTCATTATTTTATTGACATATGATGTTATATTAGTTGCAGGTGTACAATGTAGTGATTCAACAATTCTATGCATTACTCAGTGATTACCACAACTAAATGTAGTCACCATCTGTCACCATATAATATTATTACAATATTATTGACAATATTTCCTATACTTTTGATCTCCTTATTTATTTTATAACTGGAAGTTTGTACCTCTTAATCCTCTTACACCTATTTTGCGCATCACCCCACTCACCTCTAGCAACTCCCAGTTGTCTGTATTTAAGAGTCTGTTTGTTTTTGTTTGTTTATTTGTTTTTTAGATTCCACATGTAACTGAAATCATGTGGTATTTGCCTTTCTCTGACTTATTTCACTTAGCATAACACCCTCAAGTTCCATCCATGTTTTTGAAAATTACAAACTTTCATTCCTTTTTATGGCTAATATCCCGTGTGTGTGTGTTTGTGTGTGTGTGTGACATCTTCTTTATCCATCATCTGTCAATGGGCAATTGATTTGTTCCATAGTTTGGCTATTGTAAAAAATGCCGCAGTAAACATAAGAATGCATGTATCTTTTCAAATTAGTGCTTTTGTTTTCTTTGGGTAAATACCCAATAGTGGAATTACTGGATCATATGGTATTTCTATTTTTACTGTTTTAATGAACTGCCCTACTGTTTTCCACAGTGGCTGCATCAGTTTACATTCTCACCAACAATGCACAAGGGTTCCTTTTCTTCACATCCTTGCCAACACTTACTGTCTGTTTGACACTAGCCATTCTGACTGGTGTGAGGTGATCTCATTTGATTTGCATTTTCTTGATGATTAATAATGTTGAACATCTTTTCATTTGTCTGTTGGCCATTCATATGTCTTCCTTGGAAAAATGCCTATTCAGGTCCCCTGCCCCACCTTTTTTAATCAGATTGTTTTTTTGCTCTTAAGTTGTATAAGTTATTTACATATTTTGGCTATTAACCTTTATTGGAATATTTTCTCCCATTCCATAGATTGCCTTTTTGTTTGTTGATGGTTTCATTTGTTGTGCAAAAGCTTTTTTTTTTTTGGTGTAGTTCCAATAGTTATTTTTTCCTTTGTATTCAACTTTACTTAATTCACATTAGTTCTAAGAGATTTTTAGTGGAATGTTTAGAGTTCTATATATATAGTACTTGTCATCTGTGAATAATGACAGTTTTACTTTGTCCTTAACAATTTGGATCCTTTCCTTTCTTTCTTATCTGATAGCTGTGGCTAGGACTTCCAGTAATATGTTGAATAAAAGTCATGAGAGTGGACATCCTTCTCTTCTTCCTGATCTGAGACAGAGTTCTCAGTTTTTCATCATTGAGTATGATGTTATCTGTGGGTTTTTCATATATGACCTTTATCAAGTTCAGGTGTGTTTCCTCTAAACCTACGTTGTTGAGAGTTTTTATCATGAACAGATACTGTATTTTGTCAAGTGCTTTTTCTGCATCTGTTGAGATAATCATATGGTTTTTATCCTTCATTTTCTTAATGTGATGTATCACATTGATTGATTTGAGAATATTGAGCCACTCTTGCATCCTTGGAATAAATCCCACTTGATCAGGTGAATGATCTTTTAGTGTGTTGTTGAATTCAGTTTGGCTGCATTTGTTGGATACTGTGTAATTATGATGATTATTTGGCTATTGGCTTGTCTCTAGTTATACTTAGAAGATCTCTAGTTTTCCAGATGTCACCAACAAAGATGTTCTATGATTTCTATGTTATCATTGGCCTCTTGGGAAGTCAATTCTGGGAGTCATTCCTGTGGGACCACACAACAGATCACTCCTTTAACTATTTCAATAATTTTGCCTATATATAGTTCTCTCTATCAAATCGTATTCTTTTTAAAATAGAGTAATTTGTGTTATCTGTGTTTAAATCCTGATCGATCAAGCATTTAGTACCAAAAGTTTGATTTTATTGTTCTGATTACTTGTAGTTGTATGGATTTTCCAAATGTGCCATTCTGATTCTGAGAATACAGAGTAATTTGCATGCAAGTAGAATCAGAGCATATGATGGCAAGTGTTAGAAAGGGACACATAAGTTAAAAAAAAAAAAAAAGAGCGTGGGGGAAGGAAGGAAAAACCAGTTTTTATATGAGACAATAAGAAAGAATTGGGAACTAAAAATCACCTCTTTTTGGATAAAGTGTTAGGAAATGATGAAAGTCAAGAATGGAATTAACTAAAGACAGCGTTCTGTAAACTTTGTATAGGTAGCACCTTACACTATATTTGCTGAATAACTACTGAAATAATTTAAATTGTAGTACTTGATAAACTAGTTTATAATGACTATTTTATTTCTTACTAAATGGTAATATGATATCATTACATAATTCTCAAAAATATGCTTTTGAGAGTTAAATATGTTCCTTTGCATTTACAGTTTGGTTCTTAGGAACTCGAAAAAGAACACTACCTTTCTAATCTCTTAAGTAATATATGTGTTTCTGTTTCTTATAAACTTGATCCTTACTGAAATATTTATATTATAAGCAAAGTTAGAAATCATAACATTATCAGCATATTATCTCAGTTATCAAGGTAAAATTAAACTATTTTTATTGTTTGCACCCCCAAAATATATTCCAGTTACATAAAAACCAAGAAAGGTAATTTGATAAGCTATTTGAATGGTTGAGTGTAAGTGAAACAACAGAGATTATGTTTCTCTTGGAAGAAAAATATGATTGTGTGAAATCAAATATATTTCATGACCCAGTGAACTTAATATGTCGGGAAATTTCAGCTTCATTTGAAATGCCAATTGGCTGTACCCTACTTATGTAGTAATGGAGAGATGCAGTTAAAAATACTTTTATTTTTCACTGTATCATTGCTCCAACAAAATGTCCTTTATTCAATTTAGGATTTTTTCCACATGAGCCCTTTCTTTTATTTTGTGGAAAAAATACTGAGAATTAGGATATCTGAGGGGTATTATTTTATCTATATTTGCAATTTCCAATGAATAGTGTCTGCTTTAACAGACATATGGATAGATAACCAAAATAAAATTATTTAATCAGGTATCATTTAAAATACCACAATTGCTAATATAAAATTTTGTGCCAGAATATGCATGTTTTCTCTTTGAAATCTTTTCATCTAGAAAGATTTTAATACAGGAAAAAGGTTTAACATTTTTAGACCCAGTTTTCTTGCTCATTTTTTATATTTATATCTCTGATCTTTTTTGTGAGATTGTTTTCTTGCTTCCTGAAACATATCTATAAGAAGTCCCTTTAATGATGATCTTTTGATATTAAATCTAATTTGATTAAATGCTTTAATTTCAACATAATGTTTGAACGATAGTTTCATTGGGCATACAGGTTTAGTTTGGCTATTCTGTTAAATTTTTAATGGACATTTTCCCACTGCATGTTGGCTTCTACTGTTGATATCAAGAAATCAGCTCTTGGGGCGCCTGGGTGGCTCGGTTAAGCAACTGCCTTCGGCTCAGGTCATGATCCTGGGGTCCCGGGATTGAGTCCCGCATCAGGCTCCCTGCTCAGCAGGGAGTCTGCTTCTCCCTCTGACCCTCCCCCCTCTCATGTGCTCTCTCTCTCTCATTCTCTCTCTCAAATAAATAAAATCTTTAAAAAAAAAAAATCAGCTCTTAATCTAATGGCCATTCCTTCTTAAGTAGTTTCTTTTCCCCTGCGCTCTTAAGATCTTCTCTTTTTCTCTGATATTCCAGTAAATCATGTGAATTCAGGTAGTCCTCTTTTTATTTATCCTGCTTGAGATTCATTGAACTTTTTGAATCTGAGTATTGATGTGCTTCATGAATTCTTAAACATTCTAAGCTATTATGTCTTTTGATACTGCTTTTCCCCCATTCAGTCTTTTCTCTCTGGATCTCTGGTAAGACTTATTTTGGGTCTTTTCATCTTCTTTTTTCCTTTTTAAAAATGAAGTACAATTTAGATATCATGAAATGTGCACATTTTCAGTATATAATGCAATAAATTTTGACAAATGCATGCCAGTATAACCCAAAGCACATCAAAATATAGAACATTTCTATCACTCCAGAAATTTTCCTTGTTCTTCTTCTCATGGATACTGCCCCCTAAAAATGAAATACTTCCCCCCATCCCTCCAGTCAGAGGCGACCAATGTTCTGATGTTATCATTATATATTAGATTTGCCTGTCATGAGCTTCCTATCAGTGATATATCTGGCTCCTTTTGCTCAGCATAAAATTTTGAAATTTATATTGTCAAGTGTATTACTAATTTGTTTCTTTTTATCAATGAATAGTATTCTATCTTGTGAATATATTATCATGCGTTTATTCTCTTGATCAAGACACATGGGTTGTTTCAAATTATTGGATACTGTGAATTAAGCTGCTAGGAAGATTTTTGTATACATCTCTTTGTGGAAATGTGTTTTCTTTTTGTAAATACCTGTTATTGCAATTGCTTGGTCATAGGACAGATGTATTTCTCACATTATAAAAATAAAAATAAATTAATAATTATATTATTTTATAATCCCACCAGCAACATATGAGATTGCCAGTTGATACTCACCCTCAGCAATATTTGGTTTGTTTGTTTTTTTAATCTTAGCAGTTCTAGTAGGAATGAAATGATACCTCATTGTGGTTTCAGTTTACTTTCGCCTGATGGTTTTTACTTGTGCTTATTGGTCATCTGTATATATTCCTCTTTGGAGTGTCTATGTAAGCATTTTTTTTTCATTTGTATGCTTAATATTGAGTTATAGATATTTATTAAATACTGAGGATGTTAAGTACCAGCATATACATGTATTATAGTCTTTTTCCCTCAGTAAGTGTCCTGTTTCCTTAATGGTGTCTTCTGCTATTGAGAAATGTCCGATTTATCAATTTTTTTTCTATACTTGTTGCTACTTTCTATGCCTTACTAAGGAAACTTTCCTTATCTAAGGTCACAAAAATATCCTTCTATAATTACTCATAAGTTTTAGAGCTTTAGATTTTTTTTTAAGATTTTGTTTATTTATTTGACACAGAGAGAGCACAGGCAGGGGGAGTGGGAGAGGGAGAAGCAGGCTCCCTTCTGAGCAGGGAGCCTGATGCTGGGCTAGATCCCAGGTCCCTGGGATCATGACCTGAGCCAAAGGCAGACACTTAACTGACTGAGCCACCCAGGCACCCCTAGAGCTTTAGCTTTTATATTAGGTCTCTGATTCATCATGAATTAATATAATGTATGGTGTTCCAACATCATTTGTTGAAATTACTGTTGTTTACCTATTGATTGCTTGGAAACTTTTGTCAAAAATTAATCATTTAAGGGGCGCCTGGGTGGCTCAGTCATTAAGCGTCTGCCTTCGGCTCAGGTCATGATCCCAGAGTCCTGGGATCGAGCCCCCACATCGGGCTCCCTGCTCCATGGGAAGCCTGCTTCTCCCTCTCCCACTCCCCCTGCTTGTGTTCCCTCCTTCGCTGTCTCTTTCTCTGTCAAATAAATAAATAAAATCTTTAAAAAAAAATTAATCATTTAAGTGTAGAACTAAAGCTGGTCCTTTGTTCTCTTCCATTGATTTATTTGTTTACTCTTCTACCTATTTTACTTCCTACATATTTTTATATAAATGTTAGAGTCTACTAGGATATCGGTTGTGATATCATTGTATCTGTCAATTTGGGATGAATTGAGGTCTTATCCATGTTTAAAAAGTTATCTCTAACTTTTTAATGCTATTGTTAGTGGTACTGTTTTATTTTGTCTTATTTCATAGGTGTTCATAGTTAATATATTTGACTTTTTGTGATAATTTTATATCTATGGCATTGTAAAATACACATATTAATTCTTATAGTCATCTTTCATAAATTCTTTAGGACTTAAAATCATGGAACCTGATAAAAGACAGTGTTATTCTTCCTTTCCCAGCTTCAAGTGTTTGTTTATTTTTCTTGCTGGCTAAAATGGATATCCAGGACAACATCAAAAATAAGTGGTGGGGGGGACCTGGGTGGCTCAGTTGGTTAAGCATTGCCTTCAGCTCAGGTCATGATTCCAGGGTCCTGGGATTGACCCTGCATCAGACTCCCTGCTCTCGGCTTCTCGCTCTTCCTTCTGCCCCTAAACCCCACTCATGCACGTGCTCTCTCACTCTCTCTCTCAAATAAATTAATAAGTAAAAATCTTAAAAAAAAAAAAAAGTGTTGGGCAGTGACATTTTGCCTTGCTTCTCATTTTAGAGGAGAGCAGTCTGTTTCCATTAAGTATGATGTTAGTTGTACAATTTAAAGTTGTGTCCTTTATCAGTTTGAAGAAGTTTCCTTCTGTTCCTCATCTTCTAAGTGATTTAAAATCATGATTGGGTATTAAATTTTGTCAAATGCTTTTTCTGGATTTATGAAGAAAATCATGTGCTATTTCTCCTTTAGTATCTAACTGTGAGTATTACATTAGCTGATTTTCAAATCTTGAACAAGCCTTGCATTCTTAGATTTAACCCCACTTGATTAGAGCGTGTTGCCTGTCTACATTTTATTTATTTATTTATTTTATTTTTTTCTTGGTACCCTTGTTGAAAATCATTTGATCCATATATATTTGAGAGTTTATTTCTGGACTCTTTCCCTGTCTACATTTTAGATTTTAGCTGATATGTTTTTCTTGGGGATTTTTGCATATATATTAATGAAAGCATTGTTCTGTAACTTTTTTTTTTGTATTTTATCTACAATTACCTCATCTTTTATAGTATATCTATCTCATTCATTTATATATATTTCCTCTCATGGAATTTTATTGGCATGTTTTCATGCATTTTTAGAATCGTTTTTTTTCTCTTTTTTTTTATTTTTACTGCTTGACACATAATTGGAGCTCAGCAATTATTTTCTAAATGAACTAATGAGAAAGTCAAAGGGAATTCTCACAGATACGGGTATGGAGATGGTTCATGAGGCAGTCAACAAAGATTGGTTCAGGAGGCATAACCTGCAGAAGCAATATCTTCAAGAAAACATACAAAAATTTGAGTATAGGGAAACTAATAATTGTATAAACTTAAATGGAATAAATATATATGTGGTTAAGTCAAGGACAGTATGTATCTATTTGTAATAATAATGAACACTGCATATAAATTTCATCAAAAATTATAACAACTTTTGGATATATGAGGGGATAGAGTATATGTGTTGGAGAAGAGAGTAGTGTAAGACTTATGTCCTTATTTTCAAAGGACAAAAGTGTTAGATTATACCTAAAATTAAAAAAAAATCAAGGATTAGTATACATATTTTATTTATACACATGCAGAAAATAGCAGACTAAATAGATAAGAGAGGTAAAAATGAATTTATCCAAAGTAATAGTAATAGACTTAGTGTGGAATGAGACATGAGTTATCTGAAGTAGTATACAGCTTTTAAAACTCCATATATGTGTTATTTTATTAAAAATAAAAATTTAAAGTAAATTTTATCTGGATAAGAAGGTTATGTATAATGAAGACAAGACTGGTCTAGTTTTTAAAAAAAATCATTAGGTTTCTCAAGTCTGGGATTACCAGTCAGACCATATATTTTTTTTGTCATTATAGTCTTCATAAATAATCTATAGTAAGATCATTAATGATTAAAAAAATCAATACTCTTGTGAATTAAAGTCCTCTGTCCAAATGAATATTTTCAAGTGGCCTTTTAAAGATTGAAACTCTTAGAAAATGTGAATTTACACTTTTGGGAAAAAAGTAAGTCATGCTAAAATATATGCTATTTAGTAGAACAGAAAGAAGTTCATCTTATTTTTTTTAACAGGTTTCTTTCTTGCAGTTTAGTAAATAAAGAAAAAAGAAAAAAGGATAATAATGTAAATTATGAGGGAAATGTTCTATGAAACTTTTAAGAAAATGTGTTCTTGTTGTAAGTTTCTTTTTTTATTGTGGTATAATTGACATAAAACATTATGTTAGTTTCAGGTGTAAAACATAATGCTTTGACATTCATATACATTGCAAAATGATCACCACAATGTCTACTTAGCATCTGTCACCAAACAAAATTACAAATTTTTTTTCTTGTGGGGAGAACTTTTAAGATTTACTTTCTTAACAACTTTCAAATATTATTATTATTTTTTTTAAAGATTTTATTTATTTATTTGAGAGAGAGAATGAGAGACAGCACGAAAGGGAAGAGGGTCAGAGGGAGAAGCAGACTTCCCGCTGAGCAGGGAGCCCAATGTGGGACTCGATCCCGGGACTCCAGGATCATGACCTGAGCCAAAGGCAGTCGCTTAACCCACTGAGCCACCCAGGCGCCCAACAACTTTCAAATATTATTGACTGTAATTACCATGCTGTATATTATATCCTCATGACTTATTTATTTTATAACTGGAAGTTTGTTTCTTCATTCCCTTCACCTGTTTGCCCACTCTCTTCAGCCTCATTTCTCTCTGGCAACTACCAAACTATTCTCTGTATCTATGAGTTTTGTTTTGTTTAGTTTTGTTTATGTTTTTAGATTCCATATATAAGTGAAACCATGTTATTTGTCTTTCTCAGTCTGGTTTATTTCACTTAGCATAATATTCTCAAGGTCCATCCATGTTGAGGGAAATGACAAGATTTCATTCTTTTTTATGACTGAGTAGTACTCCATTATATATATATACCACATCTGTTTTATTCATTCATCTATAAATGGACAATTAGGTTGTTTCCATAATTGGCTATTGTAAATAATGCTGTGATGAACACAGGGGGGCATGTACCTTTTTGAATTAGTGTTGTGATTTCTTTCATAAATACTAGAAGTGGAATTTGTGTGTTGTAACCATTTTTTTTTTTTTAATTTTGAGGAAACTCCATACCATTTTCCATAGTTTCTCCACCAATTTGCATTCTCATCGATAGTGCATGAGGTTTTCTTTTCTCTGCATCTGCACCAACATTTATTATTTCCTGTCATTTTGAAAATAGCCATTCTCACAAGTATGATATGATATCTCATTGTGGATTTGATTTGCATTTCCCTGATGATTAGTAATGATGAGCATCTTTTCATTTGTCTGTTGGTCATCTGTATGTCTTTGGAAAATGTCTATTAAGATTCTTTTTTTCATTTTTAATTTGAATTGTTTGTTCTTGTGTTGTTTAGCTATATGAGTTCTTTATATATTTCGGATATTAACCCCTTATTGGATATATGATTTGCAAATACCTTCTCCCATTCAGTAGGTTGCCTTTCTATTTTGTTGATGGTTTCATTCACTTTGCAGAAACTTTTTAGTTTGATGTAGTGTCCCATCTTTTTTATTTTTGCTTTTGTTGCCATTGCCTTTGGAGTAGATAACAAAAAAATATATTTATTACCAAGAGCAGTGCCAAGGAGTTTACCATCTATGGTTTCTTCTAATAGTTTTGTGTATGATGTAAAATGGTGGTCCAGTTTCACTCTTTTGCATATGGCTGTCCGGTTTTTCCAGCACCATTTATTGAAGAGACTGTCTTTTCCCCATTGTGTATTCTTGCCTGTGTTTCATAAATTAATTGTCTATATATGCTTGTGTTTATTTTGGACTTTCTATTCTGTTCTATTGATCTTCATGTTTTATGCCAATACCATACTATATTGATTACTATAGCTTCATAATGTAGTTAGAAATTAGGGAGCATGATGACTTTATCTTCGTTCTTTCACAAGATTGCTTTGGCTATTGAGGATGTTTTGTGGTTCCATACATATTTTGGGATTGTTCTATTTCTGTGAAAACTGTCATTGGCATTTTGATAGGGATTGCATTGAAAAAAAAATATATATATATGGGTAATATGGACATTTTTACAATATATTAATTCTTCTAATCCATTAGCATGGAATAATCTTACATTTATTTGTGTCTTCTTCAGTTTATTTCATCAGTGTCTTATAGTTTTCAGAATGTAGGTCTTTCAGCTCCTTGGTTAAATTTATTCCTAGGGATTTTATTCTTTTTGAAACAACTGTAAAAGGGATTGTTTTATTTTCTTAATTTATCTGAGAGGTTTTTGTTAGTATATAAAAACAAAGCATATTTTTTTTGTATATTGATTTTGTACACTGCAACTTTATTAAATTCCTTTATTTAAACAGTCTTAATTTTTTTTGTGTTATCTTTAGGATTTTCTGTATATTAAATCGTGTCTTCCACAAATAATGATAGTTTTACTTCTTTATTTTCAATTTGGTCTTTATTTCTTTTCCTTGCTTAATTGCTCTAAGACTTCAAATACTATGTTCAATGAAAGTAGCAAGAGTGGGGGTTCTTGTCTTGTTACTGATCTTAACAGAAAAGCTTTCAGCTTTTCACCATTGAGTCTGATGTTAGCTGTGGGGTGTCTTTTATAGCCTTTATTATACTAAGATATATTTCTTCTATACCCACTTCATTGAAAGTTTTTATCATAAATGATACTGAATTATATCAAATGCTTTCTCTGCTTTTATTGAGATGGTCACACAATTTTTATACTTTATTGATGTGATACATCATATTTCTTGATTTGCAGATGTTGAAACATCCTTGCATCTGTAGAATAAGTCCACTTCATCGTGATGTATGATCCTTTTAATGTTATTATTGAATTCTGTTTGCTAATATTATGTTGAAGATTTTTGCCTGTTTGTTCTAGGGTTATTGGCTTGTGATTATTTATTATTATTATTATTTGTGTGTGTATGTGTGTGTGTGGTGTCCTTGTCTGGTTTTGGTATCAGCATTAATGCTGCCCTCATTTTATAAGTTTGGGAATATTCCCTCCTCTTCGGTTATTTGGAAGAGTTTGAGAAAGATAAGGTGTTAAATCTTTTATGTTTGCTAGAATTTATCAGGGAAGTCGTCTGGTCCTGAACCTTTCTTGTTTAAAGTTTTTTGATTAGTAATTTAATCTCCTTGCTAATAATCGTTCTATTCAGATTTTGTTTTTTTTATGAGTTAGTCTTGGAAGGTAGTTTCTTTCTGGGAATTTATCCATTTTTTTTCCCTAAATTGTCCGATTTGTCGGTCTGTAATTGTTCATGGTAGTCTCTTATGATCCTTTATATTTTTATGGTAGCAGTTGTAATTTTTCCTCTTTAATTTCTGTCTTGATTTGTCTGAGCCCTCTCTTTTTTTTCCTTAGTGAAAAAGGTTTGTCAATTTTATCTTTTTAAAGAACCAGCTCTTAGTTTTATTTATCTTTCTACTCTCTTTTTAGTCCCTATTTTATTTATTTCCCCTTTGGTCTTTGTTATTGTCTCTCTTCTACTAATTTTAGGCTTTGTTTGTTTTTCTTTTCCTAGTTCCTAAAAGTTATATTGCTTATTTGAGATTTGTCTTGTTTTGAGGTAGACCTATGTTGCTACAAACTTTGCTCTTAGAACCACTTTTGCTGCATCCCACAGATTATGGTATGTTGTATTTCCATTTTCATTGTGTCAAAGTATTGTTTGATTTCTCCTTTTGATTTCCTTTTTGACCCATTAGTAGCATGTTGTTTAATCACTATCTATTTTTGATTTTCCCACTTTTCTTCATATAATGGATTTCTAATTTCATACCATTGTGGTCAGAAAATTGTTTGGCACGATTTCAATCTTAAATTTATTGAGACTTGTTTTGCAGTTAAGCATACGTTATGTCCAGGTACACTTGAAAAGAAAGTGCATTCTGCTGCTTTGGGATGGAATGTTCTGTATGTCTGTTAAGTCCTTTAGGTCAAATGTGTTATTTGAGGCCAATGTTTATGTTTCCTTATTTATTTTCTGTCTGTATAATTTATCCATTGATATAAGTGAGGTATTGAAGTCCTTCAATATTAATTTATTGCTGTCAATTTTCCCCTTTAGGTCTGTTAATATTTGATATATATATAAGTATATATATGTATGTATATATGTATGTGTAAGTGCTCCTATGTTGGGTGAATAAATGTTTACAAGTGTTATATGTTTTAGTTGGATTGACCCCTTTTCATTATGTAATATGCTTCTTTGTTTTTATTACTGTCTTTGTTTTAAAGTCTCTTGTCTAAGTATAGCTACCTCACCCTTCTTGTGGTTTCCATTTGCATGAAACATTTTCTTCCATCCTTTTCCTTTCAGTCTGTGTGTGTCCTTACATCTTATGTGTGTCACCTCTAGGCAGCATATAGTTGGGTCTTGTTTTTTAATCCATTCAGCCTGTGTCTTTTGATTGGAGAATTTAGTCCATTTTTTAGTCCATATAAAGTAATTACTAATGGACATGTACTGATAGGTATGGCACTGAGAAACGCCTTTTTGTTAATTGTTTTCTGACTGTTCTGTAGTTTCTCTCTATTCCTTTCTTTTCCTCTTTATTCTTTTGTGATTCATGACTTTCTGTCACATTAAGCTGAAATTTCTTTCTCATTATCCTTTCTGTGTCTATTATAGGTTTTTGCTTTATGGTTACCATGAGGCTCACATAGAGAAACACACACACACACACACCCCAGTCTACTTTAAATTAATAGCAAGTAAAGCTTGAATGAATTTTTACTCCTCTCCCATTAATATGTTTTTGTTGTTACATTTTACATTTTTTATGTCTCCCCTAATTATTAGAGTTATTTTTTCTTTTGTCTTATTTTAATCTCTGTATTATCTTTCTAAGTGATTATTCCACTCCCTTTCCTATATATTTACCTTTGCCAGTGAGAGTTTTACTTTCTTATGTTTTCTTATTGATAACTTAGTGGCCTTTCTTTTCAGCTGAAGGCCATCCCTTTAAATTTCTTATAGGACTGGTTTATTGGTGGTGAACTCCTTTAGCTTATGCTTGTCTAGAAAACTCTTTGTCTCTCTTTCAATTCTCTTTGTAGAATATTCTTGGTAGAGAATTCTTGGTTGGAAGCTTTTTCTTGTCAGCACTTTGAATACATCATGTTTCTTCCTTCTGGCTTGCAAAGCTTCTGCTGAGAAAGCTGTTGATAACCTTAGGGTGTTTCCTGGTATGTAACAAGTTGTTTTCTCTCGCTTTTTGCAAGATTTTCTATTTTTAACTTTTGACATTTTAATTATAATGTGTGTTGTTGTGAGTCTCTTTTGGTCCTTATTATTTGAAACTCCCTAGGCTTCTGGGAGCTGGATGTCTGTTTTCTTACCTAGATTAGGGAAGTTTTTGGCCGTCATTCCTGCAAATATATTTCTGCCCCTTTCTTTTTCTCGTCTCCTCCTGGGACCCCTAGAATGAGATGTTATTGCATTTGATGTTGTTCTATATGTCCCATAAGCTATCTTCATCTTTTAAAATGTTTATTTCTTTTTGTAGTTCATTTGGGTGAGTTCAATGGCCCTGAATTCCAGATCACCGATCTGTCTTGTGCTTCATCTAATCTGCTGTTGAATCCCACCAGTGTATTTTTCAGTTCAATTATTATTTTCTGTAGCTCTGTCATTTCTCTTTGGTGCTTTCTTATATTTTCTGTCTCTTTACTGAAGTTCTCTCTGCATTCAACCATCCTCTTCCTCAGGTCAATGAACATCTTTATAACAATTACTTTGAACTCTTTATCAAGTAAATTACTTATCTCCATTTTGTTAAAGTTTTTTTTTTTTTTTTTCCTGGGGTTTTATCATGTTCTTTTATTTGTAACATATTCCCATATCTTCATTTTGGTTGAGTCTGTGTTCGTTTCTATGTATTAGGCAAAATAGCTATCTTTCCATTCCTGAATAGGTGGCCCTGTGCAGAAGATGTAACTTACTGTTTAATCTTATTCTTGGTTGTTTCTCAGACTGTCTCCCTGAGTCCTTCAGACCCCTTGGGTCCAGAAATCCAAGTCACACCTGTCCACCACAAGCTGGCACTCAAGGGGTATCCCCTTTGTGGGCTGCATGTACCTGCTGGCTTTGGGGCAACACAAAGGCAGGGAGTAGACAGGGTGTTTGCCTCCTGCCTCCTGCAAGTCTGTGTGAGTTACGGGGGTGAGGTACTCATCTGCTGTCTCGGGTGGGACTGTAGGGCCAGCGTGGAGGGGTGGGTTCCTTGGGGCTGTGGAAGTAGGACGTGGGGATATGGTTCTCACTGTTTGCCTCTGGCAGGGCCATGCACAGGGGCAGGCACTAGCTGGAGAGAATGATAGTGCAAAAATTGTGCTTGGCAGTGCCAGCACTAACCAGGTAAAGGGAGAACATAAAAATGGTGCTCGCCAGCACCTCTATCCCTGGATGATGTTTCAAGAGGCTTTTGCCCCCCTTGCAGTCTCTTTAAGATTAGTAAGTGAATCTCTTGCACATATGATTTAGACTCTTCAAACTACTGCTGTTGCACTGGGTCTTGGGTCTAGTGAACCTCTGTGTGATCTTTCAAGAGCAGAATCTCCATTCTCTACAGTCTTGTGGTTCTCCTGGACATGAACCCAGTTGCCTTCAAAGCCAGATGTTTTGGAGGCTTGGCTTTGTGGTCCACCTTTCCAGGCCTGGTTTGCCTACTGTGGGACACAAACCCCTGTTCCAAAGGGAGAAGTTCCGTATTTGTAGATCCCTCACACTGGTGGGTCACTGTGCCAGAGGTTGGGTTTTGGTGAGGTGATGTCTATGTGTCTTCTCTCTGTCTTGATGTGGCCCTTTTATTCTCTTTTGTGGAGTAGCCATTCAGCCAGTTCTCAGAATTGTTTCTATATGTAGCTATAGATTTGTTGTGTCTATGGCAGGAGGTGATTTCTGGATCCTCCTATGCCACCATTTTGAACCACCTCTCCAATGATGACTTATTGAGCTCCTACTTCATGCGTCAGTTTCTACTGTAGGCACTGGGGATAACAGTAGGATACAAAACAGGCGCTGTTCTCACAGAGCTTTGCATTCAGTGTGAGAATTTGAGCATAGCTTTAACCTCTCTGGTCCTCAGTGTTACCATCTGCTTTAATGTGGGCCTTCTCTTATTTGCTGATGCATAGGAGTTGCTTCACCAGTTTTTAGGATTTCTTCAGAGGAAGTTGTTCCATATGTAGCTGCAGATTTGGTGTATTTGTGGGAAGAGGGGAGTTCAGGATTCTCCTACATGGCCATCTCGAGCTAGAACCCCTCTCACACTTTTATATGTACTGTACCTCACTTTGAATTGCTCTTGGATCTGTGGGGTTGATATTGTTCACAGTGTTTTCCTAAAAATTATAAAGGTCAATTAGCCAAGAAGCTTTGGCAGTTTTTGCACTGTTTTGTGGCTGTGACCCAAACATCAAAGTGAGAATATAAGTCAGCATGGAAATAGAAAAATTGGAATTTTCTATCAGTTAGATTTGTACTGAATATTCAAGAAAACACATTTATCAGTTCAAAACAATTTGTGACCAGCTAGGTTCTTCTTCATGTTGGATATTGCACAAGCAGTCGAACTGAATGAAATGAAGTTCTTTACTGCTCACTTAACATAAATTATTTCTTTTTATTTTTAAAGATTTATTTATTTTTGTATTTATTTTTTTAATTATGTTATCTTAGTTTCTTTTTTTAATTTTATTTTATTCTGTTATGTTAATCACCATACATTACATCATTAGTTTTTGATGTAGTGTTCCATCATTCATTGTTTGCATATAACGTCCAGTGCTCCATTCAATATGTGCCCTCTTTAATACCCATCACCAGGCTAACCCATCCCCCCACCCCCCGCATAACCCTCAGTTTGTTTCTCAGACTCCATAGTCTCTCATGGTTCATCTCCCCCTCCGATTTCCCCCCCTTCATTTTTCCCTTCCTACTGTTTTTTTTTTTTTTTTTAACATACGATGAATGATTTGTTTCAGAGGTACAGGTCTGTGATTCATCAGTCTTACACAATTCACAGTGCTCACCATAGCACATACCCTCCCCATTGTCTATCACCCAGCCACCCCATCCCTCCCACCCCCCACCACTCCAGCAACCCTCATTTTGTTTCCTGAGATTAAGAATTCCTCATATCAGTGAGATCATGAGATACATGTCTTTCTCTGATTGACTTATTTCGCTTACCATAATACCCTCTAGTTCCATCCGCGTCATTGCAAATGGCAAGATTTTGTTTTTTTTGATGGCTGCATAATATTCCATTGTAGATATATATGCCACATCCAGTCATCTGTAGATGGACATCTTGGCTCTTTCCAGAGCTTGGTTATTGTGGACATTGCTGCTATAAACATCGGGGTGCACGTACCCCTTTGGATCACTACATTTGTATCTTTGGGGTAAATACCCAGTAGTGCGATTGCTGGGTTGTAGGGTAGCTCTATTTTCAACTTTTTGAAGAACCTCCATACTGTTTTCCAGAGTCGCTGCACCAGCTTGCATGCCCACCAACACTGTAGGAGGGTTCCCCTTTCTGTGCATCCCCGCCAACATCGTCGTTTTCTGACTCGTTAATTTTAGCCATTCTGACTGGTGTGAGGTGGTATCTCATTGAGGTTTTGATTTGGATTTCCCTGATGCCGAGGGATGTTGAGCACTTTTTCATGTGTTTGTTGGCCATTTGGATGTCTTCTTTGGAAAAATGTCTGTTCATGTCTTCTGCCCATTTCTTGATTGGATTCTTTGTTCTTTGGATATTGAGTTTGATAAGTTCTTTATAGATTTTGGATACTAGCCCTTTATCTGATATGTCATTTGCAAATATCTTCTCCCATTCTGTCAGTTGTCTTTTGGTTTTGCTGATTGTTTCCTTTGCTGTGCAAAAGCTTTTTATCTTGATGAAGTCCCAGTAGTTCATTTTTGCCCTTGCTTTCCTTGCCTTTGGCGATGTCTCTAGGAAGAAGTTGCTGCAGCTGAGGTCGAAGGGGAAGCTGCCTGTGTTCTCCTTTAGGATTTTTGATGGACTCCTGTCTCACATTTAGGTCTTTCAACCCTTTGGAGTCTATTTTTGTGTGTGGTGTAAGGAAATGGTCCAGTTTCATTCTTCTGCATGTGGCTGTCCAAATTTCCCAACACCATTTGTTGAAGAGACTGTCTTTTTTCCACTGGACATTCTTTCCTGCTTTGTCGAAGATTAGTTGACCATAGAGTTGAGGGTCCATTTCTGGGCTCTCTATTCTGTTCCATTGATCAATGTGTCTGTTTTTGTGCCAGTACCATATGTCTTGATGACAGCTTTGTAATAGAGCTGGAAGTCCGGAATTGTGATGCCACCAGCTTTGCTTTTCTTTTTCAACATCCCTCTGGCTATTCGGGGTCTTTTCTGGTTCCATACAAATTTTAGTGTTATTTGTTCCATTTCTTTGAAAAAAGTGGATGGTATTTTGATAGAGATTGCATTAAATGTGTAGATTGCTCTAGGTAGCATTGACATCTTCACAATATTTGTTCTTCCAATCCATGAGCATGGAACGTTTTTCCATTTCTTTGTGTCTTCCTCAGTTTCTTTCAGGAGTATTTTCTAGTTTTCTGAGTACAGATTCTTTGCCTCTTTGGTTAGATTTATACCTAGGTATCTTACAGTTTTGGGTGCAATTGTAAATAGGATTGACTCCTTAATTTCTCTTTCTTCTGTCTTCTTGTTGGTGCATAGAAATGCCACTGATTTCTGTGCATTGATTTTATATCCTGCCACTTTACTGAATTCCTGTATGAGTTCTAGCAGTTTTGGGGTGGAGTCTTTTGGGTTTTCTACATAAAGTATCATATCATCTGCAAAGACTGAGAGGTTGACTTCTTTGCTGATTTGGATGCCTTTTATTTCTTTTTGTTGTCTGATTGCTGTGGCTAGGACGTCTAGTACTGTGTTGAATAGCAGTGGTGATAGTGGACATCCCTGCGGTGTTCCTGACCTTAGGGTGAAAGCTCTCAATTTTTCCCCATTGAGAATGATATTCGCTGTGGGTTTTTCATAGATGGCTTTTATGATGTTGAAGTATGTGCCCTCTATCCCTACACTCTGAAGAGTTTTAATCAAGAAACATTGCTGTACTTTGTCAAATGCTTTTTCTGCATCTATTGAGAGGATCCTATGGTTCTTGTTCTTTCTTTTATCAATGTATTGTATCACATTGATTGATTTGCAGATGTTGAACCAAACTTGCAGCCCAGTTGGTCGTGGTGAATAATCCTTTTAATGTACTCTTGGATCCTATTGGCTAGTATTTTGGTGAGAATTTTTGCATCCATGTTCAACAGGGATATTGGTCTGTAATTCTCCTTTTTGATGGGGTCTTTGTCTGGTTTTGGGATCAAGGTAATGGTGGCCTCATAAAATGAATTTGGAAGATTTCCTTCCATTTCTATTTTTTGGAACAGTTTCAGAAGAATAGGTATTAATTCTTCTTTAAATGTTTGGTAGAATTCCCCTGGGAAGCCATCTGGCCCTGGGCTTTTGTTTTTTGGGAGATTTTTGATGACTGCTTCAATTTCCTTAGTGGTTATAGGTCTGTTCAGGTTTTCTATTTCTTCCTGGTTCAGTTTTGGTAGTTGATACATCTCTAGGAATGCATCCCTTTCTTCCAGGTTATCTAATTTGCTGGCAAAGAGTTGCTCATAATGTGTTCTTATAATTGTTTGTATTTCTTTGGTGTTGGTTGTGATCTCTCCTCTTTCATTCATGATTTTGTTGATTTGGGTCATTTCTCTTTTCTTTTTGATAAGTTTGGCCAGGGGTTTATCAATCTTGTTAATTCTTTCAAAGAACCAGCTCCTAGTTTCGTTGATCTGTTCTACTGTTCTTTTGGTTTCTATTTCATTGATTTCTGTTCTGATCTTTATTATTTCTCTTCTCCTGCTGGGTTTAGGCTTTATTTGCTGTTCTCTCTCCAGCTCCTTTAGGTGTAGGGTTAGGTTGTGTATTTGAGACCTTTCTTGTTTCTTCAGAAAGGCTTGTATTGCTATATACTTGCCTCTTATGACCACCTTTGCTGCCTCCCAAAGATTTTGAACAGTTGTGTTTTCATTTTCATTGGTTTTCATGAATTTTTTTAATTCTTCTTTAATTTCCTGGTTGACCCATTCATTCTTTAGGAGGATGCTCTTTAGCCTCCATGGACTTGAGTTCTTTCCGACTTTCCTCTTGTGATTCATTCTAGTTACAAAGCATTGTGGTCCAAAAATAGGCAGGGAATGATCCCAATCTTTTGGTACCAGTTGAGACCTGATTTGTGACCTAGGATGTGATCTATTCTGGAGAATGTTCCATGGGCACTAGAGAAGAATGTGTATTCTGTTGCTTTGGGATGGAATGTTCTGAATATATCTGTGAAGTCCATTTGGTCCAGTGTGTCATTTAAAGTCCTTATTTCCTTGTTGATCTTTTGCTTAGATGATCTGTCCATTTCAGTGAGGGGGGTGTTAAAGTCCCCCATTATTATTGTATCGTTGTTGATGTGTTTCTTTGATTTTGTTATTAATTGGCTTATATAATTGGCTGCTTCCATGTTAGGGGCATAGATATTTACAATTGTTAGATCTTCTTGTTGGATAGACCCTTTAAGTATGATATAGTGTCCTTCCTCATCTCTTATTACAGTCTTTGGTTTAAAATCTAATTTGTCTGATGTAAGGATTGTCACCCCAGCTTTCTTATGGTGTCCGTTAGCATGATAAATGGTTTTCCACCCCCTCACTTTAAATCTGGGGGTGTCTTTGGGTCTAAAATGAGTCTCTTGCAGACAGCATATCGATGGGGCTTGTTTTTTTATCCAATCTGATAGCCTGTGTCTTTTGATTGGGGTATTTAGCCCATTTACATTCAGGGTGACTATTGAAAATATGAATTTAGTGCCATTGTATTGCCTGTAAGGTGACTGTTACTGTATATTGTCTGTGTTCCTTTCTGGTCTATGTTGCTTTTAGGATCTCTCTTTGCTTAGAGGACCCCTTTCAAGATTTCTTGTAGGGCTGGTTTCGTGTTTGCAAATTCCTTTAGTTTTTGTTTGTCCTGGAAGCTTTTTATCTCTCCTTCTATTTTCAATGACAGCCTAGCTGGATATAGTATTCTTGGCTGCATATTTTTCTCATTTAGTGCTCTGAATATATCATGCCAGTCCTTTCTGGCCTGTCAGGTCTCTGTGGATAGGTCTGTTGCCAGTGTAATGCTTCTACGATTGTAGGTTACAGACCTCTTGTCCCGAGCTGCTTTCAGGATTTTCTCTTTGTCTCTGAGACTCATAAGTTTTACTGTTAGATGTTGGGGTGTTGACCTATTTTATTGGTTTTGAGGGGGGTTCTCTGTGCCTCCTGGATTTTGATGCCTGTTTCCTTCCCCAAATTAGGGAAGTTCTCTGTTGTAATTTGCTCCAATATACCTTCTGTCCCTCTCTCTCTTTCTTCTTCTGGGATCCCAGTTATTCTAATATTGTGTCTTCTTATGGTATCGCTTATCTTTCGAATTCTGCCCTTGTGATCCAGTAGTTATTTATCTCTCTTTTTCCCAGCTTCTTTATTACCATCATTTGGTCTTCTCTATCACTAATTCTCTCTTCCTCATTTATCCTAGCAGTTAGAGCCTCCATTTTTTATTGCACCTCATTAATAGCCTTTTTGATTTTGCCTTGGTTAGATTTTAGTTCTTTTATTTCTCCAGTAAGGATTTCTCTAGTATCTTCCATACTTTTTTCAAACCCAGCTAGTATCTTTAAAATCGTCGGTTTGAACTCTAGTTCCGACATCTTACTAATGTCTGTATTGATTAGATCCCTGGCAGTCGATACTGCCTATTGTTCCTTTTTTTGAGGTGAGCTTTTCTGTGTTGTCATTTTGTCCAGAGGAGAAGAGATGAATGAGAGAACGAAATGCTAACAGGGTAACAATGACCCAGAAAAATATACACTAAACAAATCAGAAGAGACCTGAAACCAGGGGAAAAGAAAGGGAAAGAAAGAAAAGAAAAAAAAAAAAAAAGAATATGATCAAATATGATCAGGGTGGTGAATAGATCAGTGCCATACACTAGATTTTGGGCATATTTTGGTCTTTAGAAGAAACTGCCTCCCAAAATTTTAAAGAAAGAAAAACTTATGTACAAAAATAAGGGTAAATATGAAGGGATAGAATATGACTGTAGAGATGAATATTATAAAATATTTTATAGAAGGAGTTGATGAGGTAAGAAGTTGGCTGAAAAAAGAAAGAAGAGAAATTCAAAAAAAAAAAAAAAGGAGAGAATGTGATCAGGCAGGAAACTAGAACAAAGCCATACACTAGAGATTTAGGGTATATTTTGGTCTCTTAGAAGAAACTGTATCCCCAAATTTTAAAGAGAGAACAACTTATATATATACCAAAAATAAGGCTAACTACAATGAAGGGATGGAATATGACTCTAAAAATGAAAAATAAAAAAGATTTTTTTAAAAAAGGGATTGATAAGATGTTGGTTGATAAAGGGAAAAAGAAAAATTCAAAAAAAATAGAAAAAGAAAAAAATAAAATTAAAAAAATTAACTTTGAAAGACTAAAGAATCATGGGGGAAAAAGTCATGAATTCTATGTGCCGTATTCCCTTAGCGTTGGAGTTCTGCCGTTCTCATTGATCAGTAAACTTGGTCTTGGCTGGCTGTTCTTGCTGATATTCTGGGGGAGGGGCCTGTTGCCGTGGTTCCCAAATGTCTTTGCCAGAGGCGGAATTGCCCCACCCTTGCCTTCCAGGCTAAGTAATCTGCTCGGGTTTGCTCTCGGGAGCTTTTGTTTCCTGCAAGCTTTCAGCCTTGGAGGATGAGAGTGAAAATGGCGGCTCCCAACCTCCGCCTTGGAGGAGCCGAGAACTCGGGCCTCGCTCCTCAGTGCACTCCCAGAGAAAAGCCATCAGTCAGTCCCATCTCCCCGGTCTCCGGCCGCACTCCGTGCTTACCCGGCCTGTGACTGAGCATTTCTATCTCTGGCACCCGACTCTGTGTGGAGTCTCCAAACCCAGCAGATCCCTGCGGTGCGGTCCCATGCAGCTCCTCCCGGGAGAGGAAGGGGAGTCTCCCCGGATCTGCCGCTTGTTGGGTCCCTGCTGGAGGAGCAGTGGCCCGACTGTGCCGCAGATCAGGGTTTATGGCAACCCCGAGCTGAGAGCCCATGCCTCGGCTCTGTCTCTGCAGCCAGCTTCCCAGCTCCGATACCTGGGAGCTCTGCCGCACTCAGGCATCCCCGGTGTTCCTGTGACCCCCAGGGGCATGAGATCACAGTGTCCCGCGAGGGTTCCACCCCCCACTTAGCCACTGGAGTGATGTCCCTCAGTGGAGCCGACTTCTAAAAGTTCCAATTTTGTGCTCCGGGGCTCTATCACTTGCCAGAAGCGGCCGACGGAGGCCCCGTCCCCCGCCGTCTATCCTCCCGAATGTCGCCTCGGATTCACTTCTCCGCACGTCCTACCTTCCAGAAAGTGGTCGCTTTTCTGTTCAGAGAGTTGCTGCTATCCTTTTCTTAGATCTGTTGAGTTTGTAGGTTTTCAGAATGGTTTGATCCCTATCCAGCTGAATTCCTGGGACCAGACGAAATTTAGGTCTCCTACTCCTCCACCATCTTTCTCCTTCCCCTGTTATGTTAGTTTCTCAACATAAATTATTGTTTGTACTGGTAAATTGAGAAGCTATTTGTGAAGGGACTTTAATTTTGACATCTTTATTGCCTTTTCAGAGAAAGTTCATTTTAATATGTGCATGCATTAGCTACTTTTTAAATGTTTTCAATGACTGACTGCATATATAAGCACACACTATTTCTTACATACTTTAGTTATTTAGAATGCATGCACAGTATAATAAAGTAGAGATGTAGAAACCCATTTTCTTGTACTATAGAGAACATTTTAATATACTAGAAGTTATATTGCATAATCTTGCCAGGCCGTATCACTGAGATTTTAATTTATATTAATATAATAGTTTATTTCCAATTAATTAAATATTCCATTGTAATATTTTTCATGATAAATGTTCACATTAAAGATTTCATGATTGGTACAAAGCCCAGTTGCACACATGCTAGAGGTATTTTCAAGCTATCACCAACCTAGTTAGCATATTTTCTGAAATTATGTGCAATTTTTTTGTGACAGTTACATGCTTTTTTTTAGTATCGCATCTTATTCCATAAGTGATTTGAAGAAGCATATACGTAATATGTATTTAAGTATATATGCACACACATATATACATTCTTATATGTATACAGAGAGAGGGTGTGGGGAGTGAGAGAAAGAGGAGGGGAGAGAGAGAGTGTGTGTGTCTTCAACAAAGTATGTAGGGACTGAAGTTTCTACCAATTCATTGCCCTCCATTTAAGGCAATTATTCACAGTCCTCAGTCTTCATGATCCAAGATGGTGGTAGTGAGGTGGTTGGAGAGAGAGTGAAAATGATTGATGAAGAGGTAAAGAAAATTAAGGACTATTTTTGGAAGTTGCCACAGCACACTTGGAGTTACATGATATTGGTAAGAATCTAGTCACATGATCACACAAAGAGTTTCTGGGAAATGGATTCTTATAGGTAGCCATGTATCCAGCTAGAAAGTACAATAGAAGAGTAAGAGTTACAACGGGAAAGTCATGCCATATAGTATTGCACTGTATCTACAGACAGACCAGAAATATTATTATAAGCCTCTTATTGACCAAAGGGAAAATAAAATTATGATAAAATATAGTAACAGCCATAGCCATAACCAATAATCAGTTCAAAAGAAACAGCTTCTCTTAGTTCAGGACCTGATAGTGTTTACTGTGGGCATACTTTCAACATTCCCCACAGTAGGTATGATAGGTGACTTTAATGTTTCAAATGTTTAATGTTTCTTAGAGTATGCCAAGGGGAAATTCATCAATAGCAACTCCAGAAGAATAATAAATAAGACAGCTGGTATCCACAGATACAGGATGGTATAGCTTGATCTAGTGTAATGTTTATTAGAGAAGGAATTTCACTGTGATGGTGAGGGATGGTGGGGGTGAGTGTTGGGAGAAGAGAAGACTATAATCATAGAAAAGTATGTTGGACTTTATGATAATAGTCTTAACTATGTTGACATACCAAAATAACTGCAAAACCTTGTAAAAATGCAGACATTTCGTCTCACTGTCCCTTTCCTCATATCCCCTTATTAAGCTGGAAGACCTCAGGCCCAGCCTCCCTACCTGTATTTTTTAAAGGATACATTGGTCATTTTGATACATAATGTGGTTGAGAACCCTTGGTATAGATGTCAGAAGTTTCATTTCCTTATTATAAGAAGGTACAGAAACCAATTCCTTGAACGTCATAAACTACCAAAACTCAAGCAATATGAAATAGAAAACCTGAAAATCAGTCCTATAACCATTAAAGAACTTGAGTTAATAATTACAAAGCTCCCTAAAATGAAATCTTCAGGCTCTGATGGCTTCACTGGAAAATTCTTCAAAGCACTTAAAGAAGATCTCTTTCTTCCCTCTGTCCTCATGTCCTTTCAAATTGTAAGTGTTAAATATTTTACTTCCTCCAAGTCCTACCCCGAATTAATCTGGACTAATGATTCTATGGTTAATACAAGAATTTTCAAGTTGTATTACACTGAGTTTCTGCTTATCCGAGGGGCCCCTCAAGAAGCAATTACATGCGGTGGCAAAAGAATGTCAAAAGAGAGGTCTCCAGACACCATAACCTTGTTTTCCCTGCAGTAGCTTGGTGGATATTCTTTGATGTTGGGCAGTGTTCGAACAATTGAGAGTAAAAAGATTTTAAAGCCAAGGGGTTGATATATTATCCTATTCAAGTGACGTTATTTTAAAAGGGAGGAATTCATTTTGTTCTTATGAAGAGACTACTAACTTGATTTATCAGGGAAAAAAAAAAGCTAAATAGGAATAGCAGAGGGACTCTCTTTTCAAATTTTATTAAGTAGAAGGAGAAGATTGGCATGGTAAGATAAATAAAACATGTTCTATATTTCTTGCAACAATTCTCTGTTAGTACAAAATGCTTAAAAAAAATGTATAACATAGTGTCAAATAGGTTGAGGCATAAACAAAACTAGGCAAAATGTTTGAGTTCAAAACAATTATTGAGGCTATTTTTTTGCCATCTCTATATAACTTGTTCATTAATGTTTATAAAATGGAGAGAAAACTGAGGGAGAGCCATTTCAAAAATTAAAAGATGGTTTGATATTGTTTAAAACAATAGGGAAAAATTAAAATATATATTGGTGATTTTTAGCTATTAAGTAAAAATTAACAAGTATATGTTCATGAACTAAAAAATGTTTACTAATACACATTTCATGCCCTTTAGCAAGCAGCAATATGCATAGTGTTTAAGAATATGGACTTTCAAACTACATTATCTGGATTTGCTTCTCAGCTGTGCTCCTTACTAGCTATGTGGCATTGAACAAGGTACTTGACCCTCTGTTCATAAGATTTTTCACCTGTAAAATGGGGTGACTCAACAAATCAACCTCATAGTGTTGTGAAGCTTGAAATGATATACAAAGCATTTAAAAGAGTGACTAGCAATTGGTCAGTTCTTTGTATTAGTCATAATTATTGTTTGGTTATTGTTGTTAATAATTACCATTCATCACTTGACCATTGATGAATTAGGGCCAAGTTTGTTACTGTGAGCATTTGCGTTCAAAGAAAATACCAGGTATAGTTTAAATGTGATTTCAAGAAATAGTAGGTTATGATTTCTCAGTATTTTTTTTAGTACTGCCAGCAATCTACAGATAAATTAATAAACTCAAAGTTGATAAAATTGTTATGTAACTTCTTGTGAGTAGATTTTTAAATAGTCCTTGAGCAATGATTTACTCAGTTTTATGACAGAATTGATAATTGCCAGCAATAAAATCCCAGTACAACTTAATTCACATTTTTCCCCATTTTGTCAACCTAAGAATCATCAGGGATTTCATGATAAAAGTAAACTTGATACACAGATTTAAAAACTTAATTGGACCAATTGACACTCATCTTTCCCTACCACCCATTACATACCTCATTAGAAAACATAAATCATTTAGCTTTTTGAATGTGTATGATTTTTTTCTAAAATTAAAATTCCTGGAAACCAAGCACTAGATTTTATAGTGTATGGAAGTCATCTCTTGATGACTGTATCTTGAACTAAAATTACACTGAAGCTTTAATAATACGTATTAAATTAATGAAGAGAGACATTTAATAGTTTTGAATATCCCAAAGCCTCGTTGAAGATAAGAGATTTCTCCACATGATTTACCAGATGTACTTTATGATGATCTGGATGGTGAGATACAATCTACCAGTAGAAGTGGATTTGCTGGGTGGAAATGTGTTTTCTAAACTCCCTTTATGCCACCCTACCAGCAGATGCTCTCCAATTCAAATAATATTTCTGTAGCTGCCATGGGAAAGAGTCCTGATTTGCAGAGGCAAAGGGATAAAGGAAATGAGAGCCCATGGTGTTCTGGTGTAGTTGGAAGAATGCAGAGCCTGTCACCGGATGTGTAATCTAGCTCTTGCTCTACTATGTACAGCTTTTTTTCTGCATCTATGAAGAAGACTTTGTGCTTTTTTCCCCATTATTTTGTTTTATATGGCTATTTATATTAATATTCAGACAAATTCCATACATCCTAGCATAAACATTTTCATTATTATATCTTCTGTGTCACTGGATTTGTATTCACGAATTTATCAAAGAATATCGTGCCACGTTCATGAGCAATATTGATCTATCATTTTTTTGGTATTATAGTAATACTGATTTCATAAAATGTGTTTCCTCTTCTTTTTGATTGAAGAGTGCATATTGGATTGATAGTCTTTTTTCCTTAAAAGTGCGGTATGATTCATCAGCTAAATTTTGTCCTACCGTCTTTTTTGTGGGAAGGTGTTAATTACGGATTCTATTTATTTAATACATATAGAGTTATTCACCATTTTTGTTACTTTTTAAAAAAATTTTATTGTGTTATGTTAGTCACCATACAATACATCATTGGTTTTTGATGTGGTGATCCACGATCCATTGTTTTCGTATAACACCCAGTGCTCCATGCAGTACGTGCTCTCCTTATTACCCATCACCAGGCTAACCAATCCCCCCTCCCCCCTCCCCTCTAAAACCCTGTTTGTTTCTCAGAGTCCATAGTCTCTCATGGTTCATCTCTGCCTCCAACCCCCCCCATCTTTCCCTTCCTTCTCCTAATGTCCTCCATGCTATTCCTTATGTGCCACAAATAAGTGAAACCATATGATAATTGACTTTCTCTGCTTGACTTATTTCACTTAGCATAATCTCCTCCAGTCCCATCCATGTTGATGTAAAAGTTGGGTATTCATCCTTTCTGATGGCTGAGTAATATTCCATTGTATATATGGACCACATCTTCTTTATCCATTCATCTGTTGAAGGGCATCTCGGCTCTTTCCACAGTTTGGCTATTGTGGACATTGCTGCTATGAACACTGGGGTGCATATGGCCCTTCTTTTCACTACATTTGTGTCTTTGGGGTAAATACCCAGTAGTGCAATTGCTGGGTCATAGGGTAGCTCTATTTTTAAATTTTTGAGGCACCTCCACACTGTTTTCCAAAGTGGCTGTACCAACTTGCATTCCCACCAACAGTGTAAGAGGGTTCCCCTTTCTCCACAACCTCTCCAACATTTGTTGTTTCTTTCCCTGTCCATTTTTGCCATTTAACTGGTGTAAGGTGGTATCTCAATGTGGTTTTGATTTGGGTTTCCCTGATGGCTAATGATGATGAACATTTTTTCATGTGTCTGTTAGCCATTTGTATGTCTTCTTCAGAGAAGTGTCTGTTCATATCTTCTGCCCATTTTTTGACTTGATTATTTGTGTTTTTTGGGTGTTGAGTTTGAGAAGTTCTTTATAGATCTTGGATACCAGCCCTTTATCTGTAGTGTCATTTGCAAATATCTTCTCCCATTCTGTGGGTTGCCACTTTGTTTTGTTGACTGTTTCCTTTGCTGTGCAGAAGCTTTTTATCTTAATGAAGTCCCAAAAGTTCATTTTTGCTTTTGTTTCACTAGCTTTTGGAGATGTATCTTGGAAGAAGTTGCTGTGGGCGATGTCAAAGAGGTTACTGCCTATGTTCTCCTCTAGGATTTGGATGGATTCCTGTCTCACATTGAGGTCTTTCATCCAGTTTGAGTTTATCTTTGTGAATGGTGTTAGAGAATGGTCGAGTTTCATTCTTCTGCATGTGGCTGTCCAATTTTCCCAGCACCATTTATTGAAGAGACTGTCTTTTTTCCATTGCCTGTTTTTTCCTGCTTTGTCAAAGATTATTTGACCATAGAGTTGAAGGTCCATATCTGGGTCTCTATTCTGTTCCATTGGTCTATATGTCTGTTTTTGTGCCAGTACCATGCTGTCTTGGTGATCACAGCTTTGTAATATAGCTTGAAATTGGGCAACGTGTTGCCCCCAGCTTTGTTTTTCTTTTTCAACATTTCTTTGGCGATTCAGGGTCTTTTCTGATTCCATACAAATTTTAGGATTGTTTGTTCCAGCACTTTGAAAAATGTCACTGGAATTTTGATTGGGATGGCATTGAAGGTATAGATTGCTCTGGGTAGCATAGACATCTTAACAGTGTTTATTCTTCCGATCCATGAGCATGGAATGTTTTTCCATCTTTTTGTGTCTTCTTCAATTTCTTTCATGAGTGTTTTGTAGTTCCTAGAGTATAGATCCTTGGCCTCTGGTTAGGTTTATTCCGAGGTATCTTACGGTTTTTGGTGCTATTGTAAATGGAATAGTTTCTCTAATTTCTCTTTCTACAGTTGCGTTGTTAGTGTATAAGAAAGCAACTGATTTCTGTGCATTGATTTTGTATCCTGCCACATTACTGAATTGCTGTATGAGTTCTAGTAATTTGGGGGTGGAGTCTTTTGGGTTGTCCACATAAAGTATCGTGTCGTCTGCGAAAAGAGAGAGTTTGACTTCTTCTTTGCCAATTTGAATACATTTTATTTCTTTTTGTTGTCTGATTGCTGTTGCTAGGACTTCTAGTACTATGTTGAACAATAGTGGCGAGAGTGGGTATCCTTGACGTGTTCCTGATCTTAAGGGAAAGGCTCTCAGCTTCTCCCCATTGAGGATGATATTCGCTGTGGGTTTTTCATAGATGGATTTTATGAACTTGAGGAATGTTCCTTCTATCCCTATACTCTGGAGAGTTTTAATCAGGAAAGGATGTTGTATTTTGTCAAATGCTTTTTCTGCATCAATTGAGAGGACCATATGGTTCTTCTCCCTCCTCTTATTAATGTGTTCTATCACATTGATTGATTTGCGAATGTTGAACCACCCTTGCATCCCGGGGATAAATCCCACTTGGTCATGGTGGATGATCCTTTTAATGTATTGTTGGATCCTATTAGCTAGGATTTTGTTGAGGATATTGGAATCCATATTCATCAGGGATATCGGTCTGAAATTCTCCTTTTTGATGGGGTCTTTGCCTGGTTTGGGGATTAAGGTAATGCTGGCCTCATAGAATGAGTTTGGAAGTTTTCCTTCTGTTTCTATTTTTTGAAACAGCTTCAGTAGAATAGGTATTATTTCTTCTTTGAATGTTTGGTAGAATTCCCCAGGGAATCCATCAGGCCCTGGACTCTTGTTTTTTGGGAGGTTTTTGATCACTGCTTCAATCTTGTTACTGGTTATTGGCCTATTCAGGTTGTCAATTTCTTCCTGTTTCAGTCTTGGCAGCTTATAGGTTTCCAGGAAGGCCTCCATTTCATCCAGATTGCTCAGTTTCTTGACATATAGTTGTTGATAATAATTTCTAATAATTGTTTCTATTTCCTTGGTGTTAGTCGTGATCTCTCCCCTTTCATTCATAATTTTATTAATTTGAGTCCTTTCTCTTTTCTTTTGGATAAGTCTGACCAGTGGTTTATCGATCTTACTAATTCTTTCAAAGAACCAACTTCTAGTTTCGTTGATCTGATCTACTGTGTTTCTGGTTTCTAGTTCATTGATATCTGCTCTAATTTTAATTATTTCTCTTCTAATGCATGGCTTAGGCATCGTTTATTGCTTTTTCTCTAGTTCTTTAAGGTGTAGAGTTAGTTGGTGAATTTGGGATTTTTCTATTTTTTTGAGTGAGGCTTGGATGGCTATGTATTTCCCCCTTAGGACTGCCTTTGCAGTATCCCATCGGTTTTGGACCGATGTGTTTTCATTCTCATTGATTTCCATGAATTGTTTAAGTTCTTCTTTCATTTCCTGGTTGACCCAAACATTCTTGAGCAGAGTGGTCTTTACCTTACAAGTGTTTGAATTTCTGCCAAATTTTTTCTTGTGATTGAGTTCCAGTTTTAGAGCATTGTGGTCTGAGAATATGCAGGGAATAATCTCAATCTTTTGGTATCGGTTGAGACCTGATTTGTGACCCAGTATATGGTCTATTCTGGAGAAAGGTCCATGTGCGCTCGAGAAGAATGAGTATTCTGTTGTTTTAGGGTGGAATGTTCTGTAAATATCTATGAGGTCCACCTGGTCCTGTGTATCATTCAAAGCTCTTGTTTCCTTGTTGATTTTCTGCTTAGATGATCTGTCTATTGCTGAGAGTGGAGTATTGAGGTCTCCTACAATTAATGTATTGTTATCAATATGACTCTTTATTTTGGTTAACAGTTGGCTTATGTAGGCCAATTTTCTTGCTAATGAGTTCAAGTCTTTTATATCCTTAAACTATTTCTATCAATACTGGAAGAGCAATGGTAATATTCCCAACTAAAATTGTGATTTGCCTATTTCTCCTTTTGGTTCTGTTCCATTTTTGCTTTTTGTAATTGGGTGCATATACACTTAGGATTGTTATGTTTTCTTGCTTAAATGAGCCTTCATCATTGTAAAATGTCCCTCTTTATGTGGAAGTATTTCTCACCTTGAGTTCTACTTGTTCTCTCTACTCTGATGGGATGGAATCATGACATCTCCCAGATCTATGGGGGTTAAAGGATTTGTTTTGCTTTTTGCTTAGTCCTTTATTTTTTTTAAATGACTTCTAAAGTTTATTTTACACAATTTCTAATCCCTACCTCTTTTGGAAAATATACACTTTAATTTAGACTTTACTTAGAACTTTAATCTGCACATATAGTGTTTAATGCAATTCGATATCTTTATCATTCTTCTGGATATTACATAGAATTTAAAATAATTTGACCTCAGTTTCCCTTCTAATCACTTACATGAAGTTGTAAGTGCTTTATCTCTGTTTTGATATTTTTACATTAAAAGTTGACTTCAGGGACGCCTGGGTGGCTCAGTTGGTTAAGCATCTGCCTCCAGCTTAGGTCATGATCCTGGGGTCCTGGGGTCAAGCCCCGCATTGGGCTCCCTGCTCAGTGGGGAGCCTACTTCTCCCTTTCTCTCTGCTGCTTCACCTGCCTGTGCTCTCTCTCTCTGTCAAATAAAGCAATAAAATCTTAAAAAAAAAAGTTGACTTCACCACTGTCATTGTTTTGCAATATTTGCCCTCCCTTTAGCGTTTGTTTGCTTAACATTTCTTCTAACATCTCAAATTTTTCTTGTAGGATCATTTGACTTCTTCTGGGAAAACATTTTTTTAGCATTCCTTAGCAGGGGTCTTTGGATGATAAACTTAAAATTTTTGTTCACCTGAAAACGTCTTTCATAAGCCCTTATTTTTGATGGCAGTGTTGGGGGCATGGAATTCTAGATTGACCATTGCTTTCTCTCAGAGTTTGAAGATGTATGTTACTCCGTTCTTCTCTGGATTCTGTAGTTGCTATTGAAAACTCACTATATTATTACTGATTAAGTCCTTTTAAGGTTTTCAATCCATAGGGGTATTCCACACTTTCACAAGGTCATGTTTAATGCTGAATGTCCTCTTATTTATTCTCATTTAGCTCTTCTTTCGTTTCCTAATTTAGATTAGAAGTTGCCAGACTTTCTCACTCTATCACTTTTCTCTCTCAAACTGAGTTTTGTATTTCCATTTTCTTGTTTAATTCTAGATGATTACTTCAGATTTGTATTCATATCTAATTTTTATTTCACCTGGATCTAACCTTCTACTAGTCTTTCTATTGGAATTTAAATTTAGATTTTATACATTTTTTTTGAAAATTTTTCTTTTTTTTTGACATTTGGGATAGTGTCATGTTTCCTTTCTCCTCTTTTATTTTTAAACTTATTAAACACATTTGTTTTATATTCTGTTTTTAGTAGCATCTTTTTGAAGTCTTTCTGAACGTGTTAAAGATAGTTAACAATTTTTCTACTCTCACTGACTTATGATATGTTTTGAATTTTTATTGTGAACTAGTACTTGTCAGAAGGTCCCTTGTGTGATTTCTTTGTAGCTAAAGTTAAGTCTCTGTTCCTCTAAGCAGGTATAATTTTGTTCCAGCCAGACACCTGTTGTCAGCACGGGGATAGTTGTGCTTTCAAATGTAGTTTTCAGCTTGGTCTAAAGGACTCACCAGATAGTGTGGACTGTTAAAAATACCTATATAATGTATAGCTAATACCAATTAATTGTCAAGGAATTTTACTTTACTGCCACTTAGATCTAAGGTCAAAATACACAATGATTTTTTTATAAAAGCTGACTTTTGAAAAAAATGCATTTTATTCTTTGGAATAGTGTTCTTCTTGGCCCCAGCTTTATGTGCTTTTGTCTCTTTTGTAGCTCCCTGCAACTTCAAAGGTCCAAGGTTGGCTCTAGTCTTCACTACAAAGTCCTAGGCTGAAGCTTGGACATGGGTGTATTTTAATCAGCTTAGAGTTTACTGAGCCATTGATCCCCTCAGCCCTCAAGACAGCCAGAATTGAACTGGGTACTTTAATCAACTCTGGCTGCTGTAACAAAATACCATAAAATGGGTGGCTCAAACAACAAACATTTATTTCTCATATTACTAGAGGTTGGAATTACCAGATCAGGGTACCAGTATGAGCAGGTTTTGGTGAGAGCCCTCTTGGTTTATAAAAAGCTATCATCTTTCTTTGTTTTCACATGGCCAAAAGAAAACTAGCTAGCACTCTGACTTCTTTTATAGGACCTTAATACTATTGGTAAAGGCTCTACTCCCATGACCTAATTACTTCCCAAAGGCCCCACCTCCACATACCATCACACTGGATTAGGGCTTCAGCATATGAATTTTGCATGGTCACAAGGATTCAGTCTATTGCACTGGGCAAGCCAGAGCATCCAGGCCGGTTGCTTCTACCAGTAAGCAGCTCAACCATTTATCACAGCAAACAAATACTAATTTTTGCATGTGTCATGAGGTGTTAAAGTTGGGAAACTGCTTTAACCCACATGGCCACATGGTTCTCTATATTTCCTCAGTGTATTTAGCAGCTTCACTGCTGGATTTTCTTCCTGTTTCCTTTCTGTTCTCAGCAGGTTCTATTTACATGCTGTAAAGGCTCATCTCCTTGTAAAAATGGGTCTATGTATGTGCATGTTTTTAATTTAATTTTAAATTTAATATTTAATCACTTTCAAATGTTGGATAGCAGTAGGTTTTCAGAATCTAAAGTCCAACAAAATTTCCTAGAAATAGAAGTGCCACATATATTTTTTAAATATGTTAATTATGTGAAATATCAGCACACCACATCTGACAGTACATCTTACACATCCCGGGAAGGTAGTTCTGCAGAATCTGCAACCACAGGTATATAAACAGGGGTTCTTAGACTCAGAAATGAGCATACAGCTAAGAACAATCTACTTTATGTTACACATGGCCAACAGACACATGAAAAAATGCTCCACATCACTCGGCATCAGGAAAATACAAATCAAAACCATAATGAGATACCACCTCACACCAGTCAGAATGGCTAAAAGTAACAAGTCAGGAAACAACAAATGTTGGTGAGGATGCAGAGAAAGGGGAACCCTCTTACACTGTTGATGGGAATGCAAACTGGTACAGCCACTCTGGAAAACAGTATGGAGGTCCTTCAAGAAGCTAAAAAGAGAGCTACCCTATGACCCAGCAATTGCACTACTAGGTATTTACCCCAAAGATACAAATGTAGTGATCTGAAGGGGCACCTGCACCCCAATGTTTATAGCAGCAATGTCCACAATAGCCAAACTGTGGAAAGAGCCGAGATGTCCATCGACAGATGAGTGGATAAAGAAGAGGTGGTATATATATACAATGGAATATTATGCAGCCATCAAAAGGAATGAAATCTTATCATTTGCAACGACGTGGATGGAACTGGAGGGTATTATGCTGAGTGAAATCAGTCAATCAGAGAAAGACAATTATCATATGGTTTCACTCATATGAGGAATATAAGAAACTGCACAGAGGATCATAGGGGAAGGAAGGGAAAAATGGAATTGGAAGAAATCAGAGAGGGAGGGAGAGAAACCATGAGAGACTCTTAACTATAGGAAATAAACTGAGGGTGGCTGGAGGAGAGGGGGGTGGGGGGATGGGGTAACTGGGTGATGGGCATTAAGGAGGGCACATGATGCAATGAGCACTGGGTGTTATATGCAACTCATGAATTACTGAACTCGACATCTGAAACTAATGATGTTCTATATGTTGGCTAATTGAATTTAAATTAAAAAAAAATCTACTTATGTCTCTTCTGTTACTTTCTACATTATGTATTTTCTATATTGGTTATTTTCATTGTTCATATCTCTGTGAATTGAAATTAAATTAATGTGGCTTCTTAATGTACAAATAATACCATTCCAAAAGAATTAAATTCTCAGCCTAAGGAGCATAGCATTTATAAAGAAATTTAAAAAGAAAACAACTGTGGAGCTTTTTCTAAAAGACTAGAAATGTAAATAATATGTAAAACATTTTGTAAACCCCAATTTTGATAATGAGAATATGGTGGTCACATCCCAGTAAATAAGATACCCTAGTTAATGAAAATTAAACATTCCTTACCACCATACTACACTTTTTCTGGTCCAACAGGTTTCAAACTCATATAGAGTAAAACAGTGAATCATCAGTTTGCTTAGGGAAAGATACTAACATGAGATTATGACTGATCATTTGTCTCCTGATTGAAGATATAGAACAAAATACCATTTTGATTGAGACACAAGTGACTTAAGAAATTACCTAACCTAACAAAGTCTTGCACGTCAGAGATAATAAAACTGAGTCCTACAGCATTTAAATGATTTTTCTAAGATTATACATCTAGTTAGTAGTAAATCGGTGACCGAAATTCAGCCTCCTGATTCCATCTTCAGTATTGAAACACTGTTATTCATTCACTCTTTCATTTATTTGTTTATTCATTCAAAAGCATTTTGGCAGATATAATGTGTTAGGGACTAAGTTAGGTAATTAAAATAATTAAATTCAGCGTGTTTAGTGAAGCAGTAGTTGTTTTGTCAATATACCATGGGACCTCAGAGAATGAAGAAGCACTTAGTACACATTAGGAATAAAGTTGTCCATAAACAGGTGGTATTTAAACTGAAATGTGAAGAATGGGCAATGGAAAAGGGAAGGAGGCCATGCCACAGTAAAAGGAGTGCTCAGAGAGATGGATGCAGAAAGGGAAGGTGTTTAGCTAATGTCAGGTCTCCCCATGTTTGTTCTTAGACATGGGAATGATAATTTGGATACAACTGAAACAGGCTTTTAATGACATGGTAAAGAGTATGAACATTCACTTTGGGGTTCGATGGAGCTCGTTAACCACTGGATACTGTAAGGCTTTTTAGGACCTTGGGGGGTGATATAATTCATTCGTTAATCAGAAAAATAATAGAGGCTGAAAACATGTAGGATGAATTAGGAAGGGAAAAGCTAGCAAAGTATTTCAGATGGAAGGTAAGGAATGTATGAATCGAGGCAGTGTGGTAGGATGGAGAGAGATATTTGAGAAGTGTTGGGTAGAAATAACAGAGATTGGGGACTGTAGACAAAAGAGGATTGGCCATAATTAACCTATGATTTCTCTTTGGCCCCTTTGTATAACTTACTAAGTGACTATGGGGATCAGAGGCACAGGGAATTCTAGACATTTTGAATATTAGCTATTTAAGTGATATTCAGGTGGACAAATATGTAAGCAGTTAAGTATAGGGAATCTAGAGCACAGGAAAGCAAAGGTGAATGCAGACTTTGCTTTGACTAAGGATTCAGCTGCATATTGAGACCATAAGTGAGAAAATGAGTTTATTGATGATGAAAGTTTAGATTAAAAGGACTAAGTTGGGGGGTGGGAGGGATGGGGGGGCTGGGTGATGGACCTTGGGGAGGGTATGTGCTATTGTGAGTGCTGTCAATTGTGTAAGACTGATGAATCACAGACCTTTCCTCTGAAACAAATAATACATTATATGTTAAAAAAAAAAAAAGATAGTAGGAAGGGAAAAATGAAGGGGGATGGGAATCAGAGGGGGAGACGAACCATGAGAGACTATGGACCCTGAGAAACAAACTGAGGGTTTTAGAGGGGAGGGTGGTGGGGGTATGGGTTTGCCCAGTGATGGGTATTAAGGAGGGCACGTATTGCATGGAGCACTGAGTGTTATACACAAACAATGAATCATGGAACACTACATCAAAAACTAATAATGTACTGTATGGTGACTAACATAACATAATAAAATAAAATTAAAAAAAAAAAAGACTAAAGACAGATCATCACAGTTTGGCTTTAATTGTCAAGGATCCTTTTTCCACTCCAGTGGGATTGAGGTTTCAGAATGTTACAGAAAGTATGGAGAACTTAAGCCATGTGATAGTTGGGTTTCATTCTACTTAACTTAATCATCCTGTAGAACCAGTGACATTACTTCAGATTTTGACCCTGAATTTATATAGGAGAAACATATCCTCCATGATCACTGGATATACTCTGTGACAGCATTAGTATTTTCCAGGTAGTTTGCTCATCAAGCAGTAGGCCAATTCCCTCTTGCCCAAACACTTTGCACAGCACCCAGAGGATGCTCCTACACACGCCCACACATGTGTGGCCAATACACAGCAGTCATTTCCTAGAGAGCAAGGTCATTACCTCGCCCCTTGTGAATTTCGTGGTTTGTGAATCTTCTAGTTCTTTGGAAAAGATTCTCTGTGGTGAATATCTAACATCATTTAATTCTGATCCAGCTGCCACCAAACTACCTAGTACTGGCTACACCTTGGCTTATTACTTTTGTCTCTTACTGCCTAAGTCCTATACAGTTTCAGTTACTTAGAATATCATATTGCACAGTAAAATATACCAAATTTCTTATGGCCTGACAACTCAGTATGTCTTAATCTCCATGTCCAGCACAAATGATTTTTTAATTTTGTCCCTATACATTTATTCCTATGACTCATGAAATTATCTATTTTTTTAAAGATTTATTTATTTATTTATTTGACAGAGAGAGAGAGAGAGACAACGAGAGAGGGAGCACAAACAGGGGGAGTGGGAGAGGGAGAAGCAGGCTTCCCTCTGAGCAGGGAGCATGATGTGGGGCCCGATCCCAGGACCCCGGGATCATGACCTGAGCCGAAGGCAGATGCTTAATGACTGAGCCACTCAGGCACCCAAAATTGTCATCTATTATTTAGGGCATGAACCCCAAAAGGGCTTTCCTATTATATTTCCTGTAAAGGGAACCCTCACTGCATGATTTTTACTGGAGGTATAGGGATTTTCAACAATGGTGCTCGCCTTTTTTTTTTTTTAATAATTTGGGAAAGATTTCCTGCTTTTTTTTTTTCTTTCCTGTCCACTTTTCAATGGGCCTTTCTTATTTACTAAGTTCCCAGAAAAAAAAATGCAGATATAAATTTATATTATAGTGGCAAAATAGGATACATGATATCTGTGTTATAATTAACTTTGTTATCATATAAATTTCGTGACTATATAAATTGTAGTCTTATAATTTCCTATTTTCTAAAAGGTCTTTTAATACCAAAACTGAGTATTATCCAGTAGTTTTTCCACTGTCAACCATTTGAGAAAAAAAAAAAGGGAATATAAAGCACAAAATATCAAAGAAAAAAAATAGTTGCAACTCCACTTGTTATTTGGTTTAAATTTTCCGTTATAGAACCTAATTCAGGGTGCCTGGGAGGCTCAGTTGGTTAAGCATCTGCCTTTGGCTCAGGTCATAATCTCAGGGTCCTGGGGTGAGCCCCACATAAGGCTCCTAGGGAGCCTGCTTCTCCCTCTCCCTCTGCCCTTCTTCTCTGCTTATGCTTGCTTGCTTGCTCTCTCACTCTCTCTCAAATAAATAAATAAAATCTTAAAAAAAAAGAATCTATTTGATTTTTATCTCAAGAGCTAACACACGTGAAATCAGAGTTAATGGAAGAAATAATATCATATACACATTAGGAATTGTAGCCATTTTATCTTAGTAAAATACTCATAAAAATACAATATAGATTATGCCATGACTGCTACTTTCATACTATTACATTAAATATTGAAGATATGTAAATATCATTTACATATTTTCCAGAAGATGAAGGCACCCAGTCTGGAGGAGAGAATGCTGAACAAATTCATTTTTTTATTAATTTTTTTTATTATTATTTGAATCACCATACATTATATCATTAGTTTTTGATGTAATGTTCCATGATTCATTGTTTGCATATAATACCCAGTGCTCCATGCAGAACGTGCCCTTTTTAATACCCATCACCAGGCTAACCCATCCCCCCAACCCCTCCGCTCCAGAATCCCCAGTTGGTTTCTCATAGTCCATAGTCTCTCATGGTTCGTCTCCCCCTCTGATTCCCCCCCCTTCATTTTCCCCTTCCTGCTATTTTCTTCTTCTTTCTTTCTTTTTTTTTTTTTTTAACATATACTGTATTATTTGTTTCAGAGGTACAGGTCTGTGATGTCTTACACAATTCACAGCGCTCACCATAGCACATACCCTCCCCAATGTCTATATCCCAGCCACCCCATCCTTCCCACTCCCCACCAGAACAGGAAACCTCAGTTAGTTTCCTGAGATTAAGAATTCCTCATATCAATAAGGTCATATGCTACATGTCTTTCTCTGATTGACTTATTTCGCTCAGCATAGTACCCTCCAGTTCCATCCACGTCATCGCAAATGGCAAGATTTTATTCCTTTTGATGCCTGCATAATATGCCGAACAAATTCGTGTATTAAATTTCATTTCACAGTAGTCAGTTAAGTTACTGGACCTGTTGCAGGCACATTAGCCAAATGTTTTATCTCTAAGTAGCTCTCCGTATGGATCTGTAGTATATCTCATTTTCTGTAATTTTCATTATTGCCTCAGTTAAAAATAGGGTTATTATTAATGTCATAGAACAGAAAGCAATACAAGAGATCAAGGAAAAATGATATTTCCAACTGAATGAAGTTTTAACTGAATTTTCTGGTATCTGATATCTATTTTTTTAAATTTTTTATTGTTATGTTAATCCCCATACATTACATCATTAGTTGTAGATGTAGTGTTCCATGATTCATTGTTTGCATATAACACCCAGTGCTCCATGCAGAACGTGCCCTCTTCAATACCCATCACCAGGCTAACCCATCCTCCCACTGCCCTCCCCTCTAGAACCCTCAGTTTGTATTTCAGAGTCCATCGTCTCTCATGGTTCGTCTCCCCCTCCAATTCCCCCCCTTCATTCTTCCCCTTCTGCTATCTTCTTTTTTTTTTTCTTCACATATATTGCATTATTTGTTTCAGAGGTACAGATCTGTCATTCAACAGTCTTACAAAATTCACAGCGCTCACCATAGCACATACCCTCCCCAATGTGTATCACCCAGCCACCCCATCCCTTCCACCGCACCCCCCACTCCAGCAACCCTCAGTTTGTTTCCTGAGATTAAGAATTCCTCCTAACAGTGAGGTCATATGATACATGTCCTTCTCTGAATGACTTATTTCGCTCAGCGTAACACCCTCCAGTTCCATCCACGTTGTTGCAAATGGCAAGATCTCATTCCTTTTGATGGCTGCATAATATTCCATTATATATATATACCACCTCTTCTTTATCCTTTCATCTGTCGATGGACATCTTGGCTCTTTCCACAGTTTGGCTATTGTGGACATCGCTGCTACAAATATCAGGGTGCACGTACCCCTTCGGATCCCTACATTTGTATCTTTGGGGTAAATACCCAGTAGTGCAATTGCTGGGTCGTAGGGTAGCTCTATTTTCAACTTTTTGAGGAACCTCCATACTGTTTTCCAGAGTGGCTGCACCAGCTTGCATTCCCACCAACAGTGTAGGAGGGTTCCCCTTTCTCCTCATCCCCACCAACATGTGTTGTTTCCTGACTTGTTAATTTTATCCATTCTGACTGGTGTGAGGTGGTATCTCATTGAGGTTTTGATTTGGATTTCCCTGATGCCGAGTGATGTTGAGCACTTTTTCATGTGTCTGTTGGCCATTTGGATGTCTTCTTTGGAAAAATGTCTGTTCATGTCTTCTGCCCATTTCTTGATTGGATTCTTTGTTCTTTGGGTGTTGAGTTTGATAAGTTCTTTATAGATTTTGGATACTAGCCCTTTATCTGATATGTCATTTGCAAATATCTTCTGCCATTCTGTCAGTTGTCTTTTGGTTTTGTTGACTATTTCTTTTGCTGTGCAAAAGCTTTTTATCTTGATGAAGTCCCAATAGTTCGTTTTTGCCCTTGCTTCCCTTGCCTTTGGCGACGTGGGTAGGAAGAAGTTGCTGCGGCTGAGGTTGAAGTGGTTGCTGCTTGTGTTCTCCTTTAGGATTTTGATGGACTCCTGTCTCACATTGAGGTCTTTCAACCATTTGGAGTCTATTTTTGTGTGTGGTGTAAGGAAATGGTCCAGTTTCATTCTTCTGCATGTGGCTGTCCAATTTTCCCAACACCATTTGTTGAAGAGACTGTCTTTTTTCCATTGGACATTCTTTCCTGCTTTGTCAAAGATTAGTTGACCGTAGAGTTGAGGGTCCATTTCTGGGCTCTCTATTCTGTTCTATTGATCCATGTGTCTGTTTTTGTGCCAGTACCATACTGTCTTGAAAGTTGATGGTATTTTGATAGGGATTTCATTAAATGTGTAAATTGGTCTAGGTAGCATTGACATCTTCACAATATTTATTCTTCCAATCCATGAGCATGGAACGTTTTTCCATTTCTTTGTGTCTTCCTCAATTTCTTTCATGAGTATTTTCTAGTTTTCTAAGTACAGATCCTTTGCCTCTTTGGTTAGATTTATTCCTAGGTATCTTATGGTTTTGGGTGCAATTATAAATGGGATCGACTCCTTAATTTCTCTTTCTTCTGTCTGGTTGTTGGTGTATAGGAATGCCACTGATTTCTGTGCATTGACTTTATGTCCTGCCACTTGACTGAATTCCTGTATGAATTGTAGCAGTTTTGGGGTGGAGTCTTTTAGGTTTTCCACATAAAGTATCATATCATCTGCAAAGAGTGAGAGTTTGACTTCTTCTTTGCCGATTTGGATGCCTTTGATTTCTTTTTGTTGTCTGATTGCTGTGGCTAGAACTTCTAATACTATGTTGAATAGCAGTGGTGATAGTGGCCGTCAATGCCGTGTTCATGGCCTTAGGGGGAAAGCTCTCAGTTTTTCCCCATTGAGAATCATATTTGCTGTAGGTTTTTCATGGATGACTTTTATGATATTGAGGTATGTACCCTCTATGCCTATACTCTGAAGAGTTTTGATGAAGAAAGGGTGCTGTACTTTGTCAAATGCTTTTTCTGCATCTATTGAGAGGATCCTATGATTCTTGTTCTTTCTTTTGTTAATGTATTGTATCACGTTGATTGATTTGTGGATGTTGAACCAACCTTGCTGCCCAGGGATAAATCCCACTTGGTCGCGGTGAATAATCCTTTTAATGTACTGTTGGATCCTATTGGCTAGTATGTTGGTGAGAATTTTTGCATCCATGTTCATCAAGGATATTGGTCTGTAATTCTCCTTTTTGATGGGGTCTTTGGTTTGGTGATCAAGGTAATGGTGGCCTCATAAAATGAGTTTGGAAGTTTTCCTTCCATTTCTATTTTTTGGAACAGTTTCAGAAGAATAGGTATTAATTCTTCTTTAAATGTTTGGTAGAATTCTCCTGGGAAGCCATCCGGCCCTGGCTTTTGTTTTTTGGGAGATTTTTGATGACTGCTTCAATTTCCTTAGTGGTTATGGGTCTGTTCAGGTTTTCTTTTTCTTCCTGGTTCAGTTTTGGTAGTTGATACATCTCTAGGAATGCATCCATTTCTTCCAGGTTATCTAATTTGCTGGCGTAGAGTTGCTCATAGTATGTTTTTATAATTGTTTGTATCTCTTTGGTGTTGGTTGTGATCTCTCCTCTTTCATTCATGATTTTGTTGATTTGGGTCATTTCTCTTTTCTTTTTGATAAGTCTGGCCAGGGTTTTATCAATCTTGTTAATTCTTTCAAAGAACCAGCTCCTAGTTTCGTTGATCTGTTCTACTGTTCTTTTGGTTTCTATTTCATTGATTTCTGCTCTGATCTTTATTGTTTCTCTTCTCCTGCTGGGTTTAGGCTTTATTTGCTGTTCTACTCCAGCTCCTTTAGGTGTAGGGTTAGGTTGTGTGCTTGAGACCTTTCTTGTTTCTTGAGAAAGGCTTGTATTGCTATATACTTGTGTCATAGGACTGATTTTGCTGCATCCCAAAGATTTTGAACAGTTGTGTTTTCATTTTCATTGGTTTCCATGAATTTTTAAAATTCTTCTTTAATTTCCTGGTTGACCCATTCATTCTTTAGTAGGATGCTCTTTAGCCTCCATGTATTTGAGTTCTTTCCAACTTTCCTCTTGTGATTGAGTTCTAGTTTCAAAGCATTGTGGTCTGAAAATAGGCAGGGAATGATCCCAATCTTTTGGTACTGATTGAGACCTGATTTATGACTAGGATGTGATCGATTCTGGTGAATGTTCCATGGGCACTAGAGAAGAATATGTATTCCATTGCTTTGGGATGGAATGTTCTGAATATGTCTGTGAAGTCCATTTGGTCTAGTGTGTCATTTAAAGTCTTTATTTCCTTGTTGATCTTTTGCTTAGATGATCTGTCCATTTCAGTGAGGGGGGTGTTAAGTCCCCTACTATTATTGTATTGTTGTCGATGTGTTTCTTTGCTTTTGTTATTAATTGGCTTATATAATTGGCTGCTCCCAGGTGAGGGGCATAGATATTTACAATTGTTAGATCTTCTTGTTGGATAGACCCTTTAAGTAGGATATAGTGTCCTTCCTCATCTCTTATTACAGTCTTTGGTTTAAAATCTAATTTGTCTGATGTAAGGATTGCCACCCCAGCTTTCTTATGGTGTCCATTAGCATGGTAAATGGTTTTCCACCCCCTCACTTTCAATCTGGGGGTGTCTTTGGGTCTAAAATGAGTCTCTTGCAGACAGCATATCGATGGGTCTTGTTTTTTAATCTAATCTTATAGCCTGTGTCTTTTGATTGGGGCATTTAGCCCATTTACATTCAGGGTAACTATTGAAAGATATGAATTTAGTGCCATTGTATTGCCTGTAAGGTGACTGTTACTGTATATTGTCTGTGTTCCTTTCTGGTCTATGTTGCTTTTAGGCTCTCTCTTTGCTTAGAGGACCCCTTTCAAGATTTCTTGTAGGGCTGGTTTTGTGTTTGCAAACTCCTTTAGTTTTTTTTTGTCCTGGAAGCTTTTTATCTCTCCTTCTATTTTCAATGACAGCCTAGCCTGATATAGTATTCTTGGCTGCATATTTTTCTCATTTAGTGCTCTGAATATATCATGCCAGTCCTTTCTGGCCTGCCAGGTCTCTGTGAATAGGTCTATGGCCATTCTAATGTTTCTACCATTGTAGTTTACATATCTCTTCTCCTGAGCTGCTTTCAGGATTTTCTCTTTGTCTCTGAGACTCGTAAGTTTTACTATTAGATGTCGGGGTGTTGACCTATTTTTATTGATTTTGAGGGGGGTTCTCTGTGCCTCCTGGATTTTGATGCCTGTTTCCTTCCCCAAATTAGGGAAGTTCTCTGTTGTAATTTGCTCCATTATACCTTCTGCCCCTCTCTCTCTTCTTCTTCTGGGATCCCAATTATTCTAATGTTGTTTCGTCTTATGGTATCAATTATCTCTCGAATTCTGCCCTCGTGATCCAGTAGTTGTTTATCTCTCTTTTTCTCAGCTTCTTTATTTTCCATCCTTTGGTCTTCTCTGTCACTGATTCTCTCTTCTGCCTCATTTATCCTAGCAGTTAGCGCCCCCATTTTTGATTGCACCTCATTAATAGCCTTTTTGATTTCGACTTGGTTAGATTTTATTTTTTTTATTTCCTCAGAAAGGGATTCTCTAATAACTTCCATGCTTTTTGCAAACCCAGCTAGTATCTTTAAAGTTATGATTCTGAACTCTAGATCCGACGTCATACTAATATCCGTATTGAGTAGGTCCCTCGCAGTCAGTAGTACCTCTTGTTCTTTTTGTTGAGGTGATTTTTTCTGTCTTGTCATTTAGTCCAGAGGAGAATAGATTAATGAGAGAACAAAATGCTAACAGGGTAACAACGTCCCCAGAAAATATACTCTAAACAAATCAGAAAAGACCTGAAGCCAGGGGAAAAGAAAGGGAAAGAAAGAAAAAAGAAAAAAAAAGAAAAAAGAAAAAGATAAAAACAAAAACAGAAGAAATAAAAGAATAATATGATCAAGTGTGATCAGACTGGTGCACAGATCAGTGCCATACACTAGATTTTGGGTATATTTTGGTCTGTTAGAAGAAAGTGCCTCCCAAAATTTTAAGGAAAGAAAAACTTATATATGGAAAAAAAATAAAGGTTGATATGATGAAGGGATGAAATATGACTGTAAAGATGAAAATTATAAAAAATTTTATAAAAGAATTGATAAGAAGTTGTTTGAAAAAAGAAAGAAGAGGATTTAAAAAAAAAAGGAGAGAATGTGATCAGGCAGGAGAATAGAACAAAGCCATACACTAGAGATTTAGGGTATATTTTGATCTGTTAGAAGAAACTGTATCTTAAATTTTAAAGAGAGAACAACTTATATATTTATGCCAAAAATAAGGGTAACTACTATGAAGGGATAGAATATGACTCCAAAAGTGAAAAATAAAAATGTTTTTTTAAAAAGGGATTGATAAGATGTAGGTTGAAAAAGGGAAAAAGAAAAATTCAAAAAAAATAGAAAAAGAAAAAAATAAAATTAAAAAAATTAACTTTGAAAGACTAAAGAATCATGGGGAAAGAAGTCATGAATTCTATGTGCAGTATTCCCCTAGCGCTGGCGTTCTGCCCTTCTTATTGATGGGTAAACTTGGTCTTGGCAGGCTGTTCTTGCTGTTCTTCTTGGGGAGGGGCCTGTTGCCGTGGTTCCCAAATGTCTTTGCCGGAGGCGGAATTGCCCCGCCCTTGCCGGTCGGGGCTAAGTAATCTGTTCGGGTTTGCTCTCGGGAGCTTTTGTTCCCTGCAAGCTTTTCGTACAGCTTTGGAGGCCAAGAGTGAAAATGGCAGCCTCCCAGTCTCGGCCCTGGAGGAGTCGAGAACTCGGGGTCCCACTCCTCAGTGAGCCCCCAGAGAAAAGCAGTCAGTCACTCCCGTGTCCCTGGTCTCCGGCCACCCTCTGTGCTCACCCGGCCTGTGACCGAGCGTTTCTATCTCTGGCACCCGACTCGGTGTGGAGCCTCCAAACCCAGCAGATCCCTGTGGTGCGCTCCTGCACCGCTCCTCCCGGGGGAGGAAGGGGGGGTCTCCCCGGATCTGCCGCTTGTTCGGTCCCTGCTGGAGGAGCAGTGGCCTGACTGTGCCACAGATCACAGTTTATGGCCACCCTGAGCTGAGAGCCCGCTCCTCGGCTCCGTCTCTGCAGCCTGCTTCCCCGCTCCGATACCTGGGAGCTCTGCCGCACTCAGGCACCCCCGGTCTTTCTGTGACCCCGAGGGTCCTGAGACCACACTGTCCCGGGAGGGTTCCACCCCCCACTTAGCCATTGGAGCGACGTCCCACAGCGGGGCCGACTTGTAAAAGTTCTGATTTTGTGCTCCGTGGCTCAATCACTTGCCAGAAGCGGCGGACAGAGGCCTCCTCCCCCGCCTTCTCTCCTCCCGAATATCGCCTTGGATTCACTTCTCCGCACGTCCTACCTTCCAGAAAGTGGTCGCTTTTGTGTTCAGAGAGTTGTTGCTATTCTTTTCTTCAATCTCCTGTTGAGTTCGTAGGTGTTCAGAATGGTTTGATCTCTATCCAGCTGAATTCCTGAGACCAGACGAAATCCAGGTCTCCTACTCCTCCGTCATCTTGCTCCGCCCCCCAGTATCTGATATCTATTAAAACATGCTATAAAACTTGTATGTTTATCTATTCAGGTGTGTGTATCTTTTGAGAAATAGCTTATAGATTATTGAACTTAAAAACACTGCCCTTAAGGTCAAGAATCTATCTCTTCTCTCAAATGCCTCCTGACTTTAACAATTAAGGAAAATAGCTTAATGTCTTAGATCTCATGGCATTAAAAAAATCCAAATAACTAAATATAGTTTTCACAATGCACTGCTTTGATATCTTTTTTTAAGTAACTGTAAAAATAAATGAAAATTTGATGTTCAAAATAAGCCTAATCGACTTGTACAATAGTGTGATATAAATGACATCAGATTTTATTTGACATACGGAAGTGTGTGTGTGTGTGTGTGTGTGTGTGTGTGTGTGTGTGTGTGTGGTATGTGTGTGTCTGAGAGATGGAGATAGGAAGAGAGTGTAAAGGAGCATTGGCATAAAGGCTGAAAGGCTTTATTCTTGGTTTATCTAAGGTTTACGTGATTATAACCTGGGTGACATTTTCTTATGTCTCTTAATTTTAATTACTCTATGATTTTTATAGTGCAGTTTCATTTGTCTTATTTGAGTTTGTATGAGATAGGATTGAGGAAGTAATAACCTGGAATTTTCACCTGCTATGTAATTCAGATAAAGGTCTTGATCCTGGCTTTGCTCTCTTTATGAACTTTGTGCTTTCTATAAACTTTCCTGGTCTGCTGTGGGAGTCCTTATAAAGTCAGGGGACCCTCAACCTCAGTTCTCCAGAATGTTCAGGGAGTAGGACACTTTGGTACACTTGAATGCCTAACAGCATGTGGCTTGTATGACAAAATTCCATTAGGACTTTCAATGTTTCTCCAAAAATTAAAAGAATGTATACTATGTCTTCAATAATTAGATTCTTACCACTTTCAGAAACAAACTTGTTTATGGGACCTAATACATGTTTCTAAATCTTTTGGCAACAATTACTAATATCAGAAATGAAAGAGGGAACTTTGCTACAGATCACATGGACATTAAGAAGATAATAAAGGAATATTATAAACAACTCTCTTCCCACAAATTTTATAATTTAGATGAACTGGACCAATTTCTTGAAAGCCATAATCTTCTAAAACTCACACAAGCAGAAGTAGACAATTTGAGTAGTCTTATCCCTAATACTAACTAGCAAAGTCCCAAATGGTACATTGTCGTAGAACATTAAATAATCTTGGGATGAGCTTATTAATGCCACCGTATGATATGGAAAGGATGTATGCCCCCTTTTGTGTTTTATTCCCAATTATTGGACCGTTTTTCTTACCACAGTAGGCCAGAATGTAGTTGACCATCGCCCACTACGGTGAGAAATGGACTAAGGAAATATTAAGATTATCGAAGCAATTGGACATAGAGAATGGTAGAACCTGGGACATAATCAAGATAAATCTTGGGATTCTAGATCAAGAAACAAAATAGTCCATAGTCAGTATTACAACTTTACCAGTAGGGAGATCAGACAGAATTTATGGGGTCTGTAGAGAACCCACTAATTAAAAATGTTTAGGGATGCCTGGGTGGCTCAGTTGGTTCAGCATCTGCCTTCGGCTCAGGCCATGATCCCAGGGTCCTGGGATTAAGTTCAGCATTGGGCTCCTTGCTCAGCGGGGAGCCTGCTTCTCCCTCTGCCTGCCACTTCCCCTGCTTGTGCACTCTCTCTTTCTGACAAATAAATAAATAAAACCTTTAAAAATAAATAATATAAAATAAAAAAGTTTATCATCCAGAGAAATTTTGAGGCAGGTTCTGGATTTTCCATAGTACATGGGATGGATGCTTCGTCTACTCTCTTTCCTAAATGCTAGAGGAAATAGTGACCCCAGAAATCTGGATGCCTTGTAGACAACTAGATCAGAACTGTCTAGGTTACATCATAACAGACATGTACCATCCCCATCGGAATAGTGGTGTGAGGAGTAAATGAGGAGAAAAAAATATGAGTAACTACACCACCAACATTGCTAGAAAATGTACCTTTATTACTAACACTTACACACACCCTGGTAGGTTACAGTTGTACTAAAGACATTTTAGTGAGTGTTGAACAGATGAAGAGAGATAGGATGGATGCAAAAACCACCGTTCCCCTCCAAGCGTATTCTACAAGAAAACAAACAAGAACCCTTTGCTAACACTGCTACCTTCATGACAATCATGTATGTGTGGCTTCTTGCTGACAGACTTGCTCTGTATTTAAGGCACACAGATGTAATAGGAATTTGCACAAATTAAAAAAATAAGATTGAACAATTTGGTAAACATTGATCTTTCACAGATGACAGAAGCATAAACACACTTTAAAACAATTGTTTTGAGTGGGTTCTTGGCCTAATGAAGGCATGCCAAGCTGAAAGGACAGAAAAATTTGGAGGTCTGAACTGAAAGCCACAAGAATAAGCTGAAAACAACCAACACTCCACACAAAACATACACATGGGGATTGAATTACCAGAGACTCTAAGAGACAGCCAAATTTTATAGTTATTTTCTTTTACTTTTCACAATGAAGTGAGCCTTGCAGTGAGGCCATCAAGCAAATATTTTACATCCATGGGGGCTGTGTGGCATAACCATTAAAATGTAGTCATGTGCTTTTAGTCTCATAACAGACATGACAACATTAAAAATAGCTATTAGAAATATTTAGGGCTGAATGTAAACAAGATGCTGTACACGAAAATAATTCTTGTTGCAATTCTCAAGATGCTAGAGAAATCCAGTTTTTTTTTTACATAGAATGTTTTGTGTTTCTAACCTGCGCTTAATATTGTCCTGGATAGACACTAGGCCTAAATCAGTGTTGGTTGCAGGGATGATAGAATGGGCTTGATAGCATAGCATTACACCTACGGCCTGGCTCCTCTTCTTACTAAGTTCAGTAAACATGGGAAGATCATCACAATTTAAAGTTAAGAATTCTTTTTTTAAAAATTTTTTTATTGTTATGTTAATCACCATACATTACATCATTAGTTTTTGATGTAGTGTTCCATGATTCATTGTTTGTGCACGACACCCAGTGCTCCATGCAGAACGTGCCCTCTTTAATACCCATACCAGGCTAACCCATCCTCCCACTGCCCTCCCCTCTAGAACCCTCAGTTTGTTTTTCAGAGTCCATCGTCTCTCATGGTTCGTCTCCCCCTCCGATTCCCCCTCTTCATTCTTCCCCTCCTATCTTCCTTTTTTTTTTCTTAACATATATTGCATTATTTGTTTCAGAGGTACAGATCTGTGATTCAACAGTCTTGCACAATTCACAGCGCTCACCATAGCACATACCCTCCCCAATGTCTATCACCCAGCCACCCCATCCCTCTCACCCCACCCCCCACTCCAGCAACCCTCAGTTTGTTTCCTGAGATAAAGAATTCCTCATATCAGTGAGGTCATGTGATACATGTCTTTCTCTGATTGACTTATTTCACTCATCATAACACCCTCCAGTTCCATCCACATCGTTGCAAATGGCAAGATCTCATTCCTTTTGATGGCTGCATAATATTCCATTGTAGATATATACCACCTCTTCTTTATCCATTCATCTGTCGATGGACATCTTGGCTCTTTCCACAGTTTGGCTATTGTGGACATTGCTGCTATAAACATCGGGGTGCACGTATCCCTTCGGATCCCTACATTTGTATCTTTGGGGTAAATACCCAGTAGTGCAATTGCTGGGTCGTAGGGTAGCTCTATTTTCAACTTTTTGAGGAACCTCCATACTGTTTTCCAGAGTGGCTGCACCAGCTTGCATTCCCACCAACAGCGTAGGAGGGTTCCCCTTTCTCCGCATCCCTGCCAACATGTGTCGTTTCCTGACTTGTTAATTTTATCCATTCTGACTGGTGTGAGGTGGTATCTCATTGAGGTTTTGATTTGGATTTCCCTGATGCCGAGTGATGTTGAGCACTTTTTCATGTGTCTGTTGGCCATTTGGATGTCTTCTTTGGAAAAATGTCTGTTCATGTCTTCTGCCCATTTCTTGATTGGATTCTTTGTTCTTTGGGTGTTGAGTTTGATAAGTTCTTTATAGATTTTGGATACTAGCCCTTTATCTGATATGTCATTTGCAAATATCTTCTGCCATTCTGTCGGTTGTCTTTTGGTTTTGTTGACTGTTTCTTTTGCTGTGCAAAAGCATTTTATCTTGATGAAGTCCTAGTAGTTCACTCTTCGGCTCCGTCTCTGCAGCCAGCTTCCCTGCTCCAATACCTGGGAGCTCTGCCGCACCCAGGCACCCCCGGTCTTTCTGTGACCCCGAGGGTCCTGAGACCACATTGTCCCATGAGGGTTCCACCCCTGGCTTAGCCACTGGAGCAATATCCCTCAGCGGAGCCGACTTCTAAAAGTTCCGATTTTGTGCTCCGCGGCTCTATCACTTGCCGGTAGCGGCTGGTGGAGGCCCCCTCCCTGTCGTCTATCCTTCCAAATATTGCCTTGGATTCACTTCGCACGTCCTACTTTCCAGAAAGTGGTCGCTCTTCTGTTCAGACAGTTGTTGCTATTCTTTTCTTCAATCTCCTGTTGAGTTTGTAGGTGTTCGGAATGGTTTGATCCCTATCCAGCTGAATTCCTGAGACCAGAAGAAATCCAAGTTTCCTACTCCTCTGCCATCTTGCTCCACCCCCTTTCTCTTTTTTTTTAATTTAAATTCAATTAGCCAACATCTAGAACATCATTAGTTTTTGATGTAATGTTCAATGATTCATTAGTTGTGTATAACACCCAATTTGCTTGTAACACAAAAACAAGAACTGATTTGTGCTGAGATCTTAAAGACACCACTATAAAGTTAGTGAGACATGGAAAAAAAATAAAACAAGGCATATAATGAATACTGGGTTAGTTCCTTTTTTTTTTTTTTTTTTTTTTTTTGAATATTCACCAGGGATTGCTGTGCTTAGTAGAAGTAGTTATTTCTAATTCGTGTAAGCTAATTTTCTTGGGAATTGGAAGGAGAAGTTAAGAAGCCTCAGGTTCGCTGGTATATGTAGGTAAACCAATGTGGATTTTATGGACCTGATATTTTTACACTTATCTTCCTACATATTTATGTTAATGATGATGGCATTGAAATAGCATGCAGAGACATGAAGGACCATATATTTTTTCGTCACCAGGAAAAATCTTTATTTTTGAATAATCCTTTGTTTAAATGGTATGTAATGGTAACTGTGTCCATTGACATCTCTTTTAATTAAGACTACAGGCATATATTGTCTGATAGTGCTTCACTTTATTGCACTTCATAGACACTGTATTTTTTACAATTTGAAGATCTGTGACAACCCCATGTCAAGCAAGGGTTTATATTGGGACTCTCTGCTGTGTTCCATTGGTCTGTATGTTTGCCTTTATGACAGGATCATGCTGTTTTTATTACTGTAAATTTGTAATATTTTTTGAAATCTGTAAGTATGGTGCTACCAGCTTTGTTCCCCTTTTTCAGTATTGCTTTGGTTAGTTGGAGTGTTTTGTGGTTCTATTTGACTTTAGGATTGATTTTTGCTGTGAAACATTACATTGGGATTTTAGTAGGTATTACACTATCTATAGGTTGCTTTGGTAGTATGCACATTTTAACAATATTAATTCTTCCAATCCATGAACAAGGAGTATCTTTCCATTTATTTGTGTCTTTTTAAATTTCCTTCATGAATGTTTTATAATTTTCTTTGTGTAAGTCTATCACCTCCTTTGCTAAGTTTATTTATTCCTAAGTTTTCTTTAGGGTTTTCTACATGTAAGACCATGTCATTTGAAAAAAGATGTACTGTATTGAATAGAAATGGTAAAAGCAGGTATCCTGGTCTGGTTCCTGATCTTAGAGGAAAAGCTTTCAGTTTTTCACCCTTGAGTATGTTAGTGGAGAGCTTGTCATACATGCTCCATGACTTTCTTCATTGAGTAGATGAGCATGTGATTTTTATCTTCCATTTTGTTAATGTGGAATATCACATTAATTTATTTGCATCATTTGAACTACTGCTGCATTGCAGGGATAAACTCCACTTGGGAATGATGTATGATCCTTTTAATATGCTACTCAATTTGATTTGCTAGTATTTTGTTGAGGATTTTTCCATCTGTATTTGTCAGGGCTATTGACCTGTAGTTTTCTATTCTTTGCTTGGTTTTGACATCAGGGTAATGGTGGCCTCATAAAGTGAGTTTGAAAATGGTCTCTCCAATTCAGTTTTTTGGAAGATCTTGAGGAGGATTGGTGATAATTCTTCTGTAAATATTTGGTAGAAGTCACCAATGAAGCCTTCTGGTCCTGGGCTTTTGTTTGTTGGGAGGTTTTTGTCTACTGATTCAGTATCCTTACCAGTAATTTGTCTGTTCAGATTTTCTATTTCTTTATAATTTAGTCTCAGTAGGTTATACATTTCAAGGAATTTATCCATTTCTTGTGTATCATCCAATTTATTGTTGTATCTTTGTTCATAGTAGTCTTGTGATTCTTTGTATTTCTGTTAACATTTGTTGTAATGTCTTGTCTTTCATATCTGATTTTGAGTGTTTCTTTTACTTCATTAGTTTAGTTAAATGTCAATTTAGTTTACCTTTTAAAAAACCCCAACTCTTTTTTTTGACCCTGTGGTCTTTCTCGTCTCTATTTCATTTATTTCTGCTCTAATACCTTTTGCTTATTCTGATCTTACTTTGTTCTTTTTTAATTTTTTTTTTTAAAGATTTTATTTATTTGCAAGAGAGAGAATGGGAGACAGAGAGCATGAGAGGGAGGAGGGTCAGAGGGAGAAGCAGACTCCCCGCTGAGCAGGGAGCCCGATGTGGGACTCGATCCCGGGATTCCAGGATCATGACCTGAGCCGAAGGCAGTCGCTCAACCAACTGAGCCACCCAGGCGCCCTGTTCTTTTTTAATAATTTACTTATGTGTATCTTCTATAGGTATTTTCTTTGTGGTTACTGTGAGACTTACGTATATAATAATTATAGTCTATTTTAAACTGATAACTTTGTGTACAAAATCAACTATAATTTTACTCCATTGCACACAAATATTGTTATTGTCACATATTGTTTACATCTTTTTTTATTGTGCATTCATTAATAGATTTTTATAGTTGTAGTTATTTTTAATACTTTGCCTTTAACTTTTAAATTAGAACTAAAAGTGATTTATACACAAACGTCACAGTATTACAGTATTCTATATCTGTCTATATATTTGCCTTTACCAATATATTATATACTTTAATATGCTTTAATGTGGTTTATCATCCTTTCAGTTTAACTTGAAGAACTCCCTTTAGCATTTCCTGTAACTCCGTTTTACTGGTGATAAATTCCCTCACTTTTTGATTGTCTGTGAATGTCTTTATCTGTCCTTCACATTGGAAGGGCAGTTTTATGAGATACAGTATTTTTGATTGGCATTTTTTTTTTTTCTTTCAAGACTTTGAATCTATCATTCTACTCCTCCTGGCCACATAAGATTTCTGCTGAGAAATAGTCTGATAGTCTTCTGGGAGGCCCCTTATATGCAATAAATATTTTTTTCTTTCAAAACTTTCAAAATTCTCTTCTTGTTTAAATTTTGAAAGTTTGATTATAATGTGTCTCAGTATAGACTTCTCATGATTTATCCTCTTTGGAGTTTTTTGGATTTCATGAATCTGGATGTCCATTTGTTTCCCCAGATTTGGGATTTTTTGCCATTATTTCTTTATATAAGCATTCTATGTCTTTCTCCCTACCCTCTCCTTGTAGGACTTCCATAATGCATATGCTGGTTCACTTGATGGTTGTCCTATAAATTCCTCTGTTTTTCTTCACTCTCTTTCAATATTTTTCTTTTTGCTTTTCTGACTGGATCATTTCAAATGACTTTTTTTTTTTTTTTTGAATTTGCTGATTCTTCTACTTATCACATTTGCTGCTGAAGCTTTCTATGGATTTTTTCAGTCCATTATTGTAGTATTCAGTTCCAGAACTTCTGTTTGGTTCCTTTCTATAGTTTCTATCTCTTTGTTGATGTTCTCATTTTGTTCAAGTATTATTTTCTTAATTTCATTTGTCTATCTGCATTCTCTTGTAACTCATCGCACTTCTTTAAGATAATTATTTTAAATTATTTGTCAGGAAATTCATAGATCTCCATTTCTTCAGGGTTGGTTAATGGAGATTTATTGTTCCTTTGTTTGTGTCATGTTTCCTTGAATCTTCATGTTCCTTGCAGCTTAGTATTGGTGTCTCTTGAAGAAACAGGCACTTCTCCCAGTCTTATCGTTTGGCTTCAACAGTGAGCTCAGTTTGAGATTCCAAGACCTACTCAGTTCTTTTCAGTGAATTATCCTCTCTGGACTTATGAGTGTAAATTCCTAAAAGGAAGGATATTTTCTTTTCTTCCCACGCCCCCCAGCATCTCATAATCTCTTGCTCTTTATGGTGTCTTATTGTTCTACTGTGGAATGGGGCATTGGAGGCATGCTCCACTTCTCTCCCTTCTTGATTGTGGAAAAGTTTGTACCTTCTCCTTATCTCGCAAAACTGCTGGGCACAGTAAGCTGCCAATGATATTTTTCTTTGTTTTGATCTGTCCCCACCAAACCGTGCTAGTTCCATTAGCATTTCAGGTGAGGTGAGATAGAAACCAGTCTCAAGGATTGTACACTGAAAAGATGAGATTTTAGAGGCATGCTCTGTCCTTCTCCCTTCTGCCTGGGGGAGAAGCCTCAAGGTTTGCATCATTTTACAGTCTTTTCTCCCTTCTCCCAAGCTTGCAGAACCATACTGGGTTCAGTAAACTGCCCACTCCTTTACTTTATTCTTTAATCTGTCCCTCGGCATCCAAACTATGCTAATTCCCTCAGCACTCCAGGTAAAATGAGGCACAAACTGGTTCCTAGGGTAGTGCACTGAAAGGGTGTTAGACAAGCTCCAATCTTTTATTATTTCCTAGGGGAGAAGCTACAAGGTTTTGCACCTTCTCCCAGCCCTACAGAATCATGCAGGCAGCAGTAAGTTGCTTGCCCCATTTCTTGTTCTTAGCTGCCCCCAGCTGTCAGAACTATGCTGGTTCCATCAGTGCTCCATGTGATGTGAGACAGAACCTAGTCTCTCAGGCAGTGCACTAGGTGGCTGGGATATAGGATGCACGTCCCACTCTCTCTTTTCCCTGAGGAATAAATTACAGGCTGACACAATCTCTCTTGGTACTTAGCTGTACCACTTTGGGGGAGGGGCTGATGCAGGTAATGTGAAATTGTTCTTTTAATCCATTTCAGCATGACTATTGTCAGTTTTATGCTTCTCTGGAGTACTATAACCAGTTAACTGAGTTTTAGACTTCTCATAAAGATATTTTGGCCCATATATTGTTGGTAAATTTTTTTTTTTTTTTCCTATGGGCTGACAGGGCTAGGACTTCCTAGTTTGCCATCCTGCTGATGTCCCTCTCAAGAACAGACTCTTTAAATGAAAAAAACAATGAGACCCTCAATAAAGTTACATTTTCAGTGCCCATCATTCAATCAAAACTTGCTAGATATGGGCAACACATACACACATAAGAACAATAGTAAAAATCAATTAAAAAAAACACAAAAAACTCAGAGATAACAGAATTATTAATAAAGAATGAGATTAAGAAATTAACTATGAATATATTCATAGTTTTAAAAATGTGAGTATCATCAGGAAAAATGGAAGATATATAGAAAAATACATGGAATTTATAGAGATTAAAAATTATGAAAATTATGAAATAAAAAATTCAATAGGATTAGCAAGTTAGACAGTGCAGAACAAACGGTCAGTGAACTTGAAGACATAGCAATAGGAATAATCCAAATTAAAGCAGAGAAAGAAAAAAAGAGGAAAAAAAATAGAGCCTTTAGTGACCTGCAAGACAATATCAAATGAATTAAAAAACTGCTAGTTTTGGGAGGTCTGGGTGGCTCAGTCGGTTAAGTGTCTGCCTTCAGCTCAGGTCATGATCTTATGGTCCTGGGATCAAGCCCTGCATCGGACTCTCTGCTCAGTGGGGAGTCAGCTTCTCCCTCTCCTCCCCACTCATGTTCTCTCTTGCTATCTCTGTCTCTCTCTCAAATAAATAAATAAAATCTTAAAAAAAGAAATTTTATAAAATAAAATACTGCTAGTTTGAATCCTAGAATGAAAAGGAGACTAGAAAATAATTTGAAGATATGTCTACAACATCCATGTATTTGATGAATTCTGTATACCCACTGACTCAAAATCTTAGTGGACACCAAACAGGGTAAATAAAAAGAAAGCCTTTAAGACATAAGCAGTCTAATCGCTGAAACAATGTAAAGAGAGAATTGTAAAATTAACCTTCAAAATGAAACTGAAACTTTTTTAAAATTTAAATTTTAAAATTTAAAATTTAAAATTTAGCCACCCTACATGGGCTAAAAGAATCATTAATGGGATTTGTACAGGTAGAAGGAACTTATGTCATCCAGAAACTCAGATCTAAATAAGAAATGAAGAACACCGGAAATGCTAAATATGTGGATAAACATAGCATAATTTCTCATTAAAGAAAACCTTTAAAAAATAATTGTTTAAAGGAGTAATATTTACAATGTATTGTAATGAATTTACAAAAGAAATAATAAAGTAGAAAAATATGTGACAGCACAGCCCAGGGAGAGCTTGAATAAGGAAGTGTACTTTTGTGAGATTCATACTTATGTTTACTAACAGAGATAAGAGTAGCTGAGAGTAGACTATTATAAATTAAGGATGCATATTTTAAATCAAAGAGGAATCCTCAAATAAAAAAAAACAGTAAATTAATAAGCCAGTAGAGGTGATAAAATTACAATTATTACAAATACTCAAAAGAAGCTAAAAAAAGAGGAAGAAGAAGGAATGAAGGACAGATGGAATCATTAGCATAAGAGATAAAATGCAAAATAAGGCTTGCATAATGTAAAAAATATCATATAGAAGTGAAGGAATATGTGGAAGAGACAGGAACAAAGAAGGCACAGCGCAAATAGAAAACAATTACTAAGAAGGGAGATTTAAGTATAATCACCAATATTTTAAATACCGTAAACACTTCATCAAAAGGGAAGTATTAGATTAAAAAGAAATATTCAACAGCATACTGCTATAAGAAACCTACTTTAAAAACAAAGAAAGAAGGGGCACCTGGGTGGCTGTTGGTTAGGCATTGGACTCATCTTTTCTGCTCAGGTCATGATCTCATGGATCATGAAATCGAACCCCTCCTTGGGCTCCATGCTCAGTGGGAAGTCTGCTTGAGTTTCTCTCCCTCTGCCCCTCCCCCTACTCACTCCTACCCACTCTCTTTGTCAAATAAATAAATAAATCTTAAAAAAATAAAACAAAGTTTTTTGTTTTTTTTTTTAAATAGAGAAAGGATATGGAATGCAAACACTAATTATAAGAAAGCTGGAGTGGCTGTAATAATTTCACACGAAATAGTTTTTTTTTTTTTTTAAGATTTTATTTATTTAGACAGAGAGAGAGATTGAGAGCATGCGTGAGCAGAAGCCGGGGGAGGGGCAGGCATAGTGAGAGGGAGAAGCAGGCTCCCCGCTGAGCAGGGAGCCTGATGTGAGACTCGATCCCAGGATCCTGGGACCATGACCCGAGCTGAAGGCAGAAGCTTAACCAACTGAGCCACCCAGGCGCCCCACAAAATAGGTTTTTAAACAAAAAATATTATTGGGAAATAATAATTTATTATGAAAGAGTCAATTTGTCATACATTCCTAAAAGTATATGTACTCAACAGCTAAGTTCCAAAATACATGAAAACACATGAAAAAAATGACAACTGAAAGGAGAACTAGAAAAATTAAAAATGTACTAGATTTAAGTGTTTTGTTAGTATTTGAGAGAACAAGAAGAGAACAAAATCACTACACACCTAGATTTGGAAAACAGTATCAACTATATTGTTATAATTCACATCTTTAGGACACTTCACCCAGTGTGTCACTGGCAGAATTCTAATGATGTCCTCCCACCCTCATCAAGATTCTCGCTCCATGTTTATTCAGTCAAACACTAATCCAGGTGTTTTGTCTAGGTAAGGCAAGTCTCCAGTCATTTCTCTTAAGATAAGGAGATGAGCCTCGGGAGTAGTACTCAGGGGAACCCTTTAAAAAGTAGAGCGATTTTTCTGGCTGGTGGGCAGAAGTTGTTGCTGGCTCTGAGGATGATGAAGGGCACTTGGAAGGAGTGCAGGTGGCTTATAGGAGCAGAAGAGCAGTCCCTGGCTATAGCTAGCAAGGAAATGGGGACCTCACACCTACAGTTGCAAGTATTGGGACTCTGCCAACAACATGAATGAGTTTCCAAGTAGATTTTTCTCCAAGGTTCCAGATAGGAGTTCAGCCTGACCAATACCTTGAAGACTTCATCTTGTGAGACCTTAAGCAGAAAACCCAGTATAGCCTATCCAGACTTGTAACAAAAAGAACTTTGAGATCTTAAGTGGGTATTGTGTAAGTTGGTAAGTTTGAGGAAATCTGTAATATGACAATAGGAAACTTATATGCAGCTATAGCAAAAACTCAGATTTCAGTGCACATAGAACATGCAATTAGATACTGAACCCTAAAACTAGTGTCAATAAACTTAAATGAATGGAAATTATACAAATAATCATCATAATCCTGTGTTCTCTAAACATAATGAATTTAATTAGGCATTAATATTACCATATCTGGAATATTCCAAATACACAAAATTAAGGCATAGTCTTATAAATAAATTGATCATCAAAGAAGAGGGCACATGGGTGGCTCATGTTTAAGCGTTAAGCTCACGGTTAAGCATCTGACTTTGGCTCAGGTCATGATCTCAGGGTCCTGGCATCAAGCCCCACATCTCCATCTGCCCTTCTCCCTGCTTGTTATCTCTGTCTCTCTCTCTCTTTCCCTCAAATAAATAAAGTCTTTAAAAAAAAAGAAATCACAAGGGAAACTTGAAAACATTTTGAGCTGAAAATACAGCCTATCAAAATTATCACAGTAGGTGCCACTCCCATGTACCCCTTAATCAGTTTTGTAAAAGTGTCAGTTTTACCTAAATTTTTAATTCCAATACCTTCTGAAAATAAATTGTTTCCTGACTTTTTTCCACAATCCATTGTCAGGGGTAAGAGCACGTTCCTATGCTGTCTGACATTAAAGAAATGAGAAAGAAGTGTCACGTAAATGAATTGCTCCACTATGACTTTAGGCAACAGAAAGAGCTCTCAGGAGCTCTCTCTCTCTATCTCTCTCTCTCTTTTTTTTGTTTTTTTAAAGACTAGCCCTAGAGTTTGTCTTATACACTAAAGCCAGTCAATAGGCTTCCAGATAAATACCTGGTTAAAAGTCATGTTGCCATTCATTTCCTTCTCTGAAAGACCCATAAATGATGGTCATGTTTATGGAGGAGAAATATTTCTCTTTAGTGAGTACATAATCAAAAATAGCCTTAAGCCTCAGGTACCTGGAGAACCAGGAACCATAAAAGAAACCAAACCCCCAAAACCTTAACTACAAAAGCGACAGATTTAAGCGAGTTGGAAGATGACAGTTAATGAGGATGTGGTTGTGTACCATTATTCTTGGTTGTTGATATTGGTTATTTCAGTAATAAAGAGCTAAGAATAAGTGTTTCAAAGTAAACTTCCTCCTCCTCCTTTCTCTTCTTTTCTTTCCTCTCCTTTTTAAATAATACATTCTCTATGTGGATAGTAAAACAGGAATCATGGCCCTTAGCCACATAGGGAATTGGACTAAAAGCAAATCTAAATAAATCATAAGATTTTCCCCAGCTGTCTTTGCTCTCAAACAGCACAGCTCTTGAGGTGGATTTCTGTATGTCTATGGCACTACTTAAAATATTTTTGATAGTTTGACTAGTATTCATTGTGTTTCACTTCATTCGTTCTCTACATATATTCTGAGTGCTCCAAGACCAACCTATTCATACCTGAGCAATTCTCATCAAAACTGTGAATTGTTCTTAGAACCACATTGCGGTTCAACTTGAGTGCTTAGAATGCCTACTACATGTAAGACATGCATGAGCTGTTATTGCTATACACAGTCTTAGAAATGGAATGTAGGTTTTAAATGATACAGCAAAAATATTTTGTATTTACTGAGTCCCCATTTTGAGTGAATCGGATGGTTCTTTTTACTGGTGCCATAGTAAATATATTGAAACATAGAGGGCATCGTTTAAGGTATTAGGAACAAACATCCTAGGTGATGGGTATGTTTAGGTTGTCTTATGATGTAAAGGTGGGAAAAGGACAAAGATTCATTTTTGGCTTTTGTTTATTTTCCATGTTTCTGAGGGGCAGGGTGCTGGGGTCAGACTATCTCTGAGGAGGGCGTGAAATAGGCACATCTCACCCATGCAGTGATCCATTATCCCTCCAGCAAAGGACCACATTTGTATATTCTTGAGTTAATGTTTTTGTTAATTTTGTATCCTTCATTAAAAAGCAGTGCCATTAAATCAGCCTATAATGAACTAAAAATTAGGACTTTATTTCGAATCTACAGATGTCTGTCTTTATTGGTTTTAGTTGGACATCTCAAAGTTTATCAACTTTTTTTTTTTTTTTTTTTTTTTTACAATATATAGTGTTAAAATCCAGAAACGTAGGGTGTATCAGAGTATGCATCACATGAAACTGGTCAACTCCATTTTACCATTACTTCTACAAATAATTCAACTTTTCATTTTTTTTTTCAACTTTTCAGTTTTAACCTATTGTTAGGACAGAAAGTCTACCATCAGCCCATCTCACGTTCTTGCTGAGTGTACCAAACTTTTGTCCCTTGACATTGAACACTCTCTGTAGCTAGTCACAAAAGCAATTAAGCAGGTCAAGATGTCCACAGAGTGACTCTTCTGTGACTGGTTTCTCCCCAGAGGAGAAGAACTGGCTTGTTTGCTGCTTGTTACAAAGGGGGTGGAGCCCTGGGTCTTGGGGGCCTCAGAAGTGGCACATGGTGAGCCATCAGTGGATGTCAAGATGCCTCTGTGCTACTGAGATGCTGATCTCTAATTAGGCAAAGATAAGGGAAATCCAGGATCACTTTACACAAGGGACCACAAGGCTGGTGCCCCTATGAGAAAAAGCAGTAAGAAAGGTTATGTTCTTAGAAGGTTATGTTTTAGAGGGCAAATGGCAACCATCTCACACGTGACTTCATGCTTCAAGCTACTATGATTCAATTGAGGACCAAAACTGCCCCCAAAGAGAGCTTGCTACTTTGGATTTTTGTTTCTATGATTACGTTATAGCTAACACAGGACACTTCTCTAAGGCCAGTAAAATTCCATGCAATCCCATGGAGAATGCTAGTGAAAACTGCTTCATTCTGGCTGCATAATTTGACAGAATGACAGCTCTGAACATGAATCCCTCATACAGAGAATGACTGATAAGTTTTAAGGTCTGTCGCACTCGCCCTACTCCACAATATGGAGGACTTCACTAAATTTGCTGTTAGTGCCAGGAGGCCCTGTGTAGCAGGCTGTGATCATTTTGAGCCAAAAGATGCCCGGGATAAAGATAGACTCTTCCCTAAACCAGGCAGAGTATGCAATGCAAGCCAATCAGGTGATTATGCAACTAGTTGAAACAAGATATTTCTATAGAACCAAATTCTGCCATAAAAATAAATCTTCCTTTACTGGAGAAACCAAAGGTATGGCTCTTAGAACAAATTAATTGTTAGGCTTCTCCACTATGTGACCATGGACCTCAGTATTTCATTTGATAGTCTTTAAGGAAAAAGGAGAACCAAGGTGGACCTTAGGTTTACCATCTACAGGTGAAACAGAAAGCCTTATATCCCAGTGAAAATACAGTGTGGTAGGAGCAGAATGTGAAAGATACAAAGGTTTATGCTCTTTGAATATCAGGCTCTTTTGACAGGTGTGAGCCAAGCATTCAGTAGGCTGGATTTTGGAAATGGAGTGATATCAGGAAGGGAGGTAACTGCAACCATTTGGGTATGACCATTCAGATTCTTGTTATCTTCCGTTGTGCATGTTGCTGAACATACAATTGGCCTTGATGTTTTATCTGCTTGTGCTATGAATGCTCATCAGGTCCAAGTGGGATTTTGCGCATTTCAAAGAACATCTTGTAGGGAGGCAGTAGTAGGATTAGTGCCCATCATACCACCAAATAGGCTTCCTATTTATATTAAAAAAACAGTCTAGCATTCCAAGAGGAGAAAAGGAGGTCAGAAAGTTCCGGTGAGTTGCTCAGAGTCCCTCTCCAACAATGCAACCCACTACCTGTGCAAGTGCCATGTACTTTTTTGTTTGTTTGTTGTTTGTTTGTTTTTTGTTTTTTATTATGTTAATCACCATACATTACATCATTAGTTTCTGATGTAGTGTTCCATGATTCATTGTTTGCGTATAACACCCAGTGCTCCATGCAGTACGTGCCCTCTTTAATACCCATCACCAGGCTGACCCATCCCCACACCCCCCTCCCCTCTAGAACCCTCAGTTTGTTTCTCAGAGTCCATAGTCTCTCATGGTTTGTCTCCCCCTCTGATTTCCCCCCCTTCATTTTTCCCTTCCTGCTATCTTCTTCTTTTTTTGTTTTTAACATATAATGTATTATTTGTTCCAGAAGTACAAGTCTGTGATTTAACAGTCTTATTCAATTCACAGCGCTCACCATAGCACATACCCTCCCCAATGTCCATCACCCAGCCACCCCATCCCTCCAACCCCCCACCACTCCAGCAACCCTCAGTTTGTTTCCTGAGCCATGTACTCTTATTCACATCACCCCTTGGAAATTCAAACTCGGGGAACTAACACAAGAAGTGATAATGCTCTGGCTAGTGCTATTACTGTATTGAACTGTCTTTCATCTCTGAGCTAAGAGTCTTGCATTTTCTAATTGCATCCATAAAGCTATGGCAGGCTAACTTACTAGCTTGCAGTGAGGGTCCACTTTCAAACCCTTCACAGTTCTTAACAACCAAGTCAGAGTGTAAGGAGCAACATAGGTTCAAAGCTCAAAGATTGGGATCAAGGTAATACTGGCCTCAAAAAATGAGTTTGGAAGTTTTCCTTCCATTTCTGTTTTTTGGAACAGTTTCAGAAGAATAGGTATTAATTCTTCTTTAAATGTTGGATAGAATAGGGGTGCCTGGGTAGCTCAGTCAGATAAGCATCTGCCTTCTCCTCAGGTCATGATCCCAGGGTCCTGGGAGCCTGCTTCTCCCTCTCCCTCTGCTGCCTCTCCCCTTGCCCGTGCGCTCTCTCTCTCTCTCTCTCTCTCTGTATCTCTGTGTCTCAAATGAATAAATACAATCTTAAAAAAAAAAAAAAAGTTTGGTAGAATTCCCCTGGGAAGCCATTTGGCCCTGAGCTCTTGTTTGTTGGGAGATTTTTGATTACTGCTTCAATTTCCTTACTGGTTATGGGTCTGTTCAGGTTTTCTATATCTTCCTGGTTCAGTTTTGGTAGTTTATACATCTCTAGGAATGCTTCCATTTCATCCAGATTGTCTAATTTGCTGGCATATAGTTGTTCATAATATATTCTTATAATTGTTTGTATTTCTTTGGTGTTGGTTATGATCTCTTCTCTTTCATGCATGATTTTATTTATTTGGATCCTTTCTCTTTTCTTTTTTGATAAGTCTGGCCAAGGGTTTATCAATCTTATTCTTTCAAAGAACCAGCTCCTAGTTTCATTGATCTGTTCTATTGTTCTTTTGGTTTCTATTTCATTTATTTCTGCTCTGATCTTTATTATTTCTCTTCTCCTGCTGGGTTTAGGCTTTATTTGCTGTTCTTTCTCCAGCTCCTTTAGGTGTAGGATTAGGTTGTGTATTTGAGACCTTTCTTGTTTTTTGAGGAAGGCTTGTATTGCTATATACTTTCCTCTTAGGACCGCCTTTGCTGCATCCCAAAGATTTTGAACAGTTGTGTTGTCACTTTCATTCGTTTCCATGAATTTTTTTTAATTCTTTAATTTCCTGGTTGACCCATTCATTCTTTAGTAGGATGCTCTTTAGTCTCCATGTATTTGAGTTCTTTCCGACTTTCCTCTTGTGATTGAGTTCTAGTTTCAAAGCATTGTGGTCTGAAAATATGCAGGGAATGATCCCAGTCTTTTGGTACCAGTTGAGACCTGATTTGTGACCCAGGATGTGATCTATTCTGGAGAATTTTCCATGGGCACTAGAGAAGAATGTGTATTCCGTTGCTTTGGGATGGAATGTTCTGAATATATCTGTGAAGTCCATTTGGTCCAGTGTGTCATTTAAAGCCTTTATTTCCTTGTTGATCTTTTGTTTAGATCATCTGTCCATTTTAGTGAGGGGAGTGTTAAAGTCCCCTACTATTATTGTATTATTGTTGATGTGTTTGGAAGAATAAATATTGTGAAAATGTCTGTGCTGTCTAGAGCAATCTACACATTTAATGCAATCCCTCTCAAAATACCATCAACTTCTTTCAAAGAAATGGAACAAATAATCCTAAAATTTTATGGAACCAGGAAAGACCCCGAATAGCCAGAGGAATGTTGTAAAAGAAAAGCAAAGCTTGTGGCATCATGATTCTGGATGTCAAGCTCTATTACAAAGCTGTAATCATTAAGACAGTATGGTACTGGTGCAAAAACAGACACATAGATCAATGGAATGGAATAGAGAGCCCAGAAATGGACCCTCAACTCTATGGTAAACTAATCTTCGACAAAGCAGGGAAGAATGTCCAGTGGAAAAAAGTCTCTTCAACAAATGGTGTTGGGAAATTTGGACAGCCACATGCAGAAGAATGAAACTGGATCATTTCCTTACACCACACACAAAAATAGACTCAAAATGGATGAAAGACCTAAATATGAGACATGAATCCATCAAAATCCTTGATGGGAACACAGGCAGCAATCTCTTTGACCTCAGCCGCAGCAACTTCTTCCTAGAAACATCGCCAAAGGCAAGGGAAGCAAGGGCAAAAATGAACTATTGGGACTTCAAGATAAAAAGCTTTTGCACAGCAAAAGAAATAGTCAACAAAACCAAAAGACAACCGACAGAATGGGAGAAGATATTTGCAAATGACATATCAGATAAAGGGCTAGTATCCAAAATCTATAAAGAACTTATCAAACTCAACACCCAAAGAACAAAGAATCCAGTCAAGAAATGGGCAGAAGACATGAACAGACATTTTTCCAAAGAAGACATCCAAATGGCCAACAGACACATGAAAAAGTGCTCAACATCACTCAGCATCAGGGAAATCCAAATCAAAACCTCAATGAGATACCACCTCACACCAGTCAGAATGGCTAAAATTAATGAGTCGGGAAACAACAGATGTAGGTGAGGATGCAGAGAAAGGGGAACCCTCCTACACTGTTGGTGTGAATGCAAGCTGGTGCAGCCACTCTGGAAAACAGTATGGAGGTTCCTCAAAAAGTTGAAAATAGAGCTACCTTATGACCCAGCAATTGCACTACTGGTTATTTACCCCTAAGATACAAACATGATCCGAAGGGGCATCTGCACTCCCATGTTTATAGCAGCAATGTCCACAATAGCCAAACTATGGAAAGATCCTAGATGTCCATCCACAGATGAATGGATAAAGAAGATGTGGTGTGTGTACATACACACACATGCACACACAACGGAATATTATGCAGCCACCAAAAAAAATGAAATCTTGCCCTTGCAACAACATGGATGGAACTAAAAGTTATTATGCTAAGCGAAATAAGTCAGTCAGAGAAAGACAATTATCATATGATCTCACTGATAAGTGGAATTTGAGAAACAAGACAGAGGATCATAGGGGAAGTGAGGGAAAGATGAAACAAGACGAAACCAGAGAGGGAGACAAACCATAAGAGACTCTTAATCTCAGGAAACAAACTGAGGGTTGCTGGAGTGGTGGGGGTGGGAGGGATGGGGTGGCTGGGTGATGGACATTGGGGTTGGTATGTGCTATGGTGAGCGCTGTGAAATGTGTAAGACTGTTGAATCACAGACCTGTACCCCTGAAACAAATAATACATTATATGTTAATAAAAAATTAAAAAAGGCTTAAAGATTGATCTCTGAGATAGGAAAGGAACATTTCCTTGGCCCTGTGGCCCTCAATACCAAAAAGAAAGTCTGGCACCTAATTAGACTCTTTGGACATTAGAGACAATATTCACCTCATGTGGGGACTTTGTGCAAGTTGACCGGAAAATATGGCCAATGTGGCTGGGGTCTTGAGCAGTGTATACTGCTGGACACAGTACAGCAGGCCATCTCAGCAGCATTCCTCTTGCAGCTTAAATTCCCCAAGGTTCCATTTGAACCACATGGATCTGTCATTGATGACTACACTGACTGGAGCCTCTGACAGAGGGAGGCAACTTCTGCGTGGCGGTTCTCTGTAGGTACTGGACTCCTTGCTTACTCAGTAGTTCTACCACTGCATTCACTTGAGAGATAGGTACTAATCTACTGTTGGGAACTCCTGGAGACCAAGTGCCTTTCACAGGATTCACAGGTGAAACATTGTGTCCAGATAGTCCTATGTTGGGTTGGGAACCACTCAGGTGCTGGCCACAGAGTTGGAAAGGTTCAACAGTCCTCTCTTATTAGATGGAGATGGTATATTCAAGAGAGAATCCATCTGGTTCTGCAGTCATGTCTTCCTTAGGAAGAATGGTCACAGGTACATCTTTAGAGTCTTTCCCCTCCCCCTTGACCAATAACAGAAGGCTTTGACGACCTTGAGTGCCCGCTTCCAGGAATTTCCTGAGGATGCTTGGACTCGGTTTATTGATGGCTTGGGCACACTGAAAGCTGCTGGTGTCCACTGGGTGGCAGCAGTCATCCAGCCCCAGTAAGTACTCTGAAAGACTATTACTCTGGCCTTGGACCAGTAGTCTGCAAACCAGTCTTTTTTTCTTTTTTTTTTTTTTTAATTTTATTATGTTATGTTAGTCACCATACAATACATCATTAGTTTTTGATGTGGTGATCCACGATCCATTGTTTTTGTATAACACCCAGTGCTCCATGCAGTACGTGACCTCCTTAATACCCATCACCGGGCTAACCAATCCTCCCTCCCCCCTCCCCTCTAGAACCCTCAGTTTGTTTCTCAGAGTCCATAGTCTCTCATGGTTCATCTTTCCGTCCGATCCCCCCCCCATTCATTTTTCCCTTCCTTCTCCTAATGTCCTCCATGCAATTCCTTATGTTCCACAAATAAGTGAAACCATATGATAATTGACTTTCTCTGCTTGACTTATTTCACTTAGCATAATCTCCTCCAGTCCCATCCATGTTGATGTAAAAGTTGGGTATTCATCCATTCTGATGGCTGAATACTATTCCATTGTATATATGGACCACATCTTTTATCCATTCATTTGTTGAAGGGCATCTCGGCTCTTTCCACAGTTTGGCTATTGCAGACATTGCTGCTATGAACATTGGGTGCATATGGCCCTTCTTTTCACTACATTTGTGTCTTTGGGGTAAATACCCAGTAGTGCAATTGCTGGGTCATAGGGTAGCTCTATTTTTAAAGTTTTGAGGCACCTCCACACTGGCTTTTTCCAAAGTGGCTGTACCAACTTGCATTCCCACCAACAGTGTAAGAGGGTTCCCCTTTCTCCACAACCTCTCCAACATTTGTTGTTTCTTTCCCTGTCCATTTTTGCCATTCTAACTGGTGTAAGGTGGTATCTCAATGTGGTTTTGATTTGGGTTTCCCTGATGGCTAATGATGATGAACATTTTTTCATGTGTCTGTTAGCCATTTGTATGTCTTCTTCAGAGAAGTGTCTGTTCATGTCTTCTGCCCATTTTTTGACTTGATTATTTGTTTTTTGGGTGTTGAGTTTGAGAAGTTCTTTATAGATCTTGGATACCAGCCCTTTATCTGTAGTGTCATTTGCAAATATCTTCTCCCATTCTGTGGGTTGCCACTTTGTTTTGTTGATTGTTTCCTTTGCTGTGCAGAAGCTTTTTATCTTGATGAAGTCCCCAAAGTTCATTTTTGCGTTTATTTCACTAGCTTTTGGAGATGTATCTTGAAAGAAGTTGCTGTGGATGATGTCAAAGAGGTTACTGCCTATGTTCTCCTCTAGGATTTTGATGGATTCCTGTCTCACGTTGAGGTCTTTCATCCATTTTGAGTTTATCTTTGTGTATGGTGTTAGAGAATTGCAAACCAGTCTTTATTGTGTATGTTTCACATATGAATGTCTTATTTTACTGGGAAGATTTTAAGCTCACAGAAGGCAGCAATCGGATCTTGCATATCACATGTCTTCATGCCAGGTCCTATAAGAATTATCCCCTAGTTCAAGATACATGTCTTAAAAGAATGTATCATTTATTATAACTGAATTTAAATTAAATCTTCATTTTTAAAGAAGGTATTTTTATTTTATATCCTGCTTTAGTGCATTTGAAGCATATAGTCCAGTTTATTTGAACAACTAACATCCTGGTTAGTTGTTTTAAAAAAATAATCATAAGGCCACTCAACAGTTCACCTTATTATAATTAGAATATTTAGATGACTCATTCATTGACTATCTACACTGGGGTATAGATAGTGAGTGGTGAATTCTTGCTATGTCCTGGTGCAGATCCCCATGGTCTGTTTGTGCCAATCAGATGCACTGAGAGAGTGGATTGGTGTTGGCTCCTGAGAGGTGTGTCTCTTTGATTCAAAGAATTCTGTTAGGTTGAATGATCCCTATCCATATCTACTGCCTCCAGTAATTATTCCCATACTTGGTTCTTCGTGATACTTAATTTTATTGAGTCTTACGAGACCTAATGTAACCAAAAATTACTATTGGCATAGAATCACAGGAATAGCTTTGCATGATTTTATGTCTAGCTTCAACCCTCTGAATCAGGGCTTTCTTGGAAATTAAGCTGGACTAGGGGAGGCTGTCCCTAGTTAATTTTCCATTATACTTTAGAAAGTGGATATACTGTCTAGCAGGTGATATTGCGTCTTAGGTTTCTGCATTAACTTCACCACCAGGCTCTAAACCACAAGTAGCAATGCTGCACAGTGGAACAAATATTGGACTTGATCTTTTTAATGAGTTTTAGCTCTTTTTCTCCTCAGAGTTAAAAATATAGCCTTAAGTAAGCGACTTCAATCTCTGCCAGTTTTCTAATGTGTCAAATCTCAAATGAAAGAAACTGATTGAGACCTAACTAGTCTTCCTGCCTCTAGTCATTCCCAATTTCAATTCATTTTTCAGTTTAATTTTCTGGATTAAATTTTCTAGAACAATGTTCTGACCACATCACCCCCCTGCTGAATATTTCTAATTTCTGAATTTTTCTGATGCTGAAAGATAAAATTCAAACTTCTCAGATTGGTATGCCACTTTGTTTCAATTCAGCATACATTTATTGAATGGATACTATATATAAAATTATAATTGAGGCTCTAATGATGCAAAGATGAAAGCCATAGTCTTCTTCCTTTTTTTTGTAAGAAGCTTACAGTTTAATAGGAGAGACATCCTTGTAATGAACAGTTATTTTTTTAAAATCATACTATGTGCCGTAGTACTGTGATAAACATAAGTGTTATGAAGATCCCCCCAAAAGAAATAAATAATAATTAAAATAGTAATACCAGTAGCCATTATATTAGTAATAGGAATAATGAGAGCCATTATTTGTTGATAAATGTATGGTATACCAGGACACTGTTTGGAAGTTAAGATGCATTTTTTTTGTGGAAGATTATCTTCCTTTTGCAAATGATATAATTTAATGAAAGCATGACTTACCAAATCACATAAAGAGAAGTGGGATTCACACTCAGATTTGCCTAGTTACAACATGCATGCCCCACTGTATTAGTTTTATGTGGTTGCCATGACCAAATACCAAAACTCTAGTGGCTTTAAAGAACAAAAATTTATTATCTCACAGCTCCGTATGTCAGAAGTGGGACTCAGGTCTCATTGAGTGAAAATCACACCATCTGAAGGATGCATTAATTCCTTTCTAGAGGCTCTAGGAAAGACTCTCTTTCTTTGCTCATTCAGGCTGTTGGCAAAATTTAGTTCCTCGTGGTTGTAGGGCTCAGCTCCCCATTTCCTTGCTAGGGGTTCTATCCAGCTTTCTGAGGCCACTCACATTCCTTGGCTAGTGGCTCTCAGTTTTCATACTTTGTTCTATCCTTGCTCTTGGAGTTTTTAGGATTTATGAGATTAGATGAGGTTTACTAGGAGAATTCAGGATAATATTCCCATTTCAAGGTCCTTACCTTTAATCAAACTGCCAAAATCACATCTCTGCCACCACCCCCGTCATGTGAAGCAACATATTTGCAGAGATTTGAGCAGGGACATTATTCAGACTACCTTTCTCAGTTTATCTTTTTTTTTTTTTTTCCCTAAAGAATAAGGTATCTGGTAAAGTTCTATTAGTTGGATCTAATGGAGTAGTAGCCTTTTAATAGAGATAGAGATACCCCAAACTAAGAAGAACATGGTCAAGGACTCAGGTACATAGAAGTCCATGTGTGTTTAGAGGAATAGACAGATATCTGGTGTGAATGAAAGACGGACTGGGTCTGGCTTGTGAATGGCTCATAGTAATGCACTCAGGAATTAAGAGTAAATCCCAGTTGAAATGGGGATGAGGAAATGCTTTGACCATGAAGCAGACAGCTGAAAATCCCTCATGATTATATCTCCACTAATTCCGTGCATGAATTTTGGAGTGAGAGGACATGGATTGAGTTCTGTCTCCAGTAGTGACTGGTTTATTCTCTCTCTATGATTGCTCTTACAATTTGATGCAGAACAAATACGATCATACATGTGTACGTACATGCAGGTCCGTGTAAGTTTATTTCTACACATGCCCACACATATGAAAGTGTTTGTAAATTATCAAGTGCTATAAAAATATTCATTTTCATCTCAAGTAAGATTGATTTGATTCTTATCCACAAGCATGCTGTGACTCATGCCTGTTTTTATTAATATGTCTCTTTTCAAATGTTGGAAAGGCATTTTCTATTCTCTGTATTTCTTCCATGAATTCTACTCTTCTTTCTAAGGCAGCTTAGTATCCGGTTCCTTAGTATCCAGTTGGTGTGACCCCAGTCACCCCATGTCCCCTGGTGTCAGAGATCTTTCATGGCATTCACAATGTCATTCAGTTCTCTCACCATACATTGAACTGTGTGATTAGTGAATCTTTAGTATAACTGCATACATGGGTGTTATTTTTAAACTCCATTAGGACAGAGATGTAACCATTTGCTTCTTGTTATTTCTTGGTTTTTCTCTTTGGCCTAGGATTTTAGACAATGGACTATAATGACAAAGAACACAATTTCAGTGTTAGTTTCTTTTGGGTCTAAATCCTAGCTCTGCTACATGCCAATAATATGAATGTTCACAAATTAATGAATTTTGGTGTAAAATCAAGATAATATTTATTTTTCAATGTTGTGAGAATTAGAAGTAACATATATATCTGGTATTGGTTGCCATTCAATTAAGTTTAGCTATGGTAATGAAAATGATGACTACTAATGAATGTTTTCATTTTTTTAACCAAAGCATATGTTCGTCTAAATTTGTTTTGATATAGTTATTTAAGTTGTGATCTGTTTTTTTCCCCAAAATTTTATAATTATTCATTTATATTTCAAAACAGCCTTGTAAGTGAGGTCAGTTGTAATTACTGTTACAGTAGTGGAAAAGTTTTATACAGAAAGGTTAAAAGAACTGATTAAGAGATTTTTTTTTAAAGACTTTTTATTTATTTATTTGACACAGAGAGAGAGAGAGAGAGCACAAGCAGGGGGAGTGGCAGGCAGGCAGAGAGAGAGGGAGAAGCAGGCGCCCTGCTGAGCAGGGAACCCAATGCGGGGCTCAGTCCCAGGACGCTGGGATCATGACCTGAGCCGAAGGCAGCTGCTTAACTGACTGAACCACCCAGGCGCCCCAAAAGAACTGATTAAGATCAGACTTTGAATCACTGAAGTTCTGTGAATTGACCTCAATGTGGTGATTTTTGGTGCTATGATTAGTTAACTCTTTTGCTTCCTGTGATTAGCCTTCTCTCATCAAAGGTGAAATTTGTGGTGCTAAAACTATCTGGCATTTGCACATCTTCATCAAAATTATCTGGCCTCTTGATTATGCAGCAGAAAAATCTAAAAAAAAACCCTAAAAAAATAGAGAGCTTTTTTTTTTACATTGTTTGTTATTTACAAAAGTGTTACATTTTTTAAAAACTTCAAAGGAAGTTACCTTTGATTACCTTAATTACTTCAATTCCTTCACCCTTCAATTCATTTCTCAACCTATTCTTTGTAATTTATGACTATTCCCCTTTCTCTTTATAAATACATTGGATGGATGGATGGATGGATGGATGGCTCGCTAGCTAGCTATGGTTACTCTCCAGCAAATTTCAGGGAAAATTCAGCATTATCATTCTCCAGAGATAACAGTTGAATATGGCAGTAGAGTCAATATTTTCTAAGGTGTGATTAGCTGTGATAATACATCTTGGCTGATTTATAGACTTCGAAGCCATTTATTATTTCCTGCCAACTCGATTTTCTCATCTATACAAAAGGATCCTGGTCTCTACAACTCCGTGGGGAATGAGATGAGAAGAAAATAATATATGTTAGTATTCTATAAAAATAAGGTATTTATATTATTTTCCAGCCTGATTCTAATTTCTCTTTTTTACAAATAATAATAGAATAGAGCTTTATTCTGCCTCAAACTTCTCCGCACCCCTCTGACTCCCACTTGAGTAAAAGTTTACATCATTCACCGAGTTTTTTTATGCCAAACTTCAAAGCAATTCTTGACTTCTCCCACTCTGATTATCCACCTTCAATCTGTCAGAAATTTCTATGGCCTCATTCTTAAAAACATTTTCAAATTTCATTCCCTTTTTACTACCACCTGCAATCACTCTAACGATAATAATGATAGCTCATATTTGGTAAGTACTCACTATGTTCCAGGCCCTGCCTATATAATACTCTTAATACTGCTAACGTGAACCTACTTCATTGCCTAACTGGGTTACTGTAATCAGCTCCTAATTGGTCTCCTTTTATGCTTTCATGCTACTCTCTATTGTCCACTTCACATTTACTAGCCAAAGATTTTTTTTTATTTTTTTATGTTCTTAATTATCCCATGATTCTAGGCAAAAACTGCCAGTAGCTCCCCATCTCAGAGTAAAGCCAAAGTCTTCACAATGGCCATGGAGACTGCCTACTGGCACCCCCGTCTCTCCTCCCCTAACTTAGAACCATGCTCTTTAGGATCTAGCCACATGGGCTTCATGATGACCCTCCATAACTCTAAGATCTTTCCCACCAGAAGGCCTTGAACTTGTGATTCCTTTGGCCTACTTCACATGGTGTTATACTTCACTTTATTTAGGTTCTTTACTCCAGTGTTAGGAAACTTTAAGTTAGATACATACTAGATGTAATAACTTTGGAAATTGCATTCTTTCTTATTATTAAATGCTACGTTTGAAAATAGAGATAATTAAAATTGTGGAAACAGCTCAAGTGTCCATCAACTGAAAAATAGATAAAGAAGTGGTATATATGTACAATGGAACATTACTCAGCTGTCAGAAATAATGAAATCTTACATTTGCAATGACATGCGTGAAGCTGGAGAGTTTTTTGCTAAGTAAAATATGTCAGAGAAAGACAAATACAATATGATATCACTCATATGTGGAATTTAAGAAACAAGCAAGGGGGGGAAAAAGAGAGAGAGACACAAACCAAGAAACAGACTCTTCACTATAGAGAACAAACTGCTGGTTACCAGAGGCGTGGAGGGGGCGATGCACTGAATGGGTGATGGGCATTAAGGAGGGCACTTGTCCTAGTGAGCCCTATGTTATATGCAACTGATGAATCACTGAAGTCTACTCCTGAAACTAATATTATACTATATGTTAACTAAGCGGAATTTAAATAAAAACTTAAAAAAGGATGAAAATAGAGGTAACTAACATTTCTTATAATGTTGTTATGAGGACTAGAGATAATATTCATCAAGTACCCAGCACAGAGTGCAGCATGTAGGAGGTAATGAGTAACTAGTAGTTACCATCATGACTAATTTTATCACCCATTTATACATTGTTCTGCAGTCATTTTTAACTACACCTTTTATACATATGCAAATTCATATATGTAATACTCTCACACATGCATGCACGAATATACACATTTATATGTAACATGTGAATTATGCAACACACACATACGTAATGTGTGTGTGTATGGACATACATGCATGCTAGTATATGCACACACACACACAAATACCAGAGAACAATTTTACCCTAGTTTGATGATACATGTTTTAAGGAGAGAGCCCATATGCTAATTCTGTTTCAAAAGACTTTTGTACTCCATTCATTATGAATGATGTATACAAAGTAAAAAATATGTATATTGAAACAAATTCAAACCTAATTTATCCCAGTTAATTTGAAGCATAACTGGAATGGTGTTTAGGCATACAAGTACTTTGGGTTTGTTTTGCTTCCTATTAATAGAATTTAGCTTTGATGACTTGTTTTCTTTTATTTTCTCCTTTGAATTAGATAATTGTCTTAGTTTCATTACATAGAATTTGTTTTCACCAGGTTGGCAAGGTTTACAAATGGAAATTGCTTTGTTATAGATCAAATTATACAAAGGTAGCATTAAATTGGAATTGTGACTGTAGAATTCTGTCTATAGACATAATAGGGAAATCTTTGATGAAAGTGTCAGAAATGTATATTTTGAGCAAATTGAATAGCTACTGTTACTATCAAAAAAGAAGAAAGAAACTCAGGAATGTTTGTCATTTTCATCACAGTAAATAGGTCAGAGGTGATTGACTCTCTTTCTCTAATATCCTCAGTCTTGGCATCTCATAGTTCAGCAATCCAAACATAGCCCTATCCTGTCATTTTTGTCTAAAAACCAAAATGCCAACTCATCTTCCAGTAAGCCATATCCTGGAAGGCTGTCACTTGCTCATAGCTATGTGCCCTCCTCCTTGCTCTCTTCAGTTTATTCATTCATTTGTTCATTCCTTTGTTCATCCAGAAAAATGCACAGTGAGCGTTTTCTGAGTACATGGTAGTTTCTATCCCCCATGGGCACTATAGACTAGCAGTGGAAAAGGTCATTACGACATAACCACGTAGACAAGTACAATGAATGTTATTAAAGTTCTGTGAAGAAGAGCTGCCTCGTATGGCAAGAGGCTGTAATGGATGGTCTTGACCAATCAAAACTTTTTTGCAGAAAATGGATATTGAGCTGAAATGTGCAAGATTTTCGAAGAGAGATTTCTAGAGGCAGGTGGCCCAGCATATGTAAAGTATCTGTGGTTGGAGGGGCTGCAAGAAGGCTAGTAGGTTTTTGTGGTGGGGAGTTGAGGGGGACCATGAGATGAGGCTGGAAAGGTGAGTAGAGTTGAATCTATGTCCATTAGTCCATTAACAAATTTGGTCTTTACCTTAACTCTGATAGGAAGCCATTTAATGATGTACAAGCAGAAGAGTGATCCAGTTTGCCTTTTGAAAACATTACTCTGTTTACAGTGTACAATATGAATTTTAGGAGACTAACATGGATGCAGAGCCATCAGTTCGGAAGCTGTTTCATTAGTCAAGGAGAAACATGAATGTCCCTTGAGAAGTGGGTGATTCAAGAAATATTTAGAAAGTAAAATGGGACAGTGTTAGTGGTTGGTTGAATATGGGCAATGAAGGAGAAGCAGGGATCAAGGATGACTACAGGATTTCTTCTGAATTCTTTTACCACTACCTACCTTCCCTATTTGTTCTATCTTATGTAGTTCATACTCCACTATAAATGTAGTCGGGATCTTAGATATTTCATAGAGCATTTCATTCCTTATATTTACTTTTCTAAACTGTAATTTGGTTCTTCCTTAATTTCAGCATTTCCTCCTCAGCCATCTGGAGTGTAGAGAGTGTTCAATCTTCCATTTACCGTAAACCATGGTTTCCAGAAAACTGTCAACATTCTTGTCCCTCAGTCCAGGTTAATACTCATCAGAGGAGCTTTAGCCTGTTTTGGATTCCCCAACTATAACTGTACTACTTGAATCCTTTCTTTATCCTAGATAGACGCCCTGGCATGTTATTTTTAAATAAAGCGAAAATTTATTTAAATACACATAGTATGAAAAATGGGCTAGATTAAAAAAAAATATTTTCCTCTGACTTCTGTCTTTATGTTCTATTTCCAGAGGAACTGCTAATTTCTTATGTATCTTTCCAGAGACATTCATTAAATACACCAGCATGGGGGCGCCTGGATGGCAACAGGCTGTTAAGCATCTGACTCTTGGTTTCAGCTCGGGTCATGATCTCAGGGTCTTGGGATCGAGCCCGCAATGGTATTCGTGCTCACTGGAAAATATGCTTGAGTTTTTCTCTTCCTCTCCCTCTGCCCCAGTGGCTCATGCTCTCTCTCTCTCCCTCCAAAATGAATAAACAAATCTTAAAACACACACACACACACACACACACCCCAGCATGTGTGTTTTGTTGTGCATGTGTATGTATTCCTCTTTCCACTTGAAAAATATTATCTTTTATTCTATATGCCAAAGTAAATTTCAAAGGTTTAAAATATTTAAATATTTTAAAAAGAAAAAAATGAAATTGTACAGCAATCATACAGTACTAGAAAAAATATGGGAGAATTTTATTTAATATTGGATTGTCAAAAGCCATAAAAGGAAAGATTGACAAATTTGACAGCATGAAAGTACAAAATACAAATTTGCCTGCATGAAAGTACAAAATACAATTTTCCTGAAGTGATTTTGATCTTGAGATTTATGCCTAGATCATACTTCTAGCCCTAGCTCTCTGTCTCATGGTAGTGGCTTTATTTGTGATGTCTTAGAGCCAATTCTCCTTAAATACTCAAAGCCTCTATCAAGTACACTGAAAAACAATAAAATATTAATATATTTTACATTTTCTGACAGCAGAAATAATTCACTGGACTGTCTTCATATTATCCCTGATAGTTGAATTTGAAACTTCAGAAAATGATGATTTTAAATGATCAAGCTCATTACCGTACCTTTTTAAATATGATGCACTAGAAACTCAAGGTATACAAATTGTTCACCACCAAGATGTCAGCAATTTCCTCCAAGTCAGAATCATGAAGGAATATTCATTTTTTTTATTTTTTATTTTTATTTTTTTAAGATTTTATTTATTTGAGAGAGAGAATGAGAGACAGCATGAGAGGGAGGAGGAGCGGAGGGAGAAGCAGACTCCCCGCTGAGCAGAGAGCCCAACACGGGACACGTTCCCAGGACTGCAAGATCCTGACCCAAGCCAAAGGCAGTTGCTTAACCAACTGAGCCACCCAGGCGCCTGGAATATTCATTTTTAAAAAGTACCTTTAGATTTCTTGTTTGAGTGCTTTTCCTGCACAGGATTAGAACTAGTTGAATGTTAGCATGCAATGTTAGCATAGCATTTCTTAATGGTTAAGTATTAAAACTGGGTAATTAAAAAACTGAGGAATAAACCATTCTTTCTGGAAATATCTTTTTGAATGAACATGAGTGGCAATCTAGTGTAAATTTTGTCATGCTGATCAAGGCTGTAGGAAGTGTTCTTTGAATATTTGAATTGCAACTATTTGGAATGAAGAAGATGGAAGCTACCGGAACAGTATTTGAGCCAATCTGCAGTTTGTTCTCAGTCGAGGGCTGAGCCCAGGGCCCAAGAAGCCTATAAGTACAGAAAATGCTGGTTTTTGAACAAGAGCCTTGGCCACACTGCAGTATTAAGCCACTTGGAACTGTGGTGGGCCTTCCTCCTCAAAGCTAAGAGCTTCTGTTCTACCTAGACTCCCTTCCAGGTTTTCCTTGTTTTCTTAACACAAATCCCAATTCCTCTACCTGTTTTCTTTGTCCATTCCATAAGGCTACTGTCATCTATTTTATGGGATTTCTTTCCACGCGTTACCTCCTTTTGTGCTAACAGTAAAGTAGATAACACAGGATCTTCACATTTTCAAGTCTTTGCTGCAAATTACTAAGGGGAAAGATCAAGAGGCTTAAAAAATAACAAATATGAAGGACTTTCAAATGTTTCAGGATCTCCCAAAGCAACTGGTCTTGTTTTTTTGTTGTTGTTGTTGTTTGTTTGTTTTGTACCTACTGCAAAAAGCCAAGAAGAACCATAAGGGTTTTATTTTCTATCCTTATATCCTTTAGAAGGTTTGGCTGCTCCACTGAACTCTCTTGCCACATATATAGAATTGCAAAGTGAGAAAAAGAAAAGTAGCCCTTGGCATCTGGGACCTGGCCTGGTACTGTATCATTTAGGCCTTGGTGTTGCTATGAGCTGGTGGTTCTCCTGTTGAACATAAACAATTTCACAGAGTGTCAACATCAGACAAAGCCACTCTGGAACCATGGATCAAGATAAAAACAAGATCACTTCGTAAGCATGAGTGAACGCAGACAAAACACGACCGTTGTCTTGGCCAAAAAAATAACCAAACATCCCCATATCTTGACTTATAGGAGTGCTTCCAACCTATTATAACTTTAGCCTAGTCTAGTCTTCCCTTTGTTAGGTAAGAATCATTAAGATAGCCAGGGCGCCTGGGTGGCTCAGTTGGTTAAGCGACTGCCTTCGGCTCAGGTCATGATCCTGGAGTCCCGGGATCGAGTCCCGCATCAGGCTCCCTGCTCAGCAGGGAGTCTGCTTCGCCCTCTGACCCTCCCCCCTCTCATGCTCTCTCTATCTCATTCTCTCTCTCAAATAAATAAATAAAATCTTAAAAAAAAAATTCTTTAAAGATAGCCAATCACATAATTATCTCTGCTTCCTGATAGCACCCAATCTGGATCAAAATTCCACTTTCTTTGACCCTCCCCAAAATAACCTACCCAAAGCCCTAATCCTATTAAGTCATTTCCCCTACCCTCACTGAACTATCCCATGGTTCCCCACAGTATTTGTTCTCCATCACTGCAACAAGTAATGAACTCAACTTTATCCAACTACAGTGTGCCCAGTAGTCTCTGACTAGAGGGCAATGGTAAGACAGAGAAAATGGGGTCAAGATTGTAAAGTACCTGTGGGCCATTTTAAGGATGTTGGCTTTTAATTCTGAGTGAGAGGGGATGCCATTGGAGGATTTTATTTTTTTAACTTTTAAAATTGTATATTTTTAAAAAATTTGTGATAGTTTCCAATTCACAGAAATATTGCAATAACACTACAGAATTTATACTTCATCCACATTTGCAGATTATTATCAGTTTACCTATTTGTTTTATATAAATCTTACTTTCAAGTCATTTCAGAGCAAGTTGCAAATACTGTCTCACCCTTTTACCTCTAAATAATGCATTGTCTGTTTCCTAAAATAGAGGATGTTCACTTACATGTATAATCAATTAACACTGATACAGTATTATTATTCAATTTATAGGCCTCATTCAGAGTTTATCAATTGTCCCCAAAATGTCCTTTTATGTAATTTTTGTTTTTTGTCTGGTTCAGGTTCTAATCAAGGATCATACTCTGCATTTAGTTTTTAAGTATCTTTATATTTCTTTAATGTACAGGAATTACTCAGTCTTCTTTGACACTGATATCTTTGAAAAGGAAAGACCTTTTATTTTGTAGAGTATCCCCCAGCTGGTATTTGTTGGTTCCTCCTTATATTTAGTTTCAGTTCATTCAGTTTTGGTGAAAATGCTGTATATTAATTTGTTACCTTTTCTTGAAAACCCATTGATCATATGTTTCTGAATCAATTTCTGAATGATATATCCTGACCCACTGATCATTCTGTCTATATGTAAGTCAGTGCCACACAGTGTTAATTACTATAGCTTTATACAGTTTTTTGAAATCAGATGTTGTATATCTGACACAGTTTTTGCTAATCTAGGTGCTTTGCATTTTCATATACATTTTAGAGTCACTTTGTTAATTTTTACAAAAGTCCTACTGAAATTTTGACTGGGATTATATTGGAATCATAGAAAAATTTGAAGATAATTGAGTTCTTAACAATATTAAGATTTATGATCCATAAGCCTGATATATATCTCCATTTATATAGGGTCTCTTTCCTATCAGTATTTTGTAGTTCTCAGTATAAAGGCCAGATATCATTTTGTTAAATTTATCCCTAGAGTTTTGTGTTTTGAAATGCTCTTTGAAAGGACTTGTTTAAAATTTTAGATTCTAGTTATTTATTTCTAGCATACAGAAATGTAATTGATTTTTGTGTATTGTTGACATATAATCTTGCTAAACTTATTTGTTATTACAAAGAACTTTCTGTAGATTTTTTATTATTGTAAGATGAATGCGTTGAGCACATTTATGCTTTACTTTCTTTGCCTGATAATTCCATCATCTCTTTTGTATCTATATTTGCTTTTATTGGCTATTTTCCCCTGGTTATTGATCACATTTTCCTGCTTCACATACCAGTATTTTTATTTTAAGATTTTATTTATTTATTTGAGAGAGAGTAAGATCACAGAGGGGGAGGGAGAGGGAGAAAAAAACTCACCACTGAGCCTGATGTGGGGCTCGATCCCAGGATCCTGGGATCATGACCTGAGCCAAAGGCAGACGCTGAACCGACTGAGCCACCCAGGCGCCCACAAAGTAGTAATTTTTAATTTGATGCTGGAATTGTGAATTTGTGTTGCTAAGTGTTGAAACTTGGTATATTTCCTTAAAAAGCATTGAACTTTGTTCTAGAGGCACTTAAGTTACTAACAGTTCCGTTTGGTCCTTTGAGGTTTATTTTTAAGTTTTTTTAAAGACAGATAGAAGTCAGCAATTTCTTTGATATTAATATTTTTGAAGTATAGTTAAACATACAATACTATATTATTTTCAGATGACAACAGTGATTTAACAATTAGACACATTACAAAATGCTCATCACAATAACTATAGTTACCATCTGTCATCATATAAAGTTATTACAATATTACTGATTATATTCCCTATGCTGTACTTTTTATCCCTGTGACTTATTTATTTTATAGCTGGAAGTTTGTATTTCTTTGTCACTTTCCTCTTTGCAAATTTCCTCTGTATTTTTTTTTAACTCAGGAAACTTTAGTTTTTAAAGTAATCTAGTGTAAAAACAAGTTGAGGTTAAAAGAATATGTTCAGAGAGTGACTATGTTCAGCTTTGCAGGCCATATGGTCTTGATTGCAACTACTTAACTGCCATTTTAGTGTGAAAGTAACCATAGATAATGTGTAAACAAGTGGGCATGGCTAAGTCCCAATAAAACATTATTTACTTAAACAGATGGTAGGCCAGATATGGTCTTAAGATTATAGGTTGCCAATCCAATCCATGGTCTAGAGTTTACTTCCTTCTAGAGTTACTTTCCCCCATACTAAAGTGTACCCTTCTGGAATTCCTACTGAATGCCTTACGTATTCACCAAGGACTATACATTCTGGCTGATAGAAACTCAAAGATATGTGGCCCTCTGTGACCTCTGGTAATTTTTCAGCATATAGCTCCTAGTTATTCTCTTAGAAATTGTTCTCAGTTTCTCTTTCTGGATTTTATCCTACAAATATAAAAACTAGAATTCAGACAAAGACTTAAGCATATCTCTGGATCTCCTTCTCTGTATAGCACCCTTTCCTCCACCACCCAGCATTGGAAATTCTAGCTGTCCCAGACTGTTTCCTCAACTATGTGTAACCCCATTTTTTGCTGTGCTGACCCTATTGGAGTTATAGTCCAGAAGTGCCTCCATGCAGAAATCTAGGGGTGATCATAGGGTGTGCCTTTTTTCATTTCTCTAAGGGATCCCAAGCTTATATTTCCTGATGTTCAGTGTTTAAAACACTTGTTGTATATACTTTGCCCAAGTTTCTAGTTGTTTATTGCTGACGGATAATTCATACTTTATTACTTTTTCTTACTGTGTATATGCTGGGAGCAAACGTCTTCTTATTACTTACCTTGATATTCAAATTGTCTCTGATTTGGCCAGTAAGTTTCTCTAATAGCTGCCTCCTTGAGCCTTTCATCATAAAAATCATTCATGCTATAAATTTTTGAGCACTTTATTATTTTCTGGTACAAAAAAAAATCTAGGTTCATCTTGAATTTTTTTGTTCTTAGCTCCAGACTATTTTCTCAAGGGGTCCTGGCTCCTTTTAATGGGGAATAGTATTTAAATAGAGTTTGGGATAGAGGAGTGACATTCAATTATGTTAAAATGTCACATGGTTCTATTTTGTTTAATGGACCATAAGGGTCAGGGGTAAGGCACAGAGATCAGAAAGGAAAGTATTGTAAGAAAATCACACAAAATGATAGTCACTTAGACCAAAATAGTAACAGTGAAAAATTATATATGTTATGGAATGAAAAGTTTTATACACACACACACAAACACAGACACATATATGTGTTTTTATATATAACATCCAAACCAAATTTTGAATGGAGGCCCACCTTGTAACTGAGGATTGGCCCACCTTGGGCCAAAATTTGGTTTGGATGTTAAGACTGACAGTACCGATTGTACACTAAAAGTGTTGAAAATATCTATTACTCACATAATGAGGCCTTCTGGGACATCAGGGTAGCTCCAAGGCATGTCCAAAAGTAGTTTTAGAGAGCAAGGAAAGGAAACTGATTTAGAGTTTTCTGGTGGTTGGAGGGTGGGACTGGGGTGAGAATTTCTGTGCACAGATAAGGGCATGCTTGGTTCGAAACTCCTGCCACTAAGGGGAGCACCTGGGCTAGCTTCCTAGGTTTCCAGATGTTGGACACAAAGGAAGCACTGTCAGCAATCAACTCAAACACCAAAAAGTGGAGTCAGACCCTACTACATAGACAAGATTTGTTTTTCCTCCGAGTAACTGGAGTTATAGAGTTGCCATAAACACAGTTGAGGAAGGCTGTTCACTGGAAAAGTTTGGAGGCAAAGAATCAGTTTGCATTTCAGCAAGTTAAGCTTCAGATGTCTCTAAGATTTATTTACATTGGAGGTTTTTTACTTTCATAATTTGTTCTTTTTTGTAAAAATAAACTGCCCACTAAGAAGGTCTCTGCCTAATTTGAATAATATATTTTTATTAAAAATCAAAGTTACATAATTCCATAAAAGCTTTAGTACCCGAATCGCTTAAAGATATGCACCCTCCCTCTTAGTAGCTGATTTCTTTGGACAAAACAACAGACATGGAAAATAATTTGGAAATAGGTAAATAACATTAGTTGATGATTTTCCTTGATATTTACCAAAAAAAGTGTTTTATGGGTAGGACACATGATAGCAGTGAAATTGTCTTTATTAGTGTGAAGGGCTTTCTGTTCAAAATAATCTTATGTAATATTTAAATTATTGCGTTTTTTAAATTGTGTAGCTATTTATGTTTTAGAAATTTAAAAATTATTATTCTAAAATATTGGCTATGTCAGTTGTGTAATATATGCCAATATATTATCTGTGATGTGTTTCCATTTAGAAACATGTTCAAATTACTTTCTTGTTTGTTTTAAAAGAATTAAATTTTAGCTTGATTCAGTCTCTTTGGAGAAAAGCATCTTAAGAACCAGTTTTGTTTTTACTCCCCAAACAAATTGGAATTGGCAGAATCAATACAAATGCCAACTTGTGTAAAATTAAATGATCTAGTAATTTCGCAGGCTCTCAACAGCCCCATGAGAAGTAATGCATCTGGTAGTCAACACTACCATTTTAGTTCATTGGTGGTCTGGTCTTGTGGTAGTTGACCTGGATCATTGCTCTTCTTTTCAAGTCAATAGATTTAAAAAATAGTTCAGAAGACAATAGACCTAGGTCCAAATTGTATCTCTGCTCTTGAAAAATCACCAAGTCATTTAACATCTATAATCCTCGTTTATTTTTCATCTATAAATGAAGGTTAATGTATGTGCTCTCCATTTTTATGTAGCTCAGAAATGCTTTAATGTTATGATTCTGAGTCAAGCTCTGTGATTGAAACATTAAAGGCCTTTTGTGTTACCCCGAATCTGCTAAAACTGAACTGGACAGCTAAATAAAAATAGTTTAATCCCACGCTGCAAGAAAGGAAAATGTTAGCAATTAACCCAGACAAGAAAGTTTTGTTAGAGGCAGAATGCATGGTTGAAACTTATTTTCAAAGGCTTTGCAAGTGTAAAGGGCATTTAATTAGGCAATTTTGAACAAACAGTCCAGAAACAGCTTAGCACGCAAAATGGCTAGAAGCCTTCAGAACACTACTCTTCTCCCCAGTGGTTTCTACATGGCATCCCATCCATTTCCTCCCACTTCCTCCCTCTTAGCCATCTATTTTCTAAAATGTAGGACTGATCCAGGACATGAAAGCTTCTTTATGAGATTTTATCAGCACTTTTCAGCTCCCAGAACACCTTCTAGTGAATCCCTGAATCACCCCCAGCTCTAATCCACACTAGTCCTCAGCTACCAGACAACCCCAGGCCTTGGAAGCTACCACGTAGAAATAAAACAGGGAGGCATTATCAGTTTCCGTATGTACCAGATGGGGAAGACAGGAAGGAAGAGAATTTCCGGTACTGTCGTGTCACGGAGCAACTGGGGAGTGGATATCCTAAGGTGGATCTTTGAATGAATTTTTCTACTAAAATATTGTTACCCTGGTGTTACACCCTATTGTAATATTGGAGCAGGATAATAATAATACCTTAAATGTGCATATTGAACTGCTTTGTCATTTCCAGAGCACTGTATTTCACTCATTCATGTATTTGACTAATATTTCCTGATCATTTACTAATGTCCAGGCTCTGCTCTAGGCACTGGGGATATCAACAATAGTCTCTTTAATTAGCTTAACTTCTGTAGGTTGTACTATTTTTTTTTCTCTTTTTAGATAAACTAAACTCGTCAAGGGTAGGATGATCCAAGTCTCATAGCTGAGAAGGATCAATACCAGCGTTCAAACTCAGGTCTTCAAAAACACTGCTCTTATTTTAAGCTTTCTGGGGGGGGGGGGGATCAGCGAAAAATAAAACTTTATTGTTGACATTTCTTTGTAGGGAAATTGTTTCTAAAATTCTAAACAATTGACAGATATAAATGCATTTTGGAGAAAAATCTGTTAGAAAGTTGAATATTACTTATATGTTCATATCCCTACTTCTGTGGAAATACTATATATATATATATTTGGTTTCTGATAAATATTAAAATGCATGGGTGGTAATGGAATGTACTTCCAAATACACCATAGTACATAAGCTCTTAGCACCCTAAAGATTTTGTTTCAGTATAAAAAATGGGAAGCCTCACTGGCTTTCAGATCTAATTTATATTCTTGAACTTAGCTTACAGGAAATGCTGTATTTGAAGAGTCTTGGGGTACTTTCCTAGATCAATAAAATGATACTTGATTTTTTTTTCATTTTGAATAATCCTTGTGAGTGATCTATTGGCCAGAACCCTGGAGGGGATCAGGAGAGAAAGATGGGGATCAGATAACTCATACTCCTAAGAACACCATGTTTCTTAATATGTTAAAGTGAATCTACTCTTACTAGCTTTTAAGCTTAGTGATGTGTTAGTAGTGTTTCCTCATCTTCATTTATTTTCTGTTTTCTAGGTTCCTGCCCTCCTGGCTATTGGGACTGTCAGAATGGCAAATGTTATAAACCAGAGCAAAGCTGTAATTTTGTAGATGACTGTGGAGATGGTACGGATGAAAATGAATGTGGTACCTCCTGTACTTTTGAGAAAGGCTGGTGTGGCTGGCAAAACTCCCTGGCTGATAACTTTGATTGGGCTTTGGGAGTTGGCTCTCATCAGAGCCTAAGACCTCCCAAAGACCACACACTTGGAAACAAAAATGGTAGGTTATGAGGCTTTTCTCATATTTACAGTGAGCATCTTATTGTCTTCCCTGACAGCAACTGGAGAGCTCTGGTGAGACTACCATGGGGCCATGGCGAGCGAGTCAAATATCTGATGAGTATATTTGTCTCCTAGGGCTGCCATCACAAAGTACTGGAAATGTAAACTATAGACATTATCTCACAGTTCTAGAAGCTAGATGGGAGAAATCAAGGTGTCAGTGGAACTGGTTCCTTTTCAGGGCTGTGAGGGAGAATCACCTGTTCTGTGCCTCTCTCCCAGCTTCTGGTAGTCTCACACATTACTTGGCTTATAGATGGTGTTCTCCTTTGTCTTTACATTGTCTTCCCTCTATGCACGTTTGTCTCTGTGTCCAAATTTACCCTTTTCATTACCACACAGTCTTCATGTGGATGAGGGCCCACTCTGATGATTTCATTTTAATTTGGTCATCCACAAAGGCCCTATTTCCAAATAAAGTCACTTCCACAGGGACTGGAAATAGGACTTCACCATCTTTGGGGAGGGGCATAATTCAACACATAACAGGGAGTAACCAAATTTTAATATTGTTCTGGTAATTGTAGATGGATGATAATGTATGCTGCCTTCGGGCACCTTTCCTAAATGACCCGTGTTTATAATTAATAACCCTGAATTCTGCCACTCATTGGATCGTTAGCACGTCATATAGCTTTTCAGATTCTCAAATTTCTCATCCGCAGGTGGAGAGAGCCCAGTTTTCCCTGTGTACCAAGCAGGGATTAGAGAAATGAGATGATACGTATGAAGGGAAAGCAGGTTTGGAAGCTGTAGAGGGTAACATGCAGATAACTGTAAAGTCACACGTGTCATACGTGTTGGCAATGCCTCGTTTTTGCAGTGAGTAGATGGTCAAAGGACAAAGGATGTTAGCAGAATAAAGGACCCTGAATTCCTGGAAGCTACAGAATAGGAAAGAAGGTGTCTAAGTGTAACAACTCCTCAGGCCTCTGATACAACAAAACCCTCCAAGCCAAACTGACCACACCAGAGAAATCAAGGTCTGAGCTCCATGCAGACACTCGGCTGTACATTGATAAAATGTTTTGAGTATTTGGATACATAAATATAAAACTCATTATCTTCCATGTTACATATTAAGATTCTCAGCATTTTATTTGTGCACTCAGTAGATGACTGAATTTTTGGAAGTACGTTGTAATGCCTTTATTTATTTTTCATAGGTAATATCTTTGCATTGTTTTACAAGAACTGGAAAGTATAGGGAGCCCATTAAATGATTTCTATAACTATCTTGTTGATTCAGTGCCATAAATATCCTGTCACATCAGTTGATCTGCCTACTGTGAAGTACTCTGCTCAAAGCACAGACAGTTGGAAATTGTTCTGTCAGTGAGCTAGAAGCAAGGCTATTTGACTTTCTTTCTGTTTCAAATGGAAATGCCTTTGACAGCTCATATCCTATGAAATATAATTAAAAACCCTAACTAAGATGGAAAAGCTAAAAGGATCCCCTCATTGTTGTTTCTGTCCCATCTGAACGCTGTCCTTCTTCCTAGGGCACTTCCTGTATCTGGAGGCTACTCCGGTGGGCCTTCAGGGTGAAGAAGCACACCTCAAGAGTGCCGTGTGGCAAGAATCCAGCGCTGCCTGCACCCTAAGCTTCTGGTATTTCATATCTGCAAAAGCCACGGGGTCCATTCAGATCCTCATTAAGGTAGGATCTTCGTCTGTGATCCCTCTGAGCTTAGCGAAGATTCCTACAGGCAGCCCACGGCCAAAGAGAGTTTTCACAATTAGTCTAACTTGGCCAGAGAAAGCTTCCTTTTATCGTGGGGAGCTTCTACTTGGGGTTCAAATGCTCTGTGGGGTTTGATAAGCAGGGCATGGGAGCGAGCTTTGAGCTCAACATCATACCCTGTGGTTATGACTGAATCCCAGATATTCTTTTTATGATAACATTTAGTTGAAGACTCATAAATTTCTTCTTGGTGTCTCGACATTTCCTTGCCTATCCTTTTCAGTAAAAGAAAATAGATTATTTGTACATCTGAAGGGAGAGCAACTATCCATTTTAACTCCTGTGTGAGCAATCACAAAGGGAACTAATATTAGACATTTGGGTTCTAACCACACCGTGCCAAGGACTGAACCGCTCAGAAGAATGATCAAGGTGTGATTACATTGAACTACTTATTAACTATGACACCATAATGCATTTTCTTAGTGAGGATTAATTGGATGTTTCTGTCAGGGCTTTAATTTAGTATAACAAAGTGACAGTGTTCAGGGAACAAAATAACAAAGTATATGTTAATATTAATAAGATTTGGTTCATATACCTCTGCTCTTTGGCAAGTTAAAGTGGCAGCAAAAAGGAGATGAGTGTGTGTTTGTGTGTGTTCATTTCAAGAATCTAGTGAGAATTCTGAGAAAGCTGACTTTAAAAACATGCTCTAGAGGCCACTGCTGTTTTATCACACACGAGCTTTGCTGGAGTGCCCTGGCACCGTTGGAGAACATCTGACTAGAATACCAAAGGGCTCCAATGTGTGAAGAGCTCATGGCTATAGTCTGTGTTTTATCTGAAACCTGAGGTAACTTTATAAGTTCGTATTCTTCTATAATCAGAAATGCCTGCCTGATAAAATACATGCAGCAAATACTGCAGTGAGCTATGCTTATATTTAAATAGAGAAGCTTAAATGTAATGCTGAAAGTTCTCACAAGAGTCTTTTGCTTGTACCCTACTGAACGGGATGCTTGGTTACACAGCGAAGGATTTCGCACCTGAAGGATTTTGCACCACTTTGTGGGTTTTGCTGTTAGTATTTGCTTCCCTCATGTTCACCTTTAATATCTCTTACATTATAGTAACAAACGTTTACCATGAAATGTGAAGTTAAGCTGTTTTGCTCTATAAGTCTTCCTGTGAAGTTAGGTTGAACTCCTGTGGTTCCTCCAACTGATTCCTATGTGCATTTAACAGCATTTTTAAACAACTATCTTCCTACCATATTTTTTAAAACACAGTAACACTTGTTACAAAACAAAAAAGTATGCTTATTCTCCTTTACTGACATTTTTTGCAAAGAGAGATCTTTCATCGCGTATATTGATTTACATTCAGGAATTTTAGGGCAATCATTTTATTTTGGTAATTAATATGATACATATTTTTGATCATTATTACAAAGTACTTCTTAGGCTGCTCTCTGTGTGGAACCATGCTGGATTTTAACCTGCTCATTAGGCTGAAAGCATCCTAGCCAGATGGCAAACACAATAGGGGCAGGGATTCTGTCTTTTCTTTCTTTCTTTACTTCTCTCTTTTGAAATGGTCTCAATTTATGCATGTGTTGCCTCCGGCTCAGTCTCCCCTGTCTATTCTCAGGAATGTCTCCTTCTGTGTTTCCCTCTTTTGCCTCCATACCAAACCTAACACAATGTGGCAGATTCAGCTTTTCACAAAACTTTCCTTGACCACTTTTGCCCACCATGATGACTCCTTCTCAGAGTGTCCCTCACAGCTCCAGAAATTCTTCTTTCTCACTAAAGGTTCAACTATATTTATTCGATTTCAACAGGTAGGTCATAAAATCTTGAGAGCAAGATCTTGAAGTTTTAATCTTAATGTCCCTCTGAGTTCTTCAGAGAAGGGATTGCAGAAAAGGATAGGTATCCTTCTAGAGCCCACTCCCAGCCTCAAGGCACCCCTTTTTGGGACAGTCCTTATGAAGGGATGACTGTTATGGGTTACATGCATGACAATAAATTCTAGTCTGGGAAAGGTGGTGTCGTTCAAGATGGCAGTGTAGGAAGACCCTAAACACAACTCCTTCCTTGGACACAACAAATTCATAGCTATGTATGTAATAGTTTTCCTCTGTAAACAAACAAACAAAAAAATCCCTGAGAACTAGATGGCTAGCATTTCCACAACAAAAGACAACAGAGACACTTTGAGAAGGACAGGAGAGGTAGAGACATGTCCTCCCTGGGACCCTATCCCAGATGCAGTGACCCCACAATTGGGAGGGATCCCCCAAATTTAGAATTCTCCCTCAAGGAGTAAAGGGCTTGTTCCCCACATCAGGCACCCTGACCTTGAGGGCTAGCACCAGAAAGATGAGCCTGCCAAATGCCTATTTTAAAAATAAATGGGGATGAAGACCAGGAGAATCATTGAACTATAAGGAACATATACCCGACTCTAAAAGGGCTCACATGCAAACCCACTCACGCTGAGATCTAACACAAGAGGAACAGACTGAAAAGTACCTAGACCAGCAAGGGAGATCCACTTACTACTTTTAAAATGACTGCCAGGGAGGCAGGACCCCATGAGGACTTTATCCAGGGATGGAAGTACTGGTGCATGCCATTCTTGCCATTCATCCTAACTTCCTGGTGATGCAACAAATGGGTGCCATTTTTGGTGCCCTCCCTCTAGCTAACACGTGGAGGGCATGGTCGGCCCTCCCCACGCATAAGCAGGCTGGGGGACACACCCCTCGTTCCACTCACCCTGTGCATTATTGGAGCTACAACAAGGCAGATGAATGCCCTGAACCCCACGCACCCTGTGCACAACTGGGATGGTTAAGTGATGTGAGCCCCGATCTCCCTGCACAGCAGCTGTGGCCCTATCGGAGTCAGCATACTCATGCAGCCATAGAGCGCCTGGTTCTAGTGGCCAGGGAAGATGGTGCTTCTGAATCACATGGAAAACTCCTACACAAGACCACCCTTTCAAGACTGAGGGGGTAGCCATTTCACCTAATATATAGAGAGAAACAGAGAGAGGCAAAATGAGGAGAGAGAGGAATTTATTCCAAACCAAACAACAAGGAAAATCCTCAGAGAAAGACCTTAATGAAACTGAGATAAGCAACAAACTTAATAAAGAATTCATAGTAATGGCCGTAAAGATGCTCACTGATCTTGGGAGAAGAACAGATGAACACAGCAAGAACTTCAACAAAGTGACAGAAAAAAAAAAAGAAAAAAACAAAACAAAACAAAACAAAAAAAAGCCAAAGTGACAGAAAATAGAAAGAAAATACCAAGCAGAGGTTAAAACTACACGGAGAAATACACTATAGGGTTTCAGCAATAGAATGGATGGAACAGAAGCATGAATCAGTGAACCAGAAGCACAGCAATGGAAAACACCCAATCACAGCAGGAAAACTAAAGCAAAAAAGAATTTTAAGAAGACAGGATGCCTTAAGGGACCTCCAGGACAGTATCAAGCAGAATAGCATTTTCATTATAGGAGTCCCAGAAGGAGGAGAAAGAGAAAGGGCTAGAAAAATTCTCAAAGAAATAATGGCAGAAAACTTTTCCTAATTCCGGGAAGGAAAACAAATATCCAAGTCCAGAAAACCCAGAGAGTTCCAAATAAGGTGAACCCAACGGTGTCTGGGTGGCTCATTCAGTTGAGCGGCCAGCTGTTGGTTTTGGCTCAGGTCGTGATCTCATGGGTTGTGGAATCGAGCCCCACATCGGGCTCCATGCTCAGCGGAAAGACTACTTAAAGATTCTCTCCCTCTGCCCCTCCCTCTGCTCTCTCTCTCTCAGTCTCTCAAATAAATAAATAAATCTTTTTGAAAAAGAGAAAAGATGAACCCAAAGAGAAACACACCGATACACATTATAATTAAAATGGTAAAAATTAATAATAAAGAGAAGAAATTAAAAGCAAGAGAAAAGCAACCCACTGTATAAAAGGGAACCATTATAAAGCTCACTGTATAAAAGAGAACCATTATAAGGCTATCAGCAGGTTTCTCAGCAGGAACTTTACAGGTCAGAAGGGCATGCATGGCATGATATATTATTCGAAGTGCTGAAGGGGAAAAAATCCCAACCAAGTATTCTCTACCTGGCAAGCTTATCATTCAGAATTGAAGAAGAGATTAAGAGTTTTCCAGGAAGGGCGCCTGGGTGGCTCAGATGGTTAAGCGTCTGCCTTCAGCTCAGGTCATGATCCCAGGGTCCTGGGATCGAGTCCCGCATCGGGCTCCTTGCTCAGCAGGGAGCCTGCTTCTCCCTATCCCTCTGCCTCTCCCTCTGCTTGTTCTCTCTCTGTCTCTCTCACAAATGAATAAATAAAAAATCTTTAAAAAAAAAAAAAAAAAAGAGTTTTCCAGGAAGCAGAAGCTAAAGTAGTTCATCACCACTGAACCTGACCATAAAAGGAATGTCACAGAGGTACAGGTCTGTGATTCAACAGTCTTACACTGTACCTCTGAAACAAATAATACATTATATGTTTAAAAAAAAAAGAAGAAGAAGAAGATAGCAGGAAGGGAAAAATGAAGGGGGGGAAATCGGAGGGGGAGATGAACCATGAGAGACTATGGACTCTGAGAAACAAACAGGGTTCTAGAGGGGAGGGGGAGGGGGGATGGGTTAGCCTGGTGATGGGTATTAAAGAGGGCAAGTACTGAATGGAGCACTGGGTGTTATACACAAACAGTAAATCATGGAACACTACATCCAAAAAAAAAAAAAAAAAGGAATGTTAAAGGGGGTTTTCTAAGCTAAAAAGAAAAAGACACAAATACTAGTAGGAAAACATATGAAAGCTAAAAATCGAACTGGAAAAGACAAGTAATCAAGGTAGTGGTTCAACAACTTACAAAGCGAGTATGAAGGGTAAAAGACAAAAGTAGTAAAATTAATTAAAACTACAGTAATTAGTTAAGGGATAAATAAAATAAAAAAGATGTAAAATGTGTTACCAAAAATATAAAATGCACAGGAGGGTAGTAAAAATATAAAGCTTTAGAATATGTTCAGAATTAACTTACTGTCAACTTAAAGGAGACTGTTATATATGTGTTATATGTGAACCTCACAGTAACCACAAAGAAAAAACTTACAGTTAAGAACACAAAGGTAAAAGACAAAGGAATCTCAATATAAAGAAAACAAACACAAAGGAACAAACCAAGAAAAGAACAGAGATGAACAACAAAAACAGCCAGAAAACAATTAACAAGATGACAGTAAGTACATACTTATCAATAATTACTTTAGGTGTAAATGAACTATTCTTCAATCAAAAGATATGGGGTGGCTAAATGGATAAGAAAAACAAGATTCTTCTATATGCTGCCTTATCAAAACCTCAGTGAGCTATCACCTCATACCTGTCAGAATGGCTTTTATCAAAAACACAAGAAATAACAAGTGTTGGTGAGGATGTGGGAACCCTCCACGGTTGGTGGGAATGCAAACTGGTGCAGCCACTGTGGAAAACAGTAAAATTTTCCCCAAAAAATTAAAAATCGAACTACCATCTGATCCAGCAATTCCACTTACGGGTATTTACACAACGAAAGCAAAAATACTGATTGGAAAATAAATATGCATGCCCACGTTTATCGCAGCATTATTTACAGTAGCCAAGATACGGAAGTAACCTAAATGTCCGTCCATAGATAAATGTTAAAGAAGATGTGGTATATTTATATAACAGAATATTGTTCAGCCATAAAAAAAGAATGGAATCTTGCCATTTGCAACAACACAGATGCTCCTTGAGGGCATTGTGCTAAGTGAATAAGTCAGAGAAAGACAAGTACCATATGATTTCACTTATGTGTAGAATCTAAAAAAGCAAATGAACAAAACAAAACAGAAAGACAGACTCATAGAATACAGACAACAAACCAGTGATTGCCAGAGGGGAGGGGGTCAGGGGACAGTTGAAATAGGCAAAGGGGATTAAGAGGTACAAACTTCCAGTTATAAAATAAATAACTCATATGGGCATGTAATGCACAGTATAGGGAATATAGTCAATAACATTGTAGTAAGTTTGTATACTAACGGATGGTAACTAGCCCTCTCCAGGTGATCATTTCATAATATGTAAACATATTGAATCATTATGCTATACACCTGAAACTAATATATATCAATTATAATTCAATAAAAAGTCTGATCTGGAAAATTTGTAATCTTAACTCTGAAATATATACATGCAGTCAGATGCAAAAGGCATGTAATCATTGAGCAGTAATTTAATGACAATGTAGTTTTAAAGGGTAGTGTTGATTACACATCACAACCACAATAGTAGATACATTCATTGAACCCCAACTATATAACATTTATTGCACATCAACATTTAATACTATTTCATGTAATTCTTAGCACAACCCTCTGTGTTAAAGAATGCAAGCCCCATTTCACTGAAGGGCAGGTAAAGGGGTCTCATAGAAATAACCTAACCATCCTGTATGCGATATAACCAGTCAGTGACAGACTGGGACTTTGAATCCAGGTATGTTTACATCCAGAACTTATGTTTTTATCCTCACCCCTATTCCCAAGAGTTTTTCACTGATACTAATGAGTTCTGCTTTTTTAATGAAATGCAGATTCTATTTTAGTGCCATCCATTTTCACTGGGTAAAATCATGGAATATTTTCTTTTTTAGGAATACAAAACCAGTAATAGTTCCTAGCATGGATATGTATGACTCTTAAACTACTCCTGTAATAAAGGAGAGAATTTAGGGAAATACCAGGAAAGCAAAACTATTTGTTTAGGAAGCATTTTGTAAAGAACAGTACAATTTTACATATTCTATGTATTATATTTTTCTTCTATATTTCTTGCTTATAGTCACATGAGAAGTAATTTTCACTACAGTGATGTATCTGGAATACATGTAATCTTTGTGTCTTGAAGTGATGGGTAAACTACAAGAAGATGGAAAAGTATTTTATTGAGAAATTAACTTATTTTTCTTTCCTTTGAGTTTGCTTTAGTTATATGTGTAAAAAAACATACATACAATAAAATGAATTTTTCAAGAGAAATAACTTTTTAAAATATAACTAATTTTTAAAATAAAATCGAATAGTTTACCACATAGAAAGATATAGCTATCACTCATTTTTTGGGCCAAACCACTTTGTGAGTAGGATTTGGTCCATGGGAACTGGTTGTGATCTCTGTGATTTCATTGCCTTTGTTTATGGTGAGTCAATAAAAACTCAGAGGGACTTAAGTTCAAGGCTATAAGTAAGTGGATGATGTAGGACTTGAACTCAGTTGATTAAAAAATTAAGATTAAAATGTTACATAATCAGTTTTGTTTCTGTCTTTCTATGGAGGAAAATTGGATGTTGATAATTTAAACTAAAATACATTGGTTGGGTCTTTTCCTGAATTTATTAATTCCTTTTTTTTAAATAGTATACTCATTCTTGATAACATTTGTCATTTTTACTTACCTTTCACTTACCTTTTAATCATTTGCATTCAGTATTAAATTTCTCATTAAACTTAAATGTATTGCTTTTCAGACCATCTAAGATTTAAAACAAAAAATTAGACAAGTGCTCAGGTAGAACAAAGTTGTACTACATAAAAGTCAACTTGGTTTTATAATTATGTTTAATTCTACCTATTTTTCTAGTAACTTGTGATGGGGTTAATTAACGATGAGTAATATGTAGACTTTAATACATGAGGAAGAATTTTAGAAGGGTTTTTAAATTTACTTGTGCTTGACAATTTGTTTTTGTGGGTAAAAGTCTGTCTAGCCTCATCAGGAAACAAAAGACTTTTGCATCTTTTCAGCTAGCCATTTGAATAAAATTCAGGAACACCTGCTACCTGAAGAGCATTATCATGTTTTGGAACTACTCCATCTGTAATAAACTGTTGATATTTTAATCAAGATGACTGTGTGCTGTAGGGAATTTTAATATATTTGACTGAAGGCATTCAGGGCTGTTATACTGTTACGATAGAAAAAAAGCCAGAAGTAGAGAAAAATAATGTATTTCAGGAGAGTCCTCCTGATTATAGCAACCTAGTTATGCTGAAAGACCATTACTAAATTAGTTCATTGTTTTATCTTGCTTAGTGGTTCAGAGAATTTGAGAGCAGATGGGGTTGCCCGTAATTTGTTTAATCTAAACTATTCATTTACAGATGAAGGAGCTAAGATTAGGAGGTTATATTTCTTGCCCCAGCTCAGATGGCATTTTAAGAAAAAGAATACAAACCCAGTTTTTTTTTTTTTTTTTTTTTTTGATTTCTCATTTAGAGCTGTGATATTTGTCTACCTGGAAATTCTATCTGAAGATCCTATTCAGTATGGAAATACAGATTTTGTTCACTAGGCAGTGAGAAATGTCAAATCAACAAATGAAAGGCCAGATTCCTTTGCCCATTTAGAAGACGGTGATCGTCCTGGCTCTGCTTTTATCCTCAGTCTAGTGAACAATGAACCTCAGTTGTGTGTAAGGGTTAACCAACAAGAGTGAACCTTCCCATCCTTCCTAAGTCACCAAGACAGACACCATCCCCTACACACATGCTCACACATCCTCAGTCCTCATCTGAGGAGATTTACAATGAATTGCTAACACTACGGGTATGCAACTTTTGGAATGTGTCAGATACATTTTCGGGTTTAGGCGTATTTTGATCTCTTCAGCCTACTGAACATCTGATATTATTTTAGTCATCTTGGCATTTTATTCGTTATTTCAGAGAAAAGAATGTAGGGAACATGGATGGAGAGGATACGTAGAATCTGGATATAGAAAATTGATTTCTCAAAGACTGTTTTATAGATTTTAGACTGTAAATCCATTAAGCTAAGTCTTTAGTGCCAAACTTCACTTATTTTTCCAGAATTGTTTCAGCATGTTAGCAATTCCATCTACATAATTTTGGCTATATTCTATTATTGACCCAGACCAAACTGAGGAGAAAACAGTTTGATTTTTGCATTTTAAGCTCTAGCACACAAGATATCAGCACCTCCGGAGTTTTATTAAATCAGTTGCCACAAGCTCACCGTGCCCTGATTTAGGTAAAATCAATGTTCCTTTTTATCATCTTGGAGAACGTGGCAATATTTGTTCCAGGCTTATTTCTTTTTTTTTTTTTTTTTTTTTTTAAAGATTTTTTATGTATTTATTTGACAGAGAGAGACACAGCGAGAGAGTGAACAGAAGCAGGGGGAGTGGGAGAGGCAGAAGCAGGCTTCCCGCTGAGCAGAGAGCCCGATGTGGGGCTCGATCCCAGGACCTTGGGACCATGACCTGAGCCGAAGGCAGACACTTAACGACTGAGCCACCCAGGCGCCCCAGGCTTATTTCTGACTGAGATTTTTCTAAAGTTCTTGCTTCCCCCTGCCCCCCGCCCCCCCACATCATTTACCTTTTTCCAATGCCTCACATGCTACCCACGAGAGCTCTTGAGCAGTCAGTGTCCCTGGAGTCCCTCGTGTCCTGAAGAGACGGTTTCTGTTAAGATGCTAACAGTTTGGCTTAATTGATTCCAGTAGTTTCGCTTTCAAGAGAATCATATGGCCAATTCTAAAGAATAGTATTTTCATACCCTTTCTGCTATTTCCCTTCCATTTCTCTTCCCACTACTGCTGCCACTTTTGTGATCAGTTCCAAGTCATGAACAGATTCCCTTTTTCTGTATGATGTGCTAATTCTTTTACATTTGTTAACTCACTTAATCTTCAGAATAAATTTGCGAGGTAGATATTTTGTTCTAATTTTTCAGGCCACAAAATTGAGACCCAGGTCACATAAATGGTAAATGGTATAATCAGCATTAAAGGCCAATTCTAACTCCAGAATCCATCCTCCAAGCCACTGCATTCAACTTCTGCTATTAGAATTTAAAACATTCTCATATCCAGGAAGCAGTGATATTACTGACCATCCGTGTTTTTCAGTGGCTCTGATCCACATATGTTAGAGAGGGGAATGATTACTTTGTGTTCAACAACTGTTACAGTTTTATTTGTTTTCTAACTTAGCATGTCAACAGCTTGTAACAGTAATTACATATGTATCTAAATCATTCTGCCTCACATCTAACATAATTCAAAAATTTCAAAACCATATTTAATAGCTGCATTCTAATGTTAGTGAGGAAAGAATGAATTAGAAACAATGTAATTTGATTTTTATTAAGAGCAAAGCTAACTAGATAAAACCTCTTAGTTATATTAATTTTTGTTCAAATGTGAAATCTTTAACACCTTTGCAAACATCTAGTCTTTGGGAATCTTCCTCTCTCTTGGCTTTGTAGTATGATCAGACTTGGTCAATAACAACTTTTCCCTCTGAAAACAGAGACCACTGAGCCACCTAGGCTCCCCACTCCAGCGGTTCTCAATTATCATGTGTGTATATGTGTGTATATGTGTCACAGATCTCTTTGGAAGTCTGATGAACGTCTTAGTTCTCGTAATACTGTTTTAAATGTATGAAACAAAATGCTAGAATTACAAAGGAAACACTGCTAATTATTAAAATATTTTTAAATCCCAAAATTTGACTTAATGAATGTATGTTAAGTGATAAGATCTGAAGGAGGATGGGATAACTATTATAACTTTAAAGGACTAATAAACATAAATGATATTTTTGAGATATCCCCAGCAGTGTAATGTGATAATAGAACATTTTTTATTATTATTATGGGTGAGAGAGTCACAGGTACTACTAATACCATGATTTGTTGCTTGCATTCATGATTAAAGAAAACACCAAATTTTAGTTGAAGGTAGTGAAAATAAAGATGTATTTCTCTCATCCATGTTACAGTCTCTTGGAAAGCAATATTTTATATATAAGGAGCCTTGAAGTTTTTTTTTTAATTTTATAAGGGTATCTGTCTTATGTGTTCAGCATGTACATTTATTTATTAAGAAAAATCAGTGTACCTTCAGTTCCCAATAATTGAGGCACAAAGACACCGAAGATAACATTCTATCTGAACCAAGTTCAGAACAGACTAATTGTATATAGGTGTAGGTGATGCCACAGCAAAGAGCTGGTTCAGCAGGCTAGATATCAGGCTTATAGCCAGGTACCGTCAGCTATTTACAGATTGGCTGCTAGTAGATGAATATATTGAGATTTGTCCCCCAGATTATGGAGTGTTTTTTCACATGTCATAAGTAGCCATAGCTATCGATTTTCTGTGTAATATAAGATAGGGGAGAAGGCAGAGAAGAAAAACTATTGCAATTTACCTAGTTTAAGGTGTAATTAGCTAGTTGCTTCACAGGTTTCTCATTCATTTGTCCACCGAAAAGTCATAGGTGCAATTGTGTACAGAGTTGGTCTCTGTAGGAATCCCATGTACCAGTTAATTTCACTTGTTTGTTTCCTGATGATGCTTGCATTTTAACTGTTTCAAATTTATTATGGGAAAACAGTCCTTTGTTCTCTCACTACATTTCATTTTTTTAAAGGACATTGCCTGAAAAATCATAATAGTCTTCAGCACATGGTAGTAAATCTGAATTCACAAGTTCTCATCAGTTAATTTTTAACGCCTGCTCTGTTAATTTTCTATGCAGTTTGTGACACAGGCTTCTACCAAAATAAGTTAGAATTGCTTATCTGTGGGCTGATTATTCTAACTGAAATCACATCTCTGACTCAGAGGCTGCTACAAGATTGGCAATCTGTGTTTACTAATTATAGATCACAGAGTCCAAGTAGAGAAAACCCCCATGATTCACACTCATATGCATTATCAAAATAAACAAAATTCTAATAATGTTAGCAATCTTTGCTCTGTAAGAGATGAATATATCACATATTCTTATTTGCAGTCTTTGGTGAATTTCAGTTAAAACAAATCTTTAAAACAAAATCTTTAAAATTTCTTCAACAATGAAGAAATATGTAGGCTTAAATTCACATTTTCCAGATTAGTGCATCTCTTCATATCTTCTGAAAAAGTCAGAAATATTTTCTATTAATGTGTGAATTGTTTCAGTGAAGGCCTTCTGCAAATTCTGCTGTGATTCCACTTCTATGGATAGCATTATGTGACACATAAAGAAAATCTGGGCACTTTGAGATATACTATGTACTAACTTACACGGTCTATTGCTAACTAAGAATCTCTTTGAGGACTACAACTTCCCTTTGCAAATACTGAGTTCCGGCTCAGTCCCCACTCTGTCCACCCCTTGCTTCCAGTTCGTGCATTCAAACAAATCTTTACTGAGCTTCTACTAAATACACTCCTAGCTGACATGGAGCTTCTGAGTTTAGAGTGGAATTAACTGTTTGCAAAAAGCAGCAGCATGCCATTCAGTCTTTCTATCAGAAACAGCCAGAGCTCACCCATTAGTCCCTGGGTGTTCTTCAATATTTAATTGTCCTCTTTCTGAAATCATCCTCTTTCAGAGAAGGTGACTTGGGACTTCCTGTGCTGTGTTCTTGGAACCGGAACCTCTCCAAGGTTGCATCCTCATTGAGTGGCACTGTATTCCCACACCACTGGGTCTTCTTTCGTGGCCCTCTTACACTGCAGGATGACTCTGTGTTCAAAGTTCTATTTTCCAATGACTGGGGAGCTTTAATGACACCCAGACTGCATCTGCCTTGTTTACCATCCTATTTCTAGCTGTAGCAGAGTGCCTAACATATAGTAGGTACTTTAATTGAATGAGTCAAAGTACAAGCAAGGCATAATTAAATGGCAATTACATACAAAAAACATTTAATATTCTAGGAATTCAAAAGCTATTAACATGTTTATCAACTGAAAGTCTTTAGAGGAAATAAGAAAAAATTGAACTGGATTTTGACAGTTAAGAAGGATTTAGGTAAATAGAGGAAAGAAGGGAGGGCATTTCAAATGAGAGAACACAAATGTAGGGAAGCATAAGAAGTATTCAGCAGAGTTTACCAATTATCAGTAACTAAAGATACAATATTCATGAAAGAAAGTAAGCATTAATTTAACTCTTCAGTTTATATCTGATACTGTGAAGTTATTATTATTTAATGCAGTGTTGCTTACATATATTTTTATAATTTTCAGTTGTTTCTGATGTATTAACTTATTTTTACCTTGTGTCTTTTTTGGAGGAAATACTATATTCCATGAATGTATTTAATTTTTATTGAAGTATAATTGATACACAAGATAATATTATTTTCAGGTATATATCATAGTGGTTTGCTATTTTTACATGTTACAAAATGATTCCCGTGATAAGTCTGGTTATCAACTGTCACTATACGAAGTTACTACAATATTATTGACTGTATTCCCTGTGCAGTACATTATATCTCCATGACTTATTTCGTTTATAAGTGGAAGTTTTTACCTATTAATCCACTTTACCAAATTTATCTGTTGCCCCCAACTCATACCCCCTCTGGTAACCTACAGTTCACTTCTTGTACCTATGAATCTGCTTCTGTTTTATTTTGTTTTTTAGATTTCACATATAAGTGACATCATACAGGTTTTTTTTTTTTTTTTCTGTCTGACTTATTTCACTTAGCGTAATAGTCTTTAAGTTCATCCATGTTTTTCAAATGAGAAGATGGCATTCATTTTTTGTGGTTGAGTAGTATTCCATTGTCTATACCTACCCCATCTTCTTTATGCATTTCTCGATCACTGGACACTTAGGTTGCTTCCAGATCTTGTCTGTTGCAAATGCTGCAATAACCATAGGGTGCATATATCTTCAAGTTGGTGTGTTCATTTTCTTTGGATAAATAAACAGAAGTGAAATTGCTGGACCATAAGTAGTCTATTTTTAACTTTTTTAGGAACCTCTGTAATGATTTCCATAGTGGCTGCATGATTTACATTCCCACCAACAGTGCTTTGGAGTTCCCTTTTCTCCACAGACTCCCCAATATTTGTTATTTTTTGTCTTTTTGATAATAGCCAGTCTGACTGGTGTGATTTGCATATTTCCCTCATGTTTAGTGATATTGAGCACCTTTTCACATGCCTGTTCTTGTCTTCTTTGGAAAAATATCTATTGAAGTTCTCTACCCATTTTTTAATCAGATTGCTTTTTTTAGTATTAAGTTGTGTAAACTCTTTATGTAGTTTGGATGTTAACCCCTTATTGAATGTATGATTTGCAAATAGCTTCCCCCATTAGTAGGTTGCCTTTTTGTTTGTTGATGGTTTCTTTCACTGTGCAAAAGATTTTTACTTTGATATAATTTCATTTGTTTATCTTAGCCTTTTGTTGCCCTTGCCTTAGGAGATTGGCCCCCCCAAAATGTTGCTAAGACCAATGTCAAAAGTTTACTCTGTTTTCTTCTAGGAGTTTTATGGTTTCAGGTCTTACATTCAAGTCTTTAGTCCATTTTGAATTTATTTTTGTATATGGTGTAAGTTAGCAGTTAAATTTCATTCTTATACAAGTAGCTGTCCAGTTTTCCCAAAATCATTTATTGAAGAGAATTTCTTTTCTTCATTGTGTATTCTTGCCCCCTTTGTCAGAGATTAATTGACCATATATGTGTGGATTAATTTCTGGGGTCTCTATTTCATTGATCTATGTGTCTGTTTTTGTGTCAGTACCATACTGTTCTGATTACTATAGCTTTGTAGTATAGCTTGAAATTGAGGACCATTATACCTCCAGCTTTCTTCTTTCTTAAGATTACTTTGGCTATTTTGAGTCTTTCATCATTTCATACAAACTTCAAGGATTCTTTGTTCTAGTTATGTGAAGAATGTCATTGGTATATTGATGGGAATTGCACTGAATCTGTAGATTGCTTTGAGTAATATGGACATTTTAACAATATTAATTCTTCCAATCCATGAGTACAGTATATCTTTCCATTTATATGTGTTGTCTTCGGTTTCTTCCATCAGTGTTTTATAGTTTTCAGAATTCAAGTCTTTCACCTCCTTGGTTAAATTTATTCCTAGGCTTTTTATTTATTTTGATGTAGTTGTAGGTGAGATTGCTTCATTAATTTCTTTTTCTCATAGTTATTAGTGTACAGAAACACAATGAATTTCTCTGTAAGTTAGTTTTGTGTCCCACAAGTTTACTGAATTCATTTATTAGTTCTAATAGTATTTTTGTTAGAGTCCTTAGGGTTTTCTATAGTGTAATACCATCTGCAAATTATGACAGTTTTACTTTTTCCTTTCCAATTTGGCTGTTGTTTTTTTTTTTTTTAATTATTATCTGATTGTTGTGGCCAGGACATCTAATGCTATATTGAATATGGGCATCCTTGTGTTGTTTCTGAACTTTGAGGAAAAGCTTTCAATTTTTCACCATTGAGTAAGATGTTAGCTGTGGGTTTGACATATATGTCCTTTATTATGTTGAGATATGTTCCTTCTATACTCACTTTGTTGAGAGTTTTTATCATAAATGAAAGTTGAATTTTGTGATATGCTTTTTCTACATCTGTTGAGAAAATCATATGATTTTTATCCTTCATTTTGTGGATTTGTGTATCATTGTTGATTTGTGAGTGTTGAACCATTCTTCTATCCCTGAAATTATTCCCATTTTATCATAATGTATTCTCCTTTGAATGTGTATTGAATTAGGTTTGCTAATATTTTGTTGAGGGGTTTTGCATATATGTTCATCAGAGACACTAGCATGTTATTTTCTTTTTGTGTGGTGTCTTTGGATTAGCTATCAGGGTAGTACTGGCCTTGTAAAATGAATTTGGAAGTGTTCCTTCCTCTTCAGTTTTTTGGAATAATTTGAGAAGTATAGGTACCAACTCTTCTTTAAATGTTTGGTAGAACCATCTGTGAAGCTGTCCAGTCCTGGACTTTTGTTTTGGGGGAGTTTTTATTCCTAATTCATTTTCTTATTTTATTTTATTTTATTTTATTTTATTTTATTTTATTTTATTTTGTTATGTTATGTTAATCACCATACATAACATCATTAGTTTTTGATGTAGTGTTCCATGATTCATTGTTTGCCTATAACACCCAGTGCTCCATTCAGTACGTGCCCTCCTCAATACCCATCACCAGGCTAACCCAACCCCCCACCCCTCTCCCCTCTAGAACCCTCAGTTTGTTTCTCAGAGTCCATAGTCTCTCATGGTTCATCTCCCCCTCCGATTCCCCCCCTTCATTCTTCCCCTGCTGCTACATTCTTCTTCTTCTTTTTTTCTTTCTTAACATATATTGCATTATTTGTTTCAGAGGTACAGATCTGAGATTCAACAGTCTTACACAATTCATAGCGCTCACCCTAATTCATTTTCATTATTCATAATTGGCATACTAAGATCTTCTGTATCTTCATGATTCAGTCTTGGAAGAGTGTGCGTTTCTTGGACTTTATCCATTTTTTCCTAGGTTTTCCACTTTGTTTGCATATAACTGTGGCAGTCTCATATGGTTCTTTGTGTTCTGGGGTGTCACTTGTAACTTATCCTCTTTCATCTCTGATTTTATTGAAGTCCTCTTTCTCTTTTGATGATTATGGCTAGTTTATAGGTTTCATTTATCTTTTCAAAGAACCAGCTCTTGGTTTTATTGATCAATAGAATTGTACGTGGGGGTTTTGTTTGTTTTTGTTTTGTTTTGTTTTTTGTTTTTTAGTCTCTACTTCATTTATTTCTGCTGTGATCTTTATTATTCCCTTCCTTTTCCTAACTTTGGGCTTCCTTTGTTTCTGTTTTGTTTTTGTTTTGTTCCCTTAAGGTAAAGTTAAATTGTTGACTTGGGATTTTTCTTGTGTGAGGTAGACCTGTATTGCTAATCAGTTTCTCTTTTGGAACAGTTCTTGCTGCATTCCATAGATTTTGGAACGTTGTATTTCCATTTTCATGTTTCTCAAGGTATTTTTGATTTCTTATTTGATTTCTTTGTTGATTCTTTGGTTGTTTAGTAGCATGTTGTTTAGCCTTTATGTTTTTGCTTTTTCATTTTTTTCTTCATGTGAACTATCCTGGAGAATGGTCCCTGTTCATTTGAAAAGAATGTATGTTATTCTTCATTTGGATGCAATGTTGTCTATATATCTATTAAGTCAATCGAGTCTAATGTGTCATTTAAGGCCAGTGGTTTCTTATGGATTTTCTTTCTGGGTGATCTATCTGTTGATGTAAATATGGTATTAAAATTGTCTACTATTATTGCATTACTGTCAATTTCTCCCTTTATGGATATTAATATTTGCTTTATATAGTCATTGCCCCATGCTGGGTACATAAATATTTATGAATTTTATGTCCTCTTCTTTGACTTCTTTATTATAATGTAATATTGTTCTTTGCGTTTTGTTACAGTCTTTGTCTATTTTGTCTCTGTGAGTATTGCTACTCCAGCACTCTTTACATTTCCATTTGCACAGAATACCTTTTTCCATCCCTTCACTTTTAATCTGTATGTGTTTTAGATCTGAAGTGAGTCTCTTACAGACAGCATATAGATGGGTCTTGGTTTTTTTGCTTGTTTGTTTGTTTGTTTGTTTTTTATCCATTCACCTAATGTTTTTTGATTGGAACATTTAGTCCATTCACATTTAAAGTAATTAGTGATAGGTATGTACTTATTGCCATTTTGGGTTTTTTGTTTTTGTTTTGTTTTGTTTTTGTAGTTCTTCTCTGTTCCTGTCTTCTCCTCAGGGTCTTTTCCTTTGTGGTTTGATGGTTTTCTTTAGCGTTATGTTTGGGGTTTTTTCCTCTATATTTTTTGTGTACCTAGTGTGCTTGGCTTGTAGTTAGCATAAGGTGCATATGTATCAACCTGTATCTAGAGCATCTGTTTAATTTGATAGTCACTTAAGTTCAGACACATTATAAAACTATTACCTTCTTACTCCCCTTCATGTGTTGTTTTTTATGTCTTATTTTACATCTTTTTATTTTTTGTATCCTTTCACTACTTTATTAACTTTACCTATTTATTATAGTTGATTTTGCTGTTTTTGTGTTTTAATTTCAATACTAGCTTTTTAAGTGATCCACTGTCTTTACTATATGTTTGCCTTTATACAGTTTCTTATTTCTAGTTATGGCCTTTACTTTTCCACTTAAAGAAGACTGTTTAGCGTTTCTTTTAAGGCCTGATTAATGGTGATGAGTTCCTTTAGTTTTTTTTTTTTTAATCTGGGAATCTTTATTTCTTCCTGAGTTCTGAATGATAACCTTCTTGGGTACAGTATTTCTGGCTGTCTTTCCATTTCAGTACTTTAAATATATCCTGCCACTCTCTTCTGTCTTGTAAAGTTTATGCTGAAAAATCAGCTAATAGTCTTAGGGAGGTTCCCATGTATGTGACTACTTGTTTTTTCTTGCTTCCTTTCAGATTCTCACTTTAATTTTTGCCATTTTAATTATACTAGTGTGGATCTCCTTGGGCTCATTTTGTTTGGGATGCTCTATGCTTCCTGGACTTGGATGTCCTTTTCCTTCCACAGGTTAGGGCAGTTTTCAACCATTATTTCTTCAAATAAGTTTTCTGCCCCTTTCTCTCTCTCTGTCTGTCTGCCTCTTTCTCTCTCTCTTCTCTTTCTGGGACTCCTATGATGTGAATGCTAGTATGCTTAATGTTGTCCCAGAGCTCCCTTAAACTATCCTCTTTTTAAAATTTAAAATTATTTTTTCTATGGGGCGCCTGGGTGGCTCAGTCATTAAGCGTCTGCCTTTGGCTCAGGTCATGATCCCAGGGTCCTGGGATCGAGCCCCACATCAGGCTCCTTGCTCCACAGGAAGCCTGCTTCTCCCTCTCCCACTCCCCCTGCTTGTGTTCCCTCTCTCGCTCTGTCTCTCTCTGTCAAATAAATAAAATCTTAAAAAATAAAACAAAATTATTTTTTCTATTTGCTGTTCTGATTGCATGATGTCCACTACCCTATCTTCCAGATCACTGATCCATTTTTTTTTTGCATCATTTAAATTTCTGTTGATTCCCTCTAGTGTATTTCCATTTTAGTTATTGTATTTTTCAGCTTTGATAGGTTCTTTCATAAACTTTCTAAGTCTTTGTTCATATTCTCACTGTGTTCCTCTATTCCTCTCCCGAGTTTGGTGATCATTTCTATGACCATTACTTTGAACTCTTTGTCAGGAACATTACTTATTTCTTTTTCATTATGTCTTTTTTTTTTTTTCCTGGGTTTTATCTTGTTCTTTTGTTTGGGACTTAGTTTTCTGTCTCCTCATTTTGTTTGACTTTCTGTTTTTGTTTCTACAAATTAGGTAGAATAGCTACTCTTGAAGGAGTGGCCTTGGGTAGGAGCATCCCCTGTGTAGATTGTATGTCCCTGGTGGCTTTGGCAGGCAAGCTGTGTCAGTGCCACATTGACAAGACACCTGGAACTGGACCAAGTGTAGGCTCTGGGGTTCCTGGGTATGCTGTGCCAGGACCACTTTAGTAGGATGGCTGGAGCTGCTGAGGACACACTTTGCTGGGTCTGCCTTAGCAGACCAGCTGGAGCTGATACAGATGTGGTCTGGCAGGAGAGTCCCGTGGTACACTTAATTGGGCCACTTTTGCGAGATAGTTAGAGATGGTGTGGGTACTGTCCAGGGTATCCTTGGTCATTTCACATGAGGATCACATTGGTGAGGTGGCTGGCTTGGATGCAAGCTGAGATGAAGGATTCTAGAACACGTAGTGCCTGGGCCAACTGTAGCTTTAACTTAACTTTATAACCACATTTATTGAGTAACTTGTAATGTATTTACAGTAAATAAATTGTAATACATCAAATTATAATTAGAAATTAGTTAACTGTATAAACGCTAGTAATAGCAGTGTAATCAAATTTAAAAATAATTCAAATTGCTTTTTGAAAAGCAAAAGGAAAACACTTGAAAATTAAATTATTAAAGATTATTTTTAATGAATTTAGCTTTTAAATTTTGCTTGATATGGGAAACAAATACCAACTGAGCTATTATGTATTCATTCAGATATTGTTGACAATTTTATTTTCAGTAATTGACATGGTTTGTGTAACTTTTGTAGAATTAAATTAAAAATACATATAAATTTTATTTAGTTCTCATAGCCCAAATTATGCACAAAATCTCTTAAGAGCAAATATAATCAGTATTGATAAAGACAGCTAATGGCAGCCAAAGACACACAATGGCCACCTTTCATGATGACTTTAATATTGAGCAATCAATCAAGAGAAGTTTCTCTATTCAGCACCATTCATTTACCAATATTTTGTAGAACTCATCTTGCATACACTTTATGTAATTTTTAAGAACTCCATGTCAGTGCTGCTTATGTGATTAAAAAACGATAGGATTAACTAAATACTGAAGAATAAGATTTTTCTCAGTAACATTGAGCTTTGGAAGGCCACAAACCATTGTGATATCTAAAATTTTACTTCCCAAGAACCAATTTTTGTCCCCATTAAAAGTGTCTGTTATACTCTTTTACTTGCCTCTCTGAAAGTCTCAGCTATGATTTCTGGGCGTCCTCCTCCTCTTCTGAGGACATGATTCTTCATCTTTTCTTAGGACAAGGTTTTTAACTTAACACCATTGCTAAATTTAGTTTTCCCCTTAAAATATTTCTCATCAAGCAAATATAAACACATGTTATCATGCACATTTATCTTTTTGCTCTTATCCATGACTCTTTATTATTCATAACTTTAAAAAATTGATGTCTTTTTATTCATTCTTCTGATACTTGTCACTTTTTACCACTAACTTGAAGGTAGGATACAACTACATTTTATTTTGGGTCTTCCATAATGAATGACTCATTGTAGGCACATAAAATACCTGTTAGAGAAAAGATATATGCATCCTATGTTTATTGCGACATTATTTACAATAGCCAAGGTATGGAAGCAACGCCCATCCTCATCAATAGATGAATGGATAAAGAAGATGTGGGGTTTGTGTATGTGTGTGTGTGTGTGTGTTGTGTATAGGTGTGTGTGTGTATATATATATATATATATGTATATATATATACACACACATATATATATACACACACACCCACATATATAGCCACAGAAAAGAAATGAGATTTTCCCACTTGCAACAAAATGGATGGACCAAGAATGTATTATACTAAGTGAATAGGTCAGAAAAAGACAAAAAACATATGATTCCACTTATATATGGAATCTAAAGAAACAAAGCAAACTAACAAAGAAAACCCAGACTCTTTAGTACAGAGGACAAATTGGTGGTTGCCAGAGGGGAGGTGGGCATGGGAATAAACGAAATAGATAAAGAGTATTAAGAGGTACAACTTTCCAATTATAAAATAACTAAGTCATGGAGATGAAAAGTATGGTATAGGGAATATAGTCAATAATATTGTAATAACATTGTATGGTGACAGGTGGTAACCACTTACCATGGTGAGCTTTGTGTAAGGTATAGAGTTGTTGAATCAGTATGTTTTAAACCCGAAACTAATACAATGTGGTATGTCATTAGCCTTTAAAGGGTTTAAGTGAGGTAAGGGAGAGGGGAACTTAAGTGAGGTAAGGGAGAGGGAAAGGCCTTGTTTGTGAGATCTCTGGAAGATTCAGTGATGGGCCAGCTGTCACAGATATCACCTCAGCATCAGGACTCAGTGCTCTCCCCACCTTTTCCCAAACAGGTTTTAGATACTCTAAAATTTGTTTATTAACCCATCCATATTGGTTTTATAGCAACCTTTAACATAATTGTTAACCTTGTATGCTTGCCTGCCCAAATTCCTGTCTTCCTGCCTTCATTTTTAAAATATCAGCTCTAGGGGGCACCTGGGTGGCTCAGATTGTTGAGCATCTGCCTTTGGCTTGGGTTGTGATCCCAGGGTCCTGGGATCGAGTCCCGCATCGGGCTCCCTGCTTGGTGGGGAGTCTGCTTCTCCCTCTCCTACTGCTGCTCCCTCTGCTCATGCTCTATTGCTCTCTCTGTCAAATAAATAAATAAAATCTTAAAAGATAAAATAAAATAAAATATCAGCTCTAGGATAGCATTTTGTTGTTTCGGTTAAAACCATTACCATAGAGAAGATTTAGATTGTCTCTAACCACAGAAGTCTAATGCATATTTGGAGTGTGATGACAGTACTACTTTGGAGAGATCTGCACAGATCTGTGATAGACATAGGATGATGGAAATCTGTTTTGCATGGGATAGTCCTTGTATAACCTATCCCCAGGTAATTATCAGTAGCTCTCCTTTCACTCTCAAAAGTATCCCAGTTTGGATGATAAAACATATGATTACCCTAAGTATATTATTACATAGTAAATCAGTGAAATGTTTAAATTAAGAACAAAAACACTTGTTAGAAAAAAAAAAGACAGATTATCTGTGTCTCAAGAAAAATATGAACAAGGTGAACCATATATTAATACATAATAACAGGAATTTGCAAAGTGGAAGATTTGGGGTAAATGTTGAGTGGGAGCTGAAGATAGAATTACCTATGCAATCTAGACAGATTGTTCATTCTATATAAAACCACTACTTTTTGGCCCTAAATTAAAACCTTCTATCATGTTGTGGTTGATATCATTCTCTTAAGAATTGAAAAAAAAAATAGGAAAAATAAGATGTTTAAAGTGGATTTGGCTGAAATACTGTTCTTTTTATCAATGAGACCTCTATTTATGGATTTACTTTATGGATCAGACCATACATACCAAATTTACATGAAATTACTCATTGAAGACTTTGATATGGGTCCAAATACTGGTGGATTTTATTTTTCACTAACTATGTGCTGTTTACTATGTTCCGTAGTTGATCATTGTGCATTGCTTTGTCCTCTTTTATGCTAACCCGCTAGTGGCAAGGAAGTGTACTTAGTTCTTCAGTTTTATGAGCTGAGGGATCATTATTCTGAGTGCTAGCATGGAAATGACATAGAGACGAGGTTAAAAAGAAGGCTAAAATAATATTTTCTGTGAATTCATAGATTTCTTTTCATCAGCATTCAGGAGCCCTAAGGACTTTAGGGGTCATATTTTTAATGAGTTATCTTGACTCTTTTTAACTTCACTGGGGGTCATTCAGCAAATAAAATCTCACCAAAGGTAGAGGTGCCTATGGTTCCTGAATGACAGAATGGTGAGAAAATTCTTTAAGTTACAAGAGGAGGACTTAACTGGTGGTGGGGGGGTGTTCATTGAAATTACTTTTGAGAAAAGCTCTAAATTATAAGGTAGAATGTTGAAGTTAATAACTGTCTTAGCTTCATTAGAACTGGAGCTAATTTTTCTTTGTAGTCAAAAAAACATGGACGTACACAAACACATAAATTGAGAAATAGAAAATAAAACTTCAAATCGCATTAAACAAGCTAAGCCTTTGCAAAGCAATTTTGTTCCTTTTGAGGGTTTTTTTTGTTAATTTCAAGAAATGTCTAAAGAGAAGGTACATTAAGAAAATGAAATAGTCACAATTACAGGAAAATTTTTTCTTTTCATTTTCTTCCTACATTTGAGCACAAAATATGATGGGACCATAGAAATGAACTTTTTTTGCAATGTGCTTTGTTTACTTAGATGTGCAGAGATTTGTGAACAATTTTATTTCTACAGATATGCAATTAGTCGTGATTTTAGAGTGCATTTATGCTTTTTTATTACTCTTCTACCCATGCAGTAATAAACATCATTTAAGAAAACCTTATACTTTTAAACAGATATTTAAGTACTTGAAAAATACTTTTATACTTTGTAAAACAATTAAAGGCGTATTATTGACCTGGAGCTCCAGATAATTTGTAGGTAAGATATAGTAGTATATCTGTATATCTGTAGTATATATCGTATATATAGTATATCTGTGGCTAAGATATAGTACTTTCTATTTCATATGAAAAGTTTCTTATGTCTCTTGTACTCATGAAAATCTCTCATTTTTTTTTCCTCCAAACTTTCTAGTCCCAAATATATGGACTTTGTCTATCTTAGACACTATTAAATTTCTAAGAAAATTTTATCAATTGAAACATAGGCAGTGAACTAGAGACAAATAAATGGCAGAATGTTATTCTGACTGGCGGATTCTGTAGATTCACTTTGTTCTCCTACATCTCTGGGGAAATGATGGCTCCATGTTATATTTTATCTTGCACACACAAAATGTAAATTACTTATATTTTCTTTTAAGTTAGCACTTAGAAAAGTTCTGTTCAATTTATTAACTTCAATGTAAATTGCTAAGATCAGAGTCATTATACAAGGCACAGTACTCAGTCTATTTCTGCTTTCTTATGTATGATCATCACTCTGAATATATATAAAATTCTATACAGAGAAAAGCAAGCAAACTTACTAATTTTTTCCCTTATAATTTCCTGTGAATATATTCATGTAAATAAAAGGTCTATATGTGTATTCATGAAGACAGTTAGCATTTTATTCAATAGGTTTTATATAATGACAACAAAAATTCACTCCTTCGAATGGCAAAATTTGTGAAAAGGAGATTTGAAATAAGGCATTGGTAATTTTTGTATATATTCACCTTACTCTAATTTTCTTTATATTTGTGAATTTGGTAAGATACTTGAAATGCCTTCTTTGTCCTTTTTGATGAAGGAATTGGGTACTACTAGCATCATGTACAAGCAGCTATATGACAAATTCATTAGTTTTATGGAAATTTATGTTGGACAAGAAGGGCTACCCCTTTAAAGGGTCACTATTTTCTATTATTTTTGGTCTTGTTTTTATATCTACCACTGAGTTGTTTACCAGGAAGCTGCTTCTCAGCATTGTATACTTCTACTTGCAACTCTCAGCAATATTTTTGGCCATTGATTATTCTGTTCTAGCCAGACCCCTGGCTTGATACCCTCTTGCAGTCACTTTGCTGTTTTCAACAAAAGAAGAGAACTACATTCCCCTTTGAGCCTACCTCCTAGTTTAAAACAAAACCACCAACACAAGCCTTATGTGCATGCCATAGATTTTACAGAAGGTTTGGATCTAATTTGAAGTTTAGAACATAGGAAGGGAAACAAAATTAGTTCCCAGGCTTATTTTTTGCTTCACTTTTGACATTTCTTTGAGCCTATTAAGGAATCTCATGGTCTATCCTTTGATGCATAGGTGGATTCCAGTCTCAAATAACACCATCCCCTAAACATAGCAATTGATCTTGACTTTGGATGCACTTTCCTCCCTTTTGCCAGAGCAATCAAAAAATGCCATGACCTATATCAGCTCATTTCCCAAAGTGTGAGGTATTTAGCTGACAGAATATCTCAGTGGGCTTCTGGATGTGACAAAAGATCGTTGGACATGTAGCAAGAGAGAGAAATTTAGATTTGAATCCTATCTCTGCCACTTATTACTCATGACCTTGGGCAAATAATTTAGCATCTATGAGCCACCATCTGGCTATATAAAATGATACTTATAACATGAACTAAAATAGTTTTAGGATCATCAGATGCTATAAGTGAGAGTGTGCTGCGGATACTCTAAAGCACTTAGCAAATTTTACGTCATTTTTTCTTATTTTTTAAAGGTAAACATAGAAAAGGGGAGAAAAAGAATAATTCAGAATATTTATTTTTGTTCTTTTGTTAAAAATAAATTAAGTACTACTATATGAATCATCCATAAAATGAGAGTTTTCATATTGGTTCCATTTAGGTGGAGCCTTTTTTTTTTTTTTTTTTGATGCTGTAACTCATTATCTGTGTTTATTCTCACATATTGTCTGCTTGAATGGGTGTGCATAGAACTCTGTCCCTGTGTTCCCTGATAGCTGAGCCATGACGAGATTCTGTCAGGTGTTAAACTTAGAGTACAAGCTGTTATTGTTTGCTTCCCATAACCCGACTAAGGATCTGTCATTTACGAGGTAATGTTTAAAAAGCAGAATGTTGTCATGAGGTGGGTTATTCATGACAAATAAATATCCAGGTAAAACTAAGATGTTTGTTTTAAACTAAAGGAAGGGCATTGAGATATGTCAACATATCCTATTAAAAAAACACCATTTCCCTTTTCCCACATTATGAATGTTCAAATAATCAGCATATCTCACAGGTAGAAGAGCATTAACAACACATAATGCTGTAGACAACTCATTTAGTAGCTCTCTACTGAGAAAAAAAAAAAAAATACAATGCCCACACTTTATCAGAATGCCAGTTCTCCAGAAAAGCACTGAGTAGGAGAAGGATAATCTATTTTTTTAATGATAAATATTATTTTAGATTCCTTTTTTTTTTTTAGTTTTCCATGTATAACACTGTGTCCATCTTCTACCTCTAAATACATGTACAGCTTTGACTCCTGTCTTAAGTGATGATAGGACCTCTCCTCCTATTGTAGGCTGTCTTCCACCTTTGGTCCTGATTGTATCCCCATCCTAGAATCTGGCTTGACATGAGCCTGGATTAAATCTCAAAATTTAAGCTCAGGAATCTGTAACTTTTAACCATCATACCCTATTTCCTCTGTAAATGAATAAGGAATTCCTACAAATTGTTAAAGCATAACCAGATGAGCAAAAGATGTAAGTAAGTATTCTACCTAAGACAAAGTACAAAATGGCCATGAACATATGTAGAGATACTCTACCACTATAGTAATCAGATAAGGCAAGTCAGAACATAGGCAGATCTTACTGCATACTCAGTTGTGGAGAAAAATTTCAAAAGGCACTTTGGTACCGAAACAACAACAACCAAACCAAACCAAAACAACAGCAACAAATTTAAAAGACCGTACAGAGTATTGCCAAAAATACAGAACAAAGCAATGAAAGATTTTGAACACTCATGGTGGGAGTGTAAATTCGTGTAACAATTTTGGAAGTAACTTGGTAGTACTGAGTAAAATTGAAGCCACACATATTCTATTGGTTGTGTTTCTCCTTTGTACATTTTCTGCAAAAATACTTGCTTGTGTATCCAGGAGTCATGAAAAAAATATTCAAAGCAGAGAACTTATAAATGTTCTAAGCAAGGACCAACCCAAATATCAGTCAAGAAGAGAATGACTGACTGTGACTATTCCCCTAGCATAAAAGGAGAAACAAATATCAAACTTAAACACATGGATGCCATCCTCAAGCACATTTTGGTTTCCAGCCTTGCTCCTTTACTGAAGTTTTGACCCTCCTTTGAGTATTCTCAAGGAATTACCTATCCTGTCCTCCTAATGCATTAATAGACTCCATCAAATAATGTGTGGTATGTTAAAACAATGTGAATCATACATTAGTGGAATACATTAACATACAAAATGTTAAACTATCCAGTTAGGTAAGAGACAAAAGACAAAAGACATTTCACTGAAGAACATATATAGATAGCAAAAAAAAAAAATAACATGAGAGAGTTTTCAATATTATAAGGTATTAGGGAAATACAAGTTAAATCTACAGTGAAATATCACTACACACCATCAGAATGGCTAAAATAAAAATAAATAATCTCCGCACCAAATGTGAGCATGTAGGGATACTGGGTCACTTCTCTGTTGCTGAGAATATAAAATGGTACAGCCACTCTGGAAAACATTTCAGCATTTTCTTAAAAAAAAATCAACAAAAAGATATAAATATACAACTACTGTATGATCTAGACATTGAACTTTCAGGTGTTCACCCCAGAAAAAGGAAGACTTATTTTTACATGAAAAGTTGTGCAAAACGTTTATAGCAACCAAAGCCTAGAAATAACCCATATTTCTTTCAGTGGGTGAATGATTAACTGGACTGTGGCACATCCATGGAATGCTAACTTGGCCATCAAAAGGAGCAAATTATCAATACATGGAGCAACCTGGATGTATCTCCAGAGTTATGCTGAATGAAAGAAGACAATCCCAGAACTTTAGAAACCGTATGATTCCATTTATATACCATTCTTGAAGTGACAGAATGATAAAAAAAAATGGCTAACAGATGAGTGGTTGCTAAGCGGGGTGGAAGAGGGAGAAAACAGAGAGGTAGGGAGAGTGGTTTTTGCGGTTTAGGAAACATTATGTTACAGCAGCTATGTCATGGTAATGATATTGTGTTATAGTTTTATAAGATGTTTCTCCTGGAAGAACTGGATAATGGGCATCTCTGCATTATTTCTTAAAACTGTGTAAATCTACAATTATCTCAAAATAAGAAGTTTAGTTAAAAATAACTGTTTCTGGGCGCCTGGGTGGCTCAGTTGGTTAAGCGACTGCCTTCGGCTCAGGTCATGATCCCGGAGTCCCAGGATCAAGTCCCACATAGGGCTCCCTGCTCAGCAGAGAGTCTGCTTCTCCCTCAGACCCTCCCCCACCTTGTGCTCTCTCTCTCTCACTCTCTGTCTCAAATAAATAAATACAATCGTTAAAAAAATAACTGTTTAATTCAAATCCTTTTTTTATTATGTTCAGTTAACCACTGTATAGTGCATCATTAGTTTTTGATGTAGTGTTCAGTGATTCATTAGTTACATATAACACCCAGTGCTCATCACAACACATGCCCTCCTTAATACCCATCACCCTGTTACCCCCTTCCCCCACCCCCCTCCCCTCTGAAACCCTCAGTTTGTTTCCTGGGGTCCATAGTCTCTCATGGTTTGTCTCCCTCTCTGATTTCTCCCCCTTCAGATTTCCCTTCCTTCCCCATGGTCCTCTGTGCTATTGCTTATGTTCCACATATGAGTGAAACCATATGATAATTGTCTTTCTCTGCTTGACTTACTTCACTTAGCATAATCCCCTCCATTTCCATCCATGTCGATGCAAATGGTGGATATTCATCCTTTCTGATGGCTGAATAATATCCCATTGTATATCTGTGCCACATCTTTATCCATTCATCTGTTGAAGGGCATCTTGGCTCCTTCCACAGTTTGGCTATTGTAGACATTGCTGCTATGAACATTGGGGTACATGTGCCTCTTCTTTTCACTACATCTGTATCTTTGGGGTAAATACCTAGTAGTGGAATTGATTCCATTCACAGTAACAACAAAAACCATAAGATAACCAGGAATAAACCTAATCAAAGAGGTAAAGGATCTATACTCTAGAAACTACAGAACACTTATGAAAGAAATTGAGGAAGACACAAAAAATGGAAAAACATTCCATGCTCATGGATTGGAAGAATAAACATTGTTAAAATGTCTGTCCAGCCCAGAGTAACTTACACTTGCAATGCCATCTCTATTAAAATACCATTGGCATTTTTCAAAGAGCTGGAACAAACAATCCTAAAATTTGTATGGAACCAGAAAAGACCCCGAATTGCCAAGGGAATGATGAAAAAGAAAAAGCTGGGGGCATTACGTTGCCTGACTTCAAGCTATATTACTAAGCTGTGATCACCAAGACAGCATGGTATTGGCACAAAAACAGACACATAGACCAATGGAACAGAATAGAGACTCCAGAAATGGACCCTCAACTCTATGGTCAACTAATCTTTGACAAATCAGGAAAAATATATCCGGTGGAAAAAAGACCGTCTCTTCAATAAGTGGTGCTGGGAAAATTGGACAGCTACATATAGAAGAATGAAACCGGACCATTCCTTTACACCATACACAAAGATAAACTCAAAATGGATGAAAGACCTCAGTGTGAAGCAGGAATCCATCAAAATCCTAGAGGAGAACATAGGCAGTAACCTCTTCAACACTGGCCACAGTAACTTCTTTCAAGACAAGTCTCCAAAGGCAAGTGAAACAAAAGCAAAAATGAACTTTTGGGACTTCATCAAGATAAAAAGCTTCTGCACAGCAAAGGAAAACAGTCAACAAAACTAAGAGGCAGCCCAAGGAATGGGAAAAGATATTTGCAAATGACACTACAGATAAAGGGCTGATATCCAAGATCTATAAAGAATTTCTCAAACTCAACACTCAAAAAACAAATAACCCAGTCAAGAAATGGGCAGAAGACATGAACAGACACTTGTCCAATGAAGACATACAAATGGCTAACAGACACATGAAAAAATGCTCAACATCACTAGCCATCAGGAAAATACAATTCAAAACCACAATGAGATACCACCTTACGCCAGTTAGAATGGCAAAAATTAAAACAGGAAACAACAAATGTTGGTGAGGATGTGGAGAAAGGGGAACCCTCTTACACTGTTGGTGGGAATGCAAGCTGGTACAGCCACCCTGGAAAACAGTATGGAGGTTCCTCAAGATGTTAAAAATAGAGCTACCCTATGACCCAGGAATTGCACTACCAGGTGTTTAATTCAAATCCTAATGGTGGTTTTGTTTCAGCTTATATACAGCTAAGTCATCTCTGCAGTTTATACAATCTGAAAGTATTTTCATCTTCCTAATTGTGGCATTAGATTTAGCTCTGTAGAATCTGTATTTCATGGTATTATCGCAAAATGGGCACCATAATAAGCTTATGATATTCCAGATTTTAGTTAATTGGAAGGTTGCTCTTGTCGATCACAAGCTGTGTCTTGAAATTAATACACAGATGATATCCCTGGCTACTTATAGTTTTTTTCAATTTTACCCTTATTTCAGCAATTCCTTTTTCCAAATGTATTATTTTCACACTCTCTGCTTTTCATATTGTCTATATTATCCTATGTCAAGTTTTAGATTTTAACTGATAGTATGCTAAATGGTTTTTGATATTTTGTGCCCAAGTTCAGTTTGGATTTTTTTGTTAAGCTCATTACAAATCACTCTAAGTGAACCTCGAAGCAGTCCTCACAAATGTGAAGCCTAGAAAACAGATACTTTTCTCACTACTTTGAAATTTTAGGTGAAATAATTCTCACTTTGTGATGAAGCTGTAGTCAGGTATTTCAAATCAAAAGAATTGCATAGTACAGGCCTAGCTCTCGACCTCTGGAAATCTAAATTAAATCTCTCAGCTAAGTGTGAACATTGTGCACTTCAGGAAAATAACCTCCGTAATAGATGTGGGAGAGTGGAAACAGACAGAAGCTAGTGAACTGCTTGCCTTTCCTTCCTTCCTTCCTTCCTTCCTTCCTTCCTTCCTTCCTTCCTTCCTTCCAGTGTTTAATGAGAACCTACTTTAAGCTAGATACAGGTGGGAATAAATATTGTATGGTAGCAGCAAACAGATGATTGATTTAATATTCTAAGATTTCTTTTTAGCTTATGGGCTACTTCAGAGGTTTCAGACTTGGACACCACTCCATCAGCAATTGAATATGTGTAAAAGAACATTTTTTTTTTTTTTTAAGATTTTATTTATTTGACAGAGAGAGACACAGCGAGAGAGGGAATACAAGCAGTGGGAGTAGGAGAGGGAGAAGCAGGCCTCCCGCAGAGCAGGGAGCCCGATGCGGGGCTTGATCCCAGGACCTGGAATCATGACCTGAGCCGAAGGCAGACGCTTAACGACTGGGCCACCCAGGCGCCCCTAAAAGAACATTTTTAAAAAAGGCTCTTCTTGGTGTCAATGTTTCTTAGCAACATAGTCTCTCTTAATAAGTTATTTGACCATAAGGATTTTTCTTCCACGTTAGTTTTATTGACTCTCTCTTAACTGGACTTTTTGACAAATGTGCTACAATTTCATTTTCAGAAAAGTTTTGTCAACGAGTATATGATTTAATAGGATATCAAGTAGGACACTTTTTGATGAACAAGCTGAATATTGGGCCCCCCTCTTAGGCAACAGCAATTAGGGAAGAAGGACATTTCAAAATATGCTGTAGCAATTGTCTACAGTGATGTGTGGGCCAACCCTGAATGTATAGAATTCGGGCTTATAAGAAGATATTGTTTACACTCCATCCTGTTACCGTTTTAAGCTCAGGAAAGATATGAAGAGTGTAACTTAAAATGTTTGGGTTTGTGAATGGATTAGCCTAGTTCTAAAAACTAGTAGTGGCAGCAGCTACCATTTGTGCAGTATTGGCTAATACCAGTGTTACCCAAAGACTACCTAGCACTTAATAAGAAATTGATAAACATGTGCTTAATGGAGCAAGGTGTAGCTAAGTCTTATTCATCTGTTCTTATTAACTAAGCCCTCTTTTAACTATATACATTATCTCATTTAATCCTTATAATCACTCTATGAAAAGGGCATTATCATTATACTCTTACTCAGAGGAGACAACTTACAGAGTACTCACAACTTTCTAAAGCTGGTGGCTGAGCTGGAGTATAAATCCAGACAGTCCAGCTCGAGCATTCAAGCTCCCAAGCATCACCTCAGGCTGCCTGTCAACTTGTAGGACTTAGAGGTTTGCAAATTCCACATACAGCCTTCACTCAACATCTAGCAGGGAAACAACCAAAGGACACTAAGTACTTTCCTAGAATTCTTTAAGCGTAACAGTAATTTGTAGTTTGGTAAGAAAACATTTTACTACTTAATTATAGAATTCTATTAAAGAATATTTTTTTAAAGATTGTATTCATTCACTTGACAGAGAGAGACAGCGAGAGAGGGAACACAAGCAGGGGAAGTGGGAGAGAGAGAAATAGGCTTCCCTCAGACCAGGGAGCCTGATGTGGGGCTTGATCCCAGGACCCTGGGGTCATGACCTGAGCCAAAGGCAGACACTTAATGACTGAACCACCCAGGCGCACCTCTATTAAACAATTTTAAAGAAAGTATGAGCTGTGAGAGAGATATACACACATTTTTCTGTCACCTTTATTTCACACTGATTATTGTGTAAGTAAATTGCATAACACACACTGTATTAAAAAGTTTAGAATGGAATCCACACTTTTAAGGAAGGAAAAATATGTCTGGGCTCATATAATTAGCCCACGTAAATTGAATCAACCAATAATCAATAACAATGGTATTAGCAAAACCCCATCAGTCAGCAAGGAAAGGCAACAAAGAAGTTTGCCACCTCTCAGGAATCTTGTGTGAGCCTAGAAAGTCTCTGAAATAACTTGAAAACCCAGATTTTATGTAAAATGTTTCAGTGGGAAATCCTGATGTACGCTATCTGCATGGTGGAAACACACTGAGCTGCAAGGTTAGTATTAACATGAATGTAGGGCACCTAGAACTTTTAGGGCTGAACTCGAAGTCCTGTGGAGACAGCCACAACTTAAACATACAGCCTCCTGCAAAGGATGGATTCGCAATGAAAAATGACAAACCAAGATAGTAAATGAGCCACCTCAAGTCTGTATCAGCCCCCATAAAGCCGAAGAACTATAATGTCATTTCTCTTCCTGAGATTATATCTTGCCATGTTTCTCCTTGTAAATTTACCCATCATCATGGGGAATTCCATGATTGGTGTGTCATAGTCATGGTAAGTGTTGGATGCTTAAAACATTGAGTAAATTAAAAGTTTACAGAGAAGGGGAAAAAAGTCATTCCTGGATAATGCATTTTAGAAGATAATTTTATTCTTACATGTTGAACCTCCTCGATGATACCTAGATTGAAATCTTTGAAAAAAAAAAGTGAGAGTAAATACCAGTTATGGAGTATCTTCTATATGCAGCACACCGTATACACATAATATGTTGTAATTCCCTTAAAGAGCATTATGAGGAGAGCCTGGGCAGCTCAGCTGGTTAAGTGTCTGCCTTCCGCTCAGGTCATGATTCCAGGGTCCTGGGATTGAGCCCATGTTGGGCTCCCTGCTCAGTGGGGAGTCTGCTTCTCCCTCTCCCTCTGCCTGCTGCTTGTGCTCACTCTCTCTATCAAATAAATAAATAAAATCTTTTTTTAAAAAAAAAGCATTATGAAACAGTTATCTGTTACATTTTACAAATGAGGAACCAATTCACAAAGATTTTAAATCTGACTTCATAGCTTTTGATAACAATGAACTACTACTAAACAGTTTTGAAATTTGGGAGCTATTGATAATTCTATGCTGGCATTTTATAAAATGCCTTTAGGGGCACCTGGGTGGCTCAGTTTGTTAAGCATCTGCCTTTGGCTCAGGTCATGATCCCAGGGTCCTGGGATCGAGCCCCATGTCAGGCTTCCTGCTCAGCAGTGAGCCTGCTTCTCCCTCTCCCTCTGCCACTCCACCTGCTTCTGCTGTCTCTCTCTCTCTCAAATAGATAAATAAATAAAATATTTAATAAAATAAAATAATATGGCTTTAATTTTTTATCATTTTACAACACTACTTCACTTTAGGACTGAGACACTGATTAAAGTTCTCAGAGAAAGCACAATAATACTTCAATATTAATACTCCATTTACTATGCTTTCCCTCTGCTTCTTTCGCCAATTTTCTACTTTCTATTAGATTGATTTTGAGAGATTCTCTTTACTCACAACTTTTGATTCGTGCTTAGAAAAATACAGGCTAAATTTCTACTTCGTGTGCACAATTCAATTGGATTATTTCTCTTTTAATCACAAAAAATATAAGAATTTTAGGAAATTTGCATTTGCATTCCTATCTCCATCCATCTATCAGGTTACTATTCTCCAGTTTCTCCTTGTTTTCCTACTCCAGTCTATAGCCAGTTGGGTTTTTTTTTTTAATAGCATGTGTACCAGTTTCTTTCCTCATCTCTGCTTCCCACTTCTTCCTCCTAAGTTAATTTCCTTTTAAATGTAGTACATTATTCAGTAATTTTTTTCAGTTCTCCTAGTTCTAGATACTGTAGCCTTTCTATGATAACATACTGTGTCCAGTAATTCAACTTCTGGATAAGTAATCTCTACTCCTCTTCTAGATGGTGGTTCTAATGGTAGCACATGGGATGCACGTGAAGGGGAGAAACAAAATTTGTTCAGGTGTAACTTAGAACTCATAAAGTAGTTATTGACAAACCATTTTGCCACAAATAGGATGGACACTATATGATAAGGTTTTAAAACACATTGTTAAATAAGTGATTTGTGACTTGGAATTGGGAAGCCAATTCCCAAAGGTAAAGAGAAGTACAGAGAGTAAAGAGAAGTACAAAATTCCCAAGTTTGGAATTGGAGAGGTCAGGGTAAAAATTACAAGTAGGAAGAATCGGGAAGTCAGAGGAGAATAAACTCTTTTTAGGAAGGAAGGTGATGAAGTAGTTTTAGGTTATGTTTTAGTGCTTAGGTGACGTGGGGCATGTAATTTGAATTGTGCAGCTGTGGCCAGGAAGACGCTGGAGGGGGAGATGAAGACTTGGTAGTCACTCTCAGAAATGTATTAAAGTTGTGGAAAAGGATGTAAAGATTAAGTTTCAGTGTGTAAGGAAAGTGTGAAGAGGTCTTAATGACAGCTGTTGACAATCAATGTTGTGATCAGCATCTTCTGAGCCACCTATTTCCCCAAGAGCTCTATAGGTTAGCAATTTTCTGGACCGTTGTGGGACTCAGGAAATTTCTTAAAAAATTTATAAATTGCATAATTTTTTACATAAATATCAAAACAGCAGAAAGCATCTTGAATACACTGTAAGTCTTTACTACAAACCAAACCTTCCTCACGTCGATGCTGGGCAGCCCCAAATGCGTGGATGTTTTATTTTCCAAAAGATGATCAATAAGTAAGCTGGCTGGAACTTGCAACACATTTTTCTGTAGAAAGAATATTGTAAATCATGGTTTGTTTCAGAAACCAGTCTATAAAACCCTATTGAGACTGTAATACAGCTCTATATTGGAAGTTAAAATCATAGGTATAGAAAACATCTCTTTCTTTTTTTTAAACATCAGAAACATAATTAAGCACATGGGACAGACAAAATAATCTTCAGTAGATACAATAATTTTTAAATGTGTTGAATTAGAGATAACTAAACCAAATGGAAAAAATGCCTTGAGTAAAATGGGTTTTTAGATTTATTTTTGGATGTTAGCAATTGAGAAAAATTTATTTTGGGAGTGATAAAATAAATGGAGAGATGTGGAGACCAACGGGAATTCATGAGCAATCTCAGAGTCCTTGAACAGTTATTGTACTTTTCTGTTCATTTAATTTTATTTTAATGCTTTTTACTTTTTTCCCTTAGTATTTGTAGATTGCCAACACTAACAAGTTTGTTTTATTTATTTGAATTATAATTAAAGCAAATGTTTTTATTTGAGAGCACCAAACTTTCCTAACTGACTGCCTCTCCTAATCTTTCATGGTTAAAATTTCTTCTAATTTTCCTTTGGATTAATTTTCTCTATTTTACTTTGTTATATTTTCCTTATTATTTTTTGCCTACTTCCTTAGTGGAAGAACCTTTCTGACTTGTCAGTCTTCTTTTTTCTGTTACATATTTGTTTTACTTTGTGCCTCTGACTGGACTTTAGTCTTTATCTAGAAAGTATCTGAGCTCAGTGTCTGAGGTCTTCACACTGATGTTACTGCCCCTTTAATTGACCCTCCCTGAGAAACTCATATCCGGGCACTTCCCAGGTCCATGTTCAAATTCTTCTACCCCAGAGGTATAGACTAAACCATAGGACTTAAGATGTTATAAAGGTTCCAGTGAACTGCTTTAAGCAATTTGTTGTGGAGCACTATGGCCTCTTACCAAAAATAACATTATGTCCTCAAAACTAAAGCAGTAAGATTGGAACAGGAAGAAGACCTCTGAATCAGGTACTGTGGGCATGGGAAGGTGGCTCACCCAGTCTGCTGAGTCAAACAGCTAAACTTAAAGGATGCCTAACAGGAGATGGACAGGGTCTGCAGGACTTGGGTGGAGATGATAAGAGCCTTAATAGCCACCCAGATAGATGGCCAACCAGCTAAAGCACACATACTAGTGAAACACAGCCATAAAAGGATTTTTCTATTTGGGAATTGATCATATCTTCAAATCAGTGTAAGATCTGTATTCATTTAAATGAAGGTTGGTTGCATAAACTTCTCAAAAATAGTTAATGATATTGCGATTCCCCTTCTGAGTTATTAGACAAAATCAATAATTTAAAGCCATAATCCCTCTAATTTTTGAGAATCTATTAGTTAAGATGATTTGTATTTTCATAAATAATGTATTATTACACTGTCTTCAGGCTAATTGAGTTGATTCGCATATTTAAGCATGATAAATGGCAATCAACACGCCATTTCTATATGTTGATCAGACAGGAAAGCAGAATATTTTTAATAGAACATACACAAATTACCAGACCATCTTAATGGCTGTTTCTTTGTTTGTTTTTTTTAATTCGTGAATGTTCTCTTTTAAGAAATAGATCCTAGGGAGTAGGTGATTTCTATAGACTTCCACATGATAACTATTTTTTAAAAGATCCTAGGATAGTTTTCATATTTCATGGGTATAATAAAAGAATTTTAAGATGTGAAAAACCCTGGCTGTGTAATACTGCCAGTAAGAAAGTGTATGCTTATGGTTATGATCTCTGAACAATTAACTTGTTTTGAAGTGGTCAGGTATTTTTGTCTCTTTTGTTCATAGATGAATTCCAAGCCTCAGGAATTGGGCTTGGTAAAGAGAGACACGCAGCTACCCATTTACTGAATGAATTAGACTTTTAAGGAAAAATTAAGGGGAATCTTGTGGCTTGTTTCTGGCTGTAAACAAATTGTCTGTTTATAAGAAAGCACTGGTCGCCTGACAACTAATTTGCCCAAGGGAGCAAGGCAGAAGTCACGGTGTCTTTTACCACCTAGGTGGGCACTGGGGGCCACTTGGGAGGCTGACTGCCTGATAACTACTACTGGATTAATCTGCATTGATGTAAATTCTCCTTGTTTGCTAATATATATTCAGCAGTGGCTCATGCCCAGGTGAAAAAAAATAAATTTCAAACCTGTAATCCTTGCTAAATTGCTCTCAACAGTTGGCAGTAACCAACATTCACATCCTTGTCCCATATGGGACCTCTTGTTACCATCCGTGCGTGTTCTGGAGTGTAATCTCTCCTCCTCCTCCTTTTTTTTTTAAAGATTTTATTTATTTATTTATTTGAGAGAGAGAGAGAGAGAGAGAGAGAAAGAGAGAGAGCATGAGCAGGGGGAGGGTTGGATGGAGAAGCAGGCTCCCTCTGAGGAGGGAGCCCAACATGGAGCTCCATCCCAGGACCCTGGGGTCATGACCCGAGCCGAAGGCAGATGCTTAAGTGACTGAGCCACCCAGGCGCCCTCTCTCCTCCTTTTGTTTCCTTGTCCTTTCACCTGTGTTTTCAGTCTCACCCTCTCACTGAATCAAGTCAGCATGTAAACACCTCCTAAAAATCCTTTACCTCTCTCATTCCTTACTTCAATTACCATCTCTTTATTCAGCTTCCCTGCTCTCACTTCTTCAACTTGTATTCACCTCTCGAAACTTCACTGAATCTTCTCATGGCAAGGTTACCAGCTTTATCTCACCGAAGCCAGTGAACACTTTTCTGTGCCCAAATTGCTTGGCTGCTTGTCAGTATTCGACATCTGTGTCCATCCCTGCTTAGAAACACCTTCTTTTTCTTAGCTTATGGGATGTTCTACCTTAATGGCTTTATGCTAATTTCTCCATCTTTTCCTTTCACATCCTTTTCCAGACTGTTCTATTTCTGCTCAACTTGTAAAATACTGATTGACCTCAGGACAGAATCATTGCTTCCTTGTTTTCTACTCTTCATGTCTCCTTATGTTATTTTGTCCTTTCATTTAGTTTAAGTGTTCACTGTTTTATTCCTTGTCTCACATCAAACTGTCTAATGAATTCAATTTCCAGTAAGTTTAATATATCCAAATTAAACTTTGATTTTGGTGCATGCTTTAATGCTCCCTTATTTTTATAATAGCTTCATGTATGCATGATTTATCTTCCCCAGAGTGGTTGTAAGTACTCAGTTTTGAAATTGTATTTCACGCCTTTATATCTGTCATGACATATAACACAAGAAGAAGGAGCTATTTGGTGCTTAATACTCATTGAATTCAATTAATGTATCAATATGGCAGGAGGAATAAACTCTGTAAAATAAATTCAGTCTTTGCTCCAGGCGATGAAACAAATTTACTTCTAAGTACAGTTGTTAATTAACCTTTATAATAATTTACATAAGCAAAAATATCTAAAACTGTGTCTTAAGCACATGTAACATTTTCAAATAACATTTTCAAAAGAATATGCTTTCATGAATGGGCTTAAATGAATAAAAAATGCTTTTCCTAGATGGACACCATTCCTTTTCATTTATGACTTGTGCAGTTATTTTTACTGCTATTTTTATTCATTTCTTCACCACAATGTAGAGTGTGGGGTTCTCAATTCAAAGTTACGATCACTCAATCGATAGATAGATAGATATGATAGACATATGTATTACATTACAAATCACATCATATAAATATGTGGTGTCATTTTAATATCATTTCCTTGTCTTTCAACAAATGTTTACCAAGTACCTATAGCGTTCCTGGCCCTGGGTTTACAACAGCAAACACAAACACGCATAGACCTCTGCCCTCTGGATTAATTTCTCTTAAGGCAAATAGATTCACCTAAGAGAGGTCTTAGCACTTTTATATTCATGAACCCATGAATATTATCATCACAAATAATGCAAATATTTAGGATAAATGTAGATCTTCATAGATAACTATGTGCTGATAAACTATCATAATATCAGTGCTTAAGAGAGAGATATATTCAGCTAGCTAGATAATACAGACAGATGGATAAAATACACACTACCAACCCTATACACACATATGCATTGCTTTCAAACATTAATGTCATAGTTTAGAAGATTCCAAACTAAAAATAAAATAAAATAAAGTTTATAATTTTCAACATAATTCACTATTTTTTAGGTATGTTTTATATTTTCTTTGGAATTTTAGCATAAGCATTTTGGAAGTTAGGGTTAAGGTTTTGTTCTTTGAATACACTCCAACACCCACTATAATGTCTAACATGTGGTAAAATTATAATAAATGTTGGTTTCTAGTGCCTTCCATGATGTCCAAGTTGTTTACTATCACTGAGAATAATTCCAGAGTAGGATGGTAGCTACACTGTTATGGTCATATGGCTTTCCTTAGGTACATTTCTGATTACTGAAATTACTGCAAAATGAAGACTTGTCATATTCTATATGTTAAGCATGATGAAAAGCTTCTTTTCAGAATCATATAGAGAATGTCTTCTTATCCTTAAATGTAAGAAAAAAATTATGTATTTCCTTTCCCAAAATAAATTGATCATGATTTTCCACCAGTTTAACCCATAAACCTCTTATGATTTCTTCCTTTCTTATGGCCAGCGTCTTAGTTCAGGCCCTCATCCCACAGAAACCTCGGGATTGGCCTCTCTAACATTCTGTCTTCACAAGTCCTTTACCAGCTAGGATAGCGGTCTCTGTCTCTTTTGCCTCCTTTATCAATCCACAAAAAGTAGGATTCTGGAACACATATGTAATCATTTCACTTCATTATTCAAGATCGTTTGGCAGACTCCTGTTACCCTCGAGGATGAACTCAAATGGTTTCAATATGCACAACCTTCTCGAGCTAGCTGCTTTATTTTCCCACCTCCGTCCACTGCCAACTGAGTCCCACACGGTCTATACTCTAGCCACTCCAGTCTATTAATGCATACATTTCTCTCAGTAATGCATGTTCCTTTGTGATTTTCATAGCTTTATGCATGGTCCTTTCGGAATGATCTTCCTTATTTTAAATAAGAAAAAAAATCCCTCTTATTCTTCAAAACCAATTCAGTATTACCACTTCCATGAAATATTCCAGCCAAAAACAGGTGGCCTTTGCATTTTGCTCATACTTCAATTGTAGTGGTTGTCATATTTTATATTATATATTATATTTATACCTTCTCCCGTAGTCTCTGAGCTCCTGAAGACAGTAGGTTTTCTTATTCATAGGCCTAGAGCCAGGCATGATGAATGTTTACTGAATGAATCAATGGACTAAATACAGTGCTGTTATTAGGAAGGGAAAAACAAGAAGAGGACCTAAAGTGAGGTGTTATTTTCCTTGCCCTCTATTAAATGTAAAGATAAAAGTTATCTGCCAAAAGAAGAGCTATCACGTATTTCTTTCCATGATATCTTATTTGTGGAATCACTGTTTTCTTGAAAAAGAAACAAATAAGTTTCCTCTAAAGTCATCTCTATATTTAGCTAATGCTCATCAGTGAACCATAGTCTGGGTTACAGGTCATTTCATCAAGTTTCAGCTAGAAATGGAGCATGCTGTTTTTTAAAGCCCTATTATTATTGTTTCTTTTACAGTCTTCTCTGCATTTATTCTCTTTGCCTGGATTGGATCTTTGCCATCCATATTGGATAGCAATATTGTAAAACAAAAGAATACATTTTCTTTGCAGAAATTTTCAGGGATGAAGATCTAAACAACAAATATAATGCAAAGGGGGCAGTGATATCCCCAAAGGGGCTCACAACATCCCTCCTATGAGAAACTACAAAGTATACAGGGCTGTGAAATCATCTTCACTACCAGTGTCAAATGTGTACATTCAATTTTCTTAAAAAAAAAAAGAGGGGCTTCAAACCATTAATATGGTTTTGAAGAATAAGAGGGATTTTTTTTCTTACTTAAAATAAGATCATTCCGAAAGGACCATGCATAAAGCTATGAAAATCACAAAGGAACATGCATTACTTTTCTTTCATTTTTTATTCATTTTTATTTGCTCACATAATTCACTTGAGTACCCTCTGTTACACTTAGAGAAGGACTCTATCTATTGGTCCACTATGGACTCTCAAAGATGAAGGTAAATCTTACCAAAGATAGGTGGGACACAGTAGCTAAGCTAATGGGAAAGATCTTGTGCTTTTATCATCTGTCTCAAAGGGATTCCTTTTCCAAATCTGTCAAAACAATAATAACTCTTGTTATCTTTTTCTGTCACTATAGATATTTCTGGTGTGCGTGTGTCATGCACATGTGTGTGTGTGTGTGTGTGTGCATGTGTGTTTTAAACCTGGAATTTGCGACACACTGTATTGCAGATATTCTGCTAATGAGAATCAGGATTTGAACCCTGGCTCTCTAATGCACTCTGATTCCAACCACTGACATTATAATGATGGCTTTGGAGATATGCAGAGAAACTCACTAACTTAAATAAGGAATAACAAGTAATACCTAATTCACTTGGGGTCTTTGTGGGACAAGATAATCTTAAAAGAGGGCACTTTTAATTCTTGGTTAGAGGCCACAGTGAAATAAGTACGAGACATTACAGACACCAAAGTCTTATAATTACTCTGTCCCTGGATAATTACTCCAGGGTTAGAGAATGTTTAAGAGCTTTACACACTGAAGAGTATAAGAAAGAAACACATTTTATCATTGCAGAATTGACCAAATGCAGCAGTGATTAATTGCTGCTCTATTAACATATCCTGTATCCCTCTCAAATTAATATGGTTAGAAATATCGCTGATTTTTTTCTGCTCTCAGAGTGTTGGCTTGTCAGATATACATAAAGAAGATTTTTATAGTTCATCATATTCCTGCCAGTCTTCAAACGCAGACTGTTATTGCATGTTCTTTTCTTTCTTTCAAAACAGGACAGGGTTAAAACTCTCAACTTGAAAGACATGTAGAAAGTTTGGCTTAGTTACAGGGATTTCAAAGACCAGAGCCAAAGTTAATATGTTTGTGCCAAGAAGAAGGATGGAAGGAGGCTATGACTGGATCCATCTGTAGCAAATTGCCTTTGATGATGCAACAAAAAATAATTAAAGCACAACAAAGGACAGTGAATGATCCCAGTAGTGAACAAAATCCTCTGGAAGGCTGATAAAAATACTGGTGCAGAAAAACAGCATTTCTTCCAGGAAGAGATTTTGAGAAGGAAAATCCATTTCTTTAACCTTTAAAGAAATCTTACTGATTCTATGTGGGCTCTGCCCCATTTACATTCTTTTCTAACCTCATATTGGCACTAATAATATTCAGTAAAATTGACTCTGAAGCCCTGAGATGGAATGCCACTATGCAATATCTTTGCAATTTTATGATCAATAAAATACCCTTATGCCAGAACATAGTAATCAATGCATGAGAAATGAATTTCAAACAAAACAATAATAAAAGTATTAGCAAGATAAATATCTTTTAGATATTAAAAATGTCACATATAGAAAATAAACATAGCAACATGTAGACTACAACCAGAAGACCTACAATATTTGGAGAAGTCATGAATTAAAACCTGAAGGCTTATGAGATAACATGTTAGAATTTAAGAATGATGAAGGTAATTATTACCCATAATATTTGTGCATAAAGTGGTAATTGCTTTCTGGCTCCAAAGACACAGAGTTAGACTGAAATTTAACAAATGAGAATTGCGTTTTTATACCTAATGATGAGATGTAGAATACTCTGGATCTATGGTTTATGGGAACAATGTAGAATAATTACTACATTATATAATCTTCTAAGCCAGATTTCACTTCCTGTCTAGAATTCTTTCCTAAAGTTTATTTGCCTGAGTTTTCATTTTCCCTCCAATGTGGGAAGTTTATGAAGCCTCACTAATTGGGCTGGAAATTTCTATGAGAAATGCAAAGTGTGGAATAATGATAGCATTCTCATTCTTCACTCTTGTGCCTCAAGGATACCCCCAAGAGAAGTAGTTTGGGTTTGCACTCTTCTTTCTCGTTCCACTTTAGGGCAATTCCATCATTAACCAGGCTCTTCCCTCACTTGTCATGATCATAACTAATCTTCTCCTAAGCAGTGAGGTCCCAGATGGGCTTCTCAAGCCCTTGCAGCGCTCACTCTATATTCAATGGCTGCTGGGTTATGCTGTCAGGTTGGAAGAGGCCCCTTAGGATAGAAAGAATGAGAGATTCAGCCAGAAAATAATGTGCTTATTCCAATTGAAGAAGTTTTGTGAAGCCTAGTGATTGCTATATGAGGTTCAGCTAAATCTGGCTTAGTAGATTTTATAAGGTGGTAATTGTTTATATTGTTCCAAAAAGCATAGGTCTACCTATTTTATACTCTTGCCATTCCATGGTAAAATGCAATCCTATTTACTAAGTTTTACTCCAAATCTGTTTCTTTGGAGACAGAACTTTACTACAACTCTATGAACAAACATCATAATAATTATTTTTACTATCTTTAAGGTAGTCTATTTTAACTCAAATGACCATGATTTAGGAATATTAGGCTTTAAAGTTAATATGAAACAAAAATGACCAAAAACAAACACCATAGAATGAAGTACTGTATGCAAATGATGATATCAGGGTTTAGACTAAATGCATTAAATCATTAGTGTCCTGCCTGCATGTAATGTAGGACAGGTGTCACTTTGAGTACCCACAGAAGAATACCAGAGTATTGAGAGACCCCATGGCAGGTCGTCATCTATATAAAGACATGAGACAACCAACTGACCCTGCTGCCAAGAAGGAAGAGAGGAGAAATCAATGGATTGGGGCCATGGAAGGAAGGTTATGCATTCCTTCCACACGTGATGCCCAGAACCTAACTATTGACAAAGCTGAAAGGAGACTTGTATAATTGGCAGCTGCATGTCACCCTGAAGCACTTCCTTCTGCTATTCATGAAGGCCAGGACGCAGCAGGGAATCTGATTTCAATCAGCATAAGGACAGCCATCCTACCAATGAACACAGTGTGACATAGGAAGCGGCTGACAAATATCACAAGAACGAAAGGAGATGATTATGTCATGTGAATCATTTATGTGAAGCATTGATCTAATTAGGGATGACATGTAAAAATATAAATGAAACCAGTCAAGAGATTGATGTAACATGTAGAGTCTAAAATAGAGCAAAGAAAAAGCCAGTGTGTTTGAAATATATATTTAATTAAATGAATTGAACCAAGAGTGTGGAAATCCAGCTCATATTTCTGGAATTATGCCAATTGTTCCTTACTGTAATCTTAACTGATTTCAGCTCAAGCAGTACTAAAGAGATATTACTGATTGTCCTTCACACAAACATACATTACTATGAGATCTGCCTCTTTACAGGGACATTTCAAAAATCAAAGCTAAAGTCATTATCAGTATACAATTAAAATATTACAGAAATGGATTTGTTGCTTTTGTGAAATGGACAATTCACTCTTACCTGATTTTGTATTCAGAAACTCCTTCAGTTGTGTTTGGTATTAAGTATTAACATTTGCCCTAAAAATCATGAGTTCATGCTCTCTAAGTCTTGAAATGGCTGTTGTCCAAAAGTGATAAAAATCTGAGCTGAGTTTGCTTAGCAACAGATGCCAGCAAACAGATTAGCATCAGATACCAGAAAATTTGGGGGCTGTAGGTGAAAATGGGTGGCTCTTTAAAACTGGATATCAAGAGATTCCAGGAGTGGGGAAAAAAAAAAAAAAAAAGAAAAATGCAACAAAGGGGAAGAGGGTAGGGTTGGAACCGGGGGGCCACTTTCCAAAAAGATATTAATGGTTGACATGAATTACTTTGGGCTTTGTCTTTTAAAATATTGTAGTTGTATGTTAATCACATCATTAAAAGTTGATTAGGAGCTATGTCTTCCCTTTCTTCATCCGCCAGAGTGGTTTTCCAAGACAATGGTGATCTGCCCTAAGACAGCTGTTAAATGACAGTGTAAACTCCCACTCTTTTTATTGGTCCTTAAAAATACCAGTCTTAGCCTCCATAATAGAATCTTGGTGGCTTATTTTGATTTCAACTCAGTTTGGTCTTCACCTGTTATTCATGATTTCTCCCTTAAAAGAGAATGGCTCTTGGGGAGCAGTAGCATGGAAAATGTTCTGGTGGACATATGTATGTGTGTGTAATGGCAGTAGATGCATACACACAGGTGTATATAAACATGGCATAGTAGATATACATACACATGTCTGTGCGTACAGGTATGTGTATACCTGCCTACACATATATATGTTTTCACTGGATCCCAATGAATGTGCCATCAGAGGGAGGTTATGACTGTTCTTAGCGGGCTATAGTGAACTGTAAGCATGAGCAGAAGCAAAGGACCCTGTGCCTCTTCTGTCTCTTGTATTAAAAGAGCTGCATGCATGCTCCTGAGATGATTAGAACTGCAGAAGGAAGTAAGAGGGAAAAGATCTCCAGCAGACATTTGGCTCTACTTCTTGACAGGACAAATGTGCAGACCTCTGTGGTCTGTGGTCCAGGGCATCATGCAGTAGGATGATGGCGGGGTAACCGTTTTGTCCTTAGAGTGTCCTTTGAGTGCCAGGTACCAACTCATTCCTGAGTCTCCCCTCCCACAGGAATGCTGGGGCACTAATCTAATCCTTGAGACTGAAGAGATCTATGTATCTCATATTTACATATTTATATTTATTTGTTTTTCTCATTTTTATTTTTCTTCATCTCTCTCCCCAAACATCTCACTGGAAAGAAATCCCTCACTGGATGAGGGATGACGTTGTTTAAATAATTATGATTTAATTTTTAATGTACTACTAATAATGTTAAATATTCATGCATGAAGATACTGGTAAAATGTTCGTGTGTCCTACATGCCAGGCATTGTGTTAGCAGCTTTAAATGCTCAATCTCTGATTCTCACAAAAGACAGAGTAAATATGACAGTTTTCATTTTTCACATAAAGAAAGGGAGGGTCATGGTGGTTAAAAACATGTCTAATTAGTAAAGAACTGGGTTATTTCTGTTACACTCCATTGAGCTCAAAATAAATATACTTGAGTCAGATTTGAATGTATTGCGAGATTGTAGTTTCTCTGTCACCAACCGTGTGGTTTAAGGGGTGGGAAATACCAAGAAAAAGCATCCAAGTCTCATGGAAGGCATCACTCATTTTTCTGCTAAGCCCACGGGTAGTTTTGGAATTTTCAGTCTTTGATAAATGAGAAGAAACATTGGCATCTCAAATTTATGGATAGAACTTTCTATCATTTTTATTCTTTTAATATATTCACTTAATACTTTTCTAATTACGTTCCTCTTTTCAGTGTGTGTGTTTGTGTGTGTGTGTGGTTTGTCTGTTTGCAGCTTTTCTCTAATTAATGTGGCCACGAGGAATGTCAGTGGCCGACATCTAGGTCAGTGTACTAGGATCTGCTTAATTTGTACCATAAGTTTTTTTCTTAACCACAATATTATCACTTAGTTTTATCATGTTATACTCTAGCATCTCCATTTCTAATCTCTGGAAAAATACAGGAGTAAATAAATGCAGTAATTATTCCTTACACATAGTATTCTTCCCTAGTAAATTTCTTGCCATTTGTTGCTGAGTAATTAACCCACCACTAATGGGCATTTGGGTCTCAGTGATGTTGCCCAAGACTTTAAAGGATGCACACAGGTCTTTTATGATATTAAACCTTAGTTTCGCTCTCATATTTTGTGTGTGCATGTCTATGTGTGTGTATGTATACATATATTCAATTTAATATATATATATTGAATTGAAAGGCCAAACCAAATCAAACTTTCATTTATAGTTCTTATTCTAGCATTTCAGCAGTTAAAATGTCTAGATAATAAATTATAGAGTGAGCGTTGTTCTCCTTTTAAAGAGAAATAACACATTTGGCCTAGCAGGGGCATAAACCATGTCTTACAGATGGCCTCTTGTTAGCTGAGCTCTCTAGTTCCAGGTAGTAGGCAGCAAGAAGCATGGGCATTAGATTCAGACAAATCCGAGTTCAGTCTCTGCTCTGCCCTTAAATTGCTTGCTGTGTGTTCTCAGCTTCAAGTTTCATAACTACTGAGACTCTGTTTTCTTATTTATAAAGTGAATTAATAATAGGTATTTTTCAGGGTTGTTTTTAGCATTATAAGACTGTATCTAAGACCCCAGAATAATTATAGCTATTACTATGTTAATATTATTATAATTCGTATATAGTATATACATATAAGAAAGCAAATAAAAGGTTCAATTATTTTATAATTTATTGAGCATCTTCTGTATAGGAGATACTTTACGTGGCATCTTTGATAGAGGAACACAGAAATAAGACATGGAATTTCCCATGAAGGAATTCATCCCAATAAGATACATACATACCTGCACACATGCACGCATGCACACACACACACACACACACGCACATATATACTAAATATACTAAATATATATATATGTACACTAAATATATATATACTCTCTATATATACACACTAAATATAACTACATGCATACATATACAAGCAGACCAAATATCAAATCACGTGCATTAATTTCCTGAGCTAGAAACATCAGGAGCTGTAAATGCTTGACCTCTTTCTCACCACCTGTCCAGAATCTCTGACCATTGTCAACTGTTCTAGATCAACGTCCCCACCTTGTGGACAGAATAAAGAGTCTGACCCCACATCACTTTCCCTTACTGCCTTCATTCAGATTTTGGGAAGACATTACAGTAAACCTTAGTATGGCTCTCATATTTTGTGTGTGCATGTCTATGTGTGTGTATGTATACATCCAAGTCTCATTGAAGGCATGAGATGGGGAGAGAGGCTTTGGTAATCTGGATGTGAATGGGTCATCTCTAAAAGATTTAGCTAGCACTCACTGCAGGCTCCATATTTGGTGAATTTTATCAAAGGTATCCCTTCTTTATAAAATACAGGTATATGTTTATCTCCTTCCTCTTTTCCCCTCTCTTCAAACTTCCCAGCCAGCCAACTGCTCAAAAGGTATTTCTTTACCTGAAATTGTACTAATTCTGCATTCTTTAACTCTGAAATTCTAATCTCTGATTACAGCTTCTATAATTTTATTTCTCAAAGTACTAAACATTCTTTTCTATCTCATGGTGACCCCAAGACCTCCTTATTCTCCTGATCTCTGCCTCTTCTTCTCTATTATGCCCACCACACCCATCCCCATCCTCAGAGGATTGTTTCCCATGTGCTAGGTGATCTTCAAAATTCTTTACCTATATTATCTCTTTTAATCATTTCAGTCTTATATATCAGGTGCTATAGGTCCATGCTTCCCTACCCAATTTTAAATTCAAAATCTAAAAAGCTCTGAAAATTAAAAACAGTGTTTTTTACTCATTTGACATCAAGACCTGACACAAACTGAGAAGAGGCTATTTTTTAGTCTTTATTGATTCCACTGAACATAAACAATCGTATTTTACTTCGGAAGTACTTATATAATTATGGAATCGATAGTACAAACTCACTGGATATACACCTAAAATAGGATATGTGTACTGTAATGTCTTCCTAAAATCTGAAAAATTCTGAATTAAAAAACACATTTTGATCACAAAGGGTTGAAATAACAGACTGTGAATGAGTATTGCGGTCATAGTCACTTTACAGCTAAGGAAGGAGAGGCCAAAGTAAAGGGGCAGACCTGCCCAAAGTCATACACTAGTTAGGGACATAACTAAAATTCCAAAGTTGATCTGTATCCAGAACCTGATCTCTAAGCATGTGCTTCTTCTGATAAATGCTGTAGCCCTAAATTTTCTGAACTCGGTCCTATACATTTTACCTTCATATTTTCAGCAGTCTTTGTATGATTTCTCGTTCTTAGTTTCAGGCTACCAAGAAAGCAATCTCATTGGTTTACTCCATTCCTTAACAGCTACCAGTGGCTTCCCATTGGCCATAGGACTGGGTCTTAAATTCTCACAATGACATTAAAGACACTTTCCATAACATGGCCTTGGTCTATATGTCTAATCTTGACTCCAGTCTTTAACTCACTTTTGATATTCTAATTGCATCAGGACCCAAAATATTCAAACACTTCTATATGCCAGGGCCTTTAATCATGTGGTGTTCTTTGCTTGGACTGTTCTCATATACTTTATGTACTCGGTGGTCTCTTGCTGAGTTTTCAAGGCCCAATTCCAATGCTACATCCTTTAATGTACCTTGCTAATTTCACACAGATGCTTCATCTCACTGCAACCCCACCAAAGCACTGTACCATTTTCCATAATATAATGGAATTTGCTCACACTGAAGTGCGATATATATGGTGTTTTTCTTCCCTTTGATTTGTGAGCCATTTAAACCATAACTTATTTTTCTTCTTGATACTCAGCTGAATTAATGATATATAAGAGAATCCTAATACTTGATTGAAATTAAAATACAGCATTCATGTGAATCATGTCTATTCAGATTTCATTACTTGTCCTCACATGCATCAGGGAATATTAAAATGTAGTTAGCAATTTAAACATGCCTCCTTTGAGTTTATGCAAAAAAAACCCAAAAAAACCCTGAAGTTTTATTTCTATCATTATAACATTTTATCAGCAAATGGAAGGATGCCTGACTTAGAGTCAATGCTCACTATATGGGTTAAATAAGTAGAAAAATGATAAATTCATTTATCATGTTGGGGTTTTAATCTTTAATTAATAAACCATTGTTTATCTTATTTAATTCCTATCCTGTGTGAATTAATGGCTAGTCTTATCTCTTTTGTCATTGACTTAATTCTTATACTCGTATGGTCTTTCATCTTTGTTTTCATGTCTTAAGTTTGTAATCTTTTTCAATGTATCTTTTTATTTCATTAATCTACTTTGAGAATAAAAGTTTGGGTATTTTTGACTTGTCTGTTAAATACCAAACATTATTCCTGTTTTGGGGAATCCAGTGATTTATTCAAGCAAGAAAATTCTCCCATTCTTTATATATATATAATATATACTTTCCTGAGTAGTAGCACCTTTATATATTGTATTTTGTGTTTATTAGAGAGTATCGATATTTAGAGGAATTTGAATTGAGAATATTACTTTTAACATTCTACTGAAAGATTTTTTATTCACGTTTTATAAACAGTGTATACTGGTGTCCCTTTGGGAGGAAAAATTTGTACAAGGATCTTAGCTTGAAGGTTGCTCTTCATTAGTACACATTTGCTGTTTTATTTTTGTTTTATTGTTTTATTTTCTCTGTCATTATTCCCCACCCCTCAAGGAAGACAGCAAACTGAGTTATGTCCAATAATTTTGTCATAAAATGCTGCTCTTCTGTTTTCATTGAATCATTGTCAACTCTCATGAACAGCAGTGTGCCAAGGGACAGATACAATCATTCATGACTGACATTTTTGCTCCAGACCTTGCTGTCTCCTCTTCCTGTCAGATGCTTCCTAAGGACTCCTCATTTATATTTTTTCCCATTGTTCTTCTATGTTCAACCGTATGAATGTTTTTCTCCTTCAGGAACCAAATGTAGTGTGAAAGACAGTAGAAACCAGCCATCAACCACTAAGTAGGAAATCACCTTGAATATCATAGATCGGGAATTTTAATTGGGTTAGTGAGCTTTGTCTATGTAGAGTATAATAAAGACCTTGCAAGAATCATTCTAACTTTTTCAGCTCTATGGCCTATTCCTTATTATGGATAATTCTTATTCCTTTTCGTATCACCTAAGATTTAGAACAATTGTAGTATGTCTTAGGAAAATTATCTCTATGAATATAGTAACTCACTGTTTTAGAGAACATACCTTTTGGTGAGTTTGTAAATGTTTATGACAACTAAGTTATATAATTTAAACCTATTAAAATTAGTCTTTACGTGTATCAGAGAATGAATCTGAAATCAAATAGAAGTTTTACAGGGAAGCTTTGAGGCAATTTTCAGCTGTACTAGTAATTCCACACAACATCTTAATTCACCAAGTTGAAATTAAATATACATTCATTCATTAAACACATGCTTTTGTAGGACCTACATTATGCCAAGCTCTGTGTTAGGCATGGAGACCCAGAGGTGAATAGGATGGAAAAAGTTCTCATCCTCGTGGACCTTAAACTGTGGTAGGAAAGACAATGAACAAATACTGAAGTAATTGAAACATAAGATGATATTGAAAAATTAGAAGTATAAGGTACTATCAGCAACAAAGTAAGGTGATACTATATGAGTGAGGATAGAACCCACCCTGAAGGTTCTGTCCACTTCTCTAAGGTGATACTGGAAGAAAAAAATCCTAACACTAAATACTGCATTTCTCTAATTCTAGTAATTGCATTCCTGATACAGTTTTTTCTTCCTCCCCCAAATTCAAATTATTCTAGAGCTTTGTCAACAGTTGGAAAAGGAAATTGAAATATTTTAGGTGCTTTATAATAAGAACATTTTCAGATGATATTCTATAAATTACATACTCATTTAGTATTAGTTGCACAATGTGCTTTTGTTTCCTTTTCACAGAAATATGTCTACATAGACACATGCAGTCCATTTCTGGTTGTCTATTAAGCACTTACTATATGCAAGGCCCTGTGCTAGGTACTGTTTATCAGATCTTGCCCAGCATTGCATTCTGTGTATCTAATGGGAGAGGTAGATATTTATCTGGTCATCACACTAGTGAAGACTTTATGTAATTACAAGTGTGGTGAGTGCTATGAAGGAAGAGTGCATAATGCTCTCGGAGTCTGTGGCATGGAGGTATGATTGAGTTGAGTAGATCAATGGGGGCTGCATGAGGAAGGGATGATTCCACTGAAACATGAGTGGGAATTAACTAGCTGAAAGGAGGAAAGAAAAAGACCATTTCGTATGAATGTGCTAAGAAGGGAAGGAGAATGGGCCATTGAAGGACTACAAGAGAGTGAGTGCAGTTGAAGCAGGAGGAGGAAGAGAAGTCTGGTAGGAAATGAGGTTGGGCAGGGGGTTTCTGAGCCACTTTAATGTTGAGACTGCAGGTATCTCCTAGTGTCATAATGTGGACATTGACTTTTTTTTTAAGATTTTATTTATTTATTTGTCAGAGAGAGGGAGAGCATGAGCGGGGGGAGGGGCAGAGGGAGAAGCAGGCTCCATGCTAAGCAAAGAGCCTGATGTGGGACTTGATCCCAGGACCCTCGGATCATGACCTGAGCTGAAGGCAGATGCTTAGCTGACAGAGCTACACAGGCGTCCCGTGGACATTGATTTTTTTTTTCTTTTTTAAAGATTTTATTTACTTGACGGAGACACAGCGAGAGAGGGAACACAAGCAAGGGGAGTGGGAGCCCGATGCAGGGCTGGATCCCAGGACCCTGGGATCATGACCTGAGCCGAAGGCAGATGCTTAACGACTGAGCCACTCAGGCGCCTGGAATCAGATCTTTCTACTCATTAATTAATTCTTCATTTGTAACCATCCTGCTGTTTTTATACCTGTTTGTTCTTCATGGACATATTATATTTTTCTTACCCAATATTTCTATTTAGTTACTGTCATGATTTCCTGTTTTATTTTATATTGCTATATCTTTGCTTATCTTCTTAGGTATGCATGAAGCCTTTTATTTTTATCTTTTATATATTTTTTAAGTTTTTACTTAAGTTTCAGTTAGTTAATATACAGTGTAATATTAGTTTCAGGTGTACAATATAGTGATTCAGCACTTCCATACAACACCCAGTGCTAAAACTCTGATTTCATCTGTTTTTAAATTCTCCTTTATTAATGTTATATATTGAGTTTATTGTCTTCTTTTAATAGTTATGTGGCCTCTGGGAGCCTAATAATTTTGGCCTGTTAACTCATGCATCTATAGTAATGTGAGTTGCTCTCTGTGGTGATTCAGGGAAGGCAGAAGGCCAGCCCTTGCCTGTCTCCCACTCGCCACTGTGACACACATTGCCATATATCTAGAAATAAATGTTATAATAAGTATGTAACTTATTTATTAAAAAGACTAATTTTTTTTGTCATAAAATATGGATATTTTATTCCAGCTCTGGGGAATGAAAAAAAAGAGGAACACATTCTTCTGCACACCATTCTAATTTAGCTGACATTAATTTGAAAAAGCTAAAGCAAATATGTATATGTATCTGTATAAATATTTATATATACACATACATATTTCATCAGTGTTTATATATTTACTCTATTTTTGTTTTTTAATAAACGCCCTTAAAAATCATTAAATGCATCCCAATACTTCTGCCTCTTCATCAATCATTTAATACTGTTTGGATTAAATTCACAGTTTGTGTTTTAATCCCTTATGTGATTGGTCAAACTGTATATTACATTAGAAGATGTGAGGGAAAAACTTCGTTTAAAAGTTATACCCTAAAAAAAAAAGTTATACTCTCTGTGTCACAGTTACCCTTTACATGATTTTTTCATCATTGTTTTCAACTTCACACATCTCGTAGTTCTCTACGCAGACTATTTCAGCTTCCAGTGTTGTACATATCTACATCTTCTGGATGGGACTGCCCGTGATCCATGAGCTTGGGGTCAAGCATAAACTGTGTAGCCCCTGAGGTGGATTCTGATTTTGTCTTTGTTTCAGAGCTGAGTTCTGCTGTAAAGGGCACTGAGTATTTCAGGCTGTCAGTTGTTTTTGCAGGTATTTCTATTTCAGCAGAATTTCCTAGCTTAGATTTTTCTTTAGGTTTAGGAAATGACTCTTTTTTGTTGATTTTTGTCCACAATGATTTAACTGCTTCATAAATTTGCTGGCTTGTAGTATATGCCTTTTTCCCAGTTACCTTTGCAATTATTACTGACTGAACTGGGTAGCAAACAATTGCCCCTAAAGTGGCCAGTCCCAGTGGATAAGCAATTTTCTTAAACCTAGAACCTTTTCTTGCTGAAACCAAGCCTGCCAATCCTGAAACTGTAATCATTCCAAGTTTTGGAAGAAAATCTCGAGGTGGATTCTTCAGATAGATATATGCATCTTTTCCAAATTGTACCGTATCCATTATTCCATTTTTCACAAACACATAAACACCCTTGCCCCAGCCAATATAATGACCAGTTGTAGTGCGGATGGGTGCAAAGCCCATTTGTAAACGACCAGGCTGTTCCTCAACATATTTAGACTGCAGAGGTGGTGCAGTATATATGGGGAGCTGCTCTGGTTTTACTAGCTGCTTTTTGTATTCTTCTTTAGCTGCATGCACAGTTATAGATGCACATATCAGACCTCCAGGTATGGTTGTCAGCTTTCCCATCCTAACAGCCGCCATATCTGTGACCTTCTCCGTCTGAGTTTTTCATATGGTGGTAAAAAAGACTAAAATTTTAGTGAGTGGCATGAAGAGTCCTGAACAAGTCAAAAAATAAATGATATCTCAGGGTAAAATATTTCAATATTTAAAATTTCACCTATTTATTAAATTATTCTAAGTTTCATTTAGGAGACTGAATGTATGAGAAGACCAAAAGAACAAAAAAAAAAAAAATTGAGGATGAAAATGTGACCTATTAAAATGCAACATTAAGACTTAACTCCAGTGTAGCAACTTTACGTCCCTTTATGTCTTTACTCTCTTACACTTATAATATTTATGCCTTAATTATTTGCTTTACATACATTGAGAACCATATTACATGGTATTTTTCCTTCAACCATCAAAAATAAATTCAAGAGCATAAGAAAAGTTTATTGTATTTACTCATATTTTAGCTGGTTTTTTTTTATCCCTTCTTGATATTCTAAGATTCATTCTTTTATCATCTCCTTTATGCTTAAATAAGCTCCATTAGCCATTTATTTAAGGTGTGTCTACTGGTGACAAATTTGCTTAGTTTTCTTTCTTTTGAAAAAATCTTGGAAGGAGAGGTCTTGGGGCCCCTGGGTACTGGATTTGGGTTGAAGTCTAGGCTCTGCTCGGCCTTTGCTTTTTGGGTGGGGGCAGAGTTTTAATATTTCTTACTGCTTTTCTTTTCATGACACAAAAGGGAAACACTGACATAAAGTATGAGGGCAGATACATTGCCAAAACAAATATGCAGTATATAAGATAAAGGATCAATATGCATAATACATGGCAAATCAGTTCAAAGTTGGGTAAATGGTTACATTACAAGAAGAAAGTATTCCTTCAATTTCTATAATTTAATTATCATTGTACTAATGTCTATTTTTACTATTACTAGTGTAGCCAATCACTTTTCATATGTTTATTGCCTTGGGTTGTTGGGATGGTTTAACATCCATATGAACGAATCCAAGAGATATGTCCTTGGCCAGTAGCAGTGTCATGAGTTGATATTAAGAGGTTTCTCATTTTTTTCAATTTAGAATGAATTGAAAATCAGAATATTAAGTAAATAAAGCAACAGTGTATGTAGAACAAAAATGAGATTGACATATACTATTTTTTTAAAAAAATTGTTCTGATATATATTGATATATATCAGAAAAATAAATAAAATCTATATTTATGTAACTTTTCTAGCAATTTATTTTTCTGACTTTCGCATATTCGATTATTACCTCCAGAGTAATACCAAAAAAAAGAGGTGAAACTCTCTTTTTTTTTCACCTTTTTATTCCTGGTATCTAACATAGTACATGTGAACATCGAATGTTTGTGGAATAAATGAATGAATGGACAGATAAGCGAATAAGTAAATAAGTCTCCATTTTACATTTGGATGCATAATTTTGATAATTATGGGGGTAAGATTTGATATGTTATATTCAAAGAGGAATGATATGGGGCACCTGGGTGGCTCAGCTGTTAAGCGTCTGCCTTCGGCTTGGGTCATGATCCCAGGATCCTGGGACTGAGCCCCACATCGAGCCCCACACTGGGCTCCCTGCTTGGTGGGAAGCCTGCTTCTCCCTCTCACATTCTCCCTGCTTGTGTTCCCTCTCTCCCTATCTCTCTCTGTCAAATAAATAAATAAAATCTTAAAAAAAAAAAAAAAAGAGGAATGATAGTAAATATATTAGAATGATATTCTGCAGTCGCCTGCCTTTAGGTTGGTCCATAGTTGGTTTTCAAAAGAATTCACCCTTGTTTTCTTTTCTTACTACATAAAATGATAATGGATGTATTATTCAAATCTCCTTTTCACTAGAAGGTCAGTTGTAAGACTGAAGAAATAGTTTTTATGTTATTGATTAAAATGATCACAGAACCTTCTGTGATGGTATTTGTTGAAAACCCTTTGGGGGCTTGTTAATGAGTGGCTCTAGAAACTTCAGAAGTAGATTAATAGGAAAATATCAGCAAAGTGAGTTAAGTTTGTAAATTAAGACAGACTTTATTAATATCCATGCCTGTTATGTTGCTATGTGTCAGACATGCCCCCTCTACTTTAATCTTTAATTTAACTAATCATTCCTTTGATTCCACATCACTATGACATCACTGATAGTTAAAGATTAACCTTGAAAAAGGCTTCTCTTCTTTAGTCATCAGAAAGATATGAAATTCCATTAATTAGGTGTGAATTTCCCATCCCCTTCAAGGCAAAAGTTACAAGAGTCTCTGTGTGTAAAGATTTATCATATTTTTTGGTGGTGGCAGGGGAGGCTGTTCAGAAATCTGTCTAGACACCATTAGTTGTTTTGCAAAGTTAATTTTGGATTAACTGATATGTGGCTCTGCTTTCTCTGTAATTCAACCAAGGAAGAACTGCTTGATTGTGTCTCCCTCAGCAGAACAAGATGTCAGCCATATTTATCAACATTAGTGCCCTAAAAGCAAGAACCTATGGAAATGTAATTCTTTTGGATCCTTTTTTCAAATATTTCTCTTTTTCTTCAGCTTATGGTAAAAAAAAAAATACCTGTAAATTATGTATTTCACAGTTGCATGCTATAAATCTGTTGGAACAGGTGCTTGATATTCTGGCTGCCATTCCCTTCAATTCCACAGTTTTGATTACAAGCTTCAGACATGTTATTCTTGTTAATTTGTTATGAGAACAAAATAGTGGACCCTGAGATATTAGTTATGTGGGGCTAACCATAAACATAAACATATATGTACGTATATATAATAACATAGCAATATATATATTTATAATGCTATATATATATAGCAAATATATATTTATTACTCTTTCTTTGCAATGTGTCAGTCATCATGATTTATTAAAACATCTAATTCTCAGGAGGAGCTAGGTCCAGAAGAGCAACAAACAATGAAAACCAACCTTACACATTCAGAGGAGACACTTACATAAGTTTTTTTAGAAAATTAATTTTTCCTTTATAACTGAAGAGTGTGGTATAGAAAAAGTTGTAGTTGATGCTCATATATCAGTCATAATAGAATTTTTTAGATAGCCAAAATAATACATTAATAGGATTTTTGAAATCCTAATGATCTTGGGAATCATCACTTTGCCACCATGGCTCACTTCACAATCCCTTTGTCATACCCATCAGAGATAGTGATTTCTCCCACATATTCCTCCTTCCATCTCTTTTTTTCTCTTTTCCCATGTAAATTATTTCCACTCTTTGAAGGAAGGTACAATCTAAATAATTACAGAATATGAATAGAAGATTGGGGGAGCATCCTGAGCTATAACCCAGGATTTCTGTAAAATGTTCAGACCCCATCAGATATTGAGGATTTTGTGTGCATGCAAAGGAGAGGTGGAATGAACCAAGTAGGCCACTCCTAAATAGTGGTGTCTCTGAAAACACCAAAACAGATTTATCAGTACTTCTAGGAAACACTGTAGTAGATTAATATGCCTCTGTTTTATTTATTTATTTATTTTTAAAGATTTTATTTATTTATTTGACAGAGAGAGAGAGAGTGATCACAAGTAGGCAGACAGGCAGGCAGGCAGAGGGAGAGTCAGAAGCAGGCTCCCCGCCGAGCACAGAGCCGGATGTGGGGCTCATTCCAGGACACGGGGATCATGACCCGAGCCGAAGGCAGACGCTCAACTGACTGAGCCACCCAGGCGCCCCTAATATGCCTCTGTTTTAATGAGATCAAGTATATTATGGATGTTATCAGAGTTCCAGTGTTTGTTTTTTAATCAGTTTTCATTAATCAGATGCTTCTGTTCTAAATGATTGGCTTTTTTTCTTCATTTGTGTTTATTTCTCTAATGCAGACAGAGAAAGGACTGTCAAAAGTATGGCAAGAAAGTGAGCAGAACTCTGGTGATCACTGGCAAAGGGCTGTCATCCTGCTAGGAAAGCTAAGGAATTTTGAAGTCCTATTCCAAGGGATCAGAACAAGGGATCTAGGAGGAGGACCTGCGATTGATGACATTGAGTTTAAAAACTGCATGACTGGTAAGTTCCTGGAAATCACTTCTATTTGGAACAACTTTTATAATCCAGCCATCTTATCATTACTTCTCATTTACAAAATGTTCTGCTGAAATATATTTGGTACCTCCATACAAATCAGTTGAAAGAGATCATTTCATAAACTTACATGTTAAGAGAGGATAGCGTCTCCCTCCCACAAGCACACAAGCATTTAATTCCTTGCCTCCTTCAGACCATCCCCTCTCTGACATGTAGAAGTGTTTTCCTTTGCATTGACTTTTCAACACAACTTAAGGGCATGCCTAATATTTACATACCTTTATCTAAATTAATTTAAAATGAACTAGTAAAAAAAATTGTTAGAAAGCTGTCACTTAGCAGATATATGAGAAATACATTCACCCAGGTGTAATTCAAGCAGAACTTGAATTGACAGCAAGGCTTTGGGTATTTAAAATGCTACTCCAGCAGGTGAACAGCAACTTGAAAAATTTTGCTATCGTTTATCTCACTTCCAAATGTGTGAAGTGTAACTATACTTAGATTTTCTTTACAGAACTACCCAGAAAATGTCAAAAATAATTATAAATATACTTGCACAGTTTCACAACTGGCAAAGTTCTTTCTGAGGCACTCTTCCATCTGATTTCCAAAATAGTGCCATGTGATATACACTGCCAACAAATTCTACACTGATTCTCTTGGAGGCAAGCTCCTGACTGCGAGCAAAACTTGAGTGCTGTTTAATTTTATTATTGCTCTCACATTAAAGTATCATTTCACTGAGCTCAAAAATGTGATTTGGTATTTGGTGATGCTACAGCATCTGCTCTTTTTATGAGCAAGGCTGCTTCAAAGATCCCAGATGATGTAGGGAGCACAGAGCTCTGGGTATTCATGTCAAGAAAGGGACAGGATTTGGGCTTGGAGATGTTTGGGAGACTGTTCTGGACAACAGAAAATGAGGTTCTGAATATATAATCATGAAAATATATCTTAGAAGATATGCGTTTATTCTAGAAGGATGTGCTTCTTCAGTTCTTCGCTAGTCACCTTCCTAATAATATGCTAAATTTCTATTATAGTTAGTTCTTCAATCTATAAATGATTCTGGCAACTTAAAAAAAAAAATCTCCAGAACTTTTTTTCTAAGATTTTAGAAAGAAAGGAGCTTTTATTAAACTAGAGAGATTCCTTTCCTCTAAAGAGAGGCAGAATGATTATTAGATGGGTTGAGTCAGGACAGAAGAAATCGGAGCGTTCTTATTCCAACTTTGCCAGTTTCGTGGAGAAGTTTGCACTGTTTTGTTTTCCCCATTCTTTTAAAGTCCTATGAGAATTTACATGATTATAATTAATTTTATTCAGCTCAATCTAATGCTCAGCTACTGAGAAACACTTTAATATCTTATGTTTAGTGATAAAGTACTTTTTAGGTCTATAGTTCTTTCTGTGTCTTCAAAATAAAGAGGCAAATTATGACCAATTGTACTTGAATATAGTCAGTTGTGTATCAAATATGTTTTAGGACAAAGTAGCTATTGCTTTATTAAAAAGCAGTTAAAGCCCAATCTGCTACAGATAATGAAGGTTTTCAGATTATGTTTTAGTTAAGATAGAGAGAAGAAAAAAACATTCTGAGAAAGTGTGAAAGAATATCTATGGAACTAAAAGACAATGATTATTTTGTCTCCTTAAACTACATGCCAGTAAAAATTAGTGTTACTCAGAATTTGTTACCCTAAGCTGGTTGGCACTATCACCAATTTAGAAGAGAATGGTATTTAACTAAACCTAAACATCAGAAATGCACTATAGAACAGTGGTTAAGAACAAGGAGTCTTGGGTGCCTGGGTGGCTGAGTCAGTTAAAACATCTGACTCTGATTTCAGCTCAAGTCATGATCTCAGGGTGGTGAGATGGAGCCCCTGCCCCCCTCAGTCTCCCCACTCAGTGGGGCATCTGCTTCTCTCCCTCTTCCTCTCCCTCTGTTCCTCCCCCAACTCAAGCTGTCTTTATGTCTCTCTAAAATAAATCAAAAAAAAAAAAAAAAAAAAGAAAGAAAAGAAAAGAACAAGGAGTCTTGTAGGAAACCTGGGTGGCTCAGTTGATTAAGCATCTGACTCTTGATTTCAGCTCAGGTCATGATCTCAGGGTTCTGTGATTGGGCTCCATGCTCAGCAGGAGTCTGCTTGAGATTCTCTCTCTTCCCTGTCCTTCTGCACCTACCCCACACCCCCACTCTCAATCTCAAAAAGAAAAAAAAAGAAGTCTGGAGTCTAACTATCTGGGTGTGGAATCAGCTTTTCCATTTACTAGTTTGGGTGACTTTATTTTACTTTGCCTCAGTTTTCTTATCAATAAAATGGGGACGATAATGATAGGACTTCCATCATAACTTTCTGTGAATATTAAATATGTTAATATATGTGAAGTGCTTAGAAGAGACTTGACACACAGTAAAATTGGTATATCACATTTTATTGTTATAGTTGTCACCATTCCTATTGACCATGACCATATTCTCAGTTGGTGTTTTATTGCCCTGCACTAGGTAACCAACTTCAAATCATATGCAAACACATTGCCATAAAGTCTATCATGGAATTGTTGCTGTTTGCCATTTGAGATGAAGAACTTAGAACATTACTTCATATTTATCTGTCACATACTACCCATAACAAAAGACCATATATTATACGATACCATTTATATGAAATATCCATAACAGACAGATGTGTAGAGACAGAAAGTAGATGAGTGGTTGTTTAGGGCTCCTTAGGGTTGAAGAAAAAAGGGGTGAGGAATAAGTGCTAAGGAATATGCATTTCTGTGTAGGATGATTCTCTGTAGGATGAAAATATTCTACATTTTTTATGGCAGTTGCCCAACTTCATAAATATACGAAAGCCATTAAATTGTAAACATAATATAGGTGATCTTAATGTATGTAAATTCTAAATTACAAATCAATGAAGTTGTTTAAAATCTATATAAAAGTAGGAGAATTACAGAAACATGGTCGTGGTGGTGGTGGGGTTTGTGGCAGAGTGGTTTTTGGATTTTCCCAAGTTCTCACATCCAGTCAGAGCACCTAGTTAGTGAAGTCAGTCTGTCACAGAAAACATAGACAACAAAATTAAGTGAAAATGCATCCCTACAAAAGCCGGTATATAAGCAAATAGGGATAAACCACTAACAACCACAAGACCTGTGTGTTATTTATGTCTGTAAAGGAGAAGACAGGAGAATCATGAAAGAGCCAACAGATATTCACTGGGAAATTCAGTCAGGTGGTTTGAGAATGGTAGCTAAAACTGGAGGGGTTTCACTCACTTATGGAATGAGTGGGTCCAGGGCTCTGTGGGAAGTTCTGGGGGGTGGGAGCCATTGACACCATGAACACTCAAACTGGATCCACCATGATTCCCTTCCATTTCAGCAGTTCACATTCATAAACCCAGCGAAACCAAGCATTAACACACACAGCACTGGGACTAGAATCAAAATTGAGTAGACTAGGGACAGATGAAGAAAAGAGAAGACCCACATCAAAGCGGGGGATGGGGACTAAGCCAGAAAATCTCAAAAAGCAAGGCACCATATGTTTTTATAGATTTATGTAGATTCTATAGACTTATAACCTTTTTCAGGGATTTAGCACTAATCCTCTAACTTTGGCTATGTCATTATAGAGCTTCAGTTTTCACATTTGCAGAATGACAGGATCATAATGGACTCTCTGGGATTTTCCTAGGACTCTCTGACAGCTTTGGAGTCTATGTATATTTTTAAAAGTTTGGAATAATTGAGATCAATTTAAAATTGATGAAAAGTGAATATGGAAGAAGGTGGAGGATATATATGATTTCTATGTATTTCTATTTATATTTGGTGGTTATCTACTTTACCTGCAAATAAGAAAGCTATCTGAACTTCATAGTTACTTTTTATTTTCCATTCAAAAACTTACAACTCAATTTATTAGATAATATTTAGTACATGACCAACATAAAGCTATATGGATTATTTTTTTATTTCTTTGCATTCTGAATACATCATGGTACTATCTTCAATTTACTATCAAATCTGTTGTATTTCTCTAAAAAGAAAAATAAGACAAAGGCATAGACCTAGTCTTCAGTCTGTCCAGGGACCCATTAAGAAGCATATCTTCTTTTTGGATAAGTTAACAAAGAAGCAAGGTGCTTATTCATGGAAAATTAAGTAACAGATTAGGAACTTGGTATCTCCTCTTTTTAAATTCACGTTGATTTAAAATGTTTTTTTTTTTTTATAAAAATCTTATAAAATGCAACTACCATCCTATAGCAGAGAGAAGTAGGACTGGAATTTATATAGGCAGGAAAGAAATATTCCATCATTGTAATTATCAAAGTGTAAATTCTGAATTTAAATGGTCACTCATTTTCCAAGAGAGTATTGTTTACTAAGTACAATCATTCAGCTGATACTTACTGCATTTGCTATGAATACTAAGTAGCATTTATGTCAGTTGTTGGGAGCCCAGTTCTGCAAAACCATTAGGTACAAATCCTAGGTTACCCTCTTGCTGTCTGCTCTGTGGTTTTAGGCAAGACACATGATCATCTTTTGTCTCATTTTTCTCAGCTATGAAATAATAATACTGCTTCCATCTTGGAGAGCTTTAGGACTAAATCATTTTCTTCATGCAAAGTGCTTTGAAGAATGCGTGAGATCCGCAAACATTGAATATTTGTTAGCTAAAAGTATAAAGGAACAATAAGTGCAGGCTTGATATTGTTTTAGGCACAACACTTTTTATATCATCCTTTAAGATCTGGTTCTGTTCTGTTCACCTGTTCAGCAAACATGTATTGATTGCCTGGGCTGCAGAAAACTGTACAGTGAACTGTGCACATCTCCTCCGAACAGGCCTGAAATGCACGTGTTACACAGTGTTTGGCTTTATTGATTTTCCAGTTCCCGTTTTGGCGCCCCTGCCTTGACTCCCGGCACTTCCTCCCCTACCCCACATGCCCCTGTGCCTTATATTTCCTGGACTGCTCTGTGAACTGTTTCCAAGAAACTAGTAAGCCTGGTCCGTTAGCCTGGTACCTTAGGGTGGGAGACAACAGTGTCAGATGTTGCCTTTTCGACTGAAACATCTAGAAGATGCAATTGACTGATGACCAGATTTTAGTTCAGGGAAAAAGAAGGAATAATTTAGGGAATAGAAAATGCTTCCAGAAGTCAATAAAATCTTCTAAGTAGACAGTAGCACAGTAGCTACTCTGTCTTTCTCTAAATTCATACAGAACAAAACACATCATGCTTCCCAAATAATCCTAAATGTGAAAGGAAGGAAATAGTTTGGGGATAAAGTAAGGGAAGCCAGAGCGTCATTATAATTTTAGATGTCTGGTGCATTGTCTTCACACATAAATTGAAAAGGCTTACCCTTTTATTATAACAACTTCCACACCTTTCATTTTTCCCCTCAAAAACTGTATGTAAAGTGACTCCTAAGTGTCCTTTAAACAGTAATTGATCTGGAGTGAAAAATATGGCTTGATGATAATGATTTCAGTGCAGCATTACTCTGGATTCAAATTGAACTTGGGAGATCACAAAACAGTGATTGCTCTATATAAAGTTCACGAATACATAAATCTATAAACAGAAGCCTGTAGAGTTTGCCTTCAAAACTTAACCTTCTTCACTTAGTTTAGATGAAAAGCTGTATTTCTACTTAAGATATGAGTCCTCCAAGTGTTGCTTTTAGATCTCACACAATTTTCTTTTAAAGTATATGTTGTCAGAGAAGAGAAGAAAAAAAAAAAAAAGAAGAAAGGGAGGATGGCAGTGAGTAAAAAAATATAATAATAACTGAACATCTCACCCTAATGAAATAATTAAAAGCCATTTATAATAACTAATGGGTAGATGATTTGTAGCTCTGTATAATGTAAGGGAGGATAAAGAATGAATGGGTATATGGATGGATGGATGGGTGGATGAACGGACGGGTGGATGGGAGGACAGGTAGATTAATAGAAGCCGTTTACTCAAATCTTGGTGCATGTGTGAAAATTCAGATCAGAGCAAGTTTCTGCCTTCATTGAGTTACATTCTGGTGGCAGACGCAGATAATAAGCAAAGTAATATGTAATATTGTGTCATGTGGTAATAGAGGCTATGAATGCTATAGGGAGAAAGCTATGGAGATTATTACCTTGATTAGAGTGGTAACAAACAGTCTCTTTGATGGTTAGAGTTGAGCAGAACCTTAAATGAAATAAGAGGTGACCATGCAAACATCTTAGTGAGGAGTTCCTCCAGACCAGCCAGGCAGATCTATTAGGAGGAAAGCACATTGATGGATGAAGCAGAAGAAAAAAGGGTAGGGGGATAGCTATGGGTCTCATCATTCAGAACTTTGTCATCAGAAATGCCTGCTCTAAACTGGGGATCTCCTTACAGCACAGGAGTCAAATAGGTTGACTGGAGTTGGTCTCCCTAGGTTTAAATTCTGTCACTGCCACTTACTTGCCATGTGACCTTGAATACATGCTTATCATCTCTGTTGCCTCCATTTCTTTATGGCAATAAAAATCAGACCTACTTTTATAGATTTGACAAATTAACATATGCTAAGATGTTTGAACAGAAACACTTTAACTACTTAATAAATTCTAAACATATGATTATCATCATAATCATCACCATCATATTTTAATTTAATCCTCAGTAAAACTCCAGAAAATTAAGGTACCCAGAGGTTGGCAATAACTAATACTAGCCAGGTTGATTTCCTTACTGATGCTTAACAGCATAAAACCTTAGCCATAGTTAGCCATAAAAACATGGGATAGTACTAAAATCATGATAAATACCCTTTCCCTTTTTAGTCAAAGAAAGGTAACTGATTTTTATTGATTCAAAAATTTTGATTCTTCAGTAGAGAAGAGTGGTGATATCCGTTCATGGACTCATAAACAAATACTACAATTTTTTTTTAAACCTATCATTGTTTGTTGTAAAGATTATTTACTATTTGCAAAATATCCATTTGCTTTGCACATGTCCCAGACCCTTTTGGGTAAGTGGATCCATGTGAAAAGATGTGGCCAGTGTGCTCTGAGGAAGTAACGTGTCACTTCCAGGTTGAAGTGCTGGTAGACAACCCTCCAGGTCTCCTTTCTGATGCTGTGGTAGGAGGCCTTATTTTCCAGATGTTGTGTCTCCATCTGCCTGGTCTTCCAAATTGGTAGAGAAAGTCCCCTCTGCCAGTTTGTTTTAGATGTGTATAGTAAGTGACCCTCCAGAAATGGTGCTTTTGAGATTTTGGGTTATTTATTATGCATCATATATGTAATCTACTTGGTCCTACCTAACACACCATGCAATTTCCTATATTACAGAGGGAATATTTTTACAGCTAGAGCTATTATAGAATTGTACTATACATATGTCGGGTTGTATTTGACATTGGGTTGTCCAGCATTGTAACCCTCGAAGCAGATGCATTTGTTGTCTTTGAGGTTACCGCATCAGGATTGTGGTTGCTTAATTAATGAACAAAAAGAAATCACAACCCAAGCTATCAATCCTTTGCAGGTTTTTTTTTTTTTTTCAAACTGAAGATGTAAAAGAGAAGGATACCTATCTTTCAGATTCTAATATTCTAAGTATGTTAAGAAAGAGCTTTCAGCTATCCTGCTCTAGCCTTGTGGAGAAAGTGGTCAGGAGAAAAAAGTTGACACTACACAAAACTCAGAACCAGGAGGTGGGGAGCCCTGTGGCATCAACCCTCTGCTTTCAGTTATTGCCAGCTTTAGTCTTCACTTTGCTTTATTGCTTGAATTGATGTGAGACAGGCCTCAGGAGAGAGGCTTCATTGTCACGGTCAACCAACAACATTGTTCTTCGATAAGACTTAGAGCCAAGTTATTTGCTTCTTGTAAAATCAGGGCATCAATTCTTGTTCTTGGTCCCATGCCCATATTTTTAAAAACAGGACTATGCAATTGAGGTTATTATATCTATAATCAGCTATTTTAAATTAAAAAATCAAAGCCATGGATAGATCTAATTACTTTAATGTTATATTGAAATCATTTGTTACATACCTAGAAAATATCAGATATTACTTTATCTTTCAATATAATTGATAAGATTACTGTTCCAGTGTCAAAAGGTCCATATTTAAAGCTGTAATTATAATCATATCACAGTGATAAACTAAATATTATAACTGATGTGATTATACTTGATTATAATCCAAGCAAAATGATATAGCTTCATTCATTCATAATATTAAGGAAAAGTAATTACTCAAGCATACATTTCAATAAGGTTTAAATGCCTTTGAAATACCCCTAAGTTCAAATGAAGGCTACTGTAAATCTGAATACTAACATTATCCTTGGTTCATATAGTTTCTAATTAGAATTTTTGTTTTAATTACAGTGAACATTTCCACACTTTATACCTTGGTCAGTAAGACCATTGCACAGAGTATTTGTGACAATATGGCACCTCAGTTTTTACTGAATTATGTTTTAATAATTATTTTCTATTCATAACTAATATTCATATCAACAAGACTTCCATTTTAAGTTAATGTTGTTTTTTTTTTTAATTTTCCATTACACAGTTGAAAAATATGTTCTTCAGTCCTGAAACATTAGTGCAAATATATATAATATATATAAGCCACAGGTGTACTTTAAATAAATAGATGTGGCACTCAAGAAATTAATATCATTGGATAAACATAAAGAGCTAGGTTTCAATAAAATTTGCATGTATAGATACATGTACAAATATTAAGACAAGGCTAGAAATAAATTTTCTTGTCTATTATATTTGATGGAACACATATACACAGAGGCATATATGAATTTCTGAAAAACCTCATATTTTGAATAGTCACACAGGGAAAGGGCTTATGGGAAAAGAGCGTTGGGGCAAGCCACTCAAAGCATAGGTAACTAAGTTAAATGCTTCTAATATAAACAATAACAACCATAATAAAAAAATACTAGCCCAGTATAAAACATTTTAAAATCCTAATAGAGGAACTTTTCAGTAAACGTATTACTTGACTTAAAAAGGGGGGTAAGTTGGGAAGCAAGAAATCTTGGTGGAAGGGTGGTTTAAAAAATGTGTAAGGCTGTTTAATAATGGAGACACAGGGAAAGTGCCCAAAGATTGGAATAACTATACAATAAATAAACACTTGCAAAGAGAGCATGTAGAGAAACATTGTGAACACTAGGTAACGCACATACTGAATAGCCCTTCATCTTTCTTGGCTCTCTGGTTTAGCTATGTTGGTTTTCTTCCTTGGTGGCACAAGACATTATTGTAGTGAAGAAAATCATATAGGAATCAGCACTATTTCTGTTGTATTGGCCTAATCCCCCCCCTACAGAAACATAGATTACCTATGAAATAATCAAGACAGTAGAAGGAAACTGGTACCTACTAGACATTAGTGGGTGCCAAGGTCAAATTAGACTGAGCACATGCATGATTTCTTTTAAGGAGGGCATAAAGATATTTAATACAGAATGGGTTCTTGAAGGATTTGAGCAAAATAAGTCACACAAATTGTCTGGAAAGTTGCCTCGGCAGATTTGGGAAATACAGTTTTAAATTGTTGACTCAAAGGCCAGGAAGGAACTCAGCAAAAAAAACCAAGTGTGGTTTGGATTTCTTTCCACTAGTTTACTTTTTGGTCTTTTGGTCTTTATACATTCTCATGATAATTTCTGGGAAGTCTCAAGGTTAATTAGGTCTAGTTTAATTGCCAATAGCATTAAACACAAAGGGAGTTTATTTAAGGATAGGAGGCATCTCAGGAAACCCAAGATCAGGAACACAGTCCAGCTTCAGGAAGATTCTAAAACCAAGATTGAAGAGGGAACTTGAGCCGTGCTTTTTCTGTGCCTCTTGTCTCTTAACTGCATCTCTGCACATCTATTTCAATCCCTCACCCTGTGGAACCAGCTTTCTCTGCTTCACCATGCATAGGCAGAAAACATGACTACACCTCACGATTTAAAAGCCCTAACAACATTGTTGCAGAAACTCATTAGTTATATTTCTAAATTCTCTGTTAGAGGACTCTGATTGATTTTGGGTCAAATGACCTTCATCAGAACTGTAGTCTGATGGCAGGGACATATTGTACACATAAGCCTACTGGGACCAAAGCTTGGTGACCATATGGATGAGAGTGAATCATCAGATGAAGGGAGTGAGGTAAACAAGTCCACTCTGGGCCCATTGACAATGTATTCTTCGGATGTTATATCATTCATTCAATAAATATTAATATAATACTTCCTACAGGGGTGCCTGGGTGGCTCAGTCAGTTAAGCTTCGGCCTTCAGCTCAGGTCATGATCCCAGGGTACTGGGATCAAGTCCTGCATCGGGCTTCCTGCTCAGTGGGGAGTCTGCTTCTCCCTCTCCCTCTGCCCCTCCCCCCACTCGTGCTCTCTCTCTCTCTCAAATAAATAAGATCTTTAAAAAAATACTTCCTACAAATACTGAAGTATAGTACACAAATGAATTGACTATTTCAATAGATGACTAGTCTAATGGCATAGGTAAAAAACAATGAACTGACCTAGACTATGCAGAATAGAGAAGGGGGGAAGGGTGTATGAAAACCTGTGAGGGAGATGACAGTTTAGGATGGGTGCTTTAGTTCTAGTCATTATGTCTACCTTCCAGCTGGCAAAAAAAAATAAGGTGGAGAAAGAGGCAAAGAGCATATACTAACTGTCCTTTAAAAGATTTCCTTAAAACCGTTGCACATCAATTTCACTTATAACTAATTAGCCAAATTTTTGTTGCATGTTCAAACTATAAAGAAATCCAGGACATGTGTTTATTCAAAACTAAGGAAGAAGGTAGTGGATATTTGTTTAGAGAACTAATAGCCTACCATAATTTCCTGCTAGGCAATTTCTCAGCCTAAGAGCATACAGAATTATGACTTTAAAGGTATACTGTCCAGGTGTCTGGGTGGCTCAGTCAGTTAAGCATCCAACTCTTGATTTTGGCTCAGGTCATGATCTCAGGGTCCTGGGATTGAGCCCCACAACAGGCTCCCTGCTCAGCGGGGAGTTTGAGGATTTCTCTCTCTCTCCCTCCCTTTGCCCCTCTCCCTGCTCATGTTCACACACTCGCTCTCTCTCTCAAATAATCTAAAATTAAAAAATAAATAAAGGTATATTGTCAAACTCTTCTTCAGAGCACCCTGTTTTTTGCTGTGTTTCTCCATATGCTCTCTGCTAAGGGTGCCTATTGCTTAGCTCTCAATCCTTGGGCATATCCTTCTCCCCCTCCCCCCATCTCCATAATATCCCCTTAACCCTTTTTCTTTTTTTACTTTTTTAAAAAATTTTATTGTATTATGTTATGTTAGTCACCATACAATACATCATTAGTTGTTTTTTTTATTATGTTATGTTAATCACCATACATCATTAGTTTTTGATATAGTGATCCACAATTTAAACCCCCACCTTTTCCATTAAGATTGCTTCCTTTTCCGGGCGCCTGGGTGGCTCAGTTGGTTAAGCGACTGCCTTCGGCTCAGGTCATGATCCTGGAGTCCCTGGATCGAGTCCCGCATCGGGCTCCCTGCTCGGCAGGGAGTCTGCTTCTCCCTCTGACCCTCCCCCCTCTCATGTGCTCTCTCTCATTCTCTCTCAAATAAATAAATCTTTAAAAAAAAAAAAAAAAAAGATTGCTTCCTTTTCCATAATTTTTGAGAAGTACATTTTTTCCTAATTTAGTAGGTGAATTGATATAGTGTTTTAATTTACATATACAATTAATAATGAGGTTAAATCTTTTTTTAACCAGTGTGCTCCTTATTCACATTCACATTTCTTCTTTTGAGAATTGCCCATTCATTCCCTTGCCAAAGATTTCTATTGATCTTTGATTTGGACATTCTCTTTCTTCACTAACTATATAAACCCTCTTTTATAAGATATATTCTAAATATATTTTTCTTTTCATTGTCTTTTCATATTGTTTATAGTACTTTGAGAACATTTCATTCACTTAATTCTGTTTAATTTAATTTAATGAAGGTTTTACTTTATAGGTTTGCTTTTGTCATTAAGTTTAAGAAACACTCGGAGATTAAAAATATTCTTCCTGTTTTTCTGTTTTTCCTCTTTAATTTTAGTGCTTATATTTAAATGTCCTTACACCATACTTTTCCATCACCATAGAGATTTTGTCTAACTTTAATTATGCTTTATAATTTTTGTTGTTCCTTTTTCCCAAGTGCCCTACCAAAAACAATTCACTGTAACATTGTTGTTTTCTTTACAACATTCTGGTACATTTTACTTTCCTAGTATTTTGATCTACTATTTTATTTTTTAATTTGTTGTGTTTTGCACTGGGGGGAACATCCTAGTTTCATTTTAGTTGTTTATTTCTTAGTGGTTAATTAGAATTCTCTTAACTGTCTTACTCTGGTGGAAACTAAAATGTGGAATTAGGTGATTATCCTGATTATCAAGGACTCATAGGAATTCATTTGGTAGGATGATGCTTTCATTTTCTTAATTGCTTTAAATATAAGCATAGTCCAAAGTATTAAGGTCCTTTTAATCTATACGAAAGCTAAATGGGTTGGTTGACCTATTAAAAAAAAAAAGGAAAGAAAACCAAAAAGAAATGAAAATATTAAGTTCACATTTTATTATTCACTAATTGATCTGTTACTGTTGATATATCTCGAGATCATCTTTAGCAAGAGCTGTTTTATGCCTAGATATATTTTTATGAGTTGAGTCATTGATTGAATGTTATCTCAGTATATATTAAATATTGTAAGCTCATTGAAATGAAGTTGAGTGGAAGACAGCTTTTTGGGGGCATTGGGTGCACTTTCCCAAGAAGCTATGGGATATGTTCCAAAAACCACAAGAACATATGCACAGTGAGGCATGTGGAATCTTTCTACGAAAGGTCAGCCTTAGCCTCAGTGATTAGATGATCTGAAAAATTCAGAATCTCCAGTCTTCTGGGATCCCAGAAAGCCCATTTCCAGAAATCAGCCCACTCCCTGCCTCATGTCACAGCCTTTTTCCTTACTGGTTCTGATCCTAATCTTAGACATAGTCTACTATGACAAATGTGTTTTCCTTCCTTTCTCTTTTTGTCCCTCCCTTCCCCCACTTTCTTTCTTTCTCTCTAATCCTTCTTTTTCCTTTCTTTTTTTGCTAAAACAATTTTGCTTCCTTTTGTGAAAGGCATCAGTCATCATGGCAGTCAACCCTCGCTACACACTAAAATCTCTTGGGGAGCTTAAAATAATATCTCTATCCAGGCCTCCTTCCAGACCAATTAAACTGTTATCTCTGGGTGTGGGGTTCAGGCATCCATAATTTTTCAGGCTTTAGGTAATTCTAACATGTAGCCCTTATTACACATATAAAACAGTATCTTAAATTATGTTTTCAGTTTAATATTAGAATAAAATGATCCCCTAAATTACTGTACACAAATTAAGTGCATTATCTATACTTTGGAAATTTTCTTTTTCTTTTTTTTTTTTCCAAAGATTTTATTTATTAACAGAGAGAGAGACAGCAAGAGAGGGAACACAAGCAGGGAGAGTGAGAGAGGGAGAAGCAGGCTTCTAGCCGAGCAGGGAGCCTGATGTGGGACTCAATCCCAGGACCCTGGGATCATGACCTGAGCCGAAGGCAGACACGTAACGACTGAGCCACCCAGGCGCCCTATACTTTGGAAATTTTCTATGTGCACTTTTCTGCTGGAGGAAATATATCCTGGCCTTTCATGATAATCATCCCCTGGAATTCATTTTTCGTTGTAGCGCAATTGATTGTACTAAATAATGTTATTTAACTTGGTCAGTTTTTTATACTTGATATAAATAGGGTTACACTATAAAATCATGCACATTTTTGGTGACTTACTTCTTTTTTAGCTATATGGTTTTGAGGTTCTTCACTATGCATGGAACTGTGACTCATTAATTTCATCAGTTGTTTTATGTAGTCATGGATGATTATTCCTTGGCTCAAAAATAATTTGATTCAGGGGCACCTGGGTGGCTTAGTCAGTTAAGCGTCTGCCTTTGGCTCAGGTCATGATCTCGGGGTCCTGGGATCAAGCCCCACATTGGGGCTCCTTGCTCAGCAGGGAGTCTGCTTTTCCCTCTGCCCCTTCCCCTGCTTGCGCTCTCTCTCTCCTCTCTCAGATAAATAAATAAAATCTTAAAAAATAATTTGATTCTATTTCTAATTTTTGCTTTTAGAGAATTAAATGCTAAGCAGCCTCATTCATTTAAGATTGTGACAATTGTTAAGACTGGAGTTTTGTCATAGCATTGTCTCTCAAGTGTTTGAACTGGATTACATGTCAAAATAGGTTGTAAAATAAAACTTATTGTATGATTAAAACTTATTTTTTGACCCAACTTCAGAAAATCAAGTCACTCCTCAGATTTTTTAAAGCAACGCATTAGAAACCATCTGACTTAAAAAATTATTTATTACAATACAGTTGGTAGAATCATTCATTCTCTCAGTTTCTGGTAACATCCAAGAAGTGTTTTACCTACCAAGACTTAGAGAATCACCACTAATAAATCTTCTTACGCTTCCATTTCGAGGCTCCTTGTTTAACTCAATGTTTAACTCAATACACCCCTAAAGATGTGGAAAATGTGAAACATGAATAATTTTAATATAGCTTGTGAATTATTTTTTGATAAAATAAGTTAATGTGATTTTAACTGATTCAGACATGATTCAGACATATTTATGTCTAACCTTTGGAGAGGCAGACTTAGTTCACTTACTGATTTGAAAATGTCTGCCATGTGTACTGTTTGGCAAACAGTTCTCATTGTCAAACTAGCAGGTTAAATCAGACTTACTTTTCATTATAATAAGCCTGTCTTTTTTTAAATCCATGTAGATGTGTAAAAACACATCCCCATTGCACTTGTAAATGCAGTACTTGCAGGATATGAATTTATCCCACATTCCTCACATATTTCTTTAAAATATATGCAAGTTTAATATCCTAGACAATACTGTTTGCCATTTTATGATAATAGCCCACAGTCCATGCAAACCAAGGCAAAACATTTTGGCATCCCACATTTGTTCATCAGTAGAAATGTTTCCAAATTTAAGTTGAAGATAAAGTCAAGCTTTGCCGTAACACCGGCTCCTAGGAGAGTGCCTAGCACTCAGTAGACAATCAGAAATTATTTTTTTCTTTTTAAATTTTTAATTGTGGTAAAATAGAACATAAGATTTACCACTTCAATCATGTTTAAGTGTACAGTTTAATGACATTGAGATATTTACATTGTTGTCCTACCATCACTGGCATCCATCCAAGAACTCCTCGTCTAGAGTTCCAAACCAGAACTCTATACCAGGTAAACAGTAGCTCCCATGTCCCCCTGCCCCCGCCCCCGCCCACCACCATTCTACTTCCTGTTTCTATGAATTTCACAACTCTAAGTGCCTCCTATAATTGGAACCAGACTTACTTGTGATTTGCTTACTTCACTTAGCATAGAAAGTTCATTCATGTTGTAGCATACATCAGAATTTCCTTCCTTTTTAAGGCTGAATTAAATTCCATTGTATGTATATACCACATTTTGTTTATGGGTTCTCTGTCGGTGTATACTTGGGTGGCTTCCACCTTTTGGCTATGGTGAATAATAAGACTCTGGGTGTATAAATACCTGTTGGAGTCCTTGATTTCAGGTTTCCAAAAGTGGACTTGCTGGATCATATGGTAATTATATTTTAGTTTTTCGTGGTCCCTGTGCCATTTTACCTTCTTACCAACCATATGTAAGCATTCTGATTTCCCCATATTCTCACCAAAACTTGTTATTTTCTGGGTATTTTATTTTATTTCTTTAATAGTAGTCATCCTAATGGTTATGAGGTGGTATCTCATTTTGGTTTTGATTTGCATTTCTCTAATTTGCATTTATGATGGTGAACATCTTTTCATGTGCTTATTGGCCATTTGTCTCTCTTTCAGTAGTACCATAGTTTTCTTTGCCCTAAGGCATATATATTTTTTTAATCTACCATAATTTGTGACACAATCTGTTGAACAGTGGCTTCGGCCATCGTATTTATTCATCAAGCACAGTGATTTCATTACAGAGACTCAATTTTCTGAGGTGATGAGCTGAACATCTAACTTGTAGCTACTAATAGTACACTGAGGACTGCCATTTTTCTATAGATGTATATACTTCTCTAGCTTTCACTGTGAGCAGGGCTAATTTGTATCAAAATTCCAAACAAAACTATGATGAGAGCTTGTAAATATCAAACCTATTTACATTTGTACTTCAGTTTTCCTGATTTTCAAAAAATAGCTTTAGTTATGTATGCATTGGTAGTAAAGAATATTGTATGATAAGTGGTTTCATGCTAATTTTGTTTTATTTCAGTCTCATGAAACTCCATCTAGATGAGTCATTTTTTTGAAAATAGAGAATAAAAAGTGTAAGGCATTAAATGCACTAGAAATATCACATCTCTCCTGTCACAACCTGGCCATATATATTTCTGAATGTCAAATAGAGGAAAGATACAAAGGTCTGTCTTCTACAAAGTGTGGAGTACGCTTATAAAACAAAGTGCACAAAGGAGAACCAGAATGATCACTGGTGCATTCTCAAGCAGATCAGTTTTAGGAAGCTTCGCAGTTAGAAATGGAGATCTAAAAATCGATTTCCTTAAAACCATATTCCTTTATCCCCATTGTAAAATCTTTATGTACTTTCTGATGTCTCTGTAGCTCAGCCTGAAGATTGAGGACATATATTTAGTCCATTCTTTTACTTCCAGTCTGCAAGTGAGGTCTAACACAAGAGGCTCAGACTAGGTCTTTTATGTTTCAGTGGTCTATTACTCTATCCCTTTGTCATTCTACATCATCTTCCTTATTATAATGTATAGATAAGTTTTGTTATCTGAAGTATATAGTCTCTTGATTTTGATCTTTCACGGGAGCGTCTTGGCTCTTTGTTAGCCTTTTATTATTCCATATAAATTTTAGATTCATGCGAATATGAATACACACACACACATCCACGTTCGTATCTGTGTATATGGCTATATATCCATCTACCACTGAGGCAGGTTTCTCATTTGCTCTATGCAGCAGGTATAAGCCTGCTGGTCCCAGTTTTGTGTGGGGGCCTCCAATACATCCTCTGCCCTCGGTTGGCCCTAAGCCAATGAAGTTGTCTCCAGATTTCAACAGAAATTTCCAGTTGGCTGAATCCATTCCATCTCTAGGTTTGAAGACTCTTGCATTTAAAAACATTTCAATATTGTATTACACATGTAGATATTTCCTTTCAGATGGTCTTAAATAAGGTGACTAAAATCTCATACTGCCAAAAATGCTAATCAAAAAATGATTTTCTGTCCATAATATTTAAAAAATGTGAAATATTAACATAAGGGTGTCTTGGAATGTTCTATAACATATATTATGAAAACTTATATCAGTTTTGAAAGGTTAGCCATTTAAAATGTACATCTTTTCCCAAGATGTCAATCTTGCTTTATTCTTTAGGAATAATGTACTCTTTGGTGAGCTGCTCTTATGAAACATACTAAGCAATTTAATACTGTGTTGAGTATTTCTAGTCTAAAAGTTTTATGTTGTGTTCCAAGAACACATTATTTTACCTTTTTCAAATTTACTTTAAAGTGTAGAACATGCACTTTAATTATATTCTCTCAATTAATTCTCTCAAAAAAAGAATTTTATTCTTTTGATTGGAAAAGCAATTATCTTAGATATTATATAACATGATAGGGTTTCAGATCATTACCTGAGTTTGAATTTTAACTCTATATTTCTCAACTGTGTGACCTGGGACAAGTTAGTCAACCACTCTGTGCCTCTTCTATACAACTGAATTATTGTGAAAATGTATTGATTTAATCCTTGCAAAGTGATCCTAGCCAATTGTAAATCAACAATTAATATCATTTATTAATACTGGTTTCATTTTCTAACTCTGTTTAGAAAGTAAATGATAATATAAAATATTATTGTTTTCACAAAGCAGTGTTTTGTTGTAGAAAGAATGCTGGCCTAGGATGAATGAATTAGGACTTCCAGCATCCATAAATCAAGGACAGTTTTACCAGCTTTATATATATTTTTCTTAGCTAAATCTTAGAAGAGTACATTTTATCACTTTATACATGAAGAAAGTAAGGTTTTGAGAGGGCAAGCAGTCAAGAACCCAGAAAAAAATGGAAAAACTAACAGTAATAGAACACTTACCAAAATGTCAAGCATATACTGAAAACTTTGCATATATCATCTCATCTAATGTTCACACACAAGTTCATATAGGAACTGCAGTTATCTCCATTTGTCAGAGAAGGAATCTGAGCCTCAAAAAGATCCACTAATTTAACCAAATCGCATAGTTGTTACAGATTTTACTCAGGGAGATTTTAAGGTTCTGTTAAAAAATATTTTAAATTTTCTTTTTTTGTAAATTATTTGTTTACAATTATAAAGTAGCTCTAAATGGTTTTTTTGAGTCTCAGTTTTTATAATCATCTTCAGTCGATAGTACTCCTATTAAATTCTGAAAAGCTGATTGAAATAGTGTATTGACATACAGCGCAGAATAAAATTTTATACATCTTACAAATATGAGGGAGTTCAATGGAAAGGGTCAAAGATAATATTTACTGTGATTAGACTTGTTTCTATTCATTTTGTGCACAAAAGCATAACTTGACCATTATATGACCCTGAAATTTGCACATAAATTGAAAATTATATAACAGTGTCCTGCAGTAACCTTACTACATAAATAATAGACGGGATGGGCTAATTAAAAAGTCTGAATTAGATTGTTCAGCGTTTTAGAATCTCTTATTCTTCATTAAATCCCATGAATGGTACCAAAATCAGAGAGGTTCTAGCACCTTGTATTTTTAGGAAAGCCATGTATTTTCTTACATGGGATTGTTTTTTATTGCATATGTTATTAGTCATTGCTATAGCCCCCCTAATCTACCATAGGACCAAGAGAGATCAGTAATAGATGTAATTAACTGCTAACATTCTTTTTTAGTTCATGTCCTGGAATCAACTTTACCAAACTTAAGAAAATCAAGGTCATTTTTTGCTAACAATTCTGGGATGAGAGCATAGAAACATGAATAAAGGCAAGAAATAGGTGAAGAAGATGTGCATCTGTGGACCATACCTGGGTAGGCATTATGAGGTTTATAAGTGATGCAAGAAAGTGGGAAGTAGTAGGCAATAGAAGAAAGTGTGTGCATTTTTTGTTATGTTTAGTCTATCTATGTCTGATATGCTGTAGAGAAATCCAACAGAAGATGTATTGTAAGTTTCTAAATTCAGGAAAAGGTATAGATTGGGATGTAGATATCAGATCATCACCTCCCAGGTACCATAAAACCATGATGCCCAAGGAAGAGCAAAGGGAAATAAAGCAGGATCACAGTTTGTTCTGTTAGCATTTAAAAGGCTTGGCCAGGGGAGCCTGGGTGGCTCAGTCGGTTAAACATTGGACTCTTGAGTTCAGCTCAGGTCATGATCTCAGGGTCGCGAGATCCAGCCCTGTATCTGGCTCCTTGCTGGGCATAGAGCCTGCTTAAGATTCTCTCTCTCTCCTTCTGCCCCTCCCGCCACTCACATGTGCATGTATGCTCTCTCTCAAAAAACAAATTAATTAAAAGGCTTGGCCAAAAAAGGAGCCAAGATGAGAAGGAAGGTGAAGAAATGGCAGAGTACCAGGAATGCGATTCCTTTAGCCAAGGAGCTAAAGGAACAGAGGGTTTCAAAAAAGAAGGCATTTTCGGCATATCAGAGGCAATGGTGAAGTCCAGAATGGAAGGGTTGATACTTCTTTTAAAATGGTAATCAGAAACTCATCAGATAGCTGAACAAGGGTTCTGTTTGTGGTATATGAAGAATAGAAAAGAGGTGGGAATGGGTGAGGACTTCTGTATCACTAAACCACTAAAAGCATTCATGCATAAAAGTATCACATTCTGAGTTTTGTTGGTGGTGGTGTTTTATTTCCTTATTATTTCTCCTTCCTCCTTCTCAGGCATTCTATTTTTTTTTTTTTAAGATTTTATTTATTTATTTGAGAGAGAGAGAATGAGAGACAGAGAGCATGAAAGGGAAGAGGGTCAGAGGGAGAAGCAGACCCCCAGCTGAGCAGGGAGCCCGATGTGGGACTCGATCCCGGGACTCCAGGATCATGACCTGAGCCGAAGGCAGTTGCTTAACCAACTGAGCCACCCAGGCGCCCTCAGGCATTCTAATAATGTTTTTCTGTCTAAACCTTTAAGTCACTGACTTGATATATTGCCTAGGGTTCAGCAGTCTATTGTTCTTAAATGAAGAATCCATAAAAAAAAAAAAAATGGATGTTTAACATATGTCCAGATCTAAAATAAAAATAAAAATGAAAATCTGAATCTCATGTCTGAAAAGAGAGGTTGGGATATGTCATTTTCTTTCAAACAAACATAGAAAGAGTTTATAAAGTCACCTTTTTGTGTAAAAACATGAAACTATCAGTCTTTGGAAGATTTTCCATTTAGCGTGCACCTTTACTCTGTGTATCACCAGTTGAATCTCACTTTTTTTTGTATGTTCCAAAACTCTTGCTGTATGCCAAGACATGGTCCACTAACTCTGATAACACTTCTGATAATTTCGACACAAGCTGAACTTTGCCATCACGGAGATCATCAATCAATATTTACATTTTCAGATGTCTTGCTAAGAATTGTCTGATATGTGCATTGACCTTCCTAAAACCTAGCAATTTTTCTAACATAAGATAGATTTAAATGCTCCTGCTGAATAGAAACTATGAAAGGTATTGTGAATTTCTGGATGTTTGAAAATACTGGTCATGCAATATTGTCAGTAGTGTTGAGATCTCCATTCATTTGCAAACTTGCTCCTGATCACATTTCCAGAGCAAGAGAGAACCCAAGTGAAATAAACATTTCATCTGTGAAGGAAGATTTGGGGTGCATGAACTTTTTCCAAAATATGTTTTGGCCTTTTTCTTTTTTATACCAGATGTTGCTCTTCCTTCAAATAGATCTGAACTTTCCATGTTTTCAATATGTTGCCAAACTTACTTGTTAAGGAAACTGAGAAGAAAGGAGTTTTATAAAGGAAATTGATAAAGGAACTGCTTTGTCTCAGTCAAGTGGTCCGGTCTCCCTTTCTAATTGGTTAAATGACTAGCTGAGATGATAAACATTTTGAAAGGCCATCAGCTAAATAACTGTATTAAGTATTTATTAATGCAACACAGTAAGCTAGGGCTACTTTTTATTGCTCTCTGATGGCAACACATAAATATCTTTAATTAGTGCTATACATATTGTTTTACTAATAAATTTTTATCATCAGGTCATAAATTCTTTGAAGGTAAGAACTATTGCAGTGTCCACCATGTTGTCTGACAGTGGCTTAATTCATATTTCTAGGATGAATGAATACAAGATTCTAAGTTGTTGATATCACTTTGTATCATACTTTGTATGAGAGACTGATTTTCAGTATTCTCTTTTAGAGATTAATATTAAATGGCTTACCTAAGGGCACAGAGCTTTTATAAGAATGGGGTTCAAATCATTATCTTGGTCCTCATATTTGGACTGCCCATTCACAATCAATATTTACTGTTTAGCATTACCAATTCTCACTAGAGGGAAACTTACTTAGAATGATAAAACTTTTGAAACATACCTTCCATAAAAACTGTCCAAATATAATTTATCAACAAGTTAAAACAGACAAATGACAAGGAAAATCCACATATTAACAAGTAAAAAGAAACCATATTTATGGAAGAGTTCCCTCTTCCACCCACTACAAATGCATCTTAATGTTTCTGTTTCAATAGATGCCCTCAGAAGCTGATAAATGTTTACCTTTATGTGAACACAAGATACAAAGAGTCATATATGCCAATTTCAGGGATTTTTTTAAAAGCATACTTCTACCATTGGACAAAATGCAAGTAGCATAATGCTTATATTAAATGAACATTATTATTTGGAGAAATTGTTTTATGGGACTTTCTTGGGGTCTTTTTTAGAATATATGATCTAAGACATTAAGAGTTTTTTTAAATATTAAATTTATATTGAAATTTAGACTACAGAAGAAATGACAAAATTATATCCTGGGATATGCTTCCCACTCACTAAAACATATAAAAATATTTTGAAAAGCACAAATTAATACTCTAAACTGAAATTTAAAAAAAAAAGAAAGAAAAAATCTACCAGTCCCAGGATGATAAAAAGGGATTCAAAACCTAGATCACAGGTGGAAGCTAACTTCCCAGTGGCCTAAAGGATTTGGGGACCTGGACATAGAATATCGTACCTTGGGACTGGATCTTTTACATGAAACCTTTGCATAAAGCCTGCTCCTTTCCAGGGAAGCCTCAAAGATACTTGTTGTCTGTCTAGGGACCTAGAAAAAACAAACAAAACAGGAGCTACCGTCATGAAACCAAAACCATAAAGTTGTGCCACACCACATACAGGATGGAATATGATGTAAGAATGAGAACTCCAAACAACAAATTAATATTAAAATTTTTAGAACCACTTAAACTTAAAGGACAGTGCAGAAACCAGTGTAAATTTATGCTGTTGGGGCCACCTGCTACTGGGATTATGATACAGAAAAAAGGAAAGCATGAAAAAAAAGAATAGGCAGGATGCTAAATAAAAATAAATTTCTAGAAATAAATAAAATTATAACTGAACATTATCAATGGAAAAGTGAAGCAAAGAGATTAGAGAGACAACTGAAGAGTAAATCATCAAATTAATATGAGTTTGGGGCACCTGGGTGGCTCAGTCCATTGTGTCTGACTTTTGGTTTTGCCTCAGAGCATGATCTCATGGGTCCTGAGATCAGCCCCAGCTCTGCCCTCAGTGGGGAGTCTGCTTGAAGATTCTCTCCCTCTGCACACACCCCTTGCATGTGCTCTAAATAAATAAATCTTAAAATAGCCATCAAAAGGAATGAGATCTTGCCATTTGCAACGACGTGGATGGAACTGGAGGGTGTTATGCTGAGCGAAATAAGTCAATCAGAGAAAGACATGTATCATATGACCTCACTGATATGAGGAATTCTTAATCTCAGGAAACAAACTGAGGGTTGCTGGAGTGGGGGGTGGGGTGGGAGGGATGGTGCGGCTGGGTGATAGACATTGGGGAGGGTATGTGCTATGGTGAGCGCTGTGAATTGTGCAAGACTATTGAATCTCAGATCTGTACCTCTGAAACAAATAATACATTATATGTTAAAAAAAAAAGAAAAAGAAGAAGATAGCAGGAGGGGAAGAATGAAGGGGGGGAAATCGGAGGGGGAGATGAACCATGAGAGACGATGGACTCTGAAAAACAAACTGAGGGTTCTAGAGGGGAGGGGGGTGGGGGGATGGGTTAGCCTGGTGATGGGTATTAAAGAGGGCACTTTCTGCATGGAGCACTGGGTGTTATGCACAAACAATGAATCATGGAACACTACATCAAAAACTAATGATGTAATGTATGGTGATTAACATAACAATAAAAAAAATTTAAAAAAACACACATATATATATGAGCTTACCAGAATGCAGCATAGTAAAGAGGGAAAAAAAAAAAATGGAACAGAGATTAAGAGACACTGAGGATCAGAGGAGTAAATTCAACACTTTTCTAATAGGAGCACCAGAGGTAGAGAAGAGAGACTTAGGGAAAGACACTAGTTGAAGAGATAATATTGATCATTTGTTATAACTGAAAAATGGCATGACTTTTCAAGTCATTATAGCTTAGAAACAATGACATCTCGGTGGCAAGGAGCAACCTAGTACCCAGAGCTTGGCTTCTGATAACATTTTCCAATAAAAGGAACTAGGGCGGGGAGCCTGAGTGGCACAGTCGGTTAAGTGTCATGATCCCAGAGTCCTGGGATCGAGTCCCGCATCAGGCTCCTTGCTTAGTGGGGAGTCTGCTTGTCCCTCTGCTTCTCCTTCCTGCTCTGTTCCCTCTTGCTATATCTCTCTCAAATAAATAAAATCTTAAAAAAAAAAAAAAAAAAGGAACTAGGGCTTCTTGGAGAAACGGCTGATGGCTGATCCCTAGGACTGGCCCAGGAAACATACAAGATGAGCCTGAAGCAACTTACAGTGCTAGAAAATAAGGTAGTGTGCAAAAAGAAAAGCCTACATTGATGGGGTATGTCAGAGGGACCCAGGAGCCAACTGAAAGAGCTCCTCTTGGCCAAAGTTGGAACAATTTGAGCAATAAAATAAAGTTGCATTGTATTATGACTCAAATTATAAAATATTCTTGAGTCCATACTGATACACTTACTGAATAAATAAGTAAATGAGAGAGAAGAGACAAATTTCCCATGTATAAGAATTCCAGGTAATTTATGTACATTCCCTGCCCTGAAGGAGAGGAGTGTAGATCACCACAGATGTGGCCTACACCCAGTGATTTCCTTCCAGAGAATGGAGTATGGAAAGGGATAGAAAAGGGACCTTAGAGTGGAGAATCATGGGAGGCACTCCACAAGCCAAGTGAACAAGGTCAACGTGAACACTACCAAGTCCTGTTAATAGTTTGTACTCTTGTCACTACATGATGAAAATAACACTTCTCTAGTCTTTCTTCCCCTAAAACATTAATTCTATCTAATCGTGAGGGGAAAACAAATAAAACAATAACAGCAACAACAACAACAAAACCCAAATTCCAGTAGAAAGGCATCCCACAAAATACTTGACCAGTACACTCCAAATAGGAAAAGTCATCAAAAACAAGGTAAACCTGAGAAACTGTCAGAACAAAGAGTCACCTCAGAAGACATGGCATTACCAACTAAATAGCATGGTCTTCAAAGGCAGGGAATATGCCCATTTTGTCTTGCATGTGATTAGTATATTCTATATGAGAAATGAAGGTGCTTAAAAATGTATGCCCTTGTGAAATTTACTGTCTGAAATTGCAGAGCATATTGAATATCATCACTTGAAAAAGATGATAAAACTCATGTTTGCCCGCAAATACGATCTACAGAATGATTATATCTCGTTCTGTATAATGAACCCTGTATATAAAACTTTTAATCCAAATAGAAATTTAAAGTGGCAAGAGCTTCTTGATTGTCAATTCTGTTTCAAAGCTGAATAAAGCCAGTTTTAAATTGGAGTCCCTTTCAGGTTGGTGACAGTTCGTTCAAATCCATTAACGGATCAGGCTTACATATGCATCATGCTTTTATTGGATGAAATATTTCAGCTACATTATTTTATAGACCTTTTCTTCATTGTGGGATTTTCAATTTATCATACTTTAGTTTTAGGTCTTTAGGATTCTGCCAACTTTTTTTTTTTTTTTAAGAGAGGGAAGGGGGTAGGGACAAAGGGAGAGGGAGAGAGAGAATTTTCAGTAGGCTCCAGGCTCAGCACAGAGCCTGACATGGGGCTTGATCTCACAAGCCTGAAATCATGACCTGAGCTGAAATAAAGAGTCAGATGCTTAACTGACTGAGCCACTCAGGTGCCCTAACTTTTTTTTCCTAAAATAAATATTCAGTCTAGTTTTTTTTTATATGTCCTATTCTGCCAGCCATATTATCTTTAACTCTATTATGAGCACCAATGTTCTTTCCATTCTTATAACTATGGAATATGTGAGATTATCATTCATTCCACATATTTGTCAACCAGGTTAGTAGGTACTGCTTTTATCATTTTGACTGAATAAAGAAATTGAAAGTGGCTAAATATGTGTAAGACATTCCCACTAACATAATCTGCCTTTTCTATTTACCAGGTTTTTGGTAGCAACTGTCTGACTGACTACATTCTTGTCTTAAAGAAGATCTACTTTTCTTAGAATTGTAGGCTTTTTTCTTTTTTCTTGGTGCGATGTCTGTGCTATAGAAATTTTAGCCATTGCTTGCTTTACTGCAATTCAGAGCATTGACTTGATTTCTTTTCATGTCATTGCTCTTCTATATTGTTAAGGAAATGAGCCTCATTCAGAGATGTAGTCTATTTTAGTCACTTTTAAAAACTAAAGAATGAATTGTTTAAAGTCAAAACACATTTCCTCTGTGGAGTAATTATATATAGCTCCACAGCCTATGGCATGGAGAAATAAAATAATCCCCAATGCATAGCGTTGCATACCAAATAATGTCCACATACTGCTCTGGGTTAACTATAAATTCTCACTAGTGTTATTTAAAAATTATGTGGCAAAGCTTCTAAACCACTCAATGGACCTTTAATTCTTCTTGCTGATGCCCATAGTTAAACTATTTGCCATTTTCTTAGATGCCTTCTTTTCATTCTTCATATTTATTACTATATTTTACTGGTAAATTATTTCTGGAAATTACACAAGTTAAAACTTGCATTTTTATCAAATCCATGGATATTTACTATTTTTCTTCATGGAAATACGACCTAACTGTGAGTAAATTACCCTCACCTCAGGCACACCAGCTCTGTACCTATAATAATCTGTGTAACAAAGGAATTGTGAGCTTTATTTAATTTGTTGAACTAGATAAAAATAGTTTGGGACCTTTAATTCACATCTCTGTGAAGGTATGAAATATCATCATTGAACTTCCTGTGATTTAAAATGATATTCAAATATGTAAATTGCTATAGATTGCTTTGAGTAATATGGACTTTTAACAATATTGGTTCTTCCAATCCATGGGAATGGAATATCTTCCCATTTTTTTATATCATCTTCAGTTTCTTCCATCAGTGTTTTAAAGTTTTCAGAGTCCAGGTCTTTCACTCCTTGGTTAAGTTTCTTCCTAGGTATTTTATTATTTTGGGTAGAATTGTAAATGGGATTGTTTTCTTAATTTCTCTTTCTGATACTTTATTATTAGTATACAGAGATGCATATTAATTTTGCATCTTATGACTTTACTGAATTCATTTATTAGTTCTAGCAGTTTTTTGGTGGAGTCTTTAGTGTTTTCTATATAGAGTATCATGTCATCTGCAAATAGTAAACGTTTTACTTCCTTACCAATCTGGGTGCCTTTTATTTCCTTTTCTTGTCTGATTGCTGTGATTAGGGCTTTCAGTACTACCTTGAAAAAAAGTAGTGAGAGTGGACATCCTAGTCCTGATCTTAGATGAGAAGCTCTCAGTTTTTCTCCCTCAAAGATGGTATTAACTGTGGATTTTTCATATATGACCTTTATTATGTTGAGCGATATGTTCCCTCTGAACCTACTTTGTTGATAGTTTTTGTCATGAATGGATGTTGTACTTTGTCAGATGTTTTTTCTACATCTCTTGAGATGATTATATGGTTTTTGTCCTTCCTCTTGTTAATCTGATGTGTCATGTTGATTAATTTATGAGTAATGAACCACCCTTGCATCGCAGGAATAAATACTACTTGATTTTAGTGAATGATTTTTTTCATATGTTGCTGGATTCAGTTTGCTAATATTTTGTTGAAGATTTTTGCATCTATGTTCATCAGAGGTATGGGCCTATAGTTCTCTTTTTTTGGTATTGTCTTTTTTGGGTTTCAGTATTGGCAAATCTGGCCTTATAGAATGAATTTGGAAACTTTCTTTCCTCTTTTATTTTTGGAATAGTTTGAGAAGAATTGGTATAAATTCTTTAAATGTTTGATAGAATTTACCTGTGAAAATTGTTAAAATGGCCATACTACTCAAAGCAATCTATAGATTTAATGTAATCCCTATCAAAATACCAATGACAGTTTTCACAGAACTAGAACAGATATTCCTAAAATTTGTATGGAACCCCAGAATACCCTAAGTAGCTGAAGCAGTCTTGAAAAAGAAGAACAAATCTGGAGGCATCACTATCCCAGATTTCAAGATATACTACAAAGCTGTAGTAATCACAACAGTATGGTACTGGCACAAAAAACAGACATATCAATCAATAGAACATAATAGAGATTCTAAAAATAAACCCACACTTATATTGTTATCTACCACAGAGGAGGCAAGAATATACAATGGGGAAAAACAGTCCTTTCAACAAATGATTTTGGGAAAACTGGACAACTACATGGAAAAGAAACTGGACCACTTTCTTACACCATTACACAAAAATAAACTCAAAATGGATTAAAGACTTAAATATGAGACCTGAAACTATAAAACTGCTAGAAGAAAACATGGGCAATAATTTCTTTTACATCAGCCGTAGAAACATTTTTCTAGATATGTCTCCTCATTCAAGAGAAACAAAAGCAAAATTAAAATCTTGTGATTAAACCAAAATAAAAAGCTTTTACACAGCAAAGGGAAAAATCAACAGGACAAAAAAAACAATCTACTCAATGGGAGAAGATATTTTCAAATGATATATCTGATAAGGGGTTACTATCCAAAATATATGAAGAACTTATACAACTCAATATCAAAAAAAATGATCATATTTAAAAAATGGACAGAGGACACATAGACATTTTTCCAAAGAAGACATACATACGGAATGAGGACATATGAAAAGGTGTTCAGCATTACTAACCATCAAGGAATTGCAAATCAAAACAATTCCTTTATAGCTGTCAGAATGGCAAAAAACAAAAACAAAAATGAACACACACACACACACACACACACACACAAGAAATAGCAAGTGTTGGCAAGAATGTGGAGAAAAAGAACCCTCATGCACTATTGGTGGGAATGAAGATTGGTACAGCCATGGTAGAAGACAGTGTAGAGGTTCCTTAAAAAATTAAAAGTAGAATTATCTTATGATCCAGTAATTCCACTACTGGATATTTTTCCAAAGCAAATGAAAACACTAATTCAAAAAGATACATTCACCCTTAAGTTTATTGCAGCCTTATTTACAATAGTCAAGATAATTGAAGCAATTCAAGTGTCCATTCATAGATGAATGGATGTGGTGTGTGTATATACAAATATACACACACACCATACCCTATATATAAAGATGTGGTGTACACACACACACACACACACACACACACAATGGAATATTATTCAGCCATTTGCAACAACATGGATGGACCTAGAGGGTATAATGCTAAGTGGAATAAGTCAGTTAGAGAAAGACAAATATCATATGATTTCACTCATATGTGGAATTTAAGAAACCAAAGAAAAAAAAGAGACAAAAAAACAGACTCTTAAATACAGAGAACGAACTAATGGTTACCAGAGAGGAAGGGGGTGGGGGAGAATGGGTGAAAGAGATAAGTGGGATTAAGAATATACTTACCTGACCGCTGAGTAATGTATAGAATTGGTGAATATTTGTATTGTACACCTGAAACTAATATAACACTGCATGTTCATTATACTCCAATTAAAAAGTATGAATTTCTTTGAAAATTCTGTGTTCATTCCTAAGCTCCCTTTAGATGAAACCATTGTGCCTTCTGTTATTATACCCAGAATTTATTAAGCACAAACTGGATTAGGGACTGTGTTTGGCCTAAGAAAACACATCCCAAACTCCTGCTTCTAAGGGGCTTGGAGTCTGGAGGGGCAGGCAGAGCTGTAATACAGCTTTTCTTTTCTTTTTTTTTTTTTTTTTTAAAGATTTTATTTATTTATTCGACAGAGAGAGAGCGAGCGAGAGCAGGAACACAAGCAGGGGGAGTGGGAGAGGGAGAAGCAGGCTTCCCGCCGAGCAGGGAGCCCGATGTGGGACTTGATCCCAGGACCCCGGGATCATGACCTGAGCCGAAGGCAGACGCTTAACGACTGAGCCACCCAGGCGCCCCTGTAATACAGCTTTTCTATGAGGTGGTAAACATTTAACATAGGAATAGAAGGGTTCTTAGGTGGCATGAAACATAGAGAACCCAACCTGGGGCTTGGTTGACAAAGAAAAGGCAAAACAAGGGGAGAGGGAAGCTATTTCCTTGAGTTCCGAGGTTGAGCAGACCTCCAGGGAGGGAATGGTCAGTGTAGGTAAAGGAAGTAGCGGATGTGCACACAGGAAAAGATGAAGAGCATGTGACCTGTTGGTGAGCCCTTCAGGAGTAGGATATACTGTAGTTTAATTGCAGGTACTTACGAGGAGAGTTGCAGAAAATGAGACTAGAAAACTAAGCTGGAGCCCAACGCAAATCATTTTTAGTGCCTGGATTAAGATGTTGGATTTAAGGAATGGATGATTTTGAAAGCACAGTGTGTATAACTTGCTGAAAAATTGGATGTGGGACTGAGCAGGGAGGTGTCTAGAATTCTGCCTTGGATACCTATTAAAATCAGTAACTTACCTTGAACGTATCTATAAAACTACTAAAAGGAATATTCAAATTTAAAAAAGTATTATAAAAATGACTTTGTTTTTATTTTTTTTTCCCCAGTGGGAGAGACTTCTGAGAGTTGCCCGGAAGCCACTGATTTTTTGTGCCACGACAAGAAGTGTGTTGCATCCCACCTTGTCTGTGACTATAAGCCAGACTGCTCTGATAGGTCTGATGAGGCTCACTGTGGTAAGTGGATCTGTCTGCTCTGATGTAGCCCATTCAGCACAGATTTCACTTTATTGGGAAAGTAACATACTGGCATTGATGACGGAGAGGAAATGTTCTTTTCATGCACCAGAGTAGATTTAAAATAGCCAGAACCTTTTTTTTCCAGCTTCTCTATTCACACATCCAAATCGCAGCCCTCTCAACCGTTTTACCCCAATACTAAACACCACAGCAAATCTTGTCAAAAAATTTCTCAACGTGTCATTGTGCAGAACTGCATGGGGGGGTCAGAATTTTAATCACCAGAAACTGACCTATCTGTCTACATGTCTTCATTGGTTTTCATTTCCTTTTCCATTTTATGGAAAGATAAGGCTAAAAATGAGCACTTCAAATAAATACGAGTAAATGATTAATTTTATCAATTACATTGCTCTGGGAAAAGAGAACTAGATTGGCCACATTGTTTTTTTTTATTCAAACTTTAATTCAAGTGATTTTTAAAAGTCATGCATAAAACCAAGTATTTAGTTTTCAAATATGAGCATGTATTTAAATCCAAAAAAATTTTTTTTTGTATTTCTTATTAATGAGCCTTCATAGGGAACCTCGCTACCATATAGGCTACCTGTTGCAGTTAGGGTTTGCTGCATAGCAAACTCCCTTAAAGGTTAGTAGCCTAAAAAAGTTTCATTTTGCTCTCAATTTTGTGGATCAGTAATTCAGAAAAGAATCAGCGAGGCAGGTTCTCATCCACATGGCTCCAACTGGTATACCTGGAACTGGAGTGTCACTTTCAAGATGGCTTCCTCCCCTCCGGGTTTGGCACATTGGTACTCTTTGGTCTCTCTGTCTGGCTTGACATAGCATCTCATTCTCCAGGGCAATCTAACGTAGCTTGGGCTTTCCATAACAGGGCTGTCATGGGACAGCCAGATATCTTGCATGGGATTGGCTTTTACCAGAGTAAATGCTCTCAAGAGCAAGCATTCCAAGAGCCACAGGAAAAACAGGAAGAATTCGTATGACTTAGCCTCGGAAATTCTAGAATGTCACTCTTGGCTCTTTCTAATGGTCATGCAAATTAAAATGTCTAGCTTCAATTCAAAGAGAGAAAGGGGATAGACTCCACCTTTGGGACAATGTCATGCATGTACAGGAAGGGAGTACCACAGAAGTCATGTTCCAGTTTTTCTTTTTAACTCAGTATCATTTTTATTCCTCAGGATCTTAGAGTAATGATGCTTCTGAAGTGTTCATTTTATCATCTTTTTTTGTATTTATTAATTTTCTTAAATTGTGGTAAAATGTACATAACATAAAATTGACCATTTTACCCATTTCTAACTGTATAGTTCAGTGGCATTAAGTGCATTTGCGTTGTTGTCCAGATACCACCACTCATCTCCAGAACATTTTTTCATCTGGAAAAACTGAAACTCTATACCCATTAAACAATTAACACCCCATTTTCCCTCCCCCAGCCCCTGAAAGCTGCCATTTGATTTTCTGTTTCTATGCATTTGACAGTCTGGGTATGTAATACCAGTATTTGGAATCATACAGTATCTGTCTTGCTGTGATGGGCTTATTTCACTTATCATAAATTTCTCAACATTAATGCTATATTTCAATTTTAAACCAAAGTGTCAAGGAAGTGAAAATCACTGGCACTTCTTAAGACTGTACTATCAGTGCTACAGTATTATAATCTTATTTTATAAACGATTATGTATTTCCTTTATAATATATGCCCATTCTCAAATGAAATTTATAATATATTGAAAAATACTTTATAGTGTTCTTTTTTTTAAAAGCTTCTATTTAAATTTAAGTTAGTTTTCTTCCCCTAGTGTTCTTCCTAGCTTTTTTTTTCTTTTTTTTTCTTATGTTATGTTAATCACCATACATTACATCATTAGTTTTTGATGTAGTGTTCCATGATTCATTGTTTGCATATAACTTGGGACTTCCTAGCTTTTTTAAAAGCACTCCAAAAAAATATATTTTTTGATATTGACCGTAGAGAACTGATTGCAATGGAGCTCGAAAAACCGCTCCAAAACGTTTGTAAAATCACTATTTTCCCCACCAGGCATAACAAGTAGAGAGTATTTAGAAATCACCACCAAAACAAAATAAAAATTCTAAGGGAAGAATAATTTGAACATGATGACATTGACATAATAAACCAGTGAGGGGAAGGAGAGCTGTTCACGTGCACAAAGAAAAAATAGTTACAGGAAGTAAATTTTCTTCCTCTCATTTCAAGATGCACATGTATTGAACATATTCATATAAAAATTATATTCTTCCGTTTATTGCTATTCTTAGTGTGGGCTAGGAACAACTTTCTAAATGTTGAATAAGTAGAAAAATGAATAAGACATCGTCTTAGACTTAAGCAACTCACTTTCTGCTGTGGGGGAGGGGGAGGGGGATATATTAAAATACAGTGTTCTTTGCTTTTTGAAAAAGTTAGTTATAAAAGAATTCTGATTACTTTTGGAATGTAGCAAGTGCTATTAATAATAAGGTTATCACAGTGTATTTGGGGAGTGCCGATGAAGAGTAGTGGCGGTGTGCACGCGTGCGTGCGCGTGCCTGGGCAACGTAAATATCGGCTTGTAAAACCTAAAAACTTACTAAGTATTTTGGTTTTTCAAATGTGAATGCTGCTTTTTTTCCCCCCTTGGCTTCACTCATTTTTCCTCTCAGGCTGCTTTATATGATTTTTATTTTTCCCACAGCTATTTGAAGTATTGATGTAAAAATACACAAAGGCAGTTTTGATTTTCAGAACCTGAGTCAGTTGCACACTCATATTTGTTCATGTTACCTACAACTTTGGTGGACAACTACATGCAGTATTTGATTTTATTAAAATTAAAACAATATGTTGACAAATGAAACAGTCACTTTCCTTAAGACCTTTGATAGGCTTTGTTCACATCCAAGAGGAACACTACACGATACACGTGGGCATACCGGTGACTTACTGATTCTGCAAAGTGACTTCATCACTTATTTTATGTTGATACTCTTTTGGATACACTGGAGGCATCGGGGTTAGATTCCTGCAATCAGATAGCCTGTTGTGGATGACGAAATAAATTACAAAATTTTCAAAATGGCCTTTGGAGAAATATAAGGAAAAAATGGACCTTTGGTTTATTAAACTGAAGTCTTCATTTTGATGCTGACCCTCCTATGCTGAGCAATTATTTAAATTCTCGGGGACTCGTGGGCACCTGGGTGGCTCAGTCGTTAAGCGTCTGCCTTCGGCTCAGGTCATGATCCCAGGGTCCTGGGATCGAGCCCCACATCGGGCTCCCTGCTCCGCGGGAAGCCTGCTTCTCCCTCTCCCACTCCCCCTGCTTGTGTTCCTGCTCTCGCTGTGTGTCTCTCTGTCAAATAAATAAATAAAATCTTTAAAAAAAAAAATAAATTCTCGGGGACTCGTTTCCTCATCTTTATATTAGATAGAATCATATCCATTCTATAGAGTACTTTGAGAATTAAATGGCATAAAGAACATATTTGTTCAGTCTTCTAGGATTAATAATGTTAGCCTCTTTCATGTCATTATTTTTATACTCTCTTGAAATTTGTCAGTCATGGTGGATGTTATTATATGTACTTTATATGCTTATCAGAAAATAAACTCAGCGATTCCTCATAAGTAAATTTTTACTGTAGGTTATAAACAAAGATAAATTTTTCTTTTGCATCTCTAACTTCTGTTGCAAAAATTCATGGTTTAGAATAAATGAAATCGATTCTTTTTAAAAGAAATAGTTAAGTAAAAAAATGTGCTCTTTTCTTACATGGAACAAAATTATCACCTAAAGCCTGTGTTAAGTGTTCCTTGTACTCTAGGCTAGGGATGTGCAGGGTATGGATGCATGCATTCTCTGCTGCCTTTTACAACAGTTACAAATATCACGGGCTCCTGGGTAGCTCAGTTGGCGGCTGCCTTTGGCTCAGGTCATGATCCTGGAGTCCTGGGATTGAGCCCCATGTCGGGCTCCCTGTTCAGCAAGGAGCCTGCTTCTCCCTCTCTCTCTGCCTGCCACTCCCCCTGCTTGTGCTCTCTTTCTCTGTCAAATAAATAAATAAATAAATCTTTAAAAACAAACAAACAAGGGGCGCCTGGGTGGCTCAGTTCGTTAAGCATCTGCCTTCGGCTCAGGTCGTGATCCCAGGGTTCTGAGATCGAGCCCCACATCGAGCTCCCTGCTCGGCAGGAAGCCTGCTTCTCCCTCTCCCACTCCCCCTGCTTGTGTTCCCTCTCTCGCTGTGTCTCTCTCTGTCAAGTAAATAAATAAAATCTTTAAAACAAACAAACAAAAAAACCCAAATATCATTATCGAGTCAGAGCCTTCTTTCCCACTGAACCCAGAGTCTTCAAAATCCTTTGCAATGCAGCATTCTATGAAGCCATTTCATGCTGAGGAGAAAGTATTAAATATCCCTGTATTATGCATTGTGGTATAGCAAAATAAGGTACATATATGAATATGATGAATTAAAAATAATTATGGGGCTAGCTCTTAAAAAATATATAGGTAAGTTGATCAATATTTACACTAACCATACCACTGTATGGCTGAATACCATACCACTGGGAAAATGCCATTTGTTTAAATGTTGTTGGTAATGCTTTTAAGTCTATTCCAGGAATCATGACAAAGATCACAATTTAGAAAATACTTCATCAAAAGCCATAACCATTTTGAAAATACCAACCACATAATCATCATCAAGAAATATTACAAAGTTCCTCATATCATTTATGATTTAATAGGTATATATGGAACCACTCTGGGCAGTAGTAATACTGCCCACATAGAACCGTTTATAGTAATTCAATGGTAAACAGTTACATTGACAATCCACAATAAAGAAGTGATGAATTTCCAAATGAGTAGTAATAACTATAATCGCTGTTAAGGGCCATAAAACCCACATGCACACATACTCTGACGTGGTCTGGAAAGGGAAAGATAGGACATAAGTTGAACATTCAAAGATGGGTATGATTTGCTAGATGGAATGAAGAAGATACATTAATTAATATACTTGTAGCAGAAACTTCAGCGTCAACCAGCTTAACATCAAGGTAATTCCTGTTAGTTGCCTGGCCCTCCTTTGTGTTTCTTAAAAAGAGAAGTCCCAATTTTATTTGCGGTGGCTTATGACCAACTACAAATACCGTCTTTTCCAAACTTCCTTGTAGCTGCCAGAGGCCAATGAGATACACATGGGAATTTGGGGGAAGGTATCTCTTTTAGAAGGAAAAACACCAGACTAGAAAAAAAGTGTCTTCTCCTTTCCTCTTCTCACTTCTATCAATGCCTTGAACCTATGTGATACGAGGAAGTACCACAGTCCTCTTGCAACCATGAGTGAGCAGGAGGATGACAAGATGACAGAAAGAACAGATGGAAAATATGTGCTTCACAACCACACAGTTGAACCACAATACTAACTTTAAATGGACAACTTCCTGGCTTCTGTTTAATTGAGATGAATTAATTCCTGTCTGTTTCAGCTCCTACTACTTGAGTTTTCAATTGCTTGGAACCAACCAATTTTTAACTAATACAATAAGGAAACTGTATTATCTCCAGTAGCAAGAGGTCAAAAGCAAGGAATCCTAGAGTTGGTTGATTTTAGCAACTTCTGTTATCAAAAATTAGAACTACATGGACTCCTTCCTTCTTTATCCTGTGCCATCTTCATGTAACTGACTTTGTAATAAAGTCAGCTACCCATATAATCTCTTCAGTCCCATAGTTCACATCTTTACAGTGATATCCTGAGAAAGAATAAATGGATTTTCTGTCTTTTGATTTGTTTTTAAGAACAAGGCAAACGTTTCCTAGGTGCCTTTTCCACAATAAGGCTCAATGTCTAGAATTGTATTCCAGGATTATGGCTAAACTAAGGAGAGAACAATGCTCATCACGATTACTTAGATAACTTATAAGTCATCTCTGGCTATCTGAGTGAAAGAAGGTGATTATAGTCAAATAAAATAGCAATTCTGTCCTCTTCAAGAGAGGAAAAGAATGAATGATAAATGAACCCCCAAATGCTAGAGAAAACATTCCAAAAATAGAGGAAAGTAGTCCTAAACATAAAAGTTGAAAAAAAATCAGTTTTTATTTAAGAAATAATTTTCTGAAAAATTTAGTTGGCATAGAGGCAATTTTAAGATTCAGTTTCAAAAACATTTTGCATCAAAGGAAAGGTTATTGTATGCAAGGCAAGGGGTTTAGGAGAGTGTATTCAAACAATGTGAAAAACCTGATATTTTGAGCAATGGAAATAACACAAGAGCATTCTTAAAGATGATTAATGTGGTTTGGGTTTGTAAAGCTGATCAATGAAGGCTACACTGAAAAAAAAAAAAAATGGACTCTTAAAATAAACCAGGGGCTTGGACCAATGGAACTGGAACAGGGGTTATAAACTTCAAGGGAAGGAGAGAGTTAAGTTCTCAAAGAGAGAACCTACAAGTGTTGGTGATAGATTGAATATGGGAATGAGGAATGTAGAACCAAAGGTAAGTCCAAAGGTAGAATTTTAAAAAGAGGGAGAAGATTCATGCTCTGAACTTAATCAATAATCTCAGGGAGAAGAGCTCATTTGGAGAGGTGAATGATGAGTTCATTTTAGGCTTTTTGATTTTGCGACGACAGTTGCATATTCCAAGTGGAGTATTCAACAAGCATTTGAAGATAAACACCTGCATTCCATCCTGGCTGTAGATTTGTAAGCCATCTGCATTAAAGTGTGAAGGACCATGGGAAAGGATAAGTGAAAGCTGTACAGAGTGAGAAATTTAAGCATATAAAATTCAATCAAGAGGGGCACCCTGGCTGTGTCTGCAAGTTGTAAGAAAGGAATTGGTAGAAAATGTGAGATTGAAGGATCTGGAATAGCTCTCTAACTGAAATGAATGGAGCCATAGAATGCTAATAGCTATAGAATGCTTGATAAGGTACTGAGATCATAAACTGGGATTAGCCCTAGAGAAGAGAAAGGAAAAATGACATAATTTAGAGGTAGAGAGAATGAAATATAAGAGAATTTATCCTGATTGTATCTACATCTTTAGAGTCATACATAAAGTCATATGTTAGATAGGTGGAACAGAAGGTTCAAGGGTGGTTACAGAGAATCAAAAAGGATATAAAATAATTATTATAGGTCCTGTGTGTTAGGGAGTCAGTTATGTAGAAATGCAATAGTGCAAATCCTGTATGTGACATCATTCTAAAGAATACATAATGGCTGTTTTATGTTTATATTGGAAGATTCTGCATGTTTGCAGTTGTGTTAGCTAAACGCTTGGAGAACTAGAGTTCTTACTTTTAGCCATATTGCATAGCATAGTATAAACTTATTTATATCATGATACTAAAAAGATAAACATAAGGAGGGGATATAGAGAGCCCATAAATAAGCATATAAAATTAAATGCATTATATGCCATGTCGAATGAATGCAAGAAATGCATATAATTAAAAATGATTCTAGACTTTAGGGATAAGATGCAATCATGCCTGAGAAGTGAAATGCTGATATTTAATGAAAATATGGTCAGGAATCCATAAGATTTTCTATAGAATTATTTAAAGCTTTGTTTTCGATATGTTTGGCATCCATTTTAACAGCAAGATTTTCTTCTGATGCAATTTCTTCATGCTAGTATTAGTTTTACGTTAAGAAGAAGTTATGAACGGGAAACCATCTGGAAAAGAAATATTAAAAGCAACCTAAATGTCATCTCTCTAAAGAGGAAGGAAAAGTCAATAACAATTTCAATTGATTCATACTGGTCAAATCACACAGTCATTCTGTCTATACAACACAGTTTTACAGTGAATGCTCAAAAATAATAACTGCTCTGCAAAAAAAAATTAAAAATGAAAGCAGATATCAATTGTATTATGATGGTAGTTTTCACAGGTGACTAAGTAGTAGACTTTCAGCTATTATCTGGTAATTTTTCTCATTATGAATAACTTAACTTTTAATGAATTATCAATCAGCACTTAGAACTTTTTTTAGTGACTAGCTCTGAAATGTTGTATGTGGATGGTTAGTATGGTATGCTGAGAGGGTTTGTGTCCTCTACCGTTTACTACTTCTCCAAAGGCACCTTTTTTTAGTTAATGACTTTGCCCTTCTAATGGTCTATGCTGTTCAAACACCAGTGTGAACACAGGGACTGAATTAAACTTCCAGACAACTGAAGCTGTTGATTTATTCGATCTGACTTATCTGTATTATCATAATATTATGTTCATTGCTCATGTGTAGACACAGTTTTATGTATCATCTATAATATTATTAGTCAATCCATACAACTTCTTCATGGATAAATGACAATATTCATGCGCTGCCTCTAGATTTTCTGATAAAAAAAAAAGCTACAGTGTACAATTAAAATTACCAGTGGATGCAAATGTCCTGGTTCTTTAAATTTATTAATAAGTAATTAAAACAGGCAGGCACTGATTCTGAACAATCACAAATGTAGTATAATACCAAGTGTAATGTCCATTTCCAGAACATTCTATTACTATCTTCATTTCCTTAGGCCGTTATACAAACACAGCAGGAAGTTGCCATTTTGAAACTTCAGGAAACTGGACCACAGCCTGCGGTCTTACTCAGGACTCTCAAGATGACTTGGACTGGGCCATTGGCACCAGAATTCCTGCCGAAACATCTAGTCCAGACATTGATCACACCCCAGGTAAGTCTAGCAGAGATTCCCAGGCTCAGTAATTCACCCCTGGCTTAACCATTTGAGTGAATATCAGAGAGCATTCCTTGTGTCTGTGTGTGGGTAGAGCTGAATAGGCTTCATGAGAAGAGAGTTAATCCTTCTTTGTAACCTCTGAATTATTGAATAGACCCAGAACTAACATTGCTACTACAGCAAGGAAACCCACGACTCCTGTTTTAAGAGACACACAGATTTTATTTACTCAACACGTAGGGGACATTCAGGTGAATGCGTGCAGTAGGCAGAAGTTAGCAGTGATGAGTTCTCTTGCGGCCACAGTGGCCAGCAGCTGGCCACCAGTGTTGTTCCAGTCCCTCTGAAGTGTAGGGGCCGAGATGTAAAAGGTAAGTGGTGATGGAAGGAATGAACATCAACAAACTCTTGACAGGGTTTGCCTCCTTCCTTGTGATTTGAAGTTAATGGAATCCTTAATGGTCTTACAGGTAATAAGGTCAGAGCAGAAGTAAGCCTGTATTCTTATTTACTTTTACCCTGAAGTCTTGCCTACTCAGCACTTCCCTCCCCACCCCCACCTTAGGAATCTAACTTTTGTTAGGGATAAAAAATCATTTTAGAGACAAATTTTCTTAGGGATAAAACTCGTCTAAATATTCTTAGGGATAAAATCTAGTTTTTCTTAGGGATAAAAAAAAATAACCTGAGATATTTGTGCTGGTTACTTTTATGTGTCAGCTTGGAGGTGTCTTTGGATGAGGTTAACATTTAAATCAGTGAACTTTGAGTAGATTACCCTCCATAATGTGGGGTGGGGTGAGGGGGCTCATCCAATCAGTTGAAAGCCTAAATGGAACAAAAAAGACTGGCCTCCCTGAGCAAGAGGTAATTAATTCCCCCCAAGGCTGCCTTCGGACTTCATCTGCCCTGTTGGCTTTCCTGGTCTCCAGCCCGCCAGCCCACACTGTGGATTAGGGGCTTACCAGCCTCTGCAATCACATGAGCAAATCCGTATGTAAATGTCTTTCTAGATTCATACACATTTTATTGGTTCTGCTTCTCTGGAGAACTCTAATACAATGTCACTCAAAACAGTTGAAGCATAGGCATGATGAAAAAGAACAAGATTATAATGGAATTAATTAAAATGACTTTTCAAAGGAAAAGTATGCAAGATTGTCTCAGCCATTTTTATGACTAGCAAAAGGAGAAGAATACTTGTATTATTTATATATTTAGGCAGATTGAAAACATCATGACATTCAATTACAGCCTACGTCTTCAGTTTTGTTTGAAAGTTGGCCCCTAATGCATCTCCAGATTGAATATTCTTACTCCTTTTGACCTGCCAAATTGTATTTCTTCTTCCTCACCAAGAGTGGTTTGGGTTTTTTGTTTTGTTTTGTTTAAAGCATGAAGTTAGTATACACAAGATTAGAGGTTAATGGAACTGGATAGGGAATCAAGACACTGAGGTCAGTAATTAGGAGGATTTAATATACAACAGAGATCAATTCAAGGGGGAAAAAGATATAGTCTTTATTAGTATGGTGGTGGCATATCTGGTTATATGGCTGAAATGAAATGACATTAAGCCCCAGTTTTACTTTTGTGTATTTTATATACAGAAATATATTTGGATGGATTAAAGACTTAAATGCAACAAGTAAAAACAATAAAACTCTTGCAAGAAAGCAGAGGGTAAACTATGTGCAATGTAAAGACATGGTCTCACTTCCAAAAGCCCAGAAGCTGCAAAAGAAAAGGTGCACATATTTGATGGTGAAAAATTATAGCTGTGGCCTAAAAATTCCATAAGCAAAATTAACAGGCAAACAGTAGGTTAGAAAAAAAAAAATTGTGTGTGTCAATTACAAGTAGGATACATATAGATAACTCTTAGAGACTTACCGGAGATGAAAATTTTAACAACCAGAAAAGATCTGCATAACTCATTCACAGATGATCAAATTCAAATAATCAACAAAAATATTAAATGATGCTCAAGTCCACAAGTCATCAGAAAAATACAAATCAAAATAAAAAGATGGGGAAAGGTTTTCAAAAGCCACGAATAGATGGCTGAGAAATGGAGAGCAGGTAGCTAGAGAATACTCATCCATGGTTATGGGAAATTTTCCATTTTGGAAAGCATTCTGACCGTATAGAAATAAAAGGACCACCACATAAGCACGTATATATAAGGATATTTACCTCAGCATTGTTTGTAGTTGAAAATAATGGGAAATAAAATGAATGTCCCTCATTCATACAGTCATTTATTTGTTCCCTTGTTCGTTCATTCATTGGCCTGTTGAATGCTAGGCACTGTTCTAGGTGCTGGGGATACATTAGTGAGTAAAACACAATTGCCACAGTGGAGTTCATATTCTAGAAGGAGGGAAAAGCTAATTGAATCAACATGGTAAGTAAATAAAGTATGTGGCCCATTAGAAGTTGAGTGGAAAAAGGAATAGAGTAAGTAGGATTGAGAAGGCATATGGATGGTTGGGGAAGGATTAGTTTCTAGGCTGGTCAGTTAGGCTGTGGTGGGAAAATGCCATTCAAAAAAGACTTGAAGGAGGTGACTAGTGAGCCTTTTGGATTCCTAAGCAAGAGTATTGCGGTCAGAGGGAGGGCCAGTGCCAAATGCCCTGAGATCAGAGTATGCCCGATGGGTGTGCCCCAGGCCCCGAGTGATGTTTTAGGTGATCTAATGAATTATTGTGGTAATGTCCTGTATGATGTTTGGCCGTCTTCCTGGCCTCTAGCCACTAGATACCAATAGCGTTCATCTTGCTGCTGTTGACAACTCAAAAGGTCTTTAAAAATTGTCAGCTATCCCTGGGGGACAACGTCGCCCCCATTTGGGAACCTGGAGGAACAGCCTGGAGGCCAGTGTAACTTGTTAAATCCACAGCACGTAATATCATGCAGCCACTAAAAAGAGAAAGTTTAGCACTATACAGTTAATTTGTAGGGATTTCCAAAACATAATTTTTTAGGATTTTATTTATTTATTTGAGAGAGAGAGAGAGCGCAAGCACAAGCAGGGGGAGCTGCAGAGGGAGAGGGAGAAGCAGGCTCCCCGCTGAGCAAGGAGTCTGATGCGGGACTCGATCCCAGGACCCTGAGATCATGACCTGAGCCAAAGGCAGACACCTAACCAACTGAGCCATCCAGGCAACCCCCCAAAAACGTATTATTAAAGGCGTAAAGCAATACACAAAATGATTCTACAGTATGGTCCAATTTTTTCTAAAACAATGACTAATGCCCCCTTATTTGTGCACATGTATAACTCTACATAGGTATCTCTGTGAATAACTATGTGAGCATGGAGAGAAAGATAAAAAAAGGATATATGGGTTTATTAGCCTGGATTACTTGGATGAGTGATAAGGTTGGAGTAGAGGAGAGGGAGAATAAATCTAAAAATAAAAAGAAAATAAGTAAAACAGGAATTGCACCTCAAAAGAAAATTTAACGTACATGATGGTAGCACCTACATGTGTTTGTGGAAACTGTGGTGGGTATCTTTAAGTCTTACCATGGAAAAAACCTGAACAGTGATCTTTTTGCTCTCTTAATATTGATTTTTTCTTCAATATTTCTTTTCATCAATTTTACATCACTAAGTAATACATCTTTTCCTAAAAATTTAAATGTATAAATAAGCAGAAAAAAGAAAAAAAAAACTTCTCTAGTAATCTCAATAGAGTGATATAATCATCTGTAAGCTTTATATTTGTATATCTTGCCGTTCTTTCTTAATGCACACATTTTCTTTTTTCTTTTTTTTTTTTTTTAAGATTTTATTTATTTATTTGACAGAGATAGAGAGCACAAGCAGGGGGAGCGGCAGGCAAAGGCAGAGGGAGGAGCAGGCTTCCCACGGAGCAGGGAGCCCGATGTGGGGCTCGATCCCAGGACCCTGGGATCATGACCTGAGCCGAAGGCAGACGCTTAACCGACTGAGCCACCCAGATGCCCCAATGCACACATTTTCAAATAAAAATAGGTTTCCACTAGATTCAGTAATTTGATAAATATACTATGACCAAGTTTATATGTTATGAAATATTTTTAACATGATATTCTACTTTTTGGATATAGCATAATTTATAAAAATTATCTAAGGGTATACTCTTAAATTATTTCCTAACACTTTCACTATAGTAACATCACAACAGTGAAAATACGTTTAGATGAATTTTTTTTTTTACTTTTATGATAGTTCCTGAGAATAAATACTTACTTTTCTTTCTTGAGAACTTATGAGAAATAAACCAATTTTCATTTTTGCTGCTAAGATCTCAACAGTCACATTTAGATACAGTGTCTGTGAGGTCTCCTGATAACATCTGCAGCAGTCTTTCCTTATCTTAAGACAGTATTTGGAAACTGCAGAGCATGTCTGCCAGTATAATACTACTAATGGTACAAAAGTGTAGTAGGCTCAGTTTAGGAAAAGATAAAAGTGTAATCATTGGACATGGGAAATGTTCTGTGCATTGTTCAATGAGACAAGAGTGATCCATTGATAGCTTTTAATGGAACAATTAAAGACTATTAATGGCTGCATGTATTTTCTCTTTTGAATTTTTATAGCTCGTGTGAGTTCATGAAAGACCACATGAAAAGTTTTGAATCTGGTCATTATGCAATATTGTATACAGTAATGTTGTCCACAGATAAAGAAGTAATCATTCTGACAGAATACTTTATTATCCTCCCTGTTAATCACTACTTGAGACAGTATATTTTTACAGAGTACTCGCTTCAAAGCAGTCTGATTATATCATCCTTGCTACACTAATATGGCTCACTGAACTTGTGTAGGTATCTCTGAAAAAAATGGGCCGCTAAATAAATTGTAAGGACATTAATTAATTTTGACCCTCGGGGAAAAACAGAATTCTTTATGAGAAGGCCAACAGATTCAAAGAGCCTATGGTCTATTTCTAAACATCTCAATGTTGCTGTTAATTGAAACTGTATTTATGGATCTTTTCACTTATTGTTACCAAGATGAAGAATTCGATCCATAAGGAGGACATTTTCAATGCCCATCACAGGCCTATTTATGAGCCTTTTTGGAGCCATTGCGGAAGCTGTGGAGGGAAACTTGCAGACGTTAATCCACTCTCATGTGCACATGAATAGTGTTTAGGCTTAGTATATACAGGCTTTAATGGCAAGAGTGACATTTGGGTGACATGAACTAACGAAGGTATAAAACAATAGCTGCTGTCTCTCTCTCTCTTTTTTTTTTTCCTTTCTTCACAACTTTATTTTCTTTTTCGTAGTATAATTGACCATATCCACAATTAAATTCTAAAATCTGGAAGAATAAATAAATAAAATCTTTAAAAAAAAAAAAAATTCTAAAATCTGGAAGGATAGGAGTCGTATTTTTTGCTATTTTTATATTCCCTTCAGCACTGAAGATGGAAAAGCGCTTGGTAATACTTGTGTAGGTCTCATGTTACCTGTCTGTGTCCTTCTGTGTTTATTAACCACAAAGTATTTTGGATTAATTAATGCAACAAGCATTTCCTGAGTGCCTATTACATACACAATGTGTTGGTAACTAAGGGTATGAGGTAAGGAGATGTTTGTAAAGTAACTGGGATGAACTTTGCTGCCCGATCTAACCCAGAGGAAGTTACTATTGTGCAATTGTGTATTCACAGCACAAGGTCAAAAAATATTCCAAACTATCTTAGTGATATTAATGCTCTAATGTATATAATGACGGTTTAAAGTAGTAAGTGTTCAACAAATATAACTTACTTGATACTTGGGTTGACAGAGCCCTGGAGGCTAGGCAGATGATAATTGTACTTCCTTTTGAGTAGATGGTGCAGGTACTATTATTATTATTCCTACAGATGAGGAACCAAAAAAGCTAAATGACTTGTCTTAGCCTGTATAATGAGTAGCAAAGCCAGAACTGAAGCCCTGGTGTATGGAGCCTAATCCAAGCCCGCTCCAGGACCTCCCGGTAGCAGGCTTTGTCCTTAATGTATATTCACTGTTGTGTTGTATCCTGTAGAGAAAGTGTGAGGAAATAATTTAGGAGTTTACCATTAGATACTTTCATAAATCATGAATCTCCTTCCTCTATATTTGGGGCCACTTAACTTCTCTTTCAGTCTAGGTGATATTACCATCTCACTCTGGTCTCAGAGTAGAGGGAAACCCTCATAGTCATTTGCTTGGGAGGGTTGGGGCTTGACCAAGGATATGGAGTTAGAGATATAAAAGCGAGCCTTCGCTCACAATTTACCAGAATGCTCACTTTGATCTTACTCCTATGCACTCATACACATGAGAGAGCTAATAACTGTACTGTAACACATTTTTTAAATCATCACATTTAAAATCCAATCATTGGACCAGCAATTTTTGAGATATTCCAGGAAGCAGGGAAGGAGGCCATTGGGATCAGAATGGGTGGATAAAAATGGCAGAAATTCCAGCCCAGGGAAATAGGGTTCGCTCTAGGTCTTCCCAAAGAGGCTACATAGATATTCTAAGATCAAAATAAAAAATACTCTTCTGGACAGCATTGTGTCCCCCTAAAATTCATATGTTGAAGCCCTAACCCCCAATGTAACAACATTCCGAGACAGGGCAGAAAGGTAAATAATGGGGTTTTAAGTGTGGGTCCCGAATCCAGTAGGACTAGAGTCCTTATAAAAAGAGGAAGGGGCACCAGGGATGTACACACACAGAGGAAAGACCCCATGAGGAGACAAGGAGAAGCCTCTAAGCCAAGGAGAGAAGCCTCAGGAACAACCAACCCTGCCAACCCTTCCATCTTGGACTTTCAGCCTCCAGAACTGTGAGAAAATCACTTCCTGTTGTTTAAGCCACCCACTCTGTGGTATTTTGTTATGGCAGTTTGAACCGACTTATACAAATACCAAGAAAGGTTGTGAAGAATTCTTCAGAGTAACTCACCGGAAACCAGCACTCAGATCACCTGGCAAAGTTGGAAATTTGGCCCTACTCCCTGCATTCCCTTCCCTGACCACAGAAGGGCTTTTTCTCACAAAGTATAATCAGAAAGCTGTCATGTAAAGACAAGCAGACCTCTGCCTGGGAAGAGATGATCATGAGATAATTATAGCCTAAAAAAGAGACACAGTCATGTGTGGAGTTACACAGGATCAACATTATAAGTTTGCAGGGAAATAAAGATAACTCCATCCAAGAATTTAAAAAAACTGAAGCATAAAGGGGAGTTTGGGTGGCTCATTTGGTTGAGGCTCTCACTCTTGATTTTGGCTCAGTTCATGATCTCAGGCTCAGCATGGAGTCTGCTTGAGATTCTCTTTCTCCTCTCCCTCTGCCCCTCCCCTGCTCCCACTCGCATCTCTCTCTCTTTCTCTAGAATAAATAAATAAAATCTTAAAAAAAAAAAATTGGAGCATTGCAGTTTGCCTGCCTGCTTACTTACTTACCCCTTGGCCCCACCACCAAAGAAAGTGGTTCTCAGACTTGGCTGCATATCAGAATCATCTGAAGAGTTAAAAAAAAGAATGCTAATCATCTGCATCCACCCACTAAGAGCCTGATTTAACTGGTTAATATTGTGGCCTGGGCATCAAGATTTTTAAGAATTCCTCATAAGATTTTAGCATGTAGCTGAAGTTGGGAACTACTTCCCTATAGGGGAGCCTCATCCCCAGTCCACCTATATAGCACCTGCTTTTCATTCTCCCATGGAAGAAGCCTTTCAGGAAATCGTTTCTGTATAACAGCAGTGGAAATTCTTTCAAGTTGCCTACACTAAGCAACGAAAGCCTTCATTCAGAAGTTTCAGTGAATAACCAAGAATCAGCAGGCAATTAAAGACAACCAATATCATGAAAGAGAGAGATGAGGATGTGAAAAGAGAACAATTATCCCTGAAGGAAATGGTAACTCCGCGTAGGGGACATTTGTTATATTTTCTCCGTGCTCTCTAGAAAACTGTTGCTGTGTTTATTTCATATTGATTGTAGAAACCTCATCTGGGGGCACCTGGGTCGCTCAGTTGTTAAGCGGCTGCCTTTGGCTCAGGTCATGATCCCAGGGTCCTGGGATTGAGCTCCACATCGAGCTCCTTGCTTGGCGGGGAGCCTGCTTCTCCATCTCCCACTCCCCCGCTTGTGTTCCCTCTCTCGCTGTGTCTCTCTGTCAAATAAATAAATAAAATCTTTAAAAAAAAAAAAAACAACCCATCTGGGTAAGCTCACCCAGCTTCTCATGGATTTAGGATGAAAGCTGCCAATCAGTTGCATGCCGGCAAGACTCATTATTCACCTCTGTTTACCCCAGCATGCTCTATAGGACTATAACCATTTTTACGTGCAAAATGATATAAAAATATAGGAATGTATATATAATATCTATATAATATTCCAACAATTATATATATACCTGTATTAATATATCTTAATATAAACTGTGACCTATTGACCAAAATTTTAATTACAATAAGGAAATAAAGATATTTTTCAGTATAAAATGCTAGTTATGAAAAAATTCTAATCTTGTAGAAATATATACTCATGTGGTTAAAGGAGATGTAATTTGATATCCAGGATTACTTTCAAATTAGTGGTGTTAAGGATGTAGGTGTTAATACAAAGGAAACAAAACTGACCATGGGTTGAAATTGTTGAAGCTGGGTCTTGGGTAGGTAGAAGTTCATTATGCTATTCTTTCTACTTTGGTAGAAATGTGAAATTTTCCAAAATAAAGATGTTTTTAAAAATTGTTCCCTCAAAAGATGAGTGTGACTTACCCAAAGTGAAAAAAACTGACAATATGACATGTAGCATGAAATAAGAACTGGGTAGTCTGAAAACACCAAGAGAATTGTCAACAGGTAGAAGTGAAGCACAAAAATGATAATAATAAAAATAATGTCTTCCCTGGATCCTCAAATGACACTGAGATATATCAAAGGATTTAATTTGTAAATCTGCCTTTTATCTAATCATTTAATAATACACTGGAATTTATTATGATACCAGTTCAGAACAGATTTCTGTTTGAAATTAGACACTTTTTAGATGCACTAAGAGGAGTTAATTCTTAATATGCCATAATAATAATAATTACATTAAAGTCTGAGAAGAGTGTTAAAAAGAAATGTGATTTGTGTGATGCTTCAGCCACCTCTTTAAAGATATATGTACGAAATGGAATATAAAATTATATCCATTGGCATGGTGAAAAGTGTTTTTTTCCCCATTCATTCATTTCACAAGTGTTGAGTTCATTTTTTGCCAGCCACTATTTTAGGTACTTAGAATACATGTAGGTCAAATCAGAGAAGGATCTCTGCCATCTCGTGGCTAACATTATAGCAGAGAGGGATCAAAAATCAGTATCAAGCATTATAAATTAAAACAAAAAAAATGTATAATTGGTTGGAAGTTGATAAGTGTCATGGGGGAAAAAGTAGAGCGGTAAAAGGATCAATCAGGAGAGGACCAGTGGAGGGTGGCTTAGGAGTCATGGGGGTACAGGGAGGAGGTGAGTTAAGGAAATTTGCATGTGTAGCCACTAGAAGGAAGGGGACTGTGTTCCTGTTTTCAGTTTTATAAAGGGTTGAATAGATGTTGAACAGTTGCTCTTCTTATCCATTCACTCAAATCCAAACAAATTTTTTTTTCAGACAAAAGAAGGAGAAATTCCAGAGGGATCTAGAGAAAGGAAATTAATATCAGTTAAATGTTTCCAAAGAGTCAGGCAGTGTAAAAGATGATATGCATGTTATCTCATTTAATCTTTTTAAAACTTTGTGACATGGAAGATACTAAAGTCTTAGAAAGGTTAAAAAATTCAAGTCACGGGCGTGACTGAGGAGGAGGATTTGAATATCAGACTCTCTGACTCAAAAGACTTTGTTCTGTAGCCTGTCCAATATTATGGTCCAATATAATAGCCGCTAGCCCCACAAGCTACTGAGCCCTTGAACTGTGGCTGGTCCAAATTGAGATGTGCTATAAGAATAAAACACACATTGGACTTCAAAGATATAGTACAAAAGCACAATATAAAAATATATCAACAATTATTTATATATTGTGTGTATATATATATATATATACACACTTTGGATACACTGGGTTAAATAAAATATATTACCCAAAATTCACCTATTTCTTTTTACTCTTTTAAATGTGGCTACTAAAAATTCTAAGACTACGTATATGGCTCACAGTATGTTTCTATTGGACAGCCCTGTTCTATATTACACTGCACACATCATAAGGAAGGCTTTCCTGCCTACGAAGTGAATAAGACACTAGAATCAACTAAAGAAATACTGGTGCCCATCTCTGGATCTCTTTAAAGATGGGCAGTCTCTTGGTTATGAATTCACACACTTCCAGCTAGGACCTCCAAAGACAATCTATTCAGCTTCCAATCTATTTTAAGTGGAAGCTACTTACAAAGCAAAGTGGTGCAATTATAATAATTTAATCCAATATATTATCTTCAGAATATTTCATTATGTATATTAACAAAGTACATCCATTAAATAGTAACACACAGTCTTCTTATGATATCAGCAATTTTCATGTCCAAAAATAATGCTTTTGGCATTATTCCTCAAATATGATAGTACCTTGTTCCATAATTTTCAGGTTAATTATTTCATCATTTTACAAGTATCCATGCATTATAGTTTCTCTAAAAGGAATTTACCCAACTCATATTTATTTATAGACTTTATTTCTCAGTAAAATAATGAACCATTAAACTTAATCCTTTCTATCTTCTCAAAAGTTTTTCTTTTTGTATTTAGTCCTTTTTTCTAAGTGTCCTTAAACTGCCTATTACTGTATCATACTTTTTGCCTTTATGTATCACAGTTTTCTTATCTTAAAAAAAAATCTCAACTTCACTTCTAAATACTTTTGTTTTTTCTTATATCTCAAAGATAGAGACAATACAAAAAATTATGTATACATCCTACCAAACTATACATACTTTCTTTGGTTCCCTACAGTTTGTCTTCTGCAAAAATATTATTTCCTCAGCAAATAATTTTTGGCCACCCACTCTGGGTCACTGATCTAAATGCTATAGTGATGCATATTTACCAAACATAGTACCAGCTCTCATGGAGCTTAGGTACTAGCTCCTTTGAGAACTTTATGATTTCATAATTCTTCTTGCGTTATTCTAATTCTTCTTATGTTGCACTTGACACTACTGTTCAATGCACACCTTCTTGGAAGTTTTCACCTGCAGTGGATTGTGATATGTATTTCCTAATGTTATTTGTCTTTGATGCTTTTTCTTTTTCCTTCTAAAACCTAAATGTGAGTCTTACTCAGCATTCTTTTACTTTTTTAAATCTCTTCCTACACTTTTTGCTTGCTCAGAGTTTTCATTCTCTTAATGGTCAAAATTTGCTAATTTCTGCATGCCTCTAGTCTTCATTTCCATGTTCTAATCTCACACTGTCAGTTTTCAGCTGGATAATTTCCAATGTCTGCAAGTCACATATCTGAACTCAAGCTTACCTTCCTTTCAGAAAGGATCTCCTCCTGCCGCTCCTAATATTTCTGTTATTGACATTATTATTGTTTAACACAATTTTTTTTCTCAATTTCCAATTCATTCAGCTCTTCATTCTCAATTTACGTGTTTTTACTTTGCATTTTCACTTCTGTCATCTTAAGTCACTCTTGGGCTCTTGCCAGCTTCAAGGAAACTCATCTTCAGTGCAAATATGCTCCTAAACCAGGCCACTCTGCTCGCTGATGCAGGATTAATATTCCTAAACGGTGACTGCTAATCCTGCAAATCATCAGAAGCTCTCCATTGACTTTTAGGTAGCATTAAGGGCTTTCTGTGTTCTTCCCCAAATTGTGTTTCTGACTTTAATTCTCCTACAAACTCTGTGTTCTTGTTCCTCAAATATGCTCTGGGCGTTATAAATGTCATCTTTTGGTCATACCATTGTTTTCATATGACTTGTAATTTTTTGTTGATGGTGGATACAGTGTGCCAGGTAAAAGGAACCAAGGTAAACAGGCCTTCTGTGTGAACTTTTCTGTCTATCTGGCAGGAAGTAGGTCATGTTTACTATTTACTGTTGGCTGGAGCTATAGGAGTCAGAAGGTGTAACTTCTACTGGCGTCCTGGTTCCTCCTGCTTCTCCCTTGTCTTTTGGTTTCCCTAGTGACTTCTTTTTTTTTTTTTTTTTTTAAATTTTACTTATTTGACAGAGAGAATGAGAGTGTGCACCAGCAGGGGGAGGGGCAGAGGGAGAGGGAGAAGCAGACTCCCTGCTGAGCAGGGCTTGATCCCAGGACTCCGGTGATCCTGGCCTGAACCGAATGCAGACACTTAACTGACTGAGCCACCCAGGCGCCCCTCCCTAGTGACTGGGTGGAGGCCTTTCAGTTGCAACCCCCTGCTAGTATATAGGAGCCTATTGATGGGGTGGTGAGGTGGAGAGGTGTTGAGTGGTAAAGTCACAGGAATAGGAGCCTTCCACAATTCTGTGATCTATCACAGTCCTTCAGTAAGCTTGTGTTTTTTTACTGTGACCTTGACAAATGCTTCTCAGTTCTCCCTCCCCCTTAGGTAAAATAGGAAGTCTAGACCTTTTTAAGAAAAATAGACATACTTCAAAATGGCTGCTTTTCCTCTCTCCCAGGAGGAAACAGAAGGGATTTTTCTCCGTTCTTCACTGTGGGAACTTGGTAGGGCTTCTGGAGATAAGACTTTGGGGATGCCCTTAAGACTTGTCCCCCTGGAGTTTATATCTCTTAAGCTTTTCCACGCTAAGCCTCCAGCAATCTGTTAATTACAGTTTATGTTTTCCTCACCCTGAGCCGGCTCCATCAGTGTTTCCTGCCTCTGCGGTTTTGCTCCAGTAAAATGTGATTCTCAGTATCTGCCTTCCTCTATCCAGTGGTTTTCCTTGTGATGTCTCCTCTAATTCTCTGATAGATATAAGAAGAGTGTTTGATTTTTAGTTTGTCTGGCTTTTTTTGTTGTAAAGATGAGACTGTGCCTCTAAGCTTCTTACATGTTAGACTAGAAACCAGGAGGATCCTCTTAGTGATTTTTTAAGAATGAACTTTTGCCACTCTAACCTACTTTCTTTGCCTATTACCATCTCCATTATATTCTTTGACATCTTAATATAATGATATGTCTTTTATAAAATCTCTTCTTAGTCATCCGATTTAAGCCATCTTTTGTCAGATGAACTACATGGCATTTACAACCTACATCAATATTTGGTATTATAGGCTCACAATAACGCCAGTGAGCCATATATTATTATTATTATCCCCATCTGATATATGATGGATATGTGACACAGTGGGGATTCAGTGATTTTCCCAAAGTCACAAAGCTTGCAAGTACCAGAGTCTGGTTTGGAACCCAGGTAGTCTGACCCAGAATGTGTCTTCTAAGGAGTACATGCTGCTAGCTTTTATTGTCAGATTCTTTTGAGCATGTTTCATATTTTCTGAGCTATAACTTGTCTTTCTTCTTAACATCCAAATGCAAGATATGGCACCTTCTCTGTAGTAGTTATCCAATCAAAAACTTGTGATTGATTGTCTTTTTTCTACTACTAGAATCATCTTTTGATCTATTTTTTTAAACTTCCCAGGAGAGTAGCTCTAATTTGCAACTTTGTTCTAAGCACTTTACAGGTAGTATATCCTTTAATCTTTACCACAACCCCATGAGGTAAAGTACTAACTATAATTATCTCTTCATGCTTCTGAGTCCTAGAGAATTTCCATAGGTTGCCCAAGGTCACATACCTAATAAGTGGTAAAGTCAGGATTTGAATGGAAGCCAACAGCTAAAGTACCTGCAGGCTTAAAACCATTGGGCCATCCTGCCCAAGGTTTCTGCTCATTACTTATTCATTAAAATAACCTCATGATACTGTTTTCTGTTTCAATGAAAATAAACATTCTTCTGTTCTTATTTGCTTTCCACACTCTTTCAGGTAAAATGGGTCTGAAATCTAAACAAAGTCAAAGTTCATGCCATTTATCACTTACCTAAAGGATTTATACTTTATTAGTTCTCCCTTCCTACATGAGTAGGGAACAAGTTTTCTTTTTAATCTCAATTTGGCAAATAAAATCAAGTTACACAAATGCTATTAAGCAAATGCATGTTTCTCAAGGCATCTTGACAAGAAAATAACACGTAAAGAGGTTCTTCAGGGTTCTTCCATTATGAAGATTAAGAGAGTCAGAATCCTTAGTCTCTAGCTACACTTATCGGAAGTGCCAACAATTCCATTCATATGGCACCTTCATGTGATTGAGGTATACTTACCACTGAGCAAATTAAAAGCTCACAATAAGATGAATATATACCTAGGATGAATAGATCCCATTTTGGCATGTCTCAACTATAAGCTTCATTTTTACATCAGATCAGTGATTATTGAGGGAAACAGTTTAAAGCACCAAAATTTGGTAATAGTACATAGTGTTAAAATGAGACATCCTGTTGAGAACTGTTTTTTTTTTAATAAGTAATAATTATTCTCAATGAAGAGTAATGCCTGACGAATAAACTGTTGGAAAAGGTAGAAATAAAGAAATGCCAAATCAGTTCACTGTACAGCCTTTTAGAAAGCAAATAGAAGTGATATGACAGACATTTTCATCAAATGCCATGAAAACATTTCATTTGACTTCAGAGACACTGTATCTGTGGTTGCCATTTGACAACTTTAAGGAAAACTTTCGTTGTCTCTCTGAGCATGTTTACATTTCACGGCCTTTAAAACTTGCAGACAAAAAGAGATTGAGGGCATTTCAGCTGATAATCATTGTACCCCCCTTCTATTGTAGAGCGAGGGACAGGCAGAAATTACAGAGGATGTGGAACCAAGCTAAGTAAGTCTAACTCTGAACAAGGGAGCATTTTCTATTTTGAAAGAGAGGCATACTGCATCACATTTTAAAAAACCATTAGGCAGCTTTATTTTATGAGCAAGAAAAAAAAAAAAGACTAAAATTGCCTGTAATTTAAAGCGGGAAGTGAATTCAGATCACTTGAAGTGGGAAATTGTCTTTTATGATTTGACCCTAGTACAAGTGAATATGATTCTTCTGAGGGCACTGGAGCTGAAAAAATATAGCTTTCTTTTGAAAGTATTAACCATCTTTTTATAAAAGAAATGTCAAATTTATTACCTTATGACATAATGACTCAATGAAACATTAAAAAAAAACTCAAGATTGTAGCTAATCACATCTAAAAGAAAAATTAGAGTCTCTACTGCATGCCAACACCAAAGTGAAAAAGAATGTCCACGAAACACACTGATGGATTCTGAATGTGGCTAATATATTTTGGCTCTCTCCCATCAAATAACAATGGAGATCTGAACAAAGTGATACTGAATTTACATTATTTGACAATACGTGGCTCCAGTTTTTGAAAATGTGTGTAATTCTTTAAAGAGTTTCTAAGATAAAAATTGAATATTGATGAGAAACTTCTATCCAGTGCCTGATTGTAGGTAATAACATATGACACATAAAATCTGTACCCTAGGAATCTTAAGAACTTGTAATCCTAAAACCTGTACCAGTATTGAAGTATTACACTGAAATGTGCAGAAAATATCAGGAGGCAGAGTGTAGGGAGAGGTAACATTCAGACATATGTAGTAAATGCCCACATTCCAGAGTACTGCATCCGGCAGTATTAAAGTTTTACAAACCTAATTGAAGGCATTCTGATACAATATATGAGAATTAATTTAAAATAGCCAACAGAAAGCCATAAAGCAGTCTAAAATCAAACCGACAATCAAAAAATTCCGCTTCTGTAAAAATCTGTCCCATGAATGTTGGGAAAAGTACGGATTGGGGAAAATAAATGTAGAATTGGAAATGAAGGTGGTTGATCATTCCACAGAGTCACATGTAATAAAGTCAACTGGTTCAATGAGTTACCATTAAATTCTAAATATGTTGTGGCAGTTGAGACTTTTAAGCTTTATTATCTGCTTTAACAAATTCTGAACTTTGTGTGGGAAGCTAGATTGACCTTCCCCAAGGATTTTGCTAGATATAAATAGGTAGTTCTCAATGAAGCAACTGAAAGTTTATATATGTTTGAAAGTAGGTCTAGTCTGAGCTTGCTAGATAAAGAATGAGTCTATTTCTGAAAATATAATTCAATGTATGGTTTTATAACTTTGTGGTACAGTACATAGTTCCTGGATAATTCATATATTTCTATTAATAATTTCAAAAGGCTAAGCAACTTTTCACCTTTGTGGTTCTCAGGAAAAAATATGGCATTGCAGCAAGTCTATTCCCCTTACAAAGTCAAGCTTGGATATACTAGAGTTCTAGAATTAAAAATCCCCAAAAACCAAATTTGCAACGGTTGCTTCTAAATTTCCAGGCATAGTTTTGTATTCTTAAATTTTAAAATGGATAAAAGTTCACATTTGCATGCATTAATACATCAGCCAGGAATTGACTTTCTGACTTTTGTGTTCCACTGCAGGATGTTGTAAGACCAAATCGAATATGCAAATTAGGAGAGGCTAGGTGGGGTACACTTTGAAAGCTCACCCAGATTCCCCTAACTAATAATTGGAATTGCTACCTTTGATGTTGAGTCTTACATAACATTGTCTTATGCTGAAATAAATATGCTGCAGTGAAACATGCTGGATTATTATCATCCCCAGTGAATTACTTTTTTCTTTTTACATTAAGTTTCATAATATAGCCCTAAAATGCAAACATTATATTGTTCTACATTCCTTTCAGTGATGTCATATCTTTGCTAAGCTGATTTATGGGAGTTGCTATGATGAAAGTAAGTACTGGGGAAAACGAAAGTGGGATAGGTAATGAAGGTGGTGATGTTCAGTGTGATTTTAAGGTTTGAGACTTTGGGCAGTACGTAATGAATACTTGTGGTCATTTAAGAATAGTTGTGGTAGAATTGTGGTCATTTAAGAATAGTTGTTTTTTTTTTTTTTTTTCAATTTGTGTGTATTAGTTTTTCGAATGCCTGTGATGTTTTTAGTATTTTAATAGGTATTAAGTTGTTTGGACTTAAGGACTTAATAAAAAAACCCAAAATATTGCTTCCCACCTGGGGTGCCATGAAGAAATTATTGAGACCCTGAGGATGCTATGATCAGAGTTCCACGAGGAGCCTATAGGCAATGACTAAGGATGGAGAATTTGGTTGGATTGCATTCAGGTTGCTGTGCAGACTTAAAACCTACCTTTGAAAAATAAATATTACATGATTAAAATTATTCAAAAGAAACATCTGAATTAGTGAAGGGTTAGTGTATTTATGTAGTTAGAGGAATAAATTTACCAAAACACAAGGTTTTAAATCAGAATTCCTAATTTTTAAAATGGATTAAATTTGTGCCAGTGGACAGAATTCCTTCTTTTCTCACTGCTCCAAATGTTTGACTTTCAACATCAGGTTAGCTGTAAAGCGTGAATAGATGTATATTTAAAGTCTGGGTTGAACATGACTTGCTTTGGAGGTAGAGGTGTATTAGTTCTCATTAAGTATGTCACACTACTTAAGAGCTGAACTATGAAATACAGAGTAGCTTTATACAAACATACTTAACATTAATTTACCTTATTGGAACTAGGTCAAGGCTATTTCTTCACATCCAGTACAGTATGAATAGATTCCATGCTTTCACCTTAACTATATATGTTATTATTATAGCTAGTTGGACTATGCTATTTTTTCTTTAACCAGGATAACATTGTAAAGTTTGTCTGATATTGTACTCCCAAGTGCATTGGGAATCCTTGGGGTGTAAAAGGCAATAAAATGAGGGAACACCTAGATGTTCTTATTTAATCAGAGAGCATAGATTTAAAGAATGTATGTTCTTAATGAATAAGCCACAGTTTGTAGTAGATTTGACGGATGGAGTCTAGGTATAGCTTGGCTGCACATGCCATGTGCATGTCTTCCTAGTCCAAATAAGAAAACAGACATATGTCATCCTTGCAAAGAAATATGAAAGCAAACTTTTCTGTGGCTGACTTAAAATATTGTGCACAATTTTCCTAATCCAATATTTGCTAGTACATGCATTTCATAAAACAGTGAGGATAGAAAACAGTTCAGTGGTGCAAGCCAGGAAACTACAAGTTGTTTCCACTACTATTTTATATTGAGGAAAACCTTGCAGCATTCATTCACATGTCACGTTCCTTAGTTATTTTTCTTAAGATTTTTTTTTTTTTTATTTTGCTAGACTATATAAAGTGTTCTTTTTTTTTTTTTAAAGATTTTATTTATATATTTGACAGAGAGAGACATAGCGAGAGAGGGAACACAAGCAGGGGGAGTGGGAGAGGGAGAAGCAGGCCTCCCGCCGAGCAGGGAGCCCGATGCGGGGCTCGATCCCAGGACCCCGGGATCATGACCTGAGCCGAAAGCAGACGCCCAACAACTGAGCCACCCAGGCGCCCCAATATAAAGTGTTCTAAGTGAAGAGAAATATTTTCAGTAAGGAACTTTAAAAAAAAAAAAATAGGGGCGCCTGGGTGGCTCAGTCAATTAAGTGTCAGACTCTTGGTTTCGTCTCAGGTTGTGATCTCAGGGTTGTGAGATTGAGCCCCCACATCCAGCTCGAACTCAGTGGGGAGTCTGCTGGAGATTCTTTCCCTCTGCCCCTCCCCCCATTCACTTGTATGCACGCATGCTCTTTCTCTCAAATAAATAAATCATAAAAAAAAGAGATGCAAGTCACTTTCAGTATCTGGTCTGGCATGTAAGGAGCTTGGAAGTCATTATTTCTTTCCTCATAATACAAAAAAACAAAAAGCTGAACAAACTAAAAACCAACAACTCTTTTTAAGTTTTTTAGAGAATTGAGGTCTCAAGGCAAACCACTGCCCTCAGATTGGAGACAAGCAAGTGGAAACAGAGAATCACAACTTACTGGAGCAGACGCCCATAAATAGAAACCTCTGCAGGAGTCAGTACGGGGCAGGACATCCTAAACTATTACTGATCAATTGCTGTAGGTCAATGTGGACAAATTGGAGGGATAGTCCAGGGGATTTCAGTGTTAGGAAGTCCCCCACACATTTGTAAGTTTTAATTTCAGGAACTCTGTTAGTTTCTCACAGTGAAGATCAGAGGAAGCTCCTCTCTGCTTTCAGCAGGTGGAGGGGAAAAATAGCATTTTCTGAAAATTTCCCAGAACAAAGCCTGCCCTCAAGAGAAACTATTTTACTAGAACCTAACTGGCCTAAAAAAAACAAAAAACAAAAAACAAAAATACAACTGACCTAAGAGATTAGGGATGGGAGAGTTTACTGGGAAAATACTCTGGTATGTTTCTTATACTATTCATGAAGTGGTATAGTGATATTTTAAAGAGAACTTGCATTAGTGGTAATGTATATTGCAAACTCACTGTCAACCACTAGAAAAGGTTAAAAATGTATATGTAATTGGTGTGCTAAGACATGATAAAAAATGAAATCATGTGAAATCCTCAATTAAGGTCTGAAAAAGAGTGAAAGAAAAAAAAACAAGAAAGAACAATACCAGTGAATGGCAAATAATAACAAATAAGGTAAATGTTAATCCACCTATCTCAATAATCAGCTTAAATGTTGCTGGTCTATATTCACCAATTAAAAGACTAAGAGAAGATTAAAACAAAAGAACCATGTATTGTCAGTAACAGACCCATTTCCAGAATAAATACAATCAATACATAAATAGAATGAATAAATGGAAAAAAAAGGTGAAAGAATGGAGAAAAATATACTATGTTAACATTAATCAAAAGAAAGCAGCAGTGGCTGCATTAATTTCAGACAAAGAAGACTTCAAAGGAAGGAGAATATTCAGGGATAAAGAGGGGATTATAAAATGATAAAAAGGTCATTACTCTAAGAAAACAAAACACCCCTCAATGTGTAAGCACCTAACATCAGAACGTCAAAATACACAAAGCAAACCTAATAGCATTGCAAGGAGAAATAGATGAATCCACTACTATAGCTGGAGACTTCAACAACCCTCTGTCAGTAATAGGGCCAACAAGCAGAAATCAGTAAGGACATAGTTAAACTGAACAGTACCATCAATCAGCTGGATATAATTGACGTTTATAGAACTTCAACAACAGCAGAATATACATTCTTCGCAAGCTCACATGAAACATTCACCAAGACAGCCCACATTTGAGCCCTAAAACACATCTTAACAAACTTAAAAAAAAATCCTACAATGTGTGCTCTCAGACCATAATGGAATTAAGATAGAAATCAGTAACAGAAATATAACTGGAAAATTCCAAAATATTTGAAGATTAAATAAGTAGACTTCTAAATAACATAATGAATCAAAGAAAAAAATCTCTTTTTTTAACTCTTTTTGATTGTTATGTTTATCACCATACATTAGATCATTAGTTTTTGATGTAGTTTTCCATGATTCATTGTTTGTGTATAACACCCTGTGCTCCATTCAGGACATGCCCTCTTTAATACTCATCACCAGGCTAACCCATCCCCCCAACCCCCTCCCCTCTAGAACCCTCTGTTTGTTTCTCAGAGTCCATAGTCTCTCATGGTTCGTCTTGCCCTCCCAATTTCCCCCCCTTCATTTCTCCCTTCCTACTATCTTCTTTTTTTTTAACATATAATGTATTATTTGTTTCAGAGGTACAGGTCTGTGATTCAACAGTCTTACACAATTCACAGCGCTCACCATAGCATATACCCTCCCCAGTGTCTATCACCCAGCCACTCCATCCCTCCCACCCCCCACCACTCCAGCAATCCTCAGTTTGTATGCTGAGATTAAGAATTCCTCATATCAGTGAGATCATATGATACTTGTCTTTCTCTGATTGACTTATTTCGCTCAGCATAATACCCTCCAGTTCTATCCACGTCGTTGCAAATGGCAAGATTTCATTCCTTTTGATGGCTGCATAATATTCCATTGTATATATATACCACATCTTCTTTACCCATTCATCTGTTGATGGACATCTTGGCTCTTTCCATAGTTTGGCTATTGTGGACATTGCTGCTATAAACATTGGGGTGCACATACCCCAAATCTCAAGGGAAATTTTGAAATATTTTGAATTAAATGAGAAAGCAAATACAACTTATAAAACTTTGTGAGATTCAGTGAAAATGGTGTATAGAGGGAACTTTTTAGCAACAAATGCATATATTAGAAGAAAGATCTAAAACTGATAATTTGCAGCTTAGGAAACTAGGAAGAGTAATTTATAAAATTGAAATCAGGAAATCATAAAACAAATAATCCTGTTAAGAAATGGGTCAAAGACATGAATAGACATTTTTCCAAAGAAGACATCCAGATGGCCAAAAGACACATGAAAAGATGCTCAACATCACTAATCATCAGGGAAATACAAATAAAAACTCAAGGCAGTATCACCTCACACCTGTCAGAATGATTAAATTTAACAACACAGCAAACAACAGATGTTGGGAAGAATTCGGAGAAAAGGGAACTTACACTATTGGTGGGAAAGCAAACTGGTGCAGGCACTGTAGAACACAGTATGGAGGTTCTTCAGAAAGTTAAAAACAGAACTACCCTACGACCCAGCAACTGTACTACTGGGCATTTACCCAAAGGATGCAACAATACAGATTTGAAGTGGGGCTCCTGGGTGGCTCAGTTGGTTGAGTGTCTGACTCTTGATTTCAGCTCAGGTCATGATCTCAGGGTTGTGCTCAGCAGGGAGTCTGCCTGAGATTCTCCCTCTCCCTCTGCCCCTCCCCCTGCTTGTGATTACTCTCTCTCTCTCCAATAAATAAATTTAAAAAAATACAGATTTGAAGGGGCACATGCACCCCAATGTTTATAGCAACATTATCAACAATAGCCAAAGCCTAAATATCCAATGGATAAAGAAGATATGATATATATATATATACACAATGGCATATTACTCAGCCATAAAAAATAATGATATCTTGCTATTTGCAAAATGTGGATGGAGCTAGAGTGTATTTTGTTAAGCAAAATAAGTCAGAGAAAGACAAATACCATATGATTTCACTCATATATGGAATTTAAGAAACAAAACAGATGAGCATAGCATAGGGGACAAAGAGGGAGGCAAACTGTAAGAGACTCTTAACTATAGAGAATAAACAGGGTTACTGGAGGGGAGGTGGGTGGGGAGATGGGTTAATTGGGTGATGCGTATTAAGGAGAGCACCTGTGATGAGTACTGGGTGTTATATGTAAGTGATAAATCACTAAATTCTACTCCTGAAACTAATATTACACCATATGTTAACTAACTGGAATTTAAAACCGTGAAATTACAAAAAAATAAAATAAAGAAATCATAGGGAAAATCAAAATGAAAAGCTAATTCTTTGAAAAGATTAATAAAATTGAAGACCTTCTAGACATATAAACCTAAAAGAAAGGAAAACACAAATTGCTAATTATCAGAAATAAAAGGGGGAACCTTTATTACTTATCCATGGCACTAAAAGGGTAATAGAGAAATATTATGTACAGCTAGATGCCCACAAAGCTGATAATCTAAGTAGACCAATTCCTTCAAAGACACAATCTACCAAACTCACATGATAAATAGATAATCTAAATAAGCTTGTAACAAAGAAATTGCTTACAGGGGTGCCTGGTGGCTCAGTCGGTTAGGTGTCCAACTCTTAATTTCAGCTCAGGTCATGATCTCAGGGCTGTGGAATTGAGCCCCACTTCGGGCTCCGCATTCAAGCAGGGAGTCTGCTTGAGATTTACATTCTTTCTCTCTCTGTCCCCCCCCCCCCACTTGCACACACTCGGGCTCTCTCAAATATATCTTTTTTAAAAATTGCATACATAATTAAAAATCTTCCAAATCAGAAATCACTAGACTTAACTGGATTCACTGGTGAATTCTCCCAAACATTTAAGGAAGAAATTAAACCAGTTATGTATATTCCAGAAAATACAAACAAAGGGAACATTTCCTGCCTTGTTCTAAATCAGACCAGGATTTCAAATAAAAAACAAAGACATTACAAGAAAGGAAAACTACAAATCAGTATCTCTCATCAACATAGATGCAAAAGTTCTCCACAGAATATTAGCAAATCTAATCTAATGAAAACATATATATGCAGCACAACCAAGTGGAAGTTATTCAAGCATGTCAGACTGGTTTTATGTTTGAAATTCAGTTAGTGTAATCCATCACATCAACAGAGTAAAGCAAAAAATTAAATGATCATGTCAATAGATGCAGAAAAAGCATTTGACAAAATCCAACATCCGTTTGTGATAAAATGCCTCAGTAAACTAAGACAAGTAAGGAAAACAAAAGACAGACTGGGAAGGAAGATATAAAATTGTGTTTGTTTGCAGATGACATGATTGTCTATATAGAAAATCTCAATGATACAACATGAAGAAAACTCTTGGAATTAATAAAGTTATAGCAGTGTTGTCAGATACAAGGTTAATACACAAACGTCATTTGCTTTATTACATGCCAGCAATGAAGAATTGGAACTTGAAATTTAAAACACAATAATGTTTACATTAATACCAGAGAGAGAGAAAGAGAAATACTTACGTATAAATCTAACAAATAATTACAAGGCCTACATGAAGTAAAATACAAACTCTGATGAAAGAAATCAAAGATCTAAATAAATAGAGAGATATTCTGTGTTCATGGACGGGAAGAATAAGTATTTCGAAGATGTCCATTCTTCCCAATTTGATGTATATGTACAATGTAATTCCAATCAAAATTCCAGTACATAATTTTGTAGATAGCAACAAACTGATTTTAAAGTTTATATGGAGAGGCCAAAAGACTCAAAATAGCCAACACAATATTGAAGTATAAAAAAACAAAGTTGGAGGAAATACAATACCTTATTTCAAGACTTACTATAAAGCTGTAGTAATCAATACAGTGTGATATTGGTAAAATAATAGGTAAATAGATAAATGGAACAGAACAGAGAGCTCAGAAATAGACCCACATGAATAAGATCAACTGATATTTGACAAAGGAACAAAGGCAATTCAACAGAGAAAGGATAGTCTTTTCAACAAATGGTGTTAGAACAACTAGACATCCATATAAAAAAAAAAAAATCTAGACACAGAGCTTAAACCTCTCATGAAAGTTAACTCAAAGTGGATTATAGACCTAAAAATAAAATGTAAAACTATAAAACTCCTAGAAGACAAAATAGGAGAACATTTAGGTGACTCTGAGTTTGGTGATGAATTTTCAGATACAATACTAAAAACTTGAGTTGTGAATGAAAGGATTGTTGAGTTGCACTTCATTAAAATTAAAACTTCCACTCTGTATATGACCCTATTAAGAAAAATAAAACATAACCCACAGACTGGGAGAAAATATTTGCAAACACATATCTGAGAAAGGACTGTGTCCAAAATGTAAAAAGAATGGTTAAAATTTAACAATAGAAAAACAACCCAGGTAAAAATAGACAAAAGTTCTGAACAGATACCTAATGAGGAACATACACAGATGGCAAATAAGTATAAGAAAATATGCTCCATATTATATGTTATCAGGAAAATGCAAATTGAAATGACATTGAGTTGAAATTAAATACCACTGCATACCTAGTATAATAACTAAAATCCAGAACACTGACAACACCGAATGCTGATGATAAAGAGGGCTGGGGACTCTCCTTTATTGTTAATGGGGCTGCAAAATGGTACGGCCAACGTTGGAAGTTGGCAGTTTTTTACAAAACTAAACATACTCTTACCATAAGATCCAATAGTTGTGCTCCTTGGTATATACACAAATGAAAACTTATGCTTACACAGAAACATGCACACGGTTGCTATAGGAACTTTATTCATAATTACTAAAGCTTAGAAGAAACAAAGATGTCCTTCCTAGGTGAATGGATAAACAAACTATACATCTATACAAAGGAATATTATTCAGTGATAAGATGAAATAGCCACAAAAAAGATAATGGAAAATCATTAAATGCATATTGCTAAATGAAGGAAGCTAATCTAGAAAGACTACATAGTGTATAATTCCAACTATATGACACTCTGGAAAAGAGAAAACAGTTGATGTAGTGAAAAGATCAGTGGTTGCCAGGCATTTGGTGGGGGAGAGCGGGAAGAAAAGATGGAGAGGTGCTGCACAGGGGATTTTAGAGCAGAGAAACTATCCCGTACAATACTGTAATGGTGGACATGTCGTTATGCATTCGTCAAAGCCCATGGAATACACCAGGGGAAGAATGACCCTAATGTAAACTATGGACTTTAGTTAATAATAATGCATCAATATTGGCTCATTCATTAATTGTAACAAATGTACTTCACTAATGCAATGTGTTAATAATGGGCAAATTGCATGTGTTGGGGAGGATGAGGGGGTATAAGGAACTCTGTAATTCCTCTCAACTTCTTTAAGCTCAAAACTGCCCTAAAAAATAAAGCCCTTTCATGTTCTGCATGGAGCACTGGGTGTTATGCACAAACAATGAATCATGGAACACTACATCAAAAACTAATGATGTAATGTATGGTGATTAACATAACAATAAAAAATTTAAAAAAAGATACAGTTGTTAATTACTAAAACCAATAAGAAAAAAAAAATAAAGCCCATTATTGGGCAAACTTCTCGGGTCCCCTCCGTCTTCGGGAGCTTTGTGTGATCACTTAACCACTTTGCTATCGCTCAATAAATCTTACTTTGCTGCCCACAAAAAAAAAATAAAATAAAATAAAAATAAAGCCCATTATTATTTTTTAAAATGGATCCAAGAACAAGCAACCCCTTAATGATTTCATCTCTACTTAGGCCTCCTGAGGACTCCAACCAGGCTGTCTTATTTACCACATATTTGTATTTAGCAACAATCCATTTGGTGAAATAATGTTCTTTGTGAACAGAAACAGGCAAAAAATCAAGCTGTTAGTGGTGTGAATGTGATAACCTAACTCTCCTTTGCAATTCGCTCGGGCTACTTCTGTTTTTAACTCTATTCAAGGAAGTAATGCATGAGTGTTCCTTGCATTGAATAATTCAGTGCCATAGGGATAAAGGTAACTAACATATATACTGATTCCTCAGGAGTACTAAATTCACCTGACAACAAGCTCTTAAATAGGAAAGCTTCATAAAAGAAGCCTCTTGAACTATTAACGCACAGTTGATGATTTAAAGCCATATATCTCAGTAACAATACTAAAATGCCACAGGGGGGAAATAGAATACCTTTAGTTAGAAAATATTTTAATACTTTGATTTAAAACTGTAAATAAATATTTAACCTAAGAAAGTATATATATATATATTTTTTTTTTTTTCATTCTTTCCTAGTAAAAGCCATGCAGGGGATAGTAGCTATGATGAATTTTGACAACAATATCTACAGAAAAGAGCCATTTGTGTTTAAATGGAGAGATCTTTCATATACTGATGCAGTTGAGGAGAATAGAAGTTATTGCTCAGAAAAAAAAACAGAATGGTGACTTTCAGAATTACATTTCACTTACTCTTACTGCCATTCACTACTACTGTGGTCAGTGTGGGTATCAGAGCAACTGGAAATGAGATACACTATCAGTCAGCCTCTCCTACCCCGTGTCCCTGCTCTACACACAGCATACAAAATATTTTACTTACTTGAAACGGGCAGACAGGTTTGAGCAAATTAGAAGAAAAGGAATGTACCTTCAGAGTCAGCACAGATATTTGATCACTAGGCAAGAGTCACATACTCAGGTGAATTTTGGGAGCCATATAATCATAGCGACATTCTTCTTCTTTTTTCTTTCTTTCTTTTTTTTTTTTTTGTTCCAAAGAATTAAACATTATTGATACGTGACTCCATGGAAAGAAAACGAGTTGTGTTTAATTGTGTGTGGGTGGGAGGCATGCAATTTGCATATGATTTAAATAGATTCTGCCTCATGCTATGACACAGATCGTTGTACTGAAGGAGCTGTGTTTGTCTATTTCAAGGGAGTGGCCAGCACTTCCTGTCTGTCAGCTCATCTGGACCCAAAGAAGGACACACGGCGAGAATCACTACTTCCCAGTACTTTCCAGCAAGCCTCGGAATGTGTACTGTTCGGTTCTGGTTCTACATGGTTGACCCCAGGAGTATGGGGTTATTAAAGGTACAAAAGGGAGGCGGGAAGTGTTTCACTGAAATATTCATAGCATGTGTTTAAACATTTTTTTTTTTTTTTTTTAAATCACAGAACACCAGTGTTGATTCCATTAATTTCTCATTTCTTTCTGGGACAGTGGGATTTTGGCCAGCAGTGCTGTCATTCATCTTAATCTCATTCAAGATTTATCTCATTCACGGCTGCCACCTGAACTCAATTATGGTGTGTGCTATTTAAAAAATCATCTAGAGATAAAAGAGGATGGGCAGATTCCACATGCATCTTCTGCTAACAACTCAGATAGGGAAAATGCAGACATGAGATGGGAGGGATAATGATAAAAAGAATTTTCTTCCCCAAACAAGGTAAAGGCAAAGAAATTTAAGATTTTAAGCATCTATCAGCTTACCCGAAAAACAACTTACCTGCTCCATTTTTGACTAAGACAAGAATCTGCATCAAATGCAAATGTCTTTGAAGAAGCAGGTTGCTGCATTTTTACTACTTTTCGTTGTATGAAATATCAGTAAGCTTTTCAATCAGCCTGAAGCAATCTTGAAATCTTGATTTCTAATTGTAAGATTATATATCAGAACACAATACCTGGTGTTACTGCTTTGTAATTATACAACCACCTGTTGTTCGAATAAATACAGTTGGAATCTTTGACTTTGTCTCAAACATCGTCCCTCGTAAACAATACAGTTGCTAAGTGATTCCTATCTTTCAGGCTGGGTATTGTAAGCTTCATATCTGCTGTTTTAATTCTACCATTCATCTCACGAGGTAGTATATTTTCCCCAATATTACAACTTAAAAACGGAGACTCAACGTGGCTTAGTAACTTTTCTATTATAAAATTAACGAAAAATCTGATTTCAAAAATCTGACATCGCTTACCCAGCATGGTTTCACAGGTGTTCTGCCGTCTGACAAAGAAGTCTAAGGAGAAGCATGGGGAACAGAGAGAAAGGAAAAAAGGGCCTTATCAATTCTAGCCAGTGATAGAAAAGAGAGGTCTTCAAGAAAAAATACAAACATGCAATGAAAGTAGACAATTTGTGCTGATTCTCCATGCATGTCTGTTTTCCTAAAGGGAAGCCAGTAAAAACAACAGAGAAAGAGATTCATTTTTAACAGTTTAGAAACAAGTAAATGAAGATCGTGTGACAATTTTGGAATTTTTTTCATTGTTTTTCAAAACAATATATGAAAACTCAGTAGATTAGCCTATTGCTTATGTTCCATTTTATCCAGGGTTATTTATAACCACTAACCTTAGAGAGACTCCACAATACATTATTTCTACTGATTTTTTTTAAAATTTTACTTTATTATGTTATGTTAATCACCATACATTACATCATTAGTTTTTGATGTAGTGTTCCATGATTCATTGTTTGCATATAACACCCAGTGCTCCATTCAATACATGCCTTCTTTAATACCCATCACCAGGCTACTGATGTTTTTAAACACAGATTCCTGCAGTTGAAGAAGACACAAGTTCCTGGTTGTTACTTATGGAAGAAAATACCAATGGAGAGGCCAGGAGACCTTTCAACAGAACACAAGTTGATTTCAGTCACTGTCACAAAATGTTGCTTCCTCAGTTCAAAAAGAGCATCCTTATATCTTTTAGCTACTCACCAGCTGGTTGGTCAGATTGAATATTTTTGCACACCCCCCCCCATTGGTATGTGACATCCTGAGACTGCTACTTCGGTCACCCATTGCTTTGAGCCATGTTTCTGGAAACATGTAAACTTTGAACAGAAAAGTTGGCCTCATGTCTTGATTTTTGATACCTTGCTTTTGGTGACTATTGGTTTTTTTCTAACCAGAAGGCAGCAAGTATGTGTAGCTATGCTTTTATGCTCCAGTCTTCAGAGAGTTCTACTGGGAAGAATAGTGCTAGAGAATTAGCCTGACATCTGCTTCTTGTAGAGGAATCACTTTCCCCCATTCCAAACTGTCTTGACAGGGTTGACTGTCACTGTAGGTTTCTTTTACCAACTCCACAGCTGACCCAAGTCATAGTCTTCTCCAATATTTGGTGCAGATTATAGGACGATTTGTCTCTTACAAATCATAAGGATATGGGCTAGATTTGGGCTATTGGAGGCCATCTTTCCCAACATGGGGAGGGATACTGTCTGAGACCGAAGCAAACACAGGAAGGACTCCAACTAAAGAAAGAGGGAGAAACAGAATGGTGTTTGTTCTGTTTAAGTCCTGGATCCTACCTTGACTGAGCCAGTAAAATTGTCTTTTTGTTACTTGCTACTGAAAAGTCCTAACTTTTACAGAAACCTGAGAGAAACTGTTTTCATAATGTATCCTTATGTCACTGATGAACATAAGGGACAAGTCTCACTTTCTCAACTATTGGTCTGGAAAATCCTGTGTGTGTGTGTGTGTGTGTGTGTGTGTGTGTGTGTGTGTGGTTCAGGACCACATGGTGCATCATAGTTGTTCTAATCTGAAACTATTTATTAAATTGATTACAAAAATCCTTTAGAAAAGATATGGCAAAATACCAATGGTGAAGTTTTATAGTAGAGGGCCTAGGAGGCCATAAAAATAGCAAGGCATTCCTAAGAGAGATTTCAAATTATAGTTTGTGGTAGAATGCTTTCTTGTCAGCACACATGTTATGAAATTGTATTCAGTGCTATGCATCCCCAGCCCTTCTGTGCTTTGTTCTGTATCCCAGAGAACTACAATTCCCAGGCTCCTTTGCTCTCTGCTTTCCTGAATAGGTTTGGCCAGTACTTTCCACTGGCCAAAGACCTGAGAGCAGGAAGACTAGACAAGACTTTCTTCTCCCCCATCCCTTTCTCTCTCCCTCTCCTCATCCTCCCACTCTCCGCCTCCCTCTCCACCTCCTTCCCTCCATTTTTCTCTCCCTCTCCCCTCTCCCCTCTCCCCTCTCTTCTGCTGAGTTTCTAACTGCATTTCATTTCTGACTCAGTTTTTTCCAGATAAGCCCTGCCTCCACCAAGTATGCCTGCCAAACTCCATCTTCCAGCAGCTCAGTTTCAGTTACTCCCTCCTTTTGGCTCTCTAGTTTTAGTGGTGAGACCATCTTCCTATACATAATAATTAATCTCTAGGATGCTTCATGATTTCCTTGGTGATTTCTCATCTCTTCCATAAACTTTGTAACCAGCGCTCTACATTAAAGTCTCTCTATTTGAAATACATTAGAGTAGTTTATATTTTCTAACTTGGCCCAGTCTGATACAAGTACCCTCTCCAAAGAAAACACAAATCTTTTCAAGATAATAACTTGTAACACAATGAAAAATTTTGAGTGAACTCCAGTCAGTTTAAATTTGTCCTTCTTATATTAACTTATTAAAAATTTGCCCTTCAGTTGGGGAAGACAGAAAACAAATTTAAAAAAATGCAAATACAAAAACCTCAACTTGTGATACAGTACTCTGGAGCAAATAAAACAGGTTTCTGTAATACATAGTTACTCCTGGTCTGCTGGGAGAGTTTTATTTTATACCGAATGGTAAGAAAGTCTTTGAGAAAGATGACATTTGAATTTAGGCTTAAAAAAAAAAAAAAAAGGAGGAGCCTGCCTTGTGAACATCTGGAATAAGAATGCTCTTGGAAGGCAAAACAAGCTAATGAAAAAGCTCAATGTATAAGATATTTGAAGGCCAGTGCAGCTGGAGCAAAATAAGTGAGAGAGAGAGAGAGAGAGAGGATGATGATGTTGAAGAAACAAGCAAGAGCCAGGTCATGTAGGTAGGGCCTTTTAGGGACACAAGGATATTAGCTTTTATTCTAAGAACCACAGAAAGTCATTGGAGAGGGTCTTAATCATCTTGGGCTGCTATAACAGATTACTGTGGCTTAAGCAATGGAAATTTACTTCTCACAGTTGTAGAGACTGAGAAGTCCAAGTTTAAGGTACTGACCAATTTGGTTCCTGGTGTGGACCCTCTTCTTGGTTTGCAGATGGCTGCCTTTTCACTGTGTGCTCACTTACAGAAAGAGAGATCATCTCTCTCCTGTCTCTTCTTATAAACACACTCAAGCCATTCATGGGGCTCTACCCTCATGACCTAATTGCCTCCCAAATACCTCACCTCCAAAAACCAAAACATTGGGAATTGGAGCTTTGGCATATGAATCCAGCTTGGGGGAACATGTTCAGTCAATAGCAGAGAGTATTGTGGAATAATATAATCTCATTTGAAAGTTTAAAAGATCTATCTCGCTGCTCTGTGGAAAGGAATGGGGACTGGCGAGTGGGAGGTGGCCAGAGGTCTGGCAGTAAAACAAGGAGGCAAGTTAGAGATGATTTCCAGGCGTCTGGAGCAGAGAAGATGTAGCTTTGCTTAGAGTCGAGTCTAAGGATAAATTGGAAAGCAATTTCTACAAATAATGAATAGTTAGATCTTCACCTGGCATAAAAGACTATTTTCTAAATAAAACATGCTTTAATTTTATTAGTATATTAATGAAGGGCATCATATAAAGCCAAAGCAGACAAGACTTGTTCTGTCAATGAGATCAGGGTGAAAACCAATTATGATTTTCCTATTAATTTTTAGGATAAAAAACCAAATGATTCAGATTTATCCCAGCCTGCAAAGTTGGCATAATAGGCTGCATGAAGAAGGCATGTGTTTTATAGGAACATGGAAGCCTGATGATAAAGGAATAATATTCAGAATAGTAAATGGATAATATTCAGAATAACAAAATGTTCACACTGGCATCAGTGTCCTTTGATTCAAAGGCTCAGGAAATAAAAGAATAATGCTAATACATACTTTATTTTCTAGGTCAGTTTTTTTTTTTTTTCCCTATCTTTCAATTACCTACCTACATATAAAATTAAAAGCACTCCTTAAAATGGTGCTGGTCACTTTTTGATCCACATTGCTAAAAGAGCCCTAAGTGAACCAAATAATTTCCCATGAGATTACTTAGTTCCATTAGTTCGGCTTCCTAGCTTCTGGCTTGTTTTGATATTTAGCCAACTCAGGTGAGTTATTTAATGTCTATGAAAAGAAGTAAAGTTTGTCACAGGAAAAGAGAATTTCTTTAAAAATGACTAATATCCTTTTATTATTCCAGACTCATTTGTAAAGTCACAGAAAGGAAATGAATAGGAAACTTTTATAATTGATACTTTTCATAACATTTTTTTTGTAATTTACAGAAATTTCTAATTGCTCAGGGGGAAAGAAATGAACTACTTCCTAAAACTTCCTTCAGCGATAACAGATGAATTAATATATCTAAATGGGCTTCAAGAAGCGTGTTGTTCATATTTCAGAACAGTCAGCCTACCGTGTTGAAATGATCTTTATCTTAGAGTTGAGTTTTAGACACAAATGATTTCTGCTAAAACCTGTTAGAATTTAGCGTGTAAATGTTCCATTCAGGGAACTGTTGTTCTTGTGGCCCCGTGTTTGTGAATTTTGTTTTGTTTTAATGTCTAGGAAGATAGTAAGAGCAGAGCAAAAAAAGAGTGAGGAAAGTATTAGATGGTTACTATGTACCATTCATTGTTTGAAGTTGTGTGTGTGTGTGTGTGTGTGTGTGTGTGTGTGTAGTCTTCACACTCCAATGAGACAATACTGACATCTACATTTTGACAGATGAGGAAAATGAGATCAAGAAAGCTTCAGGAACTTGTTCAAGGTCAGAGAGCTAGGAGATGGCAGATGGCAGGCCAGGGTGTCCCCAGATCCACTGGCTCCAGTCTGTGCTTCTGCTCCACTGCCTCTTAGCTCTAGAAGGTTATTTTTATGGCATATTTTATGTTCTGTATTTCTATTACTCAAAATCCTATGTGATACCAATAGTTATTCTTTAAAAGGTGCTTTGTATATTCTCTGTTCTGTATATTGTAGTTTTCAGTATAGATTTGGTTTGAGTTTGCAAACTTTACCAAAAAATGGCATAATCGTTATGTAAATAGTCAGATGTACCTCCTAAATGTGTAGTGTGTGAGATGTTGTGGGGGATGCCAAAGCTATTTGTTTTACCTATCATTTAATCCTTTTATTCTGCTTTTTTAAAAAAAGATTTTATTTATTTATTTGAGAAAGAGAGAGAGTACGCACGAGAGAGAGAGAGAGAGAGAGAGAGAGAGAGAGAGCACACTCGCACGCAAGGGGAGGGGAATGGGAAGGGGGAGGGGAAGGAGAGGGGAGAGGGGAGAGGGTGGGGCAGAGGGAGAAGCAGGCTCCCCCCTGATGCAGGGCTGGATCCCAGGACCAGGAGATCATGACCTGAGTCTAAGGCAGAAGCTTTACCAACTGATCCACCCAGGCGCCCCCTGTTCTGCTGCTTTTGATGATTAACTTTTTGAATGAGCATTTCAACGATAAGAGCCACCAAGACCACATCTTTGTTAAACTGGTTAAGGCTTCCTCTGGTCAGTTTTGGAATCCTCTTGAGTTTGTCATTAGACCTGTATCTGCCCCGTTAGAAGAAATAGGCCTTTCAGCGTCCCCCCCCCCCCGCCAGAATAATGCAGGGGAAATTCTGTTTATTCCTGTGATAGGGGCTTCCAGACCCCTGAACTTCAGAATAAGAAGTTTGGCAGACAAAAAAAAAGATTTAGCCTTTTTTTCTTAAATGCAGAATGAGCATGGGCCCTCCAGGGGGCGCTGTGGTGCAAATGCATACTGCACCAGCAATGGCTGGGTACTTTGAGATATTCTAGAGAGGGCATCTGATACACCAGTCAGCAACTACCCCATTCACCCATATATAATAATATGATAATCATAAATAATTGAATAACAGATCAATGAAATATGGTATATATACAGTCACTAGTAATAGAGGAAATGTGTTTTAGATTTGCATTCATTTGATTAGGGCATTAACTTACCACTCAGTGCAGTGAAGTAATAATTTACAGAATGATAACCTATGTTAATGAGTTGCCCAAAAGGCTCTGGTTATTACCATGAGATGTTGCCACATAGATGAGAACATACCCTGTTTCCTAGTTATCACTAGCACTGTAGAGATTCTTCCAGTCCTATGTTGAGTAAAAAAAAAGAGCAAAAATGTAAAGTTTCCAAAAGGGAGCAAATGTATTCAAAAAAGTTTAATATATACTTGATTTACAAAAATACGTATTCAAAATTAAATAGGTACTAGTTTGCATACCATATGCTTAAGGCAATTTATAGATTTTTATTCATTTTCTTTACTACTAAGGCTTAATTTTAAAATGCTTTTTTATGATATGTTATTATGAAAGTTGTTGAGAGGCACCGTCAGTGTTCTATCTATAATCTTATCCTTTTTTAAAATTTTTTAAAATATTTTATTTATTTGTCAAAGAGAGTGCAGAAGCAGGGGGATTGGCAGGCAGAGGGAGAAGCAGGCTTCCCACTGAGCAGGGAGCCCGATGCGGGGCTCGATCCCAGGACCCTGGGATCATGACCTGAGCTGAAGGCAGACGCTTAACGGACTGAGCCACCCAGGCATCCCTAATCTTATCCTTTTTTAAAGAACATTTTAACTGATGTTCCGGGCTAACCAATTCTCTCTCATTTCTGTTAAATGCTGAACTTCATGGTCATTGTTGTACAAGTGATGGCACCCCGTTTATGAAGGCAGCTTTTGAGAATGCCATTAGATAAAGTTTAAGACAGGAAATAATAATTAGTGCAAATGTCCCCTGTCATAAAAGGTAGAGAGATATGGGTAGGAGTTGTTGAACATACTTAGCAAATGTCTGCCCTCTAAACAGACTTGTAGAAGATTCTGGATTGTACTCCAAATTTGAGGATTTCGTGCTATTTTAAGCAGAAATATGGAAAGTAATATACCAGGGCAGCAGTTCTAAATGTGTTATGCACACTGGTGTGGCATAGGTAATATCAAGAACAATAGTTAAAATGAACCAAAGTATTTTTTAGCATTTTCCTCCCTTTTTGGGAATAGACTCCAGATTTTCCCTATGTAATATCAGTATCCCGTGTTTTAATCTGATAGGTCTCATTGACTAGAAGAGAAATATAAGGTGGTACCCAATGTGCCAGGCATTCAGCAAGGCAGTTCACCACCTAGGACCTGCAATGGGTTACACGTAGGAGAGTGTGTCAAACACACACATGTCACCCGTAACATAGTAAGAATCATGGGCTTGTATTAACAGTTTAGCAAAGGCAGGCATATAGATCTTCACAGCAATGATACTTTAATAGCTCAGGTAGAGAAAACTATGTAACTCCTGTGTATCTTCCATGGTAGATAATAGAAAAGTTAACTGTAAGAAGGTAAAAACACAGCTGTTAAGTTGCTACGAAATGATAAATTCTCAGAATGAGAAAGTACCACAGGAAATGTAAATTTTGACGCTTGAGAGGAGCTAATCTGATTTGACCTTCAAATTAGACTTTGCCTTTAGAATATCGGAAAAACAGAAAAAGAAAAGGGACCTCAAGTCAAAGAAATATGCTGTTAAAAATTAAAATCAAGTCACAGTTTTAAGACAGAGATGTGGGAATTTGCAAGAGAAGGCATTTCTTACACCTGCCTACAAACGGGCCAGATGCAAAGTCACTTGAGAAAGAACCAAAAGTCAGCTTTGCTTAGAAGTCTGGGTCCCAAGCTGAATAGGACTTCTTTAAAAAAAAAAAAAAAAAAAAAAAAAGCATGTAACATATTCAAAGTTAAAGCATCTTTCACATTTTTATTTTGTGAAATCTCTCAATCTCTATTTTACTAATATATTCTGGATTTAATGCATAGGAAGCCGTTTCCTGTCATAAAATAACAAAATATTCTCGAGGCGCCTGGGTGCCTCAGTTTGTTAAGTTTCTGCCTTCTGCCTCCAGCTCAGGTCAGGATCCTGAGGTCTGGATGCACCCCTCCCTCCAGCCGGCTTCCTGCTCTTCGGGGAGTCTGCCTCTCCCTCTGCCCCTCCCCCCACTCATGTGCTTTCTCTCTCAAATAACTAAAATCTTTAAAAAAAATAACAAAATATCCTCATTTGTTTTAGTTATTACACAATTTTGATTTTTAGATTCAACTAATTAAGCCACTTATAATTCATTTTGTGTATGTATGGTGAGAGGTTAGAAGCTCATTTTTTTTTTCCAAAATAGCAAGCCAGTTCTTTCAACACCATTGATTCAATACTGTGTCTTCTCCCTGTTAATTTGACATACTTTTGTTATCTCATGTAGAATTCATATGTGTATTTGTGAATTTTCTATGGATATATGAAAGAATGATTGCTTCTTCCATACAAAGATAGGTAGATGGAGGGGTGCCTGGGTGGCTCAGTCGTTAAGCTTCTGCCTTGGGCTCAGGTCATGGTCCCAGGGTCCTGGGATCGAGCCCTGCATCGGGCTCCCTGCTCAGCCGGAAGCTTGCTTCTCCCCCTCCCACTCCCCCTGCTTGTGTTCCCTCTCTTGCTGTGTCTCTCTCTGTCAAATAAATACATAAATAAAATCCTAAAAAAAAAAAAAAGGTAAGTAGATGGAGAGATGATAGAAACACAGAGATAAATTAAATCATACTCCTCTACATTTTTACTGACTGTTATCTCAACTTAATTTGTCAATTTAGGGAAATAGTATTTTAAATTCTTTCAGTGAAATTATAAAAGTTACAGTTTGTTTTTATTAGTCTCAGCCTTTTATATTCCAAAGCCATATTGTTGAATGTATAAAGATTCAAGACAGTTATATGTGCTTGGAGAGTCATAACTTTTATCAATATTAGGTGTCCCTCTTTATACTTTTCCCAAAATCTTATTTTTCTGTTATTAATATGGAAGTTCTTCTATTTTTTAAATAATTTTATTAGTATTTTACCCATGCCTTTATTTTTAACTATCCCATGATATGGCTTTAGTTATGTCAGTTTTAAACAGCATATGGCTGGATTATTTTTTTCCCATAATCTGAGTTTCTGGTTTTTATAAATTAATTTAGTCCTTTTCACATGTGTTATTGTTTCATCATGATATAGACCTATTTTTTGTGTGTTTTCTATTTTTCTTTTGTTTGTTTTATTATTTTCCCCGTTACTGCTATCTTTAGTTGGGTTGATTAGATTTCCTGAATTCTTGCTTACTTCCAGTAAATTTTATTTTATTTATTTTAATTTTTTTAAAGATTTTATTCATTTATTTGTCTGAGAGAGAGAGAGAGAGAGCACAAGCAGGGGGAGCGGCAGGCAGAGGGAGAAGCCGGGTCCCTGCTGAGCAAGGAGTCCAACATGGGGCTCCATCCCAGGACCCTGAGATCATGACCTGAGCCAAAGGCAGACGCTTAACCAACTAGCCACCTAGGTGCCCCTAAGTTACAGTAAATTTTAATTGCTAGGTCTTTTTTCTAAAGTGGACATGGTTTTTAATAAATCACTTTGTTTAAGTGATCTAAGATTTTTGTGATTAAGATTTAGGAAGGATCATTTTGTTTAAAATATTTATCCATTATCACTGAAAATTAATTGCATACTTCCACCCACCCCTCAAATAAAAGACAACTTCGGCAAGTTTTATTGACCCAGCTCATCTTCTCAAACAGCTCTATGGCTTATTCTTGTTGGCTGGAACCTTAGATTCAGGGTGTAAATAATTGATCTGCTTTCTTGACAATCATATTCTTAAAAATGCTGTAGACCTCACTAGCACGTAATTATCAAGTTTATGTTTATACTATATAATTATGTATGTTTTATAGTCATCTTTGCTCACTACTCTTTATTAATTCCTATGCAATCTGCTATGTTGGATTTTTTGTTTGATATGTAAATTACTTTGCTAAGTCTACATTAACGAAATACCACAGACTGGGTGGCCTATACGCAGAAATTTATTTTCTCACAATCCTGGAGGTTAGTGGTCCAAGATCAAGGTGCAGGCAGGTTTGAATTCTTGAGTCCTCTCTCCTTGGCGTGCCAATGTTTGCCTTCCTGCCATGTCCTCACATTGTGTGTCCTCTGTGTGTGCATCCTCAGTATCTCTTCCTGTGTCCAAATTTCTTCTTATGAGGACACCAGCAAGATTAGATTAAGGCCCGTCTTAATGGCCTACTTTTCATGTACTGACCTCTTTAGAGGCCCTATCTCCAAATACAGTCACATTTTAAAGTACTGAGGTTTAAGGTTCGACATATGGACTTGGGGCAGTAGGCACATTCAGCCCTAACAACATGTTTTGCTCATACATTTCAGAAATTGTGCATGGGTGATAAGCTTTTTGAGTTCCTGATTGACTGAAAAAATGTGTTATACATACCCATATTAAAAAAGAAGTTTGATCTAGGTTCAGAATTATTTTTTCTTAAGTAATTGACAGTATTGTTGCAATGTATCCTAACATCCATTATCCACCTGCCTGACAGAAGACAGATGTCTGATTATTTCTCCTCCAGGATTTTTACATATTCTTCTTTTCTGTCAGGAAGTGGGTAAAATGTTCTTTTTATCCTTGGAGTTCATAAATCCCTACAGCAATTTGATGGGCCTTTATCATTTTTCATCTCAGGGAGATTTCTATCTGTAATTTATCTGATTATCTCCTTCTAGAAAAATCTATGAGACAGATGTAGAAACTTATGGATCTGTCCTTGCTATCCCTTCACAGATATTTTCGAAGTTTGCATCTCTTGGTTCTCTGGCACCATAATCTTAGAAGAAATTTCATTCCCCTAGCAGGGAATACATGTTCTGATCAATGTCTGGTTTTACGTTGCTCTAAGTGTAAAGGAGGAGTTGTGTTTTCCATTGGGCTTACGTTAACGATGCCCTGGTAGCTTCTTTATTGGCTGGGGGGGGGGGGGGTAAAGTTCTTCATGGCAGTCACTTCTCCCATCCCATTGCCCCCTCATGGAAACTCCTGTGTCACATCTCCTATGTCAGTGATATCTACCCACCCTGGATGTCCGAAGTACAAATGCTGGAATCAATAGCTTCTAACACAAGGGATTGACCTGGCTTTTTTAGGAAGTTTGTTGATTAATTTAGTGACACATGCACAGCTCCTTCATTATGCCCCTTCATCATTTTGGGTTATTCCGGAATTCTGCTGGGAACATTTTTTTGTTCATCTTTGTCTCACCTGTACGTGTTTGCTAGTTTCTCAACTTTACATATTTTTATCAAACAGTTTCCATTTGGTTTATAGAAAGTCCTTAAAAAACTATTTTTGTATGTTGGTAGCTGTGCTCCCAATTTTCCAGTGATTCTGGGGATTTATTTCAGAATTTATTCCTTTCTTTGCAGTGGAACAGTTTTAAGGGATATAGGTAAATATGTATTTTCAGTTACCCATCAGAACCAGAGACCATTTTCTCCATATTTACAGTTTTGCAGAACACATTAAAAGAAAACTCGATCAGCCCAGAGTTCCATGTTTTTCTCTTTGCTGTTTGTTTTGAAAGCATTTTAAAGTTGGTCTGTACAGCAATATTGTCAGGTGGGAGATAGAAACGTAGGAGTGTCAGCCGAACATTGAATGCTACCCAGGTCACTCTGCTATTGAGAAACATTTGGTTGGTTCTTTATTTCTGATTACTCCTGAACAATCTGCCTCTTTCCAAAAAGGTGAAGTTAATGTTGTAGAGCTACATACAAATCAGCCATTTCAATTTCTACATGGATAGTAGCTGTAATTTTTCTCAGCTCTTTCTCCTCTGATATGGCCTGTGATGTTTATTGCAAACCGAGTGATGTTCAGGAAAGGCAGTCGACTGGAATATAGGAGACCTGTATCCTAGACCCAGCTTCCAAAGTTACTAATAACTGGAAACTTAGAACATTTCTAAAGCTCTCTGGTTCTTATTCCCCTTATTTACTAAGGACCCTAGAAATGCTTTTGTAAAAAATCTGAAAAACCTGAAATTACATTGTGAAGTCATTTTTTTCAAATCCCACTTAGGAGTGTCAATTTTTCATAATGAAATCATCCCGTTAACACTCTCATTAACATACTCATCCTAATATGTGAACTCTTTTTTAGAATAGATGAAATAGGATATATAATAGCAGACATGTGAATAATAAATAATAAAAAGGACATGCACTTAGTGTTAGTACTTACTTTATATACACTATTTTAATTTAGACCTAATAACAGACTTATCAGGTAGATATTAATATTTCTTCTATTTAATAGAGGATAAGTCAAAGTTTAAAGAGATTAAATAATTTAGCCTAAGATATCCAATTAGTATTGGCATTGTCAGGATTAGAATCTGGGTCCTAGCCCCTGATCATAACACCGTTCAGCCTTCTTATTGCTAGGTAAGTTAAACACTAAAGCAAAGTTTCACACTTTTTAAATATGATAAAGATGACCAGAAATGCCTCCCTATACCACAAATAATCACCAACCAATTTAGGGTAGTCCTTTTTAATTTGAACAATGATTTCGTGTGAATGAACTTACTTCATTTGCTTTGAGATATTAAATAACAGACTGGGGTTCTTGATCCCCTATCTCAAATGAAAAAGACAAAGAAAAAAAGAGTGATATATTTCTTCAACTTTTAAAAACAGAGCTAAACTGTAGATTATTCTTCAATTCAAATTCTGATCATTCCAGGTTTTTTTGGCTTTTGTTTGTTGTTGTTTGTTTTTTAATCACCCATTCCTCTATTTAACCTAGGGTAAATTCCTAATTTTAAAGCACTGTAGCTTATTTATAACTCAATGACCTCCCAACCCAGAAAGCTGTGATGTTTTAGTGTGAACAAGCAATTATTTGTAAACTTAGTGATGAGAACTTTGCTAGCTCTCATTGCAGTACCCACATGATCTTGACTCTTGTAAGTAGATACATTTGTTTTTCAAATAAAATAATGAATTTGCTAAGGTAGAAATTGCACAGCAAGAAACATGAGATTCTGCTTCCATTACTGACTAGCAAGTTAGATATTCTCTCTAGTCCTCTACCAAATTTTTGACTAGAAAGTCAACTTTCTAGTTGATGCTTTCCAAGCCTAAAGTTCTTAAATCTTGAACTTTTCCATTCTTTAGCAAATGTTTACTGAGCCACCTGTTCTATACATGACAATATTCTAGGCATACCTAAATAAACAAAACAAATTCCCTGCCCTGATAGGATTTATGCTATCATGGTGAGACAGACATTAAACAGGAAACATGATGAGTAAGTTGGGTAGTCTTTGCAAAGACCATGTAACACAATGAGGCTTAGTAAGAGGACTGGTGGAGCCAGGGATGGTCAGAGTGGGCCACACTGGGATTGTAAACTTTGAGCGAACACTTGAAAGGGACCAGGGAGCGAGCCATGCAAATATGGGGGACGTGATGGGAGAACATTTCAGACAGAGAGAAAAAACAAAACAAAACAGTGCAACAGCCCGAGTTGGGAGTGTCCTTGGTGTTTAGGAGGATTGGCAAGGGAGCCTCATGGAGGGAGAGAGTAGTCAGACCTGGAAGAAGGGGGAGGGGAGAAAGATCTTGAAGAAATATTTATACCTTTGCAAGGACATTTTTATTACCTGTGTTGTGTGGCCCAGTTCTGGAGAATTGCTATTACTAATTGAGTTCTTCAGGGCTTCCTTTGATAGCTTAATGTACCTAGTACTTGGACAATTCATGCTTCTGATAGGCAAAGATGCTTGGTTTATTAGGAGGGAATTGGGGTAAGGAGTTGGCGTTTGCAAGGTAAGAAATGATGGGCCACCTGACTTTTTTTAAATGTCCAATATTGGAAGTAGAAAGTGTGATGGAAAGAGGGAAGGGAGGAAAGAGAGAGTAAATGTGTTTAAAGGACTGGGTGGTTCAGTCTGTTAAGCGTCAGACTCTTGGTTAGGCTCCGGTTATGATTTCAGGGTCATGAAATCCAGCCCTGGGTCAATTTCTGCACTGAGCGTGGAGCCCGCTTGAGAGTCTCTCCCTCTCCTCCTCCACCCACTCGCATGTGCACACGCTCTCTCTCTCTAAAATAAATAAATAAATCTTTAAAAAAAAGAGAGAGGACCAAGTCACCATTTGAATAATGCTTAATTGGTGTTGAAATAGATGAGACATTAGTGTTTTTTCTAATAAAATAGGCAATTGAGTGAATCAAAGCAAATAAGAAAAATTCCATACTAGCTCTATCACCTCTATACTGTGTATATTTGGGTTTTTAAAAATATTCTTGAATTAATAGTTTAATTTTTTAGCAGTTTTAGGTTTCCAGAGAAAATGAGCAGAATGTGCAGACAGTTCCCATATACCCCCCCACCTCACCCCAACTTTGCACTATTATTAACATCTTACATTACTGTGGCTCGTTTGTTGTAATTGATGAGTCAGTATTAGCACTTTATTAGTAAAGTCTATAGTTGACATTAGGGCTCACTCTTGGTGCTGTGCATTCCGTGGGCTTTCACATATGTGTAATGACCTGTATCGACATTATTGTCCAGAACTGTGTCACTACCCTAAAAATCCCCTGTGCTCGACCTAGTCCTCCCTCCCTCTCCAACACCCCTGGCAACCACTCATCTTCTTTACTGTGTCTATAGATAGTTTCACCTTTCCCAGAAATCCATAAAGGTAGAATTCTACTTGAAACTGTATTGACCGCACCATGTTGGTGTGGTGGGCAGGGTATGAGTGGCCTGCCCCGGACTCAGAGCCCCCTACTGAGCAGATTCTCCCTGTTGCTGCTGCCAACCCCACACCACCCAGGCCTCCACCTCCCCAGGGAGCTTCCAAGCGCCTTCACCCTCTGCCTTCCCCGCACTCCCAGAACAACCATTCTGTACTCCAGGAAAGCACATGCAAAAGGTCCCTGGCTTCTGGTGAGACACAAGACCCAATGAGGAGAGGGGCACGATGGGAACAGCGGCCCACGCCCACCCTGTCCATTTCCTAGGTCCCCAAGGCAGAACTGGATCTGCAGCCCAGACTGAGCTGCTGACGTTAGTCCTGGCCTCCTACCCATTTGGCTTTGTTTTCCTGTCTCTCTGTCTGTCTACTTATCTGTCTGGACTATTCCTGTCTGTTTGTCTATTCCTGGGAAGCTCATTACTACAGGCCCTGGCATCTACCCACTTTGTCCCATACTATTATCCTAAACTTACCTCTTATTCAAAACACACACACAAAATAAAAATAGCAAAAACAAATGAACAAAACAAAAAAACAATAAACAAAAACTCCAAGTCACCTAGATTTTTTCCTTTGTTATCTTCTAGAAGTTTTCTACTTTTATAGCCTTTTCAGATTGGCGTCTTTCACTTAGAAATATACTTCCCTCATGTCCTTTTGTGCCTTGATAGCTCATTTTTTTCCTTTTATCCCTAAAGAAGATTCCAGTGTACAGATGTACCAACATTTGTTTATCCATTTACCCATTGAAGAACCTCTTTGGTTACTTCCAAATTTTAACAATTATAAATCTGCTATAATCATTCATGTGTAAATTCTTGTATGGAAATAAGTTTTCAACTCCTTCGGGAGCACAATTGCTAGATCATATGATAAGAGTATATTTAGTTTTGTGAGAAACTGCAAAATTGTCTTCTAAAATACCATTTGGCATTCCCACCGGCAATGATAAAGAGTTTCTGTTGTTCCTTGCTGGGATTTGGTGTTTTCAGTGATGTGGATTTTAGCTGTTCTAATAGGTGTTTTAGCTGTTTCAGTTTTTATTTCCCTGATGATATATGATGTTGGGAGTTTCTCCTATGCTTATTGGCCATCTGTATTACTGCTTTGGTGAGGTGTCTCTTCAGATCTTTTGTCCCTTTTTTAATTGGGTTATTTTCTTGTTTTTCTTTTAAACGTTTTGCATATTTTGGATACTAGTCCTTTTATCAGATTTGTGTTTTAAAATCTTCTCCAGGGGTACCAGAGGGGCTCAGTTGGTTGAACATCTGATTCTTGGCTTTGGCTCAGGTCATGATCTCAGGGTCCTAGGATCAGGCTTCGAGTCGGGCTCTTTGGTCTGCTTGAGATTCTCTCTCTCCCTCTCCCTCTGTTCCTCCCCCTGCTTGCTCTCTTGCGCTCACTCTCTCTCTCAAACAAATAAATCTTTAAAAAATATATTTTCTCCAGTTTTTGTGTTGCCTTTTCATTGTCATAACAGCGTCCTTAACATTGCAGAAGTTTTTAATTTCAGTGAAGTCTACCTTACCGGTTTTTTTATTCATGGATCATGATTCTTGTTTTATAGCTAAAAAGTCATCTCAAAACCCAAGATCAGGGATGCCTGGGTGGCTCAGTCCGTTGGGCATCTGCCTTCAGCTCAGGTCATGATCCCAGAGTCCTGGGATCGAGTCCCACATCAGGCTCCTTGCTGAGTGGGGAGCCTGTTTCTCCCTCTGCCTGCCACTCCCCCTGCTTGTGCTCTCTCTCTCTGCCAAGTAAATGAATAAAATCTTAAATAAAAAAAAAAAAAAAAAAAACCCAGGATCACATAGATTTTTCTCCTGAGTTATCTCTTTGAGGTTTTATAGTTTTGCGGTGGACATTTAGGTCTGTGAACCACTTTGAATTGGTTTTGGTGAGATATGGAAGTTCCATGTCTAGGATCACTTTTTTTTTTTTTTTTTTTTTTTTGCATGTGGGTCTAGTTGTTTTAGTACCATTTGTTGAAAATACTAATCTCCCTCAATGAGTGGCCTTTGTTCCTTTATCAAAAATCACTTGACTGTATATATGTGGGTCTGTTTCCAGGCTCTCTTTTCAGTTCTTTCGATCAGTTTGTCCAATCTTTCACCAATACCACCTGCCTTGATCACTGTAGCTTTGAAATGTCTTGCAATCAGGTAGTGTCAGTTCTCTTACTTTGTTCTTATTCTTCAATATTGTTTTGGTTATTCTGTCTTTTGTCTTTCCTTATAAACTTTAGAATGAGTTTTTCAGTAGCCTCAGTTACTTGCTGAGATTTTGACTGGAATTGAATTGAATTTGTATATCAAGCTGAGAAGAATTTGTATCGACAATATTGAGTCTTCCTCATAGAATATCATCCATCTAATTAGATCTTCCATTTTTTTCATCAGTCTTGTAATGTTCTTCATATGACTCATGTACTTTTTGGGATAATATAAATAGTATTATGTTTTTAATTTCAAATCTAATTGTTCATCGCTGGATCATAAGAAAATAAGTGACTTGTATATTAACCTTGTATCCTGCAACCTTGCTATAAATTACTTAATAGTTTCAGGAGTTTTATTGTTGTTGTTGATTCCCTGGGATTTTCTATGTAGACAATCATGTCATTTGCAAACAAAAGCATTTTTATTTTTTTATGATTGGTGTATCTTTTTTTATTTTTTTATTTTTTTATTTTTTTTTTTTAAGATTTTATTTATTTATTTGAGAGAGAGAATGAGAGAGAGAGAGAGAGCACATGAGAGGGGAGAGGGTCAGAGGGAGAAGCAGACTCCCTGCTGAGCAGGGAGCCCGATGTGGGACTCGATCCCGGGTCTCCAGGATCATGACCCGAGCCGAAGGCAGTCGCTTAACCAACTGAGCCACCCAGGCGCCCGGTGTATCTTTTTTTAAAGATTTATTTACTTATTTGAGAGAGAGAGGTGGGGAGGGGCAGGGGGAGATAGAGAATCACAAGCGGACTCCTCACTGAGTGTGGAGCCTGACATGGGGCTGAATCTCAAGACCCTGACATCACTACCTGAGCCCAAACCAAGCATTGGAAGCTTAACCGACTGTGCCACCTAAGCACCCCTGATCAGTATGTCCTTTAATTCTCTTTCTTCTCTTTATTTTATGTATTGCATTAGCTAGGACTTCCAGTACAATATTGAATAGAAGCAGTGAGAGCAGACATCCTTGCTTATTCCTGATCTTAGCAGGAGAGTGTATGGTTTCTCACCATGAAGAATAGGGTTAGCTATAGGTTTTCTGTAGATGTTCTTTATCAAGTTGAGGAAGTTTCTTTCCTATTTCTAGTTTCCTATGAGTTATTATCATGAATGGGTGTTGGATTTTGTCATATGCTTTTTCTGCATATCAGGGATCAATATTATTATATGATTTTTCTTCTATATCCTGCTGATATGATAGATTAATTAATCAATTTCCCAATGTTCATTCACCAAGCATACTTGGAATAAATCTCACCTAGTGGTTATTTGTCATTCTTTCTAAACATTATTGGATTCCATTTGCCAATACTTTGTTGAGAATTTTTGAATCTATGTTCATGGGAGATATTGGTGTGTAGTTTTTCTTTCTAGTGTTGTCTTTGCCTAGTTTTGGTATTAGGGTAAAGCTGGCTTCATAGAATGGATTTGGAAATGTTTCCTCTGCTTCTATTTTCTGGTTATGTGATTATAGATAATTGGTATAATCTCTTTCTTAAATGTTTGGTAGAGTTTACCCGTGAACCTATCTGGGCTTGGTGCTTTCTCTTTTGGAATAATTGATTCAGTTTCTTTAATACTACAGGCCTATTCAGATTATCTGTTTGTCCTTGTGTGAATTTTGATAGATATGCCTTTCAAGGAATTGGAAAGTTTTGTCTAGTTTACCAAATTTGTGGGCATAGAGTTGTTAATAATAATCCTTTATTATCCTTTCATGGGATCAGTAGTCATAGTTCCTCTGTCATTTCTGATATTTATATTTGCATCTTCTTTTGCTTCCTTAGGTAACCTGATGAGAAGTTTAGTAATTTTATTATTCTTTTCAAAGAACCAGCTTAGGTGATTGATTTTAGGTCTTCCTTGCTTTCTGTTAAATGAATTTAATTCTATAAAATTTCCCTCTAAGCACTGCTTCACTACATCCCACAAATTTTAATTAATTGTACTTTCATTTTCATCTAATTTGAAATAGTTTTAGTTTCTTTCTTGTGATTTCTTCTTTAACCCATGTGTTATGAAGAAGTATATTGTATAATCTCCAAGTTTTTTTGGGTTTCGCATACATCTTTCTGTTACTGTTTCCTAAACTCCATTGTGATCTGAGAGCATACACTGTAGGATTTCTGTTCTTTCAAATTTGCTACAATGTATTTGATGGTTCAGAATGTCATCAGTCTTTCTGAGCGTTCCCTGTGAATTTGAGAGGAGTCTGTGTTCTGTTGTTGCTGGATAAAGTATTCTATAAACATAAAGTTGATTGACGCTGCTCAGTTCAACTATGCCCTTACTGATTTGCTGCCTCCTGATTGTCAATTACTGATAGAGGGATGTTGAAGTCTCCAACTGTATGAGTGGATTCATCTGTTTCTCCTTGCAGTTCTTCCAGTTATTGTCTCAAGCATTTGACGTTGTGCTATTAGCTGCATCCACATGCAGGACTGCTATGTCTTCTTAGAGAACTGACCACCCTCTTCATTTTGTAATACCGTTTGTCCCTGATAATTTTCCTTTCTCTGAAATTTGCTCTTTCTGAAATTAATATAGCTTTTCCAGCTTTCTTTTCGTTAATATTAATATGGTAAATCTTTATCCCTTTACTTTTAATCTATCTGTATCTTTATATTTAACTTGAGGGTTTTTTTTTTAAGATTATTTATTTGTGTGTGTGTGAGAGAGAGAGAGAGAGAGATCACAAGCAGAGGGAGCTGCAGGCAGATGGAGAAGCAGGCTCCCCGATGAGCAAGGAGCCTGATGTGGGACTTGATCCCAGGACCCTGGGATCCTGACCTGAGCCAAAGGCAGACGCTTAACGACTGAACCACCCAGGTGTCCCTTAACTTGAGTTTCTTATAGATGACATATTATTGAGTCTTTTTTAAAAATCCACTATAACAATCTCTTTAATTGGTATATTTAGAAAACTAACATTTAAAGTGATTATTGGTAGTTGGATTAGGATCTAGCATATTTGTTTATCTTTTATACTTGTTGACCTTGTTCTTTTTTTTGGTCCTCTACTCTTTTTTGCCTTTGTTTTAATTGAGTGTTTTGTATGATTCCTTTTTTTCTCCTTTTGTAACATACCAATTATACTTCTGTTTAAACTTTTTTTCTAATTTTTGGCTCATGAATTTGCAATATGCATTTATAAATAATCCACTTTCATTATGGACCACTAACATTATGCCACTACACGGGTAGTGCAATTCCATTATAAAGAGTATTTTCAAGTTCTCATTTCTATCCTTATAACATGCTACCATTCATTTATTTCATTTACCCCAAAACTAAAATCACTGAATACATTCTTGCTATTATTATTTTGAACAAACTGTTACCTGTTGGATCAATTAATAATAAAAATAAAATATTTTATTACTTCATTTATTCTTCTCTAATGTTCCTCTTTATGCAGATTGGATTTTCTGACTGATATCTTTTTTGTGTTCTCTAAAGGATTTATCTTAACTTTATTTGTAGGGCAGGTGGACTAACAAAAAATTATTTTCACTTAACGTTTGTCTGAGAAAATCTTTATTCTTTATTTTGATGGATAATTTTATTGGATACAGAATTCCAGATGAGAGTCTTTTTTTTTTTCCTCTCTATCAGTACTTTAAATATTTTTATTCAACTCTCTTTTTGTTGGCATAGTTTCTAAAGAGAAGTCTGATGTAATTCTTATCCTTGCTTCTCTGTAATTAAGGTATTTACCCTCCCCAATGCCCTGTGGCTTCTTTCAAGATTTTTTCCTTGTCTTTGATTCTCTGCAGTTTTAATATTATATGCCAAGGTGTAGATAAATATTTTGTGTTCACAGATCTTCCAGGATCTGTGGTTTGGTGTTTATCATTAATTTTGGAAAATTGTCATTATCACTTTAAATATTTCTTCTGCTTTTTTCTCTTCTCCTTCTGGTATTTACATTATACATATTACACCTGTTGGAACCATTCCTCAGTTCTTGGACATTCTGTTCCATTTTTTCCAGTCTTTTTTTTTTCTTTGCATTTAAGATTTAGTAGTTTCTATTGACATATCTTCAAGCTCACTCATTCTTTCCTCTCCTGTGTCCAGTCTGTTGATGAGCCCATCAAAGGTGTGTTTCATTTCTGTTAGTGTTTTTATTTATTTCTAGCATTTCCTTTTTATTATTTCTTAGTTTCCATCTCTCTGTTTATACTGTCCATCTTTTCTTGCATACTGTCTACTTTTTCCATTAGAGCCCTTACCTTATTAATTATACCTATATTAATTCCCTTCTTGATAATTCCAACATTTCTACCATATCTAAACCAGGTTCTGATGCTTGCTGTGTCTCTTCAAATTGTGTTTTTTGTCTTTTTTGACAGACTGACGTGATGTACTGGGTGAAAGGAATTAGGCCTTTAGTGTGAGGTTTTATATGTATCTGGCTAAAGGTTAGGATATGTTTACTCTTTGCTGTAACTGTAGATATCAGTTATAATTTCCCTGTTGTCCTTATTTTTGTCTTCACTGTTACCTTTGGGTTTCCAGAGAGATTTATTTCTAAATAAGGCCTGCAATGTGCTATTATTTCCTTGTATTGCCCTGTTCATACACAGAAGCCCTACTCATGTGCTGGTAAGTTGTGGGTTTTCCTGGTGAAGAACTAAAAGAACCCAATTAGGTTATTAATGATTAGGTCTCAGTGAGTCTTTTAGTGCCACTGGGTTGTATCCTTCATACTTACCTCTCAGGTTTTTTGGGGTTTTTTGTCTGTTTGTTTGCTTGTTTGTTTGTTTATCTTTCCACTCCTGAGGTAAGACAGGAAGGCTAGAAGTTGCTGGAATTGCTTCTTTCCCTTTCCCCACCTCGAATGCTACTAGGAGCTGGAGTTAGGTATTTTCCTTTCTCTAGTTTTGTTAAACCCCAGTAAGTTACAGTCTCTTTAAGTAGTTTGTCTTGAGGGCAGGTCTTGCTAAGAAGAACAGAATGCTTTGGGTATATTTCAAAATGGCTACTTTTCCCTTTATTTGCCAAAATTTTGAGGGAATTTTTCTCTAATTTTCAACACGAGAAACTGGTGGGGCTCTGAGAGGTCAAACTCACAAAAGTGTAGCGTCCCCTCAAGAATGTTTAACATTGAAACTTGTCTACAGTGGGCCTTCAGCCTTTCATCAGTTTCATTCCAGGTTTTTCTACCCTGCTACTGGTTCCTACAGGAATTTCTGTCCTTGGGCTTCTGCCCCAGTAAGCTGTGATTCTTTGTGTCCACCTATTATTCTCCTCAATTTTGGAGGCAGTGGTCCTGATGGTTCTGTGACATCAGTTGTCTGATGGATCTAAGAAGAATTATTGATTTTCAACCCAGCTTTTTTCTTGTTGTTAGGACCAGTAGGACGATTTCTAATCTCTTTTATATGCCATATCGAGGACTGGAAGCCTGTGCTGTGTACACGTAATGGATTGTTTAATTTCTCTCTACAACTCTAATTCCAGATTTGTAGAGGGCAGTCAGTAGTCCTACCCTACATTCACACATGCGGTAGGGTTCATGTAACATATGTGAGTTTGCTAAATTTTCAAATATATGGATAATGTTATTTCTCTTTTATTAAATAAGTTTAATGCCTATAAACTCTTCTTTTTGAAGGAAATTGCCCTTTTCATTACTTTTGATTTTTTCTTTCTTCTATTATATAAATTTGAGTGTTTTCAAATGAAGCCATGAGAAACTGTACACTGACAAGGATTAAGTGTAGCTCGGTTCATTGCTTTACCCTATCAGTGGTGATTAAAGAACAGACATCTAGCAGAATAGCTGAGAGTAACTGGGACCAAGTAAAGCCAAGGTTTTGTCTTGGCACTGCATTGCATGCACAAATTTCAATAAGCTAAATAATAGTGAAATGGATAAAGTGTTTCTGATATCTGGAAGTGTCCATTAGGAGACTCTAAGTCAGTGCCAGCCTACCTTCCATGTTGCAGGCACTTGGAGATTGTGACTCGCTGCAGGAGAGGCATTTCAGGAAAATGTACTAATTGGGTTCTTTTAGTTCTTCACCAGGAAAACCTGCATACTTGGGTATTGTTGAGATAGCTGCTGTCTGGTTTCCATACTATTCTGTAATTTAATTATTAACTCATATTTTCTATTATCTCATCATATCTTTTGTTGAATGTTTTCTTTCAAAGGTATGCTCACTCCAAATAAATGTTGAGGAGTTTCCTCCTCAAAAAAACTTAACATATATTTAATTGAATGTTATTATAATATTTTTATTTAAATGACGTATCATTTTATTCTATCTATGAAGTTTTCTTCAAGTTTTCCCTACCCTATATCATAAGCAGTTACAATTATAGTATCATCCTTGAATATAATATAATATTGATTTAATATCTAAACATAATATTTTTATTTATGTATTCTTTGAATCCATATTGTTTTATGATAAAAGTCATGATAAAATGATTGTTTTATAATATATAATGTTGAATATTATTGTATTAATGGGTATATGTCTGACCAAAATTTAGAAGATCAGAAGTAACCAAATTATTTGTCCAGCAGCTGATTTTAGAAGCTATTTCAAATAAGAAGTTATTATTGTAACATAAATTAGTTTTCAGTAAAATGTGTGTAATAAAATATAAAATTAGGAACAAATTAAACTAAAAGTATTTTTCAAGGTTATTAGCCATTTTACTTTTTCAAAGTAATAGATTTTTGGAAAATAATAATAAAAAAGAAAAATATTTTGCTGACAGTTATCACAAAAATTTCTCTGAAGACAATGAATATTGTTTTCATTGAAAGACAAAAATAAATAATATTAGCCTTTTTTAGGTTTCTCATTTGCCATAAAAAAAAACCAGCATTATATGGAGCCCTTAAATGATCCTCTTATTTTTACCATTGGCCATTATGGCTACAGAAACACTGGGCGTAGCATGCAGTTATTCAGATTAATGCATTGGGAGTATTATAAATACATGTTACAATTGAAACAATCCATGAGATTGTCAAAAAGTTTCATTGGAATTAAGTAGTGAAATAGTGAAATTTATCAGAATGAATGAGGAGTATAGTAGGGTAAAATATTGGGTACCATTGGTTGAAGTCTATTAGAGAGTTAATGCTCATGATGGGGCACGGGGGTGGGAGAACAGGCAGGGGATGTCACGGTGGATTTAGGAGAAGCAGAGTAAAAGAATGAGGGAAATGGAATTTGGCAAGAGCATGTAAGATTAATTGAAGATTAAGATGACTGAAAGAAAAATGAAATGAAAAACTAATAAAAATAGATATATTAATAAAATACATTTATACTAGGGTTTTGAAAAAAGCAAAACATGTTGGGTAGTGTTTTCATGTAATTTGGTTTTCTGAATTGTTTTTTTCCAGAAAAAGAGTTATAAAATAAAATAAAGTCATCCCCTTTTAAATCTTCATGTTGTAACTCAGGATTTATGAAGAAAAAAAGATAATTCAACTTAGGTTGACTTTATAAAGTTGTCCTGTTATCATATTTAATTGGAACCTTCTTACCTTTTTAATTTTTTTAAAATGGAGGTAATTTGTGTTTATTTAAGAAATAGGTACCGACCAGATCTTAGAGCTTTGGGATGAGTGTTTGCTTATGTGTGAGACTGGAAACACTCGGTTGACCCAGATTCCCTTCATACTGACTTTTAGTTTATTTCATTTATTGAGGAATCAATATAAAAAGTGCTTTTTGCTTAGGAAATGTGTGCTTTTCCATACTGTTGATGTTAAATCTCACTTTTCAGGTTTCCAAATTTGGGGCAAGTTTTTCTATTTTTCTTTCTGTATGATCATCTTGATGGTTTTTAAATTTTTTTTAACTTCCATTAATAGCTGGATTTCTGACTTAGACTTTCTGTAATAGTAACATTAGCAGCATGCTAATTTCTGGCTCTAGATAATTTGGTAGCTCTTGGGAGTATTTCTAGAATGCCATACAATATCGTATCATTACATGCAACAGAATGAGTGGTGTTATTTTCTCCTGATAGTATAAAATTTAGATAAACTTTTGTAGGATAAATTATCTTTAGATAAATTTTGATACTAAGAAAAAAAAGTGAGAAAGTAGGATTTTTTTAGTAGGGAGCAATGTTATTGGACAAAAACACTGTTGCAATAGAAGAAAATTATTATTATGTGTTTTCTTTTTTCTGAGTCATATTTTTTCCCATGTAAAAGAAAGAGTTGTGTAAGTGATTGCTAACATGCATTTATATATATACATATACATATATATATAAAATATAACTATCATTTCTAGGGAAATGATAACTGAAAGTTAGGTACAGAAAGGTAGTATAGAAAAATATGTTTACTGCCTTGCCTGTTTTTGTTGTTGTTTTTGAAGAGCACTAGGAAATGGCATTTTTTGTTTTGAATTGTTTTTTACTGTTCAAAAAGATTATTGGAACTTGGCCTGGTGGTTGGTTTCAAAGCTAACTTTATTGCTATTTCACTTTTTATGTGTTCAGTCTGTTAATCCTTGCATTTAAAAAGTCCTGGGTATTGATGTTAGTTAGTTAATTCAGGAAGATTCTCTGTTTGTCAAAATACTAAATATGTTATGCACATTACTTTGGCTTCCGAAATGACTTGTATATGATCATGTTCACTTAAGATAAGTGTTCTCTTCTTTTAAATCAACCTTGGGGAAACATGGACAAAGTCCTTTAGCAATGAGAAATTCTAGTTTTATAGCTCCTTCCAGCTCTTTTAGATTCTTAAGATAGTTACAGGTTTTGGCCATGCCCACTGTGATACACAGAAATTGACATGACAAAACCAAACAAAGGTCTGACTACTTAAAGAAAATATAACTCGCTCTGTAACCCCAGTTTGTGAGACAGAAAGTATTATAGTCAAGGTGTCGTGCTGTCCCATTGCCAGACTCCATTCTTCTGTTAACAACCAGGACGTCCATATATCTCTAACATCCAAACCATAAAGAGTTGCTTTTTCTTTTTTTGCCCCCATTATTAGGTATATACCATTGAGGAATCTGGACTAAACATCCTCGTGTGGTCAGTGATTGGAAGCAAAAGAACTGGTTGGATGTATGGGCATGTCCCTCTCTCCAGTAACAGTGCATTTAAAGTGGCATTTGAAGCTGATTTGGCTGGAAATGAGGAAATCTTTATTGCCCTTGATGACATCACTTTCACCCCAGAATGTGTCTCTGGAGGTAAGTGATTTCTTTAGTAGATGGGGTGTATAAGGATTGTTTTACTATCCAAATATAGAAGAACTGGGAATTCCTGCTGAATAACATTTGTTTCCAGGTCCAGTACTATTCATACATTGAAAGAAGATCAGTATATGTTGTAGGAGGTAATGTTGTAGGAGGTAAAGTTTTTCTGGCCATGAGCTTAGCCATCAAGTTTTCATGCCCTCTAGGCAATCAAATTACTTTGATTACAGTCCTAAAGAGACATAGGGGAAAGTTAGTTTCATTAGAAGAGCATTATTATCTTACTTTCTTTATTTCTAAAGGTTCGCAAGAACTACAAAAGGATTCTTCTGGTCACCTATCATCTTCCAAAGTATCTTTTCCATCCAAATTAGCTTTTCCCCATTCCCTGGACCATTTCCCTTCTCCTCAGTGTTTCTACTGTACAATCTAGAATTCATAGTCAAAACAAGAGTCTTGTCAATAACGGTTTTTGTAAGAAATCATTCCCTTAACTGAAATCTGAATTTCTCCTATTTACGATGCTTCCGCTTAAGTGGCCGTTTGTTCTTTATAAAGTCTTCAGATTTTCAATGTGAAATAATAAGGTCATTGTCTTTCTGGCTACTCTATGCCTCATTCAGAATTTTATTTTTATAGAGTTATTTAAAAGTTTCTTCTTTTGGGGGCGCCTGGCTGGCTCAGTCTGTAGAGTATGTGACTCTTGATCTCAGTGCTGTAAATTCAAGCCCCACATTAAGTGTAGAGATTACTTAAAAAAATAGAAATTAAAAAAAAAATTTTTTTTAATTTTCTTCTTTTTAAGGCCACACATCTGGGTTCTTACCCTTCCAATGGTTTTTTTTCTGTATCCTAAGTCCTGGGCAATTTCAACTTCCAGGTGACTCAGCCTATATAAAAGGTTAACCTTTTCAATTCTAGTTACCTTCATAAATATTCTTCCTCCATAACCAGCTCCCACACTTACATCCTGGATCTTATCATCTTGTCTGAAATTTTAGGGTTGAAAGTTTCATCTGATCATTATATCCTCTACTTCCTGATTACTCCTCCTAAACCTGTTTTCAAACATAATTAACAAGAAAAAAAATACAATTCTAGATTCTCAGTGCTTCCTGCTTTCTTCTATAAAATAGCTTCTTTATACTTTTTTCCTAATAATCCCAGATCTAATGATCTAACATCTCAATTCCATTCTCAATCAGTACTTTGAATTATTTTATGTCCAATTTTTTTATTTTTTATTAATTGTTTAAAAGATTTTTTATTTATTCATTTGAGAGAGAGAGAGAGCACTAACAGGGGGAGGGGGTCAGAGGGAGAGGGAGAAGCAGACTCCTCGCTGAGCAGGGAGCCTGACGCAGGGCTGGATCCCAGGACCCTGGGATCATGACCTGAGCTGAAGGCAGACGCTTAACCATCTGAGCTACCCAAGTGCCCCTATGTCCAATTTTTTAAAGATAAATTTGGGTTCTAATTATGTGCCAGGCATTGTATGTATTAGCACATTTATTTATCAGACTCTAGAATAAATACAAATATCCAGGTCATGTTCAGTCATAATGGCCTTATCAGTCTTTGAAATTGGGTTACTATAACCATTTGTATTTTCCAGGCTGCTGCTGGTCATGCTCATTGGGACCACTAAAAGTTTTGGTTTATCACCTTAGCTGGTGGTCAAGGGTCCTACACACATCTATTTCCCATTCCCTGGCACTGCTTTTTTCTACAACAGTCCTCAAATCTCCCAGCTATTCCCTTGAAATTTCCTCACTCTGCCAATGTTCTTATATCCTTTGAATAGAAAATAACCCCCTTTTGTAACAAACTCCCTTAACCTTTTTTTTTTCCACCTCTAAATGTGCCTGTATCCACAACCAAACACCTTTTTTTGTCACTATTTGTCTCAGGGAAAACCCTCAGTCTTTCCAAGAGCACATGTTCTTGGTCATTTCCTTTCTTAGTTCCTTCCAGTCACTGTTCCATCAAAGTCTTCTCTGTCCTATATCTTCTGTTTCTTTCCTTCCCCTACTTATTCTTAGCTCTTCTCACACACATGCAAGCAAACATACATACATATGTGTATACATACATATATACACATACATACACTTACATGCATTTATACATCACTTCCCACTAATTTTGAGCTCCTCAAGAGCAAGAGGAGCTTGTCTATTTCATCTCCAGAGCTTAACACAAGGACTAGGAAATTTGGGCTGAAAAGTTACTATTATTCTAAATAATCATAATAACAATTGTAACTGATTATGTGAGCAGAGTTGCTAACATTTGCTTAAGTATAAGAAGGTTCTTGCCCACTGTGTTATAGAACAGATTCTACTTTTGAGGACAGTTAAAAAACAATAAGACCTCTGGCATTAAACCATGTCTTCTTTCTGTAAGTTTCTGTAAAAGTGCCTCCAACCAAACTCCCATCCAAAATCCAGAATCTCTAGGTGTAGTTTGTACAGCAATGCTTCATGGTTGATTCAGGCAGACATTTTTAGAAAATCATCAATTAAACCAATGTTTCTCCAATGGGAGTATCAGGAACCCCATAGTGACATGCCAGGGAGCATGCAATACCACCAAATAACCTGGTTGCAACTCCACTGGATTCACTTGAAGATCTGGGGAGAGGTGACGTAAAGTGTTATGTGACATTTGGAGTAAATATGTACTGAGTGGTGGAGAGGTGACAGCTGGACTAAAATTGTGGAGACACAAGTCTAAATCATGACTGTCTCACTAAATCACTGTATAATTCTGAGAAAATCATTTTAACTCCTTAGACCATGTTTCGTCATCAGGGAAATGAAGTAGACGATCTCCTAAGTCCCTTCCAAATCTGCCATTTTATGATCAGGCAGGGCTAGAATTGTACAAGAGGATCAGGAAAGTGAAAGGAATGCATAGAGAATGACAGAGAAAGGGAGTGAGTCCAGAGAGAAAGAGGCGGGGACAGGTAAGGGGGTGCAAGTGTAAGGGCAGACAGGTGAGAACAGAGGTGTCACTGCAGTTAGAGAAGGCTCATCACTCTTCGGTGTATTGGTGAACTTGAGCAGGCCTGCCCTTCATTCAGCCGGTGTAAGTTGAGAATCTACTGTGTGCTGTCCTGGATTTGGATTGGAAGGGCAGTTATGAATAGAAGTTTAGAAGTTTTTTGTTTTTGTTTTGTTTTTTTTAACCCCCCCCCCATTACCTTAGTCTAAACACACCTCAGGCAACACATTCTATAGGTTTTGCCTTCTTTTTTCCCCCCTTGCTTCCATTTTACTGCTCAAACTCTAGTTCAAGGCATCCTTATTACTCATCCATATCTCTGTAATGGCTTCATAACTGATTTATCTAATTTACTGACATGTAAAGAACTACCAAATTCATCTTCTAGGACCTATGATAGAGTAAGATCCAGAAAAGTAGATCTGGCATCTTTCTTATTCAACACAATAACAAATTTTTTTTTCAAGTAACAGAATCTGACTTGAGCTAACTTAAGTCGAAACTAAGTTTGTTGAAAGGATTTTGGATAGTTCCAAAAATTAAATGGAATGCTGAGAATCTAACTCAGAAAAATGAGTGGGAAGCAAGTGAGATGAAGTACATCAGAGGGTAAAACTGGCTAATTCCACAGTCTTTGAATACTTGCTTTGGAAACTGGTCTGTCTACTCCCCTGTCATCACTCTGAATGATCTCTAACAGTCCCTGTGTCACTACATCAGAATTAAAATTGCTAGTTGGAAGCATACCCTTGACCAAGCCCATGCTTCAGGGTCCCCTAGGTTATGCTCTAATATCTCATCTCCACATCATCCAGGCCTTCATGATGGCCAGTTCTCTTGTTGCTCATAATCAAGCTTGAATACTCTGCAGCATATGGACCAAATTATAAAGTTAACTAGGAATAATAAATTATCTGTCTGTACTCTAATGGAGAGAGGGGAAATAAAAGGGAAACTGATCAAAATACACAAATTCATACAAGTTATAAAGAAAAATGCTTAGAGGCTCTCAATTACCTACTAAATAAGCTTCGTATCCTTTAGTACAACTCTTGTCTTATCTGTCTCTGTCTATGAAATAATCCCTCAGAATGAGACCCCCTGCCTCTGTCCAGCCATGCCCCATAGCCTTCTACCTCCATGACTTTGGTCCCACCACTTCTCTGGCTAGAAACGCCCTGCCCTTTACCTTCTCTTGTGTAAATGCTTTTCCACTTTGATGGGCAGAGCAAAACTGCCTTTTTCATGAATTTATCCTTAATACTCCCCAATATAGGGAAGCCAAACCCTATTGCAGATTTTCCTAGCCTGAAGTTTACAGCTCTCCTATAATATAGCTTACATGGTGTTTTGTGATATGCATGGCTTATTTTCTGTCATTTTTTTGGTCCATGTTAAAAAATCACCATTGTCATCTTGTTTTGTGTGTGTGTATGTGTGTGTGTGTGTGTGTGTTTTAATATTAGTGAGAATGAGTGATCTTTAACTTTTAGGTTGATTGAGAAAAATATAAAATAAATTTCAAGTCAGCATATGATACAGAATAGATACTCATTTTATATCAGAAGTGATATGGTAATTATAGATGAATTATTTAAAACATGATTTTAATGTATGTTCATTTTTATAATTTTGTTTCAGTTAGTGATTCATGAGCCTAATTTTAAAATTAATAGTGATAATTACAAAAAAGCCAAAAGAAAATGGTAATCAGTCCATCCCAGCTCACTTATTGGCTTCTAGAATATTGTTAGATTTTAAATCTATTATTGTGGGTCATGAAGTCCTCATATTTTATCAAAGGTTGGGATAATTCCTTTCTACCCTGGGAAGGGATGTTACATTTAAAGGAAAAACAAAACACAAGAACCAGAAAATGGCATTAAATGCTAATACCAGGCAGGCTTATGTGAACAAGACCTGGATTTCCCCTTGTCTGCATTTGGAGCAACTTGCATGTTATACTATGAGACGGTTCTTATTTGATTTCTTGCTGATCATCAGACTGGAAGGAATTTTGTTAAATTAGGGGGAAAAAGTCCAAATGAAAACCATAGAAAACTCAGTCCCGATATGAACTCTGTTAGCCTAGCTGAATTTGACAAGTGCCTCACTCTGAACCTGAAGATAAACCACAGGTTACTGTTCTAACTGTCTTAAAGGTGAATGCTTTTATGTGAACACTGATATTATCATATAAACATATATTTCTGTATGTATGGCACATAAATACATAATATATACTTGAATGTATAAGTACTATGATGTCTATGTAAAACAAAACCTGGTGTAGTGATATAGCCATTTCTCTACCATATGAAAGCAGTAATCAACTCCTAAATTCCTAGTCATGTTTGGAAATTATCATAACCTTTGCCAAATCCTTTCTTTTCACTCAGAAATAGGGCCAACCGTTTTACCAGGCCAAGTGTGTCTGAGAGATTCTGGGAGCTTTTCATTGCCAAGGTCAATCTGGCTCTGTTTTGTTCTCTTGGGCTATTAGAGTCTATACTTTCATTATGGTTTTCCTAATTCCCTGGAACACATATGTTGTTACCTGGAAAACATCCAGACTTTAAGAAAACAAGTTTGTTTGTTTGTTGCCTAAGAAATAGGATAAAAAAGCGACACTGCTTCACTAAAAAAAAAAAAAAAAAAGATTTTTTTTTTAATTAAAAATGAAATGACTTCAACAATTCCGATAACAGTTTTTTTTCTGATAACATCTTATTGGCATGTGACAACATTTTACCCAGAAAGGACTGGTTACTCTTTCTGGAAATAGTTGGAAGTGGCAAAAACAGAAAACAACAACAACAAATAAAACACAACTTTCTTGGCTTAACAAAGAATAAATGGGTTTATATGTAGGAGTTATTTTTGCTAATATAAACTTGCTCAAAATAGAAAACATGAGGTTAGAGAAATAACCAGGTTTTGGTAAAAACAGGTCTAAAGAAATGACAGTCTGGGGCGCCTGGGTGGCTCAGTTGTTAAGCGTCTGCCTTCGGCTCAGGTCATGGTCCCAGGGTCATGGGATCAAGTCCCGCATCGGGCTCTCTGCTTTGCGGGAAGTCTGCTTCCCCCTCTCCCACTCCCCATGCTCGTGTTCCCTCTCTCACTGTGTCTCTCTCTCTCTCAAATAAATAAATAAAATCTTTAAAAAAAGAAATGATAGGCTGGGTTGTTTCTGCCAGATGGAGCAAATGATTGATCAATTAGGAGGTCAGTCCAAGTTCTAGAATATTCTGACCTTGCTGTTTGCTCCTTCTGGTCTTTCTGATTGTAATATAATTAACATAATGTTAGTCATGCCTTCCGTAGAATTCCATATGGGGCAAGATAACCCAATATACTTCAAAGTAATCACTTTTAATCATTTCATCAGAAAGGCAAAAATTAATCTTAACAATTATATGGCTTTTTAAATAATAATAATTCAATCATATACAACACTCTGAACTTAGAGGTAAAGCTACTGATTAATATTTCTCAAAATTAATATTGATTAAACATAGCTCGATTTATCTCTGTCTCTAGCGCCGGTACCCTATTAACTGGAAGTCATGGTATCAGCCATTTTCTCTGGTTGGGTCATAGAAGTAGTCAAGACACTAGAGCTGAGAGGTCTCTGAAAGACCACTGTAGAATTATATTTGACTCCTGAGTGGTCTTCTCTACCACCTGCCTCAGTAAATCATCTCTCTCTCCTTTGGCCTTCCTGAGACATGTACAACAGGTGTTTCTAAAGTGTGTATGGAATTGAACAACATTCCCTCACTGACAGCTTGCTTGAAACTCTCTAGATTTCCTTCATATATTTCTGGTGTGTGATGGAGACATAGCTGTCCACTCTCCATCTCAAGCCTCCTTCGCTGAGACAAAAATCTAATAATTGATCGGTGCCCAAATACTCAAAATTTCTGTAAGTAAAGCTTTCCTACTTACAGGATTGACAACAACATTTTCTTTCCCCAGTCCCTTCCGAGCCAGCAAAGAGTATAATACCATCATATCTGCAATGTTCATTATTTCCTCCGCAGTTGTAGGTTTGAGAGGGAGAACATGGATGAGGCTGGCATCAGGACAGTGGTACTTCATCCCGTAAGGACAGTGGATTTAATCCTGTAAGGCACTGGAGAACCATTTTTGAGTAGGAGTCTTCCTTTGGGGAATGTAAACTGGAAGCAATATGAAGCATGAATTTAAAAAGGAATGTATTTAATAATAAGGGCCCTAAAATTAGAAGTCAAGAGTTCAGCATTTGGGGAATCCTTTTTTTTAACTATTCAATAGAGTTGCAGGTAATGTGGGCCAGAGCTACCAAGTGAACAATAGCATTAGATTAGGTCAAGTACATAACACTGTGCATAATGGAGGCCACACCAGCATAGATATGTCTGACCAGGAACGGCCGCACCATCTGGAAATGATAAAATAGGAATGAATCTGTTAATCCACTAGGCTCTCTCTGCGTTCCAGGCCTCATGACAAGAAAGAAATGACCAGCAACATTTTATATTTGTATATGTGTTCCCACATTCACACATGTTTTAGGTTATTTGGGGTTAGATGATGGCAGTGAATTCTTCATTTATGCAATTTCAGTCATTTACGTTACTATCATTATTTTTTCGTTAGGAAGGAATTGGCCATAATCGTGGCAAACGTTGATGTGGAGTAAAAGTGATAACTCTTTGGGGGCCTTTGTCATAGGTCCTGTTTCCTCAGCTCTTGATTTTCCCTAAATATATTCTTTTCTTTCAAGTGTGCGACCTCCATATGAGCTGGGGGAGAGCGGGAACTCGGGCAGTAAGGCATTCACCCCTCCACAGCCTCGTGTGCTCTTTCCTTATGTTGCCCACCATCCCCCACCCAGCCCTTCTCCTCCACCGTTTCTATCACTCGTGAAGAGCTCTGTGGTTTCAAACCACCCTCCGATGTGCACGTGTGCATGTGTGCATACATGTGTACACACAATATTTGTACAAATGTACACATACACATATAAGGGCATTATATGTATGTCTATATACATTTTGAAATTCTTTCAGCTTTCTTCTATATTTATTTTAGCTTAGCCTTGAGTGGCTGCAACTCTTCACTTTGAAAATAATGATCACTTTCTGTTTGGCATCTGTTCTCAGGCTCTTATCAGCTTCCACACTGGATCCAACTTCTGGAAGCTTTTAGATTTCCCTTACTTTTGTCTCTTCTGTCAGACTTTTGATTTTTCTTGTTTGTGTAGCCCTTCTGACAAGCCAAATAAGCCCTCCTGACTTCTCAGATACTCTGCCTACTCCTCAGATGTCTCTGTGTACACCACACTCTTTTGTTTCTCTTTAGTCCAAACAGAGGTCACATCCCATCTTTCCAGGAATATTTAAGCTATTAGATATGGAAATTAAATAAGATCAAAATGATTCTCTCAGGACTCCAAATTAGAGATAACCATTATCAATGAAAAAAGAAAGGAACATTTTTATACTTTATGAAGGGTCCTTCAGGAAATATGAACGTAAAATTATAACTCAAAATACCCTCAAACCAAGAGTTCTGAAGAATTAAAATTAAATATATACATATGTGTGTGTATATAATATTTTCCCCCTCCTATAGTCTTATAATTTTTGTGTGATCTTTCTGAGTATTGTTAATGAGATCTGTGCCAGAGACAAACAATTACCAATTTATAACTGATGAATTTTATAGCAAGCATTTTACCATTTATGTCATTGAGTATGGCAATATTTGGCAAGAGCTTACTTCCTCCTCTTTAAAACTGAACTTCCTTGTGCATACTTTTTTCCTTTTAAAACAGGCAATCAATTTCGCCTTCATTAAGCGTATTATTCATAAAGATAAAAATCCATCGGATTATCCTTGGCACTTTAGGCTTTTATTGAATTTATATGAAAATCGTAAGAACGTTTCACTGTTTCACTGTAAATTATCAGTATAAAGTAATTTTTATTGGTATAAGAAAGACATTTCAACTGCTTCCCAAACTGAATGACCAAGGAAACTCAACAACCTGTAAGAGGACAAAGAAATACCTCAAATATCAGGAATTATGACTGTGTGCAGAGCACAGAATGAAGCACAATATGGTTTTCAGAAGAGTGTCTTAGTTACTGGGAATATGAATGTTAGTTAACAATGTCAGCTCCCCTTTATCCCAGGTGTTTTGTTTTTGTTTTTTCTTTTCCCTGTCCTGAGATTTATTACAAAACCAAAGGGCAGATTTATTCATATAGAGAGTGTTGTTTGTCAAAGTCCTTTATGTAAAATCCCATAGAACTTCTGAAGCAATTGGTAAAAACCCATAGTGTCCATATGAATGTATGATAGCTTCAGTTGCTAAATTATAGATTTATTAAAATATATTGGAAGGTTATTTTTTAGAGAATGTTTCAGTTTCTGTTTTTCTGATCTACCCTGTTTTGTGGCTTATTAAATCAATAGAAACAGTCATTTTGTCAATGCATTCTTTATTTTATCCATTTTGGTTATTTCACTGCATATTATCAAGGAAAGTAAAACTATTTAAACCATTGATTTATTATCCATCAGTTTAAGAAATACTTATTGAGCACACACCTCATGCCATTAACTTTTTGGACATTAAGGTGTCACTGTATTTTCAAACGAAGGTTGAAACTTCTCGACCTCTGACTTGGATTGTCTAAACTCAATGTGAAATCACAACTCTGAGCAAAAATTGAGTAAAGATGTGGCAAATAGGTGGTCACAGTGATGCAGCTACTCTTTCTTGATGGCGCTAGTATAGCTTCCATTGTGGGATTTTCCACTGGTTTCAGAATCACTCTTCCCAAAACAAACTTGCACACAAATCCCCTATACTCTAAAGCAACATTTCTTTTTTTTTTTTTTTTAATTTTTATTTATTTATTTGAGCCAGAGAGAATGAGAGAGAGAGAGCACATGAGAGGGGTGAGGGTCATAGGGAGAAGCAGACTCCCCACTGAGAGGGGAGCCCGATGCGGGACTCGATCCAGGGACTCCAGGATCATGACCTGAGCCGAAGGCAGTCGCTTAACCAACTGAGCCACCCAGGCGCCCTAAAGCAACATTTCTTAACCTGTTTTTGCCGAAACACACAAAAGTGAATGCTCATGTGCTTATCACACACCTAATGCGATGCGGACAAGAGAGCAGTGACTTAGGAACACTTTATGATGCTGCTTTATGATGCTGATCCACGCTTTTTCTCCCCTGGAGAAAGCATCCTTGGTGGGATATAGTGAGTCAGTGTAGCTTTACTCTTGGTACAGCCTGGAATCGGCTCCAATGTACAGAGAGTAAATCAATTGCAAAGTGTAACATGAGATGCACTTCATTAGTGATCTCAGCACACGTTAGACTTGTAATTCATTTGAGACACCTTCCCCCACAGCTAATATGAGATAGTATATTAGTGCGTGTGTGCGCATGTGCACACATGCACTAAGCTTTCACACCGGCCTCTGGCTTCTTCCTGCCCCAGCCTCAGATCCATGCAATACCTCCCATCAGATACAGCCTGAGAAAGGGTGACTTAAAAACAAGAAGAAGCACCTTTAAGTTCAACAGTGAATCATATTGTCAAAATGAGTCCACCATTTTCTTGGGAGTGCTTGTCTCTCCCTCTGTCACGGTCTCCACCATGTGAGCAATCCCCTCTCTCTCTTACTTTCTTTCACTTTTTCTATTCTGATGGTACCCCTAGGGGTATATGGAAAGGACGCTGTTTGCCCTGAATGTGCTATTTCAGCTCACTTTCCTGGCGTTGGTCTTAGTTTTGCTCTGATCACATTATGCTCTTCCACAAAGGCACCCCCTCATATAGTGAACAACAACGTGCATTTCCAACAAAGCATGCTAGGGTTGGGGCTGATCTGGCACTGTTCCCCTTATGTGTTCACTGACCTTGCATTTTAGTTCCACTGGTTTTAAACAACCTGACTAAGCAGCTCACTGGGCCTGGTAAGTAACAGGTCAATGTGCTTGGCCTATGCATACTACATTTATCAAAGTATTGTGTACTTTATTTTTTTTAAAGATTTTATTTATTAGAGAGAGTGCATGCAGGGAGAGGAGCAGAGGGAGAGGGACAAGTAGACTCAGTGCTGAGTGTGGAGCCCGACACGGGGCTCGATCCCACGACCCTGAGATCATGACCTGAGCTGAAATCAAGCGTTGGACGTGTAACCAACTGAGCCACCTAGGCACCCTGAAAGAATTGTGTACTTTATTTTTTTTTTAAAGATTTTATTTATTTATTTGACAGAGAGAGACACAGTGAGAGAGGGTACACAAGCAGGGGGAGCTGGAGAGGGAGAAGCAGGCTTCCCGCGGAGCAGGGAGCCCGATGCGGGGCTCGATCCCAGGACCCTGGGATCATGACCTGAGCTGAAGGCAGACGCTTAATGACTGAGCCACCCAGGCGCCCCAGAATTGTGTACTTTAAATGTCCAATTTTAGAAGGGATTTGGAGAAACTAGAACATAGAAATTTCAGAAGAAAAACACCAAGTATGAGTTACAGGCTAGAATACAGATTCGGAGGTATATTACTGCTGCTTTCTCTTAGATGATGCTTTCTTGCTGTGTCCTCACAAGGTGGAAGGAGCAAGAGTTATGTTCATGAGGGCTCTACCCTCATGAGCTAATCACCTCGGGAAGGCCCCATCTCCAGATATCATCACATTTTCCGCATATGAAATTGGGGGGACACAAACATGTAGTCTTTGGCATGACATGTACCCACCATTATACTGTCATACAGAAGAATTTCCCTGCTCTAAAAATCCCCTGTGCTCCACTCCTTTATCTCTTCTTCCCCCGCAACCCCTGGCAACCACTGAGCATTTTACTGTCTCCACAGTTTGGCATTTTCCAGAATATCATAGAGTTAGAATCTGGCACTATGTAGTCTTTTCAGACTGACTTTTTTTTTTTTTTTTCATTTAGTAATATGTATTTAAGATGGTGCTGAGAATCTTCTGGTTATAAAAAAGAAAAATTAATACTTAATTTCATTTTTTACAGAATTATATGAGAAAGATATCACCTGTAATGATTAGCTGACTCCACGGGTGAGACCCAAGAATAAATAACGTTTATTAACATTTTAAGAACACGTTCTTAACTTCTCAAAAGGATTGTGCAGCAGAACGCATTGAATTCAGAAGATAAATATGCCATGTCTTCCCAGAGTACTCATTTCATTTGACTACCTGGAGGAAGTTTTTTTTTATATTAAAAAAAAAAAAAGCATGGATATATTCTGGAGTAGAATACAGAATTTTCATTAGATAAAATGAGACTTAAGAGAAATGCTGAGCGTATGGAGAACTGCTTCTGGCTAAGATCCTATTTAGACTCCCCTAGGGATGCAAGTTCATGTTCCTCTTGCATCAGAAACACTTTAGTGAAAAATTTAAGAAGTGATTCAGAGAAATTCAGTAAAACAAGATACATTTTGGTGGTTAGAGAGTATCTTCGGTCTGGTTCCCAGGGAAGTGGACCCCGAGGCAGAGATTCCTGTGCAGCAAGCTGACTGGAAATTCTCCCAGCAACAAGCCTGTGGAGCAAAGGGAGGGCGACTGGGCAGAGGGACGGTAGGGGGCAATGCAGGCGCAGTAGGGGCCTCGACCGATGTCACGGGGACTCTGAAATCACACTGGCCCTTTCAGAGATGCCCCTAACTGAGGCATAGGGGCCAGGCCATTGTATGCCCAGTGCACCAGGGAGCTGTTCCCGGGAGGGTGTGTAACTTTAGAGGGAAGTTCCCGGGACTGGAGCTGTGAGCTGTCTGAAAACCTCCCGGCAGCTGTGGGATAGAACACCTTGATCTGGGTGGAGGAACCTGGGCAGCCCAAGACAGACACCACAGAAGGCAGCAAAAACCCACCAACTTCCTTGTAAAGAAGGACCTAGAACAAGTGAGTTCTGAGTACCTTTTGCTGTAAAGAATTCTGAAATAATGGAATCCCTACCTCCAAATGAAAAGGAATACACACACACACGCACACACACCATTCTGAACAGGAGAGAAGCATAAGGAATTTGTGCTTGTCTTGGAATATGGAAAATTAATTCCTTCATTTCTTTTTCAGCTCATAAAGATATTAAGTTCAGTGCATAAAATATTTTAGAAAAAAATCAAATTAAGAATGTCTGCCTTTCCTTAAATGTGGGATTAATCTAATGGATGTGTGTGTGTGTGTGTGTGTGTGTGTGTGTGTGTGTATAAAGGTATAAAAACTTAAATCCAATTTACTTTCTAAGTTTGAGTTTCTGAGGTGTATGTTGGAGCACTACAACTCTATATGCCGCTCTGACCTGTCAGTCGTGAGGTAAGAACATGGTAGCGGGGTCTCAGAGTCATGCATTTACCCCAGTTCAGTATGCTTGTTTCCATGAAAGGTTCCCTCAAATATATGGCTTTCACCACAGAGTTTGAATCTAAATATATCCTGGATATGTTGCCACTACTGAGTGAGTCGAGAGGAAGAGGAACTTTCAAATTTCATTTTTTTAAATAAATTCACATCATCATCCTAATGCATAAAACAAATTATTCTTATATAACTATATAATTAATTACATTATAATTATTCTTATATAATCTTACATATAATATATAATCTATATCATATATAATTATATAATCATAATTATATCATATATCTTCTATATAAGATATAATATATAATCTTATATGTAATTTAAATAATTTATGAATAAAAGTTGTTTTAAAATGTGAAGAACCCAAAACTATTGCTGAACTGGTCCCCACTATTATCTGACTATTTTTTTTCCCTTAATATACTGATGAGTCCATCAACAACTCTCAGAGAGACAATATGAGGTGTAAGGACGATTCCAGCAAATTAGTGCAATTATGTATATTCTCATATATTTCTGACCTCTGGAAATTGCAGCAAGTCAACAGTCTTTCCTCATGCTTTAGGTTTTGGCTTAGAGCTGATTTAAACCATTGTTGCAGAATAGTTTCATGTGCTAAAAATTTATTAAACTAGTATTGTGTCTTTGGACACTCAAAATTTATGGGCCTCATTTGAAAAATAAGTCGGTTGGATTTGAACTACATTATCTTCAAGATTCCTGCTAGTACAGTATCTTGCCATCCATTATGATTTCACTGGCGCTTTAGATACTGCAGCTTGTGACCTTTGAGCTGTCATCAAGAGCCAAGGGCAACGAGCAGTGTGACAAACCCATGGCAGATGTCTGCCTCTGTGACTCAGCCCTGACCAGGGTCTCAGGAGCCAAATTTCCCAAATGGAGACCACAAAATGTTTATCAACTACCCACTGGTAGAATGACAATTCCCTTCACAAAATTCTAAAACTGTGAACGCAGCTTTGCAAAGTGCTTAACTTAATGTGTAAAGTATCTTTACTCTCAAAGAAAATCTGATTTAGTGGTCAAATTTAAGACAGATGAACCAAAATTTCTCCTTTAATTTGAAATTGTCGTTTTTTTAAGAATGTTGTTTCTGAGGTTAAGATGAGCCATAGTCTCTAATAGCATCTGGATGTTTGTAGAGCTCTGATCATTCCTAACTGTAGATTAATTTACTTAAATTACCATAATGTTTCATATTTACCCGGGAGTGAATGTATCCTATAATGTTTCAACACTGGACAGAGCGATTATTCTCCTAATACGAAAACGACTTGCTTTCTGTTTAGGTCCTGTGGCACCTCAGCCATCACCCTGTGAAGCCTATCAGTTTTCTTGTATCTACACACGCCAGTGTGTCCCTCTCTCGGGGAAATGTAATGGACAGGAAGATTGCATAGACGGCTCTGACGAAATGGATTGTTCTCTCAGCCCCCCTCCTCAGCGCTGTGGTAAAATGGAGTTCCAGTGCTCGAGCAACGAGTGTATCCCATCCCTCCTGCTATGTGATGGAGTGCCCGACTGTCACTTTAATGAAGATGAATCCCGCTGCTGTGAGTTATTTCCACAAACTCAGTGTGCCAGGGAAGAAATGCAGTTTCGAAAGTATAAAGAGAGCTTGACAGATGAAGCAAAGTTCTCTAGAATCTTACCATGATTCTATCATCAATAACATAGTTGCTTGTATTATGTTGCTAAACAAAGCATAATGCCTAGCATTTTTTTAAATTAACATATAATGTATTATTTGTTTCAGGGGTACAGGTCTGTGATTCATTCAGTCTTACATAACACCCAGTACTCACCACAACACATACCCTCCCCAATGTCCATCACCCAGTCACCCATCCCCCCACCCCACTCCCCTCCAGCAACCGTCAGTTTGTTTTTTTTTCCTATTTATTGATTGAGTGATTGATTGATGTAGTGTTCCATGATTCATTGTTTGTGTATAACACGAGCCCTCTTTAATACCCATCACCAGGCTAAATCATCCCCCCTGGAACCCTCAGTTTGTTTCTCAGAGTCCACAGTCTCTCATAGTTCATCTCCCCTTCCGATTCCCCCCCCTTTCGTTTTTCCCTTCCTACTATCTTCTTTTATTTTTTTAACATATAATGTATTATTTGTTTCAGAGGTACAGGTCTATGATTCATCAGTCTTACACAATTCACAGTGCTTACCATAGCACATACCCTCCCCAATGTCTAAACAAACCCTCAGTTTGTTTCCTGAGATTAAGAATTCCTCATTTCAGTGAGATCATATGATACATGTCTTTATAGGATTGACTTATTTCACTTAGCATAATACCCTGTAGTTCCATCCACGTCATTGCAAATGGCAAGATTTCATTTTTTGATGGTTGCATAATATTCCATTGTATATATATACCACATCTTCTTTATCCATTCATCTGTTGATGGCCATCTTGGGTCTTGCCATAGTTTGGCTATTGTGGACATTGCTGCTATAAACATAGGGGTGCAAGTGCCTCTTCGGATCACTACATTTGTATCTTTGGGGTAAATACCCAGTAGGGCAATTGCTGGGTTATAGGGTAGCTCTCTTTTCAACTTTTTGAGGAACCTCCATACTATCTTCCAGAGTGGCTGTACCAGCTTGCATTCCCACCAACAGTGTAAGAGGGTTCCCCTTTCTCCGCATCCTCGCCAACATCTGTCATTTCCTGACTTGCTAATTTTAGCTATTCTGACTGGTGTGAGGTGGTATCTCGTTGAGGTTCTGATGTGTATTTCCCTGATGCTGATCGATGTTGAGCACTTTTTCATGTGTCTGTTGGCCATTTGGATGTCTTCTTTGGAAAAATGTCTGTTCATGTCTTCTGCCCATTTCTTAATTAGATTATTTGTTATTCAGATGTTGAGTTTGATAAGTTCTTTATGGATTTTGGATACTAGCCCTTTATCGGATAAGGCATTTGCAAATATTTTCTCACATTCTGTAGGTTGTCTTCTGGTTTTGTTGACTGTTTCCTTTGCTGTGCAAAAGCTTTTTATCCTGATGAAGTCCCAATAGTTCATTTTTGCTTTTGTTTACCTTGCCTCTGGGGACGCGTCTAGCAAGAAGTTACTGAGGCTGAGGTCACAGTGGTTGCTGCCTATGTTCTTCTCCTAGGATTTTGGTTGCTTCCTGTCTCACATTTAGTTCTTTTATCCATTTTGAGTTTATTTTTGTGTATGCTGTAAGGAAATGGTCCAGTTTCATTCTTCTGCCTGTGGCTGTCAGATTTTCCCAGCACCATTTGTTGAGGAGACTGTCTTTTTTCCATTGGACGTTCTTTCCTGCTTTGTCGAAGATTAGTTGACCATAGAGTTGAGGGTCCATTTCTGGGCTCTCTATTCTGTTCTGTTGATCTATGTGTCTGTTTTTGTGCCAGTACCATACTGTATGAGTTCTAGCAGTTTTGGGGTGGAGTCTTTTGGGTTTTCCACATAAAGTATCATATCATCTGCAAAGAGTGAGAGCTTGACTTCTTCTTTGCGGATTCGGATGCCTTTTATTTCTTTCTGTTGTCTGATTGCTGTGGCTAGGACTTCTAGTACTATGTTGAATAGCAGTGGTGATAGTGGACATTGCTGCCATGTTCCTGACCTTAGGGGGAAAGCTCTCAGTTTTTCCCCATTGAGAATGATATTTGCTGTGGGTTTTTCATAGATGGCTTTTATGGTGTTGAGTTGTGTACCCTCTATCCCTACACTCTGAGGAGTTTTAATCAAGAAAGGAGGCCATTTTGTCAAATGCTTTTTCTGCATCTATTGAGACGATCCTATGGTTCTTGTTCTTTCTTTTATTAATGTATTGTATCACATTGATTGATCTGTGGATGTTGAACCAACCTTGCAGCCCAGGGATAAATCCCACTTGGTCGTGATGAATAATCCTTTTAATGTACTGTTGGATCCTATTGGCTAGTATTTTGGTGAGAATTTTTGCATCCATGTTCATCAAGGATATTGGTCTGTAATTCTCCTTTTCGATGGGGTCTTTGTCTGATTTTGAGATCAGGATAATGGTGGCCTTATAAAATGAATTTGGAAGTTTTCCTTCCATTTCTACTTTTTGGAACAGTTTCAGAAGAATAGGTATTAATTCTTCTTTAAATGTTTGTTAGACTTCCCCGGGGAAGCCATCTGGCCCTGGGCTCTTGTTTGTTGGGAGATTTTTGATGACTGCTTCAATTTCCTTAGTGGTTATGGGTCTATTCAGGTTTTCTATTTCTTCCTGGTTCAGTTTTGGTAGTTGATACATCTCTAGGAATGCATCCATTTCTTCCAGATTATCTAATTTGTTGGCACATAGTTGCTCATAATATGTTCCTATAATTGTTTGTATTTCTTTGGTGTTGGTTGTGATCTCTCCTCTTTCATTCATGATTTTATTTATTTGGGTCCTTTCTTTTTTTCTTTTTCTTTTTCATAAGTCTGGCCAGGGGTTTATCAATCTTATTAATTCTTTCAAGAACCAGCTCCTAGTTACGTTGATCTGTTCTATTGTTCTTTTGGTTTCTATTCCATTGATTTCTGCTCTGATCTTTATTATTTCTCTTCTCCTGCTGGGCTTAGGCTTTATTTGCTGTTCTTTCTCCAGCTCCTTTAGGTGTAGGGTTAGGTTGTGTATTTGAGACCTTTCTTGTTTCTTGAGGAAGGCTTGTATTGCTATATACTTTCCTCTTAAGACTGCCTTTGCTGCATCCCAAAGATTTTGAACAGTTGTGTTTTCATTTTCATTGGTTTCCATGAATTTTTTAATTCTTCTTTAATTTCCTGTTTGACCCATTCATTCTTTAGTAGAATGCTTTTTAGCCTCCATGTATTTGAGTTCTTTCTGACTTTCCTTTTGTGATTGAGTTCTAGTTTCAGAGCATTGTGGTCTGAAAATAGGCAGGGAATGAAACCAATCTTTTGGTACCGGTTGAGACGTGATTTGTGACCTAGGATGTGATCTATTCTGGAGAATGTTCCATGGGCACTAGAGAAGAATGTGTATTCTGTTGCTTTGGGATGGAATGTTCTGAATATATCTGTGAGGTCCATTTGGTCCAGTGTGTCATTTAACGTCTTTATTTCCTTGTTGATCTTTTGCTTAGATGATTTGTCCATTTCAGTGAGGGGGTTACTGTATTGTTGTCAATGTGTTTCTTTGCTTTTGTTATTAATTGGCTTATATAATTGGCTGCTCCCATGTTAGGGGCATCGGTATTTACAATTGTTAGATCTTCTTGTTGGATAGACCCTTTAAGATCTGTCGTTTCCTGACTTGTCATGAGGTTTTGATTTGGATTTCCCTGATGCCGAGCAGTGTTGAGCACTTTTTCATGTGTCTATTGGCCATTTGGATGTCTTCTTTGGAGAAATGTCTGTGTTCTCTGCCCATTTCTTGATTGGATTATTTGCCCTTCGGGTGTTGAGTTTGATAAATTCTTTATAGATTTTGGATGCTAGTCCTTTATCTGATATGTAATTTGCAAATATCTTCTCCCATTCTGTTGGTTGTCTTTTAGTTTTGTTGACTGTTTCCTTTGCTGTGTTTGCTTAACATTTCTGGAAACATTCTGTTTGTAGTCACACTAATCTCTGTTAAACTTACCTGATTTCCTTTTTTATTTACATTTGGGCCATTCATGTGGGGGATGCTCCTATGTAATTATCTTTTTTTATTGTTGCTATTACAATCTGTCACCATGCAAACTTACTACAGTATTATGGACTACATTTCCTATGCTGTACTTTTCATCCCCATGTCTTATTTAATAACTGGAAGCTTGTACCTCTTAATCCCCTTGACTTACTTTGCCTAAACCATAACCCCTCTACCTTCTGGCAGCCACCAGTTTGTTCTCTGTGTTTATGATTCTATTTCTGTTTTTGCATGTTTTTTAGATTACCCATATGAGTGAAATCGTATGGTATGTGTCCTTCTCTGTCTGACTTATCTGACTTAGCATAATACCCTTTAGGTCTGCTCATATTGTCACAAATGGCAGGATTTCATTCTCTTTTTGGCTGTATAATATTCCAGTGTGTCTGTGTGTGTGTGTGTGTGTGTGTGTGTGTATCACATCTTTATCCATTCATCTCACAATGGGTGCTTGGTTTGCTTCTGTATCTTGTAAATAAGGCTGCAGTAAACATAGGGTTGCATATATCTTTTTTCGATTTAGTGTTTTGTTTTCTTTGGATGAATACCCAGATGTGGAATTACTAGATCATCTGGTAGTTCTCTTTTTAATTTTTTGAGGAACCTCTGTAGTATTTCTTGTTTTTGTTGTTGTTGTTTGTTTGTTTTGTTTTTATCATGGCTGCACCATTTTACATTCTCACCAATTGTACACAAATGTTCCTTTTTCTCTGCATCCTAAACAACCCTTGTCATTTCCTGTCTTTGACACTAGCCATTCTTACAGGTGTGAGGTGGTATTTCTTTGTAGTTTTGATTTGTATTTCCCTGATGATGAATGATGTTGAGCAAATTTTCATGTGTCTGTTGGCCATCTGGATGTCTTCTTTGGAAAAATGTCTATTCAGGTCCTCTGCCCATTTTTAACCAGATGACGGTGTGTGTGTGTGTGTGTGTGTGTTCAGTTGTATATTTTGGATATTAAGCCCTTATCAAGTACATCATTTGCAAATATCTTTTCCAATTTAGTAGGGGTTCTTTTTTTTTTTTTTTAGTTGATAGTTTCTTTCTCTGTGCAAAAGCTTTTTAGTTTCATGTACTCGAAATTGATGATTTTTGCTTTTGTTTCCCTTGCCTAGGGAGACAAATCCAGAAAAATATGCTAAGGCCAATGTCCAAAAGTTTACTCCTATATTTTCTTTTAATTGTATGGCTTCAGGTCTTACATTTAGGTCCTTAATCCATTTTGACTTTCTTTTTGTATGTGGTGTAAGAAAATGCTCCAGATTTATCCCTTTGCATGTAGCTGTCCAGTTTTTCAGCACCATTTATTGAAGGGACTGTCTTTTCCCCAGTGTGTACTCTTGTCTCCCTTGTCGTAGATTGATTGCCTTAGATGCCTGGGCTTACCTCTGAGCTCTATTCTATTCCATTGATCTGTGTGTCTGATTTTCTGCTGGTGCCATACTATTTTGATTATTATAGATTTGTAATATAGTTTGAAATGTGGGATTGTGGTGCCTCCATCTTTGTTCTTCTTTCTCAAGATTGCTTTGGCTATTTGGAGTCTTTTATGGTTCCATACAAATTTTAGGATTATTTGTTCTAGTCCTGTGAAAAATACTATTGGTATTTTGATGGGGATTCAGTTGACTCTGTAGATTGCTTTGAATATTTTGGACCTTTTAGCAATTTTAATTCTTCTAATCCATGAACATGATATATCTTTCCACTTATTTGTGTTGTTTTCAATTTCTTTCATCAACGTCTTACAGTTTTCAGCATACAGATCTTTCACCTCCTTGGTTCAATTTATTTTTAGATATTTTTTGATGCAATTGTAAATGGGACTTTTTACCATTTTAACAAAGGTTTGTGGAAATGGATTGAGGACATGTAGTTATAATTTCTTCCCAATGCAAGTATTTATGAAAATGGCTCAAGCAAAGGGCTATCAGCAAATATTCATTTTAATGAATATATGTAGGTAGAGGTTGGACCTAGACCACTACCTGGGTAGCTATCATGTCATTAAGAGTTCATGGAATAGTAAATCCTAAGGACATGGGTTTTAATATCATCCTTATCACTTACTACATATGCAGGTTTGGGAAAGTTATTAGAATCAGTCTTATCATCCATGTAATATTACCTTTTAGGGCTGTGAGGATTTGAGAGAATATGAGGAAAATCCTCAGCCCTGCATTCAGCACCTTCTACTTTTATTATAACTAGACTATTCATATAAGGAAGGGAGAGCGTTGGTTAAGAAGCAATTACATAAATCATTAAGGTGAGCACAAAAGTATGGTGAGTCAAAGCACCAGTACCATCTCATTTAATTATTTGTTTGCTTGGTGTTATATTATACTGTATTATATATTTTGACATAGGTTGCAGTAATAGAGCTACACAAACCACATGTTAGTAACCACTTTTTCTTTTAAGTAGTGAAAAACAGCTTGGAACATAACTGTCCGAGGGGACACTGAAAGAAATGTAAGGCGATTTCAGTGTCTTGTCTAGAGTGGGCATCAGGAATTATAACAATCAGAAAAGGAGTACAGATGAATGCAAGAAAGGGGAGACAGCGTTTGGCTGTTTGAAGGTTTCAGTTATAAATAAGTGAACTTCTTTTCCTAGTTTAGGCTTAGAGATTGGTTTTCCATTTCCCTGTGATTTCCTCCACGTATATTCTTTCTGTAATAAAGCCAGCTTGTCAAGTCTTATAATATTTTCTTAGAGGAAGGTAAACAAATGGAAGTGAATGAAGAAGAGAAAACCTGCCAAGTAATTTATCCCTATTCCCATCAGGGCTCTAATGTAATTTGGTTGATAGAAATCTTATTAAGTTCAATAGAGTCATATGATATTTGATTTCAAATAAGAATGCTATTTAAATAGAAGCTTAGGAAAGTACAGTATCCTTATACTTTGAGACACTCTCTGGAAACTTGGTGTTTGATGAGGGAGTCACATACGAAGTTCTGCTCCTAAAGGGAAATAAGCCCATGCTAGGAATAGACTGGTATCATGAGAGTATTGCTTCTATCCATCTCTGAAATATTTAATTATGTTGTGAGTCTGTAAGGAAAATTGTGTGAAAATAAACTAGGGAAAAAATGCTAGAGCAAATTTACAGAATAAAAGCACCTAATGATGACAGTTTACCAAATGATTAAAGGCATACTAGTTTGTTTGTTTTTTCTGGGCTTACCTATTAATTTAGAATGGGGACTTTTTAAAATTCACAATCATTTCTTCATTCACAAACTCTCATTAAGAATGCAATTTATGCCACATATTGTATTGGGCATTGATGACCGATAGATATGGTATTAGACCAACTCAGGTTGTAGATACATTATATATTACTGAAAGTGATAGTTAAGAATAAAATGTGGTAAGTTCTGTGACAGAGATAAACACAGAGTTATTGAATACATAGGGTACTTCCTAACTGTGGTTCTAGGGAATCTGTAAATTTTAATAAGAAAAGTGATTGCCAATTTGGAAAGACAGTAGTCCTTAGGCAAGTGAAGTAGAAATGCTTGATTCCAGTAAAGGATGGTCTGGAAATAGAGAAAAAGTGTTTGCCTGAAGCAAATTTTGTATAACTGGAGTAGAGTTTGTGGTGAGAGATGTAGAAGTAAGTCTGGAGAGATAAGCAGGGACTAGATCTTGAAGAGTCATTCCTCACCCATCATTGCCACCACCACCCACTGTTCAGGTAGTTCATGGAATGCATTGGAGTGAGGGAGGGGCTGGCTAGGAGATGTCACACTCAAGTACAAAGGAATCAATTGGGGAACAGTGTGAAGGAAAGATTTTGATTAGATTTCAGAGATGTTCAGGTGAAGAGGAAGAGAAAGTAATCAAGAATAGTTTCCAAGGTTCTGATTTGGGCAACAGGACAGCGAATGTGCCATTTCCTGATCTGGGGCAAATGGGAAGAGAAGCACCTCTTCGGGGAAGATGGTGGCTTCGTTTTTAAACGTGTTGTGATTGTGGTATTTATGGCACATCCACATGGAAATACTCAGAATGTATTCAGAATGGATATGTGGTGCTCAGGAAAGAGAGAAAGCAATTTATATAAATCACGGGGCCTTCAGCATACATGCTTGAAGGAGATAATACAGAGAGGAAGACAAAAGGTGGAGGACAGTTAAGAAAAAAATACACACTGAAAGACACTGAGATGTGGTCACAGGCACAAGAGGACGGCGAAAAGAGAGTGATAACCATAAATGAAATGTAGAAAGCCTTAAGTACAGAGAGTATTCAGAGGTTGGAATGTTTTTGAGAGATCGTGTAAGATCAGGCCTAAAAACTATGTTGGGAAAAGCACAACAGAATTCCTGGTGATCTTGGAAAGGCAACTTGCTATGGACAGGAAGGGCAGAATTCTGAAGCCAATCTTTTATAGAGAAAGTAGGCAAAGGGAGAAATCAACTGTAGACAACTCTTCCAAGCAGTTGGCACTTGGAATGTGATGTAGGACGAAATAAGAGGTGGGTTTTTTTTTTTTCAAGTTGGTTTGTTTTGAGAGCCTTGCACATGTTTAAATGTTGTAGGAATAAGGATTCTGAAGTGGTTACAATTTAAGCAGGGAAATCAATAGCAAATGGTATTTAAAGGCCTTTTATTCTTGCAAAAATAAATGTTCTAGTGATCAGAATGTTTATATAAACCTGTGATGAGTTCAGCATTTAAAAATAATTCATATTTAATATTGTCTTTCCGCTGGAAACACGTTTTTTTAATAAACTGAAGTGGTACATCTTTACAAAAAAATCCCCCTTCCCTTAAAAAGAAAAAGAAAAAAGGACAAAAAATCGGTATGGTTTAATTATAAGGGAAAATAGCATAAAACTAGGAGCATTCCTCTTACTGATATTCCCTCAGTTCATCAGATGTTGTATCAGTCAATATCCTGGCAAGACAGAGATGGCACATTGATATTGTAAAATTTGAGATTATTTTAATAAAGGGGTTATTTATAGGGAAATAGTATGCAGAAAGAAACCACAACAGATAGTAAAAGCAGGAGCTGTTATCCCCCATAGACCAAACGATGTGAGAGGAGGGAAGATTTGTCTTAATCTGGAATCAAAGAGAGCTGCTTGATACAAGGTGGGGGAATAGCTGCCCAGGGTGATCTCACAGCGTCTTCCATCCATGTTCCCTCTTGCTGGTTCTACATGTCAGCCAAACCCAAGGAGAAGCTAGAGGACAAAGAAGCATGTGGATGTGTCCTTTCTAGTTCAGCTTCCTGGAACCTGAGCATAGAGAGAAGATGCAGAAAGTTTCAGGAGAGGCCCATGGAAGCTATCCATCAGTGATGGATGTGACTGTGGAAAAGATAGGGAAGTGGATGAGATCGGGCGCGTTTAGGGTGGGATGTGCAAGACTGTTGAATCACAGATCTGTACCTCTGAAACAAATAATACATTATATGTTAAAAAAAAAAAAAAGAAGAAGATAGCAGGAGGGGAAAAATGAAGTGGGGGAAATCGGAGGGGGAGATGAACCATGAGAGACGATGGACTCTGAAAAACAAACTGAGGGTTCTAGAGGGGAGGGGGGGAGGATGGGTTAGCCTGGTGATGGGTATTGAGGAGGGCACGTTCTGCATGGAGCACTGGGTGTTATACGCAAATAATGAATCATGGAACACTACATCAAAAACTAATGATGTAATGTATGGTGATTAACATAACATAATAAAAAAAATGTACTGTTGGAAAAAAAAAAGATAGGGAAGTGGATAGTCTACCCACTTTCTTTTTTTCTTTTTCTTTTTTTAATTTGACACAGAGAGATAGTGAGAGAGAGGGAGCACAAGCAGGGGGAGCTGCAGAGGGAGAAGCAGGCTTCCCGCCGAGCAGGGAGCCCAATGCGGGGCTTGATCCCAGGACCCTGAGATCATGACCCAAGCCAGAGGCAGCCGCTCAACCAACTGAGCCACCCAGGCGCCCTCTACCCACTTATTAACTTTATATTCCAATAGTAGTCAATGTGTCTTATGAAGTTGATTGCCATTGGGAAGATTTAGCATGGGTCATGCTCCTCAGATTTGTGGATCAACCTTTATCATCAATATTTTTATTATTAGCCTTTCAGTATGTTAGCTGTGATCCCAGCATCCTGTGGTGCTTCTCAATGATAGTATAAAGATCATCCCTCTGCATTTGACAGCTTCTTACAAAAATGTTCCTCAGCTTATTCAACATTAAAATCATGGTGATTGTCTATTTTCCAGAGATACTGAAGAATTGGATGAATATGGTCAATTGTATAAAGCATATAAAAAATTATTCTTCTTTCCCCATTAAATCGTTTTTGTAGTTTTATAAAAATTATTTAAACTGCTAAGATATTTCAGCAAGAGTAGTAGTTGGTTTTAGTTTAAGGATAGAGGAGTAAATATCCATCCTGCTCCGTGCTAGGTATGGGCATGCCTTGAAAGGCTGACAGGCTTCATTCTAAGGGTAGAAGACCATGGTCACTCTGCTCTTAGAAATGTTGGACTGCATACATTAGTTTTCATCTTAATAGTAAATGGATACCCATCCCTAGACACATGTACTTTACTTCTGTGTGTATTTTGTATGCAGCAACAATAATTTATAAAAGAATTTTGTTTTAGGAAAGTAACGCCAATGGACCCTTTAGGAATTGCTTATGTTTAATGTATCGTCAGTACCTGAGTGAATGAGCTAAAAGCCACAGAATGTTCTGTGTTACTTGGCTTATTTTGGTAAGAAAGAGTATCAACCTCTAGGATGACAGATTGAAATAAGTGTTTTTATAGACATTAAACCATAATGTTTGAATGTGGTGAAAGTAGATATTGTCCAGGGAAATTTTGAAATCTGAGTTTCCTATAAATTTTATATATAGATTATTTGGAGTACTTTTGGAATTTTTCTTTGTCGTATATGTAGTAATGATGAAGGGGAAAAAGAAAGTAATGGTTTGGTTAATTTTCCTATATTCAGTACAATGCCCTTTGCTGTGTGGGTTTCAATAAATACCACTTGCTATTCATAATTTATTTGCCACGTACTTTCAGAAGGAAATTGATAAATATCTATTAACTTTAATGTTATACTATTTTAAATGCCATAGAAACTAAGATTTTAGTTCTAAATTTCATAAAATGTCTAATTTTTAACTCTCAATTGTAAACTTTTTCAAAAAGGGAAAAGTAAGACTTTTTATAAATTGAAACCATTTATTTTGTTAGATATTTTTTATGTGCTTCAATACTATTTGGGCCAAAGCTGAGGATTTATACCACTTACAAGTTAGAGCTCTTTGTTGTATAGTCAACTTAAAAATAAGCTATCAGTCACACTGGAAATTGGGTGAAGGAATATGGATGGATTAGTATTTTCAAGAGTAGAAGTGTTTGAAATAATGTTTCTACAGTAGATGAATATTATCTATCAGCTTTGTATACAAATTTCAACATACTATATTATTTAAAACCTTAAGATTGTTGGGGCACCTGGGTGGCTCAATTGGCTAAGGGCCCAACACTTGGTTTCAGCTCAGGTTGTGATCTCAGGGTCGTGAGATCAAGCCCCAATATCGGGCTCTGTGCTCAGCACGGAGTCAGCCTGAGATTATGTCTCTCTCTCTCTCTCTCTCTGCCCCTCCCACTTGTGTTCTCTCTCTCCCAAATAAATAAATCTTAAAAAAAAATTTTAAAAACCTTAAAAATATTATCTTATATGATCTCTCAGCCCCTTGCATTGCAAAACAATGATAATAAAAATGTGTATATGTACACAGACACGCACACATATATATGTACATGAATATATAGATGCACGTATATGCGTACATACTCATTTTTTACAAACACCTCTTCATCTGTAAGAGTTGGAGGATTATTCTATTTCCTAGTTTACTTGGTTTGTAATATCATTTATCCTGTCAATGTAGATCTTAAAATTATTTAACCTTTTGCAAAAGCTTAAAGATCATTTCTTCTGGAACCGTAGCCATTTCTACAGTCTGGTTTCGGCCATGGTTTTTAGGTTTTTCTGCACTACCTCCTTACACAAACTCCCCAGTGAAAGGCAAACTGCTTTACTCTGTTCTAATGTCAAACTTATTGATTCCCCATTTACAGATTTTGTTCCCACCCTGCTAAATGGCTTACTAGAAACATGAAAATTCAAAACATCTCAAGACTCTACTTTTTCAGTCTTTACAAACTTTCATGCACTAAAGGAACCTCTTATTTTTATAATACTTATCTGTACTGATGCTTTACCAATTAAGTCTGGCCTTATGGCATTTCTTTTTATTATTATTTTGAACTGTTAACTGCTTTCTTATTGTCATTTTGCTTTAATTGCTGTATATGTTCTGGTCACTTTTTTTTTTTTTCTGGTCATCTTTCTGAAGTGTTCCCCTGCACTCTCCAGTTGAAGTGCTAAGCATAGAGTCTTACATGTAGCTGCAGCTCCATAATATTTACTGGTGGGAATTGAAGTTCTTTTTTTATTATTTTATTTTATTGTGTTATGTTAGTCACCATACAGTGCATCATTAGTTTTTGATGTAGTGTTCCATGACTCATTGTTTGCGTATAACACCCAGTGCTCCATGCAGTACGTGCCCTCTTTAATACCCATCACCAGGCTAACCAATCCCCCCTCCCCCCTCCCCCCTCCCCCTCTAAAACCCTCAGTTTGTTTCTCAGAGTCCATAGTCTCTCATGGTTCATCTCTCCCTCCAATCCCGCCCCCATTTTTCCCTTCCTTCTCCTAATGTCCTTCATGTTATTCCTTATGTTCCACAAATAAGTGAAACCATATGATAATTGACTTTCTCTGCTTGACTTATTTCACTTAGCATAATCTCCTCCAGGCCCATCCATGTTGATGTAAAAGTTGGGTATTCATCTTTTCTGATGGCTGAGTAATATTCCATTGTATATATGGACCACATCTTCTTTATCCATTCATCTGTTGACGGGCATCTCGGCTCTTTCCACAGTTTGGCTGTTGCGGACATTGCTGCTATGAACATTGGGGTGCATATGGCCCTTCTTTTCACTACATCTGTGTCTTTGGGGTAAATACCCAGGAGTGCAATTGCTGGGTCATAGGGTAGCTCTATTTTTAAATTTTTGAGGCACCTCCACACTGTTTTCCAAAGTGGCTGTACCAACTTGCATTCCCCCCAACAGTGTAAGAGGGTTCCCCTTTCTCCACAACCTCTCCAACATTTGTTGTTTCTTTCCCTGTCCATTTTTGCCATTCTAACTGGTGTAAGGTGGTATCTCAATGTGGTTTTGATTTGGATTTCCCTGATAGCTAATGATGATGAACATTTTTTCATGTGTCTGTTAGCCATTTGTATGTCTTCTTCAGAGAAGTGTCTTTTCGTATCTTCTGCCCACCTTCTGACTTGATTATTTGTTTTTTGGGTGTTGAGTTTGAGAAGTTCTTTATAGATCTTGGATATCAGCCCTTTATCTGTAGTGTCATTTGCAAATATCTTCTCCCATTCTGTGGGTTGCCTCTTTGTTGACTGTTTCCTTTGCTGTGCAGAAGCTTTTTATCTTGATGAAGTCCCAAAAGTTCATTTTTGCTTTTGTTTCACTAGCCTTTGGAGATGTATCTTGGAAGAAGTTGCTGTGGCCGATGTCAAAGAGGTTACTGCCTATGTTCTCTTCTAGGATTTTGATGGATTCCTGTCTCACGTTGAGGTCTTTCATCCATTTTGAGTTTATCTTTGTGAATGGTGTTAGAGAATGGTCGAGTTTCATTCTTCTGCATGTGGCTGTCCAATTTTCCCAGCACCATTTATTGAAGAGACTGTCTTTTTTTCCATTGCATGTTTTTTCCTGCTTTGTCAAAGATTATTTGACCATAGAGTTGAGGGTCCATATCTGGGCTCTCTATTCTGTTCCATTGGTCTATATGTCTGTTTTTGTGCCAGTACCATGCTGTCTTGGTGATCACAGCTTTGTAATATAGCTTGAAATCGGGCAACGTGATGCCCCCAGCTTTGTTTTTCTTTTTCAACATTTCTTTGGCGATTCAGGGTCTTTTCTGATTCCATACAAATTTTAGGATTGTTTGTTCCAGCATTTTGAAAAATGTCATTGGAATTTTGATCGGGATGGCATTGAAGGTATAGATTGCTCTGGGTAGCATAGACATCTTAACAATGTTTATTCTTCTGATCCATGAGCATGGAATATTTTTCCATCTTTTTGTGTCTTCTTCAATTTCTTTCATGAGTGTTTTGTAGTTCCTAGAGTATAGATCCTTTACCTCTTTGGTTACGTTTATTCCAAGGTATCTTATGGTTTTTGGTGCTATTGTAAATGGAATCGTTTTTCTAATTTCTCTTTCTACAGTTGCGTTGTTAGTGTATAAGAAAGCAACTGATTTCTGTGCATTGATTTTGTATCCTGCCACATTACTGAATTGCTGGATGAGTTCTAGTAGCTTGGGGGTGGAGTCTTTTGGGTTGTCCACATAAAGTATCATGTCGTCTGCGAAAAGAGAGAGTTTGACTTCTTCTTTGCCAATTTGAATACCTTTTATTTCTTTTTGTTGTGGAAAGACATACTCTTAAAAACATTTTATGTCCACTTGAAAATTAATTTTGATAGACAGCTGTCAAACTGTGTCAATAACCTATAATAACTCAAAGAACTCCTGCCCATAAATATACTTAAAAAAATCATGATAATACTGACAAAATTTGTGTAAGACCCATCCATGGGGATATTTATTCCTGAGTCTTCTAAAAAATCAATTTAGCTTGAGAAGTTTGAACTTGCCTTTATTCTAGAAGTAACTTCCCAGGTCAATCCTTTTTTAAAATTTCTAGCAGCAGGCTTGGATTAAAATGTTCAAATAAGGTATTGTACTTGACACCATTAGGTAAGTCAGAGAAAAGCAGAGCCATTCTTGTTGAACTTGGGTTAAGCACCTCAAAACCCTGACTGTTCACTGCTGCCCTCCACTTACCTCTGCAAACCCTAGGGCTCAAAGGATCAGGGTTGTAATCAATATCATTATTATTTCATGCTTTTGAAATCTATCCAGAATTCCTGACGAGATGGTGCAATGGGTCCATGCTTTGATAGTCCCTCTATTCTAAAACATAGCAATGCTAGTTATAAGAGCTATCACATAAAAAGGCTTAGAGACATGACAAGTATCAGCGTGGGACAAAACTGGAGTAGAACCAGAGAAGAGAGATCAGGCCTGAAACCTAAGCCTGCTGGTTTCCAGGTTCTCAAGCAAGTAGGAGATGGGAGATGCCTAATGGCAGCCTGGAATGAAGGGTTCTGGTTTGGCTCTAACTTGTAAAAAGAGCCTAAATATTATTACTGCTTTACAGGAAATTATAGTCCTAATGAGACAAGAAAATGAGGGAGGAAGACAAAAGTAATTTCAGGACTAAGAGTAGCATCCAGGGGAGGTCAAGTACTTGGCACGACTAGATTGCTATGGAAATGTCAGTACCCTTGGTTAGCATCAGTAAAGTCATTTTTCTGAAACAGCTCATCTTACGAGCAAGACTTACGCTTGTCTCTTGAAGTCAGGCCGACAAGAGACTGTGGAATTAGTAAAATGCACCATGCTAGGAAGGCACAGAGTCATAGAACATTGAGCAGCACTGACCTACATCATGTATCCAGTGACCACCCGGGACTTACAACCATGTAGAAATTGGTGAACATTCAAGTAATGGCCATTTCAATTGCGTATAATGGCAGGGACATTAGGGGAACAACAGAAGCACAGGGAGCTCAGCCTTGAAATAAAAGTTTATTCTAGTCTAAAATCAATGCAGACTACACAGTATACACAGTGCGCTGTAGACACACACACCTGTATAATAGGCCTGGTGCGTAGGTGGGAAATGATCCTGTCAACACACTTCTTTTTGAAGAATCAAAAAGAACAATAATATATAATTTAAATGTAGGACTAGGGGGCGCCTGGGTGGCTCAGTCATTAAGTGTCTGCCTTCGGCTCAGGTCATGATCCCAGGGTCCTGGGATCGAGCCCCACATCGGGCTCCCTGCTCGGTGGGAAGCCTGCTTCTCTCTCTCCCACTCCCCCTGCTTGTGTTCCCTCTCTCGCTGTGTCTCTCTCTGTCAAATAAATAAATAAAATTGAAAAAAATAAAAATAGGGGCGCCTGGGTGGCTCAGTTGGTTAAGCGTCTGCCTTCGGCTCAGGTCATGATCCCAGGGTCCTGGGATCGAGCCCCGCATTGGGCTCCCTGCTCGGTGGGAAGCCTGCTTCTCCCTCCCATGCTCCCCCCTGCTTGTGTTCCCTCTCTCGCTATGTCTCTCTGTCAAATAAATAAATAAAATCTTTAAAAAAAAATAAATGTAGGACTAGAAAGATGAGGGATGATACAATAAACTCTCTTATTATTTCATTAGAAGAAATTCATTTAAAAAACGATTTTTTTTTTCCCAGCCAATGGGAGCTGTTCTGATGGTGCGTTGATGTGTACTTCTTCTAATAGCTGTATCCCAGTTCACGAGCGCTGTGATGGTTTGGCCAACTGCATGGATTTCCAGCTTGATGAGTCCAGCTGCTCAGGTATTCTATTTCCATTAAAATATTCTTTACAGTATAAGCCAGTAACTTAAACCTGTAGGTGATAAACATATCATGAACTTCTAAATAATTGCCATGTATGGAATCATTGAATTTCTATTATTGGTTTGGGTCAGGAAGAATATTAACATTGCTACCCATATTAAAAAACATAAATATATAATATAATGAACTCAATGCTTATTCTATATAAATGATGTCCCCAAATAAAGAAAAATCAAACACTTAATTTTAAGTTACTATAACTTAAAGTTATTAGTATTTGATAATCTCTTTGATGCAAATTGCTGGGTTTCTAAAATAAGGAAATAATCTAACATGTTATTGATTTTTAATTATAATTTTCCCCACTTCTTTATAAGACTTCCCTATTTGCATGATCTAGTCATGTTTAAAAGTCAATTTATTAAGCTTTAGACTGACTTTTAAACATTTTTCTCTCCTGACCCTGGAATATTTATCAGAGCTGATAATGTATGTTTGTGATTATACTTTTATCAAAACTGCTTTAAAAATATCTAATTTATTATAGTCCACTGCTAACATCTCTCCTGGATAATTGAACTTTTATTTCATGCAGGAGATATATGAAATAATAGGTAGGGGCAATATAAATCTCTCACAACTAAATGATAATATAAATTGGTAATAAAGATATATTCAATCATATTTTCTAAATAAATTGGAGATATTTAATATCAAAACTAGATGAGAATATAGTCTTTGTATCTTTCAAGAGAGCAGACTCTTATGAGATAAGTGACAAAAGCATGATAATTATAATCAAATCACAGTGCAAAAAAGTCTTATTTTTTATGCTGTCGAAATGAATACTCACAGAGCCCTGAATTATATGAGTACAAAAGGAAATCAAGAACCGAGCAAATCTGGTCCCATAAAATATGCAAAGATGAATGCTCTCTGGCATTATTTCTGTACCAGGCATGCTTATACATCAGATTGATACCCAAAAGGAAATGGTTTCACTTTCTTTTCAGAGTAGGAAAGATATTAACGAGATAGTTTCATTCTTTGAAACTATTAAGACAAAGCACTGATATCCAGTAACCAAATTTATTTTCATAAAGGTGAGATTTTGTTCAGGATAGTCCTCTATGAGAACAAATACAACATGTTATGGTTTATTGTCTGATTTTACGTATTTTACCTTTAAAAATATGGTCAGAAAGACAGAAGACTGGCCATTCATCCTGAGTGACTGACAACCTCGAGGTAATAATATATTGCACATTCTGGTTGCCCCGTCTAGTTTAGTGATTCACCGATTCATTCACAGTTCATTTACAAAATATACGTCATACTGCCCCAGTTACTGGGTTACGGTAATATAAAGAACTAGTGAAACAGTTTTCAGAAATAAAATCCACATTATAGTTTTTGTTCTCTATTTATATTTTCTTGCTGTTTAGTTTGTCAAACAAATACGATGAAGTCAGTGCTTCTGTGTTTAAGAATGCATCTCAGCTTAATCCACACTAAGAAGTGTCAGTGCCCGTGACACCTTCCTCTTTCTTTCCAAACATCATATCCCTTTATGAATGGCATTTCATAGACTTTATGATCCCAATCCTGACAGCATCCAATAATGTCTCTGGTCACACAGCAGGTGGTGAGCATCTGGTCTCCCCTCATCTGAGGTTTAAATCATTAACGGGAACATTGACCTCAGGCCCTGTGTAAGTGTTGCAGGTTAGGTATATTTCGATGAGGCCTCTGTGTTCCCAAGTTATGTTAGAAAGGCATATTATTTTCAGGTTTTGGTTGCTTATGCAACAGAAAATTATTGAACAGAATGTGTCTGGCTTAATTTAAACTGAGAGTCTTTTTCCAGTTATCTGTAGTAGTAGAGGTTAATGAAAGTTATATTAAGGTGATACCATAATTATGATAATCATCCTTTGAAGGAGAATGAGGAAAGGCATTAAAAATATAAAGTTGTAGGGGTGCCTGGGTGGCTCAGTCAGTTAAGTGTCTGACTTCAACTCAGGTCATGATCCTGGGGTCCTGGGATCAAGCCCCACGTCAGGTTCCCTGCTCAGTAGGGAGTCTGCTTCTTCCTCTCCCTCTGCCTCTCCCTTTCCCCACCACTCATGCTTGTTCTCTCTCTCAAATAAATAAATAAAATCTTTGAAAAAAAAGTTGTAGGATGGGATATTATGAATACAATTTAATATATTATTTAATAATAATAATGGTAATGCCGAATGATGTTTCAGAAGGTTTTATTTTTTTATTGTTTTTAATTTTAATTCCAGTAGACTCAACATACAGTGTTATATTAGTACAATATAGTGATTCAACACTGCTATGCATTACTCCATGCTCACCTTGATAAGTATGCTCTTCATCCCCTTCACTGATTTCATCCATCCCCCTCCATCTCGCTTTTGCTCTATTTTAAATGAATACCCTCAGTTAAAGTTATTATTTTTTTTTCAATAAGAACATTTTTTACTTGAAGCATACACCAAACCAAAGCACTAAAGAGCTATGCCAAATTTCTAAGCCATAGTTAATCTTCCCTGCAGTCCCTGTACTGGGATTTCACGATAAAGAGAACAGTGTGTGCCCACTGGGTATTTGGTTTACTGCACCAAACCATCTGGTTTTCTGGAAGACTCTTAGATCCATACAGCTCCTGAAACTACAGGCAAGTTATTGTATGTGTATATTTAATCCATGCCAGTGTATAAATACTGCACCATTCAGAGAAGTTCATGATCATAATCTCAGGAACTGCAAGGGGTTATGTAGCAATTCTGATCTGAATAGCAGATCATTTGACATTTTTAGACTAACAGGCTTTGGAGTTAGAGGACTGGAATTTAGTTCAATATCTGCTGCTCCCCTGCTATTAGCTTGAGCAAATTATTAACCAGTTTCATCCTTTGTGAAAAAGGATCTATATGGGTATCCCACATAATGTTATGAGGATTAAATGAGGTAATGCCAGTAAAACTCTTAGGACAGTCTTGACACAGAGCAGGTCTTCAGTAAATGATAGTGGTAATGGTGCTCATAATGGTAGAGGGGAAAAGGAAAGGAAAGAGAAGCTGGAGAGAGCATTGGTAATAGAAATTAGGTTTCGTGGGCAATTTAAAGAATTCCCAAATAGAGGGAGCTGGCTGAAAACAATTACTTAATAACATTATGCATACCACTCACTAGTATAGAAATGTTACAAATACATTTCATTTTATCCTCTCAGCAGCCCTAGAAGGCAAGGTGATAGATAAAATTCTTACTTTAAACATGAGAAAGCTTATACTTAAAGTACTTAGCCCAAAGTTAGACAACGCATTAACTGAGCTAGGTGTCAATGAGGGAAAACCAGGACTCGCGTGACTGTCAGTCTTCTCAGCAGTCCACCATGCAGTAGCTGTCCCTTCCCAGGCCTCCAGAGACTTTGAAAGAGACCACACGCACACACGCACACACACACACACACACACTCACACAGGTAGGCATCCAGTTTATATGTGTTCCTGCTTTTCCAGAGTGATAAACCAGAGTGGAACTGAACTTGAACTCTTCACAGAATGCTATTGCTACATCATACTGACCTCCAGATACATGGTCATAATAACCAATGCAAGAGGGTACAAGGCGTGAGGCACTGATGTGGCTAAGGAGCCTGGGAACTCATGCCAGTTCTAATATCCACGCCATAGATCCCGACTTGCCATTTGAGAACTATCTACTTATCTCTGGAAAGTATTTTTTTTAAATATTTTATTTATTTATTTGAGAGAGAGAATGAGAAAGAGAGAGAGAGAGCATGAGATGGGGGAGGGTCAGAGGGAGAATCAGGCTCCCTCCTGAGCAGGGAGCCCAATGCGGGACTCAATCCCAGGACTCCAGGATCATGACCTTAGCTGAAGGCAGATGCTTAGCCGACTGAGCCACCCAGATGTCCATCTCCTGAAGTATTTAATCTCTTCATTGCTAACTAGTCATAGACATCTCCCTCCCCATTTCAGCTATCCCATGCTTTAAGTTGTTTTGAGTACAGTAAAGGTGAAAATATGTTGTACTGGGTCTTTCCATCTTATGGATAAAGAACCTGGGTCTAAGCAGAAACTGAAAAGAACTTGTTGTGGAGGTAATCTACAAATTGTCTCTCCTCCAAAACACCAAGTTTTACTCCTTGCTCTGGCCAGTGCTTCCTTTCCACTGTGCTCCATTATCCAGTGTAATAAAATGCATATTTAAATTTCCATAGCATTATTTTGATGTAGAGCAAGCCTATGTTTTACTCTCAGCCATCAAGGTAAATATTAATGACCCCAGGAAAAAAAAAATGTGCAGCTGTGTGTATTTTGATGTTCTGCAGTATCAGACACTTTACAGTTTTTTCTTATAAAAATAAAGCCCTTGTGTGAGGAAGACTAAAATTGTACTTAAGACCAAACATAACCATAAAATGGTTTATCTAAAGGTTTGTAGCTATTTATGCTTTATCATGCTGGTGGGCTATTTTTCGTCAAACCAGCTAATTTCTTGTTTAGGAAGGAAATTTGACATCTGTTCTGTTCAGCCAAGCATGCCCGGAAGCCTGAGGGGTGTAGCTGCACCCCCATCTTTAGTACCACACTCCCGGGTTGGAATTAAATAGGGAAGAGGAGGGAAGGGGAGATATGGAAACTGCAGTTGACCCTTAAGCAGTGCAGGTTCGAGCTGTGTGGCCCCACTTACATGCAGAGTTTAATGGGATGGTACTGGAAATGCAGTTTCTCTTCCTTATGATTTTCCAAAGAGCATTTTTTTCTGTCTAGCTTACTTTATTGCAGAAATACAGCATATAATACACATCACATACAAAAGATATGTTCACCGACTGTTTATGTTATCAGTAAGGCTTCCAGTCAACAGCAGGTGATTGGTAGTTAACTTTGGGGGGAGTTAAAAGTTATCTGTGGATTGTTAACCATGCGAGGGTCAGTGCCCCAAACCTCCACGTTGTTTAGGGGCCAACTATATCCCTGGGGGAGCAAATTTCTGGAAACCTTTGAGAACAAAAAGGACACCAGACACGTGGTATATTGCAAATGTGTTCCCACACTGCAACCTCCCTCCTTCCGTATTTTTCCTCTTTCCTACTGTCTCTTCCGCCCCATTCCCAGTGTTCAGTGACTGGCTCCACAATCTGACTCTCTCTAGTTGCCCTTCAAAGTTTTCCTCCGAGGAATATTTTCCTATATGAGATTTTTGTTTCTCCTTATTACTTTTCTACTATTGTTCATTATCATCATCGTTTCTTTGCCCAAGTAAATTGTTTCTGTCTCTGCTAAGGTTAGTCTGCTCCTGTAAAGACAAAGACTGTATATTTGTGACCATAAGATACCTAAAAAATGATCTCAAGTGATTTTTGAGGGGCAAGCCTGAAAAGTGATGATAGCTGAAAGGCAGAGGGAGAAACCCGAAGCTTCAAATCCATGCCCTAGCCTGTGTTTTATCTGGGCTTCAGACCTGCAAATAATATTGCCCAAGGAATACTTCTACTTGGATGTCCCTTAGGCACTTAAAACACTAGCATCTTTCCCTATAAATTCTCCCTTCCCCACAGTTCCCCCAATTCAGTGAATGAAACCACCAACTAGCCAGGGGCCCAGCCAGAAAATTGAACATCACTCTTGATTCTTCCAAAAAATCACCAGGATGTTTCAATCCCAACATTTAAATATCTTATAAATCCCCACAATTCTCAACCTCCTACCCCACCCCTTTCATTTAGGCAACCACCATTTCTTACTGGATTATTACAAAAAGCTCTTAACTGGGCTCCTGAATTTTTTAGTCTTAGCCCTTCTGTTGACTTTACATACTGGATCCAGAATAGTCTTTTTAAAGCATGAAATATCCATTTAGTTTCTTAAAATTCTGGCCTCTGAGGTTAAAGTTTAAACTCCTCACTGAGCCTATATGATCTGGCCCCTGTGTGTCTCTGACCTTCTTCCATACTCTCTTCACATTATCAGTCCAACCAGGCTGAACTTCCTTCAGATCCTCAAACACACCGCACTCTCTTCTTGGGCCTCTGGGTCTTTATGATTATTTTTACACACACACACACACACACACACACACACACACACACCTGCCCACATGAATGCCCTGATTTTCTTCTGGAAAACTTTTCCTTACTCCCCAAATTTGATTTAGGTGCTTCTTGGTACTCTCATCATCCTTGTTACATCCATTCCAAATTATATTACTTTTAATATTGTATTTTAATTCCCTAGTCACTTTTTTTGTTTTGCATTTTCCATGAAGCTGGAAGATCAAGAGCAAAGACCACAATTGTATCTTTTTTAGATCAGTATTTCTTAAGCATGTGCGGTGATCTACGTGTTTTCTAACATTCTCAACAACTCTGTGAGATAGGTACTATTTTTAACCCTGTTTGACAGAGAAGAACCAGAGGCACAGAAACATTAACTAGCTTATCTTATATTATACAGCTAATTAAGTGAGTTGAGATTCTTCCTCAGGCAGTCTGGCTCTGGTGCCTGTAGCTTTAATAATTTTGTAAACTTCCTGTATTATTTATTGTTATATATCCAGTGCCTAGCCTAGTGCTAGACATTAACAGGTGCTCAGAATAGATGTGTTGAATTACAAATTTCCACCAAGTATTGGAGTTAAGACAGCCAAACCAGGGGAGAATGGTATCCTGCAAGAGATATCATTATATCTTGCAAGAGAGGAGTTGTCAAAAAAAAGCCAAGAAAAGCAATTTGGGGATTAAGTAAGTAGGAAAACCAAGAGGTCTTAGTAGATCAGGATGGATGTGAGGATCCAAGGAGACTGTAAAGAACCCTGAAGAGCTAAAGGCACTAACCATTGCAGAGTCATACCTATGTGACAATATCTAGCTTCTTTTTATTCTATAAGCAAACCACCTTTGAAAATAAATGTTGATGCTAATCTAGAAGGGGGGAGTGATACAAGCAGCAAGAGAGCAGGGCCAGGGAAATGAAGGTCGATTTGAGCTATGCTGATGTCTGTCACGGATGCAAAGGTAGGACATGCACATGCGTGAGTGACATTTTACCAAGAAGACAAGGTCACCCGTGCAAAGCATTGTCTGTCATGATAGTGACTACTGTGTGGAACTGAAGACAATAAATGTTGCATTAAAGAACAAATTTCAGTATAATCACAAATATGTCATGCAGACATGTTCTAAATAAGAAGATTTTACTTAATCCAGGGGAGGAAAAAAAGTCTTCTCTTGTGGTCAACCACTCAGGCATGTGAAGAGAATGAACACATCAAGGGCAGCAAGGGCCACTGAACAAATTTGTGGGGCACAGGGGAATAGCCTAGGAGAATTCTTGTGCTTTTAGCAACTGGGAAGCAATTTACTCTCAGTGGCTAGATTTAATGCAGTGATTAACAGTAATATGTCCTCCTCCTTCCTAATAATATTTACAATTAACTGTGGGTTTTGTGATGCTTCTTTTTAGAGTGCCCATTTGGTTACTGCAGAAATGGTGGGAATTGTGTAGTGGAGAAGAACGGTCCTGTGTGTCGGTAAGGAGCATTGTCTACTTTCTCTTTGAACAGTTATTGCCATTGGCTTACTTATTTTTCTCGAAGCTGATATAATACACCAATGAACATGAGGTTACTGAGGCAAAAATAGTGGATAATGGCCTTTTTTGCATTTGTCTGTCTGAGTAAGAGAAAGGAAGATGCGAGTATATTTTAGAAAAAAGATTGCAATTATTTAACATGATTTTATGTCTTAACATTTTATATTATATAGGACATAGTTTTAATACTCATTCGTTCTTATTTTTAATATTTATATCAGGTTATAAAAAGATTTTTTAAATGGGTGTCATCCTATTTCAGATGAACTTAGTGTCTGTATTTCCTTATTCCCTTTTTATTTCACATTTCATATTTCTCTTTTCTAACAACAAAGGATAAAATTAATTCATAAATAAGACCTTTTTCTAGTTTATGCAATGGATGTTTATGAGTAGCCAAAGTTAAGGTACAGATAAGGAATACATTTGCATACTTAAAGCAAAAATAAACGAAAACAGTCCTTGTGATTTCTTTGGGGAATTATTTATATTGCATATCAAAGATTGCTTGATTTTTTCCCTCACCCTTTAGGGAATTGTGCAAAACAGTTTCATAAATTCCAAAGGAAATGATGCATATTCCATTATATTTGTGTTTATGACTTTTTAATCTAGCAGACCAATGGATATAGTGCTTTGCTTATTAGAGAACGGATTGTAGGATGATACTCAAGTCATAACAAAACACATAGAAGTATCTGGAAAACACTGATTGATATTTGTTTAAATACTTATATCCCTCTGAGTCAACACTTGTATTTTAGGAAAAGTTGTTTATCCCTTTAAAAGCAAAAATCTCTACCGATTAACACAACAAAAATTTTTTTATGATGAGATATGTTTAGACACTGTTTTAACATTGTTGAAAGAGAATATTAATGGGTTTCTCTAAGTGTTTTGTCTATTTCATTACATAATTTATTTCACAACATCTCAACAGAATTGTACTTTCCCCTGTACCAGTTTCCATGGAAATTAATTTGTCACAAACTAAGTTGATGGAAAGACAGGATGCATAGTATTAATTTCTAAAAGTCTCCTGAAAGAAGTTGAGAATGATGCCATAAATAATGTCTATCGAATGTCAGCTGAGTGGATAATGTTGTTTAGTGTCAGCTATTTACAGTAAGGAGGTTTGCATTTTTGTCTTCTCTAGTGCTGGCAAGAAAGCTCTCTGGACTGTAGCTAGTCTCAGCTAAGCAAACAGAGTTTTGCATTCTTGGCAATGTCCTCTGGTACTTAAATAAACTTTAAAAATGGAAATACAGATGGTGACGTCTGAAATGTGTTTCTCTCACATGAGAAAACTCTAACATGGGGGAGAAGATGCAATGGGAGGATTAAGAGGCAAAGGGACCAAAGGAAGGAAATCAGTGCAGCAAAATGTAGAAAAAATTCATTAATCAAACATTTTAAAATAGTATTTTTGATGTAAATAATACTTTTCAAATAGTGAAATAACTAATCACCACCAGCATAAACAAATGTTTGGAATTAGTGTTCTTTTCAACATAGGTGTGAAAAATGACTTGAGGTTTTTTTCATATTATAATATGGCATTTTCGTCATTCAAATTCTAATTACTTTAAAACCGTGAACTGCAAAAGTAACCATATGTATATTATAATAAACTTTTAGAAGGCATTACAGCAGTGTATCGGGCAAAAAGTAGAAACCCCAACATCTAAATCCCACTCTGTATTATTATGGTTTCTGTCCACCTAAATATGGTTTCCCTTTCACCAACACAGGTACACACACAAGCACACATTTGTTTCTTACAGAAATATGAATTATACTTTACACATTCACTTTGCACCTTGTTTATGTTTTTTTTTTTCTTTTCTCTTTGTAAAATATTGTGCTGTTGTTCCATGTCGGTACGTATGGCTCTAGATCCATCACTTGCCAGCTGTGTAGTGTTGAGCAAATTTCTCAATCTAATGTGTCCAGCTCCTTGTCTGGCAAACTGGAGAAGATAATAGCACCTACTTCATAGGGTAGTTGTGAGACTCGAAGGGGTTAACATATGTGAGACACTCGGTACCCTATCTGACATACAGAAGATACTATAGGAAAGCTTAGCCATCGGAATATTATATCATCCCTTTTTATGCTGTGTAGTCTACAATATTTAATGTAGGGTCCATCATTTAAATAACCTCATTACTCCTATTAATGGCTGTTTAGTTTCTTTCTTAAATATTTGCTTTCACAAATAATCTTGCAACATCCATCCTTTGACTTGTACTTGCACAATTCTTTAAACACAACATATCTTACTGAAATGCAAAATAACAATGTAAATTATCTCTAGTTGCATTTAGTATCAAATTCATTTCCAATGGAATTTTGTATCCAGGTCACCTGTCACATAGGTATTCTTTTTTGGATTTAAGGTTAAACGAGAGTGGCTTTAGAATGCAAAGTTTTAGAGTAAATATAAAGCACTATGGAAAGATGTTGGCTTTATGTCAAACCCCTGTCATTCGCAAGTGTGAGAATTCAAGGTCTCTGTCACTCAAAGAGGTAAGGACAGAACCAAAGCCCATCTCTTAGCTGGGCATTGTGAATATAAGAACTTCATGGTATCAAAAAGGAGGCCTATCACCAGAGCCTTTGGGTTTTCTCTTGGGATCTAAGGTGCTTTGAGAAAGGACCTTCAGTTTTCACCTGTGATCCTAGAGAAGAGAGACTTAAAAAAAAAAAAAAAAAAAAAGGTCATTTGGGTTGTTGGAAGTTTATAATTATCCACAAGCATAAACACTACTAGGTGAACGAACCATGGTTTTCCATTACTTGAGGACCACCACCATATCTGAGGGCTGAAGAAGCAAATCATGAGCCAAAATAGGGAAATTATTCCTCACTTAAGGAGGCTTGGTTATTATATTACTTTGATATATCAATCTGTTTCTTTGAAAAATAGATTGAGCTATGTAATATAAATTCCAAAGGGCAGGAAAGAGGTTACAAAGAAAAAAAAATCAATTCATCAAGGCTAAAAGAAAGAAATAGGAAACAGTATCAAATTAATGCATATATAATTATATATATAGATAAATTTATTATATATAAATTATATATTATATATTTCATAGATATGTACGTTAGTGAAGGTAGGCAGAAAAATATCAAAGCTTGGGTTAATTTATAGATTTTTGAATACAATTTATCAACAGCTACCCTATCCCACTACATTCCACATTCTTAAATTCATTTGCCAATAAGACACAAAAGTTCATTTGGGTGTCTCATGGGCATTACAGATTTAACATGTCCAAAAAGACCTGTTGCCTGGGCAGGGCATATTCTTCTCTTTCTCTCAGATTTGCACACACTGTTCCCTCTACTTAGAATTTTATTTTTCTACCTTACATGCCCAAAAGATGCCTTTTAATCCTTTAGATCCAATATAAATGGCAATTTTTCTGGGAAGCCTTTCCCAGACCAACCAGAGAGAATGCCTCACTCCTCCTTCTCGGCTCCTCTATTGCTTCCCTCATTCTGTTATTTTACAAGTACTGGTTTTACTAAACTACCTATTGAAACCTGTCCTATCCTATGAAGAAATATATTTCCAATTAAAACTTTATTCTTTATGACTATCAAAATTTATTTTCAATTTTTACTAGTTTTTTTCGTAAGGATAACTCTTGGACAATTATAGTCACTGAAAATTAAAAAAAAAAAACTATGTTCATATTTTTGGTGCAGAAAAGATTGAAAACATAATCAAAGGCTTTGAAGTATAAACTGTTTTAAATTAGGATAAATATTTGCTAGAAAGGGGTCAAAATATCAGTTTAAGGAGGAAAATGGTCAATTGGAATTTCTAACTGTTAAAGACAGAGTATGTGGGCAACATTTTGAAGACCATTGTCCTAGAAAATGAGTCATATTTTCCACACCTTTTCATGGCTAGGACCGAAACACACACTTGACATTGTAAGAGCTATTTGAATAATACACTGAATGAAGTATAAATGAATGAATACAAATGTAAAGTCCTGAAATTTCAAGGAAAAGTATCCGTACTTTTAAATATGTTCCTAAAATGTATTAAGATATGAGCAAATGACCTACCATAGTCCAAACTGCCAATCACAAAGGAGACGTTGGGTACTTTGTAGGCAGCAAGCAGTGTATTGAGTGAGAATATGATATGCTCATAATACTGAAAACAAAAATCACTCCCGTTTGTAGGACAGAACAGATACCAAAATAGAAAAATATTCATTAAAGAAACTCTACTTTGCTACAATGACAGGAGAGGGTGCTCTTAAACTAGGAATCTTATAAACTACCTCAACTCTTCAACCGTGGGCTTGAAATGAAGAGAGAAGTGCAATTTTCTGTCTAAAAAACCACTGTTTAAAATAAAATTCAGCTTATGAACACTCTCCTTCTCCCCATCAAAAACAAAACAAAACAAACAAAAACAAAGAAACATGAAGCAAAAAAGAAAGTACTCCAAGACCCTGACTCCAAACTGAATTAAATATTAATTCAGTTAAATTTAGGGACATGGGGGGTGGGGAGTAAAACTTAATTGAGATTTTAAAGTCTAAGTACAATTGGATAACAAAACAATAAGAATTAAATAAGAATTGATTGAAGCCAGGAAGGAAATGAAATAGAAAAGAAAGACTAAATTATAACCATTCTCCCAAGAGAGGATAGATTCAAATTAAATCTTTTAAAGAATTCTGAACAAAGTTCGGAAAATAACCAAGGGAACAAAAAGGAGATATAGTACATAATTCAAAGAGAAAGTAGTTGAAGTGGAAGATAAAGAACATGTATATAATTGGAGTCCCTAAAGAGGAAAATAAAACAATGGAATGGAACTAATATTTAAAACTCTAATCCAAGAAAACTTTGAGAAATGAAAGAAGAATGAATTTACATGATGAAAGGGCCAGAAATTACCTGGGAAATTTGACACAAAGCCAGAAACTCCAAGACATATCCTAATAAAAATATGGGACTTCAAAATGAAGAAAAATATACTCCTTCAAGAATGAGAGGGACAGGTGTTTTGCCTAATATTATCTATCTACACACACACACACACACACACACACACACACATATATATAAAGACTCTCCTCATGTGTCTCCTCATCGCCTCTAGGGAAAAAGACCAAATAATTAGTCTAGTATTAGACTTCTGAAAGCAAAGAAACAAAGAAACCCATTGTGATTGTCTCCAGAGTTGCAAAAAAAGTCTTTGACAAAATTCAGTTATCATTCCTGATTTTTTTTTTAAAAGGCAATAAGGAAAATATGAACTGGTATCCAACTGATATAAATCCTTATTAAACTCAGCATCTTATTGATAGAGAATTATGAGAGACATTACCATTAAGATTGGGAACAAAGGCACACATGACCCCTGTGTTCACTGATACTTAATACCAAATGAGAGGTAGTAGGCAATACCATTTGACCAAAAATAAAAAAAAAAAAAGCATAAGAATTAATAAAGGGGCCTGGGTGGCTCAGTCAGTTAAGCGTCTGACTCTTGATTTCGGTTCAGGTCGTGATCTCGGAGTCATGGGATCGAGCCCCGCATCAGGCTCCGAGCTCAGGGTGGAGTCTGCTTGAGATTCTCTGTCTCAAAAAAAAAAAAAAAATTAATAAAGAAGTTAAATTATCATGATAGTATCTCAGGAGAACCCTAGGAAATTATCATAAAAAGTTATTAAAAAATTAAAAACAATTCAGTAAGGTAGGGGGAGATAAAATTAGCATTCAGAGATGACTGTGCATGTACACAAACAAAACTAGAGGGGCAAAGGAAAAGAAAACGTATTCACAATAAAAACAAAAAAGATAAAATATTTAGGAATAAATTTAATAAAATAAAACCACACCTCTATGATAAAAACAATCCCCAAAGACTTGAACAAGTAGAAACATATTTTCTCTTCTGAAGAGCTGGCTCAAAATAGAAAGGATCTTAGTTCTTCCTACGTTAATCTATGTATTTAATGCAATTCCAACAAAAATACCCACAAGCTTTTTGTGGGGTTAAACAATTAGATATTAAAGTTCATATGGAAAATGAACATGGGACTGGCTGGTTAAACACGGAAAAACATAAGCTATTGGGGGCTGAGGAGCCCGACTAGTATAAATGGAATAAAGCTCTTATTGTTAAAGCAATGTGGTACAGACACTTGAAAGACATTTCAGGTGAATGAAATAGAACATCTAGAAATATATTCAAGTGCATATGAAAATTTAGTAAATGATAAAAATGGCATCTCAAATCACTGGACAGGATGAACTTTTCAATAAGAAATGTCAGTGCAACTAGTTAGCTATTTGGAAAAAGATAAAATTAGAACCATGCATCACACCATACACACATAAAAATAATCTTCAGGTGGAGCAGAATGCAAGGTGAAACCATACACATACTAGAGAAATACATGGTAAATTTCTCTATTACTCTGGATGTAAGAAAATGCTTTTTTCAATGACTCAAGCCCAAATGCAATCAAAGACAAAACCGATAAATTTACATAAAAATTTGATTAAAAATAATATTTTGCATGATACAAAAATACCATAAGCAATATCAGAAGGCAAATGGCAACCCGAAAGGAAATGCTTATATCATAAATCTCAGAAGAAGGAAATATCCCTAATACTTAAAGAACTATTTCAAGATATGGGAAAAGACCAAACATCATATTAAAAAAACTGATAATTATTATATAAAATGATGATCAAACATATCAAAAAAATTCAACTCCACAACAGAAAGGCAAATTTAAATGATACTAACATGCTTTTTCTCACCTCTCTGATGAGCAACATATTCTATTAGTAAGGATGTGAAGAAACAAGCATTTTGCTAGCGGAAATGGAAATTGGTATAATTTCTATGGAGGTGATTTTGGCAATATCTAAAAAAAAACTATATATCCATATACTTTTTACCTAGCAGTTCCACTTCTAGAATTTATACTGGTGGTACAACTCCAACACTATAAGAATAAAGAGTAACAAAGTTACTCACTGTAGCATTCTTATAATTTCAAAATATTGGAAGCAACCTAAATGTCTACATATAAGAGAGTGGTTGAATAAGCTATGGCATATCCACACAGTGGGGTATACCTGGAATATGGAACGGTTAAAGAGTGTCCCTTTAGCCAGGTGTAGAAAGGTGTTGTGGGGGGCAGCATAAAGGAAAATGAAGAAATACAGAATAGTTACTGGAACTATCCTGTAGTTCTTTCATTTGACTCAAATGTTACAAATCTGGAGAGTAGGGGCACCTGGGTGGCTCAGATGGTTAAATGTCTGCCTTGGGCTTAGGTCGTGATCTCCAGGTCCTGGGATGGAGCCCCACCTCAGACTCCCGGCTCAGCAGGGAGTCTGCTTCTCCCTCTGCCTCTCCCCCCTGCTCATGTTCGCACTCTCTCTCTCTCTCTCTCTCTCTCTCAAATGAGTAAATAAAAATCTTAAGAAAAAGTCTGGATGTTATTGTTGATAATAACATGTCAGAACCTCTTAAGTGTTTGACATGTCTTTGGCCTTCACATAAACCTATAAGGCAGAGGATTATGTACTAATTTAGCAGTTAATGAAATGAGATTTAGTGGAATGAACTTAAGTAATTTTCCCAGACACAAAAAGCAAGAAAATGGTGGATTTCAGGGTGCCTAGATGGCTCAGTTGGTTAAGCGTCTGCCTTCAGCTCAGGTCACAATCCCAGATGGAGCCCTGTGTTGGGCTCCCTGCTTGGTGGGGAGTCTGCATCTCCCTCTCCCTCTGCCACTCCACCTGCTTGTGCTCTCTCTCTCAAATAAATAAATAAAATCTTAAAAAAAAAAAAAAAGAAAGAAAATGGTAGAATTCAGATTCTTTTGCCCAAGGTCTATACTCCTAGGTTATCAACCACTGTGGCACGTTTCCTCTTTGGAGATTTGACTAGGTGGCTCATGATTCTATGATTGCAAGATTCTATGAGTAGAGATATGAATCAAATGCCTACAGAAAATCTAGACTAGGCTTTATTTGCACTTGGCTATTTGCTGCTTTTTTTAAACACACTATGCGCTTTTATTCCTGTGGGCATTCATGTCATTACTTTTTGCCCATTTTATACCTTCCCACCTAGACTACTTGAAAAAAAAACTCTAGATTCATCTTTTATGTCCCAACCTGTGTAGAACCTCCTTTCTAGAACTCTCTCTGAACCCACATTCATGTGAGTCATAGCCTGTGTGCAATGTACAAAAAAAGACTGGAATATGAATCTAAAAACAGGTAAACCGGAGTTTAGGTATGAACTCCATCCACCACTTACTAATGCCATGACTTTGAATAAATGACTTTAACCTTTTTCTAAGGGGGAAGAGGAAAATGGATATTCACTAAGAAACTAACATCCTCTGCCACCATGGAGCTGTGAACTGAAAAGGGCTTCTGTGTTCCTGAAATGTATAATTCATATGTGTTTTATTTACTTAAGAGCATTTTTTTAAATGTTGTATCTAAATGGAAAGCATTAGTAATCTGTTCACCAATTTCTTACTTAACATCATCAAAATCATCTCCATAGCAACCAACAATAGTTCTTTATGAGGTGAAATACAGAACAAACCATCAAAATTTAAGATCATGGCCTCTGTTGTTATTTTTTCAAACACAGTATTCAAGCACTAAGGACTAACAAATATTCATAATAAACTTACATGTTTTATAAATGAAAATCATTTCAAAATTTTAAAAAGTCAATTTAAAGAGGAGGGCATTTAGATATCTTTTATGCTATAAACTTGAAAGGCCATGCGGGTGTCTGTTTTTCAAATCCAACACATGGAAGAAATGATTTTCTGGTTAAATATAAATTACCAAAATTGTCCCCAGGAAGAAGAGGTATTAAAGTTGAGTAGATTGAACGACATAGTAGAAATTTGAAAAGTCAAAGATGTAGTCCCTCTCTTCCAAAAATTAAATGTGTCTATCTACTTAAAAAAAAAAAAAAAAACAACTAAAAGCATTTCTCTTAAAACCAGGAATAAAAAAATAATGGTCTGTTAGCAACTGGGATTATTCTATTTGCTCAAGAGGTTTTAACCAAAGAAAGAAGCACAAAGAAGTAAGAGTTAAACATATTGAAGAAGAAGAAACACAAATATTATTGCAGATATTCACAGCCTATTATAATATATGCAGGCCTGCATTTAACAGTACATGTTGAAGACCCATATACAGAAAACTGCAGAGCTCACGTGAGGAATGCTCAAGGACCTGATTACATAGCCAGGAAAAAGAAATGCATGAACTTACTTTCTAGAATTAGCAATATTCAATAGTATACAAATGACAACCAAAGAACATTTTCAGTGTTCTAGATTTTTGTTGGTTTTTCAGGCCAGTGGATTTTAACGGCCACCTGGAAACATGAATATAATATTTAAAAGCAAAATTAAGAATTGATATTTGTTGTACTTGGTATTAAAGTATGCTATAAAGTCCTGGTAATATATAATGGGGAGCCAGGACAGAAATACACAAATAGGCTATTGCAAAAGCATAAAGATTCTACAAATAGATTAGTGTAGCTATGTGAAATCAGGATAAAATAGGCAGCATTTCAAGTTGATGAGAATGGATGGATTGGACTAGTAATAACTGGTATTAGAACAATTGGTTAGCCATTTATTTAGAATATAAATTATTATTGACATTTTACACAATGAATTAATTCCAGATTTAATAAAGGTATGGACAGGGTAAAATTATAAAAACTTTTAGAGAGAATATAGAATAAAAGACCGGTTTTAAATCCTGAAGTATGGAAGCCACTTATAAGTTTATTAGCAGCCATAAGACAAAAGATGAACAAATTTGAAAATGTGATCACATGGATAGTTCTCAAACAGAATTAAAACTGCAGTATGGTGAAAGACATCATATGTATGTATATACACACACATATGTGTATATATATGATGTCTTTTTTTAATAACACAATAACAGGCCACAAGAAAGCTATACAGTATATACTATAGATAAGGATTAATTATTATATTAATTATCTATATATAGTGTTCCCTCAAAGCAATAAAAATTATGTAATAAACAACTAGACAAAGATTATTCACAGAAGAATGAATATAAATGTTAAACACACATCTGAAAAAAATTCAACATTCATTAATAGGTTAAGTGCAAAGTAAACCTTTGAAATCCCAGTTTTACTTATTAAAGTGACAAAAAAATTAGTAATATCCACTATTTGTGAGCATGTAGAAACACTGGCACTTTTATACATGGATTATATGAATATAATCTGTATATTTTAGGAAACTAAATATACAACAAAATATACAACATTTAGGGAAAGAAACTTCTAGGAAAGACAAAGTGAAAATACCCATTCAGGACTTTAATACTCATACTGTTTAACTCAGCAACCTCTGTCCTAGGAATCTAGCCTACTGACATATTAACAAGAAATATGAAGGTAAACATGCTGAAATTGGTATTTTATAGTACCATTTTTTAAAAAAGATTTTATTTATTTGAGAGGGAGAGAGAGAGAGCGTGCACATGTGGGGGGAGGGGCAGAGGGAGAGGGACAAGCAGACTCCCCGCTGAGCAGGGAACCCAAAGCCTGGCTGGATCCCAGGACCCCTGAGCCAAAAGCAGATGCTTAACTGACTGTGCTACCCAGGCGCCCTTATAGTACTGTTTTGAAAACAAATTTAAGTTCAAAACAGTGTAATGTGATCTTTTAAAACCAGTTTTTAAAATGGAAAATATAAATCCTGACATAGAAAAGTATCTACATTGTTAGGTGAAAAATGCAAATTCCACAATAATATGCATATTAAAATTCTATGGGGGGGAGAAGATGTGTAAGTGTGAGTGTATATAAAAAATGAAAAACAAGTCTAGCAGTGTACACATCAAATTGTTAAGAGTTGTAAGTGACCTCTCTAGAAGGAAACTGGCTTTGGGAGATAGGGCAATTTCATATTTTAGTTTCTCCATTTTTATTTTAACAAATACTGTTTCTGTAACTTAGAAATGCATTTTTTTAAAAAGGCCTTTAAAACAGTTACAGTATTGAAAAAATAATAACATTGCTTACAGTAAAAGGCAGAGCCAACTGGCTGCTTTTAACAGTGTCTCCAAGATAAATGTGCCTGTCCCTTGGATTTTTTTCCCTTGTTGTCAGAAAGTATTACACACTTTCTGCCTTGTGCAGAGCCAAACAAGCCAGACAGACTAGGAATGTGATTGAAGATGAAGCAAATAAACTCTCTCACTAAACCTCCCTCCCTGCCTCACTCCCAAAGCTGGATCCTTCTCCAGTCACATATGCCAAAAGAGTCATGAAAATGAAAAGCACAGTAATACCTAATTTTCCTTCTCTGCCCCTTTCCCAGAAAGAAAGTGTTGTGATGTGTTTGTACACTTAACCGTAAAATTGTGTTTAGACTTTTCATGCCAGGCAAAGTTTTCACAGCTGAAAACTGCATTGCTTTGACAATTTGATGTAAGTGTCTCTTGAATGACCTGTTGACTCATCCAGGGAGGGCATTTCTGCAAGGAAGGACATGGCCCAGATTTCGTTTACTGGTCACTGGTGACAGGGATTTGTGATCCAGATATTTTCCAAAGTCTCTGGTATGACCTGACTGTTAAGTAGATATTTCTTTCCTCCTGGAAGAAAAGTGGTGGGTTATTTCTGGGGCAGTATCTAATGCCAAAGGACTTGCTTTAAAAGAGAGAACAAGAGATAGCTGTCTATATTATAAGGATTAGGAACTTGAAAAACCTCTCTACTTCACTGATCTTAAAAGAGCTGCATAGGAAAATGTTTCCTCATAATCTACACAATTTTCATCAATTTTCCTAGCGTGTGCACAGCTGAGCTTTAATGGGATAGCAGTTGATTGGAGATGACATCTTTTCTTTCTTTGCCGTGTGTGCTGTGTGCATGTGTCCAACGTACTCTTGAAGGGGATGGGGAGGCACAGCCCAGGGGAGGCGCTCAGAGACCTGAGCCTTGAAGAATGCTGACAAAAAGTCATTCCTCAGAATGAATTTCACAGTTTCCCAAACCAGGCTCCCTAGTGGCACGGGAACTGCAGGCCATCCAGCTCTGCCCTGATCCTACATAGCTTTTCTTCCTGCTCAGCCAGCATGAGTTTAACTATGTCAGAGTAGAATCTTTTGTGCTGTTGCTAGGTGGCTGATCTCTGCCTTACAGAAGCAAGATCTAGCAAGTGAGGTAGAACGTTTTGAACCTATCCCTCTTACTAGCGAAATGTTGACGGATCTAAGTAGTTCAATGCATTTTAATTTTGAAACCCCCGTGGGACTTTTCTTATCCTCTGAAAGCCCTAGTTTATGTTTGCCATTGCCTTAATCTGCTGTCCATCCATACCTCTGAGATGTAGGGCAGCTCTTTGTTTTCTTCATAGACATAGTTTATTTTCTTTATTTTCACTAGGAGGAAGAAGGAGGTAATGGAAATTATTTATGTCTTCAAGTTTAATATTAAATTATGACCATTCATGATCAGTGGCTAGATTTAATGTAATCTATAAATCTCTAGATCCATATTATCCTTCTGTTTACTATGTACATAAAAATAAAGAATTGTGAGAGACGTACATGCAAAAACTGGAAAATGTAACACAATACAGAAAAATAATTTTCTAGAAATTACAGTGATAGTGTTGATAGAACTTCTACTTGCCTTTTCATTCTCTATGTGTGGGGCAATAACTGAACATACAAATGCATTGTAGCGAATGTCACAGGGGCAGCAAGAAAAAGATAAAAGGAGAGAACATGCATTTTGGTACTGAACAAAGAGAAATGCATTCCCTTTTGAATTTACTGCTTGAGGATCCAGAGTAAAACATATAAGATCACTTTACAGCAAATCTTTTCATTTTAGTATCATTACCATCTAACAGTGTTGAGGACTAAAGGGGCATGCTTTCTGAATATATACAGAGAACTCTAATTTTGGAATAAAGATCTTCTAATAATTGCATTTTTTACTTTGTATATGTGCTGCTGAAGAGAGCACTGCATTTTTTACTTTGTAGATAACATTGAAAAACACTATTTTCTTGTTAGAGTATCAGAATAAAAATGTGTTTAGTTTGAAAAAAAGACTTCAATATAGGAAATGAGGCTTTACATATATTACTCTTTTCCATTTTGTTGGAATTAAAAGTGATATTATAAGAAATTTCTCTGTAACAAGGTAAATTATAATGCATTGTATTTTCCTATTGGTTACATGTGCATTTTATGATGCTGAGGGAATAAAAGCTATGAAAATAAAAAGATACACATTGATAAATGGTATATATTATTTTTATAATATATTGTTCACGAGGATAAATCACCCTAGTGCACACATATATATCCATATTGACAAGTATTTTGCCAAGTTTCTTTGTTTTTTCTGGTAAAACATCACAATATATAAAACTTAATCATTGAAAATCAAGTTTAATGAAATACTGTGCGGTATAAGAAAAGGAAGACTAGACTTAGAAGTTCTGCCTTGACTATATTTAATACTTATATAGTAGAGTTAGTCAGGGACCCACAGGAAGGATAATTCACCCCAGATGGACAACATAACAGAACTTTCAAGAATACTTACTTTAATGATGGTATAGGCAATATTAAATTAGTGACAAGGGATGTTGAGACTCTAAGAGACTAGCAGCAGTAGAAAGCCTAAATTGGAGGGACAAGGGGTAGATCATGGATAACCATTTCCCAGTGAGAGCTGTGTGTGTGTGTTTGGGGAGGGGGAGTAGGTTCAAGCTGGAAGGGTAGTTGGGGAAGGCTGCAGCAACTGCCCAGGCAGAGAAGCTGCAGGAAACAGACAAAACATACTCAAATTTTCTCTCCTCCTACTGTCCAAGCTCCAGCTTCTGTCTTCCATTGGCTAAACCCAACAGAAAGCCGACAAAGGAACAGAGATAAGGATGCAGTCCTTAGCATTTTTCTCTCAGGCCACAGATTAGGGCATCCAAAGGGGTCTCAGTCAACCCATTGACCTTGGCAATTCTCTGAACCTCTCTCTATCTTAGTATGCGTATCAATTAGAAAGCCCATTCAGTTTCTAGTAAAAGATACCTGGCTATAGTGAAATTAAAACCTAAAGTTAAATTATTTTTCTTATAAAAATCTAGAGATACATTATTTCACTTGTTCAAGAATGCCCAAACCAAATCTGTGCTTTTTTCCTGAGTTTGCAGTCTGGGCTGGTACTCCATCATAACCCCCTCCTAGACAACTCAAAACAAACAAACAAACAAACAAAAAACACAACAAACAAACAAAACCAGAAAGGAAAAGGGAGCTTAACCAGAATCTCACAAAACTATCTCTGCACATATCTCTTTTTCCTAAGAAATGTACTGTGACAAGTTATTTAGCGGAAGTTTGGAATAAGAGGTAAAGATCAATAAGAATATCAAGTTAAAAGAGACTCATTTTTAGACAGCTTGTGCAACATTGAGGCTATTAGAAGTGTTGAGGGAAGACTTTTGAGGGAGTTGATTTATGAAAATTTCTTGGCCATGCTGAGTCCCACCCTGTTCCTGAAGGAACAGCACAGTGAGATTGGCTTCAAAGAGAATTCTCAGAGAGCACTGCTATAGTTCCTATAGTTGTTAAGAGCTCACAGAACTAGAGTTTGTCATGCATGTGAGACATCTGGAGATGCGTGGCGGTGGTGGCTCTTGCCCTACAGTGGGCAGGGGACGGTGGAACAGTAGCTGGGGCTTTGCCTCCCCTAGAAGTAGGTCAAAAGTACACAAATCCTAGAGACAATATTATACTCAATTAGTAATGTCACCCTGGTAGTTTTAAACAAACGAACAAACAAAAAATGTTTCACCAGAGTGGTTTTGCCAGAAGTTGAGGGGACCCCAAAGTAAAAGGACAAAACAGCCTTCTGAAAAATCCAAAGATACTTTACACACTTGCTAGGCCCAGAGAACTGGAAGCGCAACTCAAGGAAGGATGTTCTTTATCTGCTTTCCAGATTCCAGTGACAGAGGGACCAGAAGCAGTGGGAGAGGAGGGGCTGAGGGAGAAAAAAAAATGCCAAGTCAAGTGTTCCGGAAACGTGGCAACCATTCTAAAGCTGGTCCCTCCTAAGAGAAGGGAAGAAACACAGCCTTAAGTTTGGGGTTTTGATTATTACATAAGATTGAGCACTTAAATTACCAAAATGATGCTTTTATGACTTACAATGACCATTACCTTATTCATTTACTTAAACTGAGCAGGACACTCATGAGGCCTATTAGAATTTTTATTTATATGTAGTAGATTTAAAGACCATAGAAGACAAAATGGGTTTTATTGTTATTATATCCCAAAAGCCATGCTTATGCAATGTACAGGTTTAATAATTTTTCAGCTGGGCATTTTTCAGGGTTCTTCTGTAAGGAAGAAGGAGAGAATGGATATGGCTAGGTGCTGAGAAGTCTCTTCCATAGAACTCATCTACAGTTTGAGTGGGACGAACTAGCCTGGGGTCCTCAAATATCACTGCACAGCTATAAAAAATAATAGGTCATAAAAAAGTAAGCTGTAAAAATTTGGTACGAAGGGTTTGATTCCAGAGATTTATTTGGCTAAAGCCAAATAAAATGGACTATAGAAAGGACAAATTGGCTGGACATCTGACTCCTGTAGAAGAATTGGTACTAGATGTACTTCCAATTTGGTGGAACAACATATAAAACAAGGTATGCAAGCAAGATTCTGCACCCATGAAATCAGGATGGAAAAAACTGCAATTGTGGTGTTGATCTGTACCTTTTGTGAAGGAGAATGCCTGTCTCATAGCAAGAACACAGATTGCACTGCAACTAGTACTTGGCCCAAGCTACTGATGGGAGTAAGAACTGCATATTTGAGCTCTGTAGTATCATGCCAGCCCTGAAGCCTTGAAACACTAAGACTTGGACAATGGAGAACAACCTAAGAAAAGTAACCTAAAACCATTCCATGGGGGGAATCATGAGAGAGAATGCCAATTCAGGATGAGTTCACAAAATAAAGCTCCAAGGCAATAAGAAACTCTAATGATAAAAAAGACAGTAAGCAAAATCAACAGGAAGTATAATCCTAGTGAAATAAAAATTTTAAAAAGCAATTTAAAATATGTTTAAAATAGGTATGTTAAAGATCCTCAAAAATCTAAAGGAAGAAATACAATCCATAAAATGTAAAAGAATTTTTTTAAGTAATTAGGCAGTTACAATTTTTTTAAAAATTGGACTAAGAAGTAATCGTGGAAATTTAAAATAGAATCTAAGTTGAACACAATTGAAGAGAGAATTAATAAATCAGAAGATATTTTAAAAATGATTCAGAATATAACACAAAGACAAAAAGATTTAAAAATATGAAAGAATATTTAAAATATATAGACATCTAAAGGGCAGATTAATGAGCTTCAATATATGCCACTATGATTTCTAAAAACATAGAAAAATAGAACATTAGAAAAGCCATATTGAAAAAATAAAGTGACTGAGAATATTTCTGATTTGAATAAAATAATGAATTTAAATTTAGCACATAAAATACTACACACACATGTACATACAAAACAAAACAAAAAACTAAAATCCACACCTTAATGTAGCATAGGAAAGTTGCACAATATCAGGAGAAAGGGAATATTTTTAAAGCAGAAGAAAATATACACAGTACTTTTGAAGTTTTATTAATTCAACTGACCATGGAACTCTCTCAGGAATGTAGACACCAGATGGTAACAGAGGGAAAATGCTAAAGGAACATAATTGTCAAATTAGAATTTCATGCCCTGCCAAACTGAAATAAAAATATTCTCCATCATAGAGATCAGGAATATTTACTATACATAGACTTTCCAATAAAAAAAATAATTCCTTGGTAAATACTTAAGCAAAATGAAATGTTTATCCCAAAGTGAAAGTGAGGATGCACAAAACAGTGATGATTAAAAAATTGGTAAGCTCTTCCATATATTTATGAACTATTAACTCTAAAAATAATACCCGTTTTTTAAATTTGTTTTAAAAACTCAGAACTAACATCTGGAAAGGAATAGCATTGAAAAGAGGAAAGAGTTCAGAGGGTAGTTTTATGTGCTAAATTCCTTTTTTCATTTCAGAAGTTAGACATTCCAAAATTAGGATTTGTTTGAGAAATATTATATTTATACAATATTTATAAATATAAATATTTTTTACTGCAGTAAAATATATATAACATTAAATGTACATTTTACAGCTTTTAAGTGTAAAGTAGTATTAAGTATATTCACATTGTTGTGCAACCATCACCACCATCCATTTCCAGAATACTTTTTATCTTATATAACTGAAACCCTACCCGTTAAATAATAACTCCCCACCCTATGCCCAGCCCTTGGCAACCACCTTCTACTTTCTATCTGCTATAAATTTGACTACTCTAAACTTATATAAGTGGAATTATGCAGTATTTGTACTTCTGTGACTGTCTTATTTTACTTAGTATAAAAATGCCTCAAGGTTCATCCATGTTATAGTATGCATCCAAATTCCCATCCTTTTTGAGGCTAAATAATACTCCACTATATGGATATACCTACCATAATTTTGTTTATCCATTCATCCATCAGTGGGCAGAGAGTATTATGCTAAATGAAATAAGCAATCAGAAAAAGACAAATTCATACGTGGAATTTAAGAAACAAAACAAATGAGCAAAGCAGGGGAAAAAAGAGAGAGAGAGAGAGAGGAAAACAACGAAATAGACTCAACTATAGAGAACAAACTGACAGTTACCAGAGGTGAAGTAAGTGGGGGGATGGAGGAAATAGGTGATGGGGATTAAGGAGTGCACTTGTCCTGATGAGCACTAGGTGTTGTATGGAAGTGCTGAATCACTATATTGTATACTTGAAACTAGTATTACATAGTATGTTAACTAACTGGAATTTAAATAAAAACTTAAAAAAAAATGTCAAGGGGGCGCGCCTGGGTGGCTCAGTTGGTTAAGCGACTGCCTTCGGTTCAGGTCATGATCCCGGAGTCCCTGGATGGAGTCTCACATCTGCCTCCATGCTCAGCGGGGAGTCTGCTTCTCCCTCTGACCCTCCCCCCTCTCATGCTCTCTCGCACTTGCTCTCTCTCAAATAAATAAATAAAATCTTAAAAAAAAATGTCAAGGTGGACTCTGTAAGTGGAAATGGAAAACCACAAGTAAGAGTAAGAAAAATAGCAAAAAAAAAAAGTATATCTGTAAAAATTAGTCAAGAAAAGCACATAATGAAAGGATGTAAAATATAAAAAAAATAAAATTGAAGAAAATATATGTTAACTTAATAAATAATTACAAAGGAAGCTCCCATATCGGATGATTTTTTAAGATGAAGTTTACTTACTAAATCATAGAACATAAATACTTTGTACCAATTATTTCAGAAATATGAAAGGAAGTGGAAAAACCATCCTACTCATTTTTGAGACAGGATAATGGTGATACCAACAGTGGATAAGGACAGAACAAAGAAAGTATAGACCAATTTTACTTATAAACACAAAGGCAAAAATCAAAAGTGAAATATTTGCAAACAGTTTATCAGTTGTTATCAGATAAAGTAACTTAGTCATAGAGAGGTTCATAGCTTGCCACTTCATGAGTGACAAAACTGGATATTGGGCCTACCTGGTTCCAGAATCGCAGTCAAAGGGGACTCATTGATAGCTTATAACTACATTAATCAAATTGTCAAAATTCCATTTTAGGAAGGTTAGTGTCCCATGCCCTTTACAGAAATAACAAATGAATCAACAGATATACCAGCCACTTGATGGGATGGGCACCTGGGGCTAAGTCAGGGTACTGGTATGCCGATAGATGCAATCTCCAAAACAAGTTTAAGATCACTTTCCCAGGGCTCCTGGGTGGCTCAGTCGTTAAGCGTCTGCCTTCGGCTCAGGTCATGATCCCAGGGTCCTGGGATCGAGCCCCGCATTGGGCTCCCTGTTCCGCGGCGGGAAGCCTGCTTCTCCCTCTCCCACTCCCCCGGCTTGTGTTCCTGCTCTCGCTCTCTCTCTGTCAAATGAATAAATAAAATCTTTAAAAAAAAAAAAAAAATTAAAAAAAAGATCACTTTCCCAGAAAGGAACCACTTGGGACTAGAAAGACAGCACCACATGACAGATCAAAGAATTCAGGAGAGAAGGCAAAGTTTTTAGTCCTTAATGGTCAGCAAAAGGAATGCCCAAGGATATGGTAATAAGGTAAGAATTTAGACAAAGCAATGAATAAGATCATGTGCCAATGGACACTTTTCCTTATTGGTTTCTTGCCATGGATTATGAAAACATGTCCAATGTGTTAAAGGCACAAGATAAACAGTGGAGACAAAGTGAAGAGAATGTTTAGAGAGACTGAAATTAACCATAAAACTTACAGGCACACCGCTAGTCTAAAAGTAAAGTGATACTGTAGTAAGAGAGTAGCAGATTAATTTTGGAAAAGAGATGTTAGAACTTAATAATTAACTGAATATGAGTGAGGGATGATGGAGAAGAAGAAAAAATCAAAGATTATCCTAAACCCTTTCTAATAACTTGGAAGATGGTGGCACTGTAAGCCGGAACTTGAATATCTGGCAGAAGAGTTGTTTTTAAGAGAAGAGACCTACTATTCTATTAAACTATCCAGGAAGTATATTTCCAGCTACTTTAGGAATGTGAACCAAGCAATCCTTCACCAGAGTAGGGTTTGTTTTTAATTATTATGGCTTTTTTTTTTTTTTTTTAGCCTTTGCTCTTAGATTCCAATGAGGTCACCTCCCACAAAAGATTGTCTGTGGAAGCCGAGTGTTTGGCAAGACTCCTCATGAAGGAAGCTCAGACTCAAACCATAAGAGACATGTCAGCAAACAGTTTAACTTCCTTTTTGTCATGTGGGTGACCAGAGTAACAGGAAGGCTAGTGTTTTGTTTTTTTTTAATTGAAGCCTCATGAAAACTAAATTCTTAAACTCTGCTTTATCTGAGGAAAAAAAGAAAAAAAGAAAAGGAATAGCTCAGAGCTCCAAAGGCATACAACTAAACAGAAAGTAATAGTTAGGAAATGGAAGTGAGGAATGGTCCAGAAGTTCAAATATGAAGACAGATACAGTGTCAAAACATATAACATTTTTCTCCTAAAAAAAAAAATGTGTAGGAAAGAAAAAAATTTAGTCTTGAGACTGCTTTTATTTCAGAAAAAGCATCCATTGTATCACCTAATAGGGTTCAGTTGTACATAGATGGATGAAAATGTGTTTATTTTTCTGTAGAACCATGGCAGGATACAGTCATTTTTAAATGGTCTTAATTGGGAAAATGGCTGAAATGAAGTAGTTCAAATTCAACAGATACATCTCTTCGATTCCCACAAGAATCCTTTGAAATAACACTCTACCCACTATAGAAGGAGGTTCTCATACCCTTTAAAGCAACTGTTCCCTAGCTCAAACTATACATTTTGGGAAATATACAATCAGCCAGTCAATCAATAGAAATAAAATCACACTTCAAAAATCAGAGTTTTTTGATCCCTGAAGGAGTGACTGACATCTCAATGTTCCATTCCTTTAGCACACAGAAATCAGCATATATTTCTAGTCTTTTAGCATAAAATCAGTGTGAGAAATGACATATACAAATTATTTTATTGGTAGAGGGAATTAAAATAAGAGATTGTGCATGTGTAACAGTTGAACATTAGTATTTTCTCCTATCATATTTGCAGTGTGCATGCCTCTGGCCGGAAGCTAACCACTGTATCACTTTCAGAATAGATAATTTGAATGTTTTTAACTTAACAAGACAAGATGTATTTTAAGTCACCATTACTTAAACCTCGGAGTTGCTGCTGCCTTAAAGAGTCAATGTGTGGTTTCGTATTAATATATCAGAATTTGGGGTTTTTTTCGGGAGGGGTGGTAGGGGACATAGAGTCTATTTCTACAGCTGAGCTGCACAAATTAAATTGAAATTAGCTCAGGTCACTCCCCTCCCCTCAATGCATACCTGTTGCAGTGACTCCCCATTGACTATGATGCCCACCAGGGGGTACTGCTTCTTTGCTTCTTTATGTTCTACTCCTTAGGTGGTATTCCCTGAAGTCTAATCGAATCCAAAGGTGTCTCCAATCCTGAAAAAGGGGAAGGGAAGAAAAAAAAGTCTGTTTTAGTTTTTTAAATAAATACATGTCGACGAGGTCTTTCAGAAATTGAAACTGAACAATGAACCTTTTATTAATATTCCTTTCTACCCTGACCATGTTCTGAACCAGATTATTTTGTGAAGTTTCATAGCACTATGCTATTTTGGAAAATGTGGTATCCAACAGCATCTAATTCTAATCCATATCTCTCTGGGTCACTGTTACTCTGTGGTTAAAAAGTTCCTTTCATTTCATTTCTTGAACTTATCTAGTTTCCTCCTTTCCCCTTTCTATACAATTTAGAAATAACTGCATTCATGGTATTACACAGCAAAAGAGCTGAGATGTGGAAATTATTTAATAATTTTTTGTTTTGTTTTTCATCATTATTTTTTTTTAAAGATTTTATTTATTTATTTGAGAGAGAGAATGAGATAGAGAGAGCATGAGAGGGGGGAGGGTCAGAGGGAGAAGCAGACTCCCTGCTGAGCAGGGAGCCCGATGCAGGACTCGATCCCGGGACTCCAGGATCACGACCTGAGCCGAAGGCAGTCACTTAACCAACTGAGCCACCCAGGCGCCCCTTGTTTTGTTTTTCAAATGAAAAGAAAAAAACTAATAAGGAAATTGTCAGAATAATAGTGCTACATAGTTTTCATATCCAACTAGAAGGCATCTAGGAATTGCTCTCTACTCATATTATCATCTAAATGCTATCTGTATTTATCTTGTACATTAATTTTTACTAATGGTCCCAAAGGAAGAAAAAAATTTAGGCTTAAATAAGAGAAAAAGGCTAAAATTATCAGATTTAAATATCCCAAAGTTATGTTTATCATAAACTTATAAGACTTAAACATCCCAAAGTTTATACTGAAGTACAACTGACCTACAGTATCCTATCAGTTTCAGATGTACATCATAGTGATTTGATATTTTTATTTTTATTTATTATTTTTTTAAAGATTTTATTTATTCATTTGAGACACAGAGATAGAAAGAGAGAGAGAGAGTCTGAGCAGGGGGAGAGGCAGAGGGAGAGGGAGAAGCAAGCTGCCCACCGAGCCAGGAGCCGGATGTGGGGCTTGATCCCAGGACCTGGGATCATGACCCGAGCCAAAGGCAGACGCTTAATCATCTGAGCCACCCAGGCGCCCCAATTCTATATTTTTATACATTACAAAATGATACCCACAATAAGTCAGTTAGCTTCTGTCACCGTACAAAGTTGTTACAGTATTACTGACTATATTCCTTATGCTGGAATATAGGGGTATATATGGGGGTATAATTATACCCCATGCCTTATTTATTTTATAACTGGAAATCTGTACCTCTTACTCACCTTCACCTATTTTGCTTGCCCCCTAGACCCTACCCCCCTCTGGTAACCAACAGTTTGTTTCCTGTATCTGTGAGTCTGTTTCTGTTCTGTTCATTTGTTTTGATTTTTAGATTCCACAGATAAGTGAAATCACATATTTGTGTTTGTCTGTCTGACTTGTTTCACTTAGCATAATACCCTCTAGGTACATCCATGTGGTCACAAATGGCAAGATTTCATTTCTGTTTTATGGTTGAGTAATATTCCTCTGTGTGTGTGTGTGTGTGTGTGTGTGTGTGTGCATGTGTGCTCACACACACACAAACATAACACCACATCTTTATCATTGACAGATGTGTCAATGAACACTTATGTTGCTTCTTAGCCAATATCTTGGCTATCGTAAATAATGCTGCAATGAACATAAGGCAGCACATATCTCTTCAAATGTGTGTTTTTATTTTCTTTGGATAAATACCCAGAAGTGGAATTGCTGGATTATATGGCATTTCTATTTTTAATTTTTTTGAGGAACTTCTATAATGTTTTGCGTAGAGGCTGCACCAATTTACATTCCCACCAACAGTGCACAAGGATTCCTTTTTCTCCACGTACTCACCAATACTTGTTATTTTTTGTCTTTTTGATAAAAACCAATTTAACAAGTATAAGGTGATACCTTATTATGGTTTTGATTTGCATTTCTCTGATAATTAGTGATGTTCAGCATCTTTTCATGAGTCTCTTGGTCATCTGTATATCTTCTTTGGGAAAATGTCTATTCAAGTCCTCTGCCCATTTTTTGGTGAGGTAGTTTGGTTTTTTAAATTAAGTTGTGTAAATTCCATATATTTTGGATATTAAACCCTCATCAAATGTATGATTTGCAAATAACTCTTCCCATTCAGTAAGTTGCCTTTTCATTTTGTTGATGGTTTACTTCATTATACAGAAGCTTTTTAGTATGATGTAATCCAACCTGTTTATTTTTGCTATCATTGCCCTTGCTTGAGGAGACTGGCCCCTCAAAATATTGCTAAGACTGATATCAAACAGCTTACTGCCTATGTTTTCTTCCAGGAGTTCTGTGGTTTCAGGTCTTATATTTAAATCTTTAATCCATTTTGAATTTATTTTTGGATATGCTGTAAAGTAGTGGTAATGAAAATAATTTCATAATTTTGCATGTAGCTGTCCAGTTTTCCCAGCACCACTTATTGAGAGACTGTCTTTTCCCCACTGCATATTTGTGACTCCTTTGTCATAGATTAATTTACCATATATTTATGAGTTTATTTCTGGGCTCTTTGTTCTATACCATTGATCAGTGCTTCCACTGATGTCTGCTTTTGTGCCATTACCATACTATTTTGATTACTGTGGCTATGAAATCTGAGGCTGTGATATCTCCAGCATTGTTCCTCTTTCTCAAGATTGGTTTGGCTATTCAGGGTCTTTGTGGTTCCATACACATTTTAGAATTCTTTGTTCTAGTTCTGGGAAAACCATCACTGGTATTTTGATGGGGATTACATTGAATCTGTAGATTGCTTTTGGTACTGTGGACATTTTAACAATATTAATTATTTCAACACATGAGCACAGTATATCTTTTCATTTATCTTTCTTATGTTCAATTTCTTTCATCAGTGTTTCATGGTAGGCAAAGTATAGGTCTTTTATCTCCTTGGTTAAATCTATTCCTAGGTATTTTATTCTTTTTTGTGCAACTGTAAATGGAGTTGTTTTCTTAAGGAATTTCTCTTTTGCTACTTCATTATTAAGTGTATAGAAATACAACTGATTTCTGTATATTGATTTGTATCCTGCAACTTTACTGAATTCATTTATTATGAATTTTAGATAGAGTCTTTAGGGTTTTCTTTTTTGTTTTTGTTTTGAATCTTTTTTTTTTTTTTTTTTTTTAGTCTTCAGGGTTTTCTATGGATAGTATCATGTCATCTGCAAATAGTGATAGTTTTACTTCTTCCTTCCTATTTTGGATGCTTTTTATTTCTTTTGCTTGCCTAATTGCTATGGCTAGGACTTCCAGTACTGTGTTGAAAGAGGTGAGGATGGGCATCCTTGTCTTATTCCTGATCTTAGAGGACAAGTTTTCAGTTTTTCAACATTGAGTATGATGTTAGGTGTGGGCTTGCCTTATATGGCTATTATTATTTGAGGTGTGCTCCTTCTATACCCACTTTGTTGAAAGTTTATTTTTTTTTAATCCTAAATGGATGTTGAATTTTGTTCATTACTTTATTCTGCATGCATTAAGATCATATGATTTTTACCTTTCATTTTGCTAATGGGGTATATCATGTTGATTGATTTGCAGATGTTTTGTTACTTTGTTTTGTTTTGTTTTTAAGTAGGCTACACACCCAGTGTGGAGCCCAATGTAGGGTTTAAACTCTGACCAACCCAATGCAGGGTTTAAACTCTGATCAAGACTTGAGCTGAGATCAAGAGTTGGATGTTTAACTGACAGAGCCACCCAGGCACCCTTGATTTGCAGATGTTGAACAATCCTTGCATCACTGGAATAAATCCCACTTGATTATGGTCTGTAATTCCTTTAATGTGCATTTTGGTTTGCTAATATTTTGTTGAGGATTTTTGCAACTATGTTCATCAGGAATACTGGCCTAAAATTTTTTTTTTTTTTTTTTTTTTTTTTTTTTTTGTGACTGGTTTTGGTATCAAGGTAATGCTGGCCTATAATTTGGAAATGTTCCTTTTTCTTCAATATTTTGGAATAATTTGAGCAGGGTAGGTACTAACTCTTCTTTAAATGTTTGGTAGAATTCACCTGTGAGGCCATCTAATCCTGGACTTTGTTTTTTGGGAGTTTTTAAATTACTGATTCAATTTATTTATTTATTTATTTTAATTACTGATTCAATTTAAACACTTGTAAATGATCTATTCAATTATCTGTTTTTTTTCATGACTCAGTCTTGAAAGGTTGTTTCTAGGAATTTATTCATTTCTTCTAGGCTTTCCAATTTGTTGGTGTGTAATTGTTTTTAGTAGTTTCTTATAATCCTTTGTATTTATGTAGTGTCAGTTGTAACTTCTCTTTCATTTCTTATTTTATTTATTTGGGCCCTCTCTCTTTTCTCTTGTGAATCTGGCTAGAGGTTTACTGAATTTCTTTATCTTTTCAAAAGGAAAAAAACTCTATCTTTTAATTTTATTGATCTTTCCTCTTTTTGTTTCTGTTTCTGCTCTGATCTGTATTATCCCCTTCCCTCTACTAACTTCAGGCTTTATTCTCTTTCTCTTTTCTTTTTCCTTTCTTTTCTTTTCTTCTTTCTTTCTTTCTTTCTTCTATTAGGTAAAAAGTTAGATTGTTTGTTGGGGATTTTCTTGTTTCTTGAGGTAGGCCTGAATCAGTATCAACTTCCCTCTTAAAATTAGTTTTGCTATATCTCATAAATTTTAAAAAGTTGTTTCCATTTACATTTGTCTCAAGGCATTTTTTTCTTTAATTTCTTTGTTGACTCATTGGTTGTTTCATAGCATATTCTTTAGTCTCCACATGTTTGTGTTTTTCCAGTTTTGTTCTTGAAATTGATTTCTAGTTTCATACCATGTGGTTGGAAAAAATGCTTGATATGATTTCAACCTTCTTGAATTTTTGAGACTTGTTTTGTGGCCTAACATGTGATCCATCTTGGAGAATATTCCATGTGTACTTGAAAAGAATGTGTATTCTGCAGTTGTTGGATGAAGTATTCTGTATATATCTATTAAATCCATCTGGCCTAATGTGTTATTTAAAGCCAATTTTCCTTATTTATTTTCTGTCTGGATGATCGATCCATTGATGTAAGTGCGGCATTAAAGTTTTCTCCTAGTATTTTGTTACTGTTAATTTCTCCCTTTATGTCTATTACTTTTTGCTTTATATATTTAAGCTCTCCAACATATATGTATATGTTGGGTGCATGAATATTTATAAATGTCGTATCTTCTTGGATTTACCTCTCTATGTGGTATCCTTCTTTGTCTTTTGTTATAGTCTTTGTCTTAAACTCTTACTTTGTTTGATATGAGTATTACTACTCCAGTTTTCTTTTTGTTTCCATTTGAATGGAATATCTTTTTCCATCCCTTCACTTTCAGTCTGTGTGTCTTTAGATCTGAAGCAAGTCTCTTTAGGCAGTATATAGATGGGTCTTTTTTTTTTCTTTTTTAAATCCATTTAACCACCCTATACCTTTTGATTGGGGCATTTAGTCCATTTACATTTAAAGTAATTATTGATAGCTGCATACTTATTTTCATTTTGTTCATTGTTTTCTGGTTCTTCCAGAGATATATTTAGTATAGTTTCCTTGATGGTGGGTTATGTTTTTATATGATAGCATACATGGTATAATGAATCTGATAAACCACAAGTAATGCATAGTGACATTTAGAACTAACATTCCAAATCTTATTGTTAGATAAAATGGTTAAAGTGAATAACATTGAAGATATTATAAACTATATATATCAGGGTGTCAAGCAATAATTATATGTATACTCATTACCCTTTTATTATTAGACAAAGACTTTACATGAAAAAGGAAAAGGTTTATTCTTAAATACAAAAAGAAGATGGAAGTGGGTAATACTTTATAAAAGTGTAGTTCTTATAAGCAGAGACATCATCTTGAGACATATTAATAATTTTGTTTTCCTATTGAAGAAATTATTTTTCCCTTTACAATATTAGACTTTGCTTAGGATTTTTTGTTTATGCTCAAGTTCTCCACTATAAATTATAGGACCCAATAAACAAAGAATGGAACAATAAGACCTTCAAGGAATCTCAGAAGTCATTTGCTACATTCCTAGAGCAGAAAGATTTTTTTAGGAGAGAATGAGCATTGCAGCTGTGTTCCTCTACTTACAATCTAATGTGGATTTGCCTGTTTCTTATGCAAGTCTAGATTAGTTGATTTTTAATGCCTGTTAGAAGCAGCCTAAATTTTATTACAGGTGTACTTTACAAAATATTTCCCAGTCACTAGACCTGACTTTCCCAGAGTTAAACTGTAAATTCAATACTGATATATGTTAAATGACCCAAATTGTGTTACAGTCCATACCTCTAGACCCTGTCCTTTTATTTTTGGTAATAACAAGTAAGCTCATAATAGTAGGAATGAGAGATTATCTTTGAGTGAAATAAAGATTAATGAGTGAGTACTTTCCCTCAAAATGAAAACTGATCTTGGTCATTTAAATCATACCTTTAAAACAGGTCTTCAAATGATATATTTCAAGTTTAACCCTATACTAAATTTATCAAAACTTTACAGTGTACTTTGTTTTTAAGGGTTATGTCAAGCAAAACAATTTTTTGTTTGTTTGTTTATGCATCTCCCTATATTCTCTTGGTTCACTGTGGAAACAGGATAACAGACTATTCTAGGAAATCTATTGAACTGTCTTAGTGGTTAATCTTCTCATTCTGCTATAAGGGTATATTGGACTCCATGATTTTCAGGGTTAGCAGAATGTGCTCCTGCTTTTGAAATCCACTTAGAGACACAGTAAGTACTTAGGAAATGCCAACCTAAGCAACCAATAGTAGTGATTTCTTTATTAAAACTCAGCCTACCTGAATTGTTGACCCTCTTACACTGTTACTTCCAATTCATCATAAAAGAGAAAGATGAAAAGAAAAACATAATATAAAAACAAGCTAAAAATTTACTGAAGAGAAATGGAAGGGGGAGATCAAAATAATTAATAGTGTCAATACACATATAATCCAACTGGACAAGCCTAGTTTTAAGGCATGATACTCCAAATAATTCAGAAAGATCTAAGAACAACAACAACAAAAATATAATCTACATAGAAATTCTGAGGTTCAATTCAGATAACATTTCTTAAAGATAATAGTCTTTTAAAATTTGAAGTCCTATGTTAGGTGCCTCAAGTTTGAGAGCCTAAAGTAAAGGAATCCAAGGTTTCCGGCATACATGTATTACTAATAAAGGGCATGGATTTATGAGGTTAGAGGGAACTCATGAGAGAAAATGTTTCTCATAGTCTTTAGGGAGTAGTCTCAGACTTATGCAAACAAAGGTATTAACACTGGCTCCAGAAAACTCCTCCTTCAAACTCAATGAAAGTTAGTCATATTATGACTTAATAGCTATAGAAATTTTGTAGTTAGCTGTCTTATCATCCCCTTATAGATAATGATCAAGTCCACTTTGCCATTGCATTTCCTTTATTTATTCTCTCATTCATAGGAAAAAATGTGTGTATACCAACTAGTATAATTACTAGTAATCCTGTTAAAAAAAAATGGGCATAATGAATAAGACTGTGCATATTATTTACTCAGTTAACCAGAATTGTACTTGAATAAACTGTCCGATAATTTTAACATATTTTTATAATGGAAGTTATATTAATTCTGACAACAGAGGGGAGAAATCAGCACCTGTTCTTATAGTTTTAGCCCTTGACTCTACTAACACATCAAATTAAACTTTGACATTAGGATTTTTTAAAAAAGAGGGTTATTTATTCATATGCAGTGCCAACACTAGAAATATGCATATTCTGTCCCCTCCTTGAAGCATATATTCCATCCCCCCTAATCTATTCTCCACCCTCTTCCCACACTCTCTGCCTGGGATCCTGACCTTTGTGGACTGCATCAACAGGTTCCCTTGCCCTTTGGCTTCTAATTGAATTCAGCCAGTGGGATACACTAGTAGAGATCAGAGGGTACTAAGGAGTGTTTTCCCTGGCCCAGTCCCTTCTGGGCTCTTGCAGACTGACTACTCTTCTGAGACATTGCTTCTGACAGGGAGCCCTTCCTGCCACAATTCTATTTTTGAGCTCAGGAAAGAGCTCTCTCCTTTTGCCCCTCCAACTTCCCACTGGTACTTGTCCTGGTATACTGTCCCACCCCTTGTTGCTTTGCCTAAGCCTTGCCTTCACTTTTACAAAAATTTCCTTTAACAAACCTTCCTCAATAAACCAAATTGTCTATGTCATCTGTTTTCTGCAAGACTCTTGACTGAACACCTCCCCTCCAAACTCTTGATTTGAAGGACTGAAAAGACTCAAAGGTAGTGCTTTGTAAGCTTATAGAGCCCTTAAGTATGGACACTAGAGATCCCCTGGGATAGCATCTTCCTGAACTCATTTTAGATACCTGATCTGCTAAAGAAGCCTTGTTGTTATTCATTTGACAGAGACAATGACGTCTGTACTAAGGTTCAGCAGACGTTCACCATAACTGCCAATCAGCCGGCTTTGTTGAAAGGAACTAACGTCTCCCAGAGCTTTGCTTGTGGATGTCAGAGATGGTTACAAGGAAGCAGTTCATTCATTTGGGCCATGTGCAGTGATGGAGGGTCATTTATACTTACACTGTTTTATGCTTACATGCAAGGCAGCTTCATATGCTAAGCAATAAAATCTTAAAAATTAGCATTTTCCAAGAAGACCTTACTTTATAACAAGATCCCATGACAAGACCAAAACAGTTGTGTTAGTAGGCCTTATTCATCTAATATATGATGATCATTTTTTAATACTATAGGTCAGGTAGCACTGTCGCATTTAAGAAAAAACTTCCCTGAGGATATTATTCTCAGACGATGGACCCGAGGATCAAACATTTTATTAAGTAGCAAAATTGGAATATAAATGAAATCTATCTGACTATAAATAATAATCTCTTAACTACCAACCTCATAATTAGCCTTTGGTGCATATGTAGAAAAGCAATAGTTCATAAAACTGCTTATTGTCCATTTGGGGTAAGTACAGATCCTGTAAAAATTAATTATATTTTGATAGCAGTATATAGACAGTTATCTGGTACAGATTAGAACTTGGAATAAACTATATATCAATTCTAACTAAAGGACCTTATCAGATAATTTTCATCATTTTTTCATGTTTAATGGTTTCATTGATCTTATAAAATCTTGGACAATGATTTCTGAATTCAGTATATAAGAAATAGGTAGGAATCAAATTATTTTCTTAACTCCTAAACAGTATGTTAAACAACAGCATATCTTTTTTTCCTACAAAAACAAATCCTGGTTTTCCTTCATTTGCATTTCTTTTGTTGACTAAATGCAAGTTTTGTAGTTCATGTAAATAAGGAAAAACAGTTTTGCTATGTTGAATGTGGATAAGTTTTCCCCACTTTTCCTTTCTTTTCTTTCTAAAATATGACACTGTTTTTTCATTTATTTTTTCTGAGACACATCCAAAGGTTAGTATTTCCTTTTTCAGCAGTTCATGAGGGAGGGTACTGGCATGTTGCTGCTGGCTAGGATTATTAATAGGGGAACTCATTCCAATGTCTCATCTGTTACATTGTTTCCAACTTTTGGTTAACCAATGACCCAAAATTTTTGTAGAATATAAAAGATTTTAGGTTTAAAGTAGGTTTTAAAGCTTCCTCTGTCAGTTTCTCAATTACAGGGCTGAGTACCTGTTTATGTCTATATCCCTGGCATTCAGGATAGTGTTTGGCACATGTGTGCTTTAAAAAAAAAATAGGGGTGCCTGGGTGACTCAGTTGGTTAGGCGTCTGCCTTCTGCTCAGGTCCTGATCCCAAGACCCTGGGATCGAGCCAGCGTCGTTGGGCTCCCTGTTCAGCGGGGAGTCTGCTTCTCCCTCTGCCTCTCCCCCTGCTTGTGCTCTCTCACTATCGCTCTCTCTCAAATAAATAAATAAATAAATAAAATCTTAAAAAATAATACTAAAGGACATAACAATAATAATACATTTTTTCATAAAGTTATTTTCTCTGTTGAATGAGATAACCTATGAATAGCCTTTCACTCTTTCTGATTCAGGAGTACAAGGGACAGAAGTATGCATTGCTTTGTTATTGAAGACCTAAAATGTGCTGGATATATATATATATAGTCTTTAACAGAAAAGTTATAACAGCTGTGCCAAGTACTGAGTGATAAAAGATCTATGAGAGGTGAACGGGCAAAGAGAGGGAAGGCACAGAGAGAAATTTTAAAAGCTGGATAAGATTTGAAAAATGCCTTCAAATGACCTAGAAAGTGTTCCTCAAACTTTTTTTCCCATCAAAAGAGCCCTAGTAGCAGAAAGAAACAAATACATTTCTCTTGAGAAGTTTAGGGGTACAGCTTGAAGCAACTTATTGCAAGTATGGCATTTCCTGGTAGTCTCCTGCTTTATCTTTTAAAAGTTAGCAAAAATTGCACTGTATACCATATTATATAGGTTTTTCTCTATATATAATAATGTTTTTCAAAACTCTTTTAGTATAATTGATGTTGCAAAGTTAGCTATAACATTACTGTCATGTTTTGTATACTCCTTAGCATACCACTTTTATATCAATCTGTTTGAATAAAACTAACCTACAGGGGTTTCACATGCCCAGTCTCCCTGGGCACACATGGCAATTGAGCTTTACATCAAAAAGTCACTACTATGGATTAACTACACCTGAGCAGGGTTATATAGCTAAGTAAAGTGACTATAATTTATTCTCCTAACTGGAACATGTTCGAATATCAAAGGGGGTACACTTGTGCAGGATAAATTATCCAAGACTGTCTCAAGTAAACCAGGTCTGAACTGTGTAGGTGTTTTCCTCACACCAACCAATTCTCCAACTCTCCAGTCATCAATGGAGTATCTAACAATTTAATTCAGTTCTAACACTACCTAGAATTAGCATCAGATCCCGCAAGTTAAAGGGCTCAGTCCCACAAGATGGCCCCCACTTCAGGTACCAAGCACAAGTGCTGGGCCTCCCATACTTCTTACCAGTCAGCTGTGAATTGGGGCTTCCCCCATCCCCCTCCTCAATGTCAGTAATTCTCTAGCATAGCTCACAGAACTCAGGAAAGCAGTTTGCTTACTATAACCAATTTATTATAAAGGATACGGCTCAGGAACAACCAAATGGAATATATGCATTGAACAAGGTATGGGAGAGAGGCATGGAACATTCATGCTTTCCTTTGGCATGCCACCCTGCAGCCACCTCAGTATGTTCACCAACTCAGATGTTCTCCAAACTCCATCATTTAAGGGTGTTTTTTGTTTTGTTTTGTTTGTTTTTAATCAAGTTTCTATTACACAGGCATGATTGATTAAATCATTGGCCACTGGTGTTTGAACTCAATCTGCAGCCCTTCTCTTATCCCCTCAGGTCCAGGGATAGGGCTGTAAGTTCCATGGTAGGTTACTCTGGCAACCATATTCTAGGCAGAAGCTATCTAGGGGCCCACCAAGAGTCATCTCATTAGCATAAACTCAGTTATGGTTGAAAGGGTCCGGTTATGAATACCAAAAGATACTTGGGTCACCTCTATTACTCAGGAACTGAGGACAAAGACCAAAATATGTATTACCTACTGTATCCTACCAGGATGTATAGTAGTCTGAATACAACTGAGTAAGCAAGAAAGATTTAGCCTGGAATGTAGACATATATAAAAAAAAACAGCAGGAAATAGACAAAATGGAATATTTTAATCAACAATATTAAATATCAGGACTTTTACTTTCAGCTATTATGGATGAACTGATACCAAACTAGCCATCTCATTATAAACAATAATAAAACTGGGCAAAAAAATATAATGCAAATATTATTCCAACACTGGATTAACAGGCAGCACAAATCTGCAATCCCTGAAAGAAGGGAAACTTATGAGGTAGGCCTCTTGATTTCATAGACTCTCTGCCTGGACATAATTTCCCAACTGTGGCACAGAAAGCAGGTGTCTAAGCAGAACATGAAGTTTAGGGCATTTGAAGCTATTGGCATTTGCAAAGCAGGACATCACTTAGGAAAAAGCTATGAAGAGTTGGGATCCAGAAATCTGTGAAGGTTGTACTCTACATGCACAGTGCAAAACTACTCAAGGATTACCTGAAAACTACTGTTATGGGGTCAAAAATAGAAGAGAAATTCTAGACGGCAAGTAGTGCTGGGGGCAGTGTTGAGAGTCCAATTCAGCCACAGTACAAAGATCTTGTTAACATCTGTTAACACCACCAGCATTCATCTGAAACACATAAAATCAGATGTGAGATAAAACCACATTTTAGGAGTAAGAACCACATTCCAAAATAAGGCCTAATCCATACCATTCTAACAAAGCCTAAAACCAAATCTTAACAAATGTGCCAAATGGAAAGTTTGAAGGTAGAGACATGACAACATTCAGAGATTTACCTCCAGAAGCGTCACATGATTCCCACAATGAATATCAGAGAAAAATCCTTTAGTCTTCCAGCAGGGGTAGGAAAAAAAGGAATCTTTTAAAAATACTCCAGAGCATTCTATTCTTCTTGACAAGGACTGTCGTCAGGGGAAACTGGTTAATCAGACCTAACTGACTTGGGGGAAGAGAAATACCAAACTCCAGCCCATTCTAGCCACCCTGTCCCATCTGGGGGAAGAAAAACAAACAAAAAAACTTGAGAAACACTTGGGAAGTTCATCAGACACTAAAAGATTGAGACCTAATTACAGGGCTATAGAATGCTTCCCATTCTCCTGTACCTCACCACCTTATTGCTAAAGGCCTATTTACAGCAGTTCCTTTTACCCAGAATATAATGTCTGGCTATCAGGAAGAAAAAAATTACAAGGCATACCAAAAGGCAAAAAACACAATTTTAAGAGAATAGCAAGCATCAGAACCAGATAGGACAGCGGTATTGAAATGATCAGACTAGGAATTTAAAACAATTACGATTAATATTGGGCTCTAATGCATAAAGTACACAATATGCAAGAACAGAGGGGAAATGTAAGTAGAGAGAGGGAAATTCTAAGAACCAAAGGAAATGCTAGAAATTAAAAAAAAAAAAAAGAAATGAATGCCTTTGATGGGCTCATCACTAGACTGGAAATGACTGAGGAAACTCTCTGAACAGGAGGATATATCATTAGAATCCTCAGCTGAAAACACAAAGAGAAAAAGACTGAAAAAAAAATGGAACAGGATATCCAAGGACTAATAGGACAACTACAAAAGGTGTAACATATGCATAATGGGAATACCCAAAGGAGAAGAAAGCAAGGGACAAAAGAAATATTTGAAAAAAATAATGGCTGAGAATTTCCCCAAGGTAATGTCAAACACAAAACCAAAGATCCAGGAAGCTCAGAGAACCCTAAGTGGAATAAATGTCAAAAAAACTACACCTACGCATATCACTTTCAACTACAAAAAATCAAAGATAAAGAGTTCTGGAAGAAGCCAAAGGAAAAATATAACTATCGAGGCAAAAACATAAGAATTATATCAGATTTCTTCTTAGCAGCCATGCAAGCAAAATATTTAGAGCACTGGGAGAAAAAAAGACACCAACGCAGAATTCTGTACCATGTGAAATTATCCATCAAAATGAAGGAGAAATAAAGACTTTCTCAGACAAACAAAAATTGAGGGAATTTGTCACCAGTAGACATGCCTTGTAAGAAGTGTTTAAAGTTCTTTAGAGAAAAGGAAAATACCGTAGGTTAGAAACAGGGATGTACATTAAAAAACATCAAATAAAGAACAAGTGAAGCTAAAATAAACACTTATCTTATTCTTAATTGTTCTAACAGATGATTGTTCAAAATAATAATAACAATAATGAATTCAATTACATATACACACGTGTGTATTTATATGTAAGTGAAATGAGTGACAGCAAAGACACAGGGAACAGGAGGAAAGAATTAAGATTATTTTCTTATTATAAGGCATTCACACCACTTATGAAGTGCTATATTATTTGAAAGTAGACTTGGATTTGCTGTAAACTCTAGGACTGACAACTCTAGGACAACCACTAAAAATGAATAAAAAAATAAAAAGAAGCATAACCAATATTCTAAGAAAAGAAAAAGTGGAATTATTTAAATGTTCAATAAAAAGGAAAAGTGTAAAAGACAATAGGGTGATGAAGAATAAGGGCAACTAGTAGAAAACATTAACAAACATGGCAAATATTATTTCAACTATATCAGTAATCACTTTGAATGTCAGAGGTCTAAATACATCAATTAAAAGTTAGAGATTGTCAGAGTGGATCAGAAAACAAGACCCAACTATATTTTGTCTATAACAAACTCACTTTAAGTATAGATTAAAAGTAAACAGATGCAAAAATAAAACATGCTAACATGAATCAGAAGAAGGCAAGAAGATACCAAGAGCAATCTACACATTCAAAGCAATCCCTATCAAAATACCGTCGACATTTTTCACAGAGCTGGAACAAACAATCCTAAAATTTGTATGGATCCAGAAAGGACCCCGAATTGCCAGAAGAATGTTGAAAATGAAAACCAAAGCTGGGGGCATCACAATGCCTGACTTCAAGCTGTGTTACAAAGCTGGGATCATCAAGACAGCATGGTACTGGCACAAAAAACAGACACATGGATCAATGGAACAGAACAGAGAGCCCAGAAATGGACCCTCAACTCTACGGTCAACTAATGTTTGAGAAAGGAAAGAATATCCAGTGGAAAAAAAGACAGTCTCTTCAATAAGTGGTACTGGGAAAATTGGACAGCCACATGCAGAAGACTGAAACTGGACCATTCTCTTACACCATACACAAAGATAAACTCAAAATGGGTGAAAGACCTAAATGTGAGACAGAAGTCTATCAAAATCCTAGAGGAGAATATAAGCAGTAACCTCTTCAACCTCAGCCGCAGCAACTTCTTGCAAGACACATCTCTAAAGGCAAGGGAAACAAAAGCAAAAATGAACTATTGGGACTTCATTAAGATAAAAAGCTTCTGCACAGCAAAAGAAACAGTCAACAAAACTAAGAGGCTACCCATGGAATGGGAGAAGATATTTGCAAATGACATATCAGATAAAGGGCTGGAATATAAGATCTATAAAGAACTTATTCAAACCCAATACCCAAAAAACAAATAATCCAGTCAAGAAATGGGCAGAAGACATGAACAGACATTTCTCCAAATAAGACATACAAATGGCCAACAGACACGTGAAAAAATGCTCCACATCACTTGTCATCAGGGAAATCCAAATCAAAACCACGAGATACCACCTCACACCAGTCAGAATGGCTAAAATTAACAAGATAGGAAACAACAAATGTCAGGGAGGATGTGGAGAATGGGGACCACTCCTATACTGTTGGCGTGAATGCAAGCTAGTACAGCCACTCTGGAAAACAGTATGGAGGTTCCTCAAGAAGTTAAAAATAGAACTATCCCCCCCAAAAAAATAGAGCTATCCCACGACACAGCAATTGCACTACTGGGTATTTACACCAAAGATACAGGGGTAGTGAAAAGAAGGGGCACCTGCACCCCAAATCATAGCATCAATGTCCACAATAGCCAAACTGTGGAATGAGCCAAGGATCATAGGGGAAGGGATGGAAAACCGGGAAGAAATCAGAGAGGGAGAGAAACCATGAGAGACTCTTGACTCTGGGGAACAAACAGGGTCGAGGAAGGGGGGGTGGGTGAAGGGATGGGGTAACTGGGTAGTGGGCATTAAGGAGGACCCGTGTTGTGATGAGCACTGGGTGTTATATGCAACTGATGAATCACTAAACACTACATCTAATGATATATGTTGGCTAATTGAATTTAAATTAAAAAAAATAAAAAGAAGGCAAGAAGAGCTTTATTTCTGACACAGTCAACTTCATTCAGAACAGAGAAAGTTATCAGGTATAAAGAACATAATCATATATTGATAAAGGGGTCAATTCTCCAGAAAGACATAAATGTATGTGGCAAAGACTGATGGAGCTAAAAGAAAAAAACAGGTGAATCCACTATTATAGCTGGAGACCTAAATACCCCTCTGTCAGAAATGGACAGTTCCAGCAAGCAGAAGACCAGAAAGATATAGTTAAACTATGTTGAGTTTAACTCAACAACACCATCAATCTACTGCTACAATTGACATCTGTAGACTACCTCATCCAACAACCGCAGAATACACATTCTTCTCAAGCTCACATGAAACATTCACAAGACAAACCACATTCTGGACCATAAAACATATCTTAACAAATTTAAAAGAATGTAAATCATACAGTGTCTGCTTTCGGAACACAAGGGAATTAAACTGGAAATCAGCAATAGAAAGGTAACAGGAAAATCCCAAAAATTCATGGAATTTAAACATTGCACTTCTAAATAACACATGGGTCAAAGAAGGAATCTCAGAGGAAACTGAAAAATATTTTAAACTAAATAAAAATATAAAAAATTTGTGGGATGTACTGAAAGCAGCACTTAGAGGAAAAATTATAGCATTGGATAAATAATTAGAAAAAAAGGAAGATCTAAAATCAATAACCTGAGTTTCCATTTAGGAAACTCGAAAAAGAAGAGCAAATTAAATCCCAAGTAAGTAGAAGAAAAGTAATAAGAATTTGAGCAGAAATCAATAAATTTGAAAACAGGGAGTCAATAGAGAATATTGATGAAATAAAAAGCTTGTTCTTCGTAAAGATTAATAAAATCAGTAAGCCTTTAGTCAGGCTAAATAAGATTTAATTTTCTTTTCTTTTTTATTATTATGTTATGTTAATCACCATACATTACATCATTAGTATTTGATGTAGTGTTCCATGATTCATTATTTGCATATAACACCCAGTGCTCCATGCAGAACGTGCCCTCTTTAATACCCATCACCAGTCTAACCCATCCTCCCACCCCCCTCCCCTCTAGAACCCTCAGTTTGTTTTTCAGAGTCTTAATTTGCTTTTTTTAAAAAAAAGAATGTAAGTAGATGGTGAATATCTTTGTGTATTCTTAGGATTCTGTCACTTTATTGCCAACAGGAATTTGGTCATAACTCTTTTAAATAGTAAGCCTTCTACTTTGAGTAAACACTCATCGTTATTATTAATGTTGATTTGGAGTGACAGGAATCCTTTCCACATAATTTTTTTTTAAATATACTCCTGATAACATAGGTTTTTATCTTCCACTCAAAGAATGGACCCATTTTTGTTTCCATGGTGGTTATGTATGACTTAGATAGTATAATATAAATATTTTTTATAGCACCAGGCATTTTGCTGGGCACTTTTTATGCATTATCTTAGTTAATCCTCAAAGCTACTCTATGAAATAGTAATACAGATATTCCCATTTTAAGGGTGAGAAAATTAAAGCTTATAGAAGTGAAGTAATTTAAGTCACAATATTAGCAACGAGCAAAGCTAGAATTGTGACCCAATTTGAGCTCAAGATTCAGAAGGGCCAAATGACATTGTCAATGTTTACATCAGAAATCTTGTGATAGAGATTTCTTTTTTAAAAATTGTTGTTTTTTTTTTTTTGAACGTTTCATCCTTTGAGTTCTTTGCTTTTCTTCTGGTTAGCCCTATAATGGTATTTGAATTTGAGAAAGACATTTTATTCTGCACATCAATTAAATATTTTAAATGTTTATTATGTTTAATAAATAACAGTATTATCACATATATTAGCATTAATTAAAATTTTATGTTTGCATATGTTTATTATTGTCAACTATGATCATGGCACTGTTAAATTTTAAACATGCTACAAAACCAAAGCAAAGTATTGTTTAGAATTTCTTGGAAGAATAAAATAAGAAAAACTGATGAAATCAACATAGAAATCACTGGAAAGGATAAAATGGATATTACCAATTCGCCTCTCAACCATCAAATGGGTCCTAGAAAAAACTGAATTGACTTGTAGAAAAGCAGATTTTAAACTTTTATTTTAAGGGGAACTGGCTTACAGGCTTTATCCTATCATGGCTTATTTACTTTTAAAAATTTGCCAAGCACAGTACTTATTCTTAGACATATGAAGATGAATGGTAAAGTCCAACAAAGTTCTTATCCTCAAGGTAGACTGTGGCAGAGACACATCAATTTATAATTGTAATACATAGTTGTAAAGTCAATAAAATTAGATTTCAGCCTCAGCTAATGTCTTTGTAATAGACTTTTGGTATTTCTTAACATTCCAGATTTCCAACCAATTCATACGCATCTTTTTGTTTGTTTTGTTTTTGTTTTAATTTAATTTTATTTTATTATGTTATGTTAGTCACCATACAGTACATCATTAGTTTTTGATGTAGTGCAGTGATGGGTATTAAGGAGGGCATGGAGCACTGGGTGTTATACGAAAACAGTGAATCATTATTCACTACAATGATGTAGTGAATGTATCACTACATCATATACATCTTTTTAAGTCAGCTAGACCTCTACTAACTGCTTCCTATGTGTCCCAGTAGGTTAAATCTGCAGTTGCAATTCCTACTGAGAGTGAAGAGTGGTGTCATTTCAGCCTTACAGTCAATCCTGACAACTGGGAGACTGTACTGAATGTCAGAGAATGTACCGGGTAGTGTTTCTTTTCTTTTTTTTTTTTTTTTAATTCTTTATTTAAATTTTTATAGTGTGTGTATATATATATATATATATATATATATATATATACACATACACACACACACACATACACACATATATAAAGCTATGTTATAGTTAACATATACTTTTATTATTAGTTTCAAGGATAGAATTTAGGATTCATCAGTTGCATATAATACCCAGAGCTCATTACATCAAGTGCCCTCTTTAATGCCCATCACCCAATTACCCCACCCCCCTACCCACTTCTCCTCCAGCAACCCTCAGTTTGTTCCCTCTAGTTAAGAGTCTTGGGGTTGTTTCTAAGTGTACCAAGTGGTCAGCAGAAAACCAGTCTCCTCATCCTCTCTAGAACTGTTGTCCGTATCTAAGGGTAGTCTCGGAACCAAATGGAACAATTGAAGTCAGTAATGGAAAATTTTCCATAATACCATTTCTCTCCTTTTCCTGTTTAAAAAAAAAGTGAATTAAATGGTCACAAATCCAAAGAATTTAGGCATTGTTTTAGAGAGTAGTTTTTAGAGTTAGCTATCATGGTTAGGAAATTGATGTTTCTAGATAAGAAGATTAGTTAGTAAAACTGATTGGGACTGGGACACCTTTGAATATATTGAGATGTCCTGTGGTCACCTATATCTTATTTAATTTCAGACACATTTTTACCAGATAAACAGAGTGTTGTTTGATCTCTCAACTATGTATCTAGAAAACACTTTAAATCATCAGATTCAATATAGGCAGATAGAGCCTACTTAGGCTTCATTGTTTATTTTTATGAGAAGGTCATTATTTGAAGGAGAAAGAGCATAATGTAGAAAAGCAGACTACTTCAGAATCACAATTATTTAGTTATTCATTAAATAGCATCATTCAAAACAAGCAAACACTTACTGAGCACTATTATGTATTGGGGCCTGTGATAGGATGTGGACAGAAACATAAAGAAGGCAATTATCCTAGCTTCAGAATTATTCATATGGTGGGGAAGACAGGTGAGCATTAGCGACACAATACAATGAAAGATGTGCATAACAGCCCTGCAAAAAGAATGCTATGAGATCAGAGTACAGCTTTCTTAATCCTGCCTGGGCATGACAATCAATGCTCTTAGTTGCAAGCAACAGAAATGACTCTGGTAGATTTCAGTAGAAAGGAATTTATTTTAAAAATACTGCATAATCCGCAGCAACACTTGACGGTGCTCAGGGGCTACGAAGCCAGGAACAATGGCCAAATTCACACCCCAGAACTGATGGTGAAAGGGCTTCACTGTGGCTGCCATGGAACATTAGTGTTGAGCCTATAGCACTGTTGCACAATATTGTCCCAGAAACTAATAAGTGATGAGACTCCCAACGCTACCAACAAGGATGCATATGATGCATCCCTAGCTCCAAATTTGAAGTCTAGAGTGAGAGCCTCTCCTTGGCAGAACCTAAGTCATGCTGACATCTTACTTGCTGTGGAAGCTGGGAACCCAAGTGCCTGGAGAGTTCACTTTCTCTAATGGGATGTGGGCTCTGCCTCTCACTTATGACAGGAAATGCTTTTGAAAGATAAATAGATACTTACTAAACAGACAGGGAGTTACATATTCTATGAAAAAGGAACCAAATGAGTAAAGATTTTTCTTGAATGTGATACTCAGGTACACAGCCCATGTGAGAGAGGCAGAGAAGGTAAAATTCTAAAGGCAAACAGTATCCAGGAAGTTCATGTATGCCACAGTAAGAAGGGTAAGTCTTATCCTGAGAGAAATGAGGAGTGACATTCTTGGATTTGAATGTTATAAAACTCCGTATGCATGGTGGAGGATGCTCTGAGAATAGAGTCTGGGTCAGTACTACACAGAAGCAAGAAGGATCAATTAGGTAGGAGGCTGCTGAAGTAAATCAAGGTGAGGAGAGATGAAGGCCTGGATGATGGTTATAGTTATGGGAACAAAGAGGAAGATACAAATATATACATATATAGACATACATACATACATATATATGTAGGAGAGAAATCAGCAAGACTTGAAAGCTGATCAATTATAGGCATGAGTGAAAATAAATGGCTTAAGATAACACTCAAGGTTGTACAACTAGGTTGCTAATGGAGTAACAGTCTCTGAACTAAGTGAGGCAGATATGTTAGATGGTTTTGCAGGATGATGTTGAATTCAACCTTGGATATAGTGACCCTGGAGCACCTGTAGAATATCCACAGGGAGGTATCTCCTGGAGAGCTCAGTATAAACAGGGCTTAGACAAGACTGTTGATCAGAATCCGTATAGTATGGTGGCAGGGGCTGATGGTTTTGGTCTGTTTTTGGTTTGAGTCACCACTCTACTACTTTTACAGGCTGTATGACCTAGGCATATTACTTGAACTCTCTGAATTTCAGTTTTTCAACTATAAAACAGGATTAACTTGTACTTCTAGGGTTCATATATATGAAGAAATGTTTATCAATCATAATGTGTATCTGCTAATAAGCAGGTAGCTCTTAACATTTAGAACTAGAGGTTTTAATTTTGGAGTCATCAGAATATAAATGCAAGGGACAGGCAGAGTGCAGAAAAGAATATAAGGAACATTCTGACTAAGGAAAATAACTGGGAGAGTTGGTATCATGAAATCCTAGAGAAGATTCAACCAGAGTCATCTCCATTTTCAAAAAGAGCCCAGAAGGGTAACACATGGAAGATGGCCACTTGTGAACAACCTCAGTGCTGTAAGCGACCTTAGAGCAGTCTCATGAATTGGGGAGGAACATGGGATATAGATCTGATAAATATTTCAAAAAACGTATGGAGTAAATATGAGAAGCTAATGACATTTCTTTAAAAAGAGAGGACTGAAAGTTACTTGCATCTTAAAAATGCAAAGAATCCTCTAGATCCCTAGCAAGAATAAGCCTGGACAATTACTGAATATTATTTTTCCTCAGATCGAAGTTGCATTTTCCATACGTTTAAAAGAAGGAAAAAAAAAAAAGGAACAGAGAGGAACCCTTGGGAAAGAGTTTAAAGTTCACTTGCCCTCTTCTATTCAAGTTTTTCTTTTTTCACTTGTAATGTTTTCATTGTGCTCTTAGAGGACTTAGTTCTTCCTTACCACTATGCAGATAATTTAAAGGCAACTTCTAAATAGTCTATCTAAACTTAAGAAGAATATCTCAGTTATTCTTTGGTGGCCCATGGTGATCCATTTTAATAGTTTTTCCACTATTAATAAAAATGTTTGAATTCTACACCATTGCCTGTGGCTCATAATTACTATTATGAATATATATGCGAATTTATGCAAGATAACGTTTTCAGTTGTCTAAAGACTTTTAAACCAGTCCGTTTTCCCGTGACATCCTTCGGATATTCTACAAATTGCGGACATCACTCCCTTAAACCCCTGTGCCTTTCAGTTCACTGAAGTACCCACTAACCATGAAGATAAATATGACTTCTTCACCAGTACAGCTCTTACACTTGGTTTAGGGTTTAACTAACTATTTAACTTTATAATGAAAGGAACAGCATAGTGAACACAGACAAACTTCTATAGATGATAGAAAGGAACCTTAAATATCATTTAGGTTCTTTCTCCCTCCTCTGTTTTTTTTTTTTTTTTTAAACCTTGATGAGATGATTCGAGCACTCCTCTGCTGCTGAGCAGCAATTCCCGATCCCAGCAATCACCCAGAGGGTCAAATCCAAGTGGAACTGTAGTCACATGTTAACAGTTTAATTAAGCTTTTTGCTAACAATGAGTAGGGTTATCATTGATATACTGAGTGGCTTCCTGACATGTACAGCAGTAAGAATAAGCAGCCATACACTTTATAGCATAATATTGTCTCCTGTGGGAGCAGAGGAATTTGTGATTTTCTCGAAATGACAAAATGATTTATCACCTCCCATATGCACTGCTATCTACCTGGCAGGAGTAATGCTTCCCCTGGCAGGCTCCCTCCAATGGGAAAAAACAAACAAACAATTTTGATGGATAAAAGACTAAACCAAGATTAAGAGAAGGGAAAGAAAAAATTTTATCAAAAAATGTTTTATGCATCTTATTAGCAAGATGTGTAGCATAACACATTCCATCAAACACAGTCGTAATTCAAGCCTTTAAGTGAAGGCCTGTTTATCAATGTTTTGCTGATTTATAAGGTAAGCATCAGTAAGAAAGATATAAGAAAACAGATATAAAGGCTGTCTTTGGCTGGGACAAATGACCGTTATTCATATTTCTACATAGATGAACTCAAAAGGAGAGTCATAGTGCAATTTCTTGTTCTCATTATATTTTGGAAAGGAAACTTTTGCTGTAATAAATGGCTGTATTTCTTTGCACTACTCCCAATCACAAACAAATTACTCCATTGAATCTAAAATTCAATGTTCTTAAAGTAAAAAGAGGTTAGAGAATAAAGTTCCCATAAGAAACTATGTTTGTTGTTGAATACAGTAAAAAAGACAATGAGATAGCATGAAAATTGAAGCTGAAAATATTCACATACAGAGGGGAAATCAGGAAGTGAGTATCAAGAGAATTAGATACAAGAAAGAACCGTGAAAGAGAGACACAGCAATGTGTGCTGGGGCTGAGTTCTTGAATATTTATGGATTGTTGCAGCTTCCTGCCCCACCTGCTCCATAAAACTCTTATGAAGATTTGAGGTATTTGGTTTAGATAAAGATTAAAGAACTGTAACTTTTTTCCTGTTTATTTAACAGAAAGGAACAGTCCTTCTCCTCTGATAAGTAACTTTAAATTAATCACAGATTTATGTTCTCATTTTAGAGAACAGGACACATGATGCAGTTGGTCAATATTTTGCCGTATTTTGTGGGATAAAAAAATCACACATAGGGCACCTGGGTGGCTCAGTTGGTTAAGCGACTGCCTTCGGCTCAGGTCATGATCCTGGAGTCCCGGGATCAAGTCCCACATCAGGCTCCCTGCTCAGCAGGGAGTCTGCTTTTCCCTCTGACCCTCCTCCCTCTCATGCTGTCTCTCATTCTCTCTCTCTCAAATAAATAAATAAAATCTTAAAAAAAAATCACATATATTGGAAATTTGTAGACAGAATAAAGCTTCAAAAGTTGGAGAAACTGCATTTGAGATAAAAAGATATATGCATCAGTTTGGGGATTTTTTGGTGGTGGTTGTTCTCCCAGTCTTCTGTTCAAATTAATTTTTAAAAATGTAAATTGAAGAATTTTTAAATTTTTGCAGTAAGATTTGAGAGAAGGGTCTGTTTCTAGGAGTTGCCACTTGTATGCAGAGAAAGAGAAGTGATTTTAGGGACCATTACTGGCCCTAATTGCTCCATACTATTTACTACTCTAGGCCTGACTTTCTTCAATTTAACTACAGATGACTCTTGAACAAAATAGGGGTTAGGGGTGCCAACCCTTCACAAGTCAAATATCCATGTATAATTTTTGACTCCCCCAAAACTTAACTACTAATATAGTGGGTTGACCAGAAGCCTTATTGATAACATAAAGTCAATCAAAACATTTTGTATGTTACATGTATTATATATTGTATTCTTACAATAAAGAAAGCTGGAGAAAATAAAATATCATGAAGAAAATCATAAGGAAGAGAAAATACATTTGCAGTACTGTACTGTATTTATCAAAAACAAAAACAAAAACAAAAACGAACAAACAGCTGCCGTTAAGTGGACCCAAGCAGTTCAAACTCATGTTGTTCAAGGTCAACTGTTTTGATGATTTGAAGATACACTTGATATTAAAGAACCCAAAGATCCCAGAAAGTCATTATATTTGTGGAGATAAGACAATGAATGGTGTTATCCAAAATTATTTTCATTATACCTGAAATAAAATGGTTGCTGTATGAGATATATCTAGACATACGCAATGCTGAAAAAATACCAGATGTAATTTTTTCAAGGTAGGTAGTGACTCTAATAGGAAGACCTATTACATTTCTGATTTATCTTCTTACAATTTCCACATATCTCTGCTTTACTAGAGGGCCACACACTGACCTTAATTGCATAAAATCTTGATTTAGGACACTAGAGTGTCGTGATTGAGTGTATAGAAATTGAGATTCAGGGTGTCTGAATTGATATTCTGGCTCTCATGCTAACTAGCTACATAAGCTTGGGCAAGTTCATTACTTTTTATTTTTTTTATTTTTATTTTTTTAAGATTTTATTTATTTGACAGAGAGAGAGACACAGCGAGAGAGGGAACACAAGCAGGGGGAGTGGGTGAGGGAGAAGCAGGCTCCCCGCTGAGCAGGGAGCCCGATGCGGGGCTCAATCCCAGGACCCTGGGATCATGACCTGAGCTGAAGGCAGACACTTAATGACTGAGCCACCCAGGCGCCCCAAGTTCATTACTTTTTAAAATTCTCATGTGAAAATTGAAGATTGTAATAGAACCTACCTCCTAGTGTAGGTGTGAAGGTTAAATGAGTTAATATTGCTAAAACACCTAAAACAATGCCTAGCACATATCAATTCTTGAAGCCATTATAATTATTTTGGTGGAGTAGCATTAAGAAGAAGTTCTATATTACAGAGCTTATCAAAAAACAGAGTACTGTATCTGATATCTTAGCCCAAATATATTAGATCTAATATATTATGGAGTGTCTGAAGGTTCTAGGTCATTTTTATGTTTAATTATGCTAACCAGTTATAACCTCATGTTTGAAAAATATCTATGAAAGATCCATTATCTTAGAATGCTCTATTTGATTTTGTTCACAATAGCCAATATATTGATGTTATAATTAATATATGTGAGAACAATAATCAGACATATTTACCTGCATTTTCCAATTTACTAATTCTATAAATAAATGTTTTTCTTTGTTAAATAGAATTTAAAATAATAGTAAGGGCCAATTACTTCTTGCTGAATTGCGACCATTCATTCTCAGTATTCATTTTGCTGTTGTGGTACCAAAAATTCTGGCAGTATTTCACACAGTGAACTTTGTTCTTTCTGTCTGACCCAAACTAACCTTCAACCCTAGGTATTTGTTTATCTGCAGCCTCCATGTAGTCTTATTAAAACTTCCTAAATAGATAGAATATTGACATTCTAGGAAATGTTTCTAAGCTATATAGTTGCTTTATGAGTAACATGATGATTTTACAGCAGGCAACAATTTAATCATTAGGGTTGTCCATCAGATTGCCCAATACTGCTCTTGACGTTGTCTTCATGAAACATTTTCCTTTGGGACTCTTCCCTTTATGGCAGCCTCCATTTCTTTGGCTCAGTTGGCTTTCCTTACGCTGCTTGTGCTCTGTTCTACTGCAAACTAGTTCTCTAGATTTTTCTTTTTTTTTGTAAGATCTAAGTGGATAGCTGCTGTATATGATAGATATGGATCAAATGATGTCTGGGCAAAATTGTTTGTTATATTTTTGTCTACCTAACTACCTTCTATCACCACATGTCTCCGTTTGTAGATTAAACGGGCTCTCCTCATTCTCTCACAATCTCTTCACTACTTTACCTTTATATTTTGGTGCACTTGTCACAGTTGTCTAGCCACCCTTGGTCATCGAATCTAATCCTTTTTCTTTTTGGCCTGTCCGGCCTTTGCTTTGTTGTCCGATTTGGCCTTTGCACTAAGTGGATTTTCATTCTTCATTGAATTAATTCCGTTTTTCCACATCCTAGCAATGTACATTCTCCTACTGTAGAATAGGGCCTTTGCTTTTCTCTTTCTTAAGAATGCGGAGTTCAGAGCCACTTCTCCTGAAGAACCCAGTGTAAGCATATTCCAGGGTTCACATCAGCAGCCTCGGCATCTGGTGATCTGGCAGACCTAGTCGAGGATGAGCCCTGCCTAGTCACCATGAAATGACTGCAAGGACATTTGTTTGTTTGTTTGTTCAACTTCAGAAGTAAAAGAATTAAGAAAGAGAAAAATTACAGATGATATACATAGTTGGTTAGATATGCCACTAATAATGGTTACATATTTGGTTAAATATACCACTGTTAATTGGTTAAGTATACCACTAATTTCAAACTGTACAAGTCATGATCATTTAAAACCTCCATGATCTCCTAAAAGCTTAGGTGATTCTTCGTGTCTTTTGCTATTATTGTTTGTGAGAGTTCTGTAAATTTTGATTTCTCCATCTTTAAAATGGGATGTGTTTGCCTTGGCTGCTTCATAGGGCTATTCTGAGAACTGAATAAAATAACGCGTACAGAAGTTCTCTGAAAATTCTATTATGTAGATATAAGACATCAAACAGATGATAAGTTCTGAAAGAAAAGAGGCTATTTTTTATACTTCTTGATATCTCTTCCACTCAGCTCATGGTGCTCAGCCAGTATTTGTTGATTACGCTCACACTAACAGTGTGCTACATTTTGATACTCAGGTAAAGTAGATGATATTAAATTGTTAATGAAAGATCAAAGTAGATTTGAGAATCATATGTACAATGAAAATAACAGTACTACCTTATAACTGTATGGTCAGTTTTCAAGGATCTTTTAGATAAATTAATATTCTTGTCAGTTCAAAACAAAACTTAAGAGTACAAACATCACAGACACTTAATTCAGAGAGAGAGAAATATAATGAACCACAAGTGTTAGAAGAGTTCACTGAAATTTTCTTGTCTCCATATTCCATTTTCAAACAAAGGACAATTAAAACACTCAACAGTGTGGAACACTGGAGAGATCTTGATACTTAGAGTCAAAAGTTGTAGATTTTGATGGCTGCTCAGTCACAAGCTGGGTTATTTCTACCTGCTTAATTCACTTCTCTGATCTTTAGTTTCCTTACATGTAAATGGGGATGGAGGCAGTGACTTGGACCACAAGAGCAATTAGGGAGTGTGAATTTATATCCTCTCTCCTATTTAACTACCATGGTATTTGGCATGACGTCTAATTTCATATCATTTATTTTTCACTATAATGTTAGCCACAGCTGAAAAATACTCTGCTTCTCTCTTGGTGGCTTACCTCTCAAAATAATCATATGGCTGCACTGATTTTGTTGGAGGGATGGCATTAAAAACAATTATGATTTTTTTTAAAGAAGAAATGAAAAATCAATAGAGCTAAATGTTTACTTTGGAAGACAGATGGTTTGATATCTTATGTTTTAACTGGCAAAGTAGAAAGCTGCCTGTTTACTGAACTGACCATAAAAATGACTTGTCTATGTATTTTCCTACTTTCTGCTCTTAAACCATCAGTATTATTTTAGGGCAGGGAGCCCTTCCCTACCTATTTCAGTCTTTTGGTATTTACTCTACTGGTCATTTGATTAACTTTTTATCAATATGTCAGTTGCTTTAGTCTTTATATTTCTAATAATTAGCACCATACACTGCATACATTAGGAGCTTAATAAAATATTTGTTTATGATAATAAGAGCTAATATTCATAGAATGCTTAATGTTTACCAGGTACAATTATAAGCACTCTGATATATATTAGTTAAGCCCTAGGCATAGGTATTATTAGATTTATGTATTTTACAGATGAGGAAACTGAAGCACAAACAGATTAAGTAATTATCTTTATCTTCTACATAATGGATGAGATTCTCAAGTTTATCCTCTTTATCAATAAACTGTTTTTTGAAATGCCTATTTCTATATCCATTGCCTCCAACATGTATTCTGATTTTTTAACTGTTGTTTTAAATTTCCACATAATCTTCCTTATATTACTCCTGTTCATATTTATTTCATTTTCTTCCCTCTCCACCAATTGTCTGCTTCATAGACGCCATTTCTTCTTCCAGTAGATCAGTCTCTGGATCTTTAGGATCATGTTCTTTTCAGCTTTTCCTGACATTTTTTTTTAAATGGCATATTTATTTTTCCTTGTGGATTGAGGACAGTACAAGGTGCCCATGTCCCTTCTCCACTTTTGCCTAGCTGATTTGAAGTCCATCACAAATCAAACTGAGCATGTTGATGGGCACCAGCAGTCCTATTTCCGGCTGCACTCTGAGGTGCTGAGCTGGAGAATCACCTATCTTTGCCTGCTGGCCCTTGGATTGATGAATAACAGATACTGAATTGTGTAAGAAACAGTGCATATAACCTGAGCTATTGTGAGGATTTTCTCCCCAATTCCATCCCCACCTTCAGTGACTTGAGCTGTGGGGACATTATCTCCCAGGACATAATATACCTCAATCAATATCTTTGTGTCATGTTGCTTTCTTGGGGTGAATCACCCAGTGAAAAGACAGAGAGAGATAAAAGCACACCATGGCAGTAACAAAACGACTCCTTGTTCTCTGCTAGGCACAGACTCTGAACTTACAGTTAAAGTCTGCTTATACAAGATGTTAAAGTCTGGGTATGTTTGTCTTAATCTGCCTGATTTCTTATTTGAAAAAATTTATCCCAGTCTCTGGCAGTAGGTGAGATACCAATCTTAGTTTTGGGTTTCTGAGTTTTCTTCTTTTTCTGGGTCATCAGAGATATCAATACAAGAAGTTATAAGCATTCAGAACAGTTTAATTCAAAATGTGTATACTGAATGACCACAAAGTGCTTCCTGTCCCAGGCTGTGGTGAACAAAACAGTGAACAAGACAGACATTACTGCTGCCTTCCTGGGCCTTAGAGGTTAGGTGGAAAAAAACACTCTTAACGAGTTGTTATATCTGCATGATGAATGTATGAAAATGGAAGTACAGGATACTAGGCATATTTACAATAGTCAGATATCATTTCAAAATGTCCAAATTATTTTATAAGCTACCTTCACCTTTCCCCATGTGAGAAAGTTTGGTTTTGTTTTTCTTTGGTTTGCTTTGCTTTTGAGAGTCCAAAGCAACTATAATCACTTGAGAACATTGGATATTTTCTCTCATAAGCACTCAATCGAACAAAATAACAGGCTATCAAAATAGTGGCATTAATTCTAGAAGGCTTTTCCTACTTCTTTACAGTTTCATCAAAGAGAAACCTAATTAGGAACAGTGATCATCGCTCTTTAAAGAACTGTATTACAATTGGACTTGCTCGTTAAATTGTCTTTCTGTGCAGGAGAGGTGGTAGATGTTATTCCAATACCATCATACCTAACACACTTAACTACTTTTCTTGGTAAAAAGGAAAACAAATGACAGATTAATATTAACAACATCGTAATCACAGAGAGGAAAACAGTCTCACTTGCTCTCGTGAGAAAATTTGAGGTTTTGAGTAACTTTCCAATATGTAAACAGATCCAGTGTAACAACCATTCCTTCATTCTTTCCTTTTTAAAAATACATCAAAAAATGTAGCATCTGTTAATAGACTAATATGCAAGAGTATAGTAATTAGTATGTACTATATTCTTTTTTTCTTTTTAAGATTTTTTTTATTTGTCAGACAGAGGGGGAGAGAGAGAAAGAGCACAAGCAGGGAGAGCAGAAGGCAGAGGGAGAGCAGGCTCCTCGCAGAGCAAGGAGCCCGAGTACATACTGTATTCTAAGTCCTAGAGAGAAAAAAGTTAACTGGACAAGGCTTTGTCACATATTTTGCTATTGATTAGGTACTATTCAATATCAGCACTATATTTTTATCTATAATTGAATAAAAGTACATGAACTTATTATTTGAAGCAAAGTGCATACAGTGAAATGGTGGCTTGAGTGGAACTTAACCTTTAAGATGGAAGTATTCATTGAGTCTCTACCTAACCAGCTCTTTGTAGGAGACAGACAAGGCACAAGTACATTTCAGAGTAGCAGGTTGCAGAAGCAAATAAAGTAAAGAGAGAAAGAGTCTTTTTATTTATCACTTGTTATTGAACAAAATCAAACATTATTGTTGAGTTTATATAGTGTCATTCTCTGTGAAGAATCCAGAATATTCCCCATTCTTGAAACAATTATATATTCATAGCATTTCTGAGACTTAAAAAAGTGTACTGTGGATATTTGCAGACAAAGGTATTGAGAGTTTACATGATTTACTCAAGGTCATCAGATTATCCAAAGAAAGGTTTTTAAATTTCCAACTGTTCATGCTTTAGCACTATTTTGTGCAGTTCTGTATATTACTTAGTAAAACATGATTTCTGATTACAGTTCATCATAGGCTTTTCCAGTCACCCAAGTCACTTCCATCCCAAATGCAGTAAGGGCAAAGAAAGTAAGTCAAAATTATTCTGAAAACTCTCCATGATAGCCCTTAATTTGTAGATGAATGAGTTGAGGAGGTGACTAGGTTTCTCTAGAAAAAGTCAAGGTGAAAACCCTGAAGAGAAAAGGCCTGTATTCATCTACCATGGATAGCCTACAGAAGAGTATGATCATGGAAAACAAAACAAAACAAAACAAAACAGAGTATTATCATGGCTGGGCTGAGTAGGCCCTATCCCAGTTGGCTCCCTAACAGAGCTGGGTGCTTTCAGATCATTTCAAAAGAATTCACCCCATAGGATGGGGAGATGCCACAATTTCTTCCCTGGCATTGGTCTAGATAATAGGTTGGTATGATTGAAATGTCTCTGTTCTGCTGGGCCACCTTTGACCAGTTTAATGGATAGGAAGAAAACAGGCTTTGCAGGGGACCTTTACTGATTAAAACTATGGGTGTTTATGGGTTGTGCCCTTTTCTGCTGCCCAGGCAGGGATATATCAGAGGCAAGGAAAAAATAAACAAAAGCTACAGGAAACTCATCCCCGGGGGGGGGGGGGGGGGGGGGGTGGGGTGTTCCTCCATTCCTGAGCTCCCTAGCCAGTCAGCCTCCTATTCTTTTCCTTTTAGAAAAGAGGTGACTTTAGTATGCGTCCACTGTTTTTTCTTGTGATTAGCTGGAAGAGTAAAACAGAATGACTTTATTCCATCTGAGATTCTAGTTTTAAATTAAAAAAAGAAAAGAAAAAAACCCATGATGACTAATTCAATTTACCTGCTAATTAGATTATTAATTTAATGATTCATTAGATTTAATATAATTTTCATTTTATATTTTTTTCATTTTATACTGCTTTATGAAAGCAGTTCCAAAATGTTGTCTAATCAGCAGAACGACGCCTCACTTCAGTAATTCTCAGGTGGGGCCACAAGATCTTTCTTTTTTAAAACAGCTTTCTTAGTGATGCTGATGTTAAGTGCAGTCTGGAAATCATTGATTTAAAGTGCTTGTTCAGTTTTTTTGTTTTTTTTTTTTTTTTAAGATTTTATTTATTTATTTGACAGAGAGAGACACAGCGAGAGAGGGAACACAGCAGGGGGAGTAGGAAGCAGGCTTCCCGCTGAGCAGGGAGCCCAATGCGGGGCTCGATCCCAGGGTCCTGGGATCATGACCTGAGCCGAAGGCAGACGCTTAACGACTGAGCCACCCAGGCGCCCCATAAAGTGCTTGTTCAGTTTTATGATGAAAGTTTGTATATCTCAAAGTGAACTGGCTTACTACTCTGGAAATCTCACACAGTAACTTTTTTTTCTTTTTAAGTAAGCCCGTATCTAAATAAAAGAAAAGATCAATTCATGGTGTGATATATTTTTTAAGATTTTGGTTGTTTCTTTCTTATAAAAAAATAATATGTTAATGTATTTATTGTAGAAAATTTTAAAATTCAGAAGTGCACCAAGGAGAAAACCTTAGAAATAATCAAAATTCATATGTTGATGTATGTTTACTTTTAAATTAAGATCATACTGTTTGTGTACTATTTGAAACATGTTTTTTTTTTACTTTTCATTTTATCATAAACATTTTGTTGCATTTTATTACAAAATTATTTTTAAATAATATTAATTTTTCATGTATCATCAAGAATTTAGATTTAATCCAAAGGGCATTACCAAAAGTTTTGGTAGATAAAAAAGCACTTATTTAGGATTGACTGTGTTCATTCCCTTCCTCCCCCCTAAGACAAGGAATGACCTTACACTACTGAATAGACAAGCTGCCTTGAACCCTACCAAAACTTAGTCATTCAGGACCTTATCTTAAACTTTAACTTTTCTACATTTTTTTTTCTTCCATCTATTATGACCAAGGATTTTCAATCTCATTTTGTGAAAATATATTTGCTAATCTAAATCAATCCCCCACTTCTCTTTTCCCGGACTCTTTCCTTCTGTTCCACCTCTAGATATGTGATCAACAAACTTTCCCATAGCCTCAACATCTTCTAGAGTGATTTTCTTTACCTCCCTGCTGTAACAGAAAACAGACTGTCCCTTGAGAACTGTGCTGTCTGGCTCCACCCTGTGCCACTCCTCATTGTTCTGGCATCTGCCTCTCTGCAGAGGTTTGGCTTTCAGTTGTATTCATTTCCATTCAAGTACTCATTCTTAGTGAGCTAAAAGTCAATGAGTGTGTCTTCAAAATACTCCTGATCCTTTCAGTTCTCTGACTTCTCCACAATTAGCTTTTCTTTTACACTTGTAGATCTATTCATTTTTAGTCACATTCTGGACCTACAACTACATTATTTAGATGTCAAATAATAGTTTTTTTGACTAGTGCCCTATACTTCCAGACCACATAACTGACATAGTGTATATTCACTGCAACAGTCTCTACTTTTATTCAGATTCCCAAACCATTGACCTCAAACTGGTTTTAACATTCTTTATCATCTTCATGTCTTTACTTCCATTCTTACCAAACTTAAAATCCCATGGTCCATTATTAAAAGTATTTTCTTGGTGATATTGTCAATTCCCTTCCCAACTTTTTCTGAATCATTTGTTGGGAAAAATTTCACTTCTGAGTGAACCCAAACATGTGTCTTTTCTATGATTACACCAGAGCAGCTAAATGTAGATGAACTAAATTATAAAAGCTGGTAGGTCACGCATTTACCCCATCTTCTTTCCACACCTACCAAAATAACAACAACAATGAATAAAAGCCATATAAATCTACAAGGGCAGACAATGAAGAATGGACAACAAAGGATTAGAGAAGTTGATTAACATTTTAGGAGATAACACATAAGTGGAGGATGAGTTAACGTAGTGGAACAGGCTCAATCCTAAACACATGCAGAAAGAGCTTCCGATGAAGTGCAAGTGCATTCATTCTACAGACACCCTAGAACACCTAACAGTTAGAGCACCTGAGTACCTCAATGTCAAAATGGAACACTCAGAAAATAATGTGTTGAAAGTCTATAAGGAATTCTTAGATAGCCAAACCCCACCCATTCAGGAGATCTGTTCTCTGAAGAAATTGTGCCAAAGACTCTGGACACAGGAAGAACAGGTTTGGCAGAGAGCACTCATGAGGTGCTGCTCCAAGAATTGTCTTTTTACTTGTTTAATGAAGAAAACACTATTTTCGTTTTCCTTCACAGATCCCAGAAGAGCAGCAGTTGATCTTATATCTTCCCCCTGACAAATCCCCACCCCCACCACAGAGTGAAAGATTGAAGTCTCTCTCAACTGAGAGGCTGAATGACACCAGAATAAAGACCTACATATTCTATAATGGGGCAGCACCAAAAAAAGGAGGCTTGTTGCCTAAAACCTTAGCCCATCAGTGAACCAGTACAGTCCATGACAGATACCCAGTGATCATCTTTTTTAGGGCTTTACTCTTAAATACACCTAAAAAGCTAAATAATAAGCAACATGGAGGAGAGACACTAATATGAAAGACAGATTGAGCTAATAAATCAGTAGATTCAAATAAAAAAATAGAACTCATGTGAAACGGAAATAATGTAGACATCTAAAGAAAATGTTTAATTCTATTCAGTGTGCTCAGAGTGAGGAAACATATTATGCCTGGTATCTATGAAAACTAGAGAAAAAAAGCTTTAGGAAATACATAATTCTTAAAATTTTTAAACATTAATAAAAATGTTGAAAGATAAAATCAGAGCATTCTCCTAAAGTAAAGATATATAAGGCCAAGGAAATATGTGATAAAAATAAGAAAATTTAAGGATCAATTCAGGATGTTCAATATCCAAATACCAAGAGTTCCAGAAAGAAAGTGAAAATAAAGCAAAGAAAATAAAATAAAGAATTTTCAAAGAAATAATGCAAAAAAAAATCCCCAGGTATAATGAATGAAAAAAGAATTGTACTAGGACTCTCCATGGGGAAATTTCAGAAAACCTGGGATGACAACTGTATATGTGCATGTAAAAGTTTGCATACAAAGAATGAGGAATCAAAGAAGTACTAGAAACTAGAAAATGATGGAAATATCTAGAAGACAGTAAATGTTCTGATTAGATTACATGATATTCATACCTGAGTTCTAAAGCCAACCAAACCAAAAACTGAATATAAGTGTAGCATTTCAAACAACAGATTGTTTTTAAAGATTTATTTATTAAGTGAGAGAGCATGCGTGAGCGTGCGCAGGGGGAGGGGCAGAGGTAGATAGAGAGTCTCAAGCCAACTTCGCACTGAGCATGGAGTTGGACTCAGGGCCCCATCTCACGACCCTGGATCATGACCTGAGCTGAAATCAAGAGTGGGACCCTTAACTGACTGATCAGCCAGGCACCCCCAAACAACTGATTTTTAAAAATGAACATCCCCTACACACTGCCCTAGCAAAATGAGGGAGGAAACCAAAGAGGACAAAATGTGATCCAGGACACAGGGCTGATGGTGAACAGAAGTCATCAAAGCTCTTGAAAAGCAGCCCATATAGTAAGCAGTCCAGGTTGGCCTAGAGGAAGAGGGGGCTTTGGAAGTTTCCAAAAGAAATAGGGTACTAATAGTCTATCTGATATTTTAATTTGGTGGAAAATTATATTGAGAAGTTTTTGGAGGGTTTAAGAATTAGCCAGAAAGCACAGAAAACTAAACAAATTGAAATAAATTGGAAAATTAATTCAAAAAAGAAGGAAATGGATGTTTAATCTTTGTATGTTATTGGCTTAGTGGTGAGCAGCAATATTTATTTAGTAATAATATTAAAAATTCTGAGTATGGATTTAATTATATTGAGTGGTGGAGGGTGGCCTCTAAGAGGCAGTAAGTAAGAAACTGCTGGTTATATAATGCAGTGAAATTTTTATCTATAACAATAAAATAGATAAATCAAAAAAACCACCACATATGTATATTATTAACAAAAATGGAAGTTCATACTAGAAGAAAGTTAAGGAAATTGAAAGTATTTGTCTTAGGAGCCTAAGACTTTTAGTGCAACTTGAGTTTCTGAACAGTTTGTATGTAATAATTTAATAAAAATTTAAATATAGCAAAATGCTCACTGTTCTCTCTCTCACACACACGTGCATACACACACACACACACACACACACACACAAATTTAGACCTCAACTAGGCACTCAACACAGCATGAAAACCATTGTGTTTCTAGATTGAGTGCTTTCTGAAAGTCAGAAATTACTCCAATTTCATGCTTTCGATCCTGCTTCTCAAGTCCCTACCCCATTGTATCATCTTTGTCGATTACTTAACCTCCGGTTTCTTCAAAAGATTCATTAACAGAGAACTCTCAGGTTGTTCCATCAGCAAATGAGCTGTTCTGTTCTTATGTTACATGTCTTCTTTCAGAAAAGACCCTGTACCCCATGGGCTCTGGAATCCATTCCTTCCACTCATCCCAAGAATTTCTCCTATGTCACCCCTCTCTCTTCATCAGACACCAATCTCTCCTTGTTTACTGAATTAACAAACATGCTCTTGTAGCTATACCCTTTTTTAAAAAGAAGCATTTTCCCACTTTCTGTTCCAGCTTTCAACAAAGTTGTCTTCTCCATTTCATAATACAAATTCTCAGGGGTGCCTGTTCAGTTGGTTAAGTGTCTGACTCTTGGTTTCGGCTCAGGTCACGGTCCCAGGGTCATAGGATCAAGCCCCTGTGTCGGGTTCCACACTCAATGAGGAGTCGGCTTGAGATCCTTTCCCTCTCCCCCTCCTTCTCCCCCTGCTCCTTCCCCTGCTCTCTCTCTTTCAAAAGAGAGAGAGCATATTTATTCTGAAAATAAATAAAAGCTTTAAAAAAAATTCTCGAAAGAACCGTCCACATTCACTGTCTCCAACTCAGTCCTTACATTGCCACTGCAGCCTCTCTGATCACACCATAGTTGCTTATACATTTGCTCATTGTCTTTCTCCACATGGCGCTTCTTCAGTGAAGTGTCCACTTCATGAGTTCAGGACTTTGTTTTTTGTGCTGCTATCCCAAAACTTAGGACTTGGCACCTGGCCTGCAATGATTATTTTTAAGCAAATGAACCAAGTATAAAATCCTTATTTCAAAACAAGGATTTTTGAAAAAGATGTTTTAGTACATAATGTGGGGTACACAGTATGGAACAAACAGTCCAACAATTACTTGAATAAAATTTTTAAATATATGCCCTAAAAACCTTTGATTTAATATAAATCTACACTGTGAATCAAGTGAAATGATGTTTTACTTCTTTACATACATATACACCAATCTGTATTTATATGTATAAATATAACATGCTACAAAAATAGCTAAATATTTAGTAACATAAACATAACCGATATATATTACAGGTCAATTGTCATTGCCTAGAAATCTGAATTTTAGTACATCTTTGTTTCCTTGCAAATGTAGTAAAGTGCTCAGAAATAAAACTGAACATTTCAAATTTAACGGGAAATGCTTGTTGCTCTGAAGATGGGGTGTGGTAAAATCATTTATTAGCAGGATTTATTATGACAGAAACTACTCAGACATAAGGAGAGGATAAAACAACATCTCTTTAGGAAAGATCCATCAGCATCATGAGCTGGTTCTTGCCCTGCCTTTTGTTTTCTTTTTCTTTTTTACAATTTTTCTTTCACCCTATGCACCTAGCATATCCCTGGCCAGGTGGTTAATGACCTATTATCCTTAAGATTTATGAGATTTTTACAATAGGAAATAGTCCCTAACAGAGTCATTTTTCTTCTGCTAACCACACCATCCTATTCTTTTTTTTTTTTTACACAAACCTCATATTTATTATTTTTTTCTTTTTTCTTTCAATCTTTCAAGAATATTCCTTCACAAAACTAATTGGTTTGGAGTTCAGCTTCCTGGGCATGAGATTTTTAAGGGCTCCCCAAGTGATTCTAATGTGCAGCTGAGGTTAAAAATCACTACACTAATTAATAGAATAATAATGAATTGCCTAATCACAGAGAAGACCACACCAATAAAACTATTCTTATTTTTTAACTCCAATGTAAAATACAGTATTAGTTTCAGCTGTACAATATAGTGATTCAATGGCTTCCTGTGTTACTCACTGCTAATCAAGATAGGTGTACTCTTAATCCTCTTCACCTCTTTCACCCCCACCCCCCTCACCTGCCCTCTGGTAACCATTTGTTCTCTGTAGTTAAGAGTCTGTTTTCTGGCTTGTCTTTTTTTTTTTTTTTTTCTCCTTCGTTCATTTATTTTGTTTCTTAAATTCTACATATGAATGAAATCATGTGGTATTTGTTTCTCCAACTGGCTTATTTTGCTTAGCATTATACACTCTAGCTCCATCTATGTCGTTGCAAATGGCAAGATTTCATACTTTTTAATGGCTGAATAATATTCTGGTGTGTGTGTGTGTGTGTGTGTGTGTGTGTGTACACATATACACAATATATATATCACTTCTTTATCCATTCATCAATCAATGGACACCTGGGCTGCAATAATACAGGAGTGCATATATCACTTCAAATTAGTGTTTTGGTATTCTTTGGGTAAATACCTAGAAGTGCAATTACTGGATCATACAGTAGTTCTATTTTAAATTTCTGAGGAATATCCACACACTTTCCACAGTGGCTGCACCAGTTTGCATTCCCACCGACAGTGCACAAGGGTTCCTTTTTCTCTACATCCTTGCCAACACTTGTTGTTTCTTGTGTTGGTGATATTAGCCATTCTGACAGGTGTGAGGTGATATCTCATCATGGTTTTGATTTGTTGCATTTCCCTGATGAGCGATGTTGAGCATCTTTTCGTATGTCTGATGGCCATATGTATGTCTTCTTTGGAGAAATGTCTGTTCATGTCTTCTGCCCATTTTTAATTGGATTATTTGTGTTTTTGGTGTTGAGCTGTGTAAGTAAGTTTTTATATATTTAAGGATACTAACCCTTTATCAGATAGGCCATATACAAATATCTTCTCCCATTTAGTAGGTTGTATTTTAGTTTTCTTGATGGTTTCTTTTGCTGTGAAGAAGCTTTTTATTGTGATGTAGTCCCAATAGTTTATTTTTGCTTTTGTTCCCCTTACCTGAGGAGACATATCTAAAAAGATGTCATTACATCCGATGTCACAGACATTACCACCTCTTCTTTTAGGGTTTTTATGGCTTCAGGTCTCATATTTAGGTCCTTAGTCTATTTTGAGTTTATTTTTGTGTATAGTGTAAGAAAGTGGTCCAGTTTTCCCAGCACCATTTGTTGAAGAGACTGTCTTTTTCCCATTGCATATTATTGCCTCCTTTGTTGAAGATTAATTGACTATATATAATTGTGGGTTTATTTCTGAGCTCTCTACTCTGATCCATTGATCTATGTATCTGTTTTTGTGCTGGTACTATACTGTTTTAATTACTACAGCTTTGTAATATAACTTGAAGTCTGAAATTGTGATCTCTCCAGTTTTATTTTTCTTTCTCAAGATTGCTTTGGCTATTCGGGGTCTTTTGAGGTTCCATACAAATTTTAGATTGTTTGTTCTAGTTCTGTGAAAAATGTGTTGGTATTTTGATAGGGATTTCCTTAAATCTGTAGATTACTTTGGGTAGTATAGATGTTTTAACATTTGTTTTTCCAATCCATGAGCATAGAATATCTTTCCATTTGTTTGTGTCATCTTCAGCTCCTTTCATCAATATTTTATAATTTTCAGAGTACAGGTCTTTCATATTTTTAGTTAAGTTTATTCCCTAGATATTTTATTATTTTTCGCGCAAGTATAAATGGGACTGTTTTTTTTTATTTCCCTCTCTGCTGTTTCATTATTAGTGTATAGAACACAATGGGTTTCTGTATATTGCTTTTGTATCCTGTAACCTTACTGAATTCACTTAACTGTTCTAGTAGGGTTTTTTTGGTGGTCTTTAGGGTTGTCTATATATAGTATCATGTCATCTGCAAATACTGAAAATTTTACTTCTTCCTTACCTCTTTAGATGCCTTTTATTTCTTTTTGTTGTCTGATTGCTGTGGCTAGAACTTCCAGTAGTACGTGGAATAAAAGTGGTGAGAGTGGACATCCTTGTCTTGTTCCTGACTTTAGGGGAAAAGTTCTCAGTTTTTTCCCATTGAGTATGATGTTAACTGGGTTTTTCACATAAGGCCTTTATTATGTTGAGGTATGTTTCCTCTAGACCTACTTTGTTGAGGGTTTTTATCACGAATGGATGTTGTACTTTGTCAAATGCTCTTCTGCAGCTATTGAAATGATCATATGGTTTTTATCCTTTCTCTTATTGATGTGATATATTACGTTGATTGATTTGCAAATAGTTAACCACCCTTATATTGCAGAATTAATTCCCAACTTGATTGTAGTGAATGATTTTGCTAATGTATTGTTGGATTTGGTTTGCTAGCGTTTTATTGAGGATTTTTACATCCATGTTCGTCAGGGATATTGGCCTGTAGTTCTTTTTTAGTGGTGTCTTTATCGGTATCAGGATAATGCTGGCATTATAGAATGAATTTGGAAGCTTTCCTTATTCTTCTGGTTTTTTGGAATAGTTTGAGAAGCATAGGTAACAGCTCTTTAAATATTTCGTAGAATTCACCGGTGAAACCATCTGGTCCTGGACTTTTGTTTTTTGGGCATACCACCCTGTTCTTATTCAGAGATTCTGACTCTGTGCCAACTCCAGCCAGTCACCTAGAGCTCTGTCATTGCCAGGGTTACACACTGAACACCATCATTCTTCATTTTGTCCAAGAATGTGAAGTCTTAAAAGATCATCATGTACTCTAACAACAGGTACATAAACAGTGGAAACACACACACACACACACACACACACACACACACACACACACACACACACACACACTGTCTGCTCTTCAGACTCCTTAATAGATTTTTTCCTGTATTTAGAGACTTTTGCACATCTTGGAGTGAGATTGAGCTGTGATTTTGTGGATATGCTATATGTGATTTATGTAACAGATATATAGCTTTATGAAACAAATTAATTAACCTTAAAACTTTTCATATGTTTAGAAGGGCTCATGTAATCCGGGAATTTTCTGTTTATTAAGAAATTTGAGAGAATTCACCAATAAATTGATCTAGACAAAGAAATATTTTAGGGGATTTTTCATTAATAGTAAAATAGTTCTATTGCTATTACCCACTTTATATATTTAGAAGAGTTTATATAACACTATGATTATTTAAGAAAATTCCTCAGTATCATGATTTCAAGATGGAAACATTATTGGAAGCGAATCTGCTGGTAACAGAGAATAGTAGGTTTTCTACTGTATTTATACTACTAACCCACTACTAACCTCCTGTTCCTTATACAGATTGTTCTGCCTCTTCCTCATGGACTGTAACTGCATACCCAAGGAAGAGGCAATTTTTACTAAATCTTTTTTAAGATTTTATTTATTTGTATGTCAGACAAAAAGAGCGCAAGCAGGGGGGAGTGGCAGGCAGAAGAAGAAGCAGGCTCTCCACTGAGTGAGGAGCCCGACACGGGACTCGAATCCAGGACCCTGGGATCATGACCTGAGCCGAAGGCAGACGCTTAACCAACTGAGCCACCGAGGTGTCCCAGTTTTTACTAAATCTTACATCACAGTGTATTCAGATTCCTGGAAATTTATTGAGGATTTTGACATTTATAAGTGACATTGTTCTCAGGTTTTCTTTGGAGCCAAATTATTTTTTGAGGTTTTGTTATCAGGCAAACATTTGCTCCACGAAGTAATTAGGGTAGACTTTTATTTTCTGGAACAGCATGTAAAGCATGAGAATTACCTTTCTTGAAACATTGAAAGAACAAAACAACAAAACAGCCTCATCTTGAAGCAGTTTTTAAGGCTTTTTCAGTATCATGTGTTATTAATAAGTGCTATTGAACTACTCTGAATTTCTACTAATACTAATTTTATAATTTATATTATTGCAAAATCATTCATTGAGATTTTCAAGTTTCTGTTCATATGATTTAACATCTATGTAGGTATATACGTAATACATAAATTTATTTTTTACATATATATAAGCTCTATTTCCAAATTTATATTTACAAATATATTTTAAATATGTATACATATAGATGCACATGTGTGTATGTGCATAAAACTGGGGTAGTAACAAATGTAATAAAGATAATTAGGGTAAACATCACTGGAAAGGCATGGGAAAGGAATAATGGCAGTAGTATATATTAGATAGACTTGTTGATTAAGGCCTTTCTGAGAGGGTATAATTTTAGCCAAAATCACAATTACATGAAAATTTAAGCTAGTCCAAGATTTGGGTAAACTGGTTAACTATCAGAAGAAGCAGAAAACATGAAGTGTCTGAGGCAGGAACAAGCTTAGTGTGTTTAGGGAAGAACATCATTTTATCGTGACTGAGTTTGGAGGCCAGAAAGCCTGTGATTTAATAGACAGCGATGCACCTACAACAAGGCCTAGCAAACAGAAGACACCGAATTATTGCTTAGTGAGCAGAGAGAATAGAGTTTAGTCTTTTCTCTCAGTTTGGTGGAAAGCCATTAGAAGATTTCTTGTTTTGTACTGAGCAAGTAAAGGACCTTGTTCCTTTACCAAAAGGTCAAAGAGAGTCTTAGACAGCCAGGGATTGTAAACCTGGCCTGTAGGGGTACTGTGGTTAGTGGAAGTTCCTTCCAGAGCCCAGCAATTCACTGTCTGTTCTTCCTGATTTTCAGCCTTCCCATTTGGGCTTATATGTGTGTTTTCATGTGTATTTCAATGTGAAGGAGAGAAAACATGAATAAGATATTGCTGGACTTAGAACCTCTGTTTAAAAAAAAGTCATACTTCATATGATGACAGAGAAAATTTTCAAAAACCTATTTTTTGCTAGTACTGTACTCCACAAGAAAAAACAAAATAAAAAAACAATGTGTTTACCTTCTTCATCTTAGAACAAGACTACTTTCTATTGACTTGCAACCCATTTTCAGTTGCCCAGTTTGTGAGTTAGTTTCCTTATTTCTTCTTCCTTTTTTTTTTCCTTCCATTCAACTCCAGGGAAATATTACTTCATAACTTCATAAGCTGAAAAAAATCAGTAAAAGTGGAAAAATCAAAACATCAACTTAGGATTATTATTTTTTTAATTAAAAAAAATTCTTTTTTAGTATTACATCAGCCACAACACCACACACGAATCTGTTTGAACAAAAGGTAAACAAAAGAACATTTTTTAGATGCTTGGTTTCTACTCTGAAGTAATCCGTTTTTTTCTACAGTGCTATAATAATTTGAAATGATGTTTGACTGCTTCCTTCCTATATTTGCAATCGTCTACATCTTGGAACTACCAATTCAAGTGGAATTGCAATAAAATCCACACAGGGCATGTCATTTGCATTTTCTTTTTTAAGATTTTATTTATTTGTCAGAGAGAGAGAAAGTATAAGCAGGGGGAGTGGCAGGCAGAGGGAGAAGCAGGCTCTCTGCTGAGCAAGGAGCCCAACTCAGGACTTGATCCCAGGATCCTGGGATCATGACCTGAGCCAAAGGCAGACACTTAACTGACTGAGCCACCCAGGTGTCCCATCATTTGCATTTTCAACTTATTATCCCCTAAGGACAGAATCTGATAATATATACACTGCTTTTTATGAGGAAATGGAATATAGTAAGTATTTCACAAATATTCATATAAAACAATGACAAGATGACAAGACCACAAACTAAGCAGTTCCCAGGACCTGAATTCACCACTTACAAAGTCATTGTAAAGCTCTTTGTAAAGCTCAAAGCACAAAGCTCTCTGAGCTTCAATTTCCTCTGTGAATTGGGAACAATAACATTTAACCACACAGGAATGATCTAAGGCGTTGTTCTGAAAGTGTGGCCCCACAGAGTGAGCATCACCTGCAAAATTATTAAAAATGAAATTCTTGGGTCACCCCTGGCCTACTGAATCAGAAACTCTGGGGATGGACCCAACAATCTGGGTTTTAACAAACCTTCCAGGTAATTTTGATGCATGCAAAAGTTGTAAATAACTATTCCAATGATTAAACAACACAATGGATATAACAAAATAAAAATACTTTGATAACTGTAACACATCATCCACTTGTTAAAATATTTTCAGCAAATATCTATGTGCAAGATTATAGAAGAGAGTAACAGGTATAGTACTTTCCTTCAGTAACTTAGTATTTATAAGGAAACCGACATTTGCAGTACTGTGTGGTAAGTGCTGTCATAGGAGTTTGCAGGGTGCCATGGAACCAAAGACAGTACACTTAAGTCAGATAGGGCACCAAGGAAGCTTTTCAGGGGTAAATGTTATTTGGTCTATGTCCTTAATGGTAAATACGAGTCAGCCAGGTTGATAAGGAGTGAAGCCATCTTTGGGCCAATAAGAATAGATATCATGGAAAGTTCTAGAAGTGTGGAAGATTCTATCTCTCAGGTGAAGGGGTTTCAACTTAGAGTAAAGGATTGGGGCACGTGGACGTCTCAGTCAGTTGAGTGTCTGGATCAGTTTCAGCTCAGGTCGTGATCTCAGGGTTGTGAGACTGAGCCCCACATCAGGCTCCGTGCTCAGTGGGGAATCTGCTTGAGATTCTCTCTCCCTCTCCCGCTGCCCCTCCCCCCCTTTGCACACTCTGTCTCTTTCTCTGAAATAAATCTTAAAAAAAAATAAATAAATAAAGGATCTACGAGCAAAAGCAGAATTGAGATCATACCAGCTGTGCTATCAAGAGGTCATATCAAGTAAGAGCGTCTGTGTGAAACTGCTTTGTCTGGACAGGATTTTGAAAGCTGTGAGAATGTGGTAAAGGACTTAAATCAGGGAAGTTGTACAACGTGACATCAGTCAAAAGGCAGGGCATCCAGTTAGGAACCTGTTACTATAGAGCGATGAGTGACTGGCCACATGGTCAGAGCAGGATGGGGGCAGAAGACCATATGTTAGATATGTTTACAAGGTAATTTGATGGAACTTTTGTGACTGAGATGATGAAGTGGAGGAATGGATATGGGGATTCAGAAACTGTGTTTATACATATTTTTTAGCATAAAATTCTTCTCTCTTTCTGATGATTTGAATGCCCCATATCAGAATAGGATTAAGATTCCCTTTAATTTCATAATTGTTAATAAGAATGCAATCAAATGCATTCTCCCGATTATCCTGAATCAGTGAAAAATATTGGATCACATCAGTTAACTTATATTTATAATTCCTTCTAGATTTGAATGTGCAGTATCAACATTTTAATGAAATAACCGTGCCTCTACATTAGCACTTGATTTGTCTTATTACTTTAGACTTACTAGAACAATTCAACTACTTTAAAAAACAGAGGTAGCCAACTCTGCCAGTTCCCACCAAATTACTCCATGAACACATGCTTGGAAAATGTGTAGCTCCTCATTTGTTTTCCCTGGCAATGAGACATTTAAGCTAGGGCTGGCTCACAAATGACAATAAGGTGGGAGGAGCTTTTTCAGGTGTTAGTGAGGAATCAATGGGTTTTACCAAGCGGACTGAGAAATAAATTGTGTCATAACTCTTCAGTTATAACCTATTAATAGCAGAAGACCTGTTTGAATTCAGGAAATATTAGGGTATTGGCTCTGGTTTAAAGCGTCTTATTATATTTTATTTCTCCCTTTCTCCTGTTTGTACAAAGAAAACAGGCCCTTATGCATGGATGGAGCGGGACGTTTATCTTTCTCTTTCAGGTGGACTCTATTAACGTTACAAAATATGGTGTAGCTAATTAATCAACAGGAAATTAGTCCAAGCAAATTAATCACTGGTACTCAATGTGGAATTTCAGAGTTTTGCGGCTCCGAGATTATTTAGTGGCTTTTCCTGCTTTTCTGTTTTCTGTTAAAATGAATTCACCCATGACAATAAGGATGGCTCCTTAAGGGCCTACCTCAGTTGTCCCACTTCCTTTCTGCTGACACAGGCTTATTTGGCCCAGAAAACACCTGGTTTGAGCTGATGCTTTCATGCTACATTGAGACAGCATTACTTTCTCCCTGCTTGCAGTACTCTGATGGGTAGAAACCACCAGGGGGTGTTAGGAAGAGGAATGTGCATGGCAGGCAGTAAGCATCTTCAACACCTGCTTTTTCTTCCCTTACATGTGTACTGGATGAAGAACCTTCAGGCATATTCATATGTAAAAATGTTTTTTTAATGGTATAATAAGTCATAAAAACAGAAGCTGTGGTGAAGGCTTTTCACGGTTTCCTAATTCTTAACTGATACTCAGGCAACAATGGAGAACAGGGCAGGAACGTGAGGACCAGTCTGTTAGGGCATGTGGGCATAAGGTCAGCAGAAACAGGCATGACCATGATTTATACCAGAAAGCAAAAGACTGGGTGACATGTCAAACAGCTTGGCATAAATAACATTCTACAGTTAACAATATGCTTTCATGTCACTGTTTTATTTAATTTTCATCTACATTCTATAAGGTGAGTTGTAATTTTTATTGCTTATAACAGAAAACTAAAATTATTTGAATGTTCCAAAGCCACATAAGTAGAAAGTGTCAGAATCTAGCCTCAAATCCATTCACCCTGATACTATTACTTACTTTTTTTTTCCTGGGCCACATCTGAGTGCCTTCTAACCTAGAGATGCTTCCAGGGTGAGCCTTAGTGTGATAAATGGTCATTTTCAGACCATTAAGACAAAAAATTTCTCCTAGTGTTTCTATCCTAACAGACAAAAATTTTCAAGTTAACTACCACTATAAACTTTAGGAAGATTATAGGAAGCCATGTAGTAAACAGATCATCTCCTGAGAAGCCGAAGAGATATAATATAAAACTCACTCAGAATATACCTATAGGTATATTCTGCTCAACCTCTCTGTGCCTTTATTTCCCCAACCATTGAATGGGGAAATAATTCCTACCCTGTAACATTACTGTATTACAAATAAGATATTAGAGCATTTAGAAAAATTTTTTTAGCACATAGCAGGTATTCAATACAGTAATTCCTACTGGGCTTTGTATACTGGAGTTTTCTGAAGCATGGAATGTAAATGTAGAATAATACATACTTCTATATACAAAAACATACACATGAATTTAATACTCATGATGTTATAATAGAAATGTCTAATAAGAAAAATAAGTGTAGTGCTATTATGCCAAATTATAAATCTAATCTGGAATATATCCAAAATACACAGTACTCCTGAAGGGATTTCCTTCTACATTATTAAAAACTGCAAGATTAGAGGAAGTATAGCTGAAAAAATATACTGTAGTAAAGGACTAGAAAATCTAAGTTAGTTTAGGATCCCCTTAACAATTTGAAAAAAACTCTGAACATATCTCTCCAGATCTCATCAGTTATAGGTGATTTCTATATATACTGCATAACCAGTTTTTCTGAAACAGTTATATAATACATATATAAGCACTTCAGTTTTTGGAATAAATATAATTTAATATATCAACTGTTCCATTACAGTCTAGTTCAGATAGCACATTTTAAATTTTCTGGGTCTGAAAATATAAAGATTCTTTAAGCAATTCTTTCATTCTCTCCTTTAGCACTTAAAAAAAAAAAAAAAAACTTTCTTTCCTGCCAACAGTGCATAGTGTTCCTTTTTTTCTACATCCTTACCAACACTTTTTATTGTTTTAATTTTAGCCATTTTGAGAGATGTGAGGTGATATTTCACTGTGGTTTTGGTTTGCATTTCCCTGATGATAGTGATGATGAGCATTATTTCATGGTCTTTTGGCCAACTGTAGTTCTTCTTTGGAAGAATGTCTCTTCAGGTCCTCTGCCCATTTTTAATTGGATTTTTGGGGGTGTTAAGTTGTGTAAGTTCTTTATATACTTGGATATTAACCCCTTATATAATATATCATTTGCAAATATCTCCTCCCATTCAGTAGGCTGCCTTCCTGTTTCACTGATTGTTTCCTTTACTGTGCAAAAGCTTTTGGGGCGCCTGGGTGGCTCAGTTGGTTAAGCGACTGCCTTCGGCTCAGGTCATGATCCCAGGGTCCTGCGATCGGGCCCTGCATCGGGCTCTCTGCTCGGCGGGAAGCCTCCTTCTCACCTCTCCCACTCCCCCAGCTTGTGTTCCCTCTCTCGCTGTCTCTCTCTATTAAATAAATAAAATCTTAAAAAAACAAAACAAAACACTTTTTACTTGGACATAGTCTCAACAGTTAATTTTAGTTTTCTTTCCTTTGCCTCAGGAGACTTATCTAGAAAAATGCTACAGTCAGTGTTAGAAAAATTACTATGTTCTGTAGGGGTTTTATGGCTTCAGGTCTCACATTTAGATCTTCAATCCATTTTATTTTTGTGTATGGTAGAAGAGTGATCCAGTTTCATTCTTTTCCATGTACCTGTCCAGTTTTCCCAGAACCATTTATTAAAGAGACTGTCTTTTTCCCATTGTACCTTCTTGCCTCCTTTGTCATAAATTAATTGACCATGTAAATATAAGTTTATTTTTGAGCTTCCTCTTCTGTTCCATTGATCGATGTATCTATTTTTTTGTGCCAGTACCATACTGTTTGAATTAATACAGCTTTGTAGTATGTGTTGAAATCTGGGATTGTGATACCTCCAGTTTTGTTCTTTTTCAAGACTACTCTGGCTATTTGGGGTCTTTTGTGGTTCCATACAAATTTTAGGACTCTGTGTTCTAATTCTCTGAAATAATACTATTGGTATTTTGATAGGGATTGCATTAAATACATAGATTGCTTTGGGTAGTATGGACATTTTAACAAAATTAATTCTTCCAATCCATGATCATGGAATGTATTTCCATTTGTTTATGTCATCTTCATTTCTTTCATGAATGTTTTTATAGTTTTCAGAGTACAGGTTTTTCACCTCCTTGATCATTTATTTCTAGATATTTTAATACTTTTGGTGCAATTGTAAATGGGATCATGTTAATTTATCTTTCTGCTACATCATTAGTGTATAGAAACACTACCGACTTCTGGGTATTAATTTTTTATGCTGTAACTTTACTGATTTCATTTACTGTCTAGAGTTCCTTGGGTTCATCTATTTGGAACTCTTTTTGCTTCTTAAACTTGGATGTCTATTTCCTTCTCTAGGTTAGAACAAGTCAGTTCTTATTTCTTCACGAGTTTTCTGCCTCTTTCTCTCTTCTTCTGGTACCCCTATAATGGAAATGTTTGTTCATCTGATATTGCCCAAGAGATCCCTTAACCTTTCCGAATTTTTTAAAAATTATTTTCTTTTTTTGCTATTCAGCTTGGGTGCTTTCCATTCACTTGTTTGCCAGATTACTGATATATTCTTCTGCATCCACTAATCTGTTGATTCCCCCTAGAGGATGTTTTGTTATTGTATTCTTCAACTGTGATTAGTTTTTAATTTTTTTATCTCTTTATTGGAGGTCTCACTAAGTTCTTCCACTCTTATCCCCAGCCCAGTGAGCCTCCTTACAATCATTTTTTTTTTTTAATTAGGCATATTGCTTATCTCCATTTCATTTAGTTTTCTGAGATTTTGTCATGTTCCTTCTTTTGGAGAATATTCCTCTGTCTCCCTGATTTGCTATATACTTTGTGTTTCCATTGATTAGGTGGAACAGTTCCTTCTGAACTTCAAGGAATGGCCTTGTGTGTGGTCATTCCCTATATAGATTATGTGTTTTTAGTCACTTTTCCTGGCTGGCTGGAGATGTGGCTGGCATGGGCAGGGGTTCCTGGGGCTCTCCACACAGTGGGTGCTCTAGTACAGCAGCTAAAGCTTAAGTGGGCATGGATTATGGAGTCCCTGTGCTCTCCACACACAGTGGGTCCCCTAGCAGGATAGTTAAACTGGATGCAAGCTGGGGTGTCTCAAAACTCTACATGCAGAAGGTGCCTTAGCAAGATAAGTGAAGCTGAAGTGTTAACCACCATGTTCCAGGACTCTCCACACAGAGAGTACCCTGAAGAGGTGGCTAGAGCTGAGGTGGAGTAGAGGCTGTGGGGTCCTGGGGCAGTCTGCGCAGGGGGCACCCTGGCAGGACAGGTAAATCTAAAGTGATTGTGGGCCACTGTGGTCTCTGAGCTCTTTACGCAAAATGTGCCCTGACAGGATGGCTGAAGCTAAAGCAGTTGCAAGCTGGGTTGTCCCAGGGCTCTCCACACTGGGGCTGCCCATGCAGGATAGCTGAAGCTGAATGGGGTAAAAGCTGGGGTGTCCCTGAGTGCTCAGCACAGGGGGTGCCCTAGCCACATGACTGAAGCTGAGGCCAGTGAGAGTAGGAGTGTTCTCATGTGTTCCACACAGGAGGTACCCCGCTGGCGGGGTGAGTGGAACCAATGCAGGCAGGGGCCAGGGGTTCTCAGGGTGCTTCACACTGGGGCACCCTGGCAGGGCAGCTGGTTCCAAAGCCAGAAGGTTCCTGAGCATGTTGAACCAGGGGTGCCCTAGCAAGCTGTCTAAAGCTGAAGTGGTATGGGCCTGGAGTATTCCAGGGTGCTTTGTACCTGTGTCTCCTTGACACAAAGGCTGGAGTGGTAGTGAGCACTAACCAGGGGTATCCTACTGTGCACTGCGCTTTGGCCTCCTTGGTGGGACAGTTGGGGCTGGTGCAGGCTAGGGGCCCAGCATTCACTGAGGTGGCAGGCCAGTTAGGGAACCTGGATTGTACACTAGTCTATGCTTTCAAGGTGCAGGGGGAACACAGATTATATCCATCAGCCCTTCCCACCCAGAGAGAATTTCAGTAGCACCCTTACCACTTGATTGAGCTCTAGGGCTGGCTCTTTTATATGGTAATTATTCTTTTAAACCCTGGCCTTTTTTTTTTTTTTTTCTTTTTCAAGATCACTCTGGCTGTTTGGGTTTTTTTGTGGTTCCATACCAATTTTAGGATTGCCTGCTAGTTCTGTGAAAAATGCTACTGGTATTTTCATAGGGATTGCATTAAATCTGTAGATTGCTTTGGATAATGTGGACACTTTCACAATATTTTTCTACCAATCCATGAACATGGAATATCATTCCATTTGTTTGTGTCATCTTCCATTTCTTTCATAAAAGTTTTACAGTTTGCAAAATAAGGGAGGGCACCTGGCTGGCTCAGTTGGTAGAGCATGTGACTGTTGATCTCAAGGTTACAAGTTCAAGCCTCATGTTGGGTGTAGAGATTACTTAAAACCAATAACAATAAAAAGTACAAATCTTTCACCTCCTTGGTTAAGTTTATTCTTAGGTATTTTATTTTTGGTGCCATTGTAAATGGGATTGTTTTCTTAACTTCTCTTTCTGCTACTTCATTATTAGTGTATAGAAATGCAACAGATTACTGTGTATTGATTTTGTATCCACTGACTTACAGAATTCAATGATCAGTTCTGGGTTTTTTTGTTTGTTGGTTTGTTGTTTTTGGTGGAATCTTCAGGATTTTATATAGATAGTATCGTTTCATCTGCAAATAGTGAAAGATTTTTTTAATCTTCCTTATCAATTTGAATGCCTTTTATTTATTTTTTTTCTTTGATTGCTGGGCTAGGAATTCCACTACTATGTTGAGTTTTTCAGCATTGAGTATGATGTTGGTTATGGTATTTTTGTATATCGCCTTTATTATGTTGAGGTATGGTCCCTCTAGATGTACTAGCGCTTTAATCATGAATGAATGTTGTGCTTGGTCAAATGCTTTTTCTGCCTCTGTTGAGATGCTCATTTGCTTTTTATCTTTTCTTTTGTTGATATGCTCTATCACACTGATTGGTGAATACTGAACCACTCTTGCATCCCAAAGATACACCCCACTTGATTGTGGTGAATGATTTTGATGTAATGTTGGATTCAGTTGGGAAATATTTTGTTGAGCATTTTTGCATTTATGTTCATCAGAGATATTGGCCTCTAGTTCTCTGTAGTATCTTTATCTGGTTTTGGGAGCAAGGTAATGTTGGCCTCATAGAATTACGTTGGAAGGTTTTCTTCCTCCTCTATTTTTGGAATAGTTTGAAAAGAATAGGTATTAACGCTCTTTTAATGATTGGTAGAAATCACCTTTGAAGCCATCTAGTCCCGGACTATCCTGGTTCACTTTGGGGAGGTTATTTGATTCTAGGAATTCATCCATTTCTTCCACGTTGACCAATTTGTTGGCCAATATTTTTTCATAATATTCTCTTATAATCCTCTGTACTTCTGTGGTGTCAGTTGTTACTTTTCCTTTCATTTCTGATTTTACTGGAGTCCTCTTTCTCTGTCTCTATTAGGTTGGCTAATGGTTTATCAATTTTGTTGATCTTTTAAACCAATCAGCTGCTGGTTTCATCAATCTGTTCTATTATCTTTGGTTTTTTGTTTCTATTTTTTAAAAAAATTCTTCTCTTAATAAATAAAGAAGAAATTCTTCTCTTAAATAAAGGAAATCTTTATTATTTCCTTCCTTCTACTAGTTGTCGGTTTTGTTACTTTTCTAGCCCCATTAGGTGTAAGGTTAGGTTGAGATTTTTCTTGCTTCTTCAGGTAGGCCTATATATCTATAAAGATCCCTCTGAAAATAACTTTTGCCCACATCCCAAAGATTTTGGACCATTGTGTTTCATTTTCATTTGTCTCCATGTATTGTTTTTTAATTTCCTCTTTGCATTGTTGGTTGACCCATTCATGTTTAGTAGTATGTTATTTAACTCCATGTACTTGTTTTCTTTGCAGATTTTTTTCTTGGTGTTTATTTCTACTTTAATAGCATTACAGTCCAAAAGATTCATGGTGTGACTTCAATTTTTTGAATTTGTTGAGACTTGTTTTACAGCTTAATATGTGATCCATTCTGAAGAATGGTCCATGCACCCTTAAAAGAATGTGTATTCTGCTGTATTAGGATGGAATGTTCTGAATATATTTGTTAGATCCATACAGTCCAATGTGTCACTCAAAGCCATTGTTTCCTTGTTTCTTTTACATCAATCCATTGATGTAAGTGGGATGTTAAAGTCCCCTACTATTATTGTACTTCCTTTGTGTTTGTTGAAAGCTGATTTAAGTATATGGGTGCTTCCATGTTGGGTACATAAATATTTGCAATTATTTTATCTTCTTGTTGGATTTTTCCCTTTAAGATTATGTACAATCCTTCATTGTCTTTTGTTACAGTCTTTGTTTTAAAGTCTATTTTGGGGGCACCTGGGTGGGGTGGTGGGTTAAGCGTCCAACTCTTCGTTTTGGCTCAGGTTCCGGTATCTCAGCACTGTGAGATCAAGCCCCATATCAGGCTCTGTGCTCAGCGCAGTGTCTGCTTAAGATTCTCTTCCCCTCTCCCTGCCCCTTCTGCTTGTGTGCTCTCTCTCAAATAAATAAATCTTAGATTAAAAAATAATAAAGTCTATTTTATCTTGGGGTGCCTAGGTTGCTCAGTTGGTTAAGCAGCTGGTTCTTGATTTTGGCTCAGGTCATGATCTCAAGGTCCTGGGATTGAGCTCCACATTGGGCTCCATGCTCATCCGGGAGTCTGCTTGAGGATTCTCTCCCTCTCCCCTCTCACAACTTGTGCACTTTCTCTCTAAAATAAAAAATTAAAAAAAAAAAAAATTTGATACAAGTGTTGTTACCCCAGCTTTTTTTTCACTCCCATTTTGCATGATAAATGCTTTTCCGTCCCTTCACTTTCAATGTTCATGTCTTTAGGTCTGAAATGAGTATCTTATAGACAGCATATAGATGGGTCTTCTTTTTTATCCATTCTGTCACCCTATGTCTTTTGATGGGAGCATTTAGTCCATTTACATCCACAGTAATTATTGCTGATACGTACTTAATGCCCTTTTACTTGTTTTATGGTTGTTTGTAGTTCTTCTCTGTTCCTTTCTTCTCTTACTCTCTTCTCTCATGGTTTGCTGGCTTTCTTGAGTTATATGCTTGGATTCTTTCTCTTTACATGTTGCTTATCTATTAGCTGCTTTTAATTTGTGGTTACCATTAAGCTTATATGTAACACTTATGCATATAGTAGTCTGTATTAAGTTAATGGTTTGAAACCATTGTAAAAGCACTAAAATTTTACTGTTCTCCTCCCAATATTTTACATATATAGTGTCATACGTTCTTTCATTCTATGAATGCCTTGACTGATTTTTGATATACTTAATTTTACTGCTTTTGTGCTTCCCACTTTTTTTTTTTTTACTGCTGCTTAAAAGTATTTCGTTTCAAATCAAAGGGTCCCATTTTAATATATCTTGTAAGGCTGGTTTAATAGTGATGAATTCCTTTAACTTTTGTTTCTCTGAAAAACTCTTTAATCTCTTCTATTCTGAATGACAGCCTTGTTGAATAAACTATTCTTGGTGTTAGGTTTGTTTGTTTGTTTCCTTTAGCACTTTGAATATATCATGCCACTCCCTTTTGGCCTGCAAAATTTCTGCTAAAAAAAAAAAAAATTCAGCTGACAGCCTTATGGGGTTTCCCTTATAGGTATCTGCTTTTTGTTTTGTTTTCTCTTGGTGCTTTTAAAATTCTGTCACTACTTTTCACCATTTAAATTACTATGTCTCTTGGTGTGGAACTCCCTGGGTTGGTTTTATTGGGGGCTCTGTGCCTTGTGGATCTGGTTTTCTGTTTCGTTCCCCAGATTAAGCTATTATTTAAATAAATTTTCCACCCCCTTTTCTCTCTCTTTTCCTTCTGGGATCTCTATAATGTGATTGTTATTACACTTGATGGTGTTAATGAGTGCCCTTAATTTTTTTCTCATTTTTTATTTTTTCTCCTGTTCAGCTTGAGTGCTTGCCATTATTCTGTCTTCCAGGTCACTGATCCATAATTTTCCTTCCCCCAGTCTACTACTTATTCCCTCTACTGTATTTTTAATTTCATTTATTTATTCATCTCTTATTGCTTTCATTTTTTTATGTTTTCCATCTCTTTGTTGAAGGTGTCACTGAGATCCTCCACTCTTTCCTCAAGTTCAGGGAGTATCTTTATGACCATTACTTTAAATTCTCTATGAGGCATATTATCTCCATTTTGGCTAGTTCTCTTGCTGAGATTTTGTTCTTTTCTTTCATTTGGGACATACTCTTCTGTCTCATTTTGTCTAAAACACTCTTAGTGTTTCTGTGTGTTAGGAAATTCAGCTACATCTCCTTCTCTTGAAAGTAGTGGCTTTATGAAGAGGTCCTGCAGTGCCTTGCACTGCAATGTCCCCCATTCACCAGAACGTGACACTTCAGAGGTGTATTCTATGAGTACTGCATGCACCCTACCACTGTGTCTGAGCCACATTTGCCTTCATTCCAGTTGGCTCAATGGCTCTGTTTTCCTGTTGTGGGCAGCGATTGCTCCTTCTATTAAAGGACCAGGCTGGGGCCACCTTGAGCTTGAGTTGGATCAGACCAGGCATTTTCCAGAGCCACAGTAGCACCTCAGTGCTGTCCCCAGAGAAGCTTTTGTTGGTGGGCACAGCCTGCATTCAGAGATGTCTGCTCCTAGCCCACTGCTATGGCTACAGTCGAACTGGTACATATGTGTTTTTTGTTTTTTGGTTTTTCTCCTCCATAGTGCAGGAGTCACTTTGAAGTAGTGCTAGTGCCTATCTGGGCTGCTTGCACACTGCTATACTTTGGTGCAGCTTTGGATGCTCTCCAGCCAAGGGCATGCTGAATGGGGCAGGTCCACAAGAGAACACAGTGGTTAGACATCAGTGTTTGCAAGGTTTGTGCAAGTCTACTGTAAGAGGAGTCCTGTAGCTGCTTTGGAAAACTCCTGCCAAGGCCAGGTCAGAGGAGGAGGTGGGTCCACAGGAAAATGCAGGGGCAGGGTGAATGGTGTTAGCATATTTGCACTGGTTGTCTGTGGGAGGGGACCTGTGGCTGGCTTTGGAAAACTATTGAGGACTGGTTTGAGTGGGTGTGGTCAGGCCACTAGCTAGGTGGAGAGTAATCAAGTTGCACCGGTTTCTGCAGGTAATCTTGTATCTAGGCTGGGGGATAGTGCAAGGAAATGGCACCACCCACTCTTTTGTTCTTGGAATAGTCTCCCAAAGATCCCTGCCCCTCTACTCTAGCATATGTTCTGAGATTAGTATGTAAATCTTCCCATACACCCTAGGTGTTTTTCAAACTGCTGCTTCTATACTGCATCTCAGGGGAGCTGTTATGTTGGTTGCTTTAAGGGTGGGGACCCAGTTTCCTATAGCCCTCTGGCTCTCCCACAGCTAAAATGGCTGATTTTTAAAGTTTCAGATGTTAAGCCCCAGTGATTATGAGAATTCATGAAATTAAGACCCTCTGGTTTTCAAAGCCAAATGTTATGTGGATTTGTCTTCCCAGTGAGGTTCCCCTGTGCCTGGGGTGTCTGGCGTACTCTCCCCTCCATATGTGTGACATTCCTCCACAAAACACACATTTGCAGGTCAGTTTGGCTCCCAACAAGACCTCTGCCCTTCCTACCCTCTTCGAAATGGTCTCTTCTCTACATTTAGCTGTGAAGAGTCTGTTCTGTCAGTCTTTGGGTCATTTCCTGGGTTATTTATACTTAATGGGTGTTATCTACTTGTATCTATGGGATGAGGTGAGCTTAGGATCCTCCCACTCTGCCAACTTACCAGGAAGTTTCTCCTACTGTTTTTTTTCACTTGTATTCCAAGATATTTTCCACTGGAATTTATCTTAATAGACACATTCAAGCACCTACAATTTGTCTACAATTATAATTTGCCTAAATATTGCTGTAGTTCTGATCTGATGCCAGTGAAGTGGAACTTCAAAATCTAAAGGAGCCAAAATAACCCATGAGGAAAAAGTGTCCCCGTCTCTAGGCACACAGTGTCTGCACATGTGAAAACTGGCATGTAGATTCGGTGTTAACTGAGGAATGACAAAGAAAACATCTTATGGGTGGCAAGAGTAAAAAACAAAAAAATCAGTTTCACAGACATCAAAACAATCAAATTGTCCTATACTTTTACTTTAAAAAAATAAGGAAATTTTTTCCCCAAGTTTCTCCCTTCCTCTTAACACATTTTGCCCATTCCCTACTGCCCACCCCTCTGGCAAATATTGTTTGTTCTCTTTACTTACGGGTCTGATTCTGACATTTGTTTATTTATTTACTTTTTTATACTCCACATATGAAATAACTTGGTATTTGTCTTTCTCAGTCTGAATTATTTCACTTAGCATTTTACCCTCTAAGTACACCCATGTTGCTGCAAATGGCAACTCTTAATTCTTTTTTATGGCTAATATATATATATATATATATATATATATATATATATATATATGATTTTATATACAGACACACACACTACGTCTTCTTTCTCTATTCATCTATGATGGACACTTAGGTTTCTTCCATGTCTTGGCTATTTTAAATGATGCTACAATAAACTTAATGGTTCATTTATCTTTTAAAATAGTGTTTTTGTATTCTTTGGGTAAGTTCCCAATAGTGGAATTACTGAATCCTAAGATATTTCTATTTTTAATTTTTTGAGGAAACTCCATACTGTTTTCTAAAGTAGCTGTACCAATCTGCCTAACCACCAACAGTGCACAAGTGTTCCTTTTTCACCAGAACATCGTGGCCAGCACTTGCTATTTCTTGTCTTTTTGATTCTAGCCCTTTTGACAGGTGTGAGGTGATATCTTATTGTGGTTTTGACCTGATTTCCCTGATGATTAGTTGATGCTGAGCATCTTTTCATGTGTTTGTTGGCCATCTGGATATCTCCTTTGGAAAAATCTCATGACTTGACAGTGAGGACCTGAATGGTCAGGTCTTCTGCCCATTTTTTGGGTGTTCAGTTATAGAAGTTCTTTATATATTTAATTTTGGATATTAATTCAGATGTATCATTTGCAAATATCTTCTCCCATTCATTAGACTGCATTTTTGTTTTTTTGATAGTTTCCTTCACTGTGTAAAAGCTTTTTTTTTTTTTTTTAAGTTTTATTTTGGTGTAGTCCTGATAGTTTAATTTTGCTTTTATTTCCCTTGACTGAGATTTATCTAAAAGAACATTGCTAAGGCCAATGCAAAGAAATTACTGTTTGTTTTTCCTCAGTGTTTTATAGTTTCAGGTCTCCCACTTAGATCTTCAATCCATTTTGTGTTTATTTTTTTGTATGGTGTACGAAAACAGTCCAGTCTTTTGCATGTTAATGTCCACTTTTCCCAGAACCATTTATTGAAGAGAGTCTTTCCCCCAATGTATATTCTTGTCTAATTTTCATAGATTAATTGACCATATAAAGCATGGGTTTATTTCTGAGCTATTTTCTTCCATCTGTCCAAGTATTTTTGTGGCAGTACCATACTGTTTTCATTACTACTTCTTTGCAGTATATCTTGAAATCCAGGATTTTGATACCTTTCAGTATTGTTCTTTTTTTTAATGACTGAGCCACCCAGGCGCCCTTAATATTGTTCTTTTTTTAGATTTTATTTTACTGTGTTAGTCACCATACAGTACATCACCAGTTTTTGATGCAGCGATCCACGATTCATTGTTTTCATACAACCCCCAGTGCTCCATGCAGTACGTGCCATCCTTAATACCCATCACTGGGCTAACCAATCCCCCCTCCCCCCTCCCCTCTAAAACCTTGTTTGTTTCTCAGGTCCATAGTCTCTCATGGTTCATCTCTCCCTCCAATTCCCCCCGCCCATTTTTCCCTTGCTTCTCCTAATGTCCTCCATGTTATTCCTTATGTTCCACAAATAAGTGAAACCATATGATAATTGACTTTCTCTGCTTGACTTATTTCACTTAGCATAATCTCCCCCAGTCCCATCCATGTTGATGTAAAAGTTGGGTATTCATCCTTTCTGATGGCTGAGTCATATTCCATTGTATATCTGGACCACATCTTCTTTATCCATTCATCTGTTGAAGGGCATCTCGGCTCTTTCCACAGTTTGGCTATTGCGGACATTTCTGCTATGAACATTGGGGTGCATATGGCCCTTCTTTTCACTACATCTGTGTCTTTGGGGTAAATACCCAGGAGTGCAATTGCTGGGTCATAGGGTAGCTCTATTTTTAATTTTTTGAGGCACCTCCACACTGTTTTCCAAAGTGGCTGTACCAACTTGCATTCCCACCAACAGTGTAAGAGGGTTCCCTTTCTCGATAACCTCTCCGACATTTTTTTCTTGCCTTGTCAATTTGTGCCATTCTAACTGGTGTAAGGTAGTATCTCAATGTGGTTTTGATTTGAAATTCCCTGATGGCTAATGATGATGAACATTTTTTCACGTGTCTGTTAGCCATTTGTATGTCTTCTTTGGAGAAGTATCTGTTCATGTCTTCTGCCCATTTTTTGACTTGTTTTTTGGGTGTTGAGTTTGAGAAGTTCTTTATAGATCTTGGTAATCAGCGCTTTGTAGTGTCATTTGCAAATATCTTCTCCCATTCTGTGGGTTGCCTCTTTGTTTTGTTGACTGTTTCCTTTGCTGTGCAGAAGCTCTTTATCTTGATGAAGTCCCAAAAGTTCATTTTTGCTTTTGTTTCACTAGCTTTTGGAGATGTATTTTGAAAGAAGTTGCTGTGGCCGATGTCCAAGAGGTTACTGCCTATGTTCTCTTCTAGGATTTTGATGGATTCCTGTCTCACATTGAGGTCTTTCATCCACTTTGAGTTTATCTTTGTGTATGGTGTTAGAGAATGGTCGAGTTTCATTCTTCTGCATGTGGCTGTCCAATTTTCCCAGCACCATTTATTGAAGAGACTTTTTTCCATTGTATATTTTTTCCTGCTTTGTCAAAGATTATTTGACCATAGAGTTGAGGGTCCATATCTGGGTTCTCTATTCTGTTCCATTGGTCTATATGTCTGTTTTTGTGCCAGTACCGTGCTGTCTTGGTGATCACAGCTTTGTAATATAGCTTGAAATCAGGCAACGTGATGCCCCCAGCTTTGTTTTTCTTTTTCAACATTTCCTTGGCGATTCGGGGTCTTTACTGATTCCATACAAATTTTAGGATTGTTTGTTCCAGCACTTTGAAAAATGTCATTGGAATTTTGATCGGGATGGCATTGAAGGTATAGATTGCTCTGGGTAGCACAGACATTTTAACAATGTTTATTCTTCCGATCCATGAGCATGGAATGTTTTTCCATCTTTTAGTGTCTTCTTCAATTTCTTTCATGAGTGTTTGTAGTTCCTAGAGTATAGATCCTTTACCTCTTTGGTTAGGTTTATTCCAAGGTATCTTATGGTTTTGGTGCTATTTTACATGGAATCGTTTCTCTAATATCTCTTTCTATAGTTGCATTGTTAGTGTATAAGAAAGCAACTGATTTCTGTGCATTGACTTTGTATCCTGCCTCATTACTGAATTGGGGTATTAGTTCTAGTAATTTGGGGGTGGAGTCTTTTGGGTTTTCCACATAAAGTATCATGTCATCTGTGAACAGAGAGAATTTGACTTCTTCTTTGCCAGTTTGAACACCTTTGTTTCTTTTTGTTGTATGTCTGCTGTTGCTAGGACTTCTAGTACTATGTTGAACAACAGTAGCGAATGGGCATCCATGACGTGCTCCTGATCTTAAGGAAAAGGCGCTCAGCTTTTCCCCATTGAGGATGATATTCGCTGTGGGTTTTTCATAGATGGATTTTATGAACGTGAGGAATGTTCCCTCTATCCCTATACTCTGAAGAGTTTTAATCAGGAAAGGATGCTGTATTTTGTCAAATGCTTTTTCTGCATCAATTGAGAGGACCACACGGTTCTTCTCTCTCCTCTTATTAATGTGTTCTATCACATTGATTGATTTGCAAATGTTGAACCACACTTGCATCCCGGCGATAAATCCCACTTGGTCATGGTGGATGATCCTTTTAATGTATTGTTGGATCCTATTAGCTAGGATTTTGTTGAGGATTTTGGAATCCATATTCATCAGGGATATCGGTCTGAAATTCTCCTTTTTGATGGGGTCTTTGCCTGGTTTGGGGATTAAGGTAATGCTGGCCTCATAGAATGAGTCTGGAAGATTTCCTTCTGTTTCTGTTTTTTGAAACAGCTTCAGTAGAATAGGTAGTATTTCTTCTTTGAATGTTTGGTAGAATTTCCCAGAGAATCCATCAGGCCCTGGACTCTGTTTTTTGGGAGGTTTCTGATCACTGCTTCAATCTCGTTACTGGTTATTGGCCTATTCGGGTTGTCAGTTTCTTCCTGTTTCAGTCTTGGCAGTTTATAGGTTTCCAGGAAGGCCTCCATTTCATCCAGGTTGCTCAGCTTATTGGCATATAGTTGTTGAAAATAATTTCTAATAATTGTTTCTATTTCCTTGGTGTTAGTCGTGATCTCTCCACTTGCATTCATAATTTTATTAATTTGGGTCCTTTCTCTTTTCTTTTGGATAAGTCTGGCCAATGGTTTATCGTTCTTATTAATTCTTTCAAAGAACCAGCTTCTAGTTTCATTGATCTGATCTACTCTGTTTCTGGTTTCTAATTCATTGATATCTGCTCTAATCTTAATTATTTCTCTTCTAATGCATGGCTTAGGCATCGTTTGTTGCTTTTTCTCTAGTTCTTTAAGGTGTAGAGTTAGTTGGTGAATTTGGGATTTTTCTATTTTTTTGAGTGAGGCTTGGATGGCTATTTATTTCCCCCTTAGGACTGCCTTTGCAGTATCCCATAGGTTTTGGACTGATGTGTTTTCATTCTCATTGGTCTCCATGAATTAAGTTCTTCTTTCATTTCCTGGTTGACCCAAACATTCTTGAGCACAGTGGTCTTTAGCTTCCAAGTGTTTGAATTTCTTCCAATTTTTTTCTTGTGATTGAGTTCCAGCTTTAAAGCATTATGATGTGAGAATGTGCCGGGAATACTCTTAATCTTTTGGTATCAGTTGAGACCTGATTTGTGACCCAGTATGTGGTCTATTCTGGAGAAAGTTCCATGTGTGCTCGAGATGAGTATTCTGTTGTTTTAGGGTAAATGTTCTGTATATATCTATGAGGTCCATCTGCTCCAGTGTGTCATTCAAAGCTCTTGTTTCTTTGTTGATTTTCTGCTTAGATGATCTGTCTATCACTGAGAGTGGAGTATTGAGGTCCCCTACAATTAACGTTTTGTTATCAATCTGACTCTATTTTGGTTAACAGTTGCCTTAGTTAGATGGCTCCTCCCATGTTGGGGGCATATTTACGAATGTTAGATCTTCTTGTTGGATAGACCCTTTAAGAATGATATAGTGTCCTTCTGTGTCTCTAACTACAGTCTTTAAAGTCTAATTTGTCTAAGAATTGCTACCCAGCTTTCTTTTGAGGTCCGTTGGCATGGAAGATGGATCTCCACCCTGTCACTTTCAGTCTGGAATATCTTTAGGTTCAAAATGAGTCTCTTGTAGACAGCATATGGATGGGTCCTGTCTTTTTATCCAATCTGCAACCCTGTGGCGTTTTAATGGGAACATTTAGGCCATTCACATTGAGAGTGATTATTGAAAGATATGAATTGTCATCATGTTGCCTGTGAAGACTTTGTTTTTATAGATTGTCCCTGTAAATTTCATTTCTATATCACTCTTAGGGTCTTTCTCCTTTTATAGAACCTCCCCTCCCCCCATAATTCTTTCAGGGCCCCCTTAGTGGTCACATATTCTTTCAGTTTCTGCCGGTCTTGGAAGCTCTGCATCTCTCCATCCATTCTAAATGACAGCCTTGCTGGATAAAGTATTCTTGGCTGCATGTTCTTCTCATTTAGTACACTGAATATGTCTTGCCAGGTCTGTGTGGATAGGTCTGACGTTATTCTGATGTTCCTCCCTCTGTACGTAAGAAATCTCTTCCCCCTAACTGCCCTTAAGATGGTTTCCTTGGTTCTAAGATTTGCAAGATTTACTCTTACATGCTGGGGTGTTGGCCTGTTTTTCTTGATCTTGGGAGGGGTCCTCTCTGCCTCTAGGACATGAATGTTTGTGTCATTCCCCAGATTACAGAAGTTCTCAGCTACAATTTGCTCATATATATCTTCTTGCCCTCTCTTTCTCTCCACCCCCTCAGGGATTCCAATAATTCTGACACTGGAACGTTTCATGGTGTCACTTATTTCTCTGATTCTATTTTCATGGATTCTGACTTGTTTTTGCCTGGTCTCCTCTTTTCCCTTTTTGTCTATTAAATGGTCTTCTAGGTCACTAATTCGTTCTTCTGCCTCACTTACCCTACCTGTTAGATTATCTAGATTAGATTGGATCTCATTGATAGCATTTTTAAGTTCTGCCAATTCAGCTTTCATTTCTGCCCTTAGAGACTCTATGTTGCCATTAATTGATTTCTCTGTTCTAGCTATTGTCTTCACAATTGCTAGTCTAAATTCCATCTCCAACATCTTGGTTATATCTGAATCCATTTGTAAGTCTGTGGCATAAGTCAATAGTCTCTGAGTCTTTCCTATTTTGGGGTTTCCTCCTCCTAGTCATTCTGTTGAGGGGTGGTTGAGGGAATGTATAGAGTCCAAATTATTGACCACAACCCAAGCAAGATGTACCTGTTTTATAGGGACCTTAGGGTTGATGTCCTCTTGTTTTCCCAGCCTGTCTTCTGGTGGAGGGGCCTGCCGCATTGTTACTCAGGCTACCCTGTTTGTTTGGGCAGAGTTGCCCTGCCCTTTGTGGCAGGGGATGGGCTCAGTGAAAACCGGTTTTTTGGGGCTTTTGTTCTCTGGCGGCTTTCCTCTGTCTCTTCCAAGAGTCAGAGCAGAGGAGACCGTTTTCAACCCTCTGCCTCAGAGCAGAGAGATCACAGTTTGTTCTTTAGTGAGCTCTTCAGGCCACACTGTCTCCATTTCTGTCTGTCTGTGCTGCTATAAACTGCAGCGTCCTGGGTTGTGCGCCTCTCAGCAGTGCTCCCAGTCCTCGCCTCCAGGTTGGGGCATGTCTCTGCCCTTTGTGCTTCTAAAACCGCTAGCCGCCCCCAGTTCGCACGCATGGCCCTGCTGCTCCGGTTTCATTCGGGGCTGCCCTAAAGTCCCTTTCCCCGTCGCTACCAGTCTGCGAGTCTGTGCCCGGTCCCCAGCACAGGAGGCTATCGCTCACAGGCAGTGTAGGATCCCGACGGCTCAGCTCCCTCACCCTCCCATTTAACCTCCAATATCTGCCCGCCGAATCACGGCTCCCCACTTCGTACCAAGAAACCCACCACCTGCGATATTGTGTTTGTAGAGATCCAGATCTATCTTCTTTCTTACATCTCAGGCTGATTTCATGTGTGTTCAGAGTGGTCTGGCAGATATCCAGCTCAATTCCGGGGACCGGTTGGAATAGGTTCCCCACTCCTCTGTCATCTTCCCCCCCCCCCATCCTTGTTTTTCTTTTTTAAGACTGTTTTGACCATTCCGGGTCTCTTGTGGTTCCATATAAATGTTGCTATTATTTGTTCTAGTTCTGAAAAGGAAAAACGGCATTCTTTTGTTTTTATTTTCTTGATTATTTATTTGAAAGAGCGAGCAAGCAAGCACAAGCAGGGGAGTTGTATAGGGAGAGGGAGAAGCAGACTCCCTGCTGAGCATGGAGCCTGATGCAGGGCTCCTCCATCCCAGGACCCTAAGATCACAAGCTGATCCAAAGGCAGGTGTTTGAGCCACCCAGGCACCCCTATTTTATTTATTTACTTGAGAGAGAGAGAGAGTACAAATGGGGGTAAGAGCAGAGGGAGAGGAACAAGCAGACTCTGTGCTGAGCGTAGAGCTCAATGCAGGGCTCAATCCCACGACCCTGAGGTCATGACCTGAGCTGAAACCAAGAGTCAGACACCCAACCTACTAAGCCACCCAGGTGTCCTTGAAAGGTGGCATTCTTATGGACCTTGAAACTCTAAGCTTTTTATATTTAAGGAAGCTATTGCTTTTGTGCAGAAATTGCTGTTAAGCATTCACATTTTCAAATTCAAAAAGATTGAGGTAAAATACAACTGTGTACTGAAGGAGCATTGCTTGTAACACACAGCTTCAATGCACACACATTCAAAACATTTAATCCTATTTTGTGGCATGTACTATGAACTCGGCAGAAAATTCAACCAAACATAAATACAAATAATTTGTAACCTGTTATTTCTGATTGATAAAAAATTATGAGTACATAAGCTTTCACACTCACATGCAAACACATACTATACCAGAAAAAAATCTGACATATTTACTGCTTAAAAATAAACCTGATTTCCCTTTGAGGTAGAAGCTAATCCCCATTTCTGAATGTTCTGAAAGCCACCCACAAAGGAAATACTCCCAATGTTCTAGGTTTCATTATGATATCCCTAAATAAAGCAAAGTTAATTAAGTCATAGTAGTATTGCAGGTATATCCAATATTGAGGTTATTAACCTGGTTTCAAATCTATATACCTGAAGGATCATCCCGATATAGTGATAAATATACTGATTTATGTAAATCTGTAATTTTAATATTTCCATCAATATTGAAAAAAAATCTGTTCCCTAGTGAAAAAAGTACTAGTTTTTAGCTTTGAGACAAATGAACAATAAGGTAATATTGGATTGGACATTGGTAAAAATCAAATCAATACTGAAAATAAGAAAAGAGCATGTGAAAGCTAAGTTCCCACCTTATAGATAAAATCAAGAAGGTGATATTTTTAAAATCATGTCAATTATGAAAATAATAAAATTTTGTTTCTGCTCTGGTTTAATATTTTTGGTTTCTTATCAAAGTAAGTTACCTACATTCCTTGTATCATTATTTGACATTCATCAGTTTATTCCATTATAATGCTGCTAAAATAGGTTTCTACTTTTTTTTTAATTTAAATATCACATTTTATCTCATTTTCAGATGTGGACAAGGATGGAAAGGAAATCGATGCCACATCAAGGTTAACACTTCCCCTGAAGATTTCACATACACTCAGAATAGTAGGTGACATTGTGACTAAATAATTGTTTAAATTTGGAGTTTTAAATGTTTTTCACTGCGTATTTATCTTTTTAATTGGTTTGAAATTCCAGATATATGGGCTCTCCTGTGCATTGGATTAGCTTTCCTGATGATTCATACTATAATCGCAGTTGTGTGTTTTCTTACAAACAGAAAAGTACCAGTCAGGTAAGTGATGCCTTTGATTGCTGAATAAAATATACCGTGGCAGAACAATTTTCTGAAACATTTCATTTGCTCGATTTTTCTTTCACTGCATTTACATGCAGGTAACTAACTTTAGTGTTTCTGCTTTGTGGATTTATTTCTTTCTGGGCAGAATATAGGAGCTACTTAACAATAATCATTCTTCTTTTTTCCGTAAAAAGCCTTAAGTTTACTTTTCACATTATGTTAAAAGCAGTTTTCATGACAAAAAGAAAGGGAATGTGGCATTCTCCACAGATTAAATAAAAGACATAAGGGGATGAGTGTCCCACGTGCTGGTGGTGTCTGGGGAAGGCAACAGAACTGCAAAAGAAATGCTTTCTTGGCCTTCCAAGTGAACTCTAAACATCAGTGTTTCAGGTCAAGACTCCCAGGTTCTAGGTAATATACAGAACAGAGACCAGGAGCTGCTGTACCCAAAGGAACTCATGCAAAACTAAGAAGACCCCAATTACTGGAGGGAGAGAGTCTGGTAGGATAGTGGAGTAGGAGGATCCCAAGCTCACCTCCTCCCATGCATACACCTAGATAACAGCCACATCAGTGCAACTAACCCAGAAAATGACCCAAAGACTGGCAGAACAGGCTCTGTACAGTTAATTCTAGAGCAGTGGCCACATCAAAAATGGCAGGAGGGACAGAGAAACAGTCAAGAAACAAACTCCCACATGATTAACCACAAACAGGAGGTACACCGCAATCATGAAGCCAGAAGAGGAACAGACCCCACACCAGGCACCCCAGACATGAGGGACCTGCATTGGAAAAACAAGTCCCCGTAATATTTGGCTCTGAAAACAAGTGGGGCTTAACTTTTGGAGTTTTTATAACTAGCAGAGCTTAAAACTGGGTACTTCAAAAATCAGTAGGTTGTACTCTGGAAGAGCTGGAGGCCAATAGGAAACTGAGTCCCCATCCTTAAAAACAGAACATAACAAACAACCCTGCCAAAATATAGCAAAGCAGCAGCAATCTGAAAATTACTTGGGGCATGCATGAAGTAGATTTCTTTACTAATCTCAGAATGCATGCTGCAAGGGCAAGGATTTTTAGGAGACTTATCCAAGAATATAAGAGCTGGCAGGTGACATTTCTCCTCCCTGCCAGCTTAGACAACCAGACAGCTTCAAGAATGAGCACGAGCACTCATTATCTAGCTTGCTAACACTGTATACCCTACCTGAAATTCTCCTATGGATCTGCCCCCATTATACCCACCCAACTGGGCAGGAGCCACTCCAAAGCAGTGACTGTCAAAACTCATTCTACAAGTAGCCCTGCTAGGAACCAGTAACATTCCCCACCTACCCTGCTAACACCACATGCCCTGCATTCTACAGCAGATCTATTCCATTCAACCTGCTCCACTGGGGAGGAGTCCCTCCATCGCAGCTTCTGACAAGTATTATCCTGCAATCAACTACAACAGTGAAAAGCACCACTCCAAAGGGACTCCTGCTCTGGGGAGAGGGGAAAATAACCATATACACCAGTTCCACTGCAGCCCCAGCAGGGGACTATGGACAGACATCTGATCAGACTGCCACCACCACCCACCAATAAAAACCTCACAGGGAGCAGCACAAGGAAAAAGCCCTATAGTTCAGGGTCACTGCAACCCTAACAGACTGGGGGCAGATATTTGGTCTCATTGAAGACCCCATTCACCAATGAAAACCTCTCAGGAAACAATGCAGGAAGAACGTCCTACAATTTGATGCTACCACAGCCCCAGCAAACCGGCTGATGGCAGGCATTTGGTCTTAACCAACTTAAAGCCCAAGGCAACCACAGATTGGCCCCTTAACAGCACAAGGACCATACCCTACCCAGAATAGAGAAAGGGGGCCACTGTAGCCAACTGGACAGAAGACAAGGCTCAGCCACAACAGGGTGCATGCTATACATAAAGGAAACAACTCTGTAGCAACAGGCTCTGGTGAAGACGGAGCAGTGCTCTAAAACGCACCACGGGACGTCTTCTTTGTAAGGCCACTAATTTTAAATCAGAAGACATAAATGATTTTCCTACTATAGAGTAATAAACACAGAGATAAACAAAATGAGACAGAACAATAGGTCACAAATGAGAGAACAGGACAAAATCACAGCAAAAAAGCTAAAGGAAAAGGAGATAAGCAATATGCCTAACAGAGAACTCAAAGTAATGATCATAAAGAACTTACTGGACTAGAGAAAAGAGTGGAGGATCTCAGTGAGGCTTTAACAAAGAGATAGAAAACATAAAAAAAAGATAGAGAGATGAAGACCTCAATAACTGAAATTAAAAATACACTAGATGAAATGAACAGTAAGAGGAAGCAGAAGAACAGATCAATGACCTGGAGGACAGAATAATGGAAAACAACCAGCTGAACAGCAGAAAGAAAAAGAATAAGAAAAATTGAGAATAGGTTAAAGGAACTCAGCAACATCATCAAGTGTAATAACATTCACATTATAGGGATCCAAGAAGAAGAGAGAGAAAAGGAGGCATAAAATTTATTTGAAGAAATAATAGCTGAAAATTTCCCTAATCTGGGGAAGGAAACAGAAATCCAGATCCAAGGGGCAGAGAGAGCCCCCAACAAAATCAACCCAAGGAGGTTCACACCAAGACATATAATAATTAAAATGGACAAAAAATATTGATAAAAATTTCAAAAGCAACAAGAGAACAGAAGACAGGTACCCCATAAAGCCTCTTAGCTATCTTTTTAGCAGAAACTTTGCAGGCCAGAAGAGAAGGGCATGATCTGTTGAAAATGCTGAAAGGAAAAAATACCTACAACCAAGGATACTGTATCCAACAAGGCTATCATTCACAATACAAGGGCTGATAAAGAGTTCCCAAATAAATGTTAAAAATACCCATCACCACTAAACCAGTCATACAAGAAATGTTAAAACAGAGTCTGATTGGAAAGAAAATGTCATAAACAGAAGATAAATTTGAAAAGAGAAAATTTTCATACGCAAATACAAACATAATAAAAATTACCAGATTTGGAGCACCTGGCTGGCTCAGTCAGAAGAGCATGCAACTTTTGATCTCTGGGTTGTGAGTTCAAGCCCCAAGTTGGGTGTAGAGAATAAAATAAACTTTAAAATAAACAAACGTACATACTAGATTAATCATATATAACACAAGTACAGAGGTTAAAACACAAAAGCAGTAAAATCAATTATATCGCTAAACATTAGTCAAATTATTAAAAAATAAAAGGATGCAAAGTATGATATCATATACATAAAACATGGAGGGGGGTAAAGATTTTGTGCTTTTAGAATGGGTTCCAACTTAAGCAACCATCAACTGATGTAGATTTCTATACGCATAGGATGTTATACATCAACTCAATGGTAACCAGAAATTAAAAACCTGTAACAGATATGCAAAAACATAAAGAGAAAGCAATTCAAGTATATCACTAAAGAAAGCTAGCACACCACAGTGGAAGAGAGCAAGAAAAGAAAGAAACAGGGAAGAACTACCCAAACAACAATAAAACAAGTAACAAAATGTCAGTAAGTACATACCTATTGCTAATTACTTTGAATGTAAATGAACTAAAAACTCTAATCAAAAGACACAGGGTGACTGAGATAAAAGAGCAAAACCTATGTACAAGCTGCCTACAAGAGACTCACTTCACACCTAAAGACACATGCGAATTGAAAGCAAAGGATGGAAAATCATTTACCATGCAAATGAAGCAAAAAGAAAGCTGGGTAACAGTACTTAATAGCAGATAAAATAAACCTTAAACAAAGACTGGTAACAAGAGACAAGGACACTACCCAATGATAAAGGGAACAATCCAACAAGAGAATATTAACAATTGTAAATATTTACACACCCAACATGGAAGCACCCAATACATAAAAAAAACTATTAAGAGACAGTAAGGATTAAACTGACATTAATATAAACTGACATTAATATAATAATAGTAGGGGACTTTTAACACCTAACTTACATAGATGGATAAATCATCCAGACAGAAAATCAACAAGAAAACAGTGGCTTTGAATGACACATTGGACTAGATGGATCTAACAGATATATTCAGAGAACCCCATTCAAAAACAACAGAATACACATTGTTTCCAAGGGCACATGGGACATTCTCCAGAATAGATTGTTAGGCTACAAATCAAGTCTCAGCAAATTCAAAAGTACTGAAATCATATCATGCATCTTCTTTGACCACAACAGTATGAATGTATAAATCGATCACAAGAAAAAATCTGGAAAGAACACAAATACATGGAGCCTAATGACACGCTACTAAACAGCAAATGGGTCCAAAAATCTTTGAGATGCAGCAAAAGCTATTCTAAAAGGGAAGTTTATAGCAATATAGATCCACCTCAAGAAGAAAAATCTCAAATAAGCAACCTAACCTTACACCTAGAGGACCAAGAAAAAGAAAAACAAAGCCCCAAACCAGCAGAAGGAACAAAATAATATTAGAGCAGAAATAAATGAAACAGAGACTGAAAAAAAATAAGAGAACAGATCAATGAACCAGGTACTATTTTTTTGAAAATATCAACAAAAGTGATATACCTTTAGCCAGACTCATCCAGTAAGAGAGAGGACTCAAATACATAAAATCAGAAATGAAGAGGAGAAATACCCATTGAAACCACAGAAATACAAACAATAATAGAGATTTTGAAAAATTATATGCTAACAAATTGTTCAACCTCGAAGAAATGGATAAATTCCTAGGAACATAAAACCTTCCAATCTGAATCAGGAAGAAATACAAAATTTGAACAGACTGAATACTACCAATGAAATTGAATCAGTTCAATGAGATACCACCTCACACCAGTCAGAATGGCTAAAATTAACAAGTCAGGAAATGACAGATGTTAGCGGGGATGCGGAGAAAGGGGAACCCTCCTACACTGTTGGTGGGAATGCAAGCTGGTGCTCTGGAAAACAGTATGGAGGTTCCTCAAAAAGGAAAATAGGGCTACCCTACGACCCAGCAATTGCACTACTGGGTATTTACCCCAAAGATACAAATGTAGTGATCCAAAGGGGCACACGCACCCCATTGTTTATAGCAGCAATGTCCACAATAGCCAAACTATGGGAAGAGCCTAGATGTCCATCAACAGGTGAATGATTAAAGAAGATGTGGTATATGTATACAACGGAATATTATGCAGCCATCAAAAAAAACCCCAAATCTTGCCATTTGCAACTACGTGGATGGAACTAGAAGATATTATCTAAGCGAAGTAAGTCAATCAGAGAAAGACAATTATCGTATGATCTCACTGATAAGTGGAATTTGAGAAACAAGACAGAGGATCATAGGGGAAGAGAGGGAAAAATGAAACAAGACAAAACCAAAGAGGGAGACAAACCATAAGAGACTCTTAATCTCAGGAAACAGAGTTGCTGGAGTGGAGGGGGGTGAGAGGGATAGGGTGGCCAGGTGATGGACACTGGGGAGGGTATGTGCTATGGTGAGTGCTGCAAACTGTGTAAGACTGATGAATCACAGACCTGTCCCCCTGAAACAAATAATACATTATATGTTAATAAAAAAAAAAAAAGAACTTGTATCAGTAATCAAAAAACTCCTAAAAAACACAGGTCCAGGAAGAGATGGCTTGAAAGGTGAATTCTATCAAATATTTAAAGAAGAGTTAATACCTACTCTTCTCAAACTATTCCAAAAAAATATAAGATGAAGGAAAGATTCCAAATTCATTGGACAAGGCCAGCATTACCCTGATACCAAGACTAGATAAAGACACTACAAAAAAAAGCAAACTACAGGCCAATCTTTGTAATGAACATAGTTGTAGAAATCCTCAACAAATATTAGCAAATCAAATCTGATACATTAAAAAAATCATTCAGGCTAAAATTAAAAAGTCAGGAAATGACAGATGTTGGCGGGAATGCGGAGAAAGGGGAATCCTCCTACACTGTTGGTGGGAATGCAAGCTGGTGCAACCACTCTGGAAAACAGTATGGAGGTTCCTCAAAAAGTTGAAAATAGAGCTACCATACGATCCAGCAATTGCACTACTGGGTATTTACCCCAAAGATACAAATGTAGGGATCCGAAGGGGTACATGCACCCCAATGTTTATAGCAGCATTGTCCACAATAGCCAAACTGTGGAAAGAGCCAAAATGTCCATCGACAGATGAATGGATAAAGAAGATGTGGTGTGTATACACACACACACACACACACACACACACACACACACACACACACACACAATGGAATATTATGCAGCCATCAAAAGGAATGAGATCTTGCCATTTGCAACGACGTGGATGGAACTGGAGGGTGTTATGCTGAGCGAAATAACTATCAGAGAAAGACATGTATCATATGATCTCACTGATATGAGGAATTCTTTTTTTTTTTTTTTTAAAGATTTTGTGTATTCATTTGAGACACAGAGACACAGAGAGAGAGAAAGCATGAGCAGGGAGAGAGGCAGAGGGAAAGGGAGAAGCAGGCTCCTCACTGAGCCAGGAACCCAATGTGGGGCTCGATCCCAACACCCTGGGATCATGACCTGAGCCGAAGGCAGACGCTTAACCATCTGAGCCACTCAGGTGCCCCTGATATGAGGAATTCTTAATCTCAGGAAATGAACTGAGGGTTGCTGGAGTCGGGGGGGGGGGGTAGGAGGGATGTGGTGGCTGGGTGATAGACATTGGGGAGGGTATGTGCTATGGTGAGCGTTGTGAATTGTGCAAGACTGTTGAATCACAGATCTGTACCTCTGAAACAAATAATGCAATATATGTTAAGAAAAAAAAAAAAAAAAGAAGATAGCAGGAGGGGAAGAATGAAGGGGGGGAAATCGGAGGGGGAGATGAACCATGAGAGACGATGGACTCTGAAAAACAAACAGGGTTCTAGAGGGGAGGGGGGTGGGAGGATGGGTTAGCCTGGTGATGGGTATTAAAGAGGGCACTTTCTGCATGGAGCGCTGGGTGTTATGCACAAACAATGAATCATGGAAAACTACATCAAAAACTAATGATGTAATGTATGGTGATTAACATAACAATAAAAATTTTAAAAAAAGATGAGCATAACAAAAAAAAGGAAGTAATCAAGGAAACAATACAGTAAACTTAAGGTGTTCCTCTTAATATTATAGAGGAGTTTCTGCCTGTTGGCGAGTAATTTGTTAAAGTTTGGTGTTGGGAAGTAAGTTTTCTGAGATTTCCCAAATGCCTGAGACTAGGTAGCTCTTATTATGATTCCCAGAGCACATCACATCGCTGGAGAAATAAAGTGCAGTCCCTATACAAAAAAAAAAAAAATCATTCACCATGATCCAGTGGGATATATTTCAGAGATAACAGTGGTTCAGTATTTACAAATCAATCAGTGTGATCTATCACATTAACAAGAGCAAGGATAAAAACCATATGATCATCTCCATAAATGCAGAAAAATCATCTGAGAAAGTATGACATCCATTCATGATAAAAACTCTCAATAAAATGGGTTTAGAGGGAACATACCTCAACATGATACAGGCCATATATGAAAAAAACACAGCGTTAACATCATACTCTGTGTTGAAAAACTGAGAGCTTGTCCTCTAAGACCAGGAATAAAACAAGGATGTCCACTCTCACCAATTTTATTCAACAAAGTACTGGAAACCCTAGCCACAGCAATCAGACAAGAAAAGAAATAAAGGCATCCAAATTCATAACAAAGAAGTAAAACTTTCACTATTTGCAGATGACATGATACTATCTATAGAAAACCATAAATACTTCACCAAAAAACTACTAAAACTGATAAATGAATTTGGTAAAGTCACAGGATACAAAATTAACATACAGAAATCTACTGAATTTCTATACACTAATAATGAAGTAGCAGAAAGAGAAATTAAGAAAACAATCCCAGTTACAATTGCACCAAAAATAATAAAATACCAAGAATGAACTTAACCAAGGTAAACTTCCTTACTCTGACAACTCTTAACAAATTCATGAATGAAATTACAGATGACAGAAACAAATGGAATATTCCATGCTCATGAATTGAGAGAACATTGTTAAAATGTCCATACTACCCAAAGTAATCTACAGACTTAAAGCAATCACTTTCAAAATAACATCATTTTTAACAGAACTAGAATGATCCTAAAATTTATATGACACCACAAAAGACCCCAACAGCCACAGTCATCTTGAAAAAGAAGAAAACTGGAAGTATCACAACCCCAGATTTCACGATATACTACAAAGCTGTAGTAATCATGACAGTATGATACTGGCACATAGATCAATAGAACAGAATAGAGAGCCCAAAAATAAACCATGCTTATATGGTCAATTAATCTATAACAAAGGAGACAAGAATATGCAATTGGAAAAAGACAGTCTCTTCAATAAATGGTGCTGGGAAAACTGGACAGTTACATGCAAAAGAATGAACCTGGACCACTTTCTTACACCATACAAAAAAATAAACTCAAAGTAGATTGAAGATCTAAGTGTGAGACCTGAAGCCATCAACTTTGTACAGGAAAATACAGGCAGTGCTTTTTTTGACACATTTTTCTGGATATGTCTCCTCAGGCAAGAGAAACAAAAGCAAAATTAAACTACTGGGATTGTTTCATAAAAAAGGCTTTTGCACTGCAAAGGAAATAACTGACAAAACAATAAAGTAACCTACTGAATGGGAGAAGATATTTGCAAATGATACATCTGATAAGGAGTTATCATCCAAAATATATCAAGAACTTTTATAACTCAACTTCCAAAAATAATCTGGTTAAAAATGGGCAGAGGATCTTACCTCAGTGTCAGGTCATGACATTTTTCCCAAAGGAGATATCCAGATGGCCAACAGACACATGAAAAGATGGTAAACATCATCTAATCATCAGGGAAATGCAGATCAAAACCACAATGAGATATCACCTCACACCTAGCAGAATAGCTAAAATAAAAAAAGACAAGAAATAACAAGTGTTGAGGAGGATGTGGAGAATGAGGAACCCTCATACACTGTAGGTGCTAATGCAAATTGGTACAGCCACTGTAGAAAACAGTATGGGGGTTCCTCAAAAAATTAAAAATAGCATTACCCTATGATATAGTAATTCCACTAGTGAGCATTTATCCAAAGAAAACAAAAACACTCATTTGAAAAGATATACATAGCTCTATGTTTACTGCAGCATTATTTACAATAGCCAAATTATGGAAGCATCTCAAGTGTCCATCATAGATGAATGAATAAAGAATATGTGAAATATGGGCACCTGGGTGGTTCCATCAGTTAAGCGTCTGACTCTTGATTCAGCTCAGGTCTTAATGTCAGGGTTGTGAGCTCAAGTCCCACGTCGGGATTTGCACTCAGTGTGGAGTCTGCTTGGGATGTTCTCTGTCTCCTTCGCCCTCTCCCTCCCATTCACGCTCGCTCTCATTCTCTCTAAATAAAATCTTAAAAAAAAAAAAAAGATGTGACACACACAATGGAATATTTCTCAGCCATAAGGAAGAAATAAATCTTCCCATTTGCAGTAACATGGATGGATCTAGAGGGTATAATGCTAAGTGATATAAGTCTGTCAGAGAAAGACAAATACCATATAATTTCACTCATATGTGAAATTTTATAAACAAAGAAAAAAGAGACCAAGAAATAAGACTCATACATAGAGAACAAACTAATGGTTGTCAGTGGGAGGTGGGTGGGGAATGGGTGAAATAGATAAAGGGCATTAAGAGTACACTTACCTTGATGAGCACTGAGAAATGTGTAGAATTTTTTGAATCATTATATTGTATACCTGAAACTTAATACTGTATATTTTTCATATTTGAATTAAAAACCAAAACCAAATGTAACAAAAAGTAAGAAGAGCTTACAATCTACATTGCCATTCAGGATCCTGGGAGCTTCCTGCCCAATATCCATCTTCCTATTACCCATATGGGATACAGGTCACCCCAATAATGAAAATGATTTTTTCCATGAACTGAGCAAGATAAGGGCTCAGAATAAGATTTAATAACATTTTAAGAAATTAAAGAAATGAATCATCTCTTGCATGCCAAAATGTATGATCAAAGATTTAGATCTACAGCAATACCAATGTGTCACAGAATACTGGATAACTGTATTTTCCTTGGTGCCAATTTTTTGTATACTTGATGAATTCTTCTCAGATCACCAGCCTGCAATCATGGTAATTAGCAGACACCAATCTTGATATCATCAATTAAGGCAGTTATTATGGATCTATGGTTTCATCAGGAAAAAAAATGACATCTTCAATCTATTACTATCAAGAAGATCTTACTCATCTATTAATTCTTTAATTATTTCTTATGTGCTTGAAATAGACCAATGTGGATACAAACATGAATGAGAAGCAGTCTGGATTTAAAGGAGTTTGTAATCTAGTGAGAAAGATACACACAAAGCTTCTAAGTGAAATACAATTTTGTGCTAGAATGCACAGATGTATTAGGATTCTCTAGAGAAAGAGAAATGATTAGATAGATATTCTATTGTTTCTCTGTGTATGTGTATGTGTATATATGTCTTTATCTTAATATATTAACACATATAATATAGAATATTGACAAATTATATAAATATATTAATACATTTTGATAGAAGATATCTTAAGATAAACATATTTCTATAAATATTAAATCATACTTATATAATATTAATTTTCAAGTTATACATATTAATGAAATAATTTTAATTATAATAATTTAAAATATTAATATATTGAAATAGAGATTAGTATCTTTGAAATAGAGATTTTAAAGAATTGGCTCATATAATTGCGGGGGCTGGCAAGAATGAAACTTGTAGGGCAGGATGCTAAGTTGGAAATTCAAGCAAGAGTTGATGGTGCTGGGTTGAGTCCAAAATCCACCGGGCAAATATATCAGGCTAGAAACAAAGGTAGTATTTCTACACTGTAGCCTGAGGCAGAATTCCTTCTTCCTCTGGAAACCTCAATCTTTGCTGTTAAAGCCTTTAAATGATTGAAAGGCCCACCCACATTATGGAAGGAATCTGCTTTACTTAAACTTGGCTGATTGTAAATGTTAATCATACCTAAAAATACCTTCACGGCAACATCTAGACTAGTGTTGGGTAAACAATTGGGCATTATAGCCTAGCCAAGTTGACACATAAAGTTAATCATCACAATATGTGAACAAGTTGTCATATTAACACAACCAGTGAGAATATTCAAAAAGAACCCTAAATTTCACTCCTGCAGATCTGTGTTGGACAGTCTGTACCATGGGGGCTATGGAGAGATCTCTCAGACAAATGCTGTTTGCATTACACCACAGCCTGACAGCCACTTCTTTTTCTCTCTCATTTCTGACCTTCAATTTTATACTTTCCCTCTATACCTGCTTTCCCTCCCATCTACACACTCTCCATGGGAGATGTCATTCATCTCCAAGGTTTTATGCTGTCTATATGTTAATGGCTTCAAAACAGCTTTCTCTTACTGAAATTCTGTCCAAGATCCAGATCCATACTATGCTGTCAACCATTTCCTAGACTTCTACATAGAATTTTTTTCTAGATTCACTGACTTTAACATATAAGATATTAGTATCTGTCATTTCCATATTCTAGAACCTACCTTTGAGGTCCCAGAAATAAAGGGTAACTTCATTATTTAAGATGAAAAGCTTAGACATAACTGCTTATATCACCCTATCTGAACACACCAGGACTCTTAGGTGACAGTAACTCCTCTAGCAGAAGATTCACAAGAAACTGAGGGCAACTAGCTACATTCCTCAAATAAGAGGCTCCTAGCTGTCGAAGACTACCAATAATTAGGGTCATCAAACACAACCCACTGAGGCCTGTAATGGAAGCAGAACCCTTTATACTGCCATCACCCAATCTTTCATCTCTCTGGTCTACCCTAAGGAAAGGACTGGAAAGAAAAGAGGAAAAGGCATTCTTGGAGTCATTGTCTTTGGGGTAGTGCAGTATTTATGGTAAGAAATTTTACCTCTTTCCAATGAAGAAGGGGAAGGATATACCATCACCAGCACTACCCAGCACCAAATGATGGGAGGCCCCCAAGAGAATCAACAGTTCAGATTGGTGATGTCCAGAAAAAAGTGAAAAATCTGCAAAATCTGCTTCCTGGTGCTCATTAGAGCAAAGTATAGGGGAAAAAAAAAGGTCTTAGGAGTATTTGACACATGTACCTTTTTTTCAGACAGACATAAAGATAATTTTTGGTTTACTGTTCTGAAAATAGATAGCCATGGGAGTATTCTGTATTCACTGGCCTTAAAAGATCTGTGGTATAATATACCGGGGGTATATATACTGGGGTAAGAGGACAGGAGAGGGCGGTGGGGATTTAGCTGCATCCCAGTTATGCATGATCCTCCAAAGGAATGGAAGAGAACCTAAAGCTTCCTTCTTCAGTGCATTTGAAGAAGCACAGAGAACAGAGACAAATTGGAGTTGTATGGCTGTTCAGGCAGCTGCTAGTTTAAGTGAGGCAATGCCTCTCCTGGAGAGGGCATTGGGAGCCAGACTGAGCTGAAAGCTGACATAGCTGCCTTTCTTCTATTTAATGACAGAAGGGGCCCAATGAAGCTGATTTACACATACACACAAAATCCATATACTATTACCATGGAGTTCAGGACAGGAGAAGTCCACCAAAAAAGTCAGAACTATACAAATGCATTGTGCAAACGGTGACGGGTGGGAGGAGGGGCTCCCTACTAATGATAGCTAACTAGACAGTAGGAATATTCCAGCCACCCATTTCCCCCTCTTCTCATTGTCTACACCAGAGTTAAGCCTCAAGAAAAGGGGTGGGGATGTTTCAAAGCCACATCATGACCCCATCCTCTTCCTTACCCTAAGCAGTAGTTATGGTCAAATGTCAAGTCTGAAATGGGGAAGGAACAGGACACAAATTGAGGTTAGAATCTGATAATACTTGGCATCTTTGAAGTGGATTGGATTACCTTTTAATCATTAAAAACTAACTTCTCATCATTAAAAGTGATAATATAGCTATGGAATTTGCCCAAGATATGTGAACTGGACCAAGAACGAGGGATGATTGATAGAACATGGTAGAAAAAAAGGACTGTAAAAGAAGAAAAGCACTTTGATGTTTTTAAATTACCTTCTTGGAATAGCTCACTCAATCAGGTACCCAAATGTTAGTCTCTACTTCCTAGAAGAGGCAGGCAAGGTCCACAGTTGAGGTTCCAGACAGTATCTCTGTCTGTGACCCTCTGATTTACCTCCCTGTCCACTTCCCTCTCTCTAGTACCTTCTCTTCTGACTTCTAAAATCTCAAAAGGTTTTATTCCCTATTACTGCCCAACACAAGTATCACTCAAGACTGTATTCTCAGTCTTGTTAATGATCTCCTGAATTGCTCACTACACATCCTGCCCCAGAGGCCACAATGATAAGTTCTCATTTGTGGGACTGAGGAGAGGAGCCCCTCAAAGGAACCAGATAAGCCAAAACTTGAGCTGCCCCCATTCTCTCTACCAGGGGTCTCCTGACTACAGGATGCTTACCTTAGGTCTCAGAGACTTCTCAAAGGTATGTAGCGTAGGTAGTTTCAAGGAGACATTCAAATTTAACATACTTTTCTCATTGAAAAAGGTACATCTGGCCTGCTGCTTCCCCTTTCTCATTTCTTGTTTCACAGGTATCCTCTTTACCTCACACCTATCCTCAATCTCATCAAAATAAATTATAAGGGAGAGGACAGAAGAATACCCCCTGGGGGGCCAAATGGAGGCATGATCTGCGAATACAGCCCCCCAAAAGGGATTCATGTACTAAGATACTTGAATTAAGATGTATTGAAAGGGGAGGCAGGAGAGGAATCTTTTGCCAAGTTACTTCTCTCTCTCTCTCCCTCTCTCTCCTTTCCCACTCAGAATTTGAAAATTAATTGAGATGATTGCCATGGGACACATTTTAACATATCTATTTCAGTTGAACAATGAAGTCAGTCTTTTTCTGAAAATTAAGTTTGATCTGAGTGGAGAGCAGGACTGACTTCTGTCAGATTTCATGGCAGACAAATTCAATAATTTTAAGGAACTCACATAAAATATTTCGGAAATTATATCCTTTGCAACCACTAAACTTACAATAAAAATTCTAGATGTTAACTTAAAAATATAAAAGGAGAGGTATAGTTTTTTTTCTAAATTATTTTAGGGAAACTCAAATGGCAATGTTCAAAGACCACTGCACCAAGTTTAACTTTCCACCATTCCCACCCTTCCACCCCCTACTCTTTGGAAAAGTTCTCACCATTCCCCCAAAACACATGGCTTCCCACACCCGCTGCCTGACAGAGCTATCCAAACCCACATATTTTTGATACCAAGCAAAAACATCCTGGCTTCCCTTCAGGTTTAGTCACTGAGCTGTCAGAATGCTGTCCTCAGGAAGACAGTTACAACACTATTATGTAGTATTATTACTTAACTATTTCCATATTAACCAGTCCTTTTCTCATGTCCCCAGTATCTAGCTCTGAATGCATAATCGGTATCCACTACATGACTACTGAAGACTAGCTATACTTTATTGACCATTATTGCTTCTGAGCATCACCAAAAACATTGCTTATGTCTACAGGTTACATTTAAATAATAATGTTGCACATCAGATTTTTAAGTCTTTTGATTCACCCTGAAAATAATATCAAAATTGAAATATACAGGAATTAACGCAAGGAGGAAATTTGTTACTCTCTCTAAATAAATCTTAAGATTTTTCATTAGATTTTGTAAAAAGGATCTGTAGCATAAGAAGCCCTTCAGTGACTTAAGAGGAACTTTTATTATTTTTTTTAAAAACCACAGGATGGAGCACTGCATGCTCAGACAATGCTAAGCACAGCAATAAGCTTCTTAAAGTTGTTTTTAGAGATCTGTTTCCTAGATTTTATTATACATTCTGTGACCCTTCTGTTAGCTACTTGCTACCATATATATTAGTGAGGACTCTTTGACTGGAGGGGAAGAAAGCATCTCAAGCTAGCTTAATCAAAATAAAGAATTTAGTGTAAAAATGTACATTTCCCAGAGCTCAAAGATAACAATGAATGAGGTTGGGAAGGGCTGGACCCAGTGGTATTCTTCATCTGCCTCTCATCTCTGCTGCTTTTTGCTTCTCTGTTTGGTGATTCTCTCTCTGAACATGTATTTCCTCTACTCCCATCTTTATAACAAAATGGTGCTACAAAATGGGAGTTAGTTACCCATTACGTCTTTAGGCATGTGGAGAAATTAGATCTTTGTCTTTTTGTCCCCATTACTTATTCCAAAGGAAAACCTACTGATTAGCCTACTTGGGGGTCAAGATCCCATTTCTGGTCAAATCACCTATGGGAGAGATTTGGCATAGATCAATATGCAAACATTGCTGCAGAGACTCTATACAAGCAAGGCACTGTAGTGTGGGGATGGAGGTCATCATGAAAAGTCTCTGAAAAGTATCTAGTACCCCTTCTCCCCATGGCCCCAAACCCACCAGATTGACACTTCAGAGGAAGTTAACAAATATGGCAGTCTTCTAGAGTTGTTTCAGTAATCAAAAGTAGATGTGATCATCAAACATATACCTAGAAATAAAGAATAAAGGATACAAATAAATAGTGGACTATTTATTCTTACCTTACCTGAAGCCATATAATACCCACTGCTTTTCTATTTTAGATTGTGTCTTCTTTGCCTGGGGAAAAATAGGCAATAAACGGCTGTTTATTATGCTGCACTGCGGCAGTTACTCCTGAAGAATTGTGTTAATTTAATAAAAGTTTAAAATAATCATATTTCATTTAGTTATGCTAAGAAATAAGATATGTCCATGTGAGGATTTTTTTTAAGTTTGCATCTGGAAATTTCTAAATAATTTCATAGGATTGTAAGTGTGTGCAACAGTGGAAAGATTGTGGAGTAGGAAATTTTAAGACCTGTGATCTTGGGAATGCTTCATGATTCAACTCCACAAACATTTAAGATTTCCTATGTGCTAGTCTTGAGAGAGCTCGAAAATACATAAGTTGATACCCCGCTTTCTGACTCATAACATATGTTTAACTATGATGAGTGTAATAGTAAAAATGTAAACCAAAATATTCTGGGGGTAAAGTGGAAGGAAAGTATAATCAAGAGAATGACTGGTGTTTATATTTCTGATAAGAAAGAAGGTGATTAGGATCTCCACAGCTGAACCAGCTGCCTATAACCCCATGGGAGTTACAGGTGTTCTTCTTGTTTGAGATGCTTGAATGAGTGGCCCTGGCCCCCAAATAAAGTTAACTATCCCTCTAATACTATATTCTCTCTACCAGACCCTTTGCCACTGCAAACATCTTGTGTAATAATGTGGAGCTTTGGAGGCAGAAGTGTAGCTACTTCTTCTACTTCAAGATCCCCGGATAGGTCTAACTTGGGCCCAGCAATGAATATTTATCCTTAGCAAAAACCAAAACCTCACTCACTTTGTGTCTCAAGGCACTCAGCTGCTTTTGCAGCTACAGCGTCACTAGTGAGCCTGCCCTAATTCCAGAAATGAGTACTTTACTTAGACAACAACCACTAGCAACAACAACCAAGGTTGTCTCATAATGCTGGCAAACTTTTGCTCTCTCCATTTGTATGCATTTGCCCACAAGAAATACAGCTGTTAAAATCTAGTAACCTCACTCCCCAGTCTCAGTCCCTTTGTATATCAGAGACATGCTCTGCCAATCTTGCTAAATGTCTGCTTTGAGCTAGAAAAGGGAAATTGAGAACAGGGTTTCAAAATCCTGCCCTTAGAAATGGTATTGGACCACATGCGATTCCTCCTCCTCCTCTCTCTTCTCTATTTTAAAGAGAAGCCTACATCACCCGTTCCCTGATACTTTCCCCCTAATCCTAATCTTTGTGTTCTTGTCCCGAAATGGCAGAAAAGGCCCATAGAGTATTTAGAGGAAAAAGAGCATTTGTCTCAAGACAGTTATGTTTCTGCTCCTCTCCTAAGAGTCCCACTCCCTACCCTGTGACCAGGGATTGCATGAAGCCAGATCTCTCATCTGAGTGGGGTGAGTCATACACAAGGCAAGTCTTGAAACATCACATGGAGGCATTCTAGGGAACTAGCAATTCACATGGATGGATGAAGAGGGCTACAAAAGGGAGGTAGCATTTGTATGGGGACTTAAAGGACAAAGAAACCAGACAAAGATGAGGAAAGGGGGTTCAAAAAAATAAAATGTGGACACTCATAGTTTCAAAAATGGCTAACAGCTATAAAATATGGGTGGGTACACAATACATTACACTTTGTAAAGTACATTGTAGGGAGGTGATTAGGATTTTGAATGCCTACTCAGGAGATTTCAATTCACTTAAGAAAAAAATAGAGCTGAGTGCTGGCTATTTCCTGTCTGTCCCCTCAGGTCCACCCTCCACTCTTTCCCACTAAACAGGATGGAGAAGAGGAGAAGGTTGATCTGGAGACTTGGCCTTTATCAGTTGCATTAATGGGATCCCTTGTCATCTGAATTTATGTTATGTTTGGCCAAAGTGGGGTACCTTGAGGGAGGAAAAAGAAGGGCTGGGTATTCATAACCCTAGCTACCTCCTGCAGTGAAGTTCCAGCTGGCTGCTGGAAGTGACAGGACTGTTAAAAGCCCCTCTGCATACTACTGCTACCTCCTCCTATATCCCTCTTCTTCCCCCTTCCAGCCTAGGGTGATAACAGGCCTGATGACTGGCCCAGTCTACTGCACCATCTCTTATTGTTCCTCTACATTCTGGCCATACCTTTGCAAACTTTCACTTTATCAAACATTCCATTTTCCAATTTGAGTATGTCAGCTATTCCCTGCTAGGGCCTTAATGATAAAAGCCAGGAAAATGTTTTAAGCAGAAGAACGACCAGATCATGTCTGTTTAAAAAACAAAACAAAAAAACAAAACCACACACACACACACACACACACACACACACACACAAAGGCAGAGCATGAAAACAGATTAGAAAAGATCTAATCTTTTAGGACATAAGCCTACTCAAGAGGTTTAGAAGAGAGATTATAAATTCTTGAATCTGGATAGTGGTTGAATGCCTTAATATAGATGAGAAAAAAAAAACAATTGTCAAAGTTGATTTGAGGGTATTGTACTTAGGCAATTGCACGGTTGATAATGCCACTAACAGAGATCCAAAAACCCAGGAAGAAAGATGGGTTTGGACAATAGAAAGAAAACTGTTTTGATATTCTATATTTTCTTATGTATAAAATGAGGAAGTTGAACTCAGTCTTTCCCAAACTTCTATCATTTATAGGCTGTCCCCACAATTTAGGGCCTATGTATTATGTTTACTATTACTTTTATTTATGTATTTATCTTTAAATAGATTTCTTTTTTTCTTAGCCTTCTCCTAAGAAACAGTATTCATGAAAGCATGGTTTTGATGTGCCATTCATATATTTTTGTTCTACCTTTAATAATATAAAATATAACTACAAAGTTAAAATGTTTATGTTCCTAAATTACTCCTTCTTATAACCCATGTTACACCTTCTGCATTATTTTAAAGTTTTCTCCCAGTTCCAAAACTGCATGATTCAAACAGAATATTGAACTTGGTTCTTTAGGCCCTGAGTGTTCTCTGGTTGTCATGTAACTGCATTACACCTTCAGATATTAGGGTGTCTTCAGTCTGACTGGTAGTGATCTACCTTTATATTTGCATGACAATTCCCTGCGATAGTTAATTGCTTACCTTTTTTGTAAAAGTTCCTAAATTACAATTCAATATTAGACTAGACACCTGGCAAATCTATCTGTATGGCAGTCTTGACCAAACAACAGACTGATGATTAAAAACAACAATACCTGGAACTCACTCATAATTCCATTTGTTGATGAATCTCTGGGAAGCAGGCACAGCACTGTTTGTCTGTCTTGCACCTTGCCTAACATACTGTGCATTACATAACATGTAGGGCAGATGAAACAGAATGAGTGATACCAACTGCCATCTTTCCAAACTATAATGGCCAAGAACTTATTGGTCAAATGAATATAGGGGAAATTTCCAGAAATGCTGGGTTTACTTCTTCCTTTACCATAAAAATAAAATATAATAAAAGAAGACTTTCAAAGGCTAACCATAAAAGCGGTGTCCTCTGTGAATCTTCCCAGGTCATGTTGGGCAGAAATAACCACTCCTGAGCTTCCAAAGCACTTTGTTCTCAGCCTTGTTTTTCACTCATCACACTGACTTTTGGTTTGATGTCTCCCATAACAGACTCTGAAGCCTCTTGATGGCAGGATCTTTGCTCTATTCATATTTATATTCCCAAAGTCAACAAATAGCAAGTAGGAATTCATCTCAGTAAATATTCTATTAAATTGAATTTTCAAACTATCTACAATAAAATGTTGGAACCCAAATGAACATTTTATATTCCAAAGCAATATTTTACTTGCCTTAATGCTCCAGAATTTATTTATGCTAGAATCCCCACAGAGGACTCTAAATGTTGGGATATTATTGTTGGGTATTCCTGAAGAAACTCCATCCACTTGACCAGTTTTCATTCATTCTGTGGAGGCTGAAAGCAAATAAAGGAATACCAAATGATGCCTACATGTATGATGACCGTTTGCAGACTCATGAATGGGATCCATAATCAGAAGCTTAAATCCTAGAATATTAATGTCGAGCATTAGAGGATTCCCAAAACCTACAAGTATATGTATTCAAAATCTATGGAAGAAATTGAACATCCAATACTGTCCTCATACTAGACCATTTAATTTAGATGTCCATCTTTATGACAGATACTGCCCTGAACTTTCTGAAAACATTGCCTGGAATCAAACACTCTAATGAATCAACCTGTTGAGAATCTGATTAACAATTTTACCTATATTATTCCTCTCATTCTATTTTCTTAGAGAAGTAATTTTAAGTGAGTGTATAGATGAAATCTTTTCAAGAAAGTAATATATTTCTCAAAGGAACAAAATAAGAAATTTCACGTGCATTTCTAAGTGATTTGCAATTTTTACTAAATATCAAGTCATTCTTTAATTCTCTGATCATTTAAGATACTGACTAAACAAAACCAGTTTATATGCAATGTATGAGCAATACAAGTCTTGAACAATGCAAGCTTCATTGGCATTAGTGTATATGTTGCAGTTACTATCCCAAGTTGTTTCAAATCTATGGTCACTGGACATAGACTCAAATAGTCTAAGAAATAATATCTGTATAAAACTTATAAAGAGCACTTTACTGTATAACAGCCCCATGTTCTAATTATTTGATCTGAAGATAGATATTTTACCTTATTAATACAGGTGACTATTTAGCCAAAATAGTCCCCAGGTCAGGATTCAAGGACCTTTTTTTTTTTTCTTTTTTAAGATTTTATTTATTTATTCATGAGAGAGAGAGAGAGAGGCAGAGGCAAAGGGAGAAGCAGGCTCCCTGCAGGGAGCGCGATGTGGGACTTGATCCCACGACCCTGGGATCATGACCTGAGCTGAAGGCGCCCAGGATTTAAAGACCTTTTCAGCATCTTCTGTTTATTACAAATCTTACATAGCTAGAAGACATCATGTTACATTTGTTTCCTCACGTCCAAGAAATCTGAGTTGCTCCTTGAAAGAAGTAACCTGTTTAAATGAGGAAGGACAGGAAGGCAGTACAGATAAGTGGGGGGGGGAGGGTATGATTAGTAAATCATATTGCTCTCCCATGGTATGCAGCAAACATATTCAGCACCTTTGGAGAATCAGGATGCTAAGTGTTTTCCTTCATTAGGAGTTGCTAAAGGGTGGGAAATTTGGCAGGGGGGATGGGATGGGATCAGTTTCATAATTTTTCTTCAATAACTGCTTTGCTATCCTCCTGAGAGATTCTTTTCTGCTTTTGAATCATATTTCACACAATTTCTCCTTAAAGCATCCTTAGGGATATTCCTACAAGTTCAACAATCTGTTTACTGTGTTAAAATTTCTACCTCATTAATGAATCAAAGGACAGAATGACAACAGAATGTAAAAGACCAGCTTATATTCATCTTTATAAAAAAAAAACCCATAAATCATAAACTCTTAGCAATCCATTTCATGTATTTGTTGGCAAACATTTATTAAGCACCTATTTTGTGGTAGGCACTGTACTAAGGATGAGAATATAAAAATAAATAATAATTTATACTCTGGTGAAGACGACATATAGAAAAGCAAATAATACCAGTTCTTCAACAAGCTTATATTAAGCACATACAGTTACTTCCTGCACAGCAATGGAGAAACACAGGTAAAGAAGAGGCTGAATTTGCTTCAGAAGTGAGAATAATATGGTGGAGAGGTTGAAGAAGGATTTTGTGAGGATGTTGCATCAGTCAAGTCCGAATGCATGTACTGAAATCCACTAGATGAAAAGGAGGAAGAACATCACAAAGACAGAACAACTTATGTAAAGGCACAAGCTGTGACAGAGAATGGCATGGTTAGGGTGACTAAAACATAGGTAATGTAAGAAAAAATGATGGTAAATTTACTAGGAATTAACAGGGAAATCTACATAGAATGTAGAAATGTAAGAAATATACATAGAATTCTAATTTGTGCGCTCAGGAGCTTATAATTTCTAAATATGTTTTTTTTTGAGAGGTTGTTTTAAGATAGGAAAATGCAATTTTGTTTTTTTCAATTTTTAAAGTATTATAAGTTAAATTTATTGATAGATCCAAGAGAGCTTTAACTATATATATATATATATATATATATATATATATATATATATATATATAAACCCAAAATAGAGTATATTTTTAAAAATTTGTGGAAACTCATGAGTCATAATAAAATAAGTCCATTCTTTCTAGACAGATTTTCATATAGTGTTGTAAATTTTAAACTGTCTAAAAAGATTTAAAAAGCAGCAAGTTGCTAGGTGATTGCTAAGGGAAATCATGAAGACTGATAATTAACTTCAACACTGCAATCAGTTTCAATCAAACAGATTATGTGTCTAAAAGAATTCAATAAGGAAATTAGAGAGAGTTTTCATATAGAGCAATTTACATGGAAAAATATTTCATTCCAATTAAAAAAGCACTGTATGTCCTGATAGTAAAATGTACCATGCACAGTGGAATACAAAGAAGAGAAGTGTATCTGGCTCCAGAGCTAGCAAAGTTCTGGCCAATGAAGAGTGAACTTAAGAGCAAAAGCAGAATTTATGAAAAAGCATAGCCTATCCGACAACTGTTAAGTAGTGCAGCAAGGTGGACCAGTCACCTTGGAGAAGAAATGCTAAAAGAAGGCAATCAGGAAAAACTGGTGAGGCTGTCATCTTATCTTTTAGGCAAATGACTTACCAGGGGTTGGGGCAGGATGGTGTGGAGCTCAGGCAAGGGTAATGCCTCCTGATAGTTTCCAAACTGTAAAACCATCTCACCTCCCCCAAGATTTTAATACACAACAACTTAATGAGGATAAATCAGGAAATACAACAAAGTGCCAGAAAAGAATTTAAAATTACCTTAATGTCACCATCAAGAGATACATACTAATACCATTTTGATGTATCTTAACTTTTATCAATGTGCACACACACATAAACACATGTACACATGCTTCCATCTTGAAATTTGAGTTGTCTACCAATTTTTTTTCCGTATGCTGATCACTCTCAAAGTTTTTACTCTCAAGATACCTTTACATCATTAAACATTATTGAGAACCCCAAAGAACTTTTTTATGTGGTTCATAGCTTTCAAAGTTTATCATATTAAAAATTAAAATTGAGAAATATTTTAAATTATATGTATTAATTCATTTTAAAATAATAAATCCATTACATGTTAAGAAAAAATACATATTATAAAGACATAATTATATATATTATACACATATAATATACATACCATTTTATGAAAAATGACCTTTATTAATTGTAGGACTTTATATGGCATCACATTTATAGGGGAAAGGAAAAGAATACAGGAATAATATAATACCTTTAGAAGAGATAGCAAAAACTTATTGAAGAAAAGTATGTCTTGTTTCTTGCTAGGTAAGTGAGTATTTACTCCTCTTTGAAACCAGAATGCTCAGTAGAACAGAGGTACTCAAACTAAAAGAAAATTTTAGTGAGAGCCGGCACTGGATTTTCATATCTACTTTTGCTTTAAAAGCACTGCAATATATTGTTTTGATTGAAGTATATGAAGAAAATTCAACCTTACATAGATAAATATTTTGAAAAGGGAGGTATATTTTCATAGCTTTTCAGGTAATCATGGATGTTTTTTTACTATACCAAAACTTGAGATTTGTGGTAAAGTGTAGTTGTAATGTGGAATCTGAAACCCTATCAATGAAGTCTTTGCACTGCTACATTAAAAATTCATTGGTCTATCTGGCAGTATGAATGGATCATTTACCCATGTGTGATTCTGTAGTGTCCTGCATTTTTCATTCAGAAAATTGCTGGGTTATGTAGCTTCTCAAATGTTGAAACATTTCTTTACGCAACATAAAAAAATTTCATCAGACAAGTCTTTAAAATATTGGGAAGCTGTTGTGCTCATGATGGAAAATATGTTTTTCAGAATTCTAACTTTAGTTTGAAAGTTAAAATTTTATCATTAGCAAGAGATACTGTCAGGTGTTTTCTCTGATGTCATCACCCTTTCTTATTCATTTTTAGTAAAATGTCTGCCAAATGCCCTAGTCTGAATAACCACAGGCTGTCATTCATTCAAATAAAAATGTTGTTCCAGGAAAGAAGTGGTTAGTTTAGCATGCAACTCAGTCTTGCAGTGCCTTTCCACAAGACAATATGCACTTCAATAAGGCATAAAAGTGCTTTATGCATAGTTCTCAGATTATAAAAACCTTGCATGAACAGTTGAGATTTAATATAATCAATTTTGTCGCTTCAGCAAGGTCATTTTGAAATGAAACTGACTTTTCAAAATATTTACTGCACATACATGGTGGTGACAAATGTAACATACAGCTGGGTACCATTGTCTTGTTTCCTGCTAAGGCACTGACAGTTTTAACCATCAGTGCAAATATCAATACAGTGAAAAAGTCCGTTAAAATAAAAATTCATTGATCTAGCTTGCATTTGAATGAATCTTTTACCAATGGGTTTTATTATTATTATTATTATGAGAAGAGTTTTAAATTTGTACACCCCTAAAGAGTTCTTAGGACCTCCAGCAGTCCACAGATCACACTTTGAGAAACACTGCCCTTAAACCACTAAATATTCTTTCTAGCATTACTTGAAAGGGCTATTTAATGCTCTCTCAAGTACATGTATCATCATTTAACCATTATCCTATTATTAGACATTTAAGTTGTATCTAATTTTTCATTATTACCAATAATTTCTGATGAGCCTCTTTCTATATAAAGCTTTGTTTTCCTCTCTATTTACTAAAGATTGACTCCTAGTAATTTTACTAGGTCAAGAAAGATTTTCAAAGGGTGCTATCAAATATATTTCCAGAGGGACTCCAGCTCTGCATCTGGTTCCTGTTAGGCAGTTGTGAATGTGCTAACACTGCACTCAGATGAGGAGAAGCCAAGTAGAGACTATGCTCACACTGGCAGCATGGGGTCTCCCTAAGGTTAAGCTACAGGAACTTGGGTCAGCTTTATTCACACTAATTGCATCCATATTCCTGGGCATGTTCCTATTTAGGCACTCTGCCACAGCAAGATCGCATTAAACAGTGACAGGTTTTGTAGTCGGTGATATTTATTTCCTGCCTGAAGAGAGTAGGAGAAAAATATGACAGCTGCTGTGTCATGTGAATGAGTTTAGCTAAATTCAGTGTCCCAGTTGTTTGGTTTTGTGACCCCAGATGATTAATCCTTTCCTCTCCTTTTTGTGGCATTTCTGGTTATGTTTGAAAACCCAATCCTTTCTGAACTTTTTCACCCAAACATTTGGTTCAGCTTGTTCCTTAAGGACTTGGAAATGAAAACTGGAGGTCATGGGCATTCCCCCCTACTTTATCCCTGCTTTTTAAAATTGGCTTCTTTTCTTTCTTCCTTTTTTTTCTCCCAGATTTACTTCTAAAAAAAAAAAAAAAAAAAAAAAGGTCAGTATCTTGCTAGAAATAGAGACCATGAATATGTCATCATGATTTTTTCCCTTTTCTTCTTCAGCAGTAGTCAGATTATATAGTATTTTACAGGAGCATACATTCAATGAGAAAAGTTGATTTAACAGACTCAATTTATTCTTATAATGCCTCATGATGTTATGTGATTTTATTCTACCTATAGATTCTTACAACAGATTTAATGTCTGCTCTGTAATTACCTACTACAAATTGTAATCTTGGTGTTGACTTTTTTATAATAAACACAAACATGAAAATGCTCCCAAATCAAATTCTCTGAGGCACAGTTGTGCTTCAAGGGTTCCATGAAATTCATCCCCCTCCTTGCTACCACCTTCTCCTAGATAGTTTTTATTGAAGCACACTTTGTCATTCAGTCTGATATTTTGAAAAATATTAATTGAAACAACCTAGTGAAACCCACTGTGTCCTCTCCTAAAATAATGCTGTGGAGACTTGTTGCTCTTTTAGCCTAGATTACACTAAGAGGATGCACACATATATATGTCTTCTCTCCTGAGTTGGAGATGTGCTACTAAGCACCTGCTTTGTTTCTTTTTGAAAGTACTACCTATGTAACTGATTGTCCTGCTTAAATTTAAATTTTAGAATCTTAAAGTCAAAGCTGTATCCTTCATTTAGTAAATATATAGACTCTCATTTCATGTACTGTCCCATCTCACTGCATCTGGTTCTATTTTCCAGTTCTCAGAATTCCTTTCGCCAACTTCCTATCTCCTTATTTATTTTATTGTACTTCTCTTTGCAAGCTAAAAGATACAAAAAGAACAAAGTAAGGTCTTATTACAAAAAGAACAGAATAAGGTCTAAATTTTATAATTTGTAATAATTCTCCTTAAAAAGGGTTTATTCAAACAAGCTAAAATTTGGACTGGAAATGAAAAGAGACCAGGTGTAAAATAAAACTTGTTTAAGGCTTAGAGAAAAGAAAAAAAGACGATACATGTGAATCATACGGCACTGATGGTTGCATAGGAAAACATGGTGCATCGGGCGCCCGGGGGCTCAGTCAGTCAAGCGTCTGCCTTCGGCTAGGGTTATGATCTCAGGGTCCTGGAATCGAGCCCCCCTTCAGGCTTTCTGCTCAGCGGGGAGCCTGCTTCTCCCTCTGTCCCTCCCCCCCCCCCCGGTCATGCTCGCTTGCTCTCTCCCTCTCTCTCAAAAATGAATAAATTAAAAGAACTTAAAAAAAAAAAAAAGGAAACACAGTGCATCAATCTAAAATCAGGAAGCAAAAAAGAAAAATCATCATTCTTTAATCTTTATCATGGGACAGAGAAAAAATTAGTAGTACCTTGGTTAGGACACAATTATTTCTTTAAAAAGATCTCTTCTTGGGGCACCTGGATGGCTCAGCCAGTTAAGCGTCTACCATTGGCTCAGGTCATGATCTCGAGGTCCTGGGATTGATTCCCATATTGGGCTCCTTGCTCAGCGGGGAGCCTGCTTCTCTCTCTGCCTGCCACTCCCCCTGCTCATGCTATCTCTCCCTCTCTCAAACAAATAAAATCTTTAAAAAAAAGATTTCTTGACAGAAATATGTTTAATGAACTTTAAAAATAGATGAATAAAGTGGAAACCCAGCAATACTTTATTTTTATTAAATTTTATATTTTCCTTTCATCTGAAAGATTAGCACACTCAGAAAGGCTGAGGCATACTAACAAAGTCTTAAGACTAGAAACATTTGGAAAATCCAAATCAAAGAGTTTTAAATGACAGAGGTGGAAACAGGGAGAGTGGAATTGAGATATACTTCTCTGGGACACCCCAGATTCACCATTAATCAGGGTAAGCAAAATTTAATGTAATGGGCATGACTCCCAGAATAAATGAATTCTATCTCCACCACTGAAATGACTGTATTTCATAATTTAGATGTATCCTTTTAAAAAAAAATGTCACGTATAACTTTTATGGTTAGGAAACATTTTTCCCCAACAGTAACAAATCAAATACTTCATAGCCTGAAAATTTATTTCAAGATCCTTATACTTATACATGGATGTTTCATACCTCTCATTTTTCAGAGATACATGAGATATGAGGAACTCAGACCTTTACTTTTCAAATATTGTAAAATGAGTTATTTGTACTAATTTTCTCCAGTCATATGACTTTTTCAGTTTCTAAGTAATATAAAGAGATAGAAGGGCCACACCTATTCTTTTCCTCTCATCTTTAGGGAAGCCCCCAAGCTATTCATCTGGGCACTTAATCCACTGAAAAAAGAATGGAAAGAGAGGGCAAAAGTAGGCTCCTGGCCCACTTAAAGTCTTGGGCTAAGTGGAACAGAAAGCTAAATACAAATGTGGCTCTATGATAAAAACAGTAAAAATGATTATCTTTTCTCTGTGGAAACTGATGAAGTATATTAGTGGGAGTGGGCATGAGGGAACAGAACAGAAAGCAGGTTAGTGGATTTTGTTCCATCATAAATTCTTTGGCAGAATAACATTAAGTTATTCTTTCCATAAATATTCAGTTGATTCCTACTGCATTAGGTACTGTGATAGAGAGAAGAGTAACCAGACATGGTCTTTATCCTCCAGAAGACTTGTGGTCTAGTAGGGGAAGAGTCTCAGTTGCCCTATCTGTAAAATAGGCATGAACAAGATGATTGCAAAGGTCCTTGCTAGCTCTAAATTAGTAAGTTGATATTAAAAAATAAAAAAAGTACTACAGTGATTATTATTACTATTTTGATACTTCCTTATTATTTTTCTTTATCCCAATATCCCTTCATTGAACCCAGGCTTTGAGGTCTGGAGAAAGTAGCAGAAAGTTTTAAAAGAAAGATACAGTTGACAAAAGGAAGAAAGAATAAGAAAAGAAGGTAAAGAGAATAGTATTCAACTATTACCAGGCATCTACTTGTGGTAGACATTATATAAACATATAATTTCATTCAAAGAGACAGAAGTCCATTAGCTGCCACCCTCCAAAAGAAGTTCTAGAGGTAGGAACTGATCAACTTTGTAAGTCCAAGACCTAACACAATGTTTTAGTACACAGTGTTTGTTCTAAAATTATTGGATACATTTAAATTATAAAACATGATAAATAACATCAACATTCTATCATTCTGCCATCTTAAGAAATGAGTCATCACTTTGTAGAGCATCATTTTCCTTCATGTACTTAACTCAGAACAATCATTTCTTGTATTTTAGAATATTCTTCAACATTTAGAAGCAATATATACAAATCATTTCATTAGGGGAAGCATGAGAACAGATTCCTACAAACACAAACACACATGAACAGCAATATTTTTTGGTAAGTAAATTATCATGTTTATCCCTTCAAATCACCTTGATAGCTGCATTATGATTACCTCAATTTCACAGAGTACAGTTCTCCATACTTTTTAGCATACAGGCTTTTAGGGTAGAGTTTTACAATACAGTCCACCTAGAATCATCACACATTGCCGTCTCAAATGGTTTTTCCTCTTACTTTTATAATTTGTACTAAAATTTTGAGCTCATTTTGCTCTGAGCATTTTCTAAGCCTATTTTTAAATATGAGAAAAAATTGTGACAGCTTGTTCCCCTGAGATAGTAGTGGGGATGAAGGCATTTGGTGGATTAGACTAAGAAGCCTGACTAGGTTCTCAGACACACAAAATGACATACTATCAACTTAGAGAAAAACATGTCTGTTGTTAACAAAACGAAATTAAACAACCCACTGATAACCAAAAACAGCAATTAATTTGGTAAATAAAAATAGGACACTCCCAATAAAACTAATTATAAAAGTGGATTACAATTACTAATTAATAAACTTATGATGTATGTAAACAGATGTTCATTTTGGAGTATAGACTTCTCAACAGAAACAACTCAGGCACTATCATTCTTTCCTGTAATCTTCCTGAGAGCCATTCTTCAACAGAGTGATACTTATGCTCACTGTCACCTTTTCTTTTGACCTAAATAAAGGTTTATTCACTAATCTAGTCTAAAGATGGTCACATTAAGTGACAATCAGACTCTACCCTAAAACTATCCAAACACTGACATATAAATTTTCTTTATACACTATCATTACAATTCAGGGTTTTGGTTTTTTTTTTTTTTGTATTTTTTGTTTGTTTTAAAAGATTTTATTTATTTTAGAGACAGAGAGAGAGAGAGCAAGCACACATAGCAGGGAGAGGCAGAGGGAGAGAGAACCCCAAGCAGACTCCACACTGAGCACGGAGCCTGACCAGGGCTTGATCCCAGGACCCTAAGATCATGACCTGAGCCAAAACCAAGAGTTGGACGCACCCCACAATTTAATTTTATATTAGTAAAGGTTTTAGCCCCAAGAAGCTAGAGATAAATGTGTTTATCAATAAGACAATTTAACCAGAGCACTTAGACAAAATAAAAAAACATAGGAGTGGATGTACCTTTATGAATTAGTTTTTGTTTTCTATTATTTTTAAAAAATTTCTATTTATTTGACAGAGAGATATACAGAGAGAGGGAACACAAGCAGGGGGAGTGGGAGAGGGAGAAGCAGGCTTCCCGCTGAGCAGGGAGCCCCATGCGGGGCTCGATCCCAGGACCCTGGGATCACGACCCGAGCTGAAGGCAGACACTTAATGACTGAGCCACCCAGGCATCCTGAATTAGTGTTTTTATTTTCTTTGGGTAAATACCCAGTGGTGCAATTATTGGATCATATAGGAATTCTATTTTTTCAGTTTTTTTTTCAGGAACATCCATACTGTTTTTCCACAGTGGCTATACCAATCTTCATTCCTATCAACAGTGCACAAAGGTTCCTTTTTCTCCACATCCTCACCAACACTTGCTAATTCTTGTGTTTTTTATTTTAGCCATTTTGAAGTAATATTTCATTATGGTTTTAATTTGCATTTCACTGATCATGTGATAGAGACCTGAAACCATATAAGTCCTAGAAGAAAATAAAGGCAGTAATTTCTTTGACATCAGCCATAGAAACATTTTTTTTTCTAGATATGTCTTCTCTGGCAAGGGAAACAAAAACAAAATTAAGCTTACTGGCACTACACCAAAATAAAAAGCTTTTGCACAGTGAAGGAAGCCATCAACAAAACAAAAAAGCACTTACTGAATGGGAAAAGATATTTGCAGCAAATGATATAATCTGACAAGGGGTTAATATAAAAAATATATACAGAAGTTATACAACTCAGCATCAAAAAAACAATCCAATTAAAAAATGGGCAAAGGACATGAATAGATATTTTTCCAAAGAAGCCATGAAGATGACCAACAGACATGTGAAAAGATAACAATGAATTCTTAGATATGACACCAAAAGCCCAAGAAACAAAACAAAACAAAAAGATAAACTGGACTTCATCAAAAATGTTCATGTATCAAAGGATATTATCAAAGGGACAAAGGATATTATCAAAGGACAACCTACAGAATAGAAAAAAATATTTGAAATCATACATCTGATTAGAGTTTAATATCCAGAATATATTTAAAAAAACTCCTACAACTCAACAACAAAGAACAACCCAATTAAAAGCAGCAGACTTTTACAGACATTTCTTCAGGAAAGATATACAAATGGCAAATAAGGACATGAAAAGATATATAAATGAATAGGAACTCAGATACTTACATGTCAACATTCATAACATCATTCACAATAGCCAAAAGGTGAAAGCAACTCGTGTCTATCATCAGATGAATGAGTAAACAAAATGTAACATATGCACACAATGGAGTATTATTCAGTCATAAAAATTACTGAAGTTCTTATACATGCTGCAATATGGGCGAACCTTGAAAACATTATACTAAGTGGAATAAGCCAGACACAAAAAGATAAAAATTGTACGATTCTACTTATGTGAAGTACCTAGAATAGGCAAATTCATAGAGACAGAAGGTAAATCAGAGGTTACCCTGGGCTGGAGAAAGAGGAGAATGGGAAACTATGGTTTAATGGCTACTGAGTTTCTATTTCTGGTGATGAAAACATTTTGTAAATAGAGGTGATGATTGGATAACACTGTGAAAATATTGAAAGCCACTGAATATACACTGAAAAGTGGTTAAAATGTCAAATTTTATGTTATACATATTCACCATTTATAAAAAGAATTAATAAAATTAATATTACTAAAAATTGAATCATGTTTAAATGAGTAAATTTATATGGTATGCGATAACTGAATAAAGCTGTTAAAATATACATATAATAAACATTTACCTTAAAGTCATGTTTACTGGATGTAACATAGATGAGTTTTTGTTTTATTCTGTTTTTCTTCATTGCCCATTTACAGTAATTTCAGATACGTATTACAAACACGTTTTTAATCAACACTAAAACAATTGTTAGTTAATAAGCCATGAAGTGAATTCCTTTAGAGTTATACATATGCTCACTAAATTTAAATTGGAAATTCCCATCAGAATTATCCTAGTTCTGTACTGACATCTCTCTCTTCAGCCCATTCAAAATGCCACCCTATACAGTTACTCTACATAGTAGATATAGCAGGAGCTTAATAATAATTTAAGTGAATGCATGATTAAGTTATGGATGGAAAACTCATGTGATCCATGCTGCTTTTTTCTCTCTACTCCATACTTCTAAGTCAATTCCTTGCTGATTTCTGGAGGTGGTGAGATTCTTTGAAACCCCAACTCTCTTAGAGACGACTGCCTATTGACAAATAGTGTAAGTTAAACATAGCATTTTTTAGCCTAATACAGGCTTATCATTATACATTACAGTGTTAGAACTGGCAGAAAACTTCACAAATATTTTGTTTTCCTCATAGAAGGATCCATCATTTAAAGTAAAATTGTTTATGTCTGAGTACCAAACTTACATATAATTGATGCATATGGAAAATTATATCATAGTACTTGAAATAGTAAATGTATGGAGTTGACACTAGGAATTTACTTAATATAAGTATCTATTGATGGTGGGTGATATTTTACGGTATAAACAGGAACTACATTAAAAATTAAGCCTAAAAATTCAGAGGTTTCTAATATTTGGGGACATACCTTTGATGGGAAAAATAATAGTAGTTTGTGACTGCTAATGGACATAATTTAAAGGAGGACGAATTTACCATTGCTCACGTTCTACTACTCATACTGTGACGCTTTCCTCTTTTACTACAACTTCACATTCTTACCTTAAGTGTCACCCTTCCTTCTTTGTGGTCACCTGATCCCCAAAGCCTACCACCTATAGGTCTTTTTTTTTTTCATTTTAATAGAAAATTATTTAAGACTTAAAAATCCTCTCAGAAGAAAATTAGCTCCAATAGCTGAATTTAACAGAGCTGGAAAACTGATCAATTTACCTGCCTTCTGCCTGCCAATCTTGGTCTAGGTCATCCGGGGTCCCAGCTCCAAAGCCAAAAATAATTGTCTCACATCAAGATCTTTTGTATTGCTTGTACCTCACTTCTATCCAATTGACTGCCAAGCCTGTCCCTTCAGTTCCTGGTTGCCTGCCTGGCCTTTGGACCATCTATCCTATCTAGCCCCACAGTTTAGATTTCCTCTTGCTTCCTGATTTCATGCCTGATTTCAGCTGAGATTAATTTTTCTGAGCTGTGTCTGCATTCATCTGATCTTTATCTAGTTCCTAACTTCCATTGTGTTTTGTTACTCCCTACCTCAATGTTCAGTCTCTCCTCTGCCAGCCTTTGTTGTGGCATTGTGACACATTTTGAAGTTTCCCTTCAACTCCCTATCCCATCTCAACACTAAAAGCAACCCTGCCTGGCGTGCACCTAACTGTATCATTTACTGAGCTTACCACTCTGACAACTTTACACTGACTAGTCTTGGAGGAAGGAAAGGAAAAGAATCAAATATCACTTATTCAACCTAACTGTAGCAAATCATAAGTACTCACTATAGTTAAGGAATTAACAGATACTTGTTGCCTCATCATTTGAGTGTATCTATGATTTTTTTTCAAATAATAACCCACAAATATAGCTGCTATATATATCCCTATGCATTGATATTCAAAATGTAGACTCAATGAGGGTGAACTGGTTAAGCTATTGAATATTTAAGCCAATTGTATAGAAATAGTGGAGATTAGGAAGCTTTGAAGACTGAATCCACAGGAAGAACATACTGCCAGCCAAACACAATTACCCAGATTAGGCTGTTGGACTCACTATGTGTTTTGGTAGATGACAATAAGAGGTCATTAACGGACGATTTCTTTTCAAAAAACAAATCAGTCAGAGTTTCCTCTTTACTGCCTTTTCCCTTAGGATTTAAGGGTATATTATTGACAGACTTATTATCATTATACCCCGATTAGGCAAAAATATTCATGCATTATATATTTTTTTCCTCCTAACTGCCCTCAAGACACTGGCAATCATCCTACAATTGGTCTTTCCATTCTCCATTATGCTTGTGTGTGTGTATATATATGTGTGTGCATATATGGGATCATTCTGTAAATCTTTAATGAGGTGTATTTAGTTATCTTGTTATATTTTTTGCTCCTGTGATGGGCATTTTTTATTCTCAACAGTTGTGACCAACTATTCCATGGTTTGTTGTCTTCTAATAAGTCCATAGACTCTTAAGCACAAAAAGAAAATGATCATTTAGGAGTTCAGTTAATCAGAGTATATTAGCAGATCTAGACCAACATGTGAGATTATCAAGGACACATCTCTTTATGATTCATTTAAAGGAAACACTAACATTAAGAACTCTTCAAAACACATTTAAATTTGCTATTTAAAATGTTAAAGAATGACTCATTGCTACAGATCTTTATGACAAACACTGTCATGAAAAATAGTCCTCAGGATTTGGTGGTTTGGCACTTTTGAAGTCTAAGGTAGCCTTTCCATATAGCCAGTTCTTTATAATGTTGTACCCTTTGTATCACCTGAGTAATATTTTAAGAAATCAATTTTAAGACCAATTTATGCCATTTTTTATTTGCCTGCGTTTATTTGGATCTAAATATTCAGAGTTCAAATTATATTTACTTTCAACAATGCGGTTGCCTTGGTGCCCTGCAAAAAAAATAATAATAATAATAACTTCAGGAATGCTCTAGTTACTACTGCAGTGGAAATAGTAATACATTCATAAAAGCAAGTATGCTGGCTAGACAATGTGTCTCTCAAAGATGTCTACCAGAAAATAACCTGGAAATGTATTGTGCTACATTTCAATACTTACTCTTTTTTTATGGCCCTGTGTGCTTTAAGGAAAACGAAAGGAAGTGTTAACTGTGCATTTGTTAATCCGGTTTATGGGAACTGGAGTGACCCAGAGAAAACAGAGGTAAGTGGTAATGGTGAACTGTACTGTTTTAGAAGCAGAAACACACACACACAGTGTTGTTTGGATATGTCCATATCATGGCTACGAGGAATGTTTTAACAGAGTTATTTTATTGGGAATGGTAAGGAGTTTTAGTCCTTCTAGATGTGCAATGAGAATTTTCCATTCCAGGGCAGATTCAATCTGTTTGTAAAGTTAGTTCACTGTTAAGTGGCTTTGTGGTCACTGTTCATACTCAACAAGAGCTGACAAATCTGGAAAATATCAGTTTAACCCAGAGTATTAGTCAGCTACCCATAGTAACTCTTTATTGACTGTTCTTTGTATTCTATTCCCAAAGACAAAAGGGAGGACAGCATTCTGTGCTGTGCTTTAAATTTAGGTGTGAGCAGTAAAGGGCTATTACCTGATAATTTAGAATACTAAAGGAGAAATTAAAGTGTATTCATCTTTCTTGGGACTTTTTAGGGCTATTCCTTATCAGTGCACTAAGTAGACTAAAGAGAAAATGAAGTAAAATCTTTCTCATCTCTTTCTTAAGTAGATAATATGAGCATTCACTTAGATATAAAATAGGATTAGCCATGACGCATCACTTCTTGTCTACGAAAACCTCCTTACATCTGATTTTAGAAATATTTTATCAGATTCATTCTTGTCAAAGTGAGTATATAGAAAGCTAAAGTGTTCATTTCTCTTATTATTTTTAAAGAGAATAGGCCACAAACAGTTGTTACCATTATTTAAATGAGTAACAAGGTGCCAGATTAGATGATTTCTAGTAGTTTTGGAACCTTGGTTGATATGGCTGAAGGCTAACACTTGACTTTTTAATTTGTGTTTTATTCAATAATGATGTCATATATACTTTTAGTATTATTTTGGTAGGAATGAAAACAAGGAATATTTCCCAGAACACAAAGAGAATTAATTTGGATGATCTGTCAAGTCAATCAAGACACAGAGTAAAACTTAAAATGTAGCCCCCCCCCCCCCGCTTCAAATGGATATTCAATAAATAAATGCATATTTAGGAAGCCTAAGGTATCTTTTTGGCAAAGTAGGTAGGTGTAATACAAACCTACTTTCATTTTAGGAAAGGAAAGAAAATTTAATCTTTTTAAAAAAATCTTCAGTTTAACATTTAGTATCCGAAAGATACAAATGATATAAGGAAATCAAATGTAGTGTTTTAAATTAGGCATTTTTTATATTAATATCTTATAAACTTGTAATAATTAAAAAGCTGCTAGGAAGGTACTGTGCATCTTTTACTTTCTACTGAGAAATGGTCTCTCTGGCACATGGGTGGGGGTTCATATCAAAGACCCACCTTTCAAGGTGCTTTCAAAACTCTACTATGTTTGCATACGGCAGTGCAATCAATGACTAGAGAAACTTGGAAGGAATTTCCTTTTTTCTATCCAAATAAAAAAAATAATTCCTCTTTCACATTTTTTACCTTCCATTAAGAATGGCTAGAGAAGAAATTCTGCCACAGTTCTTGAACTTTGTTGCTGCTTTGATTTCTATTGTTTCAGAAAACAATGACTTTGTATACATATAGGTATACTACATATACCTTTCCTGACTTTGTAACAGAGAAATAGACTTCTCCAAAATACTCTTCCAAAACCTCTTAGAGAAAATTCTCAAATCCTGATATAGAAATTGTAAGAATAGTATAATGAACTGCCATGTATCCATCTCCCAACTTCAATCATTATCAACCCCTGGTCATTCTTGTTTCACCTCTACACCACCCATTCCCACTATACACCAGAATGGTGGTGTTGGTTTATTTTTGTTTTTTTAAGACTGTTTTGTTTAGAGCTGTTTTAGGTTCATAGCAAAACTGAGCAGAAGGCACAGACAGTTCTCATATATCCCCCCACACACAAACACATGGTCTCTCCCATTATCAACATCCTACACCAGAATGGTACATGAGTTACACTGACAAACCTGTATCTTCCCATCATCCAGAGTCCATAGTTTACATTAGGGTTCATTCTTGGTGTCAACCAGGTTATTTTTAAACAAATCCCAGATATCATTAAATTTCACCTGTGAAGACTTAAGTTGTAACATTAAGGGATAAAGACTTTAAAAAAATATAACCACAGTATCATACCTAAACATTTAATAATTCCTTGATGCCATTAAATATTCGATCAGTGTTCAACCTACCCCAACTGTCTCATAAATAAATAGGGGGCTTATATTTGTTGCTGTTGCTATATTTTTAAAATCAGGATGGATATAAGGTATATTATCCAAATTGATAGACATGTCTCCTAAGACTCTTTTAATCTCTAGGCTCCATTTTCTCTCTCATGTTTTCCTTGCACTTTCTTTGTTGAAGAAATCAGTGTTTGTCCTATTAGAACTTTCCACATTTTAGGTTTTCTAATATACTCTGTAAAATATAACTCTCTCAACTAAAAGTCAGGTTTATTTGTTTTGTATTTTTGTTTTGTTTTGTTTAATTATGATCAATACAGCAGACTTAGAGAAATCAGCACCTCAGAAAGAGGTAGTCCAGATTCTGCCACTGCACTTCCCCATCCCACCAGAGGTGAGGCTAAGGCAGTGACTCCTATGCCCCAAGGGCCTTGGACACAGACCAACCTTTGGTCTGTCAGCCGTGTAGGCAGTGTGGACTGTAGGTACTAGGGGGAGAGTCAGGAATGCTCTAGTTACTACTGCAGTGGAAATCCATTAAAAACTCATTGTATTCTGCATGATCTGGAAAGAAGTCTGTTACTTTAGTGACTAAAATCCTAACCTCTTCAATGTGTTTTTCTTTAGAGTTCTGTATACTCCTTCTCAAATCCATTGTATGGCACAACATCAGGATGCCTGGAGACCATATCTAATCATCTGAAATAGTACCATCCAAATCAAGTATGATCTAGGATATGCAGTTTGTAGAAAATCCTACTCTGAAACCTGATAGAAACTCATCTTATGCAATAGTAAAAATAGAAGGGATTCAGAATACTAGTGTAATTATTACATTTACAAATAAATTTTCTTACTGAATATATTAAATGTTTTCATGGAATCTGAATCAGAACCTTATATTCTTTGTATATCTGAATATTTTAATAAAATGTTCTACTTGAATTTCTTGTTTTCTTTTGATTTTTATCATGGTCATTTTTTTAAATTACAAATCAAATTGTTTTATATCCTGAATATAAATAAGTGTTAAAATGCTTATTTGAATGAGATAGAGCTTAAAAACAAGAATAAGTGAGTATACAAATTAGCAGGAATGGACAAATCATACCAATCCTAATACACATAATCATGAGTAAAAGTTATTTATGCATCTTGGAAAAAATGTGAAATTGTCAGCCTAAACTTGCCTTTATTCAAATAATTATTTAACACATATCTTCATATAGATATAAAAATAATACTGAAATACATGAGTTAAAAAGCTTTGGACTTCAAGAAACTGAAAAATCCCTATACCAATTGTTTAATAATGTGGCAATTATTATCCTGAAAATCAGGAAATTGGGAGATAGAGCACTTCTTTTGGTTGGTTTTTGCAAAAGCCCCATGCCTTCAGCAAGGACTCTGGTTATTTATAAGTTTCAGTTCCTAGATTTTGTTCTCAGGCTAGCTCCCTGACAGGTTAGAGGATAGCTTTATAAGCTGCAGCACTGTTGCATTCATGATAAAGTTCAGAGGCAGAAAAGAGGCCATTTCTTCTCGTGTCACTAACCCTTATCAGGATGCACTCCCAGCAACAGCACTCTTATCGGCCAAGAGAGACATGAAGCCCATGCCAAGCCAACCTCTTCAAAGGTGATGAGGCCACCATGGCTGGCGGACACCCTTCACTATACCCACTAGGCTAAGAACAGACCCGTGAAGCTCTCTGACAAGTACTTGAGGGAAGATACTTGAACAAAATTAGAGGATAGTTAGGATCAAGAAGGTGACATAGCCATATAACAAGCAACTATCTTCATCTGCTCTAAATAATAATACAGGGAATGTTCCTTGCAATCTATTGGATACAGACAAAATTAGTGATCAGTAACCTGCTGGCCTCTGTTCTTAAGGGTTTGGAGAGAAGAACAAAAAGTTTAGGAATTACTATCCCATGATCATTTAGGACATTCCTCAGCCCAATGTAAGGTCAGTTGTATACAATACAAGGTTCACTACCAACATATTAGTGCCTTTTGTGAGACTACAGACTGGAAAAAAATATATTGTTGTTCATTAGCCTTCCAATAGATTAATCTCAAATTTTATGCCTGTTAATTGTTTTGAAGCCCATTAACTGCATTCTAGTTGCACTCTCTCTGATTATCTTCTCCTAACTGCTGCTCTCCTATTGTCATCAACATTTCTGATCTAGAAAAATTCACACAAGAGAGAATCACTTATTCTTGTTGTTGAAGTTTGACTCCTACCATTGTGGTACATATACATTTTGGGAAGCTGCATTTATTTTAGCTTAAAACTATCATCAGGGGTACCTGGGTGGTGCAGTCAGTTAAGCACCCAACTCTTGGTTTTGGCTCAGGTGGTGATCTAAAGTCGGGAAATCAAGCCCTGCGTCAGGCTCCACATTCAGTGAGGAGTCTGCTCAAGACTCTCTCTCCCTCTCCCAGTGCTCTCTCTCTCAAATAAATAATTGAATCCTAAAAAACAAAACAAAAACTATCATCCAGATACATTCAGGATCTTTGCCTAAGCTTATAGGAGTCAAAATTCAAATACAGTTTTAGTAAAAGACCTCAAGGCATGAAAAATGTAGGAAAAATGCCATTTTACAAAAGAGATAATAACAATGATTATCCAACTTAAATTGGCTTGTTTCATAGGAATACTGAGGAAATCATGACATACAGGTAGCTCCAAATTGAGGGTAACAGAAATCAACAGAGACTAGAAATTAAGGTATTCTTAGGAGTAGTTAAATTTTTCTTCAGGTACAAGTTATGTGCCCCCTAAAATGTTTAAATCAAACATTTTGTGAGGTCTTATAAATACATATGGCAATTCTATGAAACTAAAAGAATGAAACTGATTTTTTCTTATCCAATAGATAGAAGAGGTGTTTATGTCGTTTTCATAATTTAATTTGACATTCAGAAATAAAAAATTTGTTTTTATTTGCATTGTTCTCCCTCTGACAACTTTATGATGTAAGTCCAAATCTGCACCATTGTGATTTTAAAAATATAAAAAAGAAGAAGAAAAATAGAGAAAGGAAGAACAAGAAGTATACAGAGTTCACAAATTATATAATTCAGCTTTAAGTCATGAAAAGATATTGTATGGTGACTAAATAAAATAAAATTTAAAAAAATAATAATAAATCATGAAAAGATCTCAAATTTCACACAGGACACAGAATCCATTGGAAGTATTTTTTTTAAGCCAGTGAATGTCAGGAGAATGGATCCCAATGAGTAGGGCTGATTCTTAGGGTTTTTAGTGCATAATATTTAAGACAACATCTTGTTAACTGAATTCATGTGACCAAGGTATTTCCCAAAATATACTATAAGCACATAATATTAATAACAATAGCAACAACAAATGATAAGTACTGATAATCTGAAAAATGCTGTTTAAGTATTTTACATGTTTTAACTCAGATAAATGTAAACACCATACTGTACACTATGGTAGTCAGCCACATGTGGACATTTAATATGAAATTTACATTAATTAAAATCAACTAAATTTGAAAATGCATCTCCTCAGTTGCACTAGCCACATTCCAGATGCTCACCAGCCATGTGTGACCAGTGACCACTATAATGGAAAACACTGGAAACATTTTCATCATATAAAGTTCTCTCAGACAGCACTGTTTAGAACAATGTTGAAATATTTTGCTATAAATGGCATAAAAGTAATCTCTACAAATCTAATAAGCACTAGAACTGGCCAATTTCTAAAATAGTAACAAATTATAAATAAAACAAGCCATATTTATCTGAAAGAAAACTAGCAAATATGTGATAAACAAGTACATATTAACAGTGCTCTCTTGACGTATGTCAAATAACATTCTATTATACCATATCATCTTTGCCTAGTCCTTTCTCTACATTTAGATGGCACCTTGAAGAAATTGTGTAAGAATTTGCTTTTCTCTATTAATCTTCTTGACCATAATTTTTCACATATATCACACTAAGAACAAGATTCACGAATCCTTTAAATCCTGTGTTTAGCACATTAAGGGCATGTGCTTCAGGTAAACCAATAATTATATTCATGGCAACATCTTTTGCAATAAGTAGTCTTAAATTTCATTCTTAAAGATAAAAACCAGGGAAAATCCATAAAAAAACTGACTTTTTTTTTTTTTTACCCAAAATGCCTTTTAAAAATAAGACTTCTAATATGTATTTCACTGCCAAACCAATGACAGGTTTGTGAGTCTTAATGTTCTTCTGCTTTTCTTTGTATCAATTTGCAAAATGCTTTCCATTTCATTGCTAATGTATCTAGAAAACTAGTCCAAGTGTTAATATCTAAAGTTATCATCAAACTCAATATCCTACTCTTTAAATAATTACTTACAAGTGGAAAGGCACCACACTTCAATGAGCACACACTTTGTGAAATTTCAATGAAACTAGATACACACCATATCTTGAATTAAAGAACTCTATAACTATGAATCAGTTAAAGCATGCACAAAAATAAATAAGTAAATGAATAAACAAAATACTTAAGGACTCACTTAAAAATTCATACTGATTCATGTCATTAAACATTCTAAGAGAGTGGAGTGCTCTAAAGAGCACATTTTCTTCTCTAGAATGTGGAAGCAAAAATAAAGAGCTTTTTACTTTTCTACATTTGTATACATTTATTTATTTAGGTCCGGCTCTGGGCCCTATCAAGATGACTTCTTTGAAGTTTTATATTTTTCAGAGTTATGCAGTCAGTATAATTTGGGGCCAATAAAAATAAAAAGCCATCATAAGAGATCAAAAATAGCAGTCCTAGTTTCTCTATCTAGTTTTTTCCCCCCCACAACAGATATTAAGTAACCATTAATCTACTGCTACCATAAACTAATGGTTAAAGAGAAAAATAGTCACTGCGGGGTAATTATAATTGCCATTAATTTGTTCAACAAACTATTTGTACATAAATATTACATTGAAATAAGTGAGACAGACAGTGTGAGGAGAGTGAATAACAAACACAATATATAATGTGGCTTCTTCCCATCTGGAACTTCTATCCTGCCCTATATGGGAACCTCTAAACTTTTCTCTATCTTGTTAATTACTCCAGTGCTAATATACATCTTTAAGCATATAAAGTAAGAAGTTGATAAAATGAAATAAATATATATATGTATACACACACATATATATATGTGTATGTATATGTATGTGTGGGTATATATATATACACAAACACACATATATATTTTAAAGATTTTATTTATTTTTTGACAGAGAGAGAGAGAACAAGTAGGCAAGAGGCAGGCAGAGGGAGAGGGAGAAGCAGGCTCCCTGCTGAGCAGGGAGCCCGACATGGGGCTCGATTCCAGGACCCTGGGACCATGACCCAAGGCGAAGGCAGCCACTTAACCGACTGAGCCACCCAGATGCCCCACATATTCTTTCAATGAAGTGGACCAATAAAACTAAATACAAGTTCTTTAAAAAAGAATAATAAATCCCTGATGAAACAACAGCAGCAGCAACAAAATAAACCTTTGGTGAAGTAAATTATAAGATTAAAATAAACACCTGAGGAAATGAATCAAAGAAAGATTATGCACAAATAGCCTATGTCAGAAATGGAAACAGTATAATCACCAGAGTCTACCAACAGTGAGAAGGTAATGAAGATATTGTAAAAACCAAAAACAAGAAATATGACAAAAAATATCAAACTTTAGAGGAAATAAATCCCTTGAAAATATAATTTTCTAAAACTTCTTCTAACATAAGAAGAAATAGAAAATATAAGCAGTCCTACAGCAAAGTAATTGATCCATACTTAGTAATCTTCCTTCAAACAAAGCTCTAAGTTCATAAGATTCACTAGCAGATATTATAATACCATTAAGAAATAATGCCAAATTTATATAAACACTTCAAAAGAACAAGAGGGACCACTTCCCAACACATTTTATGAGGACAGCATAATTTTGATACAAAGCCTGACAGAGATATCCACATTAAAGGAAAATGTTAAGTCAATATTACTCATAAATACAAATGTGAAGTACTAAAACAAATCATACATGCAATGAACATATTACCATTCTCATATTTATTCCATGAATGTAAGTTTAACTTTAAAAATCAGTCATTAACAAAATGATAAATAAAAGCACATGATCGTTTTAATAGATGCAAAAAAAGTATTGTGTAAATACAACAATTGTTTATAAAGGTTTATTTGAGAGAAAGCAAGAGAGCAAACATGAGCGGGAAGGGGAGAGGGAGACGAAAGGGAGAGGGAAAGAGAATCTCAAGCAGACTCCACACTAAGCACAGAGCCAGACATGGGGCTCAATCCGAGGACCCTGAGGTTACAACCGGAGCTGAAACCAAGAGTCAAACACTGCAACACCAGGTGCCTCAGTACATTTGTTTATAATGAAAATATCTTAGGAAACTAAAAAGAGAACTTTCCTAATGTGATAAATGCACCTAGAAAAAACTCACAACTATACTTAATGGTGGAATATTAATTTCAACATGATGTTAGGAATGAGTCACAAGTGGCTACTATTACCACACCTTTCAAAATATTTGAACTGTTTACTAATAATGTTTGTGAGAAAATAAGACATGAAAAAAAATTTTAAATGATTTATTAGAAAAATAACATTTACAGGTCACATGATGTTACATAGAAAATTCAGAATAATCTCCAGATTAACATTAATTATTGATTTAACAAATTTGTCACATACAAGATTTTTTTTTTTTTTAAAGATTTTATTTATTTATTTGAGAGAGAGAGAATGAGAGAGAGCGAGTACATGAGAGGGGGGAGGGTCAGAGGGAGAAGCAGACTCCCCGCCGAGCAGGGAGCCCGATGCGGGACTCGATCCAGGGACTCCAGGATCATGACCTGAGCCGAAGGCAGTCGCTTAACCAACTGAGCCACCCAGGCGCCCATGTCACATACAAGATTAATACATAATGTCTAACTGAATATCTACATATCATGAACAAACTAAAAAAATTATTTTAAGCAAAATTATAATAAATTTAAAAATAAGTACACTAGAATAAATCTTGCAAAAGACATATATGATCTAAAATATTGAGATACTAACCTAGATACACAGATACAGTATTCAATTTTTCCCAAATTTATCTGTAAGGTCAGTAAAATCCCTATCAAATTTCTATCAGATGCCTAAGGCCTGCGAAGTTGATTCTAAATTTTATATGGAAATACAGTGGGGCAAATGTAGCCAAGAAACTCTGAAAAAATATGGTATGAGGATTTCTTTGCTGGATATCATACATAAAGTTAGAATAATTAGCAGATGGTGGTTTTGGCATAAAAATAGACATATAGAACAATGAGGCAGACTAGAGATCCCAGAAACAGATACACACATATATGATCGATCAATCGATCAATCTATCACACATATACCTGGATCTATCCATGTGGCACTGCAGAACAGTACATAAAGACATGTCAATAATGAGCTGAAAATTTTGTTTGCATTTAGAAAAACGAGTGAAACCTGACTCCTACTATATATTTTCCATGCAAATCAATTCTAGGTGGATTTTGATGTATATGTAAAGGTGAACAATAATAACACAAACAATAATAAACATCCTATACTGACCTAGATATGGAAAAACATGATAATTATTTATATGAAGGGAAAGACTTATGAAACAATCAAATAATTCAGAATAAAAGAAAAGACTGATAGATTGGACATTAAAATTAGAAACTTCTGTTCAATAAAATACACCATTAATGTGGCACCTGGGTGGCTCAGTCATTAAGCATCTGCCTTTGGCTCAGGTCATGATCCCAGGGTCCTGGGATCTAGGCCCGCATCAGGCTCCCTGCTCCGTGGGAAGCCTGCTTCTCCCTCTCCCACTCCCCTGCTTGTGTTCCCTCTCTCGCTGTGTCTCTCTCTGTCAAATAAATAAAATCTTAAAAAAATAATAATAAAATAAAGTAAAATACACCATTAAGAGACAATAAAGAATGAATCACAGAGTAGAAGTTATTTGCAACACATAAAACCAACTTATATATCTAATGTATTTTAAAACCCTACAAAATCAAAAAGAAAAATGCAAACAAAATTTATTCCAAATTCTTTCTATAAGGCCAGCATTTCCCAGATACCAAAACTAGATAAAGACAATACCAAAAAAGAGAACTACTGGCCAATATCTCTGATGAACATAGATGTAAAATCCTCAACAAAATATTAGCAAACCAAATCCAACAACATTAAAAAGTCATTAAAAAAGTCATCACAATGATCCAGTGGCATTTATTTCAGGGATGCAAGGGTGGTTCAATATTTGCAAATCAATCAACATAATGCATCACTTTAATAAGAAAAGGGATTAAAAAAATAATCATTTCAACAGACACAGAAAAAGCATTTGACCAAATACAACACCCACTCATGATAGAAACCCTCAACAAAGTAGGTTTAGAGGGAACATACCACAACATAATAAAGGCCAAAAAAAATAAATAACAAAACAACAACCACAACAACAAAACACAAAAAACAAAAGAACATAATAAAGGTCATATATGAAAAGACCACAGCTAACATCAAACTTAAGAGTGAAAAACTGAGAGCTTTTCCCCTAAGATCAGGAAGAGAAACAAGAATGTCCACTCTCACCACTTGTATTAAACATAGTACTGGAAGTCCGAGGCACAGCAATCAGACAAGAAAAAGAAATAAAAGACATCCAGATCGGTAAGGAAGAAGTAAAACTTACACTATTTGCTGATAATATGACACTAGCTATAGAAAAATCCTAAAGACTCCACCAAAAAAACTACTAGAACTGATAAATTCAGTAAGGGCACAGGATAAAAAATCAATATACAGAAATCTGTTGCATTTCTACACACTAATAATGAAGTAGCAAAAAGAGAAATTAAGAAAACAATCCCATTCACAATTGTACCAAAAATAATTAAATACCTAGGAATAAACTTAACAAAGGAGGTGAAAGATTTGTACTCTGAAAACTATAAAACACGGATTAAAAAAACTGATGATGACAAACAAATGGAAAGATATTCCATACTCATGGACTGGGGAAATGGATACTGTTAAAATGTCATACTACCCAATGCAATCTACACATTTAATGCTATCCTTACGAAAATACCTATAGCATGTTTCACAGAACTAGAACAAAGAGTCCTAAAACTGGTATGGAACCACAAAAGACCCTGAATAGCCAGAGTAATCTTTAAAAACAAGAAGAATACTGGAGGTATCACAATCCCAGATTTCAAGATACACTACAAAGCTATAGTAATCAAAACAGTATAGTAATGGCACAAAAACAGATACATAAATCAATGGAACAGAATAGAGATCCCAGAAATAAACCCATGTGTTTATGGTCACTTAAACTTCAACAAAGGTGGCAAGAATATGTAATGGTAAAAAGACAGTCTCTTCTACAAATAATGTTGGGAAAACTGGACAACTACATGCAAAGAATCAAACAGGACCACTTTCTTTCACCATACACAAAATAAACTCAAAATGTATTAAAGACCTAAATGTGAGAACTTAAATCATAAAAATCCTAGAATAGAGCACAGGCAGTAATATCTCTGACATCAGCCACAGTAACATTTTTCTAGATATGTTTCCTAAAGTAAGGGAAACAAAAGCAAAGTACTGGGACTACATCAAAATAAAAAGCTTCTGCAAAGCAAAGGAAGCAATCAAGAAAACTAAAAGACAATCTACTGAATTGGAGAAGATATTTGCAAATGACATATATGATAAAGGGTTAGTATCCAAAATATATAAAGAACTTATACAACACCAAAAACACAAATAATCCAAATGACAAATGGGCAGAAGACATGTACAGACATTTCCTAAAAAAGCATAGATAGCCAACAGACACAGGAAAAGATGCTCAACCTCACAAATCATCAGGGAAATGTGAATCAAAACCACAATAAGGTATCATCTCACACCTGTCAGAATGGCTAAAATCAGAAACAGAGGAAAACAACAAGTGTTGACAAGGTTGTGGAGAAAAAGGAACACTTGTGGTGGGAATATAAACTGATGCGGCCACTGTGGAAAACAGTATGGAGATTCAAAAAATTAAAAATAGAATGGCGATAGGATCCAGTAATTCCACTATTGGGTATTTACCCAGAGAATATGAAAACACTAATTTGAAAAGATATATGCACCCCTATGTTTACTGCAGCATTATTTACAATAGCTAAATTACAGAAGCAACCCAAGCGTCCATCTATAGATGAATGAAGAAGATGTGGTATATATAATAGAATATTACTCAGCCATAAAAAAAAATGAAATTTTTCCATTTACAGCAACATGGATGGACCTAAAGGGTATGACGCTAAGTGATATAAATCAGTCAGAGAAAGACAAATACCATATGATTTCACTCATAAGTTAAATTTAAGAAACAAAACAAAGTAAAAAAGAGACAAGCCAGAAAACAGACTTTTAACTATAGAGAACAGATGGTTGCCAAAGGGGAGGTGGATGGAGTGAACGGGTGAAATAGTAAAGGGAATTAAAAGTATACTTATCATGATGAGCACCGAGTAATGTATAGAATTGTTGAATCACTATATTGTACACCTGAAACGAATGTAACACTGTATGTTAACTGTACTGGAATATAAAAAAGTTTAAAAAAAAACATATCTAGTAAACATATTTTAAAAAGCCAAAAAGGAAAAAAAAAAAGGCAACCAAAAAATTGTCAAGCCAGTTGAACATAAAATTCACAAAAGAATATGCGTCAATATACATATGAATAAATCCTTAACCTTATAAGTCATCAGGCAAATCTAAAATAAATGTATGCTAGACACCAGTAAATATTTGGTCACATGCCAGACAGAATAGCTAAATTTTAAAAAAAGACTGACAATACCAATATTGCTGCTATGGGCTGAATGTTTGTGTCCCTCTCCCTTTATCCATATGTTGAAACTCCAACCTTCAATATGGTGGTATTTTAAGATGAGACCTTTGGGAGGTCATTAGGTATGAAGTCATGAGAGTGGAGAATTAGTGCCCTTATAAGAAGGAACGTCAGAGAACTTGCTTTTCTGTCTCCTCTCATAAGCACACAAAGAAGAGAGCATGTAAGCACATAGTGAGATGGTAGCTGCCTGCAAGCCAAGAAGCCTCAGAATGAAACCTAAATTGCCAGCACCTTAATCTTGGACTTCCAGCTTACAGAACTGTGAGAAATAAATTTCTGTTGTTTTAGCCACCTGCTCTGTGGTATTTTGTTATGGCAGCGAGAGCTGACTAGAACAGTGAGCAAATACCAAGGACATATACGAAGTGTTGACAACACTAAGGAAATGAACTGGACCCTTCATACTTGCTGGTGAGGGTGTACATTTGTTTGTCATTATCTCCTAAAACTGAGCATATGCAATATCATCCAGCAATTCACCCGCTCAGGAATTACATACACATGCACATCCATGAAAATATGCAATCAACAAATGCATATGTGCATCAAGAAACATATAGAAGAATGATTATGACATTATTTGTAATACGAAAAATTCCAAATTTGTCAACTGAATATGCATATATTAAATCAAATGTAGCACAGTAATAAAATAGAAAAAAATATACTGCAATGAAAGTGAACAAACTATAGCTACTTACAGCAACATTGATGAATCTCACAAGCATAATTTAGAGTAAAATAAGGGTATATGCAAAAACATCATATATATGATGAATACAGTACTTAGGAGTACAAATCCAGATGGTTAAAACTATGAAAATAAAAAACATTAAAGGAAATATGCAATATTGACAATGTCCTACTTTTCTTGACTCAAGTGTTGTTATACAAATATTATCTTTGTGATATGATAATGAACTATGCATTTTTAAATGTTTTTGAGATATGATTTATGTACCATAAAGTTCACTATTTTAAATTGCAAAATTCAAGGATTTTTAGTATATTCACATTCTTTGGTAATCACTAATCTACTTTCTATTGATTTGCCAATTCTAGACACTTAACATAAATGAATACATATGACTTTTTATGTCAGGTTCTTTCACTTAGGATAATGTTTTCAAGATTATCCATTATATAGCATTTATCACTACTTCACTGCTTTTCATTGTTGAACAAAATTTCATTGTATGGATATACCACATCTGTTTATCCATCCATCAGCTGATGAACATCAGGACTGTTTCCACTTTCTGGCTGAAGAGAACTGCTATAAACATTCATGCACAAACTTTTATGTGAACATATGCTTTCAATTCTTTTGTGTATATACCAAAGACTACAACTGCTGTATCATATAGTACCTCTTTCAGGTACCAACAAACATCTTCACAAAGATTTGTTATTGTTGGGGCGCCTGGGTGGCTCAGTCGTTAAGCGTCTGCCTTTGGCTCAGGTCATGATCCCAGCGTCCTGGGATCGAGCCCCGCATCAGGCTCCCTGCTCCGCGGGAAGCCTGCTTCTCCCTCTCCCACTCCCCCTGCTTGTGTTCCTTCTCTCGCTGTGTCTCTCTCTGTCAAATAAATAAATAAAATCTTTAAAAAAAAAAAAAGATTTGTTATTGTCCACATAGTATATAGCAAGTGGTTATGAAGTGGTTATCTTCTGTTTTTAACCTTGGATTTTCTTAATAATTTATAATGTTGAACATCTTTGTATGTTCTTTGGGCCATTTGTGTAATTTCTTTGGAGAAGTGTCTATTTAAATAATTTTGTCCAGTTTTTAATAGGCTCCTTTATTGCTGAATTTTAAGAATTCTTTATATACTCTGAATATTAAACTCTTACCAGATAAATGACCCACAAACATTTTCTGCCTCTATTTGGGTTGTCTTTTCACTTTCTTAATGTACAATTTTTTTAATATGATGAAGTCAAATTTTTCTATTTTTTCCCTTTAGTTGTTTAAGCTTTAGGTGGAATATCTAAGAAAACCTTTCCACTGGGAAGGTCAGGAAGATTTTACATCTATGTTTTCTTCTAAGAGTTATAGAGTTTCTTGAGCTTCATAAATATGTTCAATAATGGTTTTAATCAAATTTCAGAAGCTTTCTGCCTGTATTTCTTCGTAAAATATTTCTGCCCCTTTTCTCTTTTCCATCTCCTTCTGTACCTCCCATGTGCAGGTGTTTGTGTGCCTGACTGTATCCCACAGGTCTGTGAGGTCTTCATTTTTCTTTTTCTTATAGTGGAAAATTGTCCTACAATTTACTACTATATTATTACTTTCTTCTGAATACTTGAATCTGCTGGTGAGCCTTGAGAGTGAATTTTTCATTTCAGCTATTTTATTTTTCATCTCAATAATTTCCATTTGGTTGCATTTTATAATTTTTATCTCTTTATTGATATTCTCTGATGATACATCATTCTCATTCTTCCCTTTAGTTATTTACACACTGTTTCTTTTAGTACTTTTAACATAGTTTAAATCATTTTGTCTTTAATAAGTCCAACATCTGAGCTTTTCAGATAGAATTTGTATTGTTTACTTTATGTATTATAATTTCTTGTTCCTTATGTGCCTCATAAATTTTGTTGAAAATGGGACATCTGGATATAATCAAAAGACATTTTGAACCTTACTGTCAAGCTGTCAGGTGTCAAAGCAGTCAATTAGGGTAACAAGCCCAAATGAAAATACCAATAAGATCTTTATTCACTTATTGAAACAATGCAGTCAAGAGGCAAAAGATAAAGAAAGGTGCCAGTTCCACAGTGTCCAATTGATGCCACAGAACAGCACTGTGGGAGAGTCATATGACATGTAGTACAGATGGGCAGAATTGTTTCACTATCCAAGACCAGGTAAAAGAGGAAAAATAACTATTCAACTGTGTAATACAGAGAGAGGAAAAAGCCACACAAACACACATACAACAACAATGATAAATCTTCGTATGAGATAGCACCAAAGCTGTGTGCACATGAAATGTTGTTAAATTATTCTTTACCAATAAATATGAACTTACTTACATATCCAACTGAATTTAAGTTGGCAAAAGAACAACAAATTGAACAAATGAGTTATATAAAAAAGTGTCTAATGAAAGCCAAATGGAAAATTTAAAAATATTATAACATATACATATATTACAACTGACAAAAAAAAACAAAACAAAACCATGCACTAAACCAACATAATAAAAGAGAAAAGCCAAAAACTATTCTAATAAAACAAAGAAAATAAATATGAAAACATGAAGAATGAGCCAGGGAAAACTTTCACAAATACTGGGCAGATTTTGAAATTTGAAGTAGAGGGATTATATCAAACAAAACTTCTGCACAGCAAAGGAAAACCATCAGCAAAATGAAAAGGGAATCTACTGAATGGGAGAAAATAATTGCAAATCATACATCTAATAAGGCATTGAAATCTAAAATATATAAAGAACTGATATAATTCAATAACAACAACAATCAAATTAAAAAATGAGCAGAGGAACTAAATAGACTTTTTTTTTCAAAGAAGGCATACAAATGACCAACAGATACATGAACAGGTATTTGACATCACTAATCAAGAAGGAAATACAAATTAAAACCACAATGAGATATCACTTTACCCCTGTTAGAATGGCTGTCATCCAAAAGACAAGAGACAACAAGTGTTGCTGAGAATGTAGAGAAAAGGAAATCTTTATGCACTGTTGGTGGGAATATAAATTGGTGCCATCCTCTGGAAAACAGTATGCAGGTTCCTCAAAAAATTAAAAACAAAAGTACTATATGATCCAGCAATTCCACTGCCAGATATATACCTGAAGGAAACAAAATCACTATCTCAAAGAGTTATCTGCATCCCCACGTTCATTGCAGCATTATTTACAACAGCCAAGACATGGAAATAGCCAAAGTGTCCATCAAAGGATGAATGGATAAAGTAAATGTGCTACACAAACACAGAGTGGACTATTATTCAGCCCTGAGAAATAAGAAAATCCTGCCATTTGCAACAACATGGATGGACCTTGAGGATATTATGCCAAGTTAAATAAGCCAGACAGATAAAAACAACACTGAATGATCCCCCTTATATGTGGAAAAAACAACCAAACAAACAAAAAACCTCACAGAAACAAAGAACAGATTGTTGGTTGCCAGAAATGGGGTGTTGGGAATTTGGGGGTGGTGGAAAATAGGTAAAGGCAGTCAAAAAGTACAAAATTCCACTTCTGAAAAGATGGCAGAGTAGAAGGATCCTAAGATCACCTGGCCCCAGAGACATACCTAGACAACAGCCATATCAGTGCATCCAACCCAGAAGACGACCAAAACACAGACTTTCCAGGCAGAATGGACTTTCCACAGTTAATCTTAGAGAGGAGGAGACACCAGAAAGGGTAGAAGGGGCAGAGATTTAAAAAACTCAATAACAGAAATTTAAAATACACTAGAGAAAATCAATAGATTAGAGGAGAAAGAACGGATCAGTGGACTGGAAGACAGAGTTAACAGAAAGGAACCAAGTTGAACAGCAAAAGGAAAAAAGAATAAAAAAAATGAGAGTAGGTTAAGGGAAATCAGCAACATCATCAAGCAAAAGAACATTTGCATTACAGGGATCTCAGAAGGAAAAGAGACAGAAATGAGGCAGAATATTTATTTGAAGAAATAATAGCTGAAAACATCCCTAATCTAGCGAAGAAAAAGACATCCAGATCCAAGAGGCACACGTAAAAAACCAACCCAAGGAAGTCTACACCGAGATACATAACAATTAAAATGACAAAAAGTAGTGATAAAGAGGGAATTTTTTTTTTTTTTAAAGATTTTATTTATTTATTTGACAGAGAGACACACAGCGAGAGAGGGGACACAAGCAGGGGGAGTGGGAGAGGGAGAAGCAGGTTCCCTGGGAGCCCAACGCGGGGCTCGATCCCAGGACCCTGAGACCATGACCTGAGCCGAAGGCAGACGCTTAACGACTGAGCCACCCAGGCGCCCCTAAAGAGGGAATTTTAAAAGCATCCAGAGAAAAGAAAATAGGCACATACAAGGGAGACCCCATAAGACTATCAGCTGATTATTCAGCAGAAACTTTGCAGGCCACAAGAGTGGTACATGATAAATTCAAAGTACTGAAAGAGAAAAAAAGAAAAAAGTGCAACCAAGAATACTCTATCCACCAAGGCTGTCATTCAGAATACAAGGACAAAGAATTTCCCAATCAACGGAGTTCATCACCACTAAACCAGCCTTGCAAAAACGTTTAAGTTAATTCTTTGAGTGGAAAGAAAGGCCATGATTAGAAGGAAGAAAATCATGAAAGGAAAATTCTTAACAGGTAAATACAATATGATAAAAGTACTAAATTAATAATGCATAAAACCAGTACAGACATTAAAGCCCAAGTGCAGTAAAATCAATTCTACAGATAAAACCAGCCAACGGATTTGCAAAATAAAAGGATGTACAGTATGGCACTGTATGTATAAAAAGCAGTGGGGGGGGAGGGGAGTAAAAATTTAGTGCTTTTAGAATGGGTTCAAACTTAAGTCACCTTAGTGAAAAAAACCACTACATCAAACTCATTGTAGACTGCTATACACACAGGATGCTATATATCAATCTCACAATAATCACAAATCAAAAATCTGTAACAGATATGCAAACAATAGAGGAAAGGGAATCCAAGCACGTTATTAAAGAAAACCAGCAAACCACAAGGGAAAAGAGCAAATAAAGAAAGAAACAGGGAAGAACTACACAAACAACAATAAAATAAGTAATAAAAAATCAGTAAGTACATACTTATTGACAATTACTTTGAATGTAATGAACTAAAAACTCCAATCAAAAGACCTAGGGTGACTGAATGGATAAAAAAACAAAACCTAGGGGCACATGGGTAGCTCCAGTTAAGCATCTGACTCTTGGTTTCAACTCAGGTTGTGATCTCAAGCCCCACATCAGGCTCCGTGCTCAGTATGGAGTATGCTTGTCCCTCTCCCTCTGCTCTTCCCCCCGATTTCTATCCCATAATCTTAAAAAAAAAAAAAAAGGCAAGACAAGATCTATATAAATGTTACCTATAAGACTCACTTCAGATGTAAAGACACATGCAGACTGAAAGCAAAGAGATGGAAAAACATTTACCATGCAAATGGAAGCAAAGAGAAAGCTGGGTTATAGTATTTAATATCAGATAAAATAGACCTTAAACAAAGACTAAGAAGAGACAAGGACACTACCCAATGATAAAGGGAAGAATCCAACAGAAGGTATAACAATTGTAAATATTTATGCACCCAACATGGAAGCACCTAATACATAAAGCAACTTTTAAAAGATATAAAGGACGAAACTGACAATAATATAATAATAGTGGGGGACTTTAACACCACACTTACATCGATGGATAGATCATCCAGGCAGAAAATCAACAAGGAAACAATGGCTTTGAATGACACATTGGACTAGATGGATCTAACAGATATATCAGAACATCCCATCCAGAAAACAACAGAATACACATTATTTTCAAAGGCAGATGGGATACTCTCCAGAAAAGATGACATGTTAGGCCACAACACAAGTCTCAGCAAATTCAAAAGGACTGAAATCATATGCATCTTCCCTGATGACGATAGTATGAATGTATAAATCAGTCACAAGAAAAAAATCTGGAAAGAACACAAATACATGGAGGCTAAATTACATGCTACTAAACAGCAAATGGCTCAACTGATAAATCAAAATCAACAAATACATTGAAACAAATGGAAATGAAAACCCAACAGTCCAAAAATCTGTGGGATGCAGCAAAAGCTGCTCTAAAAGGGAAGTTTAGAGCAACACAGGTCTACCTCAAGAAGAAAAATCTCAAATAGGCAACCTAACCTTACACCTAAAGCAAGAAAAAGAAAAACAAAGCCCAAGGCAGTAGAAGAAACAAAATAATAAAGATTAGGGCAGAAATAAATGAAGTAGAGACTGAAAAAACAAGAGAACAGATCAATGAAACCAGGCATTATATTTTTTTTTAAGTATCAACAAAACTGATATACCTTCAGCCAGACTCATCCAGTAAGAGACAGGACTCAATGTATAAAATCAGAAATGACGAGGAGAAATACCAACCAAAACTGCAGAAATACACAGGATTCTAAGATTATGAAAAATTATACGCCAACAAACTGGACAACCTAGAAGAAATGGATAAATTCCTAGGAACATAAAACCTTCAAATCTGAATCAGGAAGAAATACAAAATTTGAACAGTCTGAATACTACCAATAAAATTTAATCAGTAATAAAAAAACTATTCCAAAAAATATAAGATGACGGAAAAATTCCAAATTCATTGGACAAGGCTAGCATTACCCTGATACCAAGACCATTTAAAGACACTGGGGGGTTGGAGGGGGAGGCAGGGAGACAAAAATCAAAAAACTATAGGCCAATATCTCTGATGAACATAAATGCAAAAATCCTCAACAAAATATTTCCAAACTGAATCCAACAATAAATTAAAAAAAAAATCATTTACCACAAACCCGTGAAATTTATTCCAGGGAATACAAGGATGGTTCCATATTCATAAATCAATCAATGTGATACATCACATTAACAAGAGAAAGGATAAAAACCATATGATCATCTCCATAAATGCAGAAAAAGCGTTTAGCAAAGTATAACATCCATTCCTGATAAAAACTCCCAACGAAATGGGTTTAGAGGAAACATACCTCACCATAATAAAATGCCATATATGAAAAACCATAGCTAACATCAAACTCAATGATGAAAAACTAAGAGCTCATCCTCTAAGATTAGGAATAAGACAGGATGTCCATTCCTACCACTTTTATTCAACTGGACCAGAGTACCAGAGTACCAGAAATCCTAGCCACAGCAATTAGACAAGGGAAAGAAATAAAGGGCACCCAAATTTGTAACAAAGAAGTAAAACTTTCACTATTTGCTGATGACATGATACTATCTATAGAAACCTAAAGACTCCACCAAAAAACTACTAGACCTGCTACATGAATTCAGTAAGGTCACAGGATACAAAGTTAACATACAGAAATCTATTGCACTTCTATACACTAATAATGAAGTAGCAGAAAAAAAATTAAATAATCCCATTTACAAGTGCACCAAAAATAATAAAATACCTAAAAATAAACTTAACCAAGGAGGTAGAAGATTTCTACTCTGAAAACTATAAAACACTGATGTAAGAATTTGAAGATGACACAAATGGAAAGATATTCCATGTTCATGGATTGGGAGAACAAAAACTGCTAAAATGTCCATACTACCCAAAGCAACCTATAGATCTGATGCAATCCCTATGAAAATACCACCAGCACTTTTCACAGAACTAGAACAAAGAAACCTAAACTGGTGTGGAACCACAAAAACCCTTAATAGCCAAAGCAATCTTAAGAAAGAAGAACATGGGTGCCTGGGTGGCTCAGTCATTAAGCGTCTGCCTTCTGCTCAGGTCGTGGTCCCAGGGTCCTGGGATCGGGCCCCTCATTGGGCTCCCTGCTCTGCGGGAAGCCTGCTTCTCCCTCCCCCGCTCCCCCTGCTTATGTTCCCTCTCTTACTGTGTCTCTGTCAGATAAATACATAAAAAAAAAAAAAGAAAGAAAGAAAGAAAGAAGAACAAAGCTGGAGGTATCATTACCCAAGATAAACAAAGCCATAATAGTCAAAACGTATAGTACTGGCATAAAAATAGACACAAAGATCAACAGAACAGAATAGAGAACATGGAAATAAACCCATGTGTTTATGGTCAATTAATCTAAGACAAAGGAGACAAGAATATACAATGAGGAAAAGATAGTCTCCTCAGTCAGTGGTGCTGGGGAACCTGGACAGTTACATGTAAAGAATAAAACTGAACCACTTTCTTGCACCACACACAAAAATAAACTCAAAATGGATTAAGGACCTAAATGTGAGATCTGAAACAATCAAATTCCTAATAGAAAACACAGACAGTAATTTCTTTGAGATGAGCCACAGAAACATTTTTCTAGATATGTTTTCTCTGGCATGGGAAACAAAAGCAAAATTAAACTATTGGAACTACATCAAAATAAAAAGTTTTTACACAGTGAAGGAAACCATAAACAAAACAAAAATGCAACCTATTGAATGGGAGGAAATACTTGCAAAAGATAAACCCAATAAAGGGTTAATATCCAAAATATATAAGGAACTTATACAACCCAATACCTAAAACTCAAATAATCCAATTTAAAAATGAGCAGAAGACTAGCATAGACATTTTTCCAAGGAAGATAGATGACCAACAAATACATGAAAAGATGCCCAACATCACTAATTATCAGGGAAATGAACAACAAAACTACAATGAGTTATCAACTCACACCTGTCAGAATGATTAAAATCAAAACCACAAGAAATAGTAAGTGTTAGCGAGAACTGGAATAAAAGAAAACTTTGTGTACTGCAGGTGGGAATGTATATTGGTGCAGTCACTGTGGAAAACAGTATGGAGGTTCCTCAAAAAAATAAAAATAGAATTACCATGGGATCCAATAATTCCACTACTGCGATTTACCCAAAGAAAACGAAAATACTAAATTGAAAAAACAGATGCACCCCTATATTTATTACAGTGTTATTTACAATACCCAAGATATGGCAGCAACCCAAGTGTTCATCCATAGATGAATAAAGAAGATGTGACAGATATAGATATATAGATATACACACAATGGAGTTTTACTTAGCCATATAAAGGAATGAAATATTGCCATGTGCAACAACATGGACAGACCTAGAGGGTATAATGCAAAGTGAAATAAGCAAGAAAAGGACAAATACCACATGATTTCACTCATACATGGAATTTAAGAAACAAAACAAACTTAACAAAGAAAAGAAGAGACAGAAGAAACAGACTATCATATACAAATAACTGGTAGTTACCAGAAGGGAGGTGGCTGGAGGATTGGTAAATAGATAAAGAGGATTAAGTGTACACTATGTTGATGAGCACTGATAAATGTATAGAATTGTTGAATTGTTAGTACACTTGAAAGTAATGTTAATTACGCTTTAAAATGAAATAAAACTGGGTGCCCGGGTGGCTCACTCAGTTAAGCGTATTCCTTTGGCTCAGGTCATGATCCTGGGGCCCAAGGACCAGGTCCTATGTCTGCACAGTTCTTAGGTTCAAGAGCTGTGCTGCTCAAGAAGGACCAATTGTGACAGTCTAGAGGCAGATATTTCCGTGCAGGTATTATAGAGGAAAATACTGAAGAACTTAGAGAAGTTTAAGAGCCACTTCTTATAGATTTTTTTCCCCTTTTAATCTAAAATTTATCAGTTTACATTCTTAATAATGTGTCTATTGGAAAATTATGTTTTTGGTAGTGCTTATAAAGCTATAAAAATCCCTCTAGTTTTTAATAAATTTGTATATTTTCCTACAAAATGGATCCCTGAAAAATTGTTACAAAAAAAACACAAAATGAGTCCCTGAAAAACTGTTAGAAAAAGACCTTGGAATTTCACTTTTTGAAGGACATTTGATGAAGTATACCATAATCAGAAATATCTTATTATAAAATTAAATAGAATAAAACATGTAATATTTTCATTTAAATTATAAATGTTAGCAGAAGAAAATGGTGCAAAGTAACCTGTGCCCTAAGTATGAACACAAGACAAATTATGCATGTGCCAAGTAGGACTTTTGTGACTTGCAGATTTCTGAAAACAAATTTCAAGATTCTCAAGAGCACCAGATATTTTACCCTTAATGGATACCTATTTGGCAGATACCCATTTGCAGTTCCCTGAAGCATTTGCATTTCTCCACACTTAAGCTACTTGCCAGATATAAATATGAAAATAGACAATTTCTAATTCAGAGGACTGCCAGTTCAGTGCTTAGTATTATACATTTCAATGCCTGATCATTTGGTATTGCCACATACTAAATTGGTAATTAAAACCAATTCTTTGAAATTGAATTACTCATTTGATGTACCTTACGTTAACTGCAGAACCACCTACCACACTGAAAACACACGTCTGAAAGACTGAGGCTATCTTTCCCAGGAAAGCCTGCCTCAGAATGATTATTTCTATCTGATGTTACACAAAAAGCTTTGACAATAGGCACATATCAATTCCACACAATTCAGCTCATCCTTCTATGATTGATGCATAATAGATACTATTATAGTTGTTCCAAACATTCTTGTTCCTCTTTGTCACTCTCTATCATACCATGACTAGGAAAGACAATGAGCGCGATGCTGCTTTTGAAAAGCTTTGATCTACTGCAGCATCTAGAGGCAGAACTGAAAAGAAAGAAAGGGGGATGGAAAGAGATTACAGAAAACCAGTCACTGCTCATTCCCATGCAGAGCATAAAAACATCACCAAGCCAAAGATTAGAACAAATGTAGTTCAATTAATGCAAGAAAATGTGTTTGATGTGTTTCTATCAATCATATTACAGCAATAACTATAATTTGAAAGTTTAAAAAATAGGAAAGTTGATGGTAGGATTAAAAACTCAACTTGTTTTTTGTTTTGTTTTGTTTTATTCGAACTAAATGTGTTGCATGACAACTGAAAAGACAAATATTCTATTTCCCCAATGTCTTTTGGATCTAAAATACCAGTGCAAGTAAAAATAAAATAGAAAGTATTAGGAAAAAATGACCAGTGTTATTTCTTCATATGGAAGGATCTACATTTAACCTTCCTCTTACTGCCTGGGGCTCTTCACACTGTCTATAGATTTTTGATGGTATATTTTGAAATATGATGCCCTGAAATGTATTTTATAAAGCAAGTTTACTATTTTTCCTACCACAGTAAGGAATGAAAAGACTGCATCTTAATTGCTTGCTGTTTATAACAAAGTATTTTTAAACGTTCACTAGTATGTTTGATAGTACAATAAGTATGAACAGAACAAAATAGTGTTCATCTCTTCCACTAAATTCTTTATTAATTATAGGTATTTTAGAGAAAGTTTCCTGATTTTAGGATTAAAGACTTCATTAAAATACATTTGTATTTTCAATGTATAACAAATCTGTTTTAACAAGAGATCAGGTCTTAGTTAATTGATAACTTGTTTTAAGACTACAGCAGTTTTGGGGCGCCTGGGTGGCTCAGATGGTTAAGCGTCTGCCTTCGGCTCAGGTCATGATCTCAGGGTCCTGGGATCAAGCCCCACATCGGGCTCCCTGCTTGGCGGGGAGGCTGCTTCTCCCTCTCCCTCTACTGTTCCCCCTGCTTGTGCTCTCTCGCTCTGTCAAATAAATAAATAAAATCTTAAAAAAAAAAAAGACTATAGCAGTTTTTTCCTATAGATTTCCTACATTATATAGGATTATTATATTATTTTTTTAAGTGACTGCCATAAGGTTTACAATATATATCATTAACTTACCATAATCAACCTTCAAATATCACTTCATATATAGTGTAAGAATCTTAAAATAGTATCCTTCCATTTCCTCCCTCTTAATTTTATATGTTGTTTTTGTCATTCTTCTTACCTCTGTATGTCAGAACTCCACAAGGCATTGTTATTACTTCTGCATTATCTCTTAAAGCAATTAAGATTATGAAAAATATCTATTATATTTTACCATGATTTTCTTTTAAAGATTTATTTACTTTAGAGAGAAAGAGAGAGTGAATGCATGTGAGCGCGGAGGGAGGGACAGAGGAACAGAATCCCAAGCAGACTCCCTGCAGAGCATGAAGCCCATGAAAAGCTTAATCCCACAACCCCGAGATGAGGACCTGAGCCAAAATCAAGAGTTGGACGTCCAACCAACTGAGTCACTCAGGTGCCCCATATTTTACCATGATTTTACCCTTTCCTCTACACTATTTCCCTGAGTAGTTCTCAATTTCTCTCCATTACCATATTCCTTTGTTTAAAGAAGTCCCTAAACGTTTCTTTTAGCACAGGCCTGAGGCAGTAAATCCTCTCAGCTTTTGTTTACTTCACAAAAGTTTTATTTTGCATTCATTTTTAAAGATATGTCTGACTAACAAAGTCTATGTTGAAAATTTTTTCTTTCATTAAAGATGTCATTTCATTTTCTTCTGGGCTGTATACTTTCTAATGTAAAGTCCTTTTGTATGTAGTTTTTTATTCTGTTTACTTTCAACTTTTTTTTATCATTAAGTTTTAGCTTTTGACTATGATGTGTATAAGTGTTTTGGGAAATTTATCCTGCTAAGATTTTTTGGGATTCCTCTATCTGTGGCTTCTTTTTTTTCATACATTCTTAAAAAATCTGAAGTCATTATCTTTTGATATTCTGATTACCTCATTCTCTCTTCTTTTGAGACTCCTATTTCATGCATGTTAGACCATTTGATACTGTCTTGAGGTTCTTGATTGCTCTGTTCTATTTTGGATGATTTTTTTATCACCATTTTTTTATCTGTGGGTTTCTTTTCAATGATGACTATTGATTTACCTGCAAATTTATTTATTTTTTCCCCAGCTTGGTTATAAGCTCACTGGAGAAATTCTTCATCTCTGATGCTATATGTTTTATTTTCAGTGTTCTTTTTTTTTTTTTTTTAAGATTTATTTATTTGAGAGAGAAAGGGAGAGTGCACATGAGCACAGGGAGGGACAGAGGGAGAGGAGGAGAGAGAATCCCCAAGCAAACTCCTTGCTGGGTGTAGAGCCCAATGCAGGGCTCCATCCCAAGACCCTGAAATTGTGACCAGAAACGAAATCAAGAGTTGGACGCCTAACCAACTGAGCCACCCAGGCACCCCTTATTTTCAGTGTTCTTATTTGATATTTAAGAAAGTTCCTTCCAGCCTGCTGAAATCTCCCATCTGCTTCTACACAATGTCCAGTTTTTCAATAGTTCTTAATTATAGTTATTTAAAATTTTCGTATCATTTCAATAACTGGGTCATTTTGAAACTAGATCTTCTGATTACTTTAATCTCTTGATTATTGATTGGTTTTCCTATTTATCTGATTAATTTTTATTAAATGCTGGATACCATACGTGGAATTGTAGAGACTGAGCAAGGTAGTATTTATGCCTGCAAAGCACTGTAACTTTTCTTTTGTCATGGTGCCAGTGTGTGGGGTTGTTAATTCTAATCAGGTGTTTGGCTGTCTGTGGATTTTGTTACTTATCTCATAACCTTCTCTTTGCCACAGATTTCAAATACCTATAGCAATTGGCTATTGTCACCTTGCACTTTGAATGGGACCCAAGGTGCTAAAGGTTTTTCTCGGTATTCCAGTTTCACCTTCATGTTCAAGATTTGCAAATATTTTCTGCCATTCTGGGTGTTGTCTTTTTACTTTCTAGGTGGTATTCTTATGAGGAAAAGTTTTTTATTTTCATTCACGGTAAAAAAAACCCTCAAAAATTAGGCTTAGAGAAAACATACCTCAACATAAGAAAATGCCATATATGAAAAACCCACAGCTAACATCAAACTCAATGGTGAAAAACTGAGAACTTTTCCCCTAAGGAAGAAGAAAAAGATATCCACTCTCACCACCTTTATTCAACAAAGTACTGAAAGTCCCAGCCAGAGCAATCAGACAAGAAAAAAAATAAAAGGCATCCAAATTCGTAACAAAGAAGTAAAACTTTCACTATTTGCTGACGACATGATACTATCTATAGAAAACCCTAAAGACTTTACCAAAAAATTACTAGAACTGATACATGAATTCAGTAAGGTCACAGAATACAAAATCAATATACATAAATCTGTTGCACTTCTACACACTAACAATGAAGTAGCAGAAAGAGAAATTAAGAAAACAATCCCATTTACAATTGCACCAAAAATAATAAAATACCTGGGAATAAACATAACCAGGCAGGTGAAAGGTCTGTACTCTAAAAACTATAAAACACTGACAAAAGAAATTGAAAATGACACAAATGGAAATATATTCCATGATCATGGGTTGGAAGAACAAATGTTATTAAGATGCTATCTAAAGCAATCTACAGATTTAATGCAATCCCTATGAAAATACCAATAGCATTTTCCACAGAACTAGAACAAAGACTCCTAAAATTTGTATGGAACCACAGAAGACCCCGAACAGCCAAAGTAATCTTGAAAAGAACAAAACTGGAGGTATCACAATCCCAGATTTCAAGATATACTACAAAGCTGTATTTATCAAAACAATACAGTACTGGCACAAAAATAGACACACAGATCAATGAATCAGATTGGAGAGCCCAGAAATAAATCCACAATTATATGGTCAATTAATCTATGACAAAGGAGGCAAGGATATGCAATGAAAAAAAGACAGTCTCTTCAACAAATGGTGCTGGGAAAACTGGACAACTATATGCAAAAGACTGAAACTGGATCACTTTCTTACACCATACAAAAAAATAAATTCAAAACAGATTAAAGACCTAAATGTGAGATCTAAAACCACAAAAATCCTAGAAGAGAACACAGCCAGTATTGTCTCTGATATCTGCCATAATAACATTTTTCTAGGAATGTCTCCTAAGGCAAGGGAAACAAAAGCAAAAATAAAGTATTGGGACTACATCAAAATAAAAAGCTTCTGCAAAGCAAAGGAAACAATCAAGAAAACTAAAAGACAATCTACTGAATAGAAGATATTTGCAAATGACATATATGATAAGGGCTAGTATCCAAACTATTAAAGAACTTATATAACTCAACACCAAAATCACAAATAATCCAAATAACAAATGGGCAGACACATGAACAGACATTTCTCCAAGGTAGACATACAGATAGCCAACAGACACAGGAAGAGATGCTCAACCTCACCAATCATCAGGGAAATGAACAATAAAACTATAATGAGCTATCACCTCATACCTGTCAGAATGGCTAAAATAAAAAACACAAGTAATAACAAGTGTTGGTGAGGATGTGGCGAGAAAGGAACCCTTGTGCACTGTTGGTGGGAATGCAAAGTGAGGGAGCCACTGTGGAAAACAGTATGGAGATTCCTCAACAATTTAGAAGTAGAACTACCCTACAACTCAGTAACTGCAGTACTGGGTATTTACCCAAAGACTACAAAAACACCAATTTGAAAGCATATATCCACCCCTTTGTTTACTGCAGCATTATTTACAATAGCCAAATTATGGAAGCAATCCAAGTGTCCATCAATTAATGAATGGATAAAGCGGTGTATATATATATATATATATATATATATATAGTGAAATATTACTCGGCCTTAAAAAAGAATTAAATCTTGCCATTTGCAACAACATGGATGGAACTAGAGGGTATAATGCTAAGTGACATAAGTCTGTCAGAGAAAGACAAATACCATATGATTTCACTCACATGTGGAATTTAAGAAACAAAATAAACAAAGAAAAATGAAACAAAAGAATACTCAACTATAGAGAACAAACTGGTGGTTACCAGAGGGGAGGTGGAGGGGAGGACTGGTGAAATAGGTGAAGGTTATTAAGTGTATACTTACCGTGATGAATACTGAGTAATGTACAGAATTGTTGAATCACTATATTGTGCACCTGAAATTAATATAATACTATGTTAACTATACTGGAATTAAATTTTTTTTAAAAAGTACACTTATAATGAGCACTGAGTGTTGCTTAAAATTGCTGAATCACTATACTGTACACCTGAAACTGATAAACCGCTATTTTAATTATACTGGAATTTAGATAAAGTTTTTAATTTTGAAGTTCAATTTATTTTTTTGTTTTCTTCTCAGAGTTTCATAGCTGTAGCTCTAGCATTAGGCTTTAATGAATTTTGTGTAAGTTACTATACATGGTGTGAGGAAGGGGACTACATTCATTCTTTCACACATCCAGTTGTGTCAGCCATTTTTGTTGAAAAGATTATTATTTGCCATTGAATGGTCTTGGCACCCTTGTTGCAAAACAGCTGACCACAAATATGCAGGTGTGTATCTGGAATCTGAATTCTATTCCATTGATCTGTATGTCTACCCTTGTGCCAGTATGACACTGCCTTGGTTACTCAAGCTTTGTAGTTAATTTTGAAATAGAGAAGTGTGCGTTCTAATTTTATAATTCTCTTTCAAATTTATTTTGCCTACTCTTGGTGTCTTGAAATCCCATATGCATTTTAAATCAAATTGTAAATTTATATAAATAAGTAAGCTGAAATTTTGATGGGGATTGTGTTGCCTCTGTGGATTAGTATTAGGAGTACTGCCATTATAAAAAAAATATTTAGTATTTTCATCCATGAGCAAGGAATTTTTCCAATTATTACATCTTCTTTAGTTTTCCCCCTATTGCATTGTAGTTTTCAGAGCATAAGTTTTTTGTTTTTTTTTTAAAGATTTTATTTATTTATTTGACAGAGAGAGACACAGTGAGAGAGGGAACGCAAGCAGGGGGAGTGGGAGAGGGAGAAGCAGGCTTCCTGCAGAGCAGAGAGCCCAATGCGGGGCTCGATCCCAGGACCCTGGGATCATGACCTGAGCCGAAGGCAGACGCTTAACGACTGAGCCACCCAGGCGCCCCGAGAGCATAAGTTTTGTACTTCTTCCTAAGTTCATTCCTAAATAATTTATTATTTCCTATGTTATCATAAATGGACTTTTTTATTTCATTTTTGGACTGTTATTTCCAAGTAGATAGGACTACAATTGATATTTGTATTTTGATGATGTATCCTGCAAACTTAATTGAATTTATTAGTTCTAATTGTTTTAGTTCAATTGTTTGTCTTGTTATTATTATAATTTCCTTTAGTGAAATATTTAGGATTTTCTTTATATTAGATGATGTCATCTGAGAACAGAGAGAGTTTTACTTCTTTCTTTCCAACCTGGATATCTTTTATTTCTTTTGCTTATCTAATTGCCCTAAAACCTCCAGTACAATGTTGAATAGAAGCTGTGTGAGAGAACATCCTTATGTTTTTCCGGTGTTAAGGGAAACACATCCAGTTTTTCATCATGGAGTGTCACATTAATTGTGGTTTTTCAGTAGATGCCCTTTATCAAGTTGAGGGTAACCCCTTCTATTCCTAGTATGTTGAATGTCTTTATTATCAAAAGATATTGGACTCTGTCAAATGTTTTTTCTGCATCTATTGAGAGGACTATGTAATTTTTGTTTTTTATTGTATTGATGTACTATATTCATTGATTTTCAAATGTTAAACCTGCCTTACATTTCTGGGATAAATCCCATTTGGTCATGGTATGCAATGCTTTTTATGTTTCCAGATTTGGTTTGCTAATATTTTGAGGGTTTTGTGTCTGTATTCATAAGGGATATTGATCTGTTTTCTTTTCCTTTTCTTTTGTTATCTTTAATTTTGATATCATGGCAATACTGGCTTCAAAGAAAGAGTTGGGAAGTGTTCCCTCCTCTTCTAATTTTTTAGAAGAGTTTATAAAAAATTGGCTATAATTCTTCTTGAAATGTTTGGTAGAATTCCGTGGTGAATGCATCTGAACCTGGGCTTTTGTGGATTTAAAAAAATTACTCAATCTCTTCACATGTTACACAGGTCAAGTCAGAATGTCTTTTTTTTTTTTTTTCTAGAGTCAGTTTTGGTGCATTGTGCATTTCTAGGAATTTTCCCATTTCATTTAAATTACCTAATTTGTTGGCATAAAAGTACATATAGGATTCTTCTAAAAATTTTTTTATTTCTATAGGGTAAGCAGTAAAGTCCCCTCTTTCATTTCTGATTCCAGCAATTTGGGTCTTTTTATTCCTAGGTAATCTAGATAAGTTTTGTAAATTTTAACAACCTTTTCAAAGAACTTACTTTTTGGTTTCATTGATTTTTCTCTACTGGTTTCCTTTATTTCTTAAACTTAATCAGTTTTTCTTTTCAGTGTTCAAAAGTGAAAGTTTAGGTTATGAACTTGCAAATTTTCTTTCTTAACATAGGCATTTACTACTATAAATCTACCTCTAAGTATTGTTAGTCTCATCCAAAAAATTTTAGTATGTTGTATTCATTTTTATTTATTGCATAGTATTTTCTTATTTCCCTTTTGATTTCTTCTTTGATCCCATTGGTTATTTAGGACTGTGGTGTTTAATTTCCAAATAATTATGAGTTCCCCAATTTTTCCAGCTATCAGTTTTTTTGTTTTTTCGTCTTTTAAAAGATTTATTTATTAGAGAGAGAGAGAGAGAGCGTGTGTGCACAGATGTGTATGCAAGCAGGGGAGGGCAGAGGGAGAGAGAGGGAGAAAGAGGAAGCAGCCTCCCAGCTGAGCAGAGAGCCCAACACAGGGCTTCATCTCCGGACCCTGAAATCATGACCTGAGCCAAAATCAGAGTCTCAAGAGTTGGACACAACCAACTGAGCCACGCAGGCACCCCAACCAGTTAAGTTTCTAATTTCATGCCATTGTGACCAGAGAACACACTTTGTATTATTTCTATCCTTTTAAAGTCATTGAGATTCGTTTTATGACCTAGCATATGGTCTATTCTAGGGAATGTTTTGTGTACTTGAGAAGAATGCATATTCTACTTTTGTTAGGTAGAATGTTCTAAAAATGTCTGTTAGTTCTAGTTGGTTTATAGTGTGGTTCAAGTTTTCTATTTGCTGATCTCCTGTCTAGATTTTCTACCCATTACTGAAAATGGGATATTCAAGTCTCTGATTATTATTGTTGAATTATTTACTTCTCTCTTGTTTTTAGTACTTCATGTTAGTACTCTGTTATTGAGTGCATATATATTCATAATCACTATACCCTCCTGATAAATTGACCTTCCTATCAATATTCTCCTGTTTCTTTACACTCGTATTATTTGGGGGGGGGCGAAACTGGAAATTTTACATAATATATAATAGCAAGTCTGAGCATTATTCCACCCCTTACCATGGGGCTTGTTGTTATTATTTGTTGTTCATCTAGTGACTTACTGATTATTTTAATGAAGTTGATCTCCCCTCACCCTCAGCATCAGCCTGTGATGTTGTTCCTCAAGGTAGTACAACTTGGGTATGCCCAAGGTCACACTGAGATGACAGTGGTACTAGTGGGACTCTTTTCATCTATTTCCCCTAATCACCTCTAAAGGTTAAACTTCACCAATCACCAGCTAGCCGATCTATTGTTTTTAATAACGTCCTGGGACATAAGTTGTTCTACAAACTAATCCAATCAAATATGACTTCTCTGAAGCAACAGTTTCTGATAAGCATTTCATTTTGTTCTGATGCCAGGACTTCTCTTCCCTGATGTATTGTTCCCTAGTTCTCTCCTTCAAATTACTTGACCTACAGTTTAGCCTGTAGCTTGAATCTCCTCTCAAATGGATTCACTACAACCTCCACTGTTCAGAGTGCCTTCGGGCTGGAATTTCTTCACTCTGTTGCAAATGAAATCAGTTCCTTGGGAAGAAATTAGCAGGAATCTGGTTTTTTTGGCTTGTTTCTCCCCCTAGACTAAATCTCTGAGCCAAAGTTCTGGAGTTAGGGGTGGGGACAATGGCAGTCTTCTGACGGACACCCTGCTCTAGGAATCCAGTGTTTGGTATGTGTGGGCAGGAGCACAGGGTCCTCTTAGCTTGCCTTAGTGTGAAACCACCAGCTCCAAAGTCAGGACAAAAGTGACCAGGGCCCCAGTATTTTAGCATGCTGCACCCAATGCAGAGTCTCTGTCCCATGAGTGGGGGCTGAGTGGAAGAAGGGACCCCTTCACCTCTCAACTGCACTCATCCAGGACTTAGCCTCAGTAACAGGTAGCTGAGGGATGAAATAAGAAACACTGATGCTCCACTCCTCCTGGGAAGAAAGTCTTCCTCTGGGAGCTAAGAGAAGAGTGTCTAATGTTTTTGAAGACAGTAGTGTGGAATAGAGTGTCTCACTGGGCTGGCAGCGAGCAGCAAGAGAGGGGTATTGGTTCAAATATTACAGGCTCTCGCTTTTATTACTGAATTTTCATAGATGTTCTTGAATAGATGTTTCTTCACTTGCAATTTGCCCTTGGGACCATTTCCGGAGATTTTAAATGCTTTTGTTTGTTTTAAATACAGTTTTCACCAGTTTCACTGGGAAATGGGCAGCATAGCTCCTCATGCTATCATTTGGAAGTTTTTTACTGGATTTCCTTTTACCTGCTTGTATGGTAGTCACCTCTATCACCTTCATTCTGTCAAGATAGAACAGTTGTTTTGTACTCTTTCTCCTTTGAGAGACAACTAAGGAATTGAGTGAACTTGCTTTACCTTACATCCCCAGCTTTCTAACAGATTCCCCCAAAATAATGATTTTGTAAGTTGTCTGGATTTTTTACATTGTTAGGTTGGGGGTGATATGTTCTTTACTTTCAATATCCTAGTTGTAATTTCTTTTTATTTTTTTATAGTAAGTAGCATTTGTTTAACTCTCCTACTTTGTAGATGGTAAAACTACAGTGTATGCAGTTTAGGAGGCCGAATGAGAGAAAATGACAAACTTGTCCTAAGCTTTCTATATCTAAACAGTATTACTGAGTGTACAAATATGCCCAGACCTTATTAAAGTAAGCTATGTTTTTGACTGTCCTTTGAATTTCTAGTGTATTCAGAAATAGATTATTAATTAAATTGTTTATTTTGCAAACGTTTCTATATATGATGCTCTGTGCTGCAGTTATCAGGGAGTAAATCTTGAGTCTTAGCTTTCAAAAGATATTAGTCTACTAGAAGAAACACATGTAGAAAGAAAACTAAAGAAAGACTCAACAGCCCACTCGCCCACCCTGCAGTCCCATCCCTGCATGGTCCACCCCCACTGCCCACGCAGAACCAGCTTCATGAGTTGCCTGGGCCACAGGCGAGTGGTGAATGGGCTTTGGTGAGCCCGAGGAGGGGCAGGCCTACCCTGGTCCCCACACATCTGTGTGTCTGTCCCTAGCATGCTGCAAGGCTAGAAAAGGAGGAAGAACCTGTCCAGAATCCCTACAGGACAAGAAATGAAGGGGAAATCTCAACATGGAAAAACTTTACAGTGAAAATGAAGGTAAAGCTGGAAATTGAGGGAAAGCCAGAAGATGGAAGTAGAGCCTAAAGATGAAGGAAAATCAGATGAGGAAGAAAAGCTGGAAGTAGAGGGGAAGCCAGGGCCAAAGGGAAAGGTCCAGAATGAGGGACAGCCAGAAGATGAGGAACAGCCAGAAAATGAGGGAAAGCAAGAAAGCAGGGCAAGTCTGAAAATGAGGGGGGGAAAAAAACCACACAGGGAGGGCAAGCTAGACTCCCTGACAAAGGCTGAGAGTGAGCTGCAGGCTGCCAAAAAGTGCCCACCTGAAGATTATATACTCAGGAAAAGAAAAAGAAAAACAGACAGGGGGACAGAGGATTCCCCCAAGGACTATCAGGAGGACTTACAGGAAAGGAACTTGGGCAGTAAGATGATGACAGAATGTGGAGATATGTCAAAGGCTCAGGAAGAGCTAAGGAAAAACAGAAAACGGGTGGTTTTCATTGGATGCAAAGAGATGTACAAGATCCATTTGCCCCAAGGAGGCAACAAGATGTCAGAGGAATGAGGGGTGGAGGTAGGGGCCAAAGGGGCTTACATGATACCCCGTATCTTTAATGACTTGAGCCTTCAATCCTAATTTCTCTAAAGAGAATATTTCTGACTCTGCTTTCCCTGGAAGGCATTTGCCAGGCTATGTGCTTTAATCTTAAGCTGATACTTTGCTTTAGGTGTCACTCTTGTTGCCAGCAGCCTTTGGATCGAACTACAGTGTTCTCTATCTTTCAGTAGGGGATTTTCACCCATGTGCCTGGAAGAGATGTTCATGGTACACTGTAAAATAACAATAAAGAAAAACAGTTTTCAGAACCACAGAAAAGAAGGAAGGAAGGAAGGAAGGAAGGAAGGAAGGAAGGAAGGAAGGAAGGAAGGCAGGCAGACTCAATAAAGAGATACCATAAGCTCAGTCCGAAGAATGAATGAGAGTTTTTAAGGCAAGAAATATTGGGAATGCCCAGTAAGATAAAAGCCAGAACAAAAGCACAGAAATAGAGAAGCCCTGGATAATTTCTAGAAGAGTTTAATGAGTGTGAGACAGATACAAGATATGGAGGCAGGAAATAAGACCAGAAATGTTAAGTCAAGGCAAATGAATAAAGGTTACACTGTAACTTGATAAGGAGCTTGGATTCTAGTATATTGGCCAGAAAAGCCATGGTGGTTATTTTAGCACAGAAGTAGCATGACCACTTATGTTTTAGTTATAATTTTAAGAAAACAACTGGTTTCAATATGATAGATGGTTTTAGATAAGGAATAGCTGGTGGTAATGATACCAAGGTAAAGGCTATTACATGGACAAACAGTTATTTGGATTTGTAACTAAAAATATGGTTATGGGGACAGATTTTGAGACCCAATTTTATGGTATAACTGGCAATTTCTTTACCAGTAGACTGCAGTGGAATAGGGAAAAGGAGGAATGTAAAAGGACCCTAGGTTTTGGGCTTGAGAACCTAAGTAGATATTGATATAATTAAAATCAAGATGCAAGATAAAGAAACTGATCTGGGAAGAAAAATAATGAGTCTAGATTTAAACATTTTAAATTTGAATAAACCCTGACATCCCAGTGAAGGTTCTAATAAACAGTAGGTACAGGTGCCTGGGTGACTCAGTCAGTTAAGCATCTGACTCTTGGTTTCAGCTTAGGTCATGATCTCCGGGTTGTGAGATGGAGCCCTGCACAGGGCTCTGCACTCGGCATGGAGCCTGCTTAAAATTCTTTCTCTCCCTCTCCCACTTCCTCTCCCCCTTCTCTTGCCCTCTCTAAAATAAAAATAAAATAAACAGTAGGTAATACAGGACTGAAGATAAAAACTTACATCAGCTTATATCACAAGAAAATTGACATCCTGATTTTCCTAACAAATTATTCTAATTTCTTTTTAAAAATGCAGATATTTGGCCATAGAAACATTTTTACTAGGTATGTCTCCTCTAGCAAAGAAAACAAAACAACAACAAAAAAAATCAAGCTATTGGGACTATACAAAAATAAAAAGCTTTTGCACAGCAAAGGAAACCATAAACAAAACAAAAAGGCAATTTACTGAATGATGTATCTGACAAGGGGTTAATATCCAAAATATATAAAGAACTTACATAACTCAATGCCCAAAAAACAATCTGGTTAAAAATTGGGCAGAGGACTTGACCATTCAGGTCCTCAATGTCAAGTCATGACATTTTTTTCAAAGACATACAGATAGCCAATAGACACAGGAGAAGATGCTCAACATCACTAATCATTAGAGAAATACATATTAAAACAACAACGAGGTATCACTTTATACCTGTCAGAATGGCTAAAATCAAAAACACAAGAAATAACAAATGTTGGAGAGGACGTGGAGAAAAAGGAACCCTCGTGTACTATTGGTGGGAATGCAGCCACTAGGGAAAATAGCATGGAGTTTCCTCAAAAAATTAAAAATAGAATGGCCATAGGATTCAGTAATTCCACTACTGGGTATTCACCCAAAGAATACGGAAACACTAATTCGAAAAGATACATGCACCCCTACGTTTACTGCAGGGTTATTTACAATAGCCAAATTATGGAAGCAACACAGTGTCCATCCATAGATAAATAAAGAAAATGTATACACACACACACACACACACACACACAGTGTGCATCCATAAAGAAAATGTGACGTGTGTATACACATACACATACACACACACACACAGAATATTACTCAGCCATAAAAAGGAATGAAATCTTGCCATTTTCAACAACATGGACAGACCTAGAGGGTATAATTCTAAGTGAATCAGTCAGTCAGAGAAAGACAAATGCCATACGATTTCACTCATATGTGGAATTTTAAGAAACAAAACAAAGACAAAAAGACAAAAAAACAGACTCTTAAATACAGAACTGGTGGTTATGAGGGGGGAGGTGGTTGGGGATGGGTGAAATATATAAAGGGAATTAAGAGTAGTACACTTATGGGACACCTGGGTGGCTCAGTCTGTTGTGCATCTGCCTTCCACTTGGGTCATTATCCCGAGATCCTCGGATCGAGTCCCGCATAGGGTTCCTTGCTCAACGGGGAGCCTGCCTCTCCCTCTGCCTGCTGCTCCCCCTGCTTTTGCTCTCTCTCTCTCTGACAAATAAGTAAATAAAATCTTTACCAAAAAAAAGTAGTATACTTATGTTGATGAGCACTGAGAAATGCATAGAATTGTTGAATCATATTGTACACTTGAAACCAATAAAAATAAAGAAGAATGCATCTTGTAATAGCTACCTCATAGAGTTTTTGATGGGTGATTAAATAGGATGCAAATCGCCTCAATAAATGACAGCTATGTTGCTATCCATTTTTGAAGTCATCTGGATTAACAGAAATGAATTCAATAATCCAGAGAGAGTATATAATGTATTTGAGGTTAAGTCTAAAGACGTGCTTCAAGGTACGTTTTTGTGGGTTAACAAAATACTTCAACTTTAGGTCAAGTTTGAGACTTTGAGGTCGCAAAGCAGGAAAATATCTAAATAGAGTCTCAGATCTGTGTGACTTCACACTTTTCAAAGTGCCCTCTCACATATCATCTGATCAAATTCACAGCCATTCTTTGAAGCAGATATTATCACCCTGATTTTATAAGGCTTATGACTTGTCTGTCCATGGTCAGTCACAAAGTATGTATAGTTATAGAACTGTTCTTACATATCTAGCTTCTGACTCTCAGTCTATAGCTCTGCCCTATCAAATCTGCCACTTGGAGTCTCAACATTCATCCTTCTTTCTGGAATTTACCTTGGACTTCAATAAAATAGTCCTATGAAATACTGCATTTGGAAGGAGTTCTGATATACAACTTTTTGACCTTGAAAGCACTTACAGTGGTTTATCACGCCCATTAGAAAAACATTTCCAAGAAGACAAATGTTCAAAACCTGCAAAGTTTTGAGTATACAATTCAACTAAATAATTTGGAGATACAGCTGATATTGACTTTTTTGAGCTGGTGTTAAAACTGTGATGCTGTTATGACATTAAACCAACCAATTTTAAAAGGTTACTGTTATTTCTAAAACCTGAGCACATGATCAGTGCTGTCTTGAATAATAGTTACGCTCAGGAAAAAAAAAATGGCACATCCATCTTATTAGTTCTATGCCAATTTGAAAAATAAAGTTTAAAATGAAGCCCAAAAAAATTATGCCTTACATTTTTTTTTTTTTTTTACCCTTTTATCACCTGAACACTAAAATTTTCTCTTGGGTTAAAAAAAAAAATAAAATAAAATAAAATTTTTTCTTGGGTTTAAAAGATAAGTATTCTCTTGGGGCGCCTGGGTGGCTCAGTCGGTTAAGCGTCTGCCTTCGGCTCAGGTCATGACCCCAGGGTCCTGGGATCGAGTCCCACATCAGGTTCCTTGCTCAGCAGGGAGCCTGCTTCTCCCTCTGCCTGCGGCTCCCCCTGCTTGTGTGCGCTCTCTCTCTCTCTGACAAATAAGTAAAATCTTGTAAAAAATAAAAAAAATAAAAGATAAGTATTCTCCTATGAAGAGAGTTGAAGCATAATAACAGTATTTTGTTACCAAGTCCATGATACAATGTTTCTTGAAAAACCTATTCCTCTAGTGGCAGTATTACTCAGTTATGTGCACAGTCAGTTTCACCATCTGTAAAATGGAATTTATTTTTTCACGTGAGTTAATAGTGGCATCTGGCAGTTTCTTGTCTTTTAGGAACCTCAAAACATTCCCAGAGTGCCACTTTTTCTATCATAAGAAAAATTTCTTCTCAAGCTAGTTTCTATTTCACTCTCATCTTCCATGAGATGATATCCTATGACACAGGATGAAGGAAACTTAATTCTGCTCAGGCACATAACTGCTCCAGTCCATGGAAAATAACAGCAATAAGATGTGGAATTCATCTAAAAGGTGTTATTACACATTAAATGACGCAGTTTATGCTGGACATCTGCAGCATATCATTGTAATTAATCAAGACTGGGTAAGTGCAAAAATATTAAGAGGATAAGCATGTTCTGTCTCTTCCATTTTTCCCTCCACTTAAATAGAAAACAAACAGCCTGGAAGAATGAGTAAGTTATGAAAAGGTTTATATGAAGGAAAATCTTGAATCTTCAGAGTTCTTATATATAAATAGCTCTCAAGAGAATTGATTCTAGGTAAAACCTTTATTGATAGTCCAAAATGGAGGGAAAAAATGACGGAAAGAGGAAACAAAAATAAAAGAATGGAAGAGAAAGGCACTTCAGGGAAGTTTCAGACTACCGGCCATCCTTTGAAGAAAGTTAAATGATCAAAAATAATTCTAACATTCTTTGTCTACCCGGTCCTGGGAAAAACTATTACAGATTCAAAGAGATCCAGGGAAAACAATCCAATGTAAGTCCCAAGATTATGTGTATTTTAAAAAATATATGTGGACCCCCCCAAGTATAACTGTACTGGTAGAATTTCAGATGCTCTGGTATCTGCATGGAAAAATAATTTAGATCGTTAAACAACTATGGGGCTCCTATCATATTACCAGCACTGTTCTCAATACTGGGAATACAGAGATGAGTCATGTGGTCCCTGCCCTTGATAACCTAAGAATCCAGGCAGTATGTAAAAGCATACCAACCAACAAACAATTGAAAACTATAATAAACTATTACAATAGTGATCTGAACAAATTATCATCAGGACAGAGAAATAAGTGCTTACCTCTTTAGCCTAGAAGAAGCAGAAATGCAGAATAATAAGCAGCCTCTCACAGGAAGTGGCCCTTGAGCTGGCATTTGACAGATGAATAGTTTTGTCCACGTAGGCCTGGGAAAGAGGTCCTTCATAAGCTCCGGATGTTCTTTGAAATGCTTAATGTCACATCAAACATGTTTAAAATGTACCCATATCAGATATTAAAGTGTACTTTATAATTTATACATAATCATAAGAGTTGGACTGCATTTGCCAAGATACTGTAATGCTACATTTTGTAGACCATGAATTAAATATTTATTAATTCAGTTCTGTGATTTTTTTTTCATATATTTAACACAATACATTGTCCCTTGTCTCCAAAATTTTCTTAGACTCTTGGAAAACTCCTAATCTCCAAGCACCGTTCCTATGTTACGTGACGAAAAATAATGACTAGGGCGAATGCCCACCAGCCACAGGGTTTGGCTGGAAAAGAGGCTCTGGGAAAATGTGTATTTGAGTCAGGAAAAAAAAAAAAAAAAAAACAACTCTTTTTTTTTTTTTTTTTTAAGTGGGGGCAGGGGCAGAGGGAAAGGGAGAGAGTGTTAAGCAGGCTCCAAGCCCGTCACAAAGCCCCAGGCTGGGACTCGATCTCACAACCCCAAGATCATAACCTGAGCCAAAATCAAGAGTCAGATGCTTAACCCACTGAGCCACACAGATGCCCCTAGTCAGAAAATCTCTTAAGATCACTCATTAACTCTTTGTAGAGAAACTCATTATCATATTTGCATAAGCCATTCTCTCTCCTGTGGTCAGAAGTCATCAGCAAAATGACTGAGAGAGGGTCCACTCAGAATTTATTTCCTTCCTGTGATCCCATGATCCGTGATCATAGAGTCCCTTAGTCTTCAGCCTTCGTTTCTCTATTCATAAAATAAGGATAGTACTACAATCCCATAAATGTGAAGTATCTAAAGTTTCATAAGGAAGATTCTAGAGATGTAAGGCAGTATAGCAGCCACCATAACCCAGGACTTTTTATCTAGCACTTTCCTTTGAACCCAGGAATGGCAAAAGTTCTTAAAATTACCTTCACTAGAAAAATAATATGTAATAAGAAGATAAGGACTCCTCCCTTCTTTAAGAAATCACTGAAAGAGAATTTCTTTTTAAATAGAAAACACTTGGGAAATGTTGATTTTCTTTGTGAATTATCGTATGTAAAATCATATTGAGTGATGTATGGACGCTCCTGACTTCGAACACTATTTGGGGTGGGGGGGGGGAGCAGGGACTTCTTTTTTACATTCGGAGTGGGTTTTTGAAATGCACTGCTGCTTTACAGAGTCGAGGGTGTCAGGAAAGCGAGCCTGCCAGTGCAGAGAAGCGGCAGGAGTTTGTGGAACCTCCCCGACCAATGGGTGCCCTCAACTCACCTGGGGCTGCACCTGCTGGAAGGGGCTGCAGCTGGGGAAGGGGCCGCGTGGACTTCCAAACAAGACCAGGGCGTCCGCTCCGTCTGAAACTCAGGCCTACGTCTATCTTTCCTTCTCATATACGACCGTGTGCCAAGAAATCTGAAAAATACCTTCACAAGGGATCACAGAAGAGGCTCTGCTTGGCGTCTTTTGGCCTCAGAAGCGTTCTGGCCATGCAGGAGGGGTCAGGCAGTTTCTATCCATCCAAACGCCGGGCCTCGCCAGCTGTCTCTGTCCCTGCCAGCCCAGCCGTCACGAGGGTGTCCCCTCTGTCACCTTCTTCATGAGTCCTGCGGCCAGTAGCGCGCTCTCGGTGCTCTCGGAAGAGTACCCAAGTCCTGGCTCTTTAACACGCTCTCTGGACGGTTGTCCTCCAATCCCAGTACAGCTAGCAATGGCAACGGGCGGAGATCAGCGCCCAGAGGAGGAAGATAGGAAAGAAGGTGATGGTGAAGGCGATGAGCCTTTGGCCTGCAGCCGGCTGTGAACTTGCACGTGGTCCTGGGCCCCGCGCAGGCGCAGCCAGCCAAGAAGGCGCCAGCGGCGTGCCGAACAGGAAGCACCACGTGGTGCACGCAGCACGCTGCCGGCTCTCCGCCCAGGAGGCGGCTCCCTCTCCCCCGCTTGCGGGGGGCCCGGGCTTCTCTCCTGCAAGCTCCGTGTGCGACAACTCACAGAAACTGGGAAAGCCACCTCCCCAGGCAACTCTTGTGCCGGGCACCCATAGCAGGAGACGGCAAGATCCTCCAATTTGCCACCTCGTGGCAGATTCAGGAGAGGGGATCATCTCTTGGTGTGGTCTAGGCCCGGATGATGGTTGAGAGGGGCAGGCCATCCCACGAAGTCACCTGCACTAAGTACTGGGTGGCCTCCACGCCCTTGCAGAAGGCGGCGCTGCCAGAGCAGTCGCACCAGAGCGGGAGAGGTGGTATCAGTCACCTGTTGTCATGGCCACAGTGAGCCCCGTGCCCCCTGGTCCCAGAAGCCTGATCCGTGGCTTGCTCCAGCCGGCCGGAGTCCCTACCTAGCCGGTCCCCTCAGCGCCACTACTGCACACCAGCCGGCGTCTGCTTCCAGACAGCAGTTAAGTATGCACCGCAATGCATAACCTTTGTTCAAGCCTTGAGAAATTGGGTTGGTGCTTTCCATGTAAATAGAATGACAGCAGTAGGGTCTGAGGAATTTGGCATAGGGAAAGATGGCTAGTGTTATTAATGTGGTGAATAAATATTTAAAAACAGGATAAGCAGAAATTTTAAAATGTGTAAGCTAAATATTTTACAACTGAAGTATCTTGTCTAATTGACATATACATAACCAGCAATGTTTGCTGCATGTTGCAGCTCCTACATACTTCCACTCTAAAAATCCCATTGAAATTGAAAAACAGTTTTTGTTCTTTCCAGTTATGTTGTTACTGTTGTTAGTTAAGGGGTTACAAATTATGCGCTTCAAACACCAAAAAGGGTTAAAAGATAGTAAGTCTCTCTCACATCTCTGTCCCCCGACAGGCAAGTCACCCCTCTCTCCCATCTTCCCATCCCATCCACTCCCCCCTCAACACACACACACAAGTAACCACCATTATTGATACCAACATTAAACACTTTGGTTGAATAATTAGAACTTGAACAGTTAGTCACCTGCAGGAGAAAACTGATGAACTTTTTGTTAATTCGGAGAAATTAATTACAGAAGCAGTCCCTAGAGAAGTGTGGGAGGAACGGGATGTAGGAACAAGTCAAAGGACCATATCTTGGTTAAAACCATCATCTTTAACAAATTCTTCTCTAAGAAGAAATTATCACAGTTAACATTGTGAGTGCCTGCCGCTGTCATTTTTATTTTTACAAGGAAAATCCAAAGCACTCTGAAATTTGATGGAATTGGATTTATGCACGATGTAAAACTTTCTCACAAAGAGTAATGTCAGAATTCTGTCACCACCTTTTTTATTTTGTAGAGGAGGAAACAGTAGCTCATTGACATATATGAGTCTTCCAAAGTTTTTATTCCTTTCCTTCCAATAAATGAATATTTTGAAATAGTTATATGATAACTTTGGTCACCTCTATCAACTAGTAATCAATATAATTTATTCTGATTGATAATTATAAAAATGTATTTGTTGGATGAAATTAACAATTATATCAAGAAAGATTCAATGTTAATACATCAATGTAGGGGCGCCTGGGTGGCTCAGTTGGTTAAGCGACTGCCTTCGGCTCAGGTCATGATCCTGGAGTCCCTGGATCGAGTCCCGCATCGGGCTCCCTGCTCAGCGGGGGGTCTGCTTCTCCCTCTGACCCTCCCCCCTCTCATGTGCTGTCTCTCTCACTCTCTCTCTCTCAAATAAATAAATAAAATCTTTAAAAAAAAAAATACATCAATGTAAAAAATATTTTTCAGGTTTCTTTGGGATAAAGTAAAAATAAATTGCAACGCTCTTCAGTTATTAGAAAGACGTATTTATATTATTTAATCGACAGTCATTCTTCTTTCCAAAACCAGCGTTTGTTATTCCACTCAGAGACCATTTATTATTTATATCTGCCCCAGCACCTACCACATAACCTAGCACATAGTAGGTGCCAAATGAATATTTGCTGACTGAGAGACCAATTATATATCACAAAATTATTTTGTATTTGACATTTAATATCATCCAGTACCTTAAGGTTTTATTAACACAGAGATAACACTTGTTTATTGTATGAAATTAATCCAAAATGGAAAATGTTATAGTGATTTTTTGTTTCATATTCTATTAAATAAGTAATGCAATTAGAAAATTACAAAAACAAGTAATTAATACCATTGTCAGAATGAGTCCATTCCATAGAGCACTGTATGTTTCTTAGTTTGTTGGAGAATTTTTTCCCCCAGAAAATTGGGGACTGGATGAATCATAGCCAAACTGCAACATATTTCCTCAAACTTTTCTTGTGCTTTGTAACTCTCAGCAAAACTTTTTATTTTTTCCCCATATTACTGCATCTGGACTTTATCACCCACAATCACACTGCCATGATTACTAATTAAAACTGCCTATCTTGTTTTTACTGCGATCCATTTCCTACCCCGTCTTTAATGTCCAGCTGAAGTCCTCCCTCCTCCAGGAAGCCTTCCCTCCAACACTCAGCCTGCAGCAAACTCTTTCCTCTGAACTTTCAGAGTAGTGATGACACTCACCACACACTTAACATTCTTTGTATGTTGACATGTTGTCTAAGTTTTCTGTGCACACATTTAACCATTCTGGTAGGATTGATTTTAGAGTAGAAATAGCCACAGACGTGTGTCAGTTCAACCTTATTTTGTATGAAAATAGAAACTGAGGCCCACCCAGAGGGTTAAGCAAATGGCCCAAATTCAGAGCTTTACAGTAGCAGGAATGAAAAGATGTCTTGTTCACCATTGCTTCTGCTTCATTACTGCATACCTATCGAGTATGGGTCTTTGTATATCTTCATGTCTGCATGCTAAGCATTGTGCTTTGTATGTATTACATTTTGGGTGTTTTGTTGTAAATGTTATATAAAATATACATCCCACTATTGATTTTAAAAATATTTGCTCAATGATTTGATAGATGTTTGTGTTAATGTGCTTTTCTATGGTGAACACGTAGTTGTTTTTTCAAGGCTCTTTGGGTATATGAATATATCCATTCATATATTTTGCTGGTCTCACCTCAACTGATATATTTTACAAAACAAGTTCTATGTCAAAACAAATAGAAAAGGGGGCAAGAAGCTTAGAAAATTGAGATAATTTACAATTTTTTATAAGAGATAAAGGCACAATATGTTTACCCCATGCCATCTCTCTCTACCACTCCCAGCAAAAGAACTGGAGATACACACACTCACACTCTGCTTAAAACTGTGGCACAGATAAATGCATACAAAAGAACCTGGAGTATATGGGGAGCAGGAAGCAGGGAGAAGGGATACCGGCAAAGAAGAGTTCACTGTTCTACAATAAAGTTATTTATTTGAATCTGTATGCAAAAAAAAAAAAAATATGTTTCCTTTTAAATATTCACAAGATGTTCAGACATTTTGAGCCAAAAAGGGAGACCTTTACCAGATGCTGGGCTAGAGCCAGGACCTCTACCCTCACACCTGCCCTTCATCCTCCACTAGTTGCAAGTCCTTTCAGTAATACATAACTGAGGAGAATACCAAATTCCCACTGTTTGCCACTACATTTAGTGAAAATCAAACTTCATTAAGTCTAGACATTTTGCAGTTCCCTCCTGATGATGCATTTTTTTTTCCTACAACAAGTCTTTAACCTGAAGTCTTTGGCAAAGGTTGCATAGGAGAGTCAGGAACTCAAGCAGATGCTGAGGTTGGATCTTAACCCCATAGCTACCAATGAAAGGCTTGAGGCATCTGTCATCACCTGGGTGGGGAATGGGAGGGTGTGCAGAGAAGATGGTATAAGTTTGACAAAATGTTAAAACTTGTTAAAGTTGTTAGAGGGATGCCAGACTTTGACTATGTGGCCCACTTTCTCTCCACTGGCCTCCCCTGTGTCCCATGCTCACTCATCATCTGTGTAGCTCTCATGCCACCTGACCTCAAGGTGTTACCTCCAGCCTCACAGTTTGTCTCCTTTCACATGGGGATTGGGTAGAAACTTCTCACTGAGGTTTCTCATTTCTTTTTCCATTCATTGTGCACAAGAAAGAAGTTGAAACTGCTTCCATACTAGTAGAATATCTACCTTAAAGACCAGGAAGTAATGGAGAAAGCCTTTTTGGATACTGATTCTTTCACACTCAACCCCTACACCAGCCCTGGTTTCCAGGTTAGGTTTTGATTTCTTGAATCAATGTAGTTATGACTTGTCTGTCCTTTCTTAGAGCAATGCTCCTAAGTCCTTGAGCTGGTCCTACTATCTAGGTTACACAGTAATAATAATAAAGATAACAATCATGCTAATTAATATTTATTAAAGACTTTCTTAATGCTAGATACTAAGCACATTTTTTTTTTAAAGATTTTATTTATTTGACAGAGAGAAAGACAGCCAGAGAGGGAACACAAGCAGGGGGAGTGGGAGAGGGAGAAGCAGTCTTCCCGCCGAGCAGGGAGCCCAATGCGGGGCTCGATCCCAGGACCCTGGGATCATGACCTGAGCCGAAGGCAGACGCTTAACGACTGAGCCACCCAGGCGCCCCACTAAGCACATTTTTTACATGTATTAATTCATTTACCCCTGTATTGGGGTCCTCCAGGTATATACCTCCTGGTTCTGTTTCGTAGTATGTATTTTATGAGAAATTAGATCATGTGATTATGGAGGCAGAGAAGTCCTATGATTTGCTATCTGCAAGCTAGAGACCTGGGGAAATCTGTGGTGTAATTCAGTTTCAGTCCACAGGCCTGAGATACAGGGAAACTGGTGGTGTAAATTCCAGTCTGAGGGGAGGAAAAGATGAGATGTCATGTCTCGGCTAAAGCACTGAGGCAGGAAAAAAGGGACAAATCCTTCCTTCTTCTGCCTTTCATTCTCTTCAGGCCCTCAGCGAATTGGATCATGCTCACACACATTGGGAAGGACAGTCTACTTCTCTGAGTCCACCAATTCCAATGCGAATCTCACCCAGAAATATCCTCACAGGCACACCAAGAAATAATGTTTAATCTTGGCACCCCATGGCAGAATTCAAACTCAGTCTGTCTCTAGAAAATGCAGCCTGACCTGTGAGGCTTAGCTACCTCCTACAGTGTGCATAGTAATACTAACGATAATAAATGACAACATAGGTTACCCATTGATTAGACCCATGCTTTAAGTTAATTTTAAATGAGTTTGATTTCTGCACCGAAGTACATCATTTACACTGTCTCCTCTGGTTCCTCTGAATAGGAGCACCTTCACGAGGTTGGCTACCTGAAGCTGGAAGAATGGTCAGTAGCTATGGAGCATTAGGGTTTTTTGTTTTTGTTGTTGTTAAATCTCGGGCATTTATCTATTAACAGCCTCTTTAGATATTTGAATGTTTATAGAATAGTATTACAATCTGAGTCTACTCCAAAGTATAACTGAAGGTTCAAGTGATTTCTTTCTTCCTCAACCTTATACTATAGAAGGGAACCCACTCTTTACCTGCAAATAGAAAACCTGAAATTTAATTATAGGAAAGGAGAACATAAAAATGCAAACTTGTTTTTTTTTTCTCCCCTTGGACTTCATCTTCGTCCTTTACTGTGGAGACAAAAGATATTAGAAAACTTTTTTTTTCAGGTACAATACTTACCACCTTTCATGTTTCATAAATTTGAAATGTTCTGAATTTTTATGCCTTGGTAGTTCTGGGGGAAGTGCTTACTTTTTTGTTTGTCTTTCTGAGAGCATTTAGAAGAAGGAAATACTTCAATTTGTTATGTTGTAACAGTTCCTAAGCATTTTAATTTATTCTTTAGAACCTATGAGTATGAAGTTGGAAGCATTATTATGTTAGGGACATTTTTAAACTTTCATATTTTTCTCTCCTGGCACCTTCTAAAACTTCCAGAGTTAAGTTTAACACTGCATTCCTGAAATTCAGTGAAAATTATTTAATTCTTGTTTATCCTTTGTAGAAACCAATTTAGCGACCAAGTGTACATAATTTCACTTCCACTACCTAATTTATCTGGAATTGTTAGGGAAAAAAATAATCTGAATAAGAAAATTCCCAGAAATTTAAGTTTACTAATTTAAATATTTAGAATTTTAGAAATATATATGGTTGACAAATATCTTCTTGCTTTAAGAGATATTGTGAAGCACAGTCTAATCACTTTGGGTCTCTTGGTTTCAGTAGAGGGAAATATTATGGAGTGCTGACATAGCACAACCAATAATACAGTTATGATCTCATTGGTAAGGCTTTTCCTTCTCACCTTAAATTCAACACAATTTATTCAGCAAACTTATTTAATGAACACCTGTAATATTTGATCCTATGTTAAGTTATTACAATCGCAGAAATGAATTAGACAACCCATGTAAATAGCATCAGATTAAAACATAAAACAAGACCAGCACCCAGACACATGGTTTCTTCCAATTGTTAGCCTTGCCTTCTTCCCAAAAGTAACTACTCTTTTGATTTCTTGTGTCTTTTTTTTCAACATTATATTTGTGAAATTCATTCATTTTGTGGCATTTCACAAGTTTCCATTATTGTGAAGTATTGGCTCTAGGGATATATAAAAAATTATCCATTTCATTGTTCATAGATCTTTTTAGTTTGGAGTTATGTGAGTAGTGCTGCTCTGAACATTCTTGCACATGCCTCTTGGTATACATATTTTGCTATATATGTGCCTAAGAATAGAAACACCATATATTAGGATAAATGCATGCTTAACTTTAATACAAGCTGCCAGTGAGCATTCCAAAGTTTCTGCATTAATTTATTATCCCACCAGCATAACAGTTTATGTTGCTGCACATCTTCTCCAACATTTGGAATTGTCATCTGAAATTGTAGTCGTTCTATTGTGTAACTCATGAGGTTTTAATTTGCATTTGCCTGATGAATATAGGAAGGTCAGGACCTTCAGTTATAATGTCTGGCCATTTATTTACACTCTCTTACAGCTCTTAATCAGACTTATTACTAATTTTTCTATTGGGTAACCAGACTCTTATTGGTTTGTAAAAATTCTTTGAATACTCTTCATTACAAACTCTTTGTTGAATATATATGTTGCAAAAACTTTTTTCCACTGTCTCATGCTTGGTAGTCTTGATGAACAAAAATTTCTAATTTTAATGTGTTCCTTTTTATCAGTCTTTTTTCTTTATGGCCAGTGACTTTTGCATCTGGTTTAAGAAATATATTCATACCCCAGTGTTATGAAGATTTCCTCCTGTGTTTTTTTTTTAGAATCTTGTTGTTTTACCTTTTATATTTAGCTCTTGAATCCACCATTCTATTTTATTCTATCTATTTTATTCTATTCTATTTTATTTTATTGAGATGGGTGAAGTAGGGGTTAAATTTTTATTTTCCAGTTGTCCTGTGCATTTATTGACAAAGGCACCTTTTTTTCACAGCTGGGCAATGTTATATTTGTCATTAGCTATTGAATTATGGCTTCATGTAACAACACTGATAAACACTAGAAAAATATTATTAAGCCCAAGAAAGCAAGTTGCAGAAGAATGTAAAGACTGAATTCTTTTAAATATAGATTATATCTTGTTACGAATAAGTGATAAACAGTAACTTGTTTGGGGTTACAACTTTGATGAACCTATAAAGAAAGTGAAGGTAGCAATAAAATATTCAGGACTGGGTTAACTCAGAGCGGGGAGGAAAAAGGGTAGTATTAGAAGGGGCACAAAGGAGACTTTCAAGGCTTGTAAATATTCATTTTATCATGATTGTTTTCATACATTACAAATGCTTAAGAAATATTTTTGGTATCTGTTTAGTAAGTTTGAGAAAAAATTAACAGTGATTGACAAATTATCCAAGGGCAACCATACAGTTACAGTTTCAGCTTCTCCCTCTGGCTACTAAGTCCTTCTTCATCCCCCTTCATTCTCTGTCCTTTAGGATTCTTCTTAGTTTCTTAGAGCTTAGCTATACATTTAATTAAGAAGGTGTTTGTTATGCTTGGTCCAGCATTTCTAAGCTTTGTTGTTGTTGTTCTTGTTGAGAGGCTTTCTAAGATTTGTATCTTTCCACATGCAGGAAAGGAAAGCCCTCCCCTTCACTCCTTCTACCTCTCTCCCCTGCAGGCTCCAGTCCCCTTCCTCCATCCCATTGAAACAGTTCTTGTCAAAGATAAAATGTCTTCCATGTTAGCCAGTCTTATAGGTTCTTTGTCTACTGGATTCATTCAGTACAGTTGATAACTTCCTGTATCTTGGTGTATTTTATTTGCTGCTATGAAGCCACAGTCTCTGAATTCTTGTACTACTTTGCTGGACTCCTTTTTTTAGCCTCATTCCCTGGCTCCTTCTCTTGTGCTGATAGCTCAGTGTCGGTGGCCCCAGGGTTCAGTGCTGGACCCTTTTTTCTTTTCTACCTCCACTTTCTTCCTACATGATCTCATCCGTCCCATGGCTTTAACATGCCCAGTGTTTCCCAAATTTGTGTCTTTAGCCCTTGTTTCCATTTAGGATAAGATTTCTGTACCCATTTGCTTACCTGACACTCTTATTTGGATGTCTGATAGGCATCTCAAATTAGCATTTTAAAACAGAGTTCTTGATTTTCCACAACCCTCTTCTCAAGCCACTTGGTATCAGTGGGACTGAATTCAGCTGCAAAGAAAAGAAAAAAATATATATAAAAACAGTGGCTTAAAAGTATAACTTTTGTTTCTCTTTTATATGAAAAAGGTCTGAAAGTCAGCCTTCAGAGCTACCACGAAGGCTCTTTGGCCATCAGGTTTCTTTTATATTTTTGATTCAGTGTCTTAGCAGGCACTTCCAACTTTCAAATCACTTCAGTACCCACGGTCATCTCGGCATGCCGCCCATCTTGCCCAGGTTTCCGGAGCGAAGACAAGGGAAAGATAACAGGGTGAAAAGGGCACATCACTCAGATTGAAGCAACCTTTCCAAAGATCTCACACACTATTTCCAAATATATCTCTTTGGCCAAAGGGCACACACCTAGCTGCAAGGAAGGGAATGCAAAAATAGATTTTAGCGGGATCTGTTTCCATCTTTACTACAATTTGAATTGTGTTGCCGAGAAAGAAGGAGAAAATGGGTGCTTTGCAGCAAGTAAAGGTCTCTTACCCACTATTTCTCCCGAGTCCTTGCCATCTCAGCAAACAGAACTACTGTCTGCCTGCTGATTCAAATAAACATCCTAGGGCCATTCTTGATTCCTTCCCACATCCAATCCATCAGACAGTCCTCTTAGTTCTGTTTCCAAAATAACCCCTTGAATCTATCATCTTTCTTCCTTCTCCTCTGCTATTCTCTTAATAGAAACCCTCATCATTTCTTGGGTAGACCTATTATTGCAATGGCCCCTGCCGGCCTCTTTTTCTGTCAGTTTGGATCACCTATCATTCTTACAGCAACCAGCCTGCATGAGCATCTATTTACACCACGCTTACCCTCTGCTCACCTTTTCTAGCCACGGAGGCTTCCCACACATCAAGTTCTTTCCACTTACGACCTTTGTGCCAGCCCCTTCTACGTGTTTTGGGTTTTGTTTGTTTTCTTTATAGCCTGTCTCCCATGGCTGGAACATAAGCTTCCTAAAGACAGTGGCTCATTGGAACTCTCCACCCATTTCACTCAGACCTAGAACAGGACCTGCCTAACCCCTGGTAGTGCTCAATATTGGTTTGTTTTTTGGGGTTTTTTTAAAGATTTTTTATTTATTTATTTGACAGAGAGAGACACAGCCAGAGAGGGAACACAAGCAGGGGGAGTGGGAGAGGGAGAAGCAGGCTTCCCGCAGAGCAGGGAGCCTGATGCGGGGCTCGATCCCAGGACCCTGGGATCATGATCTGAGCCGAAGGCAGACGCTTAACCGACTGAGCCGCCCAGGCACCCCCAATATTGTTGGATAAACAAATGCATCTCTTATTTGTGAAGCCATGAGGGGTTTTTTTGTTTTGTTTTGTTTTTGTGGGTTTTTTTTTTTTTTTTACTATTTCTTGTTTTGGTTTACACTATATTCTAAATATTCTATATCAAATATGGATTGCTTTTGAATATTAAAAAAAGTTTCTTTCAGTGACATTAAATAATTTGTAGTGTCTAATTATGAAGTCTGAAGGTAAGTAATTAGTTAGAGTCTAATATTTTGCAGCAGCACTTATAATATTTAAGATATGGCCTAGGAATGTCAGATAGCAAACAGATCAGTCACTCATCATAACTTTAAGGAGTTCACAATCCAAAATCCAGAAAAAAAACTATATCTATCTATATTCTAACCCAGACTTTGGTAAGTGCTAACAAAGACATATAGATTAGATGTGAATTACTACTATATTTGCTATATAATCTACCCCCACACTTCATGTAGCTAGTATATTATACTATATAAAATCATGGCCTCCCATGCAGTTGCTATATAGACAAATTCATGTAGTCATTTTTTACTCCAAAAGCAAATCAAAAATAAAAATTTTTTACTCCAAAAGCAAATCAAAAATAAAAATAACAAAAGAACCAACAAAAAAACCCCAAAACAATAAAGAAAACCACTCTCTCTAGACGATGGACTCTGAAAAACAAACTGAGGGTTCTAGAGGGGAGGGGGGTGGGAGGATGGGTTAGCCTGGTGATGGGTATTGAGGAGGGCACGTTCTGCATGGAGCACTGGGTGTTATGCACAAACAATGAATCATGGAACACTATATCTAAAACTAATGATGTAATGTATGGGGATTAACATAACAATAAAAAAATTTAAAAAAATAAAAAAAAAAAGAAAACCACTCTCTCTGAAACAAGTTTGTATGCATTTCTGCCATTACTATCCAGGTGTTGAGGAAGTTCTTTTCCAACCCTGCCTAACTTAGGGATGCCACTTAGCTTACTTCAGAGAAAGTGAGCAGCAAGTGATATATGCTGATTAATCTGCCTTTTTACAGGGTGGCAGCCTCAGGAAAAGGCACCATTAGGAAATCAAAGCAGAAAAACTTTAAGAGCTCCAAAGTGCTCTCGAGATAAGGTATAAGTGAATTAAAAAGGGAAACATTTAATAGCTTTAGTTTATCTTAGAAAATAAATGCTTCATGACATTGAAAGATGTTTAGTAAGTGGTTTATTTATAAGAACCAAGACTAATATCATATTAAGCATTGCAAAATTTAATAATGTTATGGTGCTGTTTTAAATTTGTTTTGATGATTGTTTTATCTTTTATCTTCTCAGTTCTTGAAAGGTATTTGTAGCTATAGTTTTATTAATATAAGGCATTCTCAGAATTGTAGATATAAGCTACTTAATAATAATAATAGATAGCATTTATTGTGCAAACACTCTACTATGCAAAGATTAAAAGATAGTTCATATCTTATTTTTCCTATATCCTTTATAAAGCCTAATTCTGGCTGGATGCATCTTAAGTAGTTAATACATATTTGTTTGCTCTGCTGTAATGTTGAGAAAACACTGTATTGGGAATTATAAATGAAAATATGATTCTTAACTCTCACTTATTAAATGGAATAACCTGTTTCATTTTTCATAGACTACAAAACTGCCAAGGTTTCCCCCGGCTGTAAATCCTTTAGTTTTCTTTCTTCTTTTCTTTTTCTCTTTATTTCTTTCCCTCCCCTCCCTTCCCCCCATTTTCTCTGTCTCCCTCTCTCCCTTCCGAACTCCTTTCATTCCTCTCTCTATCTATGAGCACACTTGCCTATTTTAGGATATATTCATCCATTCAACAAGTATTTGTTGAATACCTATCGGTAGGGTACCAATCATTGTTCCATTTACTGGGATCCAGCAGGGTACAAGATAAGAACCAACAGTGAACAACCAAGTCCTTGCGTTCTCATGGACCTCAGGGTTTGTAGCCCCTTGAGGGACTGCCTTGTCATTCATATGTTCTTCCCTGGTGCCTGGAGGAGGGCATTGACTCTGTTGATACTTTAAGGAAAAAGCATTAATGAATGTAGAACAGAAAGAATGAATGAATAAATGAATGATGACGTGAACTTTTGACCCCTTCAGGTTTGAGAAAGCAACCCTGTCCTTGATGAATTATAATTAAAGGAACACTGGATGGCCTCAGAAAGATTGAACCTAGGAGACAAAAGGTAGGTGATCATAGGCAGTTTCGTTTTTTTTCATGTGTTCATCTTATAGAAATTTCATTTTCACAAATCATACACCAGCGTCACTAAACAACCTTCAGTGCTCTGATTTCAGACCTTCATAATCAGCTGAGAAACATTTCAAGCTGTAACAAACATGAACTCTTCTCAGGCTATAGTTCAGTGCCAGTAACATCACCATTCATGTGCACCAGCTTTTGTAATTATTTTAATATCATTGCATTTTGTCCTTATCACTTTATGAAAAATAAGAAAACCAGAAACAAATGTGCTGATTCAGCCTGACAAGAAGTATGACTCACATAAATCTAATTAATAGGTTTTCGGTAACAGTGGAAAACGTTTAAAGTTTAAAAAAATCATACTGTACCGAGATTCTCATTAGATTTAAGCAAGTCTGGTATGCATTTGATTGTCAAATTAAAACAAAAAGAATTAAGAACACATATGTAATGTTGGAATTTTATCATTGAAGACTGGATCTAACAAAAAAGAGATAGCTTTTTTTTTCCCCCTCAACCTCTCTGGCAGACAAACTCTCCCTATCTCTGACTATTATTTGACTACTGCACATGAGACCTTTACACATGCTTTCAGAAATGCATTAAGTATGAAAGTAGACCTACAAATGGGGGGCATCTGGTAGCTAGTTGGTTGTAGTAGTCTCACTTGTCCCTAAAAGCAAGTATCCCGGGGGCGCCTGGGTGGCTCAGTCATTAAGCGTCTGCCTTCAGCTCAGGTCATGATCCCAGGGTCCTGGGATCGAGCCCCACATCGGGCTCCATGCTCCGCAGGAAGCCTGCTTCTCCCTCTCCCACTCCCACTGCTTGTGTTCCCTCTCTCACTCTGTCTGTCTCTGTCAAATAAATAAATAAATAAAATCTTAAAAAAAAAAAAAAAAGTAAGTATCCCTCCCCTTTATCTCTCCCTTTCTTTTTCTTTTCTTCTGTCACTTTTATTGTTCCTCTGTGATTTTTTTTTTTTTTTTTTTTTTGGTGTACATTAGGCCTCCTAGTGATACCTAAAGGTATCCACAGGCAATGTACACCTGAGCGCAGAGCTAGAGAACCTAGAATGGGTTGACCTCTGCTATGACTTTTAAAGATTCAGGGGTTCTGGAAACTATATGCTTCTTCTCTCATTTTTAGAAAGCTCCAGAGACTTGAGGAGATTTGTTAACCTTAGATAGCTTGACTAGCATAGCATGGCATACTGGAAAATGTGTATATGCGCTTGCGCTGAATTAAAAACTTGGCTCGCATTGTTCATCCACATAACCATGTGCTAGCTCCTTAGCCACATAGAAAGTCAGTTTCCTCATTTATAAAATGTGTATATGATACTCAATATCATTGTGAAGATTGCAAAGACACATGTATGTGAAGCATCTGGCATGTAGCAGGCACTCAGTAAATATTGTTATACTAATTCTACTGTATTGGAATAAATCACTGTTATGTTTAAGGCATGATAGAGTTTAATGAAAGGAAAGGCTGTCCCTTCAAAAAACCTTAAAAATTAAAAGCAAAATAACTGCCTTTCCATATTTTTACCTGATCCTTAAGAAAGCATTAATCAAGGGGCACCTGAGTGGCTCAGTCAGTCCGACTCTTGCTTTCAGCTGGGGTCATGATCTCAGGGTCATGGGATTGAGCCCCATGTCGGGCTCTGTGCTCAGCATGGAGACTGCTTGTCCCTCTCCTTCCTCCTCTGCTCCTCCCTCTGCTCTTGCACATGCTCTCACGCTCTATCTCTAAAATAAATAAATGAAATTTTTTTAAAAAGCATTAATCAATTCCTAAATGTTCAACAATGGAGTCTTGGGAATCAGTGACAAATATTAAAATAATTAAAACAGTGAATAAGTTAATTGTTAAAGCAGATCCTTTCTTAAAAGTAAGACAATGTATATTATACTGTATGTTGACTAGCTGGAATTTAAATAAAAACTTAAAAAGACTAAGAGAATGAACAAGATGTTTATGATTTTCTTATAATCCAAAGATACCAAAATGGTACTGACTCATGACCACTCTCATTATCTGTACTTAGTGAAACAAGAAAACTCCCCGGAAAGAGTGAGATTCAAGGAATTTATATCTGAAAATGAAGCAACAGTATGTATCGAATGTCTGCTTCTTTCATTTACCTAGCACTATAAAAACCTTTAAATATTCCAGGGAACACACAGGGTAACCATTAAAACTAACAGAAGCCAACAGCCAAGGAAAGAATATGGATTGTTTCATTTCTTTAATATACTTACAGCTGTCTTCAATGTATTTCCTTTTCTCCTCTCAAAATTGTTTTTCCTTTTCTGTTGTGGATAATGATTATTTCCTCAACATCTCAAAACTCTTCTCTCAGTTCCTTTATTTTTCATCCTCCCTCATGATTTTTCTCTTTTCATTTGTAGTCAGTCTGTTGATTCTACACTGTTAAGATACAAACACAATTCAGGTCAGTCATTTAAAAGCAATGGGCAGATAGAAGAAAAATCAATCTGCACTAGGGTTTTTTTCATAAGGGTGATAGATTAGGCCTTCAGTGATGGATAGGGTAAGAAGTGAAGACACAATAAGAGGTTGGATGTAGGGGCACCTCTGTGGCTCAGTCGGTTAAGGTTCCAACTTTTGGTTTCGGCTCAGGTCATGATCTCAGGTTCATGGGATCGAGCCCCACATCAGGCTCCGCACTGAGTGGGGAGTCTACTTGAAGATTCTCTCCCTCTGCCCCTCCCCCCCCCACTCGTACATGCACATGCTCTCTCTCTTTCTCTCTCTCTCTCAAATCTTTTTAAAAAAGAGGTTGGATGTACATTTTGGGTAAAGTTAATGGCAAGAGTAAATAAAGACAGAAAAAAAATGCAGATTTTGGCATAAACAACAAGTAGTCAAGTTTCATGGCTACTGGGAGAAGAGCCTAGAAAGATGGACAGTACCAAAGATAGCTTTGAATGCAGTCTAAGGAAGCTGAACTCTAGTGAGTTTCTAAGAAGGGAAAGAGCATAATACCTCCAAGAAATTAATCTGGCAATAGAGTGGAGAAGGATTGTAGGCAGAACTATAATTTACTAATTAGGCCCAAGATTTTAGGTGCCCAAAATATGAAATTTGTGAAGTGGGGAACAATGTTAGTGATAGAATGGAAAGAAGAGGAAATTAAAAATGTGAGGTCAGAAACACAAAGACTTCTCAAACTAGTGGGGCATAGGGCATGGTATTGGCATTAATGGGGATAGTGAAGTCAGAAGAAGGAGGTCAGGGGTGGGAAAGGGAGATGATAAGGGCAGGTGAGTCATATTGGTGCTGGAACGTCAGCAGAATAATGAAATGGAACCATAGATCTTGGGAGAGTTACGGTAAAAAGAGTATGTAAACTTATATTTTCCTTGTAGTGAACATGAGCTTCATAGAGTGAGTATGGTTTTCTCCATTGTGAAAATCATAATAAAGGTGAGAGTGAAGCAAGAAATAGGTAGGGGCATAGATCTTTATTATCAAAAATCATTCTGTACGGAGTCAACATCGAAGTGAGAAGTTCTTGCTTTAGCACTAGAGTTAGAAGGACTTGTGAATACTTCCTAACTGAAAGTATTTGTATTCCCCACATAGGAAAACAGTGGCTGTTTATAAAGGGTATCTTTAAAGTAAGGCCAGCTAAAAATCAGCACTCAATAAATATTTGTTGAATGAATGCATGTTCATGTTTTTTTAAGGTCTGATAATCAATCTAGGGGGAGAAAGAGGAATTTCATAGCCCCCGATTTTCTTTCCTTTTTAATTGTGGTAAAGTGTAATAATGTAAAATTTGCCATTTTAACCATTTTTAAATGTACAATTCCATGGCATGAATTACAATCACAGTATTGTGCAATCGTCACTATTTCCAGAACATTTTCATCACCCTGTACAGCAACTCTGCACTAACTCCCCATTCTTCCCTCCTCCCAACCTCTGACAACCTTTAAACTACTTTCCGTGTCTATAGATTTGCTTGTTCTGGATATTTCATATTAGTGGAATTATACAATCACACAATAAGGTATTTTCGTTTTTACCATATTGTGGTTAGAATACCTAACATGAGATCTGCCCTCTTAACAAATTTTTTGTGTGTACAATCCAGTATTGTTGACTAAAGGTACAGTGTTGTACAGCATATTGTTTTTTGCCATGTTGTGTTTTGTTTTTCATGGTACCATCAATTAACAACTACATCCATTTGAATTAATCTCCAAAACATCAGTAAAACCATACCTGGTAATTGGGACAAAAGTATAGGAGTGGTAAGGGTGGGGATGGTTTGTAAAGAAATCAAGGCTAATTAATAATTTCCAGTCTTACCACTTCTCAAGTGTTTTCCTCTCTCTCAATCTGGGGATGTGGGCAGAGTGGATTTCGATAGACAGAACTTAAAAGCAAGCTCCAATAAGGAGAAACTGTCAAGTTTACTTACGTGGCCCTAGCACCTAGGACAGAACCTGGCACATAATAGGATCTTATCACTCATTCAACAGTTATTTACTGAGTGCTTACTGTGTGCCATACAGTATTCAAGGAAATGAAAATATGTATGTGTATATATATCATATATATATATCACTGAACAAAATATACATTTCTTGTCCTTTGGAATATTTCAATAGGAGATGAGGAAATATAAGCATTTAAAAAAACATTTAGAATACCAAAAAGTGTCGTTCTATGGAAAAATAGCAAGAGGATTGGGAGCATAGAAATGGGTCAACTGAGATTTTAAATGGGTGACCAGGGTAGGCCTCAGTGAGCAGATCTGAAGAAATGGGGGTGTGAGCCACATGAATATCTGAGAGGAGCATATTCCAGGCAGAGGAAACCACACGTAACAAGGTCCTGAGGTGGGAACAAAGCTAGTGTTTTGGAGAAACAATAGGGGGCCTGTGTAGTGAGTTGAATAAAAGTGTAGTTTGTTTAAATAGGTCCCAGTAGGGGGAGCATATGGTGTGGCTGTGAAGGCCACCCAAAGAGTTGAATTAAATGGGGAAAATAGAGGTTTTAAGCAGAGGAGAAACACAATCTGGTTTATGTTTTAAGCAGATCACTTTGGCTGCTTGCTAAGACTTAGGTGGAGGTGAGGGTAGAAGCAGGGAGGCCTGTGAGGAGACTACTGGAATTATCCAGGCAAGAGATGATGGTTGAGATCAGGCTGTGAAAGCAGTGAGAAGTTCACAAGCCTGTTCCTTTTACAAATCACAGTGGAAGGCATTTTGTTCCAGGCACTGTCCTAAGCATTTTAAATCTTCACATGCTCTTATTTGCTTAAAAAATGTAGTAGGTTGAGTAATGCCCCCGCCTCTGCCCAAAAATGCCCACATCCTAATCCCCAGAAGCTGTGAGGATGTTACTTTACATGGCAAATGTGGTTAATTTAATGCATCTGAAGATGGGGACATTCTCCTGGATAATTCTAGCGGGCACAGTGTAATCACAAGGATCTGTATGAGAGGGAGGCAGGAGGGTCAGAGTCAGAGTAGGACATGTGAGGATAGAAGCAAAAGGTTGGAGTGATGTGAGCAAGGGGCCAGGAGGCATCATATGCAGTAGTCTCTAAAAGCTGAAGAAGTCAAAGGATTCTCCTCAGAAGGACTGCAGCTCTACTGACATCTTGATTTTTTGCAGTGAGACCCATTTTAGATTTCCAATCTCCAGAATTGTATGGTAACAAATATGTGTTATTGTAAGCCACTAAGTCTGTGGTAATTTTTTACAGAAGCAATAGGATACTAATACAGAGAACAAGATTTCCAAATAAATACATAATAATCATGTTACTCTACTATAATTTACTTAGCTATTCCTGTATTCAAATTTTCAATTTTCCATTTTCCCTATGATAAACATTGCTGAAGAGGATATTGCTATGAATAAATCTCAGCACACACCTCTGATAATTTTCGTAGGTTTGGAAATTGACTACTATGATGATAGGTTTTTCTATTTTAAAATACAGAGAAAGTAGAGAGAATCATTCAACAAACACTGTATTCACACACCAAGATTTTTGTTAACACTGGTGTTTTATATAATAAAATGAATAAAATATAAGTGGTAGAGATTAATTACCCTTTGAGCTCCCTTGCCATCCTGCTCCCTCACCACCATCTCTTCCAGCACAAAGACTGACAAATATGGAATGATTCACACATATGTGAAACATCCTTGCACACGGGCTGTGCTAACCTTCTCTGTGCTGTTCCAGTTTTAGTATGTGTATATATATATATGATATATATATATATTGACAAAGCAAGCACTGGGGTTTTCTTTTAGTCTTTTAAGAAAAACTTGAAGAAACATAGCCATGGTCATAAATTATAATTTGTTTATGACAATAACACTTTGAGACTGAAAAATATGTAAATTTTCATGAAAGGAAAAGGCAAATATAAGCATTAAGAAAAGAAAAAAAGGCTGAAGTGAATAATAAACTAATTGTAGCTATTTTTTTCCTAGATGTACATTTGATTTTCTGTTTATCTTACATCCAGAGTATTAAAATACAAGTTAAACATATGAAATCTTCAAACTATGCACTTACAAGCCATTACTAATTTTGTCACAGTTCCCAAATTAGTCAAATTGGCTTGTGTTCTGAACTGGGAAGAAAAGGGTATTGTTTCCCTTACTGTAACTCTACTGTTGTGTTAGGGTGTCTCAGTGGCTACTTTACAATCTAGTTTGAGAATAGGTCTCTTTGTCAAGCTCGGTCATAATTTGGGCAAACCCTCTACTTAAGCAGAACACAGCTCAGTTATGAGGATGAAGATTCATTTTTATTGTAGGATATCACAAAACTAGAAGTTTGACTTAATGGACTCACCAAATAAAAAATGTCTCAAATAAAAGATTTTCTCAAGGTCTGTAACTTTTTAATAGCTTTTACATCCCAACCTGTATGTATGACATTATCAGTTTTTACTGAAACAATCACTTTGATTTGTTTGGAAGAGCAGTTCTTTTACCCTGGTCAATCTAAATATTCTAACACTTAAATTTTTTGATAATAGAAGTTATGTAAAAACCACAAAGTATGAAATTCTACCACTGAAATGGTACACATTTTGAATTAATCCCTATAAAATAGCAAATAAGCAAAAAAAAAAAAAAAATAAGGCTAAAACTTTTTTGTGCAATACTTGAAACAAAATATTTATTTTGTTTCTTATATTTTGCAATAAAACCAGTAAGCACTATCTTCTCATATAAAGATATGGTTTATCTTATATATAAAAAGTATGGTTTATTAACTTCACTGATAAAAAAAATTTTTAAGAGTGAAAGTGAATAATAAGTAATAGGTATCTGTTTACATATTACACACATACATACAATGAGAGGTTTTATTTATAATTAAAAGGCTAGTCTTTTTCCTAGATAGAAATTACATTTCCCTTTAAAATAATGAAAACAGGGCGCCTGGGTGGCTCAGTTGTTAAGCGTCTGCCTTCAGCTCAGGTCATGATCCCAGGGTCCTGGGATCGAGCCCCGCATCGGGCTCCCTGCTCAGTGGGGAGCCTGCTTCTCCCTCTCTCACTCCCCCTGCTTGTGTTCCCTCTCTGGCTGTGTCTCTCTCTGTCAAATAAATAAATAAAATCTTTAAAATAAAATCAAATTATGAAAACATGAATAATGGCCTGCCCCATGGAGATATTTTTTTACTTATCCTGATCAATGAAGCAAGGAGGGAGAAAAGTTCCCACAGATATCTCTAAAAAGCCCTGAAAGTGAAACTATTATTTTAGGATCAAAAGGACTTAGGCTCTGACTAAAAATATGTAAACTCATAACCAAGGAGGAGCAATTTAATGAGATGGGCTTGTCCTCAACTTGGCTATTGCTTTCTAAGTTCTGAGTTACAACACCTCATTATATAAATGAACTTAATCTTAGAGGAATGTGCTTTATAGTTAATTTTTAATTTATGCTTCTTACTTTCTAATCTGACTAATAACACTGACTTCGGAAATTTAGATGCTACAGAAGGTTTTTGTTAAAAAATGTATTATTTTATAAAGATAAAATTTCTTTTTTTTTCTTTTAAGCTTACTGTTGTTTGCCATGAACAACTGAGAGATAGTAAAAAAATGCACTTATATACACATACATGATGAAAAGGATCTTTATTGTTATGCCTTTACTCTAGGACAGTGTTCTCAGTGTGGTGTTAGGATGACTTCTATCATTTAATCACCTAATAAGCTTATTAAAAAATGAGGTTTCCCACATTCCAGCCCAACTCACACTCATTGAATCAACTCAGCAGGCAGGGGTGTGGATCAGAAATGTGCATATAAAACAAGCATACTTGGCGATACTGATGGAGATAGCTCAAGGAGTGATCTTAAAGCAACCCTGATTTAGGAGCATACTTGACAATACTGATGGAGATAGCTCAAGGAGTGATCTTAAAGCAACCCTGATTTAGGAGCTAACATCACGTTTTTCTAAGGTTTATTCTATAGATCTTTAAAGTATACATTCATATAATGTCAGATATGTGTCTATCATATATTTTGTGAGAACTAATTTTAAACTGACCATTGGCAATTTGTGGAACTGCCCATAATGATGACAGTAATTGTGGATTTTTAAAGACCACTAAATTAGCCCAATTCCTACTTTGATCATAGGCCATTCCATGCTACTCAGTTGTTGACTGTTGAACACACTTACTTGAGTGACAACACTGGGTTAGTCATTATGCAACACTGATATTATTTTCTCCTTTATTTCATGTCCTCCTTTGATAAAAAAAAAACCTTACTCATTTCCCATGAAAATTCTGATACGACTCTTTCCATTGTGTGCCATCTGCATCCCAGCTCCAGTTAAGGGTCATGACCATTTCTGTATTCTCATTAGCTGAGAAAACGTTATTTTTTGTAGTGTGTATTTTTAAAAGTAGATTTTCTTTGCTTCCCCAATACAAAATTATAACATATTCCCCAATACAAAATTATAACATTTTTTTCCTGTTAAGGGAAGGAACTCCTTTCCCTAAGTATCCCCCTGTCCTGCAAGAAATAATAATAAGCTCATTCTGTTGAGAATTGCATTTACATAAAACACTGTCATGCGTAGAATAAAAATTCAGATATTGATTCAATATCTTGGACCCAATTTTACAGTTTACAAAATTGACTCCACAAGTCATGAGGTTAGTTGATGATGCTAGGAGTCTGGGGTATCACTTGCAACAGAGAAAGAGATCATCATATTGTTGTAACTTCATGACTGTTTTCTCTGTATATCTTTCTGTCCTTTATCTGGAATCATTCTTTGATGCTGTCTCCAGAAACTCACTATATACTATTTCATGTGTCAGTCATCCACGGTCGTCATTTGCCAATGTGTATATGTCTACCTAGACCATGTTCCATCTTCATAGCTTTTCAAGATCTTCCAAGTCTTTAAAACGCAACTTCTTGATTTTTACCTTTCAATGGACTTTTCTTCACTCATGCATGAGTTCTTCTCTTCCTCCTACCTCTGCACATTCTCTGCCTCCATGTTCAGACGTCACCAATCTACCTATCATGTATAGCCTCTGTACTGTGATACAAACATTTCTGGTATGGATTTTGATCTCAGTTGACCTTCATCAGGTAAATTGAAAAGTTAACCCTCAATCGCTATAAAGTATATCTCTTTACTTGCCATGTTGCACAAAACACAAAGCTTAAATGGTCTTTTCAGGGTTAATATAAAACATTTCTTAGTCCATAAAATAAGGGAAAGTAAGCAGCTAATATAATCATCCAAATCCAATACATTAGAAAGTTCTTACCCCTAAGTGTCAGAGGATTTAGGGATTATGGAATAATTGCAAACCATGTAATGATAATATGGGGTAATATTTATTATGTGGGGGAGCTACTTATTTTATTGAAGGTTCCAAATAGAAATAGAAGTCCAAAATTTCAACACCTGGTGTAAAGATATAGAAAGCATGAAGGATAGAAAATAGAAAAATGAACTGAAACTAAAATTCTACTAGAAAATTTAATACAAGAAAGTCACTGAAATATTTTCAAAGTGACATATCAGGAAGAGAAAGTAGCAAATAGCTAAAACAGCGAGGCAGTGCCAAAAAACCAATAAGGAGAAAAATCTTCCTAAAAATGATGGATGATTTAATCAGGACAACTAGAATTAAATCAGAAGACGAGAACACACACAGGTAGAAAATATGTTGGACCAAATTCTGTAGAGCTAGGGGAAAAAATGGGTTATTGGATTCTTTAATAATAAATGCAATCTTCTAAGATTTAAAGAAACTAATAGACTTCTCCAGTTATGTGCAAAAAGCATTCATTAACAATAGAATATTAGCATTCATTAAAAAAAATTTTGATGCTCCAAGAGATTCTAAAGCTTCCATTTGCCTTTTAAATATACAAACTATACCTTGATTTCTCTGTCATTTTAAGTAGGTCATAGAATACCTGAATTTGAATGTTACTTCACTCTTTTTTTGCAGAATTTCAATAAATACTGCATATTTCAATAAATCAGCCACAATTAAATAATACTAATGTTCTATCACAAAAATACAATGGCAACAAAACCTATATTTTTAAAAGTACCTTACTCTGAAAAACTCAACAGAAACCTTTAGGAAAGCTCAACATGGACAATAAATACTTAGAGGTACTTTTGTTGCTTTTGTAGTTTATAGTATTATTTAATAGATCACTGTACTGTTATCCCATGTAGCTCTCTGAAGTATCCTTCACTCTTCTGTGCTGGTTATTAATAGTCTATTCATAGATAAACATTCAATATATAATGCTAATGCTTGAATGTTTTTGTTTTGACTATCTTTTTTTTTCTTTTTTTTTTAACAAATACAATTTCAGTAGTATAATGAAACAAAAGGTATTTTACGCTGTCCTGGTAACTTATTATAGTATTAACATACTTCACAATATATATGCTATAGAAATATTTTTTTTCTAGATTAAGATTTTAAAATGACCTACTTGTACCTTTGGAACACAATGTCTTCTGTCCAGGATTTGCATCTTCCTCTCTTGAAAGATGCTGGCTAGATCTACCTGGTTTTATAACATTGTGAAAGGAATCTTATATCCAACTTGACCATACCATCTCCATCAATCTTATTAGAAAGCCATTTTAAACTTCCTTTCCATCAAAATATATTTGTCTACTAATCCTCTTCTGGTATAATAGAATCTATCTACTATTTATGTAACAGAGCAGGAAGGAACAAAAATATTGTCCTTAACTTTAGAAATTTTAGTTCAGATCCGCTGAGGAGCACATGTGAAGTGAATATGTTCTCTTACAAAATTGTGGGTTTATCTTTCATTCTGACCAAAAAAGGAGCAGAGTTACTGGTTGACATTAGCTTGTTTTATGTGGGTGTGTAGAAACTTGCTGGAGCCATCAAGTTTCAGTTGACTGAGTGTACAACTGAAAGAGTTTTCACCACACCCTTTCTTGATTTCTCAAACTTTTACATCACATTGCATGAGCAATCCTGCCTGTTACATATGTTGATTTTAATCATCCAAATCCCACGTGAGGTTTGGCCTTCATTCCTTAATAAAGGTTGCTGTAGTTGTAATAACCTATTAATATTTCTCAAATTTAAGTAGTGCACACTGGTAATTGTGTTATTAATTTTCCTTCCTAATAGTAATGAAATGTTTATAGTAAGTCCACTCTATAGTATTTTCTTGTTGGAGAATAAAAGAAGAGAGAAACTAGAAATGGAAATAAAATCTCTAGTAAGAAAAAAATAGCAGTAATATTTTAGGAAGCAAAGCAGAGCTTCAGGGGGAAACCAGATTGCCAGGAAAATTCTGAAACATGTCAATGGAAACTTAGGTTAGAATACAAGATAAAACCAGACTAACAGGATATAAAACAAAACATGTTTATTGCAAAATCAGTGCCAAACAGGATATAGTATCAAGTAGTCCTTAGGACTTCTGGTGTGTGTTTTGTGATCTTCATGCTGAGAATAATTACAGATTTTTACACAGAGTATATTAACATGAAACAAACAAACAAAAAAAACAGGTAAAAGTTACATTTCAGCTAGCAATCAGTATTGTGTCTGTATCCAGCTGAATAGATGAGAATTCAGTTTTATCTACATACTAGCCATGTGGATGTGGCATCATAATATATGCATGTGTCCTAAGGGATTTATATTCTGTGTGACTTTTTTTGTCACTTTGTCACTGATATAATTTTCTTTTGTTCCGACTGACTTCTTGATTGTGTACATAGACTTATTATATGTCCTTGTTGAAATAGTCTCCAAAATCTGTGAACAATGAATGGATTAAAAAGTAGTATGTACATATAATAGAATATTATTATATTAACAATATTATTATTCAGCTTTAAAAAGAAAAATTCTAGCATATGCAACAGCATGAAGTTTCAAGACATCTTGCTAAGTAAAATAAGCCAGATGCAAAAGGACAAATGTATGATTGCACTTAAATGAGGTACCTAGAATAGGCAAATTCGTAAGACAAAAAGTAGAATAGCGGTTACTAGGGGTTGTAGGGAAGGAAGATTGGGAATTATTGTTTAATACATACAGAGTCAGTTTGGAATGATTCTGGATATGAATAGCGGTATTGGCGGCACAGCAATGTGACTGTACTTAATACCACTGATTTATACATTTAAAAATAGTTAAGATGGAAGTTTTATGTCATATATATACGTATGTCATATTTATGTGTGTGTGTGTGTGTGTGTGTGTGTGTATACTTAAAAAAGGAAGTTAGGGAACTTGAAATATCTTTAGTTCATTTGAGATCTTAAAGCCACTTCAAGGACATGGTGAAATCCAACTATAGAAAATGTGTGGAGAGCACAAAAGAATGGGCTAAAGTCCACAACAGTTAGCATTAAAACAAATATTATCTAATAAAATTGATCATTTTAGTGAAAATTTGCATATAAGGAAATTTCTATCTCTTTAAGAATCCTATATTATTTTCTTTATTCCCTTATTAAATGTGGACAGATTAATAACAGATTCTTGGGGAGCCAGGGTAGCTCAGTTGGTTAAGCATCTGACTCTTGATTTCAGCTCAGGTCATGATCTCAGGGTTGTGAGATTGAGCCCTTCATTGTGGAGTCTGCTTAAGAGTCTCTCTCTCCTAGTTTGCCTGGCTGGCTCAGTTGGTTGGACATCCGACTCTTGGTTTTGGCTCAGCTCAGCTCATGGGTTGTGGGATCAAGTCCCAAGTCAGGCTCCATGCTCAGCGGGGAGTCTGCTTGATGGTTCTCACCCTTTGCCCCTTCCCCCACTTGTGCACTCTCTGAAATTTTAAAAGGAAAAACTAGAAAATGGTATGTCTAATTGGCTTTGTAAAACTCCAACATATTCCTGGGAATCTAGAAGGCCAGATGTATTTGTAGAACTGTGTGCCTGCTGAGGTAAGACCTTACAAAGCTATAACTGCTCACCTTTGGCTGAACATAAGGCCATACAGAAGCAGGAAATGAAGACTTAAAGTGGAGTTGTAAACTGTCTGACCAGGTTTGAAGGCATACAACATGCACACAGAGTCACTCAGCAAAGAATGAGAGAATTTTGGGTGCCAGTCATTTAAGTAAATCTCTGTCCAATCATTAACAAAGTAAAGACTAAGCAAGTAAAGACTTAAGTGGCCATACATGACAAAGAATACAGATTTTATGGAATTAATTCAGGGAAGTTACTAAACAAACAATGGGTATATAAAAAAAAAAAGGGAACAACAAACCCTGGGGAGTAGCAGATATCTTAATTTACAGAGTTGTCACAATAGGTTACTTAAAATGTTCAGAATGCAACAACAAAAAATATGAGATATACAAAGAAGTAAGAAAGGAACAAAGAAGCAAGAAAGTATAGCCCATGCATAGATAAAAAAGAAATCAATAAAGATAATCTATTGGAAAGCTCAGATGTTTGTTTTACTAGATGAAAACTTTAAATTGGCTATTTTAAATGTGTTCAAAGAGCTAAAGGAAAAGTGTTAAAATCGTAAAAGTTAAAGAGATAATTTAAAAACACTAGGGGACAGGGAGTTGGGGGGGGTTGTTACATACAAGGGAAACCCCATAAGGCTGTCAGTATATTTTTCAGCAGAAACTTTGCAGGCCAGAAGGGAGTGACATGACATAATCCAAGTGCTAAAAGGAAAAACTACCAAACAAGAATTCACTACCTGGCAAGCTTATCACTTGGAATTGAAGGGGACATTAAAAGTTTTCCAGATAAGCAAAAACTACAGGAGTTTATTACCACTAAACCAACATTACAAGAAATGTTAAAGGGACATTTTTTTAAGCTGAAAAGGGATGGCATTAATTAATAACAAGGAGACATATGAAAATAAAAATGTCACTGGCAAAGATAAATAGTAAAGATAGTGGATCAACCGCTTATAGAGCAAGTATGAAGGTGAAAAGACAATGGTAGTAAAATCACCTAAAACTACAATAATCACTTAAGAGATACATAAAATAAAAATGTAAAATGTGACATCAAAAATATAACATGTTTGTGGGCAGTAAAAATGTAGGTTTGAAATGTGTTCAAATTAAATCCCTATCAACTTAAAAATGACCATTATATGTGTGTGTGTGCATGTGTGTGTGTGTGTGTGTGTATAATTCTTTACACGAGCATAGTAACCACAAAGCAACAACTTAAATATACAAAATAAAATGAGAAAGGATTCTAAACATAACACCAATCATCAAAACACAAGGGAAGAGAGAAAGAGAAGAAGAAAGGAAAGAAACTACAAAAATTGTCAGAAAACAACAAAATGGCAATAAGTACATAACTATCAAGAATTACCTTAGATGTAAATGGACTAAATTCTCCAGTCAAAAGACAGAGTGGCTGAATGGATAAAAAACAAGACCCATCTATATGCTGCCTTACAAGAGACTCACTTTAGAAGTAAGGACACACTGAAAGTGAACAGATGGAGAAATATATTCCATGGAAATGTAAAGAAAGATAGTATAGCTATACTCAGAAAAAAATAGACATTAAAACAAACACTGTAATAAAAGACAAAGAAGGGCATTACATAATAATAAAGGGGTCAATCCCTCCAGCAAGAAGATCTAACATTTACAAATATATATGTACCCAACATAGGAGCACCAAAATATATAAAGCAAATACTAACAAACTTTTTAAAGGGAGAAACTGGTAGGAATAAAGTAATAGTAAGATAATTTAGCACCACATTTACATCATTGGATAGATCATCCCGACAGAAAATCAATGGCAAACATAAGCCTTAAATGACACATGAAACCAGATGGACATAATAGATTAATATAAAGAACATTCCATCCAAAAGGAGCAAAATACACATTCTTCCCTTAAGTGTACATGGAACATTCTCCAAGATAGATCATGTTAGGCTGCAAAACAAGTCTCAATAAATGCAAGAAGACTGAAACCACTTCAAGCATCTTTTCTAACCACAATGGTAAGAAAGTAGAAATAAATTACAAGAAAACTGGGGGAAAAAACCCACAGAAATGTGGAGATTAAACAATATGCTACTGAGTCATCAAAGAAATAAAAGGAGAAGTCAAAAAATACTTAAAGACAAATAAAAACAGAAATATGGCACACCAAATCTATGGGATGCAGCAAAAGTGGTTCTAAGAAGGAAGTTCATAGCAATGCAGGCCTACCTCCAGAAATAAACAAAATCACAAATAGGCCATTTAACTTTACATTGAAAGGAATACAAAAAGAACAAAGTAAAGTCAGAAGAAGAAAGGAAATAATAAAGATCAGAGCAGAAATTAATGAAGGAGAGACTAAAAAGAAAATAGAAAAGATCAATGAAACTATGAACTGGTTCTTTGAAAATATAAGCAAAGTTGACAAGCCTTTAGTTAGACTCACCAAGAATTAAAGAGAGGACTTAATAAATAAAATTAAAAATGTAAGAGAAGTTAAAGCTGATATGAAAGAACTACAAAGGATCATTAGAAACTACTATAATCAATTATATGCATATGCCAACAAATTGGACAATCTAGGAGAAAGGGATAAATTCCTAGAAACACATAACCTTCCAGGATTGAATCATGAAGAAATAGAAAATCTGAATAGGCCAATGCTACTAAGCAGATTGAATCAGTAATGAAAAGCCCCTCAACAAACAAAAGCTCAGAATCATATGGTTTCAATAGTTAATCTGTCAAACATTCAAAGATTGAATACCTATAATTCTCAAATTCTTCTAAAAAACTTGAGAGGAAGAAATGCTTCCAAACTCATTTTACAAGGCCACTGTTACCATGTTATAAAAACAGACAAGGAGACCACAAAAAAAAAAAAAAAAAAAAATACAGACCGATATCATTTATTAGCATTGATGTAAAAATCCTCAACAAAATATTAGCAAAGAGAATTCAACAATACATTACAAGAATTATATACCATGATCAACTAGGATTCATTCCAGGGATGCAAAGATAGTTCAACATCTGCAAATCAACATAATATGCCACATTAATAAAATGAAGGATAAAAGTTAAAAGATCATCTCAATAGGTGCAGAAAAAATTTGACAAAATTCAACATCCATTTATGATAAAAACTTTCAACAATGTGGGTATAGAGGGAATGCATCTCAATATAATAAAGGCCATATATGACAAACTCACAGCTGACTGACATCAGAGTCAGTGGTGAAAAACTGAAAGCTTTTTCTCTGAGACCAGGAATAAGACAAGATGCCCACTCTTGCCACTTTTCCCTAACATAGTACTGTAAGTCCTAGTCACAGCAATAAGGCAAGAAAAAGACATAAAAGTCTTCCAAGTTGAAAAGGAAGAAATAAAACTGTCACTATTTGCAAATGACATGATACTATATAGAGAAAACCCTAAAGTCTCTGCCAAAAAACTATTAAAACTAATAAATTCAGTAAAGTTGCATGTATGTGACTTAAAATCAATATGTGAAATTTGTGGTGTTTCTATACACTAATAATGAACTATCAGACAAATTAAGGAAGCAATCCCATTTCCAGTTGCATCAAAAAGAAAATACATAGGCTTACATTTAAACAAGGAAGTGAAAGACCTGTACACTGAAAACTATAAGATACTGATGAAAGAAATTGAAGAAGATACAAATGAATGGAAAGATATTCCATGTTCATGGATTAGAAGAATTAATATTATTAAAATGTCCATACTACCCAAAGCAATCTGGAGATTCAGTGGCAATTCCTATCAAAATTGCAACAGCATTTTTCACGAAATTAGAACAAATCATTCTGAAATTTGCAGAGAACCACAGAAGTTCCCAGATAGCCAAGGCATACTTGAGAAAGAAGAAAAAGCTGGGAGTATCATGCTCCCTAGTATCAAACTATATTACAAAGGTACAGTAATCAAAACAGTATGGTATTGGCATAAAAAGCAACATACAGATCAATAGAATAGAATTGAGAGCCCAGAAAATATGTATGTCTATAAACCTATGTATGAACGGACAAACAATTTACAAGAAAGGATCCTGAGAACATACAATAGAGAAAAGACAGTGTCTTCAATAGATGCTTCTGGGAAAACTGGACAGCCACATGCAAAATAGTGAAAGTAGACTATTGTCTTACACCATACACAAAAATTAATACAAAATGGATTAAAGAAGTTAAAAGACCTGAAATCATAAAATTACTAGAACAAAGCATAGGTGGTAAACTCTTTGACAATGATCTTCGTGATGTTTTTGTGGATCTGATCCAAAGGCATGGAAACAAAGCAAAAATAAACTGCATGGGACTGCATCAAACTAAAAATCTTATGCACAGTGAAGGAACCATCATCAAAACGAAAAGGCAACCTGCTGAATGGGAGAAGATATTTGCAAATGATATATCCAATAGGAGATTAATATCCAAAATATATAAAGAACTCATACAACTCAACAATAAAAAAAGCAACTCAATTAAAAAGTTTGCAGAGGATCTAAATAGACATTTTTCCAAAGAAGACATGCAAACAGCCAAAAGGCACAGGAAAAGATGTTCAACATCATTAATTATTAGAGAAATGTAAATCAAAACCACAATGAGATAACATCTTAACACCTGTTAGAATGGCTATTATCAAAAAGACAAGAAATAACATATGTTGGAGAGGATGTGGAGAAACACAAACCCTCGTATACTCTTGTTGGGAATGTAAATTGGTGCAGCCACTCAGGAAACTTGTATAGAGATTCTTCAAAAAATTAAAAACGGATCTACCTTATAATCCAAGTTATTCCACTTTGGGATTTTTATCCAAAGAATATGAAAACAGTAATCTGAAAATATATGCGCACCACTATGTTTATTGCAGCATTATTTCTAATAACCAAGATATGGAAACAACCTAAGTGTCCACCAATAGGTGAATGGATAAAGAGGATGTGAGATACACGCATGCACGCACACACAATGCAATACTACTGAACCATAAAAAAGAATGAAATTTTGTCATTTGTGACAACATGGATGGACCCTGAGTTTCTTTTTTTTTTTTTTTTTTAATTTTATTTATTTATTTGACAGAGAGAGACACAGCGAGATAGGGAACACAAGCAGGGGGCATGAGAGAGGGAGAAGCAGGCTTCTCGCAGAGCAGGGAGCCTGATGTGGGGCTCAGTCCCAGGACCCTGGGATCATGACCTGAGCCGAAGGCAGATGCTTAACAACTGAGCCACCCAGGTGCCCCGGACCTTGAGTTTTTAATGCTAAGTGAAGTAAGTCAGTCAGAGAAAGGCAAATGTCATATGAGTTCTTGCATATGTGGAATTTAAGAAACAAAACAAATGAGCAAACAAATGAACAAATAAACACCACTAAGTATGTGTCTCCAGCCAATCCTTGCCACCATACAGTGGCACTGACAGCTGGTCCCCACAGCCAACCAGGTGCACATCACCAACTCCAGCCAACATTGTTGCCTTCTGGTCCCCAATTACTGGAACTAGAGGTGCTGCTGAGGACCACCAATAGCCTTTGCTGTCAATGGGGACTTCCACAGCTCTCACTGGGATCCTGCTTTTGTCAATGATGTGGACCACATTGGTTTGAGCCAACAAGTCATCCCACACTCACCTGTGGACCCAGAGTTATCACATGCCCCTGCACTTGGTGCTCTACACCACTAAACCAAGGGTCACAGCATACTCCAGCATGCTCCTACCCACAGGTGAAAATATTTCTTTACCAAAGTTAGTCCATGAAATCTGAAAGAGGTGACTGCTTCTTCATATGCAAAGATACCTAGTAAAGCTAGAGGAATCACAAAGAATTGGAAACATGACACCATCAGATGAGTAGAATAAACTAGTGACTGACTGCAAAGAAATGGAGATATACAAATCGCCTGACAAATAATTCAAAATAATTGTGCTAATGATGTTCAGAGGGCTATAGGAGAAGACAGGTAAACAACTTAACAAAATCAGGAAAATGATACAAGAACAAAATGAGAAGTTTAACAAAGAGAAAACAAAGAACCAAGCAGAAATTTTTAAAATGAAGAATACAATGACTGAAGAATTCAGTAAAGAGCCTCAACAACAGACTGGATCAAGCAGAAAAGAGAATCAGTGAACTCAAAGAGAGATCATTTGACGTTGTTATGTCTGTGGATCAAAAAGACAAAAGAGTGAAAAGTAGTGAAGAAAGCCTCTGGGACTTATAGGACACTGATAAGAGAAACAATCTATGCATTATTGGAGATCCAAAAGAAGAAGAGAGGGAGAAAGCCAAAAGCAGAAAGCTTATCAAAAGAAATAATGGCAGAGAATTTACAAATCTGAGGAGAGATTTGGATATCCAAGTTCATGAAGCTCATATGTCCCCAAATAAATTTAAAGAGATCTTCTCCAAAGCACATTATAACAAAACTGTCAAAAATCTTAAATGTAATAACAAGTTTGACACTTAAAAGAGAACCCCCTCCAGAATGCTATCGGTGGGTTTCTCAGCAGAAAACTTACAGGTCAGGAGTGACTGGAATAATATATTCAAAGTGATACAAGGAAAAATATGCCAACTAAGAATATTTGGAAAAGCTGTGCTTCAGAATGAAGGTGAAATAAAAACTTTCCCAAACAAATAAAAGCTGAAGGAGTTCATCTCATGTCTTAACCAACTGAGCCACCCAGGCGCCCCATCTCATGTCTTATAAGAAATGCTGAAAGGATTTCTTTTCTTTTTCAAGCTAAAATGAAACAATTAGTAACATGAAAATGAGTATAAATAGAAAATGATTTCTTTTTCAAGCTAAAATGAAAGAATTAGTAACATGAAAATGAGTATAAATAGAAAACATACTGGTAAAGTATATAGTCAAATTCAAAATACTCCAGTGTTGTAACAGGGTAGTGTGTTAATCACTTAACTCTAGCATAAAGGTTATAAGACCTAAGTATTTAAAAATATCAATATCTACAATAATTTGTTAATGAATATACAATATAAAAAAAGATGTAAATTTTGTGACACGAAAACATAAAATGTGGTTGGAGGAATAAAAGAGCAGTGTTCGTACATGATCTAAGTTAAGTTGTTATCAGCTTAAAACACACTGTTATATCTATAAGATGTTTTATGTAAGCCTCAGGGTAACCACAAAGCAAATACCTATATCAGATACACACAAGATAAAGAGAAAGGAATCAGTCTGCCACTACAGAGAATCATCAAACCACAGAGACAGCAAGAAAAGAAGAAAGGAACTATAAATCAGCCAGAAAATAATTAAGATGGTATAAGAAATCCTTACATATCAATATTACTCTAAATGTAAATGGATTGGTTGAATTCTCCAAACAAAAGGTATAGAATGGCTAAATGGGTAAAACACAAAACCCAACTATATGTTGCCTACAAAGAGAGTCACTTCAGATTTAAGGATAAATATAGGCTCAAAGTGAAAGAATAGATAAAGATATTCCATGGAAATGGAAACCAAAAGAACAAAGATGCATATATTGTATTAGACAAAATATTTCTTAAATTAAAAATTGTAATAACAGACAAAGAATATAATGGTAGAGGGGTAAATTCATCAAATAGATATAACAATTATAAATACACATGCACACGATATCAGAGCAGTTAAATATATTAAGCAAATACTAACAAATCTGAAGGGAGAAATAGATAACAATACAACAATAATAGGGGACTTCAGTATTCCACTTTCAACAATGGATAGATCATACAGACAGAATTAATAAAGAAATATTGGACTTGAACTACATTGTAGATCAAAGGAACCTAACAGTTATATATAGGACAATTCTTCCAACAGTAGCAAAATATATATTCCTCTCAAGCACACATGGAACATTCTCCAGAAGTTAGGTCACAAAACAAGTCTCAGCAAATTTTTAAAGACTGATTATGCTAAGTATCTTTTCCAACCAAATGGTAAAACTAGAAATCAATGATGGGCAGACAACTGGAAAACTAACAAATATGAGGAAATTAAACAACACACTACTGAAAAACCAATAGGTCAAAGAAATAAAGGAAATCAAAAATACCTTGAAACAAATGAAAATGGAAGCACAACAGATCAAAACTTATGGGATGTAGCAAAAGCAGTTCTAAGAGAGAAGGTTATAGTGATAAATGTCTATATGAAGAAAAAAGAAAGATCTCAAATAATCTAACTTTGCACCTTGAGAAAATATAAAAAGAAAAATAAACTAAGACCAAAGTTAGTCAAAGGGAAAAGGTAACAAGATCAGAACAAAAATAAATGAACTAAAGAATAGAAAAAAATTTGAAAAGAGCACTGAAACCAAGAGCTATTTTTTTAAGATAACAAAACTGACAAACCTTTAGACAGACTCACCAAGAAATAGAGAGGACTCAAAAAAGTTAGAAATTAAAGAAACATTACAACTGATAGCACAGGAATACAAGGGATCATACTAGACTGCTGTGAACAATTATATGCCAACAAATTTGACAATCTAGAAGAAATGGATAAATACCTACATACAACCTACCAAGTTTAAATCATGAAGGAATAGAAAATATCAATAAATAAGAGATCAAATAATCAAGAATTTCCCAACAACAACAACAACAACAACAAAAACAACCCAGGACCAGATGGCTTCACCAGAGAATTCTACCAAACATTTAAATAAAAATTAACACCAATTATTCTCAAACTCATCCAAAAATTGAATAGGGAACACTCTCAAATTCATATTAAGAGACTTGCCTTACCCTGATGATAAAGCCAGATAAGGATACTTGTTACAAAAAAACTACAGACAAAATCCCAGATGAATATAGATGCAAAAGTTCTCGACAAAATATTACCAAACTGAATTCAACAGCATATTAAAAGAAACATATACTATGATCAAGTGGGATTTATCCCTGGGATGCAAGGATAGTTACTACACGCAAATCAATAAATATGATATACCACATTAATAGAATGAAAGATAACAATCATATGATCATCTCAATAGACGCAGAAAAGCATTTAACAAAATTCAACATCCTTTCATGATAAAAATGCAACAAGTAGATATAGAAGGAACATACGTCAGCATAATTAAGGTTATATACAACAAGCCCATAGCTAATACCATACTCAATGGTGAAAAATCGAAAGCTTTTCCTCTAAGATCAGGAACAAGACAATGGTGCCTATTTTTGTGACTTCTATTCAACATAGTACTAGATATCCTAAGAGAAATTAGGCAAGAAAAAGAAATAAAAGACATCCAAATCATAAAGAGGAAGTAAAGTTGTCTCTGACATAATCTTGCATATAGAAAATTTTAAAGACTTTACCAAAAAACTGTTAGAACTAATAAACAAATTCAGTAAAGTGTTAGGATACAAAATCAACATACAAGATCAGTTGCATTTCTATATATTTATGATAAACTATCTGTAAAAGGTAAATTTAGAAAAAAATTCATGTACAGTAGCATCAAAAACAATAAAATGCTTAGCAATAAATCAAGTGAAAAGATCTATACACTTTTGAAAACGATGACATGAATGAAAGAAATTGAAGAAGCCACAAATAAATGGAAAGATATTCTTTGTTTATGCATCAGAAGAATTAACGTTGTTAAAAATCCCAAAGTCATCTATGGATTCAATGCAAAAATTCCAATGGCATTTTTCACAGAAATAGAAAAAACAATCCTAAAATTCATATGGAAGCACAAAAGGCCCCATATTGCCACAGCAATTGTGAAAAAGAACAAAGCCAGAGGGAGGCATCACACTTCCTGGTTTTAAACTATATTACCAAGCTATAGTAATCAAAACAGTATTGCTCTGGCATAAAAATAGACACACAGACAAGGGAACACAGCTAATACCCAGAAATAAACCTGCACATGTATGGTCAACTAGTATTTAATGATCCAAGAAGACTCAATGGAAAAAAGACAGTCTCTTTAGTGAATGCTGCTGGGAAAACTGGTTATTCACATGAAAAGAATGAAGCTAGATACCTATCTTACTCACAAAAATTAACTCGATATGGATTAAGCCTTTAATGTAAAACCTGAAACTATAAAACTCCAAGAAAACATAGGGAAAAATCTTCTTGATATTGGTCTTGGCAATGATTTTTTGGAAATGATACTTAAAGCACAAGCAGCAAAATAAAACAATGACAAGTGGGACTACATTAAATGGAAAAGTTGTGTAGCAAAAGAAATGATCAACAAAACAAAAAGGCAGCCTATAGAAGGGGAGAAAGTATTTGTAAACCATGTATCATATATAACGGAGTCATACAATTTTTTAGCAAAAACAAAAAACAAACCCAAAACAAATAATGAGAAAAACAATGTGCAAAGGATTTGAGTAGACATTTTTCCTAAGAAGACATACAGATGGCCAGCAGGTACCTGAAAAGGTGCTGAACATCACTAATTATCAGGGAAATGAAAATCAAAACCATAAGATATCCCTTCATACCTGTTAGAAGGGATTTTATCAAAAAGGCAAATGAGGGGTACCTGGGTGGCTCAGTTGGTTAAGTGTCTGCCTCTGGCACAGGTCAGGATCGCGGGGTCTGAGATGGAACCCCGGGGTTTGGGCTCCCTGCTTAGGAAGGAGCCTGCTTCTCCCTCTCCCTCTGTGCCCCTCTCCCCTGCTCATGCTCTCACAGTCTCTCTCTCTCTCTCTCTCAGATAAATAAAATCTTTAAAAAAAAAGTCAAATGACAAGTGTTGGCTAGGATATGGAGAAAATGGAACACTTGTGCACTGTTGGTGAGAATATAAATGAGAATACCCATTATGAAAACAGTATGGAGGCTCCTTAAAATATTAAAAAGAGAACTACCATATGATCCAGCAATTCCAATTCAGGATATATATCCAAAGGAAATGAAATCAGGATCTTCAAGAGATATCTTCACCCCCATGGTCATTGCAGCATTGTTCACAGTGGTCAAAATATAGTCACAATCTAAATGTCTGTTAATTAATGGATGAATAATGGAAATGTGGTATGTGTATATATATATATATATATACACATACATACATACACACACACACACATATACACAATGGAATATTATGCAGCCTTAAGAAAGAAGAAAATCTTGCCATTTACAATAGATGAACCTTGAAGGCATTATGCTAAGTGATGTAAGTCAGAGAAAGGCAAATAATGTATGAGTCAACTTATATGTAAAATTTTAAAAAGCAAAATTCATGAAACAGAGTGTAGATTTGTCATTGCCAGGAAATAAGGGTTAGGGGAAATGAGGAAGATATTCAGTATTGGGTACAAACTTTTCAGTTGTAAGAGGAATAAATTCTGAGGATCTAATGTAAAACATGGTGACTACAGCTAACAATATATTATATTGAAAATTGCTAATTGAATACATCTTAAATATCCTTATCATAATAGCAAAATTGTAAATTTGTGAGGTGTGACAGATGTGTTAATTAATCTTAAAGTGGTAAACATTTCTCAGTATATATTTGTATCCAATCATCACATTGTATATCTTAAATTTACACGATGTTATCTCAGTACGTCTCAATAAAGGCAAAAAAATGAATATCTAAAATCAATAATCTAACTTTCTAATGAATCATGGAACACTACATCAAAAACTAATTATGTAATGTATGGTGATTAACATAACATAATAAAATTAAATTTAAAAAAAAAGAAAGAAAGCTAAGCCCAAATGAAACAGAAGGAAGTAAATAATAAATATTGGAGGGAAATAAATGAGAGAATATTAAACATAGAGAAAAATAGAGAAAAGCAACAAAACCAAAAGTTTCTTTTTGAATGATCAAAATTGACAAACCCTTAGTTCCATTGATCAATAATAGAAGATTTGTTACTATATTAGTAATGAAAAAGTTATCATTACCACCAAACTTACAGAAATAACAATTATAAGGGAATATTATGAACAATTGTATGCCAACAAATTAGCTAACAAATGAAGAACTGAGAAAGACACAAAATACCAAAACAGACATTGACAGAAATAGAAAATCTGAACAGACTAAAAACAAGTAAAAACATTGAATTAGTAATCAAAATAACTTTCCACAAAGAAAAACCCAGACTTAGGTAGCTTCCTTGGTGAGTTCTACTAAGTGTTTAAAAAGTTAATACCAATTCTTCAAACTTTTCTGAAAAATAGAAGGGGATAGAATACTTCCTAACACATTCTATGAGTCTAGTTTTATCCCGATACCAAATCAGACAAAGACAACCCAAGAAAAGATAATACAGACCAATATCCCTTAGGGGTATGATTGCAGTAATCCTCAAAAAACTCTAGAGAGAATTCATTACAGAATCTTAGTAAAAGTAGTATACCCCATTACTAAGTGGAATTTATCTCATGAATGCCAGGTTTATTCAACATATGAAAAATATGCAATGTAATACCAAAGAATAAAGAGAACAAATGCATAGTCATATCAGCAAATATAGAAAAAGGAATCTGACAAAGTCTAGCACCTATTCATAATAAAAAATACTCACCAAACTAGGAATGAAAGTATCACGCTCAACTTGATAAAGGGCATCAATGAAAAGCCCACAAGTAGTATAATACATAGTGGTGAAAGAGCTGAACTTTCTAAGATCAAAACCAAGACAAGATGTCTCAACATTTTTACTCAGCATTCTCCTGGAGCTTCTACCCAGGGTAATTAGCAACAAAATAAAAGGCATTCATATTGGAAAGGAAGATGTCAAACTATATTTGCAGATGGCATGATATTATATATAGAAAACTCTAAAGAATATATATGTATCAAAAACTAGAGCTAATGAATGAATTCAGCAAGGTTGGCTACAGGATACAGAAACAATGAACAAATATCAATTCTGTTGCCATATACTAGCTGTTATTGATTGAATTGTATCTCACCCCCTCAAATTCATATGTTGAAATCCTAATCCTAGTATTTCAGAATGTGACTGTATTTGGAGATAGGTTCTTTAAAAAGGTTATTATGTTAAAATGAGGCCTGTAGGGTAGGCCCTAATCCAATTTTTTTTTTTTTAAATTTTACTTTTAAGTAATCTCTACACCCAACAGGGCTCAAACTCTAACCCTGAGATCAAGAGTTGCATGTTCTACCAACTGAGCCAGCCAGGCACCCCTGGCCCTTATCCAGTCTGACTAGTGTCCTCATAAGAAGAGGAAATTTGGACACACAAAGAGACACCAGGGATGTACTTGCATGGAGCAAAGAGCATATGAGGATGTAGAGAGGAAGTGGCAAGCTGTAAGCCAAGGAGAGAGCCCTGAGAAGAAACCAAACCTGCTGATACCTTGATCTTGGACTAATCATCTCCAGAACTGTGAGGAAATAAATTTATGTTGTCTGAGCCACCCAGTCTGTAACATTTTGTTTTGGCTGCCTTGGCAAACTAATATACTAGCCATGAACAATCCAGAAACAAAATCAAGAAAACAATGCCATTTATAATAGCATCAAAAATAATAAAACACTTAGGAATAAATATAGCAAATAAGTACAAGTCTAGTACAATGAAATTGCAAAACAATTTTGAAAGAAAGTAAAGAAGACTGAGAGATAAGGAGACAAGCATCCCATGTAAATGGGTTGCAAGATTTGATATTGATAGGATGGCAGTAGTCTCCAAATAAATTTACAGATTAAATGTAATCCCTACCAAAATTCCCACTACCACTTTTGCACAGTAACCAAAATAGTTTGGTACTCGCACTAGGCTAGACATATAGATCGACAGGATAGAATTGAGAGGATACAAACTCCATGTATTTATGGCCAATCGCTTTTCAACAATGATGCCAAGTTCATTCAATGAGAAAATAATAATCTTGTCAACAAATGGCTGAGACAGTTTTTTATCCATATTCAAAAGAATAATTTTAGTCCCTTTCCTTACACTGTATACAAATATTTAAACAAAATGGATGAAAGACCTTAATGTAAGAGCTGGAACAAGAGAACTCTTAGAAGAAAACAGAGGTGTAAATCTCTGGGACCCTGGATTAGGCATGGGTTTCCTTTTTTTTTTTTTTTTTTTTTAGGCATGGGTTTCTGATAATACATGACATCAAAAGCAAAAATAACCAATGGAAATATATAATTAGACTTCATAAAAAATGTGCATCAAAGGGTATTATCAAGAAAGTGAAACAGCAATTCACAGAATGGGGGAAAATGTTTGCAATTCAGGTATCTGATAAGAGCCTAGTATCCAGAATGTAGAAAGAACTTCTAAAACTCAACAATGAAAACAAACAACCCATTTAAAAGGGGGGGCAATGGTTTGGATATACAGCTCTCCAAAGAAGAAATACAAATGCCCAGTAAGCACATGAAAAGAGGCTCAATATTAATATTTACTAGGGAAATGTAAATTAAAATGACAATGAGATACCACTTCATGCCAACTGGGATGGCTATAAAATAGAAAATAACAAGTGTGTGTGAGAATGAGGAGGAATCGGGGCCCTCATACATTGCTGAGAATGTAAAAAGGTGCAGCCACTGTGGAAATCAGTTTGTCAGTGTTACATAGGGTCACCATTATCACCATATGTCCCTACAAATTGTAATAGTAGCACATAGATGTTCATAGCATTATTCATAATAGCCCAAAAGTGGGAACAACTCAAATGTTCATCAACTGATGGATATAAAAACATAGTAGATCCCTTCAATGGAATATTATTTGGCAGTAAAATAGCTACAACGTGGGTGAACCTTGAAATCATGCTAAGTGAAAGAAGTGAGACACCAGAGGCCACATATTGTAGATTCCATTTATGTGAAATGTCCAGAATAGGAAAATCCATAGAGACAGCATAGATTAGTGGTTGCCAGGGATTGGGGGGAAGGGGGAATAGGGAATGACTGCTAGTGGGCATGGTGTTTCTTTTCAGGTGATGAAAATGTTCTGGAATTAGATGATTGCTTTGATTTCACCATGTTGTGAATATACTAAAAACCACTGTATTAGACACTTTAAAAGGGTTAATCTTAAATTATGTGAATTGTATATCAATAAAATTCATATAGTAAAGATGAAAATAAAAAAACGATTAATAGGACAGGAAGACAAGATGAATGCAAGGTGAATAAAGGAAATGCAGAACAAAGCATCAGGACTGAAGATCAGCAGTGGTGGCAATGTGTGGTGATCTGTGCTAGGAGCAATCGCCTCCACCAAGGGCTCTGCAGAAGCATGACTGCTGCTGGGGCTGACACTTGGGATACATATTTTCTGTACTTCAGACACTTATCAGTTCAGAAAAATCTGGATAGTATATAAGGCTAGCAACGATGTCCACAACAATCAACATTTTCAGAGTCTTTCCATGTGCTCCATTATTGGCATTGTGCAAAATATTCTTTAACATGTTTATTTCATTTATTCACCAAGTGCTTGCTGAGCACTTGCCCATTTTCCTTTTTTTGAAAAATGCAGGATTTTAACTTCTCTTTGAGTACAATTGAGGAATAAATAAGGTCTATGTTTCTACTACACATTATTGCTACTTAAGAAGAAATGTAAGATAATGCTCCTACTCTTTTTCATCATTATTTTTAATAATCCATTTTAATAGTTTCTTTTCTACTACTTCAAGTTGCACATTTTTGTACTTTACTATTTACTGATTAAGAAAACTTTAGCTTATTAAGATTTAGAAGGAAAACAGTGTAAACATGAGTGAAATTTTAACGCAATGTATTATTTCATTATGAATGAGCAAAATATAATTAAAATATAATTATGTTGTTAATTTCATCTAAACAGTAAGTGTAGTATTGATATGAGGAGAAAGGGCATTAAGTATTCTTCCTGTTAACTCTTTCTGTAAAAAGTGATGTTAGCTGTTAGGTGATTTTTTTTAAATAATTGATTCAAAAACACTCTATTCATAAAATTTTTACATAGAACTATAAAAAAGAAAAAAAGGTGAAATATCCATCAACAGTATAATGAAATCCTGGTTGATTCTGAGAGCAGAAGTCAGCTAAGATGAACAAATGAGTCTTGTAATTTTGTATCAGAGATCAAAAAATTAGCCCTATCAAATGAGGAGGGACAGGAAATGCCAGAGATCTAGAGGAAAAGGTCATAATATTAGCTAAGGACCAAGTAAAAGCAATCCACTAATAGCAATTTCTTTTTATTTGACCAAATTGTGGAAAATTTTAACAAATCTTATTAAAATGGACAAGAACGATTTCCTGAAATAATAATAAAAAATAGAGTATAATAAATGCTAAGTACTCCACAACCTGTATTACTTGTTTTTTCCAAGTAAGCATGATGTTATCTTGAGTATCCTGTTAGCCAAGTTTCAATTTAGGATAGGTCCTTGGAAACACAGCAACGTTAAGAGTTCAAGGTGGGATGAAATAGGTGATTGTAATTGCCTTTATACAGATAGTACTGCACTTGGAACATGTAGAAGTCTTCCTGAAGGTTGGTTGTAAATAAGGGGTTGCAAACAGATTGGAAATCTATAGACGTTAGCTTGGGTCAGCTTAAAGTTCTATGTTGTTGACAATGATTCTGATATATGATCTTAAGATCTTAGAGGAGAGTGTTCTGTGAATTCCAGATCTTATTCATGGACAAAGAACTCAAGTATTAGTCCTTTGAGATTCCTGATTGATTTATTCCTTGAGAGGTTAGATAAAATTAAGCTAGTGGGTAAAAACACAGCAATTCAGTTCTTGTATCTAGAGTAAATAGAAATGAGCCTCATTCATTATAACTCTTCTTTCAAGTCAGATGGAAGATGAAGCTTTCTTCACAGAGACACCTTAATTTGTCTCCATGAAGTTGAAATAGACAATAATACTGTGGTGCAGAGTGTACCACAAACTGAAATCATGTAGATCACAAAATATACTGCTTTTATTTAGCCAGGATTATATGAGTAATGAGCTCCTTCCATTTCACTCTGATCATACTGTCCTACATACACTTTATTTGTTGCTTGTTATAATGTAAAGGTAATATATATATTTATATATATAAGTGATTATCAATGGATATCTAAGGCAAAACATCAAATCCTGCATTTCTGATGTTCTCTTTTAGTTCTGGGCATTAAAATATCATGCATCATTGATTTTTGCTTACCTATATCTTCTCCCATACCTAAGAATTTTTATGTGGGTGACTCTTTTCTTTTTCTTTTTTTGATACAGAGAGAGAGAGAGCAGGAGGAGCAGGAGAGGGAGAAGCAGGCTCCCCGATGAGTAGGGAGCCCAACACGGGGCTCGATCCCAGGACCCTGAGATTATGACCTGAGCCGAAGGTAGACGCTTAACCGACTGAGCCACCCAGGTGCCCCAGTATGTGGGTGACTCTTCAGAATAAGATCATATGAGTAAAATGAAACAATTAAACAAGCACCAGTGATAGACAAAACACATAAAAAACCTTTCCAGAATCACTCTGAATTACCACTTGGCTTCCTTTCAGTGTTTGACATCAAATTTGCCATTTATAGCTTCAATCAGGAGGGCAAAGCATTGCTGACAGCAAACAAGAAAAATACTCCTAATTTGCATATAATAATAATAAAGGAAAAACACAAAGAAAATGATACTAGGGAGAGATGGAATTTGGTTCTCTTCAAAAAAAAAAAAAAAGAGGAAACACCTTTTTTTTTTTTTTAAACTGTGAAAGTAGAGGGAAATATCCCAGACTAAAAGAAGTCATGCTTTCTTGAGATGGCGCCTGTGGGGTTTCTTATAATTTTGCATATAATGGGGATTGGAGTTGTACAGAACATTTTAGGAAGCTTTCTACATGGATTCATGAAGTGGTGACCTCACTAGGGATGTAGACAAAAAATTCAACATTGATTAAACAATAACCAAATTTTGATTAGAAAATTGTTTTCCAACTTAATGTTAAACAGATAAGTATCTCAGGTACTCAGGTTTAGTTGTAATGTTACACAGAACTTAAAAACTCTCAGTTGAGCAGAAATAAAAGAACCAGATTTTCTAAGTATGGTGAGGAGGAAATCAACCAGTTGTGAGAAAGCTCAGGAGAGAGCAAAGGCCTTTAGAATAATGAAGTGTATATAGGTAACATGTTTATATACCTATGTGTGTATACATATATATTTCTGATATAAATAGCAAATTGAGTATTAGATTATGGAACACATGTTGCACTTCCTGTTTCCCTTCTCACCAGCTAAGTAATGTGAGAGAGCCATTCTTTCTGCATTACAAATTAGCAGAGTAGTTTGAATTATCTGGATCCACTTCCAGTGGGTTTTGTGACAAAATTAAGGTCTGCCAACCTTAAAAATAAAATTGCCAGTTATTTAACCAGCAAGAAAAGTTTATTTGGGAATAGGAGGGCAATTGCAATTTGGGACCTGCAAGCTATGATAAACCATAGGCAAGTCTGAAGAACAAAGGACGGGCTTGCCTTTATAGAGGGTAGGAGGGATTTGGTTGTTTTGAGAGAAGGTTTATTGGAGAAAAGCGAAGAGTTCAGGGTTGCAGCTTCTCATTGGCTGAGTTGTGGCTGTTTCTCTTCTAGGTTATTGCTGAGCGAGGAGAAAATCTTTCTTCTTCCTCCTAGGGTAGGTAAAGTAAGCTTCTTTCCCGCTGGGGTATGTAAAGGAAGCTGCAAAGTGTGGTATGTGATGAGTGAGAAGCCTCCCTTCATTGCCGCTGACTCCATTTTGAATTAGGTTGCTTCTGTTCACAGGTGCTCATTAATAGCATCCAGAAACTCTTCAGAGCATGGAATAAAGTGGGCAAGAATAGACTAATAGGACCTTTTGAATTTAAGAACAGTGAAGCAAACTCTTCATTGATTGAGGACCCTCCTCTCCCTCTCCTGTCTCTCTTAAGAAACATAAACACTTGAACTTTGCACAGGCACTGTTTTCAATTAAGTATCCAGTAATAACTCTCTGAATTCAATACAACCTTATAAGGGCATTACTACAGTTCTCCCCATTTGAAGGATGAGGAACTGAGGCACTATGAAACTACTTGTTCAAAGTGATACAGCTATTTAGTGGGGGGAGGTGGAATTCCAGCCCAGGCAGTATGGTTCTAGAATCTATATTTTTGATCAATATGCTTTGCTACCTTTCTTTGTATTTGTCCCTTTAAAATGAGGTTAACTAAGCAAAATAAGATGTAAACTAGTGCGAGGGCCGGGAAGAGTTAACTCGGAAACACATCCCGGAGCTGAAAAAACAAAAACAAACTAGCAAGCGAATGCCTGTTAAAGCCCCCGTAGGAAATTCAATGGGCCTCCTGTTTCTTTAAACTCTCGCTTTCCCTCGGGCGGACACTTTACAAAGCAGCCGCGGCGGCGGGACTACGCTCCCGCGCGCTACCTTCCTCCTCCCGTCGTGAGGGTCTGGGGGTTTCTCGGGGTCAGTAGCTGAACACGCTCGGGTTTGCTTTCTTCACACTCCAACCATTGCTACACACGCCCTCCCGGGAATGGCGAACTGCAATTAACCCTTTAGCGCTCAGGAAGACCCCGCCAGCGGCTGGCATCTTTACGGTGCGGGGGCTGCGATTCCCCCCGCAGCTGTGCGTGAAGGCGGCCTGGGGGCCAGGTGGGCGAATGCGCCGCTGGCGGGGCTGCAAAGGCCAAGAGCTGGGTGCAGGATGGCGCCCCGGCGGCGTGGAGGTGCAGCCCGGTGCTCCTCTCCTAGCTCGCCTTCCTCGCCGCCTCTCCCGGCTCTCCGGGCAGCCGGCTGCTGGGGGCGCGCCGGGCTGGAGTTGCCCTCTCACTCCCCCTTGCTTGGCTCCTCCGGCTTAATCTCTCGGCGACTCCTCTGCCAGCCCTGAGGAAAGTGCAGCCATTGGACAGGTCGGTGCTAGCTGCCGGTTTCGGGGAGGAAGGTGGGAGAAGCCTGAAGGAGCGAGGGGGAGGGAGGGGGGAGGAGGGAGGAGGGTACAGCGGCAGATCTGGCAAATTGCGAACTGCCTTCCCTCCCCAAAGTGTGGAGCAGAAGCGCGGGGGAGCTCGGCGGCGGCGGCGCCTCCTCCGCCACCAAACTCCCGGGGCTCAGTGGGGCTTGTGGCCACCTCCTCCTAACCCAGGAGGAACCCTTTCCCGATAGGTTTTGGCCTGACTCCCCCCGCTCCCCCCATTTCTTTTTCTTCCTCTTCCTTCCCCCCTTTCTTTTTCTTTTTTTTTTTTTAAACACACATTTTTTTTTTTTTTTCCTGGCTTTGGACCTCAGATTGCTGCAGCCCTAGCCTTCCCTGGGCTCAGCTCTTTAGGGCTGCCCATCCCTCCAGCTGCGAGAAAGGACGCGCGCCCTGCGTAGGGCGAAGAAAAGAAGAAAAACTTGTCGGAGGGGTTTCGCCAGCCCACATTAACCCCGTTCCCGCAAACCCAAACCTCCCGCGGGGGCCATCCCAACACTGGGGAAAGTTCCTTCTGAGCCGACAGCCCTCTTGGATTTGGAGAAGGCAGCCGCGCTGGCTGTGGAATTAGATCTATTTTGAACCCAGTGGAGCGTATCGCGGGGGCTCGGAAGTCACTGTCTGCGGGCACCCGGGTGGCGCTGCCTGTGCGGAACCGAGAGTTTGCGAGACCCGGCTGCAAGTGGCCTTTCCTTCCCGCAGTTGTTGTCCTGTGTCTGGGGTGAGGGCTGCGAGTGTTGTGGCAAGTTGCGAAGAGAGACCCGGAGGTCCAGAGAGAACTGCACTCCCCCTCGCTCTCCCTTCTTCCTCTTCCCAGCTCCTGAGTGTGAAATCCCATCGAAATTTACAAAGGCCTCCAGGTTCAGCCAAGACCGGTCCGCAGAGCTTTGCCCCATCGTCCCCATCGTCCCCATTCCCACCCGGAGCACAAGGCGCCTGGGAAGGACTGGCGGGGAGGGGGAGGGAGGTCGCGCCGGCGGCATGGCGAGGTTCCCGAGGGCCGACCTGGCCGCTGCAGGAGTTGTGTTACTTTGCCACTTTTTAATGGACCGGTTTCAGTTCACTGAAGGGGAGCCTGGAAACCAAATCAATGGTAAGATGCACTTTCGCTTGTTGATTTTGTGCGCAACTGAAGACCTCGCTAACGCCCCCCTACCCCCCATTCTCAGCCCACCCCCACTTTATCTGTGTGCCCTTGGGAAAGTTATTGCAATTGCTTTTCGGGTAAACTTGGGCTTTCTGAATGGGGAGAAGAGGGTTGGTTAGAGAAGGGGACTGGGGGTTTTCTTGAGGCTTTCGGTCTTCCTTCACCTGAGCGACAGGGGGTGGTACCGTCTCCCCAAGTTGCCCAGAGAGGGCTCTGGTGTGTAAGAGCAAACCTTCTGTAGATATCTCTCCCAGGAACTGGCATCCCTGGGCAGTCTCCCCTCCAGCTCCTCCTGCTTCCCTGCTGCCGCGACAACTAAACGAGTGCGTGATGGGGGCTGTGGGTGGGGGACGTGCTGGCAGCCGGGTATGGCAGGGTTCCCCCCTAGCTGGAGAAAAATTTACTGTGGCCGCACCTTCCTTCCTTAGGTGAACCCCACCTCAGCTCCCTTTCGCTGTCTGGGGCTGAACGGGCTCTGGAAGTGGGGCGGGGTAGGTGCGGCGGTGCGCAGAGGAAGGGTGGAGGTGGCAGAAGTGGGGTGGGCGCTCCTCTGGAGACCAATCCCTGCCCCCATTGTCCTCCGCCGGCCGGCTTCGCAGACAGGCCTGAATGTGTCCGGGGTTCGTCCGAGTGCCCTGGCATTGCCCGCACGCGGAGACCTGGTCTTTGCTCCTTCCCAGTGGCAGTGTCTCCTGCTCCGGCGGATGCCAGCCAGGTGCGCGTCCGGTCGGGAGCCGCGCCCTCGGGGCCAGCGGGAAGCCCGCGGAGCAGCCCTCCAACCGCGGTCGTCTGGCTCTCTTAGGCTAGGAGCAGCAGAGCCGAGGTCCAGGTGCCTCTCGCGACACTGCCCACTGAGAACTAGGTTCCTGCTCACCGTTTTTGCCCCTCAGGAAGAAAGTGAAGAAACAGGCAGAGAGAGAGCCCTTGGCAGAAATTTGTGAACTCAGGTTAGACTTCCAGAGGAGGTGAAATGAACAAAAACATTTGGAGGAAAAAAAAAAAGAACAAAAACTTTCTGGTTAGGATAATCAAGGTTTTGTTTTGTTTTAATTCTGAAGGTGGGGTTTGTGGTGGTGGTAAGTGCTTCTTCAGAAAGTACATGTGTCCACAAATGTCAAACATGAAAGTGGCAGACTGGAAGCCTACCGAGGTCACTTGGAGAAAGTCCTTGAATGAAATTTACCAATCGGAGACCTAGAAATTGACCAAAACACTGTCTCTACCCCTCGTGTAAATTCTTATAGAGAAAGCACAGATTCTGACTCTGCGCTCCAATTTATGATTGGAGGGGTGTGTGGGTTGGGAGGAGGGGGCAACATGATGACAACACTTTTAAAACTGTGAAACACTTTTAAAACTCCATTGTTCTTGATGTTGATTTGTCTTGGTCACGTACAATTTTGTTCTGCATAAATGGACGTAGGTTGTTCTTTACTAGGTATCATATCAGTAGATTATCCTTTCTTATTTCTCTGATACATTTCATTGGCTTAAAAAAATAAGACTTTTACCTTATGGTATTGATATGGTATCGCGACATTCATGGAATAAGTAGATGCTTAAAGAAAACAATTTATTTCATCCCAAAGGAGATTAGAGAGATGTGTGTGCCAAAATGCATCCCAAGTTGTCTATTTGAAAACTTCTTTGGCAGTGGAAATAAGTAATGCATTTACAGTAAAATAAATAAATAAATAAAATAAAGGTCAGCAAATATTTTTTCTGAGCTTCTTTCATAATGATATGTTACTGAGAGAAGAGTATGTATACATTTTCTATTCTAAGTTCTCAAATTGAGGATGAAGTGAACATTCCATTCTAAAATCGACCAGATAATTAAAAGCTTTGTGGTTTAGAAAATACCTAAATTGTTCAACATAAATGTACAGGTGTTACAAACTAATTATAAACTAGTATCTGTGGTGGAAAATTACTCTAGAAACCCATATATTTGTAGGATTGAGTAAAAAATGAATGGTTTTTAAATTTCTTGGTAAATGTTTTGGAGATTTATTGCAAACTGAAGTCGCTTCTTTACTGGATATCAGTCTACATATAGTTGCTGAATAATCTTGAAGTTAAATGGTTAGCCTATTGAATATATAAAATATAGCAAAGAAATAGAAGAAAAAATAGCTTCCTTTGTAAATAGTCTAGGTAAAAGTTCAACATGGGGAAATTTTTAAAAAGTCCAACTGTCTTGAAATTTGCCATGTAGCAATCAGGATTTTTATCACAGACATTTTGGCACAGGGGGAAAAAACCTGATTTCATAACAGGGACATTTAATTATGCATTACTTTAGAAATGCTGCAGTTGATTTTATTGCCACCAGAGGGCAGAGAAACCGCTATTTTCTCCTGTTCTTCCCATTCTTTCCCAAATGTCTCAGATTAATGATCTTCAATACTTTGTTTTTCCTATAGGCAATATTTTTTGATATTTCAACTTACCATTTATAAATGAATGGCAGTTTGTAAAAATGAGTGTTTATTTCCCATGTTCGTTGAAATTATCCATTCATTCAAAGTTTATATAGCACCTCCTACATGTAAAGATCTATACTTTAAATTCATTCTTGTGGTGTACTTGTATAGTAGAAAAAAACAAATAACTGTTATTGTATCATTTTTGGAGATTTTTAACAAATTGTGGAATTCTCAAAAAAGTAGCTTTAAAATATTTCTCATGATTAAAAGTTCATTATCATATAATGAATTTATTTTTAAGATTGAATGTAATCTACATATACCTCAGAAGTATTTGCCATACTAAATAGTTTTTCTCAACACCAATATTTAGAGAAAAATAAGCTTAGCATAATTCTAGATTCTATAAATCTGAATTCATCTCTGTACTGTTATACATTCATTTCTATATCCTAAATTGATTGAAAAACAGTCTAATAACAGTGTCAAAGGAGAAAGATGTATTAATGTCTCAAAGAATTCTAAAATTTAAATGAGGACAAAAGTCCTAAAATTACATAGTTATTTTGGCCTGGTTATTATTCTTCAATGTGACTTAATGCGACAAGGAAGTTCAGTACTGCTATATAGAGAGCAAAAATAGTTTAGTACTCCATGGAATTTCCACTATTTAAACTTTCTAATATTGCTATGTACTAGAGAGAAATAGTTCATTTCAATGATCACTAGGTCATTTACATTTATTTTAGTTGTTTCTCTATTGGGACATTTTTCTATTATTTTCTGCTTTCATTGGAGTTAAAAAGACTTAGTTCGAAATATTACTAACTTGTGGAGTTTGTTATGAGAGTATCTCTGTTGAGACATACCGTCATTAGTATGAATTTTCTGTTTGCATATATACCTAGAACAGAAAATTATAGCAGAAGTGACTATTTTCTAAATAAAGTACATGTGGGTCAGATTAATGAACAAAGGGCAGGTTGATTTTTCATCAATCAATGAATCATGATTGCATGCAAAAAATTTTAAAACACAAAATGTGAGAGTCTTTTTCCTCTAAAGAATAGATCCAAGTTGAAGCCTAAGGTTGGGTAAGATTTTTAGTTCATAGCTATCTGCATAGAGACCTAAAATTATTATAAATAGGACAGTGTGTGCACTTGTTAAGTTTGATCTTCAGAAACAAGTTTTTATCAAGTAGAATGTACTTGAGTAAAACTTAGTAAGAGAAGATACTAATTTGCTCCAAACAGGTTTCTTCTCTGCAAGATACTTTCCTGCAAAGATAGAGACAACATGGATTCTTTTCAATTAGTTTGGTCTCCATTTTTTGTTTCTTAAAGATATATTCTATTGTAGAAGCAGTGTGTTTATGAAGATAAATGAATTGATCCACAGCTGTGATCATGAGATCTGAAGTCTTGAGCTGTTTCCTACCACATTAAATATATATAGTCTCTTCACCATGACCTTCAAGACCATTGTCACGTGGTCTAGACCTACTGTTTCACTTCTCTCTCGCTGTTTTTGAACACTCTAATCAGTTGAGGCTCCTTGATGTTCCCTGAGTATGTACGGTCTGTCAGTACCTCTTTTCTGCTCCTCCTTCCCTAATCCATCTCCATCTGTCCATCTTTTACTTTTCCTTACAGGCTTATCTCAACTGACACCTAGGACCCTCCAGAGAACTCCCTGCCTTTTTAAGGGCACTTGTTTGGCTCTGCTTGCTAGAGGAAGAGTTGTGTTGTTATTGTTTTTCTTCCCCCTTCCCATTTCTGCATCTCTTTCATATACTTCCTTAGACCATATATCATGTTCTTGAGGTTAGGGTCCATTGTCATTCATTTCTGAATCCCCCATGGCATCTACCCCACAGACATGCAATAAAGAGCTGTTGAACTGACTGAACTGAATGGAATTATAGTTCAAGCTGGACTATTGCCTTGAATGTCACCTTGGGAGACTTTCAAAAGTACTTTTTTTTTTTTTTTTTTTAAGATTTTATTTATTTATTTGAGAGAGAGAGAGAGAGAAACAGCATGAGAGGGGATAGGGTCAGAGGGAGAAGCAGGCTCCCCGCCGAGCTGGGAGCCCGATGTGGGACTCGATCCCAGGACTCCGGGATCATGACCTGAGCCGAAGGCAGTCGCTTAACCAACTGAGCCACCCAGGCGCCCCTCAAAAGTACTTTTTACCCTATTTATGACTTTTTCCATTAGTAAGTTGGAAATGAATATATAGACAGGTTTTACAGAATTCATGGTTTAAAACAAGAGGGTAGGATCCTGAGGTCTGCTGAACTGTCATAATGCTTCTGGTGGATAATATTTACCTTAAAGCTTCTATTAATAGAACTTTAAAAAAGTTCATTCTAATACTCAACTATACTTCTGGTTTCTGAATGAATTTTTACTCATGTTCTTAATCTAACACCTTAAAGTACAGTGTGTGTGTATATGTACAGATGTGTATAGATGTGTGTGTATATATGTATATATGAAAATGCATATGCATATATGTATATATGGTGGTGATGTGTTTTCAGTGGAGATTAACACTATTAAATAGTTTAAACAGTTTTAGTTCTTTGTGAAATTACTTTTGAATTGAATTGTGCTCAGGCCTCATGCCATTAACCTACACTGAAGGAGGCTTTAAAAAAAAAAGTAAAAAAAAAATGAAAGCAGTCTCATAAAATTTATTATGGTGGCTGTTTTGGGGGTGGGGGGGATTGGTGGTACCATGCAATGCATTTCACAGTGTCTGCTCCCTGAGTAGCTGAGGGCAGGAGGGAGAGAAAAAGAGAGAGAAATTTTGTATCTTAATAACAGAGTTGTTTTTTTTGAATTAGTTTGTTATCTTCTGCACATTGTGAATAGTGATCAGATGCATTACCTCTTAAAATTTGGTTTCTTGAGAGCTTAGAGTACAATTTGTAGCCCACCTCCAACAAGTGTATAAACCTTCTGGCCTTCATTTTTTTTTTTTTTTTTTTTTGGTGGACTAGCTTACCTGGGGTTTCATCTTCTCTTTCCCACTCATTTGTTTTTGTCTAACTTTCCTCACTTAAAATCTTGTCTTGTATTTGTTTTAGAGATGGGAAGTAAGTAAACAAAAAGTAATCACTGTAATATGTAAGGTTATATATTACTAAGTTGCTTTTCAGCTTTCTTTTCATCTGACTAATTCCAGGCCTTTGCCTTTATTCTGAGCACATTTTCTCAAAGCTTTAATTATCTCTTTACAGTACTGCACTCTGAGAAGTCTTTCTTCTTCACTAAGGTTCACACAGGATGTCTCCCCTCACCATCCTCCAGACAATGATTCTGTTCAACTGAGGAAGTTACTGAAGAATGACAGACTAAGTAGGGATGCTTTTATTAAGACAATTTCTGCCACTATTTATTGTGTCACGTATTGCTTGGTCAAATAGACACAAGAATATCTGTGGGAAGAACAGAGTATAAAATACTCTACATTGTGTTACAGCTGGACTTTGCACTCATTTTATATTTGTCCTCTGGCATATTTTTCATTTTGCCCTCTTTCATTAATAAGGTGGTGAGATGTGGAATGGTGGTACAGATTTGGGTACTTAAATAGAATTTGAGGCGTCAGGGACCTGTCTGGAATTAGGGTAGCCTGTTAAAGATTGCAGATACAAATATGAAGTCAGAGTGTGTGGCCTTCCTTGAAATCCAGAGTTTTAATCCCTTCTTCTGGAGGTCGTCCAAGCAGATGTAAGCACCAGTAGCTCTCCTACTTTTCTAAATTAAAATCGGCCATAGTCACTGTTTCTGCTTCAGATGTTGTAGTAGAGAGTGGCCTGCGGTTTTGTTGAGAGGGTCATAAAAGCAAGGGTTGCAGAATGACTTCCCTTTTACTTTTCTGGAGTCTTCTTGCTTAGTTTCTCCCTCTCCTCATCCACTATTTTTTACTACTTAATTAGAAAATTTTCATAGAATCATATTGCTCAAAGTCTCATCCTGTAGGTAAGGTGCTTAGCTCATTGAGGCTTTGAGAATATAGTGAATGTAAAGAGGTTGCCCTGTGGATAAACTGCATAAAAATCAGAATTTTAAAAAGTCACTTTTCTACATACTCCTCGAAGTGTTCATTGATAGCAGAAGTGTAAATAAAGCTGACGTATTTTCTTTAAGCACAAGGCTTGGTAAGTACACCCTGGTTTGTTTCAATCAGGATAATGTTTTCTTTGGCCCAGCTGGCATATGGAACATTCAGCATGCAATGGCGTTTTTAAGGTAGTGATTTTGGGTAACACACTTGTTAATTGTGTATATGTATCTGTAGCAGTAGCTGCCAACTTTTTGTCTCTGAAACCATGATCTCAGCATCCAGTAAAATACTTACTTCCCTAAACCCTAAAAGAGAAGCAAGATAGGCAGAGTTTATCACTTTAGGATATGAAATTCACAAATAATAATGATTTTCAAGATGTGAAATAGTCTTCTAGGGTGTATTTCTATTATGCATATTTGCTTAACTCTAGAAACAAACATAGACTATAGCTATCACTGACAATAAATCTGATTGCTTAACTGGTATATTTTGTCTGTTTGTTTGGTCAAAACAGCCCACTGACCTTACTGCGGGCATAGCAGGGAGCAAGTCCAATGTTATATCTGATTATTCTGACTGCACCTTCCCTTTCTCCTTCTGCTCTCCATTTCCTTCGATACATCACTGTAATCTGCACTGCAAGATATTCCTGAAAAAATGTATGTGGAATGATTTTTGGTATCCCGAATCATATTCTCAGTGCATGTGGATTCCTATTTAAAGGAATCCTGTCCTGAACTTTTGATTAAAAAAAAATCAACCTCTTAATTATTTTGCTAGTCCATAGTTTCATGTTTAAAATTAGATAAAGTGTACTATATGTACATAATTGAACTATGAAAAACTAAGAAACAAAAATTGAACAAAGAGACATATCACTATGTATTTTCATTTTCGTTCTTTGGTTCTTGTTTGTTTGGAGTGGGACTAGAGAGGGTTATTTGAGGGTTTTTTTGTCCACACAACAAAAATTTCAAGAGTATTTTAATACCGATTTGACAATTCTGGATGCCCTATAAAAATAAAGTTGACTTTTAGTTTTAAAAAATGTCATTTTACATTAGTTTGAAGGCATTCTTGTTATATTTACAAAGATACTGCTTGGTGTTTTATTTTCATATCTTAATTAACATCATAGGATATCCTATGTCTTGGGTGATGTATATTTGTATCTGTTTTGATTTGTAACTTGGATTTTAAAATTTTGCATAGTTTTTAAAATGTCTTTTATTCAAATTAAATTTCTCTGATTCAAGTTAAATGGATTTTATGAAAGCATTTCATTTGGCCTGAAGTATGTGTAAAAATATTTCCTATACCAGAGTATTGTGGTAACATTTCTTAATATGGCAAGTCTTGCATAATACGGATGAATGTGTCATGAAACAGTTTTGGTTGGGACTGAATTGTGTAATAATTCACTTTAATATAATAATAATAATAACATCACTTGCTGTTTTGTACACACATATTACATGTACTTGCATTGGTCCTAATTTTTCCTCAGTTGCCTCATCGTCTTCCAGTTATTTTCCCACAATTGATTTATCCGTCTCCCATCAATCAGTGTAGTTACTCAATCAGTGCAGTTTTGAACACTCATGCTATCCATATCCTTACATATGTGTCTTCATGTTCAGATGCAGGGGTTACTCTGCTTGTATTTAAAGACAGGATTCATGGATTATTGGGCTTATGAATGTTCTACTATGAAAGATAATGCTTGGTACAAGCCCTGCTAGATCTTCCAGGATTAAGTACTTCAAAGATAAAGGTGGGTGGGGGAATCCTGATAATTATCTCTGTATGGATATCACACAATCTTAATTACTTTCACTTTATAATAAGTATATCTGGTTGGGCAAACCTGTCCTTGTTTTTGATCTTCAGAAGTGTCCTGGCTATTCTAGAAAACTCTTTGCTTTTTCCATTATCCATTATCTATTTCAAATAAACTTTTCAGGTTTCACTAAAAACTCTGTTGGACTTTGAAGTCACATTAAATCTCAGGGTCATTTAGTAAAGATCTCGATTTCTAAACACCTTGGGGACGATGTAATTTCTTTCCAACAACATCTGAAAAACCAGAGCCAGTACCATGGCATTTCATGACAATTGTTAATACTGACTATTTGGCAGTGATCTTTTTGAGTTGAAACAGTGTCCTTAGATTGAGGACTAGTGGTGTTTTCCTGATCACATCATGAAGCTAATGGTACATTTAATTGTTTCTTAGGAAATACAGGTGGAAACCATTGGTTAATTAAAATGAGCAACTCAACTGAGGGAAAGAATGTGAATTCCTAACTTCTTGGAAACTACTATAAATGAGGGGTGAGGACTAGGCAAATAATATATGGAAATGGTGACACTTGTATAGTGTCCCTTTTAGTGACCCTCTCTGGACCAGCATAGCAGTTCCGGGCAGGACTGTAGGTTTGCTCCTTCATAAGAAACAGCTCTGGTGGGGCGCCTGGGTGGCTCAGTTGGTTAGGTGTCTGCCTTTGGCTCAGGTCATGATCCCAGGATCTGGGATCAAGTCCTACATCAGGCTTCCTGCACAGCGAAGAGCCTGCTTCTCCCTTTCCCTCTGCACCCCCCCACTCGTGCTCTCACTCACACACACTCTCTCTCTCACATAAATAAAATCTTAAAGAAAAGAAACAGCTCTGGTGAGAATGGTAAAAGCCCCTGGATTTAGGATTCTCCTTAAGGTTTTCTCTTTAGCTAATTAGTATCAATTTCATGGGAGATTTACATTGAAAGAAAGTACGCTTTGCAAATTACTACCATTTAAAGGTAATAGATTTATGATTTTCTTTAGACTACAGGCATGTATAAATTAAATGATTATAATTTGCTTGAGTTGAAAATCCTAACCTCATCTCTACCTCCACACAGTTTATAACTGGCTATTGCTCTGCACTCATGTGTACTCATCTGGGTATTTTTTAATCAGGAGTAAACTGACAAGCCAGGCAGTCTGTTTTATTTCTTTGTTATTTAGCCTTCATTATCTTTTTAACATCTGTTGTTCATTTTAGATATTTTTAAAAACAAGCATGATTCAAAGTCATTCTGCAGATTATAGTCTCATTGTCTGGACATTGCAAAACAGCTTTATGCAGGAAGCCAGGCTTGTGCAATGTCAGTTTTGTCAAGCTGTTTTTAGGAGAGAGGTTTGTAAAATAGGCACAGCCAATAAGAAGCCAATTTTTTAAAACCAAGGACTGATGTCTGGCTCCAGACTGCTTTTCTCCATCCTTCGTTCCATTATCCTGGCTCTGGCAGGCCACTATTTTTTCTAGCCCACTTTATTTCAATAGCCTCACACCTTGCCTCCAAAACTGTCCTGCTGGAAGCCGTTCTTCATTCCACAGCCTGAAAGATCTTTCTAGAAATAAATCTAGCTATGTCTCTCCTCTCTTGAAAATGTTTCCTGCCTTCCTATTGCTCTCACCCTAAAGTCAAGGCCTTCAATAATTTTGTCCTGGCTTACCTCCCTGGATTCAAACTCATCAATTCCTCCTTCCTACTCTCCCATTTCCTGAGCACACACTCTCTCCCCTCTGAAATTGCACATGCCATTCCTTCTTCTTGGAGCAGGCTTTCTTCCTCTCTGGCTATTTGTCCTTCAGGTCGCAGCTTAGATTTGATTTTTGGCATATTGAATAATTTTTTTAATGTTCGTTTGCCAGCTCCCAGTTCTAGATGAATGCCTCACCAAAGTGCACTCTGCGCGTCCTCATCATATCACTTATCATCATCGGTAGTATAGTCATGTGAGCTGCCCAAGGTTAGAGGCCATGTGTGACTGATCACTGCTGAATCACTAGCTCCAAGAATAGGAAGTCCTCTTTGAAAATTTGTTCAACAAAAGAATCTTGTTGTTAGTGTTCCACTTGTATGATACGCAGTATTTGTTCAGATTTATTACTCAGGCAAAGAATTGTGTACCCTATTTCTACATATTTCTTTGAGCAGAGGTTTTAAATCATCATTTGACATGCCTCATATTTAAATATCAATGAGTCAAATGTATAGGCAAGCCAGAGAGAGAGTGACTGCAGAGTAAGGGAATTTTCATGCTTTTATGAAGAAATGAGAGTTCATTTAGAAATAATGGTTTAGGAATAGTTAGGCCATTTACTAAGCTATGAAGAACAGAAACTTAAATGATCATACTTTAATTAATTATACATATTAATTAAAACTTTAATGATTTATAAACCAGCAACTTGAATTGTCTGAAAACATATTAAAATTGGTTCATTTGCTTCTCTGGAGGGAATTCCATAGTTTAAAAGGACATATGGATAAACAATGAAATAACAAGTAATTGAACCATGCTATTTGCATAATTTGCATAATTTCCAGTTCTCTCAAAGCTAAAGATGCAACCTGGGAAATAATAACAAGATTAGATATTAAAAGGTTTCCAGATACAAATCATTGGATAGACTTTTAACTATTTTTTCAACAAAAGACTCTAAAATATCTCTTAATGCTGTACTCATGAATGTGAGTTAACGCTTTTCAAATTCCTAAATGTGATCCACTTGCTGGAGTTTGCATGAGTTTGGGTCAGCATCCTTTGTGTGCTCTACAACTTGTGTTTGCTATTTTCCAGGCACATTTTTTATTACCTTTGTCTATCTGTTTTTCTAGAAACATACCCAAAATTCTTTCTATATTGCATACTAGTTTTATGGTGTGAACAACTGATATAATTTGCTCAGTATCTCTTACCCCTTTCTTCTGGAAACAGCACCTTACCAGTGTTTAGGACTGTCCTCTGTCTGACTGTTATGGTATTCTCTTGGGCCTTCTGTCATAGTATCATGCTTCCCCAAGACAGTTCAGCATGTGTTCAGGTGGCTACTGATAATACCCCTGTGTCGTGGACATCAGGTCAACTAACCCTTCCCTTTTAGTCCAGGGAAAAAGTCAAGGCCTTCAGTAATTGGTCCTGGCTTACCTCTCCAGGTTCAAATTCATCACTTCCTGTTTTGTTTTTGTTTTGTTTTTAAATATGTCTGATGGTTGCTGCATTGGGAAGATACAAGTCTAAAGCCATGTGTAGGCAGTCTTAGATTTCCCAATAGCATAAACCCGAAAATTCCAGTTTTTGAGGTGAGATTGATTACTTGCCACTGAAAGGTCTTGGTAAATACATTTTTTTTTATTATATTGCTATTTGAATAGATATTTGATTGAGAACTATTTTTCCCACTAAACTGTAGGCTCTGTGAGGATAGGAACCATGTTTTACTTTCCTTTTTTTTTTTCTTGACAATTTCATATTGCTTGATATATAATAGAAAGCACTCGATAAATATTCATTAAATGAATTTTCTGTGTTGGCTCATTTGGTAGAGTATCATCTCATTAACCATTAAAATAATTCAAATCTCAGATATCAGGTGGAAGTTGTGACTGTAATAGATTTTTCCCTGTTGGTTTTCTTAAGTAATATTTTGTTTCTTTCTCATTTTGCACATTAAATTCTCTTACCTGGGTCTTATTTTTCTAATCTTTCTTTGTGTTTAATCTTATATCTTCCTTTCATTTGCCCTGTACTTCCTATTATTTTATTTTTGTTGTGGGTGTAGATAAACTTTCCGGGCAATAGAAAGGAGAAAGCCTTAACTCTAATGGGTGACACATCATAGCTTTTGTTAGTCGGTTAATCTGTACCCAGAATTAAAAAGGGGGAAAAGACATTAATAAGGCAAAAGCTTATCCACGGCCAAAACTTATTTATTTTTCACTTAATACTTTTTTTAATTGGGATTTTCCAGACCATTAAGAATTCAAAAATAGAATAAAAATAGTAAAACTACATTTCAGACATAGCACTCAGCACCTGGTAGGTTTTCAATTAAAATCCTCGACTTACTTATTGAGTAGAGGCCCACAGATATTTATTTTACTTCTAATGAAGGCATTGATTCATTCCTCCATCCATTCATTTATCCAATAAGTAATCAATATTTTTTAAATGGCTGGAGGAATAAATTTATGCCTTTATTAGAAGTAAAATAGGCTCTTGTAGGTTAACTGGAAACCTAGGCATTCTAAATCATATTCTCTGTATGTAAGTTGGGGATTGCCATATGTTACATACTTATGTGTGATGTGTGCTTAAAATATATGACATTTCCATGGTACGATTCGAAATCCCTTTATAAAGTTCAGATTGCCTAATTTTCATATTAGTTCAGCTGTTCCTCCAACAGGATAATTTCAGTTGGAGGATGTTTCTATTCAGTCAATTTAATTTCATAATTCATTGTTTTAGGTAAAAATAAAACATAGTTTCTATACTTAAGGAAGGTGATCTGCAGGGGAACACGAGCATGAGTCTAGTGGGAGAACTGTGACAAGCATGAGCATAATGTGGGGACAGACCAGTGCTTGTAGAAGCGGCAAAGCCTGACGAGGGCAGGCAGGGTGGAGGTGGGGGACAGGCCCTGCGGGAGACAACATTCAACTACCGTGTGGTTGTTAGAGGATGCTTCTGATGCCAGACAGGCTTGGGTCCAAACCATGGCTTTGCCATTTCCCAGTTGGGTGACTTTGTGTGAGAATATTAGCCCCTGAGGCCCTCCTTTCTTCAACTGTAATATGGGAATAAAATTAGTCATCTACTCCATCATAATCACTGTGGTAAAAAATTTCTGTTCTCTAAAGATTTGGTAAGATTACCCTAGAAATATAAAGAAGTATGGAAGCAGTACATTGAGGGAGGAATGTAAACAAGAATAAAAAAGTAAGGCAGAGCAAGGCGAAGAATTCTCTCCAGAACGGTGAGCAGTCTGAGGAGGCTTTCACTAATAATTTTAAAATAGTAACTATTGGGGTACCCATGTTTCAAACTGCCGGAGATAATACCATATCATCTTTGGCTTTGTAAAAATCAGGCGTGCTAGTTGTAGGTTTAGGAAAAACTAAGGCCAGTCAGTGCTTTGATGGCCGTGTGAACATTGAGTGGCGCACAGGCCGCACCTCCAGCAGGCTTCGACTTGCACAACTAGGTTTGGGAATGCAGAGCATTGCTGTTTTTCAGAATCCTCCCCCTCATTCAGCGATCACCTAGGGCAAGATCTAGATTTGAAGAACATTATTCCAATAAAACATGCATTAAAAGAACCGTCAAAGAACTTATTTTTAACAAACCCATGTTGTGTAAAATGAGATGAAGCGCCCCAAAACAGTTTTCTTTTCTTTTGGCCTGGGCTGAGGACACGAAACGAAATTCTGCTGTGTCATCTACGCTGAAGCAAGAAAATAATACTCTGACCTTATTAATGCACTTGCTTCTAGGGATACATAAACTGCTGTATGGGATTACACAATCCCCTTAGATGACAAGTTAACTTTTTTTGCATAATGATGCCCTATTTATAAAGAGATCCAAAATGCTACCTGCATCTCAGTGAATTTATCTGAAAAGGTAAGCAATATATGTGTAAGAGCAAGACAGCTGTTCTAAGATTTCATCAGTGAATGGAAGATAAGAAATGTCAAAAGCAGAAATAAATGGAAGTCTTTAAAAAATCTAGAGTTCTCTGAGAATTTCATACTTAGCATTTTTTCCCATGACTCTACAGAGGCCTTTGGTGTTTGAGTTGAGGCCAGCCCTATATATGGACAGCAGAGGTGGGTGCACTCATGGTGTTACTGGAGAGCAATGGAACCACTCCTCATTCATGTACTAGCGTCTTCTACACTAATGTGTTAACGGTTGTTAACTCAAAGTCATGCTTTGTGTTTAGGTAGTCTATCTTGGGAAATGTCGGTATCAAAAGGAAGGGCCATGGTCACCTACATCCTTTCTATTTGAAACCTATGTAGAATAAGTGTGGTAAAGAGATAGTTACAGTGTTCAGGATTAGACTGGGATAGGCATGCTCCCTGGTTAGACCAAGAACAGCAAGAAGTCACTAGGAGTGTGTGTGTGTGTGTGTGTGTGTGTGTGTGTGTGTGTGTGTATGAAGGTGGAGGGGTTACAGAGGCAAAACAACAGGAATACCAAAGACAGACTGGGAGATAGACAATAAGGAGAGAGGTAGGTAGGCTGTGACAACCAATATTCATTTTGTGTCCATATGTGTGTAGTGTATAGTGCCTAGGTTACCATTTTAATACCCTTCTACTATTACATTGTTCACTAATATTATCAGAAGTGAATATAATCTTTCAAGATATCCAAATTATCCAATTGGATTAATTCATAAATTGGAAGCAACTGACTTGCTCTCTCATTGTTTCGAAATGACAGGCCTGAATTAAATTGAAATTAATATGCCATTATGTTAGTGTTGATGGGGAAGTTTAGTTCTCAGAAGAGTTATTTATTCATTTGAGAAACATTTGCTAGATGTGTTCTATCTGCCAAACAGTGTGCTGTAAAGAAAAAAAAAAAAAATATATATATATAGACCTTGCCAGGTAGGGGTTACAGTGCAGTATTGAAAATAGGAAATTAACCAGATAATTCTAAGAGAATGTGGTGTGTGTGTGTGTGTGAGAGAGAGAGAGAGAGAGAAACAGAAAGTGAGCTCTGGGGCATAGGACTTAGACTAGAGGGTCAGGGAAGGCTTCCTGGAAGTGTGTTTCAGTTTTGTTTTGAAGTATGTGTGAGCATTAATTAGGAGGGTGGAGAAGGTGGGTACACATTCCAAACAGAGAGAACAACCTGGAGGTTAGAAAACTGTGTGCTCTTTGGGGAGATGCAGTTGCCTGTGGGGAAAGGATAGTTGCAAGACTAAGAAAGAGCTCATCTACCATAGACAGATATAGAATTCACTCCTAAAAGTGACAAATGGCCAATGACAGATTTTTGATAGCTGAATAACAGGCTCAAATAGGTCTTTTAGAAGGGTCTCTGGTACCGATATGGAGAACACATAGGAAGGGGCAGACCTGGAGACTGCTGGATTTAGGAACTGTTGGATTAATAAGAATGGAAAATGATGAAGGCTTCCAATGAGGGGAGAAGTTCCCAGGAACTTTAAGGAATAGAAAAATGGGTTCAGCTTTAAATGTGTTGAGTATTGAAATGTTTATGGGGCATCCCAGTAGAGAGATCAGCTCTACCAGATGGAGGTCTTGGATGAAATTGAGATGTTGAATCATCAGTGTATTAGTGGTGTTGGAAACTAGACAAGAAGCATGAAGAGATAGGAGCAGAGGTTCAGGATCACTGTCCTAGGGAGTGTGGTCTGGGAAGAGTGAATGGAGGAAGGAGCCCAGGAGGGAGAATGAGGAAGGCAACATGGAGAGGGAGGAAAAGCTAAATCATTGGAGTTGGCAAAGAGGGATCATCTGGGAATTTACTAAGAGTGGTTTGGGTGGGTGAATGGGGGCGAATTGGTGCCAGATTTCAGTAGCGTAAGTGGTGAAGGTGAGTGGAGGAAATAGAGACATGGACAAAACTAAAATCTTAAAAAAAAAAAAAAAAAAAAAACATGGCTGGGAAAGAAATGATGGAGAGGAAGTAGCCAGAGGAGAGCATATGGACAAGAGAGAGGTTTTGCTAATGTTGAAGATTTGAGCCTGCCATAGGTATGGCGGAGGCAGCTGGTAGATAGGTGGGCAGATTGAGAATATAAGTATGCTATAAATACAACATACTGTGTTAGAATTGTTGTCTCCGGGAAGATGATTCTAGTTCTCCCAAAATGCAACTTGACTCGAGGAACACTTTATTACATGTAAGAAAGTTGCTGTGGTATCTAATAAAAATTTAATGAAGGCTTAGATGATATCACGTTTGTGTAACCTGAGATCCTTAAATCCATGAAATATCTCAAATAAAATAAAGAGAAAGGGAATTTCAACTTAAGACATAGCAGCAGGAAAAACGAATGTTTCATTTATTTTATCAGTTAAGTCTGGGCTATAAAATGGTCGTAACATGATAAATAATAGCTGTATTATAGAAAAGCGTATTTAAGACAGTTTCTTAAGTTTCAGGCATTTTTAAAATTTTAAGCCAACATCACACCCTGAAGGAAAAGGAGTAATAACTTCATTGTTCTTTTACCAATAGGGAGACCAGGAATTCAAATCATCAACTGAGGAAAGAGGGATGTTTTCTCTCACTGTAATTAATTTTTGTGGCTGTTTTCAAGATGAATTTTTATAGTGATTAAAACCATACTTGGCACATAGTAGGTGCTCAATAACTATTTGTGACCTAACCTAACAGTTATTTGTATAAAAGAAACCAAGGAAGTAAGGGTCAAAATATTTTTCTCATGAAAACTTTGGAACTCTCTTCTCACTAAGAAATGGCAAACTCTGATGAAAGAGGTATTTATTTCCTTCCAAAATTGCCTTCAAGGTAAGGGTTGCTTTATAAAACTGTTAGAAGAGTTTAAAAGGACTGATTATTATCATCTGTAACATGCTACCCAGCAAGACATTCCTGACCAGCTTGAAGTTAAAAAAAAAAAATCAAGCTTATGCAAGTTTGAAATTAAAAAAAAAGAGAGGGAGAGAGAACAAAAGTTAAAACCAATAAACCCTTCTTATCTGTAGGCTGTCTTTCAAGAAAGATTATAAGTTTGTTTCTCTAGTAATTGGAACATTGCTCCGTGTCCTCAGTGTGTGTGTGTGTGTGTGTGTGTGTTTGGAGGTAGAGGAGGGAGATGGAAAATGAATGAGTGGGGAGGAAAGTAAAAAATGAAAAATAGCATGGCTTAAGTCAGGTTCTGATAATTTAATGAAATTTATGGATGCACCATAAGGTAGTTACTTAGTTTGTGTTTTCTTAAATTATCTGTCCTATTATAATTTTGTAATGCATTGCAAAGACCAAACAACAAAATGCAAAATTCATGAAAATTGTTTTATAAGACATGCAGAAATGCTAATACGCCATGGAAATGTGCATCCATCTACAGTGATACTTCAGCTCTTAACTGAGCTTGTTAGGTCATTTATCATTGTTTGTCCATGTATTTGCTTTGTCATAAACTTTCCTGTAAATCAGAAACACAGGCCTCTTGTTTTTGTTTTTGTTTAGTTTATTTCTTGTTCAATGAAGATCCTTAATATTTAACCCTTAATATTTAAGACATTAGTAAAAAGTCACCATCATAAAACCATTTCGTTTTTGTATCACTTCCATTTTGGTGAAACAGAAGAAAAAAAGTTATAATTCAATGAATTTATGTAACTTTTTCTTAGTAAAACTTCCAGGCTCTCAATACTCACTTGTTTGTCTGGAATAGATTATGTTATGCTTTATTTATGTTTAAAATAATTAAAACAGCACCAGTTGTTGATATTTTACGTATTATTTGCTAACTTCAACTCTATAGTCTTTTCCAGCATGTAATAATAAATGCAACATTTGAAATTTGGGATCAAGTGCATTTATGTCCCAATAAAAAAGACAAATCAGTTTGTTAGTCTCCTTAGCTTAATGGAAGTTTTGAAACAATTTTGAAAAATGTAAGATAAATTTAAGTCAAATATTTATTCTTATAGAGCAAAGATTGAGATACTAGACTGATATGAAACCACTCAACTGGTACCTTCCATTTGGTTGTTTCCATGACTACCAGAAAGCCCTCTGTGAGGTCTTCTCACATTTCTTTGCCTTTTTTGAGTTCCCGCATGTATTGTGAGCACCTGTTAATCTGGTAATCAGTTGTACATTTCATTTTTAATCGCTGTCTTTGTAAGTCTTGTCTCTTGAGCAATTACACACCCTTTTGAAAGAAGGGACAATAGGCATTGGGGTTAAGTCAATACTTGTGTACAGATTTACCTTTTTTTTGACCCTGGAAGATAAGGGACTCAATGTTTTTCTTTTTTCAACACTGGCCATTTTGGGGGCAAGAGTTAACTGCCTGCTGGTGGTTTTCCTTTCCCATTATGCCTGTCAGGTCCCATCCTGCCACAGGGTGGTCTGGGTCACAGATGGAAGCCACTGGTGGTGCTGAGTGGTGGTAGACACTTGGAAGTCAAATGTGGGTTTGAAATCAGCCCCACCACTTCTTTGGGCTGTCATTTGAGCACCTGCTTCACTGTTCTTAGTTTCTTTATTTTTTTTTAAAGATTTTATTTATTTATTTGACGCAGAGAGACAGGGCGAGAGAGGAAACACAAGCAGGGAGTGGGAGAGGGAGAGGCAGGCTTCCCGTGGAGTAGGGAGCCCGATGCGGGGCTCAATTCCAGGACCCTGGGATCACGACCTGAGCCGAAGGCAGATGCTTAATGACTGAGCCACCCAGGTGCCCCTGTTCTTAGTTTCTTTAAATAATGCACCACAGAGTTACTGAAATATGTAAATGAATAATGTATGCAGACTGCAAATTTTTTATATAACCCACAATTAAAATAACAACATCAATAATAATCACATCTAATTCTCTAATGAAAGAAATCCAACTTGAACTAGCTTAATCAAAGCAGGGAATTGGGGGGGAAGCCTCACAGAGTCCAAGAAGAACAATGTGACCAGGCCACAAGGACAGGAACTCTCAGAGACTCTCTCTGTCATTTCTGCACCTGTCTGTGCCTCTCTGGACAGACTTCCTCTGCTTCGCTGGTCCCCATAGCCGAACACATAGTGAGTGCCCTCAGGCCTCAACCACTCCAAAATGGCTTGGCCTGATACATTTCTAGTCTAGAGTTCAAAAGTTCTGGAAAAGGACTGCATTGTCTACCTCAGAATCGCAGCACCGTGACCAGGAGACCAGGTTCCATGAAACCTTATCTTTGCATGGTATAAATTCAATCATGGTGTTCTCTTGCGTAAAGACTTCTAATGCCTTTCCATTAATATAAATATAAAATCTGCTTTCTTTTCCATGGCCTGCAAGGCCCTGCATGAGCAGGCACATGCCTACCTTTATGATTTCATCACAAACCACGATTATTTATTGTTTACTTCCTGTCACACAGAATATGCTCCCCACTCAGGTCTTCGTTATGTGTCCTTCTTGTTACCTGGGTCTCAGTTCAAATGCCATCTTTTCATAATGGCTTTGCTGACTACTCACTAGACAGTAGCCACTCTCTGAAATTACCTTCCCCCTCCCCACTTAAAACATGTGTTTCTTTATCTTTTCCACATACTATCCCTTCATTACCATTAGATGGCAGAGACCTGGTCTACTGCTCACTGCTGGATCCTTTGCCCATGGCTTGGCACACTGCAGGTTCTGAACTACTGTTTGTTAGAGGAATGCTCTCTCCTTGCAAACATGCAGATGGAGGCAGGTTGGGATTAGAGGCAGCTCTGTTTCCAGAAGGAAAAGAGGTGGGATGAGTGGGCAAAATGAAAAGGCCACTACACACTTGTATGTCTACAAAACATTTTACCATATGTAATACCTTATTTACTCTCCATACTGATCCATTGACTTTTTTTCCCCATTTTTTTTGTTGTGGTAAAATACACATAACATAAAATTTACCATCTTAATCATTTTTAACTGAACAGTTCAGGAGTATTAAATACGTTTATAATACCCATCACCACCATCCATCTCTATAACTCTCCATCTTTCTCAACTGATGCTCGGTACCCATTGCACACTAATTCCCTGGCCCTGGCAACACCATTCTACTTTCTGTCTCTATGACTTTTGACTCCTCTAAGTACCGCAGATAAGTGGAATCATACAATGTTTGTCTTTGTCTTTTTGTGACTGGCTTATTTCACTCAACATGATGTCCCCTAGGTCCCTTCCTGTTTTGCATGTGCCAGAATTTCCTTCCTTTTTGTATGTATTTCACACTTTGCTTATTCATCCATCAGTGGACATGTGGGTTGCTTTCACATTTTAGCTATTGTGACTAATGCTGCTGTGAACACTGACTTTTATCAATAAGAGAAAAGAAGTTAGGAGATGAAGAGACTTGTCTAAGATGACACAGATAGTGAGAGCAGGTAATGAACCTCCTACTCCTGCTATACCACAGACAATTATGTAGTGAACTTTCTCTTTAACCTTTTCCAATTACTTATATAAATGTCTTTCTTGATCATCGTCAAGAAATTCTAATTTTCTTGATTTTATATATACGTAGGTAAACTTTCTATAATTTATACTGTCTTAGTATTGTAAAGCCAATAGTTTGTACCATTTATTCTAAAACCTTCTATTTAAGAGCATGGGTATTTTTTTGTTCGAAGGAGTCTTCCAATGAAGAGGTTTACTTATGACACTGATTGAAATTATTACTCATTAAGAACACCAATTGTCTTTGGGTTAGTATTCAATAAAATTAATTGGTAAATTGGTGTGCAATGTTTACTTTGTGAATTTAGTAGTTGCAGACTTAGTAGTTGCTTCAGTGACTCTTCATGTCTAGGGTGAATAGCAAAAAAAAAAAAAATGGCTCTAGAAAATACGAAAGCCTTCAATTACTCTGGGAGGTATTTTAACTATTACCACCATCATTCAGCTTTTATGTGATGTGTTTAACACTGGTGATGCTTTTGTTTTCATTGTTGTTCTGTTTTGGAATTAGAATGTGGTGGCAGCCTGTTCAAAAAGGTCCATTAGAATTATACTTAAAGGACTGGCCTGGGTTTCATTCCCAGTCCCATGAATTCCTGCTTCTGTGATCTTGGTAAAGTAGCTCTACCCTCAATTCGTTGATTTTTCTCCTCTGTAAAATCGCAATAATAATCTTCACCAAGTTATTTGTGAGGATTAAAACATAAAATATGGAAAATCCTTAGAACCCAGTCTGGTGCATAGAAAGCACTCATTAATGATAAATTTTACAGATATTCGGTGGGTATTCATGTGTATTTGTGTACTTTTCCAAATGTAGACTTTGAGCCTACATCCATTTACTTTCCTGTGGCAAGTTAAATATGCTTTAGCATTTTATGATAACAAAGGTTGAACTGGCATCCACCTGTTTTCATTTACTCAAAAATAGCCATTTAGATCTTCAAAAATCTAAAATTTCAGAGTCTGAGTAGGCTAGGCAGTAGAGGGTTTTTGGTTTCTTTGTTTGGTTGGTTGGTTGGGTTTTTTTAAAAATGATTTTTGATGTAAGGGGAATAATTGAAAACAAACCCAGGAAGTTTATATGACTTTCAGAGGTCACAACATTAGTTGTAATGGCAGGATCTAACTAGAACGCTCTTTCCATTTTATGGATATTAAGTTAAATTTAAGCTTACCTTATTAAAAGTCAGCTTAGCTCATTACAGCTTAGCAAGTTCACAGCTCCAAGACAGACTACCCTGAATAGTTAGCTTTGATAATAAAAATGTAAAAACACAATTTATTAACAAATTGCACTTCATTATGCCTTGAGCAACAATATATACATTTTATCCTTTGCTATTTCATAAAGAACCTTCTCATTTATAGGGAAACATAAAAATTACTGAAAAGAAATTACTATAGGAGGGTAAGAGCTGGTATATCCTCATTACTGTACTATATATCATAAAAATAATACTACGTGGTTGAGGAGAATTTGGTGAGTAGCATATATAATTGGCACATAATTTCACTTTTATTTTGGCAAAGCATTGAACATTACTGATTAGATATATACTATTCATGTCATTGCTATTATCAAAGAACTGATTATGACAGGGAAACAGATGTCAGAAAGCAATTACACTAATAACAACATGATTACTGCCGCCAATTTAATTCTAGAAGCCTGTCTAGAATCTTTATGAAGCAAAGAACTTTCCTCAGCTATATAGAATAGGCACTGATCTGTTTCCCTTACCCATCACAATTTAAAACAAAACGTGCATACCAACAGTTTTGATTTAGATGTATCCCATAACATTAGCTTTCCAACCCTTCTCCAAATCTTAGATCTTTTTCAAAGTAATTTAATGACTTTTCAAAGCTTAGCTTCAGAGATGGAGACCTTTTTTTTTTTTTTTTTTAGATCTGTTCATATTTATTTGACCATGATCTCACTTGAAACGTGTGCATTATGATAGAAAATAAGTCCATGGTCGTTCTTTATTTTTCAGCTTCCATAAGTTTCTACCTTGCTACTTGGTGTCTCTTTTGGTTTTCTACCTTTTCTCACTAAATTACAGTGTATTAATCTTAACATTTTGTGCTTTTCCTTATTTCCTCCAAGTTACAAATGCAATTTCTGTCAGTTACTAGATATTTTAGAAAATACAAAGTAGTATAAGGAAGAAGAATCTTGCCCATCACTCAATGACCAGAAATGACCATTACTAGGATTCGGTGTGTTTCTTTCTGTTTAGTTTAGTTTTTATTTTTTTTTTTAAGATTTATTTATTTGAGAGAGAGAGCACACGAGGGAGTGCGAGTGGGGGGAGGGGCAGAGGAAGAGAATCTGCAGACTCCCTGCTGAGTGCAGAGCCCAAGGCTCACTAGATCCCAGGACGCTGAGATCATGACCTGAGCAAAAACCAAGATCAGATGCTTAACTGACTGAACCACGCAGGCGCCCCTAGTTTTGTTTTTAAAAATCCCTATCTATCATCTTTATTCCATCTATTCTGGCTTGACCGCTTACTAACTGTACCCTCAGTTAGATTTCTGTGCCTTCCTTTACTCATTTTTAAAATGAGAATAATAACAACTCCCATCTAATAGGGTAATTTTGAGGATTAAAGAAGTTAATTCATGATTAGCAGAGGCCCTAGCACATAAGAAAGTCTCAATAAATGCTAACGATTGGTGTTCAACATTGATTATTTATATCTTGTTTGCTTGTACTACTGTAGTAGTATGTACATTATAAAAGAGGAACAAAATAGAAAGTAAAAGAACAAAGCACCCCAGTGGATGGTCTGCTATACTCCCCATTGGAGACCATTTGGGATAGGAAGTGAAAATTTATGAGAGGGATAAATGATAATGTTTACAGGTATCTTCAGATGACTATATTTACTTTGAGGTTTCAGAATTGGAGTAGGACTCCAAAGTTAAAGAGTACCAAGTTTCACAAATAAGGGCTTTCTGTGTTTTTAACTGAATGGAGATAAGATTTAATTAATTAGGGCGCCTGGGTGGCTCGTTGGTTAGGCGACTGCCTTCAGCTCAGGTCATGATCCTGGAGTCCTGGGATCGAGTCCCTCATCGGGCTCCCTGCTCAGCAGGGAGTCTGCTTCTCCCTCTGACCCTTCCCCCTCTCATGCTCTCTCTATCTCATTCTGTCTCTCAAATAAATAAATAAAATCTTTAAAAAAAAAAGATTTAAATAATTAATTAAATTAATATTTAATTTGAAGCCTGTGAAATAATCACCAGTGTATATATAGTAACAGGTTTAAATACTAGGATTATTTTTCAGAATTCAACCAAATGTACCCACTTTCCACCCCTGCTTCTTCCTTCATAAAATATTTCCTGGGACGCCTGGTTGGGCAAGGTGAATTTGAAGGTAGCTAAATATGTTACAAATTTAAAAGAAGGTCAGAGATCCAAACTTGTGGCTAGGCTTTTTTCTCATATATGGATAAATGAGTATCTTCCTCACAGTTGTGCTTTCTTCATAATGTGTACCATAAGTGTGCCCTTACTTTTTTCTGGATAAGGTCTTTTGCCATCTGATACCATGTGTATATTATCTGATGTAATATAAATAAAACTGATAGAAGTATTTTTTTAATTTAATTTTATTATGTTATGTTATGTTATGTTAATCACCATACATAACATCATTAGTTTTTGATGTAGTGTTCCATGATTCATTGTTTGTGCATAACACCCAGTGCTCCATGCAGAAAGTGCCCTCTTTAATACCCATCACCAGGCTAACACATCCCCCCACCCCCCTCCCCTCCAGAACCCCCAGTTTGTTTCTCAGAGTCCATAGTCTCTCATGGTTCGTCTCCCCCTCCGATTTCCCCCCCTTCATTTTTCCTTTCCTACTATCTTCTTTTTTTTTTAACATATAATGTATTATTTGTTTCAGAGGTACAGATCTGTGATTCATCAGTCTTGCACACTTCACAGCACTCACCATAGCACATACCCTCCCCAGTGTCTATCACCCAGTCACCCCATCCCTCCCACCCCCCACCACTCCAGCAACCCTCAGTTTGTTTCTTGAGATTAAGAATTCCTCATATCAGTGAGATCATATGAGATAGAAGTATTTTTAAAAAAGCAGTACAGAGATATGTCTGTTGATTGTTTATTAATAGTTTCTCTAAATACTTTGACTTAAAAAAATGTTTTTATTCTGTATTATATATGCTTCCTCTAAGTAAAGCTTTCTCCTTATATCACTTTTTTCTATAAAACTTACTGACCTTTCAATATCTATGCAATTATGTATTATTTCTGCAACAAGGGTGTTGATGTCCCACCAATGTTGTCTTAAATCCTATTTAGCATGATTAACCTATTTATGAATATTGTTTGAAAATAAAATGTTCACGTGGTAAACATAATTTGCTGCATTTAAAAGGATAACAAATGCATTTGAATAATTTCTTATGTTTTATGTTTGTTTTTATCTTTCATAATTTAAAGCTAGCATATTAATGTGATAATTATTCAATACTTTATTTTTATGTTCTGTATTTGCAAAATTTCTTCTGGATTTCCAAAGTGTCAGCTGCTGTTATGTCCAGCATATCTCCGTAAGAACGGGTGTCACTAGGAACTTCTTATTAAAATATTTTCTAGTGAAGAGACATTCAAGGAGAGAAAGATAAAAGTTAGGAAACAAAAGTGGAAAACTTAGGGAGAAAAGTAATTAAAGAATGAAAAAGGCAGAACGACAGTACATTTGTATATATAGAAGGCAGTAGGCCCCAACATCAGTTACCTCGGTTTCTCTCGTCTGGAGCCATCTATGACATGACTGTGAAGAGCAAAAGCATAATTTGTTCAGGAATAAGTCTGATTCTTGGTGGTGAAACTGGATTTACTATCATAGCTTATTTTGTAAATTTGCTCTTGAATCAATGTTTCCTACCCCTGTGGATGGAGAATTCTAGTCAAAATTACTAACAAAAAAGCTGAATTAAACTGTTTATTTTCATGAGTGCTAGCTGAAGTCTATACGTGACTAATGGTAGCTATTGACTTGCTTTACCTCACTCAAATGACTAACCAATAAGCCACAGACACTCACAGATAGACAAAGATCTTGCTTCCCAAAGGCCATAAGAAGGTGAGATTTTTCTAAAGCTGTTTTGATATCATATAGAAGGTCATTTATTATATCCCAGCTTCACCGAGTTCTAGGTGGACATTAGAACCAGGAACATAAGCCCAGTTGCTTTCTTTCAATGTTTTCAGAATCTGATTGTACCAGAAAATGTCTCAATTTGGTTTATTCTGGTTGTTCATCACTCGGGTATAGTAGGTACTTGCTGGGCCCAAATAGAAGTTATTCCTCAATGAAATGACTAGTCTCAGATTGGTTTTCATGCAGAATCTTACATTCTCAACATGTGGGGCAAGTCACTTAACTTCTCTGCCCATCACGTTCCCTGTCTAGGTAAGAAGGCCCTCGCACCAGGTCTGAATTTCTCACCAGGTGCGCTAAGCTCTCACAGGTGTGCTGACAAACAGGAATAACTGTGCAGGATTTATTTTTTGCCACACCTTTGGAGAAGCAATTATGGTGACTTTCTGTCAGATAAAATGTTAAACTGAGCTGTGTAGAGTAGGCACAATTTATTGTAAGCAGGAGGTAAAGTGTAATTTTAAGCCCATGCCAAGAGAAGAACAGGTGTTTGTTGGAACCTGTGAGAACTCTACTCCTGCGTGTCAATCACCGAGCAAAACCCTGCGGTAAATAGTTCTCTGCAGTTAAAGTAGTGCCACGCCAGGGTGACCACATCAATAGGGCTCCATCTACGGAGGCTTTTTATTTAATTCCCTGAAGTCAATTCTCTTATTTCCAAACTATCCCAACCACGCCAAAAATTTACGAAGCGGCACTAGATTTTATGAGTCAGACTTCTCACTTCTTGCTTGGTACCTCGAGTGTAGTCATGGCAACCACCCTAATGAGTAAATATAAACCTGATGCTTGTGCCAAAGGTGAGTAATTTGGATCTGGGTAGTGGCAGTAAAGCTATTTTTAGGAGAGGAGGAGAAGAAAATGAAAGGAAAAGAACATTATCTTTCTTATTTCCTTATGATTTGGTATTTTTACTGAAGAAGGTAAGAGAAGAAAGGGGACCTGGGGGCTTTATGAAGTTAATGAATCTAGAGAGAAGGTAAGAAGAAAGTTAAGTCTTAGTGATGAGTTATGAATCAGCTTCTCCTTGAGTCTTTTGACTTTTGAAGGGACAGTGTTAGTGATACATTCTATTCATTCATCTTTTTTTCACATAAAATAGCTTTCTTCTCTTTATAAGGATAAACCCTACTGTAAACAATTTTTGTCCACAAAAATATAATTGAGTTTTTTGGTTGGGTTCGTAATAAGTCCTGAATGACAGACTTTCTTTATCTCACCATACTTTTCTTGGAGGGTTTGAAATCGGTTACCCCTCAGGGAGCCAATGTTGAGATACACAATGTGGGGAAAAGGGAAGTGGTGGGAAAACTCTCAGAGGCTAAGACCTCCAGGCACATAATTGGCTCTGCTCAAGTGGCCATTTGAGAACTGTGACAAGCCTCGCCACAAAAAGAATTTCTTGCTTATTTTGTTCCATTCTAGTTCAGGCCCTTACTGAAAATAATAAAGTGTTTTATAGCGTTTTTGCACCAAATATTTGAATGCGCATGCTTTGTATTTGGCCTGAGGGTAGAAAAGTCCAGATTACTTCAAATAATAGATTTTCATAGGTGGCAAAAATATTCTGAGTAACCATTGTAAATACATAGAGCATAAATCCCCGACATTCAGAAAGACCCACTTGGGTCTCCATGCAGGCTTATACAACACATCTGAAAATCACTGAATCAAGTCATCTTCTCTGGTGGAAAGTGCCTGCCTGGCCTGCAAGTTTTACCTCAGTTGTGCTCAGAGTGAGGAACGGCAGCATCACCTAGGGACTCAACTTATTAGAAGTGCAGAGTCTTGGTTCTACCCCCCACCTACTGAGTCCACAAACTCTGGGGGTGGGGCCCAGCAGTCTGTGAATGAACCAGCCTTCCAGGGGATTTTCGTTCATACTGAAGTGTGAGAATCGCTGCCTAAACCAATTTGCCTTTACAACCCCAACTCTCATTTTCTAAGAGTCCTAAACTCAATTTATTTCAGCCCAACACCAGCCATAGCTAACGTACACTGCGCTCTAAATTGTATCACAGATTGTGCGAAGTATCATGTTCTTGGAGCAACTCTATAGCATAGGTTCTATAATTAGCTTCACTTTGAAGATGGGGTAAAGGATGCTTATAGGGATGTACTTCCTCCAAGGTTGCACAATTAGTAAATAGCAGGGGCTGGGATCCATGCCGTTTACCTCCTAAATCTGTGCACCTAACCACAGAACTATGCCTCTAATATGTTTATTGAATGCAAGGCAGTTGAATACTGGGATTAGAATAAAATAGTCCCAGACCCAGTGGGATCCCATTTTATATTGGAAATTAATCTGTCTTCACTAACTTCTTCTGTGCATGCTGTTTCATCTAGAAAATACTGCTTTCCTTCTCCTCAATTCAGTTCTGTGTCTGCAATTAAAATCAGGCTCAAGAGGCACCTACTCCTTGGAAGCGTTGCCTGATTTTCCTTGCAGAATGGATCATTTCTTTAGGAATTTGCCCTCAGTTTTTGTTGTCATCTTCCGTTCCTGCGGAGTGGTGGTTTTGCACTGTTTGCATGCCTACTACCTGGAATTACTCCAAATAAATTGTACATTTTTCCAACAAAAGAACTGTATCTTTTATTGGTGACTTTTCTCAGTTTCCCAGCAGGGCTCTGTGCCCAGTGGCCAACCAGCGAGGCTTGTTGAATAGCAAGGATGTTTATACAATCTCTTCTTAGTCCTTGACTAAAATTTTCAGTTGGATGGGAGAAAAGTCCACCTGAAACATGCAAGGGAAATGGCTAAAATCAATTAAAAGTGCTTAGTAAACATACTGGAAGTAGAGACAATTGCTTTTGTTTTTAACTTAAATTTCCAAACGTCTTCAGTGCAGATTAAGAGGGATTTCAGATGTTCCCATGAAGTGCCAACTAGGATTGCCTCCTTCCTTCCTTTTACCGTGGCCCCCATAAGCTGTTCTTTTTAGCTGCACTTGAATTTACTGAAGTGATTCTGTTTGCCTCAAAGGCTTTTGAATGAGAGGATGGCAGATTTTTTAATGACCTCATTCTTCATCCCTTGAAAAGAACCTTTCAGAAAAGACAATTTCATTTCATTGCTATAATCTTAATCAGTGGTACAGAGGCTTTAAACTTTAAGTGGGAATTAAGATTTTATCATATGAAGAAGGAATCCCTACTAATGCCCTACTAATAGCTCTTGACATTCCTTTTGATCCTTTGATATACCCATGCATTTATTTAAATACAGTGATTTGTGGAATTTATAACAAATAGTTTTTCAACTATACACATATGTATAGTATTTTAAATGAAAAAAATGGTGTTTTTACAAAAGAAACATGTTTATCATAGATACGAGAAAAAAAATAAAATCATCAAAATGAATTTTTCTTTCCCATGTGGCAAAGTTATTGATATATACTGTAAACTAGCTTACATATATATACAAACAAATATTCTCTCCCCTTTCTCTCTCTCTCGCTCTCACACACAGAGTTGTCAAGTTTTTAAATGAAAACCTCGAAAATGAAGTCTGATAGGATATGTTACCTGTTACATGTGTTGTCTTATTCCAATAGGCCAAATAGGTTATTGTGAAGTTCAAGATATATAAAGTGAAATATGCACTTACTAGTAGGGGAAGGTACAGGAGAAAATAATAAATTTTTATTAATAAATAATTAACAAATTAATAAATAGAAAATTTTCAGATATCTTCCCTAAAGGAGGTCTGTTTTGCCTGTGGTATGGGCACTGGGGACCACCCAGATGGGGCAGTCTTTGGGGTGTCAAGTGTAGTTCTCTAAGACACACTCGCTCACTCCCTGAATAATTTTAGAGTAATTTGATAGACCTGAGGTCATTGTCAGTAACCGCCACCCTACTTCAGCAACCTTCATCAATGTATTTTGCAACCTCTAAACAGAGCAAGGAGGGGGAAGATTATGCTTGGTGCTAACCTCACTGCTCAACTTTACTGACAATAATTGCTTTCCTTGTCAATTTTCTTCCACTGTATAGTTAAATTAGAAGCATCCCTTATCTTACCTAGAAGAAAACTGCACCTGCCTAGCTGACAGATTTTTTTTAGACACACATATGCTCTTTGAATAAGGAAAAATTGAATATGTCTTTTCCCCCACAGTAATTTTGAGTACATAATACTAATTCTTCCTTTAGCAAGTCTCTCTACTTTAACATTTTCAGTGAGAAGTCAGCTGAATTGTTTATAGATGCTGTGTCCTGAAACTTTTGAACCTCTACTCTTTTATAGGTTATTATAATTAAGAGGCAAAATACAAAGCAAATTTGTGGAAAAGATTAATATCTCATGGATGTTTAATCGTGAAAGACCAGTTTAATCGGTTCCTACACAGCCACTACTTACGCACCCCATACTGAGAGATTTTAAAGCAAATAATCTGCATTTGAATTACTATCTGTTAAATTCTCTGTAAGAGCCACCAAAATATGCATTTTAAATAAAATATCTTGTATACCACACTTTAGGAAAGACATGAATTTTAATGCATTTTTGAGTAGCTGATAAGAAAGCAAATAATGGCTTACTCAGAATTCTCCAATGACAAGCATAGACCCTAGAGCTAAATGAAAAGTGGATTCTGCCCTAAAGCTCACAGTGCTTTGCTATTGGATCTAGAGGAGGGATATCTTGTTCAGGGATAGAAGACCCTCCATATCATTCAACTTGGTTTAACAAACATTTGGTGAGTGCTTATACTCTACCAAGCATTAAAATATGTAACCCCAAAAGATTTAAAGAATAATAAGATCTATTTCTTACTTTCGAAAGTATTTAAAAATAAAGGCTTTCACAAGAATGGACAAAGATAAACATATTAACAAGATATTTTAATGACACCAATAAGGATGTTAATGAATAATAGTATTTTCACAGTGGTATGTTTTGGGACATCAGTGGGGAGTAATTATTCTTGTCAGGGATGGTCATATCCCAAACAAAGAACTGGTTTTCTCTTGCTTCTTTGTCATCATCCATAAGAGTAATCTAACATCACAGTCTAGGACCTTTCCTATAATAATAGCTCAACACAGAGTTGCTCCATTGACCTGAATTACAGTGTTGCTAATTCTTGGAATTTTTAGTTGTTTTTGGGAGTGGTCACACTTGGAATTGGTACTTGTTGACAAAGGTTTTACTTCCTGCCACCCACTCCTCCTAACCTGCCTTGGCGCCCTGGTGTCCCTTTCTCTTAGTACCACGTAGGACTGAGAAACAATCTTTGAGTGCAGGAGACCAAGAGAAAGAGAATAGTCCGTGTTTCCATTCAGCTCTTTTCTCTTCATGAAGAAGTCAAGTTGGTTAGACATGGGTGAAATGGCAGATGATGACTATGGCACCAAAGCACTGGGGTGATTTTAGTGAAGAAATAGCCTGATACTTAAATTTAGTTAAAAGAAGAAGGACTGAATCAGGCTATAAGAAGGGAATCTAGAGTCTTGTTCCTGAAAGTGTGGTTCATGAACTAGGAGCATCAAGTTCACTTGGGGGCTTTTTAGAAATGTAATACCTTCCCGTACCTACTAGACCGGAATCTGCATTGTAAAAAGGTCCTCATGTGCTTCCTGAGCACATTAAACTTTGAGAAGGACTGGTCTAGATCCAGTGATGAAAAGGATAAATCATTGAAAAATGAGAAATACAAATGGATTCTAGAAATGAAAGGTTTTTTGTGTTATTTTTTGTGGCAGTCTTCATACTATTACGTTTCATAGTCCAGCTAAAGTTTCTTGATTATAGAAAATATAATATGCAAGTGGTGGGTAATCAAGACATCAGAAGGCATATTCAGTAAAATGGACAACATTCCGAGTTTGTACCCTCCAGGTAGGGAAACTCTGTGTGTTTTATGGGGAAGTTGTTATTTTATTAGTCCACAGAATAGTGCATATCGCAAGGCCCTTCCAAGGTTAGTAAATTACCATAAGTCAATTATTAAGCGAAGTAATCTGATGGTTAAAAATATTTTTGATCTCTTCATATTTCTGTGATGTTGCTAACTCTTAGGTTGGCACACTGAAAGAAGCACTGTAATCATCACTAGATTAAGAGTGAGAATGCTTTTTATTAATTTTACAGATATGAACTAACCAGAGTAATTTGAATCTTGGACACAATTCAGGAAAGCCATTTATTTAACTACTCTGTAATGTATTCTTTCAAGTGCTGGATAAAGGCTACAGATACAGAAAATACTAAATAAATAAATAAATAAAAAATAAATAAATAAATAAATAAATAAAAAATAAATAAATAAAGGCTCCAGTTTTAAAGGCTAAAGGAATGTACAAGGTATCCAATGCAGAGCCCTTTGTTATCAGAACCTGTAGAATTTAAAGTGGGTAATACCCTACTTCTGTTCTTAGGTTATGTGTCATATCTCACAAGAAGCAATACTGGTTATACCCATGTCTTTAATGAATAAGAACTGCAAAGAGTATGGACATTGGCAGTAGATTTTATCCCTTTGCTTTAACAACTTCACCTTCTGTTTCTCCTCCTTATTCCTCTTCTCTTTTCCCTTTCTCTTTTTAGTTTCTGTCTTAGTTCAGGGTCTGTAACATTGAGCTGGAGGCAGGTTTTTTTTTATTGCTTTTGGGGGGATGTGTAATTCCTGGAAAGCAAGAGCAAGGGCAAAGGGAACATGAAGAATGAGGGCGGAAAGGGCAGTAGAGGTGCTATAGAAGTGGCCACAGTTTCACCAGAAAACATAGCTGGATGCTTGGATCCGCAAGTTGCCTCCTGAGAGGTCATATGAAACTACAACATCTTGAACAGATTTTTATCTAGATCAGTCTATGTCCTGGCTTCTCTCATCAGTTAAAACTTGCCCCAAAGGACTTTGACTCCTCTGTACTTGGCCCCTCTGGATAGCCTCTGTAGGAGCCGGCATCTTTGCAGGTCTGGTTGGGTCAGACCTATAAGATGCTGTGACTCCCGCAGCGGTGGGCACAGTGGATGAAAGCCTGGCCCTCCATCCCCGGGGAAGCTGAGTCTGTCTGTGACCACAGGGGACAAGGCCACTGCAGCAACAGCTGGGGGCTTTACACCGTGGGACTGGCAAGAATTACCGGGGACTGCTCTGGCCTGAGTCCAGATAAGTGGCTGAGGCCTGGGAAATCAGTGGACGTCACATAAACTGTGCTGAGTTCCGTCTCGACATAATTGACTAAAATGATAGCATCTTAAAAGAAAATACCCATTTGTCTTTCCACAACAATCAAACTAGCCTAAAATACAGTGGCCAAAAGGCTTAGATATGTTGTTTTTAATATAAATCAATGGCTATCAACCCAGGGCAATTGTGCCTCCCAGGGGACCTATGGCAACGTCTAGAGACATTGGGAGTTGTCATAACTTGAGGGGTGCTATTGGCATCTAGTGGAAAGCGGCCAGGGATGCTGCTGAACATCCTAGGAGACACAGGACCATGGACCACAACAAAGAGTTATCCAGCCCAAAATGTCCTGCTTGAGAAATGTCGATATAGGCAAAGGATCTAGTTTGTTTTTTTTTTTATTATAGGGTTAATTTATATATATATAAATTTTATATATATATATTTTTTATTATAGGGTTAATTTATATATATATAAATTATATATATATATTTTTTAAGTAATTGAAGTAAAAATCTCAGTTCCTGTCCCTTGCACACTGGTTGGGAATTATAGCCTAGTCTGGCCTTCCAAAAGCTCCAGTGCCTTTGGGTATAATCTGTACCCAGGGCAGAGGGTGCTGCTGGAGAGTGCCAGGGACAAATTTCACCTCTTTAGAAACTAATCTTCAGCCAACTTTGCACAGTAAAGAGAGGTTAAACTATGATCTTTACTTCCTCCTCCTCTGTTGTACGTTTTTATGATCACTGGTTTCAAAACCAAGAATTTGGACTGTAATTTTTAAGTCTCTAGAGTTCTGATAGTTTGTTGTGTAAACATATATCTGTGAGCCTAACCACTGTTTACAACAGTTTTCCACTGGGAAGAAAAGTGTCCTATGTTGCAAAGATATATACAACTGGAATACTACCCATTATGCATAAATTGAGGCCTTGGGACATTCGTTTAAAGTATTAATTTAGCATTCATTTAAAATGAGTTTATTGGGGTGTCTGGGTGGCTCAGTTGGTTAAGTGGCCAACTCTTGATTTTGGCTTAGGTCGTGATCTCAGGGTCGTGAGATCAAGCCCTGAGTCGGGCTCTAAGCTTAGCACGGAGTCTGCTTGTCCCTCTCTCTCTGCTTCTCCCCCCTGCTTTCCCTCTCTCTAATAAATAAATAAAATTTTTTTTAAAACAATAAAATAAAATTTTATAAGTCTAGCATTCATTTAAAATATTTTTATATATCACAATTTAAAGAAATCTCTCATGGCTTTAAAAATCGCTTTTGTTATTATTGTGAATAGATTCAACTATAATGGAGCTAAAATGTAAACTAGTTAAGGGCAGAGATCTTTGTTTTATTTATGGACATATCCAGTAAGCCTAGAATTGTGCCTGGTTCATATAGCAAGTATTTGCTATAATTTTCCATCTGTAGTAGTGTAAATGATAATATTTAGGAGAGGAATATGCAAGTACACAAATAATTAAAACTCAAATACTATATATTTTTCCTTCTTTTTCTGAATTAATATAACAGACTCACCAGGCTCATTAAAGTCTGGTTTCATTTCAAATTATTGTCAACTATTGGCTTTTGAAGTTCTTGAAATGAATGTTCTTTTTTCTTCTTACATATTTGTATTTATGAAATCAAACAGACCTGAATTTGGGTCACCTCTCACAGCTGTGTAACTTTAAGAAGTTTACCTTAATGTTCTAAGACTTAACTTCTTCCTTTGTAAAAAACCCACAGTATTAAATGAGTTAATATAATAGGCTTAGTTTAGTGCCCATACCAAACCAAGTACTCGCAATTCTTAGCTCTTATTAATATTGTATGCTACTTAAAAATTGGGCATATCAGATTTTATTATTTGATGATATTTTGTCAATTTACTATATTTACCATAAGTAGTACAGTCTTTTTTTATGAACTATTTATTTTTCACAAGTGTTTCACATGTTTTTGTTGATTTTTTTTTTCTTTAGTAGAAATAATGCCTTTAACGGTTTTAAACCAGAACTCACTTTTGGCTCTTTAGACTTTAGAATGATATTGCTATATACTAAAAAATGTAATAAAATATACTAATACACTGAAAGATATTAAAGATATCTCTCTCTCTCTCTCTCACACACACACAGTGTGTCAGCATCTCCTTAAGGTTAAGCAAGGTCCAATAGATATCATTATCTGCCGATTTGATGATCTGTGATGAACTTGGACCAGATTTGGGGATTGGCAGCTTTGTCTACAAAGTTCACATGGAGTTTGAGAACCCTTAGTCGATTACTGTAGGCTTGGCTGGAACTAGAACTTTGTGCCAAGTTTTCATGCTCATTTCATCTCTTTCCATCCTCATCTCTCCAGGCTCTCTGACAGCTTAACCCTGGCAGTCACATGCTTTGTCTGCTTGCCTCCTACCAAAAATGAACTGTGCCTAGGCATGAATGAAAAGGCAAAATCAAAACATCTCATCTTTGAAATTCTGACAGTTTTGAAAAGTTTTTGTTTATTTTCCCTTACTTCTTATCTCAGTATTCTTAAATACCTTATTTAATTGCATCCTTCAAAATATATTACACTATGGTGATGAGGATAAAGAAAACGCTAATTGCTGGAATACTTCCTTATTAAAAATCATCAGGCAAAATAGACATGTACAAAATAGCTACGGCCATGCAAACTGAATTTCTACTATGGCTAACTTTTTTTTTTTTAATAAGCAGGAAAATAATAGTTACAATTTATTATTTTACTGTATGAGAGACATTAACGCATACACTTTACATGGATTATTTCGTTAAACTCTCACAACAAGCTATAAATTACCTAATTTACAATGGAATGAACTAAAGCATCCAGAAATTAAGTTACTTGCCTGAACTCCTACAACTCTCAAGTTACAGAGCCAGGCAGACCTATACTGGAATAGGAAGTGATTTTGTTCGTTATTTCAGTTTTCCGCAATGTAATTAAAATTACAGTTCTTGTATTCAACGACAGGAGAAGACAAAGATTGGCTAGAGTTAAGTTTCAGTGTGTGTTTTCACTCAACCTCTCTTCTTCAGACCTAGAAACTACCCACTTCTTAAAGTCTGCATTAATATTAAAATTGCAAACTGCACGCAATTTAATGGATCAGATAATTCATTAATTAGAACTTAATGGGAGTTAATCACTTACGTTTGTGCACTTCACTAAGAATCACTCCTTCACTCAAATATTCTTCTCTCAACACCTTAGAAAATATCTGGAAATGGTACAGACAGATAATTCTCTTTTTCTTTAGTAGAAATAGAGAATTGTCTTTTGTCACAATTGTCTGAAGGGTTCATTTTCAGACCATTTTTCTTCCAATTTGGAAAGTTTTTATTCTTTGCGAGAGACTTTGAAGAAGCACGATGCATCATGACTCAGGCTTCACTCCAACACGATATTAGAGATGTTGTACTTTAAATACATGCTCGTTCTCCATTCCCTTCAACGGCCAGGGAGGCTTATGTTCTGAAGTATTATTATGTAGGCCAAATAACACCCACAGGAATACATATAGAAAAGTAGTGTTTACCTAATTTTTAATGAATTAGTGAATTCATGGCCAATGGATTCATTATTAGAATATTTAAAATAACTTTTTTTCCCTCTCTCTCTCCAGAATTCAGAATTCGGGTATTTTAAATATATCTGTGGGGAGGAGTCAGCAATTGGGTGCATTTCTTTTTTTTTTTTAAGATTTTATTTATTTATTTGACACAGAGCACCCACACAAGCAGGGGGAGTGGCAGGCAGAGGGAGAGGGAGAAGCTGAGCAGGGAGCCCAATGTGGGGCTCTGTCCCAGGACCCAGGGATCATGACTTGAGCCCAAGGCAGACGCTTAACCGACTGAGCCACCCAGGCGTCCCAATGGGTGCATTTCTTATTGGACTTGCCTGTTCTTTGATTTACTTAAACATGACCTTGAAATTATAAATTACCATCCCTCCTTCTGTTTGTCTTTATTACTGTTGCCTTGGGAGGGACACGGAGGCAAGTCAGTCAACCAGCCAACTGGCCTCTTGGAGGAATAGAAACAAAAGTGGAATAAGAATAGAAGGCCTAAGTAGCAAGAACAGCTTACAGCTGCTCATTTCTAGGGGCCAGTTTTCAAGAGAAACCTCCCTGGTGGTGGCCATCCCAAATCATCTTTCTTTGCCACTCACTCTTCCCGTGGTATTTCATCTGATAGGAACCTGTACCATGCAACTCATCTGCTGTTTCCCACTTGACCATAGGCTCTTGAGGATGGACCAAGATCTCTTTTTTTTCAGGTGAAATCTACAGTGCTTGATGCAGTGTCAAGGACAAAATAGATTATCAGCAAATACTTACTGAATAAACGAAGCAATAAGTTCTCAAAATCACTCATTTTTACTTTAGGATTGCAGTTAGTTACATCAAATTAGACATTTATTTTAATTAGCAACCATTACCTTGTAAAAATAGAAATATCTTTGGTAAGATCAGGTGCTCTCAAGTTAATTGGGAATGAATTAATTTAGATTTCTCTCTTCTTACCATCTAGTTGAAATTAGATGTACTGAAGAAATGTGAGTTTAGATTGAGGGTAGAGAGTACAGGGTAGAGTTTGGGAAGAAGGAAAGTGAGTAGTTTTGGGGATAGAGTATATTTTGGACTGTAAAGTGGTCCATAAGGAGAAGGAACCAAAAAAAAAAAGGGCAGCACAATGTCCATATAAGCCATTAGGGGGGAAGAGAGAAGGGTAAAGAGAGTTCTGAAGGATATGAAAGAGAAACTGCAAGTGTACCCAAGAATAAAATACTTTTACATCTTTCTCTTCCTTTCGTTGCTATTTTTTTTCTTATTCTCAAGACTCATCTTTTAGACCATACCATTAGTATTATATTTCAGACATATTATGGGTCAAATAAATTGTAGTGGGTTGGCCTACAGACCTATGACCATTCTTTCTATAGGGAAAATGCAGAGGAATTGCCTCAGGATTCTTCGAAATCTTCCAACTCAATGGATTTTCAACTCATTTTAGATTCAGAAACTTTTTTTTAAAGAAAAAGAAATCTTACTCTGAGGTGAAATGTGTCACGTAGATAAAAGTTGGGGGTAGTTATGCTACCAACTCAGCACTGCTTCCTTCTCTCTCTTTTCCCCCCTGGGTTGTCTGGCCTCTCCTATGAGCTTGGGCTTTGCAAAACACTTTGTAGTCCTTGGTCTAATCACTTGTGCTTGTTAACTGCTGAAGGAAATCCAGTGACATTTAGAAACTTGGCAAAATAAGTTAAGAGCAGACCAGTGCTGACCACTGTGCTTGCCATGGCACCAAGATTCTCTAGCAGTAAGAACAGCTGGTACAATGTCTAAGACAGTGCCTGACAAAGAAAAGACAGTAAATAAATGTGGAATGAGTGGGGGGAAAAAGTGAATGAATGAGAACAGAACTAGAGATTAAAAGGTTATCTAAGTATGTGCTGTTCTGGCTTCTTTTAAAAATAGTTTGGGAATTGCCTGTGCTTGGGAAATAAACCAAGGGAGAACTGAGCAAAAGCGATGTTTTATCATTTTCTGAGGACATCTCTCAAGTCAAGATCTCTCTTTCCATTGGAAGAAACAAACTTCCATGAGGGTAGGGAGCATGGCATTTTGTTTGCCATTAATACCTACTGTGTCCCATGCTTAAGAGTGTGGGGGACAAACCAGATGCTCCATCCATATTTGTTGAATACACTAGATCCCTCCTTCTCTATATGACCTAGTGTGCTTGAAACTAAATGCATTCCCTTCAGTGTTTCTGGTATTGGTAAATAGAGGCATCAATGTATACACACTCTTCAGTGCCAGAATAAATGAGTGAGTTTAATCTTTTTCACTCCCCTCATGCAACTACCTGATTGGCAAAGTCTGGTCATTCTACCTTTTTGCTCTCTGTTAAATTTGTTCCATTCTTTCTGCCCACAAGATACACCCTGAGTGGAGGACCTTTTTTTTTTTTTTAATAAAGATTTATTTATTTATTTTAGAGAAAGAGCGTGCAAGGGTGGGTGGGGAGTAGGGGAAGGAGAGGGAGGGAGAGTCTCAAGCAGACTTGGTGCTGAGCATGGAGCCCCACACCAGTGTCGATTTCACGACCCGAGATCTCCACCTGAGCTGAAACCAAGAGGCGGACGCTTAAACAACTGCACCACCCAGGTGCCCCAGTGGAGGACTTTTGAGTGTCTTTCCTGGACTGTTTTTTTGTTTGTTTGTTTGTTTGTTTGTTTTCTGTAGACTCTTCATAGCTCTGCTTCTTTCAGTCAGTGTCATCCTGCTTCCTTTCTCTTCCTTGCCTAGTTGGTCTTTCCAAAAGTGAAATCTCGCTTTGCCACCTCCTTCCTTAAATCACTGATGTCTCCCTGGTTGCTATGAGATTATTTGAACCCTTAATTAAAACATTCATGTAGGCTTTTTAACCTTATTTCATGCCACACCATTCTCAGCTTCCCCTAAATTACCTGTGTTTGCTTAATGCACTATCCTCTCTCATATACACTCCCTTTTCTTTTTGTCTATGGTGCCCTTCTGCCCCTCTTTTCTGCTTTGCAAATTCTTACTCATCTTTTAAGCCTCAGTTCAAATGTCTTTTTTTTTTTTAACCTTTCCTGCAGCTCCCATGACCCCCAGCTCCACCTCAGTTAGAGTTGGAGCACATCTTCTATAACTCTTCTGAATTCTAAGATAATTGGCTTCATGCTAATATCTCCATTGGATGATGGACTTGACAGCAGAGACTCTTCCTTACCTACTTGGAAGCCACATCAATAGTCTGGTCTTTCCCCCAGAGAAAATTTTATTTGTAGCCTACTCACATTGATTAGTAAGTGGTATTTATTTAAAACTCCTAAGGAAATGCTAGACCATTTTCTTCAACTCTAAATATAGGAGCTGATACTAAATGATGATATTTAAAGACGTTCAACTCTAAATCTGGGAGATGGTATTAACAATGTTCCAAATGTCTACCCACTTCTTTATAGAACTTAAAGTGGCAAGATGTTAAGAATGACTGTGATAATACAGAACATAGCCCGACTTAAGGAGATTTAAAGCTAAAGTATTACAATTCAATTAGTTTTAATTAAATAGCTTAAATTATTTATCTTCTTTACAAAGCTATGGGATTCTCTTTTGATTAGTATTTATATGGTATTTCTCTAGTATTCAATACATAGTAATTACATATATAAATATATATACATATAGATGTTTAGATTTAGATATTTAAATATAAATATTGTGTAATAATATATAGTATTTTTATAGTGTCCCACTCAGATATAGTGCTTTTGTGTAAAATATGAGATTGCACAAGTAGTTTCTTTCAATCTAGAAGCAAAGATTTTATGCAGCCAGTATTTGTTGAGCCATATTATTTATTAAATGTTCACTGTTTTCCAGACACTGGAAATTCAGTAGCTAACTAAAGAGTTGCACTAAGGATAGCAATAGACTCATAGGAAGGGAGAGCAAAAGGGTTCTTTTCATCTGTGTCTTCTTCGAGTTGAAGAATTGAATTGGCTCATCAGTCATGAATGAGAAAGTTTACTTGCTTTATGTATCATTATTAAAGGCATTTATAATACCTACACTACACAACACCTACCCTATGGTAACTCATTTTTCTTTTCTTTTTAACATTGACCTTCCCAATCAGGGAAAATGGAAGCAAATGGTATAGGATCCATTTACATCTCCCCAAGGGTTAACCAAGTTTCTTAGACTTAGTATAGGTTTGCATCCGTTTTTTAACTGCCACTAATCCCTGGGGCCCTGATCTCTTATTTCTTCAGGATCTAGAAGTGAGAGATGTGAGCTGTATGGAGCTCCAACTCTACTTAAATCTGCTTTGAGGAACAGCAGAAGTAGGTTGTGAAGACTTTCCTATAATCAGCCAAAGTGGTGACTGTTTTATATTCATTCTTTTCTGGTTTTCTTTTTAAGTGAAGTGAACAAAGTAACAAATCAGAGCCTTTCTTTTCCACTTCTGGTTTTAGAGAATAAGAGAAGGAGATTTTGATCTTTGAGATTGAAAAATGAACCCACCTTGCTTACACGTTTGAGTGTTCATGTCGTGTTTCAATTTTTAATGGCATCCGAGAAGCTAAAGATGTGAATATGTTGCTATTATGTTGTGGACACTTACCCCCCACCCCCCAGGTTTTGGCTAGATGAATCTTGGATCTTGGGAAGATGTTTGCAGAAAAGTTGTATTGACATCTGCGCAGACTCCAGTTCAAAACAATATTTAGTTCTGGGAATTGTTCAGAAACAGCTTCCAGCTAACATTACATTATAGGCGTGTTTGCGGGACTGGTACAGAGCATGCACATACGTTTTGCATTTGCTGTTTATGAACTGACAGCTGGGCTGCTTAGAAATTATATTTAATGTTGTGAGGAGCAGCTTACCAGGCAGGACATCCTCAGATGCAGATGAGCACCACTGCCCCACCTGAAATAGCCCCCAGGGCAGAACGCCCGTCTCTTGCAGTAGTTAACTTATTTGTAAGCTAGTTTTTACAGGTAAGTCATTAAGGCGTTTTTGTCTTTCCTTCAAAGTATGACTGGGTTGATGATTCAGTGTGTGAAGGCAAGAAGAAATATGTCTCATGGTTTAACTTGGTTTTGGATTAAAAAATAATAACCATTTAAAAAAATTCGGTTCAAGGTCCTAGGCCATACACTGGATGAGAGAGAAAGGAAAAATTGATTTTTTTGGAAGGTACAGACCAAAAATACTTCTTAAAATATATTTTTTTAATATCAGAGGGAAAGAATATTGGGCTTGTGAATTATGTGATTTAAGTATGATAATTCATGAAATACATGGTGGATTTCTGACCAGTTCAAGCTAATTATCCACAAGTAATACACCTTATGTTGCTGAGAGACCAAAACAAAGGAATTGACACAAAATGCCATTTGTGATACAACTGAACAGACCCTTTTTACTTGATTATGAGAAAGAATGGTTTCATCTGATCAATCATGTTTCTGTTTTTATGCTAAAACAAGCACCTATCTGGTATGATATCTTAGGTAAAGTCTGAAAATAGCACTTGCAAAACCTTCTCAGTATCTTGATTTTGATTTGGTCTACTGATTTAAATGCATCTTCTTTAAGAACATTTGAAGTAAATTTCATTACATATTTTAGTCACTATAATTTGTTGTAAAGTTTTGTTATTTATGGATATGTTATTTATTTGATTGATCTGATATTGTTTTTACTTTAATTCATAATTGTAAACTCTGTCCCCTGACCTTGTGTTTACTATCACCTTGACTAGATATGTAGCTGGTGCTCAGGATTAGATGTCCCCCTATGTCTTCTCTTACACTCTCACAGAAAATTATATTCCAACTAGGTTGAGTAGGCCAGACCAATAACATTTTCCCCAAAAGACAAAGTTATCTTTTTGCTGTAAGATCCTTACAGTATATGCCAATTGCCATTTTATCTTAAGCCTTTGATTCTTTATGAAAATATCTAAAGTATAAATAATTGGAAAATCAAAAAATAGAACACTTTTAAAGAGTACTTTTTATCAAAATAATATTGCCTTTCTGTTAATGCTAAACACCTCGGTGAAAGTGCTGATGAAATGTTGATTGTTAGAAAAATGGGGAAAGTGGGCTCTCCATGAGAATTAGCTAATTCACTTAATTATACATGCAATCATTATTCATTGAATAGCTTTAATATTCATTGTGCTGAGCAGTGGAGATGTGATGATGAGTAAGATGTAGACACTTTAAAGGGAGCACAGATAAGTGAATTGAACAAACAAGTAAATAGGTTTTTTCAGGAGTATAGGAAAAGAGCTCAGAAAGGAATTCGTATCAGGCTGCCCTCACATATGAGAGACACCTAAAATAGATTTGAAGGGTGAGTCAAGAGTGGCTTCCTGGAGGAGGTGACACTACCCCCAAGTTCCAAAGGGTAGATGAAAGTTGGAGAAGCCAGGGGAGGCATTCCTGGCAGCGAGAGTCAGCTTAATTAATGTCCAGGGACACAGAGAGGATGATGGCCTAGGAAAAAGACTACAGTTCAACATGGCCAGAGGGGATTGTAGAGAGGGAATCTAGGGGTGAGACTAGTTTTTTAGCTGTTTTACCAACAGAGTAGCTGTTTTTAGATCCTGTCTCTGCTGTACTTCACATGGACACAATGAGGATAACGAAGGGGAAGGAAAGTGGATCTAGTTTTTCAGGGATTCTCTGAAAGCTGGGACGTCTCTGGAAATCTCAGAGCTCTTGACCTGTGGTCAAAGTTAAACCCACACAACCAAGAGAGTCCTCTCCTGGGCTCTCTGTGCTGCAGAGCACGTGGTTATACTGTGGGTTAAAATCTTGTGCTTTCTTTTTGAGCATAAGAATTCAGAAGGCTGATGGAAAACTTGACTCTTCTTTATTCTTGTGAAATGTATTATTCTACTTCACAGAGGTAAAATTGAGTTGTGCTTCACTTTGCAAATTTAGAAAAAGCTTTGTTATGCTCTGGAGGTCCAGTCCTCTCATTACTAGACCGAACGGACCAAAAGATGTCCTCTCTGGTTTCGTGTTTTTAAGGCTTTCTTACATCAGTATCATTCACTTTCCTACTTCCCTGCCATGTATCATCCCAAAATATATTGGGGAGGAAAAACACCTTTCAAACACCTCCAAGTACCGGAATATTCCTGTGAAAGTTCTAATTGAGGGATGTTACTTTCTGTTTCAGCCTTGATCGACTCAGAAAGCTCTATAAAGAATTGAAACTTAGAAAAAAAATGGAATATTTAGAAAAAACAAACCATGATGGCGATCGTAAGCAAAGCAGGTGTTCATAGCTCCTTAACACATTTCTTTAAGCGATCTCTCACACAGTTTTAACTTACAGCTAACGGACACATGATGCATGCCTACACATCGATACCCTCAAATCCACGCTCAGTTTCCTAACTGACATACAGCATCTATTACCACCCTGCCCTGCTGGTGACAGCCAGAGCAAAGATGCTTACACCCCCTCTCCCCCCACCAGCTCCAGGAATTCAAACCTTCATCCTTGCTTATACTTCATTACCAGTGAAAAAAGGAATCATTACATTGAACACACTGTACAAATCATCTTCCTGAGCTTTGTAGTCTTCTACGCTCTTTAGATGTTTAAAATAAGAGGAAATGACGGGGTGCCTGGGTGGCTCAGTTGGTTAAGCGACTGCCTTCGGCTCAGGTCATGATCCTGGAGTCCCTGGATCGAGTCCCGCATCGGGCTCCCTGCTCGGCAGGGAGTCTGCTTCTCCCTCTGACCCTCCCCCCTCTCATGCTCTCTCTCTCTCATTCTCTCTCTCAAATAAATAAATAAAATCTTTAAAAAAAAAAAATAAGAGGAAATGAGATGAAATTTCCTGGATGAAACTGGGTAGAAAGATAATCATGTACGCAGGCTCAGGTTATTCTAAACTGTGGGAATAATTACCAGGATGGAGATAGGAAAATCCCAGGAAAACAAATATAGTTCGTATCTATAAATCTATCCCTGAGAAGCCAGAAGGGGTGATCATATGAAATGTGGTTGACTGTTGCCAATATTAGTAAATAGAATTCTAATAAAATCTGTAAGCATCAGCATTAAAAACCAATAGAAGGTCTCAATTAGTTTTAAACTTACCATCTGTAAAGGTGCTACCTTTAGAAATTAAAAATTGTTATTTGGGGGCTTGAGAACCTTTACAAGTATAATTGGTGGTTTTATTTTTATTTATTTTTATTTTTTTATTATGTTCCGTTAGCCACTGCATAGTACATCATTAGTTTTTGATGTAGTGTTCAGTGACCCATCAGTTACATATGTAGACTTGAAATCTTATTTAAATCATCTTCATGTGTATACAGTTAACAGAGGTGTGTGGTACTGAGGATTTCCTCACAACTTTTTGCCAACTATGGACACATTCTCTAAAATAAAAAGCAACTTCTTATAGACACTGTGCTTATTCTGAATTTAATGTAGTCTATCCATTTTCTGACTATAAAGTTTGCTTCAAAAGGAAGTTTCAAGCTGTACCATTAAAAGAAAATATACAACCATTATTATTTTATTCCTGTTTATTTAAGTAATTGACCAGTGAGTAGGTAAAGTGTACTGCTAATACAAATTCTGTTGACTAGTTAGTGAAACATCTTCATTATCATTGAAGTAATTTTTCTAGTCTTTTTATTTATTTTTTCAACCTATACTTTTTTACCTTGACACTGCATTCTTCTTCAAATATTATTTTAAAACATAGCAATTGTGTAGAAACCATCAGGATACAGTGTACTTGTTATAAATTCAAAAATATGAATGAGAGGGGCGCCTGGGTGGCTCAGTCGTTAAGCGTCTGCCTTCGGCTCAGGTCATGATCCCAGGGTCCTGGGATTGAGCCCCACATCGGGCTCCCTGCTCAGCGGGGGGCCTGCTTCTCCCCCTCCCACTCCCCCTGCTTGTGTTCCCTCTCTCGCTCTGTCTCTCTCTGTCAAATAAATACATAAATAAAATCTTAAAAAAAAAACAAACAAAAATATGAATGAGAAATAAGTGTTTATTAAAACATTGAAAATATTTTTGTTTTTTAAAAATTGTTTCTCTTTCGACATTTGATTATACTCTTTGATAATTTTCAATTAAATATATGCTAGCTCTGCCCTATCCTACAGATTATTACATGCAGATTAGAATAATTTAATATAGGCATTTGAGTCAAGAACTCAGGGTTCAAGATTTGGCTGTGCCCCTTTCTACCTTTAGTAGCTATGAACAAGTTAGTTTAATTTCCCTAAACTTACATTCCTCTCATTTGGATAAAACTTAATTATTCTATTATAGGATTCTTGAGAGAACTAAATGAGAGTAAACACAATATGGTTAATTATTATTATATTACTTCTGAATGTTTAATGCTAAGTTTAAATGTTTAATTAATGTTGCATTAATATTATATTGACTAGTGTTCATTTGTACTTAATTATGTTTAATTCTTATTTTATTTAATGTAATAGCAATGTATTATATTTCTGATTATGCTAGAATCCTATCTATATTGTTCAGAAAACAAGGGCAAATATTTAAAATTCATCGTGGAAAAATATGCAGGAATGCAGTGGTCATCAAAATAGTTAATAAGCCATCATGAGCATACCACTTGGTGTGAAGTTTTATCAAAGCATATTTAGTGGTTTTGGTCATCTCTCAACAGATCAAGTGAACAAAAGTAAATTAAATACACATGATTTTAAAGTAAGGATAATTTCTGGTGAGACATGACCATCACAAGAACAGTAGGAGAAAAGTCTGTAGACTCACAGAGAGAGGAAAGATTGCTCAGTGGAGTTTTTGAATAAATGAGGCAAAGGCAACAAATCTGGGGTCTTATTTCAAACGACTATTACAAAGTTATTTAAATTAATGAGATGCTATGGAATATGACTAAAATTCAGAAAAGATATATAGGAAGGAATGTACTTCCTAATGAAAAGGTTAGAACTACTAGAGGATGAAAGTAGAAAGCAAGGCATCTGTTTTTTATCTCTAAATATGGTTGAAGGTGATAAAGTTAACCTAAATATTGTACCTAAAATGCTTAGAACATTTCCTGGCATTAGTAAGTATTAAATGAAGATCTGCTACAATCACTATTGCTGTTACTACTATTACTCCTACTTCAAATTCTACTTCTATTATTATTACTATGGTGTTAGACTGCTATGATGGTTTGACATTAAGGTCAGATGAGGAGGAAAAATCTATGTACATAATTTGTTTACTGCATACTGTGCACTAGACTCTATGTTAAATGCTTTTTATGTATTTCTCATGCCATATATGCAGCATCCCTGTCAGGCAGGTTCTGTTATCTCCTTTGTACAAAAACAAACCCAGACTTAATTTGAATTGGCCACGATGAGAGCTAGGATTTGAACCCAGGCAGCCTAGCTGCTAAGCACCATTAGGAGCTGATGTAAGGCTTTTTCACAGTGATGGATTGGAAAGAGGATAGAAGGCAGATGGAAATCCTCTGGGAAGCTGGATCATCATAATTTTTAGTATCCTAAAGAAAGGAAGGACAGCAAAGCAAGGGATAATGATAACACCATTTTCCTTATTAAAGAATTAGGACTTTATGCAGCAAATAGTTCACATACACAGTAAAACAATTCATGAAGATATTGTCATTCTTTTAACTAAACTGTGTTGTCATGGGGACATATCATACCTTGAAACCTTCCAATAATTCCAGGATAAATAAAAAGTGAATCAACAAGTAGAAGACAGATTATAGTATTATGGCAGTGTCAAATGTACTAGAGTGACTAATTTTATTTTTTACGACTCATTCTTTCTTCAATTCTTTGAACTAAAATAATCTAATATTCAAATATAATCTTATCAGTGAGGACTATCTTGATATTTCCCATTTAATTGTGTATGCTGCCCTCCCAATATTCTATTCTTGCTCTGTTTTCCCCTCCATGACACTTGTCCCCTAGCATACTGATGTATGCATTGTTACTATATGTCACCTTCCTTTAAATAAGGCCTATGAGGGCAGGAATTTCTATTTTATTCACTACTCTATCTCCAGGGTCTGGATGCATGTCTGCTACTTATTGGGCATTTAATAAATATTTGTTGAGTGAGTAGCAGTCACATTTTCGGGGACAACTAGGCCAAAATGCTCATCTAGAATAATGGGTGCGATATTTCCCTTTAGAAGAAACTGTTGAGTTATTTTTCTTCAGAAAATCCAATTGACTTGAGAAGGAATTTCTGGGACCATTAGCCATAAAATAGCCCAGAAACTGAATGAAGGCATTTGGGAAGGCAACTCAGATCAAGTAGGGGAAAAATTGCAGCAAGTTCATCCCCAAGGTGAAGTTTCATCCCCAAGGTGAAGTTTAATCCCTTAATGGTGAGCGCCCAGATGTAAAGAAAACATGAAAAGCAGGTTTGGGAGGCCATAAAGATATCAGTAACCCCAACAATGGTGACAGTCCTATTAGAGGATGTAATAGGCCAGAAGAACCTCTACACCTGGCATGAACTTGAATCAGGACCAGGAATTTGTGGCCTCATAAAAAGAGTCAGCCCAGCAGAGCTGGCGTCAGTCTTTAGATCTTTTGTCATAAGAACACCCTGTACTTATTTCTCTGTTTTTGTATTTTCACCCTTAAATGGCTAGTAAAACTCCCTGAAAATTTTTGACATTGGTTTAGCTCAACTCATGAGAAAAGTGTCTCAGCGGCACCTAGACAAATGTGGTTTGGAGTGCTGGAATGCTCTGGAGGGAGAGAAAGGCAGCTGTTGAACTGCAAAACAGGGTGGAGGGAGGGGATGCTGGGAAGAAAGCTAGGAACAAGGTGGGGGGAGTTGGGGTTGGGGAAATGTTTCTAATCCCCCAGGATGTTCCCCAGCAATGAGGGTCTGTGGTCATGGGACACAGATTTTTCTCTGGGCTAAGTCAACCCAAATATAAAGAGCTTCATTTTCTTGCACCGTGAGAAATGCTTTTAAAGTTTCTCTGGGTCTACCAGAAGGTCACCAGTATTCGGGAAAGAGTCTAGGACTGTTTTGTTAACTCCCTTTTTCCACATGTCTAATCTTTATGCTGATTCAGATGATTGCACAAACTCCTCACAGAACATTTTGGCTGTTTACATGACACCAAGAATTGTTTTGACAGAAAACCTCCTAATACAGCAAAAGGGTGGGTACTGGTTCAAAACAAGTGTGTTCATGCAGTGTTCTTATCGGGTGTGCGCCAGAGCGCATGACAGCTCAATGCTAATGTTTGTTCATGGAGTTCCCCGAGTCCTTCTCTCTGGTGATTTAGGATGAGGCGAGCCTAGAGAAATGTCGGGAACAATAAGGGACTTTTCCATGGAATGTTGCTGACTCTATGCTCATTGTCCTGCACACCTAGCAGAGTATATATTTGTTGTTTTGTAGAAAATCTTTCTAGACTTGGAGTTAATGTGGATCTAATGCTACTTCCCATCTGTGGAGAATCACTTTTTAATCCAAAGTATGACCAGCAGTTACTTAGAGTGATTCTGGAATTGACCAAAAACATTTATTAAAAAAACTCTCATAATATAAGCAATATAAATTTACTCTTTTATTAAACAATCTATGAAGTTCCATTTCATTTCTTTGGTATCATAGAGTTCCATTTCTTTTCTTTTTTTATAAGATTTATTTATTTATTGTAGAGAGTGCACGCAAGAGCAGGGGGAGGGGCAAAGGGAAGGAGAAAGAATCCTAAGCAGGCTCCCTGCTGAGTGTGGAGCCAGGTGCACAGCGAGCCTGTTGCAGGGCTCAATCCCAGGACCCTGAGAACATGACCTGAACTGAAATCAAGAGTCAGAGGCCCAATTGACTGAGCTACCCAGATGCCACACAAAGTTCCATTTCTACTGCAAAGTGGCATTAAGTGGGTATGTGGGAGCCTAGCAGTATTTGGTACTGTCTTAAATGGTATCAGGGAGTCAGGAAAAGTTTCTGAAACAATACCTAGAACCGATTTTCAGTTCTTATGAGGACATATTATAAAACATCTATCAGTCTTTTTCTTAATTATGGTACCAGGTTTCCATATTCTTAAAATTTCAGACTTGCCTGTGGGTGCCCAAAGAAGAGGCAGAGAAGGGGAGAGCCATTCCAGTAAGTGGTAGGACACATACATAAAACGTTTCCTGCCTAAGCATAAGCTTATCCCAATAAATAGCTGGCCAGCTGGGATCAACACACTTAGGATTGCAGCCGACTATCTCTGCTTACTCCTGCTAGTGAAATCAGTAAAATGTGTTATATTACTAGAGGGTTTGAAGAATGAGAGCCAGTCCAGTGGCGGGAAAATGACATAAGGTAGAAAGCATGGGGAGCATTTAAGATAAAGGCTTTTCTGCTTAGAAACAATTTATCTTAGGTAAACATGAAACAAGTGAACAAGTTTCTTTTCAACGGTTGAATCTCCTACTCGTTAGTATCGAGGGGGCAACTCACTTTTTCAGAAATATAAGGAGTCTTACTGTGTTCAATACGAACAGATCAACCACTGTCCCTTCTCTACCCAATCGCCGTCTCTTTCCTCAACCTCAGACAGTCAATGACTCTTGAACCTGTTCAAAATGAAGACCGTAGCATGTAGAAACTGCGGAGGGAGACTCCCTGCTCTCAGAGAACTGTACCTCTAGGAGAGGGAAAAGTAAAACACACAACACTCAACACAAGGTGTGATGTGCTAAGTGTTGGAGAACATGTACACGCTGCCAGCAGGCTCAGAATTGGGTGCAGAAAAGGGAGTTTCCTTTTGGGAAGCTGGGGAAAGACTAAACAAGGCTCCTTGAAAAAAATGCCATTTGAATTGGGCATAGAGGGGTGGATGTGATGTTAGCAGGCTGAATTGGAAGCCAGAAGCATTCCAGGTTAAAGGATTACAAGGCTAGAAAAGCTTGTCAAGGAGAAAGGCGGCAGGGGGGTGGGGGGGGGTGGTGCTGGCTATTGGGTGATTGAAATTAGGGGTTTGTCAGAGGTGAGGCTGGGAGTGTTCACTGGCACCTGCTCTTAGAGGTTCTTGAGCCAAGGTAAGGAATTTAAACTTTATATGATCTGGGGAAGCAGCTGTCAGAAACACTGTGGAGGAAATCGCCTCATGGGGTAGATGATTGGTCTAAATGACTTCTCTGACACCTTCTAACCATATCACTCTTTGAGCCAATCCTATTTTTCTAATGAAACATTTCAGACTGAGCAATCCAAAAATAAAATCAGAATGCCAGAGCTGTTTCCAGGTGCTCCATATTATAAGCTCAGCCTTGATGTTCTTTTCTGGGATTCAGCGTGGAAAGTGGTACAAAAGGCAGGAGCATGTCCCATTTTAGTTCATCAGTTAACTTTAGAAAATGTGGCAGTGATAGAAAAAATATAGAAAATATAGAAAAGAAATGCTGAGTGTACTCACTGGCCTTTCTGAATTTTACTCTTTAATGGTGTCATGAAAAATAAATAACGGAAAGTTGTATTTAACATCATGGAGGTAAAAGAATGAAATGTTCTTTTTATTATTATTCAAAAGGAATCATCAGAGAGACTAAAAAGATGAAAAAGGATAATGTTAGTTTTTAGAAATATCTTTAAGCAATAAATTTAAATAACCAAGTTAAGTTTAAGCCAGCTAGCAACATTGGTAATTAATAGTTATAGGGGGAGTGAAATGTCCAAAATTTGTCAAGGAAATGCAGAATAAGTACATTAGAAATGGAGGTGCTATATGGGTGTGTGTGTGCGCGTGTGCGCACGCTCACACAAACGTGTGTACAGCTGATCAGTGTTCAGTCTTTTCCCAGAATGTTGAGCTGAGTGCCAATAGGACTTAGAGATCTTGCTGTGAATGTTTGGTTTACAAGGAATATGGAAATACAAGCTAATTTAATTAGTTCAACTTTTCTAAGAAGTCAACAGCAAAATTTCTGTTGAAATTCAGCTTTAACTTCAACAGTATAATTTCCTTTCAAGATAAAATGAAATCCAAGTTTGTCTGAGAATCAGAGAGGTGAGAGATTCGTCAGCTCTCTCTAGTTCAATGTCATATAAAAGATGGGACATTTTAATTAGAGAGAAAAGCTCAGCATGTTGATTTTCTTGATATATGCAAAAACACTCAATGCAAATGCACTCCTGAATTTTTTTTGTAACCTTTTGCCTTGGGAGAAAAAAAAAAAAAAAAAAAGAACTCAGCATTTTCCTGGAGCATTTTCTTCAAATGAACTCTATAAAATTAGAAGATAATCAGTGGTGGGGATTATGAGTCCAAACACTGGTCCATGATTTATCCTTCCCCATTTCTTATTTCAAGCCTTATTTGCATCACGGTTCTGGGAGAGTGGTAAAGGAACCAGAGGGAAAAACATAGGAGGGAGGGATTTAGGATTACAGAGTAAGAGATTTTTTTCCGTTTGTGGCAAAATGAGAGTTTTGCTAACTTTGAAA